>NC_030821.1:33277209-38077209 GCF_001704415.2 Capra hircus
GTAACAAATTCAATAAAGACTTTAAAAATAAATAAAATTAAATATAATAAAAAGTTCTGTTGGGTGCAATAGAGACATGAGACTATTTGGACAGCACAGATTACAGAAAATTTCCAACATTACAGAAAATTCTATTGGAGAGTAGAGACAGGAAGAGTCTAAATATACTGAAATTTAGAGAGGTCTGTAGGAGTGGGATTCAAAATAGGGCTTCTTTTGTTTGGTATGACTAACAAATAAAACTTAAAAAAAACAACAATGACAATTGCCTCCCAAGCAAATCTTTCATCTAAAATAATTATGGTAAGACTGGCAGTAAACAGTGAGAAATAATGGAGAGCAGGAAACTAATTGGAAAGATTTTACAATATCAGATTAAATCAGGTTAAAATGGAAACATGCAAAATACTCAAGAAATTTCTGGGTCATTTATTTATACTGATAATGCTGTAATGGATTGCTTTGGGGTCTATTTGTAACAGGAGGGAAAGGGGCAGGGCACAGCTTTTGAAAGAATGACATAGCCCAAGGGCACAACATAAACCAATTATAATCAGACAGAACCAAAATGGCAGATAAGACTAGACCTTGATCTTCCATCAGCAAATGAAATGACACACCCAGAGGTGCCATGACAGTTCCAAGGCTCTGTCAAATGACCAAGGAGTGGGCAGTGTCCCAAATCCTGGAAATCGCTACCCGTTCTCCCAAACTAGTTGGAATAACCCTCCCATTCATTAGCATATGAAATTACCCAGCCTACAAAAACTAACCACGACATTTCATGGCCACACTCACCCTCTGCCATGGCCCACACTCTGTCTGATGAGTGCTTCTCTCCGAATCTAAATAAATCCATTTCTTACTTAACACTTTGTGTCTCACTGAATTATTTCCACGATGAGACACCAAGAACCTGAACTTTACTATGTCCTGAAAGCAAGTATTGTGGGTTTCAGCTAGATTAAAGTTCCAAAAAGGGTTTTGGCTGGGTTTGAGTCCCAGCCACATGGGTTCAAGTTCCAAACAGGGTTTTAGGTGGGTTTGAGTCCCAGCCATGTAGGTTCAAGCCCCAAGCAGGGTTTTGCTGGGTTCAAGTCCTAGGCATGTGGGTTAGAGTCCCAGCACATGAGTTAAAGTTCTATCCCCAATCTGAGGTAAATGGTTTCATGTTTTTCTATAATCTGAAGATTTTCCAACTAGTAGATAACACAGAAATAAAACACTAGTGTTATTATTATCTTTCAGCAGCCTGAATTTCTTTGTTTCGTTTTCCAACAAAACACTACTTCTATAATTTGGACAAAGACGAAAAAGTTAAAAGGAGGTTAACAGAATTAACTTTGAAAGAGTGAAGAGAGAGGAGAGAGAACAGGCTAAGAACTAGAAATTAAAAAAATAATGAAATCACAATTAAAAATCACAAACTCTTACGAGAAGGCCATAAACTATGTGCTAAGGACAAAACATTAGTTCTAGTACATTAGAAAAGGAATCCCCAGCTTGCCCTGCCTTAAATTATGTGGCAAAGAACCAGACTATTTGTTTCTACTAGCAATAAATTAGCTAGTCACATAAGGATTAATTGCAAAACTGACCCTTGAAACACTGCCCAGTAGCCCAATTTTGAACAATAATTCAAATTTGGTCTTCTACCAGAAATTTTTAGTAAAGAGAATCTGAATGTTTTAATTCATAGGAGAGAGATATTGGTGTGAGGCTTCCTCTTACAAAATTTTCCCAGCTACCTACTTACTCTCCAAAGTGTATGTATTAATGTGTTTCTCCTAAGGGTCCAGCACCCTTAGGGAACGTATGAAGACTGTGCATTTCATATCCATGTATTCCAGGGGATATCAAGTTCATAATAAATTTGAATTTTCATTACTTGTGGATTCAAGAGTTTAATATGAAGGTGCTGACTATGTAAGTGATGTAAACAGAGATTTCAACCCTCAGCCATTTTTTTCATTCTGACTTTAGCTTTTTCTTTTTTTAAATTTTAGCAGTCACTTAAATTTTTATCCTCTAATTTCCAGTCTCTTAAGGAAATGTGTGCTCTGCCTAAGAATGATATCATTTAGGTAAGTATATCAGTATATATTTTTCAGATATGCAAAATGATATATTTCATGCAGAAGGTGAAATAATTTAACCCGAAATGTGAGGTTTTGTTAACTACTGAAATCAGAAGAATGAATGTTTAAGGATCATACTTTTTCTGACAATCTAACCAATAATGCATTCAATCTCCCCACATCTTTCATGCTGAGTTCCTATATAAAAGAAAAGAAAAAAAGGAAAGAAAGAAAAATTCAGTGGTAGGCTTGGAACAAAGAGAATAAAAGAATAGTTATAACTGTACTCCTTTACTTCATTTCTAATACACCAATGGGCAATTAATAATAAAGCTGAAGCTATATGAGGTAAAGGTTCCTTTCACTAGCCAATTATACCTTCACTTGAAAATGGTCCTGAGGAGAAAAGTCAACTTAAAAAAATGCAGTTAATAGATGAGGAGATATTTACCTCCACAAACACTCGAGATAATTGAGCATTAATAAAAAGAAGCCATTCCGGTTTTCTATTTCAGCTGACATTACCTTCTTTGAGCCAAGAGAGTTGAGATAAACTGTTCTGTCCAGGTAAAAATCAAACGGTCACTGTTATCCATTCTCAAAGTGTCAGAATCTAAGACACCCCAAGTTAGAGCATTCCTATTCCTTTATCAAGGAAATATGGACAATTTTACTTCCAACCATCTTAGATTTCAATGGATAGGTAAAACTGGGGAAAAAATCAAAGCATAAGTAAATACTTGTTGGTAGAGCCCCAACACAATAGTTTGAAATGTGCCTGCGCCTCTTTTTACTTGTCTTCTTTCTGATTTAGCATTAAGAAGTAATCACTGAAGGAAAAAAAGTAAATTACCTAAATAGATAAGATAAAAGACATGCCCTTTAATGAGAATGTAAAACTTAAAACTAACCTTTTACTAAGCGTGATAACTTGTAAACTGGGAAATTCAAGTGACAAAAGTTGTTAAACTAATCTTTTGTTAAGTAACTCTACGCCCAATGCACATCTATAATAGGGCATTGATTACAGTAATAACTAACATGCATCGAACACTTAATCTCAGCAAATATTTCATTGAATTGAGTTTATATATTCTTTCAACTCTCACAATACTCGGAGAGTAAAGCCTTCCTATAGCCAGGAAGGAAGGGTGTCAGTATTACCACCAAGAGAATCTGATTTCATAACGATACAAAAGCAAAACTGACTTTCAGTTTTAAGTGATAAGAAAGATTCAAACACTCCTGATTTCACTTTTATATTTGGATAATATATTCACATAATACTTGCAACCTCACTGACCATTATTAATCCAGCTACTATCCTCAGAATGGTGCTAAAATCTTAGGTGGATAAACAATAAATGAAAAAAAAAAAAAGTTCAAAACTAACCCAGTACATAAACAATTGTCTAGCTAATAGGTATGTCTTCAACCACTAATCACTTTAACCCTTATAAAAGAAAACAAGAGCTTTAGATCTAACACTATTCAGATTAAAGATGGCACAACATGCAGGATATAAAGGTGATGTAACAAAGTATTTATTTATAATTCATATACAGGCTATTTCAAAATAGAATTTGAATGAAATCAGAATAAACTCACAGAACATAGAGCAGCTAAATATTTTCTTTTAATTTTTATTTTTACTTAATTTTACTTTACAAGCAGCTAAATATTATGAGCACAAATCAACACATAGAAGAGTGACAGTTAAAGACACTATGCAAAGAAGTGGAATCAAGAATAATATCACTGCAGACTGTGGTTATAACATTGAGGAAGTGATGCTAAGAAAGAGATGATGAAGAACCAAGCTGGTGTGGTGACACTGGGAATAAGAGGAAATAGATGTGAAAAATGCCAGAAAGACATGTTGGCCAACTGACTTTAAGGAAAGAATGAATATGAAGAAGAACTGAAGAGCCTCTTGATGAAAGTGAAAGAGGAGTTGAAAAAGTTGCCTTAAAACTCAACATTCAGAAAATGAAGATCATGGCATCTGGTCCCATCACTTCATGGGAAATAGATGGGGAAACAGTGAAAACAGTGACAGACTTTATTTTTTGGTGTCCAAAATCACTGCAGATGGTGACTGCAGCCATGAAATTAAAAGACACTTGCTCCTTGGAAGAAAAGTTATGATCAACCTAGACAGCCTATTAAAAAGCAGAGACATTAGTTTGCCAACAAAGGTCTGTCTAGTCAAAGCTATGGTTTTTCCAGTAGTCATGTATAGATGTGAGAGCTGGACTATAAAGAAAGCTGAGCGCTGAAGAATTGATGCTTTTGAACTGTGGTGTTGGAGAAGACTCTTGAGAGTCCCTTGGACTGCAAGGAGATCCAACTAGTCCATCCTAAAGGAGCTCAGTCCTGGGTGTTCATTGGAAGGACTGGTGTTGAAGCTGAAACTCCAATACTTTGGCCACCTGGTGCGAAGAACTGACTCATTTGAAAAGACCATGATGCTGGGAGAGATTGAAGGCAGGAGGAGAAGGGGATGACAGAGGATGAGGTGGTTGGATGGCATCACCAACTCAAAGGACATGAGTCTGAGTAAACTCTGGGAGTTGGTGATGGACACGGAAGCCTGGCGTGCTGCAGTCCACGGGGTTGCAAAGAGTCAGACACGACTTAGCGACTAAACTGAACTGAACTTTCTAGCAGGGAAGGCACAGAAATGGTGTACCTAAGAGTGGTAAGGTGAGCAAATGTGTGAAATCTAAGAGGACACTATCAAACACCTATGCAAAGTTTTACCGTGGTTTTAAATAATCTGATCTCAGTAAAAATTTTAAAGTAACAACTGTATGTACAACATGTAGATTGAAAATTACACATATATATTTTCATTATTACAACCATCCCCATATCTTTATAGTTATTAAAAGACACAATCTGGAAATTGGTGAAAAAGAGCTGTCTTTAGCATTTACAGAACTTACACAGAAGAAAATAAGTGCCTTTATAGGACACCTTCAGGCAATCAGCATCTACAACTAACTCTCCCGAATAAGAATAGAATGCTTATCCTGCAGAAAGACTTCACACCAACTTTGCATCCCATTCATGCGGGAGTGGAAACATCCACAAGTTGTTCCCACAGCACTAAATCTGTAGTACATCACAGGAAGTCTTTGGTGTATTTACTCTTGTGCAAACAGTACCCAGGATGTTGAGAGATCAATACCAGGTAGTTACTTGATAACACTAGTGTTCAGCATCTGGTAAACCAGCACTTGGAAAGCACAGGTCCTCAAAATGCACAGGATACAAAGCTCACAGAAACAGATAACTAACAACCAGTGGCAGGGATATATAAAGGTGCTCTGTGTTCAGAAAATCCCTGCAAAATTAAATCACATAGGTACTTAGAGTATTCAAATCTATGAAGGCTGGGGTAAAGAAAGAAAAATAAAAGGAAAAGCTAAGAATGCTTACCTGCTTCCTATATTTTCCCCCATTGAAATAACAATGGTTTAAAAAAAAAATCCCTCATGTTAGTTTCTGAAGCGTTCTTTTTTGAACACATTTCATAATCCAAGCATTTTCTGTCATTATTCTCTGAAAACAACTTTAATTCCATTATAATATTCCATCACGAAGAATATGTCAACATGCATCTTACATGACTTTTCAATATTTTCTTTTAATTTTTTTAAATGTTTTCTTTAAAAAAAAAATTATGTGGCTGCATTGGGTCTTAGTTGCTACATGCAGGCTCTAGAGTGTATGGATCCAGTAGCTGTGGCTTGTGGGCTTAGGTGCCCCACAGCATGTGGATCTTAGCTCCCTGACTAGGAATCAAACCCTCATACCCTATACTGAAAGGCTGATTCTTACTCTTACTAGACCACCAGGGAAGTCCCTAGATATTTTTTAAAGATGCTGACATACATCACCACGTGTCAACTCCACATCTAGTACTATGCTGAATATTTTCGAGGCTGCTGCTTATTCTCTCAGTTGTGTTTTACTCTTTGCGACCCCATGGACTGTAGCCCAGCAGGCTATCTATGGAATTTTCTAGGCAAGAATGGCGAGAGTGGGGTGCCATTTCCTTCTTCAGGAGATCTTCCCAACCCAAGGATCAAACCTGCGTCTCCTGTGTCTTCTGCGTTGGCAGGCAGGTTCATTACCACTAGTGCCATTTTAGAGGAGATAAGGTGAATTAAAGATAAAGTCCAGCCACGGTAGAACACGCAGTCTGCTTGAGGAAAATCAGGCATGAATAACCCAGGGAGTCGGTTTAGAAAGAGCATTTAACCAGTATGAGGAAACGAGCCATCTGTGTGGTCCTGGGTAAGAAGGAAGAGAAATGGAGTGATCATACTTATCAAACTTGGAAACGTGCATATCAATGTGAAAACATGAAGTAATATCAAGATAAAGGTAGTAACTACATTAGAAACATAACCACTTTCTTAAGCATGCCAATTGCCCTAAAAGAATATGTAAATAATTTTCATATCAAAACATATCAGGTGCTTAAAGAACTTCTGGTGGAGTGATTTTATGAATTAGCAAATGATAGGCACTGAAAAGAAAGGCAGAGAAGAAAACAATCATGTAGGCTGAAACAGGTGGGGGTTTCCTGAGGACGGCAGACTGCCTATTCCTAACTAACTACCAATACTAAACTAATACCAAAGTATCCTTGGAAAGAATGAGTCTGGTAAGTAGGGCTACCTGACAGAACTGTCATTGAGTAACATGTTGATGCCACAGGCGTTGCTGAACCCACTAGCTATGATACTAAACTTTCAGCTCCAGACATCTCTCAAAATCGAGAGGCGGGGAACTGAAGGGAAAAAACAAAAAACCCAAATAATGTCAGAGTCAAATGTTAATAAGATAGGGGGTAATTTAATATAGTTTTACAGATGCAAACAGATTGGCAGAAAGGAAGACCGAAAAGGAAGGACTGATGAATAAGTCAGGAGAACAGATCAAAGGAATAAAAAGACTAGTTTAGAAAGAAGTGGGAGAGCTCCTCTTCCTGTTTGGATGAGATAAAGCTCCAGAAGCTCTTGCAATAAAACAGAAGTAATTATTTATCAAAAAAAAAAAAAAGAGAGAGTTTAGAATGGTAACCAAAAAGAGTAGAAGCAAGAGAAGACCCTCATTGGTGAAGGACATCATAGGTAATCAAATAAAGATCTGTGCAAGGACTGTAACATCCGTGGAGGGCCAGCAGCAGAGAAAGAGCATCCAAACATCTGATGATGCATAGACTGGGCATCCTTTCAGAAAGATGGAGAAAACTGATAAGGTCAAAGAAAGAATGGGAAGATGTGGTCAAAGACTGAGGTTTCTAAGTTCTCTGTTTTCAGGGGATGTCTTTGTACGGAGTGATGAAATCTGAAATACTGCACATCCTCAAAAAGCTGAAGAGAAAGGAGTGCAAAGGTTACTGACACTGAAGAGACTGAGATTTTCTTAGGAAAAAAAAAATACTGGAGGAGTCACAATTTACAAAATAATCCTCACATGGGATAACTGGACACTGGACAGTACATGTCTGAGCCATGACTTTTTGCTAAAGTTAGCTACAACTGGCCCAATATTTCTGAAACAAGTCCACATGGTCTAGGAAGGAAGTGGAATTGAAATTGGAGTGTAATTTTTATATATTTCTGGCAATGATACACCAAATATTTTTAATGATTAAAAACTATAAATCAGAGAATAGATGAAGAAGATACAATTCAAAGACAGGCTTTTCAAACATTTTCCAGGGCAATAAATTCTACAAACACTGACTGAATGACTACTTTAGTCAAGCACTAAGCTTGGCATCAGAACACATGGATAGGACATACCCTCTGTCTTAAAAGCTCAGAGTCTAGAAGGGTAATAGGGCCATAAACAACTAATGACACTATGGTGCAATTTTAGAACTATCAGTAAAGTTCACAGACAGAGTTATTATCTAACAGTAGGACCGGTCAGAGAAAGGTCCCACTTGGACATGAGTAGAGGGGCTGAGTTCTGAAGCATGAACATGATCATAACCACCACCCTTCGGAACACAGGCACAGCATGTTAATTACCTTAGTATCTCTGGCTGCACAAACAGGGCTTAAAATTTTTGATTAGTAAATGAGTTCATCTCACTGGATGGCGAAATATGAAAGTGGGATGTCAGGAGATGAGCCGTATGAGAGTGGCCAGCCCATGAAGAGATCTGTATGCCACGTTGATAAGGCAGTGATGGGCTTTCAGCAAGAGCAAAATAGGATCATGATCCGATTTCATAAAGATGACTCCGCTGGCAGAGGGGACGATGGATTACAGAGAGCAAACCCAAAGGCAAGAGAAGCTCACCAGTTGTGAAAGTTTAGAAGAGAGAACAAGGCCCAAACGAAAAAAGTGGATGAGAACACAAATGAGTGATCAATCAGATGTGAGATATGAGTACAGAAAATGAAAAACAAGGTGAGGGGTTCTAATCTCTGCACTCTAATTTTACTGGATGGTCCGAATTTTTATATTGCAGTGACAATGGTGAATGCTGAGAATCTGAGAGTAAATTCAAGCCTGATAAAACTTTCAGCAGTTTGTTAAGGGCTCCAAGATGGAAGATTCATAGCCCTAAGTTGTGAGGTTATCTGTTAGGTTGTCCACAATACTCTGTACCTCCCCTGTACCTTCCCACTCCATTGTAAATGGAAGTCAGTGGAAAATGAGCTCAGTATTTGAAATGTTGCCAGTGATTAAAATCCATCTACAGTGCCACACATGGAGGGCCTATATGAAAGCTTTGACCCCAAACAGGGCCAAATTATTTTATTAAACTTTTTATTTTGTATTGGAGTATAGCCTGATTAACAAACAATGTTGTGACAGTTTCAGTTGAACAGCCATACATATATATGTATCTATGAGAGCGTGCTAAGTCTCTTCAGTAGTGCCCAACTCCCTGCGATCCTATGGACTATGGCCTGCCAGGCTCCCCTGTCCATAGGATTCTCCAGGTAAGAATACTGGAGTGGGCTGCTATGACCTCCCTCCAGAGAGTCTTCTCAACCCAGGGATCGAACTCATGTCTCTTATGTCTCCTGCATTGGCAGGCATGTTCTTTACCACTAGACCACCTGTGAAGCCCTTGTATGTATCCATTCTCTCTCAGACTACCCCCCAATCAGGCTGTGAACAGTGCCAAATTTGAAGGACCCCATTTCCTACATGTAACTTGTCTTTTTGAAAATAGGTTTCCAAAAGACAGTGATTAAGTTAAAATATTTTAACCGTCCAATTTTAAGAGAAAATAATGCCTACATAATTAGAATAAAAACCATAAAAGTTTCCTACCAACTACCTATATATTTTCTTTTCCTGATTAGCAAAAATAGTTACATTATTTTGTTAACTTAAAATTTTCATTTTAAACTCCCTCTGAACATGGTATCTTAGTCATCTCAAGCTGCCATTAAAAATGCAATAGACTGGGTGGCTTAAACAACAGAAACTTATTTTCTCACCTCTCTGGTGGCTGGAAAGTCCAAAATCAAAGATTCAACAGAGTTCAGTTTCTGGTAAAGACTCTCTTTCCAGTTTATAGACAGCTGCATTTTTGCTTCTGTGCTCACATGAGCTCTCCTTTGTAGGCACCCATGTAGAGCAGTAGCAAGCTCTCTGAGTCTCTTTAAAAAGCACTAATCCTGTTAGACCAGGGTCCCACCATCATGTGCTTGCAATGCAGATCAGGGTTCCATCCCTGGGTCAGGAAGATCCTCTGGAGAAGGGAATGGCAACCCACTCCAGTATTCTTGCCTGGAGAATCCCATGGACAGAGGAGCTTGGTAGGCTATAGTCTATGGGGGTTGCAAAGAGTCAGACAGGACTGAACAACTAAACACTTTCGTTTTCACTTTCCACCCTCATGACCACATCTAACCTTAATTACTTCCCAAAAGCTCTATCTCCAAATACCATCACATGATTGGGGTGAGGGGAGGGTTACAGCTGAAACACATGAATTTACATGGGACACAAACATTCAGTCTATAACATACAGCAAAAGACTTCTGAAGATAAAAACATTTTTTCCATTTAAGGTTTGTATTATGTAAAAGGAAAAATGATAATGCCTCAAAAGTCAATCCTGTTCTTGCCTCTTTTCTACAGACCAAGATATCGCAAGTAAATCAACAACAAAGATTTCAGAAAATGTTAAAGACATGATACTAACTGACAGGAACCGAATCCGAAGGAGAGAAACGTGCAGAAATAAACTGCATTATATATTCTTTTTCAATTACCATTTCTAAAAATTATTTAAGTAAGACAGAAATACTCTCTATAAAGTTAAAAATTCACTAGGAACTTCCCCTGCTGCCTCCCCAAAATCAATGTCTTAGGTTTTAGAAGGTGAAAAAAAAATTAAAAGGAAAAAAAATATCTAGAGTAAAAACTCATCGTACATCACAGCCAAGACTTTTGATTCACCTGCTTTGAATATAAGATAAAGTTAGCACTTCAGCTCATCTTAAATCTTAACTGTTATTTAAGAAACTGTAGCATATGAGTGTGAGTAGTATTTCAAACCCCAAAATTTCACATTTCACTTTGAGGGATTATACTACCCACTATTACACAAATAGATACATACAGTCAAGAAACCTATCATTTCCTGTCATAACAGAATTTCTTAAAATTAAATTCTAAATAGAATAGAGGCTGACGGGCTCCAGTCCATGAGGTGTCGCAACAGTTTGGACACGACTGAGTGACAAACACACACCAAAGAGTAAAATCAGATAATTCTTATTCAAAATATGAAATCACCGAGGTAGCTAACGGTAAAGTACTAAGGTATCTGTTACCAAAACCACTCAAATGCATACAGGAACACGACACAGGAACAAGCAAATATTTATATAATGCAGTTCACCGAACCTTGAACTTTTAAGGCATATCTTAAAAGTTAACCTAAGTTGCCAAACAATCACACTTCACAGGATTGTAAAATATCATTTACATAGTTTCAAACTACTCCACATTTTCACCAATGTACTTTTGTGTGTGTTCTTTCATTTCCTTATTTTAATCAATATAAAAGTCAGTATTAATTTAAGTGATTCTAGTTTTCCAATCAATCTGGTCATGAATATAATCCAAATTGATACTTAATATGATGATGCTAAAGCTGAAGTTCCCATACTTTGGCCACCTGATTCAAAGAGCCGACTCATTAGTGAAGACCCTGATGCAGGGAAAGATTGAGGGCAGGAGAATGGAGTGACAGTGGATGAGACGGTTGGATGGCATCACCTACTCAATGGATATGAGTTTGAGCAAACTCCAGGAGACTGTGAAAGACAGAGAAGCCCGGCATGATACAGTCCAAGGGGAAGCAAAGAGTCAGACACAACTTAGTGACTGAACAGCAATAAACGCTGCATTTTATTGTAATGTCTGGAAGTTAAGTAAGTGCTTACAAAACACAGCTGAAGTTTCTTTCCTTTTCATTGTTAAGCAATAGAGGTATTTTTAATATTTCATAATTTTAAAAATATTAACACACATTCAAAGGTCTGCATTTATATTGTGAAGGTCTTTCCTTTAAAATCTATTAAAATAAAATAATAAATTGCCTTTGGAGAAAAGTCAATTTTTTTTGACACATTAGCAAAAAGTTTCCACATCACATCATATATCATGAAGAAAATGTTATTACAGAGCTACAGAGGCAGCTCACACATATCTGATTTTCTTCTATCTTCTCTCATTAGATAAATGAAAGCTGTTTTAAATTTTCTATTAGACGACTTCTTTTAAAAAATCTATAATTTCAAATCAACTGGGAAGCTAACTTCAAACACCTAACTTCTTCTGCTCATAAGTCTTTTACATGTAGCTTAGTTTTTTTCTTTTTATAAAAACTTATCCAACAAATGCCTTTGGAAATGTTCATAGTTATGATTCATTTTGTTTACTATATTGTGTTAAATAAAATGTGTTCTCAGAATTATACATGTAAATGTTTGAGAATGGAAATCAAATCTTGTTAAACACAAGCAGTCAAAAATTTCAAAATCAACTCTGCTTACAGAGCGCCCTACAGAAATCCTATTAACAATCACAAAAATTCAATAAAGCAAAGAAACTCAATCATATATAAAAAGCCATCAGGGAATAAAAACATTTGCCTCCCAAACTCTGGAGTAAGTCTAAGTAGGTCAACTATTGAGCTTTCCTGGAAGCTCAGAGAGTTAAGAAACTGCCAGCAGTGCAGGAGACCTGGGTTCGATCCCTGGGTCAGGAAGATCCCCTGGAGAAGGGAATGGCTGCCCACCCACTCCAGTATTCTTGCCTAGAGAATTCCATGGACAGAGGAGATTGACAAGCTACAGCCCATGGGTCTCAAAGGGCCGGACACAAACAAATGACTAACACTTTCACTTTTCAGATCAACTATGCAAAATGTATTTAAAATCCATATTTATTTCTTATAAAAAATATTCTCTGATCTCCATGCTTTGAGATTTCTCTATAAAATAAGCACATCTCATGACTTCAAAAAGATTTTTTTAATATAGATGAAAATGTGTCTGTAAGATATTAAGCTATAATCCAGAAAATCCAGCTATTTAAATTTTTATTTATTCATTGGTTAAACAAAAGGTCCAGGCTTTGTTGACACCTGAAGTAACAGGTAACTGAGCTGGCTGGACTTCAGGTAACTTAAACACTGGACTGCTGATCATCCTTGCTTCTAATTTGCTCCTGGTTTAATCTTAGTCACATTTTACAAATCTAACACTGATCCTCCAGTGTTCTACTAATTGCTTGGTGCTATGTTGACTACTGGGAATGAACCACAAGATACATCACTGTAAACTGCAGGGAGTGCTTCGATGATCAGGAGGTTAAATACTCTCCATCAGCAGAAAGGGAGAATTCGTTACTAACTCAGTGGTACAAATTATTTCCAGGTGGTGATAATTATCACTTGTGGTGTTTGATATTCCGGACTTTGCATCTAAATTTATACTTGACAAGTTAAACTTTTCATCGTGTGCATTTTCCTGTAATCTCTCAAAGGCCAAAGACAAGGACAGACGGATTAGTGATGGGTGAAACCAATTCCACCCGAAATGGCAACACTTAATTACAAGCCTTGTTGTTTATAATTAACTGTGTAAATCACTAACTTGAAAGTTTCTTTTCAAAGTATTTAAAACCAACTCTTTTCCCAGGGGGATTTAATACTGTATATTATTATATTATTAAGTATTATTTTGTTTGTTCTATGAACAGGATACACAAATGACACATTTTACAGACTGTCTTGACAGCAAATTTGGGAAATGTTCATGAATTGCAATAGTATTGCCATTTTGTACTTCTCAGTATTTCAGGCCTTTTTTTGCCATATATATGTATGAATGTGTTTGTGTGTGTGTGAATATATATGTTATTGTATTATCTTCCTTATGATTTCATAAGGAAGTTTCTTATAAATATATACACACACACACATATATATATGAAATCATAAGGAAGATAATACAATATATAAATGACCATGAGGAAGTAATGTTTAAGAGTAGAATCGTGTCAAATTTTCCATAGTTTCAGAAAATAAAAAAATGATCTGCCAAATATTTCTTGAGATGTATTCATTTTTCTGCAAGCAATATTTAGAATCAGAAAACATTGACAAAGAACATACTATGTGCTGGATACTATATCCTTGAAATATTCTAATTTAATCATTTCTATTTGTAAGCATTAAAAAATACTGAAAGGCAGGAATAATAACTCGTATTTTACAGACAATTAATCCAAAGTAACCTATTTGTGGCCACTGAGCTAGTAAGAGGCAGGAAGATCTAGAGTTTGGACTCTCTGTTCTTCTACATTTAAGCTTTTGTTTTTTCAACCAATCTTGCCAACACAACATCAAAAAAGTAAAGCATTCACTTACCATGAGGATCTACATCAAAGCAAACCACAAGGGAAAGAAAAAACAAATGCATATACAGTGAATTATAGATGCCTATAAATATCACATCGTGTTAAAACTGAGTCAACCTAAAAGTAAGTATGTTAAAACAGTTCTCTAGATTGTGACTTGTTGCATTCAGGTGAAATTTATTGCTGGCCTATACTGTGTCAGATACTGGAAACAGAAGGAAAGGGAATCAGAGAGTCCCTCCTCACTCCACTGCACACAATGCATCAGCAGAGAGCTGTCTATAACACAGCACAAGAGGTTCATTCACTGGCAAAGCATCAACAAGCGTTACCAGGAAAGGTGATGGGAATCAGGGTCAAGCTCACTCTAGTTTCTAATGTAAAGCTAAAAAAAACCCAAAAAACCTCTGGAATCTAATTCAATCTTTTTAGCTTCAATTAATCCATTTTCACCACCATTTCCAAATCCTTAGGTCCAATCCCAGCCTCTCCCAATTTTCATTTTCCTGGATAATTCATCCCGTCTCAAGGGCCTATCATGAAGCATTTGAAAACCTGCTCCCAGGAATCACATTTCTTTCACTCCTCAAAGTCTGTGTCGATTATTCTTCTGTTTAAAGAGAATTGGGTACGATTTGGCAAATTCCATACACCATTTCTTTCTCGACTGCAATAGTGTTTGCTGTGTTCCTGAGCCTGCCTCTCGCTTCATCTCTCAAAATCTAGAATTTATCATCTGGTTGTATGTCTCCTGGATTATGAACTCCATCAGGAAAGAAACATTAACATCTTTTTGTACAAAATAGTGAAAGTGCATAACAGACACACTAATCAATACCAATAGTGTAAAATACACAAATGCTATCATCACAGCAGAATACTGCTGGGAAAGTATATAATTTGTAAGAAAATGTAGAAAATATCAAAGGATATTTAAAAATCAGTAATAATATAAAACTAACTACACTCAAAGCAACCAGCTGGAGACTGTTGATTTTATGTGCATGAATAAGACCAATAACTGTAGAAGTCACCTCACCAGCTGACTGATTAGTAGAGTTAAAAAAAGCCAGTTAAAGTGAGGAATCATTATAAGTGCCACATATATAGTATTATTTTGTATCTTAATTGGTTTTTACAATATTCAATTAAATCATTTGTCATACGCTAGAACACATAAAATATATTTTGCACCAATCTTTGTATTAAATACCAAGTTATCTTTCTTACATAAATACATGGGTCCTCTAAGATTTCCAAATGTTTATGATTTTTTACTTAATCTTTCTTTTAAAATTCTATCACCCACACAATCTGAATCTTCAAGTGATATAGTTTATTAAATTTTTCTAAAGCATTCACTGTTGCAGTCATGGAAGAACTTTCTTCTCATTCTTAAATGTCATAACTTCATATACTATTTATCTATGTAAATAGGATAATAAGTTCCAAAGGCCTAACAGGTTTGGAACTATCCCCACTGACTCTTGGTGGATACACAAGTCAAATAGCAGTACCGGAAGTGTATGTAGATTACATTAGAGAATACAGTCTACTACCTGGAGTTACTCAGCATGTGGTGTGGCCACAGATCTAGGGAGCACTGGCTAAAGGGAGATGGAGGAAGAGGGTTTCTACTGTATCAGCTTAATATGTATCTTTCTTTATCATCACAGTGCAAACTTTTCCACTTCACTTTCACTCAATATACCTTAATGCTTTCACTATGAACCATTAAAAACAAGTTATGATAATCTTTATTCTAGCAGAACCTATTTTCATGGGTGATGCCAAGGCAGTAGAAGCATTTCATATTGCCCAGCTAAAGTGTAACTTCTATATGTAGACACACTTCCAAAGTTACATGCACAAATTATTTGTGTTTTAAGATGACAAGTTCACAATTAGAAAAATTAAATAGGTCCAGAGGTCAAGCATTCCACTTGGAAACACTACACTGTTGAGCTCTGACAGTTACATAGGTGGCCTCATATCCAAAAATTAATCTTTATTAAAGAGCATTCAACTTCAGGTTCTTCACTTGTGAAATGAGAGACTGGACTAAGAATTCACTCATCCTTGATACAGTTTATCATTCTGATATGGATTTTTTTAAAGGACCATATTCCATTTTAAGATATATTTGACACATTATAGCCAAAATTCTAGACTGTAACACAATATTTATTAAGTGAGCTGTCAGCCATAAACTATGCCAGAACCTCTTATATGCACACAGAGCAGGGCCCAACATGAGTAGCAGTGTACTGAATTACACCAGTATGAAAAGTTAGAGGTCAGAGAAGCCACCCAGAGCCCTGCAAAAGCCAACAATGCAACTTAATGTCCTTTCCACATCCAGAGCAATTCTCCATGTGGCTTCTGCAAAAGAGATTAATGGTGATAGAAGCAGCGAGAAGAGGAGAAATGCGCGACATGGAAGCCCAGCCAATATTCCATTTGTAATTTGTCACATCTCAGCACAATAAGACTACTGCAATTTACAATCTACAATGTTGGCAATTTACAATTCAAATGAGTGCCTTGATTTTTCAAAGAATGGACTGTGTACACATCAGTCAGGATGACACAAAAATGCCCGGTCAGGTTCATTTTAAATGCACGTTTTATTTGATACTGTTAACTAATCACTATCATTACTTTTACTGTTTACAGATGCAATATTTATTAGACAAAATGCAATTTGGAATCCTTTCTTGCACCCAAACCTAATTCATTTCCTGACTTTCCGAAATATTTATATCCTGATTAGACATATTAGGTCTTTAAAGCTGTTATACTAAGATGATTTATTTATTTCTGGGGCAGTGTTAAAAAAACTACTCTCAAAGAGGAAGGTTGAAAAGGAAAACACACTGAGTCCTTTCCAGGACTGAAAAAAAAGGAAGATAGGGAGGAAGCTTAATTCAGAGCTAAGGAAGGGGATTTAGGCATCAGCTACTCCAGCCTTTGCATCCTGGTTTTAAATTCTGACTTCCCAGAATGGCTTATGGCAAGACTCTTAACTTGGTTGCATCAATTTTCACATCCGTCAAATGGGGATGATGATACCCACCCTCACAGGCATGTTGTGAGAATTAATTAGTGCTTAGGAAATGCTTTGAAGATGAAACAGGCTATATAAATACTAACTATTATTATTACGAGAGAACTGTCAATGCTATAATTAAACAATTTTCAGTCTCACAATATGACCTCCTCCAAAACAATCATAGTTCCACCAGGAAAAACACTGGCTCTAGTTATTACTCTTTTCAATTTACTGAACAAAATCCAAGAACAAAACCTCTGCCTTCTATTTGTTACCTGCAAAAAACAGAGAATCCATACTCTCCGAATGTTTGAAGCTTGACACAAACAATGTCATGAAGTCGTTACAGCAGTTTTTTTAAGCAGGTCGACATCCTAAGGGATGTGGAGGCCCAAAGGAGAGAGAGGGAAAAAAAATAAAATAGAAGACTTGGGATATTTTCGACAGCAGCTGAAGTGTGTGGGGAAAATGAGCAAGTTGTACAACTGTTATATTTCCACTGTCATCTCCTATGGAGGCAGGATTGGTTTTATAGAAAAAGATACAGCTTCAAAGATGTTAAGATACAACACTGAGGTGATAAGGATTAGATTAAATTTTAGTTTATGAGTTCTGTTGCTTTTGTTGTTGGTTATGTATTTTGTTGTTTTAGTTGATAAGTCACGTCTAGCTCTTTTGCAAAGCCAGGACTGTAGCTTGTGAGGCTCCTCGGTGCATGAGATTTCCCAGGCAAGAATACTGGAGTGGGTTGCCATTTCCTTTTCCAGGGGATCTTCCAGACCCAGGGACTGAACCCACGTCTGCTGCATTGGCAGGCGGATTCGTTACCACTGAGCCACTGAGGAAGCCCTGGATTATGAACATCCACATCTAATATCAAGTTTTTGCAAATTTTGTTTCATTGAAGATAAGTAATAACTTAAAAACTGCCAAGTCATTAACTCTTCAAACACTGCTTAAAATTTCATTTTAAAAATTTTTTAGTCATCTATGATTTTTCCTCTGAAAGAACTGTTAATTTTTGAAAATACTATGTGTTTGATTTTACTTTATGCAAAGAAAAATCAAAAATATTTTATACCATAAAATTTTAAAAATTGAGGCTCTTTATTAAACTGAAAAATGGTGAACCTATTTTCTCCTTCACCAAGATGCATTTTAGTAACTTGTCTGAGGCCAGAAGTCTTTTCTCTTTCTATGAATCATGAGAAGGTCAAATTAAAATGAAGCAAAAATGAAATGATGCTTCAAGACAATTAGTCTAATTTATTTTTGGATTTTTTAAATGGCCCTCTCATCAGTGTGTTGATCATTTACTCATCTTATAAAATCCTCATGTGTTTCTCTGACAACAGTTTGGAGAATGATTTCCCTGAAATTGCTCTAAGAGCATGTTCTAGATGGCTCAGTGGTAAAGAATCTGCTTGCAACACAGAAGACATAAGAGATGAGACTGGATCCCTGTTTGGGGAAGATCCCCTGGAGGAGGAAATGGCAACCCACTCCAGTATTCTTGCTTGGAAAATTCCATGGACAGAGGCACCTGGGGGGCTCCAGTCCATGCAGTTGCAAAGAGTCATTTGTAACTGAGCAACCAGGCACGTATGTTCAACATAGTACTGACAGCAGCCTTAACAATAAAACATGAAAACGCAAATATCCTCAACAGGAAGGCCATGGATTTTTTTTTTTCCAAATCATTAGTTACAATTTATCAAGGCAAAATGAACTAAAAATGTACTTTAAACATGAAATAAAATCCTCTTAAGTTACCAGATGATTTAAAGGAAATTTCAGGCCAATAGAGGAATACCTCTTAATCCCTGAAGCATCAGTTTGGTGGCTATAACAATGGGAAGGAACCAGAAGAAACTGGTGCTTAAGAGGAAAGATCCGGTACCCAATCTCAAATTCAAATTCCAGCCCATTACCAAGTAGTCCCTTGTCTTCTCCAGACCTTATTTCCTTCATCTGTAAGATGGGGTAGTAGTATCTAAGTCATGGGATTGCCGTGAAGACTTGATGAATTAACATGCTTTCCCATCTGGTCCTCGGGAACTCTGTAGTCCTGACCTAGATGATGTTGGATTGCACACATGTGGGAATGTTAGGACGGCACTGAATTCTCGTTCCTGTGTCTCCCCAGCATCAGCTGAGACGCCAGTTAGTGCTGTACCTAACATTGCAGTGTGGGAAGAATTTCTTCTAATTATATCTGAAAAGAGTAGCTAAAATTTGTACCATATTATTTTACTCAATAAAATTAACAGGCATCCAGCAACCTCAGAAAATCCACTAAACGGACAATACCTACACTAACATGCAGGTATTTATACCAACATGAACCTAACCATTTTTAAACCATTTTTTAGCCATTTTTGCCTGACAGAGTCACTAAAGTCCACTAATGCTTTAACATCTGTATTAGTTCAAATGACTCATTTTATTACATTCAGTCACTTCATTCTCCAGGAAAGGGTAACTTCTGTGGGATTTTTGGTTTCGCTTTTTGTGAACCACAAAATGACTTCAGAACTTACGAGTAAGTGAACCTAACTGGAGGAACAGGAGAAGGGCAACAGTACAGAGAAGAAGGAGGAGAAAAGTTCCCAGCGTTAAATACACTCGTTTTAAAATATAAAGAACACATGATGTCCAAATGCTTATGCATTGTCCCTTAAGGTGAAAGAATTCTAACAACTGTTTTTTATGAGAATTCTCCAAACAAGATCCTCTTTATCAGTCTCATCACTTGCAGGTCTTATACGTAATTTCTGAAGTGGATGCTTATGCATAATTTGAGAAAGTAGTTCCTTACAATACTTTCACTTTGTTTTCCTCTCTGTCAGAAATTACTTCTATCACATGCAGTCCAACATATGGAATAAAATCTTGATGAGCAAGGATACTGAAATTAAGAAACCTAAGATACTGCTGTCTGTGGATCTAATATTAAAGTTCCTTCTATTGATGCCAGTGTGGTAATCTGTGTGATTAAACCACATGAATTATACTTTTCTATCCTCTATTCAGTAGTACTTTGACTGGATGGTCAAGGAATTCAAAACTATTCAATAGTTAACACTGTTTTTTTAAATGTGTTTCTAATTCTTATCTACATAATTCATATCTCTTCTTTACTATATCTAAGGGCCTTCAACATGAGACACCATTGAACAATTCTAAAGAACAGGTAATCATTAAAATGTTATAAAACATTCAGTGATGTCAGTTATTTTACTCTTGAAACTACTTTAAAGCCAAAACAAAAACAACTGAACAGATCTATATAATTTTCTATACTTACTAAAAATGATTATATTAAAACTCAGTAGTCATTTCATTATGCATATTGTAGGTGATTTAGTTAGGATTTATTAAAATAACCCAATTAACCAATGATCTCTCAATAATCAACCTCAAAGTGTATTTTAATTACACATTATAAATCCATTATTCAAAGTTAGTTTTAGGACAAATGGCTTCACTGTTTCATTTCAAGAACAGGTTCTAAGAAGGGAAAGTGAATATGAAGCTGTGTATGTGAAATGCACATATTAAAACTCACTTGACCAATTTTGATTCTTTTATCTCCAGATATCACAGAATACATACAATAAACCTGAAAACAATACAAAACATTTTCTAATCTGAAAATATATATATACAACAATGACATTATAATACCTTTATTATTTATTATCATTCCTCCCTCTAGGAAAAACAAAAAAGCCTTTTCAAACAGTCCAAACTGTAAACTTGACCTGATATTACTGATATGCCAAAACCTATTTTAAAAATGCCCAAAAAAGAAAATGCCAAGAGTGGGCAAAAGTAACTTTCAAAAGAAAAAAGTCACAAATTGAAATATATATATATGTAATATACAATTAAACCATTTCATGTAATACACACATATCTATGTATAAACACATGCACGCATACATAAATATTTGAAAGTCATTTGCAATATGTTTTGAACAAGAATCACTGCTACCTACAAAAAGTGCAATGCAAACAAACAAAAAACCATAAAAACCTTATACCAATCAGTGACTTTCCTCTAGCAATCAAATCAGTATTCAATGTCTGTAAGTAAACCTTGGGATGCTATTTAATTTCAGAAATATAACCGATCTTACATAATAGTATTGGTTCTACAAGTCACTCTGAATTTGACATCTTTTACCCTTAGTGTTTCAAGGAAAGAAAACACTATATGCCCAATGGATAAAGTAGGAAAGAAGTATAAATGTAATAATCTTGGCATGTAAAAATATAGCTAACCTGCACAGAGCTTTTAACGTTTAGCTAAATTAGTATTTCCATAAATTGACTTTACATTTTTTCAAAATTACCTACAATTATAATTATTTAATACAAACAGACATCATAAACTTGGGCAAAGCAGTTAAATGCATAACATGGCTGTAAGATGAATAAACAACTTCTACCTTGACGGAAATTGGCTAACTTTTAAACATGAAGAGGTTCATTCTAGATCTAGATCAAGAATGGTGAAAAGACAACAGATGTCCACAAGTACAGGCAAGAGGCAGTTATTAAATAATTCTGAGCAAAAAAATCTGAATCCCGTGTTAATGCTCCCCACAAAGGCCCACTTCAAATGTTTAACTAATAAAACTGTCAGTACAGTTGTCAACTACATTTGAAGTTTATCACTGACTTTGTAATTTCCAAGAAATCAGGGTTTTAACCTAGCATCCAAATTACAGGAAGTTTACTTAATTTTACTTTTTAATTATATTAAGAAATATATCAAACAGTATAATTCATGTCTGATAAAATCATGAAAATGCCATATCAAATAGCAAACAATCAAAAGATGTTTTTATTACCCATAGTTTGTTAAAATGACTATCATTATCTTTTGTTTTAAATCATGGCAGGAAGGTTCTCTCTTTTCCCTTCTATTTAATTTTTTAAGATTTATTTACTGGTGTGGTGGGTCTTTGTGCCACACGGGGGCTTTGTCTAGTTGCAGTGAGAGGGGGCTACCTTTTGTTGTGGTGCGTGGGCTCCTCACTGCGGTGGCCTCCTTGTTGCAGAGCACAGGCTCTAGGCACACAGGCTTCGGTAGTTGTGGCTTGTGGGCTCTAGAGCCCAGGCTCAGCAGTTGCGGCACACCGGCTCTGCTGCCCCGTGGCATGTGGGATCTTCCCAGACCAGGGATCAAATGCGCTGCAAGGTGGATACTTAACCACAGGACCACCAGTGAAGCCCCTCCCCTTATTTGGTCATTCTCTGTGCTAAACTGAAATCATCCAGTGAGTCTCTCTAGCTTTCAACTGGGCCGGTGAAGCTTGGGGTTTAAGTTCATGGGCTGTGCTGCAGAGTGACTTTGGCGTGAACTCTTAACACTAGCTCTGGAATCTTAAGCAACTGACTTGGTCTTCTGGTCATTAAAAGCACCACGCATTATTCAGGGGTCAAGATGGGAAGCAACCATCACAATCAGCTTTGGGAAAAACAGAACTTTTTGGCTCCCTCTTCTCTCCCTGCTTTCTCCCATCAGATTCCCTGTAAAGAGATCTGGATCTGCTGTCATAGGAGTAAAGGCTTCACCCCTGAATAGTGGTAGCCTTTATGGTGGCCGTCTCTCCATCATTCTGGGCCTATTATACTTACTGGATTTTTCGTTTGGATCTTGTTCTCTGCTTTGAACAGCTAAATAACCACCTAAAAGTTAAATTGTACTAGGGTAAAAATGCAAGAAAGAAATTAACATGCATCTCCTCAAAGAATCCGGAGAAGGCAATGGCACCCCACTCTGGTACTATTGCCTGGAAAATCCCATGGACGGAGGAGCCTAATGGGCTGCAGTCCATGGGGTCGCTAAGAGGCAAACAAGACTGAGCGACTTCACTTTCACTTTTCACTTTTCACTTTTCACTTTCATGCATTGGAGAAGGAAATGGCAACCCACTTCAGTGTTCTTGACTGGAGAATCCCAGGGCCTGGGGAGCCTGGTGGGCTGCCATCTATGGGGTCACACGGAGTCAGACACGACTGAAGCGACTCAGCAGCAGCAGCAGCAGCCTCGAAGAATCACTTCTATTTTCACAGAAAACACTTACTCATAACAAGCTGAAACCTAAAGAAATCAAAGCTTAAAGTAGGACTATTATAAACCCAATCAGTAAGATTCACTTGGAGGACTGAGGAAGTGGAACATATGTTTTATAAACCTACAAACCAAGACATAAGGGGGAAGGAGGCAGGTTGAAATCACATTTGAAAATCCTGAACATCAAATTCTTTTATCTTTCTAACAGGTGTATTACTTTCCAGTGGATCTATAATTAAAGTTTCAAGATATTGGTAAATAAGACTATATTCAAATTCACAAAAGAATTAGTAAGGGATGAAAAATATTGCCAGCAAAATCTCTGATGTGTCTTGTTCAGAATGCCAATCTTAATCACATAGGCTTCTGATTGCTAACAATTAAAATCCTGATCTTCTTCCTCCCCCCCCAATAGATGAAAGCCTTTGTGAAGAAGATGTAAAATTTGCCCTGTCATATTACTGACAAGTGGCACTGAGCTGGTAAAGTAGTGTATTAATACTGATTACACTGATTAATAGTACCATAAAAATTGGTTCAATGGCGCTTTAACATTTTTTAAAGGAACAGATGAGAGACATACTGAGCAGAATATATAATTGGTTTATCTCATTCTACTGCAAAGAGAAATCTTTGAAATTTATGAGTTGGGTGGAAGCTGAACTATTTCTAGTTTTAATCAATGAATTCACTTAAAAATGAAAATGCTTAATTAAACATCTTTCCATCCTGCCCACCTATCCCAACTACCCCACTATGAGGAAGCTTTAAGAGAAACTGCTCAAGGCTTAGGACAGAACCTTTTAAATTCAAGCACTGTCAATCTTCTTCATGAAAATGAGTATGTACTCAACATTGTACTATTGCCACAAGAGGCACTATTTATTGGTTATTTTTCCAACATGACAGGTTATAGGAAATATCATACTGTATAAAGTGAGAACATCAATACCATAAGCACCTCTAAGGAAAAGCAAGAAGTTTCAATACATGCATTGATAAAAAGTGTTCTCTTATACAGGCCACTTTATAATATCAACCCTAGAAGATTCAAAGAAAAAGGATTCGCCCACCCTCCTTTGACAGCTAAAGGATTATACTTTCATTGTGTGGCTCACCCAAGTTTTTCCAACGAGTTAAGACAGATTTAGGAATTTTGGTCAAGCAGACTTTTCACTACAATATCTTTTTAAAAGCAGCCCTTCAGAGTAAGACATAAAATACACGAAAGAGTAAATGTAAAATTGAGCTTAACTGGAGAAGCTCAAGGAAGCCACTTGTTTGGGGTAGTGCTTTTCAAGTTACAACTATGCAGCAACAATCTGATGGGCGATGTTGACCTCAGAAGCTTGAACAGATAACAAATGTGGCAAAAGCCTCTCATTGTTTAACAAAAAAGAATCAAGAAAAATTTCTAGTGGTAACAAATAATTTGTGGAGTCTTAAATATCTCTAACAGTGGGCTTTTGGAAAGAAAAGTCATCAAAAATAGCTTTATAACAATAACAGAGAGAGGTAGTTGTGGTGTGGGTTTAACAGCCAAGCATTCCAGCTCTTAAGTCAGACACACGTGGACTCCCCCACCTCCCCTTGGCAAGCCAGCTCAGCCAGGAAGTAGCTGTGGGACTTTGGGGAAGTCACTCGACCTCTCTGAAGTTCAGCATCTTTATCTTTAAAAGGAAGGTGATAATAATCTGTGCCTCACTCATGAAAATGAAAATTCATGTACAGTACAGTCCTTTTAACTGCCATGCGTTATCATTATCAACTGGAGTTGCCCAATCAAGAAACAGCTGCTTTGCAAAGTAGTAATCTTCCTAACACAAGAAATCTTCTATCAAGCCTGGTAAGGCTCTGTTAAAGAACATCATGTAAGGAATTCTTGGCACTGGGGAGGAGGTTGTTCTACTTGATTTCTAAAGCCCTTGGTATTCTTGGAAATCTGTAACTATTCCTGAAGGTCTCTTTTGCACCTAGACTAACTTTAACCAACTTGTACTGTGCTTCAACCACTGTTAATGCAAAAAAACATTAACAAGAATCAGTCCCTGCTCCTCAACTGGAGGAGAGAGAAACACAGACAATTTCATTCTAAGATGGTTTTTCAGTGATACAAGCTCCATGAACTTCAGGTTCACAAAGAGCCTCCTCAAGACTGAATCCTAAGGATACATAATACAGGTGACCTCTGTGCTAAGGGGACTCCAGCCTTAATTCTGAAGACTTGTAAAAAGACAGGTACATCCCTCCAGCTGAAGTATGAAGGATAGATTTCATAGACAACACTGGAAACAAAAAGGCTAGTTCACCAATCCAAGACATTTTTGTTTTCAAAACCAGATTGCAGAAGGAAAAAAATATATATGTTCAACAAATTATCTGTCCTAATTTTCCAAAGTACACAAGGATTCCATGATTCCATGATGGGGTTGCAAAAACTGAGCCTATCTAAGGCAAGTTTCAAAAGAAGAGGAACAAAAACTTTTCATGGCTTCACAATTCAAGTTCCCATACAATTCCAGTGCTGGAAAATATGGGTTGTTCCAGAAAAAACCCATAGCTTCGCTCAAGTTGTGATTAAGTTTAAAATCTACACCTACTATATATATTGTCTTTTCTTCTAGGCTTCTCTGGAGCAAAAGCTCACGTACATGTGCTTTGGTTCACGTTAAATATACATTAAATATGTCCATTTCTGCAAAGTAAATGTGACAAATGTATGCTGCTAAAACCTTTATCGTCAAAGCTGGATAACTCACATGCTTTACATGCAGGGTATTGAGAGTTCAAAGAAGCAAAGCAGATTTTGATTATTATGATGCTTCCAGTAAAATGAATGAAATGATTACTCGCATAAAATTTTTTAAAAGTGCTTTTGAATAGACTTGTATCTATTTTCTAAAACATCGTATATAGCATTAAAAACATAATTGAGCAGAATATGATTACAAGGAACAAAATTATGTTCAAAGGCAGAAGTAAATGCATTCTAAAATCGAAGTTGAGGAGAATACATTTGCAACACTTAATTTAGTGGCTCCCTTTTAGAGCTGGGTCGCTAACACAGCAGAAAAGCAAGCCAGTTTGTCTGCTCTCACCTCCATGCAACGCCTGCCTTTTGCAGGTGTGCCTCAAGGACTTCTCCCTCTTACTCTTTGAATCATCTTGCAGACACTAATGAGCATAGCTCTTCAGCTTTAATTATTGGCCCCTGACAAGTCAACATAATAGGAATCAGCTTAACCAAGCATACTCCCTAGTGACATGTTCAATTACTCAGGTTGTACTTCTCCGGGAGAGGTCTGAGGGGTTGCTAATTTAACACTGTCAAAAAAATAAACATAGGTATCACTTACAGTTTATCTTTTGACCTTTATGTCACCAAATCTAACAGGATATGCTTCTACCCTTCCTCCCCCTGGAAAGGATCGGCAGATTAAGTGTGCTACAAGGCCTTTCCAAAAAAATTAAAGAATGTCCTGACATCCACACTAGTGTATGAAGTTACATAATGTGCTTTATAATCTGAAAATCCTGGAATTTCTTGGGAGAGTTACTTCATTTCTCTTTTAAAAAAGAGACACATAGGATATACTCTGATCAGCTGTTCTGCTGGTTCATATCAGAAGAAAATAGCAATTCTGCTCAGTTATCATTGAGTATAAAATAAAATGCATATTAAACTAAGAATTTTAAGGATAATTTTTCAACAGAAATTTCTAACCATATTACACAATGGGTGACAGTGGTTTACAGTAATACATCCCTTTCTTAGGGTATAGAAATAAATTAGCATTTTAAATTCAAAACTACAGCACAGTAACTTTTAGCCAGTTAACTAAAAATAACTCAAAACTGCACTGTCATTGAGCTATACCATTAACACTTCTTTTAATTTCTGTAACAATTTCGTTGTTACAAAAATTGTTTCAACTCAATTCTTGTAAAGCTTACAATCTCCCTTTTACACAAGTGATTGAAGGCACAGTATCTGTCAGCACTTACTTTTTTCTTCAAAGCACTCTCACCTTCAAACTTTAATCCTGGCAAAATCCAGTAGAGAAGGTCCATCCAAGAAATGACTAATCAAATTTGACCTAGTACAATGCTCACAGGCTACACCCCCTCCACCCTGGTTTCAGAATGCTGAAGTGTAAAAAGGCATCACCATCTAATAGGGAAATGAGGTGTTCTAGAGGTGGCTCAGTAGTAAAGAATTCACCTGCCAATGCAGGAGACACGGATTCGGGAAAATCCCCTGGAGAAGGAAATGGCAACTCACTCCAGTATTCTTGCCTGGAAAATCCCATGGACAGAGGAGCCTGGAGGGCCACAGTCCCTTGGATCAAAAAACCCAGACAGGACTTAGTGACTAAACGACAACAAGAGAAGAGAAGCATCTTTACAAATGTGTTGCAATAGCAAAAGGAACTCAAAGCGTGTGTCCTAATGATAATGGGACAACTGTAACTTTACATAAAAATTATTTTTTTTAAATAATATCAAAACTGTATGTGTTCTGTTACATTATTATAACTAACACTCTTTCAAAAAATAATGTCTTTTACAAAGATTATTGTGATGTAACCTTTATAAGGGTAAGGGCCTTTGTATATTTGTATATATCAATTTGTAATTTTAATGCCCAGATCAGTGTCTGGCTCATTTACAGTAAATGCTCTAAAACCTATTTATTAAAATAAAAAAGGAATGAGTAAATAAAGCCTTGCTACATTCCTAATGTTTAACTCACTCTAAAGACAGATGTATGTCAATTTTTCAAAAAGTAGCTCATATTTCTTCCTTTCTTAGCATACAAATACTTAACATACTAATACTTTCTAGAATAGAAAAGCATTATTGCTGTTTGTGATCATAAATGTTATTTTGCAATATTCTATTTTCCTCCTTACTAAGTGGAAGTTACTTTTATAAGTAAATAGCAATAAAAAACAAGTAAATAGACAAATTAGGAAAGTGCAAACATCACGACATATATTAAGGGCATTCATTTTCAATCCATTTATTTTTCTAGGTTAAAATATAATGATGATAGACATTACTGATATTCAGAAACTCTGAATGTTTTTCCTCTTTTTCACAGCAGCAGAGAAGTAAGTAAATTAATATAAGTATTATTGAATTCTTTAACAGTAAGAGCTGGCCTTTGGAAAAACAATATCTAACTTTCTGATCTGATTATAAACAGGGAATATTTGAGGTTCATGATCTTCCTTGTACAATTATTATTATCAGTATTATTAGTATAATTAGTATTATCAGACTCTGATAACTAAATATTTGCTAAACTCAATTTCTAAATGTATAGACACTTAAGAATTTATTATTTTTTCCTAAAATCCTCCACATTTCTTTGTCTACTGCTTTTAGGAAAACATTTTCAATTTTACATAGATAATGCTAATATTGTGGAATGTTCAACAGTATGGAATACTAATACAGATTTCCATGTGAGTATTAATATAGTATTTCTTATTCACCAAATTAATTCCTCTAAAGCATTCTTAAGTTTAATGCAAAATAAACAAAGGAAAATCTGTAAAATTGGCTCAGCATTCCTAGGCATTAATGAATAAAAGGAGAGGCTTCTTCTTCTCAAGCACTCAGAGTAGACATGGGGTGACGCCCCACCTGCCCACCCATCTTAAAAAGAAACCTTTAAAAAAGACGGGACAGTCAGACCTCCCAGCCCCACACAGAGCCCCACTCTAAACCCAAGGCACCAATAGAAGGGCATTTCTATGGCCTTGAATTCAGGGACCACGCCTTTCTCAGAACCAATCCAAAAACATGATAAAACACCATGCCACATAAAATAATTGATCTAAGCTGACAAAGCTGAACTGTACTTCATTTTTAAATCTTAAACTGAGATATCCATGCAATCATTATGTGCAAAAACAGCTACACATTCCAGCAAATGAGCTGGTAAGTAACACTGTCTTGAATTAAAGATTCACCTCAGTTCAACAGCACACCCCTCAGTGTCTGTTAAAGGTGTGAGTTATCAATGTAATAATAGAAGCAGAAATAAATTAACAGAGATAAGTCTTCCAAAGAGATGAGAGAAAGAGGCAAGTCAATGGAGCTCAGAGATAAAGGGGCGGACGCTCCAGGTGGCACAGGTTCAGAGAAGGCCCTCTGAGAGGTATGACGATGTGACACGGGAAACAGGAGGCCTGGGGTAGGTGAGGAGAGGGACAAAAGAAGGACCAGGGAGATGGAGACCAGCTGGATAACGAGCATGAATGAAGCAGGGCCAAGAGGTGAACATAAACCGTTCCACCTCAAACACTGAGCCATTCTTCCAGTTGGTGGTTACAGACACCTCCTTATCACTTCCCCAAATATCTTTAGGAATCACATTCCCTAAACACCCGAACCCTAGACGCTATTAACTGTCAAAGGCAAACACAGCACAACAGGCACTGAGCTTTCACAGGTCAAGCTCTTCCGAACAGATGATTCCAAACGATTTATTAACAGTGAAAATGACAGTTTTTGTTCCCCCTCCCCTCTCTGTTAACCTTGCTGTTATAACTTTCAGGAAAATACCAAGTAGAATTTCAATTAAGAGTTTTTATTACCAGGTCACACGTTCCAAACGTAGGAGCATCCAGGGTAAAGAAAACAGATTATTTCACATTTGTGTTTCTCACTTCGACACCAAGAGTTCTTTAGTAATGATTAAAAATGAAAAAGAAAAATTCACAGTCATTCATAATGTTTCCAATATGTTATCAAGCACTTGTGACCTTTTCCATGAATTTTTAAAAATCAGATTCCTTTGGCAAGTAATTATCTATCCCCCATCCCAGTGAACCCATTAAGGCTGAGGGGCCAGGACACTGACACATAACATCAGCATGTGGGCAGGTGGGCGGAGCTTATATCAGTCAATTTCCACATATGCAAGCCAGCAGCCAGCACACACCACCTTCTGCCTAGATGAGGCTTATTCCTCCTACAGAACTTTAAAGAGTAAGTGTGATTTCAATATAATCCAACAACTCTGCGTGCTGATCTCAAATACAGACAGTAAAAGATTAACCATTCAGTATTTTTAAAATCAATGTTTACAACATTAGGGGAAAAAAAGATTAACTTAATATACTGGCAACCTGAAGATATCAAGGTTCATGTTGGCTATTATGGCTTCCCCCCAGAAGTTCTGAACTTGTTTTTGGAAAAATGAGGTCTTTTAAGAACGATAATGGAAAAACTGCAGGGTATACATTTTTTTTAATGGTTGTTTTGAAAAACCTTGATATTCTAAATCTCCAATTTCTTTTTCTTTACTGACACAAAAGTAACCTATTTATATTGGCTACTACTAATCCTAGAACTTTCCTGGTGGCTCAGAGGGCAAAGAATCTGCCTGCAATACAAGAGACCCGAGTTTGATCCCTGGGTCAGAAAGATTCCCTGGAGAAGGGAATGGTAACCCACTTCGGTATTCTTGCCTGGAGAATTCCATGGACAGATGAGCCTGGTAGGTTACAGTCCATGAGGTCGCAAAGAGTTGGACATGACTTGGCAACTAACACTTCACTTCACTACTTCTGCAAAGCCTCCATACCTAGTTAGTAGGACTGACTCTGGCTCCAATCCCAACATTTATTGTACAGGTCTTGAAAATCAATATCCTTTATTCTGTGTTCTTTCCACATTCATCTGGCACACTGATACCATATCTATTAAAAGGGAGGGCCACTGTCATTCCTATGCCAATCCACAGGCCTATGTTCTTCCTTCCAAAATAGACTGCATGCTTCTTAAGCCACGAAGCACATCCTATTGTTATATATTCCTGATACTTTTTGCTCCTTTACAAACATCCATTTGGTAAATCTCAAGACCTAATTAATTTGGGAAATCATCTACCTAGGATCTCAACCATGTCTAGTCACATTTTAAAAATGTTATGATGCTAAGTACACCGACATGCCATATTTTCAAGATGCTTACAATCATAGCCTTGGCAACTCTGACCCCGGTAATTAATATGTCAGTCTATGCAAAGGATATAGGTTCAGCACTGACATATACTGTTTACTTAAGACACTATTTCCCATTCTCACGGTTTCCAAATTCACAGGAGGATGAATGAAACCACATTGAAACTTTCTGCTCTTCCCCACCAAATGTAAAAAGCCTACACCAGACCCATGAAGATGAGCAAATATGACCTGTAAACAGAAAATTCTATGACTGTGCCCGCTCCTAACATCACAGCACACTTCAATCATCACGACTATTGTCTGTCTTTCATCTCAAGATTTGGGAAGAATATTTCTAAGAAATATGCGCTTGTCAGTGACACTGTGTGTTTGTACATGCTAAGTCACGTCCAACTCTTTGTGAACACTTGGACTGTAGCCCACCGGGCTCCTCTGTCCATGGGATTTTCCAGGCAAGAATACTGGAACAGGTTGCCATTTCTTCCTCTAGGAGATCTTCCTGACCCAGGGAGTGAACCTGTGTCTCTCCTGCTTTGCAGGCGGATTCTTTACCCAGTGAACCATCAGGGAAGCCCCATATGTCAGCGACACTATGACACACAGAAGTACTACTTCTAAATCTTAATGTAACATTAGTAATTATGATATACATAAGTGGTGGTGACCAAGAAAATCTAACACTGGGACTCAAGGAACCAGATTCCTAACCACAGGGCAATCCTAAACTGAATCTGTTTTGTGAATTCAGTTTAGGAGTGCCCTTCTTGTTGACACAAATGAAAGATTAAGCATTAATATGCTTAAAATTTCTGGGATAGTCTATAAACTATGGCCTATGACCAGGGATAAATGGGCACATGATGGTAAATAATATTTGAGTAAATTAATTTACACTATTGATAAAGACAGCAGTCATTCATTGTTAACATTGAGAAAGGCTCATAAAATAAAATCTACTATTGGCTTCTAGTGAAAGCTCTTGAATTTTTAGATTATTATAAATGAAATCAGTAAACAAGGAGACCAAACCAGTCAATCCTAAAGGAAATCAGTCCTGAATATTCACTGGGAGGGCTGATGCTGAAGCTCCAAAACTTTTGGCCACCTGATGTGAAGAACTGACTCATCTGAAAAGACCCTGATACTGGGAATGATTGAAGGCGGGAGGAGAAAGGGATGATAGAGGATGAGATGGTTGGATGGCATCACCTACTCGATGGACATGAGTTTGAGTAAGCTCTGGGAGTAGGTGATAGACAGGGAAGCCGGAAGCCTGGCATGCTGCAGTCCATGGGGTCGTAAAAAGTTGGACACAACTGAAAGACTGAACTGAACTAAAGACAAGGAGAGGAAACAATGGCAGCTCAGTGTTTAAATACAGCTATTCCAGCTCTTCCCTGGTGGTTCAGACTGTAAAGAATCTGCCTGCAAACTGGCGGAGACCTAGATTCAATCCCTGGGTCAGGAAGATTCCCCTGGAGAAGGAACTGGCAACCCACTCCAGTATTCTTGCCTAGAGAATCCCATGGACAGAGGAACCTGGCGGGCTGCAGTCCATGGGACTGCAAAGAGTCAGACACAACTGAGTGACTAACACACACACACACACACACACACACACACACACACATGCACAGAGAAAACCAGACTCTGGAGCAGAGACCAGATCCACTTAGGTACCCTGGCACCAGACTTATGTGGAATCCGAAGTATAAGTCTGGCATAGAGAGCCTTCTTCCTCAGTATTTCTCACTGCTGCAAAGCATTTTAGCAATTAAGTATGAGAAAATACTGGTGATAGCATAAGATTCACTTCATGGATTTAAACTCCTCCATTATTGGCCTACACTTAGTTTTTTTTTCTTACCATCTAGTCAGTGGGGTTCTGTACATTTAAGATTTTGCGAATCTGTAAAAAAATAAATTTCTGTAACAGATTTTTATTTTTATGATGGATTGCATGTGCTTTTAGGGTCATCCAATTATCTAGAATCAAACCTGCTAGATACATGAAAGCACCTTGCTAATGTAAAAACAAATGCTGATACTAGAAAAGATCAAGAATCTTTGGAATGCTAATATATACATTTTTTTTTTAAGGAAAAAAAGACAGGGAGGTGAGATTTTAAAAACAACTGTTTTTTACAGACACTCTACCTAAAGATTTAATTTGAAAGGGTAACATTTCTGCTAGAATATCTGTGGTCTTTAGTTGCCCTTACAGGAGCTTGAGCTTTATTTGAATTATACCCATGTCTTAAAATCTACTAAACACTATAAAAATCTCATGATAAAGCTTGCTTTTACTCCTTCATGTTAATGCTTCAGCATTGCAAAATGTATTAATATTTATGAATGACAAAATCCATTTTGAAATCTTATGAAGATGTTTGAGCCATTTATTTTACACAAGTTTATTAATAAGAATAAAAATGCCATATTTATTATCATCCTTGCTTGGTATCTGCATATCAATATGTTATCCAGCAGCACTCAGAGTACTGATGCACAAGTGAGGATGTTATTCACTGGTCTTCTAAAACCAGGCTTTAGCATTTTAAATCTCGACATTCATCTTCATACTGAATGATTCTTTGGATAACACTCAATTCATACAGTGTCAATTTTAGGGCTATAATAAGATTTAAGTAGGTGTGAGCTTATTCTGACTTATTATTAAGCCTCACGCACCACAGATATTTTATGTTTATTAGCCTTAAATGTTAAGATATACAAAAACAAAGTAACTACCTAAAGAGCAGAGCTATTTCTACCTGGTCTACTCCCAACTAGCCAGTACCCAGCCTAAAGTCTTGCTCTTAGTAGGTACTGATGTGTTTATTGAATGTGTGCAAAAATGCAGCATCAACCTATTTGAACCACAAGAGGACATCATTTTTAGGGTAATGCCATGTTTATAAATAAACTTTGGCATCAATCTCCAAACACTCAAAAAATTTCAAATTCTTCTAAAGTTCAAATTCTTTACAGTTGTGTTTTAAGTGCAATACCCCCCCCCACCATGTGTATCCTTAATATAAAACTGAATCATCAAACTGTTGTTTTTATATAACAGCCCGTGATGGGTGAGCAGCATTTTAAGTCTCTTTATACGATTCTTTCAGTAATAGTTTATACTTATACAAATCATTTCCCAAAGATAGAAAAAGGATTACTGTGGGCATTCAAAATCTACCAAAGCTACTTCCCACAACTATAAAACAGGTCAGAAAAATATGAGCGCTAAAATCAGCGATCAATATCTGGCCTGTCCCAAAAGCAGTCCAGGGAGAAAAATTTTATTTAGAGTCCTTACAACATTAATGAGGCAGAGGAATCTTTGCTGACTAAAGCCAGGAGTTAGCAGAGAAAAGAAACAAAGACTGTTTTCATAAAATCATAACAACCACGTTGCTAAGGTGTAAAGGGGCCGTTTAAATATCTAGGTTACTCTGTGCCTTGAACTATTTTGAACATTCCAGGGAATTGCTGCTGAATCCATTTTAGGGAAGTCCCAAATGCAAAATTACATGCACTGTAAGGAAAGTTAAAAGAAACGTTGACAACTGTGAGTGGGTAAAATAATTTGTAAACTGGTGTAAACTGCCTGTTAAGTTATCAACTTTACTTTTATCAGCTCTGGGCAGAACTCAGGGGTCTTTTAGAAACTGGACTGAACAAATGCCCCAAAGAGATATGCATATTTGTGTTTTCACAACGCTACCTGGCAGACAGCTTGGTGAGGAAACAAGTAATTATTTTCCCTCCCCTTTTCACTGGAGAAATATTAAGAACCATCAGCTTAGCAGACAGAAAGTCCCTGCTGAGTTGGTAACACCAAAAAAAAGCCTCAGCCCAAATGCAGAAAGCTTGCTTTTACGAGGTAAAGAAGAAGGATATAACTGGTTTCACTTTGGTGTACACCTGAAATGAACTACATTGTAAGTCAATGATACTCCAATATTTTTAAAAAGATGGAATCTAAACTTCCTTACCATTTTGACAATGACATTCCCTTTCCTTATCACCTCTAACACATCTACTAAAACTCAGGGTACAAAAGGCACAGTTTTATTTTCATTAAGACAAAAGTAAAACATTAACATTAACATTAATCAATGCCATGATTTCTTTGTAGTAGCACAACTTTTTCCTATCTGAATGTTTCAAAACATTTTATAAACAGAACTCCAAATGGTGCAAAGTGAGATAAGTGTGAATGTTAGATCTATTTTTGAAATGCTTATTATTCACTTTTGACACTTACCAAATATTAACCTATATTCTAGTCATTTGCATGATGGCTAATCCTCCCTATTAGACTAAAAACACCATGAAGGCTGGGGATTATCTTGGCTATTTGTACATAAAGCCTGTGGTGCCTGGCACACTCACGCATACATGCACGCATGCGCGCGCACGCATACACATACACACACACACACACACACACACACAGCACTTGCTACTTGTACAAAGCCACGCGGTTCAACTTTAGGAAGCCTGTCTGAATAATAATACAGGACAAGCCACATTCTTCTATATCAGCTGTATCGGAGGAAAGGTGATATTTTGTTCTCAACTTCATTTTGTTTTTATTTTTTCCTCAATTACTACAGAACTCCAGTAGCAAAATGGGGTGCAATTTTGAAGGCGTATAAAAAACAAAAGTAAGTAATGAAAATAAAATTTTATCCTTGGTGACCATGCAAGCAAAATGGATTAAATGAAACTTCCTACAGGTGACAAGGATAACATGAATAATGTCTAAAGATCCAACCACACCCAACATACATCTTTAAGGTACTGGCTCAAATCACACACAGCTACTGAAGGGAGAAAGCAAGAAATACAAGGAAAAGTACGTAACCTGTTCTGATCACCCTAAACAATACTCCCAGGCACATCCTGAAGTACTGAAAGTATATATATACCATCTAAAAAGAAGGTCTCCAATTGCTAGCGAAAAAAAAAAAAAATAGCTGGTGGTTATCAACCTCAACCAAGCTTGCTGAGGGAAAGGAAGCCAAGTGCCTTAACCACTTGCAGATTTTGATCAACAAATCCTAAAATATTTTTCAAAACGTAATGACAAAAAAGGATTTAAATGCTTTTAGTGCTTGTATAAGAGTTCCCTGAGTAACAAGCTATGTCAATACATCAAGACTCTAGCAATGTGGACCAAAAGGAAAAAAAAAAAAAAAAAAACAGTTGATAGAATAATAAAAGGATCAAAGAAGGTAATTATGAGAAGTACTTTTTGTTTGCAAACAGGTAAAATTCATGCTCCTAACAAACATTTTGATTTTTTAAGTAACTCAATAACATTAAAAACGAAAATCCTGACTCAGCAGGATGTTTTAAAAGTATTTATATGAAACAGAGAGACCATTCCCTGTATTTTCAAGTTCTCAATATCCCTTTGACTCTTGACTGTTCTGATGGAGAAAGAACATGGCTATTTATCAATACTCTTGTCATAGTTCTTTTGGGGGGATTTTTTTGATTTTTTTTTAAAGTTTCTTACTAAAAAATCATTTTTTTTAGTGTCAGTGCTTAACAGAAATCTGTAATTGGACTTAGCATTATTCCTTCTTCTCTTTATCCAAAAAGAGCTGAGACTTTTTTGGTCAGTCAGTGTGATTGCCAAAAAAAATGCTGCACCAAAGCTGTACTGCAGTTTATAGAAGGGGAAAAGTATTTTTCGGTTGGATTTTAGGAACATGATTTATTTAAAACAACTTTCAGGCTAACTGGAAATGGACCCTATTCAGGACTAAACAAAATTTTGAATGTTTTTAAAAGTTTCTAAGTGCGAGGCAGTGCACTGATAAGAAAATATACTTCTCTTTCTAGACAACAGAATGTACTTCCTTTAACAAAAATTAAAAGAGAAGAAGAGCAGCTGTTTCAAAGGTGGGGAGGAGATATATAATTTATCTACGCTCTAGGACAACACAGACGTAAACAATGAAGGCATGCCTACGGTTCCTGTGTGGGTGCTCATGCATTTTTTTCCCCTCTCTTTCCATTAGGTTTATTAGATTGGCTAGGATTTACATTAAAGGTTGCTGATCACCTAAGGCAAATAGCACGATCAAATGGATTAAAGGAAAGGCAACCAGCCTCAACAAGCACCACACAAAAACGTGGGTTCTGTGAATGAAACTCTTGTCTACTGTCCTGACACACTGTACCCACTAGCAATGACTGGATAATTTTTGAAAAACAAAAAGAAAAAATAACCACCCAACACATGCTTATCATGAAACTGGACTGGGAGTCCTTCAAAGGTGGACAATAAACCTTTTGGAAGTGGAGGGTGAGGGTGTGCTTTGGCAGATTTCCCCCTTGCTTTCCTGCTGCTTCTTAGTCACCCCTCAGGAAAGGCAACTTGACACTGCTCTCTGTGACCAACCTGGTCCAGCAAGATTTCTCACACACCCAGCACAAAAGGCTAACCCCTTACAAAGTACTTATTTCAGATTTACGTCAAGGTTGAGTGAACTGCAGCCAGGGAACTGAGCTCAAAACATAATATAAAAGTCTCCTCTGATAATCAGTAAACCGGTGGTTTAGCTGAAGGGGGGTGGGCAGAATTAAAATTTTGTACTGTTTCATTTCCTCTTATGCAAATGCAAAAGAGAGAGAAGAAAACTCATAGAAACTGAAGAATGATATACTCTTTGTTCATTAATTTCCTTGGAAAATCTAAGACTTCCAAGTGACCATAGGCGTTTACTGTAGCAATTTAAATCTTCTATGGGAGCCAACCACGTGATTTTTAAACTTGTATTCACAGGCCCTCCCAAGTCTTTACTGTACTTACTGTAGTCCCCTAACTGTCATAACGCTTAAACTCCAGCTGAGGTATTAGGTGTTATGATAACTCATGCAATGATAATGGGTATTTCTGGAGTATATCTCTCCGAGGGGAACCAATGCAATCTTGGGTTTATTTAACACTGCCAGAGGTAAAACATACTCAGGAACCAGAGAATCAATCGGTTACCAAGAAATCTGCTTTTACCACCACTGGGGGAAAAAAAAAGTGCACTTTCCTCTTCAGTTACACACCTCCTAATGCCCCCACAGAATCCTCTAGAGGACTAGAAGCATCCTACGCATTCTCGCAGACAGAAGTGCTCATAGCTCTCTCCTATCTTCCCCAGTTACGAATGAAGCCTGCCAACATTGCTAAAAGGCCCAGGAACTTATGTCAAATCACACCTTACACTGTGAAGAAGAAAACAGGAAAATATCACTGATTAAGTGAGACACTATGAGACCATTATTTGGATTTACAGTGAAGAGGTACTATGCTTTTCTTGACTCAACTATACATGTTAGAAAAGAATCTATGCTGTCGTTTTTACAAGGTGCCTTTTAATCCCACATCTAGTGTCTTTAACACTTTCTTTTTAATGGTGTGGCCATCTAGCTACACCTGCCTTTTTTTTTTCTCCTTTTTCAAACGTGCAAAAATTTTGCAATAAATGACTGGTAGGGGAAACAACAGCAGAAACAAATAAACAATAGAGCCTGATGATGGAAAGTCTATGTACACAAAAGTTTGAAGCAGAAATCAATTAGGATCATATCAGTTTATACAAAGAGAAATGACAATTTATTTCATGTGACTGGACAATATGGTGACAGATGGGTTTGGAAAGCTTGAAAATAACTGGTGTATGTTTAGACAGCTGATAATACCCATTACACACATACCGTATGGGCCATCAATTATCTCCTTCCAGTTTTGGGTGCCAAAATGCTGAATTCAACCAACTCCTCATAATGTTGGGACCCCAACATTGAATGGACAGATTTCTGTCCATTCCTGCAGCGGGCTTGGATAAGAGGAACACGATTTGCTACAGCAAGAGGCCACATACACGAACTGATGAGACAGGTCTGTCCTTTTGAAGAAGGATATTTCTCTGACCACTGTCTACATCCATCGTAGGTTTTGAACATTAACCCCAATGGATGTAACTTTTATAGGTTTCTAAATAATGGCACATACCCTTGAATGTTAACAACAGGGTCATACCAAAGACAGTCAAACATTTCTACATATTCTATAAATAGAGATTTTTAATAAACATCCAGGTTTCTAGAATATGGCTGAGTGACAGGAAGATTCTTATGGAAAAATAATGTTTAACACGGTATTGCCACATGGGTATATGAGACTCCTGGGTATACACAGAACTGCAAAATTGGCTTGGCAAAAAAGAAAAAAAAATCCTCATCTTCATTCACTGTTGAAATTCAAGTTAGAGACTTTGGGGTTTTATTCTGACTCTGACCTGACAACCCTCAGGTGTGAAACAAAGACTCCTGCTGACAGAGAGAGAGCAGTTAAATGGCACATAACAATGTGAGCTGTTTGCTGGATTGGAAGCAGCGCCGCTGACAGCACAGGTGTTTTTCTTTTTAAGTTCAGAAGGCGCTCACAAGTGGTTCTTCCAACACTATCTTTTAGCAGGCTGGCCTACAACAAGATGCAAAGTCTGTTTTCAAAATCCCAACTGTGTATTCTGCTGGTCCAGTCTGACAAAATACACACCTGTCAAAAGAAGTGGATGAAGATGAAGGATGCTTTACGCCGCAGAGACACTAATTAGGTAAATGTTAATATCAGCGGTCTCTTTTGATTTAACTGCATTGGAAAAAAAATGATAATGCATTTTTTCTTATTTTCTTTATTACAAAACATACTAGAGTTTCCTGTTTTGATTTTATTTTCCATTTCATGAGCCTGTGCTTTCATACATATGTCAGTGAGCTCGCCAAAGTACTACTAAGCCAAGTAGCACAGAGTAAATCAAAACGAAAAGAAAAAATTCCACCCGATTGTCTCGGCTTCTGTAATTTGGTGGAAATTGCAGAAGGTGTCTTTCCAAGGTGAGCTGGCTGAGAAAATGATCCTATGAGCAAAAGCTACTGAGGTAATTCACAGTACCATTTGATACACATATTCAGTACAGTAAAAAAAAAAAAAACCTCCAAAAAATAAAAAGCATCATATGCTCCCTAATTTCGATTTCACCAAAGGGCAACATTTTTTTTTTTAATCACACCAAATTAAAAGAAATGAAAAAAATTAACTTGAAACTTCGAAGGGAAGGAATTTCTAAGTTCACGTATGAGTAACACTGTCTACCTCGCAATTTTATTTTCCCTTGAGGTATACCTCTACAATGACACACAAGTGGACAAGTGCATGATCAAATGCTCTCCTAAAGCCAAACGGACACACTGCATTGTGCCCATTCATATCTAACCATGCAATCATTTATACAAGCTTGTGTGTACATATTTATGTGTGTACGTGTCTATCTGGTTACGTGTCACGCAGCCCCTTTGTTTGAGGTCTTAGGAGATGACCACAAGAGTTATATGGAAGCAATCTAGACAGGCTGGCTTCATTACATAAAATCTCCAACAAGACTTCTCCAAAGCAGGGAGGTTAGAACTATGGAGAGAAACTACACTTCTGCTTCTCCAAGCCTGGAGTAAAGAGGAGAACAGTTGATCTATCAACCAAGGCCAGTTGGCAGAATAGAAAATGGCCAGGATCCAGGTGCGCAGAGTATCAAAACAGCAGAAACAGCTTAGCCAATGAGCTCCAGGCTACTGGGCACTCAGAGAGGGCGCATCCAGGTTCCCTAAGCCATGGTTTCTGGGTTCTTGTTGTTGTTTTTGCATTTCTTTCTTTCCTCTTCTTTTTGCAAATAGCCAGCTGGCATTCTTAGGGCCAGAGGAAATGTGGAGAATGGCAGTGCTCCAAAAATCAGAAAACAGTGAGAAGAAACAGAATGTCATCACTTTTGCCACTCATTCTTCCAAATAGGGATGATGACTCTTCCCCAAGTCACCACAATGTGGGCCTCTGACTATCTGTAAAAATGTAAGACAGCTACGGAAGTGATAATAAAATCGGGGCTAGGCATATACTTCCAATGTACCCAGGTTTAGTTAAAAATCAAAACTTTTCCAAAAATAAGTAGCTAAAAATGGCTAGTACCTCTAAATCCATTGCACTGTTCTATGAAAGAAAAAAAATAAGATGAAAAACAGAAGGAAAAATTGAGAAACCAAGACAATGCCATTGCTCTGACATCTGATAAGTGTGATAATCTTTCCATAACTTAAGTATATTTGCAGCATTTGCATTTCCACTTTTTACCTTAAATCCATCTGCACATCTTACTCATCTGAAAAAATTTACATTTTTTGTTCCTAAATATTCTTAACAACTGTAGCAGTTTGCACTTTTGAAAGAAAAGGCTGGTTGACACTGTCAAGTCATACGCTATCAGTCAAACCCAAAATATACTCATTCTAAAGACAGAAAGATCAAGGGATAAAATGATTCACCACAGGAAGAAAAGAAGTGGCTTCGATAAACGGCATCAAGGGACTAAAACATCAGCATAACTGAAAAAGTGAGTACAAGAATTCTTACTTTCACACATTTTTTTTCCCACCCATTGATTCTTCATTCCTATCTTCAATGCCATTCTGATCTAGCAAAATTCTGAACAGACACAACCATCTGCTGATACCAGAAACAGGAGACTAATCCAGCATTACCTGCCCATGTGTTCATGTGCATATCCTCTGACACAGAAATTACACTTCCAGGAATGGAGCCTGGAAGAATCTGTAAACATGGTATCTTTGAGAATACTCTCTATAATAGCGATGGAAGTTGCTCAGTTAAAAAAAAAAAATTAAAATTAGACAAAAATGTAAGTTAATTTATAATGTTAATTATAAATGCTAATTTATAATATATAAAGCACTAATATCAGAATGGTATCAGAGGCCCACATTGTGGTGACTTGGTACCTCTATCCAAGACAAGGGCTTCCCAGGTGGTGCCGGTGGTAAAGAAGCCAACTGCCAAGGCAGGAGACATAAGAGACGCGAGTTTGATCTCTGGATCAGGAAGATACCCTGGAGAAGGGAATGGCAACCTGCTCCAGTATTCTTGCCTGGGAAATCCTATGGACAGAGGCACCTGGTGGGCTACAGTCCAGGGGGTCACAAAGAGTCGGACACAACTGACTGTGTGCACATACACACACACACACACACACACACATCCAAGACAAAGTCTTCCTATATATTCAGAAACATATTCAAGGCAAATACAAGAAAGAAAATTTGGAACACTCGTACAGTGACTTAAAGTTCTAACTGCGTTCATAATGTCTCTTCCAAACCCCTGAAACAAGTAGCCTGGCTAAGAAAGGTACCACCCACCAGGTCACACCTATACAATATGGGCAGTAGAGGAGAGTGCATGCCAGATACCTCTCACTACCAAGGTAGACTTCTCATGTGAACTGGTTCCATTGCTGTTTCCACTGTCGAATCCACAAAGTGGATATGATTCCCTGTACTTCCTGCAACTCTCTCAGGATGACTGGAAAGCAAAGTGAAATAACTCCTCTTCCAAGTGTTCATGAAGCAGTAGAGATGAAAAGACTGGGATCAATGATCTCCTAGTTGTAAGCGGCTAGGCTCTATTTCCTCTCTGATGCTGGGTTTCAAATCATTCCTTTGCAAAGAGAGTTTCTGGGTAGTTATAGAATTATACTCAAGACACTAGCTAAAAGAATGGAATGAAAGGAAGAATGGAGATGGGAGACAAAGAGGGGGGGATGAGAAAAGCGTTTACAGAGCGTGGGCCATCAGCTATCACCAACATTCAAATACTGACATGGCAACCTGGTTTTTTTCTCACTTAAAAATATAGGAGAATGCTTTTCTCTGATATATAAAAAGGACATTAACTCATCAGTAATCCTGGGTTAGTCTGTAATAAATCAATGACAATATTGTGCTGCTGACCGTAACTGTGGTCTTTCTAAGAGTGAACAGTTACAAAATATAACAACCGCTTTTGAGAAACACTTTCTGTGTCTAAGACCCAAACCTGGCTGTGGAACTTCACAAAGTCAATTGAATGGGGTTCATTCAGTACGAAGCTGCATCCTGTAATCTAAGGAAGGAAAGCTTCTTGGTAGAACCTGCAGTGCTGACCTATATTTTGCCAACCCCAGTAAGATCTGGGGTTTACAGACTGTTTGAGATCTCTCAATTAATCCTTATGAGTCCTTAGTAAAGAAAATTAATGTACTAAATTTCCATGTAATAAATTTCTTTTGTGTGTGTTAGTCATTCAGTCATGTCCGACTCTTTGCGACCCCATAGACTGCAGCCTGCCAGTCTCCTCTGTCCATGGAATTCTCCAAGCAAGAATACTGGAGTCGGTTGCCATTCCCTTCTCCAGGGGATCTTCCTGACCCAGGGATCAAATCCTGGTCTGCTGCACTGCAGGTAGATTCTTTATCATCTGAGCTGCCGGTGGGTGCCAGGCAGGGGCAGGGGCAGGGGCGGCAGTTGGTACCAAACAAAGTAAAACAGAAATTTCTGAGGTTCCACGTCTTGAAAAATATATACTTTTGCAAAAAAAAAAAAAGTTGAGAAAATATTTAAGTTCAAAAGAGCAATTATTTCAGAGTAGAAAATAGTCTTAAATATCTTAAAAGCCATAAACCTACCTGCAAGAAACTGGATGTGAAGTTTCTAAATTAAAAAAAAAACAGTTCTAAGAAATGATGCATTATATATAAGATTTCAGGACCTCACTCATATTTTCCTGTGGAAATAAATTGGTGAGGTGCCCAAAATTTCTTTAAAAAGACCAGTGTACCCAAAATCTGTCAATTTAATAACTCAAACACATCAACAAAACAGTATCAACAGAAGTAACAATTTGCAAAAATGCTAAAGTTTCCAAGCCACTTAATCATCTCTTGTTTATTAAATCTGTGAGTCAAATTAAATGAATCAAAGCAAAATTATTAAGCTTATCTATTGGAGTAAATATATTTTAAATACTCATATTTCAAACTGTAATTAATATAAAATTGTATAATATGATAATTTTAATATTGATCTTTTTTCACATCCAGTCTTAGGAATCTTGGTGTGCATATTTCAGTTCAAACAAGTGGCACTTCAGGTGCTCCATAAAATGTGTGGCAAGTTCCTACTAGACTGTAAAGTGCCGCTTTAGATAAACAGCTCAGACTCAAGTTCAGGACTCCCACACCAGGCTCCTGCTGTGATTCCCTGGCCTCTTGTCCCATCTTGTTCATCAAATCAAAATTCAGTTCAGGCATCATCTCCAGTGTGTCTTTGTCTTGTCTCAGACCAAAATAACTGCCTGCACACAGTACCGCCTTCTCTGCTGCTACACTTTTTCCTTTGCATTAAAAATCATCCCATTTGGGGACTTCCCTGGCAGTCTAGTGGTTAAGACTCCATGTTCCCAACCAATGCAGGTGGCACAGGTTTGCTCCCTGATCAGGGAACTAAAAACCCTGCATGATGCAGCCAGAAAAAATAACATCATACCATTATGCTTCCGTCATCTCACAGATTTTGTTCAAGGTCAAGGACTTTTATTCATCTTGGCCTGAGCACTGAGCCCAATGCACAAAGGACAAAACCTCCAAACTTAACTAATTGTGTTATTTTGGAGCAATTTACGCAACTTCTCTATACCTTTGCACCTTCTTGTAAATAGAGTTGCAGCTGTTCAGCATTACAGTGTTGTTCAGAGAATTAACTGAGATTATGCCTGTGAAGGCAACTGGCATAATTCCTGGACATAGTGAAGTACCCTTTTACTGTACTTCCTCTCAAGAGGCAGAAACCATGTACCAACTCAACCAAAAGTGATTTTCCAAACACATGTTTTATAAAAGAATGACAGATTAACCTGAGAAACAAAAATGGACATGGTGTAAGAGTTAATCAAGATTATAAACATATATAATATACAAACACACATATACGTTTATGCACGTACTTATACATGATTCAAACTATACTGTATTTCATAGAATTCTTAATGCCTAGATGACTTCACATTCTCAAAAATTTACCCTGAAACATACGTGCTTGCATGTGTGTGCGTGCTAAGTCACTTTGGTTATGACCGACTCTTTGCAACACTATGGACTGTAGCCCACCAGGCTCCTCTGTATGTCTGTGGAGCCCAGCAGGCTCCTCTTCTCCAGGCAAAAATACTGGAGGGAGTTGCCACGCCCTCCTTCAGGGATCTTTCCAACCAAGGGATCGAACCCGCATCTCTCATACATTTGGCATAATTACTGATTTCTCAGCATTATATATCAGCATTTTATCATTGTAAAACAGATATTCTGTTTTCTTCTTCTTCTAATCTCCCCAAAGTTAAACTGGGTTTATAAAAATGCAGTTTGCAATAAAATATTCAATATGTTGTTTAATATCTAATTAATTTATCTGAAAAGCTGATGTTTTAAGTTCTGATTTCTGGTATGACATATACAATGTACCATTGCTCTCAAAAGACTAAATTAGAAAGGTTTTCCCACAAATGACTATTTTAGGGGGAAAATGGCTACAATCAATGGGATGAAAATTTTGCCCTGCCCTACATCTCTGAATAAATTTAATGATTATCTAAGTTGAGCCATACTAGCAAATATACTCCTTTTACTAACACACATCAATATAATCCCAATTAAAATACTCTGTAAGATTGCCTACAGTATTTCAGATCGAAATAGCTTCTACTGAAATAGACTTTCCTGCCACTCTGATTTAGCATCTCACTTTCCCTTATCAGCAGATGGTAAGCCAAGTACTATTTAAATCCATATGTCTTCCATAGGCATAGTTCAGATACTGAATAAAAAGATGAACAAATGTTTTAGAGCTAATCACATTAGCCTTTGAGTGAAAAAAAGTAACCAAGTACAGTTTCACTTCCTGCAAATGACTTTTACTATATCACATTTAGATGATTGAAGGAGTTATATCTCTGTAAACCACCCAGACAAAAATAACTAACTGTACAGAGCAAGACTGCAGCAAAAGAGTTTCTTGATTTTGACTACTTCTTCATGAATCCTTGCTATCTGCAGGATGCCAACCCTGAAAGGCAATGAATCTGGTATCAGAGGAATACTGTAGTTAGGCAAAATTCAACACCATCAGGGCTAAGAATAGAGTAACTCACCAGCTTTCTCTTGCATTACAGTTATACCCCTTCTCACTCTTCTCCCCAGATTACAAGGGTCAAAGAAAACAAAGAACTCCATTTGAAGATCAAGGCTCTCTGACTTTACAGATTCCAATTCCACAGACACAACTCATACTTTTATTCATCTCTTCTAATCAAGGAAATTGAGATGATATTAAGTTTTTAATACAAACTACACATGTATTCCTGAGTTCACAAAAGCTTTCAAACTCTCCTTTCTGGGTTTTGTCTCTAGCAAATGGGATGCTCCATGTTCAAGGAATAACATCTAGGATATCCTTCTCTTCCTCACATCACATTTTCTAGTCTTATAAGCCTTTGATCCTGACTTGATCATAAAATAACTGAAATAAAGGGTCCCATTGCCCATTCCCTCTTATTTTGAACGCAGTATGTAATGCTTCCCTTCTTTACAGGGAACAGTGGAGAATAGTGAAACTTTCTTCAGTGTTCAATTCCTCATGCTCCATAAAACCACTGGCTGTGCACAAGATTGATGATTTCAACCAAAATGGAATTTAGAGTTATCATTTAAAAAAAGAATTTACACAAAGTAAATACATTTTGGATAAGTGAATTAAAAATAAAGATAAACTGGTTTCACTGGAACTCTTAAGCCTAGAAACACATTGGCAGATTGATTCTGTAGATTCCTATATCAAAAAAGTCTGTCAACCCTGAGAAATCTCTATTTCACCAGGTAAATCAGAAAACTGTTCATATTTTAAATGGTCCAAGAAAGCTCAATTTTTAATGTAAACCCCAAACTGGTATATTTTTATTATCTTTTTGACTCAGAGTAAACAACTCACCAAATACGTAATGGTTATTGTGAAAAAATATATATAAGCAATAACTAACCCTTTTGTCCTAAAAAAGGATACTTAAATGTTAATGTCTGTAATTATAAACCTAATGGTAGGAAATTATACAAGCAGTACTGCAGTCTCACACAGAAATTTAAAAGGTGGTTTAGTATTCTTGCCTGGAAAATCCCATGGACGGAGGACCCTGGTAGGCTACAGTCCATGGGGTCGCAAAGAGTTGGACACGACTGAGTGACTTAACTTTACTTTCTTTTTTTCAAATTTTAAAAAAGTACATATATCCTCATAGAAGTCTACTCAATTAAATATGCATTGATTCTAGACCTTCTATGAGATGAGCAATATGTCAGGGCTGATGAGAAACAGAAATATAAAAATGGCATAGCCCTTCTCTCTCAGGAGCCCACAATCTATTAAGTGAGAAAAATTCACAAAGGGATAAATTATAAGATTTGGTATTTGCTGTTTCTCTCGTATCACTGCTCTATTGTGTTCCAAACTTGTCCAAATAACCATTGGCTTTCAGAGGAAAAACCTCAGAAACACACACACACACACACACACAGAAGTACTTCAGTGGATCTCAATTTCAGGTCCAGAGAATATCACAAAAATCCTAACACTGCAATGAAATTCATACATTAAAATCATAAGGACTGGAAACTAGTCGTTAGAGATCAATTCCACATGAACCCCGACTCAAAGCCATGGCAAAACCAACACAGTACTGTAAAGTAGAATAAAGTAAAAATAAAAATTAAAAAGAAAATAAAAAATAAAACTTATCTGATTCATTAAATACAGAACAGTTAAGACATCTGACTGAACCTGAATAGCGCAGTCAGTGTCTAGTCACAAAATGGGAGAATTAGTTTGGTCTGGTCACAAAGATGGATAATTTATGAATCTAAGCTCATGGGTCCAAGTGTAGAATTCAACTGTATTACGACTTTACCTATTTCAGAGCTTTCACCCACCTATGGTTTGGGGTTAGCAATTATGAACCAAGTGAGATTGCTTAAGTCATGATTAGAGTTCACAGTCCTGTGAGTATAGAAAAAAATCTCTTAGAAACAGTCTAGATATAGAACTTAAAAGGCTTATCTTTAATAAAAGAATATCAGTACACAGAAGACAGTTTGTTTACTTTTAAAAGAAAGATGATGATCTAGCTACAGAGAATTTTTTAAAAAACTGCCACAAATTCTGTGATCACACAATGGATGGTGGTTGATTTTAAATGCATTTTAATTTATACTTATTACAACAAAAATTTTAAAACTTATGATTCTTATTACCATTAAATCAGTAAATAGACGAGTAAAAAGACATAAACCTATCTCTCAGATCCAAATTGTTTACAAAAACTGAAAGCCTTGAAGCTTGGGAGATTTGAATTAAGACTTCCATTAACCCCCTACCAATATCCCAGGAACGGTAAGAAATTTAAACAAAAGGAAAAGCAATGCTTTTAAAATGACTTAATGTAATACAGTATTAAGATATGTAACAGTTTGAGCCATTAAACAACAGGTGACATATCACAGGCAAGAATTTCTCTTTTCTCAATGACTAAATACATTAAATAAGACATGAAAATGAGCCAAGGGATTAAAGCTAAAAGAAATGATTAGTGAATTAATCAGAACACCAATAAATAAAACTAAAATACAATAGTACTTATATATAATGAATCAATCAAACTAGTACAGTGTGTACAGCATATGCTTTAAACAGGTTTTCAAGTTGTTTTTTTTTCTCTTATATTTCTTCTGAATAGATGTAGATTATGGCCCTATGAAGAATTATTTTTAATTTATATTTAAATACAAGTGATTTACATGTATGCTATATACACTATACATATATAAAGTATAATGATGCTTCTGCTGCTTATTTATACTAATTAAAGAATTTATTAAATTCTTACTTCAGACTGATTTAAAGAACCCAACTCTGCTCTAAAATTTATTCATTCCATTGAGTTTATTGTGCACATAATAAGATCACTGAGGTATGAATGTTTCTGCAAATTTCGAATCCTATCAATTAACAAATAATTTGGCCATACCGAGGACCTTAAAATTTAATCTCATATATGTCAAAATAGTAACTGTCACTCTACAGCAGGGCTCACCTACTATGCTATATTTTAAGCCGGAGTTATAAAGCTCACCTTTGAGTTGTTTTAGCTTTTGGACTTCAATTGCTCCTCAAGTTCTCCAAACACCAAAGCACTTGTTTGTTGGTTTACTGCATACTTGCATCCCAGTAATCCCTTGCCCATCTATTGAAACCCCAACTATTCTTGAACCAGCCAATAAGAAACCTCTTCCAGAAGACTTTTCTTGCTGGCTCAATTAAGAAAAGATTACTTTCTTCTCTTAAAAAAATTAAATTTGGGATTAACATATGCATACCACTATGTGTGTGTGTGTGTGTGTGTGTGTGTGTGTGTGTGTGTGTGTTTATGTACACTATGTGCTTTGCTTAGTTCACTCAGTTGTGTCTGACTCTTTGTGACCCCATGGACTGCAGCCTACCAGGCTCCTCTGTCCATGGGGATTCTCCAGGAAAGAATACTGGAATGGGTTACTATGCCCTCCTCCAGGGAATCTTCCCAACCCAGGGATCAAACCCATGTCTCCCTCATTGCAGGCAGATTCTTTCCTATCTGAGTCACCAGGGAAGCCCCATATATACTATGTATATAAAATAGATAATCAACAAGGACCTACTGTATAACACTACAAGAAACTATATTCAACACTTAGTAATAAACTATAAGGGAAAAGAATCTGAAAAGGAGTGTGTGTGTGTATATATATATATATGTACATATATATATTCAGTTTTATATATATACATATGAATCACTTTACAGGTGAATCACATTTTAGGTGAATCACTATATACATCACTGTTTCCGTTATTTCCCCATCTATTTGCCATGAAGTGACTGGACCAGATGCCAAGATCTTAGTTTTCTGAATGTTGAGTTGTAAGATTTTTTGGTGGGGGCGGGGGGACTCCAAAATCACTGCAGATGGTGACTGCAGCCATGAAAATAAAAGATGCTTGCTCCTTGGAAGGAAAGCTATGATCAACCTACAGCGTATTAAAAAGCAGAGACATTACTTTGTCAACAAAAGTCTGTCTAGTCAAGGCTATGGTTTTTCCAGTGGTCATGTACGGATGTGAGAGTTGGACTATAAAGAAAACTGAGTGCAAAAGAATTGATGCTTTTGAACTATGGTGTTGGAGAAGACTCTTGAGAGTTCCTTGGACTGCAAGGAGATTCAACCTGTCTATCCTAAAGGAAATCACTCCTAAATACTCATTGGAAGGACTGAAGCTGAGGCTGAAGCTCCAATACTTTGGTCACTTGATGTGAAGAACTGACTCAGCAGAAAAGACCCTGATGCTGTGAAAGATTGAAGGCAGGGGGAGAAAGGGACAACAGAGGATGAGACGGTTGGATGGCATCATCGACTCAAAGGACATGAGTTTAAGTGAGCTCCAGGAGTTGGTGATGGACAGGAAGCCTGGCATGCTGCAGTCCATGCGATCAGAAAGAGTCAGATGCAACTGAGTGACTGAACTGAATGGACTATATACCTAAAGCTAACACAACATTATAAATCAAATATACTTCAATAAAAAATACTAAAAATTAAATTAAATACTACAATTTGTTCCACTCCATGGCACTTGGCACTCCTTTCCTTTTGTTGTTTTTGTTTAGTCACTAACCCAGGTCTCCTGCATTGGCAGGCAGATCCTTTATCATTGAGCCAACAGGGAAGCCTTTCCTTAAACCCTAATCATATTTCTGAACATCATCTCCCAAACTGGTCTACAAATGATTTCAAGAAACAGTATCCATAGCATGTCCATGATGATGTCACTCCTAGAATATTTTGCACAAACTAGGCTTGCAACATAAATTCAATTATTAAAGAAATGTTGGTTAATTTAGAAGTCATTCCATCTCCCCCATTCCCCATAACAGAAGGCATTTCTTGCTAGCCATTAGATATTTTCATCTGAACGCCCTGCAAACCTTGTAGGTGTAAGACTAGCTTCATTATTTAACACTCACAAAATAGCTCACACCAGAGTTCTGCTAACAGCACTACCATTCATTGAAAAGCACTTTAGTAAAGTGTGGACTTTGAAGCCAAGCCTATGTGAACATGGGCTGGCATGACTCAGTCACTTACTAGCTGGGTGACTTCAGGAGGCAAGTGACTTAATATCTCTGAGGCCCTATTTCCTCTATAAAATGGAGTTAAAGATATCTTCTATGTCATGGATTACTATGAAGATTAAACGAGATACTACAAACAGAAAGGAGAATCTGGCCCATAGTTGGTGATTATCAAATGTTAGCTATGATTAGTCCCCTCTTCCAATCATCCAAATTCTAAGCCTCATTCATCACAACTTTCCTCCTCTTGGTCACCCATACGTGTCGACTTTGTCAACTCTTAAATATTCTGCACTAGCGTATCTACAAAACTAACCTCATTTTCACTACCCTAGAGTAGACTGACTTTCTTAGATAGCATATTGAGAAGCAGAGACATTACTTTGCCAACCAAGGTCTGTCTAGTCAAGGCTATGATTTTTCCAGTCGTCATGTATGGATGTGAGAGCTGGACTGTGAAGAAAGCTGAGCACCAAAGAATTGATGCTTTTCAACTGTGGTGTTGGAGAAGACTCCTGAGAGTCCCTTGGACTGCAAGGAGATCCAACCAGTCCATTCTAAAGGAGATCAGTCCTGGGTGTTCTTTGGAAGGACTGATGTTGAAGCTGAAACTCCAGTACTTTGGCCACCTCATGAGAAAAGTTGACTCACTGGAAAAGACCCTGATGCTGGGAGGGATTGGGGGCAGGAGGAGAAGGGGATGACAGAGGATGAGATGGCTGGATGGCATCACTGACTCGATGGACGTGAGTTTGAGTGAACTCCGGGAGTTGGTGATGGACAGGGAGGCCTGGTGTGCTGCGATTCATGGGGTCGAAAAGAGTTGGACACGACTGAGCGACTGAACTGAACTGAACTGAGGGTAGACTAGGGGACAGCAGAGTAGACTTTAATCAGTCTGCCTTTCTGCCCACCTATCCACCCCATTCTATATAAAGTGTGATAGATGTTAATCACGTTAAAGGTCTGTCTAAATATATTTGTTCCAAATCCTAATGATTCCTGATTTCCTTTTAAAATAAAAATTTCAGAGCTTATCACCTACACATAATTGTGTATTACCTGAAGGTAAGAACCCTAATTTACTCATATCCATTCCCTTTACAGGATCTTTCATGGTTCCTGAAACAAAGTAGGCGCTAAATTATTGTTTATTGGACAAAAAAATTAAAGACCAATATATCTGGGAATTATTCTACAAAGTTATCATTTACTTTGGATTTCTAGTTCTTTCAAGTCTGAGTCTAGGTTAGTTTGGCTTAACACATGTTGCTCATGCTCAGTTGTTCAGTTGTGTCTGACTCTTTGTGACCTATGGACTGTAGCCTACCAGGTTCCTCTGTCCATGGAATTTTCCAGGCAAGATTCCTGGAGCAGGCTGTCATTTCCTTCCACAGGGGATCTTCCTGACCCAGGGATTGAACCCGCATCTCTTACATCTCCTGCATTGGCAGGCATATCCTTTACCACTGTGCCACTTGAGAATCCCAAAACATGTTGGTTCCTTGAAAATAAATCCTTAACTTAAATGAGTATATCCTTAACTTAAATTCACATACAACCAACTGTGCACCAAAAACCCTAAACAAAAGAGTACATTGCTAAAATTTCACAAACTATACATACATACAGTCTCTAGTCTTTGAAAGAACTTTGCATATAGCAGTGAGATGACTGAAAAAGAAAATGAAAATGAGATTTAGAATAAAGTGATTTTCTACACTTCCTTTTAACACCAGCGTTTCATTCTTACCTTACCTTAAACTATGTAAATAACTTTGAGAAAAATAAAATAAATTCAAATAGGTTAGAGTTTCTGTGTGTGCCAAGTACCTTACTGAGTAGTTGCTGGCATTAACTCTATGTGATCACCAAAACAAATTAACTTTAAGAATCGTTTTGGTGACAGTAAAATCCCTTTAAATATTAAATATAGGATATATGTATATTTTAAATATATGTATATGTAGAATATAATGTATGTATACTATATATATATATATTTACCTTGTAAGACTCATTACAGTACATTACCCTATTTAAATATTCTTTGAATGTCAAGATGACTAAGGAATCTTTCAATCATAAAAGTGAACTAGATCACTAAATCTCTGTTGGTGCTTCAGAAATGTACCTTATTCAAACTCTCATATTAACTTTTCCCCCATAATAATGTTTACAGGAAATGTTGGGGTTTGTTATTTCCTAGTTACCACTTTGAGGCAGTTCTCACGAGTAAAATGTTTTCCCATTTCCGAAGAGTATATATACACATAGGGCTGGTAAAGTAACCTATACTCGCCATTAACTCCACTACTATGTCACCCCATAGAGGAAACTGATTTTAGGGAAGCTAGTTTGAACAATTTAAAATTGTAAGCAAGATACAATTATGTAGTCACAATATATTCAATGCAGGACTATTTACCACAGCAAAAATTGGAAGTAACTTAAAAGTCTGGCAACAAGGGGATCAATAATCATCTTTTCTGGTACAACCAGTACAGTACATAATGAAGTACTATGAAGTCAGTAAATCTGATGTATCAGAATATACACTAATATGAGAAAATGTTTATAGTTTATTATAAAGTGAAATTGAAGGCTACTTAAACATACAAATCTATGTTTGTATGTGGATGTTTTTGTGTGTGTGGGATACATTAAAGTGTTGAGTAGTCATTTTCTTCCTTTTGCTTATTTATATTTTCCAAAATGTCTAATGAACATATATATTTTAATGGGAAAGAAAATGTCAACAAACACTAATTTGATATCCTTTTCTCTCTCATAGACCTTTCCTAATTTGTCATTTTCATCATCAGCCCCACCCTAGAGGCAACCTCCTCTCCGGAAACCCACAGGGACTGAGCACAAATATGTTCTTTTTCATCATGACCATTAATACTGCAAATAATTCATACATGAATGTGGTGGTGGTTGAGTCGCTAGGTCGTGTCCGACTCTTGCAACCCACCCCTCCTCTGTCCGAGATTCTCCAGGTAAGAATGCTGGAGATATTAACTCTGAAGGAGCATAAAGAATTTGAGATAGGTTTACAGTTTAAAGATTTCAGTGGGACAAAACTGAATTATTCACATCCATTAAAGAGTTTGAATGATTCACAGCCAATTTTATTTTTATAATTGTAATGAAACAGCTGGGATTAGAATCTATTCATGGACTCATAAGGAATTTGCACCCCACCTACTAAAATTAGTTTCTGCATCCAAAATTCTGATTTGAACATCTGACTGTGAACAAAACAGGCATCATCACTCAATGCCAAGAAACTGAGGAAATAGACTTTAAACATGTCATATTCTCACCAGAATTATCTTATTTCTCATTGTGCAGACTTCTCTTTATTGGCATTCATAAGTGGCCCCTTAATAACATGATTCTTTGAATCAAATTTATTGTCAAAGAATGAGCTTTCTTGTATAAGATAAGCCCCAATAATACAAATGTTGAAGATTTTAGACCGCATTGTTTATAATTTATGGGTTGTCAGCCATTAGAGGGAAATTAGAAACTTGCATATCAAATATATGATGTCTCTTTGGACACTAGAATCACTAAGATATTTGTCTTAAAGTTGACTCAAGTATCACAGATATAAATGTTTAAGGTTTTATAGAAAATTTGCTTGGTCCCAGAGTTTGCAATCTTAAAGAGATGTGAGCAATTGTATGCTTCTATCTCTATAATTTTCCAAAGAAGGAAACAGGGCATTAAGATTGAGTGACTCACCCAGGGTCACACAGCTAGTTAGTCACAAAGTAAGTCTAGAACACAAAGCCTCTTTTTCCTCCAATCCAGTACTCTTTCCACTGCATCACAAGAGAAAAGTAAAGAAGAAAATATAAAGTATAATTTTACTGGAAAATAAAATCCTTTCAAGCCTGAATCACAACCAGAGACACTCCATTAAAGGTGGAACACACCCACTTCCGAACTCATCTGTAACTTGAGAGGGCTGAGCATATTACTAAAGAATAATTTGGATATATTATAGCATAAAGTTTTGAGAGGCATAGTAACTGGATATTTAATTTATAGACTGACCATTTGGACAAGCCACATTTTAAAAACCTCCAACTTTTCTTGAATCAGTTACATGATTCAGGCAAAGCAGATATATTTTCTTGAATTATCAAGAAAATTTTAGATTGTAAATTCGTGACTTTTTAAGAGGAATTAAATTAACCAAATGTGTATCTCCTAAAATATGGCCAACATTGCTTCAATTGTAGCATGTTTTGCAAAACAGATGACTTCTAAAAAGTTATAAGTAAATAACATTTTCATTTTTTAAGATTTCAGGGAATAAATATTTAAAGTCCTATACTGAGGTTTTACTTTTAAAGCAAATGATTATTTTCAAGTAGGGGGAATAGTTCTCTCAAATGTTCCATTTGTAAATTTTTAGATTTTTATATATAAGTCTGACTTAACTCCTGTTTGTAAATGACAACAGGTATGTCTTCATAAATGTCATTAATTGGTTAAGAAAGGCACGAGCTTCTGTATTTTTAGGCTATAACAATCACACTCAATGTTAATCAAGAAAATGTTTTTTTTCCTTATCATTTTAATAAGTTATTAAGAAGTAGTAAAGAAAGACTATTCTATCTGACATTCTGAAAATCCTACGAAAGAAAAATACTTTCTAATGGAATCAATGTAAATATTTCAGCAACAAATAAGAATAAAGATCATTAAATTTCATATTTTAAGAGGAAAAATTAAGTTCTTCTCTCTTATATTCCCTCAAAGCCCATACTATTATTCACCCCATCCAAGACACCTCTAGGAATGTAAAAACTAGGTCGAGAAACTGTAAACAGTAATGAAAACATCATCCATGGAAGCAAAACGAAAACAAGCAAAATAAAGAGATTTTTCCCCTACAAAAGGTAAGTCTATCTGAGCTAACTGCTTTCTAAGACACATGATTCAACTCTGCTTAAGAACATAAATACTACTTAGAAATAAATTCTCTAAAAAATAAACTGTACTGCACATGTACTATAAGGAAAGCAAATCATATCATTGTCTGGCCATTAGATATTTGTCATTTTTCATACACATAAGAAATAGCTCTTAATGAGTATCATTTGCTTTTTTCTTAATTACCTGCATTCATCATCAGTCAATTCAGTTTAATAGTTAATTCTTAATTAGATATTTCTAGGGTATTATTTTCCAAGCAATATTTATTTATTGTGTCTCTTAACACTGACCTGTTTGGATGACAGTTAACTTGAACATGGGACAACACATGCTATCAGTCATGTGTTTTCTTATTTAAACATTATAAACTGTATTTTCCCTTTTAGAAATATAGATGTATATCCTTAGTTTTGCTGGTTAATCATGATCCTACAGATAGGTAAATTTCCAGGTATGAAACAATTAGTCCTTTTCATAATTAATATGTCCAAATTAAATCTTGGAAGGTGAGAAACATTTTAAAAAGGCAGGTTAACATGTAAAATTATGTGTGAGAGATGATACCTCCTAACTTACAAATGTCCTGTCCTTACAAAAATAAGATGAAAGTAAGATTCCTTTGCCTTATTTCTAATCACTGATAAAGAATAAAAATACATCACAAGATGAATGTTATGGATTTTTTCCAAATAAGGTCATCATCCAGATTCTATTCTACTTGTAAATTATAGTTAAACATGAACATCTATAAGGGCTTCCCTTGTAGCTCAGCTGGTAAAGAATCCACTGGCAATGCAGGAGACCTGGGTTGGATCCCTGGATTGGGAAGATCCCCTGGAGAAGGAAATGGCAACCCATTCCAATATTCTGGCCTGGAGAATTCCATGGACTGTATAGTCCATAGGGTCGCAGAGAGTCGGAGACAGCTGAGCTACTTTCACTTTCACTTTCATAAACACCTATGAATGAGAGCCTGGCAGGCTCCAGTCCATGGGCTCACAAAGAGTCGGATACCACTGAGAAACTAACACAACACAACATAAACGTAAATGCTGCTTCACCAAAACAAAGGAAACAGCTTCCTGGAAGTTCACTGAAACTATCTGAATCTCCTTGAACTAGTAACACAACCACACCAGGTCCTGCTTGCCAAGTTTCCTTGAGTTTATTCATAGACCATCCCAGTAATCAATATGCTTGTCTACAAACACTTAATGAAAATTCACTAACAGAATCAAAGGAAAAGGACAGTAAAAAAATATAACAATGAAAACAATATTTTCTCTTTTTTTTGGTGGAAGCAAATAAGGAAACACACAGAAATCCGAGGTTAAAATTTTCCTGGATTTTAGGTAATCAACACTTCTATGAAATCCATCCATCCATCAGACTGGACTTTGCCAGCAGAACATTAAGATTCACTCCAAGGCTGTGTGTAGCTCATGGCTGACACACTTTTGAATCATTCTGCATCTGTGCTCTTGAAACTTGGGCCACTTTCTGAATACTGTTCACTTCCAACATCTAAGAACATTCAACAATAGGGTCCTTTTTGGGCCCTGTTATCTTCTGACTCATGCCGTCTGTGAAAAAAAATAGGAAGCCAAGCAAAAGATAGTTATACAGGAAATAATTAACAGATAACTGTGCTGAAGGATACCATTTCACAGTGACTACAAACTTACAGCCCAATTCACTAAAAGATACATCTGCTTCCCCTGCCTTAGAAACCTGGGCCAGCAGAACTATGCCAGACTTCACAAAAAGCCTAGGTTACAAAAAAGAGAAAAAAAATGCACTTTTAAAAAATACTTGAGCCAGGGGAGCTGAGTTAAATGAAAGAAAGTAGAATAACAGAAAATCCCACTGGTCAAACATATACGTATCAAGTTGATTTTAGTAGTGATCTATTGTCAAATATAGTATATTAAATGTAAAAGATAAATAGCTAATAAAGGGGAAAAAAGCTACCTAGATTTTTCTTTAATAAAAACAAAATGATTATGTTCACTATTAAACAAAAACTAAGTGGATGAATGATTGCTATTTTTAAAATAAACCTATTATATTCTTGAATTTAAATCATACTGGTTTAAATCATAATCTTACAAGGATTGTTCATCTCTGGATAGAGTCAATGGTTTTTAATATTTTATTCTTAGGCAAAACAAACATCAACAGTTACCTCAAAAGAAACTTCACCAATATGGCTTATAAATTACTATTTCCTAGCTAATGATCAGGGAAGTACATACTCCCCATTTGTCCTGGTTTAGACCTTCTCTATGGTATTTGACATATGCAAGTAAAAAATTCAAATGGAGTCAGGAAAATACTTATGTACCTAAACACTCTGTTAAAACAACAATACTTAAATGATAGCTGCTTCTATTTTCATTAAACATGAAGCAAAACAGTAAATATCAGACTTCTCACTAAAGATCATCTTTAGTTTAAAAGAAGTTCCTGCGATCTTCTGTCAGTGGTTGTAGAGGCATTCAACAATGTTGCTTGTTTAAACGTCTGTTTGGCTGCCAATGGACTGTCCCCAAAAGAACATTTTTGCATCTCAATAGACTGTCCGGTATCAACAATCTTTAAACTATAAATTTAACGCTGCTGAAGAAAGAGGGAAATAACACCTGCTTTGTACTGTCTTGGTATCACATTTACAAAACGAACAAATCATCATACTCCTTTGCACTTATCTAGAACCCTGCATCTGACAATCTCAAATGGCCTGACAAACATTAATTAACTAAGTTGCTCAGCACTCTTGGGAGGATGGCTGGCATCGTAATCCTCTCTGGGATACAGATGAACAGGATCCTGGGAGGCCCTTTCTTTGAGCCAATGGATCAACTTGGATCTCAACACCCAGAACATGAAACTCAACTCCACAGGCCTGGCCAGACATCTCTGTCAAAACCAAGCAGTGCAAAATGTACGTGCTAATTGGACAAACTTCCATAAATAAATGCACACTGCAAACTAAAATCAATCACAAAGAGATTTATATTTCGCCTAGGTGCAAGAGCAGAGTGGACTGATAACTAGGGCATTTGCACTGATGGAAGAATTAGAGACTATCAGTTATCTGACTGTGACATTCTATTCTGACATGACACTGAGAAGTTTACTACATAAAGTAAAGATCTCCCAATCAAATGTTTATATGTCTGCATTTTATTTAAAAATTTTTTTAAAAACGTATTTGACTTTGGCAAAATCTTTGTGAAATTTAATGACAGGTGTTTGGTTTCTTTCAATGTGGTTATCAGCTAAAAGACAAAGCTTTCTGTGTTATACAGTCCAATCTAAAACGTTAATTACAAGAATGAAACCTAGAATTTCTCAACCAGGAAATAATAAAATGAATACAGTTACATCTGCATAAGAAAGCTACCAAATAAACAACACCCTTGTGAAAATAAAATTTCTACAAGATGCTAGTCAGAAAAGAGCACCTGACTACACTGAGTTACGACTATACTAGGCTGTTTAGTTTAAAATGAGAAGGGAACATCTATTTGAATACAAAACCAATTAATTTTGTTTTCAGCAAGGCAGTATTAAATATGTTAACCTATTCACGGAGCTAAACTTCAATGATGCATATTCAAAACATTTTCAGGAGCTTATTCATGTTTTACAAGATCTAGAAGTTTTAAAAGAGGAACAGTTGAAGTTTACCTGTACACTTGGACTATTTCTAGCAAAGCATCTACAGGGTTTAATATTTCTACTCATAAAAGGGAAAAATGATTTATAGAAATACTGTTAATCCACAGAAAAACCCAATTTTCATAAAACAATTTACAAGATGAAGCTTATGTTACTGTGTTCCCTGCCATATTCAAAGCACAATGATAAACACAGGTCACATACATTATTTAGACATTTTTATAACAAGATCAATTTCATACAAGGGAAATCTAAAGACATACACCGAATGAAAATATACATATATGAGCTGCCACTGAGTATAAAATTAAAAGCCAAACACTGATCTATGAAAAAAGGAAAGAGAAAAAAGAAGTGAAGAAAACTAACGAATATTTTGAAACTTGAGCTCTTCTCTGTGATTCTTATATTTCCTTCCTCACTTGGAGTGCAGCAAAATTTCATAACTAAAACCAGTGAAAAACAAGTATCAGAAAAACCAGTACACTGCAAGCAACATTATAACTACATGCTTTGTAACATAACCCTATCTCCAGTCAGCTTACTCTTAACACATTATTGACGGGAGATGTATTAATGCCACAGGCGTTAGTTTCTGCAAAAATCCCCCAGTTAATAATGTGTTAAAAAATGTTTCCGTTATTTACCAGCATAGTGTTAAACTATTTCAAATTAATATTTTCCATACTTAATTCTCGATACCACTCTGCACAGTAGTCAAAGATGATGGGCAAGTTTTTATTTTAGTATTAGAAACTACATGAATAAATGTATTTATAAATATACTTGTTCTATTACTGATATATCAGATAGACTACTTAATTTAAAAAATTACTTTAAAATCTATTTTCCATTTCTTAAATCTCTTACTATTTTGAAACAAACATGCCAAACAGCAAGTTAATTTCAAGTTCCATTCTACCATTTAAATTCAGGTATGGATAATATTCTGTAGATATATATTTACAAAGACCACTATAAATTTTCATTTAAAACATTTAAATTGTTTGCATATTTCAATTGTGTATTTATAAATTTTTATGGGACCTCTAAAATTACACAATTAAAGTACTTTGTTTTGGCCTTAGTAAATATGATGGCGATATTCTTTTGGGTTTCCTCTGGCTAATGGCAGAGAAAAGAACTGAGAAGTATGTATTTGCCATGGTAACTTAGTGACACTAATTTTTACCACCAAAGTAAAATTCTGGTCAAATTCACAATTAGAATGAAAGTAAAATTCTGGTCAAATTCACAATCAGAATGGGCTCTGCTTCTTAATTCTTACAAGCATCTTAAAAGGCTAATCAGCAATTTATGTGCACATTAAAATTTTTAAATTCAGTTATACCCTAAATATTTCATAATAAATCAAATCAGCTAACACTTACTGTCCCAAACGTCCAATAAAATGGATGACTTTCAAAACCATGAGCCAATTCCAATGAAAATACAAATTTTAAAGATTCCAATTTTACTGAAATTACAGAAGAATGACCCAAGACACTTTAAAATATATATATATTATATGTCTGTGTGTGTGTGTGTATATATATATATGTATATATATTTCTGGTGGTCAGCTCTCAAAATTTAGTAGATGATGGCCTTTAAGTATCACAAACCCTACAGTGAGGAATCTGATAGGCATTATAAAACATAGTTAGGTAGCCTCTCGCTGAAGATTTCCTACTTCAGCATCTAATGCAGAGGAACTGAAAAGACAGTTGAAATGATGCAATAGAAAGTTGAAATCAGGGAATTAAGGAAGTGGAGGAATTGAGAAAAACAATTTTTTTTGAAAAGTATTATCATCCTCAGGCTGCTTAAAGAATAGAACAATCCTGCTCAGATTTTAGGCTGCACTGATCATAAATTACTTCATAATTTACTTCATAAATTACTGCTCACTCCAGATTCTTAAGTGTATACAAAGAGAGGCAGAAGAGGTAACATTCCAGAAACAGTCTAAAAGAGTCACATAATTTGATACCAAATGAAGATGTCATGGATGAAAAAACATTGTTAAGTGGGAGGCAGGGGTGGGGGAAGCATGGAAGCTCTGGTGATACATGTGTAAGGCCATCAATTCCACCACACTGTCAAGATGCAACCTAAAATTTAAAAATCCTAGGGCATGTCCTTCCTGCCTTTTAGCCACTTGAGATCAGAAGAGTTCTGACTCCCTAGGAAAATGATGAGCATGTACAATGATAAAATGCATATTATAAGAAAGAAGCTCCCTAAATTGAGTATCCACTTGAAAAGCACAGGAACTATTTCTCTTCTTTCCAGAGTTACTTAGTTCAACTAGCTCCTTCCTGGTAGGCAGGAAGGACTGTCTCTCAGTGCACAAGAAGGCATCTCCTCTTCTGCTTTCAAGCCCTTCCTTAGCTTCAGGGCATGACTGCAGACAGGAAAGGTAACAGCTTTTACAATTAACTGTGCTCTAAGGCAATGGCACCCCACTCCAGTACTCTTGCCTGGGAAATCCCATGGACGGAGGAGCCTGGTAGGCTGCGGTCCATGAGGTCGCTAAGAGTCGGACACGACTGAGTGACTTCACTTTCACTTTCATGCATTGGAGAAGGAAATGGCAGCCCACTCCAGTGGTCTTGCCTGGAGAATCCCAGGGACAGGGGAGCCTGGTGGGCTGCCGTCTATGGGGTCGCACAGAGTCGGACATGACTGAAGCGACTTAGCAGCAGCAGCAGCAGCAGCAGTGCTCCTCTAAGGGGCATTTCTCAATGCTACTACAGAAAACTCATAGAGAGGCTTTAGAGACTCTAGGAAATGAGAGCAGAGCATCCAAGCCACCCTTGGAAAAAGTAATTTTTCTCCTCAGAATACATCCAAAGAGAACTCAGTGGTCTCTAACTTCCAGGTCAGCACTGGGCTGGCTGAACTGTATTTCCTAACCAGCTCTTTTGTAAAGGTTATCTGGTGTTTCTGATCCTACCTTCCATGCAGGAACAAAGCTTTGAAATCAGCCTGAAAGTTCAAAACTTTCTCAGAGTCAAGGCGAGATGCTGAAGTGGTGGTGCCTTAGGCAAAAAGCAAGTATCACTCCACTGGGAGCTCATGAATTTTCAAAATCTAAAATATTCCTTGACAAGTCACAGTCTACACAGCATGAAGAGAGTGCTCAAGGATCTTAGAGAGCTTTTGTTTTTTTTCAGGTGGGACTATGTCTTTCTCCCTACAAGAGCCCAATAATATATAATTTATGGTTCTCTTCTCTGGATACTCTTCACAGCATTCACGCTTAGGTCTATCTCATTTTTTTTCCCTCCTTTATGCAATAACACAACTAGGATGTGCATGTAACTATACTGTGAGTTTTAAAAACACCACATTTTTGTATTCATATCTCACCAAGGGCTTTGCATTCTTAGTGATTTACATCTCTGCTACATTCCTTATTAACCATCAACTGTGTCACACCACTTCAAAACTTCAAAGCCATTTTGTCATTTTAAGGTAACAGATGTGTATCCTTCTGGGATTTCGAGCCTCCCTTTTCCAAAAGCATCCTCGCCGTGTTGCATAACCACCAGGAATGACTAACAAACATTCAATCAGAGCTGAACGCAATGACAAACAAGTGGCTTCTACCCCACACGATCAAGTGCGTGTCGCGTACACACAAACGCCCGGCAGCTGCTTCCTCCGACTTCGGCCGGATTACCTATAAACCCCCAGATTGACACGCATCATTTAGTTGCACTTGGTTAAAGGCATGATACTAACTCTGGAGAATGTGGGCTCCCCCAGCTTTCCCTTTAAGATAAAAAGGATTATTTTAAAAAATGAAACCTTCCTACCCGTAACAGGGACTGGGATTCATCCTTGGACTTGCTCTCTCCAGACGCGGGATATTGCTGGGGGAGGGCGCCAGCCTTCTCTCCGCCCGCGGGCGCCCCCTGCAGGAAGCCCTTGGTGTCCACAGCCAAGCCGTAAATAGGGCGTGCCAGGTGGGCAGCCTCGACGTTGGGGCTATCCCTCAGAGTCTTCGTCTGCTCCTGGGGGCCGGACACAGGGGTCAGGAGTCCCAGGCTGGCTTGGGTATAAGAGGGGCTTCCCCGTAGGATGTCCGCCCCTCTCCAAGTCACGCTGCGCAGGTCATCGCTTGAACTCTCAGCCCAAGCCTTTTCTTTCAGCCCATCCTTGTCTTCGAGCTTCTCCCTCTTCACCACACTCTCAGCAACTGGCTCTCCCATTTTAGAGTCTGGATTGAGCAGACTGTAGACCTTGAGGTCAATCTTGGGCTCCTCCTTGATGGTGGAGACGGCATGGCCGTCCTCTTCGCCGTTGGCTGTAGTGCTGTCCTGCTCCTGGCAGTGAACAGTGTTGAAGTGCTCCAGTAGTGACTGAGTCTCCGCAGCTGTAAAACTGCACTGACGGCATTTGTAGCAGCTGTGTGCTCTCCTGCAGGAGAAGAAAACCGTCACTCGGAATCTAGCACACAGACAGCTTTAAAAAATCGTCTTCAAGCACCTGAATTTTATCCCCTGTAATGTAATGGGCAGAACAAAATACAGTCTTCTCAGCACCCAGAAACTGGCATATACTGAACTGGCCTCTTATTTCGAGGTAAGGCATGCACTATTCCCATTTGTTATATTAGCAATAGCAGGGATATGAACACACACACACTTCTGTGGTGTATACACACCAGCCGAGCCACGATTAAAACTGGTTGATGTGCTTTATTATTGAAGGACCTGCTCTGTTCATTTTACCGTGACTGCATAATCATCAGTTCTATATTATTTAAAAGAAATTCATAAATTTTTACACATGATTTCATCAATGGACTTTTTCTGTTTCTGCTTATTTAAACTAAACAGATATTTTTCACTCTAAATATACATACATTTCTACTGTGCTGAAGTATTCTATACAGCCTTTATACAAATTAAAATAAATTATACCAAACTGATTGCAATGTTCTTTTCTATCATAAATTCAAATCCACTGAATCAAACAAATGTAGTTGACTACCCTATGTAAGCTAGGGCTTCCCAGGAGGCTCAGTGGTAAAGAATCCAACTGCCAATGCAGGAGATGCAGGTTCGATTGATCCCTAGGTCAGAAAGATCCTCTGGAGGAGAAAATGGCAACCCACTCCAGTATTCTTGCTTAGAAAATCCCATGGACAGAGGAGTCTGGTGAGTTACTGTCCAGGATACAAAAAGTCAGACACAACTGAGCAACTGAGCATGCACCCTATATAATCTAGTAAGTAAGATATATCAGAAGCTCAAAAACTTTTAAGACAAAGTTTTTTTAACTCTAAGGACTTATGAACATTCGACCGAGTGAGTATCTCTTGGGTGCCAAGCAGCATGATAGGTGCTGTGCAAATATATTCATTCAAGGAGGATGTGTGAATGTGGGTTTATGTATGTGTTTTCTTTTTATAAGGCATAAAACAAGGAGACCTTATTGTTGGCTTTTGTAGCATCTCCTGCTGCTAAAGACAGAACAGTAACTGTTAAATGAAGACAAATGTTTGTTTAATAAAGAAGAACAGAGGCAGTGTATCCTAAAAGGCATACTGGAAAGGTGCACAAACAACTCAGAATAGAATGAGGCATACATCCTTTAATTGTAAAAACCCTGCATGGCTCTCTAATTAAGCAACCATGTGAAACACTTGCTACTGCATTGATATAATATGTTAGGAGTTACAACTTGAAATAAAGTAACAAAATAAGTTTTGAGACCTATTGCTCAATGCTCAGGCAAAACAGGTACTCCTCTATGTAATCTGTAGATAACCACCACGGTATTACTCTGCTAGGCACAGGGTACACACTGGGGAATACAAGGCACGCAGTCTTTGTCCACCTGGTGTTTAGAGTCTAGTCGGGAATGGCAAGCTTCACATTAGACTATAAATAAATATGTGAGGACAAAGAGTGATAAACGCTAAGAATGAAATGGATGGGGTGATAGCGGGGTGGAAGGGCTCCTTAAGGAGGCCAGGAAGGCCTTTCTGAGGGAAGCACATCAAAGAAACGATAGAAAAGAGCTATCCTTGGAGGAGAAGGAGGGAGGGGAAAGGCAGTACATTCTAGCAAATCTGAGATACTAGAAGAGGCCACTGATGTTTGAGAGGAATAAGTAAGAGAAAGCTAATAATCAACAAGCTTGAGGATCAGCTAGAGTTGTGTGGACCATGGCAAGGCGATAGGTGTCTTCAGAGAAAGGGAAGCAAATGCAAGGCTATAAGCAGAAGGGGAGCTTAGTTAAATGTGTGCTCTAATCGCTTTGGGACTTTAATAGTTTCCGTATTAGATGACTTCATTCTGAGACCTGTCTGATGGCTGAGAATCCAAAACAGCATTCTCATTTTAAGGAAGCAAAACTCAAATGTATTAAGACATGTAACAAAATCTCCGCCAATATTTGTTGAGAGCAATTAACTCAGTACATGATTATCTTCTTATCATTAAGAGCCTATATTTGGTTGAATAAATAAGGATAAAGTTTTACTTTTTAAGGAGGCTGTTTTCAATCTTTTTTCTCTTATTTTTCTTCATTAAGTAGCAAAAGTAAAACAAGAAGATATACAATAAATGATAAATGAATTGACCATAAAAATATAACATTAAGATAAATTATTCTCAAGTGAAAAAAGCCAGCTGTTAAGGAGAAAATATACACATGAATCATGCCACCAAAATCAAAGCCAGAAAACTTGAAACAGAATTAAGATCACAAAGGACAATAGGCAAGACCCAAAATCTCGGACTTAGAACATCTGGGAACTTCATTCAGAGAACTTTCCTACCACTAACTATATCTGCTTATCATCCAATGGAATATAAACTCCTAAACTCGAACTGTATCCCCAAATTGTTAGCTTAGCTTTACAAAGCTTGATCAGACAGATAAAAATGAATTATTGGAATGGTTAAAAGTCTAAATATACCCAGGAAATACCCTACTGAAGATATACCACATGATCTATTCAATCCGGAAAATTAAACATAAACAAAACCCACCATCAGGAAGCACATTCAAAAGCTCTGATTGACCTACATCCCAAGACAGTTCTAATGAGCTCACTACCTACTCTGGCAAGTATGCTAATGGTTTCCCTGACATGGTGGACTCTCTGCTTAAAGTCTGTGATGAAATCCGTGCCTATAAACTAAGACTATAAACGGCCACTGCTACTTCTACCAAAGGACCAAAAAATTCCAAAGGACAAATGTTCCCAAGAATTACAGTGATGTTATTTCAAGAAATAAAGACAATTCATTTTAGGGCAACGAGGAGAAAGATTCAACAAACAGGAGAGGAAATAAAAGATTCTCGAGTATGACATGACAAAATTATTTTAAAACAGCGGACTCACAGTTCTTACTAGAGGAGCAATTTAGTCCACTTAAGAGATGCTAGAACCAGAATGCCTAAATTTCGGTCTTGGCTCTGTATTTTACTCTATATGCAGCTCTGGATGTTTACTGAACCAGCCTCAATTTCCTCACCTGCAAAATGAAAATCTCTGATATGAGTTAATCAATATAAATCCTAAAATTAAACAAAGGGCAGCTTATATGTGAATCTGCATTCCATACTCCATTCAAAAGAGCTAAAACTTTGGTTTGGTATTGTACCAAACGGTAATTTGGTATCATTCTTTTCTATTCTCCCATGTACCTTAACCATGATAGACATCACTCTTAAAACTGTTTATTTCCTAGAAGATTCTTTAAGACATTACCAGGTAGAATGTATTTTATGCCTTTTCAGCTTCACCTAGTGGTATTCAATGCCTCAAAGATGAGGCAGTTTAGCAGTTTACTTAATTGTCAAGTCTTACTCTTTTTTCAATAATAGTATGAGTATTATTATCCATAATCTTAAAATTCTGAATAACAAAGATGGAAATGGCATTACCTGTGCTTTATTACAATCTTCAGAGGTGGGGATGCATTGTGAGTGTATTCAGTAAGGTGGTTTAAAACCACACTATATCTAGTAATATATCTCAGTAACTAAGATTATGTGCCATCAATATCTACTTTACACTGCAATCTAGAAACATCCTTGAACCAACCTATTACTTCACCAAATAAAGATGAATACACCTAACCTTTATCCAGTATTTGACTGACATGTCCACCTAAATATACAGAGAGTTCTGGGTGTCTTGTCTAGGCAATTAATTCATCACAAAGTATCAACTGAAACAAGATGTCTGGGACTTCTAGGTTTTCTAGTTCCAAGTTCCTACCCCAACAAACAACTCTCTGATTTCTTACGAGTCTCAGCAAAAGCTGTTCTGATATGCCCACAGAGGAGCTCCTATTCTGATTGATCAAGGTAAAACCAAGACGGACTGGAGGACTGTCTGAATGCAACTGTATAATAAAGCAGGAAGAAGACAGAAACTGCAGAGGTAAGTCCTCAGTGAGAACCGGGTTTTACGCTGAAAAGAAAAACACATATTAACAGGAAGGATATTAAAGCAAGGTGGCAATAACAAACTTAACGTACACACCTTTCTTTTGAAGACTTCAAAGCACTCACCCTTAGTGATCTCACATTCCACTGATGTATAAAGCCTATTTTACAGATAAGTAAAATGGAGAAACAGTGTCTTGTCCATTTCGTCTACATTAACTCAAGAATACAGGGCTACTACCTTCCAGTACTCTTGCCTGGAAAATCCCATGGACTGAGGAGCCTGGTAGGCTACACTTCATGGGGTGGCAAAGAGTTGGACAAGACTGAACAACTTCACTGCCACCTTCCAGACAGATGTTCTATTTTTCTATCCTCAGTTGCCTAAATTTTTAACTTTATATAAAAATTAATGAAATCACTGGCAATATTGACAATGAAAACATGGGGGATAAAAAATGAAAACATGAGGGAAAGGGAAAGTTCTTCTAATGGACAGAAGTAAGACCAACTACAGCAATGTTTTGCAAAATGGGATGCATTCAGTGCAGCAACTGAAGAAGTTTCTTAGCTATACAGATTCCAGAGCCTCTGTGCTCTATGCTCACTCATACCAACTCTTTGCGACCCCACTGACTATAGCCCACCAGGATTCTCTCTCCATGGCCGTTTCCAGGCAAAAATACTGGAGTGGGTTGCCGTTTCCTCCTCCAGGGGATCATACCCACCCAGGGATCGAATCCACCTCTCCAGCATTTCACAGATGCCTAAGTGAAGCTCTCTGGGCATAACCTGAGAATCTGAATTTTTAGTAGTCTTCAGGGGACACCCATGCAGAGCTAGTCACAAACTACATTAGCAGATGTATCCTGGTTCTAAACAACTGAATGAACAGACGCAAGCCATCCTCTGACTCTAATAAAGCACAGGTAATGCCTTTACTCTCTGTGTTATTTAGAATCATATTCTGAGTGTGACTACTATTAATGAAAAGAGAGCAAAGCTTGACAATTAAGCAGTAACTGCTAAAGCACTCCATCTTTCAGGCCATTGAACACCACTAGGTGAAGCAAAAAGGCATTTGCTGCATAATACTCCAGAGAACTGAAGGAATTCTTTCTCTGTATAATATTCACCAAATAAATGATAAGAAATATAGTAAAAAAAAAAGGCATTATTTTCAAAAGGTGCTACATGAACTTTTCAATCACCTATGCTAACATCTGAGCAGTTATTCTTAAGCCCAGTATTCTTTACTGCTTAAACATTCAGAAAAATCACCTAAAAATCTCATTATAATTCAAGGTTTGATTTCGGGACCCTGGCGTGGAACCCAATAGTCTGTTTCTTACAAAATCCCAGATGATGCTGACGCTTTTGGTTCCCAGACCACACCTTACCTAGCAGGAGTCATGAAACCATGGTCAGAAATAAGATGAGTCTTAGTTAGACTGGAATGAACTCACAGTATACATACTCACTATTTGATAGAAGAACATTCCCAAATGAATTCTTTATGATGAGCAACATCATTTTCCCTCTTAAAGCACATACTCCCACCTCTGAGAGTCAACCCTAACAGCTTTATAAGCTCAAACTATAAACATGACATTGTCAAGCATAATCCCCAAACAGTAATTCATCTTCTTTATTTCACTGTTTGGGGCTCATCTTTCAGTATTCTTTAGTGCTAGGCCATTTATATATACTATCCGACAACAATCACACAAAGTATCTATTTCCATCCCTACTTCATAAAATAAGAATGTGAAGTACAGACAAGCCAATTCATAAAAGAATATGGAGGGCATGATACAGCATTTTAGCTCAGGTCCACAGTTACTCCTGTATGTACGTGGTAGACGGTAGAGGCAATGTTACTAACTTATTTAGGAACTAGTTTCTGAAAGATTCGGGCATATTCTCTGACTTGTGTTACTCTCTCAACAATAACTGAAAAGACCTTCAACATACTGCTGTGTCCCCCCAAAAATAAAAAGATTTTTTTAATCCCTAGTATTAAAAACATTACTGAAGAGTAAAAATTTAGTCATTGACAAACTACATTAGTTTGGACTCTGCTCTAACCTCCTTACATGCATTTCATTTTATCAGTGTTAATATAAAAACCTCTAAAAGGTTCAGAGAATTTTCCCTTCATTTCTCAAGATCCACCTTAACTACCTTCTCATCCATAAAAACTTCGCAAATGACTCAACCCAAGAGTAAACCTACCATCTTCTGAGCTACAAAACTTTGTCGTCCTCTGAAGATTTTTTTCACATTGCTTTTTATTAAAATGGCCTTTGATTTAAGTGATGGCATAAAAAGATTTATTTCATCACTTAAAAAGCTCTCATTTAAAAAATAACCATGTGGGTCTTACTTTACAGTTATATTGTAATTGCCTGAAAATCAAGATCAAAGCCCACGCATCCTTCCACCCCACCCAGAACATCCAGAGCATCAATAAATATCTTATTTAATAACCAAAGGAATGAACCACCACAGCCCAGGGAACACTAGACTTAATACATAGAGTCATAACACAGCAGAGAAGTATGAAGAAGTACACAGACATTTTGCAGATGGCATATTTTGAGTGGCCCACTGAATAAAGTCTTTATTACTTTAAAACTTCTAGAACTTCTATCTCTAGCTGCATTAAGCAAAACTAATTTAAAAGACACTGCAAATATATTTGCATTCATTTAAATTCCATACTCTGCTGCCATCTGGATAGCAAACACTCTCTTCATGCTACCTGAAGAAAAGAGACATCATTCTGTAGATAGCCCTGCCATGGCTGTCAGATAAAGCACAGGATGCCCAGTTAAATGTGAATTTCAGAAAATATGCAAATATTTTAGTGTAAGTATGTCCCAGGCAATGTTTCCGATATGCTTTCATAAAATCTCAATTTGTCCAATGCAAAGACAATGAAGACAATCAACTCTGATAAAAGAGACAATCATCTTTTGCCTCCAGAGAAAACTGGATCAAGCTGCACAAAAATATCAAATCGTACTTGATTCAAGTGACTTAAATTTCGTTGAGAAAAAATGATTTTTCCTTATCCTACTTGATGAGAGTTTTCCTGTGTTATGAAAAGCATTTATTTCAGATCCATTCATATTTCAGTGCCTTTTATTCTAGTAGAAGTGTTTCATTCATTAGTAGAGATTAAAAATTATTTTCACAATTCATAAAGAACTGAGGTTTTCTAAATTCTAGAAAAATCAGCTAAGAGGCTACTCTTTTGCTCTACTCTGATAATATCTGTATATTTCAATTTTCATAATGAACAGCTCACAATATTTGTGCAGTCAGCTCTAAGCAGCACTTTGTTTTTCTCCTTTCTCCTTTATTTTTGCCATCATTTAAAAAGTTCTCCTTTACCCAGTAACCTGTATTTCACTTTCAATACTTTTAAGCACAGTTTTTCTGCCTCAGTGACTAAATGAACATCAAAGTAAATGAATAAAGTATAAATACTAGTCCATTAAGACTTCAAGGTATTTTTTGGTAATTAGGTAAACAAATACCGACAAATAAGTTGTCACAAAAGCACAGTAAATGAAGTGATTTAATTGAAATATAGTTCAGTAGATGTGACAGCTAATAAAATGAGTCATATTTTGTGTCTTAAGTCTACAGGTGTGGCACTTGAAGAAACCAGCGCTGCTGAATGTCGGAATGAAAAGCATGTGAAGAGAGTATTTGAGGGAGAAAAAGAAAAGGAATTACAGATGTGTAGGTGGATAACCAGTTCAATCAACTTTTAAATGTTGAAAATTGAATATTCAGCCTTAGTCAAGTGCAAAGGGCAGTAGATAATATATAATCTAATGAAAACTGAAATTCTGAATGAGTAAGATTCCATTCAAGCTGCTCATCCTGTATTTCTTAAATGAAATGATCTGATGAGTATTTACTCATTTGGAGTAGCTGGACCTTTTTTTAGAAGAGTGTGGGGTGATTTCACCTTCACATGGAAGGAGAAAACACAACTAATGTCATATCTGAAAAAAAAAATCTCGATTTATGATTCACTTTCAAAAATAAGATGTCCCTATCAAATGTTCGAAATAGAAAGATAAATCTTTCCATTAAATAGACAGTAAACAAGATGTGGGAAATAAATTATATAATATATAATTTACATAATATGAAATGGAAATCATGATTAACACTTATCTTATTCCAAGACTTAATAATTGCTCTTGTATAAAGTCTTCAGGACCATCAAATTTGAAATTTCTAATACATTATGTGTCCAAATAAAGGTAATACAATTGTGGGTTATTTTCTTAAGGAACTATATCATCCTGGGTAACTTTTTGTGCCACAATGGGAATTTTCAACTTTATTTCAAAGTCTTGTAGGCAACTGATTTATTACGTACTGTTCAAAAGAACATGACACGTAAAAGACACAAATGTAGATGTTACTATTATGGTACTCACCCTTTTGGAAACTGTACTAATGCACTCTGTACTTAGCTTTTTCAGATGTGTTGATAATTATGTGCCTATCATAAAATCTATTCTTCAGAACTAGCAGGGCACAGAGTTCATGCTCCTTCTCAGAGCTCTTTTAAGATAGAAATTGTAGAGTAGCTACATTAATTTAATCAGCCACTGCATCTAATGCTATTTCCTTCAACCTGAGATATATATATTTTATGTGTAAAATATTCACTGTTTAACAAACTTTAACTCTGAACAGATAGATGTTTGTCATCACATATACTACCAAAAAATATGTACATTTTTCCACATTCTAGTTAAGTAGATAATGACAATATCATTGATGTTCAAGTAGTTCCTTAATGATAAGTCATCATTTGTTAAGTCGCTCGCTCAGTTGTGTCTGACTCTGCGACCATAGCCCACCAGGCTCCTCCGTCCATGGGATTCTCCAGGCAAGAATACTGGAGTGGCCTGCCATTTCCTTCTCCAGGGGATCTTCCTGACCCAGGGATCAAACCCAGGTCTCCTGCATTGCAGGCAGACACTTTAATCTCTGAGCCACCAGGGAAGCCAGATGATAAGGGAAGTTAAATATTTATTCAATTGTTTGTTGTATATGTATATGATGAGAACTGATGCCTCATTTGTATCTCAAAATTTTATTGTATAATGTTAGTCACACGTGTACACACACATTATATACACATTTATAAACAGGTTTGGCAAAAAGTGAAAACTGGAACATAATTATAGAATCATAAAATATGATATATATTCTTCACATATACAGAGATTCAGACTGATACAGTCTATGTACACATATATATACAAAAAGGGGAAAAATATTATTTATGGAGGAAAAATAATATTTATGGTGCAGTTCAATGTATGTATATAAATGTAATGCACATATACAGTGTAAACATTTGTAAATATATGTGAATATATGTATATAGTTTTGTTTTGTGGTTTTTGAACTCTGTAATGGTGTGAAGCTACAAATAGCTGCCTTTGATTTGTTTTTACTCAGTCAAAATTTTAAAGACATTCACGTTGTACTCAGTTGTCATTTATTCAAATTCACTGTTGCATAATATTCCATGTATGAAAAATCTACAAGTCATGTAACTAATCTCTTATGAATTATGAGGTCTTTTCTTGTTTGTTTCGGTTTTTTATTTTTGTTTTGGTTGTTCTGCTCTTTAAAAAAATACTACTTTGAACATTTTTTCACTTGTTTACTAGTGGTCCTAAACAAGAAGTTGCCTTCTGAGGGTTGAAATGATGTGATCTTTGGGAATATGGGCATCTGATATTGCCAGAATCTGATAAATTCACTTTATAAAGTCATCAGTTCAGTTCAGTCGCTCAGTCGTGTCTGACTCGTTGCAAGCCCATGGACTGCAGCACGCCGGGCTTCCCTATCCATCACCAACTCCCAGAGTTTGCTCAAAGTCATGTCCGTTGAGTCAGTGATGCCATCCAATCACCTCATCCTCTATCGTCCCCTTCTCCTCCTGTCTTTGAGTCAGTTCTTCACATCAGGTGGCCAAAGTATTAGAGCTTCAGCTTCAGCATGAGTCCTTCCAATGAATATTCAAGACTGATTTCCTTTAGGATGGACTGGTTGGATCTCCTTGCAGTCCAAGGGACTCTCAAGAGTCTTCTCCAACACCACAGTTCAAAAGCATCAATTCTTTGGCACTCAGTTTTCTTTATACTCCAACTCTCACATTCATACATGACTACTGGAAAAATCATAGCTTTGACTAGACAGACCTTTGTTGGCAAAGTAATATCTCTGCTTTTTAATATGCTATCTATGTTGGTCATAGCTTTTCTTCCAAGGAGCAAGCGTCTTTTAATTTCATGGCTGCGTCACCATCCACAGTGATCTTGAGCCTAAGAAAATTAAGTCTCTCACTGTTTCCATTGTTTCCCCATATTCATTCTTCCCCATCTTCCCCATTGTTTCCCCACTTGATTGCCATGAAGTGATGGGACCAGATGCCATGATCTTAGTTTCATGATTGTTGAGTTTCTAGCCAGCTTTTTCACTCTCCTCTTTCACTTTCATCAAGAGGCTCTTCAGTTCGTCTTCACTTTCTATCATAAGGGTGGTATCATCTGCATATCTGAGGTTATTGATATTTCTCCCGGCAACCTTGATTCCAGCCTGTGCTTCATAAGTACTGGCAAATATTATCTACTTTATCCATTTTTTTTACCTGTTATATATTTTTTGTCATAAATATTTGTCTTATATTTTTGTCTTATTCTTTGTGGTTCATCATATTTTCTCTGTAGTTCTTAATTAATTTTTGCCTTACATATATATTTTTATATTCATATTTTATATATCAGTAATTAATATATCTTGCTGATGAACTGAACCTCTTCTCATTGGTAATGACTTATCCCACATATGCTTTTTAAGAGTCTAAACTGTATGAGATTAATAAAGCTACCTCAAGTTTTATTTGGTCTGTATTTGCTCCTATAACTTGGTACATTTTGTTCTTTCCAACTCTCAGCCTTAGGCTTTAAGTGTGTAACCTATACAGAGCTTTAGTTAAATATTCTTTTTAATATGTCTGATAATATTTTTAAGTGGAAAGTTTAATCCCACAGGTTCAAGATATTTGATATATGGACTTTTTTACCATCTTTTTTAAAAAATTCTATTTGTCCACTTTTCCCCATGTATCCTCTTTTGCCATTAAAAAAAGATTGAATTTGATGGGTGTTCTCTATTTTGTTGTCCATTTTGCTCCTCTAGAGCTTTGGAAGTCATGTACTCATCTCCTGCTCTTTCCTTTGTTGCTGTTATTTAGTTGTTAAGTCCTGTCCAACTATTTTATGACACCATGAACTGTAGCCCACTAGGCTCCTCTGTCCATGGAATTCTCCATGCAAGAATACTAGAGCAAGTTGCCATTTCCTTCTCCAAAGGATCGTCCCTACCCAAGGATCAAACCCACATAGCCTGCATTGGGAGGCAGATTCTTGACCTCTGAGCCACCAGGAAAGCCCACTCTTTCACTAGTTATCCCTAAAACTAATAAAATATGCATAACAAAATTCTAACTCCAGACAATTCAAGCACCTTAGAACACCCTACTTCTGATCAATCTCCCTGCAAATTAACATAATAGTGTTGCCCAATATCTCAGTCCACCCCTTTATAATTGCATAAATTAGGCATGCTATGGTTGTTAAATATAATTATTCACCGTTCCCTGGTCTTCGTTTATGTGAAAATGTCTTTTCTCTTAGTTTTGGAAGGTAGTTTTGACAAGTAGACAACACTAGGTAGACTTTTTTTTTCCCCCCTTCAAAACTGTGAACAGTATTCTTCTCTCTTCTGGTTTCCACTATTGCTGATAAAAATCTGCTATTAACCAAAAACTGTTTTCTGAATAGTTGAGCTGTTGTTTCTCTTTAACTGCTCTAAGGAATCTCTCTGCCTTGGCATTATAATTTTTACTCCAACAGTCTATGACTGAATTTATTTGCATACAGATAGTCCTCCACTTATGATGACTCGACTTACAATCTTTCAACCTTTTAGGATGGTGCAAAAGCCAAAAGCATTCAGTACAAACTGTACTTTGCATTTTTAATTTGGATCTTTTCCTGGGGTGTTGATACACAGGATTTGTGATACAATGGTGCTGGGCTCAGCAGGGTGCCCCAGCTCCCAGTCATTCATGTGACCATGAGAAAAACAACCAATGAAGTTACAACCACTCTGGACCCAACCATTCTTTATTTTCACTTTCAATACAATAGTCAATGAATTACATAAAATATTCATCATTTCATTATAAAACAGGCTTTATACTGGGCTTCCCAGGTGGTTCAGTGGTAAAGAATCCACCTGCCAATGCAGGCAACACAGGATCAAACCCTGGGTTGGGAAGATCCCCAGGAGAAGGGAATGGCAACCCACTCCAGTATTCTTCCATGGGAAATACTCCAGTATTCTTCCCATGGGCAGAGGAGCCTGGTGGGCTAGAGTTCATGGAGTTCCAAAGTGTCAGACACAGTTTAGTGACTCAACAACAACAAAACCCATCAAAAGTCAAGAAAAGCTACATATCTACATAGTATATGGTATCCTACTTTGTATCTGTATTTTATGTTTTTCATCGCTTCCCTGGTGGCTCAGAGATTAAAGCGTCTGCCTCCAATGCGGGAGACCCAGGTTCGATCCCTGGGTCGGGAAGATCCCTTGAAGAAGGAAATGGCAACCCACTCCAGTATTCTTGCCTGGAGAATCCCATGGATGGAGAAGCCTAGTAGGTTACAGTCCACGGGGTTGCAAAGAGTCGGACACGACTGAGTGACTTCACCTCACCTTATGTTTTTCATCAGTGTTAAAAACTCTTCTGCCATTATCTCCACAAATATTGATTGCCTATCTTCCATTTGATATTATTTTCTTCTGGGACTGTAATTAGATTCATGTTAGAACATCTTTTATTTTCATATCTTAATAACCACCACTGATATTTTCCATCCCTCTCCCCTCCTTTAAAGTATTCTGGCTAATACCTCCAGATTTAACTTTTGATTAACTCAATTGCTCTCATTCATTTGCCGATCTGTTACTTCTCCTATGCATATGATTTAAACTTCAGTAATTATAGTGTTCATTCAAAAATGCTTTTGTTTCTTTTTTTAATATTCTTGGCTATTTATAGTTTCATGTAGCTTGATCAATTTATAAGTGTAATTTTCATTTATTTAAACATTCATTAATTATTATTTTCTCAATGAAAACTGTTGATTGGAAGTTTCTGGGTATCTAAAGCTCTTATTTGCATTTTCTACAGATTTCACATGTAGCATGTATAGCCTTGCCTGTATAGTGACCTGTTCTAATGGGGAGCTCATATGAGGTTTATCTTGGGCCATCCAAAACATGGAGGTGTAAACTGGAGTATCTTGCTAGAAACAAATTTTTGTATACCTCTGACAGGACTCAAGAAGAAGGCAGTAATATGGAATCACATTAGTCACCTTCATGATGCCAACTTACAGTGAAACCCTTGAACTCAACACCCTCTCTCTGCCAGTGATCGCAGGCTTAGTCTCAATATGACTGCAATGTCAATGTCAGTATTTGCCCTCTGTACAAACTTGCATTGCCCGTTTGCTCTCCCCAGACTGGGTTTAGCTCCCTTTTGGTGAAGGGGAGAAAAGAAAATTTCAGAAACTTCTGCTAATTCATGAAAGTCTAACATGTCACTAAGAAGTATGTTTTATCTGGCATAGTTGCTTTTCTCCTAATTCATGGAAGTCTAACATATCACTAAGAAGTATGTTTTATCTGATGTAATTGCTTTGTATGGATATATTCCTCCTATAACACCAAAAGCATTAAATTATAACACTAAAAATTCTGAAGAAGAAAATAAGTCAGTTAGAGAATGGGCAGGCTGGTTAATGAAATAATATATAAAAAAAGAAATGGAGTATGAGAAACAAATTCAAAGAGTGGCACATAACAACTTTGTCATGATGTGAAGTATGGGAGATCATAAGTAAATATAAAACATAAAGAAAGGCAAATTGGTCAAATTTCACTTACTAACTGGATAATGTTGGAAGTTCAACTCAGATTAAACCTGGTTCTTTGGGAAAAGGCCCGTGGGATGAAATCCTCACTGAGGTTTTTCTCTGATAGCTTTAAATCAACTCTCTTGCTTCTCAGCTATAGTTATTTCATAGCTGCATCATTTCACACATTGTATAGCTTCCCACTTATGCTATCTTTTCATTACATTGTAAGCCTTGTATATAAAGTTCTCAAAAGTCTAGAATATTCCATAGTAATAACAGAATTATGGTAAAATTTTCCAAACATGAATAATATGAATAAACAAAAATTTGACTAGAAACTGTCATGATGCAGTAAACGTCCCCTCTTATAGTATCTTCAAAATTGGCATTTTGGGAAAGTGCTTTGATAGCAAATAATGTTTTCAACATTCATGGATTACTTCCTTTTATATCCCTGGAGCCTCCAATGTTCAACTTTCAGTAGAGTTTCTTTATACTTCTTTTTGTTTGTTTTTTCTCTCTTTATACTTCTTACTGAGCTGTGACTCCTGAAACTTAAGTGTCCAAGTTTAGAATATTTCTATAAGAACTCTGACTAGATAAACTACTCAGCACCCTAAAGGACCTAGGACCACACAAACTACATTAGGTTTTAAAAATAAGTGCAAGAGTATTATAATGTTTTAGAGACAAGGGGTGCTAATTTTGTTTTAATCTAATAAAATGCTGAGAGGTTGATTTATATTCAAAATATAGTATTATTTTGTGATTCCTCAGAAGGGTTCCAAGACCATTCAATAATCAAAGATTAAACTAAAACTCACTATGGAGATTTTTACTTATTCATAACTACTGTGAAGGCAAAATCTCACTGGGATTTCCTCTATTTAAATACTCAGTGAATACCCATCACTCCGCTGGGCACTATGCTAAATCGTGCAGAGACAACAGTGAACAAAACAGAGACTAGTCTCTGGAGCTCACTTTCATTACGAATATTAACTAAACCCAGATTATTCAATAATATTTTTATTCATATTTTATTTCTTAAGAGATTTTTGTCTGTTTAACCAAAACATGGAATCTCTATTTTTCCAGCCAAGTTTTCAAGCAGTGGCCTCACCTTCCTCAAAAAAAGTGACTCATTCAAGGGATCAGGCATCTACACATATCTGTGTGTGTGTTTGTGTGTATATTAGCTAATATCTTCATGATTTAAAAAAGCCTCCTCCTTAAAAAAAAAACAAAACAGTAAACAATGAGCTATCTAATTTTTGTATCGCTTAAGCAATGTATATGCACAGTATGTATACTAACAGGGCTGGGAAGAAAGTTAACGTCTGCCTGCCCCAGAAATAAATTAGCATGCAGCTAACGTCAAAAGAGCCAAAAACACTCACTGCAAGTGTGAACACATATTTGATTGCAGGACTGTGTCTTTCCCAGGGCTGACCTTATAAATTAAACAGTGTAAATCTCAAGGAAGTGTTTTCTGAACATTTAGATTCACTGTGAACATTAGGATGCTCTTCAAATTAACATCTAACATTATTAGCCTATTGTTGGACATAAACTGCTTCATTACTGGTGACTGAGAAAACATACATACACCAGTACGAACACAGAACTTATGAAAGAATGAGGCAAGAACACTGGAGTGGGTTGCCATTTCCTTCTCCAATGCATGAAAGTGAAAATTGAAAGTGAAGTCGCTCAGTCGTGTCTGACTCTTAGCGACCCCATGGACTGCAGCCCACCAGGCTCCTCCATCCATGGGATTTTCCAGGCAAGAGTACTGGAGTGGGATGCCATTGCCTTCTCTGAAAAGAATGAGAGGAACTATTCAAAATCTCGGGATGTGAACATTTAAATAACTAGATTTTTTAACTAGGATATTGAATCTGCATATGGAAAAGCTCTTGAAAATAGTAAATAAAGCTCTTTACTTTGATGCTTAGAAGCACAATAACAAGAAAATGCACTATACTATCTGAATGCACTATACTACAAAGATTTTGTGGAACTAATTCCTACTTATAACCCAGTCTCAGTTTAAACGCCCCTTCCTAGAGGAGGCATTTCCTCCTTTACCATATTGGGCTATATTGTCACTATATCCAAATGTACAGTGGTCTCCACTTCCATCTTTTCTGAAACTCTTCACTCTTACAATGAGCTGCTAAGATCTTCCCTACTAAACCATAAGTTCCATAAGGGCACCATCTATGTTTCTCTTCTTTTCCTTTTTATAATCAATGCCTTGGCAATACGCATATTTTTGGAGTAAGTTAAGGAATGAATACATAAATAAAGACATAAATTCTAAGTCATCTCTAGAAAGCATGAAAGATTAATTGGAAAAGTTAATGTCTACAATGAGAACAGGATGAAGGGAGAAGGGAAACATTAATACACCCTACATCTATTTAAGAATCCGAAACACTTAAGCAGCTTTACTCATTCAGAGTGTAGAGAAACCCAATTCTCACCTTCAGACTACCGTCTGTACGCAAAACAAGGATGTCACTTAATTTTTTTTAAGCTAGAAGAATGTCTGATTTCATTTGAAAAGCAAAATAAGCAATATGTTCTCAAGTGAATTGTTTCCCAGCTGGAACAGAGAATAGAAAGTATTATGGTGGCATCTTTCATCTGGAAGCTGCTTCATGAAAAATCATGGGATACGGGGTCACACTTAGCAAGGGCAAAGAAACAAATTGTGGTAAACCCATCAGCATTATCAGCATCATTGTGAATTTTAAAATATATTCAGTAGCTGGTATAAAACAGGTATGAAACAGAAGTCTAAACAGTCTGAAATAAGTGACCCAATTAAAATCTAGGGTTATCATGTCTAGCAATATGAAATCTTCAGTTTCTATGATTTTATAGAACACAATCTTGTTCTATAACTTCCCCCGGTCACCACAATCATTCCCTACAATTCTTGGGTCAGCCCTCTGGATAATTTCTATCATTTTCTCCGGACTATGTCGTCCCCGCCAACCCATGGCTTACCTGTAGTGTCGGGAAATCTCTTCTTCCACCTGGGTGATGAAATCACATTTGGTACATGAGTGTTCTTTGCTTTCCTTGACAGCCGGCTGCCCGTCTGGTCCTTGCAGGTGACTGCCTTCTTGCTTGACATCCGACGCCTGGGACTCGTGCGCGCTCTCATAATGAAAGAGGAGCACATCCACGTCGGGGGTGGAGAACGAGCATTGGTGGCACTGGTGCTTGACTCGCGAGCTTCCGGCCGCCCCAGGAGACAAGTGCAAAAGCAAGAGCGCACAGTGGGAACAATTGCTTTTTCTACAAGCGAATGGATAAGTAATTTCTCCAAGGTGCTTTTCTGGGCTGCAAAGGCCTCTGGGACAGAATGGACAGTGTTTAATGGTACACTTATGAATGTTATGGAGCTGTTGATAATGGCGAAGAAGTGGCCCCACCACAATGACGTCGGGGCCATGGCTCTTGGAATATCGAAAGTCACAGAACTGACAGTTATAGCTCGTGACCATATTATCCTCTGCTCCCTTGCTGGAGAAGTCCTTCTTCTTCACCCCACCAGAGCCCTTGTCTGCCTTGGTCATTGGCTCCCCTTCTGCGCTTTTGGCTAGATCGTTCTGATTAATGACAGAGCCCCTGGAAAGCTTATCATTCAATTCTGGATTAAGGCCACCTGACTGCGCTCCACCATGCTGCTTCCCGTAATGTTCCAGCAACTTCAGTGAGCTCGAGGACTCACAGCTGAAGCTACAAAACTTACACCAGTAGTAACTGGTGGCCTCTGTACCATTTTGTCTCGAGTCAAGGGGCTTGATGGGCACTGAGTAACCAACGGGTGTGTCATCTACCGCCTTGACTGTGATCTTGTCCTGCCATTTGCCCAGGTCTCCAGCATCACCAGACCGGACTGCTGGGATGGATTTGTTAGAGTTTTTCTCTGAAGATTTTGGACCCTCAGAGGAGGGGAGAGAAGCTTTTATTTTGTTCGGGTGAGTCTGAAGAAAATGTTGTTCTAGTTCTGTTGATGAGTTGCCCATGTAAGTGAAATTGCAGAATTTACAGCGGAAATACTTGGTGTTTCCTTGGCAATCTGGGGTCTTCCGGCCGATGCCAATGAATGTTCCACCTGAAGTGACCTGGCAGAGAAGACATGGATGTTACTTTAAAGGTATCATTAATTCAGTGTTCTCTGTAGGCGGGTGGAGGCGACACTGCTAGGTATTCTACATCAAAAAATACAATAGTGCTTCTGCTTATTATGAAATCACTTGAATAATTAGAGCCAAAGAAATTCACTCTTCATTACTCAATAGCCACTCTCTGAGAAGCTCATTATGCTAAACATTTTTGGCCAAAGTATCAGATGAAGGTAAGTAATAAAAGTACTATAATGAATTCAAAGGATTTAATAATATATACTTTTAAACAAAAGACTAAGAAGATGACTTTCAATTAGAGGTTTTAAGACTGCCTCCTTCAAATCCCGCAGAAGCATCCAAATCACTGGGGATTTCTTGTCACAAAGCTAAGGGTTGCTGTCAAAACCAGAGGCAATTGCTCAGAGATTACTCAATGCAGGCACCCTCCAAGGAAATCCTGTGTTCAGTTCCTATGGCAATGAGGCTGCAAAGATGAAGTCTATCTTTCGGGTAAAATAAAAGTGCTAAATGACCACACAAAATGGTTCACGGATAAAGCCCAAGTACACAGTTAGACTGAAAGTAAAATGAAATCGCTGGGCTTGAAATCTTGGTGAAGGAGGACTAAGGTAAGGAATTTAATAAAATGTTTCCCAATCTAGGACAAATAAAATGAAGAAAAGCTTCATGAGCCTTATTTGATGAAGGCTCTGTCTCATAGCAAAGACTCAGCTGCTCTGATGAGCTGGTCATGAGGACAGTCAAGGACTAAAATAAAATAATTCCACCATAAAAATCACAACAGCTTGGTTTCCTATCCAAAATTTAAAAAAAAAATGTATATAGTGCTAGGGCAACCACAGCCTTCAAAGGGCATTTTATATAAAACTCTTCTCTGGGTACACCATATCAGGCGGCTCAACTGAGTGCCAGCACCCAGCAGTCAAAATTCATGGTTTGAAGGAGTTTTGACAGAACTGGTCCAAAGGGGGAGAAATTTCCTTTTTTAACAATCAGGGGATTTTTAAAAAATTTTCCAGCAACCAGATGTAACAGATTAAGCACGTGGCATAATTGTGTTCTTCCTTCTTTCACAGCTGCTCAAAAATGACATGTGTGATCACTGCTCATATCCAATTCACTCCATGAGAAAAAGTCTCAAGCATCTCAAAATCATTTAAAAGATTCTACTTAACATGCAAATAATATTCCTTTAGCACATTGAGAGACACGGCTGTATACTACTGCACAGGACCAAGACAGAAGTCCATTCTGCCACTTAAAGAGGGGTACGACCTGGATAGAATGACTTAACCTCTCTGGTCAACAGCTGCCTCCCTGGGGGCAACCTTTAAACTTACTTCCAATATTACTGTTTGAGAAGATGTGCATGAACACACCAACGGCTCAACATTTACTGTACATTAAGATAATAAATTACAAAGGACTCCCACAGTCCTTAATCGAAGATGACAATGTTTCACTTTAGACAATGTCTAAATTTACCACGGCAAACCCCCAGATTGCAGTCTGTTGACAGCAGAGCATCATCTAATCGGAAGGGCAAGACTGGGGGCACCCTCCCAGGCAGCAATCTGACAATTAATCACTGGTGTAAAAGATGTCAAGGCCAGACCACACAAGATAAGTCTAATCACCACTCTAACTAGCATTTTAGAAACCAAAGCAAATAAAACTTGCAGTGAAATGTAATGCATAACACTGTAAAATTCCTCCATTTTCTAATTCACTAGAAATGAGAAGAACCTTGCTTTCAAAAACAAAATGAAACCTTTCAATGGCATGCCGCCTACTCAGGTACTTGGTTCAGAAACTTCAACTTGAATCAAAAGGCACAAATTCAAAATTATTCCCATCTTCTCTAATGTAGGCAAAGAAAACCAGCACAGAAGCTCTAAAGATGGAAATATGCTTCTCCGAGCTACCATGTTTCTTCAGAGTTGCCGAGTTTCCCTAACAGAAAATGTTTCGAACTATTGCTTGTAGAACAAGGATTCCTGAGAAACCACGACACATCATCACTATTTCTTTGATTTTGCAATCTTCAAGCCTCATGTTTCATGTCCACACTGCAAGGGCTGAGCAAAGAGCTCATACAGTGTTAAGAAAGCCCTAAAGTTAAGATTTTGAAATGAATTAAAATGACTATGAAGCATCACAATATCTCTTTCAGTAATTGACATCAACTTTAAGAGTCAGAAGATCCATGCTAAGAAAGACTGAACAGGACATTTCATACCAAAAACTGCCACTTAAACTTTTTGGTCTGGAATTAATTAAACTACTGTGAAAAGTGTATTAAATTTTTTGAGTTGGTAGTGTCTATCTGTCTAAACAGTGTGCAGCTATGCTCAGTTGCTTCAGTTGGGTCAGACTCTTTGTGACCCTATGGACTATAGCCCACCAGGCTCCTCTGTCCCTGGGATTCTCCAGGTGAAAATACTGGAGTGGGTTGCCATGCCTTACTCCAGGGGATCGTCCCAATCCAGGGATCAAACCTGTGTCCCCTGCATGGCAGGTGGATTCTGTAAGTATTGAGCTACTGAGCGAGCTCAGTTTTTTAGGATGCTTTTAATGGTTATATACTTTATGCTACAAACTGCCTTCATATTATTCACTGTCCTTCAAACAACCAATAACACAAGGATCTCATTTAATGAAAAGAACAACAATACTGACATATATGGATTATCTATTTGCCTTCCTTGTAAACAGTATTTAATCACATTAGTATTACATATTATTAAAAGTTAATACACTATTGGAATTACATATCCTATATATTATAAAAGTCAACTTCAGTAAACATAATTACTCAGTGTTCTATTTCTTTTCTCTTTCAAAAAGAAGATTTTAAGGCTACATCTGTGGCCATTTTTATACATTATAAGAGATGTGGCAAAATATGACTGATGTATATCATTTAACTGTCATTTGGAAATAAAATATAATTTCTTATTTTAGGACACCATACTTAAGACTATCAACCATGTCCATTTAATTTCATGATTCACAAATGTTGACTTAAAACAACTCTTTTCTAGATTAAACCCAAATACACAGCAAGAACAGTTAATGCAAAATCAATGTTTTGCAGCAAAAGTTTATTTAATCTTATTGCCAGGAAACAGCACCTACACTTTCAGAGAATTATTTGCAACTTTCCAAGCGGTTGAACCCAGCCATTGTGATAGAAAACGACTTATTCCCTAGCTATGACTATACTAAAAAGAGATCACAGCAGAATAAAGAGTATAAACTTTAATGTTTCTTCTTTTGCTAACCAGAACTCTAATAAGAATCCATTAATCCAGCAATGCCTTAGATACAGATATCCACATTTTAAAATTCCTTTTAAACTGCAAATTCTGTTTGGGCCAAAACTGACACCTTATCTCTCTAATAGAGATCAGAAGTAAACAAACTAGACCACACCTCTGTTTTTAAATTACCTATATTGAGGACTTCCCTGGAGGCTCAGTGGAAAAGAATCTGCTGGCCAACGCAGGAGACACAGGTGTGATCCCTGATCTGGGAAGCTCTCACATACCTTGGTGCAACTAAGCCTGGGCACCACTACTGAAGCCTGCATGCCCTAGAGACCCCGCCCAGAAACGAGAGACGTCACTGCCAAGAGAAGCGTGAGCACCACAACTAGAGAGTGGCCCTGTTCACTGCAACTGGAGGAAAGCCACTGCAGGAACAAAGGCTCAGTGCAACCAGAACTAAATTAGTTAATTAATTATTTAAAAGCTCTTTAAAAAATACTTATATTTTATGATAAAAAACTTGCATTTATTTCCTCTCAAGGGAAGTCTCAAGACAAATTCTGTGAAAAGACACATTATTTAACCTGGAATCTCAGTTTCCTCATCTTTAAGGGTAGAAAGAATACCGTACGCCTTGCCACTTTTTAGGATTATTATGAGGATCAAGTGATAGAATGCACTTCAAAGTTATTTGCAAAGTCTAGATCAGTCTAGAATTCTTTGAGCTGATGGGAATGTTCTGTAGTTGTCTACCCTGTTGAACACGGCAGGCACTAGTCACATGTGGTTATTAAGCACTTGAAACGGTGCTAGTGCAAATAAAGAACTGATTTTTTTAATTTAAGTTGTTTTAATGACTCTTTCATAAATTTAATTAACTGAAATGTAAATAACCACCTGTAGCTGGTGAATACCATGTCAGACAGCACACTCTACAGTACTATTCACATGAATGAAACTATTATTTGATAAAATGAACTATCTCATGAATTTCCCCAGCCACTTGAAATGACTAAACAGAAGGGGAAGTAGTTAAGTCAAACTCAAATACTTGTCACTGCTAGTATTCTTAACTGTAAACAGAGAAGCTCAATTCTGTTGTTACTAAGCTAATGTTTTCATTTACATTCCTTTTTGGACCAGACCGAATGAATGGCATCTCATTCATCTTTGGAAGTAAGCAGGAGAACGATACCCTTTGCTTGAATGAATGAACTAGCTACCAGAGATATGAAATCTCCCACCTACTTGGGATATGGGGGCTATAGTAACTCATAGCCTTATTGTCATTAACTCAACATGACAAATGGGCTTCTTTAAACAATGAGACAAATTGCATCTTTCACCCAAAACAAACAGATTATGGAGCCATTCACTTGTGAATCAGAGTTATACAGAACCACCCAAGATACCTGTTAAGGCATGAAAAGGAACAGATTTTATTATTAGCTGTTTTTTACTGATGGAGAACTATGACATCTTTTTATTCTATTTTAACCTCAGTTCTAAAAACTCTTCCTTCCATGTAGTTTGTTCCACATCTTTCATTTATAATTTATCTACATATGGCTTTTCACAAAAGTGTTTCACTACAGAAATTAAAAATATAAAAGGTTGGCTTTTTTTCAAGGTCTTTAACCTCAATTTAGTTCTTTCCTTCTAATAATATGGAACAAAAACTAGTAAGAATCGTATCTAAAAGAATATGTCAAAGGGAAGGATCTTTTAAAGCCTCAGAACTCTTTAAAATGACACTTTAGTAAATGTACTTATTTTCAATGGAACAAAAAGAGTTGTTTGAACTAAATACAAACTTTCTCAGATGTGGTTCATTTTCAAGTACTATAATTGATAGCAACAGAAACAATTAGGAGGGTACTAATTTAAAAGGACTTGAGGTTACTGGTTGATCATCAAAAAAGTAAATTCTTGACAATAAAAAGTTAAGTTGTTAAAAATCACTGTTAAAATACTAAACTCACAAATAATGTAAAGAAATCTGTCAGGGCCCATCATGGCTGAAAATAACTAAATTCAGGATCAAAGCGCTAATCTACATTGGGGGTGTTTCTGTGTTGTACAATGCTTCAAAAAACACTGCAGAATATAGAGTGTGCTTCAACGATGTATCTTTGATGGAAATTAAATATTTAAAATTTCAATAACAAACATAATTAAATGGCAATCAGCTCAGTCTCGTGTTATCATATATCACATATATATGATATATATATATCATATATATATATATATAGCCAGAATAAATCCCATAAACAACCTTGTCATTTGGATTTACAAAAGCCAACTATTTGGGCAGGTGCGGCGGGGGCTGGGCAGGGAGTGGATCCGTAACTTAAATTGGTAGAAGGGGCAAATATAAGGGTAAAATACTGCCCATTCTTAATTATCTACATTTTTATAATAAATTTTTTCGATTACAGTAATAAACAGTCTATCTCAAACTGGTTTTCTCATTTTACTCAGCATAATATCAATTTAATTTTCTATGGTTATTTGGTTTTGGAGAGACAGAAAACCAGTAAACCTTCAAATCAGTCTCACTAATTTCGAAGATAATCTCTTAGGAGAAAATATGCAAAAGAAAACTGAAAATGCAGTGTAAGTGGATGATAAGGCTGAGTCCATTATCCATAACACTCCTCTCCTGCATCTGATTTGCCATCACTGCTGGCTCAGAATGGAGATAAATATTAATTGTGTTTGTTCTAAAGAGGGTCTTAATGGGAAATGAGAGTTGAATCACTGTGGAACATCCTTCCTTCAGGGAATGGTGATTTGTGGCATGCCTACTACATGCCAAGCACTGAAAAGACTCAAAGAAATGACAAAATCCCAAACCCCCAACAGTTTGCATTTCAGTGCAGAAAACTCCCAGCTAAATAAATGACAACAGTGGAATATGTACTTCTGCTCAAGATGTACCACGTTCCATGATCACACAGAGGAAAAGCATCTAGCTTACCCTGACTGGTCTGCAAAGGTTTCTGAAAGGAGATGACAACTGAGCTATGGACAGATGAGTTGGCATTTGGGGTGAGACTCAAAGGTGGTGATCTCAGACAGGCCTTTCAGGTACAGGAAACAAAATGAGTAAAACATAAACAAGGATGATACAGTGCAGGCTGCTCTCAGGAAACATGGAGGAATTGGGGGGCTGAGAATTTGGAAAAGTGATGTCATGATGGAGAGTCTACATTGAATTATACAAGTATACTTAAAATAATGTTTAATAAAAATTTATGGAAAATTTAATTATGCAAGTATAATTTAAATAATTAGTTTTTTAGACTCTACAAAACACAAGACTGATAAGTGGAATTTTTAAAGATTACAGAAAGGAAGGAAGGGAGGGAGGGGAGAAGGAAGGGTATGAGAAGAGACGGAGGAAAGGAAGGACAGAGAAAGAGGAAGGAAAGAGGGAAAAAAACAGAAAGAAACAGGAAGAGGAGAGGAGAGAAGGAGGCAGGAGTTGAGCAGGGAAAGGAACAGAAGGAAACAGAATGAGAAAGAAAATAAGCGAAGAAACCATTAAGAATGTGCTAAGAAAACATTAAGGGTGGAGCCGGGAAAGGAATAAAGAAGAAAGACAGGACAAATCGTTCCATTGTTTGGAGAGATACAAATCAGGAAGACACCCAAGGCAACTGACATTTCCAGCCTGACTTGAAAATAGGAACCTAGAAAAAAAGGACAGGAACACAAAGTTGTTTCAGGAAAACAGCTAACAACTTTACCTCTACACGTGTTGACTTTGAGATGCCAGATGGAATATCGAGGTGGAGCTATCGGAAAAGACTCTGATGCTGGGAGGGATTGGGGGCAGGAGGAGAAGGGGACGACAGAGGATGAGATGGCTAGATGGCATCACCAACTCGATGGATGTGAGTCTGAGTGAACGGGAGTTGGTGATGGACAGGGAGGCCTGGCGTGCTGCAATTCATAGGGTCGCAAAGAGTCGGACACAACTGAGCGACTGAAGTGAACTGAACTGACCTGCCCATCAGTTGGAAAAACAGGTCTTAGAATAAGCTACTCTTTATTATAAGATTCCCAATATGTTACTGGACACATGAAAGAATGCATGTGCTCTTTGATATCAACAGGTCATCTAAATATTAAAGGAGCAATGCTGGACAAGCAGAATTCCTAAGTTCCTCATGGTAGCCCCAACTTACTTTGCTTTTAGGAGCCAGACACTTCACACAGCTCTGAGCACGTGATGGGGAATGACACAAATTAGACATGCTAAGGGCATTCTGAACGTCTCTGCCTCCACACCCATTCCTATACTTACTTGTAGGCAAAGAATAAACCTAATTACACAACTTTAAAAACATATGGAAACTGGATGTATCTCCTTAACATTGAATCTTCATAGAAAAACCAACCTAAATTGTGCCTCATAACCAGAAGAGGGGAATACAACTCTGAGATCATCTATTAACTCATAAATTCCTAAAAATAAGTCCTTCAAACAAGAGGAATATGAAGTATATCAAATACATGGACAAAGTGTCCCTAAATATGGGGATAAAAGACTGCATCCTTAATTGATGAAATCAAAATTTGGCCCTTACGCACTCTATCAGAAGTATTTTCTGTAGCCAAAGTACCAGTGAAAATGAATCACAGTAATTGAAAAAGACATATCAGCAAAACTCATTACCTTTTCAATGATTTCAACTATAAGCTGCTAAGTCGCTTCAGTCGTGTCCGACTCTATGCGACCCCATAGACGGCAGCCCACCAGGCTCCCCCTTCCCTGGGATCCTCCAGGCAAGAACACTGGAGTGGGTTGCCATTTCCTTCTCCAAGCTAGTAAGTTCAAATAAAGCAGCATCACACTACAGAGACTGGATAAGAGACCATCACAAAGTCCCCAAATTCAAAGTCTCGCAAAATCGCTGAAGTCCCCAAATTCAATGTGACTAGAGAATATGAATCAAACAGATCTAGTGTACCATCTTATATCTCCTCCCTTGGCCTGTTTGCTTTTCTGGTTGGAGTAAACTCAGTCTTACAGTTGAGAAGGCCTTATATCACAGTGGTTGTGAAGATAGTTTTCTGTAGCCTATTTACCCTGGTTTACATCCCACTGACCCACTTCCACAACTCTGTGAACCTGGGCAGGTTACTTTCCTCTATGCTTACTCCCTCCTTTTCTAAAACGGACATAATGGTAGTGTCAACCTCAAGGGTTTTTATGAAGATGAGTTATTTAATACATGTACAGAGCTTAGGTCTATATGCAAATATAAGAATCCCTTAATAAATGCTAGCTATTATTAGGACTAAATCCAAAATTGGGGGAAAAAACAGGACATACATGTAGTTTTGATTATATAAGCTAAAAAAATAAAAGAAGGATTGGTCAAATTTAAAGTAATACAGAAAAATAAATTTTACATTTGATTTTGAATTAAAATTAAACAAGGTCTTCTTCGATATTCTGAACATGCTTATTAACACTGACTTTTAAGCTTCAGAATTCTATCGTGAAGAATTCAAGAGGTCTACGGGCTAATGATTCTCAGAAACAGACTCCATAAAGGAAATCAGAAAATGAAAGAGAACTGCTCTCCTTCTCCCAACTTTCCTGGGTTAGTACACTCCATATGTGTCTGTGTCTCCAACAGCTGTGTATATGCTGTAATGACAATGACCCAAGAAACAAAAACACTGAATAATCTGCTGACTTGATATGGCTAGCAGAACATGCCATTTGGGGATAAAATTTTTATTAAGAGTTGAATAATGCTAAATTGGATTGAATGTACAGATAGCCATGATTCCTTCTTCTAAACATTCTACCTAGAGAGGAATACAAATAGTCAAGAAAGTGATACATGTTCTCCAAACAACAGCAAATAAACTGAAAATCCAAGAAGGGTTGACATTTATCAGGCTGACCCTCCTGTAACAAAGCCCAATGGAGATTTAACTATCATGCAGGTAAAAGGATTAGTGAAAATGGTCAAACTATTCTATTCCACCTGGGTGGCTATTATCCAGCTCAGTTATCTTCATGATGAAAATAACCTGGTAAATGCCAGAACTTTGCTTCCGCTTTGCTTTTACGGCCTTAGGTTGAGCATATGTTTTATTTTGCACACTTTATCACTTGTTAAAGAGACACAGTCCTGAAAAATAAGTATGGCGTCACAGACCAAACACTCTGTACTCTAGAGAGAATCTGAAGTGATTCAAGTCTCATTCACCAGTTTTTGTTTTTTTTTTTAATGCAACTGTCCTCAACTCAGAAAAACAAAGCAAGAGAACCTCCTAAGCTCCACAACTTCCCTCTTGCTCCAGATCAAAGGAAACAGAAGGCAAATAAATAAATATTTGGAGGTTAAAATTCAAGAAAAGTCAAAATCAACCAAAATGAGATGAATGTTCTCTGGATTTTTCTCTTTTTTCCCCAGGCCAAACTGTAATCCCCTGTTCAAAGGAGTGTATGGGAACATGTTAAGAACCTTATAAAGCTCATAGAGTTAAGTATGTTGAAAATACAAATACAAAAGATGACTTCCTAGCTTGAAAATCTGTTCTTCTTGCTTCTAGCATGACATACTGTGCAACTCTGCTAAAAATATATTTATAAAACAGAAACGCAGTGCTCCTAGCTCAAACACAAGACAGTCACTGAGATTCTCCTGCTAACCTTAAAAATGTCTTTCAGGGTTAAAATGAATTTAGTAGCTGGCATCCTGTAGCTCCCTTCTTAGAGGCCTGAATAATGCAGAATAACAGGGAAGGTTTCCTAATATGTAAAGGCAACATACACATCATGAGCATTTATAAACTTGAGCTAGCTTAAACACTTTCCCGTGGGAAGCACAACTTGACAAGACTCTGACTTTTATAACCTGATCTGAGGGCTAAGAGCTCCCCCATAAAGATGACGCAAACACCCTAATGCACCACACATTAAGCCCCAATGAAACAGTAACATCCGTGTTTAACAACTCAGGCCTCCACTCAGCAATGGTTTAAATACAAGCATAATAAAGCAGATTAAAAAGAAAGAGGCTGTAATTACTTTTAGAAGAGCTCAATCTCTTCTCCTATTATTGGTGAGCCTTAAAGGCTGAACACAGGTAGCAAAAATTACATAAAGGGTTGCATCCATCATGTTGCATCCATTATTTTTAAAAATTTAAGCATAGTAATTGATAAAACATGCAGGGGAAATTTAAAAATTGAGAAAATAACATCCTGGTATATCTTTCCTTGTTTCTTCTTGGAAAAGATCAATATTTTTCTTCTGATTTCAGGGCTGGGTATGGTACCTCACGGTGTGGGAGGGGCGGGGGGCAAGAGGGATCTGAATTCAACAGGCTCAGAAATGCCTGTCCGGATTTTATGATGAACCTTTGAAATGATGTCCATTATCTGGCTGGAGATTTTTCGATTATGAAGGAGAAAAAGACATTCTTATCTGACTTTTTTTTTTTTTTTACAAATCTGTAATTCTTTGACTTCATGATGTATAATAAAATTTACACAGAAGTGGAAACGGTCAGTTACAAACATGTCCAAACTTCAATTATTAAAGCCAAATAGATGTCAAATAATCTGAATTTGAAACTAGAAATCTTCAAATTTGTTTCACTTATATCTTTCCCCCCCAACCCTATATATCATGCCTGCACTCAGGTCAGTTCAAATTATTTAAAACCATTCATGTCAAACCAAAATATAGATCAAAGCCACAGAGTTCTTAAGCCCTCTATTTTTGGCTTCTGTTCCTTTTTTTCTTGGCCTAAAATGTCATAAATCTCTCATTAACCACCAACTGTCCTGAATGTTAAAAAAAAAAAGTTAATTGAAAAAGATGAGTGAATTGCTCATCTATTACTTCAACTGGCTTAAATTACAGATTAACTTTAATAATTCCTGGAATGAAATGACTATTTCTCTGTAATCCTCATATTTACCAACATCTTTCTATCAGAATACACACAAGTCATTAATTTGCTATCAATTTCTGACAAAACTGCATTAAAGAAATTCTACAGTCAGCATTTTACTTCCTGCAGCTTTTAGTCTCCACACAGTTCACATGCCAAGGAAAGAACCTCTCAAATGGCATTTCAGCAACACAAACATATGTGGATGAAAAGGAGGGGGCGGAATTCAGATGTGCTTTTATTCAATTTGTGCATATAGGGAAGCTATCTGATATTTATTTCAGCATAAAAATATTAATAAGTTATTTATCTTCAGACATGTTTCTACATCAACATCTGGTGTGTGTATGAAGTATTCAAGATTAGCATTTGGCCTAAAGTACATTCAGTGGCCTTTTCCCAAACTGAAGAAAGTTAACTCCCTTTAGGCTGGTTTCTCTCTCCAATCATTGCTTCGAAAGAATCATCCACTTTTTCCATAGATCGCTGTTTCCAATTTTTAACCATATTATTTCTCTTTGGGAGGGAAAAAAAAAACGATTTTAACAAGATTATCTCCTTGAATGTGATGATCTACCATTTCTGTCTTCTTTACTGGGCGCTGCCGCAAGGATTTAGGAGACAGCAGAGTCTAGGATCAGCTGTTTTATTTCTAGTTCTATTAGTTCAAACTCAGATAGCTCCCACATCTGTTTTATTTCTAAAATCACTGCCCAGGAAAAGTGTCCAGCTCATTCTACCCAAACATAAACTTTACTATAAATAACTAGGAACCTAACAAATAACTGTTTGGGGGAAATGGAAGTGTGTTTAAAAATCTAAATTCTTCCAAACTATAGGCCCTTAGTAATCTTGGTTTCAGAGCCTTCCTGACAGCCAGGATCAGCTTTCCTTAGAAGTTGTCCCCAGAGTGAACAAACTAAAACTCTGACCGGAAATCCAGGTATTAACATCATATTCCTCACTAATTGTAAAACACCATTTCACATACTAACATTATTCACTTCTAACCCTTTTATCTAAGACACGTATTTGCTTTCCAATCACAGTTTGACAGCAAAGTGTATCTGACATAAGACAGTGAAATGATCTTTAATAAGACAGCAGTTCAAAGCATGTAGCTTTCATGCATAATAACTATGTTGGCTTAATTTGCTACGCCACAGAAATCATTCTATTTGTGGAAATTCACAAAGTAAGATGGAATTTTTAAGAGAGCTTTCCAAAGATGAAACTGGATTTTTTATATCTTCTTTATTTCTCCCTTAAAGTGATAAGACTGCCATTCTGACATTTTTAAAGGACGTGGAAATTTCTCTTCTGATCCCTCTTACGAGCATTGCAAAATATATTCACTACCTGTTATATATAACCTCTTCTCCTGCCTTTCTTAATTGGCACTAGGTCAAAAGAGAGGTCTAGAACAAATGTGGTATAACTACTGAGTTGATAAAAATAACTGATATTTTCAGGGATTGAGGAGGTCAAATACAGTGTGATGCGATTTCATTAGTTCTCTGGTACTTCTTCTAATCACTCCTGAGGAAGGTTAACATTAAACCTAATATGTTTTGAAATCCCTGGCCTAATAATACAATAAAAATCTACAGACTGTAACAGAAACGAATACACTTTCTCAAGCTGATCATCAGTGTCAACTATACTAAAATTGCTAAAATGAAATGAATACATTACTTACGGGTCCGTTCCGCATTTCATTCTATTTCAAATGGTGGATTTTTTTTTTCATCTCACATATGCCATAAACTAATACAGAGGGCAGATCAAAAAGGTATGCCATTTTTAATAAAAGTAGAAATCTAAATTACTACTAAATGCTTTCATAAATTGCCATTTTCCTTAAATACAAGAAGGAATGCTTTACTGGTCCACACCAAGGTCATTCTGGTGTCCCTAGTACTTACAATCACATTGACTTCTTTCTGAATCAATGTAAAATTTTATTTCCAAAGTTTCATTTGCAATTATGTTGCTTTTCAGTAGTACCTCTCTGCACCCACCAGTGTGACCCAATTCTGGTCCAGTTCAGCGTAAAATCAAATCCTCATCCAAGACACAGGAAAGACTCTCCTTGAAGGAAAGACTCTCCTTGAAGGAAACACTATAGCCAATTTTTATAATCTAAAACTAGAACAAAGCATGAATTACCATCATGTCGAACCATAAAGATTAGTGCCATTTTTGGAAGACTCTGAAAACATCAAATTACCATGAAATATGTTCAGAAATATGAAGCCTAGCTAATTCCATGAAAAGACTTTTCCCAGCCTAATAGAAATGTTGGGATTAGCTTCCATGATGAGAGGCTAAAGATAACTCTTGAACACACATTTGGATCAAACAAATGTGTCTGTCTCTTCTGCCTCATCAAGCAGGCTACCCCTTCGATATTGGAAGCTTGACTTTAACATGCATGTAAGATTTCACATTTCATTACTGATAACTTTCCCTGTACAAAGAGATCACAATACAAAGCACAAACCTGTACATCATAGGTCCCGTTTAGTAAAACAGGCCTTGAGGAACTGATATCCTGCAACACACCAGAAAGCACAGATCGGTTGACTTTCTGGAAGTCTTTGGAATGGCTGAACTGCACCATGTTATGAAGGGCCAAGATTTTGCTGTCCAGCTCAGCATCCTGCCTGGTGCGGTTATGCAGTCCTAAGTGATACTTTCGGAAGTGCTTAATCAGATCTGTGGGGTCGTTGCCATAGTAACCATATCCACAGATATTGCATTTAAAGTCCTGAAGCTCTGGAGACAGAGGTGCCGGGTCTGGGTTGTCATTAACCAGTACGTCGGTTTTCGATTTATTCAGTCTGACACCCCCATCTGAAGGCACTTGTGGGTTTTTTGAGGCCACTGAAACTGGGCTTGAGCCTTGACAATTGGCTTGACCACTCTGCGCTTGCCCTGTTTCCTCTGTAGCCTTCGGTGACATCTTCTGATCTTCCTTCATCTCCAATGAGTCCCCTGATGGGGTGCAGGCCATATCTTGAGGGTCATCTGCCTCTGCTCTTTGAGGAGACTTCAAGGGCTCACAGACTCCCCCAGCAGCTGGAGATGAGAAAGCCAACATATTTCTCTCTGTCACCTCATCATGTGAATAGGAGGGAAGGTTTCCTCCCTTACTGGGGCTTTCATAATTAAAGCCAGCCTTCTCACTCAGGACTGAGCTTTTCAAGTCCTTCTTGCTGCTAGAAGATGGATTCTGGACATGCAAGCTATGTTCCTCCTTATTATTCAGTTCTGTAGCATCACTCTGATCCGTATTTTCTGACATCTGATCTGCAGAAAATTCTTTGTTCTTTCCAGGTCCCTTGCTTTCTGTACCAACAGGCTCCAGGGTCTGACCCTCGCCTTCACTAGCAATGTTTCTCAGAGGGGGGTTCTTTTTCCGGACCATATCTGTAAAAACACAAGGGAAAGGAAGATACAGGGTTATTTGAAATTTGCAAGCATGTAATCTAATCGAGAACAATTTCCTTACTCTATTCAAGGCTTTTTAAGGCACAGAACAAAAAATTGTCTCTAGGAAAAAAAAATCAGTTTTAAAAATAGCATAAAAGTGAAACTGAAGCCAACAATTTACATTCAGAATTATTTTTGTCACAAAGGGTGGCTCATTTATTACTTTAAAATGGTTTCATGAATATCAAGGTATTAACTATTATTACTAGCTCTATCCTTCCTATAAGTTAATCTTGCCTGGCAATTACATTTTTTACTCAGTTTCTTTCTTCAGTTAGAGTTGATAGATAAATGTGTCTATATTTATCCATGTTATATATTATGTGTAATATGTACACATGTTATGTTTATAGAGTATATATAGTTGTTTATGTTTACAGAATATATATTTTGTGTTTATTTATATGATATGTATATGTGTATATAAACAACTATAAAGTGAAACTCGATACTGTTAGACACCATGCAACCAAGATATAAATATAGTTTTAACCAAAATCTCCTCAGAGTCAAAAGACAGAAAGAGCATGTTATAAACAAAGTGAAAAATGACTCTTTACTTTTAGAAATGGAGGATAACAAACGTTTCATCTCTACCCTACCGATAAATTATGTTAAGCCCTCTTTTGAGGGGGCTTGCCTGAAAGAAGGGGGACCTGCTACACATCAAAGTGACCAGGCTGGGCTTTGCTAGTACTCCATCCAGCATGATGGAAACCTACTTAAGGTTTCCAGGCACAGTGTAGTAGAAACAATACCAATCCCACCATTAGGAACACAATGGAAATTGACAATTGACTTCAGTTGAACCATGTGACATTGTCATTCTGGCAAACTGTTAGCAGTTGCCTCTGGTACACCTTCACATGCTCGCTCAACTGTGCCTTTAGGGTCCACAGAAGAAAACTGAGGGGAGTCTAATGAATCAGAACTCTAAGGGAGTTCTCTCTAAGGAGCTAAGAAACAAATTGTATCCTGTCAATAAAAGAATGCAGCAACAAAGCCTTGTGGAGAACTGATGTTCATGGCCTGTGTTCCTTAATCCTCCACCCAAACAACTGAAACGACTCTGTACACATCACCCCAACTGTCTCTCAGAAAAATTCACCTGTTGACCAATAAACCAAGCCTTCTTTACTAGCTGACACTACCACAAGGGCAGATTTAAGATAGTTACATCATGATTATCCAAAATGTCCTCTACTGGAGAATCCAAATCAACAGCACATTCTAGTTGTTCTCATGTATAATTTCTCTCAAGTGCGGAAGAACCACACTGGCTTTGGATATGCAGGTAAATCTTTGCTTGTGAAAAGCTGCTTATGCAAAATTTTTTTCACTAGATGGAATAAGGAATTGGTTAGAAGGTAAAAATTCACTTTCTTGAATAATGTCACAAATAGTATAACTGTACTTAAGAGAATACACTACTTTTCTTATATTCCAGAAACATCAGTCATCAAATATCCATAGACTCTCTCACACAGAACAATAACAACCAAAAAGAAAACACCTACTTATAGGATGAAAGGCTGCAGTTTCAAGGGAAGGTGATAGTCATGAGCCATGTAAGCCAGCCTGGCACGGGGACAGGGGATGGAGTGTGGTCTTTACCTTGGTGTCACTATCACTAGCTCCTAAAGTTAACTAAGCCATGTAACCATCATTTAAAAAAAAAATGGAACACTGGTTAAATAATTTATCTTATAACATCTGCATTTTAATGTCTCATTTGTTGATGTTGACATTTTAGGAGACTTCTATTTTTCTGTCAGAAGAGACAGTGCTTGGGAACTTGTACCAATGAATGGAAGACTGCAAGGCAGTTTCACTGGTAGTCAACAAAGGGAAAACTAAGAAGGAAAGAAAAAAAAGAGAATAAAAGGGAAGCTTGAGAAATAAGCTAGGGCCTAAAATACAAGAGTTTAAGTAAAAAATATACTGCTTTAACTTGACCTACAGAAAAGGAAATCAGAATTTACAGAGTATCAGCCATTCCTACACACAAAAATGTGATGACATCACGCCTTTCCCTCCAGAATTTCCTGTTTGTTTTTCCATTGGATTTAACATTGCTTCCATGATATAAATAAAATCCAACAGTGATGCACCAAAATGACATACATTAGCTATATAGAAAAGACAAAAATCTATATGAAAGTCAGGATTCATGAAGAAAAGAGGATGAAATAATCCAATTCATTAAATTATCCTTCCATTAAAATGAAAAGAAAATGGTTTATTTTATTGTTGTTGTTTAATCACTATATCATGCCCAACTCTTTTGCAACCCCAGAGACTGTGGTTCACCAGGCTTCTCTGGCCAAGGGATTTCCCAGGCAAGAATGCTGGAGTGGTTTGCCATTTCCTTCTCCAGAGGATCTTCCAGACCCAAGGATCGAACCCATGTTACCTACATTGCAGGCACATACTTTACCACTGAGCCACCAAGGAAACCCCAAAATGGTTTGTGCCCACATATCAAGGTCAAGGAGATGAGAAAAACAGCAAGATCTTACTAGCAATGGAACTAAGATAAAACACTTATTAGAGATGAAGAGATAGTAATGTGCTAATAATTGAAAAATTAATATATTTTCCCCAAAATACATGGATCTTGCTTATTTATTATCATCATGAAGTAAATGGTTATAGTTAAAAAACTATTCAACAAGCATTTATCTTGATTGGGAGACCATATGATTTGCTTAAATTATCATCCTTCCAAATTTCAGCGCCTTCTTCCACCCAAGAATAGACCTTTACAACTCGTATGAGTCACTGAATAAGGCCCTTAATAATATACATTGCAAAGAATGTTAAACTGCTAAAACTTCAAAGAAGCATCAGAAAGGTCACTTAGTTTTTTGGGGTTTTTTTTTTTTTTTTGCTGTGGAGGGAGGGGGCATGTTCTTTTTAGTTGCTTTTTTAAAAAAATCGTGGTTAATTTAGTTGACTACACTTTGAAGTAGTTACAGAAAAAATAATTTTTTACTGGAATGATATCGCCATAATTTTTCAGAATGACATATTATGTAAATATAAGCACATTTGCAATACTTTTAAGTGGAAGAAACTCCCCTAGCAACTCATAAGTTAGATACCATAAGACTAGACCCACCCTCAAGTTATTATCTCTAAGACAAATAACAGATTGCATGATGTTGTACTGTGTGCCAAGAACTTTTCCAGTTAACATTTTCACTTGAAGAAATAGATCACATACTTGTAAAATCATACCCAGCATTGACTTCATAAGGCATGTGGCTTTAGAGTGCTTTTTACAATTATTAATTCTATTAGTCAACTAGCAGGAGGGCTAATGCAATTGTCTTAGAAGATGCTCAGAAGACACAGAAGACATTTTGAGAGCTGATCTGTACATCTGCAAAACAAAACAAAAAAATATTTTCCTTCCTAAATGATGTAAACATATTTGAATGGATCACACCTAAAATACATTAATATGCCAGCACCGCAGGCTGCTTGAAAGATACCTGATAAAAGCAGGAGCAAAGCTTGGGCAAGATTTTCTCCCTCTGCTGGGTTTTAATAAAGCAGCAGGAGAAGGAGGAACACGATATAAAAGATTACAGAAGTCATTTTCACAGCTGACTGTGATGTTGGCAAAATTAGTTAAGCTCGAACTCCCCCTGAAACCTAAGAATCACAATACTTACCTATACTGGGGTGGGGATAAAACATCTTAATTAATAATTATAGAGGGGATCTGCTTCTGGAAAAGATACAAAGTACACCTGCCAATGCTGCATAGTCACAGCTAAAGACGGGGAGTGGTACCCATCACCAGCTTCCTCCAGATTCGGAGTGCCAGTGCATGTATACTGTGAGGCTGAGAAGAGATCTACTGCAATGTCATAAGGGACCCTGTGTCAGGTCTAAGTACGCCTTACCAAGGGTTACAGAAATGTTACAGTTATCTGCTACCTTTTTATCTATTTTGTAACTGTTATGTTTTCATTTTGATAAATACCATTGTAAAGCTATGACTGAACCAGCATTTAACCATCCTTATATCATCATTTTTAAACTGTCTGAATGAAAGTTTTGAGGTAGGATCATAATATAATTGAACAGATGTACTGTGTGTGTGTGTGTGTGTGTGTGTGTGTGTGTGTGTGTGTGAATGTGAATGCCAAGTCACTTTAGTCTGTATTAGACTCTTTGCAACCCTATGGACTAGAGCCCAACAGGCTCCTCTGTCCATGGAATTCTCTAGGTAAGAATATTGGAGTGGGTTGCCATGCCCTCCTCTAGGGGACCTTCCCAACCTAAGAATCGACTCTGTCTCTTGAGTCTTTTGCACTGGCAGGTGGGTTTTTTTACCCTTGGTGCCACCTACGAAACCATACATATATGTATAATCAACATCAGTGTACCTTAGTCATCAGTTTTGGCAACTCTTAAACTTTTTCATTCTATTATACCACAATATTCCTCACACTGACTCCCACAAAATTTCAAAATGCCAGTCAAAGTAGGTCCACTATAGACAGTCATTTAGACAACAGGGCAATATATGAATAAAAAGTGAATGGACAAAGAAGCTGAAGAATCTGAATGGCACTACAAAGCTCAAAAGTGACAACTTTAGTCCTCTATTTAATTATGAGATAAAAACTGACTGGGGAACTGGCTAGGGATGCAGAGGGTGATAGTGAGCACTCCCATATTTATATCATTTTCCACCTATACTAACTCATGAATATTATTATGTGCCATGACAGTTAAGCAGGTTCAAAATAAATTTAGCTCCCTAAAAATGCTCTATCTGTATTAATTTTTATTACCGAGATATGAAATCCCATTTGCAAAAAATCTCAATTTCTATTATTTCCTCCTATCTTAAAACTTAAATCTAAAAGTTTTCTTTGCATTTTTAGTGAGAGAGTTTACTATAAAAAAGAAAAAGGATACCACACTATCTCTGTGTTACAGTATTACTTGGACAGGTTTATGCAGTGGAAATAATCAGCATTAGAGCTTAAAATAGAATTTTAGTAACTACTTTATCTAACTGATTAAAATGCTTAAATATACAAGGAAAAAAATTTTTTTCTATAAACAACTGTGACTTATGTTCTCAAAATGGCACCTTTAGAACAAAAGGAATATGTTTTCTATTATTACCCAGATATTCTGAACTGCCCACTATTTAGTTTTATTTCATCCATATGAATATCTAAACGTATACACACATGCACGCATACATGCATGCATGCTAAGTCACTTCAGTCATGTCCGACTCTTTGAGACCCTATGGACTGTAGCCACCAGGCTCCTCTGTCCATGGGATTCTCCAGGCAAGAATACTGGAGTGGGTTGCCATGGCCCCCTCCAGGGGATCTTCCTGACCCAGGAATCAAACCCATGTCTCTTACGTCTCCAGCACTGGCAGGCAGGTTCTTTAACACTGAGCCACCAAGAAAGCCCAGGTACACACATATATTTATGGAATACACTTGCTCAAAATAACCCTGTCGTAGATAATCAAAATAAATATCCTATCAAAGGAATAAACTCTCACAGTAATTTTAAAAGAGAGCTGAGATCACACAAACATTCAATGCAGGTGAGGGTGAAGTTTCAGTTCCATTCGAAGAGAAACTCCTTGAAGGTAAGAGATAACTCCTCTATGCTCTTTGTGGCAACTTGATCCTAAACACAGTAAAGAATCAAAACCTCTTTAAGAAGGTAGAAGGGCTACAGAGAGCATGCAGCCAGTTTCTGAACCTGATTCAAATCATCTGCTGATGTAATCAAGGGCAAGCCCCTTTCTTTCTCAGAACCTCTCTACTTATGTGTATAACGAGGGAATTATAACAAGTTATTTCTAACCTGCACTCTGCCTCTGAGACTCTATGATGATGCTGGCTAATGGCTTAGGCACTGTAGTTTTCCCATTACTCAATTTCCTTGGAAGACTACAAAACACTAAGCCATCAGCAACTAAGGGTGGCATAAATATCACTGACACCTACCATTCACTTCTCCATTTCCTCCAACTTCCATTCATTCATCCAACAACTGTACATCCAGCATCACCTATGTGGTTGCTGAACACAGAAAGCAAGAGGACTTCACTTTTAATGTTTGTCATCAGTTTAAGAGAGGAAAGATGTTTTTCAAAAAATAAAGAAAAAATTATATGGGACTTCTTTTGCTCAAAAAAAAACCTAAAATGAGTACCTACCTATCAAGTAAGGCACAAATTCTATGAGAAATCAGCAAATGCATACAAGCGATGAAAAGGAATTAAAAGTAACTTTGGAGTGTCACTCTCCAAGTTCCAAGTATGTATTTTTTTAATTTTTTAAATACTTTTATTACAATAATTGTGATTTTTGCCATAAGCCAACATGAATCAGTCATGGGTGCACATGTGTCCCCCCATCCTGAACTCCACTCCCACCTCCCTCCCCACCCCATCTCTCTGGGTTATCCCAGAGCACCAATTCTGAGTGCCCTGATTCATGCATCAAGTTCCAAGTATGTATTTTTAAAAGTTCATTTAAGTTAAAAAATAGTACTGATGAATATCCTTCAAACTATGTAATGAACAAACACTAATGATATGAAATTTGGTTTATATATATATGTATATATAGTATATGTGTATAATATACATAAAACCTGAACAAAACTGAAAATTAGAGAAGCAAGATGATGTAATCTCACCTCAATCTCTAATCCTGCTGAGTATGATTTGAATTATAAGTAGCAGTTCTTATCATCATAATATATAATACCAGATGACATCTTCTTCTTGTTTCTCCAGATCATAAAACTCTCAAGGATTTAAAATCAAAGCTTAACACAAAAAGAAAAGATATGATAGTCTTCTCCTTAATATATGTTTCTTCCAGGCTTGTTTGTATCAACAGCCCAAGAGTATTGAGTTATTAACTACACATTTCTTGTAGCTTTTATTAAAGAGAAAAATAAAAAGGAAAGAAGAAAAAAAGAAAAGCAAACTGTTTCTTTTGATCAAAAGTCCCCCACAAAGAATTTAAAGAATTAAGCAAATGATAGCAAAATAAAAGGAAGGTCGACTCTTGGGCTCTTGGCAAACTAGATAGCTTCCATATGAACAACATATAAAGTTCAGTTTTTAAAGAACATATGTGTTTGCTCATTGGTTTAGAGGGAAAAAACTTGAATCCTGTCTACTCCGTATATACAGATCAAAATCAGATCACTTAAGTGAACTATAAAATGCAAGAGGACATTGTTTATCCAATTGCAAACCCAAGAATTGCTCGAGTTTAAAGTTTTCTGTTTCTACTTCAATGGTAGGTCACTTTTTTTGTAAACTGCTTCAAACTTCATAAACCCAATGTCAAATTCTGTTCTTTGCTATCCATGTCTATTTAATTTGCTCTCTCTGAATTGATTATTCCTGAATCTTTAAAGGTATTTTTGGACATCTTAAATCCTTTTGAGATTTAAATGTCATCACCTTCAAACAACTCCCATCAAATAAATCTCTTATTAATTCACATCAAATTAATCCATAATGATCACTTCTATTAACATATGCTTCAGAGCACAAAGCCCATTAATAGTCATCTGGACACTAGAACTAACCGGAGCTTTAGTGAGATAAAATGCACACTATTTAGATATCCGATTTCAAAGAGTTCTGATGCTGGCCCAAATACATTTTATTAGGCTTTTATTTCATCATGCTATGTGCTCTATATTTTAAATATCTCATATCAAATGTACTAGTCTAGGTAAAAGGAGATAGTCGACTAAATAAGTAATAATGTCATATTTGCCAAAATGAGTATCCATGTATATATATATATATACATCTTAGAGAAAGAATTTCAGTAAGTACTTACTCCTATTAAACAATTACAAAAAAAAATGGGGCGGGGGGGAGTTTGACTTTAAAGACTTTTAGACATTTAAAAGTCTAAATGAAACTGTAGGAGAAACCAGAAAAAAATGAAGCATGCGCCTACTTCATTAATGGGAAAACTGAAACAGAGTAAGTGTACATTATGGAAAATCAAAGAGAAAGGATCATTATTTTCCCCTTCATAACAGGTGAGAGGCAAATGTATTAAAAACTCTGATTTGAATAAGATCACAATTTCACTAAGCAAATTAAGAAACATTACTATTCATTGCCCATACATATGTCATTCTTCCTTTTGTTTTCCTCTCCAAGGAAAAAAAAAAAAAAACAATTTAAAAAAATCTACAATGACAACTGTTGATTCAAACAGGCCAATCTGACTTTGCATGTTTGCCTGAGCCAGGCTCAACTTTATCCTTTCTTCTTTGTTAAACTGAGACTGTTCCAACTGGTCCAAGGGCAAAGACCCAAACATAGCACTTCAGTTCAAAAAGAACAGCTCATGGAAAAGTATGCATGCATCTCTTTATCTAGATGGTTATGAGAGAAATTGACATTTCATTTGTATGTAAATTGGATTTCTACTGATAACAAAAATAATTAGTGTTGTGCTCTTTCTTCCTAGCATTTGCCAAAATACATCTTTGTATATTAAAAGTAGTTTACTTTTAATATATCAATGTTGCTTTGTCTGTTTTCCAATCTGTTGTTCAATTGAAAAGAAAGTCTCAATTACCTCAATCCAGCTCTGTAACTGGCGAACAGCTGTCTCAGTCCTCCCATAAGAAATCTGTATCAGTCACTGCAAATCCATTTGGTAAATTAACATGCAGGTACAATATGGTGAATCTAACGGATGCATGCCATGACAATTCAATAAGAATGCTCACCATCGTCACATAACTGCTTAACCAAGCGTATTAGGCAGAGTTTTGGCTCATGTTTTTAAATTCATTTGTTTTTGGCTGTGCTGGGTCTTCACTGCTATGCACGGGTTTTCTTTTTAGTTGAGGAGAGCCAGGGCTACTCTTCATTGCGATTTTCTTCATTTTTTTTAAGAGTACAAAACCAGATACAAGATTAAAACAATTGCCATGAAGGATATTGAGAGCTAATACTGGTTTTATATATAAGAAAGCAAAAGTCGCTCAGTCCTGTCTGACTCTTTGTGACCCCAAGGACTATACAGTCCATGGAATTCTCCAGGCCAGAATACGGAGTCAGACACAACTGAGCGACTTCACTTTCCCTTTTCACTTTCATGCATTGGAGAAGGAAATGGCAACTCACTCCAGTGTTGTTGCCTGGAGAATCCCAGGGTCGGGGGAGCCTGGTGGGCTGCCGTCTATGGGGTCACACAGAGTCGGACACGACTGAAGCGACTTAGCAGCAGCAGCAGCAGCAGCCTTTCCCTTCTCCAGGGGATCTTCCCAACCCAGGGATCAAACCCAGGTCACCCGCATTGCAGGCAGATTCTTTACCAGATGAGCCACAAGGGAAGTCCTTTGTGTACACACACGCACACGCACACACAGGCTTCCCAGGTGGCTCAGTGGTAAAGAATTTGCCAAGGCAGGAGACATGGGTTCAATTCCTGGGTAAGGAAGATCCCCTGGAGGAGAAATGGCAACCCACTCCAGCATTCTTGCGTGGTGGGCCACAGTCCATGGGGTCACAAGGAGTCGAACATGAATGAGCAACTGAGCATGCACACATACACCCACACACACATACACACATATTTTAAAATAATAATTTATATTATATGTAGTTCTGTGTTAACCTTCACTTTCTGTGTTAAATATAATTTTTCATAATATGAAATTTAACAAATGTCATATATAACTCATAATAATGTGTATATATATATAAATGTGTATGCATATATACAAATGTCTATGCTGCTGCTGCTGCTAAGTCGCTTCAGTCGTGTCCAACTCTGTGCGACCCCATAGATGGCAGCCCACCAGGCTCCCCCGTCCCTGGGATTCTCCAGGCAAGAACACTGGAGTGGGTTGCCATTTCCTTCTGCAATGCATGAAAGTGAAAAGTCAAAGTGAAGTCGCTCAGTCGTGTCCGACTCTCAGCGACCCCATGGACTGCAGCCCACCAGGCTCTTCCGTCCATGGGATTTTCCAGGCAAGAGTGCTGGAGTGGGGTGCCATTGCCATATACATATAAAAAATAGCCAGTGATGGGAACATAAATTTACGTCATCATATTCAACGGTTCTTGCTTACAACATTATTATTAACATAGCAACAACAAGTTACTGGTAAGTAACTCAAAAACCTCTACTTGTTCATCCCTAAGGCACCAAAGGAAGCAGCTTAAAAACTCTCACCATTAGATACTAGCAGTTCAATAAATAATCTGCCAGGTAAGGCACAAATATCATGAGATATCAGCAAATGCATACAGGCAATAAAGAGAATTAAAAGTAAGTTCAGAGTGTCTGCTGCTCTGTATCTAAGTTCCAAGAGGCCAGGGATCTTTGTTTAGAATGTATTTTTAAAGGCTCATTTAAGTTAATAAACAGTACTGATGGATATCTTTCACACTGTGTAATGAAGAACAGTGTGTTAGCTGCTCAGTCGTGTCTGACACTTTGCAACCCCATGGACTGAGGCCCCTCTGTCCATGGAATTCTATAAACAAGAATATTGGAGTGAGTAGCCATTCCAATCTCCAAGGGGATCTTCCTCACCCAGGGATTGAACACAGTCTCCTGCATTGCAGGCAAATTCTTTACAGTCTGAACCACCAGAAAAGCCCAAAGAACACGCTAATGATGTGACATCTGGTTTATATACCACCCTGTGTGCTGTGCTTAATCGTTCGGTTGGGTCCAACTCTTTGCTACTCCATGGTCTGTACCCCACCAGGCTCCTCTGTCCGTGGGGAATTCTCCAGGCAAAAATGCTGGAGTGGGTTGCCATGCCCTCCTCCAGGGGATCTTCCCAACCCAGGTACTGAACCCAAGTCTACCCACACTGCAGGTGGATTCTTTACTGTCTGAGCCACCAGGGAAGCCCAAGAATACAGGAGTGGGTATCCTATCCCTTCTCCATGATATCTCTTCCCAGACTGTCCTCTTCTTCCTCAACCAGGAATCGAACTGGGATCTCCTGCATCAAAGGCAGATTCTTTACCAGCTGAGTACTACTGGGGAAGCCCATTATACCCTAGTTATTGCTAAATGCTTAAGTTAGGCAACTCAGCATCATTTTCTCTTCTAATGAAAACAAAAAAACTTTACAGACACAGGATGGAATCATTCATCTTTTTTTTCTTTTTAAGTACACTGAAATTTTCCAAAGAAAACTGGTCCTGTTTTAAACAGAAAATATTTTAAAACTGGAAAGCAACTTTTATAGTAGAATACGTTAAATCACTTTTTTCTGACTCCTAGGATGACAAAAGCTCTATGTATGTAGGGAAAGAAAAGTACACACAGAATTCCTCCATAATTTGTAAGACTTTTTTTTAAATAAACAATTATTTCAGGACAGTCTTCCCATGCTTACCCCAAATTTAGCTAGGCTCTATCTGGAATTTTACTATGATAACTTCTTAAGTACAGCTGACAAGAAGAAATTCAAGAATTTTCTCTATGTTCTTTCAATGATACTAGTTTTTTAAAAAGAAATGTAAGGAAGCTCTTTGTTCAAAGTAAGTTTAATGGAAACTGTATACTTTATACTTGCCTCTCCACAGATGTACAGTGTACATTAGCTATTACAGCTCTGAAAAATCCTGGGAGTTATACAGCGGGGAAGTCTGTTCTATTTGGACTGGAATTTCCCAATCGCATTTGGCTTTAAGTCACCTACTGCCATTTACCAACAACACTAATGTTCTGCCGGGCCCATTGCCGGATGCTGCTCTGTACAGTAATTGTCTTCCTGTCTTACACATATGTAAAATTTCTAAAATATTACATAAAATAATGCGTGATGTTTTAAAACAAAATAAGTATCCCTTCATTAATTGGCAAGAAAACGGAGATGTTTAGATATGAAGTAGACCATTTTGAAAGGTTTTGTATTTTTTTCCAGGCTGTTTATAAACATTAAAAGAAGATCAGGTTCTATTATCATTAAAGATTTAGATTCAGTATTTCAACAGAATGTGTAATGGTAGAGATCACAGTCATGCTGGAAGGCCAAGGGAAAAGAATGCATGAGATAAACATCAATGCACATTACAATCTCTGACATCCAAATCATATATGCATAAGCATGTATGGATATAAGCCCAGTGTTATCTCTGAGCTTAACAGTTTACACAGATATAACTGCATAAAGGATTTTTTTAATAACTTAAAATTTATCTGATTAAAATTAGGAACAGAAATATGGCAAAGAGTTAGGGAGCTACAGTGTGTGGACAAAGATTAGAGAATGACCCAGAATTGTACTGAGGGACTCTACAGTAGCATCAGTGATTCTCAACTGCTTGAAAATACTGGACACAATAGATCTAACCCACATGCAAACCCCACTCCCAGCTCAGTCTCTGCTTCCAGATTCATCTCTACTCGTAATAAAAGATAGAACTAATGTCTGAACCATTGTCAGAAACATGTGTCTTAGTACTAAGTACGTGACTGCATCCTTTCCTATAAAGCTTGATAGAATCTGGTTTGCGTTTCTGGGTAATATAGAAGAGAAGCGACCTATATGGAGGGCAGACTCCCTACATCACCCTTGCAAATCAAAGGCTCTAGCTTCTTGGGCTCTTGGATTTTGTTCTACTGTTACTGGTTTCTCCTTACCCTCAAAGATGAAAACAAAAGATTAAAAATAAATTTAAAAATAGAAATAGCTAGGTAGATGCCAAAGTAAATGTGAAACAGGGAATTAATTTGAAGTTAATTTTAAACTCAAAGCCAGCATAGGAGTGAGGTCACAGTGAGGGCCAAGCGTGAGAGGACCAGCACGTATTCAGGTTACTCTTGGACCCCAGAGCACCTCCTTCACCATTCACCAATCGAGAAAAGAATGGTGATGTGATGCATATGAGTGGGGCTGCAGGATTAATAAGGGCAGAAACAGGCTCACTCATTAAATACTTTATACAGCTAGTCTATTCAATATTCACATTCAAGTTCAACATAAACTTAAGAATCTATCTAAACACACACACACACACATACACATACATCTTTGGAAAAGATTTTCACCACCTGCACCCCAATTAGTAATTTCTTTTCTCTGTCAATCTTGTTGTGGACACCTGTCACAACAAGAGTAAAGGAAAAATATATATATTTATATAATTCCAGATTCAGGTGTTTTACAAATAATTCCTTCAAAATCTAATCAAATTTTGAAAGAAAACAAAATTCAGAACTAGACTTTTTAGGCTGACAATTGTGAACGTTAATGTATATCATAACCTAAATTTTTAGTTAATACAAAAGATTTCCTACATTGTTACCATGAGCTGGGCACTATGCCAGGAATGTATTCTCTCCTTTGATTTTCATTTTCAACAATTCTTTAAGTAAGATACTATTATTGTTCACATTTTACAGCCGAAGTAACTAAGATTTAGAAAAGTTAGATCAACTTGCTGAGTGAGGTCAGAGGCTTAGGACATAGAAGAATTAAGTCTGAAGGAATCTAAAACCAAAATTGGTTTACCATTGTATTTCTCACAAATCCCCTAACATTTTTATGAACCATAATTAAGCAAGGCATTCACAGACATAAAACTGATAGAAACTACCTGATAACATTTTACAAAGATTACCGTCAAATGCACTTAATGTACTTGATTGGTTCTATCCTCGTGGCAAGCAAATATACAATCTTCTCAATATTCTCATGGACTACAGTGTTATCCTAACTTTTGAACTGTCCTCCTAATACCCAGCACATGACTAAAGTTACCAAATTATTCAAGTCTCTACCTGGATTCACTTCTACAAAGGTCTTCACAATTTTCCTGGGCAAAAGTTGAGTTTTTTCCACTATCATCTGTGGCAATGTATGCATGTCTCCATTTGAAGTACTTGCCACAACACAGTGTAATTATTTGTTTATGGTTTAGGCTACCTCAGTAAGGGCTTCCCTGGTGGCTCAGATGGTAAAGAATCTGCCTGCAATGCGGAAGACCTGGATTTGATCTCTGGGTTGGGAAGATCCCCTGGAGGAGGGGCATGGCTACCCACTCCAGTATTCTTGCCTGGGGAATCCCCATGGACAGAGAAGCCTGGTGGGCTACAGTTCTTGGGGTCATAAAGAGTCGGACACGACTAAGCGACTAAGCACATACACACCTCAGGAGGCTATAAAGCTCCCCCAGACCAGAAAATACCATTATTAATATTATCAATGTCAATTAAAGTATTAATAGACCCATTCATGCATTGTTGTTCAGTTGCTAAGTCGTGTCTGACCCTTTCAGACCCCATAAACCCCAGGCTTCCCTGTCCTTCACTATCTCCTAGAGTTTGCTCAAACTCATGTCCTTCAAGTCAGTGACTATGTTAATAAAAATTGATAAAAATTAATTCACATATTTAAATATTATACATTATCAATGATTGGCAGAGGCTATAGCACACTCTCATTATTAACAATGAAATTACTATTGTATCAGCACACTCTGATAATGACCATTAGAGGGAAATAGCGTAGCACGTTAAGTCAAGGGACATACAAGTGTTTTAAAAGTCCAGTGATACTAACATGGCCCTCCCCACGAAGCTAGCCTACCAAACAGAATAAACACTCACCAAAGTCCTTATTGGATAGATGGGAATTAGCACACTTAGAAAGTTCTACCTAGTGTTTATCTCTTCGAGGAAGGCCTGACTCTCTGGACATTAGTCTCACAAGAATAAAAGCTAGGATAATGTTATTATAGTGGTCTTGTTAACACACTGTTGTTGTTTAGTCACTAAGTCATGTCAGACTCTTTGAGACCTCACGGACTGTAGCCTGCCAGGCTCCTCTGTCCATGGAATTTCCCAGACAAGAATACTGCTGTGGGTTGTCTTTCCCTTCTCCAGGGGATCTTCCCAATCCAGGCATTAAACCCATGTCTCCTGTATTAGCAGGCGGATTCTTTACCACTGAGCCCAACTGGGATGCCCCATCATTAACACAACTAGTAACAAACAAAATCAAAACACATAGGGACTCAAAGTACTAATTTTGACATTATTTAAGCCTTAACAAAGAATCAGATATCATTGTTCTGGATCTATGGTCACAGAGTAATAAACGCATAAGTATTAAGAAGCAAGAACTATTTAATTTATTTATTTTTTTGAAACTGTGAATCACACAACTATGTTGGGTTGATTTGAGTTCTATATATATATATGTCTACATAAATTTACATACTGAAAATATTTGTGGACTGAATTACTTAATTAGAGGAAGGGTCATTAAAAATTAAGTACATTCTATATAGTAATATGGAGAAGGCTATGGCACCCCACTCCAGTACTCTTGCCTGGAAAATCCCATGGATGGAGGAGCCTGGTAGGCTGCAGCCATGGGGTCGCTAGGAGTCAGACACGACTGAGCGACTTCACTTTGACTTTTCACTTTCATGCATTGGAGAAGGAAATGGCAACCCATTCCAGTGTTCTTGCCTGGAGAATCCCAGGGATAGGGGAGCCTGGTGGGCTGCCGTCTATGGGGTCGCACAGAGTCGGACATGACTGAAGTGACTTAGCAGCAGCCGCAGCAGCATAGTAATAAATCTGCAATAATGCCTGTAATCAGTAAAATGAATTTTAGAAGTTCATATATCTGCATGATTATTTGTCCTATATGTGAATATCATATGGTACTCAATGTATTTATGATATATTAATAAACTAATATTTACCACAACTACATGCATTTATACATATATATTTTGTTCACAAATTTTTACCATGTATCTTCTAATATTCCAAAATCTAAAATAGTCTCTATTAATAGCATAATGTATAAAAATAGACACATGTTTGTCTTTTAAAGGAATAAGCTGGAACATAAAAGAATACAGTAAAATCTCAAACATCTGGATCAGACTCCTAGCAACTTAAAGCATCTGGAATGACATAAAACCAGAAGTTCAATTTTAAAATGTGAGGATGCACACACGTTCACGCACACACATTTGCAGGAATACTCACAACATCATTATTTGAATTGGCAAAACTGGAACCAGCTCGTGTACATCAACAGAACAGGTTCAAAAATTCCAAATACAGTGGAATGTATGGTTATACAATAGGATATTATACTGCAATAAAAACAAACTACATACAACAACATGGATGGATTTCACTAATGGGGATGTTGAGCACGAGAAGTCAGACATAAAAAGATGCATACTTTTAATGCATTATGAATGCTGGGCGTTAATGCATGCAATGTCTCAAAATACACAAAATCAATCTAAAGTGTGAGCAGTCAGGAGAGTGATGAACTTCTGGTAAGAACAGGAGGGGACCTGGAGGGCATCAGCGGTGTCTCTTTGTTGACATGAGAGACCATTATACAGGTGTATTTTATTTTGTAATAGCTCACTGAAGAACAGATTTTAGATTTACGCATTTTCCAGATAGTAAGTTATTGTGTATGTGCATGCATGTGTGTGTGTGTGTGTGTGTGTGTGTGTGTGTGTGTGTTTGATTTTTCAGAGAGTCAGAAGTTGCTCTGCCAGGACCAGAGGACACTTACTCTAAGGAGAGGAATCCTTTCAGGTGCTATTCTCTGAGGGCAAATTAAGCCATCCAGCGGAGTAGAATGTTGTCGTTGGCTACTCTGGCCGAGCCAGGATGTGCCAAGTTGGTAGCAAGACGGTATTAATAGAAGAAAGAAGAAAAAAGAAATGAAGGGAGAAGAAAATAAGAGTTCTGGACAAGAGATGTGAAAGAGCAAAAGGATTAAATAGAGTTCAGAGACCACAACAGGAGCAAACAGCAACAGACAGCCCACATACAAGCAAACAGAAGAGCAATCTCTGTTTTGGACTCTGGTTGGGGGGGGGGGTGTCAGAAAGGGGCAAAACAAACACACATCTGCAGGTACTAAGTGTATCACTAGGACATGGCAGCTGCATGAGACCACAGAGACAGGCTAAGTAAAGGTGGAAGAGTACGCATACTTGCTGATTATCTATTTTGTACCAGCCATACGTTTCATGGCTCACACAATTTTCTCATTTAGTCCTCACTGAAATGGTGACGAATCTACTTGCCCTATTTTAACAAATAGAAAAGCTGGAATTGAAAAGGGGTTAAAGGAACCCGCTTACCTGAGAAGACTGGATGGAAGAAATGAAAACAGTCAATCAAACAATACTGTGGCTTTTTCAGAGAATCCACACATCGAAATTGAGTATTTTTATAAGGCAGAACAATGCTCTGTTGAAATCAAGTGTGGCAGATTCTACCCTGACCTAAGGTAATTGCTCTCCTTAATATGTAATAAGGTATTCTATCTCACACATTGAAGAAGGATGTGTGTTTCTCATCTTGCACCAAAAGTTAATAGGTAAAAATTCTATTCAGTTTTAAACCTTCCACATGGTTAATATTTTCTTAAGACTTTGGCTTCTATCATCACGTGGCTTCCAAAAAAATGAACAAGCAGGATACAAATGTTAACAGAGAAACTCAAAAGTAGTGTGTGTTAATGTATTTCATGGGATATTGACTATTTGTTTTTTAGGTACAAGCAGACATAATAGGTGACTCAGAGGTTAAAGCGTCTGCCTGGAATGAGGGAGACCCAGGTTCGATCCCTGGGTCGGGAAGATCCCCTGGAGAAGGAAGTGGCAACCCACTTCAGTACTCTTGCCTGGAAAATCCCATGGAAGGAGGAGCCTGGTAGGCTACAGTCCATGGGGTCGCAGAGTCGGACAAGACTGAGCGACTTCACTTTCACTTTCAGACATAATATAATCACATTTTATCCACGGGAAATCACTCCAGGTTTGTGTGACATGATAATTTACCACTATTTCCCCAAGAGAACCACGAAGTCCAAGATTATAGTCACCTAAATGAGATTAAGAACCTTGAGTTTAAGCAGAATAAGAACTAGGTGGCTGGCCCCACTTCTGACGCTTCCTGGACATCAAAGCACAAATATTCTAGACATTTACCTGTTGCCTCCAGGAAACAACTAGAGGTATAGATGAGACAAACTGTGAAAGGAGCGGCACAATGCCTAGAGAACAGTGGCCCCATGTTGTTTTATTTAAAATTAACTGCTTCCATGATTCTTTCGAGGCTGCCCAGGTGGCTCAGAGTTAAGAATCTGCCTGTAATGCAGAAGACACAGGAGATGATCCCTGGGTCAGGAAGATCCCCTGGAGAAGAAAATGGCAACTCGCTGTAGTATTCTTGCCTGGGAAAGCCCATGGACAGAGGAGCCTAGCAGTCCACAGTTCACCAGGTTGCAAAGAGTCAGACACAACTGAGCAACTGAGCTCACAGCACACATTTCTTTTGAACTTTTGGTGACATGACATTTCACAGTGACAGTTTTACCCAGTTATTTCAAAATCAGATGACTACAGAGTTCACCTAAACAAACAATACTGGGATCTAGTAAGATTATCTTCACACCTGCAAATGACGACTTGGTTATTTAGGCTACAAATCAGGTTTGATTCAGAAAATAAAATGCTATTACCAAAATGACTTCATGAAAAATTTAATATATCATGTGACATCCAGTCCTTTTAATCTTGTTAAAATATTAAGAATGCCCTGTTTTAAGGTTGAAATAGAACAAATTACATTAAAAGTGAGTCATGATAGAATTCTCTAAGAAAATTGTAGCCTGCTAAGTAGGCTGCCATATTCTGGAGGGAAAATAAAAAAAAAAAACAAGACAGGTTGTAGCTTCCCAAATATCCTGCCCTGGTTTATGAAAATAAAAATGGAATTCTCCTTCACAAAGTATCATCAGTATGGTCCAAACGAGCTAAAAGAGTAGGTGAACTCTGGAATGTAAGGCCTGTAGTCCACAGTAGGAATGCTGAAAAAAAATACATGAAATACTCTGATAATACTAACAAATTAAAAGATACCATTACTCAAGAATACTTACTGATGACCAGGAATACTGCTTGAAAGAGAACCGTTTTAGTCTGATTCAGTAACTTAGAATACAGTTAGTCTTGTCAAAATGTCCTATAACTTATCCCCTTGTGCATCCTTAACTCTCATGAGGAAACTCCAAATGTTTACCCAAACAAGCTGTTACCTGAATGTTTTTCCCAGCATCCAGGGTCAAGTGTAAGTGCAGGCATCAATGTCCATCTAGCACTGAACCTTATTTTTTTTGTGCAACCAAGACAAAATTGACCATATGCTATGATGACTGATGCTTATACTCAGGAATAAATTAACATCACATATATTCACCCAACATGTATTTTTGTGGGCGTTGAGTTAGGTGCTAAGAATTAACTGGGAGGGAGGCAGACAGGAAGCCTGTCCTCAGTAAGCTTCCAGCCTAGTCACAGGAAAGAAAACCAGGCCGGTGCCTGATCCAGAACTGATATCAAAAGAAAGAGTTCTAGGGGTAAAACTGTGTGCAAACTAAAAGATCAGAAGCTGTTCAAGCAAGAGCAGAGGGTTAAGGGAGTCAGGCAGGAGAAAGAGCAAGTGCAAAAGGCCATCCTGTCTTAAGAGAGAATGTGACTTCTTAATGGAACTGAAGGAGGCTTTGAGGTGTTAGTCATTTCAGTGGCGTTTTCATTAAAATTTCCAATTCTGTAAAATAAAGGATAATGCATAAATGCTGTGGGAAATTTCTATTTTTCTGGAAGGAGTACACAGTTCATTTATCTTCCATGTTCACAAAACTTTAGATAAGCTCTTCCGTCCAAAGTGTTTACTACTGGAACATGGATAAAGCTTCTGTATGTTATAGAAAAAGCGTTACTGTGATCAAAATAGCTTAATATCAACAATATTGTCTCTGATTTCGGGGCAATTTTTTACCAACTGATAAGATAGTGCTAACCAACCTAAAGTTTTCTTATCATAAGCGATTAGGTATAATCCTGGAAACAGGGTAACCATGTTCTGAATTCATTTATATTATATTATATTATTATTATATTCATTCATTTATATTCATATATATTAATCTATTAATGGTTAGTGCATATAATTTATTGAAAACTGATATCTTTGCAAAAGCTTGATATTCTGGCTATAAAGCAAAGTTGACACATTTAATTCTCAATAAAGTTCCTGTTTACTCTTCCATGAATGCAGAATATTAATGGTTTAAAAAACCATCCTGGTTCATCAGATTGGAACATAAAGTACCACAACAAGAGCTGAATATCATGGATGTATTCTGCTTATGGACAAGGACATTTCATACTAAAATTTCTAATCAATTAATTCATATATAGTTTAAATTTATTGAGCACATAGTATATTTTAAAGAATGCTGCTAATGACCAAAAGGGGAAGGAATTTTAAGAGAAAATGATTGCTTTCTAAGAAACAAGCTTCCTGTATCAAAGAAAGTTCACAGTAAGCATCTCAATAAAAATACAGGATGACATAGGATTATGCACCAAAATCAGCAGAGCAAACAATAAATTCCTTTGGAGACAAGCAGTTAATTCCTAAATGTTCACTAATATTTTTATGAATGTTATTATTATCTCCACTATTAATTTCATTCATAGTAAAAGAATGTAATGCGGTCAAGAGCAGTAGAAACATTTAAGGTAGATCAGAGTGAAGATGATCCCTAGGAAGAAATAAGAAATGCACAATTCTAGGGAAGAGAAAACAGAACTGCAGCAAATAGGATGTAAAAGAAACAAAAGGTTACTCTCCAATACAAGCGCGGCAAGGGAAGAGTCTGCATCACTAAAACATGTGGTTACAAAGGTTTGTAAGATCGAATCTCGCATCCCAGTTGATGAGGCTAGAGCACTTGTAGAAAACAGGAACCCACTTGAAGTTTCCAAACAGAAGAGATTAAGAAAACCAAACCAGACATTGTGTAAAGTGTCCATTGAAGAAAAGTGAAAAATGAAGACTGTCACATATGTGAAAGAAAGTCAAATGTATTTCAACTCTGATCATTAAAGAATTTTTTTTTTTTAACTCAGAAATATCTTACCAGTAGGGACGAAAGGGTGAGGTTATTGACATACATTTGTGAAACATTAGTGATACTGGATTACCTTGGCACTTCTGTGTTACTCTGTATTTCTACAGCTCAAATTGAGAGTTATTACTATCAATACAATATTTTATGTATCTGCTCCAAAATTTAAATTCCTGCCTGGACAGTGTTTCCCTTTGGTCATTCGTATTGATAGTCTCATGATCAACTATATGAGCCATAAACGAGTAGGTACCACTTAGTTTATTTCTTGAGTGGACTTACTGATGTTATTTAAATTTAGCGAATACGCTTCTGAAGCTTATTGAAATGGTACAAATATCAATCAGCTCACTAACCTAGCTGCTGCTGCTGCTGCTGCTAAGTCGCTTCAGTCGTGTCCAACTCTGTGCAACCCCACAGACGGCAGCCCACCAAGCTCCTCTGTCCCTGGGATTCTCCAGGCAAGAACACTGGAGTGGGTTGCCATTTCCTTCTCCAACGCACAAAAGTGAAAAGTGAAAGTGAAGTCGCTCAGTCATGTCCGACTCTTAGCGACCCCATGGACTGCAGCCTACCAGGCTCCTCTGCCCATGGGGTTTTCCAGGCAAGAGTACTACTTGACACCTATTTGTTTCTGAACTGAAGGTCCATATTCAGTATTTTATTTTAGCCTTGTTTCTCCTGAATCCATTCTAACTCTTAAGTTCTGGGACCTATAGCCTTTTAAAAAGTTTTCCAAAGTAACTTAAAAGCAAGCCTTCCAAAATTATCCCAGATCTTCATAGTTCCACTGGGAACTCACTTAGAACCTGGTCAGAAACTCCATAACGATCCAACTAGTATATTCTGACCCACAGAATTCAGTAGTTAAAATAATGAGCAAGAAGACACAATTATTGAAACATACCATTATACACAACCCATCTTGAAATAAAGATTTCAAACCAGATCAATATAGAGAGAAGACTAAACAGACCTCAGGTTTAAGTACTAAAGATCCATCTAAAGTTTCATTTTACAGCACTACTTCCTGGTTACCACTCGTGTCCCAGCTGTTCTACATCCAGATGGAATCTGTTTTTAAAGTAGGAACACTCCAAAATCAGGTTACATTTAGACAGAGAAAAGCCTTCTTTGTGCCCATTAGATTAATTCCTCCAAGACCAGAGCAGCAACCTGAAGAATGAACAAGCGGAGTGACACCAGGTTACCTGAGAATCTATGTTAAGGCCAGGAAGGTGCCCCTAGGCACACCACACTGGATTTTTAGCCAGAAAATTTCACACTGTTCTCAGATTTGAAGTAATAGGCCTTGCAAAATGTTGTAGGCAGAGATCTCCTTGTACTTCCGAAAACAACCCCTGACATACTGCCTCATTATTCGGATGCTGAAAGGGATAAAGAGAGAAACGTACACATGTAAATACACACAGTTGCACGCACACACAAACGATTACAGAACCATATAAACCATAAAGAAGAATGGTTCTAGCCAGGTTTTTTATCCTCTTTGACTTTACCTATATTGTCTTCATTCCTGTAAAACATGTATAGCGTGTCTATCCTACAGTTATTTTTTAAAGGGAATGAAAAGAAATGTGGATACAAATTAAATGCATAAACCAAGAGACTGTAAAGGGCGATGAGTGTAACTGTCGGTCTACATCCCACTCTCCCCTGCTGGGCTATAGGCTCCTAGTGGACAGCACACACTGACATCAAGATACCCTTCTTTTTCTGACTTGCTTCACTCTGTATGGGCTTCTCTGGGGGCTCAGCTGGTAAAGAATCCACCTGCAATGCGGGAGACCTGGGTTTGATCCCTGGGTTGGGAAGATCCCCAGGAGAAGGGAACAGCAACCCATGCCAGTATCCTGGCCTGGAGAGGTCCATGGACTATAGTCCACAGAGTCCGCAGAAGAGTCAGACACAGCTGAGCGACTTTCACCTTGACCCACCCTGTATGACAGTTTTGAGTCCATCCTTGTCTCTACAAATGACCCTATTCTGTTGTTTTTTTATGGCTGAGTAAATATTACCATATATATGTGGAATCTAGAAATATGGTACCGATGAACTTACTTGCAGGACAGGAACAGAGCCACAGACGGAGAGAATGATCATTAACATGGGGCAGGGGGAAGGAGAGGGTGGAATAAACTGGGAGAGTAGCACTGACACATATATACACTATCATGTGTAAAACAGCTAGTGCGAAGCTGCGCTATAGTGCAGGGAGCTCAGCTCAGTGCTCTGTGGTGACCTGGAGGGCTGGGATGGGGGTGGGGGGAGGTCTGAAAGGGAGGATATATATACATATATATAAATGTGTGTGTGTGTGTGTTCCAACAATACCCAGTTGTGGATGTAACTGGTGATAGAAGCAAGGTCCGATGCTGTAAAGAGCAACATTGCATAAGAACCTGGAATGTCAGGTCCATGAATCAAGGCAAATTGGAAGTGGTCAAACAGGAGATGGCAAGAGTGAACGTCAACATTCTAAGAATCAGCGAACTAAAATGGACTGGAATGGGTGAATTTAACTCAGATGACCATTATATCTACTACTGTCGGCAGGAATCCCTTAGAAGAAATGGAGTAGCCAACATGGTCAACAAAAGAGTCCAAAATGCAGTACTTGGATGCAATCTCAAAAATGACAGAATGATCTCTGTTTGCTTCCAAGGCAAATCATTCAATATCACGGTAATCCAAGCCTATGCCCCAACCAGTAACGCTGAACAAGCTGAAGTTGAACGGTTCTATTTTAAGACATACAAGATCTTTTAGAACTAACACCAAAAAAGATGTCCTTTTCATTATAAGGGACTGGAATGCAAAAGTAGGAAGTCAAGAAACACCTGGAGTAACAGGCAAATTTGGCCTTGGAATATGGAATGAAGCAGGGCAAAGGCTAATAGAGTTTTGCCAAGAGAACACACTGGTCATAGCAAACACCCTCTTACAACAACACAAGCGGTGACTCTACACATGGACATCATCAGATGGTCAACACTGAAATCAGATTGATTATATTTGCAGCCAAAGATGGAGAAGCTCTATACAGTCAACAAAAATAAGACCAGGAGCTGACTGTGGCTCAGATCATGAACTCCTTATTGCCAAATTCAGACTTAAACTGAAGAAAGTAGGGAAAACCACTAGACCATTCAGATATGACCTAAATCAAATCCCTTGTGATTATACAGTGGAAGTGAGAAATAGATTTAAGGGACTAGATCTGATAGATAGAATGCCTGAGGAACTATGGACAGAGGCTCACGACATTGTATAGGAGACAGGGGTAAAGACCATCCCCATGGAAAAGAAATGCAAAAAAGCAAAATGGCTGTCTGAGGAGGCCTTACAAATAGCTGTGAAAAGAAGAGAAGTGAAAAGCAAAGGAGAAAAGGAGAGTTATAAACATCTGAATGCAGAGTTCCAAAGAATAGCAAGGAGAGATAAGAAAGCCTTCCTCAGCAATCAATGCAAAGAAATAGAGGAAAACAACAGAATGGGAATGACTAGAGATCTCTTCAAGAAAATTAGAGATAGCAAGGGAACATTTCATGCAAAGATGGGCTCGATGAAGGACAGAAATTGTATGGACATAACAGAAGCAGAAGACATTAAGAAGAGGTGGCAAGAATACACAGAAGAACTGTACAAAAAGTATCTTCACGACCTGTATAATCACAATGGTGTGATCACTCATCTAGAGCCAGACATCCTGGAATGTGAAGTCAAGTGGGCCTTAGAAAGCATCACTACGAACAAAGTTCGTGAAGGTGATGGAATTCTAGTTGAGCTATTTCAAATCCTGGAAGAAGATGCTGTGAAAGTGCTGCATTCAATATGCCAGCAAATTTGGAAAACTCAGCAGTGGGCACAGGACTGGAAAAGGTCAGTTTTCATTCCAATCCCAAAGAAAGGCAATACCAAAGAATGCTCAAACTACCGCACAATTGCACTCATCTCACACGCTAGTAAAATAATGCTCAACATTCTCCAAACCAGGCTTCCGCAATATGTGAACCGTGAACTTCCAGATGTACAAGCTGGTTTTAGAAAAGGCAGAGGAACCAGAGGTCAAATTGCCAACATCCACTGGATCATCAAAAAAGGAAAAGAGTTCCAGAAAAACATCTATTTCTGCTTTATTGACTATGCCAAAGCCTTGACTGTGTGGATCAAAATACACTGTGGAAACTTCTGAAAGAGATGGGAATACCAGATAATCTGACCTGCCTCTTGAGAAACCTATATGAAGGTCAGGAAGCAACAGTCAGAACTGGACATGGAACAACAGACTGGTTCCAAATAGGAAAGGGAGTATGTCAAGGTTGTATATTGCCACCTTGTTTATTTAACTTATATGCAGAGTACATCATGAGAAATGCTGGGCTGGATGACGCACAAGCTAGAATCAAGATTGCCAGGAGAAATATCAATAACCTCAGATATGCAGATGATACCACCCTTATGGCAGAAAGTGAAGAAGAACTAAAGAGCCTCTTGATGAAAGTGAAAGAGGAGAGTGAAAAAGTTGGCTTAAAGATCAACATTCAGAAAACTAAGATCATGGCATCTGGTCCCATCACTTCATGGGAAATAGAGGGGGAAACAGTGGAAACAGTGTCAGACTTTATTTTTTTGTGCTCAAAAATCACTGCAGATGGTGATTGTAGTCATGAAATTAAAAGACACTTACTCCTTGGAAGGAAAGTTATGACCAACATAGTCAGCATATTCAAAAGCAGAGACATTACTTTGCCAACAAAGGCAAAGGCTAGTCAAGGCTATGGTTTTTCCCGTAGCCATGTATGGATGTGAGAGTTGGACTGTGAAGAAAGCTGAGTGCCGAAGAATTGATGCTTTTGAACTGTGGTGTTGGAGAAGACTCTTGAGAGTCCCTTGGACTGCAAGGAGATCCAACCAGTCTGTTCTAAAGGAGATCAGTCCTGGGTGTTCTTTGGAAGGACTGATGCTGAAGCTGAAACTCCAATACTTTGGCCACCTCATACGAGGAGTTGACTCATTGGAAAAGACTGATGCTGGGAGGGATTGGGGGCAGGAGGAGAAGGGGATGACAGAGGATGAGACGGCTGGATGGCATCACCGACTCGACAGACATGAGTTTGCGTGAAGTCCGGGAGCTGGTGATGGACAGGGAGGCCTGCCGTGCTGCAATTCATGGGGTCGCAAAGAGTCGGGCATGATTGAGTGACTGAACTGAACTGAACTGAACACATACAGACGCATACGTGGGGTTCGCAGGTAGCTCAGCAGGTAAAGAATTCACCTGCAATGCAGGAGACCCTAGTTCGATTCCTGGGTTGGGTAGACCCACTGGAGAAGGGATAGGCTACCTGCTCTAGTATTCTTGGACTTCCCTGGTGGCTCAGACAGTAAAGAATCTGCCTGCAATGCAGAAGACCTAGGTTCAATCCCTGAGTTGGGAAGACTCCCTGGAGGAGGGCATGGTAACCCACTCCAGTACTCTTCCCTAGAGAATCCCCATGGACAGAGGAGCCTGTCGGGCTACAGTCTATGGGGTCACAAAGAGTCGAACATGACTGACTGACTAAGCACATATATATATACATATAGCTAATTCAACTGTACAGCAGAAGCTAACATAACATTGTAAAGCAACTATATGCAATAAAAATTATTTTTAAAATGCCAGTTTCTGAGCTGCACTTAATATGGCAGCAAATTTGGAAAACTCAGTAGACACAGGACTGGAAAAGGTCAGTTTTCATTCCAATCCCAAAGAAAGGCAATGCCAAAGAATGTTCAAACTACCGCACAATTGCACTCACCTCACACACTAGCTCAAAATTCTCCAAGCCAGGCTTCAACTGTATTTGAACAGTGAACTTCCAAATGCTCAAGCTGGATTTAGAAAAGGCAGAGGAACCAGAGATCCAATTGCCAATATCTGTTGGATCATCGCAAAAGCAAGAGAGTTCCAGAAAAACATCTACTTCTGCTGTATTGACTGTGCCAAAACTTTTGACTGGGTGGATCACAACCAAATGTGGAAAATTCTGAAAGAGATGGGAATACCAGATCACCTGACTGGCCTCCTGAGAAATCCCTATGCAGGTTAAGAAGCAACAGTTAGAACTGGACATGGAACAACAGACTGGTTACAAATTGGGAAAGGAGTACATCAAGACTGAATATTGTCACCCTGCTTACTTAACTTATATGCAAGGTACAACATGAGAAATGTTGGACTGGATGAAGCACAAGCTGGAATCAAGATGGCCAGGAAAAATATCAATAACCTCAGATATGCAGATGATACCACCCTTATGGCAGAAAGTGAAGAAGAACTAAAGAGCCTGTTGATGAAAGTGAAACAGGAGAGTGAAAAAGTTGGCTTAAAACTCAACATTCAGAAAACTAAGGTCAAGGCATCTGATACCATCACTTCACAGCAAATAGGGAAACAGTGGAAACAGTGACAGACTATTTGGGGGGGCGGGGGTGGTGTCCAAAATCACTGCAGATGGTGACTGCAGCCAGGAAATTAAGATACTTGCTCCTTGAAAGAAAAGTTATGACCAACCTATGCTGTCTAGCATATTAAAAAGCAGAGACATTACTCTGACAACAAAGGTCCTTCTAGTCAAAGCTATGGTTTTTCCAGTGGTCATGTATGGATGTGGAGTTGGACTGTGAAGAAGGCTGAGTGCCGAAGAATTGATCCTTTTGAACTGTCGTGTTGGAGAAGACTCTTGAGAGTCCCTTGGACTGCAAGGAGATCCAACCAGTCCATTCTAAAGGAGATCAGTCCTGAGTGTTCATTGAAAGGACTGATGCTGAAGCTGAAACTCCAGTAATTTGGCTACCTCATTTGAAGAACTGACTCATTTGAAAAGACCCTGATGCTGTAAAGGATTGAAGGCGAGAGGAGAAGGGGACAACAGAGGATGAGATGGTTGGATGGCATCATCAATTCGGTGGACATGAGTCTGAGTAAACTCCAGGAGCTGGTAATGCACAGGGAGGCCTGGCGTGCTGTAGTCCATGGGGTCGCAAAGAGTTGGACACGACTGAGCGACTGAACTGAACTGAATGAGAGGCAAGATGTACTTCTTGAACAGTTAAATTCACAGTCAATATATAATTTTTTTTAAAGGAAGCAGCCAATATTTTGGGGTAGAAAAAGAGCAAATTTTACTATATTTCACTGTTTTTACTATTTTCAAAAGTCACTGCATTTTTTACTTTTAAGTCAGCATCTCTCTTAAACAGTTTGTGTACTAGAAGTACAGGGCGTAGCAGAATGTCTGGTGCCTATGTCAGTCATTTCATGAGGTAATCACTGCAAATTGAAAACTTTGTCTCCTTTACAAACCAGGAGCCCTTAATATCTTAAAGAAGTTAATATCCAGCAGTAGTAAACTCTGTTTTTAGTGTCAGAATGCCTTAATTCCACAGTCTATCACCTGGGAATGTCTTAAACAATAGGAAGATTGGAAAATATTATTTAAATATAATTGTATTTGCATTTCATTTAATTATCAAGTTTATAATTGCTTTCAAAGAAAAGAAATCCTTTCTAAGAGGCATTTTATAAAAATTCTTCATGATGGATTGTTAATCTTACGCAGCTCCCTCTCCTAATATCCAACAATATATGCTAATTGGAAAAAGAAACAGGCTCATTACTGAGGTGATAAAACAATGCTCTCATTTTGAAAAAAGTACTTTTTTCATGATAGAGAGTGTACTTTTTTCTAAATCACTGAAGGAAATCAGACCCTCTCCCCACTTCCCTACCTTTAAGAATCTTTGCAACAGCAAAATGATGGATGAGTTCTAAGCTCTAGAAGGGACAGTCAAGCCTACAATTCAAAATTAAACCCACCCATTTGTTAGAGCTCACAGCAGCAAAGATATCATAGTGCCAATATGAAAATACATAAAAGGCCAAGTCTCTGGGAAAGACCTTGCAAATGAACTGTTGATAACAAATCAATCAAATCAAAGACTACCCACAGTATATATTCCAAAGGGTTGAAAGCAGTACAATTTCACTTCATTGTCTTCATTTCTAAGGTGTTCATCAATGTGGAAGGATATAGTCTATGTTCAAATGGGGCAAAGCTCTCAGGAAGAGATAAACTGATGTACTGAAAACCAACTCTTGGAAACTTAAGGTTCAGGGAGTAATGCTCTCATTTATATCCAGTCTCCATTACACTGCAGGCATTCCTCTCAGGATCAGAGTCTGACAATGAAACTTAGTTATGTATCCAGGTACTTAAGATCAAGCTGTCCTGAGCAATTAGCTTAACTAAACTCAATGTTACTACTGCCTATCTGGGGGTGGGCTGTGGTGGGGAACAATCTGGATTCATTTGTAGCAAGTTTTCTGCAGAACTTAAATATTTCTGAAGAAATATGGTAAAGTGATTATCCTTCTGGAACTAGATCCACTGACACTGTCACATTAACTCACAGCTTGTTAAATACGGTGCAATCTTTCTATAACATTCTTTGTTTGAGACTAGAATTAGCATATGGGAATTGCTCTTTTCCTGTTAAACTGAAGTCATTACTAACTACTCATCTGTGACATGTACTCTTTCTTGTAACCAGGGATTTTAGCTTCACAAAATTTAGAAACTGCCACATTGTTTCTTGGCATCGCTTTCCAATGTGACATCATTTACATTTTGAAAACGCCGTTTAAGCAAAAACACTACTGGGTGCCAGGTTAAAGATGGCCCAAAAGCGGCAGCAGGGTCTCTACAGGGACCAACTACGGTTCATTCTTTCAGTCTATACTTTCACGTGCCTTTCATTAGAATCACACGGAATTACAACGAGCTTAACAAAAGCATTTCAAAATGGGTTATCAAATTACTGGAATACAGAAACGGCTTCCAGTTACTAAAGATCTGTACAGGATAGGGAAAAAATGGATGTGGAGAGGAAAAAGCCCATTTTCAGTTTCCTTAATTTCCAAAATCTAAGGGACAATATTTTTCAGTAGGCACAAAGTTATTAACAAACATTATATGCTGCTAAGTCACGTCAGTTGTGTCTGACTCTGTGCAACCCCATAGACATAGGCTCCCCTGTCCCTGGGATTCTCCAAGCAAGAACACTGGAGTGGTTGTATATATATACACACATAATAACCATAAACACAATACAAAATACAAATACAGACATGAACCTACTGAGTCTTGTATTGCAGAACACAAAATAAATAGGGAACTGTATCAAAATGATAAAGAAGTTTGCAGAGACTCAGTATCATTCAGACCTTCAGAAAGTCTCATTTGGGAAATTCTTAAATGATTTCTAAAACTTCCTCCATTATCTGAAAATTTGCATAGCAAAAAGAGAAATCCGAGTCATCTCATCAATACAGGCTGCAAGTCCCTAGTCAGAACTTGTGAATTTTTAACTCCAAATATAATTTGACAGTGACACTTGCCAATGAAAATTTAGGATTAGCGCTCAGTAGGGCTCTCTTTTCAAAAACAGTTCCAATGGTTCACTATAATTTCCCCTAGAAACTCTAAGTGATATCTTATGTGTTACTATTAAGACAATTCTTTGGGCTTCTAACCTTAAAAAAAAAAACTTTATTAATTTTAATCATTTTGTTATTTTTAAAAGACATTTTATAAATAGTAAGGTCTTATCTCTGATGTTAAAATCAGGATTACTTCTTGAGAAAATAAAAGAGAACACATACACTTCGTTTGAAAACTTAGGACACATGGTTGTAAATGATGCCTCAGAACCACTATACCATAGAATATAACCTACAGCGGCTATGAAATCATATGACTATTATTCTCCTGTGGAAAAACTGGGTGACCTCAGTAGCAACAAATCATTTCTATTCACAGAGTGTACATGATCATGTACCACTTATCCCGTATATGGAAAAATAAAAAAGGTAAATTCTGAAATGTCCAGAGAGAATCACAAAATATTATCTGTGAGAAACCACTCCTCAGGAAAGGGTCTGATCATTCTAACCAAGTCCCCACAACCTACTGACAAGTAAGACAGTGATTAATTCTGAAGGGGAATTCTGTGAGGCTCATTGGAGAAGAGGAAGAAACGTCATAAAATTGATACGAAAAGTAAGCTATGAGAGGAAATCTCTGGCTTTCAAAAAAGTCATGTATTAAAAAAAGAAAAGTCCTGTATGAAATTTAAGTACCAGTACAAATGCGATTTAAAATAAAAATGAGGGCATAGGTCATGAATGACCCAAAGAATAAGGCACAGATGGGACAATGTGAAAATATAACCCCCAAACATTTCTTTACAACAACTTTTACAACTCAGAGTGACCTCAAATATGAAAATTCATACAACAGAAAATTCAAACATAAGAACTGATGAATTAAGGCATATATTTTTCCAAGGGAACAACACCGGCTAGTTTTTGGAATAAACTGATTCCCTTCTTCCCTATAATACCTGACAGCTAGAATTCCAGTCTGTATATATCCTAAATATAATTCTTTAAGTTAAAAGTTAAAACAAGGCCTTAGGAATACCATTTTTTAACACTTTAGTGAGTACTCCCATAGTTAATGATATACGAAAATTATAAGGATTAGAAACAGAACAATGATTACAATTACTATTATAATAATAGATAGTCACACAGGCTTTTGGCATTCACCTAAACTGTTCTACATATATTATTTATGTTGACTCTTTCCCTTGCCCTACAACCTGAGCCCAAGTTATATAACTCACAGCCTATAGATAGGAGGCTGTAAACTAAACATCTTAGAGACTCTAATCTGCTTTTATTCCATCAAAGCTACTCCATGGATAGGAAAACACAGCTACAACCTATGGATCTTCTAAACACAGCTGGACATCACCCTAATCTGGACAACTGCACGTCCCTGAGATGGCTGAAACCTCTTCATTTTAATTTGTGTTCTACCTAGCTGGTGAACAAATAAGCTTGAAAAGAGGCCAAAGTCTTCAGATAATTGAAAAAAGAAAAAAGAAACAGAACCAAGAAGGTTTTAAAAAAATACTGTGATGCACATTTATGACCACTGAAGTAATAAATGTTTCCTAGACTCCAGGAGTGGTGGTCCCAACAATAAGTAAAATGCATGGTGGACTCAGGCCTTCCCTGGCGGCTCAGCGGTAAAGAATCTGCTTACAAAGCAGGAGACAGAAGTGTGTTCGATCCCTGGATCAGAAAGGTACCCTGAGGGAGGGCATGGCAATCCACTCCAGTATTCTTGCCTGGAAAGTCCCACCATGGACAAAGTAGCCTGGCGGGCTACAGCCCATCTGGTTGCAAAGAGTCCGAAGCAACTAAGCAGGCACGCATGGCAGACTCAATCTTTATTATCTGTATCTGAGAACTAGTGCTCCTGGCGCTATAACTTCAGTACTTTATTTCCATAGGGTAATTATTTAGTTTAGAATGTTGAGGACAGAACAGTACCTACTAATAATTGGTTTAGTATGTGTTGACATTTATTGTAAGACTACCATTTTTTTTTTTGCAACATTTTATTTTTAAAAGATGTGTTATACTAAATCACTTCACATACTTAATGGGTCAGCTTTTTTTCAACCAATCCTCTTGAGTTCCATATTGTCTTAGGAAATCACCTTACGATATCAATTTATATACTCTCCCTATGGAACTCAGTGTCAGCCTTAATCTGTGCTCAGTCATGTCCAACTCTTTGCAACCTGCTGGACTGTAGCCTGCCAGGATCCTCTGTCCATGGGATTTCCCAGGCAAGAATACTGGAGTGGGTTGCCATTTCCTCCTCCAGGGGATCTTCCTGACTCAGGGACTGAACCCATGTCTCTTGAGTCTCCTGCAAAGGTAGCCGGATTCTTTATCACTGAGCCACCAGGGAAATGGAACTCAATAATAGAAATTAATCTGTTACAAGTTAAAAAGGAGGATCTAAGCTTCTTTTTTTCTTTTTTTCAAATTTTAAAATTAACCAAGGCTTCAATATATAAATCCTATCATCTAGAAGTTAAAATGTCCCCCTCAGATTCAGTCACATATCAACTATTTTCTTTACATCAGGCATACTGGAGTCATCAAGGCAAAAAGGAAGCAAATGGATATAAATTATATGAATCAATAAAGCTCAATCTTTACTAAATATCTATTGTAGTAGTAGGGAATTTAAGGTCTACTAAAAGCAGGTCTACTAAAAGTACTGATGTTTCATGATATGGCCTTGATAATATGGGCTTCCAGAAAAGGAAGTTAACTGAGAGGATATAAAAAGCATGACCATAAAAAGAATTAATTTAAAAATAAACTTGATAATGTAGAGAGGGATAAAACTTGATAGGGATCCCTGTTCAGCAACTGTCTCCAAATTTGTAATTTAAGAAAAAAATGAAGGTCTCAATTCCCAGAACATCAGAAACAAAATTAGAAGCCTCAGGCACGCCAGAAGGCCTTCACGTGCTTATGAAGACCATTATATTATGATCGAAATTGTGATCTGGTGCATATGACTTTCTTATGTTTATTTATTTCTTATTTTTATTGTACAGCTTTCTTCTTGTTTTAAAATTCTACCAGTTTATTGCTACCAACCGATCTCCCTCCACCCTCCTACACGCGTGCTCAGTCATGTAACCCCATGGGCTGCAGCCCGCCAGGCTCCTCTGTCCATGGACTTTTCCAGGCAAGAATACTGGAGTGGGTTGCCATTTCCTTCTCCGTATCTTACTCACAGCTTTCTAATTGAGACGACAGGAGATCCTACTCCTCTGTCTATTGAAGAAGGTTTTAAGTACACATAATTCAAAATATCAGAAACAGAGGTTTAAGCAGCTCCCAGAAAACTCAGTATGAGAAAGTGTGTAACACTGAAAGGCTCATAAAACTTTTTTTTTTTTTTTTAATTCATGAAAAAAACGAGAACTTCAGTTCTCATCACTGGCGACTGTCTCTCCGTGTTAATTGCACTGGCACCCAGATTACAGGTGAGTCAGAAGATTTAAACAGGAGTGAGGGTTTGAAAACCCATCCTGGAATTGGGCAGGCAGGAGGAAATAAAATGTGAGCGTTAGATCCAAAAAGGGCAAGCCGAAGAGGAAGCAGGGGAGAAGCCAAGAAGGGAGAAAGAGAGTTAGTGGAGAGAGGAAACCGAGTTGGGAAGTGGGGAGAAGGGCAGAGAGGCGGGCGATGCAGACAGGCGGAGGGACGGGAGGCCGGGCCGGGCGGGACGCGGGTACCGGGGCGGGGAGCTCGGCGCACCCGGCGGGGGGCCGAGGAAGCCAGGCGGCAAGCGCGGCAGCTTCCGCAGGACTTCCTGCGACAGCACGCCCCCAGCCCGGTGCGGAGCACGCGTGGCCGCCGCGGCCCCGGGGCGCAGGCGACAGCGAGCGCCACCGATTCACACACAAAGCTCGGGTCGGTAGCTGCAGCTTCAAAGGCAGGGGCCCCCGAAAGCAAGCCGCCTCCTTCCCAGACAACCAACAACTCTGGCGGTTTCTGAGAAGCCCTTAACAGGAAAATGGAATCCTGGTCCTGTGACTGACCTGCGGTTCGGATTTTTTAGTTCTCCTTCGAAATGAAAAGGCAATTTTACTCTTGGCTTTTAGTTCTGGGACCGTTACTAACCACCAAAACACACTGGGGCTTTACAGTTCATTCATAAAATAGAAATTCCTTTTTTATTATTATTAATCCAACAGAGACAAATCAGCTAATATTTAGATGACAAAAGGTTTTGTTTGTTTATCTGTATGTCCCACCCAATCCAACCTTTGATTTTTCTGTGTTTTTAACAAACAGAAGCCGAGTCAGAAAGCCAGGCTGTCAAGACCCCATTTGGAGCTGGGGCAGTTACCCAGGAGTGCAAATAATTTAAGAAACACAAAGCCCAGAGGATTACCAGGACAGCACTGCAGCCCCATGTCATTCAACAACTTCCCCTTACAAGAGTTTGCTGATCACAGCCTTTTTACTGTAATGGAGCCAAGAAGAGGCAGTCACTTAGACTAATATAGACTTTTTTAACAGGAGATTACAGTCTCGCTATAGAAAAAATACAAGCTGAACATGAATTATGACGAAAGCTAGACTTAAAATGTCTTATGTATACAGGCAATGGTTTTATCTCTCCAACAATGAATAAAGGTAGATTAGAGCTTAAGAAGAAAGCCGAATGGAACGGTTTTAAGAGGACAGTCACCTCGGGTTTCTCAAATCCCTTTCTCCCCCTCGATGAGAAATACAGTAGAACTGACCAAGCCTGAGTGGTTCAGCCAGACTGCCTGGGTTCAAATCCTGATACTCGACTGCTCCTTGTTTGTGGCCTACGCAACTGATTAAATTTCCCTGGGAAATGGGGATGACAGCAGTTCCTGTCTCAAGAGGAGACAAGCCACTCCAGCCCACTGCTCCACAACTGTGAACCATTATCATCATTTGCAGGTGGCCCCTCACGGAACACTAACCTCTTAGGATGCAGCCTTTCCCAGGCCAAAGTTAGCTCACCTCTGGCCGGGAGTGGCTCTCATTTATTTTTTTAGTGATCAGTGCTCACCAGGCATCCACCACATCAGTTGTGGCTCCAGGTCGCTCATTTCTATGCAAACTGTGGCCAGCCTCTGGCCACAGTTTGCATGCCCTCTGCACCCTGATTTTCACAAGTGAAAACACGACGACCCATTTAATAATGTGCTCCTTCCCATCACTGAAGGGCAGCACACAGCTTTAGCAGACAGGAAACTCGCCCGGTGCACATGCTAACCAGCTGGCAAATAGACGCATCTTCAACAAAGTCTACTCCTCCTACATAGAGTCTGATAAGCTCCATTTTAAAGGAGCCAAAACATACATTTCCTTCCTCTATTTCTGTATTTAGCAGACACGAGAGCTGGACAGTCATGTCAGGGATTATGAAACTACAATAAAGAGATTTCTAAGCCATCAAGACTACCAGAACAGCAGGACTAAATTTCGCCTACTCACTTCCAACCAAAAATATGCACCCCTTCAGTTGTGGAAAAGTACAGAAGATTTAAAGGTCCCTACTCATTAACTAGAATGCACTCTTTCTAGTTAGGAAATGCTCTCTTCTGTCACTTAACTATTGTAAATTTCACACAGATAAACTCCAACTATCTCCTTCAAAAGATTTTTAAAGTTGCTGATAGACACAAGGTGACATCAGAAAACTATGTTTGAAAGATGCAATTAGCTAAGGTCTCTAGGGAGCTTCGGCATGTTTTGTTATGAAGGAAGAAATAGACATATACCAGTCCTATAAGTAATGAGCTGTCCTAAAAGTAAAGAAATTCATTACATAGATCCTCTCCTTGATTTCTCCTTCATGGTTCTGGGTCCATACAGATTTGGGAATACACAATAATAGCAAGCCTTAACAATTTCCCAGAATTGTTTAAAATAATATTTAAGTGCTTAACAGATTCACATATGAAATCAAAGGGACTTCCCAATTCTCAGATAAAAGAAAGTTTTTTAGTTTAAAAAAAAAAAAAAAACAAAAAACAACTACAGAGAGAAGGCCAAAGATATGGTCTTTAAAAAAAAAGGCTTCAAAAATTGTTGCTTGGCTTTTAAGATGAAGTTAAAGTGATTAGTAAAAATGAAGCATTCAAAGAAGTCTCAGACATTCTTGTTTCAACATAAGAAACATCTCAGCTTCTATTATTCAGTTACCACTTTACTGGCCATCTCTCAAGGAGGCATGGATATGAAAAAGAGCAAAGAAGGGTCTAATATCCTCTCATTGCCATAAACCTGAGCTGCCCCAGGCTGCATTACTTACGGCTCTGCTCAGCTCCTGACAAACCCTATTCATCAATATCCTTGTTAGACCTTCCTAAAGTTTAAATCATTCTTGCTCCCTTAACATTCAAACATCAACCACTTACATGTAACTTTCACCGTGAAGCCAGTACATAAACCACAAACATCGGAACATAACATTTCGGCAGACAAATATTCAACATACAGAAGTTAAAACTATATATTTCTGACTCACGACCTTAGAGCCTAATGTTATCTCTCACATTGGGGTTTTTCCCCCTTATATACATTTTTCATTTCTTCTATCATTGTTTAATTAAATTTTTTGGAGTATAGTTGCTCTACAATGTTGTGTTAGCTTCTACTGCACAGCAAAATGAATCAGCCATCCATAAACATATATCCCCTCCCTTTTGGGTTTTCCTCCCATTTAGGACACCCCAGAGCACAAAGTGGAGTTCCCTGTGCTATACAGTAGTTCCCTTCAATTGTCTATTTTATGCATAGTATCAACAGTATATATGTATCAATCCCATCTCCCAATTCCTCCCAAGGCAACCCTTTCCCCCTTGGCATCCATACATTTGTTCTCTATGTCGGTGTCTCTATTTCTGCTTTGCAAATAAGGTCATCTATACCATTTAGTCCCAGGACAGAGGAGCCTAGTGGGCTGCCGTCTATGGGGTCACACAGAGTCGGACACGACTGAAGTGACTTAGCAGCAGCAGCAGCAGACCATTTTTCTAGTTAAACATATATGCGTTACAGGCACATCATTTATCACTTTGCATCTTTGACTACTTCACAGCACTTCAACTGCAATGTCAATAAAGCACAACAAGGTGGTCTGGTTTTTCATTTTTCTACAGTTTGCAAAATGTACATGGGCCTCCCTTCATCTCATTTTCACTGACGCCGTCACACTTGGTTCAAGGACATTAATCAGCAAAAGGCAGAACTTGAAAGCACATTGCAAAATATAACATAAGTTGTAACCAGTCGTATGACATTTTAAGAACAATACATTAGGGTAGACTTCAAAAATGTTTATTAATTATGCAACATCAGGATCAGATAATCCTTCTCCTCTGTGAAACCTGACAACCCAATTTCACAATTTTCTCAGCATCTAAAAGCCTTACGCTCTTCTGGCCAAAGTATTCTCCTCTTAAGTGCCAATTTAATGCAACACTTTTGAGAAACCACTGTATCCAAGACACTGTATAAAGAATAGAAATAAGCTGGGTGTGCTTTTATTCTCCTCACACTTGCAATGGCCAAGTGATTCTGGTATGGGCTCTACTAGAGCCAAAGATAAGTGAAAGCCCAGGGCCAGGGTGTTTAAATCTCAGTGAGTAGAAATGAAAGGCTTCAGGAAAAAGAAATACAGAAGTTACCATTTGAAGAATAAGTAGGATTCCTATAAGTAAGACTGGATGAAACAAAGGTATTTCAGAGAGGGGAGAGCATGAAGGAAGGTAGGTTGGGGAAAGTTCTGGAACTCAATACTACTTTAAGGATAGAACACATGGTACTGTAAAGATGGAACTGGTAAACTGGGAGCAGAGTTTAGGGTCCCACATACCAAGCTAAGGATGACGAACAGGTTCATAAACAAGGACCTATGCACTTGCAGGCCAGCAATGTGGCTCAGGTAAAGAATCCATCTGCCAGTGCAGGAGACACAGCTTCAGCCCCTCGGTTGGGAAGATCCCCCGAATAAGGAAATGGCAACACGCTGGAGTATTCTTGCCTGGGAAATTCCACGGACAGAGGAGCCTGGCGGGCTGCAGTCCACGGGGTCACAAAGAGTCAGAAAAGACTGAGCAACTAAACAACAACAATAATACTGTAATAACCAACTCAGTTCTAGAGGTGAAACCCTGGAGTGATTTCATTTGGATCAAAAGGTGCAAGCATACAATCCTCAAGGAAAATTGCAGCACTTAAGAGGAAAGTCAAGGACAGACTGGAACAAGTGCAGCAGGGATGCAGCGCCCCTTAAGCCAGGCCAAGAGAGATACTCAAGAGAATGGCTGGCAGTATCCGATTCATTTAAGACGTGCAGTCAGATGGAAAGACCATTGGGCCTGGCTGCCACAAGGCCACTGGTGTCCTCAGTACAGCGGTGTCCACAAACGGAGTCATCCTGGCAGAGTGCACTTAGTTAAGAAATGGAGACGTACATGAAAAAAGCCTCAGATTTAGGCTCCCGATATTTTCCCCACTCGAAAGTTATTTTTACATCTGAGTAGGTTTACCTTTATCTGAAAAAGGGAGACTGGATTCCATATCTGGCTTAGAAACATTCTAATTAATAAATCTCAAAGAGCAACATTTTGACTTTGTGCCATGCCAAGTACAAGATGAAATCCATCTGGAAATAAATGAAAAGTAGCCTTTTGTTTCATTTTACCTTGTGTTTTTTTCCAAAACTGTCAAGGGAACTATATCATTTGCCAACTTTTCCCTAAAATCAATCCACTGCTTAAACCATAACCTATCTCTCAGCTTCAGTAACCATATATTAGCTACACAATTGCAAATGAACTTTTCTGAGATTTCGAGAACACTCTAAACAACTGCAGTTGGATTATAATCCAAATGAGCTCAAGATAAATGCCACGTAAAACCTTCTATAAAATATCCAGGATACTTTTTGTTCACAATATGTGCTATGAGAACAAGCATAAAAATGTTTTAACATTGTTTGAGAAGGCATTTACCAAAAGGAAGCTGAATATATTCAGGGAGAATAGTTTTGATTCAGGGAGAATCAAATAAAATTAATTGTATACTGTTTTATCAGGAAAGCAAATCCCTTAATAAGTGGAAAGAGAAGAATGAAATTTAAAAAAAACTCATCTTATTTAAATCTTATCTGGATTTGATATGTTTTAAAAGCCAACAAAAAAGTACTTTCTGATAAACAAAGCTCAGAGTAAGAGCCACTTTAAATTTATTTTGATCAGCAATGCCAAGAGCACAGGGATAAAGTTCCAATCTCCTAAAGTCAAAGGAGAAAAATAGATACTTGGAATATAGGGAGAGAATCAAGTAGAAAAATAAATTCCAAAAATAACATCAAGAAAATCATTAAGAAAGGCTAGGGCAAGACAGGTACTGATAGCGTTTCCTATGGTTTGATTAGGTATACACTGGATATTTACCAGTCAGGCCTCCCCCAAAATTACATAAAGAGATAATAGCCAGAGGAAGAGAAGGAGAAAAATCCTATTTATATAATAATAATGGAAGTTTTCAGCCTTTCTCTGTTTTGTATGCTCACTATACCAAAAAAGAGATTTCATGTAGGATGATCAGTGTAACAGTTTAAATGGCTCCTTAATCCATTTTAGAAGAATTGCTTTTTAATGTTAAAAGATCATTCCATTACTCTCTGACTTAATTATTTCTAACTGATTGATATAATTTTCCACAAGCAAACTATACCCTTTTAAAGGAATAACTGTGCACAGCCATTTATACAGGATTTTCACCTGAATGAAACACTAAAGAAACAAAACCACCATATTTTAGGGGAAAAAAAGAAAAAAAAATTCTGCCCTCTGGCTAAGAAACGGAGGAAAATACAGACAAACAAAAGCGAGACCAACAGGTATCTTCACATTGCAGCTCAACACTCAGGTACAAATACAGACCCTGTACCAAACCAGCCCATTTCCAGGGGCAGACACAACTTTTTCTGCCTTCTGAAGCCACTCTGAAAGAGTCTGGGAATGTGCTGGGTCCAATACTTGTCTGCAAGGCATTCATCACAATTCCTTAAAACAGAAATGGAAATGATGGCATGGAGGGAAGTATAAATCACAAATTTCACTCAGGAGGGAGTTGCATTAACACTTTAAATTATAAATATAACTATTAGGATTGAAAGATAAAAAGAAACAAGGAATTACATAAAATACCTCAGATGTCTAAAAAAGACATTTTTTCCCCTGTTTTTTCCAATGCAACAGATTAAATGATCAAAATTAGCTTAACTATAATCAGTAAACAAATGTTAACTGCATCCATATTGACTGGGGTCATAGATTAAAATAGAATGTTTAAAAAATGCCTAAAAATATGAATTAAATTTATATTTAAAAATATTTACTTTTCCCTACATGTAGGCTGAAATTTATCATTCAAAAGACAGGATTAATAAGGAAAGCATTTAAAATAAATGAGATTCTTTCATTATTCTTTTGTTAATTTGTTTTTATAAATGCTGAGGAGATTATGTAAAATGCCACAAATGGTTTCTCAACCACATTTTAATAACTAATTGCACATTTCAGGCCTAATCTCACAGATGTTTCTGTAGTTTTCAACCTGCCAAGGGGCTTGTGGGTGTTACAGATACAGAAATGTCCAGTCTCCCAGTTTCTTAGAAGATTAAAAAAAATCCTTAATTCCAATGGGTTGCTTTTTTAAAAAATGGTCTCAAAATAGATAAATGTTGGAGGTATTTTAAGGGGAGAACAATAATACAAAGTACGTTCTTGTTAATGATTAATTCATAACCAATTCTTCAGTACCAACTGGGTTTTTTATACATGAACACAAAGAGACACCTCTTGTCAGGGGTTTGAAAGAACCATCAAGCCTAGATTTTCTGCTGTAACATTTTAACTTGTCACAGTAATTTCTAGACTAAATATTTGATTCTCATATCTTCATAGATATTAATACAGAAATAATATAGGCTGTGTCGCTGCCATTTAGTCACTGTCATGTCCGACTCTTTCGCAACTCCCATGATCTACAGCGCACCAGTCCCTCTATCCATGGAATATCCCAGGCAAGAATACTGGAGGGGGTTACCACTTCCTTCTCCAGGGAATCTTCCAGACCCAGTGATCGAATCCCTGTCTCCTTCACTAGAAGGTGGATTCTTTATCACTGAGCCATCAAGGAAGCGCCGATATGGAATATACTAACTGACATTATATGATCATCAATTTCCCAATGCACATTAATGTGCTATTCTATTCTCCCACCATCACAAAAGGAAAAAGAAAGATGAATGCATAGAAAATATTAGGCAGGTTTCCTCAACAAATATCAAAACTGTCTAGTGCGCTACGTATAAATGAGGATGCTGATCAGATGGCAATTCTAGTTTAGTCTTTTATTTAACTAGCCATGTAACCATGGAAAATCCACTTGATTGTCAGTTTTCTCAATTATAAAATGAGTCTGTTAGAATGGATAGATCTCATGTCTCTTCTACCACTCAAAACAGGACCAAATGGTTACTTTGACCAATACCTGAATTAAAGAAAAACAAAGAAACAAAATTTAAACTTGAACATCAGATATAAGACAGACCATTCAAGGAAAATCCAGCCATTGAAGAAAGAAATGTTTCATTGGCCAGGGTCTACTCTTCCTCAACAAAAAAATATTAAAAGATTCTCAAGAGTAGATCCACCAGTGCACAAGTATGCAACATCGCACACTCGTGCACATGATGAAATGTATCCACCAGTCAAGGAGACAGGGGCAGCGCCCCAAGAAAATTCTCTGACTAAGCACTTCACTCTACATCTAACCTCAGACAGGAGATGAAATTTATTCTCCCCTTAGTTTCCTTGTGTACATGGTTTTATCGATGGAACATAATCAGCTAAAATGTACACATACTGTCGGGTTCATAAAGTTTGCTCCAATTTTATACAATCATCTTTTGTCAAAATAAATCTGACCAGCTATTTCTACAAAAGTGTTTATGCAAAAAGGCCATGTTTTCTCCTACATTAGGAAAGAAGAAGTATTGTAGAATTTTGTCCTTCCTCATCTATAGCTCGAGGCTTTGAACTAAATCTAAAAACATTGTCCAGGATCTTTCACCATATTCCAAACAGGTAATTTTTTTTAAAGTATCTTTTCAAAATAACATTAAGTATGATCTGAAGTCATCAAATTAGCCCAATTTCACAACACGTTTTGATTACACCAGGCCAAAAGTTTTGGAAAAACGTTTGCCTGACATCACGGGAATCAAAACAAGGAGGTGGTTAGTTGAAACGTCCACATTTCTACCAGCGGAGACACCAAACTACTGTTAAACACACGGGACCGGAATGGAAATAATGTCCTTTCTGAGAGTCAATTCCACATTCAGGGATTAGTCGGGTGATGTGTTCTGGTTACTAGTTTGCAATTTGGTATCTATTTCTTAGGGCTTGATGCACTTGCTCCAAATGAAAGTATTTCAAAATAGTCTGTAAGATGAATGTGCAAAGCCGTTGCTTCTTTAGGGTAGCAGCCTTATTTGGTTTACACAAAACTATAAGGATGCCAATCATTTTAAGCAAAGCAGCCTGCAAAAATAAATAAATAAATAAAATACAGGCAACACCAGAGACATTTCACTTTATACTAAACATTTCTACAGTAAAATATATCAGGTCAAAGTCTTCACTGTATACACAGTTGAATTTTAAACCTGCACATTTGAAAATATTTCACATTTTCTTACGAATTTTGGAAAATTCTGTAGGACTATCTTAACACTATTTCAAAGTTGTTTAAATATTCTTTTTCTTTCTCCTTCAACCAAAATTTTTGATACAAATTGCCTAAGGATATAACTGAGAAACAACTAAATATCATGTTATTTTACACGGTTCATAATTTTGGCAACTAACCTCAAAGAATAAATATATGATTTTCAGATACCACTCCTGTTTGAAGTAAAAATAACAGCATGCAAATGACATAAGAAAGGATTTCTACATAGCGACTCCTTAGAAATGACCAAAATATCTTATCACAGGAAGGTATGGCAGGGAAGCTCAATTTCTGATGCCCTCAAAATGAGTTTCTGAAAAGATAACACACACATACAAGAATAAAAAAGGAATGCAAAATTAATTTGCACTTTATGGGAGATAAAAAGGGTTCTATAAGTAGAAAACTCTAAAAAGATAAAGTATTTCCTCTCCTTTCTGAAAGGCTTAAAAAAACAAAACTCAATATTTCAAACTTACAAGCAATCCAAGAGAATTTGGAAAATATTTCTCTAAAAACCAATCCAGAATGCAGGATGTCAATTTGAAAATAATGGAAGCATATTTCGTTTTTAAATTTGAAAACTTTTTGAAGACAAAAAAAAATCAAGTTAACATCTCAGTGATTAACTCAGGGGCTGCATAGCCAAGAACAACTTTCAGCACTTAAAACATAAAACTGTCAGTTTCCTCTGCTTGGAGACAAAACATACAGAAAGCAAATATTCACTGCTCTATTTTCCTAGACATGAAAGACAGAACTAACTTTATAAAAGGTGATCACTGAATATTTCTACCTATTATCATATTTGTGCCACGGTTCCTAAAAATCAGTTACAAATTTCAAATCTCAGAACCATTTTTAGTAGATGGCTACTAACACTTCATTACCCTCCAAACCCTGATGGAAATACAGTCATTTATTGAACTTCACTTCAGCTCAAGGCACAAATATGTTAAACAGTCTATGCATGATGTTATTAAATATAAGCTACCATAAACAAGTAAAACTCTTTACTAAAGATATCAAAGGGCTGAAAGCATGATGCTTGGCAATCTATTTCTTGCAAATCTAAAGCATATTGATGGTGAGCATAATTTAAGTACTCTCTTCCCTGAATCAAGATACATTCATTTCAAGAATCATCCATGATCAAACGATCAAATTCATATTTATAAACTTGGAATACATAGCTGGGTAGAAGCACTAAGTAACTAAACTGCCTTATTTTTTTTGCCAGACATATGTCACAGTTGGTGATTACAATTGTTGAAAAATTACACCAAAACTTTATTTAATTTCATTGGATGTATTTCCTCATAGAAATGGAATGGCAAAGGCCTGCTCAAGAGCAAACAAGAAAATCAAATTATTAGTTTACAGTATATAAACTTCTGTTTTTTATGCAGCTCCCTCCCCAAAATATAAATATTATAAAGAATAGAAGCAAAAACCCTAGAATTGGCTCATTTTTTTCCACTGAAAGGAGAAATCTTTATTCCTCCAAAACCTGAAATATTCAATCCCAAAGAGGAAAAAAACAAACAAAAAAAAAAATGGTAATAAACCATAGCAGAAAAATTCAGAGGAAGCATGCTTGCTCTCAGCATAATTTTCTTTAGCAACCTGAGATGAACAACATCACGCTACCCGTGATCTCTGCTTACTCCTCTGTAAACCATCCAGAGGATTTTCAAAAAGGAAAAAATTCTAGTTCTGCTTTCAAACGCCAGATTAACTTACTGGGCCTCCACTCCTGAAGGGAAACAGCACAGTAGCACACCAGAAGCTGGAGGATGCTTTATGTCACGCAAAGCCGGGACTGGTGAGTGGGGCCCCAGTGGGCTTGCTCGAACTTTCCCAAGTACCATAGGCAACGAGGTCAGAGTCTTCCATGTCAAAAACCTATCAATAAGTAAAGCCATCCACAGCAACAGTTCCTTATGTTATAACGGTCTTGTGCAGTATCCAAGTCCACCTTCTGTTCAGATATACATACTTACAAGTCGTTCTAAATAGGAACCAAAAATGGGAAAAACAAAAAGAAGGGACATCTGCTTACACCAGTATCTACTACTCTGTTTTCCATTTCTAATCATCGTTGGTCTCACTTCTTAATTTTTATCATTGCCAGTGGAATTATTCAGGCAGTGAGACGAGCATGTACCCACCTAAGTAAATGTTAATGATGATTTACTGAACTATGCTAGGAGTAACAAGTACAAGACAGGTGTGTCAGCGTGTACACAAATATGCGGAACGGTAAAGAGTTAAATGTCTGACAAAGTGAACATGCAAGATCATGCACAAACATTTACACATAAAATGTGTACTTTATGATTTTTACTATTGGCTTGAAATCTTGAGCGACAGCTTTCTTACTTAAAGCTTATCAAAGTACAAAGAAAAAGTAAAATGTAAATAATGAGGGCACTCTTTCAACAACATAAATTGTCTTTAAGAACGGGACATTTCAAAGTAGAATAAACACTGATGGGACAGAGAGTAAAATAAACAGTTTATTGTGATTGAGGTTTAGATGACATCGAGTTTCTTAAAGTAATTTACTACATCTTGCATCCAATGAATGTAAAGCAAATTCGTTCTAAATGCAAAAGAGAAACATCTCCTTACTATCTGCTTATAAATTACAGAAAATGAGGTTTCATATTAACCCATAATTACTTAAATGTGTAATTGCTTACACTGGCCACTTATACCTAAAGTTAGCTTCTAAAATGTACCTAAGTTTGCAAAACTGAGGAGTAAAATTTGCAATAATCTTTTTAAAAAAAATACACTGTACTTCCAATAGTAAGTTAAAAACAGTATAAGACATAATCAGTTGTGTTTTTCAATTTATAATTTAATTAACGAAATTTTAGCAGCTAAATATAGAAAAATACACAAGTTTAAACAGTCTCAAGGGTATATCTATAAATAACTGGTAAAGAACTATTAATCATTCAATAATCAGACTTAAATGTATAGAGAACCTTTAATAACATGAGCCCTGATAAGAAATTATATATATATGTGTGTGTGTATATATAAATCACCAGTCTTAATTTCCATCAGTTGAATGGTATTTTAAAATATTAGAACGACCTAGATTCTCTTCTCAAAAATATTTCATGGTATCAAAGTAAAGCAGGAACAAATGCCAAAATCTCTTTTAGGAATTTTTGTATGTTCAGAAATTCTTAGTATTATAGTATTGAGAGATAAAACAGGCTGATATGTTTATATCTACATCTTTCATAGCTAAGGATATGTGAATACTGACATCACAAAGAAGTCACATGTAAAAGTTTGTTTTAATTTGTCTGGCCAATCTTACCCCCCAGTTCAGAACCAAAATTTTAATTAAATAAACCCTCAAATAGGTGTTGGGATGCATTAGGTAATTAAAGTGGATATTACAAAGACTAAAGTCATTTCAAAAAATATGTAATATGTTAAAATTCCATTCGGTGCCTGTAATGCAAAAACATTCTATACGAGTGAGAATATAGCTCTGTGCATGTACATGTACGCTCGCACAAAGTTAACGTGAAGTCACAAAATCATACCCTGCACTTGTGCATAGCTCAGAAGAAAAAAAACTGAAGTAGATTAGTAATGCTTGGTCCCTTTGCACATGAAGTGTATCATGTAATAGAGAAATTAGATTCCACAAACTAACTTCTGCCGTCTATATTTACACTATTTATAGATGTATCTGATCTCAGATATAATACATGCTTCTATACAGAGAAACAGAACTAGTAATTCACAAGATTCACTGAAAGCCACACTGTAGAATCTACTCAAGAAACATACATTATAGTAAAAATATTTGCTGATTTGTAATTTTCATAAATTCTATCCAAATTCAAGTGGAAAAAAACTCTGAAAGAAAAATCTTTTTCGTTTCTTTTTTTCTACAGCAAAAATATACTTAATGTCTAAATAGCATTTGTGGTATATCTATCATCCTATACTGGGTTTATTCTTGGTTACTATAATACTCAATTAAATAATAAAATATTAATGCTTTTTTTAAAGCGTGGGACACAAACATGTAATACAAATGTTTATTATTCTTTATAATCCTACACTACTCACTATCATGAATACAAATAATTAACAGATAAAGCAATTATAAATGCAAATAAGAGAACCATGCTTCTATCAAATAAAGGGGAAAAAATCAGAAAATAAAGTATGGGCCCTTGTATATTTCCCTCTAATACTATTACAGAAGCCTTAAATAGCTAATGGTGTCAGTCATTTGTTTATTTATGTTAAATACAGTGAATATATAAGTCAACTTCTGACTTACTTAAAAGTATTTAGAACATTTTACAGAACTTATTTTGACTGTGTCTATTACCTAGATACTGAAGTTGTTGTATTGTGTTGCTTGATGAAATAGAACATACAGCAACCCTCAAAACCAGTATTACAAGCCTGGCAAATAGCATCACATTTGGGTGACGCACGGAATCCATCACCCTAGGGAAAAACGCATTGGATCATAGTACGAAGTCTTTACATGTTCCATATTATTTCTACATAACGTTTTAAGATGACAGAATTGTAAACTATAAAGTGCTATTGCATAAAAAGATATATTCAGGAACAGCACTGTCACTTAACTGCTCCTCTCAATAAAAATTTGGGACTTAAAAAAAAATTATCTGCAGAACTATTTCTTAAAATACACCGAAAGATGGCATTTTTGTATAAGGGTTTTTTTTGGTGTCATTTCTTAAATTCCTTAGTAAATTTAGTGTAGATATAAGTACTGTGATCATGATGGCTTTATTATGTTTAAACTCCACTTATTTCAAACGTCAAGACTTTATAAGGTAGGTCATGCCTTAAAAGATTCATGGTTTAACGTATAGAGTTAATTGTTTAGCAAAGTGGATTCCACCTTCAAGGTGTATCTTAGTATTACCCATGCACATATACATACATAAAGCATACCTGCGAGAGCATGCGCACATATCAGCAGTAATTGAAACTTACCCTGATACTTCAAGCATTTGCAAATATAATGCTAGATTTCCTCTCACATCACAGACATACTACTGCTAATAACCAAAGTATTACACAAATTAAAATGTTACCTTTGTTCAAACAATACTGCAGTTCATTATATAACAGAAAGTGTCATCCTTAATCGCTCAGGAAGGAAGATACTGGTGGATTCTTGGAGAAGTGGTGCGGAATGGTTTGAGGCAAAACCGAAACATATTGTTTAAGTAAAGCTTAAGGGGAGGGGATCATATGCGCAATTGATGTATTTTTTTTTTTTTTTTTTTGGTATCGTCTTCCACAAAGCCTCTCCAACCCCTCCCCAACACTGAACAGTAAACAAACTACTGACATTAAAGGACTGCAGCACTAAATACCTCCCTTTGCCTTTTTTTTCCCTTCTTGCAAAACTTTATTACTGTTACCTCTGTTTTGCAGTAATAAACCAGCATTCAATCAACAAAACCGTAATGACAGAGATATATTTGTAAACTTTGTAAAAAATAAAACAAATCAAGATTCATGTTAAGATACTTTTGCTCTGCTGATGCGAACAAGTTATAGTTTAAGTTCCTACGGTTTCTCCTGACACATCCTTATGGTAAGGAGTGGTTAGCAGAGAAAGAATGTTTCTGATCTGAACTGAAGTCTATAGTTATAAGAAAAACTGAGAAAAACGTTAAGGTAAATCAAAACTGTCAAACTTTCATGCAGGGAATTCTTTTAACTTCCCTGAATATACAAGATGCTTTTAATGGTAATTACAAATTAAAAGACATTTTAAGGTATCTGCGAGATACCTAATTTTCAGTATGCATTATTTTTTAAACACATTCTGTGTAAAAGGGGGCAAATAGAACCTCAGCACAAATTTAGGGTTAAAAGCAAAGTCCAAGACAGGTAATCGTAAGATTTAAACCAAGACAAGTAACCAGTAAGATCTGAACCTTACGAACAATCCCTATCAGAAATTTTGATACTTCTGACCCCCCAAATAGGGCGGAGGGCCTCATTTCTGGGTGCAGTGTCTCTCCAAGGAAGGAAAAACTGCTACAAATCTTTTTGCCTTCTGAAAAGATTCTCCTACTTGCTAGCTTCTGAAGTTGCCCTGATGTCAACCAACATCACCAAGATAACTCTAAACTGGAGAAAGTTGTTTGCCTGTACAAGCCAGGAAGAGAGAAAATGACTATTTTATAAGAAAAAAAAAAGAAAAAGAAAAGAAACTAAAAACACTGTGTGATAACAGGGTTAAAAATTATCCCCTAAAATTGTGAGGGGAAAAAAAAGAGCCGCCCACACAAACTGACCCTTAAAATTAACGCTTTCAATATAAAAATATATTTTTGTAAAGTTTCACCTATTTTCCTACCACTGCACATAAAAATGATTAATGTCAGAATGAAACTTCCACATTTCAGACTCTTGCTAACAGGTGTAGCATTCTTTACATAAACATATTCATTGACCTGTCGCCATTGATAATCTTAATTAATTCATCGCAAATTAAACAAAAACAAATGTTTTACTCTCCACCTCCCCCCCAATAAGAAATAACGCAATACAAATACCCGCTCTCCCCCAAAAACCCAAAAACTGTTTAAGTTATGGTAACCTGAAATGCACCATCCATCACAGAGAGCAATTGGAGAAATCCAACAGGGCTCAGCAGGAAAGATTTTTAATAACAGATTGAAAAACAGAATAAAAATAACTGCATCAACAGAGCCTTTCTTCCTCAGGCCACAAGCCCGTTCTTACTTGAACTTTTTTTTTTTTTTTTAATGGCATTTTGGCCACTAAAACCAATCCAGAACATTATTAAAAGTTAAAAGCTACCAATTACTTCTGTCTGTTCTTTTAAAGCAAAGTTTGGCATTACGTCAGTTGGTTTAAAGAAAACAAGAAAGAGAGAGAGAAAGAGTAGGAGAGAAAGTTTCCTGCTTGTATAAACTAAACCACCAGGGAAGGTGTCTAGCCACTTGTAAAGTATTTACTGCAGGTTTTTAAAGAGCTAGAAACATTTTAAAAATTAAAAGTTTTCTTTCTCATTTTTAATGAAATGTACTTAGCAACAGAAAGTGTTATCTTTCATGTCTTTCTTTGGGGTATTTCAATGCTACTTGTATTTCAATCACAGCTTTGAGTCAGAAAATGATTTCCACTGATGCTTCAAATGTGAAGGGCATAGATAATTTTATCTTCATTTTTGCTACCTGGATTTGTGCTCTTAGGAGAAAAAAAAAGTTTAACGATAAAAAGTAGACATTGCTCCTATAACAGCTACTGCAGCTGCAGTGACCATCTAGGCTTATTTATCTAACTCTTAACAATTCAAATCATTTTCATCCACAGATCCTTCTGCAAATTCAGCAAAGGGGTATCCTTAAACCCAATGCTCTCTTTCTAACCTAAACCAAGTTCTACATTATTATACCCATCAGAGAACCAAATCAAAAGCCAACAAATTCAGTTTTCAGGAATCTGAGAACCACTGAGTGATGGGACAACTCTAAAGGTTACCATAATAGCAACATTAAAGACATTATTTATAAAGGTCATATGTAAGTGATAGAACATCCTATATAAATAAACAGCCTAGGACCTACTAACACCCGAGGATAAATTTTTAAAAGTGGTTATTCCCTCCGCAAAACTCTTTGCTACTGAACAGTGTATAAAACACCACTTGGTATTTTAAAATATTTCCTTTACCTACTGGTTAAAGCTTTTAGGAGATAAATAATTTAAAAAGTCTCCTCAATTTTTTTAACATAAAAATTGCAGAGTGCATTAGTATTCTCTATCTGTGATGAGAGAATCAGACTAAATTTCTACTTGATAAAGGCTGTAAGAGTTTCTTCATATTTTATCTAAGGGGGACCTTCCAATTTCATAAATCATAACTAGACTAGTAACAAAGAATTCAGTTCTTTCTCTATGGTGGGATCAAAAGATGAACGCAGTTATCACATAGATAGACAAAGTAAAACCAAGTCTAGACATGCCGTCATTAATTTCCCCAAATTTCAATCAGCAATAAATAAGGAAGCTAAATGAGTAAACAAGACTCAGAATTAGTTATCAAGGCTATTAGTACTGAAAACCAGCAAAACAGGGGAAGAGAAAGAAACCTCTGTTACCTGGAAGCTTGACCAAGGATGAACAACAGAAAAGCAAGTCCATAAAACTTGCCTGTTTTTATCAAATTGATTGTAACTTGTGAGCTGCAATATTTGGGACAGGACTGTCTGAGTTTATAGTTTTCTGTGCCTGCCAAAAACAGATGCAAACTACCACACTGACTGTCCTGCGGAAACTAAATTAAGCAAAGGCAAATACCAAGTGGAAAGTTGTCAGCCTGTTGAATGAATAGCTGCATTTTACACACAGAGACTATCTTAATGAGAATATGTTTTAATGTGCATCAGTCATTTTCAGTGCATCACTTACTGCAAAAATAATAATTTCCCCTTTAAATCAATTATAAACACCTGCCCCTAACTTTATTAAAGTCTGGTACACATAATAGCATAGTGCCGTTATATTATTATTATCAAAGGGATACTGAAGGGGAAAAAGTCTTACACACATGTATTATAAGGAACACTTAAAGGCTGGTTATCTATATCTGTGTTAATTGCAAATTCAAAATAAAGTTTCAGCTCAAAAACAATCTGCTGCAAGCCTCTGAAAACTCTCAATAATGTTTATTTACTTCAAAAAAGAAGATAAGACAAGAGTTTATTAAAACTTACCACAAATGTACAGATCATTAATTGCAAATTTTATTTCTTCTGCATTTCTTCTCCCTGGCTAGCTCTCTCCACAAGATACACACACACACACACACACACACACACCAAAAATAATAATAACAACAATAGAAACATCACTGAAATACTAGAATCTTAAAAAGCAGCTTTTCCACAGATGCATTCACCTCCCTGCTTTGAAGGTTTTCCTTATGAATGAAGTTTTCCTTGTGTGTAGCGAGACCTATCCTGTGGAAATGAGAGTAAACTCAGGAGTGGTACGTGACTTAAAAGAAAAGCAAAAATAATACTGAAAATACGGTAGGACCATGTGTAACTCACTTATGACTAGCACTCTCATATGGATTCTAACCTATTTTTAAGCAAGTATGAGGATGTTATAAAATCCTTTAAAATCTCACTCTTCAAAACACTGAGCTCTAAAATCAAGCCAAACTTCCCAGCCACGATGATACTCTTCTTCTTTTAATATTACCTTTAAGAGACAAAGGACCAAATCTAAAAAGCAGCAAAGACCCTGGAAATTCAAAAGAGTGACTAACTTTTTTGTGAGGAACTTGCTATGTTTCACTGTTTATTGGGAGAGTGTCCGACTTCGTTACTACATGTGGAAAAGCATTCTGCACACACATATCCTAACATATAACAGATAGATCAGGAAGCCATAAACATCAGCTCGCCGATGCTAAGTAATACTTTGCCAAGAGAGTATTAATAAAGACCGGGAATGCCTTACATTTAGAGAAATCAAGTCCGAATGCTGGCACCAAAACTCTCTTTCCCCTTTAGGAATTTTATTTTCACGTTACTAATATCCAGAAATCGTTATCAAACTTTAGCACGTTGGTGGCCCAGTATACAAATCGATCTAGAGATGTTTCCATTCAAGGGTACAGCTTTAAAAGGAAGTTATGAAATCTAAGGACAGAGAAGCTCTAAGGCCCATATGTTTGACTTGTTAAGATTAAGCACATCATTAATAAACTTTCACTTAAAGGTAAAAAAAAAAAAAATCCTTCAAATGTTGGTATCATTTCCAGACTGTCCTGTCAGCATCACAACTTACAGGAAACGCTTCATCTTCCCATACAAACCCTGTATTTATTCACAACCCTGGCATAGGAAGGGAAAGAAAAAAAGCCCACACCGTTTTAGAGCTAGTTAGCTTTTATATATTAACTGGTGGAATATCTGAGAAAGCGGTCTAAGCAAATGAGTAGCATGTCAGAAACTTGACAACAGTGAGCTCAGGAACTTTCATTCTCATTTTGTCCACGTCAAGAACTGGCCGCCCTCATGACTTTTTCTTCGCTGCCCCTTGCATTTTTAACTCTGGCAGGCTTTTCTAAATGATCAACTTTTCCTAAAACCAGCAGGAAAAGTAACATGATGCCAGCCAAGATCCATAGGTTTTAACCTAAGAGCTGGAAAACTCGAAAAAGTGGTTGGAAGCTTCCTAGTTTATTTTTGCTTTGGACAATCACAGTTTCAGCCAACGACCAGGCCTAGAGTAAGCATTTTTGGGTAATTTCGTCCCGGGCCCTATCTGTATTTTCCCTTTGTACTTAAGTGTCGCTCTCAGTCCCTTTCCTGTTCACCTGGTGCGTTTACGCAAGTTCAATGAATGTCCAAAAGTTCAATGAATCTCCAAAAGTTGCATGAATCGGCCTAACTGGTCTGCGATTTGAACGTCTCCGCTAAGCTTCTCACTTCACTTACCTCACTTAAAACTCTAGCCGTGATTTCCAAAATAGGATAAGGATGAATACGCTACTATAATTTTGATTCATCATTAAGCTTCATCGCTCTCACTCAAAAAACTTTCAAAGACTCAATTCTGAGGCCTAAAAAGATATGAGGAAGTAAAGCGAGACCTAACATCTAATATTACGTCCAAGATTTCCCTCTGAAACCCACCAGTCCCTCTAGCCCTCTAACTTAAATTGCTTTAGAGTCTTGGGGCCATAAAACAGTAACTGACTTCCTTGGGGAAAAGGGGGAAACACCACCAGCTCACACAGGTACTAACAACAACAAAAAAAAAGCTTTCCCAGCCACAAAAACAGCTTTGCACTTCAAACGGCTCCCACCGCCGCCTCACCCTCAAATTATTCATGGGGTCTCATAACCTTGGAGTTATTTGAAGGGACAGCGGTGTTTGCCTTGGCCTTTCAAAGATGCGTCTCTCTAGAACCCAAACAGGAACTGGACAGAAGGCGAAGCGCCCGGCTGCCTGGATGTCCCACCGCTGTCAGGCATTTCATCACCGGCCAGTGTCCGCTGACCCGCGACCCAGGGCGCATCATCCGCACCGCAGAGGAAGTCTGCCCCTTCCTCGGCCCCTACGGAAGCGCCCCGGCGGCGAGGCCTGCCACATGGCACGGACAGGGCACAGACCCCTCGGCCCGGCTGCCCTGAGCCGCGCAGGGGCGGGGGCACCGAGGGATGCGACACCCTCCACCTCCAGCCCAGCTGGGCCTTTAAGGGGAAAAAAAGTTTGAAGCCTGGCTTTGCAAACTCTTCAAAGACAGCGCCAGTCCTGGGCTGTTTTCCCACTTTGGGGGGCCACACGAAGGCCCCTCTCTGAGACCCTTCCGACCCTCCCGAGTTCGCCCAACTTACTACTCTGCATGCCGGCGCCTAACCTGCTCCCCGCTTGTCAGGAGCCCCGGAAAACTTGCGGTGGCGGCGGCCCCTCGGGTCCAACCACCCCCAGCTCCTCCGCTGCTCCCGGTAGGAGAGAATTAAAATCAGCCAGAAAGAGACAGCGAGGGGGGAGTGGGGCTGCGAGGGGGAGGGGGCACCGGCCTGAAACTTCTTTTTTTGGCAAATGGGGATTTGTTTTTCCTCCTCCCCGGCGGCTGAACTTGACCCTCCTGACTCCAAGGGCTACTGCAGTTTGAAGTCTGTCGTTTCTAAGACTCAGATGCCTCAGACCCACGAAAAAGGGGGGGTGGGGGGGGTGGAGAGCAGAAGGGAAGAAAGAAAGAAAGAAAGAAATCACACGCGCAAAAAAGGAAGAAAGAAAATGTATGTGAAACCCGAGAAGCCTGAGCTTGGCTTTCTGCACACTCTCCCTCTGCTCTTTTTTTTTTTTTTTTCAAAGAAAGTCACTTTTAATTCCCAGGGCTCCCCGCTCGCGATCGCCCACATTTTGCGCACACACGCGCGGGCGCAGCACTCGCGTCGCGGCTCCGCGGGCCTGGCAGAGGGGCTCCAGCGCCCCCCAAGCTTCCCGCGGCCCCCGGCCCCGCGGCCCGCCCGGGCCTCCCCTCCTTACCTGTTGATTAATCGTCAAGAACACCCTCGGCAGCCCGAAAGATGGTGGCGCGGCGGCCAGAGCCATGAACCGTCTTCGTTGTTTGCAGAGTTGATCTTGGATTATTGGAGGGGGGGGAAGAAAAGGTCTTTCCTGCCTCCCCCCCTTTCCCTTCCCTCCCCCCCCCCTTATAAAAAAAGAGAGAGAGAGAGAGAGAAAGAGAAAGGAAATAGAGCAAGGATGTGCCCGGTGCCGGGTGGGAGAGGGGAGGGGGCGGGGGTGTTGTTTTTTGTTTAAAAAAAAAAAAATAGGCGAGAGAGCGATGGAGAGGACGCGAGGTCTGGAGAAAGGAGCAGCACCAAAAAAGAGGACGCTTGAGATTGCAGTGAGATCGGGTCTTTATCAGAAATGTTATCGCTTGTCAGGACCTCAGTCTCCGCGCATTACGTCAGTTTCAAGACACCAACACTATTAATATCAAAGGAGCCTTCGCGGAGGAAAGCGCCACCCCAGACCAAGCTCCCTTAAAGAGACAGCGCGCGTCCCCGCGCCGCCGCCGCCGCCGCCCCGCCCGGCTCCGAGCACCCGCCGCCGCCGCCCGCCCGCCCGGACCGGCCCCGGCCGCGACCAGCCGGCTGCGCGAGAACTTCGCCCGAGTCGGAGCGCCGCGAATGAGCGCTGCGCGGTGCAGGGACCCAGCTACCTTCCCGCCCCGCCTCTCCCCCCTCCTCCTCCCCCACCCCCCATGTGGGAACGTGCGGGCTGGAAAAGGAGGAAAAATCCGCAAGCTTTAGGGATAATGTGATAAAGACAAGGACCTACCCTGGGGAGTGGCGGGGGGGGGGGTGTGGACAGGTGGGGGCCGGTGCAGGGCAGCCCAACCGATAGTCCCCAAACACTCGAAGATGCTCTCCTGAACAATCAAAAGAACTCTAAAAGTGTTTACCTTTTCGGTTGCTACTTTCCTTCTCGCTCCCAATTAAACAGCGGAGGATCGTGTGTGTGTGTGTGTGTGTGTGTGTGTGGCCCCTCCCCCGCCCTTTTCCTAGGACGTGCAAGTCTTAGGACACCTAGTCGGTGGTCAGGGTTTGCCTTGCGTATGATGGCCAGAGGGCTTGGAGGGGAACAACTTGAACTCTATCCTGAGTTGGAGAAGTGCGGACTGAGGTTGCTATGGTTTTCTGAGCTGGAGAGAAGCTAGCAAGCTCAATGGGTGCCTAAAGGGGGTAGGACAAAATAGATAAAATGGGGACATTATTCAAATGCAGCAAGATTAATACCTGCTGCTCTTTGGGGGTTTAGAAGCAGATAAGGGATTCCGAATTAAGCATGACATTCTTTTTACCAATTCGCATCTTCAGATACTCTCATTGTTAAATAAAATTCAACATGAAGTAACTGAATCGAGAGAGGGTTTTTTTTTTTTCTTTTCTTGAACTTCTAAAGATCAACAATGCATAACAAGATCAAGACAGGATTTGAAGTATAGTAGGTGCTAAAAACTAAAGAAATATTTCTTAGCCATTTGGACTTCATTTTCTTCAGTGGGGTGACTTTGGCGTGTTTTTCCTCTAGTGAAAGTCAGTTTAAGCTAATTTTGTGCTACAAGAAAAAACATCTTTCCTTCTCCAAACTACAAAATGATTAAAATTAGAGTTTTAGAGGGGTACGGTTCATGAATCTGTGAGTTGAGGATGAAGTAATTTCCTCCAAAATATTTTTCACTAAATGATTCTCGCATCTTCTCAGAGAAAAGATGAGCATATTATCAAAACATTATCAGAAGTGAAAAAAACAATCATTTTTTAAAAATATGTGCTCTTTAGAACTTTTCCTGTAAGGTCTTCATTTCTGCTTAATACAACTAGGCAGACAGATAACATGAATCCATTCTGTAACACTTTTGTTCCACAATTGTGTCCCATACACTTCTTTATGAGCAGATAAACAACAGCACTTTTGCAGTAGAAACTAGTCAGGTAAAAGAGTCAAAACACAGTTCTACAGTGAAGTAAACAGTGTATCTCTAGAGCAGTGAGAAGACGATGAATCTCATATGCATGGAGTTATTCATATGTTATCATCAATTTAAACGGATTTGGAAAAAGAGTGAGATTTATATATGGTCTTGCTTGCAGGGAAAATTCATATCAAACTCTTCAGTAAATCTCATAGTCACCTACTAATGACCACCTGCATATTTCCACACTAGAGTCATTTAATACTGTCCACCACCAATTTCCACTGTAAAAAAAATGCATATATTAAATATAGAATTTTATTTTCTTTTTTAAGCCATAAATTAGCTTACCAACTTTTATGGAAATATGCACTGGCACAGTGAAAAGCATTTTTATTCAGGGGTAAAAAAAAGATCTGAGTGAAACATTCTTTAGCCATGACTAACTGAAAATATTAGATAGAGTAAATTTTGAAACACGTATCTAAATAGTAAAACCATTTGTATTTAAAGGGTTAATACCACCTAAAACTGCTGAGGCTGGTTTGGAACTGATAAAAAGCTGAGGCTATAGCATCCTACCAGCAAAGTTAAATAGTACAATCTATCACTAGTTCCTAATCTCCGTCTGCTCCCCAAGATTTAAATGGTATTTTAAAAGGGGACGTGATCTTCCTCTCTGTCACCCTCAAATCTAAGGCAATCCTCAAGATTGTAAATTTACTCACATGAAACAATCATTGATTAAATTGGTTAAAAAATAAAATTACACGCTTTTGCAAGCACAAAACCCTTGAGATGGCTGGTGTTTTTCCACCTGTAATAATAAAATTTTTGACCATTAAGTGTACCCCAAATTATATATTATATAAAAAGTTAAAGCCGAAGGTCTGAGGGTGAATTATGTCCTTTAATTGAAAGGATAAAGTTACACTCAGGTACTAAGCCAACAAATTCATGGTCACTTAAAAATGTAATGAATGAAGTTTCACGGACTCAATTTTGCTGAAGTTTGCCTGAGAAATGAAGAATCTCTTCATGTTCTTTTAGTATTTTGAGTTGGAATATACAGCAGATCAAAATACTGTCTGTATCAATCCATTTATATTAACCACAAAAGATCTGTAGAGAACTTAATAAAAGCACAAATATTTTTTGTAAACTTTTTCAAGCAAATTACTTATTTATTTATGAAATAGTTTATGAAGAAAATTTTTACCTCATGGTTTAGATATATTACATATGCTCTTGATTGACACAATATGTTTAAGCTCAAAGGCCCTCGAAGCATTAGCATTTTTTAATTCTAGTAGGAATATTTCAAAACAACCAGCTAATACATGAGGTCATAATTGTTTGACAGTTGTTTTTAATATATAAAATAAGTTATGTATATTGTTTTCCTTCAAATGTTTGTTGATTTGTTTTTATAGTCCTGACATTTGCATGGCACAAACTGAATTAGGGGAAATATTAAAGATTTATTTACATTTATTATCTTCTGCTGTCAAACATATGCAAAGCTCTTAAAACCATTCTCTTCTTTTATACGCAATGCATTTCTGAATAATGGAGCCTGGATGTTAAAATGACAACCTGGCTTTTTGAAGGGTGCACCAGAAAATAAAGAAGAAATTAAGAGAAATTTTAAAAAGCAAACAAAAGGAATAACTTCCAAGTAAAATAACTTTTTTATGATCTTCCTTAATTCTTTGAATTCTGGAATTTTCTCTCAAGGCTGGACCACTGGTGAAATAATTCCTTGAGTTGTATTAATGTTTATTTATTTACCAAAATTACATAATACACTTTTTTATTTTAAACATTCCTTTCCCACCTTTTCTTGTAGTTTATTCATCAGAGATGCAAAGAGGGATTAGTAGTTAAGCATAAACATACTTGTCTTACATTTTCAACCTTTTAGCACATAACTTACTTACAGTCCCCGTTCCTGTAATCACAATGATTTTACCTGATGGAACACGTATTTCAGAAATGTAATCCAACTGTTTACTCTAACACGTCATAAATTGCAATTCCTTTCAGAAACCTCAAAGATTGACAACCCTTGGTCCTAAATGCCAACTGCTTTACCACATACTATCAAGAAAATATTTATGTATTATTTGCTCTCAACTCCGTACTATATCATAGGAAATGGAAGACCATTTTGCCTCCCAGCATATCAGAAGCAATTATGGAAACAGGCGGCCCTCCTTCAGACTGAGACTGAAGCAACAATGTGTGTATCAAGGGTGAACTTCCCAGAGTCCCTTTCTTCTTGCAATCACACACCACTCAACCTTTAAAAAAAAAAAAGAAAAAAAAAAAACCCCTCTTATGTGCAAATTATGATCATTTTCCAAACTACCTATTTCTGAACACCTCTGGGTGAATTTATTAAAGATAAATTCAGCTTTAAATAGCCTATATCTGGTTTTCAAATTCACACTTAAACATTTGCCAATCCTCCCCCTGCAATATCAGTCAACTGCCTAGTTAAACAGATGGGCCTTGCAGCCCACCCTAAAAGCCAACAAACATGGGCTTTATTTAATTAAAAGAGGAAACAAATTTCTGAGGTGTGGACACGCACACATACACAGCCTGCATACATGCACATGAACACACACACACACACACACACAATCCCTGCCTGGGTGCCTGAGAATAATAACGACATTTCTTGCTTTTTCATTAGTTTTTATGAATGTCCAACTGTATACTATCCATTGGATTGAAAATAGAATAATATAGGCTAGCTCAGCACTCTATCCAAACCCACCCGGTGCGGGAAACAGCTGGACTCACTTCCCTTCTCTCACATCAGAGAGAAGTTTGCATCTGAATGAACCCAGATTCACTATCTGACCCTGAAAACTAGGTGTTTTCCAATTTTCTCCATATTTCTAACTTCTGCTCTCAGATCTTCTGCTGTAACACTTTTTCATCCCATTCACTCATCCAATTTTGTGCAATTAATATTCTAAGTTGTATATACATAAGCCCAACACCAAATTTTGCCTAAATATCAGATGGAAATATTCCACTGGACATTCAAACTTGTGAATCTGAATGGTAGGATACATGTCAAATATCACAATTTAGGAAGAAGAGGCTATGAACAAGAGACAACATGGAAGGATGAAGGAAATAGACAAACCCTACCTCTGTTAAAGGCATGAGTCATCCTGACCAGAAACCTCAGACATTTGACATCTTTGGCAATACCCACCCCACAGGCCCCACATCCAATCAGTTACCCAGTCTTCCCATTGTTCCCTTTCTAAAGGCTTTTGTACCTCTTACTGCCTTTATTCCATCCACATGGACTCTTCCCAAATTAAAACATCATTCTCTCTCCCAAGACATCCCTTGGAGCCTTTCCTCCTTCTCTCTCACCCTCTATTCATTATTATACAGAGCTAGCACATCAGATCACCTCCCCTCAGCATTTTTTATTCCTCATGACAAAAATTCCAGGACTCCCAACTGCCAAAAGAATAACACTGGTGGGGCTGAGGGCATTCATGTTCTCATAACCCAGTCCTGAACACTTTTCCGGCCTCATTCTTCACTCCGTTCTTCCATGCCCCCCTGACCCACTGATCGAGCCCTTCCCCAGATCCATCTGACATTTCAAATGCTTGTTTTATCCTTAGTACCACCTTCTACCCAGAAGACTTTGAGGGACCCTTTCCTGCTAGCCCTCCATGCTGAACACCTTCTCTTCTTCCAAGATCAAACTCAGATCCTACCTTTTGCTTGAAGCTTTCCCAAATTCCAAATGACAATCAGCAATGCAGGAAGTAAGCTTCGATGGGACTTGCTTCTCTCTCTAGGTAGTAACTCATCATGGTGACTCATATGATGTTTGTTGACCTAACCACCCCTTAAACTGTAAGACTCTTGAGGGCAGAAGACCATCAGATCGTAGGTATTCAGTAACATCTGTTAAACTGAATTTGGAGGTTGGAACAGGCTCTTTACATTTTACTTAGAAACGCACTATGGAGTGCGAGTTTCAAATGCTCCATGTGGCCTTTTCTTCCTTTCTTTCTGTTCTTTTTTCCCTTAATACATATGGTCTGATGTATTATGTGCCAACTGAAGCTTCAGGGTGGTCTTCATCTCGGCAGCATATTTTTGGCATTGTATCAGAGAAGACGTTTGTCCTCTTCTGAAATGTTGTCCTCATTATCGTTAACTTTGGATTCATAATTCTATGTTGCTCTAAAAATAGTGAATTAAATTGTCTTTAACTAAATCCTAGGCATTAAAATGTTGGGGTATAGAAAATGAAGTTGAAAGCTGAGAATTTTTTAGATGGGAAGAGATTATTTGTCATTTTAGAAGTTATAAGCATACATTAGGAAAGCTATAAAAGTGAGGTAGAGATAAACTATTTAAGCATTAACAGTATTTTTTTCTCTTTATTGTATAACATAAAAATATTGAATCATTTTAATATACATCAAATCTACCAATAGCTATTAATTTTGCAGATATTAAATTATCAAACACTTATGTGTTACTTAATTGGGGTAAAAGAGTCAAACATCGAGGTTCTCACAGGGATCATGTTTCACATGGTTACATGAATCCCATGGAAGTGTGAGTGAGCATATGTGCATGTGTGTGTACATGTGCATGTGTCTATGAGTATGTGAAAGTGAGTGAAAGTTGTTCAGTTGTGTCTGAGTCTTTGCAGCCCCATGGACTATACAGTCCATGAAATTCTCCAGGCCAGAATATTGGAGTGGGTAGCCTTTCCCTTCTCCAGAAGATCTTCCCAACCCAGGGATCAAACCCAGGTCTCCCGCATTGCAGGTGGATTCTTTACCAGCTGAGCCACCAGGGAAGCCCCCATCTGGTAGATGAAAACTTCCATTAGTTAATATTCCATCTTGGTGTTCACACAATTGATTCATCCTTGGTGTATCTAGACAATTTGAAGGGCCTGGTCTATAGACATCCATGAAGTCATGGACAAATAATCCAATGAGAAGTATCATTTTGACTCCGAACTGTGTTCTTCAGAACTAACTTGTATGCTGCTCAGAAGACAGAAGATGATCCACTTCTGGAAAGCAGCAACCCTTCACTTTTTCTGTGCTCTATACCATGAGAAGCAGACCACTCCATCCCCCTGGGCTTCCTTGCCATCTGGATTCTGGAGGGATATGACCAATGACACCATCAACTCAAGGAAATGAGAGCAGAGACAATCAGGGTCCTTATTCTTTTGACTCTCTCCTGCCTGGCAGCCCCTGTACCATGGATACAGTCCTGTAGTGTTCTGGTAAAGAGCCTTCCCACTCTGATTGCTTGTGATTTTAGGCCCAGGGGTTACCACTTCTGGTGGGTTTTAGGCCCTGGATGTTTCATCATCTCTTTTTAGATCCTTAAACTCTGCCCATCGGAGAAGACAATGGCACCCCACTCCAGTACTCTTGCCTGGAAAATCCCATGGATGGAGGAGCCTCGTGGGCTGCAGTCCATGGGGTTGCTAAGAGTCAGGCATGACTGAGCGACTTCACTTTCACTTTTCACTTTCATGCATTGGAGAAGGAAATGGCAACCCACTCCAGTGTTCTTGCCTGGAGAATCCCAGGGACAGGGGAGCCTGGTGGGCTGTCTTCTAAGGGGTCGCACAGAGTCGGACACTACTGAAGCAACTTGGCGGCGGCAGCAGCAAACTCTGCCCATAGCTTTTAAATGATTGCTCATTAAATACTTTTCAAATTTTTCTTTGAGTATCCCTCGTGTTATCTTCCTGGATTCTGATTGATAAAATCTTCTTTGTAACTGAGGGTGTAGCAGAGTCCTTTAATTCAATAAATTATAATTCAAAAAGTTAAACAAATGTATGCGGCGTAACTGTGATATGGCAGACGTGTTAGGTGTGAGTGTCCCAGGCAGAAATGAGCTGACATGCCCTCACCTACCTTGTAGATTTTATGGTCTAATTAAGTACTTCCTAAATTAGCTTGGGTGCTTTTTTAAAAAGTACAAATGTATCTTGATGCTGCTGTTGTTTAGTTACTAAGTAATGTTTTCGACCCCACAGACTGTAGCCTGCCAGACTCCTCTGTCTATAAGATTTCCCAAGCAAGAATACTGAATTGGGTTGCTATTTCTTTTTCCAGGGGATCTTGCTGACCCAGAGGTCGAACCCACATCTCCTGCATTGGCAGGCAGATTCTTTATCACTGAGCCACCTAGGAAGCCCAGTGGGCCTCATCGATTGAATGGAGGTGGGGCCCGAGAATGCAATTCAAATGACACCATGCAATTCTTGTCTTCGCTATAGAATGAGAGAGTGATCCTTTGACTATGACATATATTAAATCATTCACTACAACTGTGAAGATAAACATTGATAAAGGTTGAACTAATTTGGGGAATAAGGTTGTTCGTATATGATGGGCAAGGTCATTTATTTGCAGTGCTTAGACCCTGAGGTTACTGTGTCTTCCTGGGGTGGTCAACAGTTGGGGATAGATAATGCTCTATACAAAGCTGTGATAAATGTCTTTGATCATTGTGTTCTATCATAGTAACTCCCACCCTCTCCTTCTTCCTTCCCAGCCAGCAACCACAAATCTGCTGCAGCAGCCCCAGCTGCTGGGTTTCCCCAGCAGAGCAGAGCCCTGGGCAATTGTTCCAATTTGCTCTAGTCTAGACTCTGGAGATAGCTCTGTCTGGAAAGAGAAGCATGGACACTCATAGTCAAAGCTAATTAAGTCAGTAAGATAAACAAGGTAAGACTCCTGGGAATAAGGAGAATTTCTTGAGCCCCAAGAAATTCACAACTTAGAAATTGAGAACATTGGTAATATTTGAAACCTCTAACTATTTTATTCACCTCTCCCCAAAATATCCGAGGTCTTTGGATAAGTGAAAAAAAAGTGTTAGTTTCTCACTCGTGTCTGACTCTGCAACACCAAAGGCTGTAGCCCTCCAGGCTCCACCGTCCGTGGGATTTCCCAGGCAAGAATACTGGAGAGGGTTGTCATTCCCTTCCCCTGGATCTTCTTGACCTCCGAGTCTTGGGTCTCCTGCATTGCAGGCAGATTCTTTACCATCTGAGCCACCAGGGAAGGGACATGACAATGACTACAGATGACAATATCATGATCACTGTGAGTAGCTTTTTAGTAAATGATAATATGAATTATCTTTTTATTCCTATTATTCTTAAACCAAGTTTTGAGACAGTACTACCTAATATGTTCTCAATATTCTTTAACTTCTTTTCTCAAAAGTAGTTCTGGGCAAAATCCTTGAACTATTCATATCCAATTATTAATTATGATATAATGCAGAATATCATAGTACTATATATATTCATATACATATATTCACATGTATATTGAAGTTTTTAAAAAAGGAAACATAATCAAAGCATATCATCTACTCTTTTTCAAATATAAAGATGTATGAAGAATGCAACTACTCCTTCAATTATGCTTTGAGTTTCTAATTGCTGTATAAGTCAGGAGTCCAGCACAGATTTGAGGTACCAAATTTTATATTATTTGAAGAGACATGTAACTTCATATCTTGATCTCATATTAGATGAGTAAAGGCAATTCTATATTTAGACCACAAAATTAAAAATGAACATAAAGTAACTATCCAGAAACAACCCATTCTGTGAGGCACATCTGAACAATTTATCTAGATTAATATACAGAATATGTTCTAAAGATGGTTCAAGTATTGGCTAATGTTGTTAATTCCATCCTCTGGGCAACTACACTGTCTCCACTGCTCAGAAAGGTACTATACTGTGACTTTTAACGTCATCAGTCAACACTTAAATCCTTGCTAGTTTGTCATGTGTCACTTCAGTCATGTCCAACTCTGTGTGACCCTATGGACTGTAGCCTGCCAGGCTCCTTTGTCCATGGAATTCTCCAGGCAAGAATACTAGAGTGTGTTGCCATGCCCTCCTCCACGGGATCACCTCAACTCAGGTATTGAACCCAGGTCTCCATTGCAGGCAGAGTCTTTTCCACTGAGCCACCAGGGAAGCCCCAATTCTGCCGAAGTCGTGGTAAAATTTAGCCACTTTGTGCTGGATGTTAGGCCTCCTCTTCCTGTGGAGGAACTATTTAGAGGGCATGCTTCTGAAAGCACAGATTTAGGAAGCAATGACTTTCCATTTAATGGAGATCTTCCCTCTCATTTTACCAATAAGAAAACAGAGGCCTAGGCAGTGAATCCCTGCAATGCTCAAGGACACACAAGTGATAATAATGGCTAACACTTGTGCAGGGTTTGTGATATGCCAGGTTTTAATATCTCACATCTACTGTTTTCTGTTTGTTTGTTTTCTCACTTTTTGGCCACACCATGTGGCACGTGGGATCTTAGTTCCTGGACCAGGGATCAAACTCATGCCCCCTGCATTGGAAGCACAGAGTCTTAACCACTGGACCACTAGGGAAGTCCCTTTCACTTCTATTAATTCATTTAATCTGAATAAATATTCTAAGAGGTAGTGTTTTCCCTTTATTCCCATTTTATAGATTAGGAAACTGAGAAATATCCAATGACACAGCCAAACTCCCATGTAGTCAGGTGTAGAACTAGATGGATCAAGGGCTTAATGCCCCCACTACACTATGTTTTCATTCTGGTGGCAGAATTAAGACTCAAATGAAAACCTATGATTTTGACTTGATACTTAACCTTGCAAATACAAAGTGTGTATTGTGTGTGTGTGTGTGCGTGTGTGTGTGTGTGTGTCCCACTTGTGGTAAAGCATCTGCTAGTTTTCAGCTACCAACAATCTGTCTGTCTTCCCTAGCAAAGAGCACTGGTTTTGTCTGAAGGAAGAGAAGCCACCATTTCTAATCCATAAAGATGTCTCACTGTGAGAAAGCAAGCATCGAACTCTAGCGTTGCTTATCAGAGCTTCACATTCAGGAACCTGACAGAGTCAGAGCCATGGAACCCTCAGAGTCCAACTGAAGAGGAAATGTTGATCTTTCCATCACACTTGGTTCTGCAGAGATGTGAGGATGGAGCTCTTGCAGCTGTCTTGTCATCACAGAAGTTTTGAGTAAATACAGGGAAAACAGATGTTAGACATGGAGAGACAGACTTGGGCTCTGCAACATTGCTGAGACCTTTGAATTACACTGCTCCTCAGTCAGCTTTCCAGTTTCCTTAAACCAATGTGAATTGACTCCCCAGGTGGTGCTAGAGGTAAAGAACCCTCCTGCCAATGCAGGAGACATAAGAGATGCGGGTTTGATCCCAGGGTTAGGAAGATGCCCTGGAGGAGGGCATGGCAACCCGCTTCAGTATTATTACCTGGAGAATCCTGTTGACAGAGAAGCCTAGTGGGCTACAGTCCATAGGGTTGCAAAACAGTGAGACACAAATGAAGCGACTTAGTACGCGTAATATGTATGCATCACAGAAATATACTATAATAGAACTTAAAAATTAGAATTGCATTTCTATCCAATTATAAGAGAGTCAAACAAATAAATTTTCATATTTTACCCAAAATGGTATTGCACAGATTGATGAGCTGTTTTACTTGCCAGACTTGGTTCTGTGTAATTTTTGACAGTATCCAACATCAAATCCACCCTCACCCTCGAATAACGAAGACATGAAGATATTAGAAATGATTTAGAAAAGTAATCAGTTCAGTTCAGTTGCTAAGTCATGTCTGACTCTTTGCGACGCCATGAATTGCAGTACGCCAGGCCTCCCTGTCCATCACCAAATCCCGGAGTTCATTCAAACTCACGTCCATCGAGTCAGTGATGCCATCCAGCCATCTCATCCTCTGTCGTCCTCTTCTCCTCTTGCCCCCAATCCCTCCCAAAATCAGAGTCTTTTCCAATGAGTCAACTCTTCACATGAGGTGGCCAAAGTACTGGAGTTTCAGCTTCAGCATCATTCCTTCCAAAGAAATCCCAGGACTGATCTTTAGAAATGGACTGGTTGGACCTCCTTGAAGTCCAAGGGACTCTCAAGAGTCTTTTTTAACACCACAGTTCAAAAGCATCAATTCTTCAACGCTCAGCTTTCTTCACAGTCCAACTCTCACATCCATACATGACCACAGGAAAAACCATAGCCTGGACTAGACGCACCTTTGTTAGCAAAGTAATGTCTCTGCTTTTGAATATGCTATCTAGGTTGGTCATAACTTTTCTTCCAAGGAGAAAGTGTCTTTTAATTTCATGGCTGCAATCACCATCTGCAGTGATTTTGGAGCACAAAAAAATAAAGTCTGACGCTGTTTCCACTGTTTCCCCATCTATTTCCCATGAAGTGATGAGACCAGATGCCATGATCTTCGTTTTCTGAATGTTGAACTTTAATCCAACTTTTTCACCTTCCTCTTTCACTTTCTTCAAGAGGCTTTTTAGTTCCTCTTCACTTTCTGCCATAAGGGTGGTATCATCTGCATATCTGAGGTTACTGATATTTCTCCCGGCAATCTTGCTTCCAGCTTGTGCTTCTTCCAGTCCAGTGTTTCTCATGATGTACTCTGCATATAAGTTAAATAAGCAGGGTGACAATATGCAGCCTTGACGTGCTCCTTTTCCTATTTGGAACCAGTCTGTTGTTCCATGTCCAGTTCTGACTGTTGCTTCCTGACCTACATACAGGTTTCTCAAGAGACAGGTCAGGTGATCTGGTATTCCCATCTCTTTCAGAATTTTCCACAGTTTATTGTGATCCACACAGTCAAAGGCTTTAATAAAGCAGAAATAGATGTTTTCCTGGAACTCTCTTCCTTTTTCCATGATCCAGCAGATGTTGGCAATTTGATCTCTGGTTCCTCTGCCTTTTCTAAAACCAGCTTGAACATCAGGGAGTTCATCGTTCACGTATTGCTGAAGCCTGGCTTGGAGAATTTTGAGCATTACTTTACTAGCATGTGAGATGAATGCAATTGTGCTGTAGTTTGAGCATTCTTTGGTATTGCCTTTCTTTGGGATTGGAATGAAAACTGACCGTTTCCAGTCCTGTGGCCACTGCTGAGTTTTCCAAACTTGCTGGCATATTGAGTGCAGCACTTTCTCAGCATCATCTTTCAGGACTTGAAATAGCTGAATTGGGATTCCATCACCTCCACTAGCTTTGTTCTTAGTGATGCTTTCTAAGGCCCACTTGACTTCACATTCCAGGATGTCTGGCTCTAGGTGAGTGATCATACCATCGTGATTATCTTGCTCTTGAAGATCTTTTTTGTACAGTTCTTCTGTATATTCTTGCCACCTCTTCTTAATATCTTCTGCTTCTGTTAGGTCCATACAATTTCTGTCCTTTATCGAGCCCATCTTTGCATGAAATGTTCCCTTGCTATCTCTAATTTTTTTGAAGAGATCTCTAGTCATTCCCATTCTGTTGTTTTCCTCTATTTCTTTGCATTGATTGCTGAGGAAGGCTTTCTTATCTCTCCTTGCTATTCTTTGGAACTCTGCATTTAGATGCTTATTTCCTTTACTCCTTTGCTTTTCACTTCTCTTCTTATCACAGCTATTTGTAAGGCCTCCTCAGACAGTCATTTTGCTTTTTTGCATTTCTTTTCCATGGGGATGGTCTTTATCCCTGTCTCCTATACAATGTCATGAACCTCTGTCCATAATTCATCAGGCACTCTATCTATCAGATCTAGTCTTTTAAATCTATTTCTCACTTCCACTGTATAATCATAAGGGATTTGATTTAGGTCATACCTAAATGGTCTAGCGGTTTTCCCTACTTTCTTCAATTTAATTCTGAATTTGGCAATAAGGAGTTCATGGTCTGAGCCACAGTCAGCTCCCAGTCTTTTTGCTGACTGTATAGAGCTTCTCCATCTTTGGCTGCAAAGAATATAGTCAATCTGATTTCGGTGTTGACCATCTGGTGATGTTCGTGTGTAGAGTCACCTCTTGTGTTTTTGGAAGAGGGTGTTTGTTATGACCAATGTGTTCTCTTGGCAAAACTCTATTAGCCTTTGCCCTGCTTCATTCCGTATTCCAAGGCCAAATTTGTCTGTTATTCCAGGTGTTTCTTAACTTCCTACTTTTGCATTTCAGTCCCTTATAATAAAAAGGACATCTTTTTTGGGTGTTAGTTCTAAAAGGTCTTGTAGATCTTCATAGAACTGTTCAACTTCAGCTTGTTCAGCATTACTGGTTGGGGCATAGACTTGGATTACTGTGATACTGAATGGTTTGCCTTGGAGACGAACAGAGATCATTCTGTCATTTTTGAGATTGCATCCAAGTACTGCATTTTGGACTCTTTTGTTGACCATGATGGCTACTCCATTTCTTCTAAGGCAGTCCTGCCCTCCGTAGTAGATATAATGGTCATCTGAGTTAAATTCACCCATTCCAGTCCATTTTAGTTCGCTGATTCTTAGAATGTCGACGTTCACTCTTGCCATCTCCTGTTTGACCACTCCCAATTTGCCTTGATTCATGGACCTGACATTCCAGGTTCTTATGCAATGTTGCTCTTTACAGCATCAGACCTTGCTTCTATTACCAGTCACATCCACAGCTGGGCATTGTTTTTGGTTTAGCGCCATCCTTTCATTCTTTCTGGAGTTATTTCTCCACTGATCTCCAGTAGCATATTGGGCAGCTACCAACCTGGGGAGTTCCTCTTTCAGTATCCTATCATTTTGCCTTTCCATACTGTTCATGGGGTTCTCAAGGCAAGAATACTGAAGTGGTGTGCCATTCCCTTCTCCAGTGGACCTCATTCGGTCAGACCTCTCCACCATGACCCCCCCGTCTTGGGTGGCCCCACACAGCATGGCTTAGTTTCATGAGTTAGACAAGGCTGTGGTCCTAGTGTGATTTGATTGACTAGTTCTATGATTTTGGTTTCAGTGTATCTGCCCTCTGATGCCCTCTGGCAACACCTATCATCTTACTTGGGTTTCTCTTACCTTGGACTTGGGGTATCTCTTCATGGCTTCTCCAGCAAAGCGCAGCCACTGCTCCTTACCTTGGACGAGGGGTATCTCCTCACCACCGCCCCTCTTGACCTTGAACGTAGAGTAGCTCCTCTTGGCCCTCCTGCACCCACGCAGCCACAGATCCTTGGATATGGGGTGTTCCTCTTGGCCACCGCTGCTCCCCCTGACCTCGGGCATGGTAATAGACATACCCAAAAACAAATTCCAATAACTGCTGTGAACAATAGCAGAATATTTGAGATATCCTGTACTCTCTCTTAAAAGTGAAAGTGTTAGTTGCCCAGTGGTGTCTGACTCTAGGTGACCCCATTGACTGTGATCCCAGATTTCTCTGTCCATGGAATTTTCCAGGCAAGAATACTAGAACGGGTAGCCATTTCCTTCTCCAGGGAATCTTTTTGACCCAGGGATCGAACCAGGATATCTTGCCTTGCAGGCAGTTTCTTTACAGTCTGTGTCTCCAGGAAATCCCCTGCACTCTCTCTAGCTTTGCTATATTTGTTTAAATCATCAGTTGTATTTAACAATTTTAAATTCAATGTGTCCTTGACTTCACAAATTACTATTCTTGAGTCAGTAGAAGACTTCATTTTTTGTACAATACTCTTCAAAATATGTTTAAGGAAAGAAAAGACTAGGCAAAATGTTCATCCTAATGTATTGATTACACTCATCTCACACGCTAGTAAAGTAATGCTCAAAATTCTCCAAGCCAGGCTTCAGCAATACGTGAACCATGAAATTCCTGATGTTCAAGCTGGCTTTTGGAAAGGCAGAGGAACCAGAGATCAAATTGCCAACATCCACTGGATCATCAAAAAAGCAAGAGAGTTCCAGAAAAACATGTATTTCTGCTTTATTGACTATGCCAAAGCCTTTGACTGTGTGGATCACAAGAAACTGTGGAAAATTCTGAAAGAGATGGGAATACCAGACCACCTGACCTGCCTCTTGAGAAATCTGTATGCAGGTCAGGAAGCAACAGTTAGAACTGGACATGGAACAACAGACTGGTTCCAAATAGGAAAAGGAGTACATCAGCGTCAAGGCTGTATATTGTCACCCTGCTTATTTAACTTATATGCAGAGTACATCATGAGAAACGCTGGACTGGAAGAAACACAAGCTGGAATCGAGATTGCTGGGAGAAATATCAATAACCTCAGATATGCAGATGATACCACCCTTATGGCAGAAAGTGAAGAGGAACTAAAAAGCCTGTTGATGAAAGTGAAAGAGGAGAGTGAAAAAGTTGGCTTAAAGTTAAACATTCAGAAAACGAAGATCATGGCATCTGGTCTCATCACTTCATGGGAAATAGATGGGGAAACAGTGGAAACAGCGTCAGACTTTATTTTTTTGTGCTCCAAAATCACTGCAGATGGTGATTGCAGCCATGAAATTAAAAGACACTTTCTCCTTGGAAGAAAAGTTATGACCAACCTAGATAGCATATTCAAAAGCAGAGACATTTGCCAACTAAGGTCTGTCTAGTCAAGGCTATGGTTTTTCCTGTGGTCATGTATGGATGTGAGAGTTGGACTGTGAAGAAGGCTGAGTGCTGAAGAATTGATGCTTTTGAACTGTGGTGTTGGAGAAGACTCTTGAGAGCCCCTTGGACTGCAAGGAGATCCAACCAGTCCATTCTGAAGGAGATCAACCCTGGGATTTCTTTGGAAGGAATGATGCTGAAGCTGAAACTCCAGTACTTTGGCCACCTCACGTGAAGAGTTGACTCATTGGAAAAGACTTGGATGCTGGGAGGGACTAGGGGCAGGAGGAGAAGGGGACGACAGAGGATGAGATGGCTGGATGGCATCACCGACTCGATGGACGTGAGTTTGAATGAACTCCGGGAGTTGGTGATGGACAGGGAGGCCTGGCATGCGGCGATTCATGGGGTCACAAACAGTTGGACACGACTGAGCGACTGAACTGAACTGAACACATTGATAAAGTTTCCATAAGAAGATGACGAAGGAATTCAAATCCACATGTGGGAATGGAGATTTCATAGAGGTCTTTGGTGGTCAAAGAAAGACGAGGGACAAAATTAAAATCTATTTGGTACATAGGGAACAAAATTATAGTTACCAAAGGGGAAAGGGCAGGGGGATGGATAAATTAGAAGTTTGAGGTTAGCAGATGCAAACTGCTGTATAGGAAATAAATATGCAAGGTCCTACTATAAAGCACAGGGAACTATACTCAATGTCTTGTAATAAACTATAGTGGAAAAGAAAAAAGAAACTTTGGTGAACAAAGTTTACCTTTAGTGTTAGCCTAAGTGTTTGAATGATGATTACATATATCACATCTATGAGCTGTCATCTCTAAGAAATTATTGACCTAAAGATATCTAGGGATAGACTCAACAATCTTTCCATCATCATTTTTTGTGTTCGTTTGTTGCTTAATAGGTAAGTCGTGTGCAACTCATTTGTGACCCAATGGACTCTAACCTGCCAGGTTCCCCTGTCCATGGGATTCTCCAAGAAAGAATACTAAAATGGGTTACTGTGCTCTCCTCCTGGAGATCTTCCCAACCCAGGGATTGAACCCTCATCTCGTGCATTGCAGATGGATTCTTTACTGCTGAGCCACCAGGGAAGCCCTGTTATCATTTTTAATAGGGATTAAATACTAACCTCTTGTGTTGCATTTCATTATTAGTTACTGAACCTATGAAATATGGTCTAATGGTGTCTATTTTTTTTATTTATAAACACAGCACATATTAAAACAAGGTTATGCTGACACAATGTGTGAGACACAAGAGACCTAGGTCTCGGATGTTATGCCAAATCTTAAAAATCTGTTAAATAAGTAAAACATTTGAATTATTCTGACCTTCTAATATATATTTTCCAGTGTATTCATGAAATAATGTTAATAAAAATGAAACTGTTGTGCGAGGCAAGGTGTAACATAATCTTACTCTAGTCCACATACAATCATAAAAAGTTAGCCCTGAAATGTTCTTTTAAAATTCATTTATCTATTGTTCCATCTTAAATGCAACAACTTTAAGATAAGAAGTGATAATAATCACAATAATGATAATAATTATTAATATAGAACATTTACTCCATGTCAGGCACAGTGTTACTCCATACTCTTTGAAGGAGTTATGATTATTATTCACATTTTTAGAGATAAGAAAGTTGAGACATAGAGAGAAATTACTTGCCCAATATTACACGGCTGGTGGGGGACAGAGTTAGGATTTAAATGTAACCAATCTGGCTTAAGAAGTTCCCCTCAAAAACAATTAAGATATTTAATATTACATTTTATACTTAGTGGTGATATATATTAGTAATTACTAGGCTACAAATAATCTTTTCTTTCACTAAAAATTAGTCAATTATATAAATGCTGTGTTTATCAAGTGACTTTTGCTTTTAATTAATTTTTCTAAAATAAGGAATTTTAAGTACTGTAAGTGCTCTTGAATATTATTTCATTATTTGTAACGGGTTTTTCTTTTTTCTTCTGTTTTTTTGCTTAGACCAAAGTATCATAAAGTCATATAACTAACATGCCCTGAAGTACATAACTATAATGAATCTTGTATATTGTGAATGTTCATTGGAAGGACTGATGTTAAATCTGAAGCTCCAATACTTTGGCCACCTGATGTAAAGAGCCAACTCATTGGAAAATACCCTGATGCTGGGAAAGATTGAAGGCAGGAGGAGAAAGGGGCAACAGAGGATGAGATGATTGGATGGCATCACTGTCTCAATAGACATGAGTCTGAGCAAACTCCGGGAAGTAGGGAAGGACAAGAAGCTTGGTGTGCTGCAGTCCATGGGGTTGCAAAGAGCCAGACACAACTGAGCAACTGAACAGCAACAAGTTCTGTAATTAAGATAATTTTGAACCTGGTTTATGTTGGCCTCACTCAGCTAATCTTGTAGGCTAATCAGAGTGAGATACTAAGCCAGGTCATATACCACATCTTGATTCAAAGTGTCCTGATAGCTTTCACGTCATTCTGCATTAAATTCAAAGCTTTCACTGTAACTGTGAACGAGTCCCACCACCACTCCCCACTTAACCTCTCAATTTCCTATTACCCTCTCCTTGCCTCTTAGATACCATTTTATATGAAAATGCATTACTTCCTCAGGGCCTTTGCACCTGCTGTTCCCTCTGCTTAGAATGCTTTCCCCATGAATATTCCCATGACTCTCTCCCTCACTTCATCCAAGTATTTATTTAAAAATCATATCTTCAGCAAGATCTACCTTGGGCACTCAAAATGTTGAGTCCCTCTTCACATGTTATGCCCTCTTTCTTGCTTTATTTTTTATCCTCCATGCTTATCAGCATAAGATGCACTATGAAATTTTAGAGCTTCCCAGGTGGCACTAGTGGTGAAGAAGTAAAAGTCGCCCAGTCATGTCCAACCCTTTGCAACCCCGGAGACTATACAGTCCATGGAGTTCTCCAGGCCAGAACACTGGAGTGGGTAGCCTTTCCCTTCTCCAGGGTATATTCCTAACCCAGAGATAAAACCCAGGTCTCCAGCATTGTGAGTGTATTCTTTTTTTTTTTTTTTTGGTGACTGTATTCTTTACCAGTTGAGCCACAAGGGAAGCCCAGCAATAAAGAAATTGCCTGCCAGTGCGGGAGATGTAAGAGACGCAGGTTCAATCCCTGGGTTAGGAAGATTCCCTGGAGAAGGACATGGCAACCCACTTGGGTGTTCTTGCTTGGAAAATCCCGTGGACAGAGGAGCCTGGTGGGTTACTGTCCATGGGATCACAAAGAATCGGACACAACTGAAGCAACTCAGCATGAACATATGAAGTTGACTTATTTATCTGTCTGAGATTTGTCTGTCTCCCTAACTGGAGTGAGTTGTCATTCTCTTCTCCAGATCTTCCCAACCCAGGGATCAAACCCCTGTCTCTTATGTCTCCTGAATTGGCAGGTGTTTTCTTTACCACTAGCGCCCCTGGGGAAGCCCCTTCCCTGACTAAGCTGTGAGCCTTATAGGTCCTGGGGTTTTGTCTATTTGGTTTGCTGCTGGATTCCTACATTGGTAACAGTAACTGACATATAATAGGTGCTCAGTAATTATTTGTCAAATTAATCAATTAATAGTATTTGGATGTATTAAATTATTTTAAGAGCAATTTCCCTTGCAAATGAGATAAACTGCAACATCATTGACAAGAATATACCACTCAGTCCCCCTACTTTGAATAGTCCTTTTTCATCCTTCAGGTTCTTTAGCTGGCAGCTGTGATAATGGGGATTTTAATTATATTTATAAAGCATTCGAATTCAATTCATATCACCATCTGCTTTTTCTCAGCTCTCTAGACCAAGTTAATGCTCAGCTTGCTGCCAACTGAACTAATCGATTGGCTGATGAATTGATTTTTTTTTCATTAAACAAATATTTACCAAACACCTACTATGTATAAGGCACTGGGCTAAGAGCAAGAAATTCCAGACAAACAAGCATTCTTCTGTCATGGGCTGATGATCTTATACGGAAATGCCACTAGAGCCAAGGGTTGTCGCAAGAGTGGTTATAGGGCTATCAGGGTACTTAGTACTTAGATGAAGGTAGTGTCCAAGGAGGCAGAGAAGTTAGCAGACTTGAGTTAACTCACATGTAGAATCACAAGGTGTTTCCAATGTATTGAGTATGAGAAATAAGAGGAAAGGAGTATAGAAGTATGTCTTTTAGTGTATTTACTCGAAGAAATAGGGCAATGTGGTGCCATTTACAAGGATGGAGAAGGCTAGGGAAGAAATAGGTTTTGGCGGGGCAAGTGAGACTTTCAAGTGGAGATGTGACATCTAGAACTCATAATAAAGAGATCCGGAAGGAAAGAATATGTATATGTCTAGATTTAAATCTAGATAGGTAGATATAGACATATATTTCATCATCATCAGTATACAGGTGACATTTCAAGACATTGAAATAGACCACATTATTTCTAGAATAATTTTAGAAAAGATGAGCATTTAGTACTGAGACTACAGAGATCAACTAGGGACAAACATTTCTTCTCAACCAGTAAAGGAGATTGGGGGGAAAACCCTTGTGAAAGATAAAAAATGAGGGCAAGGTGCAAAGTATCCAAGAGGAAAGAAAATATTGCAAGAAACGGAAAGGTGAGAGGTTGAGTTACATAAATCAGATTATATGGCATTTGGGTGTTGGAGACCTTGTCACAATCTTTTGCAGCAGAATAACGAGAACTGAAGCCATAATGGAGAGAGTTGGAGAATGAGTCAGAGGTGAAGAACTGGAAGCAATGCAAATAGATAACCCTTTTAGGATGCTTGGCAGTTAAGGAGTCAGAAGCTAGGTTACTTGAAAGTATGGGTGAGGACAAGATATCTTTTTTTAAGAGGGCAGATCCATCAACATGTCCACATGTTCACAGGGAAAGATTCTGTGAAAAGGGAGAAACTGATAAAGCAGATAAAAAAGGGCATGAAGTGAGAAACCATGTCTTTAAGATGGTGACAGATGGCATCTGCAGCATACCCTCTTCCTTGAATAGGGGAAGGCACACATACTTCCTGATATCAGAGGGAAGATAAAGATACACATTGATTGAAGACTGAAGGCAAAAGGAGAAGAAGGAGGCAGAGGATGAGATGGTTGGATTGCAACACCGATTCAACAGACACAAACTTGGGCAAAGTCTGAGAGATGGTGAGGGACTGGCTGTCTTGCTGCAGTCCACGGGGTTGCAAAGAGTCAGACATGACTTAGTGACTGAACAACAGCAACAGTGAGTGTACATTTGATGATGGGAAGCAGAGAAGTGGGAGTGTATTAAGCAGGGTTCCTGGTAGGTCAAAGGGTAGCTCAAAGCTCCCAGGGTTCCTGGGAGAGCTTGAAAACCAAGCCAGAGCTTAGCTTCCAGAAGTAACATGTGAAACTATCAGAACTAGACTGATAAAGAAATATCTGCTGCCATGACTGGTCCCAAAATGTGACATTTGCTCAGCTGGCACTTTTGCCCCCAGAATCTTGCCCATGCAGCCATCACTACTGTTTCTGCCACCAGGAAAGAAAGAGTATCCTTTTTCACTTTCTCGTCTTATAGTTATAGGCCCTTAGTTAAAGTCTGATACAGGAGTGTCTGATGGTGAAGGCTGTGCCCTCTCTCTGAGAATACGATAAAAGCAAGTAACAATATTGTAAAGTAAAAAAAAAAAAAAAAAAAAAACACACAAAAAAACAAAATATAAAGTGAAGGAGCTGAAGGAAACAAAAAAAAGCAAGTATGTCACATGATTAGCTTCTATAAAAAGAGATTTTTCTTTACTCCTTACAAAGATTCACATGGTAAAGAGTGAGTTCAAATATTGGACAGAAGAAAGAAGTATGCCACAAGTATTACCAAGGAAAGACAAAACATACTAACTTAAAAAAATCACAACAAAATACACAATAGGTATGTACCTTCAGAGATTTTAAGCTAGAAAAAACAGGGAAATCTTTTAGTTACAATAATGTAATACATACTTAAGCACAGTTGCAGACATTGTAATCCCTGATACTGAAGACTTTTCTAAAAGCAAAAAAGGTATTCCCAGTTTTAATATTTCACAACTTAACTATGATCCAAAAAAAATTCTTTTTCACCACTGGCATAGCTGTTACTCTGGTGTTCTGTATTCTTTTTCAGCTCATTAGAAGCCAACATTATTCTTTATTCCTTTCACTATTTTCGAAATATTGATACATACTGATGCTAAGAAATTGTAGGAAAGTTCCAAAAAAGAATTTTAAAATTCTGAAATCCTACCAATTCATTTATATATATAATAAGACTCTTGCTCCTTGGAAGGAAAGTGATAACAAATCTAAACAGCATATTAAAAGGCGGAGGCATTACTTTGCCAATAAAGGTCTGTATAGTCAAAGCTATGATTTTTCCAGTAGTCATGTACAGATGTGAGAGTTGATCCATAAAGAAGGCTGAGCACCAAAGAATTCTTTCTTTTGAACTGTGGTGCTGGAGAAGACTCTTGAGAGTCCCTTGGACTGCAAGGAGATCAAACCAGTCAATCCTAAAGGAAATCAACTCTTAATAGTCATTGGAAGGACTGATGCTGAAGCGCCAATACTTTGCCCACATGATGCAAAGAGCTGACTCATTGGGAATGACCCTGATGCTAGCAGAGATTGAGGGTAGGAGGAGAAGGGGATGGGGATGACAGAGGATAGCATCATCGACTCAACAGACATAGTCTGAGGAAACTCAGGGAGATGATGAAGAACAGGGAAGCCTGGTGCACTGAAATCCATGGGGTGGCATAGAGTCAACACAACTTAGTGACTAAACAGCAACAACAAATACGTGTGTGTGTATATATATATATCTACACAAAAATTTTCATAAATGCTATATTAGGCATGTAGGTCTTTAATTTCCTCTTTATGCCTGGTAAAATATTCATATTTCGCCATTCTATTTACATTGTATCTTTAATGGTTGTTTAGAGTATTCACCTGTTAACTTTTAAATGTCCCCAGTTTTTCACATTATAAACCACACTGTCATGAACATTCTTCAGAACAGAACTTTCCACATATGTATGGTTATCTTCTTAGGTGAAATTCTTAGAAGAGGGATTGCTGGGAGACAGGGAGTACACATTTTACCTCCTGGTACGTACTGTCCAAATCATGTCCAGAAATAAGTCACTGATTATAACTTTAACAGAATGGCATGAAAGTGCCCATGGGAACCAAGACTATTTTGAAGACACTTGGAGGAACTGGGCAGGGCTATATAATTTCATACCTTCTAAAGCAGCTAACCTTGATCTTCCAGAGTCGCTGGAGCTCTATAATCAAGTTGATATTTACTATTCCTCTCATATTTTTCCCTTCTGTGGATCAGTGAAGGAATGTAGTAACACAAAAAAAGCAGTCAGCCAGTAGCTCCAAACTTTGTGTTGACAAGATTCAAAATCAAAGTTCATGGGTTTCTATTCAGCCTACTTGTTCACCTACACAGGCTCCACATGATGAAACCTCATAAAATGTAGTTCCATGAGAGCATCTAGTCTAATCTCTTCCCTTCACAGCTTCTGTTTGTTGTTCTTTAGTCACTAAGTTGTATCTGATTCTTTTGCAACCTCATGGACTCTAGCCACCAGGCTTCTCTGTCCATGGGATTCTCCAAGCAAGAATACTGGAGCGGATTGCCATTCCCTCCTCCAGGGGATCTCCCCAACCCCAAGGAGGGAACCCAAGTCTTCTGCATCGGCAAGTGGATTCTTTACTACTGAGCCACCAGGTAAGCTCCCTCTTTACAGCTAAGGACATGAAAATCCAGAGGAATTTAGTAACTTACTCATATTCACACAGTTAGTTAGTTAAAAAAAAAAAAAAAAGAACCAAATTTAGTCCCTAAGCTATTTTCCTCCATCCATTTCTAGGTTATATTATGTCATATGAGTTCAAGCCATTCTTAGATATGTCAAGCATTTGGAGAAGTAGGTGATCTCTTTCAGGATTTGACTTTAAGCTCTATGTTGTGTGGCACAGCTCTATACGCCTGATTTGAAAGACATCTCTCAAAAGTTAGCAAATTAAAACCAAAATACGAATTGACACAAATAGCTTTTCGCACAACTCCTCCTAAAATAAATTCTTAAGAATAAAACACATTTAAACATACCTTGGGAATGTGTGACTAAGTCTTTGAATATTTCTATAGCAAAACAATAGTATATGACTAGTAATTTTGATCTTTTTTATCTTGGATGTTCTCACTTGCGATAGTGCCTCGTGATAAATTTTGAAGAAAGAAGGATTAGTCTTCACTGCTCTTCTTGGTGAGTGTTTTTAAACCAATTTCTCATTGATGGTCTTCCCAAATACTATATTTTGGTGCCTAACTTAGCTTATATACTACCCAAAGTGTTACACCCCAGTAAGAAAATTTCCTGATTTAAAAGGTTATATTTTTAGGAGCTGTGTGATCTGAGGAAGAAAGATGTTATTTCCACATAGTCCATTGAACCATTTGTGGACAAAAAATATTGAATATTTTCCTTTTCAGTGATATCATTTATTTGGAGATCTCCAAAGAGCTTCTACTTCTATATTGTTATCAAAAGCGTATATGGTCTTAGCCTTTTAGGAACTTACACATTCAACCCTTGTAATACATTCTGGTCAAGAAAGTATAATATATTCTCCCTTCACTTATGCAATATAGGCCACTAAAAATCACATATTCTTTTTTTCATTGCCAGTCAAATATTATCAACAATGACAATGGATTGCCTCTATCTTGGATATGTTTTTCTTTTCTTCAACCAAACATTCTTCATATTCCTTCCACTCCATTTTGGAGTATTACTCACTCAGAACAGACAATCTGCTACTCAATGACCCAGATTCCACAGACCCAGATTTCACAAGGTAGACAGGCACGTTCAAAGAAAAAGTACATTTTTAAGTTATGAGACAAACCTCTCAGTCACTCGGATTCAAAACTATGTATTCAGTTTTGATTCATTCTCAACCAAATCCCATATGAACAATCAGTCATCAGATTGTATTGATTTTTTCCTTTATCATGTAATTTATTTCTATTGTTTTTTTCCTTCATTACAGCCATTTTTCCTTATTAAGACCTCAATCTCATGCTTCATCAGTTTGCTCCATTGTCCTCTTTCTCTAATCTATATTTACATATTTATTAGAGACAATTTTTTAAGCCCTTTAGTCCAGTTATTCTTCTTATCAAAATCTTCAGTGACTCCCATATTACTTAACCTACAGATGGGTTAAGCTTAGTGTACGTTCTACATCCGTATGGCCATTTCATTTAAATCCCCATTCATAACACTCTTTCCAACTGAATCTTGAAAATCCTTCCTAGAGCCAATTCATAATCTTTGTTAACACAAATTTCAGATCATCCTCTACAAATCAGTCTTTTCTGTGGATCAATGAATGAATCAGATGTGACACCATGATATTTACACCATGTGACACCGTAGGCTTTCAGAATGAAATTTATCTCACTCTAGAATCAACATCTGTCTAAATCTGTCTCCAACTATCTTCTCATTTTTTTTCCCCAGAAACCCTCCATTGGCTCTTTATTCCAACCATACCATTTCATGAAAAACACCTTGTCTTTTCCACATCTATGAGTTGTCTCACAGCATTCCTCTAGCGTAAAATGACATTCTTGTTCCTGTCTTCCTAATGCTACTGATTTCTTTGCTACAACCTTTACTAGTTCCAGTTAATATATTGTGATAAATTCCATGCATAAATCTCTAGTCCTTTGGGTCTATATGATTCATTTAGTAATTGCCCATATGATAGCCTTGACATTATTTGTTATGTAATTGTGTATAACTATTTGACTCTTCATTTCTTTGTGTCTTGAATTGTAAAGTGGGTTGTATATTTCTGATTCGTATTTTCTTCCATACTCTGCAGTAGCAAGGGAGCTCATAAATACTAGCCAATATTCTAAGTAATTTTTTTTCCTTCTCATGAAAGGAGAAAATGATTTTAAAAATCAATAATATAAGAATGATAAGAGAGTGGAAAGAAATAAATGAAAACAAGAAAATTAAAAATATAACCAAAGTTAAAAAATAATAATAAAATGCGAGCTTATGTGTTGTGACTGAAGAGTGAGGTCACCATGCTAAAGATAATCTGACCTTTTGGAAACAGAAATCCTATCTGGCATTTATAAGCAAGAGCATGATATATACTACAGCAGAGAGATGAATTACACTAACTCTTCTTTCCCTTGGAGATATATTATCCAACTAACTGCCTGTGCTCTGTTTAGTTTTATAAAGCCAAATGAGATCATCCATATTCAGGCTTGTTCAACTCCACTCTCTCAAGTAGCAATCAAACAGCTGTCTTCAGTTGCAACTTTGTGACTCATAATACATTCATTCCAAAATGCCCTTGTACATCTTGTAGACTGTATCATCATCATCATAATAATAGTAACACTTAAGCATTGTGTACAATCTTTTTCATCTTCAAAGCATGCTTAAATTCTATAATGCAGTGAAAACGTGACAAGCTGAAAAGGTATGGAGGGCTTTATTGTTCTAGGAAAAGGATGTTGAACAGCGCAACCGTGATTACAGTGTCCAGGTCCCTGAGATGGTATACAGGTTGGAGTGTGCACCCAAAATGAAGTTTCTGAACTGAAAATGATCAGGTTGAAATGATCTCTCCCTTTAATGTCAATGGAACAGAGTCCTAGCCACTAGAGGAATAGCAACTGATTATGCATTTGACTTCAGAAAGTGTAGTACTAAGCTTCAACTTACGAAGAAATGAATATACCATCTATCAATTTAAAAGTCTATATCCAAGCTTAAATGTCTAGATGCTCATCTTTTGGAAAAAGTTCTTCATATAGTCAAGCTAAATTTTAAATGTTAGTTACAAGGTCATTCTTACCAGTAACCTGAACTACTTGCCACACTCATTTTTTTTTTTTTGTAGGCTCCTCTTTCTGCAGCTTGACTGACACGTTCTTTTGCTCCTCCAACATATCCTTGGAGTGTCTTCACTACTTTAGCTGTTTTGGGCTCTCATTCAGAAAAATCAAAATTGCTCCAAATTTCCTTATTTGAATCCCAGAAAGAAACAAACACATACCCACACACACTGCGTCCTTTTTGGACCTCAGTATATTTCTTTGTGAACCAACTCTTTCTGCTCAGTTTCTATCATCTATTACCCTGCTTCTCAATTTTCTCTTAAGGAAGCCGTAATGAGTCATCCTAAGAAGGGAACGACAGAGGATGAGATGGCTGGATGGCATCACCAACTCAATGGACGTGAGTCTGAGTGAACTCTGGGAGTTGGTGATGGACAGGGAGGCCTGGCGTGCTATGATTCATGGGGTCGCAAAGAGTCGATCACAGCTGAGCGACTGAACTGAACTGAACTGAACTGAATGGTTTCATTGGCCAGACTAAAAAAGTTACTAAAAGAATTCCACCTATTTGCTTTTTTGAAATTAATATATAAAAAGGATCATTGCAATAAAACATGGGGGTCATTGGCTTGAGTCCCAGGTAGGCAGTGAGGGTTGTGGATGACAGTCAGTGGAGAGAGGAAGGTATTTGTGTGATGTTGATCTGTAAATACTGGTTGCCGACTCCGATGCTGTGGCCCAGAGAGAGACTTCTCAGCACCCTATCTTTCCTCCCTGCTATTTCCTTTTTCCTTGGGTGGAGGGAACAGCACAGAGGGGGAGGGGCAGAGAGAAAACCAAACTACACCTCCTTCCCCTGTGGCATTCTGTGTTTATCCAGGAGGTCAGGGAACATATTTTCCCCCTGAGGATCCTTCCTGACCCTTCTGTAGACCCTCAGCAACGTTAATCTGGGTCATGACCCAAGGAAGGGAACCAATGATCTATGACAATTCTTAAGTATCTTTCAGGTTCACCACAGAATAGTACATTTTCAGTGATTTTCCACAGACGTTTTGCTTTATATTTGCTTAATTTATATCATTATTTCTGTAACCATTTCCAGTTCTTTAGGAACACTCATCTTTTAACATATTTCTTAGTGTTGACAATTTAATATAATGTTGGCATTCAACTGCAAACTCCATTAATATAGGTGCCCTTCTTGTCTTTAAGAAGCTAAAGGAAAATATATGTGTAATCCCCTCTAACTATCTTTATATAACAAAATATACTCTGAGCAGTTTTTTTTTTTTTGTATTTTGGGTCTTTTTCTTTCATATATTTTTTCTTGATGCTTAATTAATTCAGTGAGTGTTATTTAGGAAGGAAAATTAATGCTTTTCGAAACATAAATATTTCATCTCATTTCACATTCTTCTGAGCAACGCTATGTTTTTCCTAAAACTAATTTATTCTTATATTTTTATTCTCTTTTTCTAAGGTTCTATACCTTAAGATTTTTGTTTTCTGTTCATATCTGCTTACTTTAACTATAAAATACAGTTCAGTTCAGTCACTCAGTTGTGTCCGACTCCTTGCGACCCCATGAATTGCAGCATGCCAGGCCTCCCTGTCCATCACCAACTCCCGGAGTTCACTCAAACTCACGTCTATCGAGTCAGTGACGCCATCCAGCCATCTCATCCTCTGTCGTCCCCTTCTCCTCCTGCCCCCAATCCCTCCCACCATCAGAGTCTTTTCCAATGAGTCAACTCTTTGCATGAGGTGGCCCAAGTATTGGAGTTCCAGCTTTAGCATCATTCCTTCCAAAGAACACCCAGGACTGATCTCCTTTAGAATGGATTGGGTGGATCTCCTTGCAGTTCAATGGAGTCTCAAGAGTCTTCTCCAGCACCACAGTTCAAAAGCATCAATTCTTTGGTGCTCAGCTTTCTTCACAGTCCAACTCTCACATCCATACATGACTACTGGAAAAACCATAGCCTTGACTAGATGGACCTTTGTTGGCAAAGTAATGTCTCTGTTTTTGAATATGCTATCTAGGTTGGTCATAACTTTCCTTTCAAGGAGTAAGCATCTTTTAATTTCATGGCTGCAATCACCATCTGCAGTGATTTTGGAGCCCCCAAATTAAAGTCTGACACTGTTTCCTCTTCTCATTTTTGAAATGCCATGAAATCATTTACAATGTTTGGATATAACATTTAGGAGTCATATCTAAAGCAAAGGCTAAAGAGATACATCAAGATTCTTCTTTTTTTCTTTTTTGTACATGGTTCTTATAGACTTGGGGATTGGAATGAGTGAATGCATGGGTTAGTTTGCCTTTTGGCATATATGAGTCCTTGTTATAATGCGATATATTATATGTGAGGTTTGCTGTACCACATTATTTTTAAAATCCAACTCCATATAGTAACTTTTGCCAATAGTGTAATTCTTCTATAAGCACTCGTTATGATGATTAAATTAATTTTCCTCAACTTGAGCAAGCATTGAAATTTATATAATGAATATGTAAAGTCATGTTAGCTAAATTGCTTATGTTTTGCATATGTTCAAAAATATTCCTTGATGTTATCAGTCCAGAGTTAAGTCTATGAAACATTCATGATGCAGTGAGCAAGATCTCTAAGACAATAAAACTGCTTTCTTTGATTTTGAAGGAGACCCTTCATATACTTCTAACTGGTAAATTAAGTTTTCTCTATAGCTTAAAACTTCCCATTCTCTCTGAAATGTGTGCTAAGGTACTAGCATTTTTCAACAAAGTGCTCCAATCTAGAGACTGTTTCTTTTTTTGCATATGGTTCATTGATTTGAATATACATTTCAAAGATTTTATCTTTAACCCACATGCAAATTTCCTGAGTTAGGAATTCAAAAATTTTATGGGTATGCCACTTGTGCAGACATATCTTACTATGTAGGTTGAACTGGAGTAGCTTAGGGAAACAGAGTAACCACGGTAGTATTTTTCACATTAGCAAATTATTTCCAACCTGTCGTGGGCCGTGGTTACGACTGGTCTTCTTTGGTTGGAAGTCTTTACTTTCTCAGTCGTAAATCTTTAGCACAAAAAGTTCTGAGAATCATCAACCCATTGCTCATTTCAGAGTCTTGCAATCTATATTTAATTTAAAGAGAAAATGATGTTGAGTTTGTATAAGTATACAACTTAAACATGTTTCTTTTATAACAAGTTAGATAAAATAGCAAAATATATATTAATTGTTAAGATGAAATAAATATTGTGCCTATATCAAAGAAGAAAGCTAAAATAAAGCTTTTTCTGGGGTATCTTGTATGATGATATCTGAGTGCATTTCTTCATGGTAATAAAACACTACTATATTCAATCAACTTTTTCTACAAATTTGAGAGTGTTTAAGATATTTTGTGAGCTTCTGGGGAGGCATGGTGGGAAAGAATCCGGCTGCCAATCTAGGAGATGCAAGAGACATGGGTTCAATCCCTGGATTGAGAAAATCCCCTGGAGTAGGAAATGGCCGCCCATTCAATATTCTTCCTGGGAAATGCCATGGACAGAGGGGCCTGGCGGGCTATAGTCCGTGGGTTCGCAAAGAGTCAGACACGACGGTGCACACATGCACACACACGATATTTTGTCTCTGTTTCTTTCTTTTACTTTTTTTCCTTGTACCGGGAGAATACTAAGTGGGAGTTAGAAATACTTAGAATCAAATAATCACAGAATTGAAAGGAATCTAAAAACTTGACCAATTGCCCAAGCAATGTAGAAATCCCTTTGTTCTATTCAGTCTCTCCCTAAACAGTCCCAAAGAGAGACAGGAAAATGATTGCCTCATAAGATAGGCGGATTCAGTTTTTGGTATTTCTAATTGAAAGAAACCTCTTCCCTGGTTTCCTGCGACATCCACCAATTGTTCCTGCCTACAGACTCTGGATCTGCTCAAAACAATCTATTCATGGCTGTGTCCTTCTACTTTACATCTTTGGAAAGGACTCTTTCCATCTTCTTAAGTCCCTCAGTGGTTTGCCCTTAGGATGGGGGTGCCCTTCATCCGCCTTTTCACTCTTGTTTCGACCGGCTTAACTTTGGCAATATCCTCCAAATGTTGGTGCCACCAAAACCAGAAACAGAAGTGTTGCGTTGAGTTCTGACTAGCTGTAGATGCAATGGTAATCCTGTTTTCCTTCAGCTAACATTAATAGACCCTGTCATGTTGTCACCATTTTAGCATCACTCTCTCTTACCCAGTGGCCTAACACAGTATGTTGGCAGTTACAAACCACAAGTACTTTTCAGGCAGCGCTTGATATATACATTTTTATCTCTCCTGAAATAGTAAATAATTTTATCACCTAAAACACCCTACTGCTTTGGTTTAAATTATGGTTTTTGATAATCATTTCAGTGATTTGTGATGAAATTCAGAAATGAGGTTTGGGGCAGTTTTTTTTAGGTTACCCATGAAGACTTCTAGTAATTACTGCATTTTTCCTTACTTACTTATAAGCCATCTATTTGATAACCTGATCTCAAATTTGACTGGGAGCTGACAAGGTTGCCAACATGGAGTTGATGCAATTTGCTTTTGCCCCTATTAGAGCACTGGAATATTTTCATGTCTAGTCTTCTGGCACCTCTTTTGTTGACCATGATTTCTTAAATATTACTGACACTGGTTTCATCATCACATCTGCAAGTTCTTTCAGCACCATGCATGTTATTCATAAGGAGACTGGAACTCATTTGAAGGGTTAGGTACTTTCTTCTATCTCCTCATCTATCTTGGAGTCCAATTCCCTCTTAACGATGTTTGTTCTAACTTTTCCAGTTTTCAAGATCATGCTCCTTGAGAGAAAAGTTGGGAAAAAAGAATTTGAGTAGTTCTGCTTATTTTTGTTGTTGTTGCCTATTAACATTACAACATCTTTCTTAAGCAATGTGGATAACCCTTCCGTGTTCGTATTCGGAAATAAAACGGTCTCATTAACAAGAACAACAAAAATCTATTTTTATTTTCAGCATTCTGATCACTAGTAATTAAAAGTATTAATATTAATCAGTGTACAGAGACTTTCTTAAGCCATGGCAATGGAGACCTCCCTTGTACAGAAATAGTATGTGATCAATCCAAGATGAAATCCGAATTCCACATTATTCTTTCTAAGTGATGAGAGGATCATTAAAGACAATTTCCTTTTATTTTTTAAGTTAAATAAGTTGTTGTAAAATAGGAGAAAGGTTTGTTTTCAAATCAAATAATAAAACAATTTAAAATCAAGTTATTGGATTTTTATAGAAAATATGCTCATCTTTGTGATTTTTACTTTGTATGTTTAACAGTTTCCTTTTTAAAAGATTCTGCAAGACAGGAAAATTTGTTTTTCTAAACCTTGCAGAATTTACAATGGTTAGTAGAAGTTCTGTGAAGACAACATGGATACAAGGTCCTGTAAAAATGGGAATCCATCTGACACTCAGGTTTAAGGATCCTGGAAGAACCAATGATTTGAGGTCCTTTGAATACTTTGTAAACAGGTTACAAGGCATTTGGGGTTTCCCTTTTCACTATTTAGTATTTAGGAGATGATATGTATTAACTGTTTAACATATGGCTAAATTGATTTATTTACACAGGTTTGCCTATACGAAATACATGTCAATATGTACACATTTATGCATTACTCTCAGTCTAAGGAAACATTAATTAGCATCTATGCATACAAACAGGCACCTTCACTACATCACTTTTTAAACCATACATATAAAAACATTTTGAGTTTTGCTCGAAAAGTGCTAATGCTTCAGAGAAATGTGACTTTATTTTTGTATATAAACATCTGCCAAAACAGTGTATTTTCAGGCAAAATAGTTGAAAAACTTCAACTTATTAAAGATAAATTACAAATGCACACAACATGTTAGTATATCAAAAACAGGAGTAATATTAATCTTAATTTCTCAGGTTAAAGAATTACTGATAGCATTTTCGGGGAAAATTTAGACAAATTAAATGATAATCATTATTACTGCAAAAATGGAAAACATATAGAAATTTTAAAATGGAATTGCTTTGCAAAATTAGCCAAAAGTTCTAAAAAACACTTTAAAATTCATCACTGTGTAACAAAATTAAATAAATAGTAACACAACCAGTAGGAATAGCTAGATGGTATTTCTAAACATATGTGAAATAAAACTGTCTACATAATAACGGGGGGCTGATAAGTTATGGAAAGGCGTATATACATGGTGATGAATATCTTCCTGGGATGTATGGAAGGGGTTATCACCAGACAGCAGGAAATACAGCTAAACATTCAGCAACAGCCCATGGGATTTAAACCCATGGCTTGCAAAGACATTCTTCTGCATCAGGCTCAGTCCAAGTAGGCTGTCAGCGTGACTTATGTCACCCTTGTTCTTTTACTGCCCTTGTGATTCTACCTCTGTGTGGTTTTATTTATTTCTCTTTTTCCTACTCTGCTTGCCTGCATACTTTCTCCCTACTTGGTCAGCTTGCTGATTGCTACAATGGTAGACTATAATCTGCTTTGTTTATCTCAAACAACTGTAGTGGTTAGGAAGAAATTATTCTAGTATTGATTCATCTTTTGCAAACCACGGTCTTTGGTAACATTCAGTGGAATGGGACTGACTCTACTATCAGTTCAGTTCAGTTATTTCAGTCGCTCAGTCATGTCCAACTCTTTGCGACCCCATGAATCACAGCACGCCAGGCCTCCTGTCCATCACCAACTTCCGGAGATCACTCAGACTCATGTCCATCAAGTCGGTGATGCCATCCAGCCATCTCATCCTCTGTTGTCCCCTTCTCCTCCTGCCCCCAATTTCTCCCAGCATCACAGTCTTTTCCAATGAGTCAACTCTTCACATGAGGTGGCCAAATTACTAGAGTTTCAGCTTCAGCATCATTTCCTCCAAAGAAATCCCGGGGCTGATCTCCTTCAGAATGGACTGGTTGGATCTCCTTGCAGTCCAAGGGACTCTCAAGAGTCTTCTCCAACACCACAATTCGAAAGAATCAATTCTTTGGCACTCAGCTTTCTTCACAGTCCAACTCTCACATCCATACACGACCAGTGGAAAAACCATAGCCTTGACTAGACGGACCTTTGTTGGCAAAGTAATGTCTCTGCTTTTCAATATGCTATCTAGGTTGCTCATAACTTTTCTACTATAGATCAGTTTAATTCATTCTGTACCATGGCTATTAATATAAACTATAGGTGAACTGGCCAGCCAAGTCACAGTTAATGCCTTTGGGTGCGGGGAAATAGAAGAGAAGGTAAGCTATAGGTTGTGTGAGGGCAAAGCCTGCATCAACTTTGTTTACCAATTCTTAGCACTTAGCACAGAGTAGGTACACAAAAATATATGCTGAATATTCTCTACATGGACTATTTATGGCAGCCCAGTCCCAAAAACTTAATAAAAAATTATATGAACTCTGTGGACAGTTTAATTGTTCATGTTTTGATTTATATATACAGTTGTCTCTCTCTTGTATTCTATCCATAACTGTTGTCTTAGAGCAGAAATATACCCTAGATACCATTTTATATACAATAAAACTGAGGTCTACAATAATTTGGATGTACAACAAAAATCTAAAATGCTTATATACCTACATAAATGCAGATATTTGAGTGTTCTTACTATATCCTAAGTTATAGCAATGAATTAAAACAACCAAATAAATAGTAACATGGAATTTTTTTTCCCTCATGGAATTTACATTTTGCTTTTCCTACCAAAGAACTGAGCTACAATGAGTGTGCTATATATATGTTAGAAAAATGACTTGCTCGCCCAGTTAGTTAGGGACCTGAAATTTCCATGCAGGTCTCTAAATCCTTAATATTTGTAATTTTTCTGATATTACAAATACTCTAATTACAGATACTATACTGGCCCTGTTAATCATCCAACTTATAATTTGCCAAATAACTTCAAGGTGAGATAGTAACTTTTTAATTATACCTACCTTTTGGTAATAGTCACAAAATAAATGTGTTTCTGTAGGGGTGGGAAGGAGGGAATGATCGAGGCTGCCAAACTGCAGAAGTTCTCTCTCTCTCCCTTACATAATTCAGTGATTTCATAGGCATTATTCATCCCATTTTCTAGATGGGCAAAATGACACTGGGAAAAAAAATAACATACTAGTAACTGTCATAAATGGGTTTTGACCACAGAGATGCTCGGCTTCAAATCACACACTTGGGATAACACTACCTACAAGTAATCCTGTGCTGCCAAGCTAATCTGCCAGGAAATTAACCTTCAGAGTGTGACTCACTCCCCAAGGGATTTTAGGGCTACTGGTGCTCCATCGCACCTGGATCTTCAGGTGTCATCTTAGGGAGTCCCACTGAAACCTGATATATTTTCAATGTCAAAAGGAAAATTAAATACTGCATAAAACCACCAACATAGCCTGCATTTTTGACTCTGACTCAGTAATGATTTCTATTTCACTTATAAAAGTAATATGAGCTAGCTAGCAGAAGACTGTGAATGTGAGTCTCCTTAAGAAATTAATATTCCAGCTTTCGAACTAAAACGATTGCCAAATCCCAGAGACATAAATCTTCTTGGAACCCTGCTGCAGTGGAATTTGTTGAACACAGTCTCTCGAAATACTTCTTTCCCCGGGCTCCTGGACGTTCTCAGGCATCTTTGACTTCCCTTTCTGAGTTTCTTTCAATCGGGGTTGTACTCAGGAGTTCTGCATTCCAATGCTCTTCTAAGTCAATGTAATCCCCACCCCACCCCCGCTGTGATCACATCCCTCTATCATGATTTTAACAACCAGAAATAGATTGATGGCTCCCACATCTTTAGCTCTACCCTGATCTTTCCTCGGATCTACAGATATGTAAATCAAAACTCCTAATGGACATTTCCCTTTGAATTTCCCAGTTAGCTCACATCTTGTTTGGACAAAGATGGAATTGCACAGTGATGAAATAGTCGATTCATCAGAAAGAAACAATAACCTTAATGGAGACATAGAGCTCAGTCTTGCCTCATCCTTTGAGACCCTTTGGACTGTAGCCCGCCAGGCTCCACTGTCCAGGGGATTTTTCAGGCAAGAATCCTGGAGTGGGTGGCCATTTCCTCCTCTAGGGGATCTTCCCGATTCAGGGATTAAACTCCCTTCTCCTGCATCCCCTACACTGTAGGCAGATTCTTTACTTGCTGAGCCATCAGGGAACATTTTACTTTGCTAAAATTTAAAAATATCTTCTCCCATATCTTGTCACCTGTTCTTCACTGTGCATTTGCTTTGTGATGTGCGTTAGTTTCTCCAGCCCTTAAACACAAGTCAGATGATTGACTTTCATGCTTATGGTTCATGAATGTGTTAGCCTCTAGCGGAGTGTCTGCAAGATCCTCACAGTGCCTCTCACTTCTTCAGCTTTAAGCTCCTCCTTCTCAATAGCTCTCAAACCCAGCACCTCATCCCATCCAGTGTGGATCAGGGCTTCTTAAACTTCAGGGAGCACGTGAATAACCAGGGGATCCAGACCAAAGAGATGATGATGCACTAGGGTCTGGGTGGAACTAGAGGATTTTGCTCCCAGGTTATACACACACTGCTGTCTGCAGATCACACTTTAGAATCACTCAACTTTGGAAAATTTTTACTTTATGTGAGAGCATAGATGATTTATAATGTTGTGTTAATTTCAGGTTTACAGCAATGTGATTCAGTTGTATGTTTACATGTTTCTATTCTTTTTCAAATTCTTTCCCATTAAGGTTATTGCAGAGTATCAGGCAGCAGTCCCTGCACTATATAGTAGGTCCTTGTTGGTTATCCATTTTATATACAGTAGTGTGTACATTGCCTCCATAATTGTCCTCTTACCTCAGCCTCCCTTTACACTGACTCTAGAATGAATTGGAAAACAACCTATGTCTGCTACTTAAAGCCCTTCTCAGGTATGAGAGAAAATCCATGCTTCTTCCTCTCAAGACCTAGCTCCCATCTGTCAACCTCTCAAGACCATCCCACAACATCTCACAGATTTCAATAGACCAATAATATTGGACTCATCTTAAGTGTTCTTTCTTTCAGGAAGTCTTCTCAGATTTGCAGCATCTTCTCTTTTCATTATGATATTTCCCATATGCTCCTGGATGTTTTTTTTTTTCCCGTGTGTTTATTTCCTGTTATAGCTCCTTAAGGTACAGGACCATGTCTTGATCACCTTTGTGATCCACTCTGCCTAGGATAACACTATCAAATTACAGATATTCAGCAATTTTTCTGAGTTAAACCAAAGATGCTTAAATTTTCCACTTTCCCCTTTTGAAAGCGCATCAGCCTCTTGAAGGCAAAATATGAATATGCCATCACATTTTTGGTGGACAACTGTAGCATAAGCTCTGAAACCTTGGACCCTTTTCAGAAACAGTAGTGGAGAATGATTCAACAAATTAGAAACTCATTGCTTCTAAGTCTTGTCTTTCTTTGTAGCACATTTTGTTCATGAACCTTAGATAAATATCCTATTTTTTTATTATCTGGAAATATGGAAACGTATATCACATTACCTGCCAGTCACATTGCTTTGAGAAACTAATTTGTAATTATAAATGCCAGATATGAAGAGGAGAAACATTGAAACACAGAAAAAGTACTAGGTAAAGCCATAAAGTTAATAGGACTGAGATATTTTTTAAAAGAAGGATGAAAAATTAAACTTACAGCAGTGTCCAGAATATATAATTGATGTTAATTTATAAACTTATTAACATTATTAATTTTAAACTATGTCTTCTCATTTTTAACATGCAGGAGTCCTATTTGAAGTGAATAATACATTCAGCCAAAACACTCTGATGTCAGCTACAATCACAGATGAGGTAAAAAAACAAAGTTTGGGTTTCCTTCTGGCTGTGTTTAGATGACTTATTAAAATGTGCAGGTACGGGAAACCTCTCCTATTGGTAGACCCACAGCTGCACATTTCACTCCCTGCTTTGGCAACATACCAGGGAAAATTCATGATTGATGACCTGTGGAAAGATTAGAAGAAGGAAAAAAATATGCTACACTTGCTTCTCTGCAAGCAGACCAAATTTCCCTTGTTTTTAAATAACCATTTTCATCCTCAAAACTGTTTGCATGTAGGCAAATTCAGCTGATTTTAAAAGTTTCTCTCTATGAGAAATCATAAAGTTAAATAACTTTAGTTTATGGAAAAATGAACCTTTTAGAATTATTGTGACGTCCAGTGTTCCCTTTAAGTTAATGCATCTCAGGACTAGTTCAATTGATTTTACAAATAGGTGATGCTCTTAGGAGAATTAATACACGCGTTACAAACATAAACCAGTTTCTACTGAATAGTTTACATTACTGTCTGACTTGCTTATTTTTTTGTGATCGAAAAAATACATTATATAATTTGCTCCTACAATTTAAGGATTTAGTTCCTCTAATTTTCCAGGTGAAACAGTCTTTAATTGTCCACACCTACATTCTTTTGAATGGGTGAGGACTGCCCCCAAAGATCTCTGTCTTAAAGGAGCAGCTTTTCTTTTTCCTTCTTTTCTGTAGGTGGCATTTAAAAAAAAAAAATCCTTATTGCATTGCATAATTTACATAAATGTGACTGCCCCATTTGAAACTTTTACAAAGGAAAAACCCCTTCCTCATGACCAGGTAAAGTTTAGATTCTCATACAGGGCAGGATATTCTGCTTTGGAAGCATACAACTTTATATTTACTCTGAACTCTTTGAAAGTTGGAAACAAGGCTGTTTTCTAGCCAAAGGACATGAAAATCAAGTTATATATTGAAAAAGTGAAACTGTTAGCCACTCAGTCATGTCTGACTCTTTGCGACCCCATGGACAGTAGCCTGCCAGAATCCTCTGTCCTTGGGATTCTCTAGGCAAGAATACTGGAGTGGGTAGCCATTCTCTTCTCCAGGGGATCTTCCTGACCCAGAGATCAAACCTGAGTCTCCTGCATTGCAGGCAGATTCTCTATCATCTGAGCAACCAGGGAATATATTGAAAGGGCCTGGCAAAGTTCGACTTCTCAGAAAACGTTCCTGGTGGAGAGCTGAAACGGGGAATGCATGAGGGGACAGAGTGCATGAACTCATATCATGCACAACTTACTTCTGGAAATTATCCTCTTCCAGGACATACAAAATAATGTGTTCACTCACCTCATTTGGTAGAATTTCATTAAATCATATTTGCATTTACAAGGCACCATTTATCCAAGGTTAGTTATGGAGTATTATTATGAGACAAAATAGTCAACAAAAATGAAACAGGGAAGAAGAAAAAAAAGGATTCTTAGAAAATTATTTGTACTGAGATTAACATCAGGAAATTTTAGTAGCCAAAAAGCTATCCTAGGTAACAAAATGCTATCTGCAAATTACCACTTCTTAATTACCTAAGAAATATGAAATCAACATTTTTAAAATGTTGGGTTTGGGGGATTAAAAGGCTCTATTTTTTGGCAGCAGGGTTAAAATTAAGCTCAACTCAAAATTATTTCATCTGTGAAAGAATGTAAAAACATAAATTAATTCCTGGAAGTGTGGAATGGTATCAAAGGACAGGAAAGATAAATGAAGTTTGCATGGTTTTCAGGTGTTGTCTTTCTCTTAAAGTTACCCAACAGAATCAGAATTGAAACGCACAGCTTCAAGAAAATACTGCTAACCTTGGAGTATTTCCTTTCTAAAGAAATAACTTCTCATTGGGAGGGAAATATATGGCAGTTCTAACACAGGACTCAGAGTACTCAGTTTTGTGTGTGCTTCAATTATTACAGTAGTAAAATTGTTGAATGTTCATTGAAAATAGCATCCACAATAAATTGCATTCCTCTACATGTAAAGGGAAAATCATGATGAAAATAAGTGTCTTATTTGAGAATGATTCCATTCCCTCCAATCTAAATGAGACTACTTGCCTATTTCTCCCAATGCAATTATCTTTTCCTCCTTCTTCTCAACCCCTCTCCTTTTCTACTGTGCACTGGAAAAAACAAGGGTACAAATTTGTTAAGAGTTTTTTTTTTTTTTCCATTAATTCAAATAAGGACATTAAGTATGTTGACTAATATTTTTAGGTGAAATCTTCTTATCAGGAACCACCTTCACATTAGACATCGCTGATCAGTACTGACTTTCTGAGATTTTCCTGGAAGTGAGAGCTAAATAAAGAAATGAAATGATGCACTTAATGCACTTAGCACAGCCATCGCATACAAGGGCCTGGAAAATTTTTGTTATGATATGATGATGATGGTACAATACAGCCATACATAGAGCAAGTGGTAACTACTATAGTGAAGCCCAGTTGCAAGCCATAGTGACTTATATATATATTGTAATGCACAGAAAATTTTAAAAATTTAAACTTTAAGATCTAGTGTTCTGGGCTTACAAAAAGTTGTAACAGATCTATATTAGCAATGGATATTTTTTATATCTTTAAAAATTACACCTTAAATTTATAGAAATTTGGTTTTCACTTTTCAGGTTAAGCATTTAGTTTTGAATTTTAAGAAAAGAAAATCAGCATCAATCCACTATTAGCAAATCAAAAGTGATAATCTGTTGGAATAAAAATTTTAAAATTGCATCAAGCAGCTTAGAGAAATGTAGGATTATACTTTACTAGGGGGATATGAGCCTTTTGTTTACTGGAAAAGCTTGTTTCTGAAATGTGGGTCTGATATGTTAACTAGTTCTGCAAAATACATTTTAGAATCCTCACATATAACCTGGCAGGTTAAAACACACGTCTAGAATCCTCAAGAAATCACAACAGTGAAGACATTTGTGTGCTGGAGGAATTACTGTTTCTCATGACATTTTCTTTAGAAGTTCTCTTGGAATCAAGTTTCCAAATCTTCCTAGGAGCCTTGCTCAGGAGGAAAAAAAATAGTTGTCAAATTCTAAAAATGAATGTTTGGGAATTACTTACTCGTGCTCCTAGCAAAGACAAGTTGTCTCAATAATTTTTTAAAACTCGTGATCCATGAAGCTCAGAAGTAAACAGTGTCCTAGCTTCCTATGCTGATTCTTAAATGTGAAATGAGACATCTCGGATCCTGCGATGTGTCAAATATTTGTGGTGTTCATTTTACTGATTTAAAATTTAATAAGGAAATAATACTCTGCTAGCTATGTGAAAGAAAAGTAGCACAGCAGACATCAAGCTGAGAGAAAAGTCTGTGTCTCTCTCCTATATTTTAATTATGGTAAAGTTGGGTCAAGATAATTCTTCAGTCAAGAATTTTCAGTTTTATCTTCCTCCTGCAATTAATTTTAAAAATTCAAAAGAAAACTTGGATGAACAAGGAGAAATGAACCCTTTTTCATTCTTTTGGAGAATGAGAGATAATTTGGGAGACCTAAGGAATAGTCAACATTTAAATGTCAGATTAAAAATATGCCAACGCAGTCTTTTTTAAAGAAATACAATCTTTTTTTAAAAGTTTTTATTGGAGAAAACTATTTTTGCTTAAACATATCTAGTGTTTGTTTTCTTTGCCAATTCTTTACATATGCCCATAAATAAATAATCTTTTTTCATCTTTAATAAATTCCACATACCTGGTCTCAAATTACTAAATCATACTGGTCAGTATGTTTTGGATAAAGTTACTAAGCCAATTCAGAGAAAGACTTCTTGAGAAACACCAGGGTGACATGGTCTCTTGATAGAAAATAACTCAATGATCTCTAACAGAACCATTTTCTAGGAAAAAAAAAATGGAGTCATGGTATTGATTTTTGATTAAGTTTAGATCCAGTTAGGATAGTTGGATATTCAGAAAATATCAATAATTTCCATTCCACTTTCAAAAGTGCCCCTCTCTTAAAAACTTTTGTCACTGCAATGTGACTGCCTTTTAAAAGTTGTCAGCTACTTAGAATGAAGGGGCACTCTTTGTTTGTCAGTTCATTAATTTATTTAAGATGTGTGTATGGTCAGCTTCATGAAGGTAATAAATCTCTTTTGGAGAGACAGATAATTACTTTAACATGGCAAGACACAATAACACAGGACTTAATACAAAGCAAGCTTAACATATGCATGATAGGAAACAATAGAATGTAAGTATTAATAGAAAATAAAAAACTGTTCTCAATTACATAATCATGGAAGAGAGCACATTTAGAAGTCGAACATTTGATATTTTCTCCCTCTAACAAGCTTGCCTTATTGCTAGATACTTTCCCACATTAAAATTCCACTAATGCCACCGTATTCAGATCTCTAGGGAACCCTGTCTCCTCTTGAAAATATTTTGGGGTTTCACAGAAATCATTTGCCTGTCTCCCTGGATTGAACCTCAAAGACTCCTTTGACGCAAGTGTTGTTTTGACCACGTGAACATGGTTTCCATTTTTTAACTAGATTAAAACATGCATGAACAAACTGCTTATTGAACTTTAATGTTGCTTTGTTGCTTTGATGGCTTACAGATTTCTGTTCCATAGATGGTTTTCCCCCATACATTCTAAAAGTGAAATGATACATTGTAATTTGAATGATAATTTTGTTTTGATGATTTAATTGATAGCAGACAGAGGGATACGATCCCTGTTTTTCCATTTATGTTTTTCCCCCTTGCTGAACAGATGAGACAACTAGGACTTTCATAAACATCTGTAAATAATTAAGGGATGTTACACTAAACTGTATTTCCTTTACCTTCACCCGGGCTTTTCTTGGGGAACTATATGGTAATCCTAGTTTAGAAAAAGAGCACCTTCCTCTTGTCACTCAGAAATCCTTGCCCTTTCTTTTTGTCAGTTTAGGTGATGATTAAAGGCAATCTGCCCACGTTAATTTTCATGACGCCAGGGAAAGTCTTCCCACACCCTTTATTGTTATCATTCCGACAGTCTGTATCCACGAACTCCATCTTCAGCAGAGCACTCTAATAATGCAGTCTTTTTCGTTTTTTTTTTTTTTTAAACTAGGATTTTCAAAACTGTTCCTACGTTTTTACAAACCTATTTTGAAAAAGCATCGTGTAAAAAGCTGGGGGAAAAAATTAGAACATGGTTACTAATCTTCCTTGATTCTCTAGCCATACCATATTTTAGAAGAGCTGTTTATCTTTGCATGGACATGTAAAAAAAAGGAGAATGCCAGCTGTTCAAACCTGCTCCACCTCTGTTGCATCCAAGAAGCGATTCATTTCCGTTTATCAGCTATTAAAAAGATTAGATTACATCCCAAATGGACTCTGACTTGACTTTCAATGAGGAGCATTCTCAATAGATGAAAAAAAAAAAAGTTAATTCAGCTACCAAAATATCTCTGTTGGCTTCAGTCCCAACAGGACCTTACAGCCCAGGAGAAAGAAAAATTCTATCAGCAAACTGAAAAACAAATCAAAGCTCTCTTATTGAGTGCTGTTTGGTTATCCTAACACATACAAGGTCAAAGTTTGAGAAGCTACTATATATTTATTTTGACCTGCTGCCTTGAGTTGTTCAATGTTGTTTTGTATTTATAGAAAGTCATAGCCTTGGGAAGTCTTATGGCATTCCCTAGATAAATTGTTTTTCTCTAAATCTACCTTCTAAATTCCTCCGTCCACTCCTACGCACCCCTACGTGAGCACAGTTTGTATTCCTGTAGTTGGTTAGACTTTTCCACTGAAAAGTTCAGGAAAATTGAAAGAATTTTTGTTAATCACTATGAGATTTATTGGAGGTAGAAACAGAGTTGGGGTGAAATCTTAACTGTTTTTAATGTCTTCTGAGAAGTCTAGTTGGGATTTTTACACTTTGATTGAAACATAATTTCCGTATAAACCACTGTAGCTAAATAGCCTGCTGGAAGGAGTTTCACAAACTGGACAAACTCATATCTCCATTACTCTGGGTGGACAAACGGTGAATGCCAGCATCCCAGGAGTGAGTACCTCTCAGGCTGGTCCCTTCTCTCTGCCAATGGCACCCACTCTCCTAAATTTTTACATACTTTTTTAGAGAGGAGACCTGAGTTCGATCCCTGGGTCAGGAAGATCCCCTGGAGAAGGAAATGGCAACCCACTCCAGTACTCTTGCCTGGAGAATCCCAGGGAGGGAGGAGCCTGGTAGGCTACAGTCCATGGGGTCGCAGAGTCAGACATGACTGAACGACCTCTGTTTTCGGTTTAGAGAGGTTAGTGAACTATTATGAAGTCACCACTTTCTTAATATCCACCATTCAGACAGGGAAGGCTGGCGTGCTGCAGTCGATGGGGTCGCAAATAGGCGGACACAAACAACAAAGTTCGAAAATCTGCACTGTGTCAGCTACCCCAAAGCCTTTCCACATACCTCATCCTAACTGTAGCTCTTGCCTCCCTTCAAACGTAACCACCATCCTGATGTTTATACTAATATTGCCATTGCTTTTACTTTTACGGTTTTGGCACCCAAGCTTGACTCCCTAGACATTATATGCTTTGTACTTAATTTTGATAGTTTCGGTCCCTCTCAGAGCATTTTCAAACAATTGTATACAATATTGATTTGTCTTTTCTTGCTATGGGCACATGTCGACGTTTATACCACATGCTGAAAATCTTGGTATGATGGAGTTTGCAGGAAAAACAGTGTCTTAGTCAGTGGTCTGAGGAAAGAAAGAAATCAGTAACCAGAACTCTAACTCCCCTCTGAAGAGGCCCAGGAATGAAGCAGCCAGGAGGGAAAATTAACCACCTTCACTTAACTGAGTTCTCCCCCCAGGCCAAATGTGTGATTACTGACAGACAGAGTTGCATTTTGCCTGTTTGTACCTTACCTAATGTATGAATGAACAGAGCGCTACAGTCTCCAGCCCTGACAGTCGCTTTTTCCTTGTAAAGCGCATATATTCATCACCTCATTAAAATGAAGAAAATGAACAAAATATAAACAAGTTAGATGGGAGGACAGTAAGGGTGGTCTACTATTAAATCCTAAACCAGAAGAAGAGATTGCTCCGGGAGCAGACCTGGCGGGGGGGTGTGTGTGTGTGAGTCTTCATGGCCACTGCAAGTCTGTCTTTTCATTGTCATTAGCATTTTGTTCAAAAATGGGCCAAGACACAGGGGCAGGGTGTCTCAGTAGAAACTGAGAAACAGCAAAATCACAGACACACACACACAAACATGTCCATAGGAAAAACAACCCTCCCCACCTAAACTCCTTGATATGCACAGTATTTCTTTTGGCAAAGTTTAGACACATCTTTCTAGTTAACAAATGTATTCTGCTGTCAGCTCCTTTTAAGAATTATACTCCATGCCTCATGCCAAATAACCTCTTTAAATATTAATAAATAACTCAAGGTATCTTAGAGAGTCTATGCTTGAGGAATTATGCTAATACTTTGAATAGAAATGACAGAGGGAATCCCCCCTCAGATATCTGCTCCCAGAAACAGGCTTCCTCAATTCGACCTCCAAGCTGGTGCATTCCCACAAAAGGGGGAGAAAAAAAAGAAAGTCAACTTCTTTGATTCCTTTGAGTTATACTGTGCACAGACCCAGTGAAAGCCTCCTTCTAAACTCTGTGGTTTCATTGCCAAAATTCTCCAAACTTTGGTCAGTCCAAATCTGGCCATCCTGATCTTAATCATACAACCTCCATCACAGCATTTCCTGCTAAAACAAGAAAGACGAATCCTAAGGAAACAGAAGAACTCACTAAATCTCCTTCTGTTGCCTGCGTCCACGTGGTGGGACCTTGAAGGAACCCTTCGATTAATCCTGCTACCATAGGGCATGCCTTGTGTTTCCTGCACGGCCATCATCAACTTTGTGTATGTGTGTTTTCTTGTCTTTATCGCAGTCAGCTGATTTTATTTTTGAGCCAATGATTGTTCTCTCGGTTGTCTTTAAAATATTCCAAGTTATCCGTTCAGCAAATCACCCTTCCCACATGGACTTTGTCCAAGAGATATAAACAGCTTTGTAGTTGAGATATGCATCAACTGAGTTTCATGACATCAGCAAAGGCTGAGGTAATTTATAGAGGAGCCTGAGGATTAAGGAGAAAGAGCTTATGATGTGATGGTGTCTCAGCCTTCTTCACAGGGGGAGGTTAAGAGAATATTAACTCCAGCTCTCAATTTCCTCCAAGCACAGTATCAAACAAGCCTTATAGCCATACTCATGCCATGCAACTCAAACAGAATAAGTTTGCTACTATTAAGCGGCATTATTCTATCACTATGAATTAATATGCCCCCAAATCAAAGCTGATCCTCTTAGTTAAGTATTTCCAATATTGTTTTGTTCTGAATTAGGGGTATAGGGCATACAGAATATTATAACAAATTATTAGAAAGTCACTCTTCTATAATGCAAAAAGATATATAATTTGTTAATATTTGGATAATGTATGTCTGTGTATAAATACACAAGTATCTATGTACATCTGTGTATGAATATATGTATCTATATACATATATAGGTGGAGAAGGAAATGGCAACCCACTCCAGTGTTCTTGCCTGGAGAATCCCAGGGACGGGGGAGCCTGGTGGACTGCCACCTATGGGGTCACATAGAGTCGGACATGACTGAAGCGACTTAGTATGTATGTGTATATATATAATTGCTATTTGAGCTAGTTATGTTCCTAGAGTTGCTATTAATACTGAATTAGCAAATCCTGAGCCATTGCTCCTATGGGAAATATGAGGTTAAGTTCCTGGGAAGCTCTAGTCACATCTTGATCAGTCAATCAATATGTAATTTTATTCTGTGTTTCTATTTAAAAACACCTTATTTAGTATATGTTGTTGAGTCACTGACATTGAACTCACAGCCAACAGCACTGTAACTCACACCTGAACAAGTCTTATCTAACATGTGAATTTTCTCTGTAAGTCACACCGTAGCCTTCCTGTGCTAAGGATAAATAGAATTTCCTGGTGTTTCAGTGGCTAAGACTTGGTGCTTCCACTGCAGAGACTATAAGTTCAATCCCTGGTTGAGGAACAAAGATCCTGAAAGCCCTGTGTGGCGTGCCTCCCACTCCCCTAAATAGAATCTCTAGACCACACGGCAGCCCTCAGCCCTATTCTTGGGGGCCATTTTAATTAGCAAAATCACCAAGAGGAAAAAAAACACACAAAAAGTGTACAAAAGGTAGCATAAATCGTACTGTGTAAAGAACTCATGTTTACATGAAAAGATGCTCAACATCACTCATTATCAGAGAAATGCACATCAAAACCACAATGAGGTACTATCTCACGCCAGTCAGAATGGCTGCGATCCAAAAGTCTACAAACAATAAATGCTGGAGAGGATGTGGAGAAAAGGGAACCCACTTACACTGTTGGTGGGAATGCAAACTAGTACAGTCACTATGGAGAACAATGGGTGGAGATTCCTTAAAAAACTGGACATAGAACTGCCTTATGACCCAGCAATCCCACTGCTGGGCATGCACACTGCGGAAACCAGAATTGAGAGGGACACATGTACCCCAATATTCATCGCAGCACTGTTCACAACAGCCAGGATGTGGAAGCAACCTAGATGTCCATCGGCATACAAATGGATAAGAAAGCTGTGGTACATATACACAATGGAATATTACTCAGCTATTAAAAAGAATGCATTTAAATCAGTTCTAATGAGGTGGATGAAACTGGAGCCTATTATACAGAATGTAGTAAGTCAGAAAGAAAAGCACCAATATAGTATACTAATGCATATATACGGAATTTAGAAAGATGGTAATGACACTATACACAAGACAGCAAAATAGATACAGATATAAAAAACAGACTTTTGGACTCTGGGAGAAGGCAAGGGTGGGATCATTTGCGAGAACAGCATTGAAACATGTATATCACCATATGTGAAATAGATTGCCAGTCCAAGTCCAGTGAGTGAAACAGGGCACTCAAAGCCAGTGCACTGGGACAACCCAGAGGGATGGGGTAGGGAGGGAGGTGGAAGCGGGGTTCGGGATGGGGGACACATGTGCACCCCTGGCTGATTCATGTCAATGTATAGGAAGACCCACCACAATACTGTAAAGTAATTAGCCTCCAATTAGAATAAATTAGTTGATTTTAAAAAAAAAGAACCCAAGTTTGCTGTATGAGGGTTGAAAGGAGAAGACAGAATGTTACCTTGGTAACCTCAGTTGGGAAGGTATGTCTCTGGTAATTCAACTTTTGTGCTGTTTCCTGCATATCTGCTATGACTGTAAAGTGCATGAGTATTGATTTGGAGGGGTACAAATAAATTTTAGTGAGTTGGCCAATTTAAAAATATAGAATCCCAAATAATGAGGTTCAACTCTCTATAATATAGTGATGCCATGTCTCACATTCATATTGAAGCACCATCACTGCCTGAATTGTCCTTCTGTTGGTAAGCATTTATGCTTTTTTTTTAATAAAATTTGGTATTATCAATAAAACTTCAGTGAATAAATGTGCAGAAGTCTGTGTTCATATGTCAGATTATTTCCTTTAATGGAATTTCCTAAAAGTGTCAAAAGTATGAAATCAAAGAATATGACAGATCTAGAGCATTTGTAATATGTTGTTTAAAGATACATTTGCACTCCCAAAAGGACCTGAGTTTGAGCAAACTCTGAGAGATGGTGAAGGACTGGGGAGCCTGCTATGCTTCAGTCCATGGAATCACAGAGTCAGACACGACATAGCAACAACAAAGTAATGTATAGATGTTGTTTTTCCAAAGGACTGAGCAACTCTTCACAATCAGGCCCCAGAAAAGTCTTGATTCTCTCCCTAGAACTCCCCTCTCACATCACCACTAGGATAAACCTTCTAGGCTGGGCGGCTGTACGAAGCTACCCACAGGCCCACCAAGATTCCCTTTGCCCTTGGCCTCCATGGCTGTCTCCCTAGCTTTCACTGATAAGGCCAGCACCCCCTTAGCTTTCTCATTTCATGTTGGAAGCTGCTCCTCCAGTTTTCTTCCCTGACCCTCCCCACATTGAATGAGGGGCCTCTTTAATTTGTTCCTATAGATCCTCTCCTGACTCCTACCATACCATTTACCTCAATGCCCCAAATTATCCTGTTGACCCAAATTTCTTTTTTAGATTTTAAGCTCTTTGAAGGCAAAAATTCATATTCACTTCATATCTAAACACCTGGCATCCCACTTGGCATAACAAAGATTTTGTTGGAGTGAATAAATGAATAACACGTGAAAGTCTTGCTTTGTTTATCAACTCCTTTTTATGAAAATGAGTCAAGAGGGTGGAATAGCTCCACAAGGTCAGTGCTGAAGGTTGAGGTTGATGGCTTGGTTCTATTTGCTCACTTCTTTCTCTCTGGGATTCAGTGCAGGGCAGGGTTCAAGATCACAGACTTTGAAGTCAACATCAGAGTTGAAATCCTAGTACTGCCATTTATTGATGCTATAGCTTTGAAGAAGTCATTTTGCTTTTCCGTTTTTAAATAATTTTATTTATTTGTTTTTTGCTCTGCTGGGTCTTCATTGATGTGAGGGCTTTTCTCTCGTTGTGGCAAGCAGCAGCTACTCTCTAGTTATGGGGCCTGGGCTTACTGCGGTGGCTTCGCTTGTTGCATAGCACAGGCTCAATAGCTGTGACACACAGTGTTAGTTGCTTCTTGGCATGGGGGATCTTCCTGGACCAGAGATCGAGCCCATGTCTCCTGCATTGGCAGTTGGACTCTTTGCACTGAGCCACCAGGGAAGCCCCATTTTCCTTTTCTGAACCTTACTTACCTCGTCTTTAAAACTGGAATCATGACACCTCCCTCCAAGAACCATTGTGAGGATTAAAGGAAAGAGTATATTTAAAATCTTTTACATTTACGTAAAGTTCTCAGGGTGTACTTGGTCATTTAAGATCAGGTCATTTCATTCTGAACTCAGCTATCAGTTTAAACTTTCAAAACCTATTCCTGAATATTTCAACTCTAGGTTCAAAAATGCCTTTTCATCTTCAACCGACCCCTCTGTGTCGGTTCAGCATGTCCTTATTCCCAGGACATATTTTATGACCATCTCCCCTTGCAGCTCCCACCAAACTGAATGGGCTGCTTCACGCTCGCCTCCTCTGGTCTTACTCCCTAACGACAGCCCATGGGTGATTGCTTCACCAGCCTAATCTCAGGCCCTTGCACAATGCATGCCAACAATGTTCTCATGATGAATTTCAAAGACATGAATGAATTCTTCCTTTCTTCCTCCTTATCACAGTCCTTTGAGGTCTGTATCAGATGCCAGTAGGACAACCCCATCTGGCAGCCAAACCAATCTCACACTCCCTCTGGCTCCTTGGAAAGCTTCTGTATTTTAAAGCAACCAAATTTGCTTCTTCCCTCCTTGGAACTCTGTGGCAATTTGCTTTTATCACCATTATGCACTTGCCTTATTTACATCATATTTATTTGCACATGTCATTTTCAGGACAGATGTTTTGCTAAGGGTTCTATCTTGTGTTTTAGTGGTTTCTCTACTTTCCAAGTATACTATCTTGCATATAGTCACTAATTAGTTGATATTTATTGGATTGAATCTATTGAAATGATCATGAGACTAAGTCCTTCTATCATACCACAAAGCAGTACCTAAAATCCTTTATTAGATGTTATTAAGTGTATTTTCAAATTAAGACAGAGAAAGAAATAAACTATATAACACAAGATTTCTGAGATAAACTAAAGGAAGTTTTTCTTTGTATTTCTACATCTGTTGGGAATATACATGGATCCAGTTAGCATGCAAATCAATTTTCTCTTACCAATGAACATGCATTCATATTTACATATTTCATATTTCTCTTCTGTCTTCTTGTTACCTTACTGTCCAGATAATTGTGGCCTTCTATCAATGCTCCTAAGACTTTAATTTTCAAAATTCTCAAGGCTTTATCTTTTGTAGTCTGAAATAAAGACAACCAAAGGGCAACAGATGGTCTTTGTTAGCCTTCCTGAACCTACTAAAAATAATGTTAATAATCATAGTATTACCTTTTCCTTGTATACTACTTTATAGTGTACCTATATCCTATAATATGATCCCTACAATCACACAGTGGGCACTTAGGGCAGGTGCTATTATCTCTGCTTTGCAGAGATGAGAAAGCTGAGACAATTACGTGAAAGGTTAATTGATTCTCCAGGTCATTCTGTTGGTAAGTGACTGAGATGTGATTCAAGTCCAAGTTGTCCAACTTGAACTTCATTCTCGTCTATCAAAGTGTTTTCCTAGGAATGCTTGAGAGCAACAGTGAGAAGAGAAAGGTGAAAAGGAATGGGGAAAATGGCAGGAGGAGTACTACAGAGTGATGGGGATTGATTAGGTTAGTTTGGGAGTAAGAATATTCTAAGATGTCTCTGCGTGGAAGGGAGAGTTGAGTTGTGAAATGATGTTTTGTGCACACCAGTGGACACAGTAGAAATTTTAATCAAATTTTTGGAAGAAGGTATGCATCCTCAAATCTGAAACCTGGAAACCAACATCTGTAAAATCAATATGCAGAATCTGTTTAGTATCTTATTTAAAGACTCAGAATTATAATAGAACTCAGGTTTACATTAGCCATTTTAAAATATTAAACTTAAGAACAATATATTAATGCTACCTCTTGTTCAAAATTGTGCTTAATAATTAAATATTCAAGTTTGATACTTAAAAGCTTGCCCTCTCAATAACTGTCTACATCATTCATCATTTCCCTCTGAAATGAAAGCAAGATAGATATTTTTATTGATTACATTTTAGTAAAAACAATTCAAACACAATAGAAAATACAAAGAAAGTTAAAAAAAATCTCACTGCCCTATTCACATATGTGTTTAAACATGTCCCTTTAACTCTCTTTTTTTAAAATAAAAATTGTATCACCCATCCATGCTGTTTCATGCTCCCTCCCCCTCACCCAGCTCCCTTCAGCATCTTCAGTGAATACAGCCTAGCATCTGGCACCTGCATTCCTTCAGCTCTTTATATATTGAGTCAAAACCAGTAGAGCCCAAAGGAAACCACATGTGTTGAGTGTCTGACATGTGAATTAAACCCAAAGTGGGTTGTTATGAATATGGCTATTTTCTGATGACAAAATTGCCGGGGATTAAATTTAAAAGCACTAAGCAAGCTGATAAATATAAACTCTCATGACAGATACTCTGAAATGTCAATAAAACATTTCCCAGAGAAACAAAATTATATTCTCTTAGAATATATTAGGAAGAAAATAAATTTTAATTCCTGGCTTGTTCCTGTCAAAAAAGCCTTAAATGTCACCTAAGATGTAACCTCGCACCAAAATATACAGAATTCAATAGGTACATCTATAAATATAAAGGCTTGTCCAATTTGTTTGAAATTAGTAGTTGATATGAAGAAGTCACTATGCCACAAGACAACCAGTATTTTGTTTTGTTCCTTTTAAAACTTTAAGTATTTTCAGATTATAATGACAACACTTTAGTGACATACTTAAAAAGGCAAACAGGGAGGCTCTGGACATGAAGAACATCTTAATACAAGCAGAGCTATTGAAAGATAACCACTTTTGGCCTATGGTAAGATAAAATCAAAGTCCAAGACAAAGTCTCTCAAGGTATTTAAATTAAGTTGATAATTTTAATTATAGTCTGTAAAGTTTCATCAGCTTGCTATAAATGTAAACAGAAATTCTAGCTGATGAATGAATAGTCTAAATTAAATCATTTAAATGAAATATCAATGTTTTTAAGCATAAGGCATTTTCTACTATGATATTAAAAAGTATTAATAAGAATATTGCAACAATGTCTCATTCACATAACAAAAGTATTCCTAAAACAACAGCAAAAGGAAATAAACAAATTTTGGTAAAACGAAAGTGAAAAATGAATGAAAACAAAGGTAAATTCATGGGAGAGATCACTTTTTAAAGGAAATTGGTAATATAAAAATTTACTTTTTTAGTAAAGTTCTCTTTGAATTTTTGAATATGTTTCTTTTGAAAGTTTAAATTTTGAACTGTAAGGTACAATGAGAAATATACATGCAAATTGTGTAAATATTTGGGAGGAATTTTTAAAGAATTAATGATAGTTGAAATAATAATTGAATTGTGCTGTGTTCACATTATCTCCAATTTTGAATTACTAAGTGCCTAACTACTGCTGATCATTTTAACAGATGGGCCATTTTGTCACCCTGAAGAGGAGAGAACAATATCTTCCTTTTCCTTAAGGTCCAGTCTTCTTTAAGGCCAAATTCCTGGATCTCCATGAAGTGACCAGGATGGGGGCAAAATCAATAAAAACAGACCCCAAACTTCCTTGAAAAAGCTAATACATAGCTGAATTATTAAGTCAATGTCAAAAACTCTCAGATTCCTGAACATGGATGTGTTTCTTTCTCCTTTGCCATATATGGTCGCTTTGTACCAGCCAAACAACATATACATTAACCAGAATGGTGTTTAAAGTGAATACCTTGAAAATGCATTCAAGTATAAATTTTGTCCACAATTCTTCAAACCAATTTTTCAAAATCATTTCCACAATAATATTAATTTTTCCCTATTCTCCTTGGGTCTGCACATCATCTAGCAAGCACAAAGTGTTCTATTTTGTCAGAAGTTAATTAGATGTCCATTTCCCCAACTGGTTAGTTAGCTCTTTGAGGATGAGTTCCATGTCTTGTCATGTATGCATTTCCCAAAGTCCTCGGCATAACTTCTTCCACACAACACATACCTGAATTGATCTTTGCAGAATCCAACATTTTGATCAATTTTCTCTTCCAAACGCTCTTTTCTGTGGGCTCCTCTGTTGCCTTTCTTTCTACAACTCAGACTGCTGCTTCTCAGGTTCTTCTTCCTCCTCTTTCTCTAACCTCAGGTAGTGAGGTTTCACAGAACTCTGTCTTGTAACTTCTTTCTTGTTCATTCTATGCACAGTCTCTTTAGGCAGTCTCATATACTCACATGGTTTCAATTACCATCCATAAAAACAACTCTGAAATTTATATCTCCAGCTCAGACCTCTTTTCTGAGCCTCAGATCATGTTTTCAAATGCTTACTTGTCATCGACAATTGAGTGTCTCACAGGCACCTTAAATGCAGCATGCTCAAAGTGAGTCCATCTGACTTCCCGAGAATTGGTCTTCCTGGTCCAGTTTCCTCAAAAATCCACCATCTTCCCAGTCGCCCAACCAGAAATCTAGGAGTCTCACTGTTTACATAGTTAAACTAATAGCCAGGTCCTACTGAGTTGATATTCTAATTATCTAAATTCTACTCTCATCTCTCAATCTTCACAGCCTTGCCCCTAGTTTGCATTACTGCTTAGACAATTACAATAACCTCATAATAGTCTCTCTGTTTTTTTTCTCACTTTTCATCAAACTGTTCTCCATGCTCCATCCTGAGATTGGCTTTTCCTCTTTAGCACCTTTCTCTTAGCTTCCCATTGCACCTGGGGTAAAATACAGAGCCCATATATCACAGCCCCTAAGATTCTGCCTCCTGACTAGCTCTTGGGACCTCATCTTGTAGCATTCTTCCACCTTCTCATCCTATGCTTCAAATGTCCAACATCTCTCAGGATTGAGGACCTTCAACCCATTATTGGTTTATTGTCTAAAATGCTCTGTCCTTTGCCTCTTTTTACCTTGCAGTCTAACATTAACTCTTACTCATTCTCCACTTTTTAGCTTACATGTCACTTCTTCACGATCATCTTTTCCTTTTGCTCTCAAAGCAGAAAGAGCTATTATAAACTCCCGTTTCATTTGTCCTTTGTCTTTTATAATCTCATTTGGGCTCTCTTATCTTTTACAACGTTCACATGTGCACACTGATTTGATGTGGCTCTCTCCATGTTAGACTGTAGGCTCCATGGAGATGGTAGTTATCCACGGTCTTCTTCACTGATGTGTCCTCTGTGTCCAACACAATGACTGATACATAGTAGGGACTCAAAAAATACTTGCAGGACAGAGGGACAAATGCATGAACAACAGTACTTCCAGAAAAGTTTATTGGATGAACAGCTCAGTGTCCCATACTATTAGACAACTCAGTTTCAAGTGCGGAAACAAGGAAATGATCAGTTATATTTTATTCTTATTCTTGTTTCCACAAAGGATTGAGTGTGACTACTTCAGTAATATTAATTCCAGATTCAATAACATAATTCATATGCTTAAGAGAGAGTGGAATTTTTCAACAAATGCTAAGATAGCCTAACTCTCTCATTACTGGTGGACAAATACTTGCAAAGAAGAGATTTATTATTGCAAAAATGACTTCATTATCTTCAACTGTTCAGATGAAAGAAATCATCTGTTCAGATTTAAAAAGGCACATTAGAAACATACATTTAGTTCTATTCTAAATATACTAAAAGGAATTGCTTTAAGTAATTCAGAAAAACAATCTGGTTTACTTCCTTGCATTTGCTAAAACATTAGATATTAAATTTTCAGAAAATATGTTTTCTACAGTATTTAATCATGTGTGCATATATATAATCTATTATATTTATCAATCAAAAATTTATTGTCACAGAGAAAAATTATGTGAACTGCCTTTTCTATGTATTTTCATCTTTATTTAAAATGATTAGAATATAGCTATTTTTCTCAGAAAATAAACATACATACAATTCCTGAATAATGGAATTCTTACTCAGAAAGAAGTCCAAATTAGCTTATTTATTTCTCCAGAGTGAAGAGGAAAAAGATAATGTGATCAGCCTTTTTCTTACTACACGACACTCTGATCTGTTACATGGAACGTTCTCACTTTCTGAAATCATGGAAACTTATTGTTTAGAAATTGTTGAACCTGACTCATTTATATATATGCATATATATATATATAAAATAGAAATCAAGGTAAATTTATCTCTTTGGTAGCTAAAGGTCTATATTGGGAAGTGTCCTCTATAATAAGTAAACATCAGACTAGAAAGGTTAGAGAGTCATATTACAAAAACCCTCCCTCTCTTTTAAGTTTTTATATTTTCCATGTATATATATTTTTTACAGAAGGTTGAAGCACTTAGAACTTGTTTGGAGGCATGACTTTTGATTGGGGACAATCTTTTTTAAACTTTACTCTTATTTATTTCTTCATTCATTCATTGTTTGCTGTCATGAGGAGTAGAAAATACACGGAAAGAACTGGAGTCATTGATAATATCCACACATAAACTTTAAGCAACAAAAAGTAAGTTTACCCCCACACACATTACAAAGCTAATTGTGCTATTGAAAGTTGAACACCAGCACATTTTCAAGACAATTAAACCAAAAGATCAGTTTGAAAGCTTTGTCACGGAAGGCTGATCCTTGCTAGTACTACCAAAGGCCAGTAAATGTGAGGTAGTAGAATTCAAACTTAAAACTATGCAAATTTCTACAGGGACTTAATATATCACATCATTAACTTGAGTGAAATATCAATACTATTGTACAGTGACTAATTTTCAGTTTTATACGATGTATTCAAATACTATTATGTACTGAACTCAATTCCTTTTCCTTCTAACTCTAGGTAATAAATCAAGAGAAGTATTTCAGTTTACTTATTGGAAAGTATTTCAACTCCTATTCACCAACAGATTAAAACAGGTTAAACAGGTATTTTATAGAAGTATTAAAATGATAAAGCCAAATATTAATCAGTTTAACTGCCAAAACTATAATGCAGCTTTGCATAAGGACTGGGGAAGGTGAATTAGTCACGTCAGGAGATGGGGCAGCCCTGTGCACATGACTCAGAAGGTATTACATGTCTACACCCCCATGTACATACAGGTTGTATTTTAGAAGCAAATCTTTCCTTTGATGATCATTTATTTACGTAGCACATTTTCTTTCATAGGCATTCAAGGAGGAGTTTCTCAAAAAGGGATCACATAATTTGCCTTTGTTGCAAAAACGCACCAGTTCTGTGTCAGGAGCCATGATAGTCTACCTTGGAACTGCACATTGCCACTGCCCTACTAACAGATCTTGGCCGAGTCACAAAAGCAAAAACCTTCATGGGTGTAATCTACTCTCGTGTAACCTGATCCAAATCTCTCATTTTGTAGATTAATATGTGAGGACCGGAGAATCTCAGTGAGTGGATTCAGGCCATTGAATGTATTGTGTTTTTGCTTTAATTAAGCAATTGATTGATTAATTTATGTGTTCAATATAGTTGACTTACAATAGTAGTTTCGGGTACATGACATAGCGATTCAATATTGTTATAGATTGTACTCCAAAGTTATTATTGAATATTGGGTATATTTGCTATGCTGTGCATTTCATTCTTGTATCTTATTTATTTTATACAGAGCTGTATGTACTTCTTAATCCCTTCTCTACCTTGCCCCTCAATCCCCCTCTCTCTACACCGAACCTCTAATTTGTCCTCTGTGTCTGTAAGTCTATGATTTGGAACAACATGGATGGACCTGGAGGGTATTATAGTTAGGGAAATAAGTCAGAGAGAGGAAGACAAATACTGTATCTTTTCTCTATATGTGGAATTTATAATATAAGACAGGGACTTCCCTGGTGGTTCAGTGGCTAAGACTCCATGCTCCCAATGCAAAGGGCCCAGGTTCAGTCCTTGGTCAGGGAACTAGATCCCACATGCCTCAGCTAAGAGTTCATATGCCACAACTATGACCCACTGCAGCCAAATAAATAAATAAACATTAAAAAAAGTAAGATAAATGATTAGTTGAAACAAAATAAGAATAGAATCATTGAAGGTGCTTATTAGCAGAAACAGGACTTGAACTTCTGATTCCCAAAATAGGTCTCTGTCACCTTTAACAATTATCTCTAGACTTATTTTCCTAATTTTCATATCGCAAAGAGACATTTTTAAAGTTCAGAATCAATATATATTTGCCAAGATTTATTTTGCCAGAAGAGACATTAGAAACACATCCACCACTAATATTACCAAAGGTTAACAGAAGAGATTATTTTTTGACACACAAAAGAGGAAAAACAGAGAATCAAAGCAAAAGGAAGCATTTTAACTTAAATGTATTTGACTTTATGGAAATCTCAGTATATTGTCTTTGTTTTGCTCATTTTGTTGTAGGCCAGCCACCTTTCACAACAGTCAATATTCACCTTTACTATCGTGTCCTCATTTGCAAGCACTCTGTCTGCATTTCATACAAGGAGAGAATTCCCTCGTGAGAATAAACTTCAACACTGGGTTAGCAAAACTGTAAAGTTGAAGTGGTTTTTTTTTTTTTCCCCTCATCTTCCCCTTTTTTTCTTCTTCGATTCTGATGAGCTTATTTCAGTGACATCCCATGCTTATTTTTGAATGAGAACACCTTTCTTGGTTTAAGCAGTTTTGCAAAAGGTTAGAGTCCATCAGGGTAGCCACCAACCACATGTAGTTATTACACAATTCAAATGCGGCTAGTTCAAATTGAGATGTGCTGAAGATGTAAAATAGATACCGGACTTAGTACAAAATAGAACACAAGATTTGTATAAATAATGTCTGTATTGATTGCTTGTTGAAATAATGATAGTTTGAATATATTAGAGTACATGAAATATATTATTAAAACAAATTTTGCCTGTTTATTTTTACTTTTTTAATGTGGGTACAAGAAAATTTAAAATTACATATGCAGCTCACATCTTGGCTCTCGTGACGTTCCTGTTGGACAGCGCTGGCCTGTATTGAACCAATACTGTGGCCAGACTACTCAGGTTCCCCGCTTTCTCTCCTAGCTCCCCTTGTTGCTATCCTCAGAGCTTGCATGGCTTCCTCTCCTTTCTCCCAGAATGACCGCAGCCTAACAGCAGAGTGCGCATTCCATATCTGGTGAGACAATGGTTTGAGAGGCATCACTCACTAAAGCATGGATGTCACTCCTAGCACTGTTCTTGTGCCTCAGTGAATTATTTCAGGCACGTGTAGATTCTGCCTCTCCTATAAGATCTAAAGCAGTAAAGCAGAGAGAAGCATCAAGTTCTCTGAAATGCCAGGAGCATCTAAATAAATTCAGGTGCTTATCCCAGGCTCCTAAAGTAGATTCTGTCTACCCTGTAGAATACCAATGGGAAGCAGTACTTCTATCCTGGCAGCCTTTATTACACTGCCCACATCAGCAAACAGAGCACGCAGGCAGAAACGTTCTGAAAAAGCAAATAGAAAATGAATGTGAATCCAAAACATTGGAAGTGCTTAACAACATTAACATTTTTTCATCCTTTTTCCTAAATTAAAGACATTGTTTATGACAGCAAATTGAGGGATTTTCCCTATAATTTGAGAGTGACCGCAGAAACTGTTGTTTTCTCTAAATCCTGATAAACTCAACCTTTTTTCAATTAGTGGGACCTATTGACGTGAATATAGAACAGTTGGTGACATTTTTTCTCAACATGTAATTCCATTTGCCAGTTGGGTCATGGGCTGTAGTTTTATAGGTTGAATGGCTGATCTATGCATCACAGAATTATTCAGCACAGTTTTTGATGATAACCTTACCCTACCTTCCAGGTATACAGCCACTGAATACAAAGTGAGACTGTCTGAATGCATTGTTTAAAATGTCTCCAGTGACTCACTGGTCTATGGCCTCTGTCCAGGGAAACTGGTAATCTCCAAGTTGGCAAGGCCATGTTTTCGTATTATTTTCTGAAAAGCTTCAGAGACATGACTGTTGCCATGAGTTTTACATAATGGATAAAAAAAGTCTAGGCGGTCATCATTCCACACCTGGATTACTGTAACTGCCTGTTATTGGTTCTCTTCTGTCCCTTCCCAAATTTAGTCCATCCTGTATATGGCTGCCAGATGAGTCTTTCGATATTTATCTTTTTCATCATATCAAAACCTACAGCATATCATCACTTATAAGGACTAGCACATCTGGTGTAAGCTCTTTATGACATCAGAGCCTTTTACATACAAACCTTGTGTGTTTGTGCTCAGTGGATTCAGTTCAGTTCAGTTCAGTCACTCAGTTGTGTCCAACTCTTTGCGACCCCTTGAATTGCAGCACGCCAGGCCTCCCTGTCCATCACCAACTCCCGGAGTTCACTCAGACTCACGTCCATCGAGTCAGTGATGCCATCCAGCCATCTCATCCTCTGTCGTCCCCTTCTCCTCCTACCCCCAATCCCTCCCAGCATCAAAGTCTTTTCCAATGAGTCAACTCTTCACATGAGGTGGCCAAAGTGCTGGAGTTTCAGCTTTAGCATCGTTCCTTCCAAAGAACTCCCAGGGTTGATCTCCTTCAGAATGGACTGGTTGGATCTCCTTGCAGTTCAAGGGACTCTCAAGAGTCTTCTCCAACACCACAGTTCAAAAGCATCAATTCTTCACTGCTCAGCTTTCTTCACAGTCCAACTCTCACATCCATACATGACCACTGGAAAAACCATAGCCTTGACTAGACGGACCTTAGTCGGCAAAGTAATGTCTCTGCTTTTCAATATGCTATCAAGGTTGGTCATAACTTTCCTTCCAAGGAATAAGCGCCTTTTAATTTCCTGGCTGCAGTCACCATCTGCAGTGATTTTGGAGCCCCCCAAAATAAAGTCTGACACTGTTTCCACTGTTTCCCCATCTATTTCCCATGAAGTGATGGGACCGGATGCCATGATCTTCATTTTCTGAATGTTGAGCTTTAAGCCAACTTTTTCACTCTCCTCTTTCACTTTCATCAAGAGGCTTTTTAGTTCCTCTTCACTTTCTGCCATTCGAGAAGGAAATGGCAACCCACTCCATTATTCTTACCTGGAGAATCCCATGGACGGAGGAGCTTGATGGGCTACAGTCCATGGGGTCGCAAAGAGTCAGACATGACTGAGCGACTTCACTTCACTTCACTTCACTTCACTTCTTCTGCCATAAGGGTGGTGTCATCTGCATATCTGAGGTTATTGATATTTCTCCCGGCAATCTTGATGCTAGCTTATGCTTCTTCCAGCCCAGCGTTTCTCATGATGTACTCTGCATATAAGTTAAATAAGCAGGGTGAAAATATGCAGCCTTGACGTGCTCCTTTTCCTATTTGGAACCAGTCTGTTGTTCCATGTCCAGTTCTAACTGTTGCTTCCTGGCCTGCATATAGGTTTCTCAAGAGACAGGTCAGGTGGTCTGGTATTCCCATCTCTTTCAGAATTTTCCACAGTTTCTTGTGATCCACACAGTCAAAGGCTTTGGCATAGTCAATACAGCAGAAATAGATGTTTTTCTGGAACTCTCTTGCTTTTTCCATGATCCAGCGGATGTTGGCAATTTGATCTCTGGTTCCTCTGCCTTTTCTAAAACCAGCTTGAACATCAGGAAGTTCACGGTTCACATATTGCTGAAGCCTAGCTTGGAGAATTTTGAGCATTACTTTGCTAGTCTTCTCTAAATCGTTGTCACCCTGTGGACTGTAGCCCACCAGGCTCCTCTGACCATTATATTTCCTAGGCAAGAATACTGGAGTGGGTGACCATTTCCTCCTCCAGGGGATCTTCCTGATCCAGAGGTCAAACCCACATCTCCTGCATTTCCTGCATTGGCAGCAGATTCTTTACCACTGAGCCACCTGGGAAGCCTATAAACGCTTTACCCATATCCAGCCTCATTTCCTATAACTGGAACCTCTCCCTGTTTTAATCAGTCTTTATGATCCTGAACATTCTACACATGTGTGTCTGTTTTTGCACTTCCCACTTCAAATTCACCACCATCCCTGTTCATTATTGGCTATCTAAGTTCTATGTTCAAGGTCCTTTTTTCATGACTCTTCAACCTCCCAAAGATCTCTTTAGTCTCTAATTGAATGTACTACTAAATTACACACACCTTCGACGTCTTCCCTCTTTGTTCTCCCAAATGTTAGTTTTTCCTCCCCGGTTGGATTGTAAATTCCTCGATATTGCACATTAAACTCAGCACAGTTTTAAACTAGCATATTAAGAGCAAGGATATGTGTTCCCATAGACCTGTTTCTGAAATTCTAGCTCTAAATCTTACCTAAACTTTGTAAGGCACAGGTTTGTTGTCTGTGAAATAGTGATAATATAGCTTATCCATGATGGCTGTTCAGTTAAATGAGATGTCCGTGACAGATTTCCTATCTTTCTCCAAGAGAAGTTTTTGAAAGAGGGGGGAGAAGCAGAGTACATGGGGATATTTAAAGGAGGATTTAAAGGATTTAAGGTAAGGATTTAAAGGTAAGTAGCATGAAAAGAAATGAGTTTACTATAGAGGGGAAAATGGGTACAGAAACAAAAATGATGAATATGATAGTAAATTCATTTTGCATAAACTGGCTTTCATTACACGTATCTCATTATATTTCTTTTAGTGTAAGGTCACTGGCATTTAGCTATTTTATGTACCTGGAAAGAATCTAATATTTTCTATAGTCATTTAAAAACAAGGTTTTTAAACAAGCTCCCATTGCCTCTAAAATAAAAAGTGAAATCCATTAGCTCTATATGATCTAACCCCAACACACTTCTTTTCCTTTATGTCCAGTTTCTCATTTCATTGTACTTTGAGCTCCAGCTGAATCCATTATTTTTTTCCTGAGATACTCCATTTGAGTCTGCATTCTCTTTCTGCATGGAATGCACTTATTGCTCCCCCTCTTCGATTCATTTTGTTCTTAACATCCAACCAATCCTTTAGGCCCTGACTTGATCACATATTCTCCAAAGATAAAACTTTCCCTTGATGGTCTCAGGAATATTATACATGCCTGAATGTAAAGTGAGTTTTCTCCTCAAAATTATGTTTCAGAAAAGAGGAGGAGCACCTTAATTCTTTAAAAAGTATTTTCTATTCTGGAGGATTCTTTGCATTTCTATTTTGAATAACAGTTTATTTGGGGGAAGTCAAATTATGCAGAAATAATGTCTTTTGGTTCTTAAAGATGTCCCTGATGAAACTGGGTAATGAAAGTTGGCAAATATATTTACACGGATTTAAAAATTATTTTTCCCATGTGATATCACACCTGGAAAATTATATTATTGAAAATAAGTCTTGCAACAGTCACTTAAAAATGTAATATAGGAATGGTTATAATGTGGAGATCATAAAAGTATTTGTAAAGGATAAATATTTTTAAGTGATTCCAATGTTTATTTACATAGGAACTTGAGACTTTAGATAAAATTTTCAATGATGATACCAAGATTAAACAAATGCTATACCTGTAACAATTTAGACAAAATGAAGATAACAAGCTCCAGAAAAACTGTCTGATGGGTCAGGAGCAGCTCTAGTGATGATAAAGACATTGATGTTAAAGTGCTAGGAAGAGTTTGAAAAAAATTGCTTCATGGAATATGCGAATGATGTCTAAAAACAGGATTGCTAACTTTATGTCTTAAGTAGATGTTATAATCTAGCCAACAAACTAAATAGTAGAAATTGTGCTTAACTAATTCATCATCAGCCTAAAATATTATTAATTCAAGTTGGTCCAAAACGTTGTTTAGTTATTTTCCTTCTCTTTTTTCACTTTTATTGTGAAGATGGAGAAAATCACCTTACTTTTCGGTCACTGTATATTGAGACAGGCACAGTATTTTCTCCCTTCCCTGTGCTCTGCTGACAGTGGTTTGATTCCATTGCGATGTAGTTACTTATTTTCTTTTCTGTCTTCTTTCTGGACCATGAATGCCTTCAGCACAGGGTTCAGTTCCTCATCATCTTTCTGTCTAAATATCTAAGCTGAAGCTTGGCTCAGATATCTATTCTAAGAAATGGAAAACAAGTGTTTTCTTAAAGAAATGATTAATTAGTACTGTACCATATTAAATGCTAACTGTTATTTCCATCTTTTGTTAAAATGCTGTAAATAACTATGTAACTTAAAAGAAACTAAACCTAACTTTTCTTTTGACCTTTTGCGATTAGTGCCAAGGAAATGTCTTCTGAATGAATGAATGTGTGAATGATTCCTTTCTAAATAAAATTATATATATATATATTTAAAATATATATGTATATCTTTCATTATGAAACATGCTATTTTCATATTTTAACATTCAGGAATTATGGTATGTCTTGGTGGCTCAGACAATAAAGAATCTGCCTGCAATGCAGGAGGCATAGGTTCCATCCCTGGATCAAAGAAGATCCCCTGGAGAAGGAAATGGGAATCAGCTCCAGGAGTCTTGCCTGGAAAACTCCATGAACAGAAGAGCCTGGTGGACTACAGTCTGTGGGATCGCAAAGAGCTGGACCCGACTGAGACTAACACTTTCACTTTCACTTTACAGTCCAAACTACATAATAGGATAGCTCTTTCTCACAAGTTAAGTGGCAAATCCCTTCTTTTTTTTTTTTCCATTTCTTTATGGTACATTTAAAAAAGGGTATTTCTTTCAAAAAAGGTGACTGCCAACAGAGAGCAAAAGTTAGGACTTATTAATCAGTTTCTATGTGTGAGGCATGACAACCTTGTTCAGTAAATAATCTGATCATTATTTTATAGATGAGCTCCCCAAGGCATAAGAGGATAAGTAAGGTGACGTAAGATTATAGCTGGCACCACATGCTCTATCTTTTGGGCGGAAAATTGTTTGACTTTTGAAAGGGGAGTGAAGAAATTATGAGAGGTTTTTACTTCACTTCTACAGATTTATGCTGTGATTTAAAATGTATCATTTATAGTACTTGTTAATCATGGTAACTGAAAGTATCATAACAATTCAAGTATAATAGTGATTATACTCGAGAAACTGCTACAAGGAAAACATTCAAGCTATTTGTGTCACTTGGTTAAATAGAACACGTACTTCTAAATTTTACTTTATTTAGAAAAGTGAAAAAAAAAAAGAAAAAGAAAAGATGTATGCCTATTGGGTACTAGAGAGAAATACTAAGACATTGTTTGCTTCTTTGACTTAACCTAGTTTTCAGAATAACTCCATTGCTAGGAATTCAAACACTGAGGTCAGTACAGCATGCCTCACCCATCCTAGTAACTCTAAAAGCCTCCATTTTTCCCTACTGAGCAGAAACAGCAGCCACACATGTTATTATTTTTAGACATCTTACTTCGTTTGAAGGTGATGTGAGAAAGTGAAAGTGAAAGTTGCTCTGTCTCGTCTGACTCTAGGCGACCCCATGGACTATACATACAGTCCATGGAATTCTCTAGGCCAGGATACTGGAGTGGGTAGCCTATCCCTTCTCCAGGGCATCTTCCCAATCCAGGGATCGAACCCAGGTCTCCCACATTGCAGGTGGATGCTTTACCAGCTGAACCACAATGTGAGACTATTTTGCCATAAAAGAAAGGTTAAAATCTCTTCAGAATGCTTTATGTATGTGTATGTATGTAGGTATATGTGACTGTTTACACACATATACACATATTTCTTTCATTCAATAGTCATTGAGCACTAATACTAAAAGGCAGGCACTAAGTAGGTCTACATAAATTTAGTGTGGAGTAAAAGAGGCAAAACTCTTGCCTCCAGAAAGCCCTTTGTCTAATGGAGAAAAGAAAGACAAATACATTTTAAAAAACATAATCTAAATGATATAGAAAAGAAAAGAAAAAGAAATGAATGTTAACTATAAAATACGAGAACTATTCCCTCTTCTCATATCGTAAGAATTTGAAAATGTTTGTCTTTTGAATTAAACTAGAGGATGTGATGGTTGGATGGCATCACAAATTCAATGGACATGAACTTGGGCAAATTAGGGGAGATGGTGAGGCACAGGGCAGCCTGGCGTGCTGCAGTCAGTGGGGTTGCAAAGAGTCAGACACGACTTGTTGACTAAACAACAACAAATCCAAGTATGATTGTGATTGTGTTCAGTAGAAGCAAACCAAAGTAAACCAAATGGGGTTCTCTTAGGGTGTGAAGAGGTAAGGGACATTTAAAGCTTCTTTCAGGGTGTGTGCATGCATGCTAAATCACTCCAGTCACGTCTGTCTCTGCAACGCAATGGACTGTCCAATGCTTCCTCTGTCCACGGGGTTCTCCAGGCAAGAATACCAGAGTGGGTTGCCAGTCTCTTTTCCAGGCAATCTTCCCAACCCAGATATCTTCAGGGTGAGTACGAAGTAATCCCACAGAGGGAGGGCACACACAGAGGGAGTGCACACTGTTGGTTTAACAAGGAAAAATATAATCAATATTTTGATTACAGATTAGGGGATAGATTAGAAATAGATTAAGGGATAGACATAGTGATCAGCAAGAGCAAGAAGCATCTCCCAGGTGCTGTCAGCAAGGAAAATTTTCTTGGCTATGGGGACTTCAGGATTAGCATTTCCTCACCAAGGCTAACCCCATAGCATCGGATAAGAAAACTTAAATTGCTTTAGCTGAAAGGAATTAAAAAAAAAATTTTATTGGGGTATAGTTGATTTACTATACTGTGTTCCTTTCAGGTATACAGCAAAGTGAATCAGTTATGCATACACGTATATCCACTCTTTTTAAGATTCTTTTCCCATGGAGGCCACTGCAGAGTACTGGGTGGAGTTGCCTCTGCTATATAGTAGCTTCCTGTTAGTTACCCGTTTTATACAGCGTAGTGTGTCTATGTCAATCTCAATCTCCCAGTTTACCCTCACCCCCATAATCCTGGTAAACATTTATTTTCTACATCTGTACCTCTATTTCTGTTTTGTAGATGAGTTAATTTGTACCTTTTTTTATTTTAAGATTCCACATATAAGTGAAATCATATAATATTTGTCTTTCTCTGTCTGTTTTACTTTACCCAGTACAGCCGCTATGGAGAACAGTATGGAGGTTCCTTAAAAAAATAAAATAGAGCTACCATATGATTCACCGATCCCTGGGCATATATCTGGAGAAAAGCATAGTTCAAAAGGACGCATGCAGCCCCATGTTTATTGCAGCACTATTTACAACAGCCAGGACTTGAAAGCAACTAAATGTCCATCTACAGAGAAATGGATAAAGAAGAGGTGGCGCACATATACAATTGTCAGCCGTAAAAAAGAACAAAATGATGCCGTTTATGGCAATATGGATGAACCGAGAGGAGTTTTTAAAGTTCATATAACTGTTTATTCCACAGCCATCTGATCCTTGACTGTCACCTGATTCCTCGGCATCCACATGATATCAAGAACATGGCAGCGTTCAATGAGTGTGGACTGTGGACTCACTCATTTCTCTTGGCTCCATATTTTTATTCATTATCAAGGAACACATTGGAATTTTGTATACACCTTTATACGTGAGTGGCAAGTGAATGCTTGGTAAGGCTCATCAGAAAAAGTCAGCTTTGAAAAGGTGAACTGAAAGAGAAAGAAGTCCAGAAAGCAAAAGGGAAATATAATTTTCATTTGCAGTGTATCATAGGGAGAAACAAATGAAGATAAAATGAGGTTAACCTGATATGCAAGCATTGTCTAGTATTGAAAAAGGAGGAAAACTGAAACTGCTTAAGAAGGACAGACTGTAAGAGCTTTGTCATTCCATCACCCATGAGTGGAATGAGGCTGCTTAAAGCTCTCCTTTGAGGAAAGAGATGGGAAATTTCCCATTTAGTAATAAGTAATAGAGTAAATGCAAATGACTGATGTTGTTGTTATCCTATTATCTTGAGAAGAATACTGAAGGCTCAGTTGATAGGAACCAATAACTCTGATTCTTTAAAGTTTTGAATATTTTATTTTTTTTTAATTTATTTTTTTTAATTTTAAAATCTTTAATTCTTACATGCGTTCCCAAACATGAATATTTAAAAAAGAGTAATATTACTATTGGGCTTCCTAGTTGGCTCAGTGGTAAAGAATCCATCTGCCAGTACAGGAGATTTGGGGTTGATCCCTGAGTCTGGAAGATTCCCTGGAGAAGGAAATGGCAACCCACTCCCGTATTTTTGCTTGGATAATACCATAGACAGATGAGCCTGGCAGGCTACAGTCCGGGGGTCGCAAAGAGTTGGACACGCTGTAGCAACCAAGCAACAACAATGCTACTACTCCTACTATTACTACGACTATTTAGCAGTTGTTGAGGCTTTACCATGTGCCCAGCACTACTCTGTATACTCTAGGTATAATTATTATTCCTTATAAAACTTTCTGTGAAGTAAGTACTGTTTTTATAAATTTACAAATTTAAAGAATAGACAACTAAGAACAGAAAAGTATCTTATTCAAAACTACCATATGTGGGGGCTGGAGCCAGGGCTTAACCCATACTCTAATTTCCAAGTTCATGTCCTTAATCAATAGCATTTATAAGTCTGTTAAAATGAAAATTATTTACTATAAATTTGAATAAATTTACTAATGTAGTTTAAAACTATAATATCTTTTTTAATAAATAAGAATTCATCAATAGGATATCAGGTTAAACTTTTTGAAACATACAATTTGTAGGTCAAATAACCAAGTACTGATAACTCATATAGTTCAATGTGCTTCAAATTCATTGCTATTAACCTAGTAAGTGCAACATTTCAATGATCTCTTTAATATGCTACCTTTATTATTTAATTTTAATTAAAGATTCAAAAAGGCATCACATATCTTTTAATGATCAATTCCATCAAAAAATAAGATCTTAACTTCCTGCACCACAAGTTTTCACAAAATTAACACCAGTTGTGCTAAGTTGCTCAGTTGTGTCCGACTCTTTGCAACCCTGTGGACTGTAGCCCACCAGGTTCCTCTGTCCATGGAGTTCTCCAGGCAAGAATACTGGAGTGGGTTGCCATTTCCTCCTCCAGAGGATCTTCCCGACCCAGGGATTGAACCTCCATTCTTACATCTCCTGCATTGGCAGGTGGGTTCTTTACCACTAGTGCCACCTGGGAAGCCCCTAACATCAGCAGTAACAGAAAATTAATAGCATTTATTGTCATCTTGATCTCGGAAACCATTAAAGTTATTTAAAAACTATTTCACCTACCAAAGAATTAATGAACATCTAATAAAAATTACTAACAATAAACTAGTTTATTCTTAATTAATTCTGCTTTAGCAGACCATCGGGCTTCCCTCATGGCTCAGCTGGTAAGGAATCTGCCTGCAATGCAAGAGACCTGGGTTCTATCCCTGGGTTGGGAAGATCCTGGGAGAAGAGAAAGGCTACCCACTCCAATATGCTAGCCTGGAGAATTCCATTGACTATAAGTCCATGGGGTTGCAAAGAGTCGGACATGACTGAGCGACTTTCACTTTAGCAGACCATCCGATTCAGAATACAAACCAGGAGTAGCACCTTTATAAGAGAATTTTTCTTGGAAAGGTATCAGAAACAATTTTTTAGCAGCAAATATAATGTACCTTCAGTAGATGACTTTGGGGCTCTGTCACACAATGGGCACTGAACTGAACTTCTAAATTCAAACTTCAGGGTCCTTTTCAATCTTTTTTTTCCCTATAAATATATTACATTTCTTCTCTAATCTTTCTACCTGGAATGTTCCCTTTATAACTTTTTTTTTTTTTTTATGCTTGCAGCTATCTCTTCACTCTGGTGTCTGGCAAAATTCTATTTTTTTCTTAAGTTCTATCTCATATATCTTTATTTTATAAAGCATTTCTTAATACCTACTTCTGAGAAACAAACCCTCTCCTTTGAGTTCCCATAGGCTTTTGTTTGCACTTTTGTTGTATTTATCTTCCCTCTTACTTTATTAGTGTTCATGTCCCCACCCCACTCTCCAACCCCGGCCTGGCCATATTAGTCCTTTCTTTTGTATCTCAGTCTTACTGATGAAATCTCTTAAACATATAATCCATCTTTTCTCTCTTCTGTGGCCTCTCATTTAGATAATAATGAAAATATGTTTAAACTGATTTCTTGGTTTATCTTCTATCAGTTAGGATGCTTTCAGCTATGGTAGCAAAACCTCTCACTCAAACTGGCTTAAACTATAAGTACATTTATCATCTCACATAGACAATTCTAGAGGCAGAACCAGCTTCACCAGAGTATTAGGGTATAAACTTCATTGTGGCTCAATGTTATTGTTGCAGAGCCACATTCTTTCCGTCTCTTGATTCTGCTGGATTCAGTGTTTCAGCTTTGCTCTTAAGTCTGTTTCCTTCACATTTGCTCGGTGGCTACCCACAGGTCCATGTATCACATCCAGACTTTACAATGCCCAAAGGAAGGGAAAAAAAAACGATTGGTTCCCTTTGTCTCATACTTAGGAGTGAAAAAAAGAAACTCCACTGAGGAGATCACTGATAGACAGTGTGGTCCTTATAGACTTTTCATCTCTTTCTACATACCTTTGATATCACTTTAAATTCAAAGGAAGGGGGGCTGTATTAGAGAATTGGCCATAGGGAGCCTGTCATGCATTCATTCCTAAATTTAATAAGAATCTGTAATCTAGGAAAGAGAAGATGTGTAGGGACTAGAAGACAGGGAGTAGAGTGGTTTAAGGAGATGAATTATAAATATATTTTGTGTGTAGAAACAAAAGGAATTGGTGATTGTTTGTAGGGGTGTAGGAGAGGGAAGCTTCAGGGCAGAGCTCTGGCATGAGTATCTTGGGGAATGGAGGTGTCACTTATGGAGAAGGTTAACATTAGAGGAAGAGCCTTTGGGGAAAGGAATGTTGGAGATCAAAGAGTGGGTTTTTAAACATGTTACATTTGAAATATTCAAGTTGATATTTCAAGTAGGCTGTCATTTATACCCATCTGAAGTAACAAAGAGAAATGCAGGCTGGAAATACAAATGTGGGGGTTGCTCTTTTAGAGATGCATTCAAAGACATGGGAGTAGATGAAAGGACTTAGGATGTCCACGGACAGTGAGGATAAAGAGGACTGAAAGTTGGGGCCTATTGAACACCGGATAGAGAAGAAGGAATTGACAAAGGAAAGTGAAAAGAGTGTCCAGAGAAGTAAAGAATATCAGCAGGGAATCGTGTCACAGATGCTAAGAGAATGCTTCAGAAAGGAATTGCCCAACAATACAAAGAAAGAAAAAAAAGGAAGGGAGAAAGGGAGGAAGGAAAGATGATTAACGCTTATGTAAAATATAATCCATTGATATGATTTGAAGCCAAAAAGAACTCACTCATGGGAACATGCACAGCAAAAAGGACAGCGATCTCCACTACAATGTCTTCCAACTGTCTTCTTTTTCCCCCAATTTGGCAGTACCTGAAGCTGTAAAATATTTAGAAACTGATCATTAAATGGGTTTTGAAAGCTCTTTTGTGACGATCTGTCTGCCTGCCTTTTATCTGATCTCTGCACCCAGTTCTGTGTTGGAACATGCACTAGTGAGGATGTCCATTATTATCACAAATAATGAATTAGATGACTCATGAAGCCTGTGTCTTCAAAGTCAGGCTTCCAGAGAAAAATAAAAATTTCCATCATCTGAGTGTCTGACAATGCTTCCCAAGGAATGAGCATCTAATGATAGGATTTCAGGCACTAGGGGCCAAGGGAGGGGGAATATCTTAAAGTAAAAGTATAAAATCATCTCACATAAACAACTGCCTGTACAGTTTGTGGCTTAAATGTAGAGTATATAAGTTTATATATGTATAAACTTATTTTTCTCAAAAGCAGATTATCTTTTCAAAATTTCAAAGAATATATCAACTATACCAATGATATTGCAGCTGGAGTAGTTTCATGTTGATCAGTTTGATCACAATGACAAAGGGGAAGGATTTCACAGTACCTAAAGCGGGAGTGTACTGAGTGTGGCTTCTCTTTGGACATTAGGAACAAAATACATCTTAGATGTTAAAACCGTGGGCATCCACATCAGAATAAATGGGAGTTCAATTCTCAGCTCCAAAATGTACTAGCTGAATTGAATTGGATAATACTTAGCCACATTAAGCCTCATTTTTCCTTATCTGTAAAATGGTGCTGCTGCTAAGTAGCTTCAGTCGTGTCCGACTCTGTGCGACCCCATAGACGGCAGCCCACCAGGCTCCACCGTCCCTGGGATTCTCCAGGCAAGAACGCTGGAGTGGGTTGCCATTTCCTTCTTCAATGCATGAAAGTGAAAAGTGAAAGTGAAGTCGCTCAGTCATGTCCGACTCTGCGACCCCATAGACTGCAGCCTACCTGGCTCCTTCGTCCATAGGATTTTCCAGGCAAGAGTACTAGAGTGGGTTGCCATTGCCTTCTGATAACAGTATTATTAGTGATTATTTGGAAATTGGAAATTGTTGTGAATATTGTGTGTTGTATATACAGGAGTGGGCATTTAATAAATGTTACTATTACCACAATTATTGTGATTGATAACAACTTTGCTATTCCTTAACCTAGGGAAATTCATGAGGGACTCTAAGCCATTCACCAATGAGATAATCTTGAGCCATTACTCTTTCTCTCTGATTGTGTTTGTTTTCTGAGGCTGGTAAGCTGGTTCAGGCCCAGTGTTCTCCATCTCTCTCTTCTCTCTCTCTGTAGGAGTTATCCGACTACAGGTGTGGCTCTTTCTCATCACCACCCTGCTGCTATAAATTTTTTTCCTGCGTGTTGGATTTGGGGAAAGAATCCTGTTTAGTTGGCTCTGGTCCTCATCTGCATTGGCAGATCTATTAAAAATAGAAAGGAATTCTGATAATTCAACTTAGGTTACTGAAATTCTACCTGGGGTTCTGGGCAATAAATGTCCATCGACAGAGGAAAGATGTGATACATATACACAGGGCAATATTATTCAGCCACAAAAAAGAATGAGATAATGATTGCCATTTGTAGTAACATGGATGGACCCAGGGAGTGTCACACTAAGTGAAGTATGTCAGACAGAGGAGGAGAAATATTGTATTATATCCCTTATATGTAGAAATAATACAAATGAATTTACAAAACAGAAAGAGTCTCAGAGACTTCAAGAGCTTATTGTTGCTGGGGGAACAGATGGAGCAAAAGGATACTTAGGGAGTTTGGGATGGACATGTACACACAGCTTTATTTAAAATGGATAATCAACAAGGACCTACTGAATAGCACATGAACTCTGCTCAATGTTAATGTGGCAGCCTGGATGGGAGGGCAGTTTGAGGGAGAATGGATGTATGTATACCTATGGCTGAGCCCCTTTGCTGTCCACATGAAATGTACAGCATTGTTTGTTAATCAGCTATACCCCAATACAAAACAGGAACTTTTTTTTAAAAAAGAGCAGCTAGTAATGAAGATTTCACTGGCTCTATATTCCTTGGGTTTCTGACAGGTGTGGTAGCTTTCAAAGAAAGGCGTTTGAAATGCTTATGAGTTCTTAGCTTCCCTCTCTCTATACATAAATATTATTTCCCCTTTCCTAGCAAGATTTGCAAGTGTTATCTTCCATTTATCTACCAGATATATTGCCACATTTATTTGACAATTAGCCTGAAATCAGGTATGGTTTGTATATATTTCAAGTTGGTTAATACTCCTATATAAGCAGGCATGATATAATTGATTGATGGAAAGCTATTAGAATAGAAAATTTGATACATTTAAATATCTCAGCCTAAAACTTTAACTAATTTTGCATATCATATTATTTCAAACTTTTTAAAGCCTGGAATGCTTTCTGCTTTCCTGAGTGATTTCACACACCTTAGATCATCTGAGTCTTGCAACAACCCTGCCAAGTACTAAGTGCTATTTTCATTCCTTATTTGCTAGTGAAAATTAGGAGTTCAAAAGATTAATAGGGATAGGATTAAGCAGCCCCATCACACTTAGAAAAAAAGATTTAAACTCCTTCCTATAACTTGAAAGATCCTAGGTGCTCTGTCCTCCTAGGCCCTCTGTTCCCATCACTACATCCAGTCCAAAGCTAGTCCGCTCAGCCGTGATACCCTGGTGTGTTTATTGAATATCCAATGCTCATCCCTTGGGCTTTAGCACTTAACTCCAGTTACCTATTGCTGCATTACAACCACCCCGAAAGTTGGTGGTCCATAAAACAACTATTTTATTATGCTCATGGGCTCTGCAGATCACAGATTTGTACAGGACACTGCAGGGGCAGTTTATGCTCCATGACATCTAATCTTCAGCTGGAAGACTGAAAGGCTGGGGATGACTCTGCTATCACCTGGAAATGTCACTGTGCACATGTCTGGTGATTGATGGTGGCTATTAGCTGGGGACTCACTTGGATCTCTTGGCTAGAACCCCTGCTTTTCCTCTCTATATGGCCTGGACTTCCTCACAGCATGTAAATTGAGTAATAAAAGCAAGCATCCCAAGAGAATGGGAGAAAATTGCATAGCAATTTTATAAGCTAGTCTCAAAAGTATGTAGGCTCACTTCTACCAGATTCCATTGCTGAAGTTGATCACTAGATTTTGTTCAAGTTCAAGGGAGGAGCATCAATGGCACGTTGTAAGTAAAGATATTGGGAAGGACATATTGTCTTGGCCATCTTTGGAGAATACAGTCTGCCATGCACCTGCTATTCACTTTGTCTATATAGGTTTTCCCCTTCTCTTTGTATTACTGGCTCCATCAGGCCATTCCAGTTGTTTCATAGGTACAGATATTTTCACCCATGAAAACTGTACTTAAAATAGTATCCTTCTCCTCTCTCAGATTTTTAAAAATCCTTACCTAATATTGAGTTGGCCAAAAGTTTGGAAACATCTTACAGAAAAACCCAAATGAATGTTTTGGCCAACTCAATATATCCCATATGCTGCCTGATATTCTGCTTCTTTCCTCCTTCCTCCCCTCCTTCCTTTCCTTCTCCCTTTCCTCCTCCTTTCTTCCCCTCCATCTACCCTCCTTCCTTCCTTCACATCCCTCTTCCTTCCCTCCCTTTCTTCTCTCTCTCTCATCATCAATCAATGTATCTGTATCTACTTATGTATTCATCTATCTCGGAGAAGGCGATGGCACCCCACTCCAGTACTCTTGCCTGGAAAATCGCATGGACAGAGGAGCCTGGTAGGCTGCAGTCCATTGGGCCGCTAAGAGTCAGACACGACTGAGCGACTTCACTTTCAATTTTCGCTTTCATGCATTGGAGAAGGAAATGGCAACCCACTCCAGTGTTCTTGCCTGGAGAATCCCAGGGACGGAGGAGCCTGGTGGGCTGCCGTCTATGGGGTCGCACAGAGTCAGACACGACTGAAGCGACTTAGCAGCAGCAGCAGCATTCATCTATTTGACCAGCATATTCTAAGACAAAGGACAATGTCTAGTATAGAGTTAGAGTGTATGTATACTTAATAAATATCTGTTGAAGAATGAGGTCAGGAGAAGAAGGCAGGGACAGAGGATGAGATGACTGGATAGCATCACCAGGTCAATGAACTTGAATTTGAGCAAACTAGTGGAGGACAGAGAAACCTGGCCTGCTGCAGTCCATGGGGGTTGCAAAGAGTCAGACACGAATTAGAGACTAAACAACAACAATAAATATATGCATGAATGAATCCAATGAAACGAATAAGGTTATCAGATCATTTTGTTTGGAAACCAAAGGCACCTAGGCCGGCAATAAGACCCCTGAGATTCAGGAGAGAGAGATGCTGAAAGGGGAGCCTGCAAGATCTGGTGGAAGTGGGGTCTAAAAACCACATTCTGCTAACTCCATAGTTTTGTCCTACCTCACTTTCTCAAAATTCCCAAATTAAGTTCTTCTGAGGAGGTTTATCACACTTTCCAAAACATGCAGACTACAAGAAATAGGCCATGATACATCATTCCATTGTTTAAACTTGTTGTTAACTCAGTCTTCACGGAACTGAGCCTTCCTTTAACTTGTAAATTTTATTGCTTCAATTACTCATTCTCAGAAATGCTTTTCTCTCCTTTGATTTTTTTTCCACTTCGTGACTACAGATGATGAAACCAGAGTTTTGGAATGTCACCTCCAATTTTACCTGACATGGTATCAGAAATTGAGATTACTTACATAATGATCTTCAAACTGCTCTTAATAAATTACTAATGTTTGTGGTCTCTCTTTAGAGCTAAGGTGATGAAAAGAAGACCAGTGACTCTCTCACAGAGATGAAAATTATCTTCTGCGTTTAATAGCTAGCTTCAGATTTCCCTCTAAGTCAATGCCATAGATTTAAATCTAAATGATCACTCCTAAATTATCTATTTCCCACTCAGACTTCTCTTCCAAAGGCAAGATTTATATATTCAATTAGTTACTGGATATTTTAATTTTGATGACTCACCAGAACTTGACATATTTAAAATTTATTTTACTCACTGACCCTGAAAAATCTCATTCTATATTCTCAGTCTTAGTGAATAGACCCTCCAGGAGAAGTAAATTCCCCACAAAACTATGAAATCTAAACATCTTGATCTCATATTTACATGAGTTCCTTTTAATGTTATAATCTTGTAGTTTTGTATTCTTTTCATCAACAGGAGGCACATCCATTTTTTATATCAATAAAAGGTAAATATCCTCTTTTAAGCATATGATGCAGTTTTATTACCATGACCTACGTTGGCCTTAACAGAAAACTGGCCCTGCTGGATAACATTTGCCCCAAAGAGAGGCCATGGGTCACTTCTTTAAAATAAAAGCCATCATTTTACTCAATATTTTACAATTCTAGCCTTTTTTGTTACCAGTACATTCATTGATTGTAAGTCAACCCATATAGTAACCTCACTATCAAGGGTATACATGAAAGCTACACTATTCAAATCTAAGTGTCCTGTGGGTATCTTACTAATAGATTTTAAGAAACTAGGAGACCAGTGGGACCACCTTTTACATTTTTCAGACTACAGCTCTGGTCATGTCATACGATATAGAATTTTGTATTAGAGTACATATGTGAGTATTTGGAGGAGGGAGCTGAATTTGTTTTGTGTGTGTGTTAATTGCTCATTTGTGTCCAGCTCTTATGACCCCGTGGACTGTAGCCTTCCAGGCTCCTCTGTTTGTGGAAGTCTCCAGGCAAGAGTACTAGAGTGGGTGGCCATTCCCTTCTCCAAGGGATCTTTCCCACCCAGGGACTGAACCTGGGTCTCCTGCATTGCAGGCTGATTCTTTACCATTTGAGCCACCAGGGAAGCCTGTATTAGTTTTACCTGATGTTACTTTCTTTACTAATTTCTGGATAGAAAAGGAGTTTCCTTATATCCAACAACTATCCTAGTTAAGCTTCATAATAGTCTCAAATGTCAACAATTTCATTCACAGTTTGGCTAAGGGCTTTAACCTGAATCAGACAAACCAATGGCTGCCTAGTAGATACTTGTCAGAAAATCTAATTCTAAATTTACTACTGCTCTGTGCTTGCCATGGCTTGGCAAGAGGAAACAATACTTCTAGAAGAATCATGAAGTTTTTTAGAAGAAATTCATGAAGTGTTTCTAAAAGCTATTCTTAGCTTATGCCAAACTATTACAGAACTGAGTAGATAACCCATAGTTCATTTGTATCAAGTTGCTTTTTGGTATACTACTTTTATCCTAAATGTAGAGCACCATTTGAAACACTGTATAAAAACACTTGTTTAGTTCCCTCGAAGAATCCTCATGAAAATGCCACTTATTAAGACAGACTGAAAATTGTCTAAATTCCTTCCTTTCCTTCTCAAGGTGGCAAAGTTTGATAGGCTTCAGAATAATCAGAAAGTTTGGTTTTTGCTATCCTCTTTTCAGGGAATGGTTGTGGTTGAAACCTTAGTCTTTCTGATAGATTCTGTGGTTGAGGGATCTATTCGGTGCTGGTCTACCTTCACCTAGGTCGTTTTTTAATCTCACTTTTGGAGAAAGAATACTCTAATTAGCAATTGCTTATTTAATTTCATTCATTCATTCATCCACATATTCAGGAAATATTTATTGATCTCTCCCTGGATACATATCACTCTTCAAGTCACTGAAGATAGAACAATGAAAAATAAATCCCTATACTCATGGACCTTAAATTTTAACAAAGGGTAAGATTGTTCCTGACTTCCTGTATATGCGTCTTTAGTAGATATTTATTCAAATCATAGCAGCAGGACAATCCCGATCAACATGTTTATCTTAAGGAGATAACAAATCATTGGCTCATAGGAAGCTGAGAGCCAAGTTTGCTGTCCTTGGTTGTTGATTATAAGTGCATGGTATAGTTTTTTTTTTTTTTTAATTCTATCTCATTTCATGTCTTTGCTTTTATTTTCACTTTGCCTTATTTCTCTCTTTGAAGACTTTATTGAATTTGCCATAATATTGCTCCTGTTTTAGGGGTTATTTTTTGGAAGGGGTTGGCCAAGAGGTATGTGGGATCTTAGCTGCCCGACCAGGGATCAAACCCACAGCCCCTACACTGGAAGGCCAAGTCTTAACCACTGGACCACCAGGGAAGTTCCCTTTTGCCTTTTTTCTAACACTGCATAATAATTTATGTCACGGTGCTGAATATAAGCTTAAGAGTCTAAAATCTTTTTTTGAGTACCACTGAGTGTAAAACTTTGGCCACCTCATGCGAAGAGTTGACTCACTGGAAAAGACTCTGATGCTGGGAGGGATTGGGGGCAGGAGGAGAAGGGGACGACAGAGGATGAGATGGCTGGATGGCATCACGAACTCGATGGACGTGAGTCTGAGTGAACTCCGGGAGTTGGTGATGGACAGGGAGGCCTGGCATGCTGCGATTCATGGGGCTGCAAAGAGTCAGACACAACCGAGTGACTGAACTGAACTGAGTGTAAAACATAAAAGCATACATATAAAAATACTTCTTTATACACTCCCTTCCTGTTCCCCTCTGTCTAATTCACCTTAAAGGAAACAACTTTCTAAAAGACTACTTCCATCACATCATAAGCTTTCTAATATCTTGACTGACTCCCCAGATAGGGCCTCCATAATCCATCCCTGTTAGGCTGCCTCATTTGGGCTGTTTTCCTTCTCCCCAGCGGAAGTCCCCACTTCAGTGAATGAGGTGTAGATTCCCACAAGTGTTTTGCTCTCTCTCACCTCTGAACCTTTGCATTTGCTGCTTTCTTTGTTGAAAAAGCCCTTCCCTTCCTCACCCTCTCACATGGCTTGCTCCTTCCCTCCTCGCGTCATCTTCCCTGGGGAAGCTTACCCACTGCCGCAGGCTTGGTTGTGGGCCCCTCCTTTGGGTTGCCATAGTACCCTCTGCTGACGTGTACCCTGTACTTATCTCACTGTGTTTATTATAAGTGTTAATTTGTCTGTTCTTGTCTGTCGCCAGACTGTGACCTTCTTCATGGGAGGGAGGGAACTCTCTTTCATCTGCATGTCCTGGGGCCGAGAACAGTGGGTGCCCCACAGACCTGGCTCAGAGCAGGTTTCTTGGGTGACTCACTGAAGCAGCGTCAGATTCCCAAAAGTTGCCTGGAAAACTGGCTCTCTTTCCTGAAGTGATGCTTATTTCCTTGCAGATGGAAAGCAGCCTAAGGTTTACTTGCACCTTTTCAATGACTGGATAAATATTGATCTCTCTTACACTCTCATCTCTTGAAAGCTGGTTCAGGAGGACAAAGGAGGACACCATAGAGAAACTTGGTCATGTTCTTCTAAGTCTGCTATTTGCTTTGCAGATTATGATGTCCTTGACCAGTCCTAATCCTAACCTACAACAAACACTCAGTAAGTGACTTTGGCCACCTGATGTGAACAGCTGACTCACTGGAAAAGACCTGATGCTGGGAAAGATTGAAGGCAAAAGGAGAAGAGGGAGGCTGAGGATGAGATGGTTAGATAGCATCACCAACTTAATGGACATGAATTTGGGCAAACTCTGGGAGAGAGTCAAGGACAGAGGAGCCTGGTGTGCTAGAGTCCATGGAGTCACAAAGAGTTGGGCACAACTTAGCGATTGAATAGCCCAACAACAGGATAAATATTGGTTAAATGAATGATTCATGGATTGAATGGATGAATGTAGAGGTTTGACCTACATGGGATTGCTGGGCTTACAGTAAGGAGAGCTGATTGTATCTGGTGCTGGGAAACTTCTACTCTCCCCTCCTCTGCTCTCCACCATTGTTAATAATTGACACTCTGGGGTTAAGGATTAAGAATAAAGGCTGCGGGAATGGTATAATACTGTGTAGCCTTAGTCAATAAAATTACCTACTTTGTAAGACAGAGCAAGACCCATTCGTTGCAGTGCCAAGGGGGATAGGAGGGCAGGGTTGAGAGGTGGGAAGAAGAAATCTGAAATGAAACAGGGACTGTAGAGGCTGACCTCGGAACCAAACTTCTCCGCCTTTGCTTAAAACAGGCTCTGCTAATCCTATACATCACTATTTTTCCTTCTCACCCTGTTTGTGTCTTTTCTTCCACAAAATATTTACTTAAGACATATCAAGTGCCAACTACCTTGAACATGCAACGGGCAGAATAGAGAGCAAAATAAACACAACTATTTCTTCATAGAGCTTGCAGCCTGGAATAAATAACTGATAATCCAATAAGTAATATCACAAATGCAAAGAATGCTATTGAAGAGGACTTTTCAGTGTGGGAATGCATCAGGAATACCCACCTTGGTTTCCAAAACTTCTTCGTTTTCATGAGTGGCTGTTCACAGCTTTGAATGCAGCTAGAAAGCAATGGCACCCCACTCCAACACTCTTGCCTGGAAAACCCTATGGACGGAGGAGCCTGGTGGGCTGCAGTCCATGGGGTCACAAAGAGTTGGACACGACTGAGCGACTTCACTTCTCTTTTCACTTTCGTGCATTGGAGAAGGAAATGGTAACCCACTCCAGTGTTCTTGCCTGGAGAATCCCAAGGATGGGGGAGCCTAGTGAGCTTCCGTCTATGGGGTCGCACAGAGTCGGACATGATTAAAGTGACTTAGCAGCAGCAGCAGCAGTAGTGGTTTGTATAAGGTGTTCTTGAAAAAGTTCTTGTGTCTTTGTGGAAGATTGGAGCTATGTAAACAATTCTTATAATGACCAAAATGTCCTGGCACCCCCACAGTTTCCTTAAGTTTTGTCTAGACTCAACCATTTTTAATTGACTAAGAGTTTGTCAATACTTCTCATGCCATTGAAGTGCTTGACTGGAACACATCAAAATATTTAATCTTTAATCCCTAAATACCACACTTCTCTTCTTAGAGATGAGAATAAGGGCAGATTTATGTGCATACATGGAATCTATTTTTGAATTATCCTATGAAGTTATCTGAAAATATCATGACCAAAATGTACCAAATCAACAAAGAATGTTAAAATTGAACAATCACTTTTGAAAACCTCAACATAATTGAAATAATTTGTAGACACTCAAAGCTTGATAAAATGGCTATTGGTTTAAGGATTTTCATGAATCAGCTGTGGGTGTGTAAAAACAGGTTTATCAAGATTCTAAAACTTGTTTTATTTCTTTGTCAAAATCATTGTCTGAGACAAAGTGATATGCTAGTTGAACAGAGCAAGCATCCATTTTTGCTTTGGTTACCAAATTATTGTCTATTAACAGCTTTTTTATATTTTCTTATAAACTATGAGATTAAATAAATATCAACTAAAGGGGGCCACGTTGACATTTGATCTTGTTAGTATTCTATGCAATAACCGAAAGAATTGACTGATTTGGCAATCAAGTCAATTGCAGATATTCAAAAGCGAATAGTTAACTAACTAAACAAATAAAAATAAAATTATTTTTATAGCACTGTTGGATAAGAAATCTAGCTGACTAAAATTTGACTTTTCAAAAGTTGGGATGCTGGGCTGCAAACATGATCCAAATATCTGGATTTTGGCGCAGTCCACCGTGAAAAGGAAAATCCATTCCTTATCTGCTACTTGTTGACTATCTCCTATGAAGATTTAATAATGAATAAATATTTATAAAACTAATATTCTACAATGGAAATGGGACTGTTATAGGACCCTTTTCTTACTGTCTAGCTGGCCAGGGAAGACACATTAAAGTACATGATAATCCAGTCAATAAAATCAGGGGGAAAATGACAAGTTCCAGTTGAGCAGAGAGTTCATTAGTATTGGTTGAGTCCAGAGGAAGCGAGAAGAGAGGAAATTTTGGTATGGCTACTTAATTTGAAGAATAAACAGGTGAGGACAGAGTATTGGAACAGGAAAGCAATGCTGAAAAAGGCCAATGTATTTGAGAGACTGAGGGTGAGGGTGATCAATTAAGCTGGAGCATGATTTTGGTTTTTGGTTTAGACAGTAACGAAAGAATGCTGGAAGGAGTTGTAGGTTGAGTTCAGGCTAGAGAGATTAATTTCTCTTCCCAAATATTCCAAGGCAGTGACCTGTTTAGAGGCCAGACACTGGGAAAATATGGATGCAAATCTCAAATCCTTTTTGGAAATATGTAGGTTATAAAAAAATTCTATATACTTATTTGTGCTATACATGAAAATTTATCTTCAAAAAAAATTCTGTTTTTATAAAAAAATGGATATTTATCAAGAGTGCTATTTCCTGGGCTCTGTATTATATGTTTTACATGCTTGACTTCAGCTAATCTTTACATCTAAGATGCACTATTTTGCTTAAATCTCAAAATAAGCCTGTGAGATAGGAGTTATCAGCACCCTTATTTAAATAATGAGAACACTATGCAGCAAAGAGATTCTGCAACTGTACAAAATCATAGATCCCAGGGGCTTGAGGGCTGGGTAAGCTTGATTCCAAAGCCCAACTTGGAACCACAGTGCTAACATCAAATACACACAACTCAAGTTAACTGGCCATGACATATATTGCTTGAAATCCTGCTGATGTGAGACACTATTTCCATACTTCAAAATGATCTCTCTGAATCAGTTATTCTAAGGTGACAGATTTTCATTGTACAAAATCAAGTAATCACATTTCAGGGAACAAAATAAGTAATGATACCCAAAGACGTCAAATGAGAAATCGAAGTGTTGGTTTCTCAGTGTCAATGGATGGAGTTGGTAGTCTACAATTTGAAAGTTCTCAAAGATTGTTCTAGGAAATGTGAAATGATTTCCTTATTATTACCCACACTCCTTTCAGTGGTGAGGAGTATAAACCTGGGAGCCAGATGGATGCAGTTTCCCCCAGCTTCGCTCCTCTCACCGGGTGACCGTAGAAGAACTGTATTTACTTCTCTGTATCTCTCAGTCCCAGTTTCCTCTGCTGTAGAATGGGGATAATAAAATCTCCTTCAGAGCACTGGTGTGAGAATGAAATGTAAAGATGTATAGAAACTACTTTATGCAGTGCAGTGCCTGGCACAGAATTAATGTTCAGTAAGTAGTAGTGATTATTAGCCATTTTAGGCAAACCGGCATTGTTCCTAAGAAGAAAGAACTGTTCAAAGCAAACAATGAAATCAGAGTGGATTTCCTGTTCTCTGCCTTTTAAGCTTTTCATCAAAGGCAACACAATGAGGCAGAGCGGCTGAGAACAAGCCCAAGACTGAAGCCTCCTTCTCTGATTAATGCAGTGCTTTGAGCACGAGCAAATAATCTGAAGAAGGTTCCATTCATGCCTGGCTTAACTTGAACCAAAGTGGTCAAGGATCTTCACAGGCTCCTTGCAGCTGAAGAATTCTAGGGAACTGGTTAACCTTAAAATTTAACCTGAAACAAATTTAGAGACAAAGCGTCATCAAGAAATAATTAAGCTTTGGCATTGCGGTGACATCAGTAGCATATAAATTTAGCTGACAACTTGACTGATTTATTTAAAAATTATACCTTCATCCATTTAACAAATCCTCTTTCCACTTCTGGGAAAGCATCAGCCTAGCAACAGAATAAGTTGCTTACCTTTCCCATTCATCTGTATACCTTTTTCATGGATATTTATGAACACGGGAGACCAGGGATAAAGGCAGTGCAGGGAGTGGTTCTACTCTGTACAGACAAGTGATGTGTGATATCTTCCTGTATCGCTTTACAGATCAAGCGCATGCATATACATTATCTCACGTTACTCTCGCACAACAGAGAAGGAAAATGAGGTGCAGAGGATTAGATGCTTGTTCAAAGGTACATGCCGCGCTAAATGGCAAAGGCCCCATTAGCAGGCTGACCTTGAACTCAAGGTCAGCTAATTTTGCATCATACTGTAGTGCCTGAGCAGTGACATTCACTAACTTTTATGTAGTGCTTAATGGTTTGTAATTCCTTCTAGGTCCATAATTCTACTTGCTTCTCATAGCATTTTGGAAGCAGAAAAACTTATGCCCCCACTTTAAGGACCAGGAAACAAGAACAGATATCAGGCAATCTAAGAACTGAACTTTATGGCTCCAAAATGGCATTCACTTATTGATTTATTCATTCACTCAGCACCTACTTACTGAGCATCTCTTCTATACTAGGAAATTTGCTGGATCATAGGGAATATGAAAAACTCTCTCCCTGCATGGAGTTCAGATTCTAGAGGAGGAGATGAACCTCAAAATAATAAGCCAATAAAAATTAATTTTGGTCAGGTAAAGAGAAATTGCTTCAAGAAGAATAAAGGGGGGTGATGGGAAGAAGGCTCAAAAAGGAGGGGATATATATCTATATATCTATCTATCTATATATATTAAAAATGGCTGATTCACATTGTTGTATGGCAGAAACCAATACATCATCGTAACACAATTATCCTCCAACTTAAAAAAGAAGAAGAATAAAGAAGAGGAGAGTGGTAGGGAGGGGGAGGCAGTTATTTTAGTCAGAGAGGAGAAGCAGGAACTTTCAAGGTGAATCATTAGAATAGAGATTTGAATGGAGTGAGCAGCAAGGACAGGATTTTCAGGAAAGGGAACGTCAGGGTCAAAGGCAAACCAGCCCAGTGTACGGGAGTAACTACAAGATGACCATGCAAAAACTGGTTTAGGTTGAGTGCAAGGAGATGAGTACGGAGTGACAGGGAGAGATAAGGCTTTGCCATAGGACATCATGATTTTCTCAAAAGTCTCACTAAGTTGGAAGAAAACAACTTCAGCAGACATTTAGATGGACATAAGCCCTTGCAAACTTCCTTTCACTACCAATTCATTTCTCTTCCTAACCTTGGTACAATCTTTCAAGCCATTTCCATTCTTACTCTCTTTTCCACATGCATGAGCTCCTTTCACAGCTGAGCCATAAGCTTAACATCATGGCTATTTCAACGAGGCAATGAGACCATCTCATAAGCAAGAAGTCATGTGCTTTCTATTTTGACTTTGTGTCCGCTGGTCATGAGCAAGTCATTTTCAAGAGCAGACATGGGGACCTAAATTTTGGTAACCCTGAAGTCCTTCTAAGGGAAGTGCATCATTTGACACAAAGTAGAATCTATGAAAATAAAGTAAATTATCAATGCCTGAAGAAAAGTACTACAGTCACATCATAAATTTATATAGATTTACTGGAAATCTAGGTTTTCATGAGAAATTTCTATTGACATAAACCTGATTATTGTGTCAACTATTGTGCCAGGGATCTGAGAATTAGAATCGTAAAATAGGACCATCAGTTTATTTAATAAAATTTTAATTAACTTACCAGTATTGCATTCTCTCCAGCATGCATATGGTAAATGTTGCAATAACAGAGGTTCTCTCCACTGAGTAGACCAGCTCTGATTGTAATAATCTACTAATAAAGAGTGAATTCAGTTCAGTTCAGTTCAGTTCAGTCCCTCAGTTGTGTCCGACTCTTTGTGACGCCATGACTCACAGCACTCAAGGCCTCCCTGTCCATCACCTACTCCCAGAGTTTACCCAAACTTATGTCCATCGAGCTGGAGATGACATCCAGCCATCTCATCCTCTGTCGTCCCCTTCTCCTCCTGCCCCCAATCCCTCCCACCATCAGGATCTTTTCCAATGAGTCAACTCTTCACATGAGGTAGAGTGAAGTTGGAGTTTCAGCTTTAGCATCAGTCCTTCCAATGAACACCCAGGACTGATCTCCTTTAGGATGGACTGGTTTGGATCTCCTTGCAGTCCAAGGGACTCTCAAGAGTCTTCTCCAACACCACAGTTCAAAAGCATTAATTCTTCAGCACTCAGTTTTCTTTGCAGTCCAACTCTCACATCCATACATGACCACAGGAAAAACCATAGACTTGACTAGACGGATCTTTGTTGGCAAAGTAATGTCTCTGCTTTTGAATATGCTATCTAGGTTGGTCATAACTTTCCTTCCAAGGAGCAAGCTCTTTTAATTTCATGGCTGCAGTCACCATCTGCAGTGATTTTGGAGCCCCCCAAAATAAAGTCTGAAACTGTTTCCACTATTTCCCCATCTATTTCCCATGAAGTGATGGGACCAGATGCCATGATCTTCGTTTTCTGAATGTTGAACTTTAAGCCAACTTTTTCACTCTTCTTTCATTTTCATCAAGAGGCTTTTTAGTTCCTCTTCACTTTCTGCCATAAGGGTGGTGTCACCTGCATATCTGAAGTGATTGATATTTCTCCCGGCAATCTTGATTCCAGCTTGTGCTTCTTCCAGCCCAGCGTTTCTCATGATGTAGTCTGTATATAAGTTAAATAAGCAGGGTGAAAATATGGGCAATGTCAAATCACCCTCTCAGTGTCTTTGCAGTTTCATCTGCGCATTTCCAATCTCACTATTTTAAGAAGCCAAATATCATTCCAGCTGCAGAGCTAAGGAGTAGTTCAATAGGCAATGCTCTGTGATAGGAGGTGAAGTAGTCAAAGAAAGAAAGGCAAGACTCCACGCTCCCAGTGCCAGGGGATCCCACATGTTGCAACCAAAGATCCTGCATGGTACAACTAAGACCTGGTTTGCAGCCAAATAAATAAATATTAAAATAAAACATTTTTAAAAAAAGAAAGAAAGAAGCAGCTGCTAGAATGGAGGAGGAAAATATTTCTCCAAGTCAGTTAACCTGTGATAAATGACAAGAAGATTTGTTTTTCAACAGCTTCTTCTTATTCCCCACTATTTTAAAGTTTGCTATAAATACAGGAAGTGTGGGTTCATTTAAAGCTTCAGGATGAGCTTACAGCCCTTTATATTCGCAACCAGTTTCTTCAGAGGGGTCTCAAGCCCTTAACTCCATAGATACCTCTATCGCTTATTATTTACCCTACACAGAAAAGTTGGCAATAAGAAATGACCTATGAGGCCTTCAGGGTTTGTGTGAGTGTTTCTGAAAGAGGACCAATAAGCCAACAGATGCCTTGGCCAGGGCTTCTTCCCCTTTCTTTCAGCCTTTCTGAATGACTGCTTCATGCCTGCACTGTACCTTCCTAACTCTCTAACCACAGAGAATAGCACTTACTCAGGACCACAGGATTTCAGTTCCCTTGGGAGTTTCTCTGCATCAACCTTATGCAAGAATGTTCATATCTGTAATTGCATTTGAAATGCAAGAGGGACACACTGGGTTAGCCCCCTTTCTCCTACCTTCCTTAGTCTCATTACATCTTATCTTCAAAAATCCCAACTAGATATGTAATTTGGGTACACTATCCTGGCAGTAGCTAAATATGGTTTTTAAAATAGAATTCTTTTTACTTAGGAAACATGGATTCAAATTTGCATTTAAACAAAATTAGAAACATATTCATCTTAAGGACCTCTGAGTTTAGTTGTATTTAATTTATAAAAGTCAAAGAGTCACCAAGTTTGGGTTTTCAGCATTCTTTTTCCAAGCAAAACCTCATTTGATTTCAAAGGATCCCTGCCAGACATGGGGACGAGGTGTTCTCTTCCATTTCATGAATGAAGCAAGTTCTTACTTCTTGGTTTAAAGCCTGCCTCCTTCCTGCTCTATTAATTTCAACTATATTTGGCATACATTTAGAAAGAAGGAAAGTAAGAGGATAGAAAAAATTGCCTGATTAGATAATAATAATAATGGCCAAGGTTTATTGGGCATTTAGTACATACTGTGCAGCTTCAGTAGACATGTATGTATGCTAGAGTCAGACCATAAAGAAGGCTGAGTGCCAAAGAATTGATGCTTTTGAACTGTGGTGTTGGAGAAGACTCTTGAGAGTCTCTTGGACTGCAAGGAGATCCAACCAGTCCATCCTAAAGGAAATCGGTCCTGAATATTCACTGGAAGGACTGATGCTGAAGCTGAAACTCCAATACTTTGGCCACCTGATGCGAACAACTGACTCACTGGAAAAGACCCTGATGCTGGGAAAGATTGAAGACAGAAGGAGAAGGGGATGACAGAGGTTGGGAAGGTTGGGTGGCATCACTGACTCAATGAACATGAGTTTGAGCAGGCTCCAGGAGCTAGTGATAGACAGGGAGCCTGGCGTGCTACAGTCCATGGGGTTGCAAAGAGTCGGACATGGCTGAGAGTCTGAACTGAACTGAACTGTGCAGCCTTTCTCAGGACTTCATCTTTGATGTGTCATCACCAAAGTCCTTGGGCTTTCCAGGTGTCAACAATGGTAAAGAATCTGTCTGCCTATGCAGGAGAGGTAAGAGACACAGGTTTGATCCCTGGGTTGGGAAGATCTCTTGAAGGAGGAAATGGCAATCAACTCCAGTAGTCTTGCTTGGAGAGTCCTGTGAACCGAGGAGCCTGGTGGGTTACTGTTCATAGGGTCACACAGAGCTGGATATGACTGAAGTGACTTAGTACACACTCGCACACACTAAACTTAAATAGCATGAGAGGTGGTGATAATCCCTTAACAAATTTATCAAATATAAAAAATATTATGTCATTGTAAAGCTGAATTTGAATATATTTAAAAGCTTAAAAATAAAACATAAAAAATAGGATAATTTTCTCTAAGATATAGATAGATAGACGTTGTTTCAATAGTTCTACTTGTTACCTCTGCTGAGTGATCAATCATCAATGATTAAGATTTAGTATTTATTATTATTAGAATCATATAAATGTCTTCTCACACCAGTTTGGTGAATACAAACTCTACAATTTGATTTAGCTATTTGTTATTTTAATCCCATTTAATTGGTGACCAAAAAAAATTCATTTCAGCCAGGCAACCACCTCAAGATTGGCTTTTTAGTATTTTCTGGGTTGAATTTCTTCTCAGTTTCTGTCCTACAAATTAAATTAGATCTAAGCTAGAAAAAAAAATGTAAAAGTGAAGGAAGATGGAGAGAAATAACTACCTGTGCTATGAAAGAGAAGTATGAGGGGAGAAGGACATGATAAGTAAATGCTAATAGGTACAGAACGAAAATAAATCTTATCCTTCTTCCTGGGCACAGAGCTGGACCGTATTCCGCAGCCTCCTTTGAATTCAGATGTAGCCATATGGTTGAGGTCATCCCAATGGGAAGATGCCCTGGAAAAGGGATTTCACACACCTAGGAGCAATGAAGTCCATGTGCCACAACTTCTGAGCCCTTGCTCCAGAGCCTGGGAGCCCATGTGCCCTGGAGGTCCTGTGCTCTGCAATACGAGAAGCCACCACAATGAGAAGCCTGTGCACCGCCAGGAAGAGCAGCCGCCACTTGCTGAAGCTAGAGAAAGCTTGTGCACAGCAACAAAGACCCAGCACAGACAAAAATAAATAAATAATTTTTAAAATGTACAGAGCAATGATGGCACGTATTCTAGACTACTCCTCTGACTAATGTAGCCGTAAGTCAGATGGCTACACTAATATCTTGGAAACTTTCGGTGACTGCAAAAAATGTGATAGTAATATTTGGAAGTGAAATGCAGGACAAACACATTTTGCTAACTTCAGAAATTTGTTGGTCTTCAATGAGCCAAATGTCTTCAATTCCAGTCTATTGAGAAGGATATTTCTTTGCATTATTTCCCCTGTCTAGAGTAATAGACTGTGTAGGGAATTCTTCTAAATTCTGTGTGTGGCTTTTATATTCCTTTAATTTTTCAATAATTACTTTTTACAATGTCTTATTTAGGACTTGATATTATAGACTGGTATTCTTGACATATGGATATTTAAGAATCATTTTTTATAATCTTGGAGATAGTCCTTTCACCTTTATATTTAATTTTACATGTATTTATATTTTAATATTACTTATTCTTTGGTTTTACAAACATAAGTTCTTTACTTAATCCATAAGAATAACTTATAAACATAAGACCCATTGTTAAGAAAATAATCACTCTAAAATTAGCCAGATTTCTATGGCATACTTCATATTGTTTAACTCACTTTGGTGTCTTATATGTGTTTAAAAGCTGATGAAGGTAAGGAAGAAATATGATTTCTTCATGATGGATCAAAACCATTTAAGTGTTAAAACAAAAAGCCAAATGTTGCCTTTCTTCTGGGAATTACTGCAATATCAGTCAGAGAAAACATGTTTGGACATTTCCAAACATAGCATTAAAAACACCCCTAATTCACAGGGGGAGGAGAAATCCCAGCGTAGTGATGCAGGTACCAAAACATGAGAATCAAGTACTTGGTGACTGAAGTCATGGAAGCAGTTGATAGGAAATATACACAATCGACACACAGTTCTGCCATTCAGATGTAGTAAATCTTTTGCCTTCAATAACAGAACAGATTCCCACTGGGTGTCTCCTCCCTTGTTGAAAAAATGATGAAAGCTAATCATTTCTGCCCTCTGTGAACATACACGAGACAAAACGTTAGGAAAACACACATAGAAACTCCATGAAACTCTCAAACACGTGCACAAACTTCAGAAGTTGCTACCTCATGCCCCAATCTTTTCAAGGGGCCAAGTAAGCTGTAGAGAAGTGTGGAAGTGTTGACTTTTCCACACAGGATATCAGTGAAGCTAGGGAATTAAAATCAGATCGTAAAAGCCAATGTGAAATCAGGAAATCATAGAGAAGAATTTAAAAATAAAGCCACTAATCCAAATGAAAGTATCCCAGCAATACCTAATGTAGTAGTAACAGTGACTAATTTTAAAGTTTCAACACGATGGCCCTTTCCTTCTACCTGTTTCAGTAACTAATACTGATTAAGCACAATCAAATCCAAAAATAGGATACAGGAAGAACTCTATTCACGTGTACATTTTAACTCTAGCTGTATTGAAACCTTTGAAGCTTAGGTAATAGAGTTTAAGGAGATATTAGACAGCAGATCTAACATGTTCATGACTGGGGAAAATAATATGAAACTCCCCAGTATAATAATAATAGGGGCTTCCCCAGTGGCTCAGTGGTAAAGACTCTGCCTGCAATGCAGGAGACACAGGAGTCTCGGGTTTGATCCCTGAATTGGGAAGATCTTCTGGAGAAGGAAATGGCAACCCACCCCAGTACTCTTGCCTGGAGAATCCCATGGACAGAGGAGCTCAGTGGGCTGCAGTTCCTTGGGGTTGCAGAGTCGGACACGAGTGAGCCACTGAACATACAAGAAGAAGCTCAAACAAGGAAACTGACTTGGCCACAGTCACCAAAACGAGTTCTAGAAGATCAGTGGACTGAAAATTCACACCAGTCTAGTGTTCTTTCTTCCAAATCTCATTCACATCTTTTAGGCCAACCTCTTATAGCAAATAAGGATTTTAAGAATAGCTACATTTTTCTTCTTGCTTTTAAAATTCTCATTTTTAGTAAGAATAAGAATAAAAGGATAATGGCTACTATGTTTTTGAACACCTGCCATTTAATCTGATAGTCTTGCAATGACTAACTTGTTATGCAATATTATGATAACCACTTTGCAGATGGGAAACCATGGCTCAGGATTAAATAACTTTTCAGGATGTCACAGGGCAGAGATAGCATTCATATATCAGTTTATCTTAATCTAAATCCATATTCTTTCTACTTCTTAAATTGAGATAGTTGATTTACAATGTTGTGCCAATCTCTGCTGTACAGCAAAGTGACTCAGTTATACATACACACATATTCTTTTTTAAATATTCTTTTCCATTATGGTTTATCATAGAATAATGAAGATAGTTCCCTGTGCTATATCTTTATGACCTTGTCATTTATCCATTTTAAATGTAACAGTCCATATTCTTCCTATTTTATATTACTACCTATTTGAAAGTATTTGGGGGAGGCGGGGAACCTGTCAAGAAGTCCAGAGCAGAGCTGGTAACTGAAAATGTGGCTAACCATTCCAGAGACTACTGTTTGGCCATTCACACATTGTCCAAAAGTGATTCTTCCGGTCAAGATGATCTCGTTTCTAAAATGGCCATCTCAATAAGAACCATTGGCAGCTTCCTAAACAAGGAAGTGATTAATTGAATTTTATTTTTAAAATGATACAACAGTGGTCACTGAGAGGAAGGCTGGTGAAAATTTTATGATCTGGTAAAAGTCTCCAGAGACTGGCGATTGTACTATCCTATCTGACATAGATTATGTCAGCCTTGCAGATGGCGTTAAAAAAATAACCTTATATCCGTATGAGATCAAAACACCAAGATTGAATTTAACCCAGATGCTTGGCACTGTGTAGACATAACCTATGTCATATCTTCCATTTTCTGTTGGAGGCAGTAGAGGAAGGGTGTGCCTACACATAGTTGTTAAAGGAATGATATTTCCAGGCAAGCTTGCATTAATGCTTTAGGTGGTTTTTGTTTTGGGTTTTTTTTTTTTTTTTTTGGTCTCCCTCCTCTGCTCCTCTGTTTAAATTCCTAAAATGCATCAGACCTCAGGAGTTTCAGGCAGACATACTCTGTTAGGAGTTGAAGGAAGATTTGCACATTTCATCTCTGACATGTGGACAAGCAGACGCTCAACTGCAGAGCTTTGACTGCTCACTGGCGTTCTTTGTCTTCATTCACACATAAACCCTTGCCAATTTCCCACTGAAATGCCACTGCAGATCCTGAAAAGTTTTTGGAAAGAGTCTCATGACTTTCAGTCTCCTCGACAGAAAGAGAAAACTTAGACAGTCTTATTAAAAAAAAAAAAAAAAAAAAGGTTGATGGCAGGGTTCATCATCAGGGCAAGCACCATGAAAGCACTTAGAGATAATGGGTTAAGTGTAACTGAATCCGAAACATACCGCTTTGGCAGTCATCTCATTCACAAAATGTTGGAGTGGTTGTAGGTGATGCCAAGTTAAACAGGATGATGGACTCAACACAATACATGTTTGCAACACTAATAGGTCGTCAGCTTCAGGCCACCCACTTCCAGATGGCGGGAAGTGAGGGCAGCTGCCCCATCTCTGGAGAGTCAGAGGGTCTTCCTGCTCACATGGTCAGATATCCGAGGCCATGAAAAAGAGGCAGAGGACCTGCTTGTCCTTGGTGTTTCGTGATCCATGGGGAAAGGGACATTTACCCCTGCACTGGAGATCTGAAATCTGTGGCCTCTGATTCATTTGTGACTCTTGGGTAAGCCAAGAGACAGATGGGTAAATGTCTTGTACTTCTACTTAGCAGAATAACTAGGAGCTGTGGTCTTAAAGGGTCCAATGTTGGAAGGAACATTAAGGAGCCCGCCGGATATTTCAAAGCCATTTGATATGTATGGTGCCTTGGTCCAGAACCCAGAATTCTTCATTATTTTGGCTGTGCTGGGCCTTCCTTGCTTTGCCCAGGCTTTTCTCTAGTTGTGGTGGGCCAGGGCTGCTCTTCCTCACAGTGCATGGGTTTCTCTCTGTGGTGGCTTCTCTTGTTATGGAGCACAGGCTCTCGGTGCTCAGGCTTCAGGAGTTGTGCCTGGCAGGCTCTAGAGGGCAGGTTCGGGAGTTGTGATGCAGGGGCTTATTTCCATGACATGTGGGATCCTCCCGGACCGGGGATTGAACCCATGCCCCCCACACTGGCAGGTGGATTCTTTGCCACTGAGGCCCAGGGAAGTACCCAGATATATTCTCGTGCCTCTTGCCAAATTCCCTGCCACCTCCTACTTTGTATAGTATGTTGCTTTATGCTGAGATTAGATATCATCCAGTGTGATGTGAGCATCTTCTGACTCATGATATCATCAGGCTGCTAGTCCTCATGCTTTAGAATGTTAGGGCACACCCAGAAGCACAAGTAGTAAGTAATGATCCCATGCAGAGAGCATTATTTGAATGGCCTCCAGTACTTAAGTTAAAAAAGATCACATTTGTAGAAAAGTCACTTTTAAAAATGTGATTTCCATTTTGAGTTAAAGTGATGATGACTATAATTTCAAAAGAACAGTAAAATAATAATAGTTAATCCTAATTAGTGAATTCTGTTCATAATTGAATAACTAATATATTTAATAATGAATACAATGTTCCAGGCTCACTTCTAAGCCCTTCAGTAACTCACTTAATTTTCACAGAATCCCATATGATTTTATTTTATTTTTTGATTTTTATTGGAGAATAGTTAATTTATGATGTTGTGTTAGTTTCTGCCCCCACAGCAAAGTGAATCTGTTATACACACACATATACCCACTCTTTTTTAGATTCTTTTGCCAAAAAGGTCATTGCAGAGTATGGGGTAGAGTTCCTGTGCTATAAAGTAGTCTCCTATTAATTGCAGCACTATTAACAATAGCCAGGACATGGAATCAAACTAAATGACCATCAGCAGAGGAATGGATAAAGCTGTGGTTACACATACAATGGAATACTGTTGTTGCTGCTTAGTCCATAAGTCATATCTGACACTTTTGCAACTCTGCAGACTATAGTCCTCGGGATTCTTCTGTCCGTGGGATTTCCCAGGCAAGAATACTGGAGTGGGTTACCATTTCCTTCTCCAGGGAATCTTCCTGAACCACATATGGAAACCCACATCTCTTGCTTGGCAGGTGGATTCTTTACCACTGACGCATCTGGGAAGCCTTACAATGGAATATTACTCAGCCATAAAGAGAATGAGACAATGCCATTTGCAGTGACATGAATGGACCTGAGATTGTCATACTAATGAAGTCAGTCAGTCAGAGAAAGGCAAATATACGATATAGCTTATACGTGAAATCTAAATAAAGGAACATCTGAACCATGCCATTTTAGAGGCGAAGAAAGTGAGACACACAGAGGTTAGGCCACCTGTCCAAGATCACCCAGTTAGGAAGCAACAAAGGCATACTGCAAGCTCAGGCAATTTTGTTCCAAAGTTTGTAGTAGTTTCTACTTACAACCTACTACTTAGCACTGGTCTAGTCAAGGCTATGGTTTTTCCTGTGGTCATGTATGGATGTGAGAGTTGGACTGTGAAGAAGGCTGAGTGCCGAAGAATTGATGCTTTTGAACTGCGGTATTGGAGAAGACTCTTGAGAGTCCCTTGGACTGCAAGGAGATCCAACCAGTCCATTCTGAAGATCAGCCCTGGGATTTCTTTGGAAGGACTGATGTTAAAGCTGAAACTCCAGTACTTTGGCCAACTCATGCGAAGAGTTGACTCATTGGAAAAGACTCTGATGCTGGGAAGGATTGCGGGTAGGAGGAGAAGGGGACGACCAAGGATGAGATGGCTGGATGGCATCACGGACTCGATGGACATGAGTCTGAGTGAACTCCGGGAGATGGTGATGGACAGGGAGGCCTGGCGTGCTGCGATTCATGGGGTCGCAAAGAGTCGGACACGACTGAGCGACTGAACTGAACTGAACTTAGCTCTGGGCTAGAAACATACACAGAAGAACTAGGATTCACGTATATGAAGACCAGTAATACTAGTTTCTCTTTTTAACCAAATGACCAGAAATTTGGTTGAAAGTTAGAACCATCTCCTTCAAATGAGTCACCTTTGGAAGAAACACTCTTAGAATAATGAAGTGTCCTTCTTTAAAACATATGTCACTACGCCACTGGCATTGCCATCACAGCTGGTTTATAAATAATACACAGAAAAATCAGTGCCTGTGTTTTAGAGTCTTACTTTATTTCTCACTAGAAACTGTGACACCTTCTTAATCACGGGACGATTCATAATTCCAGACTCCAAATGACTCCTGGCTCTTTCCAAAACCCAAATCCACCTTCAAAAGTCAAAGATTTGTCATCTGAGGGAATATTCCAAACAATCTGTTTAGTCATATATTCTTAGGGCAGGTTCCCAGATATTTTTGAGTGGTGGCAATTTCCTTGTAATATGAAGATACCATAGCATGGTGGCTGCCTGGAAGGTGAGAGCTCTCATTTGGATGACTAAGTTCAGATTTCTTTATGAGAAAAGTCGTTTAAATAGCTTTATAGTCAAATATTATCTATACGCATCCCTCAGGGACTTTATACTCTCACAGCAGAGGAAACCTTAGACATTAAAAAAAGGAATCAGGGAACAACATATGACAGATGAAAGTCAAAGACCAACATATATGGCAGAAACAAAAAGTGTTACGGGATTTCACGATGGTGAAAAAGAACATGGAAAGCAGGAAATAAGTCAGGAAGGCATCCTGGAAGAGGTAGCTCTTGACCTGAGCCTTAAGCGAAGTGAAGAATTTGGAAATCTTTTAAATCATGTGCTAAGAGCTATTAACATGGTGGATGGCTGATAGATATCCGATGACTAACTCAATTTCTGACCCTTTCAAGTTTGCTGAAACATTAAGAGACAGGAATGCTTAACTTTCATCCCTAACCAGTCTGAAAATTAAGGTGTCTTTTCCTTGACATAGCAAAAATTGAATACAAAGTCAATGATCTTAAGAAAGAGGGAAAATGATGTTCTTAGAAACTGATTAGGGAAACTTACGTGTACTTGTTATTTAGAATGTGAGAATACAATGGAGAGATAGGACCTACAAGCATTCTTTACAATCTGTGTTGTACTTGAAAATATTTGGTAAAGTTACTACCCTGAGAAGCCCTGGGGGATACCAAAGAGAGCCCTTTCAATATCCAATATTTTGTTGTTTAGTTGTAAAGTTGTGTCTGACTCTTTGCGACCCCATGGACTGCAGCATGCCAGGATTCCCTGTCCTTTACCTTCTCCTAGAGTTTGTTCAAATTCATATGAAATAAGTTGGTGACGCCACGCATGCACCCAATACTAAAAACAGTTATAAATACACAAGGATGAAAGTGACTGCTTCCTTCCAAGGATGGGCCTTATTCAGGTCCAACGAGCTACAAGTTAATTCATATCAATAGCAGCATAATCTCATCAACTATTAATTTCCAAATTTACACTAACACCAAAATTCAGAGAAAGCTTTTGCATTGATCTGGTCATGCCCCAGTAGATTGAATACCAATAACAAAATTGCTTACTCTAACATGTAAACCTCTTTGAGGTAAAATTAGTCAAACAGTCTGCAGAATTAATTGACCAAGTTTTAAGGATCTTTTAGTTTTTCTTTATTTCTTCACGTATATCTTTCCGTATATAACAAGATTTAGTTATAAAACATAATGGAACTATTAGATCACAAAGTGTTTCCCTCTCAATCTTTCTTTCCTTCCTCCCATTTTCTCCCTTTTCTCACTTTCTTTTTTCTCTTTTATCCTCCCTCCCCTTCTTTCCTCCCAACCTCTCTTTTTTCTTTCCTTCCTTCCTATCAAGACACCTCCAAGACATAACTGATAAGAGATCACTAATTAGGATATGGTCTATACTGGCATGCAGTATGGTTATTCCACGGCACACAAACAAGTTTCATGTTAATACAGTTTTACTGATTGGACCGAGTTGAAAGAAGACTCGAGATTTGTAAATAACCATTCAATATGATGAGTTGCCATGAGGTGACTACAGAAACGGTGGATGAAAGATCTGTTTAAAGAAACACTCTGTCAGTGTGGCATCTTTTGTACTGCTGGCACACAAAAGCACACGCAACAGCTCAGAATGAAGCAGTCCAGTATAAGAAACCCTCGAATAAGAAGGATTTTAAGGAATTAGACCGTGGCTATAAATGTAACTAAGACAACTCATTTAGTTCTTACACTGTATAGGATGAGTGACGGTGGGACGTGATGGCGGGACACGAAGTCGGCAGAACCAGGCTTCAAGTTTCTTGCAATACAGTTGAATGAATAACGTACAAAGTCACCCTTGATGCGAGACTAGTTAATATACGACAGTTAAAATGCTTGCTACACTGAGCACAGGACTAAGGTATGCCTGGGGACCCATGTAGTGGGAGACACAATACAATCATGGATGAGAAAGATTTTTGTTAGCTTTTTGCCAGGAATATATTACTTTACCCTTCTAATCCCACTGGAGGCACAACAGCTTCCTTCCTACTGTCACAGAAAGAAATCCAATATTTTTTGTGTGTGTGTATGTATGTGTATGCATCTTCCAAGGGGTCACACAGGGGACTCATATCTTTTACAGATCCTGAACTACAGCCACTGTTGTATGGAAAGGTATAGACGATGTCAATGAAAAGTGGTCCTTCCAGAACTGAGAAAATCAGACAAGGGTAACATTAAATGCCATCTTGAGTAGGCATAATAAAGACATGAGGAGGAAGAAACAATTTGTGTTGTGTTTATTGAGTACCAATTTTGCTTTTGGAGACCAGACTAACACTGTTCACAAAAGTTCACCTCATTAGTCTAAAGGGGTGTAAAAGCTTCCTGTGTTTGGGGGAATAAAGGTTTGGTGGTGGTTTAGTTGTTAAGTTGTGTCCAACTCTTATGACCCTATGGACTGTGGCCTGCCAGGCTCCTCTGTCCATGGGATTCTCCAGGCAAGGATACTGGAGTGGGTTGCCATTTCCTTCTCCAGGGAATCTCCCCAACCCAGGAATCGAACCCGGGTCTCCTGCACTGCAGGTAGATTCTTTACCAGCTGAGCTATGAGGGAAGCCTAAAATGAAGCCCAACATGGAGCTTGAACCCACAACTCTGAGATTAAGTCTCATGCGCTACCGACTGAGCTAGCCAGGCACACATGAGGCTTGGCTGTACAGTAAATACTGTACTTATGAACTTTCACACTGTGAACTTTCAAAGATGTGAATGTGCCTCTGGCTCCAGCAAGGAACCAGAACCTGTGCCAACAACGTCAGGTGTGAGTAAAATTGCAGCTTGTCCTCCGTCTCCTACTGCCTATGATCCTTCAGCTCTACCATCTCCCTCCTTCCCTCCCTCCTCCAGTCAGTAACTCTTCTTGCCTGTTCACCTGATGCCAGCCCCTGTATTCCGGCTATTTTACTGTAGTACTGTACTTTTCAAGGTACTGTACTCTAAGAGTAAAAATGTTTTCTTTTTTGTGTTTGTTTGTCTTATAATGTGTTATTTATGTGAAAAGTATTATAAACCTATTACATGCATATGTGCTAAGTTGCTTCATTCCTGTCTGACTCTGTGAAACTCTATGGACTGTGGCCCACCAGGCTCCTTTGTCCATGGGATTCTCCAGGCAAGAGCATTGCATTGAGTTGCCGTGTCCTCCTCCAGGGCATCTTCTGGATTCAGGAATCAAACTCGCATCTCTTACATCTCCTGTATTGGCAGGCGGGTTCTTTACCACTAGGGCCGCCTGGGAAGCCCATAAACCTATTAGGGACTGTACTATTAATATGAAGGTGATTGTGTTAGTTGGGTATCTAGGCTGACTTTGTTGGCCTTATCAACAGATTGGAACCTATTCATATGTAGAGGAGGTACTGTAGCAGATATGTTTCTATATCTCATCCTTGCCTGCCTTCCCTCAGTTCAGTCATTTTAAAAACTACCAAAAGTTGATTTTTTTTTTTTCTACTCTCTAGTTATTTGGGGGCAGCTTTGCTGTCCTCTGGCATAGAAATCAAGACTGGAATTAACAGCTCCACCTGCTTCACATGGATGTCCTTAAGTGTGTTTATCTCATGCTTTCCCTAGGGAGGCTTGTCTACAGTCATTTCAAGCCACTGTCACTTCCCTGTCAACACTTGCTGTGCTCTGAACCTGGGCTAAGAAGCAGTGCAGTTTTCAAGGGCGTTTATCACACAGGCACACGGGTCCTGAATTAGCGGTGAGCTGTGTATACTCCTTAGACAGACGATGCAGTGTACTCTTCTTAAGGAAAGGGCCATGCCAACAGTGGGAACCTGGGCACCTAGGAGCTGGGTTATTTCAACAAATAACTAGGGTGGGGACAGTTACTAAGACCAGGACTTGGAGTGAGTGTCAGAGAGACCAAAATGTAGAGAGATTCAGGTGGAACACCTACCGGTTCCCCAATTCTTACTCTTTGCTGCTGCTGCTGCTAAGTCGCTTCAGTTGTGTCCGACTCTGTGCGACCCCATAGATGGCAGCCCACCAGGCTCCCCTGTCCCTGGGATTCTCCAGGCAAGAACACTGGAGTGGGTTGCCATTTCCTTCTCCAATGCATGAAAGTGAAAAGTGAAAGTGAAGTCGCTCAGTCGTGTCCAACTCTTTGCGACCCCATGGACTGCAGCCTACCAGGCTCTTCCGTCCATGGTATTTTCCAGGCAAGAGTATTAGAGTGGAGTGCCATTGCCTTCTCCATCTTACTCCTTAGCAACTGCTTAAGAAAATTGTGAGTAGTTAGCACAATGGAAACCCTTTAAGTTTAAAAACTTAGAAAGATGAAGAACATGAGAGTGGCTGTTTTGGAAATTCTAACCTTGTCATTGAAACAAATAAATGTCTGGGAGAACACAGATCCCCTTCGAGGTGCACAAGTACATATCTGAGGTGGGCAATAAAAAAAAAAATCAGGGTGATGAAGTGAAGAGATAAGTCAAGCCCAGTAACTTCTGGCTAAAGACTTCACTACTATCTAACTTAAATTATAATCACACGGAGCCTGCATACTATTCATAATTAATTAAACATTTTTATACAATACTTACAGATATAGTACCTAATAGATAGTAAATGAAAATCAGAAATTATATGTAAATTGGGTTGATAGTAACTCTGCACATAGTTTTGTTACATGGTTTGCTTTCTTCTCTGTTTTCTTTTGATCACACTAACCTATGAATTTAAAACATCCTTTTTAGAGAAATGGCAACCCATTCCAGTATTTATGTCTGAAAAGTCCCATGGACAGAAGAACCTGGCTGACTACAGTCCACAGGGTTGCAAAGAATTGGACACCCCTGAGCAACTGATCATTTAGAGTAAATTGATCCAATATTTGCTATTTCTCTCCCAAAGAGAACCCTGAGTGAGTTGGTTAGACAAGTCCACCCTTGACACTTTGTGCTTGGTTATTGTGGATATTCAATAAATAGTTGTTCAATAAGATCCATAGGCCAGAAGGAGGAGGAGTGGAGTGTTCAGTTGTGTCCAGTTCTTTTGTGACCACATGGACTGTAGCCCACCAGACTCCTCTGTCCATGGGATTTTTCTGGCAAGGATACTGGATTGGGATGCTGTTTCCTCCTCAAGAGGATCTTCCTAACCCACGATCAAACCTGCATCTCATAACTCTCCTGCATTGTCGGGCAGATTCCTTACCATTAACACCACCTGGGAAGGCCAGTAAGCCAGACGTCTACATGCTATTGGAGTTGACAGGAGATGAAGAACTATAAATGTTGAGAGCTGAGAAATTAACTTCTCACTAGTTGATCAAGAAAATTTCCAGAAAGTGGTGATGGCATTTCACCTGAGCCATGCAGGAGAGGTACATTTGGACATGCAAAGATGAAAACAATATTCTGGGTGGTGATCCCACAGGAGCAAATGTGTGGAGTTGAAGTTGTAGGTAAACAAGGCCCAGGGCATTGATTAGTGAAGGATAGAAATAATGGGGAATGAAGTAGAAAAGGTGAAGTCAAAAAGAATGTGAAAGTATCTAGATTTTAATATGTAGGCAATGAGGACTCAGTGAAAATTTCTGAGCAGATAAGGGACGAAGTAAATGTCATGATTTAAGAAAATTTATATACCTGTGGTGCTGGAGAAGACTCCTGAGAGTCCCTTGGACAGCAAGGACATCAAACCAGTCAATCCAACAGGAAATCAATCCTGAATATTCACTGGAAGGACTGATGCTGAAGCTGAAGCTCCAATGCTTTAGCCACCTGATGCGAAGAGCTGACTCACTGGAAAAAAAATGCTGATTCTGGGAAAGATTGAGGGAAGGAGCAGAAGAGGGTGACAGAGGATGAGATGGTTGGATGGCATCATTGACTCAATGGACATGAATCTGAGAAAACTCCGGGAGATAGGGAAGGACAGGGAAGCCTGGAGTGCTGCAGTCCATGGAGTTGCAAAGAGTCAGACACAATTGAGAGACTGAACAACAAGAGTATGCTGTGTCTTAGAGAAAATAGATAGTAACTTCTCCTGGTAGCTGGAAATCAAAGTTTGATTTTCATACACACGTGGTATTGATACCCACATTGCTTTTGCCATATGTTCACATGTGTGAGGGCACAAAATGAATATAAATGATCAATATATATGTGTGTCATTTATGTGCTCAAAATAAATCATCACCCATCTGAATGTTGCTATTGAACATGTACACGAACATGTGCTTACACACACGCCTCTCCTGGGGAAAATCAAATGTAAACTAGTATTTATTTTATATACATTTTATGCAAAGATGGGCTCAATAAAGGACAGAAATGGTAGGGACCTAACAGAAGCAGAAGATATTAAGAAGAGGTGGCAAGAATACACAGAACTGTACAAACAAGAGCTTCATGACCCAGATAATCACGATGGTGTGATCACTCAGCTAGGGCCAGACATCCTGGAATGTGAAGTCAAGTTGGGGGATGGAATTCCAGTTGAGCTATTTCAAATCCTGAAAGATGATGCTGTGAAAGTGCTACCCTCAATATGCCAGCAAATTTGGAAAACTCAGCAGTGGCCACAGGACTGGAAAAGGTCCGTTTTCATTCAATCCCAAAGAAAGGCAATGTCAAAGAATGCTCAAACTACTGCACAATTGCACTCATCTCACTCGCTAGTAAAGTAATGCTCAAAATTCTTCAAGCTAGGCTTCAGCAATACGTGAACTGCGAAATTCCAGATGTTCAAGCTGGTTTTAGAAAAGGCAGAGGAACCGGAGATCAAATTGCCAGCATCCGATGGATCATGGAAAAAGCAAGAGAGTTCCAGAAAAACATCTATTTCTGCTTTATTGACTATGCCAAAGCCTTTGACTGTGTGGATCACAAGAAACTGTGGAAAATTCTGAAAGAGATGGGAATACCAGACCCCCTGACCTGTCTCTTGAGAAACATGTATGCAGGTCAGGAAGCAACAGTTAGAACTGGACATGGAACAATAGACTGGTTCCAAATAGGAAAAGGAGTACGTCAAGGCTGTATATTGTCACCCTGCTTATTTAACTTATATGCAGAGTACATCATGAGAAACGCTGGGCTGGATGAAGCACAAGCTGAATCAAGATTGCCGGGAGAAATACCAATAACTTTACATATGTAGATGACACCACCCTTATGGCAGAAAGTGAAGAAGAACTAAAGAGCTTCTTGATGAAAGTGAAAGAAGAGAGCGAAAAAGTTGGCTTAAAACTCAACATTCAAACTAAGATCGTAGCATCTGGTCCTATTACTTCATGGAAAATAAATGGTGAAACAGTGGAAACAATGGCTGACGTTATTTTTCTGGGCTCCAAAATCACTGCAGATGGTGACTGCAGCAATGAAATTAAAAGACACTTACTCCTTGGAAGGAAAGTTATGAGCAACCTAGACAGCATATTGAAAAGTAGAGACATTACTTGGCCAAAAAAGGTCCATCTAGTCAAGGCCATGCTTTTTCCAGTAGTCATGTATGGATGTGAGAGTTGGACTATAAAGAAAGCTGAGTGCCAAAGAATTGATGCTTTTGTTGGAGAAGACTCTTGAGAATCCCTTGGACTGCAAGGAGATCCAACCAGTCATCCTAAAGATCAGCCTTGGGTGTTCATTGGAAGGACTGATGTGATTGAGAGCAGGAGGAGAAGGGGACAACAGAGGATAAGATGGTTGAATGGCATCACTGACTCAATGGACATGAGTTTGGGGGTACTTTGGGAGTTGCTGATGGACAGGGAGGCCTGACGTGCTGCGGTTCATGGGGTTGCAAAGAGTCAGACACAATGAGCAACTGAACTGAACTGAATATTTATTTAACATTAAGTGTCTACTATGTTCCAGGTACTATTCTAGAAGCTAAGACAAAGATGAGTAAGGTCCCTGCCTTTTAGATACACCATCTATGTGGAGAAAGACCAACAAATATAACAGCGTGTGAAAAAGGTTCTGTAGTTGTGTAAATGCAATACAACAAAAACACATGGAAGGTGAACAATAAACCCTCCTCTAGGAGCAATAAATCAGGGACGTTTTAGTAATTATTTGTCCAACTTCTTAATTTTCTATCTAGGACTGACAGAACACTGTTCTGAAGAATCCAGTGAAAAACGCCCTACAGGAAATCAGCAAAGCCTAGAAGGCATCTTACTTTCTTCCTTTTGGCTACTATTACAAGTGCGTGTGTTTATATTATAATAATTATTTTCTGCAGGTCGATGCTTCACTGCTTTCCTAACATTCACAATGGGGAGCAGGTAAGAATAGTCAGACTAATGCCCGTGCAAGATTGAATGATAGTTCCGTGATTAAGCAAAGCTTTTATAGAAGGACTCACCAAAATGAATATGTGGGATCCTAAAAGTATTGATAGAAATAGCAATATACGTAGTAGAAATAATAAAGCCTCTTTTTAATAAATTGTCCTCTCGACTTTAGAAAGGAAAGGAACAAAATAACATCTAATTCTCATTTCCTCCTTTCTTTCAATTTCATCCTTTCATGGAACATACGTCTAAGATTAAGGTTTTTGAAGTTAGAGGAGAGCTAGGATTCATGGGAAGGAAGGAGGAAGAGTGGGGGAAATTTTCCTGGAATCTGGGTGCATCGAGATTACAGAAAACCTGCTCTCACAAGAACGCTCCTCCTGGGGTTTGTCCAGTAAAAAAAAAACAAAAAAACAAACTAGCCACCCGGAGCCACCAGAAAAACAAAGCCAGGTGCAATCTGTAGAAGAAAAAACATTGGTGTAATTTAGGGCTATTTTGAAATTAGTTCATTAAGGGACCCAGCAAATCCATTCTCCTAGTTACCTAGTGGATACAAGATGCTTGGATTCGCTGTCAAGCAGGAGAGCCTCAAAAGTAGAAAATATATCCACTTAGATGACATTGACTTGCATACTTTTGAATTGGCAGCAACACCATATTTACTTCTTCAGCTTTCTTTTATATTTGCTGGCTCATGTGGTTTGTTTTTTTTTTTTTCTCAGCAAAATAGTTTTGTTATGCTTGCTTTTACTGCAGAGCTATCCAGGTCACGTCTTCAACAGATGAATAAGATTTGTGAACCAGTTATATTGCAGTGCTATTTATATTGCCAAAGTACAAAATTCTGCAACTCATTGAAGAGAGGCTCTATTGAATTAGTGCCCCAGAATAAAGCACTAATGTGATGATGCAGGAACAGTACAGTCAGTGTATATTTACAGTTGTCTAATATTTTTTTAAAAACATGTAAGGAAATGACCTTATAATATTGTCCAAAATGATACTTTTTTTTTTTTTTGCTGGGATTTTATTTGTAAACTTTGATTTCTTTCCACTGAGAGAGATGGGATATTTGCAAACATCTTCTCTTGGGTTGTGGCTGATTTATAGCAATAGGTAATGTGCAAACACTCTGTATTGTTATAAAAATTCCCTATAAAAAGTTAAATTATTACCCTTTTAATTCCACAGCTTGTATAGCAAATGTAAACACTAGACAATTTAACCAATGAGCATAAACCTTCTAACTCAGCTTTCTCTTACTATACATCATTTACTTTTGAAGACATAATCCATGTTACATTTTAAAGTTAAAGTGCTCAAATACATTATTAACCTGAATATTGCTGTCATCTTGAATAAGCCTTTAGTCTGAGGCTTGACGAGCATGGTACTGAACAGGAATCTTCATGTTAGTGGATTTAGTATGAGCAACATAGGCTTTTTTCTTTCCTTTCTTTTTGTATTTTTTAGTATTAACTCTCATTATACCTGGTGATCCTCAAGCAAGAACAAATCCCTCAGGTGAGAAGACATCAGAGAGAAAAACCCAGAAATCCATATCAAGTTTATTTCACTTTATAACTCTCTGTTCAGATGGCAGAGTATACAAGCCAGGATATAAAATTGTAAGAGGGAACTGCTGATGTTTTTAGAGGAGAGATAGGAGGCACTATTTATTTTCACTGACATACACTTTGGGGAAGCTGTCTTGGATAATAAGAGCCTGTGGAGGGCAAAGACACCATCAGACCAACTCAATGGAAGAGGAAAAGAAAATGAAGCCAAGGCAAGAAAGGAGGAAAAGAGAGAAGAGGACAGGAGGGAAGAAAAGAAAAGAAACTCAGGGGAATAAGAAGGAATCCCAGTTTTGCTCCATGGAGTAAAGCAAAGCATCTCAGTGGTTTTGCTTTACTTTACAACCCCCGTCCCAGCCACTCCCACCCTTCAACCCCTGCCACCAGCACTGGGGCAATGAACTGAGAAAACACGGCTTGCTTAGAAACTGTGTTTTTATTTTCCTTAAGAAATTTTAAGTCTCTGTCAGTTGAGTAGATTAAGAATGTTGGAGCTCATGTATACAGAGAAATCCAACAAGGAATTCCACTTGACAAGCTTGGCTCAGTAAATTCTACGAAATAAGAGAACTCCATGTCAGGGGATTATGGGTGATACAGTCAGGATAGATTATATGATAGACATGATTTTGGGTAGATAATCAACAAACCTTTTTAGGAAGGGCTGTGTGTATCTGGTCAGTGTCTCCAGGAATGACATTTAAGAAGTACCTGGTTGCACGTTCACCACTGAGCTTTTCTAATTCATACATGCCAAGTTGATTTCCTTAAAATCCTAAAGCATAACTCCCTCCAGTCAGAACCCTGGTCAATTTACTTTAGTTTATAATTGTCCTAATCATCTGCTGAAATCCTAGGTGGGCAGGATTAGAGGCTTGGCTCGATCTCTTTCCAGGGCAAAAGTCTTCAAGAAGTGTTTCATGGAACCCAAGTTCTGTGAAAAGTTAATAGGTGTCTCGTAAAGAGAGGTCATGTGTTTAAGTTATCTTGGAAGGACTTGGGTTAATCAATGACAAACAAGGGTTTTACTGTGGGATTTCTCAGAAACTTTCACAAGTATTCCTATTTTCTCAGCTGGGGATAGATGATGGAGAATTTTTAAAGTGATTTTTTTTTCATGAATCATCACATTTTCCACAGAAGATTAACTGTAGAGCACCATTTAGGGTGGCTCCAGGCTGGTGTTGCTTCTTTTGTACGTCACCAAGGAAATTTGCAAGAAATTCACACATCTTATCAATATTCTAGACAAGTGCAGTGTTACAGAACTCTCTGCCATGCTGAAAATATTCTGGGTTGTCCAATATGATAGCCACAGTTATGGAATTCTTGAATCTTGTCAGTATGGCTAAGAAACTAATTCTTAATTTTTCTTAATAAATAAAAGTAAATAAATATATTTAATTTTACTTATTTAAAAATTTTATTGGAGTATAGTTGATTTACAATATTGTTAGTTTTAGGTGTATAGCAAAGTGAATCAGTTACACATATACATATATCCACTCTTTTTTAGATTCTTTCCCAGATAGGTCATTACATAGTAATGAGTAGAGTTCCCTGTACTAGGTCCTTATTAGTTTTCCATTCCCTTGTAGCTCAGCTGGTAAAGAATCCGCCTGCAATGTGGGAGACCTGGGTTCGATCCCCGGGTCAGGAAGGAAATGGCAGCCCACTCCCGAACTCTTGCCTGGAGAATTCCATGGACAGAGGAGCAGGACAGGCTGCAGTCCATGGAATCGCAGACAGTTGGACACGACTGTGCGACTTTCAACCTTACATATAGTAGTTTATATATGTCAATCTCAATCTCCCAGTTTATTACTCCCCTTAACTGTTGGTAACCATAAATTTGTTTTCTACATCTGTGATTCTACTTCTGTTTTATAAATAAGTTCATTTGTACCCTATTTTTTAGATTCTACATATAAAATATATTGAATTTTATTAATTTAAATTCAAAGAGCAGTATGTGTCTGATGGCTACTGTACTGGACAGCACAGGCCTAGAGTATGATACATACCAGCCAAAGGGGGCTTAGCAAGACATGCAGGTTTCCATGAGGCCCTAAACCTTGCAAGTGGTCAGTGATCTGCCAGGCTGGGAAGTGGACTTTTTGCTGACACAGGCATGGGAATCCAAACTTTTTCAAGCATAGAGTGATTTTTCCTAATCAACATTGCCCTAAGTTATCTTTTCTTCTTGTTTTTTATTTTATTTTATTTTTTTCTTCTTGTTTTTTAAACAGCAGTTCCCAACATGGGCATTTGTTCCTGGCTGCTTTCCTTCCCCTTCTTTTCCAGATGTTTTGATGCACAAATTACAGGGAATAACAGATGTTTCAACCTGCTCTGAAATCTTGAGCCAGGGATGGTCAGGATCTACCTCATCTTTTACGTATTTCATCCAAGATGAATGTGCTTCTGTGGCTGAGCTCCATGTGTTCTCCACATACCTAGCCCATTCATCAGAGAAGCCTGTTTCTACATTTTTGTGCCCTCTTTTGTCCCTGAGGCTTCCTCCCACTTGGCCACGACTTTTTTCCTGTTTGAGCCTGGGATCACAGTGCATCTGCCGGTTGGCACCAGATTAAGCTGTTACTTGCAGTCAAATGAAAGGAAAACTTGAACACTTTGGGGAACTTTTCCCAGTAAAGAGGACAACACTTCTGTTCCATTTATAAGGAGAAAAAAGGGAGTTAGGGCGGTGTTCCACTTTAGTTCCAAGCCCTGTAAATGCGGAAGGTATAAGGAAGATGATTTTCAGGGAGAATATTTTCCCTTCTCAGCTCAGGCTGTGGTCAAACAGCTTAGAAGCTTCACAACTGTTCTTTCTCTTGTTGGCTGATTGGGTTCCAGAACATTGCAAAAGATTTATTTACAATCACCCAAAGAGCCAGAATAGCCTCACCTTCATCTAGGAAATAATAGCTGTTTTGTGCTATTTCTTTCAACAACAGTGATTCATTATGTAGCGCTAGACCTTCCCTGATACTTGTAACTGTCAGGCAGATTTCCTATGGTTTGTTCACACACAATAGACCTATTTTGTCAAATTGAACCTGGAGATGTATAATTATCTGCATGTGTAGATACGAGTGAACTGGCTTATACATATATAAGAATGCAGATGTACTTATTAACACGTATTTCTACAATGATGTCATTATAAAAGGTTTCTCATGGCCATTGTCAGAGTACTCACCTGAGGACCCTTCCCCTGGTCACCTGCACATGACAGACAGACAGAGCTCAAAGGGACTGATGGCTTCTAGTTGAAATGTACATGTTTATTCCTCTTCAGGGCATCGGAGTGAGTTGCACTGCTCTGTGGCTAAAGGAGAGAGAGACAATCTAGAGTTTCCAAATTTCTGATATGGAGGTGAACTAAAGGAAATGTTTTCACATACAACTGTTGCTGTGAAGGTGTTAAAAAAGATAACTAGAGGTTTATCAGGGCTTCCCTGGTGGCTCAGTTGGTGAAGAATCCACTTGAAATGCAAGCGACCACCTTCAATGCAGGAGACCTGGGCTTGATGCCTGGAAGGAAGATCTCCTGGAGAAGGAAATGGCAACCCACTCCAGTATCCTTGCCTGGAAAATCTCATTGACAGAGGAGCCTGTTAGGTTGTTCAATTGTGAGGGTTAATTCCATACTGTCTTTTGTATGTCTCTTTCTTTTCTCTTCTAGATACACGTCTGAATCCCATGAAGTGAAGGAAGGAGGGTGTCAATCATCTTCCCCATGTAAAGGGTTTTGTAGATTTCTCTTAACTCATTACATGGGTAAGCCTTGGACTCAGTATTTTTAGCCAAATTTTATTTTAGAATTTGTTTCACTTGATGTAAAAAAACAATAAGACCACCGTCTTGATACTTCATCTTCTTTTGAGCAAAAGCAGGAAAACGCATATGATATAAAATAACAATGTAAGGTACCAATTTCCTAATCGGCATTTGTAAAGAAATGTTCTTCAAAGTTTAAGAAAAATGATCTTTTGGGAGCAGACCAACAAATCTGTCTTAAGCAAAAGCCTATCTGAAAATTCCAGATCAATTTTAAACCACTTGCTTTATACAAATTTGATTTAAACTTTATATAGTGCTCAGGGCTTCCCTGGTGACTCAGCTGGTAAAGAATCCACCTGCAATGAGAGAGACCTGGATTTGATCCCTGGGTTGGGAAGATCCCCTGGAGAAGGGAACGGCTACGCACTTCAGTATTCTGGCCTAGAGAATTCCATGGACGGTATGTATAGTCCATGGGGTTGCAAAGAGTCAGACATGACGGAGTGACTTTCGCTTTCACCTATATTGTGCTCAAGGTTAACAACCAAAGTGCTTAAAACCTTTTAAAACCATTTAGCAAATGGGAAAGCTAGCTCGCAAGACATTCTGTGGCCTGGATAACAGGGCATTCTGAGTTGAAGACAGTGATTGGTCTAAAAGAATTATCTAAATGAGGTCAGGTATAAATGAAAAGTGAGAGCCAGTATAGATGCAACACATAAATATGAACCAGACGATTTCTTTTCATAAACTTGAAATGCAAGATTAGTCCCGACCTACGTTTTTAAAAAATCAGCTTTAACTATAAAAATCATCTTTCCCTATTCTCTTCCTGCTCGAATGTCATCTACTCACTTAGGCTGCTATTGGTAAGAAAGACATATCTCATTTTCAAGATCTTTGCATTTTTGCTTCTATTCATTCATGAATTTGTTCAAGCTGACGGACCAAAGTGAATGTAGTAACCCAGAAGCATGTATAATAAAACACCTCAAGGTTTAGTTTGAGTGGAAACTTGGTGAGTCAAGTGTGTAACACACAGTCAAAAGAATGAATGCAATCACAAGTTGCATCAAAGAAGGTGTCCGGAAGAAAAGTACATAAAATTCTCTGCACAGATTAGGTCAGAGCTGGAAGACTGAGCTTGTTTCTGGGTGACACAGTTTCCAAAGGATGCTGACAGACTGATTATACTCAGAGTAACCAGAATTTTGAGAGACGTGACAATCGTGACATATGAAACTTAGGTATTATTACACACCAAAGAAATGATTCAGGGTTGGGGATTTGTGTTTCTCTGACTGGGTAAGTGTTTTCAAATATTTTAAAGGCTTATGTATATAAAAGTGTCATTCTTACAGAGGGTAGAACAGGTACCAAACATGATGACCGCCAGAGAGTCAAATTTCCTTGGACCGTCAGAACTTTCTAACTATACTTTTTAACAGCCTGTGGAACAAGGTGCAATGAACTGCCATTTTCCTTGAGGAATTATAGGGGAAACTGTCCACAAATCCCCTATGAATTGCAATTACAAATGAGTTGGATGCGGCAAGCAATTGGTTTGGCTGTCTGGAGAGGTTCTTCCTGCCTTACATTCTTTGAAACAATCACTGAGTATCTGCTGTACTTTTTCCTTTTTAAGAAATTACTTTAGCAAACTAGTTCAACAAGGGTGAGAAAATACGTTTGTCAATGGTTCTTGTGGCTGACATTGTGAACTCAGAGTATGCCAAGACCTCTGAAAGTTCAGTGACAAAAATCAGAGATATGTGACTACTGCTTAAGCCAACAGAGAGAAATTATGCAGAAGAAAATGCACTTCATTTATTCCCACAGTCACGGTGCAGAGAAAGAAACAAATGGGAAGAAAGAGAAGAGACACTGGAAAGTCCTGCCTCTGTCACTTTCCCTTTAGATGAGCAGTGGGTCATCACCAATATTCTGGGGACTTACATACAGATAGTTGGGGAAATGGGTATCAGTTTGGAAGGATCCTTTAAGCTCGGCTGACTGGATTTCCACCATAGCTTTCAATATAGCCTGGGTCAGAAGCAGTCCAATAAAGGCAGTTGCCTTCTTTCAGCTGACTTTGGGGCCCTGAGTCCTGTTCTGTTGCCCCCTTTTGTCAGTGTTCATGCCTGCTGCAGCAGGAATATCATCCATAGCTCCCAGTCTGAGTCAGGGCTTTGCTGAGTTCAAGGCTGCTATGTTTCCAGGGCTACTAGTCTTGTACCTACCTGCTTTCTCGACTGGGCACCTTGCTCATTCACTGCATGGCTCCCTTCACTTTTTAAAATAGCTTTGTTGGGGTATAATTCATAAACGAAAACCATCAGAGACTTAAGGAATGCAATTTGAATGCAATTTTCATCCTCCGCTCTCTGTCAGCCTTGGGACATGGGTTTGTTTTTTTTTTTTTTCCTAGTTTGGGGAAGTTTAACTTTTATTAATAACTTTGAAGTCTTCAAGTTGTTTCTTCCCATATTCAGTCTTAACCTGAGTTCTATCCATCTTTGGCTGTACCCTAGCTTCCCTAACCCACTGTTGTTCTCGGCATGGTTGTAGCTCTTCCTGGAGACTATCAGATGTCCTAGGTTTTGTTTTGTTTTATTTCTTTTAAGTGAATAGCATCTCAACCAAATGCACTGTCCTTTCTGAATACCTAGAAGAGTTAAGGCTCATCTCTGATGACAACATACAGTGAAGGTGTGGTTGAGAGCTTCAGGAAAACGCACACTGGTTTACTCAACAAGTGTTTCATGAATGGACAGTGTGCTAAGCTCTATGTTGCCTGAATGCTAAGTCACTTCAGTCGTGTCTGACTCTTTGTAACCCTATGGATTGTAGCCCACCGAGCTCCTCTGTCCATGGATTTCTGCAGGCAGGACAACTGGAGTGGATTGCCATTTCCTTCTCCAAGGGATCTTCCCAACCCAGGGACTGAACTCCTGTCTCTTACTGCACTAGCAGGCGGGTTCTTCACCACTAGAACCACCCGGGAAGCTCTATGTTAGTTACTAAGAATAGCACGTTGGATGAGGAAAGTTCTCTTTTAAGGAACATCTCACACTGGGCTCACAATAGCATGTTAAGTCCTTCATTTCTCTCCGCCCAATTTACTAAAATTCTTGTGATACTGTACTGCTTTAGCTCTATTTGCACTCAACTACCCTCATTTTTCTTTTTCCTTTTATACACATTTGAGAACTCTGTTATTTCTTCTCACAATTTTAAGAATGCCTCCATTCTGACCTTCCAAGTCACTTCTAAAAATGCATTTGGAGGTTAGGAAAAACATCTTAAACTCAGATTTAAATATGGGGGTGGGCGGGTGGTAAATCACACACAAAAAGCATTTAACAAAGCAATTTATCACTTAATTTTTGAAGACATATATGTTTCAAGTGAATTTAATTTGCATATTCTGACTCATTTCCATTCCATTATCATAAGCTCTTTTTAAAGAGTTGCACATTTTTGCATTTTCAAAGGATGCATTTGTGTCATCTATGACTTCCTAACCTCTGCTTTCTGGAATTTGACTATCATGAAATTCTTCTTTTGTCAAATCTCTGTGCCCCTTAGCTGAGATGGTACATTCAGCCATCTTCTGGAACTGTAAGGAAGGGGAGAATGTCAAATTCAACTGGGTTTCCCATCTGTATGAAAAGCCACACTATTGCCTTTGACCTTTGGTTCTAGGGTTTTCATTAAAATTCTTGCATCATTTCAGCAGCATCTCTGAGTTCTTCACATTTACTGAGTTGTGAAAATAAAAACTATCCTCAACGCTTGGTTGGTTGGGATATAATGGGTTGTCTAGAGGCGACACTGAGGTATTCCTTCTACATCATTTTATAACTTGTCTATTGATTCATCCCAGCATCATGCTCTTACTAATAAACACTATTGCTGACTTGGGTCTTGGAAGGAGTCTGTCAAAACTCATGTCCCATTGTACTTTACATAAACAATGTCCATGTTGAAATAATGAAGTGTCATAAGCTGCATTTAATTCCAAGAGAGCATTTTAAAACAATTGGACTGAGGTTTTCGAGCAAGGATACTATGTTGTATGAAATTACCCCAGTGCCTGGCACAAAGATAGTGAGTCAATAGACAAATGCTACTAAATATTAACTTCATTGAATGTTTACTGTGTGATAGGTATTTTTCTAAGCTCTCCACATGGACTATCTCATTTGATGCTTCCCAAACCTCCATAGTACAATGATTATCTTCAGGTTGCCAAGGGAAAAATCCAAGCAGAGGGAATGCTATTCAAGTAATACACACACACACACACACACACACACACACACAATTATGCACATATATGAATGACACACATTTAAACAGGAGTCAACTTTGAGTCCTAGGAAGAGCAGTGATCAGATCAAGAACCTGTGAACTGCATTTCTTATCTGTTTAAGAACAAATACCCTTAAGTAAATGACCTTACTGCTTCCACGCCTTGGTCTTCAGCAGGAAACTAAGTGTTGAACTAGACAGAAAAATCCTTTGGCCCATAACCTTCCATGACTATTGGTTCCATGAAAGAGTGCACAGCTGAAGGTGTTTGAAGGCGCTCAGGCCTCTGGGTTGGGTGCTGAGCCATGACTGAGAACAGAACACAGAGCTGGGGTCTGTTCGGCATGTTGGTCTTAATGCTGGGTATGGCTTGTCAGCTGCTGCTTATTTTCCTTACTCAATCTTTTCTTATCAGAAGCAGAAGGCATAAAGGATGCCATCTGGGATTGCTTGTTTAGATACAGCATGGTGTTAACAAGTTTTTCTCTCTCTTCACTCTTTCTTGTTTATTGCTGCTTGCAAGGAGCAGGGATACACATGTCCAAATGCAGCCGTTGCCCAGGCTCTGTTCTTCATCCTGAATTTGGGGGCTAGAGGGATGTGGGAGGTAGAGACTGTGAGTAAACAGGAGGGAAGGCAAGTAGCTTGGGGGCAGGAGTGGACACTAGGTTCTGATGCACCGAGAAGAGCTCTGAGATTAGGTTGTCTTAAACCAGGAAAGAAAAGGCATGAGGTTTTATTGACACTTTTCTGGGAGTCACGATAAGAGAGTGCATATTCCCAGGAAATTGGAAATTGACAAAAAACATGGCACTTTTTAACCCTGTTAAGAAATTCTGTGTTTACAGTTTAGCACTGTTTTAAGAACCTGGCTTTTCGAGTCACACAGGATTTGAAGCCAAGTTCGCCACATGTTTACTAGTAGTGGGTGCTGTGATGGCCACATCGAGATTCCATTTCCACCCATAGCACCTGCTGTGACTATTGGCTGCCAACTGAGGTTACAACCACCACACACTTCGGAGAAATGCCTTGGGGCAAAAATGTGAAGGCCTCCTGAGAGCCAGTGGTTGGCTCTGATATGGAGACCTCTTCTTGCCTCAAGGTGGGATCAGCTCCAGAGTGCACCTTGTGGTTCAGAGCTCCCTGTGGGACCCGAGTAACAGTGGACTCAGATTCCAGTCTTCCCCTATATAAATGACTACTTCTGGCTCTGCTTCTAGGGGAACTGACTTATGACATCAGGTGAATTTGGGAAATAACAGCCTCTCTGCTTCTGGTCTCTCCTCTGCTAAAATGAGACTGCTACTCTCTCTGACCTTATCACTTTGTGGTAGATAGGAAATGTTCTGGAAGCACTTAGCATAATACCTGGCACATACTGTAGCTCTATTAGATGGCTAGACTATTTGTTAGCTTATTTGTAATGTTGATTGGGGATTCTGATAACATGATGTTTTCTCAAACATTTGGAAGCACCAGAAAGAAGAGGTTCACCTCCCCTGCTGTGGAATGAGCATGTGTGTGTGTGCGCGCGCTAAATTGCTTCAGCCATGTCTAACTCTTTACCACCCGCCAGGCTTTGACTATAGCCCGCCAGGATCCTCTATTCATGGGATTCTCCAGGTGAGAATACTGGAGTGAGTTGCCGTTCCCTCTTCCAGGGGATCTTCCCTACTCAGGGATGGAACCTGAGTCTCTTCTGTCTCCTGCATTGGCTAGAGAGTTCTTTACCACTAGCGCCGCCTGGGAAGCCCAGTTCAGATTTAAAAGAACACAAGAACAGACTACACCAATCACAGGAAAGACCTCGAGGTCCCAGTGCCCAGTCTCATGCTGCAAAGTGATACATCTGTGGGTTGTGTTGCTCTGTGTGCCTACTGGCTGTTGGCAATCGTCTGTATTTGTGCAACAGAACACTGCTCTCCTCAGACAGGGGGAAAAAAAGTATATGTATATACATATATGTCTCCATACTGCTCATGTCTAAATTAAGACATGTAAAAGCCAGTTCCTGTAAGCCAGCAGGCAAAACCAACAGCAGTGCCGGCTGTGAAAAGCGCAGACTTCCCAGACACGGCGCCTCCTGGGATGCCTCCCCAGCCGTGCTCATGGGCCCTTTCCAAACTGAACATGGGAAACCGCATGGCACCTTGGAGCAGATGTTCATTCAGAATGCAGTGAACTGAGTGCAGGTAAAGACATAAGGAGTTCATAGATATCCTTCTGAGAGATAGCGAAGGGCAGGGGGCACCTGGGATCTGTAGTCTATGGGGTCGCAGAGTCTGATGTGGCCTAGCAACTGAACAAGAGCAGTCGAGGAACCACAGCCTAGAAAACAGCACTGGGTGTGCCATTCAAGAGAACTAGGAAGAATGATTCTGGGGCTGATGGCAAAACCTCCTCCGCACATTATGGTCTTGACAAATCCCACCTACTCTTAACCATCTGCTGTGGATATCTTACCTGGGGTCCTCACCTTCTGGGCAAGAGAATTTCTGATGTGCTCATGGCCCCCAAGTGTGAGCTTCCATCTCCCAGGGGATTTCACTGATCTATAAAAACTTTCTGTGGACAGCTAGACTATCAATTACCTAAGGACTGGCGACCTAATGATTGCCTGGCTTCATATCATAGTGCTCAGCACAGAGTATGCACTCAACTGACACGTGGCTTGAATTGATTTACCGATCTATTTACAATTCCTGAAGGAATTAGCCCAGACAGATGTTGTAATCAGCTCAAATCAATCCATTTTGCTTTTTCACTCCAGCTCATCGTCAGTAGATAGACAGTGAAGGACAGGGAAGCCTGGCGTGCTGCAGTCCATAAAGTCACAGAGTCGGATATGACTGAGCAACTGAAGAACAACATCTTCAGCACAGCCGGTCTTGCCATGCTGGCTTTGAAGAGAGTCTGTCATCCTGTCGTAGGCTGACATAACAGATGACCACCAACTGGCTGGTTTGAAACAAGAGAAATGTGCTCTCTCACTGTTCCGGTGGCCAAAAGTCTGAAGTCAAGGTGTCAGCAGGGCTGGTTTCTTCTGGAGCCTCTGAGGAGTCTGTTCCTGCCTCTCTCTTAGTTTCTAGAAGCTACTGGCATCTTTGGCCTATAGTTGTATAACTCCAGTCTCTGCCTCGGTCTTCGCGTGGCCTTCCCCTCTGTGCATCTTCTCTCTCTTTTCTTCTCTCACAGGGACACCTGTTCTTGGATTTGGGGCCTTTTCTAACACATGATGAGCTCATTTCACTACCCTTCACAATTATATCTGCAAGGTGTGTCTTCATAGATGTTCATCCTCACAAGTTGTACTGACTCTCTTGACGGGCTGCCGTTCCATCCAGTACCGAGTCCTAAAATTCGCAAGGTAATTACTAGGAGTGGCAGTTGCTTACTAAACCACACATGAGATATTCAGCATCAGGTAAGGACTCCTGCGGGATCAAATGGCACTTGGAATAAATGAGTCACAAAAAACTGTGAATAGATATTGAAGTTTAGCCAGTTGATCCTCCCCTTCTCACCTGGGGCTACAACCAATCCAGCTTGTCAGCCAGATCTTTCAGCTTTCATCCTCATTTTTGTTCCTTCTCAAGACTTCCTTATTTCAAGTGGCAAGATGGAGGGCATTGGGGAAGATGTCATTGGGTGCTTTCTTTTACTCTTTGATTTAGAGGAATTCCTTATTCTGCCGATTCTATGCTCCTCCCTCATACCATTCTCTGATAGTCTTCCTTTCCTGATCATATTCTTCCTTTCATAACATTTTACTATTGAAGCTCTTTATAATTTCTTGGGATTAAGCAGAAATGAGGCCCCCTTCCACCTCTAACTTGCTCTCTTGTCATCTCAGTTTGCTTTAAGCGCTCATCAGAAGACCTGCTAAAGAGATACTAGTTCCTTCTCACAAGGAAGCAGAATTTCAAAAGTAAGCCCCTGAGAAAAAGAAAATATTCTCTTCTCCTTTTCTAAGCATATGTCCTTTTCTCAGCATATATTCTCCTCTCTTTTTCTCAGTATATCAAGTACATATACTCTACAATAAAAATAAGATGTCTGAAATTCCATAAAATTGAGGATCTAGTTTTCATAAGCTTATGTAAGTGAATTGGATCTGAAAGGAAAATTATTTTTCTTAAATCAAACTTACTTGTTTATCTATCCAGCTGGCATGGATAGGAATACAAACAAACAAACAAAAAACCAAACAGTACATCTAAGCCTTAGACCTGGTTCGAGTCTCTTTCTTTGCTATCAATTTGACGTGTTAATGAGGGCTGAACAGACCAGAAGGAAAATCGTTGGGGAAATTCTGAAGACTAAGTTTTTTTTCCCAGAGGATTGCTGTCACCACATGCTCAAGGTTTTATCACCTTCGAAACTCTGCCAGGATCAGACACACCCAGGCCTGAGCTGATGCGCTGTATGCTCCTTCTTCCTTGCCGTGAGCAAACTTGATCATTCTAGTGTCTTAACCCTAAGCTTCTTTCTCTTTACAATCTCAAGTCTGGTGGATAAAAGACACAGACTTGATTTTCTTCTCTGTGCAACCAGACTGATCATTGCATCATCTCAGAAACAACTTCTTCATATGGGATGTTAAGGAGACAGGACCTTGGTCTTTGCTTTAAAATGCTGATTGAATCAAATCTTGTTCCTCTCTCTCTGCGATGTCCCTTCCTCTAGCACTTTTTCCAAGACTGCCTTTGTGTTCTCAGCCAATTTGCATTTTGCGTCTTATGGTCTATATACATTTAAAAATTTCTACCTTTGAACTGAGCAATGTCCCCTAGCAAACATTTCACTTGATAAAACTGAGATTGCTGTTGAAAGACTAGCCTTTAGCTGAGCATCAGTTTTTGCTTTAAACAACTGTTAGAAGCCAAGGAGAAGGGACATCGTAGAATATTTCAAAAGTAAATTTCCCTCATATTGTGTTATTTTCTTGACAGTTTAGCTTCAGAGTTGTTTCTGAGACAATCAGTTCAGACAGCAACCTCTCATGTTCTAAGGATACCACAGAAAAAAGAAAAAGAAAAAGATGTTTACACAGAGTGAGTCTGTTTCTTTACATCAGTGTGTTTGATCACACATGAAATCTGGAAGAGCGAATTCATACGTGTTTTCCTCAGGGCACCTGAGAGTCAGAGGACAGAGAATTTATTTTCTTGGTTTGCCCTAATCTGGCTGCCTCCTGTTTCCCTTAGACACCAGGCCATTAAGCATTGTGTAGCCCAGACAGATTTGAGACTCACAGAGATGAGGCTTCCTTTGGCCCATCCAGAAAGTTCTTTCAGAAATGCGTTTTGAGCCCTTTGACAAACTCTGGGCATCATAAACTCCTGCTGCTTTCCCTCTCTTCCCTCCCCCTCGGTAATCTCTCCCCTTTACGCCCTCTCTCTTACAGCGAGTTCCCTGTTTTTAGCTGAGTCACAGCAGCTGGCTGGCACCTCCAGGGTCATACTGTACGTAACACAGAATCCTCTCTGTTGGCTACCATGGTGCTTCAAAGAGGGGCTGTGGCAGCTGCTGCAAAGCATGCTGGGTCCTCCAGCCCAGCCCTCCTTTGAAGCCCTGAAGCAGGCGGCTGGCAGGAGCCTGGGGGTGCTCAGGGCTCCAGAGTGCCTGGCGAACATGGCCTCACAGAATCCCAGGGCTCCTGCTGCTGCTGAGATGCTGCTCAGAAGCAAGCCCTTAAGAAATTCAGAACAAAATCCAGGCGGACAGAGGCAGAGTCATATGGCCTCTCAAAGCCAATGGCTGCCAGGAAATAGTCTTAAACCTGCCAGAGCGTTGGCACCCGGCCTTGAGCCCTGCCAGCGGCTGAATAGTGGGATGGGAGGGTTGGTCACATTCTCCTTTTCCAGTCAACTGGATTGTTCCCCAGGCTCAGAAGAGCGCATATGGAAGCAGGAAGCCACCATCTATCACTTTCCCTTCCAAAAATAAATGCTGGCCCGTTTAAGTAAAAATATACCCTCACCAGGTGGAACAATACAGATTTTCATGGCAGAGAAGGCAATCTTCTGGCTTTCAGACACTTAAAACTGGATGGCTCCCCACTTCCAAAAAACTGTCTGGAAGCTGAATATTTTACAAAATATAGATCCTACAGCTCTCGGGATGACTTATTTTTTCCCACTCCCTTCTACCTTATTGATTCCTATTTGATGCTTGTTCTAAGAAACAATTTTCTTTTAGAGATACTTTATAAACCAAGCATTATGCTAATGATAATAATAGCTAAGGCATTTCTTGCTCTTTTTGCAGCTTGGTGGGAAAAATTTATAGAAGATTAACTTTGCTTAAATAAATATTCTTTGGCTTCAAGGCAAACTAAAGGAAGACCTGCTGCTGCTGCTGCTGCTAAGTCGCTTCAGTCGTTTCCGACTCTGTGGGACCACATAGACGGCAGCCCACCAGGCTCCCCCGTCCCTGGGAAGACTCTGTGCGACCCCATAGACGGCAGCCCACCAGGCTCCCCCATCCCTGGAAAGACCTAATTGATCCTAAATGGCAACTTTTAAATTACTAAGAAGCCCGCATCACATTCAAGGCATGATTTGTAAGGATAATTAAACCGATTTATACAAATGCTAAGCGAAAGAGATAAAAGATAAAAAGATAAAATGAGATGAGGGTAGCAGCTGTTTTTTGTAGCTTTATGGAGACATTAATACAAACTTATAAAGGCAGATTACTTACTGTCCTCATATATACAGGCACAAATTAAAGCAAATATTAAAATATAAGAAATGAAGTACATCATCTAAAAATATTTACATTTTCAAGTTAAAGAGACTCAGTGAAATACAACAGACAGGCTATTTCATCTCAAAAGCCAAACTTTTTAATTAGGATGGTTTTCTTCAACTGTTAATGCCAAAGAATGCCAAAGTTAAGCAAAAGTATTACTTAGAAGATGGAAAATAGCAAAGGAAAAAGTGAACCCCTGAGGAGTTATTAGTAATTATTTTTCTGAGATGTTAACACCTACAATATGTGACAGAACAGGTTCATCTCGGATTCGATGTGTTAAAATGTTTTTAATCTTGGTTAAGCCATTTTTAATAAATAAATTATAATTGATTTACTAGAAGCCAGATGATTCATCAGTGCAACGGGTGTAAATATTTTAGAAAATTTGTGACCTGCCTGTACTTCTTTTAAAATTCGGAACTATTTTTATACTTACAAAAATACTGTATTCTTTCTTTTTTTCAGTCAGAGAGAAACTGAAAGTTTAGAGGCACGATTGAAATGAGAAAAATACCCACAGTTCTCCTACACAGAACAGCACCTGTTGAGAAAGAAAATGCAAAACTGCATTCAAGGAAATACATAAATGTCTGCTGGGTCAGCAACTGTAACATCATCTGCAATGAAAAGGATGATGGAGACAAACAAGAGTTGTTGATGAAAGGAGATGAAGAGGAATGCACTGTTTGACTATGAGCAATGAATTGCTTCACCTGAGATTATGGGGTAGGTGAAAAATCAAAATGATTAGTCTAAAAATGTCAGAAAAGTAGACGTCATCAAGAACTCACAGAATATTAGGTACATAGTAGTTACTCAGCTAAAGCTTTACTGTTTAAAGACAGATCTGCTTCAGACGTCTGCAGAGCCTGGAACAAAAGTATAAATGGTGGCCCATTTGTCACGGATCCAAACGCTTAAAAGTTTTAAGAAATAGTTAAAATAAAATGTGTTCTATCTACATCCCTTGACAAATGTACTTTTCAACATGCAGAAGGCCAGGTTTGAATGTAGGATTCTTGTAAACCTTGGTGACATGTCAACCAACATGAAAAGCTGGGCAGTGCCTCTGGCTCACCCATTCTCATCCTATCCACACAAATCTTCCTTCTACACCATGACAGATATATAAACACTTGAGCCTGTAGGTCTGACATCTGAACAGCCCACTGCAAAGGGACGCCCAGGGCCAAACCAGTGGCATTGGAGTATTCATACTACGGTGTGGTTCACTCTCAGAAAGTCAGACCCAGGGAAGAAGCCCAGTCAGTGACCATTTGGGGTAGGGTATTGTACCCAGAGAGTGGTCTAGAAGTTGGAGCAGGAGCTGCAGGAAGACCTGTCTTCTTTGCTTCCCAGTGTGGGAAGAGGTACACTTGCAGATGGCATCTAGGGCAGAAGCAGCTCTGACAGGTCTAAGGGAAGTATTAAAATCATCTCAGGTAAAAACTTCCAATTACAAAATACTTAAGTCATGGAGATGTAAAAACTAAATAAATAAAATCACCTACTCTAACTCAGACATATAATAAATATACAAAATACAGTGCATGTAAAACATGGCTTCAGGTGGGATGAATTTTGGTGTTACAATCTGTGATTTAGTTGCTATTACAGCAACTGTTTCACTGTAAGAACAACAGAAACTGATTTTGAATATCAATCTTGTATCATACAATGTTGCTAAACTCACTAGTTCTAGCAGTCTTTTTTTTTTTTTTTTTTTTTTTGCTTTATTCCTTAAGAGTCAGACACGAAAAGGTCTTCCCTAGTGGCTCAGATGCTAAAGTGTCTGCCTGCAAAGTGGGAGACTTGGGTTCAATCCCTGGGTTGGGAAGATCCCCTGGAGAAGGAAATGGCAACCCATTCCAGTACTCTTGCCTAGAAAATCCTTGGACGGAGGAGCCTGGTAGGCTACAGTCCGTGGGCTTGCAAAGAGCCGGATACAACTGAGCAACTTCACAGACATGAAAGAGTCAGACACGACTAAGCAACTAACACAATTAGGATGTTCTACCATGTCTTCTGAGAATAAAGATAATGTTACTTCTTTTTTATTTGTCTTTTGTCACTGGCTAGGACTTCTGAAATAATTTGAACAGAGAAGGTTAAGATTGGATATTCTATGCTTTTCTTGATCTTTGGAGGAAAGCATTTCAACACTCAGTATGATGTTAGCTGTAGGATTTTTGATTGTATCTTTTATCAGGTTGATGAAATTCCTTTTTAATCTTAGTTTTCTTACAGTGTTTATTATGAATGGACACCAAATTCTACCAAAATTTTTTCTTCATCCCTTGAAATAATTATGCTTTTTTTCTTTATAGTCTGTTAATGTGGAATGATTTGAATTTTTGAATGTTAAACCAGCTTTGTATTTTTGGGGAATAAACCCCATTGATGTATTATTCTTTCAAATTAAAAGACAGAGTCCTAAGTCTGTTGCTAAGTGTGTCCGACTATCCATGACCCCATGGACTGCAGCCTGCCAGGCTTCTCTGTCTGTGGGATTTCCCAGGGTTGCCATATCTTTCTCCAGGGCATCTCCCCAACCCAGGGATGGAACCCACGTCTCCTGCTTTGGAGGCAAACTTTTTACCACTGAACCACCAGGGAAGCCCTTATATTATTTTTACTAGAGTCAACTTGTTAAAATGTTTTAAATTTTTTGCACCTATGTTCATGAGGCATACTGGTTTGTAGGTTTCTCTCTTTGTAATGTTATTAATTTTAACAGTATAATGCTGACCTCCCAGAATGCATTGAGAAATATTCTCTATTTCTTATTTTTCAATGTTAGCAAGAGTTTACATAAAACTGACATTATTTCTTTCTTTAATATTTGGTAGAATCTGTCCAGGAAGCCAGTTGGGCCTGAAGGTTTTTTTATTTTTTGTGGGAAGATATTGGACAATATATTCAACTTATTTAGTATGTATAACTTGTGTATTTGAACAATTTGTTCATCCTAAGTTGTAAAATTTATTGACCTAAATTATTCATTATATTCTATTATCCTTCTTATACTGTAGTATTTATAATAATGTTCCCTCTTCTCATTTCTAATGTTGATTATTGGTGTATTCTTTAATTTTTGATCAATCTGGCCAGAACCTTATTAATCTTATTGATCTTCTCAAAGAATATCTTTTGGTGTCATTGATTTTTTTCTATTGGCTTCATGTTTTTAACTTCTTTGCTTTCTGATCTTTTATTGTTTTTCTTTATGTTTCTGTTTCTTTTTTTCTGTTTAATTTCCTCTTATTTTTCTAGTTTCTTAATATAGAGTATTAGTCATTGATTAGAAACATTTTTCCTTCTTTATTACAAGTGTTTGATGCTGTAAATTTAAGTATGACATTCTGTGAATTTTATATGTCATGTTCTCATTTTGATCTCATTCAGTACAAAATACTTTATAATTTCCCTATTGATATCTTCTTTGATCTATGGGTCATGCTTGCTTTTACAGATTGTACCTTTAGAGTTGTATCTGAAAAGTTTTATAGTTTTGTTTTACATTAGGTTTTTGAGCTAATTTTTGTATAATATATGAGGAGGATGTTGCAGTTACTTTTTCCACAAATGGATGCCTAATGATTTCAGTATTATTTGTTGACAAGACTATTATTTCTGTTATAATGACCTCTGAAATTTTGTAAAATTTCATTTGGAGTATACTTTAGTGGGTTTATTTCTGGACTTTCTATTTTGTTCCATTGACTTTTTTTATCTATCCTTTTACCAATATCACATTGTCTTATTGCAGATTTATAATGTCTTGATATCAGGAAACATGAATTCACCAACTTTTTATTCCTATTCAAGATTTTCAGGGGCTATTTTGATTCCTTTATTCCATGTAAAATTTAAAACCTTCTTGCTGATATCTCAATAAAGCTTTTCTGGAATTTTGATTGGGATGGTATTGAATAAATAAATCAAGTTGGCGTCTAAACAATATCAAGTCTTCCAATCCATAAAACAAATACGTCTCTCCACTTGTTTAGATATTTCATAACTGCAGTGATTGTTTTGTAGTGTGCAGCACAGAGATTCTGAACACATTCCCTTAGATTTTTATATGAGTGTTTCCATTTTTCGGTACTATTTTGAATGGCATTCCTAACTCTGTAAGACCTTTCGGTATGGTTCAGCCTGGCCTTTCGTGGTGGTTCTCTCTTAGCACTACGGACTTTCTTCAGATTTCTGTAGAGTTTTAAATTCTCTCTCTGTGTGCCTCTTCCCTTTCCCGTGTGCCTCTTCCCTTTCTGTGCATCTTTCTTTTCTTCTCTACTCTGCTGTCCCCAATTTCCCAGCTCTGTCCCTGCAACCCAGGACCTTTGCAAGCTCTGTGTCGGTTTTCCCTCTCTGGATATTCTCTCTAGGTAGTAGGTGGGGCACATAGCACCCAACTAGTGTGTTTCCCGTCCTGTAGTAATTCTTGAGCAGCACTGTCTCCTGAGCAATGTCTGAAAAATCACTGTTTCATATATTTTCATCTCATATTCCTGTTTCAGGTAGGAGGGTATAGCTAGTCCCCATTATTGCTGGAAACAGACTGTTCTGCTGCAGCTGTTGAGATGAATTATATTTAATATACTTGTACAAAATAACCTGTCCACTCTGCCTCTACTTCTGCCACTCTGAACTTCATTCAGTCTTCATATACACTGAGCTGCCTCCTAAAGGGCCCTTGTACGTAGTCTTTCCTTTGCTCAAAATGCTTTCTCCTCCTGCTGTCTGCTCAATTCCTACTCATCCTTCACGTTACAATGCAGTCAGTCACTTCAGGGGAAGTGTTCCCTGACTTCCCTAAATTGTCAAATCTTCTCTTATATACTCTGATAACAAATCTTCATAACATTGGGCTCTTCTAATTTTACATTTATGTGTATCTATTTGATGCATGTCTGTTTCCTCCTCAAAACTGTAATAAACATAAGGAGTATGTCTGCCTTTGCCTATCATTTTATCCCATACAGTATCTAGCACATAGTAGGTACTCATTAAATATTTGTAGAAGTGGTAAACAAACTGAGCTTACGTCCATATTCATCTTTTGTGCAAAGTTTTATTATTTCCTATATTTTCTTTCCTAGGTAATGCACCAATTAGTTGTTATAGCTTTTCTCCCATAAAATTAAAATTTTCTAGATCTCATCAAAGCAAAATTAACCAAAGGCCAACTGTTCTATTGAATTGTAACAACACTCACTATCCAGAGACAACTAATTTAAATCTCATTGTTAACTAAACTGCTGATAGGAGAATTCTGCAACCAATTAGTGCACTTAAATTGCCATTTACTCATCATAGATGCAGTAAAGCACAACTTGGCACAATCAGACAAACAGAATCTGACTCATGAGGAATATCAGATTTCCTTACTTCCATTTTGTTTTCATCTTTCTAGTTTGTTTGAAAACTCATAAAAACCATATGATGAGTTTTCAAATAAAACTCGTGGTAATTCCTTGCTGACTTTTTGCCCCCTATAGTTTGAGTTTTCACTTGAGGGCTGTGATCCTCATATCACAAACACACATCTCAAGGAAAGATTCTTGCATTGCATCTTTTATGTTACAAGGTGGATGTGGAATCTGATGGCTAATTGCTTTTCAGGTGGTGCTTCTATCATTTGCATTTTTAAGTCAGTTTAAATGTTGATGTCAAAAAAATGACTTATTTGATAAGTTGGTGTTGTGGTTGCTTGTCAGTCGCTAAGTTGTGTCTGACTCTTTGCGACCCATGGACTGTAGCCCACCAGGGCTATCCTTTGTCTATCGGATTTCCCAGGCAAGAATACTGGAGTGGGTTGCCAGTTCCTTCTCTAGGGGATCTTCTCAAACCAGGGATCAAATCCATGTCTCCTGCATTGACAGGTAGATTCTTTACCACTGAGCCACCAGGGAAGCTATTTGATAAGAGATGTTAATTCAATTGAAGCAGTTGTCAGAGTGTACCTGGATATTTTGTGTAGTTGTAGGAAGAACACATGAATTGATTTACTTCTTCTCAATTGTTGTTATAACTCAGAGTATATCTCTAAGGTTAGCCATTACTATTTTCCCACTTAAAATAAAGACATATTTTATTATAATCATCCTCAAATACAGCAATACTCCCAAAGCTAAAAATAAAATTTGAGATCTATTGAGAGATACATATAAAAGATTTTCCTCCCCTTTGCTTTTGTTTCACTATCTGAAAAATCTGAGAAATAATTGCTACTTACCTTCCCAGCAGAAAAATTATGAGGATTGTTAAAATAATGTATGTAAATTACTTCGCTGTCAGAAGCCCTACATACCTGTGTAATATATTACGCTGCTAAAGACTCATATTAGTAGACTTTAAATTTTATCTTAATGCTCAAATAAGTAATCCCCATATACAGCTCAATATATTGGCCCTAATTTTTCTTTTTAAGGAGACAGGTGCTGCTTTAATTAATTTGAATGGACACAGATTTAAAATTTCCCCTGTAAGAAAGCATTGTTGTTGTAATGTTACTAATGTTAAATATAGTTGGAAGCTTGTTCTCATCTCCATGGGACTTCTCCCTGTTTTGAAGGTAGCACTTTTAATTTAATAATTCCTATTTCCTGATAGAAATGGAACAGTCCTGGTGATGTATAAGAGTAACATAAAGTGCCTGGGTTTGGGGAGTCAACCATTTCTGGATTCACAGACATTAACTCTGTGACCCAGAGCAAGTTCCTTTTCCCCTCTGTGAGCCTATGTCATTTTTGTGTCAAATGGGTCATAATCCTGCAGTGTTTCCTGAGGATTAATGACCTTCACATAAAAAACGGAGTACTAATAGGATATTCAATGAGTGGTCACTATCATTATTATTGTGTATCTAGTATCAATAATAAACACTGCATTATGTATGCAATAGTGTGACCTGTCATTAATAATTAAGAAAAAACTTACACAGGCATACCTTGCTTCAGTGTTCTTTGCTCTATTGCGCTTCATGGATACTGTGTTTTTTACAAATTCAAGGTTTGTGGAAACCCTACATTAAGTCTATCAGCACCATTTTCCCAACAGCATTTCTTACTTTGTGTGCCTGTGTCAAATCTTGGTAATCCTCACAATATTTCAAACCATGCACCAGCAATAAAGATTAGTACTCACCAAAGGTTCACCTGATAGTTAACATTTTTGAGCAATAAAGTACTTTCAAAGTAAGGTATACAAGTTACTTTCTAGACTACACTGAATAGACTACAGTAGAGTGAAATATAACTTTTATATATACTGGGAAAGCAAAAAAATTAGATTTTATTACCATGGTCTGGAACAGAACCCTCAGTATCTCTAAGGTCTGCCTGTACTTATAGATGGGTAGCAATGTTTGGTCAGCATGCAATTTAAAGGCATTGTTTTACTTAAGTCTTGTTGTCATTTTATTCCCATTTTGCAGATATGGAAACTGAGGCTAAATGAACTAAAGTAATTTTCTCCAGGAGGAACTAGGATTTGAATTTAGATCTGATGGATTTCAAAGTATGAGCAACAAGCCTTAATTCTGAAATTGAAGTGTTTATCTACTGTTTAAGTTACTTTTTAAATAAATGCTACAGATGGCTATCTGTATTTTGTATTTCTTTTATTCGTGTCTAGGGTATTTTGATTGTTTGGGTTTTTTTTGCATTGTTTTAACAGCTTTTGAGGTAGAAAACAATTTTGGAGTTTAGTTAAATAGGAAAATGTAGGATAGCTTTCAAATCTGCTTATGTGTATATGTGTTTTTTCCTATAATTTCAAACATTTATTCATTATTATATGTTATCATCAAAGTTATAGTGAGGGGAATTGGAGCGGTTGCCTATATTCCAAAAATATTTCCCTAGCAAGTACACTGTGATTAATTTACATAGGAAGAGTTAGAGAAGCAGTTGGAGAAGTGTTGGAGAAATCAGTGTTTACATTCTTATGACCACATAAATAGTTACCACCCCTTTTTACTTCTCAAAGTCTCCTCTTTAGTATTAGGTCATATACCTGATGGCTCAGTGGGTAAAGAAACCGCCTGCAAAGCAGGAGACACAGGTTCCATCCCTGGGTCTGGAAGATGCCCTGAATATGGAAATGGCAACCTGCTCCAGTATTCTTGCTGGGGAAATCCCATGGACAAAGGAGCCTGGAGGGCTACAGTCCATGGGGTCGCAAAGAGTCAGACCCAACTGAGCATGCGCAAGCAGAACTACTATTTATGATCTTTTGCCTGTCGCCTCTCCTTACAAAATCATAATTTATAATTGTCAACCACTTAACAGATAAGAAGCCATTGAAGCCCTACAGTCTTACTCCTAGTTTTATTATAAATGACTTTACTGATAAGTAGCAAGAGATATATAAAAGGATAATACCACTTGGTATATTCTGTGAAGAGTTCGTTAATTGTATTTACCATCTGTGTTCAACACAAATAAACAATACTCCCAGTCGCTCAGTCGTGTTCAACTCTTTGCAACCCCATGAATCGCAGCACACCAGGCCTCTCTGTCCATCATCAACTCCCTGAGTTCACTCAAACTCACGTCCATGGAGTCAGTGATACCATCTAGCCATCTCATCCTCTGTCGTCCCCTCTTCCTCCTGCCCCCAATCCCTCCCAGCATCACAGTCTTTTCCAATGAGTCAACTCTTCACATGAGGTGGCCAAAGTACTGGAGTTTCAGCTTTAGCATCATTCCTTCCAAAGAGCACCCAAGGCTGATCTCCTTTAGCATGGACTGGTTGGATCTCCTTGCAGTCCAAGGGACTCTCAAGAGTCTTCTCCAGCACCACAGTTCAAAAGCATCAAGTCTTCAGTGCTCAGCTTACAGACTCACAAAGGATATGAAAGAAGTCTAAGGAAGACTATACTGTTTTAATATTACTTTAATTTTAGTGAAAGCAATTCACAAACATATTTTACAAGAAATCAATTTGTTACCATAGACTTATTATAGAGATAGTACCCCCTGCTTTCTCTCTATTTAGTCTTGTCCTGAAACACAAAAACCATTTAACTTTTTAGGTGTTCTCTGAAATATATCTCCATAGATATTTTTTCCATAGTTTCAAGTAATGCACTTATCATTTCTTGATTTATAAATTTTGCTCTATTTTCCTTTCTTTTGAAAGATGGAAATTTAGATCACTTATACCAACACTTATGTTTCTTCCCATTCTTATTATACTTATAACCATATTTTAATTAGATCAACAATCAGTGCTTGCATGCATGTTGTTGTTGTTTAGTTGCTCAGCTGGGTCTGACTCTTTGTGACCCCACGGACTCTAGCCCACCAGGCTCCTCTGTCCATGGGATTTCCCAGGCAAGAATACTGGAGTGGGTTGCCATTTCCTCCTCCAGCTTACATGTATATGACCACGTAAATACCACTTACTTCAGCCATCTAGGTATTATGTTTGCAAGTCTTTTTGCACAGATATTTGTTTTGCCAGTAGTTTTAAATCACTTTTATTATTTTCTAGGTCTATTTTTCATGATTACATATTTAATATATTTTCAAATGCACCATTTTACTAGGGTTTTTTTTCTCTTTTTCCTGCATTTCTCCCTACCAGACCCAAGAGGAGAGTATTTGACCATTTCAAATTGCTAATCACTTGCTTGTAAGCTTTGGAATGATGGGGACAGTGTCCACATCAACTACCTTTGTGCTCCCAAAGTCTAGGATAGTACTTGGCACATGGTGTATTATACACTCAAGACATAATTGTGGAATGAATGGATAGACAGTGTGATTGGGCTTCCTTGGTGGCTCAAATGGTAAAGAATCTGCCTGCAATGCAAAAGACCCATATTGAATCCCTGGGTTGCGAAGATCCCCTGAGAAGGGACCAGCCACCCACTCCAGTATTCTTGCCTGGAGAATTCCATGAACAGAGGAGCTTGGCAGGCTACAGTCCATGAGACTGCAAAGAGTTGGACACGGCTGAGCGACTAACACACACACTTAAATATACATATTTTTTAAAAAGAGGGAGTTAATATATCATTCTTTACCACAAGTCCTTAAATGGTCTCAGCATTGAACAAGAGAGCAGAAAGTATTTAGAAAGAGTCCTTTCACAGTGTTTCTCTCCTCTCTGTCATAGTCAAGGAGGTTAACAAGTTCTTTCCGGGATGCTTTTGTCCCATAGACAGGATAAATCCAACCGTCTCTTAGTTTTCTATGTATCTACTCAAAATGTTAAACAAAAGTTGTTAGGAAACAATTAACACACTACCAAACAGTGAATTATCTTTGAAGTTTCATGTATTTGAACCAGATGTGGCCCATACTACTGATGGTCCCTTGTCATAAGTTTGTTCATTATTTGGTAGTGTTTTTGGCTCTGTTGTTGCCTTGAGAGAAAAATTTTAAAGTTGCATTCTTATAAAAATTGTTCTGAGTTAAAAAATTTAAAAAAAAAAAAAAAAACTAACACATAAATTTCTGTCTTTAACCCCAAACTCATTCCCCCTGACAGGCAGGCATCTCTCTCATTTCCAGGCTGAAGGGCTGTGGGAAGTATAAAGAGTAGCAAAGTGTCTGGAGCAGAGGAAATTGTCTCTCTTTGACTCCTCCACCATCCATCTCCTTCTGCTCCTTGTCAGTGGGAACTTGTGTTCTTCAAATTCTGCTATTTCGAAAGCAAATATTTTAAGCCATTGGTGGCTATAACTCTCTTATGACAATGTAAACTCAACCGACATATAAAGCACAAATATAGATTTGTCTACATCTTATTGATAAAATGCTTGCAGCATTATCCAGAATTAAGGTGCTGAGATGCCATTTACGGCTTGCCCTTGAAGAGAGCTTGCCAGGTGGCTAAGTGGTATGGAATCTGCCTGCCAATGAAGGAGACACAGGAGACATGGGTTCGATCCCTGGATTGGGAAGATACCCTGGAGGAGAAAAGGTTAACCCATTCCAGTATTCTTACCTGGAAAATCCCATGGACAGCTGTCCATAGCATTGCAAAGAGTCAGACATGACTTAGTAACGAGCATGCACATGGAGTGAGAAGAGAAGAAAAAGTTTGGCTGAATTCAAAATAAATTGACGTGAAACATTGACACACAAGTGGACATGCTGCCATTGCCAACTAGCTTACTCCCGAATTGGTTTCCAACACACCTGCTACTTTACTTTTCTTTATTTACCTGTGATAGTACAAGGAAGCAGGGATACATCTTTGCGTGCTTTGAGGAGGCCATGGGAATTCTGGGGCGTTGCTTCACTCTTGAAAAGGAAGGCATTTTCTCCGAATCTAAAGTTTTAAATTCTTCTCCTAAGACACACTGTAATTAAACAGCTTGTGTGCCGCTTCATAAAACATATGGGAAGCCATCGCTTGTTTTATTTAGGATAGGGTGCTGCTGTGGGGAGGATCTGTCAAGTCTTTGTCTAAGGCCTTAGTTATGAACAGAAATTCATTGGCAAATGTCAGGTGACAGAAGAGAAGGTTAGCCATAAAATCAAAAGCAGTGCAAATCTGAGGACATTTAACATGGTAAATATTGTCCCCTGCACATGAATTTCAAAACAACAAAGAATCAGGATGGAGAAGAGACTTGTCCTTGTTATAAAAGAAAGCTCTGAGAATGTAGCAAGCGAAACTCTCTTTTGCACTGAAAATCTACTGTGAGCTTGGGAAACTAAGGATGCTTCTTTTTGTAACTCATCTTGGCCTCTGATGTTCTCTAGTCAATCTATTTATCTTTGTCATGTCTCCAGAGGTACACGGGCAAGAATATAAATGGAAGCTCAACCCAGTTCATCCAGAGCACAGAGGCAAACTTCAAGCTACTTTCAGAAATAACCCTGAAAAGTCCCAAGTTTCCCAATAATACCCTGTATTTTAGCATCAAAACTTACTAACAAATGCTTAGAAAGACAGTAAGAGGAACAGCATTTTTTTTAATAGCAAAAGAAAAAGAATGGGAAACCCCAGAATGTACTAAACTCTGAACTGCCATTAATGACCTTATCAAGATTCCTTCTGCAATTGTTCTCATTAACAATTTCAACGAAAACCTAGTTTTCCCATCAAAATCAGGAACATTCCTCTATACTGACCATGAGCATGTTTTTGGTCATGCCACAGCAGCATGTGGGATCTTTGTTCCCCAACCAAGGCTGAACCTGTACCCCTTACCTTTGAAACACAGAGTCTTAACCACTGGATCACCAGGGAAGTCCCTGACCATGAGCATTTATGCATAGACCCCAATGCAAACTTTAAGATCTGAAAATGTAGGCAAGTGTTCAATACTTAAATTTGCCTTTTCAGAATGACCCACATCCCAAAGTCTTCATTTTAGGCGAGAGGCAAGGAGTGTTAAAGGGAATTTAGAGTTAATAATTTTAAAGGATTTTGTCTGTTTATTAAAGCTGCTTTTCCTAGAAGAATATAGTTTCATTCATCTTCTTTGTTAGGAAAAAATGACAGAGGTTCTGAATGTGTGTTAGTGCCATATTCTTCAAGGCTCATCCTATTTCAAGTTCAATGATAATCTCTCCTCATCTAAGAAATTCCTTCCAGTCTCTGAACCTGTTCTTTCCTCTGCCCTCAGTACTCTACCCAGAACTTTACAAGGCTCACTGCTTCCCCTTAAATTGATAAACTTTTAGGTGTTACCTCTCTTAAGATACTTCCCTATCCACTCTGCATTCCACATCACTTTACTTCTCCTTACAATATTTTCATTTTCTTTATAACACTTACAATGTCTAAAAGTCACATTATATACTACAGATATATTAATGTTATTATTGTAAAATATTATCTACTTGATTTGTTACTGTCTTTACCTATAAAATAAAAATGCTTAAACAACACAGATTTTTTATTTATTCACTGCTGTGCCTCCAGTGTTTACCATATTACCACCACATAGTATATACTCAATACATATTTGTCAAAACAGTTTTTGAATGAATACATACATTGTTGAACCAACATGATAAAGTCCAAATGTTTTGCAAGGTATATAATCTTCAACTCAAGGTTTCATTATAAACTTTTGGTCCCAATTCCCAACTCCTACGTGTATGGTCTGCATTTCAGTCTTATTGAACTACTTTCTTATTAACTATACAATTTTAGAAATCTCTACCTTTGCATATGAGGCTCACTTCTTATGAAGAGCTACCATTCAATTTCAAATGTCGCTTGCTGTGTGAAAATATTTCCAGTTCTTCTGGATTGAGATATCTCCCTATATTGCCATGCTGCTAAGTCGCTTCAGTTGTGTCCGACTCTGTGTGACCCCATAGACGGCAGCCCACCAGGCTCCCCTGTCCCTGGGATTCTCCAGGCAAGAACACTGGAGTGGGTTGCCATTTCCTTCTCCAATGCATGAAAGTGAAAAGTGAAAGTGAAGTTGCTCAGTCGTGTCCGACTCTTAGCGACCCGGTGGACTGCAGCCTAGCAGGCTCCTCCATCCATGGGATTCTCCAGGCAAGAGTACTGGAGTGGGTTGCCATTGCCTTCTCCAGCATGTTATATAAATTTCTACTATAGTATTTACCAGGTTCCAGAATAATCTTTTGCTGTGCAACTGTCTTATGATATCTTATGTCTATGGCCTTGCAAAATGTGTGACATATAGAAAGTACTCTGAACAAGTTTACCGAATAGGCAAATCCTATAAACTCAGCAACAGTTTTCTCACAACAAATCATTACATAATGTTCTTTTAAAAAAAAAAATCAGTGTTATACTCTAAGGATGTTTCAGTTTTTTCTGGACTCTCTAAGCAAGTGAGAGTAAAAAAAACAAACAAAAAATGGAAAGTTGTCGTGTAACCTGGAGAAGACGGGTAATTGACATTTAATAATATTCAAATACTTGCAAGGAACAAAGCTAAACAACCGTATTATGTCCCCTCAAAACAGCCAATTGAGAATAGACCAGACTTTTCATGATTGTGTTCTTTAGGTAAGCCTTTTAATAAAACTTGCTGATTAGAGACTTATGAATTGTATTTCTAAGAAAGGGTGTGGAATGTCATTCTCTGCCAGTTGTGAAGGATATACCAGACAGGTATCTTTTTGAGAAGCTTACATGAACTAAAGGATGTTGTGCCAGATTATAATTCTATGAAATTGAATTTTCTAAGGCCAAGAAACAAGATCCATAAGAGAAATTACTATAGTTAAGAATAAACACATCCAAAAGAACTGAAAAAAAATCTCATCCTACCTTTTTTGTATATGTACTATTTTATGATGGGTAAAGGTTCACATTTAATTGACATGCTCTACAGTAGGGAATCTTTGAAAGAAAAAAGTGTTAAAATTATTTTTATCTAAAGGAGAAAGTCAAAATAGAAGTAGCATCTTTATTTATAGATTTAGAGGTCAGGTCCTACATGTAGAATTAAGCTGAGAAAGAAACATTAAATCTTTTTTATTAATATTCTTTTAAAACCATTTTTCATCTATTATCAGGTGGCAGCAGAATTACCGTAAATGTTAATATGATTTGATCCCTTGTACAGTAGAGATACTGTCTTCTTAAAAAGGATTTACTTTCTCTGGTTTCTTGCAGACCCAAGTAGAGAGGACATCTAAAAATAAGGCAGTTTATTATTGGAAATCAACCCTAAATATTCACTGGCAGGACTAATGCAAAAGCTGAAGCTCCAGTACTTTGGCCACCTGATGCGAAGAGCCAACTCATTGGAAAAGACCCTGATGCTGTGAAATATTGAAGACAGAAGGAGAAGAGGGTGACAGAGGATGAGACAGTTGTTTGGCATCACCGATTCAATGGACATGAACTTGGGCAAACTCCAAGAAATGGTGAGGGACAGGAAAGCCTGGCTTGCTGCAGTTCATGAGGTCTTGAGGGTCAGACACGACTTGGTGGCTGAATAACAATATCTAATAGCTTTCAGTGTTAAAGATTACTGAGTCCAGTTTGCCCCTGTGATTTTGTGAGACCATAGAGCAAATACCACCAATGGGGGGTTTGATGATAAAGGTTTTCTCAACTTGCACCTTCTGCTAAGATACCAGGTGGAACTCCTGCAGTACTAGCTGCTCCACTCCTTTAAATACCCAGAGAAAGTTAGCCTCTCTGGTAGCTGGTGACCATTATAAAGAATGTCTGAGATGAGCAACCGAAGTCTGTTTCTTTGGCAGGCATTCCACACAGTTTCCTCGGGATGCTATTGGAATTCTTCCCCTTGGGAAAGAGTGCTCTCAAGCTGAGTGGAAATGGAATGAGAGTCCTTAGGGGCACGGCCTGTGGGTCTTTGGAGAACCTGGGGGAGGCTGAGGGATATACTTCTCTGTTCCATGGCTCAGGAGGACCCACACTTGCCTTCACCTGTGGCTCTGAAGGAAGAAGACAAGGCTTGGAGAAAGAAGCTCACTTTAGAGTGGAGATTAAAGCTAATGAGAAGGAAATTAAAACTACTGAACGTTTTCTCAACCACAAGGTTCGAATCTTTTCCTAATTTAGGCACATGATTAAAGTGTGTGTCCAGGTCAGTAGCGATGATTTGGCTTTCAGTGAGAAGTGACACTCCCTGTCTATTTTCAGGGAGAAGAAGGTGAACAAGGAAATGACATGCTCATTGGATTCATGTTCACTTTCGAGAATTTAATTCTTTCAACTCTGGTCAAATTCATAGATTATATTTTAGTCCACAGAGTGTTTAAACAGTTATACTCTGCTACTTGTGTTTCTTATTTCCTTATATTTACTTGTCTAGTTTGAAAACTAATCCCTATACTGCCCTATCGATCTTCAGATCTTTAGCATATTTACTTTTTTTCTTCTGTATTTACTCCTTAATAAGCAGTTACACTTGCAAAGTAGATTGTAATTGGCCAATAACAGTGCTTTCATATTTTTTAAGGAAAAAAATTAAGAAATAGCAGGATAAGAGACTATCTTGGCAGACTCCTATCCTTCACTTAGAAGCCACATTCGCAACTTTCACATGCATCCATTTCATGTTTGGCTACATTGTGCATAAAATATCTTGGAGTTTTGTAGTGGTTTAGGACATGACACTTATCTTCCTTAAACATGCAGGAAGAAAGAAATGGAGAGAGGGAGGAAAAAAGGAGAAAGGGAGGAAGGAGGGAAGGGAAGAAAGAAAAGGAAAGAAATGAACTGAATGAAGAATATTCCTTCCTGGAAAAATATGTGGACTCTTTTCTCAAATAATCTGCTGATGGAAAAAAAAGTCACCTAAAATTCAGAGTAAATGTTCAAACCTTCCAAGTTAAATTTCTAGGCATTTATGTGAAAACTTTAGGTTGTCTGATGACAGCATGAAATGAATGAAAATGAAAGTCTCTCAGTCATGTCTGACTCTCTGCGACCCATGGACTATACAGTCCATGGAATTCTCCAGGCCAGAATACTGGAGTGGGTGGCCTTTCCTTTCTCGAGGGGATCTTCCCAACCCAGGGACTGAACCCAGGCCTCCCACGTTGCAGGCGGATTCTTTACCAGGTGAGCCACAGTGGAAGCCCAAGAATACCAGAGTCGGTAGCCTATCCCTTTTCCAGTGGATCTTCCCAACCCAGGAATCAAACTCGGGTCTCCTGCATTGCAGGCAGATTCTTTACCAACTGAGCTATGAGGGATGCCTCTGAGTAATTTCCCCAGCGTTCTACGTAAATTTTGTTCATAGACTCAGCTCATTAAAGAAATGGAATTTCACTCAATGAAATATTTTTAGTCTTTTTATATATTTCAGAGTTATAGAAAAATAATGATTGTGACCATGACTATATAACCGAAACATTTTGATAAAAACTGAAAATTTCAGACAGTAAATTGACCATCTCATTTTCCTGTACCAAAAATCTGCAAATAGGAGTTTGATAGAAACTGTCATTACGTAACTCCTCACTGAAGAGGTAACACCATGAGGTAGCAACATCACACAAAAGGAAACACTTATCAGCTACGTGGCTCTTTTTAATGTTACCAATTCCATTGTTTCAGACTGTTTACTCTTCTCTTACCATTCAATCCTACTTTGCCTATTTATCTTTCCTTAGGTTTTAACTTCTTTGGCTAGCAAAGCAGCCCTCATCTTATTCTGATAGTACTAAACTGCCTTTGAGTGATAGGGATCTGGTAAGAGGAAGTCCTTAATGCATATGTGCTGCTTGCAGAGACTTGGGGCAACTATTTTCATCAACAGAGATTTTGTCAAGTGATTTCAACTCTTTGATTCAACCTTCTTCGGGAAGATATATGGAGTAATAATGATGGTGGGCATGCATGCTAAGTTGTTTCAGTTGTGTCTGGTTCTTTGCGATCCTATGGACTGTAGCCCACCAGGCTCCTTGGTTCGTGGGATTCTCCAGGCAAGAATCCTGATGCGGATTGCCATGTCCTCCTCCAGGGGATCTTTCTGACCCAGGGCTTGAACCTGCATCTCCTACAGCTCCCGCATTGCAGGCTGATTCTTTACCTCTGAGCCATCAGGGAAGCTCAATAAAGATGATAAGAACAATTATATTGATACGTTCTCAGGCAGAGTGCTTGTAGAACCACAGTCTTTTATACCATGAAATTAGTTCTTTTAGGAATAGGAAAACTCCAGCCTCTCACTCCCTAACATCAAATTCATACGTGGGAGTCCTCTCCTGTCTCCTTGTTATTTCCAGTTATCCCTCTTTCACACCAAATTACTGAGGATGATTAACAAACACGGACATGAAAACTGGCCCAACAGCTCTTTAGTCCATATTTTGAAATGGTATAAGAGATGGTGGGTTACATAGACATTATTGGAAAAGCTTAGGCATCTCTGGGAAGGAAGGAGGCAGCAAGTAGAGAAATTTGAATGTTCCGTTTCATAAAATGCAGAGACTTGCGGTACTGTACTTGCAGTACAGTAAATAAAAATCTCCTCTTCCTCTTCCTCTGCAAAGCAAGATAAATAATTGCCAATTCTCTCGATGGATCAGGGTAGAGTGTATCAATTTCACTCTAAAACTGTGCCGTTGTCAAGTCTGCATAAAATATGAGGATGCCAAGATAAGTGGATGTCAAAGTATAATTTGTAAGCTAGACCTTCATCTGTAAAATTAAATGAAGAACAAACTCACCCAAGGGGCATTTGGAAGGTATTAAATGTTATGGGCTTCCCTGGTGGCTCAGACAGTAAAGAACCTGCCTGGGATGCAGGAGATGCTGGTTCAATCCCTGGGTCAGAAAGGTCCCCCAGAGAAAGGCATGGCAACCCACTCCAGTATTCTTGCCTGGAGAATCACATGGACTGCGGAATCCTGACACGCTACAGTCTGCTGCTGCTGCTGCTGCTAAGTCGCTTCAGTCATGTTCGACTCTGTGCGACCCCATAGACGGCAGCCCACCAGGCTCCACTGTCCCTGGGATTCTCCAGGCAAGAACACAGGAGTGGGTTGCCATTTCCTTGTCCAATGCATGAGAATGAATAGTGAAAGTGAAGTTGCCCAGTCGTGTCCAACTCCTAGCGACTCCATGGACTGCAGCCCACCAGGCTCCTCCATCCATGGGATTTTCCAGGCAAGATACTGGAGTGGGGTGCCATCGCCTTGTCCGACAGCCTACAGTCTACAGGGTTTCAAAGAGTCAGACATGACCAAAGTAACATCTTTTCAATAAGATGCTATGAAAAACCAGAACAAGCTTTTGGGCCAACCCAACAGAACCCATCCTCACATACCTTTAGAAAGAAAAAAGAAAAGAATTTACAAAATAAATGTGGCTTTTCAGATCATCTATCTCTATAACTCACAAAAGTAGAAAAGTAAGTAAAATTGAGATATCCCTCCATCGTCACTTAGGCAAGTGGTAATTTATAATAATCATGCTATTATTTATACATCCTCTCTGAAGTAAACTCTATCTAAAGAATTCAGTTTGTTGCTCTGGTCCCATGAAAAGCTTTCTAAAATAGAAAACAATGGATATACTGTCAACACTAGAATGATATTTTAAAATATATAGAAGTATTAGGAAGAGTTTCAAGAACATCAGAATAAAGAGTTTGACATACTGTGTGAAAAAAAGATTAAAAATATGTGTAGCTTGGCTAAGTAAGGACTAAGTGGGAACACGACAACTGCCTGCAAATCGTTCAAAGATGTGAACACAAAGAAGTGGGGATGATGTTTGGTGGCCTTAAAGAAAAGACTCAGATTCACAAGTCAAGTTTATTTCGTTCTTTTCAATCCTGTTGGGATTGAGGACCTTACAGTGTTATACCATTTAGGTAGAAATTCCCTAACAAAGAAGTGTGCAGATTTTTTTTTTTTTTGGAGGGGGAGCATATTATTAAATTTCAGATCATGTTAAAGCTAGATCTGAAAGAGAAACTATGTCCATAATTGTCAGTTACATCTGCATCTAATTAGAGTGACAATTGTGTCATATTAAGGGCATAAGTATGTAACTTACACAAATTATAAGGATCCAGAGAGGATACAATGGCTTAGCACACTTAAGAAATAATATTACAGTTATGATTTAAAGAATATTAGCAATGTACTTAAAGCAAAATACTTGGAAAGGAGACGAATAAAAATGAAAGTTCAAAGAGTTGTCATTAAATCTTAGTTGGATTAAACCAAAACCCTCGAGAAGGTCATGATGTCCTTAGCACAAAATTCAGTGCCATCAAAGTAGTACTCATTTAAAATAAATAGGTTTCTATGTCTTATTATATTTAGTAATATATTTCTATATTGTGCAACTTCATATCATTTAACTGAAAGCATATTGCCATTGTGCTACCAGGGGATGTTCCAACCTGACAACCAGAGTTGGAGAAATGTTTTAGTCAACATTAGGAAACATAATCACTTAGCTAAATTAAGTAATATTATATCAAATGTGTAGTTGAATACATTTGCAATACAAAGACTTCTTTTCCGTAGGATATAACGAATACAGTAACAGAAAAGAGTAGCACAATAGAGGGAAAAGGTGATGCTCATTAACTACTCTGCTGCTGACCTATTTTCAATGCAAACAAGGTAAAATTTCTTACCTAGAGATGCCTTTATAACTCCAACATATTTTTTGCTTACTCTAGCTCAATATTTTCTGACTCTCACTTTGTGTTTGAAAGTTGAATAAATCATTTAACTTGTACTTCTTGTACTTCTGTTCTTGAAATAGTTTATATGTATGTAGATTCAAATCCTTCTTTGAAAAGACACTTTTAACTGACAAAGAATAACTAACTTACATTGGATATAATTACTTTTAGCCTTAAGACTTTGGCATGCCATCTACTACAAAATCCATGCCAGGGAATACCAGCCACACCTACCAATGAGATGGCCTTAAGAAACATACTCATTTATTTTTCCCTCTGATACTTGATAAGTCAAAATAAATGATGACTGTGTAAAGGCATTCTGATGTCTGTACAAAAAAGTAAGGAGTATCATTCTCAATGAAATTTTTAAAATTATGGTCAACATTTCAATACAGTAAAAGTGCCATATAGAGAGTTTTTTTCATTAAAACAATTCAGATTTAAATAATACTGAATTAATCATGGAAAATTATATAGTATTGAATATATGTGTATTTAATAATAATTACTGACAAGAATAAACTTACTTGTAGACATAAAGTCTAAAATGATATGCAAAAATAAAACTGGGTTGGTGGATTATGGCTGATAACTTTTATAGTTCCAAAATCCAAATTTTGGTCATATGTCTAATAAAACTATAATTTAATATATATTATTCATTCAGTAATAAAATTGTTATATGAATTTTCTTGTAGTAAACACTTCCAAAGTGAGAGAAGTAAAGCAGCTTAATTTTTCTTAGAAAAGATAACTCTTGCTTACACATCCCATTTTATGAATGTGGTATTACCATTTGTACTTGTTTAAATTTTAAAGATTCTTAATCTGGGAGGGATTAGGGGCAGGAGGAAAAGGGGACGACAGAGGATGAGATGGCTGGATGGCATCACTGACTCGATGGACGTGAGTTTGAGTGAACTCCACAAGATGGTGATGGACAGGGAAGCCAGGCGTGCTGCGATTCATGGGGTCGCAAAGAGTCAGACATGACTGAGCAACTGAACTGAACTGAACTGAACTGAAGCCTTGCCTACACACTGCTTTTTCTCTGTGTCTTTTGTTCTTGCCCTAAATTTTAGAAGATAAAAACTCAAAAAAAGAATAACCATGCATAACCCTGCCGAATACTAACCTTCTTCTTTAATACAGCTGTCCTTTTCAACAGAACTCTACACATGCAGATTCCTATGTGGCTCACTGCTGACTATTTTATAGAGGTAAATGCTTATCAACTAATGCCAATAATAGGAACCAAAATAATTTTTTGAGTGACCATCAAGCCTCTGTTATTTCGCAGGTATGGCTATGTGACCGTCTTTTACCAAGAGAAACACAGTTGCTCTCAAGAACGAAAGTGATTTAGACAGAATTGGGCTCAAGCAGAGAACACTGTGGGTTCTTCAGGTCTGGCAGAAGAGTCCACCCACCCACAAACTGTCAGGACATTCCTCTCTTTTATTGTTGCTCCCATAGCAAGGAGAGAGTCAGAGCTGTCATGCCCCTCCAAGAGAGATTTGTGACAAGTCCAAGTACAATCTGGTTCTGAAATATCTCCCTCTCACGCTTCCTCTCACCTCTCCTGCAATCATCCACAAGACGGATTCAAGGTGCCTCTACCTGTGAGCAAGCACAGGCAGGCAGCCTCATGCCTTTGGCATCAAGTACAGAAAGAACAAAACAAATTAAAATGCTTGAAAATGTTTGGAACTTCTGTAAAGATCTTAAAGAGTTTGCTTGAAAGACGTCATTTTTAAAGTCCTTTGTTCCTAATAGAATTTTTTTTTCCCTGTAGGAGATTGAAATGAAGGAATCATTCAAGGGAGGAAAATATTCAGTTGCTAAACAGTTGAGCTTCTACCATGAGAACCATGCACATAGACACTATAGTTACTGAAGATCCAATGACTCAAATGCCCTTTTTCTTGGGAGAAACATTTCAACGGCATTTAGTGTGGGTGGTATTGTATTTCAGTGGGATTTTTCTGTATGCTTCTAATGGTTAACAGTATACCTGGAGATACATTGTGTAGTTTAACAGAAAGTGATAGGAATGCCATATTTAGATCTGATACTGACTTTTGGGCAGTCCTAATCTATAGTTGGGCTTCCTCGATGGCTCAGTGGTAAAGAATCCAACCTGCCAAGGCAGGAGACGCGGATTCGATCCTTGGGTTAGAAAGATCCCCTAGAGGAGGAAATGGCAACCCATTCCAGTATTCTTGCCTGGGAAATCCAGGCGTTTGATGGGTTCCAGTCCATGGAGTTGCAAAACAGTAAGATATGACTTAGCAACTAAACAACAAATCTATAGTCACTTCAAGGAAGTAAAGAAATATTTAAGGATCTGTTTTCCATCTATGGACATCTGTATCCTAACATAGAAGTGTATACATACATACGTATATGTTTCTATTTCAGCTAAGATCCACTGTAAATTTGTGTCTGTTTCCATCTTAATTATGATATGTTATTATATACGATGTGGGTACTACAGAGTATGTTTTTCCTGTCCATTTCATTCCTAGGATAAAAAGAAATTTTAAAACATTGCTAAAGCAAAAAAGCCAAATCTGCAAAAAAAATATAAAAATTGAAAAATTAAAACCAAACCCCCAAACTGTGAATGTTTCAAACTAAATGTCTGTGAAGATATCTAAACCCTTACGAGATGGATGGGAGATTGAGTAGGGTTGAATAAACCTCTTTCTTAGCCTGAAGTTAGGCAATGCAGAGAGGAACCTAAGAGAAGGAGATCTAAGGCTCCAGTGTAAACGATGTTGAAAGAAATAATATAAGACTTGGATCAATTTTTACATACACCACAAAATAATCAGGAGGATCTTGCCCAATCCATCTAATCCCCGTGGTTTGGTCTTCTCTTCTGTAAAACCACCGGATCTGGACAACTCTTATGCATAGAGCAAACAAACAGTGAGTGTCTGCTGGTGGTCAATACTAGAGTTTAGAAAACATTTTCATGTACACTCTTTATTTCATCTTGGCCTTATGTTATGTATGCTTAGTTACTCAGATGTGTCCAACTCTTTTGTGACCCCATGGAGTGCAGCCCACCAAGCTCCTCTGACTATGGGGACTGTCCAGGCAAGAATACTGGAGTGGGTTGCCATGCCCTCCTCCAGGGGATCTTCCCAACCCAGGGATCAAATCTACGTCTCCCACATTGCAGGCAGATCCTTTACCATCTGAGCCACCAGGGAAGCCCTGGCTTTATGTTAATCTAGTACAAAAATGATTGCAATCACATTTCACACTACAAGTCAGTGGGATTTGGGGGAGTTTATTAAAGGTCTAAATGTTCTCTAGATTCTCTTCCAGATGCTAAAAATTATCTTTAAATTTTTAACTATAAATTAGGCACAGGATCAAAGAGTAATACGTACAGTAGTCATGTGGACACAATACTCTTCACACTCCTCTTCCACCTCTTTCAACTCATTTCCCACCATTTCTTTCCTGTTTTCTAATATCTTCCTTCTACTACTATATACACTATTTTCCTGTTCAGTAAATATTTTAGGCTTTGTAAGCTTTACAGTTTTTGTTACAACTACTGTTGTAGTATAAAAGCATCCAAAGATACATAAACAAACGGGAGTGAATACTTTCCAATAAAGTATTATTGAAAAAGACCCTGATGCTGCGAAAGACTGAAGGCAGGAGGAGAAGGGACAACGGAGGATGAGATGATTGGATGGCATCACTGACTCTATGGACATCAGTCTGAGCAAGCTCTGGGAGTTGGTGATAGACAGGGAAGCCTGGCGTGCTGCAGTTCATGGGGTCACAAAGAGTCAGACATGACTGAGCAACTGAACTGCACTGACTGAAGGTATTATTTACAAAGAGAGTGGACTGTATTTGGTCTGTAAGCCATGGTTTGCTAATATCTGACATAAGCTGACTTTAAACATTTTTTAAATTGGTAATAATTCCAAAGTCCATGCAAGATATAAAAATTAAAATAATTCTGCTGCCGCTGCTAAGTTGCTTCAGTCATGGCCGACTCCGTGCGACCCCACAGATGGCAGCCCACCAGGCTCCCCCGTCCCCGGGATTCTCCAGGCAAGAACACCAGAGTGGGTTGCCATTTCCTTCTCCATAAAATAGCTCAGTATCACTCTTTTTTTGTTGTTCAGTCACTAAGTCATGTCTAACTCTTTGCGGTCTCATGGGTTGCAGCACGCCAGGCTTCCCTCTCCTTCACTATCTCCCAGAGTTTGCTCAAACTCATGTCCATTAATGCTATCTACCATCTCACCCTCTGTCACCTTCTTCTCCTGCTCTTGGTCTTTCCCAGCTTCAGAGTCTTTTCCAATGAGTCTGCTCTTCGCATCAGGTGGCCAAAGTATTGCATTACAGGCAAATTCTTTACCACCTGAGGCACCAGGGAAGCGTCAATAACACTCTAAAGTCATGCATTTTAAGTTTTATGTGGGCATGCTGTTGCTGCTAAGTCGCTTTAGTCGTGTCCGACTCTGTGCGACCCCATAGACGGCAGCCCGCCAGGCTCCACCATCCCTGGGATTCTCCAGGCAAGAACACTGGCGTGGGTTGCCATTTCCTTCTCCACTGCAGGAAAGTGAAAAGTGAAAGTGAAGTCGCTCAGTCGTGTCTGACTCGTAGCGACCCCATGGATTGCAGCCTACCAGGCTCCTCTGCCCATGGGGTTTTCCAGGCAAGAGTACTGGAGTGGGTTGCCATTTCCTTCTCCTGATGTGGGCATAGGGCTATCCAATAAATTTATAATATAATCCTTTACAATAACAAAAAGCATTATAATATTTTAGCTGGTATTACCTTTATATTTGTGTGTGTGAATGAAACTGCTCACATTTGTTCACATTTATCTTACAAAGCATGTTAGGCTTTTGAAAAAAGCCTGAAGAATGTTTTCTTTTTTGGGGGGTGCATGGTGGAACTAGGGTCTTATATTTGGATATTAGATAGAAATTCTATATTTTCTTCATTAAATTAAATCTTGTATCTGGAGATACAGTAAGTTACTAAGGCAGAAAATAAAATTAATTAATTATTGACCGCTCAGCTATTAGATAATCAAGGATATATACTGAATGCCATCTACCTTATTTATTAGGTATGATGATTGATATCTTAAAGTTTCTTTTTGTGGCATCATACTGGTATGAAGCTCTTCTCCTAGCCGAAAGTGAAGATCCTTGGAGTTTGTCCTTTGCTATTAATCTTTTAAGTAAAATATACCAGGAAATAAGTCAACAGATGTATTTGAGCAATTATCCTTCTGTTTTGCAATTTGAATGAGATGTGATACTGATGATCACGTGTGGGGTTTGTAACATCTCCGCAAACACCATCTCTCCTTGTTACGTCATCATGTTTGCATCATCTCTTGTCTTCTGCAGTAAATGCTTATTAAAAACTAAAGGGATAACAAAGGGACAGGGATCATATTCAACTTCCCACATTATAGAAAGAGGAAACTTGGACAAAATATATAAAATAATTATTTTCAGACTTTGAAACACAACCAGTGCAGGACTTCAATCTCTGAAAGAAAGGGAGAAGTGAGGTAGAACTTAATCATTTTTTTCAAACTTTAAACTTTTTATTTTGTTTTGAGGTAAAGTTGATTAACAATGTTGTGGTAATTTCAGGTGAAGAGTGAAGGAACTCAGCCATATATATACATGTATCCATTCTCCTCCAAACCCCTCTCCCGTTCAGGTTGGCATATAACAGGCTGGAGTAGATTTCCATGTGCTATACAATAGGTCCTTGTTGGTTATCTATTTTGAATAGAGCAGTGTGTACATAACCTTCCCAAACTTCCTAACTATCCCTTCTTCCCTGGCAACCATAAATTCATTTTCTAAGTCTGTGAGTTTCTTTCCATTTTGTAAGTAAGCTGATTTATATCATTTCTTCTTAGATTCCACATATAAGGGATGTTATACAGTATTTCTCTTTTGAAATAAAGTAAAACTTAAGATCACATTATCCTGACTGGAGACACATTCTAGGTTGTGGAACAGGAAATTGGAATCCTAAATAGAAATTAGCAGTCTTGCTGAGTTGAGAAGAAATACGGACACTGAGAAGAAGTCATCAAGTCTAAGCTAGTGGAAAGTTGTGTGGCATAGTTTTAGAGAGGAGGGAATCATGAAAAAAATGTTTTATGATCTCTGGAATACAAACATGCATATATGTGTGGCAGAAATCCGTAAGATAATATAACTGGCATTCTGTGAGTTGAGCTGTTCTCAGATCTCATGCAGGACTGAGAATCATTTAAGTCCCCATCAGTCAGAATGGAAATTTCTTCATGGTCAATTGGAAAATTTATTGGAAACTGTAGAAGGGTTGGTTCTTGTAGTAAGACTAAAATGTCCCCAAAGTAAATTCTACTTGAGACCCACACAAACAAAGCTTAGAAATTAAAAGGAGCCTCAGAAGATCAAGCCAAAATGAGAGTACTTAACAGTTTCTCAGAACAAAGCAGTCCGGAAAAGTAACCTTAAAATTCACAGTGCTCAGCATCCAATGAAAGATTATCAGCCATTCTAGAAGCAGGAGAATTTGACCTATAACAGGGTGGCAAAAATCAGTCATTAGAAGCAGATAAAAATAATAGCAAAGAAAAAATTAGTAGACAAAAGCACTGAAGAGCTATTGTAATCATATGATAGTATTTAAAGGAAAACAGCTAGTAGATGGAAATATGAAGGTTGTATACAGCATCAAGATGAATGTCTAAGGGAGAAAATGATAATAGCTCAAGTGAGATATTTGCTGAATATGGGGTGTTTTAATTGAAATACAGTTGAGTTACTATATTGTATTACATTCAGGTGTACAGCAAAGTGATTCAGTTATATGTATCTTTTCAGAATCTTTTTTATTATAGATTATTACAAGATATTGGATATAATTCTCTGTGCTATAAAATACTGTGAAACAATACAGTATTATTCCCCTCACAAAGAATCAGGAAAATATAAAGTGTCCTGAAAGGAAGAGAAAAAGGAATAAGGCCATCGGGAGGACTAAGGCCATATGCAAGATGAATTAGATGTTGGAATTATCAGAGGACTTTAAAGCTGCTGATAAAACTTTTTCAGTTAGATGAAAAAGTATGTTGGTAGTAAATAAAATACTAAAAACTCAGTGCAGAGAAATGGAAGATGTGAAAAAAAAAGTGCCCAGTGGAAATTTTAGAAATGAAATATATTCTGTCTTAAATTAAAAATTCATAGGATGGCCTTAATGAGATAACAAAAGTGCTGAAGAATCTTGTCAGTAAACTTGACAAGAGATCATTACAAGTTATGTAATTTGAAATAAAAGAAGGAAAATACAGAAAAAGTAAGCAGAGTTTAAAGTGCCAGTGGAATAATAGCAAAAGTTATATATGTGCTTAATTGGAGTATTAGAAAGATGAGAAAGTAAAGAGCAGAAAAAATAGTCAAATGTACAATGGCCAAAAACTTCCAAAATTTAATGGCAGACATATATTTACAACATCAAAAAACTTAGTGTATCCCAAAATAGGGTGAATGAAAAGAAGCCAATTTATACACATCATACTGACTCTCATTAAAATTAAAGATTAAAAAAATTCTTGGAAGAATCCTGGGAAAAAACAAATATAGGAGGAAAACTGATTCAAATGACTGAAGACTTCTCATTTGAAACTATGTAAGTCAGAAGACAAACCAGCTTTCTCTTTTTGACAGAAAAAAAAAAAATCTGTCAACTCAGAAATATTTAGCTTCCAAAATATCCATCAATAATTAAGGCAAAATAAACACATTTTCAAATAATAGAAAATTAAACAAGTTGTCAATAGCAGATTGACCATAGAAGAGATAATAAAAGATCTTTAGTCTGAGGAAAATGAAAAGAAGGAACTTTCGATCTTCATAGAAGAAGAAAATGCTTCAGGGGTGGCAAATCTATGTAAATATTAAGAAACATGTTCATTCTAATATTTTTTAAATTTCATAGAATTACTTAAAGTAAAATTTATATATTCTTTTGGGAGTTGTGACTGTGGCTCAGATCATGAATTCATTAATGACAAATTCAGACTTAAATGGAAGAAAGTGGGGAAAACCACTAGACCATTGAGGTATGAACTAAATCAAATCCCTTATTACTATACAGTGGAAGTGAGAAATAGATTTAAGGGACTAGATGTGATAGACAGACTGCCTGATGAATTATGGACAAAGGTTCGTACATTGTACAGGGGACAGGGATCAAGACCATCCTCGTGGAAAAGAAATGCAAAAAAGAAAAATGGCTGTCTGAGGAGGCCTTACAAATAGCTGTGAAAAGAGAGAAGCAAAAAGCAAGGGAGAAAAGGAAAGATATAAGCATCTGAATGCAGAGTTCCAAAGAATAGTAAGGGGAGATAAGAAAGCCTTCCTCAGCGATCAATGCAAAGAAATAGATGAAAACAACAGAATGGGAAAGACTAGAGATCTCTTCAAGAAAATTAGAGATACCAAGAGAATATTTCATGCAAAGATGGGCTCAATAAAGGACAGAAATGGTATGGACCTAATAGAAGCAGAAGATATTAAGAAGAGGTGGCAAGAATACACAGAAGAACTGTACAAAAAAGAGCTTCACAACCAAGATAATCATGATGGTGTGATCACTCACCTAGAACCGGACATCCTGGAATGTGAAGTCAAGTGGGCCTTAGGAAGCATCACTACGAACAAAGCTAGTGGAGGTGATGGAATTCCAGTTGAGCTATTTCAAATCCTGAAAGATGATGCTGTGAAGGTGCTATCCTCAATATGCCAGCAAATTTGGAAAACTTAGCAGTGGCCACAGGACTGGAAAAGGTCAGTTTTCATTCCAATCCCAAAGAAAGGCAATGCCAAAGAATGCTCAAACTATGCACAATTGCACTCATCTCAACGCTAGTAAAGTAATGCTCAAAACTCTCCAAGCCAGGCTTCAGCAATATGTGAACCGTGAACTTCCAGATGTTCAAGCTGGTTTTAGAAAAGGCAGAGGAACCAGAGATCAAATTGCCAACATCTGCTGGATCATGGAAAAAGCAAGAGAGTACCAGAAAAACATCTATTTCTGCTTTATTGACTATGCCAAAGCTTTTGACTGTGTGGATCACAATAAACTGTGGAAGATTCTGAAAGAGATGGGAATACCAGACCACCTGACCTGTCTCTTGAGAAACCTATATGAAGGTCAGGAAGCAACAGTTAGAACTGGACATTGAACAACAGACTGGTTCCAAATAGGAAAAGGAGTATGTCAAGGCTGTATATTGTCACCGTGCTTATTTAACTTATCTGCAGAGTACATCATGAGAAACACTGGACTGGAAGAAACACAAGCTGGAATCAAGATTGCCGGGAGAAATATCAAGAACCTCAGATATGCAGATGACACCACCCTTATGGCAGAAAGTGAAGAAGAACTAAAAAGCTTCTTGATGAAAGTGAAAGAGGAGAGCGAAAAAGTTGGCTTAAAGCTCAACATTCAGAAAACGAAGATCATGGCATCTGGTCCCATGACTTCATGTCAAATGGATGGGGAAACAGTGGCAACAGTGTCAGACTTTATTTTTTTGGGCTCCAAAATCACTGCAGATGGTGATTGCAGCCATGAAATTAAAAGACACTTACTCCTTGGAAGGAAAATTATGACCAACCTAGACAGTATATTGAACAGCAGAAACATTTTTTTTGCCAACAAAGGTCTGTCTAGTCAAGGGAATGGTTTTTCCTGTGGTCATGTATGGATGTGAGAGTTGGACTGTGAAGAAGGCTGAGTGCCGAAGAATTGATGCTTTTGAACTGTGGTGTTGGAAAAGACTCTTGAGAGTCCCTTGGACTGCAAGGAGATCCAACCAGTCCATTCTGAAGGAGATCAGCCCTGGGATTTCTTTGGAAGGAATGATGCTAAAGCTGAAACTCCAGTACTTTGGCCACCTCATGCGAAGAGTTGACTCACTGGAAAAGACTGATGCTGAGAGAGATTGGGGGCAGGAGGAGAAGGGGACGACAGAGGATGAGATGGCTGGATGGCATCACCGACTCGATGGACGTGATTCTGAGTGAACTCCGGCAGTTGGTGATGGACAGGGTGGCGTGGTGTGCTGTGATTCATGGGGTCGCAAAGAATCGGTCACGACTGAAAAGCTGAGCTGAACTGAACTGAACACATTAAACTTGTTATATTTGACAACCTTAGAACAAAAGGTTTCAAGTGGAGGGAATAAACAAATTCCCTACATTTTATTTGGGGTGATAAAATACTTATTGCAATTAGACTGTGAAAAGTTAAAGTTGTATACTTTAATCCCTGGAGCCACTGGTAGATAGATACAAAGCAATATGGGTAAAAAAAGAGGGATTGATAAATTCGAATAGAATTAAAAAAAATATTTTCAGTTCAGTTCAGATCAGTCGCTCAGTCGTGTCCGACTCTTTGCAACCCCAAGAATTGCAGCACACCAGGCCTCCCTGGTGCTTATTTAAATCATCTCAAATAAGACATGAGAAGGCTAACAGGGTACCAAAGCATAGAGGAACAAACAGAACACTATTAGTAACATAGTTGACCAGTATCTGACTATATCAAGAACTATACTAAATGTTAATAGAGTAAAATTATTACACTTTAAGGCAGAGATGGTCAAAATGGATTAAAAAAACAGAATGAACTATCAAAGACAGTGACTTTTTTCAAGTAACCCTTATTTTACATAATAATAACCCCTAAGCACAAGGGTAAGTGAAGTGAAGTGAAGTGAAAGTCACTCAGCTGTGTTAGACTCTTTGCGACCACATGGACTATACAGTCCATGGAATTCTCCAGGCCAGAGTAGTGGAGTGGGTAGCCTTTCCCTTCTCCAGGGGTCTTCCCAACCCAGGGGTGCACCAGAGTGATGCCGCTGGCAATGCTCCAAAGAAGCTGTGAAATGCTTCCTTTCAGTGAAAATAGGAAAGTTCCCAATTTCATTTGCCTGTCTGTAGTCTTGTGGCTCAGATGGTAAAGAATCTGCTTGCAATGAAGGAGACCCGGGTTCAATCCTTGGGTCAGGAAGATCCCCTGGAGAAGAGAATGGATACCCACTCCAGTATCCTTGCCTGAAGAATCCCAGGGACAGAGGAGCCCGGTGGGCTATATAGTCCATGGGACTGCAAAATGGACACAACCGAACAACTAATTTTCATTTTTTCTCACTTTCATTCCTGTATGTATATATTTATGTATGTATGACCATTTGCCTGTATGTATTCCTACCAGACCAGGGACGTCCCAAGTGCCTCAGTGGTAAAGAATCTGCCTGTCAATGAAGGAGACCAGGTATAAGACAGGAGTTTGATCCCTGGGTTGGTAAGGTACCCTGGAGGAGGAAATGGCAACCCACTCCAGCACTGTTGCTTGGAAAATCCCATGACTGCAGTCCATGGGGTCACGAAGAGTCGGACACAACTTAGAGACTGAGCAGACACACACAATAATTATATAATTAGTTTTTTTCCTCCCCCGTCCCCACACAGTATATTATAAATCCACAATGGAAAGCCATCATTTCACTGCCAATGGCAAAATGAGGGACTGGCACTTCGCAGTCCTTCACTATGCTTTCTGCATAAATAAACACTTTGTACCAGTGAATGGATTTTAACCATCTACTGTTACATACAACATGAGCTTTTTGAGGGCAGGGCACTGATTTGATTTTGGTTTATAGGTCTTAGTAAATGACATATAAACCTATTCAACAAAAGCTTAAGAATACAAATTGAAAATGGTAAAAATTGTGACAAAAGAACAGACATAGGAAATAGTGGCAGGGTTGACAATGGGGTGAAAAACCAATGGCTATCATGGATAATTCTCCTTTTGTGACTAAAACACATAAGTCCAGAAACTAAGACTCACCAAACCGAACAGTGTTTTGAAGGGGATATATTATGGAGGTAAGGAAAGGGTGGTGAGGTATGACAAGGAAATAAATTGAGCAAAAGCAAAGAAATGGTTGAGTCAGAGTGGATGAAAGATAAACTACCTACTCCTCTAAATTTTTTCCTAGACATACAGTACTCACCTGAACACAGATGGTGAGAGGACAGATGAGAAGCGCTATCTGAACCACAATAGCAGAAAGGAATCATGCCTGTCAAGAATTACATCTACTTCTAACCCAGCCTTAGTCCTTTGAGGACCAACGCTCTTGAGGGACAACACTTGCCTAGGACATGTGCTTTCATAAGCGGCATCTTAGCTACACAGCAATCCCAAGCAGTGTTTTCACTTCCTCTTTCATTCTTGGGTAGATATTAATACTAGTTTTATAGTGTGAAGTAGAGTGTTGAGCCAACAGAGGGGCTCTTTTCAGTGTAGACATTAAGTAGGAAATAATCCTTTGGGCAAAAGGGGTTCAAAGCATCTATGTCATTGCCTACACTGCAGAGGATTAGTATACAGCAATGAAGGAGGGGATCTTGGATCTCATAGAGAGAAAGAGAAGCAAGTACCCATCAGTGGGCTTGCTTTCAAAATGATTTGCAGAATGCTAAACTTTCTATGGATGTCAATTGTTGAAGATTTAGAATTTTTTTAAGTAAGTGCATGTGCTAAAACCAAAACTTACACATGAGGCCTTGAAACAAGAAGCAGTCATTATAACATAGACCAAGCGGCATAGAACAGAAGCTTGGTAGGACATGTACATGAAGACCCCAGTGGGGCCAGAACATGCTTGGCCATACTTGCTGAAGGTTATCAGGGCTCCCTTTATTGGAGTGTTGGAGACTAACACCAGAATCTTGTGTAGTTCAATGTGATTCTTCCTATTCAAGAACAATTTACTTCAGTATTTTTTCATAGGTAAAAATCTATAGTGATCGTAAATGCCCAAGTGGCAGAATTAAATTGATAATACATTATTTGTTCATAATTATATAGTAAAGATAACCAAAACTGCTATTGATACACTGATACAATTTTGAAAAATTCTGAAGAAGCCAGCCTATAGACCAGGCTCTATATACTGGGAGTGGTATAAATTAGCCAAAATCGATATAAACACTTGAAATGCAACTATCACAAGTAAGGGTAATTTTAAGATACAAGACGATCTCGATGAAAGAAAATGAGATGTGGGGCTACTAAGGACAGATCTTTATAAAAATATCCAAAGGATACATTGCCTGATGGTACATTACCATATGCTTCCCTAGAGATTACAACCAGACTCTGTTCCTACAGATGGGAAAACCAGGTTAAGAAAAACCCAAAACTTACCAAAAAAATAAGCAAAACAAACCAGAAACATCACATCGTCTGCACGTTATATGGATAAGGCTCATTACTACTCAGACGTGCTGTGTGTTCTGCAACCCTGATGTTTTCTAGTCTGGTAGGGTTTTTTTCTCCTCTTTGTTCAGAAGATTTGTCTTTCCTGTACAATATAAAGCAGAAGCCGATCAGATGGCCAGTGCAGTTTCTTTGAAATGTAGCCAAGTGAAGGTTGAGGCATGTCCATGCCCTTGTCTGGTGGCTCTTTTAAATCTTCATGCTATACACTTTAAAGATTGAGGCTGACAAAATACCTCCAGGACTGAGGATACTTTTTACATAATATGTCAGATGTCTGGGAGGGGTCGCTGATTGTTTACCTTTGAATTGCTTTCCCTCTGAGGGACGTGTGAGTTAACATTACAGCATTCCATGGGTGGGGGGTGGTGGTGCCTAAGCAGTCATCCTGTAGGGTAACCCTTCCCAGTGAGGGAACAGCATCTCTTTCACACAGCTAGTAAATCTGAAAGTTAAGTCTAGAAGGATCCTAGTATCATAACTTTAACAAATCATATACTTGGATTACTCCAGAACAAGTCAAAACATACACAATGCTGGTATCACCAGCTCATTCTCCTGTCTTAAAAGGTGGTTTACACTACTGAAAAAGAGTTAAATATCCAGATAATGTAAGTAGGATAGATGAAGACAGGAAAAAAAAAATCAGTGAACAAATGTGTTGCATCATATCGAGGCCTGTGACAGAGTGAAAGAGTGAAGAAGAATAAAAATGTGGTTTACAAGGATTCTATATTCCTAAGACGACTAAAAAAATTTTCCCTAGAATTTTCCCTATATGACAGCTATCAATCTCACTGAAGTTCAGATTACAGTGTGTGTGTGCATGCTAAATTGCTTCAGTAATGTCTGACTCTTTGCAGCCCTATGGACTGTAGCCTGCCAGACTCTATCCATGGGATTCTCCAAGCAAGAATACTGGAGTGGGTTGCCACACCCTCCTCCAGCCTATCTTCCTGACCCAGGGTTCGAACCTGTGTCTCTTATGTCTCCTGCATTGGCAGGCAGGTTCTTTACCACTAACGCCAACTGGGAACCCTTCATATTACAGTACTAGTCAACAACTAAGAGACTTTTTTCCACTCCCAGTGTGACTATTTTATACATATTCTGTATTTAATTGGATTTAACTTTCTGGGATTTTTATTTTAGGTCACGGAGACAAGCAATGTGAAAATCATCTTCCTTTGTTTGTTGTGTGCACAAACCAACTAAATCGATGTTTTCATATTAACTATTTGCATAATTAAGGTGATCGGCTCTATCTACCTTTATCTCATAATCAATACTTTCCCTATTATGTTCAAACACTGAATCTGTAATACAAACCACATTGATTTCAACATGCTGGGAATATCTTCCCCTCTGCTAATGAAATTTCAAGTCATTTTAAGCACTTATAGAGTGAAGCATAGTATAAATACCTAGAAGTGTGAACATGAATATAATTATTAGAATATCTGGTCTCTGTTTGCTTCACATTATAGCTGAATAACATGAAAGTAAGACTTATTACCCACGTTCATTGCTTATTATTTTCTTATCTCAATATAATCCTTTAGAAGGAATCTTGAATATTGCTTATTACATCTTACAATCACTGAGTTGTCACAATCTCTGCAAACCACCCCAATGGAGGGACTGGCAGGGATACAAATAATGAAGGGACATTTTTTCTAATAGCTTCACCCTAAATTTACCCATCCTCTTTCTTATCAAGAAAAGAAAGAAATTTGTCAAGTTTTACTTTTTCTCGCTTCGATGGAAAATGAAAAGTCTAATTAATGTCTGAATATCATTGGCACTCAACATACGATGATGTATTGGGTTGGCCCACAAAGGGTTTTCTGCAAGGCATCATGGAAAAATCCAAATTAACTTTTTGGTCAATCCAATACGTTACAGTCTTTGCAAGTCTAAGAGTAATTTCCACAGAAAAAGGCTAGATGCAGCTCCTTTTGCAGACTTCTGCACCCTGTCCTTTTGGCCATCATAACACTTGCTAGACTGTTTGCTCTTTGCTGGTTTTACTTTCTTGTTTTCTCTACTAGACCAGAGCTCCTGGAAGCAAGATCCATGTTCTATGTATGAATCCTTATATTTCCGTGTCTATAGACCATATTAACAGTGCCTGCTAATACATATATATTGAATGATTATTTAAGTTCTTAAAGAAGATGGTCAATGAATAAGAGAAAACAAAGTACTGACTTGTGTAGAGTAAAAAAAAAAAAAATTGCTTAAGGCAATTAACAGAAACACTTTACAGACAGATATCTGGCATTGTTGGAGGGCATCCATTAAGTTACCTGAAATACAACATTATAAATATGTCTAAAATTACATTTTTAAACATATACTCATTCTTGCTTTAAATTCCAATTTGTGAAATGTTAAATTTCTACAAACTTTGCATAGACTTAATGAGATGAAGCCAACTAAGAGCCAGAAGGGTTTGAAAATGCTCAGTGAAAGGAAAAAAATTTTTCCCAGGGTAACCACAGTGCACCCGAAGAAATTGACTATATATCAGAAGATAGAGGGGATTCAGGACGAGGATACCTATTATTTGTGTTAGGAAAACAGGATGTATAACAGCTGAGTAGTAGACTTGCTGTTTGACTTACTAGATATGTATTACTGGAATTATTTTATAATAGCTTGAATTTCTCTTCATCATGCTAATTTTAGCCCAAGATCCTGAAATTTCACTCTTGAAGGAAAACATTCAGAAGAATTACCTTAAATAATCAACATGTTAATTGATTATTAACATGGTCCAGTGATGAAGGCTTTGCCTTCTATTGATGGGAGTGTGGTTCCATTCCTGATCAAGAAGCTAAGATCTCATATGCCTTGCAGTCAGAAAAATCAAAACATAAAGGGAAGCAATATTGTAACAAATTCAATAAAAACTTTAGAAATGGTCTACATAAAGAAAAAAAGTCTTTTAAAAAATGCTTTAATGTTCTAAAATTTTGCTTTAGCCCTTCAGGGACCCAATGCTGAGGGCTTAAAATTTTTTATTGCAAAAGCAACATGCTCATGTAAATAATTCTCTAACCCTTCGCTTAATTTCTTTCTTTCTTTTTTTACCAAGATGGAAACAAGGATTTTATATTTATTTATTTATTTTTGCCCTTCACTTATTTTCTTATAAGACCCATGCTATCCAACACATTCCTCTTTTTCTCTGTGTGTATATTCATCGTTCAGTCATGTCAGACTCTTTGTGACCTCATGGACTATAGCCCACCAGACTTGTCTGTACGTGGGATTATCCAGGAAAGAATACTGGATTGGGTAGCCATTGCATTCTCCAGGGAATCTTTCCATTCCAGGGATCAAACCCAGGTCTTCTCCATTGCAGGCAGATTTTTAACCATCTGAGCCACCAGCAAAGCTTCCTCTTTACCTTTGTGATTTCAGAATTACTGGCTCACAGCATGTTCCCTTGATCATGCATTTTCTCTTCTCTGATCTATGATGACCACTCTTCATCCTTTGCTCTGAATGGGCTTGCTGTGCCTGGGAGAGCAGAGACTCTCTCCTGGTACAAGAAGCCCTTTCTTGGATGTTTCAAAACCTTTGATATGACAAACAGATTCCTGTAACATATAACTGCACAAGACTTTTTTTTTCCCCATATGTCTGTTTTCTTTCCAATTCAGACACTTGTTATCTAAATAATGACACAGTACCTTGATTATGGGTGCGTATACATGGATATGGTGTCAAGAGTCTGGATTTTTGCTTTCAAATAAATAGCTCATGACATTGAAAAAAGAACAATACACAAACAAATTTTTTTAAATGTTTCATTTGTTTAGGGATAATAATAGCCTGGGCTTCCCTGGTGGCTCAAAGGGTAAAGAATCTGCCTTAATGAAGACAATCACAAGAGCAAAAAGCAAGTGGTTATATTACACAATAGTCATTTAAATAAGATCCTAATTTGCTGTTTATTATCGATGTTAATATTATTGATATTTTTACCACACTGATAGTTTAGTGTAGAGATATCATTTGGAAGTAACAAAAGTATATATGAAATGTTATTTTCTTGCGAATGGATACCTTGGTACTAAATTTGTGTGCCTAGTTGAGAGTCAGATTCCTGTCACTATAATCAGCGATCTTTCAAAAGTAATAATATAAATGTGCCATTCATAAAAACCAAAACCAAATACAAAACTTTTAGATAACAAAGCAGATAAGTTCAGTCATGAATATTTGCATTACGAAAGGATGAAACTTCGCACACACACAAGATATGCTCCCGAGTTGCCTTAAAAACCCTTCCCAGCATTTTAAAAACAGGATTAACTTTTCAGGAACACATCTTTCTGTAAAATGAGGCAAATCTGTATATTTCCACACTTTATAATTTACCAAGCCACTGACTTGTACACCGTTGGCCTATTTGGATTTAAGGGGAATAGTCATAAATGCTACTGCAGATATTTTTCAGAGGTTTGAAAGAACGCATTTCTGTAAGGCGGAGTTCAAGAAATGCAAAAGTCACCAGATCTATAAAGAGAACTTCAAAACCATGTCAAGACTTCATGAAATTCCATCAAATAAGACATGAAAGTACATTACCTAGAAAAATATTATTTCTTGGTTAGTTGTGTATGACAGTGCAAGAGATCAGCGAACAGCAAAGGTATTTTTTCCCCTTTCTGACAGATAGGGAGACAGTAAAGAAAAATGAAAGAAGGTTGCCTGAAGCAGCACCCAAAGCAATAACTTTTATGTCTCCCTTCGTGTCATCCTGGAAGCTGGATTAACTTATCTCCTTAAACACACTACTGAATAAAAAAGAAAAAAACTGCAGCAATTAAGAAATAGTATTGGCTGACTATTAGGAGAATGAGACCAAATTTCATTGATTATTATCTTAGGTAACTCATTCCTTTGGAGAAGGGAAGGGTGGGGAAGGAGCAGGGAATGTTAATGGGAGGGGGAAATAGAACAGTCCATGATATTCAAGTGCTATGTCCAGAGCCTCATAAAAATTGAAATGGAAAAAAAAATCTTAGAACAGAAAGGAAGTATATTGGATAAAGACTAGCAATTGTGCCATTTGGTCAAATAAATGGCAAATTTAGGGCTGGAGAAGCCTCTGATTTACGGCCTATAAATCTTTCTACAAAATATTTCATATCCATTTAATTCTCCCCATCTCTACTACCAGCACTGGGTTTAAGCCTCTGTCATCCGTCACATGGATTATTTAGAGCATGGTCTCCCCGGAGCCGCATTTGTCTCTTCCTAACTTTCCTCATAGCGATTGCATCACTTCCCAATTTCCAACTTTTGGACAAATTCCTGCTGTACTGACAATATAACCCTAAACAACAGCTTGGCCCGGGAGGCCCTGTAAGCCTGGTTTGTATCTGCTTCTCTATATCACTCCCTTACCACTGGGCACTACAGCTTTGTACTAAGGAAGATCAAAATTCCCCTCACGTTCATCGGTATGAATACTTAAGTTACAAGTGACAGAAAGCTTTGCTCAAAATGGCTGAAAACAAGTAACAGGGCTAATGAAGAGTGTTTTAAAAAAAGGAATTTCCATGTTCATTGCAGCACTGTTTATAATAACCAGGATACGAAAGCAGCCTAAATGTCCATTGACAGAAGAATGGATAAAGGAGGTGTGGCACATACGTACAGTGAAATATATATCCAGTCCAATGCAGTGCAGCTCAGTCGCTCAGTCCTGCCTGACTTTCTGCGACCCCATGAATCGCAGCACGCCAGGCCTCCCTGTCCATCACCATCTCCCGGAGTTCACTCAGACTTGTGTCCATTGTGTCAGTGACGCCATCCAGCCATCTCATCCTCTGTCGTCCCCTTCTCCTCCTGCCCCCAACCCCTCCCAGCATCAGAGTCTTTTCCAGTGTGTCAACTCTTTGCATGAGGTGGCCAAAGTGCTGGAGTTTCAGCTTTAGCATCATTCCTTTCAAAGAAATCCCAGGGTTGACCTCCTTCAGAATGGACTGGTTGGATCTCCTTGCAGTCCAAGGGACTCTCAAGAGTCTTCTCCAAGACCACAGTTCAAAAGCATCAATTCCTTGGCACTCAGCCTTCTCAGCCATAAAAAAAAGAACAAATAAAGCCATTTGCAGCAACATGCATGGGCCTAGAGATTGTCATATTGAATGAAGTAAGTTAGACACAGAAAGACAAATATATATTACTTATATGTGGAATCTAAAAAAGGGGTACAAATGAACTTATTTACAAAACAGAGTCACAGATGTAGAAAAAACAAACTTACAGTTACTAGGGGCTAAGAGCTAGAGGGATAAACTGGGAGACTGAGACAGACATATACATGCTACAATTTATAAAATAGATAACTAATAAGGACCTACTGTATAGCACAGGGAACTCCCCTCAATACTCTGTAATGGCCTATATGGGAAAAGAAGCTGAAAACAGACTGAATATATGTGTATGTATAACTAATTCACTTTGCTATACATCCAAAACTAACACAACATTGTAAATCAACTACTCCAATAAAAAAATTTTAAAAAGGAATTTATGTTTTTCAAATGACAGAAAGTACCCATATAGTCTTTTTAGGAGGGCTGCTGCCTGTTTGAATGTTTGTGGTCCCTCACCTCTCCTGACTTACATGTAAAAATTCCCAATGTGTTAGAATTCGGAGATGGAAACTTTGGGAGGTGATTAAATTTGTGTGATTATGACAATATTGCTTATCAGTTGTAGCAAATATACTGTTGTGATGGATAATGTCAATAATTGGGGACATTTCGTTTGTGTGTGAGCAGGGGCTTAAGGGAAGTCTCTATACCAGTCTCTCAATTTGGTTTTAGACTAAAAGTGCTTGAAAAGTATTTTTTTAAATCAACAAACTTATGGCTATTATGAGGAAACTTATTTTTCATTTTGTATGAAATTCAATAGGTAAAGAAATCAGTTTTTCAGGTCTGCAACTATTCTACAAAATGCAGAGTATCTCTGTGAACACAAGTTTATAGAAACTTAGGTTCTATCAATTGCCTTTTGTTAAGAAGGATCTGTTTTTATTTTTGTTATTGCTTTCCCCAGCAATGAAGACCTAAAGAAAAGTATATACATTTAGCTAAATAAAACAAATAGAAATGATTCAAGCTCCTCCATCCATGGGATTCTCCATGCAAGAATGCTGGAGTGGGTTGCCAGTCCCTTCGCCAAAGGATCTTCTTCTCTACCCAGGGCTCAAACCCAAGTCTCCTGTGTCTCCTGCATTAGCAGGCAGATTCTTTACCACTGAGCCCCCTGGGAAGCCCTATTTCCCAGGACATTAGGAGATAAACTAGGAGATAAAATGACCCCAGTTGACAAGTGATGAGTCATCATTCTCAGTTATTAAAAATTTAAAAAAAAGTCTCATTAATATCAGTACAAGTGCTTCCCTCTGAGTGGCAGTACCACTGGCCTTAACCACGGCTTTGACTGCTTGATTAACATGTGAGAACAGCAGGCAAACTTTGCAAGTCACTGATCCAGGTGAGATGGTTGCTGAAAGGCAATATTTCCATTCATTTATTTGCTCTGAGTCAGTTGTTTATTGATCTTACTAAAACCTTTTATTGAGAGTCTTAATCAGAATTAGCCCTCATGCTTCTAGGTCTTCAGGAATAACAGTGGCCAGTATGCTAGTATTGCATATACCCTTTTATAGGGTTTATCTCATAATGAAGACTATGCAGGCTTTGAATAGGAGATATGTATGTATACACTTAAAAGAATTACAGAAATTTCATCTTATTCAATTAAAGCAAAAAAAAGAAAGTATAAGATAATATGCGTAACTGTATATGTGGTTTTGGATTTGTTATTTCTGAAATAACACATAAGAAATGGTTAAAACTGGTTATTTTAAGGGCATATTTATCTGAGGATGAGGTAAAATAAATGGGGGCATTTATATTTCACCCCACAATTTCTACACTATTTGAAGTTTTAAAACTGTAACCATGAATATTTTTACAATAAAAATGATAATGTTAGATTAATAAGTGCTCCCTACAGTGAATTCATTTAAAGATGAATTTAAAAATTCCAAAGTGAATTCCTAATGAAAAATGAAAGAAAAATATCTCTACATGCTCCACGCTGCTTCAAATCTTCATTAGGGAGTGGCTGACCACCCTGAGATACTCACTGTTTGATGCTTTAGGCCAATGCCAGTCACCCCATCCTCCATGCCTTCTCATGGGTGTGTGTGTGTGTGTGTGTGTGTGTGTGTGTGTGTGTGTGTGTGTGTGTGTGTGTGTGTTACTCACTCAGTCATGTTCGAGACTCTTTGAGTCTCTATGGATTAGCTTGCCAGGCTCCTCTGTCCATGGAACATTCCAGACAAGAATATTGCTGTGGGTTGCCATTCCCTTTTCCATGGAATCTTCCCAACCCAGGATTGAACCTGTGTTTCCCACATTGCAGGCAGATTCTTTACCATCTGAGCCACCAGGGAAGCCCCATTGTTATGATATGACTACTCATCCTCACATTTCTTCATAGGGTATTAACTAGAACACCTCTCCCCTGCCATGAATCTTCCTTTTGGCTTGTGGAACTCATGATCCATCATCAATAAAACACTTTAACCTATTTATTTTATAGATATTCCCTTTTTCGTGTTGCTTTAACTGACACATGGCTGTGCATTGAAGATGCTCCATTCACTACTTTCCTCTTAAGTAAGGTTGGATTTTTGTCCCTCAAGGTTCCCTGTGCATGCATGTCCTGGCTCCTTCACATTACCGCTTCCAAGCTCTTTTTCTTTCTTCTTCCTTCAAAACTTCTTTGAAGTATGTTACTATGGACCTCTTCTAGGTCATCCTCATTCATTGATTAGTTTCATTAGCATCCAGCTCACTGATTCCCTCAGCACTGCTGCCGCTAGGACTATAATTGGTGACTTGCATGTTCACAGTCTCTGACCCACCCATCTCTCTGACCTCTTTAATTAGTGACCTTTAAGCTCCAATGATCTGAGCCACCCACTCAAGTTGCCCTTCCCTTTTCCGAATGACACTAAAAACTGGAGCAAATCCAAAATCTCTAAGTCAAATATCCTATCCTTTGGCTTCATTACTACTCATTCTATCTCCGTTTCTCCAATCTTTCTCGAGCAGGGCTGAAACCTCGTTGATACTCAATCTACGGACTGTACCATGTTCTCATTGTGTCACTCTCCTCACATCTTCATTCCCCAATTTACCAGCTTAAATTCAGCGATTCAGCATGTAACATCTCTTTGCAAATAACCTTGATTTCCTTTCAACACTCTCCTCTCATCTAATCTGGAAAAGCTCCAAGCCTAAGTATTTATATGCTAAATCTAACTATCTCTATTCTCATTACTGTATCAGAGAAGCTAAATACTGCAGGACCCGAAACAAGTATCTGTACCGATCGCTGTCACTGAGCAAGTTACTGCACTGTCTGGAGATCTGATTGCATTTAACTCTCTTCATTTGCTTTCATGTTTTCAATCTAGGGTGACTATTGCACCCTTCTCTATTTAACTCTCCCATGCCTGGTTCACTGTCTGGTGCTAACTTCATTGCATATTTCACAGAAGAAAATAGAAGCGCTTTATCTTCCCACTATTGATTCTATCATCATTTTGCATCAGATGGAATCCACACACTCTACATCCTTATTAAAATGAAAGAAAAGTCCTCTCTCTTTTTAAAACCTTGACTTCTACCTTGTCTTCCTAAGAAACTTGTTCCTATAATGGAACACTTCCTTTCTCTCTGGCACTATCAATTCTCTTTCTGAACTGTCTCATTCAGTTTGACATACAGGACTTCCCTGGTGGTCCAGTGGTTAAAACTCTTCACTTCCAATGCAGGGGGTGTAGGTTTGATCCCTGGTTGGGGCACTAAGATCGCACATGCTGCAGAGCATGGCCAAAAGTGAAAAAAAAAAAAAAAAGCTGACATACAAACACGTTTTAATATTTCAAATCTTAAAACACAAAATAAAAATCTTCCTTGACCCACTAACTCCTTTGTTTAATATCCATTCTTTCTATAACTCCTCATAACGGGATTTCTCCAAATAGTTGTCTACATTTATCAGCTTACTTTTTCTCCCCTTCCATTTTTTTTTTCTTCAATCAACAACAACCTAATGTTTTTTCTCGTTACTTTTCTGATCTTACGGTGGTCACCAAAGACCAGTAGTGGCACCATCTAGAGATAACACATGAGGTTTTCTTGTTGTGGTGGTTGCTTTGGTTTGTTTAATACTGAAAACCCCAGAATTTCCCTTATTCCTGGATTTCTTGGGTTCTAAACACTTAAAACACTCTCCATTCCATGGACTACTCAGAAAATCTCTGAATTAAACACTTCTCCTGGCTGTCGCTTACAACCAATGAGCTTGATCATAATCATATGCTAATTTCTACACAAGTGCGTCATATTTTGTATTCTCCGGTCTATTCCTTAAATCCTCAAACCCATCTACTCCCAAACCGATTTTATCTAATTTATATTATCAAAAAATTTTGTTTGCTGGAGAGAAAATGCCCAAATAAAATTCTATATTCCCAGAAATTGCATTCCAGTGAAAGTAAACAAAAATGCTGGAGAGAAAATGCTTCTTTTTAAAACATTTCCTCCCCAAATTATTTTTATTCTTTTTGCCTAATTTTCCGGATGAATTTCAAATTTCAGGTTCCAAAAAATAATATTGGACATCATTGGCAGTTTGATTAGAATTTCAAGTAATTTCAAATAATCTATACATTACTTTGGGAAGAATTGACATATTTACATAAGTCTTATCATGTAAACATAACCTGTTTGTTTTCCCAGAGATTCAGATATTTTTTCATACCCTTCATTAAAGTGTTTTTTCCTTAGAGTTGTGTTTCCTTCAGCATTTGCTACGTTTAGTTCTTGTAGTTCTTCAGTTCTCTTGTTGCTATTATAAATGGGATATTTCCCACAACTTAGCATATAGTGGGGACTGTTTTAAGAAGTAGAGAGAAGTTGGTTGAGTCTTTGAAGACTCTTGGGTTAAAGAGAAGGTAAGCATGGGAAAAGTTACTTGAGACTTCCCCAGCAGTCCAGGGTTTAAGACTCTGCTTTGCTAGCACAGGGGGCATGTTTTTGATCTCTGATTGCGAAACTAAGATTCCACATGCCAGTTGGCATGACCATAAAGAAATAATTTTAAAAATTTTTGAAAGAAAAGGATATGTAGCCTGGGCATGAGAAAGACACTGAAAGCAGACTGGTAGAAGGATCTAGCAAAGCTCTTTGTCAATATCAGGTGTGCCATGTAATTTGTACTCAATTCTCATTGCCCTGAAAGTGACTTTTAAGGGCCGATTTCTATATATGAATATTTTCGTATATTAAATGTTGAAGTCCATAATGAAAATTCAGTCGACAGATTGTACTGTAGTTCTTGAATATATTGCAAGCCTGTTGCTATAATTTTGCTGATTTACTACTTAAAGTATGACTGAAGTTGTTATCTTTGAGTAATGAAGTGTTATGTGATTTGGGTGTTTTTAGAAATGGACTTTTTCCCTCCCAGTTAGATCATTTGGAGCATTCTAGCTACTGGCTGCCAAAACAGTGAGACTATAGTCATGGAACTTAGCACCACAGGCTTCCATCCATAGCCATGTTTCCAGATAAACCTTTTCTCTCAGATATTGGCTTTTGTCTTGGTGCAAAAGACTTAAAAAAAGATTTGTTTTCCTTTCCATACTAATCTCAGAGGATATCTTGAGTATGTTTTACTGAGAAGTTTCTCACCTGTCTTTTTCCCACCTGATTCTGAGGTTTTTCCCACAATGTTCAAGGCAACTCTCTCTCTGTGGTAACCACTGTCTAGGCTATAAAGACTTCAGATATAGAGATGATATTTAATGCCATTTGATAGCCCTAGTGTCTAATACCGTATCTGATATTCAAAGACACACAAGGAATACATAAATATATATGTATATATATTTGAATATATATACATATGGATGTATATTTTAAAGTATAGCTTCTCAATGAGCTAAATGCTTTTACAGGTATTTGACAAACATGTGTTGGTCAGGTATTATATTAGGTGCTTTAGATAAGAGCGATGAACAGGACAAATAAAATTCTGTCTTCCCAGAAATTGCATTCCACTGAAAGAAAACAATAAAATCCTGAACAACTATACAAGTAAGATCATTTCAGAATGAGGTAATAGATCAGGGATGAGGGCCAAGTTCAAATCCCCAGCTAACATGCAGAAGATAAAGGAGGATGGGAAGTGAGGGCTGCCGTTGAGACAGGTGGTGATCCAACCAGCTGAGGTGACATGGGAAGACTAGGGGAGAGGATTTCAGGAGAGAATAGTCAAATACATCACGCGCTGCTGAGAACGATCAAGTGAGCAAAGGGTGAAAATGATCATTGACTAGGGCAAAATGTAGGCCGTTGGCTCTATTCATTTTCTTTTGCCATGGAGTGTCAGCTCTTAGGTTTCGAATTCTAGACAAACTCAAACTGACTTGAACTGGTGACTTGACCAGCCATTTGACTCAGCAGATGGAATTATTGGGTTGGCCATAAAATTCATTCAGGTTTTTCTGTAAGAGGTTATGGAAAAACCTGAAAGAGCTTTTTGGCCAACCCAATGTATTAATATCATTGACGGCCCCATGTGAAAGCAAAGATTGACAAAGAAGGTGGCACTATTGTTAGTAGAAGATGGTTGGATATGATGCTAACCAGAAAAAAAAGAGCAGCTCTCTGACACAATGATAAAGACAGTGTTTAAATTTGTGATGAAAAGATGAACAATAACTTTGTTGGGAAAATTGGAGGTTTTAGTAAAATAAAAATATTAAGCTATACCTTATAGCACGCACAAAAGTACACTCAATATCTAGCAGTAAAACAAAAACAGCAACAATGACAAAAAACAAACTGGAAGCTTGGAAAAAATGCATTAGAGAATATTTTTATGATCTCAAGATAGGAAAAGTATAGACACACACACACACACACACACACACTCTAAAGGCAACAACTGATGGTGACAGATCTGTGTCCATATCTACCTGCAATCAGTTACTCGGTGATCCCATCCCATACTACAGATTCAAATATCAGGACTCTCACATTAATTTCATTAGCTTTGCCGCCCTGCCTGTCCCTCCCACTCAAGTGCATGAATTTAATTCTGTGTAACAAAGACATCGTTAAATCCTCCGTCTCTGCCCAGTCAGGCTATATGTAATTCTGTTCACTGGGCTTTTTTTGGTGAAATCCATGGAGCTTGTTGTTTTTCTTTTTCTTTGTTGCATTCTCTCCAAATTGGTGATTCTCCTTTGTTCACTGATCATCTTTTCCGTGCTCTAAGTAAAATGTTTAGAAGAAATCAAGATAAAGAATTTTTTTAAATAAAGGGCAAGTATTAGAATACCTTTTAACAGCTGGAATATTTATTTCCATCTCAACTGTTTGGACCCTGATCCATCCTCTACTTGCTGCCCTTCCTATAAAGTCAGAATCCTTTTTATACAGGAGCTGGTGTATAATAAAGGAAAGAGAATTATATGCCTGCTCAATATAACCGTGCTTGACATAGAGAATGGACTTCTGCTTGCCAGGTTGGGTGTGGGGCAGGCTTGACAGGGAGCTGGGGATTAGCAAATGCAAACTATTATACATAGAATGTGTAAACAACAAGCTCTTATTGTGTAGCACAGAGAAATATATTCAATATCCTGTGATAAACTATAACGATGAAAAATCTATGCACAACTTAGTCAGTATGCTGTGTAGCAGAAATTCACCCAGCACTATAAATCCATGGTGCTTTAATAAAATTTAAAATATATATAGACAATACTATATTAACACTAGATAATACTGTATTGGCATACTAATCCATTCCTCTTTTTGCCCTATATATATATATTTATAGCAGCTCACTCATACTTTTATTTCATTCAGTAAATATTTAGTCATATGTTCCTCAGGAGTAGTGAGGAAGTCTGAGAATGAAGTGAGATAGAGCTATTTTATCCCTTCTTGCAACAGCAAAGTGCATTAGTTCTTTGCAAGATATTGACACCACTTTGTTATATTTACATAAAGGATGGGGAACGCAGACTAGAACACCAGAGTTTTAGAGATAAATGGAATGTTCAAGATTAGATAACCCAATATTTTTCTACAGGTGATAAAAGTAAGTCCTAAAAAGATTATTTCTTTATATCATACAGACATGTAATGATGAAGCTGGCCCCTAACCTGTGCTTCCTGATTTTACATCAGTTTTATACTAGATATTCTCTCTAATCACAGTTATGAAGCTGATTTAAAATAGTGTCAAAAGAAAATCTGGATGCTTTGAAATGAAACTTTTACATCTTGGATGTAGGGGGAAGAAGCAAAATTGTTTCTATGCTTAGTAAAATAATCTATGGTTTATGGAAGAACTCAGCTAGAACTAAAACTTAAACCCACTTACTAGACTCAAAGCACCACATTAATGTGACTATGAATTTAATAGTGAAATATATTTGAATTAAAGTAATTTTCTGTTAGCCTGCCTATCTTGTAAGGAGTATTCCAGATTTTTGATTCAATCGCCTCTTTAACTTGGATTGCCTAGAGCTAGTAAAAAACTGGTTTAATTTCTTTTTCTAAAGGTCATGTAAACATGTATGCTTAGTGAATTAGATGCAAATTAAATTCCCTGAGCTTCATGCTTCCTAGTTAAGTTCCTTTCCTATTCTTCACATGTAAGCTCACATCTGACAGCAGAATATTGACTTTTGAGCTATGGTAAAAATCACAATAAAACAAAAACATTTGACATCTGCTCCATAAAGCAGACTTATAGGGGACTGAGTGAACAAAAGTGTTCTTTATTAAAACATTTTTCAGTACTATTATTTTATCTTTCTTTATGAGGCATTTGCATGACTTTCCCTTTTTCTGTTTTGTTTGTAGAAGAACAGATCTAATTCACCACTAGATATTGAATTAAATAAGGCAGGTTTAGATACAATCCAGGGATTAAAAATTATGATGCAGGTGAATATTTAATAAAATGCACAAGATATCATGTTGTATAAAAGCAAAGAAAGGCTTACAAAACATTATTGCACATGATAAGTCTATTTTGTTAATGGATATAGAATAAATAGAGGTCGAATATGATAATGGTTATCTTGGGGTGATAGGAGGCCAAAGATTTTACTTTTTTGTTCATTCATTTTCCTTTTTTCTAAATTTACTGCAGTGAATATGTGTTACTCTTTGGTCATAAAAAAGAGATTATTAAAAAATAAAGTTTGTCCATCCAAAATAGTATTAGAAATCTGTAATAATATCTCAGCCTTATAAAACTAATCTTGTTTTATTTGAAAGCAGAATAACACTATATATATATTTTTTAACATTGTGACAATTCTGAAACCAGAATACTATTTTCTGAGCTACATTCTAATTGCTACAGTAATTGTTCATTCTATTTTGAGCAAAATTTGCATAATAAAATGAAATGATCTTGATTATTTTCTGATAAAAGGAAAGTAATCTTCCTTTTAAAATTTTAAGCTCTAAGGATTTTTAAAAGATTCAAATACAACACTAGAATAATGCAATGAAAATATTTTAAAAGCATTTGAAATATCATTGCTCTTTTAAAATCAACAGTTTTAAACTGCTCTGTCATGAACAACTTTATCCATATGACATTTTCTCCCTTTTCAATTGTTTTCTTGGGATAAATTCCAGAAATACTAGGTTAAGGAATATGAACATATTTATGGCGTTTGAGATGTAAAGTAACATTTTTTTCCTGAAAAAGTTGTTCAATTTAAACTGCCAATAGCAAAGAATCCATACATTCTGCTTTGCAAACATCCATGTTCACATCAGGTTAAAATGTTATTTAAAAATTTTACTTATTTAATAATATAAAAAGGTAGCTTGTTATTTTTTTCATTTTATATTCTTTTAATAGCCAGTGAGCTTCAGCATTTCCCCATATGTTTGTTTACTAATTATCAACTGTCTCTTCATCTTTTTTTTTTCACTGTATTAGTGTCTTGATGTTTTCTTATGAATTTTTATAGGCTCTTAAAGATGAATTAACCCTGTCCTACAAATATTTTCTTGGTGAATTTCAATTACATATATATTTATGTATATTTTTTATAATATAAAATTTTAAATTTTTTATAATTGACTATGCTAATACCACCCTTTATTTTTCCTGTTCTTTTAGATTCTAAAGCATTTTTATGCTTCTACGTAATCATTAAACATGTTTCTTAGATTAACCAGTATAAACACAGATATGGTGTGATCTTATCTTATATCAGTCTTGAAACTGGATTAATGATTCCATTTTACCCCTCAAAACATAGATTCAAGTGTATTACGTGCTCAAGAGAAACACAGATTTTGCTGATGATTTCTTGGGAAGAAAAATAAGAGATATTAAAGCATACATACATTTTTCATTTGGTAAAACTTAGTATGTCTATACACATTCCTAACTTCCCCTGAATTCCCTTTGTGTATGTCAAGAAACTTTTCTTTCTTCTCTCCTTTTTATATTTCAGTATCTAAAACCTTTTCTATTTTCTGAAACAATTCAACGCTTGCTTCAGTTGTGCATACCTACTCTGAGCTGGGACAAAGAAAACTCTGAATTTAACTGAACTTGATTCCCTGAAATCAGCAAGTAACTGTTATTGCTCAGTCTTACTCTTACAGTTTCAGCTCGTGCAGCTATCAACAAAAATGGTCATTTCTTAGAGGCAAATTCAAATGTTAAGAAAAATACACTTTTTCCTGACTTTTACACTGATACTTTCATTGTAGTATTATTTAATATGAACATTCAATCCTTTGTCTCAACTGTAATTTACTCTGTGAAATTAACTTATGGAGTGAAATTAATTATCTTTCAAAATGCTAACTAGTTTAAAAACATTCACTTAATACATATTAATTGGTTAATTAATTCACACTTATTGACTAGCTGGGCAAGGCCCTAGAGGTCTTACTTTTAGAAAACTCACAGAGAAGAAAAGACATAGAAATATTAATAATTTGATATAATAAAATATGACCAGTTTTCTAATAGCATATGTTATAGGAAACACTGAGGTTATTTAATAGGTAACAGATAACACTGAGGCTATTTAAGCAAAACAGGAAGATTTTATATGGAGACAAACTGAAGGACAAGTAAAAACAGGGCAAGAAGAGAAAGTATGGACTTTAAGCAAGAGGGAAAAGTATATGAAACTGTGAATGAAACAGTACAAAAATGCTCATTACACCCCCTGTTCCTTCAAGAAAGCAAAAACCCCTACACGCATCAAGAAGAAAGCTAGCTAGAAGTATCTTCTTTACTAGGACTTGACCCTCCTGAAACGTAGGCAAAGGTAATACTCTGCTGTATTAATGTTTGGTTAATAAAATAACACTACAGTTTGACAAGATTATGATGGTGATGATGGGGGCTTGAAGGTAGTGTTGCTCTTCACTCAAAGCAAAACCAACAAAGCAGAATCATTGGTAAGCAATTTCTAAGAGAACAACTAGCTTTTGACAAATCAATATAATTAAAAATTTTTTGATAGCAAGTATAAGGAGTAGAATTTTTAATGGCTTCATAGGCTATTAATATCTTATTTTCAATTAAAACTATAAATAAAACATCACTAGGAATCAAATGTCAAAGAATATAATATAATATGTTTTTCTAAATAACATAATGTGAATCAATTGGAGACATAAAGATAATGGAATATTCTATTCTCAGAATAGAAAGAAGCTGAAAAAAATACTTTGTGTCTAGAAATATTCACAGAGGCTCATGGGGTATTTTTTAGAACACATTTTTTCCCTAGCAGGTACACAGAGCATAAATTTTATCTGGACATATATATAACAAGTAATAAATTGTTTTTTGTTTGCAGAAGTACATATTTAGAGATCTGCATTTGTGATTATTGGTGAATTTAAGAAAGTAACTGTATAGAATTTGAAAGTCATACCATTTGCAAAATTGTTCAGGCCTATTCATAAAGACTTATTTCCCTGGACTATCTTTAAAAACATATGTGTATGACTGTGTCTTTTCTCATACTTCACTTTTCTTATATATTGTGACACAGAAAGGCAATAAAAGAACCAAAGCAAATGGTCCATCTACAAGGAGAAAAAAGTGTACGATGAAAAATAATTTCCGTTCGTTTTGTTCTTCCTTACAACAAGCAATTATTTTTTCATGTTACTTTTAGTAGATATTTCTTTTTCTCCCCTCTCTTTTTCACTTATACTCAAAGTGATTGAGGAAAGGTACAGTGCCAATGGAATAAAAATATAGCTAGTTTATGAAAAGTAAAAATGATTTGTTCGATGAGATTGAAAATATGGAAAATGGCCATCGTATTGTCTACCAATTCATTAGGCAGAGTTGTTCGTTTTAGGCAGAGGAAAAAAATAGCTCAAGCAGAGACTTAACAGAAAGATCTGAAATACAATTTTCACACTTGTCTTGAAGTACAGTACGCTTTTATGTAACCCAATACAAAGCAATTTGTACATTTATAAATCCATAGAAAGCACAGCAGGTCCAGAAAACACCGGTTACTGGTGGTGTCTAGACATGGAGAAACTATGACCTCAGTTAGAGCAACCCAATATTTACTTTTCCTTTCCTAAGAGCAGTGTACCTCATGATCTCAGTGTGCAGGACAGCTGGGAGAGGGGCAAAAAACAAATTCTGCACTGGGCGGCAATCTTCAAACGCAGCCAGGGCCTAGGCATTCCAGAATCAAGGAAAATTTTTGGGAGGATACCTACTTAGACTGCATGTAAACATATTTCTGTTGTACAGGCTCTCTATTTTCTATTCACCCCAAGAACACAGTACATATAAAATTCAATTCATTTAAAAAAAATTCAAAACCTGTTCAATTGATGAACTCATGAATGTTCTGTACCATGAGAGACGGAGAACATCTTGAAATAGGCTTTGTATCAATGCTGCCGATGCTAACTTGTGATTCTCTCTTGTGTCTCCTCTAAACTGCTCGGATCAGAGTTCGTGTTTTAAGATCAGGGAATTTTACATTTGACCTCAATTTGACAGCCAATCAATTATTTTGATTAAGAAGTCATAGTAAATTACCTCCCCCCTCCCTGGTTTTCGTTTTTGTTACATTAAAATCAGGATTCTGGGATTATATTATTATTACAGTCTTGAATCATATCAAGCAGTTCAAGTTTTCTACAGCTCCTTTTTAAAGTGTCTTAGCATCTTAGTACCACCTGAGGGGTACCTCTTGTTTTCACAAACACCGCACTGAGCACTTCCTTTCCAGCTGCTCTGTCCAGGACCACAGGTTCCATCATGCCTGGCTTCCTGTGGCCGGGGCCTGGGGCATTTCATGCCAGGACCTGAACTGTTTAATAACAAAGGGGCTATCTTCACATTTTTCTATATCTCATCAGACCTGTGTAATTATTTAAGCCATAAACACATACGCCATTGTGGCATTTAAACACTGAAAAAAAGTACCATAAAAATACAATTAAAAAAAAAATAGGCCCTCCCAACCAACCAATCAACCAACCTAATGAAAAACAAAAACAAGTCTTTAGGAGTTACCAACAAGGTCATTTTTAACTTTCATTTCACACCAGCATCATGCATATTAGGGAGGATGCAGAAATATGAGTATTACCTTTACACAAGAACAGAATAGGCAATTGAGATGGGATTGTGAGGTCCAGAAGTGAAGCAAAAAGGTGGTTAGGCAGGCAATAGTTCTTCCCTCAGGCCATATTGAAGACAGAAATGGAGATGAAGAAAACTTGGGAATCTCTAGAGGTAGCTGTTTTCTCTGAATGTCAGCTTATTATAATTATACTTTCATGTACTTGAACCAAGTTGTCTAATGATGGCAGCAACACAACTGAATAATGCTGGGGATGCCCGTAGACTTTGCTTCTTTTTTTTTTTTGGTCCATAATCTCTAAAGACATTCTTGAACGAAAGGAGAGATGGCTCAGCATTTTCCTTTACATGATCAGAACTGTGTTACCTGGGGTTGGATTTTGGAAAGCAAGTGTGAACAGAAGCAGAAGGTATTATTATGGGGTTTAGGGGTGAGATGGCTGTCCTCTGTGGATTTATAGCAAAGACTGCAGAAAGTGTTATTGTCCTCTTGTCTTTTTTCCACAGCTGATGAGGCCCATAGGGAAACGGCAATTTTCCCACAGCCAAGCTTATGTCAAAGGAAAATAAAAAACGAGGAGATATGTCCAAAGTCACATAACTCATGAAGAGTAAACAGGGATGCAACACTTGACATTTTCTCATTTACCAAGTGAGAGCACCAATCAGATTGTGATTGGCAGTCACATTACCCATGCAGACTTTTTCCATGACTTGGGCCATACTTTGTGGGAGATAAGAACATGGGCGTGTGTTGTGTACTACCTCCTCGGTTTTATTTTTCTGGAATTATTATAGGTATAATTTGCCTTGGTTATTTACAAAGTAAACTTTACCAATTATTTTCATTATCACTGGTATTATCTAGTTGGAGCTGTTTCGCAGAAAGGGACCAGTAGCCTGCCTCTAGCTTCCTAGGTTGTGGTTTTCGTTCATTTTGTTGTTACTAAATGTCCTGATGGATCTAATTATTCTGATGCCATCAGTTTCTTATATTAGGGTTTTGTTCATTGTTCTAAGGGCTTAATGTTATATCAGCTGATTGCATCCAAACTCTATAACATATTATTGTCTCTGAATCAGTTGGGTAGTTATGCCTTGAAAATTTATACCACTTAAAAAAAGAAAAGGAGTCCATATGGTTTTTTCTAGCTCCACTAGTTTTAATTGGATCAAAAATGGAAATGTTTATCATACCCATCTCAGAGAGTGATGGATGGTACTCATGTTAATACAGGTTATATTCCATTATAGGAATGCTCTTGCCAAAATAAATTTCTATATAAGAAAAATTATTTCCAGGCCCCAGCATACAAATAGACTCTCAAGTGATATTTAATTTACTCATTCATCAGGGAAGGAATCAAGAAAGATTGGACATTTGAGCACAGCCTTTGAAGGATTAGATAAAATGTGGGCTTGGGAATGGAAGGAAGAAAGGATACAGTAGGCTGAAGAGACGTTTTGAGAATCACATTAAAAAAAAATCTTAACAACGTTAAAAAATTTGTCAAAATCTGTTTGTTTGTTTGTTTAAGTTCTAGCCCTTTGAGATGCCATCCACAAAACTTTCATACTCCTTGCTTCCAGACAGAATTCAATAGCCCTCTCCCCTCACTTAGAGTTTCTATCTCTCTATTTTCCTTATTGTGCTTAAATCGTCTTGTAACTGATTACATGCTTGCCTCCACATCAGCTAAGGCATTACTAGAGCGTAAAAACTTTATACTCTACCTCTCAATTCAAGAATAACAGCAATCGTATCATTGCATTTGTTGAATGTCTACTTTGAACCAGGTACTGTGCTAAGCAGTTTACATACATCGATAGCCAATAATCCTTGCTATGAAACGAAGGATGCTATCATTTCCACCGTTTTACAAACTATGTAATGAGTAGCAAGGCGGTGAGGATGCCTGCTCTGAGTTCCCTTGCATTTGTTCTCAGCTGCTCAGTCATGCCTGACTCTTTGCAACGTCATGGGCTCGCCTGCCACACTCCTATGTCCATGGGATTCTCCCTGCAAGCATACTGGAGTGGGTTGCCATTTCCTCCTCTGAGACCCTTTACTGTGTGCGACAGAGCTGAGGCATGACGTTAAGTGCGTGGTAAGGATCCAAAGCATATAATCTCACCCACCTAGGTGCCTTGCTACCTTGTTTCTAGCTCCGTGCCTGAGGCGCATGCTAAGCGCTCAAGAACTGTCTGTGGAATAAAGAAAGGAATGCACGAAGAAGAGTGTTTCAAGTCTATGATAGAAGTGGGATGAAAAAATTTGTAAGACTTCCATGTGGTTAAAGGAAAAAAAAATTGTCTGTGCATCAGTGAAGAACCCTCATAGTGTTGGCAAAATAAACAACCTCTTGGAGTTTTCAAAACGGGATTTGCCTTGCATGCGTTTAAAGTAGAACGTCCTCGAGGCATTTCTGCAAATGTGCATACGCCCAGACTTGAAAGGCTTGTCCCTCCCATCCTTCTAATGATGATCGGACCTAGACATACTCCGCAGGCACCGCAACCAGCTTTTTAAACAATCTCATCAGCACAACCTCGAGCCTCATTTAATCTTAAACAGTAACAGGGAGCCCTGACAACCAGCTTCTGGAATACAGCCCAGCTCCCAACAGTGCCTGCCTCAACAGGTTCCCATGATCTGCGCCACGTGCTCGGGATGGATGACGGCAGCGGGGTCCGCATGCGCTGCTGCAGGAGACGCTGAAGCAACTAGATCATAGACAGGGTGCGCAGAAGAAACGTGCGAACGGACAAGTCGGGGCCAAGACAGAGGTGAGGATACAGCTAGGAAACCACAGCAGTACCAGTAGCAGCGGCGGCAGCAGACTAATCTGTTGTAGGCTTTTTACTGTCGAGAGGGTTTGGCAGAACTTCCAGAGCTACAGGAGGGATTTCAGAGGTGGAACCAGAACACTGGAGGTCACAGTGACCTGCTCAGTGAAGACAGACTGAGGTTGTTTTGGCTCAGCCTAGCGACAGAGAAGTCAGCGCAGCCCAACAACTTTGAGACACTCACCCAGACGGTCTGATATGTTTGGGTGCTCACTGCTGGTAAGTAGGTGAGTGCACCCAAAACCTTTTGTAACACAATCCTGAGGAATGGGAAAATGAGTCACTCACTTCCTAAATTTGTAACCTGCCCATCAGAACTAACACAGTGATTGGCAAAGTTTGCCTGAATGAGCAGTTAGTGATTTTTTGCCAGTCTCCTCTGCTACTTAAATATCTCTTTCCCTTGTAGTTTTTCTCTACTGATAACATTTAGTATATTAAAGGCATTGGCTGTGTAATAATAAGTTCCCCTGAATTAGAATTCCCCACAATATATTGTAATGGAATTATATCATGCATTCAAGCTGTTCAAATATATATAATATAAATATAAATGTATCCATCTTCCTATAATTCCACAACAAAAAACTACTTCATTTAAAAATGGGCAAAAGACTTAAAGATATATTTCTCCAAAGAATATATACAAATGGGCAATTAGCCCATAAAAAGATGTTCAATGTTACTAATCATTAAGGAAATGCAAGTCAAAACCACGCAGAGATACCATTTCATAGCCATTTGGATGGCTATTATAAAAATAAAACAAAATCAGAAAATAAAAAATGTTGGCAAAGATGTTGAGAAATTGAAACCCTTATGCAGTGCTGGTGGGACTATGACACGATATAGCTCGGAAAACTGACTGGCAGTTTCTTAAATTAAAACTAGGATTACTATATGATCCAGCACTTTCAGTTCTGGATATATATGTGATCAAATGGAAAACAGAGACTCAGATATTTGCACACACAGATGTATAACAGCATGATAGCTAAAAGATAGATGTAAACCAAGAGTCCATCAACAAATAGATAAATAAAATGTGGCAGACTCATACAACAGAATATTATTCAGTCTTAAAAAAGAAAATTATGGCATTTGTTGTAACAGGTTGAATCTTAAATACATTATGCTAAGTAAAATAAGTCAGTCACAAAAGGACAAATACTGTATGAATCCACTTACACGAGTCATCTAGAATAATGGAATTTACACAGACAGAAAATTGAATGGTGATTGCCAGGCACTGGGAAGATGGGAATTAGTGTTTAAAGTGGTGTGCATAGATTCAGTTTTGGAAGATGAAAAGCGTGGTTGCACAAATATGTGATTGCACTTCCTGCCACTGACCTATACATTGAAAACTGGCTAAAATGGTAAATTTTGTGTTATATATGGGCTAGTGTTCAGGTGCTCAGTCGTGTCTGAGTCTCTGGGATCTCGTGGACTGTAGCCCACCAGGCTCCTCTGTCCATGGGATTTCCCAGGCAAAACACTGGGGTGGGTTGCCATTTCCTCCTCCCGGGGATCTTCCTGACCCAGGAATTGAATCTTCTCTTATGTCTCCCATTGGCAGGCAGATTCTTTACCACTGTGCCACCTGGGAAGCTATTTCACCACAATTATTAAAAAAAAAATACATTCACTATTAAATACTGTGTTCTACTGTATACATTTCATATGTACACATACATATTGTATGAAGTTGTTTATATAAATGATATATAGTTTATTATACTTCATGGGTAACTTAGGAATTTTTAATTGGACATTTTTCTCTATTATTGAGTTTACAGGCTGGATATCTAACCTTATCATTGTGTGGCATGCAACTGCACTGAATATGCTCCTCAAATTTTAAAAAGATTGGTTATGGCAGAAAAGTGAAACAAGATTGCCTTGGTATATATTACAGACTAAAATATAGGGTGCACTATGATAGATAATTGTTCAAATTCCCAATAGTTTTCTCTGAATCCATTAGGTCACTAAGCATCCAAATCTCAAATGACATCTCCATGTCAATTTTGACAGAGTAGCCATGGATACCTTCGTACCTGTTGTTTGTAAAAATCATTGGTCAAGATTCAAGCCAAGGACTTTTATTTCTTGGAAGAAAATGACAAGGTAAGTAAATTTTATATGAGTTCATAGTGCTTTATGAATTTTGCCGACAAAACACATCAAAATAGATTGCACATAAAAATTGGGGGTAAGCATTATAACCAGCACTTTAAAAGGAAAATTCATGAAAGCCATAATAAATTGGAAAATTCAGCTTTATTACTTTCAAAAATTATGTCAATCATCTCATCATCTGTCAGTTTAACCATCCCTTTGTAATATGTTGTTGAAAAGCCTGCCATTGTCTACAGGCTTGTTCCAAAAGCACCCACACATTTTTCTCTTTTCAACATAAGGAATTCATTTTCTACTCATAGTACCCTTTGCTGCAATCACATTCAATTCTGTGCGTCTTGGTGACAAAGTAGCCCTGAGAGCTATTACTGGAAATAGAAATAGGAAACAGTGGGATCTCTGAGCCTGTTAACTTCCTTATTTCAGAATCTTAACAGAAGAGCGCAGAAAGGTCACCAGGAAAGAAAAGCCATGTTTTGAAATGGCTAAAACTTCTTCTCCAACATAACATCTACTTAGCAGTCACAGCAAAGGGTATACTCCCTCTTTCCAAGCAAAGATGGCAGAACTCAATCACAAAAAGAATTATTTCTGTTCCCTTCTAGAGTTAATTAAATTCATTTTTCTTGACAATCTAGAACCACAAGAAAACTTCCTGTGTTCAATGTACTGTGCAAAGAAACTAGGAATGAATGTCCTGTGTCTCTTTAAAGGCAATGGCAAGTGTTGACCATTTAACACAGGGAAAGCATAGAGGCATATCAGGAACTCCACTGAAAAAGGAAGGGCTTATCTTGCCAGTCTTCCCATATCCTACACAGAAGTTCCTGGAGGTGAGTATGATCTAGCTCTAACCTGAGGCTTAGTTATGTGATTGTCGTCTCTCTTATTCTATGAAAGATAACACGGGCAGGATACTGGAATGATGTTTGATTCTGTACTTAGAACTGAGATTTCAGTTGATAGCATTATCAGAAAATCTGAAACCCATGCTCCCTGATCTACCTGGAAACTTGATTTTTTGCCAGTGGGGGTGTCCATTAAGGAATACCTTTGACTGTAATGGCACCAGAGTTTTAATATGTTGAATTGGACAGAGGGAATGGAAAGTAATTATATCTATATCAAGGTATCCATCTTATTATTTTACAATTATTTGTCTCACACGATTTTAATATTCCTAAACGTTTTCTCAGTTACTCTACCTGAGATCTGTTCTATGGGAATAAATAGAAGACCTCTTTCCCCTCAGGCATCTATCCAAAGCCCCAAACAATGTCTACCCCTTTACAGCTCATTGAATTGTTGTTGAAGCTCTAAATTGTGTCCAGTTCTCGTGACCCCACAGACTGTAGCCTTCCAGGCTTCTCTGTTCATGGGATTTCCCAAGCAAGAATATTGGAGTGGGTTACCATTTCCTTCTTCAGAGGATCATCCTGACCCAGGGATCGAACCCACATCTCCTGCACTGGCAGGTGGATTCTTCACCACTGAGCCTCCAGGGAAGCCCTCACCAGAGAATGTCTAATGTCAAAAGGAGGCTGAGACTGTCACTCCTAGAGGACAGAGCATCTGTCTCGGTCAAGCTTTATCCTCTCTCTCAGATTTTGCACGTGGCTTTGCCAAGGTCGGCATTCATTCACTGCTAGCTGAACTTGAATCTTGCTGCAATATATTTTAGTTATCTCATCAGCCATCATCTTAGTGGATTTCTTCAAAAAAGCTGCTTGAAACAAAACAGTAGTATAAGGAGGGCTCCAAGAGTTGTTTCTTTTCGTTTCGTTTGTTTAAGTAACAAATCTTAAGAGCTTTAATTTTTGGTCTCACACATATAAACTTCAATAGCTGTACATAATAATTTTCATTCTGTAGGTGCAGTGTTTGTTGGCTTATGCAAGATCTAGAAATGTTACAGCCAAGAGCATGGCCCATATTTCATGATACTTACTCTTATGATTTATAATACTTTTTAATACTTTTAATGTCTTATTTTCTCATATTGGGAAGAAATCATTTGGTGATATTCTATGATTCATGATGCTGTACAAGATTCTCTATGCAGAAATGTGGAGAGAAAGTTACTGTAATTCTAGGCAGTGACTCAGATTCCAACATGTCTCTGTGGCTTTCTCTTCAGACTGCTCCTGTGTAGACAGGATGATTAACTCAGCAATTACTGCAGGCTTGATGATATGTGAAAAGTGAAAAAAGGAGTGCCTCTGATTCCCATGTTCAACAAGCTTATCATCTCCCTGGTGAGATCAAAAGACCAGATAAGGAACAAGAAGATACTGAGGATTTAAATGATGAGGCACCAACTATTTCAGCAAAGATCGAGCAAACCTTATTGAAGAAGTGAGATTTAAATCAGGCCTTGAAAGAAGACTGTACTTTGAAAATGCAAAAGAAAACTCACTACAGGGTATAGAGAATAAAATGTAATATTTTGTGTTATTTAAAAAAATATGAAGTATATATCTGTGTTTTAATTTCCTTGTGCTTGAAGAAAGAAATGCAAGAATCTAAAAAAGCAGCTAATCATGAGAGTGATGGACAAGAATAGGATGGAAAAATAAATCTAAATGTAATGTTTTTGCATTGTTATGATTTTTGAAACATATGATCTTTACTCAAAAGATTAAATTTTAAGAAGAAGGAGAGAAAGCACCATAAGAATTTTCTACTCTAAATTCAATGAAATTTAAGAATTTTGAAAGAAAAATCTGTTCTGTGAGCAAAAAAAGTACGGAAAAGACTGGCTTAAGCAAATGTGGGAATTCTTTACTTCCATATTTTCCAGAGACTTTTGTAGGCTAGTTATCATTGTTAGTAACCAACAGGCAGTTAATATTTGACAGCATTTGCCAAATATACCCAAAATTACTTTCTTCTTTTTCTATCTAAAGCACATGTTAATATCTTAAAGAGCAAAGTCTGAGAAATCCTATTATATGTACTCAAATGGCCAGAGTGAAGAATAGGATTCTTTTAATATTTAATTTTAATATTTGATTTGAATAGAGGTGAAGAGGGCGGGGAGTGACAGTCAATGAATTTACACGTGAAGACTAAACACAGTATCCTTCTTTTCATCCTTGCGTGTGTGCATGCGAAGTTGTTTCAGTCATGTCCGACTCTGTGCGACCCTATTGGCTGTAGCCAACCAGACTCCTCTGGCCATGGGATTCTGCAGGCAAGAATACTGGAGTGGGTTGCCATGCGCTCCTCCAGAGGACCTTCTCAATCCAGAGATTGAACCTGTGTCTCTTATATTTCCTGCATTGGCAGGAAGGTTCTTTACCACTAGCAACACCTTCTTGGTCCCTTAAATAGTGTCTGGTACACAGTCTGCCCTCAATTACTATTTACTGAGTTCAGCTGAAGCAAATTAGGGAAGATTTTTCAAAATCAAACATAGGAGTTTAGATTCAATATGACAAGTTCATGAGCATGTCATGGTTTAAGTGATCAAGCTTTGGGAGACTAAGTGATGGAGCAGAGTACGCATCAGCTTTGGATGCAGGTGAGCTTGTCTGTTTTTACGACCATAGGCAAATTATTAAGCTTTTCTGAACTTCATTTTCTTTGTAAAAGAAAAAAAAATAGAGATTAACACCCATCTTGCAGGGTTACTGTGAGGATTAAAGGAAATAATATGTGCCCAGTTCTTAGCATGAAGTCAAGTGAAGTGAAGTTGCTCAGTCGTGTCCGACTCTTTGTGACCCTGTGGACTATTGCCTACCAGGCTCCTCCATCCGTAGGATTTTCCAGGCAAGAGTAGTGGAGTGGGTTGCCATTTCCTTCTCCAGGGGAATCTTCCCAACCCAGGGATCGAAGCCAGGTCTCCCACATTGTAGGCAGACGCTTAACCATCTGAGCCACCAGGGGGTCTGATAAATTCTAACTATTTTTACCAACTGGATAATGACATTATAAACTAGTTAAACAGGGGAAGAGGCAGTCAATAGGGATGTAAAGGCAGCCTGGAACAGGATGGGGTTGTGAAAATACACCAGAGAAACTACAAGGGAAAAACCAACAGGATTCAGAAAAAAAAAAATCATGTTTGACACATGAAGTAAATAAGAGACCAGTATTTTGTATTCCAGTGCAAATGAGGATGGTTTGTAAAAGTGATTAAAAAGTATGGTTACTGAGAATATCTACTTTTAGAAGGTACTTTTCTATCTTTAAACATAATCACGTTTTCCCAATTACTCCTCTTAAAGTATACTTTCAGAGAGTTCTGACTTGATCAGCATAGTATTTATGGGGTTTTTAAAATAAACAAAGAAAACGTATTTTCTGGGATAGAAAATAAACATAAGTAAAAAAGTGATATTCTTAAAAAGGGGGCACTTTGAAAGATCAGTGCTGTATTCCAACCTCATGGATTCATTTACAGATTTAAAATGATGCCGAGTTTTCTAGTGAATTAAAAGAGCATTGGTCTATTTTGACAAATGATTATACAGTGGATTACAGTCTAAGAACCACTGCACAGATTTATAAAAAGTATGCTTAAAAAATTTTAAATATGAATTTATATTAGTAATTAATGCTTGCTTAGATCAGTGATAAGGAAAGAAAAGTGAATGTGTTTTATTAAAAGAATAGCAGGCTGACTGCCAGTAGTGGAGCCCCCTTAGCCTGAAGCCTTTTTAAGTAAAATGTGTCCCACCTTTGCTTCCCCAAACAGGAAAAGAAATAGATAAAGATGAGTCATTATGCTCACTCTGTTAATGAAATGATAAATTTAATTAGAAAAGACGCTTACATGAAAAGTTTATTTTTCCTGAAAAATCATTTAAACTTTTGGCTTTACTGAGGTATCATGAGAGATGAGGTATTTGTCCTGAATCATGCACGACTTGAAGGAAACGGAACTGGTCTTCATTGCCAAAAAAAAGTCAGAGAAAAATGATCAGTGAGGTTGCAGGGTAATCTAAGCTGAAAGAGTGTAGAGCACATGTGATTCCTCCACAGCCACCCATGAATAATTCCTAAACAGATTTTTTTTTTTCCATCTGATAATCAATGCTCTCAATACAAAAACCATGTTGGGGTCATACACACACGTGGTGTCCTTTGAACAATGGATATGAAGAACTAGTGCCATTGTACAAAATTATCCCCAAGTCTCAGAGCAACCTGTCTCCAATCACAGAAGGAAGAAAAGGGATCTGACCATGCCACTCTCTTATTTAAAATCCTTCAGTAGGGACTTCCTTGGTGGTCCAGTGGTTAAGACTTCACCTTCCAATGCAAGGGTTATGGGTTCAATTCCTAGTCAGGGAGCTAAGATCCTCCATGTCTAGTGGCCAAAAAACAAAACAGAAACAATATTATAACAAATTCAATAAAGACTTTAAAAATGGTCCACTTCAAAAAAAAAATCTTAAAAATAAATAAGAATCCTTCAATAGACCCTCCAAGCTCTGAGGACAAATTCCAAATATTGGAGAATGCAAGGAATAGATTTGATTTCTGCCCACTGTTTAGGATCTAATATATACGGCTAATAAATGCCTTGAATGGACTTCCCAGGTGACACAGCATAAAGAATCCGCCTGCCAATGCAGGAGGTGCAAGATGTGGTTTAATCCCTCGGTTGGAAAGATCCGTGGAGAAGGAAATGGCAATCCACTCCAGTATTCTTGGCTGGAAAATTCCATGGACAGAGGAGCCTGCCCAGCTACAGTCCATGGGGTCACAAAGAGTCAACGTGACTGAGCGGCTGAGCAGCAGCAGCAGCAGCAGCAAATGGCTTGAGGTTTTCTGGTTTTCCTTCCTGGTCAGGTTTGGAACACCCTCTCCTATGTTCATCCTAGAGCATTCAATGGTAGAGCCATGCTATTCAGAAAGTATTCTTCCTCTTCACTGTTGGTGGGAATGTAAATTATTCCCACCATGGAGAGGAGTATGGAGGTGCCTTAAAAAAACAAAAATAGATCTGCCTTATGACCCACTAATCCCACTGCTTGGCATATATCCAGAGAAAAACATGATCCGAAAGGAAAAATGCACTCCAATGTTGACTGCAGCACTGTTTACAATAGGCAGGACATAGAAGCAACCTAAATGTCCATTGACAGAGGACTGGACAAAGAAGATGCGGTACCATATACAATGGAATATTACTCAGCCATCAAAAAGAATGAAATACTGTCATTTGCAGCAACATGGATGGACCTAAAAAGTATCATACTGAGTGAAGTAAGTCTGACAGAGAAGGAGAGATATCATATGGCAACCCTTATAAGTGGAATCTAAAAAAAAAAAAAAGATTTAAATCAACTTATTTTAGAAAACAGAAAGAGACTCACAGACTTAGAAAAGGAATCTATGGTTACCAAGGGCAAGGGATATTTAGGGAGTTTGGGAAGGTCATGTGCACACTGTTATATTCAAAATGGATAACCAAAAATGATCTATTGTATAACACTTGGAACTCTTTTCAGTGCTATATGCCAGCCTGGATGGGAGGAGGGTTTGAAGGAAAATGGATACACGTGTATGTATGGCTGAATCCATTCACTGTTCACTGTTCACTGAAAACTACCACAACATTGTTAATCAGCTATACCCCTATACAAAATAAAAAGTTAAAAGTTTGAAAAAAAAAAAAAGTGGTCTTCAATCATTCCCTTCAAACCCCACTCGACTTAGTGTTTTCACTGCCTCTCTCTCATACTACTTATCTCTTCTAACGGTGTGTTTAATTGCTTTCTCTTCCACTAGCATATGAACTTCAAGACCAGGGGATCTGTTCCCATAACTCTAGCACACAGAACAGTTTGTGACAGCCAGTAGACACTGGTAAATAAAGGAAGTGAATTAAACTCAACTAGATTTCCAATATAGATGGTTTAATCCAGGTTTCAGGAACAGCTGAGGTCAGTGTCAATCCCTAGGTATATAAGTTTTTCATGGATCATTGAGGCTGTTCAGTTTCTCAATCTAGTTCCCTTGGAATATATACTATTAAAAAAAAAGAATCTTTCTCTCTACTTCAAATTCTTTCCTATGTAAGAATCACTAAGAAGACACTTGAACTCTAGATACACCAGGAATTTCACATTCTTGGCAAACACTTCAAGGTTCTTTCTTCCCTGAAAGGAACCCTTTTCTATGAATCTGATAGAAAACTATGTCCCTTTTCTTGTCCTCTTTGCTAGAGGCTATTTAGTAAATGCAGTGTGGCTTTTCTAGAGAAATCTTAGTGATCAATGGAAATAAAACAAAAATACCACTGGAACGATATGAATCAGACTTATACCAGGAATATAAATCTCTCTCATACAGTCTTCTTCTTTCAACATGCGTATTAAAAATATAAAGGTTTTAAATTGAAATGTTGGGGTGCCCTTGCCCCCTTGATGTGTTTATAAACTTCAAAGATAGAACAGAAACAGAATTCTCTACTACTTTTTGTCCAAGTGATATAGAGATAAAGAAGGCAGGCTCTTTGTTTGTTGATGGTTTGATAAAGCAACTTTATGGTTCCTGGTAGTGGCTTTAGAAAAAATCCCCACTTAACTGAGTACACACATTCCCTAAATAAACTTACTATTCTCTTCCTAAATAGATTCCACTTAACAGTCGTACATTATATACATCAAATATGCACAAACATATGTGGTATTTATGTATGTGTGTCTATGTGTGTATATAATGAGTTTCCATGACTATAACCCAAGCCTGCTCCCAATATTATCCAAAACATGTCATGTCACGTTGTCAGGAAGAATGCAACATTCTAGAGTCATATTTTTTCTGTTTGAATAGTCTAATTATATGATAGTGATTGGAGTCTGTAGCTATCATTTACCTTCTAAAATATTTTGTCAGAAGCCCTAGGGTTTTTTGTTCTGTCAGGCATTTTTTTTTCTTTTAATTAAAAAAAAAAAAAAGAAATTTAGGTGTGGCAGTAGATGTCACCACTGAAGAATATTCTAAAAGATTACATTTAATGAAAGTGAAAGGAAGAAGTAACATGGGGTAAATTGCTCCTGGCTGCACCTTCCTGTTGTAGCCAGACTGGACTGAATGTCTCTGTTATGGGAGCTTTTTTTTAAAAAAATGTTCTTTTGGTCACAGAGCGTGAGGAATATGATGGTCAGATCTCCCCATGACTGTCTGCCTCTACCACTGCTAAGCTGAGATATGGACCCATGAACATGTCAGACAGAAAGTGTCTCTGATAAAAGAGGAACCATCCAGAACACAGGCTTGCCAACAGAGGAAGAGTTCAGATGAAAGAGCCAAAAATCAGGCTCAAATATCCAGCCTCTGCTATGTGAGTGTAAGGGAACAGGCTTATTCCTGTCGAGTGAAGGAATAACTCATAAGGCAGCAGGGGAACCAGGCCCCTCTGTTTCTTCCAAGAAGATAACTGAAGTATTGGCAGTTCTCCTGGAAAATAACCCCACGTTGGAACGGTGGGAAGAGATCCTGAATTCCTTACCAAAACTCTGCCAAACTTGAAAAATAGGAAATTCTGTCTTGGAAATTTTATTGATTTAAAAACATATTTGAATGACATTGAAAAAAATCAGGCTCATCTTTTGTCATAAATTGAACTCGGGTGATCTTGAGTATTTTCAAGGCAACAAATTCTTACAGAAAAAACAGTTGTAGCTATTTTCAAAGCTAGGGTTGTAATCACCTGAAAGCTAATACATAATTTTGGTTAATATTTTCATGCAGCTTCTTTCTTCTTCAATGTCTGGATCAGTGACTATAGTAATGATAACATCCTTCCATGCAAAATAGCTTAAAGTTTAAAAATATTTCACAATATTTTTTCAAATTAAAAATGAATTGAAAATATTTATTAGACTATTCCTCACCACCCCCCCCCCCTTACCAATATCCCTTTGTCCTTGGGAGCTAAAGAAATGAAATCAGTGATGATTCCTCTAATTCAGAGTAAATTTTCCTTTTGCCTTGCATGCATACTAGCCAGATGAGTGGGCAATGATTTTGAAGATTGATAATCTGCTTCAAGTCTTAGGAAGCAGACAAGTCTCTGAAGAAATAAAAAGAAGCAGGAAAAAAAAAAGCCTGGTCAACACAGATTTGAGATCTTAGTTTAGACTTATAGGAAGTGTATAAACTTAGTAACAAAGAGGGAAAAAAAAAATCTAGCTCTGCTATTTATGAATATTGCAATCTTAGGCAAATAGTTGTTTTTGGCTGAGCCTCAGTTTCTCCGTTTTGAAAGTGGAGAGAGAAACATCTTCCAGTAATGGCCTGACAGTTAAATGAGTTACCATCTACACCTAGCTTGGTGCCTGATGCTGTTGTGAGCTCTCCACCAAAATTATTTCCCTTCCCCTCTTCTCTCTTTCACATTATTCTTGCCTTCAGACTATACTAATGCCTCCTTTCTTTCTTTCTTTCTTTTTCTTCTTCTTTTTACTGAAACTAAAGCTACCCTGACTTCTAAATGTTAAGAAATCTGTGGTGCGGCGGGTATGTCCTGTTTCCATGTGGCTCCAGTTATTCAGCTCTATTAGTCGATCCATTGGTGCTTCTAAGCACAGGAGCACTCCTGAAAGTTGCTCAATCGAAGCCCTTTTAGTTAAACGTTTCCTCAATCCTAGTTACTTCACCGCGGAGTAATGCGTGATGACTGAATTCTGCTGACCTACAGAAGTCACCTCTAATTTTATTTCTGATAGCCTTTAATTAGGAAGATCTAAAACAGCCTGACAATATCTAACCCCAACATATGTCCCCAAAGGCAAGGAGCAAAACCTCCCATAAGGTCTTTTCTGGGATTTGTCCTTTCATGTCACTAAGTTTGACACTGTCAGCATGGAAACACAAAGCAAAAGGTGTGTGTGTTGAGGAGGGGAGTTAAGGGGGGTTGGGAAGGTGGGGAGAGAAGCCAGGAGGGGAATGGGGAGACAGGAAAGAAATCATGGAACACTCCTCAGCTTTGCGAGCATTATCAAATTGTGGACGATGTCATCTGCCCAAATCTGTCACCAGACAGCTCAAATCTGTGAGTAAAAGTTGGGAGAAGGACCCTCTTAAACAAACAAAAATCATTGTGTTAACACAGCCTCTGCTTTTGGGACTGGGGCTTTTAAGAACAGAATATCACATTTCTGAAAAAGCTAACTATGAAAATAACAGTATTTTCAACCATAAGTCTCCCCCTCCCCGCCCTCCACCTCCAGCAAACAGAGCTTCCGAAATGCAACACCTATCAAATATTTCCTCAAAAATGCCAGATTGCTGAGATTGTAAAGAGTTCTACCTTTTTTTTTTTTTTTTTTTTTTTTTGACATTTAGACAGATTGCGTTTGAGAGAGGAAGTGACTCTGGGTCCAGACTGCCCCACACCACTGTCAGAGGAAAGAACTGAAGTCAAATGAAGTGATAATATACTGTAGAATATTTAACAGAGCGCAAGGCAGAGGAAAATGGCAATCTGGGAATATACAACTGATCCCCAAAATAGACACGGTCTCCAGTGCCAGAACAGATGCCAAGTACAGTAGATCATAAAATGGGAAAATTACCTCTGCCCCGTGGGCTATGTGTTGACACGGGGGAGATGGCTCCCCAGCAGTCAGAGGAGCTGGGTCTCCATTCCCAGTCACAGTCATCGTTTGTCATGGACCCTGCCAACTTTCCTTTCTACTCCTTTCTGTATATTCATCGGTGTGGAAGCTGGTAAGTAACCCCCTTAATGGCTGCTACGTGCTGCGGTGGGATTAATGACAGATAAAGTACTAGTCTGAGCTCTCGGATCATGTTGTGAATGAAATCAGAGGGTTCTGTGCAGGACATTTTGCAAAGCTCTTTCTATTTCGTGGAAGACTCAAGGTGACTAGGGACATTTAGATTTCTCTCTCAAGGAAAGATAAATAGAGTGATGAAGGAAAGATACACTCCCTTCTGTGTGCTTAATAAGCGACATGCCACCTTCTGGGGGAAAGGGGGTAAGAATGCTTACGTGGTGGCTCAGAATGATGTAAAGGTTGGACAATTGGCCAAACAAACCATCATGTGCTAAAAGCCGCAGAGAGAGGAATGATGTTTCCAGGGGGAGGCACCATTTCAAGGAAGACAGCTACCTCATATTCATAGCGGAGTTGAGGAGATGTACATTTTCAAGTCCTATTTGTCTTTTTAGTGTATGGATAAAAGAAAGTGGTCAGTTTTCCTCACTTCCTGGCAAATTTTCACTGACTCTTTCTCCTAGGCATGTGACTCTTTGCTAGCCAGCCCTTGAAGGCTGAGATAATCATGAACAGAAAGAACCAGGAAAAGTTTCTGTCCTAGATTTCTTTCTTCTTTTCCTGTTTCCTGCTTTTTTTCTTCCTTCCATCATTTCTCTCATTTTTTTTTTTCCTTTCAAACCCAGAGACACTCTGTACTATCTTATACAGAGGAAAAACAAATGAAGAAAAATAAACGCTAAAGAGAAGAGATGGATAAATAAGGAAGGAAAAATAACCAAAAAGAGACAAAAGAAATCACTGCTGAAAGCTTTGCTGGATTACATTATGAGACAATATGAGTTCAAGAATATATGTACGCACACACACTATGGAAAGTTTTCCACAAAAAATGATTACTCTTGATTCCTAAACTTACAAAAATTAAGTGACCTTAAACCCTGGCTGAAGTTTTTTCAGGTGTGTGAATCTATAAAGTTTCAGTAAAAAGAGAGTCGCTATTTGTGGAAAGTTTAAGTTGCTATTATGTGAGGCAGAAGCTAGAATAATAAAAATGGTTTACCCAGAATTTCTATTCAAATCTTGTGGTTTTTAGAATAGAAATTTGTTCAGTCTCGGTGAAAAAGAACTTCCCATTTCAAAGAAGAAAAATTTATAAAATTTCAAAACATTTCTTCATCCAATAATTTTTATAAAATGTTAATTGATAAGTGGAAACTAGTTTTCTTTTGCAGATTTAGAAAGTGTGAAGGGGACAATTATATTGGCAAATTAAGTTGGACATTTCTCATATATTAAATGTTTGTAAAAGCATTTCTATATTTTATATAAATCTGTATATAATTAGGATTATCTTTTCCTGGTAGACCATACTGATAAGCATAGGAGGATTTTCTAGTATGAAAACAGAAACAACTGTTTTCATTAACAGTGAAATTAAAGTTATTAAAGTTCAGAAATATATATGAAACTAGAAGAAAGCCTTCTCTATCACATAAATTCAAGTACTTTTGATACTTTGATGTGGATTATTTATTTCTCTGTGAATTCATTCTCTTATATACGTTTTAGTTATAATTATACCATCTGCATAATTTAATAATAATGATGATATCCATAAGTTATTAACATCCATAACTTCCCAGATATATTATCTACTTAATATACATTTATATTTAATCCATAAATTAACCATATAAAGTAGGAAGATGAAGGAATTAAAATTCGAACTTGCCTAAGGTGACATAGCCAGTCAGTGGCATAGCTGAACTGGAATTTCAGACTTTTTTACCTATGCTCATTCTTCATCATCACATCTGTCTATGGAATCTGAGACTATTTAAGCATCAGTATGAGCAATAAATGACATTGTATCTATAAGCATTTCCCACTTTTAATAAGTACACATTTCCCAAAGATAAGTTTCAACACAAAGTTGCAGTTCCGTAATAGAAGCATGGTGGACAGCTCACCTTTGTAACAGTTTCAACTAAAAATCCAAGTTAACCTTTCGGTTTTTGTTTTGTTGTTTTGGCTAACAAAAAAAAAAAAACATGGGTTCATGCTAGAGTATGCTCACTCATGAAAATATACCTTATTTTTTACTCTGAGAACTCTATATTTATTGCTAATTCTTTATCTTACATATTGTTATGATTTTAATTTTGATGGAGTTGTAAGACCCCATCATTGTATTCCTTTGTGCTGTGTTCTTGAACGTTAATTATATAAAAGTAGAATAATTTTCCTGCACAAAGGAAAAGAATGGGGAAAAGAAGGCTGTCTGACAGTCTCAATTATTCAGTTTCTCAATAATACACAGGGCACTATTTGAACCTGTAGCAATTTTCTGGCACCAGGAGTATCAAAAGCATATTCAACGGATGAGAGGAGGGAGAACAATTCCTTCGATTAGACTGGCAATTGACCATCTGCTTCAGAGGGTAACGTTTAACCTGTAGGTAATCACGGGGAAATACCTTGATGATGAGTGTCAGACTTTATTTTTTCCTGGATTGGGGCAGGGTGGGATGGGAGTGGTTAAAATACAAGACAGACAGCTGCCCTCCCGTCCTGTTAGAATCATGGACACATTCAGTACATTTTAAAGCATCTTCTCCCCAAACCAACCAGAAAAAAAAAAAGCACAGTGTCCAATATTCAGTTAAATAAAGTCAAATTTAAGCTCCATCCCCTAATATTTCCTTAGGAAGATAACTCCTAGCATCAGATGAAATGTATAGTGTGGGTATAGATGTTCTTGCATTCCTCTTAAAGCCACCATCTGAGGACTAAGATGGTTAAGGTCAAAGGAATGATTCTGAAATTTTTATTAATATTTATGTATTATTTCAAGGTTTTTGGAAGTTATTCAGGGCTTTTATTGGATAGAGTAAAATTCTATGCACTTTTGAGAGAAGAGTATGTTTTTGTCAATTAGATTTCTATTTTCTTATGTAGCCCAGCATGAAGGAACATAATACTGTTAGATAACAGACTTCCAGGTGGCTGCAGCTGAGGAAGTAAGTGATCATGGAATCATTTTCTTTGTGTTTAAATTTGTTTATTATTAACACAACATTGTAAACCAACTATACTTCAACAAAATAAATTTAAAGAAACTTTTTGTTGTTTTTAGTAATGGGAATGTTTTTTTTAACATAACCTGAAGGCTATTTTTTATTGACAAATAGTTGGAGAAAAGGAAGAAAGAAAGTATTCCCAGATACCCAGCTAGAGCAAAATTTACACAGAAACACTGCACAGACCTGTGCAGTAACTTACAGCGTCAGGAACATCCAGTGCCTGGAATTATATTAATAGCAGTTCCCTCTTAGCTCTGGTAATGCAAAACTCAGGGGTAGGGAATTTTAGACACACTGAATTATTCTATTATCCCCTCTTAATACCCCCAGCAAGTGTCACTACCAATACAAATGTCAGGATGTCTGTTTTATTAAGTATTAATTTGTAGTCATTTATTCATTCAATAAGCAAATATTTGGAGGCAACCTGCCGTGTACCAAATACTGTTCTAGGTTCTTGGGAATGCAACACTGAATGAAAACAAAACAAAAAATACAAAACAAGAAAAAGAATTCTCTGCTTCTGTTGGAGCTTACATGACAGTGAGGAAAAACACAATAAAGAGACAACTTATACACCCAGAATATAGTAGATAATGATAAATGCTAAGAAGAAAAATTAAATCAAGGAAGGGGCTAGAAAACCCTGAGAAAGTAGACGCTGAAATTTTAGGTAAAGCAGCATTAAAGATTCGGAAGAGGAGGAGAATGAGTAATACAGCTAAGGGGAAATGGCCCTAAACATATGCTGTCCAAATACAGCGGCTCCTAGGCTCAGGCGGATAGCATAGCGGACAGCAGAGATGTGGGGCAGGCCCCTCTTTGCAGGAAGTTCTAGTGGATCTTGCTGCCCCCAATGCACAGGCTCTGAACTGGAGAGCGACAGAGGAAGCCCTGAGAAGACCAGGGTGGTTGTGGCTGAGTGAAAGTGGTGGAGGGAGATAGAGGACTCGGTCAGAGAGTTAAGGAGCGGCCAGCACACACAGAGCCTCTTGCAGGTCTTGCATGGACTGTAAGGTGCCCCCCTGAGCCAGAGGGATAGTCTCTGCCATGTGCTGAAGAGGAGAGTGGCACGATCAGATCTGTGTTATTCCAGGGTCACTCGGGCTGCTGTTCTGTGAAATAAGTGAAAAGAGGTCAGGAACACAAGTTAGGAGACCATTGCGATGACCCAGAAAGAGGTGATGACGGTTTACAATAGAAGGTAGTTGTGAGAAGTGGTAGATTCGAGATCTACATTGGAGTGAGATAAAAGCCACGTGGAGAACACTTATTACCATTTAGGTTCTAGACCCTCACTGTTAGAAATCATGGTTTAGTTGAACTATTATGGAACATAGGAATCTCTCTGTTTTCTCCAGTGTAAATTCTAGTCCTGGTGTCCCATTTTGTCTCCCGACTTGTATCTGCCCTGCATCTCATTAAACTTCTGAAATAAATCTGTTTGGATTCATTTAACATTAACATTGCTGCTGATGAATACTGGGTGCTTCTGATGCATGCATTTAGGGAGCAATTAAAACCCCATCAAATGCCTCTCTAATATCATCGTGAAAGATAGGATACTTGACAAGATTTTTGGGGGTGGGCTCATGTTTGATTCCCCAGAATTAAGCTGAAAGATACACAGCAGGTACCTAAGTGAGATGGTATTTCCACTCTTTTTATCAATGTGGCAGCTATAATTTGGCAAACAGATCGTGGACATACATTTCTCCAATGACAGTTCTTAAAATTTATCTGTATAAGATAAAATCATCCCATGATCTATTTTCTCTTCTTTCAAAAAGAGTATTGCCTACAAGTCTCCATGAAGTGATAATTTTTAAAGTTACTATCAAAAAGTACTTGCAAAATTGTATAAATGTTGAACAAACATTTGCTTTTTAATATTGAGATTAAATCAAACATATTTTGCTGTTTCATTTTTCAGATACATGTAACTTTAGCTGGGAATTTTTTTCCCTTTTTCTGTTTGTTGTTTTCCCTTCATTACCTCAGAAAATGAAATGAGATTAGACTTCAAAGAGGAAACTGAAGGAAATGCATTTAAAAGAAAAAAAATAGGTGAAGACGAATCAGGCTGAAATGAATAGTTACATTTTTGTCTACAATCTGGCATAACTGCTCTCATGATATAATCATGAGGGGAAAAATGCTTCTAAGTATAATTTTCACATAAATCAAGTAGCAAATGAAAAGGAAAAAATAAATAATATTGTCTTTAGTACTATCCACAGGTAGGTGGAGGACCATATAGGAATAGACTATTGGAAAGTAAATAGATATTATGGATAGGCAGAGAAGACAAAAATTAAGGATGGCTGAAAATTGTCTTTCAATATAATTTCCCGAAAGGTTAATTATTAATGATTTTTTTCCTTTTGTTTTAAACAAGACCTTAAATATACCCCGGGGAGAGAAAAATCATGTAGTCACAATCTTTAAATGTGAATTCATTGATCAGATCACTTTTTTTCCTGGCAAAAAATCCTAGGAAAGCTTTAAGTATTTGATATCAGAAGTTTGAAAAGAAAGGCATGAAGCAAAGACAATAAATCTTACTGCTTTTTAGGGACCAATTCAGAGAATAGTAAGAATTTGCATAGACATAATTTCTGGAAATGCAAGTAGTTTCATGGCACATTCTAAAACATGGATAAATTGAGTATACTGTTTCACCAATTCCTGTATTTTTCCTTGGACTTGATCTAAAGGGTGGTAGCCGACAGCCTGGTAATCACTCTGGGAGCCAGTTGCATTGCTTTCTGAGTTTCTGAGAAAATGCTTTCTATCATATTCACCCCTCCACATTAAGCCAAATAATTTTATCATGAGAATAAGGATGGCAAAGAAACTTGGGAGAGGCAAGGAAATGCATGGTATGAGGACAAGGAAGTCTGGAGAAACTATCCTATTTTTTTGGTCCCATAACTCCCCTAATATTACCCCTTGGTTTCAGCCATCACTAATTTTTATCCTCCCTATCTGTAACATCCATTCCCTTTCCAGTAGTTTGGTCCCATTAAGAAGTCTTTAGGAGCTGACTCCTCGGGGGAAAAAAAAATGTAACATGAGGTCAGGTCTTGGGAGGGACTTTGTATAGGAAGCCATGCAAACAGTGAAAAAATGAGTCTTTCCCCAGAGGTGAAATGGTAGTTATACTGCAGTGGTAGCAAAAGGGTGTTTGTCATGAAGATGACTTATCTCATTGATTTTGATTTTTTAAAGAAAAAGATAATTTTAAGGGCCCGGAGTTGAAAAAAAAAAGAAAAGAAAAAAAAACCCAGAATATTTCTGATATGTTTTAAACATTCTGTATAACCCAAGAGTAAACATTCTCCATATGCCCTAAGTATTTCTCTGTAAAAATATTCCAGTAAAACTTCATTAAGCAAGTAAAAATTTAATGAAGCATCCTATTTCAAGTGATTCAAGTTACATATAACACTAGCTAAAATTTCGGGGCACTTACTCTGATTAGGCTTCCCTGATAGCTCAGTTGGTAAAGAATCCACCTGCAATGCAGGAGACCCTGGCTTGATTCCTGGGTTGGGAAGATCTACTGGAGAAGGGACAGGCTATCCACTCCAGTATTCTTGGGCTTCTCTGTGGTAAAGAACCTGCCTGCAATGCAGGTAACCTGGGTGCGATCCCTGGGTTGGGAAGATCCCCTAGAGGAGGAAACGGCAACCCACTCTAGTACTCTTGCCTGGAGAATCCCAAGGACGGAGGAGCGTGGTGGGCCACAGTCCATGGGGTGGCAAAGAGTCGGACACCACTGAGCGACTTCACTCCTTCAACTCTATAAAGTAAGTGTGATGAAAAACACGACCTGTTTTTATGCTGAGGAAACTGAGCTATGAGATCACTCAACAACTAAGAAGCTAAGTCAACCCTGCAATCTTAATAATAGAATTCAGTTCCCTTGTAGCCTGGACTCCAGCAGAGGGTCGATAAAAGGCAGTCAAAAACCACCATTGCCAAGTATCATAAGATATTGTTTATATATGGAATCTAAAAAATTGGTACTAATGAACTTATTTACAAAACAGAAATAGAGTCACAGATGTAGAAAACAAACTCATGGTTACCAGGGGTAGAGCGGGGCAGGGATAAATTGGGAGATTGGGATTGACATATACACACATTTATCCATAAAACAGATAACTAATAAGGACTTCCTGTATAGCACAGGAACTCTACTCAGTACTCTGTAATAGCCTCTAAGGGAAAAGAATCTAAAAAAAGAGTAGTAGATATATTTTTATGTGTAACTGATTCACTTTGCTGTATACCTGAAACTAATGCACACGCTCAGTTGCTCCAGTCCTGTTCAACTCTTTGTGACCCCATGGGCTGTAGCCCAGCAGGCTTTTCTGTCCGTGGGATTCTCTAGGCACGAATGCTGGAGTAGGTTGCCATGTCTTCCTACAGGGGATCTTCCAGACCCAGGGATTGAACACACGTCTCTTATGTCTCCTACATTGGCAGATGGGTTCTTTACCAGTAGCACCACCTGGTAAGCCCATACCTGAAACTAATACGACATTTTAAATCAACTACACTCCAATAAAAAATGTTAAAAACCACCCTTGCAAATCTACTCTGATGCCACAATGGGCCTCCAGCGGCTCAGCTGGTTCTGCAGTGGACACAAATGGGCAAACATCTGAGTTCAGTCCCTCTCCAAGCCTCTCACTGACACCTTCTTCCCACAAAGCCTGCCTTCCTCTCTAGAGTCCATCTGTTGTTTTGTGATAAATGTCCTCCCCTGGGACTATGACTCAGGACCACCCTACCTTGCTTCTTGCCTCTAGAACATTTCAGTTTTATTGAACAGCTTCTTCTATAGCCTCCCAGTGTTGGCAGAGCACTCTTTTTCCTTTGCCCTGAACTGGAACCTAGTTTTCCCTGAAAATATTATCTCACTGGTGTGTGCAGTTGAGACTTCTCTTTCTACCAGACCCCAGGGCCAACTGTGTGGTTAGCACTATCCTGGGTCTCTATCACCAACGAGAGAACTTGTTCACCTCCCTCCATGTTTCTGTCCCCAGCTCCACCCCACCCCCCAAACCTCCTCATGGCTGTCAGCCAACACTCTCCCTGTCACTCACCTTTAGATTCACGATTCTGAGACCAACATACATAAAGGTTCTTTCTAAAATAAAAGTACTGATGCAAAAAGAAGGATAAATGGAAAGGAGATATATCAGGAGATGCAGAACTGTAAGCTGTTTTTATAGTGACGTCTGAGACAACCAGACTTGAAATTCTTTTAAAAATCCAAGCTCTTTAATAAGCATTCAAGAGCCTACATCATCTGGTTCGTGCCTGCTTACCTCCTAAACATCCCCCCTCATCACTCCATTCCTGACCTTTTAACACCTGAGCTGTGCAGAATTTTGAGTGGTTAAAAGAGAGCATTCCATGTTCCTTCTTACCCTCCTTCAAACCATATTCATGCTCCATCTTCTTTGCCATCCCAATCCGAGACCAATTTATTTGGCTAACTCTAGCCTTAAGGCTCAATTTAGTGGTTATTTTTCACAAGACCCTTGACCCCATCAGGTTAGTGGCAGTGGTGGGAAGAGGAATTTAACTCTGTAGTCATCTCTCTCATGCACTCCCTTCGTGGTTTTACAGTCATCTATTACGTGTCTGTCTTCCCCACTAGACTGTTTAAAGGGATGAACTATGGTGTAATTTTCTCTTCCCCACCCCCCTCCTCAGCGCATCGTGGAGTACAGAGCACAGAGCGAACACTGGATGAATGCTTGTGCAATGAATGGATACCACCAGTGTCTTCAGGGGAAAGGACTCACTTAGAAATATTTCCCCTTTTATTATTCCCTTTAAGTTCCTTCATCATTAGGACAAGTCCTAAATGTGATTTCCAAGTTGTAATTTTGCAAATTGATGTTGTGATTTATTTTTTCCAGAAGCATGACTGCCTTTTACATTGAGGGCTGAGCTGGGGAGGCACACACTTGCAAGTTTTGTTTGCATACTCAGGACACTGAAAAATGCTCCCATTCAAAAAATCCAATGCTTTTAAAATCCCTGGCTCTTTCGTTTTAGAGAACATTCATGGTAGATGCCCCCCCTGAGTAAAATAAATGTAAAATCAGTGTGTATCAGAGGGCACATTTAAACATTTTAATTGAACTGCTAACCTAATCAGCTCCATCCTCTGATATATGCCCTCTCCATTCTCATTTCCTGAAGTCAAGAGCAAGAAGTGTGCCTTGTTCCAAGACGTGCATTACGTGAGTGAGTGCCTCTTAATCAGCACATATAGGTTTCGGTCTTCAGATATACTTTCCTTCCTTCTCTTGACTCCACGCTGCCTTTATTCTTCCCATTATTTCTAGAATCTTCGTTAGGCTCCTACTGAGAACTCCAAACATAAGAGGTGGGGGTGTAGGTGGGGAGGTATGTTTGGCCTTCAATAAGAAAAGTTCTGTGATCTCTGAGGCATTTGCCATATGGATTCTTACAGAGGCAGACACTGGAATGCTTTCTTAGAAGGCTCCGGAATGTTTCCAGAGACACAGGCGTGCAAATTAAAACTTCGGCAAGGGCAGGACTGATTTACTGTACGCATTTGCCAGAGGCTTTACCAGAATATTTTGCAGCATGAATTGTAAACTTTTTTTTCTTAACAGCAAGAACAAGGAGGACATTATAAGCCTCCTTGTTCTTTAGACAAGAGTTAGAGAAGGTAAAATGGTATGCTTTTAGTGTATGTTAATTTCTGTCTACCTCCTATCATGTCTTTTATTGTAAAATTTGGTTAGCAGAAGTAAGTGAAGAGAAAAACGGGTTTTGATGAAAGAAGGACAGCTTCAGTGAGGAAGAGGAGAAGGTCATTTCTGGAGGGGTAACTCTGTAGGTGCCATCACCACAGAGTAGTTATGCAGTCTGACCCCGCTGCTGTGTTGGAGGTTCAAGTGTTTATCATGTTCTTGATACACTGTGAAATGGTAGCATGGCATCCCTAGTGTGCCAGAAGGTAGCGCTGGCATTTCTACTGGTGGAAGCTTTACAGAAGGAGACTGAGAGTCTAGCCATGAACCTATTGAAGTACAAGCAGGTGGTGTGGCTTTAATGTAACTTAAATTTCCAGAGCTACAGGTCTCAGGGAAGTTAATGAATTGTGGTTTTACAAGAAAATATACATATAAATCATCACCTGGCAGTTCCAGGAATAAAAATGAACAGTGAGTTGATTAGCAAAGACTGTTTCCCTACCATCCTGCGTCCCAGTTCTTAACTCGCCTCAAATGTTAATACTTTATACCTAAAGTCATCATCAAAATAATTATTTACAAACGGCTCTTTAAAATTACAGAACAAAATTTATTGTACAAACCTGAAAAGAGTCCACATAAAATAACTCCTCAATAATATTTACTGACTACCAACATTTTAAAGAGTGGACAAAATCGCGTATTGGAAGTTCATAGAAACAATTATCTTTTTAAAAAATTGAATGAACTGGAAAACTTGTGGGTAGAGCACCTTTTTAAAATCAGAAAGAGAATGATTTGTAGAGCTGAAATTAATTCTTGGAAACAATGCTTTTATCACTTGATATCCTGGACCCAATTCCTTTAATTAAAAAATTAGTACAGTAGAAAAAATGCCTGGTGAAATTTTAAATGTGTCTAAAAATTGTTTAGTAATATTCAAAATTTGCTGAAGCAGAGCTCTTCAGTATCCTGAAGGATATCATAAAATTATTCATTTGGCTTTGTCTGAGAAAATACCTTTAAAAGCTATAGCTCTAATATTAGTGTCTTGAGCAGAAAATGCGTGATTAATTAGTAAGTAAAAATTTTAAGATAAAATGGAATGGATTAGAAATATTTTTTCAAAAAAATTCAATAATTCAAAGGTATGAGGAACTACACATTTTCCCCCAAAGGCACACAGACTAAAATAAAAATCTGCACTCATGCATTGTCAGTCACCAACCAAGCTGGCATAGCATTTGTTAAGAAGTAGTGCGTGAGAGTTAAAAGTGTGAAATAAGCACCAAGGACCAATTCTTAATGCTGAAGTACTGGTTAGTGGTAATTTTTTGGTTTTGTTTTACTACAAGGAATATTCTTCCTATAAACATTTCCCAGAATATTCTACTTTAAATTATATATTTCTTTAAGCAATAATTCATCCTTCCAACACCTGTCAATTCATCTATTTCCTAAATCTCCATTATGCTTTTAATTCTTTGCTTTGGGCTGCTGTGTGCTTACAGCTGTTGATCATTAAGGTCACAGCTGGCCTGTAATGAAGTAGTCTTTACAAAAAGAAAAATTATTTATGTTTCTTCTCATGTTCCAGTGGACATTAGCTAAAGCAAGTCCAGAAGCAGATAGCTGGCCCTGTCCAGGCAGCTGGTTAGCAAAGCTACACACTGGCCTGGAAATCACTTTTTCTGCAGCTAATTTGAGTTTACAAACATCGAATAGGGAATATCATATGCTGTCAACTAGATTCCTGGGATTTACACATGTGACAAAACTACTTGTTTATATTGGAAAAAAAAAAAAAAACCAACCCCCTTACCCCCCAAAACCACACAAGTATTCACATGTATTTGGAATAAGAACCTTTCAAAATACAGCTTTGTAGGTGGTTGTAAGTTCTGGTTGCCAGTGCCTTCCTAGATTAATATCAGCGTGATTTTAGGTACAACTGTTTGACAACAGACAGTGGGACAGTGGAGCAGGTTACTACATCAGTTAAGTAACCCAAAGTATGCAAATTGAAACAAAGAGGCTCTTTCTTTTAAATAAAATAGAGAATCCCTGGAAGTTCTGAATCAGGGTGAAAACAAATTCCATTTCTATCAAAATTGTTTTCTAAAATGATGTCATTGTTTCTACATATAAGCCTCTGAAAGCCAAAGAAAAGACACAGTAGAATATTGATTAATTATTAATAAATAATTAATAATACCTGTAATCATGTTTGTCATTTCACAAAGTAGGAATCTTTCTTCATTTCATCCCTTCATCAGTCCAGTTACCCAACAATTGTTGAAAGCAGTAAAGAGAACAAATTAAATGAAGCTACTTAGCATTTGCCAAATAAGCCACAAATTAAATACTCTCTTAAAAGAAAAAAAAAAATTTTCAAGTCTAAGAAAAGAAGTCAGTGCTGGTTGATGAATATTGTCATTTGAAGATATATTTATGTCATGAAATCTTTTCTTTGTCACTTGAAAATTGTCAACAATCTTTGCCTTATATTTGGTTCATCTTGAAAGCCACAAATGGCATGATTTAACTGTTACATGGCTTTGGGATAGTAACAGTGGGAAAGAAAACAGAGCAAAATAAAAAACAAAGGCAATGATAAACTTTAAAACAGCTCATTCAATCTCTGAAAGAATGGCGAGAGATTAGAAAGATCTAAGGACAAAAAATAAAACAAATCGGAAGCTGTTGGGTTGGCCAAAAATTTTACTGGGTTTTTCTGTAAGACAGTATGGAAAAACCTGAGCAAACTTTTTGGCCAACTCAATGTTTTTGTAAAACAGATTCTTTGGCAGAAAAAAAAAAAAATGATGTCTGAAGAACAGAGGTAAGGACCTATGATAGCAACATATCTTTGGCTTTGACATCTTAGCAGAGGTGGCTGCTCGGGACTCTGAACACAAAACTTAGGCTTCCAAATGCAGTGAGCATTCACTAGTGTACTAGTGATTGACTTGGGATTTGGTATCTCTCAAAGTGGGCCTTCTTTTTAAAGATAAGTTTTGTTTTTTCTTAATTCTTAGTACTTATTAAAGATAGTAGATGTGTTTCTTTAGTGTGGGCATGTTAACTCTTGATGTGCTGGGCAAATTCCAGTTTGGGTACTGTACTGTAAAAAGCAATCGAAAAATCTGGAAGTCTATTTCATATAAGAAAGCATATGGCTTGAAACTAAATATAGTTTAAACATATGAAGCATATTAAATTAATTATTATAATTTAAGCGATTTGAAAAATGTCTCCAGTTTTTATGACATATGCTTCTAATGATTCACATTACCTGCAGGTACTTCAAAAGCATTGGGATTTAGATTCTCTTCAGTAATTAGGGGGTCAAATGATATGCTGGGTATATTAGGGAAAAGAGTCCTCTGAAAGTGGGCCACAAACCAAGATAATACCCTTCAAGACAGATGGGAACCAAGCCTCAAAATATTCTGCAGTTGTATACCATTTCTGAATGCCATGCTTTAATGCTGTGAGAAAATATAAGGGCTGTATCTGAAGAGCTTCATACAATATGTGTACCTGAGGTTGAACAGAATGGTTGTCCCACCCTCAGAGCCCATTTCTACCTCCTAGACTATTATGTGGCAATGTATTTTCATGCTTTACCACCTCTGAACATCCTAATCTGAACCAAGTACTCTATTTATTTACTCACTCACTCAGATATTTATTCTATTAATACTTATTGAATACCTGTGTGTTCTAGACACTGCTTTAGGTAGAAAAGGAAAGGTACTAAGGAAATGTGGTAAAGAAGAGAAATACAGTCATTGTGTTCTTGTATTTTCTTCTGATGGTCAGATGGACAATAACAATAAAAAAGAAGAAAATTAGGAAACATCAAATATGGAAAGGAAAATCAGAAGAGAGTGATTGTTGGGAGATATGAGTTTCTGTCTGCAAAGCAGGTGATCTGGGTTCAATTCCTGTGTTGGAAAAATTCCCATGGAGGAGGGCATGGCAACCCACTCCACTATTCTTGCCTGGAGAATCCCTGTGGACAGAGGAGCCTACAGTCCATGGTGTCGCAACGAGTTGGACGTGACTGAGCAACTAAGCACATGAGTGTCTTTAGTCTGGGTTGTTCAAACAGGCCACACCGAGCAGTTAGGTGACATGTTCTTAAGACTTCAAGTCTGAAGAGGCAAGTACGCTGCTTTTTAATCTTGGAGGAACAGCTGGTAGATGGGCCTTGAGCCGGGAAAGTGGTTCAGGAAAGAGCAAGAAAGCCTAATGGCTGGCTCCAAGCACATAGGGAGGGAGGAGAAGAAATGATTGTTGGGCAGAAGTGAGATGATACACAGCCCACAGTAGGGTGTCTGTATTTTATTTAACCTAAAATAACCATGATAACCATAATGATGCTAATATTAAGAGGTAATTCATTGAATATGTGCTGGGCACTGTTAAGCACTACCTGCAACTACCAATAAGTATCTACTTATTATTTCTGCTGCATAAATGGGAAAGTGAAGCACAGGGAACTAAAGGAATTTCCCTCATCACCAGGCTAGGCAGAAATGTCATTTGATGATAAATACTCTATGCCTTAAATTTCACAGAACTTGCAAACACCCAAATGAAAATTCTTAATCCTTCCTTTTAGCTCAGACCCTCAAATATGCCTTACATAACCACTCTCTGCGAGCCATTGTACTCAGCACAGCTAGAGTGCTATCTCACAATTTCACCTTTGTTGAGACTCATTTCTTACAGAGACAGGCCATGATGGAGATTACATGGCAAAGTGGGAAAAGCAACAGATGCAAGAATTACCATTCTGGTTTGACAGGCTGGATGGAGTAGTAGTTAAGAGCATCTAGTTCTGTGGCCTCAGACAAATTATTTGATCACTCCAAGCATTCCATTTATGTATTGCTAAAATACAGATAATAATAATATTGCTTACCTCATGCAGGTGTTTATTCATTCATTCAACATATATTCATTGAGGGTCTTCTACTGCCTTTATGCAGTTCACATTCTACTGGGATAGGCAGAGCTCAGCCATGGTTAATATATGTTAAAATGTATAGCAAAATGTACGATATGTTAGATGGTATTAAGTGTAGTGGAGAAAAAAATAAAGCATTAAGAATGACAAGAAGAATCAAGGTGGGGAAATGACTGCCTTTCAGGCGAGGAGCCCAGTTGAGAAATCACTGTGAAGATAATACTTGAGGAAAGATCTTTAAGAAAAAGAGGAAACCAGAGGCAGAGACTGAATTGAGAGAGAGTCTGCTGTTTTGGAGAGGGTCAAGGGAATGCAGTGTGGTATAGGATCTACTGAGGCAGAGACATGACTCTGGTCTTTACTCAGAGTGAAAAGGAACAGCCAATGGAGGGCAGTGAGCAAATGAGTGATACAATCGGACTATGTTTTGACAAGACTTGCTCTGGCTGCTGTGTTTAGAAGGGACCATGGTGGAGAAAATACAGGCAAGGAGATCCCTCAGAGACTATTGTGGTATTCCAGGTCAGGGACTGTGGTGGCTTGAACCAGGATGGTAGCCGTGGAGGTAGTAAGAAGTAGTCATATTCTAGATTTATTTTGAAAGTAGAACAGACAGAATTTGCTGAGGGATCAGCTGTGAGATGGGGAAGAAAAAGAGGCACAGAAAAATTGCAAAGCCATTGCTTATTGTGAAATATACATAAGAACCTGCATATAAAGCATGGAGTATGGTGCTTAGTACAGAGTCGGGGCTCCTGGACTGATCATTCTTATGTATATTTCAACATGGACTTTGTAATTTCTTCACCCAATACATGGCTTTGGTTCTGTCTGTGTAATAGATTTACAGTCAGAATCATGAACAGAAACTGCAAAGTGATTCATACATTTAAATCCTTACAATAGACGTTTAACAAGGATTTGGGGAAGAAAGTTTAAACTTGGTCCCCATGAACAATAGCTGTACTTAGTACTTACAGAGCCTTGATAGAAGTTCCCAAATGCTAAAATGAGAAGAACTAGAAGCATTAGGAAGGGAAGAAAGAAAAATAGTTTCACTCACTAGAAGGGTTAAGGCACTGGGGAAATGACTATGGTAACTGCAAGGGAAAGTTCCCTAGAATAAACCAGAGGAGTATTAAGGTGAATGGACAAAGCGCTAAGGTTTATTTTTGGGTTAAGAATTGGAAACTGCAGATTTCCGATACTAAAGTCATTAGTCGAGGGGAGCAAGATTAGACATAATAGGAAATTGAAGGTAGAGTCCATTTTAAACTCGCCTGCTTAGAAAATATTTTAGATAAAATGCCGACTAAATAAATCAAGAGGTAGATATTGTGTTTCAGCTTTTTAATCACTTTACAATAAAAATGAAGGGAATGTTATTGCCTGCCATTTTACTGTCTTCAAATGCAGATCTTAAATTGTTTTCCTATATACTGGAGAGAAAAAAAGGGCAGCTTTTACCATAACTGAACTATTTTGTTCTATTCCTATTGTGAATCCTGTTAGATAGCTCTGTGACGTGTGCATTCATGAGAAGCACCTTTTCATATTTTAAGAAGTATATAGGATGTCTATCTGAATACTAGCGTTGGGATTTCTCAGAAACATATTACAAAAATCACTAATTTTTGAAGAAAGCTGAAGAACTGAGAGAGTCATATCACTAAAGAAGGATGTAATTTGCAGGGATTAAAATGGTGGCTACCAGAAGGAATGGGAGATTATTCTAATAATTCTTTTTTTTAAAATTTCATTACATTACCAGCTTCATAAGGAAGTTATTGACAGACACGTGTTGTGAGAAAAACTGTACCTCCACCTGCTAAGAAACTGTACTCATGGTTATGAAAACTGCCTGGCATTTTTAGAATCAGAAGCTTCTGTAACTTTCTTCTGAAAGGTATTACCCCTTGGAACTTGCATTTTAATTAGTAATTATTTTCTCTGCTTTATTTCTACATAGTGATCAAGGTGCTTGATTGAGCTTTTTGAAAATAGGACATATGCATTGTTTCGAAGTAGTTTTGCATAAAATGTGAATATGAATATAGCAACTACATTATTTATTTGAATCACAAATACATTAGCAACTATTACCTTCTGTCTTTCATTTAGCTGTCTTGCAATAATATTAAAAGAATATTACATGTGTCTGAATTACTAAAGGTTTTTTTTTCCAACTCTGATTTACATATTATTCACTTAAAGCTAGCAATATAAAATTGCCTTTAATGTTTACTGTTTCAACTTTAAAGTTTTTCTTTTTAATCAGAGAAAATCAAGTTGGCAAAATACAATTACGATTTTCTCCAATTACATTACCTTTAGGCAATGCTGTCTTTCAGATTTGTAACATCCTCTGTTCTGGTACTATGGAATTATGGAATGTACAGTGTTTAAATGTATGTTTCTAAAATCAACAGATTAGAGATTCTTAGAAATACTATATACTGTATGTATTAAAACCATTTCTAGCACCTAAATGTACTTGTTATGTTTAACGTTTCAAAGAGCAATAATTCTGTGTTGAATTGAAGACCTTAGGAAAGTTTGACATTTGAGGGTGTATTTTTGAATTATTTAGATAGTATTTTAAATGTAAGAGGATACATCAGTTCCCCTTTAAGAATCACCAAAATGATGTTATTAATGTCTTCCTTAAATATTTTTTAAAATCAAAAAGTTACGATTGGCCAGAGATTAACGGTGGAAAGTTTTAGAGTGAAAGGAAAATTATTCAGAAGGTTGAAAGCAGTTAGAGCTATAAAGGAGAATCTTTAGGTCATCTACGTAACATCAAGTCTCAAAAGGAACAAAAAGTTTTTATTTAGTTTATTAATCTTAATTTTGATTTTCAAGGTGGATTAAAATGAACCTGTTTTATTTTTTTCAGAACTTGCTCAATTTTACTATTTTGATTAATTTTTCTTCTGTTAAGAAAAACATTTTATTATTTGGAAACTGTCATAACTGACATTAGAAATCCCAGGCTATTTTTCTATAAAGTTTCAAAACTATTATTTTTTTTAATTAAAGCTTGAACTACCTCTTCAACTCTTTCAATTACATGTTTTTTTTTCTTCTCTATGAAAAAGAAAATCACTTTTTTTTTGTCATAGGTTTATGCATTCTGTGATTACTGAAATATAGCAAAGAAAGTTAGTTTTAAAAAATGAATATTTCTGGTATAGTACAATCAGAGTTCAGCACAATGATCCTGATGTCTGAAAGATATGCTTATACTATTTGTCCAGAAAGCCTGAAGCTATCACTTAAGAAAAATTCTGAGAGCATTCTATATTATACATATTATCTTTTAGGGAGGATAGTAGGGCAGGTATTATTATCCAAACATTTAATTAAATACAGGGGGAAAAAGAAGCTATATATTCAGCACTTCTTCCATTGATAGAATTTTTGGCAGTGGGATATTTGGCCCTTGCAAAAGTCTAACTCAAGCTGTTTTTTGATTAATAAGAAAACTCAAGTGCAAACTGGAAGAGAAGCTTTCAATGATATCAGCAGCTATAGGAGAATTAAAACTGGGTTAGGAAATGATCTAACATTATGAGGTCAGTTCTGCCTTTTAAAGATAGAAGTCAAACCAAATAACCTCGTTCCTTCATATTAGAAAACTGAAAACAAGCTTGCTTCTTAGAGAAAGAGAAGTTCATAAGAGATCAAAATCATAAACTGGGAGTTTTGCTCTGGCTTCATGTCTTCCTTTCTCCCAGGCATTGGCCAAGTTACTTAAACCTCAAATGGTTCGTCTATAAAATGGGGATTACAATAATCCCTTCCCCTGTAATGATGCACAAAAATTGAAGCCTTGCTCTCAGTGCTTTTTGAAGTTCTTCAGTAAGCAGTAAGGCATTATTCAGACATGTGTAGAGAAAATAGCATTGAGAAAAAAAAATCAAACAGGTCTGTGACCAAATGTAATGACTCTTGGAGATTATGGTTTCACTCACTGACCCACACCTTAGTTCTGTCGACCTCGATGATATTAAAAATAAAGCGAAAGTCATTACACAAAATAAAAAACTTAAAGTAAAAGATGGAGCAGATCTGCCTAGAACTGATCAACAGAGTGAAAGTAGAGGAAAGTGTTTTTGTATTCTAGTAAGGATGATTGTATAGATGGATCACTTACTTGGGCAGAATTGAAGCAAAAGTCTGTTAGGGAAGCAAGCAAGAATCTGGGGTCTGTAAGCACTTTCAGAGCAACTTTTAATTATGCAAACCTTTAGTCACACAGTTTCTAAAAAAGGGAATAGATGCCGGCTGAGAAATTCCTCCAAGCCCCCGCTTGCAGCATAACTCATCAGATCCCAGCTTTGAAAGGTAACAAGGACTCTCGGCAAATGCAGGACTCCATTGGGCCGAGTTACAGAAGATGCCAGTCTATCAAAACAACAGCAGCAACTACAACCAGAGTAACAATTAAATGAGCAGTTTCAGCTTGGTTTCCATTTTTAAAAAGACGGTGGTAGTAACTTCTGGTCTGGTTCTCCAATCTCCGTTAGACCGTATTTCAAAACGGGCAGAGAATTTTTTTTTTTTAATTTTATAACTTCCTATAAAAGGGATACAGTTTTCATCCAGTTTTGAAGGTTTCAATACCTTGTCTTCATAAAAACCATTCTGAAGTGCTTTCAAAACAAACAGGAATAATTGAGGCTAAAGAAGCACTCTGTCCTGATAATTTAACATGAGAGAATGTTCAGGAGTAATAAATATTACTAATTTTTCTTAATATCTTAAATATATCCCTTTATTCCCCCTCCATTTGGCAAAAGGATTGCCAAATGCAGAGAGCGTGGGGCTAATTTTCATTCACAAACACACAATTTTCCTTCTAGGAGAAGTTTTCTTAATCGCTGATAATAAAAGGCATCTGTGCCCTGTTTCATCTTGCAGTTGAAGAGTGTGAAATTGTGACACAAGTGCACACGCACACCCGCACGTGTGCGCGCACACACACTCACACATACACTCACGTGCGCACAGACATTTCTATCTTCTGTCATATATTTAAATCCCATTAGAATTCTCATCAGGCTCCTCCAAAATTTAGCCACAAGCAGACATTTTATTTAAGGAAAAAATCTTTCCATGGGCATCTTATACTATAAAACTTAAAAGGTCCCAACTGATGGGGGTGGGGATTGCCCAGAGCGCATACATTAGTCAATAAGGAACAGTGCTTTGATGTGTTTTGGCTATTGCAAGCCAAGTTCCTATTAATTATAGGTTGCTTTACCTTTCCACACATAATTTACCTTTATTAAATGTAAAATACATTTTATATTATGATTATACCAGAGCCAGGCTAGCTGACGATTCTCTTTTCTGCATTATGTGATGACAATAACTGCTATTACAAAACCCAACATACTTTTGGTGAGTATGATACCTAAAATGTGATCATCTCAGAAATACCTTTGAGCACAATTCCTAGGAGGGAAAAAGAATGAGATATTTTAACATCCTTCCATTTAACCTCACATACAATTCCTTTTGTTCACCTGTTTTGACTGCTGCTGCTGCTGCTGCTGCTAAGTCGCTTCAGTCGTGTCCGACTCTGTGCGACCCCATAGACGGCAGCCCACCAGGCTCCCCTGTCCCTGGGATTCTCCAGGCAAGATTAGATTGGGGTATTTGGCTTTATGTAAAATAGAAAGGACTTCCAGTTTTGACTGAGGTCAGTGGAATTTTTGTTTTCTATTTTACATAAAGCCAAATATCCCAATCTAATCACAATTCTACTCATTAACACAAATTTGAACTTTGTGTAGTTTGATTTTACTAACCAAGAAATACTCAAATTCAGGTGAGTTGATTTAGCTCTTCTTTGAAGCTCTATAATATACAGAATTTGAACAGAAATATCAGTTTGCAAAGAAATGTACTTTTTTCCCCTTCAAGATTCATAGTGAGTACATGAACAATTTGTATCTGAAAACACTCTTGAATTTATTTCTGCACATTCCCAAAAGAACCAGTAAGATACAGAGTATAGAAACAATTCCTTGCAGAAAATATGATTTTAATTTTTAAAAACCAAATCTGTGAACTAAACAAACCTTTGGTTTCAGTTTACTTTAATCAAAGGAGAATGACTTAAAAATTATTTAACTCCCAATTGAACAGGTGACTTTTAAATTGAATAATCCAAGAAAAGTATATTCTGGCTGTGGTAAATTTTAAAACATAATTAAATTAATATCAAAATAGAATATTTTATAGAATATTAATAGAATATTAATAATAAAATAGCATTTTGTTTATTTTTATCATTATTAAGTTGGTGACCACTCAAATCATAGAGTGTGATGTGTAAACAGAAAAATTCAGCTGTCCATCTGTGAGAATTACACCTGCCATAAACGTAGTAAGTTTACCACTGGAAAAGTATAACACTTCTCTACTTCCCACCCCCTTATTTTTGTATTAATAATATAAATGTTCCTGCAGATAACACAATCAATTTAAAAAACACGAATTCTTCTACCAAAAAAATAGTTAATTTGATAGATACCGGGGCTCATCTATCATAGATATATTTCAAGTGAAGTAATTGCAATTAACTAACATAATTAAGGGTTGTATTTCAGTTTTAAGAAAGCCAACTGTGTTGAAATGTGTGTGTGATTCAAAGATTGGTGATACTCAGCTTTCAAAAGCTACTGGGTTATACATCTCCCCTATGCAGCCACCTGTATGGAATCAGTATCATTTGTGAACAGATAAAATAAAGATCACAGGATAAACACTGCCCATATAGCTTTACAGAGGAGGATGTGATAGCTCTGATCTCTTGTCTAGTTGCCCAGATTAAGGATTCAGGACAGGAGGAATCAGTCTTAGCAACAAACCATACTTTACATACAAGACACAGTCCTTCTTTTGTACAAACCACGTCAAAGCATGGTCCCTGCTGGGACCTAATCTATAACAACTTTTTGACCTCCTGCTTCTACAGCTTAATTATTTAGGATCAAATAGACAACTAGATACATTAACATGACCCTGGAAGCCAAACCCTGTTACTCTCTTCAAATATTCAACTGACCTTCCAAAGTAAATATTTCCCCCTGACCCTTCCACCACTCATTTTCTCTTAAATTGGTTGCTAATGCTTTGAAAAGTCTCCTGATATTTTGCAAGCAGCTTTAAAGTAAACAAACCCCGGACTGTATAATTTTAGTCTTATTGACTGGTGCTCTGATAGAAACTAAAACATGCAAGAGGTCCCACAGATTGAGCATTATGTTAATCACACCAACCTTTTTGGCTCAAAGTTAGAGATCTTTGTGGCAGGCTTACAAAATCTGCAGCTTCTACGTTAGCAGAGAGCTTTCTTTGTTTTGTGCCAAGAGGACCTACTTTGAAAGAATGAGGCAAGAGTGAGTTGAGAATATCAGCACCCTAAGCAGAATAAGGATTACTTTGACGCATGAAAATATAGGTCACGGCTATTTCCATGGCATAAGTACCACTGGCTACATCACTTACACCCAGGTCATTTTGGGAAAACTACCAGCAACAAGAAGTGCTTAAGTGGACAGCAAACACATCTTGTCTTAACAAGGTACTTTGGGTTCCATTTACAATCTGTTGAACTTAACATCACTCAACTATATTGCTTGCCTTAAAAAAATTATGTAAATGAGCTAGAAGTTGAACAGTTGCTTTGCCTGTTTTTTTTTTTTTTTTCAAGTATAGGTGGTAGGGCACAGAAAAGCTAGGATGAATAGTGAAAGCCAGCAGTATTACTTTAGTATGTAGGGTGGGGAGAAGAACATAATTAGTTTTATAACATCAGTGGCCCATTCTAAAAGAATGCCTTTTTGAAGCAAACACAAACACACCCCATATGAATCCATTCCATTTTCAATGAATCGAAATGGTGGTAATGGGCAGAGTAATGCATTCACTCCAGTTGTAAACAGACATTTTCCTCCATGTGAGGACATAATCCCTGCTGACATTAATGGGAGTGACACGCAGGCAGGGAGGAGAGAATAGCCCCTTTTGTTTGTTCTCACTCACATTACCCTAGAGTCCATTTTACAAGTCCAACTTCAAACTGGTGGAAAACACATCCTGTGGACTGATAATGGAAAAATGAGATTAACCAAGTGAGCAAACAGCCTTCCTTCTTTCTGTGATGTGGGAAGTTAAACAATGCAATGGAGAAGGATCCTGATTTTACCTTTTCTTTTCATTCTTTCTTTTGCCTCAATTACCCACTCTATTTAAGAACCTCTTCATGCTTGTAAAATTCCCTTTCTTGGTTCATGTAAGAGAGTAATAAAACCATTATAGTTTTCCTTCGCCAAAAGGTACTTTAGAGACTAACCTTAATTTAGATCCAGACACTGCTAAGTCAAATACATCAGTGTTGGGAAAACGAATTAGAAGAGAGGTCATTTTTCTTACTAATTTTTAAAAAAGGTGTTGCAGATTGAAAATGCCTTAGGAATCATTCCTTAATGCTATGGCTACATTACAAAGTCATAATTCTCCCACTTTGACACTTGGGATTTCCAGTGGCTTATTTTTAGGAATCTACGTTAGGAATTAAGTTTTTACTTACTGGTTCATATCAAGACTGAGATTCCCTTTACCAAAATGGTACCAAAAAAAAAAAAAAACCCAAAAACAAATTTTCAAAATAATTATGCTCTAAATATTCTCACCAGGTAGAGATAGCCCCCAAATAATGACTTAAGCTTTCAAAATTACCCTTCAAAAACTATTTACACATAGTCACATTATCTTCCTCACAGAAATAACAGTCTAGAATTTGTCCTTCAAGTTGCCCAATTCTTTGTGTGCTTTATTTACAGCTTTTCCCCTTAAATGAAGGGATGTGTTTGTTGATACGTTTTGATCCTAAGGGAAAACTGATAAGATCTCAAACTGGAGACTTCAGTCTTCATTCATAGATGAAAAAGAAATTGAAACTCTCTTTCCATTAGTAAAAACCTGTTAACTGAGTGAACACAAAACTAATGGAATGTAATGAAGTAAAAATTCTTTTTTCATATTACTTTTCAATCCATAAAAATCCATAATAGCTAAAAAGTTGAAATACTAGTCAAATCTGGGAAACTGAAAGAAAACATATCTTCAGAGCTGAGCCTGTTACAATGAAGATGAGATATTAAAACCAAGATACTGATCTCATCTGTTCACTGAATCCAGTGAGATGGTTAGACCCAAGGATGTATACTAATGGTTTAATTCCCAAATAACCTACAGTGTGAGTAACTGTCTTGTCATCTTTTTCTTTTTTTAAGGTGTAAGTTCCCCCAGAGGGATCTCTGGGATTGCTTTGGTGCATTTGTAACCCAGCAGCTCTGAGAAGCCATAGAGCCATCTGAGACAGTGGTATGCAGATTCTTCATTCATGAACAATTGATTACATAGGAAACCCATTTTGGAGGTACTCGTTATTCTCACTACACAATATGAAAGATTGCCAACCGTGCTTCACTGCTTTTCGGGTTCACTTGTCATGAACAAAATATGTGAGTAAGTTCCATTTTCTGTAAAAGGAACTCTATTTGATTCTCTACTTGGGAACATGAAGAGGTGAAGGATATCAGGTTTTAATTATTCCTTGCCTTTTTAATCTCCAACATCTGGAATACTTTAAATTGGATAGTATTGTCACATTTTTAAAGGCACTATTTTAATTTTTAAAGGAGTATTAGTGTTTTTCTACAGAATGCAACAATGTGAACTAACACTAATAGGAACATTATTATCCCTATGACTCAGCAGATGTTTAGTCTTCATAATTTACACATGTTTGTAGTAGATCGCATTTTCCAGAGATGACTGCAAGAATATCCACAGTCTCTTCTTACAATATGACTTGGACACTCCCCCCAAAAAAGTAGAATCAAAAAGGTAGAATCCACCTGCTGCTCTTGAAACTGGGTGGGTTTTGTGACTATTTTAACCAGTAGATTATGGCAGAAGCCACCCTCTGTGACTTCTGAGGCTAAGGCACCACAGAAGTCTTTAACTGCATGTAGGCAATCCAATGATCCTAAGACTTCCATGCTGTAAGGAAGCCTGAACTACCACATGCAAAGGGACCACATGAAAAAGGCCTGAAATTACAGGAAGAGAGAGAGATGCCAAGGCAATTCCCAGATACGCTGCTCCCTTCCACCTCTGCTATTCCAGCTCCAGCCATTGTCTGACTATAACCACAAGGGAAACTTTGAGTAAGAGCTGGCCAGCTGAGAGTCTTGCCAGAATCTCTGAGCCACAGAAACCATGAGAGATAATAAAATGATTGTTGTTCTCTCAAGCCACCAAGTTCTTCTGTGATGAGTTACACAGAATTAGATAAACAAAACAGTGCCAAATAACTTTTAGAATTAGGTCTTATGATTTTAGAGCATTTTGAAGATTATGTGTGTGTGTGCACATGCTCAGCCATGTCTGACACTTTGCGACCCCATGGACTGTAGCCTGCCAGGCTTCTCTGTCCATGAGATTTTCAGCAAGAATACTGGAGTGGGTTGCCATTCCTCCTCCAGGGTTGAACATTATTTATAGGCAGAAGAATGTGTGGTTTTTTGCTGTGTAAGTTAGTCTTTATTTTTAAATGATTATTACCATAGGGTAGACCTTGCCCTAAGTGAATCCACAATCAATATTCTTGGGACAGCTGAGGCATCTTTCTATCTCCTGTTCTGCAAGTGACACAGCCAATAGGAATGTATCCAAAGTAAGTGCTCTATAAATAACTGCTCTTTAATTAAGTTGAATTTGTATGTTCCACAAAAAGATTTTATTTTAATTAAATATAGTAAAAAATAATTTTCTATAATGAAGTATTCATTGTCATATGGAGACAGAGTCAATCAAACATAAATTTAATTTTATCATGGTACCTTTAGGTCGTATTGATTGTGAAGGTTACAGAGCTGGTTACTTCTATACTGACTGACTCAAGACTGTTGATCCTAATGGTGAAGCTGCCTAGACTCACATATCACCTTTTAACTGGTGGCCCCAGTTGGGTTTCCACTTGTAATCTGGTTTCTTCCATGTTCTGGAGGAATAAATCATATATTCAATCTCATTAAACAGGAATGGATTTAACTGGTTGAGTATGTATTTTTAAAATATTCTAGGTATTTGTAGGTTTTCTAGGTTGCTTGAAACTGTTGAAAAAATGCCAAATAGAAAGAGCTCTGCTGTCCTAAGAATCACAGTCTCATACATTTGAACAAAATGTTAGTGCGTATCTATTTACTTCAACGTTCTGTTGAAATTATTCTATAAGATTTTTCAGCCAATAGTTGTCAAGTTTAACATATTAAATTAGAAAAGATAATTAAGCATTCCATCCTTTGAGTTTGATAACCTTAGTACTTCTAAAATTTCTCGTACAGCATAAACTAAGTCTCCTTATTATCTTCATTAGCTCCAAGGCCCAGCCCCTATCCTACCAGATCCTTAGAGACTCTGGCTCCCTCAGTATGCCTCGTGGGGCTTGGTAATAAACCTCAGAAGTACTAGGAATGACATTCTATGGGGAAACCTGACCAATAATAGACAGGAAAAGAGAAAAAGCTGCCCTCTGCCTTTCTTAGCCTCAAGATATCATGCATGACTAGCAACCAACCATGTTTTTGTTTTTGTTTTAGATAAACAAAGGACATGGGCCTAGGAACCAAGTTGTGAAAACAGGAGATACTGATATTAGTGCCTGTCACCATCAATCTCGCGCTTCCTCAATGGCTCAACAGGTAAAGGATTTGCCTGCGATGCAGATGTGGGTTTGACCCCTGGATTGGGAAGATCCCCTGGAGGAGAGCATGGCAACCCACTCCCATACTCTTACTGGGAAAATCCCATGGACAGAGGAGCCTGGTGGGCTATGGTCCATGGGGTTGCAAAGAGTCAGACACGACTGAGCACACCATCATTCTCAGGTATCCACTCGTGCAACAGGTGCAGCCCATTCCTGTAGTTCGGGGTCCAGTTTCCAGGGAGGATACTTCCACAAACGGATACAGCAGTGGCTATATTGACGTAGGAGTTGAAACTACCACCTGGCCATTATTTTTACATGTCACACCTACAAATCAGTAGACAAAGACAGGAAATGCTGTATTGACTGAGATGATAAATTCTGAGTAACATGAAGAAACAGGTTGTTACTGCACAGTGAGAGGGGCTTCGCAGGTAGCGCAGTGGTCAAGAATCTGCCTGCCGCTGCAGGAGACACAGGAGACTCTGGTTTGATCCCTGGGTTGGGAAGATCCCCTGGAGTAGCAAATGGCAACCTGCTCCAGTATTCTTGCCTGGAATGTTCCATGAACAGAGAAGCTGGCGGGATACAGTACAGGAGGTCACAGAGTCAGATACGACTTCGCACACATGCAGGCACGCATGCGCGCACTACACAATGGAGAACAAATTGTGTCTGAAACCAAGAATATTCACTGAGGAAACGCATTTCTATACCCAATGATAACTGCTAACGGGTCACTGAAGACCCCTGAAAAGGATGGTTTGTGCCACTCTACCTGGCAAGCAAATCAAGACAGCCAAAATTTTGGGAGACACTAAGAAATAACAGGAAGAATACTGAAGGGGGATGACAAGAAATATGAGACTCCCAGGTCCAGCTCTAGCAGTGAAGAGTTGTGGCTCGGGGGGTTAACCTTTCATGGGTCTTTTTAAGAGATTGACACTAGTCAGTCTGATCTTCCTAGAATGTTCTTGCACCTCTCATTTTAAGAAAAAGTGAGAACATCTATTTCTTATATAGAATATGGATGTAATAAAGGGTGAAAATGCATCTGAGTGGCTTATGTACTAAATTATGTACAGTAGTGGATTATGGTGGAATCACTGTTGCCACATTTTTACTTTGAATAGCCAGCATCTTCAATATGTGCTCAATGGAGAGCCTCCATCACCATCAATTGATTTCTCCTGAGATTTCCAGTTCTCTCCTCTTCCCCCTGGGTCTGGACTTCAACAGAGTTTCATGGTATTATCCACTCAGCTCCAGAGCCCAAGATCAAAGCAACCAGACCTATGGAGTCTCTGGCTTTCTCAGCGTCTGCCTGGAGGTCTTGGTAAATTCAGTTTGGAAAAGCAGGACACTTAATAGTTTTGTAGAACAGTTTTAAATCCAATACAGATAAGACATGCGAAGGAGCTACAGGTAAGTGCATCTTTCTCTCCCCTACTGATTGTCTTACGTAGCTCTCTAAAGACATCTCATATGACTGACTTTTTCTTGTGAAACTCTGGATCACTTGGTAAGCTTTCCCTCTTTCCCTGCCTCTCTTCTTTTTGTCCATCACTTTTGTTGCCTAGAGATTGCATCACTTAGTAAGATATTAGCATATATTCAAGAGACTTATGCTAAGACAATTGCTCATCTCTGAATAAAGTCTAAACTGCCGGTGTTCTTAGTATGAGCTGCATAGATTTGCTATATTACCTCCCTCATTCTAGAGAATACCCATCTAGTAATAAAATCTCAAATCATAAAACCTTTAGTATCTATCTCACAATCATCTCTTACAAAGCTTTGGTAAAATGAAGCTCCCAATTATCATATATGCTAACGTATTTCTATTCACAATTTGCAAATTTATCATAGTTGACTCTCATGTTAAGTTTTATCCACCATTCTAGTTTGTTGAGTCTCTTTAGAACTTTATCTTCTAAATCTTTAAGTTCCTCTCCCAAACAATATAAACCAAACATGCAAAAAATGTGCAGACACACAAGCTGACTTTCTTAGCCAAATCATTAACAAAACCTTGAACAAGACAAAACTGAATACAGTCTCTGTGGCACGCCACTATAGACTACTTACAGATTGATATTGACTGTTGTTAAGCTACACCTATTGATTGTAGTGGTTCAATCATTTATGAAGCCACCTAGGTGAACTATTATCTATTTAATCTTTGCAGATTCTTCCTTTATAGTTGCTTCCATGTCACAGTCTATATCTTAAAAAAAAATGTTTTTATTAACTTTTCAACATAGAAAAGCACTTGAGAATTCAATTATGACTGTTGATGTTCTTTTAAAGCCAAATGAATCCCTCTGGAAAACTTGGAGAATAATAAAAAAGTCTCTGATCAATTTAATAGTGCATTTCAAATGCCTTAAGATGCACATAACTCTTGGTTCAGTAATTTCACTTCTAAAAATTTGTTCTAAAGAAATAACCTTAAAAGTGTGTGAAACATACATGTGCAGATTTTTATACAAGCAAAAATTAAAATAATTTTAGATATTAAACTTTGATACAACAGTAGAGGCTCAGTGAAATGAAGTAAGCAAATCTTGGAGTTGGAATAAAATTTACTCATTAAAGATAGTTCTAAGGCTATTTAATGATGTGGAAAAATATTTGTATTAAGTGAACAATTAGCCAGATATCTTTCTGCTGTCTTTTCACTAGAACTTTTTGGGTGGAAGCAACAGAAATCTTTGATTATTACGAGATCAAAGTGCTGAATTTATCATTCTATGGGCTAAATATAGCATCCTGCTTATACCAATGTCTCCTGTCCAGAGAAGAGCTGAATCAGCTACAGTTACGACATGTGTTGCATACATAAACACATAGCACACACAGTGGGAAATTGACAACGAAATAAGAACTCGGACTAACCCAGAATCATCACCACAATCATGACACTAAACATTTTCTGCCCTGATTTTCAAAAGAAACAGTGTCAAAAGGGAGGAGAATTTTTGCCTGTGGACCCAATTGTTTCTATGGCCTAAGTATGCCCTGCAGGCACTGAGGCATGGAGACTGAATAGCTCGAGTTTTGGGTTTTTTTTGTTTTTTTTTTTTTTTTTTGAGGTTAGTTACATGAAGATTATTTAAGGGTGCTTTGGGGTTTGTGTAAAGTTGTGTTCTTGCCTGGAGAATCCCAGGGATGGGGGAGCCCGGTGGGCTGCCGTCTATGGGGTCGCACAGAGTCGGACACGACTGAAGTGACTTAGCAGCAGCAGCAGCATCTCAAAATTAATACATTAATTACCATACTGGAAAGAGTTGTATTTGGATAGACAGACCTGTACCAAGGAGCAGCCAAATAGCGACATTAATGTAGTACCTATAGAATATGGGACTGCCACGGAATGAGCAGGGGGTAATGAACTGTTCACCTCATCAGGGAGTGGTGTTCTCTGTCTCTCACGCACACATACAAATAAATAGTGGTGGGAAAGTTGTTCACATGTTAAAGTATGGGGAAGTCATTCGGCTTTATACACAATTTAACTTGAAGTTTAGGTGAAAAATGAACGTGAAAGTGTTAGTCACTCAGTTGTGTCCAACTCTTTGTGACGCCATGGACAGTAGCCTGCCACGATCCTTGTCCTTGGGATTTTCCAGCAAGAATACTGGATTGGCTTGCCATTTCCTTCTCCAGAGGATCTTCCCAACCCAGCAATCAAATTCAGGTCTGCCACATTGCAGACAGATTCTTTACCATCTGAGCCGCCAGGGAAGCCCTATTAACTATTTTATTTTGGAAGATTCTTCCTTTATAGTATACTTCCATGTCAGTCTATACCTTTAAGAATATAGATTGTATGCCTTTCCATTGCCTTTTAAACATGCATTGTACATATGCTTCAACTATTAAAAAATAATGCATTTTTTCTTTATTTTTATTTCAAATTTATTTATTTTAATTGGAGGCTATTTACTTAACAATATTGTAGTGGTTTTGCCATACATTGACATGAATCAGCCATGGGTGTACTTGTTTTTCCCATCCTGAACCACCGCCCCTCCTACCTCCCTCCCCATCCCATCCCTCTGGGTCATCCCAGTGCACCAGCTCTGATAAATAATGCATTTAAAAAGTCAAAATGGGGTAACAGTGGTTCAGGTATTCAAAATAGAGCTGTGGGGCCATTGTGGATATGGTTTCAGACATGTTCCTATATTACTGAGACCTTGAATCTTCTGAACTGTATCAGACCCAAGGATACCACCAGCTATTCTGAAAATAGAATCTGCCAGTTGTCAGCTGCAATGCTATAGTCTTAAGGTTCCCCCTATAACTATGCAACCATTTCAAACCCCAATTAATCCTTACTTAACAGCCACTCTAACTTCTTGCTAGCTCCAATCCTAATCATGACAAACAATTTATATAATTTTGTGAGTTTTGCCTTTATGTCATCATTGTTTAGTCACTAAGTCATGTCTGACTCTTTTGAAAAAGTCCCATGGACTGTAGGCTGCAAGGCTCCTCTTTCCATGGAATTTTCCAAGCAAGAATACTGGAGTGAGTTGCCATTTCCTTCTTCAGGGGATCTTGCCAACCCAGGGATGGATCCGCATATCCTGAATTGGCAAGCATTTCTTTTCCACTGACTCACCAAGGAAGCCCCTACTTTGTAGCCCTATGGCCTACAGTTCAAGTACTTCTTGAATCCATGCCTCCCAGTCTATAGTCCTTAGTTCAGTTACTCAGTCATGTCTGACTCTTTGCGACCCCATGGACTGCAGCATGCCAGGCTTCCCTATCCATCACCAGCTCCCAAAGTTTGCTCAAATTCATGTCCATTGAGCCAATGATGCCATCCAACTATCTCATCTTCTGCCATCCCCTCCTCCTCCTGCCTTCAATCTTTCCCAGCATCAGGGTCCTTTCAAATGAGTCAGTTCTTCACATCAGGTGGCCCAATTACTGGAGTTTCAGCTTCAGCATCAGTCTTTCCAATGAATATTCAGGAATAATTTCCTTTAGGATTGACTTGTTTAGGATACTCCTCAGTTTGGCTCAAATAAAACACTTTTCTATGCCTATTTTAGATTGGTTTACTGAATATTATCCATCGACAATAGAGAGACACACATAGAAATGGAGATAGACGGGAAATAGAACATGTTGGAGTGTTTTTAAGGAGAGTGCCTGTTTTTAAAATAATTTCCATCCTCTTACAACTCAAAGCTGAGTCACAGTGCAATGAACTGTTTTGATGAGTCACTATATACTTTAACCAGAGAAGGCAATGGCAACCCACTCCAGCACTCTTGCCTGGAAAAATCCCATGGACGGAGGAGCCTGGTAGGCTGTGGTCCATGGGGTCGCAAGAGTCGGACACGACTGAGTGACTTCACTTTCACTTTTCACTTTCCTGTATTGGAGAAGGAAATGGCAACCCACTCCAGTGTTCTTGCCTGCAGAATCACAGGGACAGCGGAGCCTGGTGGGCTCCCATATATGTGGTCGCACAGAGTCAGACACGACTGAAGTGACTTAGCAGCAGCAGCAGCATATATTTCAACTGAATGCCTGTATTCATACAGCATCCCACAACTTTCCCTTTCTGGATCACTTTTCTCTTGTACTGCATTCTGACCTTGTTTTCAGGCATTCAGATTCTGGCACAGACCATCAGTTCAGTTCAGTTCAGTCGCTCAGTCGTGTCTGATTCTTTGTGACCCCATGAACTGCAGCACGCTAGGCCTCCCTGTCCATCACCAACTCCTGGAGTTTACTCAAACTCATGTCCATTGAGTCAGTGATACCATCCAACCATCTCATCCTCTGTCGTCCCCTCCTCCTCCTGCCTTCAATCTTTCCCAACATCAGGGTCTTTTCCAATGAGTCAGTTCTTCATATCAGGTGGCCAAAGTATTAGAGTTTCAGCTTCAGCATCAGTCCTTCTAATGAATATCCAGGACTGATTTCCTTTAGGATGGACTGGTTGGATCTCCTTGCTGTCCAAGGGACTCTCAAGAGTCTTCTCCAACACCACAGTTCAAAAGCATCAATTCTTCGGTGCTCAGCTTTCTTTATAGCACACACCATGGTAAAAATCAAAATAAATGCTCAACTCATTGGTGTTAAATTACAATGACTAGCAAAGCTTTGTATTTATGTTTTTCTTATTTTGTATTTTTATTGATATATACAAGTACACAAATCAAAAAGGTACAGCTCAATGCTCCCCCCGCCCAAATTGGCACCTATATATAACAACAATTCAGATCAAGAAATAGTATAGTGCCACATTAGAAATTCCCCACTTATCCACTTCTAGTAATTAATCTATCTCCACAAAGAGTAAACACTTTCCTGACTTCTAACATCCATGATTATTCTGACTTATTTTAAACTTTATATATATGAAATCATAGATTATATTCTCTTTTTATGTCTAGCTCCTTTCACTGGGCTTTGTGTTGGTGAGATTCACCAATACTGAAGTAGTTACAGTTTATTCATTCTTGTTGCTATATTTTCTATTGTAGAATAAACCAGTTCTACCAATAACTATTTAAGTAGTTTTCATTTGGTGCTCTTACAAGTAGTGGTGCTATTGGAACATCTTAGTTCTGTGAACATATGTAAACATTTCTGTTGGTTGTACATCTACTAAAGTAACCGAGTATCAAAGAATAGGCATATGTTTAGCTTAAGTAAACACTGGACTGGCAAAGTTTATGACATTACTTTTGCTGTTATATTTACATTTTAATATGAGTTAAGACATCTTAAGCCATAAAAGTAAATCTCTAATTGTGGAATTAAACTGCCAAGGAGATATTCTGAGTGCCAAGGAAACTTTCTGAATTACATGGGGACCATCCAAAGCCACCTGAACTTTGCCTACAACTGATTTTCATGCTGGGGCAAGCAGAGATCATAAAAACATTTTTGCTAGTTTATATTAATAAAAAATTGTTTCCCTTCTGAAACCAATTATACAATTCTTAGAAGGCCTTAATCAGATTTGTCACAAGTTGAATAGAATAGACATTTCTGGTAAAATTGTTTGTTTGAAATCCATATTTTTTTTTAATTTAAGGCATAGCTTTTGTGCAAAATTATAGAAAAATATGTAAGTTAATATAATACTAAACAAACATTAGTGCTTCAGGACAAAAAATTACTGTGAAGTGACAAAATATTTAGGAGAAAAGTTTGAATCACAAAGAAGGTTTTCAAAATGTTTTATATGTTTTATAAGGAAAACTTTTACTGTTGAAGTGAATAGTACAAAGATATTTGCTAAACCAGGGCTCTTGTAATTCAGAAAACAATTTGTTTAGCAGAAGGTTAAAAATCAAAACAGAAATGGAAAGTGGATATATACACATGTATTTACACAATACTTTTGGAAATGTATCTTTACAATAGTTTTGGAAAAGACCCTGATACTGGGACAGATTGAAGACAAAAGGAGAAGGAGGTGGCAGAAGATGAGATTGTTAAATTGCATCACTGACTCCATGGGCATGAATTGGAGCAAACTCTGGGAGATAGTGAAGGACAGAGGAGCCTGGTGCACAGTCCATGGGGTCATATAACTTAGCAACTGAACAACAATTTTTACAATCAGAATAGAGATTCTCAAGATTATACATTTTTTGTTTGTGCTTCTCATATGAAGAATGTGTTGTTGTTTAGTCACTCAGTTGTGTCTGACTCTTTTCAACTCCATAGACTATAGCCCACCAGGCTCCTGTGTCCATGTGATTTCCCAGGCAAAAATACTGGAGTGGGTTGCCATTTCCTTCTCCAAGGGATCTTCCCGACCCATGTTTCCTGCATTGCAGGAGGATTCTTTCCCACTGGGCCACACCCAGGAAGCCCCAAGGAGGGTGATATATTCAAATTAGCCTCAGTCTGCTCTAAGCAAAAGATTATGAGTTTCTAAACGGTAAAACCTGTACGCAGGTCAGGAAGCAACAGTTAGAACGGGACATGGAATAACAGACTGGTTCCAAATAGAAAAAGCAGTACGTCAAGGCTGTATATTGTCACCCTGCATATTTAACTTATATGCAGAGTACATCATGAGAAACGCTAGGCTGGAGGAAGCACAACCTGGAATCAAGATTGCTGGGAGAAATATCAATATCCTCAGATATGCAGATGACACCACTCTTACGGCAGAAAGTGAAGAGGAACTAAAGAGTCTCTTGATGAAAGTGAAAGAGGAGAGTGAAAAAGTTGGCTTAAAGCTCAACTTTCAGGAAACTAAGATCATGGCATCTGATCCCGTCACTTCATGAGAAATAGATGGGGAAACAGTGGAAACAGTGGCTGACTTTACTTTTCTGGGTAAAGATGGTGATTGCAGCCATGAAATTAAAAGACGCTTACTCCTTGGAAGGAAAGTTATGACCAACCTAGATAGCATATTGAAAAGCAAAGACATTACTTTGCCAACAAAGGTCTGTCTAGTCAAGGCTATGGTTTTTCCAGTGGTCATATATGGATGTGAGAGCTGGACTATGAAGAAAGCTGAGCGCCGAAGAATTGATGCTTTTGAACTGTGGTGTTGGAGAAGACTCTTGAGAGTCCCTTGGATTGCAAGGAGATCCAACCAGTCCATCCTAAAGGAAATCAGTCCTGGGTGTTCATTGGAAGGACTGATGTTGGAGCTGAAACTCTAATACTTTGGCCACCTCATGCGAAGAGCTGACTCACTGCAAAAGACCCTGATGCTGGGAAAGATTGAGGACAGGAGAAAGGGACGACAGAGGATGAGATGGTTGGATGGCATCACCCACTTGATGGACATGGGTTTGGGTGAACTCCAGGAGTTCGTGATGGACAGGGAGGCCTGGCATGCTGTGGTTCATGGGGTTGCAAAGAGTTGGACACGACTGAGCAACTCAACTGAACTGAACTGAAAGGGTAAAGAATGTCTTCATCCTCTTTTTATCCAGTGACCTAGCCCAGTGCTTCCTATCGATTTGTTAAACTGAGTCTTTTAAAGTAGTCTACACATCAGACTCTTTGACAATACTATCCTTCACATATGGTACAGATTACATGTAATTATTCTCTGTTAATTAGATGGAACAAATTTGAGCTTCAGTGATAAAACTGAATTTGGAGCTATTAATTCATGAGCATATAAATTGTCTAGGCCTCAGGCAATGGCACCCCACTCCAGCACTCTCGCTTGGAAAATCCCATGGACAGAGGAGCCTGGTAGGCTGCAGTCCATGGGGTCGCAAAGAGTTGGACATGACTGAGCGACTTCACTTTCACTTTTCACTTTCATGCATTGGAGAAGGAAATGGCAACCTACTCCTGTGTTCTGGCCTGGAGAATCCCAGGGACGGTGGAGCCTGGTGGGCTGCCGTCTGTGGGGTCGCACAAAGTCGGACAGGACTGAAGCGACTTAGCAGCAGCAGCAGCATGTTTCTTACATGATATTGGGATAATAATAGTTATTTCAAGAGTTGTGCAGAGGAAATGTGATCCTATAGATAAATTGCTCAGTGATAGTAATGTAGAGAGCAGAAATTCACTATTAATTCTATTCACTTTAAAACATTGAAATTCTAGTAGGTAATTTTCCTCTTGCTCAAAAAAAAAGTCTTTACAGTTAAGGAATCTTAGAGTCAAATGAGAAAGAGAATCTAGAAAAAAGGAAATGGGAGAGGAGAGGGACAGATGACATTATTTATAAGGAGGAGTACGAATCTTGATTTGGTTTTCCCAAACTCGATTGTAAAATTAAATAAAGATCCTAAACGCTGTTCCTTCTTTTACTTACACAGCCCAATTGTAAATGGAAAATAGCTAGTTATAAAATAAAGAACATGGACCTTGAGGTTTGAGAGGTTTAGCATTTACTATATTGATTACATATGGGTAATTGGATTAACTTCTCCAAACCTTAGTTTCTGTTTGTAAAATGGAGATAATAAGACTCAGGGTCATCAGCATTAAATGAGATGACATACAAAAAACTCTTAAAGTGTCTGTCTCACAAGATATTGAACAAATTAGTTCTCCTCTTTTATATTTTTTTCTTTTGCCTTTGCCTTTACCAGATAATGACTCAGAGCTCTCCCAAGGAAAAGAAAATGGAAACAAATCAAAAGGTATTGTGCTAATTGAATTATTATCCCTACCCCCCAAAATCACAGTGTAGATATTAAGTCACACACAGATGTTTAAAAATAAATCAAAAGAAAAAAGTATAGGGTATAATTTTTGCCAACCTTCCTCTAAGTAAAACATCTCAAATGCTGCTGACTTGACATTTATTTGCATATTTTGCCTATGAACATCATAGATTCAAACATGAGGCACCAATATTATTTTTTCTGGTCATAATAGCACTTTCCATTTTGGGGGAGTGGGGAAGAGGATGAGGAAACGTTTTCATAACCATGAGGGTAGAATTGGAGTGGTTGTCTTCTCAAAGACTTCACATGGCTGATCACAATAATGGGCTAGCAGTGGCTCTTGACCAAAGCTAGAAAAGTTAGAGCTCTTGGGATTTTGCCCAAAAGATGCAGAACTCAGTCTCTTTGGAGAGCAAAACTGGGAAATAATATTTTTAGACCTTCCCTATTTTTCTTTTTTTTCTTCTTTCTTTTTTTCCTTCTCTCCTTCTTTCCTTTCTTCCTTCTCTCCCTCCTTCCCTCCCTTTCTTCTTTCATTTTCCCCTTCCTTTTGATAAATGTTGAGATACAATAAAAATAGATTAAACTGCACATATTTATAGTATGTAATTTGATCCTTTTTGAAATATGTACTCACCTGGAAAATCATCCCCACAATCATTATATCAAATATTTACTGCATTGCTTTTCAAAACATAAGCCTGAAATTATGAGGAAATTTTGCCAGTGGCCCTAAGACCCATGTAGGCTCTGCCTGCACTTTGATCAGATGAGTCAGTAAATCTTTACACCCTAGCTGGATCAAGTTGGGTTACCATCATTTACTACTAAGATTCATCAATAAATGCCCTGATTACCAGCTCATCTAGAAAGCTTTTTGAAGCAAAACTCAAATCAATTTTCAAATTCCTATTCATGCTAAGTAAAATGTACAACAAAATTAATCACAAGTGCTCATCAATGTTTGATGAATTAGAAGCAATTCAGAAACCATTTGCTAATTTTTCTTTCAGTGTGAAAAGGATTCATAAAGTTACTTAGAAGATTTAATCCATATTTCATTTTTCTGTTCCTCATCAGAATTGTGGTGCTGGAGAAGGCTCTAGAGAGTGCCTTAGATAGAAAGGAGACCAAACCAGTCAATCTTAAAGGAAATCAACCCTGAATATTCATTGGAGGATTGATACTGAAGCTGAAGCTCCAATATTTTGGCCATCTGATGCAAAGAGCCAACTCACTGGAAAAGACCCTGAGGCACACAACTTGGTGACTGAACCACATCAGTTCCAGTAACTATGACATTGTTTAAAAACCCACTGTGCTGAAAGATGTTCAGTTCAGTTGCTCAGTTGAATCTGACTCTTTGCAACCCCATGAACTGCAGCATATCAGGCGTCCCTGTCCAACACCAACTCCTGGAGTCCACCCAAACTCATGTCCATTGAGTCGGTGATGCCATCCAACCATCTCATCCTCTGTCATCCCCTTCTCCTCCAGCCCTCAATCTTTCCCAGCATCAGGGTCTTTTCAAATGAGTCAGCTCTGTTTGCATCAGGTGGCCAAACTATTGGAGTTTCAGCTTCAGCATCAGTCCTTCCAATGAACACCCAGGACTGATCTCCTTAAGGATGGACTGCTTGGCTCTCCTTTCAGTCCAAGGGGCTCTCAAGAGTCTTCTCCAACACCACAGTTCAAAAGCATCAATTCTTTTGCACTCAGCTTTCTTTACACTCCAACTCTCACATCCATATTTGACTACTGGAAAAACCATAGCCTTGACTAAATAGGCCTTTGTTGACAAGTAATGTCTCTGGTTTTTAATATGCTCTCTAGGTTGGTCATAACTTTTCTTCCAAGGAGTAAGTGTCTTTTAATTTCATGGCTGCAATCACCATCTGCAGTGATTTTGGAGCACAAAAAAATAAAGTCAGCCACTGTGTCCACTGTTTCCCCATCTATTTGCCATGAAGTGATGGGACTGGTTGCCATGATCTTAGTTTTCTGAAAGTTGAACTTTAAGCCAACTTTTTCACTCTCCTCTTTCACTTTCATCAAGAGGCTCTTTACTTCTTCACTTTCTGCCACAAGGGTGGTGTCATCTGCATATCTGAGGTTATTGATATTTCTCCCGGCAATCTTGATTCCAGCTTGTGCTTCCTCCAGCCCAGCTTTTCTCATGATGTACTCTGCATGTAAGTTGAATAAGCAGGGTGACAATATACAGCCTTGACATACTCCTTTTCCTATTTGGAACCAGTCTGTTGTTCCATGTTCGATTCTAACTGCTGCTTCCTGACCATCTCAAGAGGCAGGTCAGGTGCTCTGGTATTCCCATCTCTTGAAGACTTTTCCACAGTTTATTGTGATCCACACAGTCAAAGGCTTTGGCATAGTCAATAAAGCAGAGATAGATGTTTTTCTTGAGCTCTCTTGCTTTTTCCATGATCCGCGGATGTTGGCAATTTGATCTCTGCTTCCTCTGCCTTTTCTAAAACCAGTTTGAACATCTAGAAGTTCATGGTTCATGTATTGCTGAAGACTGGCCTGGAAAATTTTGAGCATTACTTTAATAGTGTGTGAGATGAGTGCAATTGTGTGGTAGTTTTAGCGTTCTTTGGCATTACCTTTCTTTGGGATTGGAATGAAAATTCACATTTTCCTGTCCTGTGGCCACTGCTGAGTTTTCCAAATTTGCTGTGCAGCACTTTTACAGCATCATCTTTTAGGATTTGAAATAGCTCAACTGGAATTCCATCACCTTCACTAGCTTTGTTCATAGTGATGCTTCCTATGGCCCACTTGACTTCACATTCTAGGATGTCTGGCTCTAGATGAGTGATCACACCATCGTGATTATCTGGGTCATGAAGATCTTTTTTGCACACTTCTTCTGTGTATTTTTGCCACCTCTATCTTCTGCTTGTCTTAGTTCCATACCATTTCTGGAAAGATGTTAAAAGATATAAATTGTCTAAATATTCTTGCTTTAATATGCAATAGCAAATTTTCCTGTTGGGGTCATTGGACCCCCCTAAACTAGAAATCTTTGCCTGAGTTGTACATGTGAAGGGGAAGGGCTATAAGAAATTATAAGAAGCATATTGCCTCATCTCCCAATCTTCATATTTCTAAAACATGGTCATCTTATTTTGGGTAAAAGCTAAATTTGAGGAAATGAAATAATAAGAAAAATTTTGCTAGAAATACTCTTATGAAAATATGTTCTTAACTATCTCAACTTAGTGTTTGATTAGTCTAAACCTGCTTAAAACATCCTGGTATTGGGATTTTAGGATCTAAGAATATAATTTTTAAAAGTACATACTAGGGAAAAAAGAACATCCAATGAAAATTTGAGGGATTCTAGATTCTAGAAACATTGTTTTCTCTTTAAAAATGACCTTGGTCATTGTGAGATAGATTTAATTTAATTTATGCCTAACTGTTAGACATTTGAACTCTTTCCTGGCATGGTTGTTGATCTCACTTGGGAAAATACATTCTTACTGGTTGAATTAATAATATCTTAAATAAAGCGAATAAGGAAATGGATTCAGAGATAATAATTTAAATGCTCTTATAGAACTCAGTGTGTAAAAACAACTATCAGTTTCACAAAAAAAGCTAAAGCAAGGTTAATTTTGTGTATTAATCAATCCTTGAGCCCTACTCAGCCTCTAGCAACACTTTGTAAAGTTATACCTTATATTATCTTCCTTGAAATATACAAACTCACATTTGCTAAGAAAGGAAAAAAAAAAGGCTTAGTATCCACAGTTGTTTCAATAGTTCTTTAACTGTTTCTCCTGTTTTATACTCATCTGAGCTCACTTTGACTGTGTGGATCACAATAAACTGTGGAAAATTCTGAGAGAGATAGGAATACCAGACCACCTGACCTGCCTCTTGAGAAAATCTGTATGCAGATCACTAAGCAACAGTTAGAACTGGACATGGAACAACAGACTGGTTCCAAATAGGAAAAGGAGTATGTCAAGGCTGTATATTGTCACCCTGCTTATTTAACTTATATGCAGAGTATATCATGAGAAACACTGGACTGGAAGAAACACAAGCTGGAATCAAGATTGCTGGGAGAAATATCAATAACCTCAGATATGCAGATGACACCACCCTTGTGGCAGAAAGTGAAGGGGAGCTAAAAAGCCTCTTGATGAAAGTGAAAGAGGAGAGTGAAAAAGTTGGCTTAAAGCTCAACATTCAGAAAATGAAGATCATGGCATCCGGTCCCATCACTTCATGGGAAACAGATGGGGAAACAGTGGAAACAGTGTCAGACTTTATTTTTTTGTGCTCCAAAATCACTGCAGATGGTGATTGCAGCCATGAAATTAAAAGACACTTACTCCTTGGAAGAAAAGTTATGACCAACCTAGAGAGCATATTAAAAACCAGAGACATTACTTGTCAACAAAGGCCTATTTAGTCAAGGCTATGGTTTTTCCAGTAGTCAAATATGGATGTGAGAGTTGGAGTGTAAAGAAAGCTGAGTGCAAAAGAATTGATGCTTTTGAACTGTGGTGTTGGAGAAGACTCTTGAGAGTCCCTTGGACTGCAAGGAGATCCAACCAGTCCATTCTGAAGGAGATCAGCCCTGGGATTTCTTTGGAAGGAATGGTGCTAAAGCTGAAACTTCAGTACTTGGGCCAACTCATGCGAAGGGTTGACTCATTGAAAAAGACTCTGCTGCTGGGAGGGATTGGGGGCAGGAGGAGAAGGGGACGACCGAGGATGAGATGGCTGGATGGCATCACTGACTCGATGGACGTGAGTCTGAGTGAACTCCGGGAGTTGGTGATGGACAGGGAGGCCTGGTGTGCTGCAATTCATGGGGTCGCAAAGAGTCGGACATGACTGACTGACTAAACTGAGCTGAGTTCACTTTGGGCTTCCCTGGTGACTCAGCAGTAAAGAATCTGCCTGCCAATGTTAGAGACATTCGTTCTATCTGTGGGTCAGGAAGATCCACTGGAGAAGGAAGTGGCAACCCACTCCAGTCTTCTTGCCTGGGAAATCCCATGGACAGAGGAACTGGGCAGTCTACAGTCCGTGGGGCTGCAAGAGAGTTAGACATGACTTAGCAACTAAACAAGAAGCTCACTTCATGAAAAGAATGATATGTGTCATTTGCAAAACACTTGGCAAATTTACAAACATTTCTAATGATACGATCTTCCCAGAATAAATGTAGAAATCTTTTGTGATCTGGTATGGGTTAGCATTTTGATCAGAGATCACATCAGGAATAACTCTTCACATTTTTCCCAGCAGGGATTCAGAACTGAGCAGAAATGACATTTACCAAAGAAGTGGGTGGTACATGCAAATTGACTACACTTGTGATGTGTGTTGCAAACATCTGTGGACGTTCAGATTCCTCCAGCCTTATCTCCTTTCTTAGTAAGCTATGTGTCTTCTTGGTTAAATGGATCATGTTTTGTTGATCTTTGCATTCATGATGCTGTGTACAAAGCAAATGTCTGATTTGTTGTGCAGATGAATAACAGCTTTAGTGAGGGTCTCATGATCTGAAGTAGGGTATATGCTAATTTATATGGAGTAGAGGTGAAGTTGGAGAGATAGAGTTAGGTCTTGATGACTGTGCTTGTCTTCACCAGAGTCCACATTAGTTAGAACTTAAGTATTTGGGAGGGAGAGGTAATAATTCACTATTTGGAGTCTTTTCTAGGTCATATCATTCAAGGGAAGATGGAGACATGAAGCAGCTATGGAAATGCAACATTAAATATAAAATGGGTGTAGAGGATAGCGCAAACCCAATTGGTCAAGACCCTTGGGGGAGAAAAAGGATTCTTCAAAAGATCTCTGTTAGCATGGGACTGAATTATAATTAGACTTTATGAATTAAACAAAATAATAAAGAAAGAAATTTAAAAATGGGGCACATACAGAGCTGATCAAGAAGGGATTATCAAGAGACTATTACCCAACTACTCATTTGCAAATGAGCATATTCTCACCCAACACTGTTTTCAGTTATGACTGAATGGAAGCTCTAATTGAATAGGCCTTTGTGGTGTCCAAAGTCCAAGACAGCAAGCAGTTCTTTTGTATGGGTTCATAAGTTTTCCCAGAATGAACTGCAAAACACTCATGCTTTCCGTGAACAGAGGCAAGCTGGCCTACCCAGTTTCTGGCAAATTTTGTTAAGCAACACAGACTCCCCACTTAATCCTTTCATTTAAACAATCTGTAGTTAATACAAATTAGTGAAGAAACAAGCAGAGACACAGGTCAGTCACCCAAAGAAAGATGTAAAAATAAAATAAGATGTATTTGAAACACACTGAGTGGGTCAGAGTTAAGCCCAGTACAAGTTAGGACAACTAAAAACTCATCAATCTGGGAACTTTCTTGGGTTTACAAGAAGCCTCTTCTGATCTCAGACTGTATTTATCTTCTAGATGGAAAAAAAAGGAGCAATAAATCTCTCCATATCAAAGGCCTGTTTAGTAGAAATAAATTGAACGTGTTTGGCCAATTAGAATGAACTAAATCTCCCCTAGGCAAACCTACTATCGATATATGTATTTAGCTTAAAGGGCTGGCTAGCCAAAATCAAAAAAGGTGACAATTCTAAAATTTGAGTTACCTTTACCGTCTATCACAGCAATAAAAAGAGATGTTTCTGCTCTATTGCATTTTGTTGAAACCAAAAGTATAGACTGGAGAGATAGGTAAGCTGGACACATTTTATAGGAATAATAATAATACAGGAATAATTGTTGGAAGAGAACATAGAACAAGGGTGCAAGAACTGGGTTCCTGTCCCAGCTCTGTCAGGCTCTGTATGACTCTGGGCAAGGTTTTACACTCTAAACTTCATAAGCTACTTTCTTGTAAATAAAAGAATAGTAACAGGTTATTTTTTAAGTTTCCCTGACATCCCCAAATATCTATGATTCTAAAGGGTGAAAGGAAGACATGTGTACAAATTATCTCAAAAGAGTCTATAGTAATTGTTTCCCTTACAACTAAAATGGAAGATGCACGAAGCACATTGTCAAGACATCTCCAAAAAACACCTTTCATCATCAAAAGCCACCAAAAAGCAGGAGTCAAATAAACTTTGGTTGAAACAGTTACTAAATAATATTGGCTAATAACTGGTGAGTACTTACTATTCAAAATCTTATTTGGTCCTCAATACAATCCTTTGATATGGATATTATTTTATAATTATTTTGCACATAAGCAAACAGATACAGTCATAAAGTTCTAAAAGGCAGACCAGAATGTCACCTCGGGCTGCTCAGATTCCTAAGTTCATATGTTTAATCATCACACAGTAGCTAAGTTTTCTATAAATCTTCAGTTTGTGCTTCAGGCTATGGAGCATACACTATATTTGCATACAAGCACTCCTACAGTATTTCTGCTGCGGCATTGAAACGAATCCTCTTCCTTTGGTTTGTGTAAAAATATTTCTCTTAATTTACTGAGACTATTTGAGAAAACATGAATTGATAAATTATGCTAGTCTGTTGAAAGTGATAGAATAACTCATTGGATTTTTAACATTCTCAGCATCCAAACACTATGTATAAACTGGACTAAGACTCAGATGACTTTCATCAAGCCCTCACTTCACCAGTTGTTTTGGGACCTTGCACAAGTCATCTCATTGACTCTGAGGGTCAGTTTCCCAACTACAAAACAGTTCTTTCCTCACTAACCTCAATATCCAAAGGAGGTAAATAGAAGAAAGAGAGACTCTGGAGCTCGAGGATCCTGAATGGGAATTCTCACAGGAGTTATGTTATTTTTCACAAAATTCTTCAGAATTTGAATCTTGGGCATTTTGTTTGAAAAAATGAAGATGATAATAGTAATAAATTCATAGGGCTAAAGTATAGATTAAATTAGGGAACTTTTCTCACATAAAATAGTTTAATACAGAATAATGTGTGTGTTTGGAGGGGTGGGGTGGTACGGAATCACCAGAAGTGTTTCTGAACATGGCAGTAACATTCTGTCCTGGACATGATTATTTCCAACATACAACTCCTTGGGTGTGTGTGTTGTTTTATTTGTTCATTCGTTTCGCCTAATGAAGATGGATTTGTGCCTATATATTCATTTTCTTTCTCTTGACTTTCCTTTCTTTTCTCTCTCTCTTCTTTTTTTTGTGGAACTCCAAATACATCATTTTAAAAGTACCTGCTGGCAAAGTGTCCTACTTATTCCACATAGGACTAACCCCTCCCTGACATGATTAAAAGTAGCATGCATGTGTGCCAAGTTGCTTCGGTTGTGTATGACTCTTTGCAACCCTATGAACTGGAATCTACCAGGCTCCTCTGCCCATGGGATTCTCCAGGCAAGAATACTGGAGGGAGTTGCCATTCTCTCCTCTAGGGGATCTTCCCAACCCAGGGATCAAACCCACCATCTCTTACATCTCCTGCACTGGGAAAAACCTCACCAGTAAATCACTGATACATTTTTTTAAAAGACACTGGAAAAATCAGAACTAAGTTCAACTGGGAATTTGGATTTCCAAGTGTAATTTTAGTATTAAATAATAACTATATTAAAATTAGTGACAGCAACTATCATTTACCAATTGTCCAGCACGGCTAAACACCATGCTAAAACCCTACATTAATTTTCTCAGTTATTCATTACCCTTCAGGTCACCATGTATATTCTGACCTCATTCAGTGTTGCCATTTCTTGCCACGTCATGCTCACTGTCATCTCTAGATTTTTGCATGTACAGGCTGTGCTTTCTCCTCCATCACTGCCTCCCATTTTCTATGCACAGTGACTACCTGTGGCAAATTACATTTGGGGTCTGTATTCTCATAATGCTTTTCCTCATCTCCTTCATGGACAAGAATGCTCTGAGGTCAGTGTAGCCCCACTGCCTGCCCCATATTTATAGAAATTATGAATTCAGTAGGATTATTTTCTTGATTTACCAATGAATAAATTGAAATGCACAGAGTTTAAATTTCCCAGCATCAAGAGCATGTGCGTAACTAAGATTCAATTTCAAGTCAATTGGAACCCAGAATCTGAATTTTAATAACTCTGTTTTTTTATGGTTGAGGGAGGATGCTATGTTATTATTTAAAATTGAAGTATGGTTGATTTACAATGTTGTGTCAGTTGTCAGTACACACTAAAGTGATATCTACATGTATATATTCTTTTCCAAATTCATTTCTCTTAGATTATTATATAACATTGAGTATAGCTCCCTGTGCTATACAAAGTAGGTCCTTGTTGTTTACCTATTTTATTATATAATAGTGTGTATATGTTATGTTGGATATATGACTTTTGACAAGTTACTTAAACTCTTGGAATCTTGTTTTGCTCATCTATAAAATTCTTAGTGTATATTGGGATGGGGACATGGTGGTAGACCAGATGAACTCTCTAGCTCATTTCACCTCTAGCACTCATGAGTCTAAGTATCTGTATGAAAGATGATTTATAGATACAAAGTATTTGACAAGTAGACAAATATACTTATTGTTGAATTCACTCAAAGTCAAGACTATGGGCATATGAAACACTTTTCCACATTCAGCAATACTCATTCTCCTTAGCCAGTTTTGAAATGACCCATTCTTTCACTTTTGGGGAATTCTCACTCTTATTCTAATAGCAAAAACAGGTAAGTCTGCTCTTTTTCTACAAGAAAATTGCAGTTCCTTGATAGGTTAAGCTCCTTGGCTTTCAACCTCCTTGTTTATCCACTCAGGAAACTGGTTTACTGCCTCACAAAATAGCACACCCATGTGATTAGCACTTAATTATTCCCGAGTCAGTAGCTGGACTATAAGCTGAGGTTGAGCTAACTCACTCAAAATAAATCTGGATGTTGTTTGTTTCATTTGGATTGCAAAGTGACAAAATTTTGCATACCATCTACTACAGATTTTACTTATTCTGAAAAGAATATGAAACTTTCATCCGTTTCTCTTTTAATGTCAAAGCAAAAATAAATTACTTGGAATCTGATATCAAATCCTTCCATGTAAAAAAATATTTTAAAAATTGGCTAGATACACTTAGACACTATTTAAATGTAAGCATTGCTCTATTTTACTAACTTGGAAATCATTGTTAAAAATTTATGAAAATGGTTCACTGACTAAGATATACATTATAACAAACTTTTGGGGTTCATTTTGTTTAGTTTTCATTAACTGTTTCTAAGACAAAATAAGCATTTAAGATGAAATATGAATGGGATTCCCTTTGTCAGGTGCAGTAGGCAACCTGGTACCCAGGTTTTTGTGCTGTTTCCTCCTAAATCATACTAGCGTTGGTCTGTGACTGAAAGGGTACAGCAATAATGTTGTCATGTCACTTCTAAGACTAGGTCATAAGCTTCCTCTGGTTTTCCACTTTTGCTTTCTTTCTTGGATCAGTGGCTTTGGGGGAACCAGCTGCCCTGTGTTGAAGAGACCCTCAAGGAACTGAGGCCCAAAGCCAACAGTCATGAGAGGGATTCTAGGAGCAGACCTTTGGGTTTAGTCAAGTCCTTAGGTGACTACAGCCCAAACCAACACCCGGACTGCAGTCTCATGAGAACTACCCAGCCAAACCACTTCTGAATTCCTAACCCACAGAAACTATGACCTAATTAGTGTCTGTTGTTTTTAGCTGCTACATTTTTGGGTAATTTTTTATGCAGCAGCAGATAACTAGGGAATGCACAGAATGAAGACCTTTCAATTATCATTTATATATCATCCTTTATTAAAACTAAAAAAAAAAAAGATGGAAACTGCAGTGGGTGGACTATATATAATATTAAGAAGATGGTATTATTATTTTCAAAGTAACATCAAAATACATAGTTTTTGAATTGTACTGGTTTCTGGAATTACTTGGGTGTTAATAGAGCATTTGATTACTAAAACATAAGAGGGATGTAGAAAGAGGGAAAGATTCAGTAAAGAAAATACAAAAAACTGGAGAAATTAGTCTCAATGGAAAATCTATGCATTATAATGATAGCAACTAGAGCAGTAGTTTTGAAAATTTTTGTGTTTTGTGTTGAGAAAGTCTTTTTTCAAATGAAAGCTTTTAGGGAACCCTGAGAGAGTGTAGCCAATATGTCCCCATAGTAGCTTCAGAATAAACAGAAGAGAAACTGGAAAGAAATGAGCAAAGGGAATTGAATGGGCCTCCTACTTGAAAAACTGTCATACAGTGTTGACTAGAAAAGCTGATAGAAAATATACTTACTTGCTTCTTAATGCCAGGGAGAAGCTTTCAGTATTTTACCATTCAGTATGTGGTTTGGTATTCAATTTTTGGTCGATATACTTTATCATGTTAATGACGTTCCTTTTGGTTTGCTAAGAATAGTTTTTTCATAAGTGAATGAAGAATTCTAGTACTGTTCTCAGACATAGGTAAATAGGAACCTTGCTCTTGCTTCGTGTTTTATAAGGCTTCACTCTTCTCTTCTCCAGCTGTGTCCTTTCCTGTAACTGATTATACAGGTCATATTCCAGCTTAATAATGTTTCACCCTTCAACATCCTCACTACATTTGCTTCTTGACATCAAAATATAAGTATTATAAATGTATAAAATGACAATGTGAGCATTATAAATTATATACTGGTACAAAGTAATATATTTTTCTAGAAAAATTGTTATTATCTAGGTATAAAAAAATAACAGAACTCTAAATGCCAGAAATAAAAATAATACAAAAATTAAATAAAAACGTGATGTCTTTATTTTCCTGTGGGTAAACCAATAGATAAATTTTGTTTACCCATGTAAACATTTGAAAGTCAGGAAATTTCACTTAATATGTACACTTCAAAGTTTTATTAAAATATTTATTAAAATATTTGATAATACAGGGCAAAGAGTCCCAAATAAAAACAGCTGGTTGGAGCCATAAGCTAGTCTATGGAAAATTATTTAAAACTTACAGCTTATATGTGAGAGAAAATTTGTTAGAAGTTTTTCTAAAATTTAACATATATCCTAAAAAGGTATTTGACATTAGCAATATAAAGTAACGGAGTTGAAACAAAATCTAAACAATCAATAAAAAAGAACAATCTGTCATGCTAGAGGAAAGATTCAAATATATTCACTACAGAAGACATAAAATCATTGTCAAATAAAGAGGCAATTCAAAGTATGCAGACAAAAATGTAAAAAAAAAAGTATTGTAGATACATGTCAACTAGTTATTTAACAAATATATTTTGTTACTTTTCTGGATTTTATGATGTTTGAGATACTTGTCAGATTTTATAATTTATAATTTATTGCGATTCCTTTGCTAAATCTAAATAAGTATTCTATATATATATATAAAGCTTACCTGGTGGCTCAGATGGTAAAGCGTCTGCCTGCAATGCGGGAGACCCAGGTTCGATCCCTGGGTTGGGAAGATCTCCTGGAGAAGGAAATGGCAACCCACTCCAGTATTCTTGCCTGGAGAGTCCCAGGGACAGAGGAGCCTGGTAGCCTACAGTCCATGGGGTTACAAAGAGTCGGACATGACTGAGCAACTTCACTTCTCTTCACTTCACTTCACTTCATACATGTATTTATGAAATTGGCTTCCCAGATGGCACAGTGGTAAAGAATCTGCCTGGTAATACAGTAGACGCATGCAGGTTTGATTTTTGGGTTGGGAAGATCCCTGGAGAAGGAAATGGCAATGCACTCCATATTCTTGCTTGGAGAATTCCATGGACAGAGGAGCCTGGTGGGCTACAGTCCATGGGGTCGCAAAGAGTCAGACATAATTGAGCATGTGCACATTTATAAAATGAACTATTTTATTTTTATAATTTTGTATTATTTTTCTTAGCTGGTTCCACACAATTTGGATCTATCCTTACCAGTTATCAACTGAGAGAACAGGAAAAAAGATAGTCACATGCTAGATAATTCAAAAGAATACAGCTAGCACAGTGAGACATTAAGGAATGCCTTGGGAAAATTTATGAGGCCAAAGAACATTCTAATTCTCATTATGATCATTCCATAAAAAGCACAAATGAAGTGAAAATTGCTCTCATGCAATTTTGTTAGGGGGAAAAAATGACAAAAGAAGCAACAATGTGGAATGTGGAATCTGTTTTTAACAGATGCAATTTATGGGCTATTTTTCAGGTATCTATTATCTATCAAAACTATAGAGATGAAAATTCCCAGGCAGGTTATGCTATGAGACTATCATAAGTAGTTAAATTCATTGTTGTTTAGTCACTAAGTTGTGTCCAACTCTTTTGCAACTTCATGGACTGTAGCCCGCCAGGCTCCTCTGTCCATGTGATTTCCCAGACAAGAATACTAGGGTGGGTAGCCATTCCCTTCTCCAGGGGATTTTTCCAGCACAGGGATCGAACCTGAGTCTTCTGCATCGGCAGGCAGATTCTTTACTGATGAACCACCAGAGAAGCCAAAAGTAGTTGAACAGTAGTAAATTAGAATTACTTCCAGAGAATTCAGAAACCATTTTTCCTGCCTTCCCCTGGTATCAAATCAAAGATAAGAAGAAGAAAAAAAAATGAAGATGAGAATGAAGGAGATAAGAAATGGGAAAGCACAGTGTAGGGGAAAAATAAAGGTGAAAATGAGATTGGTGGGAAAAAAAAGCCATCCCATGCTCCATTATGTATACACATTAATTTCCACTTAGAATTTTCCAGACTGAGTAAACTGAATTTTACTTAAGCACATTGTTCTGTAATGCAGAGCTGGAGTGCAAAGTCGGGCATGTATGCCTAAAAGACTTTTATAGTTCTAGATCATTATTGTGCACTTTGTGAGTCTCAGTGCCCAGCTGAATCAATTGTATGTGGAAGAAGACCTCTTCCAAAACTGCACTGCAAAAGTTTTCCTTTGGAAGGAATTTCAGGTAAATAAGACATCACTTAAGATCCAGATTGTGTGTGTGTGGTGTGGTGTGGTGTGGTGTGTGGTGTGTGTGTGTGTGTGTGTGTGTGTTAGTCCCTCAGTCGTGTCCAACTCTTTGTGACCCCAAAGGTAGCCCACTAGGCTCCTCTGTCCATGAAATTCTCCAGGCAAAAATATTGGAGTTGTTAGCCATTTCCTTCTCCAGGGGATCTTCCCAACCAAGGGATCTAACCCAGTTCTCCTGAACCATAGGCAGATTTTTACTATCTGAGCCACCAGGGAAGCCTCATGAACCTGGTTTGGATAAGGAAATCCATAATTACCACAAAGCAACTCTGTGAACCAAATTTTGGAGGAAGACAAACATGATTTCTGATTACAGTGAGATTCTGGCAACAATGAAAGGAGAGTCATTTTAACTCTTTGGTATGCAGCCAATTTTTTCTTTTTTCATATAGGTAAGTATCATGAAATTTCATATTTTCTCTTCTATAGTATAATGATCAAGAGAAGAGTGCACAGGAGTCAGGCAGACAGGGATTCATTCCTGCCTTCACACTTACTAGCTGTTTAACTTGCATAAATTCTTAACCTCTGTAAGGCTGAATCTTCTTATCTCTGAAATGTGGATAATAATATTGACTTTATAGGGCTTTTGCGATGTATAAATGAGAGCCAAGGTCAAGTACTAACTCATACCTGACATACAATAGCCACTACTGACCACTCAAAAACATCAATTAATAAAATGATAATGAGAAACAAAACCACTCAGAATATACAACTAGCTTCAGAGCAAACAGCGGTGTAATTTTCTTCCAGAAATAACTTTGGGATAAAGACCATTGCCAAGGAAGATATGAAACATGGCAGCAAATTTTCAAGATGATTTCTCCAATTGCATGTATTATGGATTCCAAGAACCCTTCAAATCAGGAAAGAATGACAGAAGCAAAGACCTCCTTGAAAAGCTGTAGCTACTAGAAAGGACACGGGGAAGAAGGCAGTTGTTTGCGATCTAGCATCTCACTCGGAATTCAGACAAAGGCCTCTGTCCTAAAAAAACAAACAAACAAACAAACTCTATCCCAGCAGCTGCCCCTCAGCTAGAGCAAATATCAGCTTGTTTTTCAATCATTGCCCAGAATGGCATCTTATCACTTCACCCATAACATAGGACTATTCTACAAAAATGGTGCTGTTGCAGGTCTGGCAGTGAGAGCTTCAGTTCATCTCAGCTAAGCTTATTTCTTTTGTTCAAAGGAGAGAAGCTGTTTACAAATAATCTGTGTATAATTAGTTACCTGGTTCTTAAACTGTTTTATTTTTATTTCCTCTCTTCTTGTGAAGCCATCTGGGAAAGCTGATTACTCCTAAGTCATTATAAGCTAATATGCAGTCTAGGTAGGCTGGGTTTTGAATCTCTCTGTTAATGCTGGTTAAATACTTAAAACTAATTAGACCATTTTAATAGGAGTCATTTATTATTATATAATGCTTCTTACAGAATCTTATAGTTCATGCTGAGGTATGCTACCAATTACATATTTATAAATCATAGTTTACATGCTCAAGTTCTGTTATGTAGGTGTATAAGAAAAAGGTAATTCTCAAATGAAAGAAAATTACATCAATGCCTCTACAACTGCCACCAATACAAGGAAAGTTAGACACTCCTTTGGCAACCCAGTCCAGTATTCTTGGCTGGAAAATCCCCTGGACAGAGGATCCTGGCAGACTACAGTCGCACAGAGTTGGACACAACTGAACGACTTCACTTTCACTTTAAGGCTTAAGAGAAACCTTAAGACATTGAATACTGATATACTTTTCACATATCTCTATCATTTTCAGATGCAAACACTTGATTTCTTGTCTTAGTGATTGGTCAAAAACAATGTAATTCAGACAGTAAAATGGAGCTGTGCAAAGTTTTCACACCTATCTTAATTTTAAGCCAAAAAATTCACCACCTCTCTGAATCTCTGATAGGTTAACTGCGGTTTCCAATTCAAGAGCTTCTAAGTATTCATGTAGTTCTAAAGAGACAGCTAATTCTAATATGAATGTCAAGTTCTCTTTTATGTTCCTTTGAGATAAATAAGAAATGAGTATCTACTTAAAAAGAAATTTTATGAGATATATGCAGGCTTCCTTCTCTCCTGCAGGAGCAAATCCATGCTTGCTTAACTTTTTGTCTTTATTTTCAGCACCATAGTGCTTAAGCTCATTATATGGTGGTGGTGGTTGGTGGTTTAGTCACTAAGTTTTGTCCGACTCTTGTAATCCCATGGATTGTAGCCTGACAGGCTCTAAGCAAGAATTCTCCAAGCAAGATACTGGAGGGGTTGCTGTTTCCTTTTCCAGAAATGCAGATAAAAATCTCAAGTCTCTCCTTGGAGCTCTGGTACATTCTAGAGATCCAAATGAGAAGTAAAAGGGATTGAAATTTCTTACTGATTCTAGTAAGTACTCACATACATACATACATTGAAAAGAATATGAAAAAGAATAAAAAATGTAACTGGCTTTCAGTTAACGCACTAGAAATGGGACTTACACCTAGGCGGATTTGGGTTCATCCTCCTGAATTTGCATCTAGTTCTATGCAGAAGTGTATTAAAACCTTATTAAGGCATCTAATTAAAGTAATGACAGAGAACTTCCACCAAATCTAATGAAAGAAAACAAAGATTAAATTTAAGTTAATCAGCTTTGAAATGTAAACAAGCACATTCAATCATTGAATGATTCCATTTATTTTTAACAGGTTCTTAGGAGTGAGTCTAAATAAACATCCCACCATTTTTCCTTGGTCTGCCCCAAATGTTCATTAGCATCATTAATCCATCAGTCAAAATCCAAAGGGACATTTCATGCCTGGGATAAACTGATTCCAAGTTTTTGATGAATGGAGGCAAGTAAGTAGCCAAGATCTTTCACACAATAAATTCTAAAATAGTGCTCAGAAGTGTTGAAAGTAGAAACTTAAAAAAAATTAAAATACAAAAGCAACCGGCTCGAACAATGAAGGTTGTCACAGATCTGTGATCCCAAGACAGTAGTTCACTGCTTTGAGAAAACAGTACAGCTAGCATTCCTGGTAAATTTGTCAGCAGTACATTTTGGAATCTGTTTCCAGCCACCAGATAGTCGAGAGCAGAGGGAAATGTTTTTACATTTTGCGGAGTTTGGAGATGAAAGAACCAATTTCAGGGTTGATGAGGAAAGGTATCACTCAGCAGACGAGGAGCCGTCATGATGTAATCACATTCCTCCAAACGGTTTCACCAGTACCAAGAGTTAGCAGCCCAGAACCCATTTTGACATGAGGAAAAGTCTGGTTTATTCTCTGTATTCTTCCTCAGACAATTAATGGCTTGCTTTGTTGGTTTGTTTTGTTTTGCGGTTACGAGAGGTTTGCACTTCTAATTGAACAGAAGTTATCATTTCCCTGTGGGAGCTAGATTTACTATGAGCTACCTCAGCATCCTCACCATTTTTCTTGCCCTGACACATGATGAAAGAGGGAGGTATTCTCTGCTTAAACTTAGGGTTACTCATTAGTTCTGGCATGCTAGCTCTCATTTCTCTGATGCAATAAAACATATGAGTGAGCAAATGATCAAAAATAGCCAAATTAGTGAGGTCACAGCAAGTGCGCCTTCTAGTTTATAAGGAAAGTAAACCATTCTTAAATTCAGGGACATTGCCTGTGTCATTCATTCGGTCAACAATTATTTTTTTACTGTTGTAAGAACAATTTAACATGAGCTCTACCCTCTGAGCAAATATTTAAGGGTACAGTAGTGTATTGTTAACTAAAGGCAAAATGACCATACAATGGATAGAACACATTCATCTTGTGTCACTGAAATTTTGTAGCCTTTGAATAGCATCTCCACATTCCCACCCACCCTGTCCCTGGCAAGCTCCATTCTATTCTCTGCTTCTAAGTGGTTGACAAATTTTAGATCCCTCATGTAAGTAGAATTATGCAATCTCTGTCTTTCTGTGATTGGCTTATTTCACATTTGGCAGGATTTCCTTTTTTATTAAGTTTGAATAATATTCCATTGTATGGATATACCACATTTTCTTTATGCATCCATTCACTGACAGATATTTAGATCATTTCCAGATACTGGCTACTGTTAACACTGCAATGCAGACACCTCTTCAAGATTCTGGTTTCACAACTTTGAGATAAATATCTAGAAGAACTCATTAGGTGGCAGGCACAGTTCTCAGGGAAAGGGATAAATTATCAAGGAACAAATGACATGCAAACCCTTAATAGTGAGCTCATTCTACTAATCTGTTACAATATTGTAGTTGTTCAAATATCCATTCTCCATGCAACCTCCAGAGTAATTTTTTGGAAAGCAAGTGCAATCATATCACTCTCTTGCTTCAAACACTTCAATGGCAGACTTTGCCCTCAAAATACAATCCCAGATCCTTCCAGTAGTCCTGAAGTCCTGCACCTGCTAACCTCTGACCCTTTCTGAGTCCCCTCCTGCATCGTGCTCATCTGATTATTTCCATTGCTGCATTTCTGCCACCACGGCATCCTTTCAGCTCCTTGAATGCATCAATCTTCCTCAAGCCTGTTCTCTGAGGGGAAAAAAAAACACCTCTTTTTTATTTTTAGTAAACCTGTCCAAATATTTTGTCCTTCAAATCTCAGCTTAACTGTAAACTCCCACAGGGAAACCTTTCAGAAGTTTCAGATTAGGCTGGAGGCCTCTATTACCCATTATTACAGAGCCCTGTATTTTTAAATAATACAAATTATCTCAGCTTTAACTAAAACATATTTGTCTAAGACCCATCTCTCTCAAAGGACCATAATGGGAGGCAGGGGCATAAGGAGAGAGACAATATCTTCCTTACTTTCTACTACTGTGGGCAGCACAGTAGCTGGTATGTAATAGAACCTTAATAAATATTTATTGAATTACTGCATGAGTGAAATATGTAGCATCCCAATGGCTTTCAAGCCCTCTTTAGTTATAGGACCCAGAGAGGGCAATGGCACCCCACTCCAGTCCTCTTGCCTGGAAAATCCCATGGACAGAGGAGGCTGGTAGGCTGCAGTCCATGGGGTTTCTAAGAGTCAGACACAACTGAATGACTTCACTTTCACTTTTCACTTTCATGCATTGGAGAAGGAAATGGCAACCTACTCCAGTGTTCTTGTCTGGAGAATCCCAGGGACGGCGGGACCTGGTGGGCTGCTGTCTATGGGGGCGCAAAGAGTCAGGCATGACTGAGCGTCTTAGCGGCAGCAGCAGCAGCAGTTATAGGACCTCTTGTGTTAAGTGATTGTTGGGGAAATGGGTTAATTCTTCCCCTTGACAGTTTTTAAGACACTGTGAATAACATAGTTTTAAAATCACTGCCATTCAAAATCATCCTGTACAATGGGATACTATTCATCAATAAAATTTTCAATGACAAATGCTGCATCATGGATGAATCTCAAAAACATCACTAAATGACAGAAGCAAGATACGCAAGACCACATATTGTATGATTTCATTTATATAGCACATCCAGAGAAAAGTGAGTTTCTGGATACAGAAAGTAGGTCCGTGGCTGCCTGGGAATGGGAAAGGGGATCAGCTGTGAGTGGTCATGAGGGATCTTCTTGAAGGGATGAAAATGTTCTAGTACTAATTTATGGTGATGGTGGTACCACTCACTCAAGTTACAAAAGATCATATACTTAAAATGGGTGGTTTTCATGATTTGAAACATATATCTCAATAACGTGGTTTTCTAAATTATTACTATAAACTATAGCTGAGCTATTTCAAATCCTAACAGATGATGCTGTGAAAGTGCTGCACTCAATATGCCAGCAAATTTGGAAAACTCAGCAGTGGCTACAGGACTGGGAAAGATCACTTTTTATTCCAGTCCCAAAGAAAGGCAATACCAAAGAATGCTCAAACTACTGCACAATTGCACTCATCTCACACGCTAGTAAAGTAGTGAATTCTCCAAGCTAGGCTTCAACAATACATGAACGTGAACTTGCAGATTCCTAAAGGAAATCAGTCCTGAATAGTCATTGGAAGGGCTGATGTTGAAGCTGAAACTCTGACACCTTGATGCGAAGAAATGACTCATTTGAAAAGACCATGATGTTGGGAAAGACTGATGGCAGGAGGAGAAGGGGAGGACAGAGGATGAGATGGTTGGATGGTATCACCGACTCCATGGACATGAAATGAGTAAAATCTGGGAGTCGGTGATGGACAGGGAAGCCTGGTGTGCTGCAATCCATAGGGTCTCAAAGAGTCGGACACGACTGAGTGACTGAACTGAACTGATAGCTGACTTTCAACTGCCTTTCTTGACACAACTGTCTTTTGTTTCACTTCTTCCAATTTGACATTTAAGAACACATTAAGCTTGCATTGTTTCCTAACAGTTTCATGGGGATTCATCTTGTCCAAAGATGGATTACCTGTAGCAATCATATTTCTCTAAAAGCTCTATTCAGGCATCTAACAGGTAATTAGATACTCATTGGCTGCCTGATCCCCAGTCATAACATATTAGCCTTCTCTGAGATAGGCCCTCTAAAATCTCTTTCAGGGAGGAAAACGTTATGGAAAAGATGAGGCTTGAAATAGGAAAATGCTGCCTCTGTGGGTAAAATGGAAGAAACTTTGAAGAAACAAATGGAAAGCATCACACTTTCAGGCAATTACAGACTCTTGGCTGAAATTCAGCTTCAGGCTTATCTCGTGGGGAGGAATTTTTAAACACTTCAAAGTCCCACCCAGCGTTATAGCTGTCACCTTAATCTACCCCAAAAACATCCATTTCAGAAAGTTAAAGTTTCAGAGTATACTGCTGAAGAAATCTGTAATTGGAGTAAAATATAACTGTGAATGCCTTCAGGGATTTTTTCTTTTGATATTGTGTGTAAACTGAAGTCAAGGATAAATGACTAAAGAACAAGAATTTCTTCAAACCGCACTGCAAAGCATAACGGCTCATTCCAAAACAAGGTTGAAGGAACCCCAGAATAAAAATATCAGATTTTTTTAATTGCATCATGTTACACCTATCATCTGTGTCAGTTATGGACACTAAAATGACTTCCAGAAAGAGGAACAAATATTAGTAGCATAGGTTATAATCCAGAGATTTAAAGATTAAAGGCATTCACAAGACATAAAATAGATCTAAGATTTCATTCTATTTTTAGAGTTACAGGACATGTCTATTTGATATTTTCACTGACAGTTTCTCCAGCTCAAAAATATGTTCTGGAGAAAAGGAAAATAGATTACTAAACTTTTAATAGTAAAATATTATTGGAGGTATAATACCCATATTAAAGAGCAAAATTTTCACAAGTGCAAATTGATAGCATAAAAAATATATATATTGTGTGTGTTTACTGCTATTCCTCCTATTATTGTTTTCATATACAAGATCCAACAGTGATCTTTACTTTTCACCCCTTTATTTTCCCACTCTATTTTGGAATACCTGTAAATGAATGTAAACTCAGTTCAGTTTAGTTCTGTCACTCAGTCATGTCCAACTCTTTGCGATCCCATAGACTGAAGCACACCCATTTCAAATCCTAAAAGATGATGCTGCAAAAGTGCTGCACTAAATATGCCAGCAAATTTGGAAAACTCAGCAGTGGCCACAGGACTGGAAAAGGTCAGTTTTCATTCCAATCCCAAAGAAAGGCAATGCTCACACTACCACACAATTGCACACATCTCACAAGCAGCAAAGTAATGCTCAAAATTCTCCAAGCCAGGCATCAACAATACTGAACTGTAAACTTCCAGATGTTCAAGCTGGATTTAGAAAAGGCAGAGGAACTAGAGATCAAATTGCCAACATCCGCCGGATCATTGAAAAAGCAAGAGTTCCAGAAAAACATCTATTTCTGCTTTATTGACTATGCCAAAGCCTTTGACTATGTAGCTCACCACAAACTGTGGAAAATTCTGAAAGAGATGGGAATACCAGACCACCTGACCTGCCTCTTGAGAAACCTGTATGCAGGTCAGGAAGCAACAGTTAGAACTGGACATGGAACAGCAGACTGGTTCCAAATAGGGAAAGGTGTACATCAAGGCTATATATTGTTACCCTGTTCGTATAACTTATACGCAGAGTATATCATGAGAAATGCTGGGGTGGATGAAGCACAAGCTGGAATCAAGATTGCTGGGAGAATTATCAACAACCTCAGGCATGCAGATGACAACACCCTTGTGCCAGAAAGTGAAGAGGAACTAAAGAGCCTCTTGATGAAAGTGAAAGAGGAGAGTTAAAAAGTTGGCTTAAAGCTCAACTTTTAGAAAACTAAGATCATGGTATCCGGTCCCATCACTTCATGGCAAATAGATGGGGAAACATTGGAAATAGTGACAGACTTTATTTTCTTGGGCTCCAAAATCACTGCAGATGGTGACTACAGCCATGAAATTAAAAGATGTGCACTCCTTGGAAGAAAAGTTATGGCCAAACTAGACAGCATATTAAAAAGCAGAGACTTTGCCAACAAAATCCATCTAGTCAAGGTTGTGGTTTTTCCAGTAGTCAAGTATGGATGTGAGAGCTGGACTATACAGAAAGCTGAGCGCCAAAGAATTGATGCTTTTGAACTGTGGTGTTGGAGAAGACTCTTGAAAGTCCCTTGGACTGCAAGGAGATCCAACCAGTCCATCCAAAAGGAGATCAGTCCTGAGTGTTCACTGGAAGGACTGATGTTGAAGCTGAAACGCCAAAACTTTGGCCGCCTGATGCAAGGAATTGACTTATTTGAAAAGACCCTAGTGTTGGGTAAGATGGAAGGTGGGAAGAGAAGGGGACAACAGAGAATGAGATGGTTGCATGGCATCAACAACTCAATGGACATGAGTTTGAGTAAACTCTGGGAGTTGGTGATAGACAGGGAAGCCTGGCATGCTGCAGTCCATGGGGTTGCAAAGAGTTGGACACAACTGAGCTACTGAACTGAACTGAACTGAGGCTTCCCTGTCCATCACCAACTCCTGGAGCTTACTCAAACGTATGCCCATTGAGTCAGTGATGCCATCCAATCATCTCATCATCTGTCATCCCTTCTCCTCCCACCTTCAATCTTTCCAGAATCAGAGTCTTTTCCAAGGAGTCAGTTCTTTCTATCAGGTGGCCAAAGTGTTGGCGTTTCAGCTTCAGCATCAGTCCTTTCAGTGAACATTCAGGACTTATTTCCTTTCAGATAGACTGTTTGGATCTCCTTGCAGTCCAAGGGACTTTCAAGAGTCTTCTCCAACACCAGCGTTCAAAAGCATCAAGTCTTCAGTGCTCAGCTTTCTTTATGATCCAACTCTCACATCCATACATGGCTATTGGAAAAACCATAGCCTTAACTAGACAAACTTTTGTTGGCAAAGTAATGTCTCTGCTTTTTAATATGCTGTCTAGGTTGGTCATAGCTTTTCTTCCAAGAAGCAAAGATCTTTTAATTTCATGGCTGCAGCCACCATCTGCAGTGATTTTGGAGCCCAAGAAAATAAAGTCTGTCACTGTTTCCATTGTTTCTCCATTTATTTGCTATGGAGTGATGGGACTGGATGCCATGAACTTAGTTTTTTGAATGTTGACTTTTAAGCCAGCTATTTCACTCTCTTCTTTTACTTTCATCAAGAGGCTCTTTAGTTTCTCTTCACTTTCTGCCATAAGGGTGGTGTCATCTGCATATCTGAGGTTATTGATATTTCTTCCAGCAGTCTTGATTTCAGCTTGTGCTTCATTCAGCCCAGCGTTTCTCATGATGTACTCTGCATATAAATTAAATAAGCAGGGTGACCATATACAGCCTTGACATTTTCCTTTTCAGTTTGGAACCAGTCTGTTTTTTCATGTCTGGTTCTAACTGTTGCTTCTTGACCTCCATACAGATTTCTCAGGAGGCAGCTCAGGTGGTTTTGTATTCCCATTTCTTTCAGGATTTTAAACAGTTTATTGTGATCCACACAGTCAAAGGCTTTGGCACAGTCAATAAAGCAGAAGTAGATGTTTTTCTGGAACTCTCTTGATTTTTCGATGATCCAACAGATGTTGGCAATTTGATCTCTGGTTCCTCTGCCTTTTCGAAAACGAGCTTGAACATTAGAAGTTCACAGTTCATGTACTGTTGAAGCCTGGCTTGGAGAATTTTTAGTATTACTCTGCTAGCATGTGAGATGAGTACAATTGTGCAGTAGTATGAGCATTCTTTGGCATTGCCTTTCTTTGGGATTGGAATGAAAACTGACATTTTCCAGTCCTGTGGCCACTGCTGAGTTTTCCAAATTTGCTGGCATAGTGAGTGCAGTTCTTTCAAAGCAACATCTTTTAGGATTTGAAATAGCTCAACTGGAATTCCATCACCTCCACTAGCTTTGTTTGTAGTGATGCTTCCTAAGGCCCATTTGACTTCGCATTCCAGAATGTCTGGCTCTAGGTGAGTGATCACACCATCGTGATTATCTGGGTCGTGAAGATCTTTTTTTGTACTGTCCTTCTGTGTATTCTCGCTATGTCTTCTTAATATCTTCTGCTTCTGTTAGGTCCATACCATTTCTGTCCTTTATTGAGCCCATCTTTGCATGAAATGTTCCCTTGGTATCTTTAATTTTCTTGAAGAGATCTCAAGTCTTTCCCAGTCTATTGTTTTCCTCTAATTCTTTGCACTGATCACTGAGGAAGGCTTTCTTATCTCTCCTTGCTATTCTTTGGAACTCTGCATTCAAATGGGTATCTCTTTCCTTTTCTCCTTTGCCTTTTGCTTCTCTTCTTTTAACAGCTATTTGTAAGGCCTCCTCAGACATTCACTTTGCCTTTTTACATTTCTTTTTCCTGGGGAGGGTCTTGATCCCTGCCTCCTGTACAGTGTCACGAATCTCTGTCCATATTTCTTCGGGCACTCTGTCTATCAGATCTGGTCCCTTGAATTTATTTCTCACTTCCACTCTATAATCATAAGGGATTTGATTTAGCTCATACCTGAATGGTCTAGTGATTTCCCCTACTTTCTTCAATTTAAGTCTGAATTTGGCAATAAGGAGTTCATGATCTGAGCCACAGTCAGCTCCTTTTCTTATTTTTGCTGATTGTACAGAGCTTCTCCATCTTTGGCCGCAAAGAATATAATCAATCTGATTTCGGTATTGACCATCTGGTGATGTCCATGTATACAGTCTTCTCTTGTTTTATTGGAAGTGGGTGTTTGCTATGGCCAGTGCATTCCATTGGCAAAACCGTGCTAGCCTTTGGCCTACTTCATGTTGTTCTCCAAGGCCAAATTTGCCTGTTACTTCAGGTATCTCTTGACTTCCTGCTTTTGCATTCCAGTCCCCTGTGATGACAAGGACATCCAAGACGGATGGGCCATTGTGGAGAGTTCTGACAAAATGTGGTCCACTGGAGAAGGGAATAGCAAGCCACTTCAGTATTCTTGTCTTGAGAACCCCATGAACAGTATGAAAAGGCAAAAAATGTGACACTGAAAGATGAACTCCCCAGGTCGGTAGGTGACCAATATGCTACTGGAGAAGAGTAGAGAAATAACTCCAGAAAGAATGAAGGGAAACAACACCCAGTGATGCATGTGCCTGGTGATGGACATGAAGTCTGATGCTGTAAAGAGCAATATTGCATAGGAACCTGGAATGTTAGGTCCATGAATCAAGGTAAATTAGAAGTGGTCAAACAGGAGATGGCAAGAGTGAACATCGACATTTTAGGAATCAGCAAACTAAAATGGACTGGAATGGGTGAATTTAATTCAGATGATCATTATATCTTGGAGAAGGAAATGGCAACCCAATCCAGTATTCTTGCCTGGAAAATCCCATGGATGGAGGAGCCTGGCGGGCTAAAGTCTGTGGGGTTGCAAAGAGTTGAACATGACTGAGTGACTTCACTTACTCCCTCACCATTATATCTACTACTGTGTGCAAGAATCCTTTAGAAGAAATGGAGTAGCCCTCATAGTCAACAAAAGAGTCCAAAATACAGCACTTGAGTGTCATCTCAAAAATAACAGAATGATCTCTGTTCATTTCTAAGGAAAACCATTCAATATCTCAGTAATCCAACCCGTAATGCTGAAGAGTGTAGATTACCATGCTGCATCTTCTCGAATGTGACTAAGGACACATGAGCCGTGATAGTTCTGTGTAGAGACTTACTTGAGTTAGTTCCATGAAATGTCCTGATTAGGATTTGAGACACAGAAACCAAATGTTACATTTTAATTATTGAACTGTTAAATTTTTTTAAAAAATGTATGTGATATGTGAATTAGAAAGAGAATCTATTATATAAAAATCAGGTCGTATTTCTTCAAGAATTTGCAGGGACGATTCAGGTACTGGGCTTTGTTTTGAACATGGTCAAGTTTCTCCATAAATGAATCTTGAATAGAGTCCCTAAAATAACCACAATCTTTCCTAACTCATATTGAAACTAGGAAAAAAAAACTCTCCTCTTGCTTTAAAATAATGAAATGAATTATTTTTCTGTGTTTTATAGCATTTCAGGTGTTTCATAATGGAGAATTTTCATATTGGCAGAAAAGGGGGCACCTGGTTCTTCTTTACTTTCCTCTGGTTTTCACTTGCAGAAAGTGGTGAGGGAGATGGTCTGGTGTATATTTTTCTTTTTGAGAAGTACCATTTGGTGTTTCACTTAAGGAGACTGGTTCACCATCAAATCTGTAAATTTTACATGATATTGAACCTTTCTGGACTTAATTTCTTACTTATGGAATAACAGGGTAAGTATATAGTATAATCTGTAAGGTCTTTCCCAGTTTTTTAAAACAGTAGTGATCCCTACAAACAGATCCTCATAGCCACATACAGCATGAATGAGCCCTGCTCATCAGATTTGTAAAGATAGCTGTAGGTCATGCCACGGCAGGAGGCAGCCAGCAACATTATTTCTAGAGAACAACTAAAGCACCTTGTTCAGTTCAATCCAATCACTCAGTTGTGTCCGACTCTTTGTGACCTCAAAGCCAGGCTTCCTTGTCCACCACCAACTCCTGGAGCTTGCTCAAAGTCATGTTCATTGAGTCGGTGATGCCATCCAACCATTGCATCCTCTGTCGTCCCCTTTTCTTGCCTTCAGTCTTTCCCAGCATCAGTGTCTTTTCCAGTGAGTAGATTTAACTAGAAAGCATAATGACACTTATGGCATTATACAAGTATCTCTTTGTTGCTCTTGTTAATTTTTCATCATATTTTAAAATTTGTGATTTGCCATGTATATTTGTGTTTATGCACATGAATGTGTGGTATAATATGGGGGATATCCATGTAGAAATAAAATGAAAACATTTAATAAATTAATTATAGGAGACAGACACATATGGAAGAGGTATTTTCTAAGGCCTATTGGTGTATGCTTTTCTGCATGTGTGTGTGTGTGTGTGTGTGTGTGTGTGTGTGTGTGCGCGCTCGCATGCGCACATAAGTGAGAGAGATGAACACATGGTTTTTACCCATCTGATGTTTATCCCTGCTTTGTTCTAGCAGCAGCTCCTCCCCCAGTTTTGTCACTGACACAGCCCCTCATTGTTGAGCCGTGTGAATTGGTGGGTTTGACCTTACCCTGGATAACAGAGGTAGGCAAGTGAGTCAAGATATCTGAATAGAGCAGTTTATCTCTGTGGTCACATTGACTCGGTAGGAAAAGGGCAGATTTTGAGCCAGATCAATGCGACTTGAATCTTGGGCTTTATTGGTGCTCTTAGGAAGGCTGAACTTTCTTATTCTCTGAGGATGTGTGAGACGGCAATCAGGAGGAGGGATCTGCAGCTACCAGTGACTGTCTCATTCCCATGAATGAAAATCGAGGAGGAGAAAGTCAACCAAGCGAACAGCAGAAGCAGAAGAGGGAGAGAGAGAGGGAGATGAAGATTCGAGTCTCCTGACCTAACCTGACCTAACCTCCTTCTTAAGTCTCCACCAGACTCTTCAACTCTTCAGTTCTGGGAGTCAGTGCATTCCTCTTCTTTTTGCAGCCACTTTACTTTGAACTCAGAGACCCATGATTCAAATTGAGCATGTTTACCAGAGGTTATCTCTGTCTCCTTCTTTACTTCCCTTTGTGTGCACCTTTCAGATTTAACTCAGGCATTATGCTGTCTGAGAATACTTTCCTGAGTCTATTTTTCTTGAGTTAGATGAACATCCTTTGTACTGTGTTGCACTAACCACATACTATTGTTATTATTTGTTAACATCTGTATTGCCTTCACTATATTTCAAGCTCTGTGTGAGTAGGAACCTTTTTTCTCTTCCTTTGTAACCTCAGAACCTATGGGAGGCAGTTGGCTGCCATTTGATAAGTGAAGTTGCTCAGTCGTGTCCGGCTCTTTGTGAACCCATAGACTGTAGCCTACCAGGCTCATTCCCATGAATGAGCTGGCTCATTCCCAGGCTCCTCCGTCCATGGGATTTTCCAGCCAAGAGTACTGGAGTGGGTTGCCATTTCCTTCTCCAGAGGATCTTCCCGACCCAGGGATCAAACCTGGGTCTCCCGCATTGTAGGTAGACGCTTTACCTTCTGAGCCACCAGGGAAGCCTTGATAATTGACTAAATATCATGCAATAAAATTGCAGCCTTCCAAATTTTAAAGACAGAGAAGATGTTCCTGGTTGTCTTCACATCTCTGGGCCAACATGTTTAAATATACTTTTATTTTTACTTTCAACCTATTCACCTATACATTTCCCCACCCTATCCCACTCAGTGGCCTATCTTTCTCAATCTCTCCCTTAGGAGATTTTCACTTAATTATCCATTCATTCAATAAAAGTTTAAGGGTCTCTTAAGTCTTCCCAGGTGGCTCAGTGGTAAAGAATCTGCTTGCCAGTGCAAGAGATGTCGGTTTGGTCCCTGGGTTGAGAAGATGCCTGAAGAAGGAAATGGCGACCCACTCCAGTATCTTGCCTGGGAAACCCCATGGAAAGAGGAGCCTGGCAGGCCACAGTCCATAGGGTCACAAAGAGTCGAACACGACTGAGCAACTGAGCATACACGCACATGACTTAAGAACTGCACTAAACAGGAAGCATATAATGTTAGACAGAACTCGGGTTCTCATGTACATTATAGTCCAGGGTGTGAGACGGAGAACAAAGTCTGATTTGTGCTAGAACTGAAAAAAAGGTAAGAAAACTACAGTGGGATATAGTTTGGGCAAGTCACTGGATGTCTGCTGAAGGAAATTACTTTATACTAAACTCTGAGTGGTGAGCCATTGTTAACTGGTCAACTTGCCTGGGCCATTTCTTGATCTTCTTTGAGGCTCAAGACTGACCCAAATGTTATTTAGCTAATATGAAGAAATTGAGGTCTAATCCCAGATTCTGAACTATTGCACCATTTTAACTCTCTTCCGTATTCAATAGTGGTCCTCCTAACATCTGACTCTGAGGTAATACAAGTTTTTATGAGGAAGGTCATTTGGGATGAGGGCGAAGAAAAGTGAGATGATTTGAAACTTGGATTGGGAATCAGAGTAGTCTTGGAGAATTGCTAGGCTAAGGGTTTTCGTTCATTAAAAGTGATCAATAAAGGAAGTGATTGTACTAAGAAAAAGAAGATATGTTGGCCAGGAAGGAAGGAAAGATTAGGGAATGAGTTATCATCAGATAAAATTGACTTGACACTTTGATATTACATTCAAGAATGAGAGAGAAACTATTAGTTTAACTCACAAACATACAGTATGTCCAGTATTCATCATCTAACCCAGAAGTTTCCATTCCCAAAGTAGGCTATTAGAGTGTACTGATTTCATGGGCGTGCAGTACTTCTCAAGTGGAGAATCACATTATTCTCACCGAGGTCTTTGTGGATATAAAACAGCATTTTAAGAGAAAGCACAGTTTGGGTAACTGACTTCCTAACTCTAGAATTTTATATCATTAATAATCTGATAGCTTGACATAGCTGATTTCATGTGCTATTAGTAGATAGTAGTAAATCCATTGTTACTTTTTTGCTTTTGGTTTTCACAATTTCAGCATAAATTTACTAGAGTAAGAGAATCAAATGATATAGTAAACTTCCAGAAAACAAACAAGGTGAAGTATCAAGGATGAAAAAAAAAAAGATGTTAACAAGGCCCTAGGGATATAAGATTTCCCTGCACATTACATAGGGCTACTAGTGAGAATCCAAAATGTAAATAAGGTTTTGACATTCGAACAGCACAAAACTCCTACCTGTTTTGTTATGTGAAATGTAGAGCATAGTGTTGCTAACTACAGAGAAATAGGAATGCGGACCACAGTTGGCCAGAAAGTCACTGTTACAGAGATTCTGATGGCAGAATGCTCTCTGAGTTTAGGAGCAATTTATTCTGAATATTCACTTTCAATCCTGAGTCAAGCTAACTCCCATTTCAAGTAAAAAGATGCTTTAGATATTGATTAGGGAAGAGCTAGGTACTCTTCCAAAGAAACCTGTATGACTGAAGTTAATTTATTGCTTATGTGGAATCCAAATGTCTGTTTCTAATCAGCAGATGGCTCTCCTCCAAGCCCTTCCTCAGTGTTGGCTCCTCCATCTTCCATAGGAGGCTCCCAAGCTTGTCAGGATCACCTGCGTTAGGTCGGAGCCAGAGCTGAGAGGGTGGAAGAGTCTCAGCCACTGAAAGTCAGACACAGCCTCCACTCATCCGCATGGCCTCACTGATGGAGCTTAGAAAGCAGATCCTGCTGGGCAATTGGGCTGCTGAGGAATGGACCACATGATTTGTGGAATGAAAGTCTTGATACTCCCTCCTGGTCCACTTCTATCAACTCACCATTCATTTTTCTTTCTGGAACAACAACGGAACCTCTGTGACAGCTGACCTTTTGACAACACAGGGGTGAGGGGTAGCAACTCTCTGTGCAACTGAAAATCTGAGTACAGCTTTATAGTCTGCTCTCCATGTCTGTGGTTCGAGATTAATGGGCAGATATAGTCATACTCAATCATGAAGTATTGTAATAGTGTGTGCATGCACGTCATCTCTTGGCGACCCCATGTACTCTAGCTCGCCAGGCTCCTCTGTCCATGGGATTCTCCAGAAAGAATACTGGAGTAGGTTGCCATTTCCTTCTCCAGGGGATCTTGCTGGCCCAGAGATCAAACCCATGTCTCTTGAGTCTCCGGCACAGGCAGATTCTTTACCACTGTGCCACCTGGGAAGCCCTATTATAATATTATAGTAAAAAATCCACAAACAACCAGGCCCTTGGAGTTAAAATCTGTATTGTTCAAGGATCAGCTTGAACTGAGTGAAGCTTAATAGTTCTCAAAGCTTGGTACATATTTTCAAACCAAAATTTGTATTAGATACAGGAGATAGATAGATAATAGGTAGATAGATAAATGCATAGATACTCAAAAAGTTTGCTACATATACACCACCTAGGTAATTCAGACACATACGCTTTTTGAAAATTTTTGGTACCTTAATTTTTCTTTTCAATTTAATAATAAGTTGACTTACTTTTAAATATTCTCAGTAACAATTTTACCTGTCCTAGTCATCAGAACGGAGAAGGCAATGGCACCCTACTCCAGTACTCTTGCCTGGGAAATCCCATGGACGGAGGAGCCTCATAGGCTACAGTCCATAGGGTCGCTGAGTCGGACACAATGGAGTGACTTCACTTTCACTTTTCACTTTCATGCATTGGAGAAGGAAATGGCAACCCACTCCAGTGTTCTTGCCTGGAGAATCCCAGGGACAGAGGAGCCTGGTGGGCTTCCGTCTATGGGGTCGCACAGAGTCGGACACGACTGACGCGACTTAGCAGCAGCAGCAGCAGCAGTCATCAGAAGGCAATGGCACCCCACTCCAGTCCTCTTGCCTGGAGAATCCCATGGATGGAGGAGCCTGGTGGGCTGCAGTCCGTGGGGTCACTAAGAGTCGGACACGACTGAGCGACTTAGCAGCCGCAGCAGCAGCAGTCATCAGAAAAATAGACTTCCTTTTTAGTCTTCACCCTTCTAGGTCTTACTTCTGAAAGACAGGGCTGTGCCTGCGTAGTTCCTATCTCTTCATCAGCTCCCTTTCTTAGTCAGTCACATGTTATGTTAAATTGACTAGAGAAATTGTTTCCTAAAGGAAATTAAAGTGCAGGGTTAAGTGTTATACTGACTTCTATTGGTCACTGGTTCGTGTTCCAGCGATGCTCATACCTCATCAGAAGGCACACTAGAATTAAGACTTCACTTTCTTTGCAGACATAACAAAAGAAAATGACAGGGTTCAAACATTGCCTCAGTGATCAATATAATTGAATGATCTTAATTCCAAATTTAGTCCTATCTGAATTATTAACTTGTATTAAGAATAAAGTCAGAGTGAATTTTATTTGTTGTGTCTATTTCCAAAACTATAAATGTTGGCCATCCCAATGCAGTTTTGAACCATTTTGTCTGCTTCCTTTTTTCTCAGTAATGTGAGAATCATCATCAGATCAGATGATATCATTTCATTCATTCTGTCTGTTATAGGAAGTATTGAATATAAACAAATTTCAGAAGAAAGATGACTAAGGGAAAGGAGAAAAAAATGGATGACAAGTGGATGCTAAGCAAAACTGGTAAGAAAAGAAGAATGGGCAAATAACAAAGCAAAAATTAGCACCTGAAAATAACTGGAATCCAATAGCTCTTGAAACTGTGGAAAAGTGTTTTTGCATTCAGAAAACATGCCTTTTATATTAAGAAAGAAACACAGAGCTTACTAGGTACTTTTGAAATCTAAACCCATTCCTATTCTCTCCTGCATTTAGAAACCAGGCCCTCTTCCTCTCTGAACCTCAACTTAATGCCCAGACTTGATGGGACAGTTCAGTGGTTTGGCTAGAACCTGTCTGAAACATGTATCAAAAGGGTTAGTGGCTCCCACTCACCACCGTTCAGCAGCCTTCATTTTTAAATGGATATCAGTCTTGTTGAAAGATTTACTTTATTGTGGGGAGTTGCAATATTTCTCTATCCTGCCAATAAGCCTCTGTGGTAAGATTAGCTCTGTCTTTTTAAAGAAAATAACTCTAGACATTTACTTTATGGGAGCTGCCTTACTGATCATAGCTATTCATTCACATGGAATATAAATAAATATAAATACAATCAATCATGAGAAGACCTCAAAAATTCTTGTAACTCATTACAGATCAGTAGCCTAAAGTTTGGGTGTATATTTAAAAAGCTTATAAATTGAAAAGTTCCTAGCCTCTAATTTCTCAAAGGTATTCTTCTCCTTCTTATCTATTTTTAAAAATTATTATTCCCAGAGAATAAATACAATGGAAGCCATTATTCCTTCTTTATTCACAGATTTCCTTCTTAATCTCCAAGATTTACTATCAACTTTGTTATGATAATCATCTGCCCCAGTGATTCCTGAACTTTGGAATTTTACCTAAGAGAAATCACTTCATACCTAAATAATAATTAGAAAGCAACATGAGATTAACAATCTTTTATTTTGCAAATTCACATATTACAAAAAGTCTGAGTAATGTCATCATTTTTTCATGAATCAAAAGACAGTTTTATACCCCCATTAAATCAATATTCTTGTCATGAAAAGTTTGCCACATTTTTCTTACTTTTCACATTCTGTTATTCTTTCAAAAACCAGCACAAATCCATGTACTGATCTATAAGAACTCTTTTCTGCTATATGATCACATAATATTCTTTAGTTACCTTGTTAATTTCATACTATATCCTATTTAGCATACTTTGAAATACATTTGAAATGCTCTTATGTGTGTAAGGGCGTTCCTTTCAGTGAGTCAGTCTCTTGCCTTCTAATGTATGTCTAAGTAGAGAAGCAGCTCCAAATGAATGAATAAAATGCAAAGATGGAAGTATCTCCCAATCCTCTTTACATAAAAGGAGAATCTCCTCTACTTGATAGAAAAATTATTACAACTAAACAGTGCTATACATAGTTGTTAATTTTCTCATCAAGATGCACACTTACTCATGGACAAGGAGGACTTGCTAAGGTGGCAGTCTGCTGTTTGAATTAGCCTCTTTCCTTTAGAAACACTGGATGCTCACTCAAGGTAGCTCTAGTTGAGGGGTACTTATGGTAAGGATTGGGAGTTTGAAATTGTCAGGTACAAACTAGCATATATACGAAGGATAAACATCAAAGTCTTATGGTATAGCACAGGGAACTGTATTTAATATCCTATGATAAACCGGAATGGAAAAGAATATGAAAATTTGTGGTGTGGCATGTGTGCAGTCAGTCATGTCTGACTCTTTATGACCCCATGGACTGTAGCCTGTCAGGCTCCTCTGTCCATGGAATCTTCCAGGCAAGAAATACTGAAGCAGGTTGCCATGTTCTTCTCCAGGGGATCTTACTGACCCAGAAATCAAGACTTCATCTCTCGTGTCTCCTGCACTGACAGGCAGATTCTTTAGCACTTGTACCAACCAAGAAGCCATATAGCAACCTGGCTTCCCTGGTGGCTCAGAGGTTAAAGCGTCTGCCTCTAATGCGGGAGACCTAGGTTCGGTCCCTGGGTCAGGAAGATCCTCTGGAGAAGGAAATGGCAACCCACTCCAGTATTCTTGCCTGGAGAATCCCATGGATGGAGGAGCCTGGTGGGCTACAGTCCACGGGGTTGCAAAGAGTCGGACATCACTGAGCAACTTAACTTTCAACTAACATGTATGCATACATACATATATATATATATGTATGTATATATGTATTAACTGAGTCATGTTGCTGTATACCAGAGATTAGTACAACACTATAAATCAACCATAGTTCAATAAAATGAAAAAAATGTGGGAAATTCCCTTAGAAATGCTTCAGAGGGACAATTGAGGGATAGAATCTTACCATCACCCCATAGGAAAGTGTAGAAGGATCTTTCCTCAAGAGAACAGGATATAGGTTTTAGTTTCAGGAGCCACGGAGGCAATAAAATCTGGACTTCTAAAATAGTGACCCATAAGTTAACATAACTTTCTACCCTATAGCTTTAATTTTCTCTCAATACCTATTGGCATATTTTTTTTTGCTTTGCTATGTATCAGTTAAACTTCTGCTTCTTCATCGTTTCTGTTTCTTTGCAATTCCAGTTCACAATATAGCATAATAATAAGGATCATGGGTTCTGTACTGATATAGATCTGGATTTGACTGCAACCTCTATAAATAGTCAACAGCTCAGACATATGTAATAAAATTTATCTCATTAAATTTTCAAAAATAATAATTAATTTAAATTAAAAGAAGAGATAATGCTAGTAAAATAGCTTCTCTCTTGCAGTGGTCAATACTATTGATCATTATCTTATTATTCTTTTATTAGTTCCATATTGTGTGCATGCTAAAGTTGCTTCAGTCGTGTCCAACTGTTTGTAACCCTATTGACTGTAGTCCACCAGGCTCCTCTGTCCATGGAATTCTCCAGGCAAGAATACTGGAGTGGGTTGCCATGCTCTCCTCCAGGGGATCTTCCCGGCCCAGGGATCAAACCTGCATCTCCTGCGGCTCCTGCATTCCAGGCAGATTCTTTACCACTGAGCCATTGGGGAAACTGTATTTCCATATTACTAATTTAAATTCCAAAGGAAACTATCTTTTCACTATCACCTCCCATAGCAAGACATTTCATGGGTATATAGCGAGCCTATAAATTGGCTGTCTTAGGGTAAGTTACCCAGTCTTGTCCTAATCACTATGGAAGGGACATAAAGTTAAGGTTCTAATAACTAATGTAAAATATAGTCCTATAGATTTACCCTCTAGTAGAAACCTAAGACAAGGCTGTTTTGCTTAGAAGAGCTGTGGGTATAATAGATTTATGGTATAATTGACACACTGAGTTCATTTACCAAGAAAGAATTCAGAAGATACTCTTTTGTGAAATAAGTGCACCTTATCCTATGATTAGCTATTTATGTAATATTGGGATTTGAGAGATCCTGGTATCTTACTAGTATTTCACTGGTATATACATATGACATGCTGAAACTAAGAAATGGAAACCAACCAAAGGGAACTAAATAAAAAGGCAGTGCATGTAGTTAGAGGGTTTTGAACCTGTAGACATGTTTAGACCAGGTTCATTTCAACATACGGGCAGAACATTTGGTTAGGTTATTCTTACTGTATCCAAACCCATGATAACGCCCTACTTTGAAAGACAGAGATATAGAAACAGTATAATTACCGATGGAAAACTAGTGCAGATAAAATAAGAATAACCTAAGCTTTAATTCAAACCTCAAACCATAAGCCCAGCCCAAGACTTTTTTTAGGTTCTTATAGGTTCAGATAACTTTGGACTTTCATAAAACTTTTTCTCAAAGTGACACTTCTTACTCTGTACCCACAAGAATAAGTGGGGCAAAAATAGAGTACAGGACAACTCCTGTTCAGAGCTTGAGTTCCTGGCTGGGCTTTTACAATCGCTTGCCAGCTGATGAACAAAAATGAAGAGAGAATGTAAGGGATATATGTAGGTAATCCAATTTAACATTCATTATTGACTCCCTGGAAGGCCCTAAAATGCTATCAGATGACACAGAATTTAATCTTAAAGAATAAGACTATGATTACATAATATCTAATCAACAAGAGCAAGTACAGAGTAAAATTCCCCGTCTGTATACATCTTTATCTTTCTTGGTATTCTACTTCCTGCCAAATCTCAGTGACTTTATGACAATAGAATTTTCTTTTTACCTACTTCTTATTTTTTCCCCCTATTTTTTCTATATATCCTTTTCTTGTTTTATCTTTTTTCCTTTCTTTCCCTCTCCTGTTTTATTTCCTTTCTTATGTATTAAATAAGGACTGAACGCACAGTACTCTACTAGAAAAGCTAGGGGAGAATTATAAGACCACTTCTGTGATCCCAGGAAGTGTGTCACCAGCTATCTGTTCCCTGAACAGAGGGGCTGCAGAAGACTTATCCAACACCTTTCTAATTTGACTTTAAATTGAAATAGTCTGTATCACTTTCCTTTTCCTTTCATTTTTTATCTATTAATACAAAATTGTATTACCAAAGCATCCTTCCTGATGAGACTGTAATGGAAAGTGTACTGTTTGCCTGCCTAGGCCCCTCCTTCCCTTAGGAACCTGTTTCTTCCCCACATCCTCCATGCGGTTCTGATGAGATTGCTGTGCAAGCCACAGCTGACAGGTCCATATGCAGGCCCAGGCAGAGGTGGCTAGTCATGCCTTGTTTATCAAATGAGCCTAAATGAAGAGAGGCAGTCCCTTTCCAGTGGCCATGTTCCTTGTAATAGGGAGGGAGCCAGTCTGAGAATGAAACCAACTATCCACAGAAAAGGGGGTATGAAAGCAGAGGAGAGGGTCCTGATGGAAGTATTCCTTGCCTCAAATTGAGCCTGAGACAGAGGAGGAACCCTAACTTGCCACACTTGACTCTGGAAACTTACGGGACATTCATAAAGAGGCAGCAATAATTCAAGTCATGACCAAGCAGAGTTTGAAGCACTTTAATTCTTTTTTCAGTTTGATTAGTTCACTACAGTTGCTGTCATTATCCTGAAGGCATCCTGAATGAGATAAAAGTTGAGCGACAGACAGTTCAAGAGGGTGCTAAGTCTAAGAGAAAAGCTGCAATTTGTTGAGATGAAGAGGACTTCATTGTCCCAAGAGATGTGCCTGTTGGAGATTCTCAAAGAAAAAAGACAAGTGATTTTAAACCCTGAATTAATCTAGTGTCAAACAGAATTCCATTCAAATTCCAACTCTGTCTTTTAAGAACTGACCGACTTTGGGTGAGTTACTTGACCTTTGTATTTCTGTGTCTTGATGTTTAAAATGAGACAAAAATACAACCCAAATTGCAAACTCATTTTAGGATTAAAAACACCGCTTGTGTACAGCTCTCATGAAAGTAGGTGATGCACAGTAGACACTAAATAAATGGTAGTCACTGTTATTGATGAACATTTCTGAGAGAGCCATGCCAGGGCAAGCTCCTCCGGTCAATTTCATTCTCTTCAAATGAGCAGAAATAGTTTTAGATCCTGTGGTCTTCTGCTGGCTGAAGGGAGGAGTAACTGCAATGAAACCACTCCTTCAGGGAGAGTGTTACAGCTGAAGTCACCTAACGTGAGACAGCAGTGGGGTGGTTTCAGGGAGATCATGGACCAGAGAGGAAGGGACGTTTTTGAAATGGATTAATCAGACTTTGATTTGTCATCTTCTCTGGTTATAAGAGTGAGATAACTATGTTTAGAGTGAACCCTTATAAATTGATATCCTTCAAATTATACGCACTGCAATTTTATGTAGGAACACCGGATCCTTCGTAGGAAGAGTCCAAAAAATGACCTCCTGTTTAATGCTGCTTATTTATTCAACACATATTCATTGGTCCCCTTTACAGGTCAGACATTATGTTTGGTACCATGATAAAAAGAGTTAAGATCCTCTGCCTTCATAGAGTTTCCTGTCAAATCTGTTTCTTTAATCCTTTGTTAGGACTGATACTCATTTCCAGGGAGTTCCCATCTATGACCTCTGTAACTATTTTATGACTAATTTTTCCCCAAGGAATACATTGTGTAATTGGATACTGGCCAGCTGCATTTGCATCATCACAGGTTGAATACAATGGAAGAATCATTTCTAATGTGAGCCATTTCTGCTCTGTTTTTCATCATAACTTTGGTAAGAACCTGGAAAATGGCCTGGTGCTTCTATAATGCTTATTTTGATGTCTACTTTTGCTGTCAACTCTTCCAAATACCGTGTAACACTGGCACTTATTCTCAGTGGTTTGGCACAAAGCTCAGAAGCGATTAAATCAAAGTATATCATCCCCCCAAAAACTGTTTTTGTACATTTTTGTCCTTCAAGTTTCTGGCCATATATCAGCACTACTCTTTTTGTCTTTTTACTCTTATTTTTGTTTTATTTTATTTTATTTACCAAACTTATTTTAGAGTAAGATAGAGTAAAATATTAGAGGGAGGCAGTACACAGAATGAGAGACAGATGATTTTTACAGTACATTTGAAATGCTCAAAATGTGATTTTGAATTGGTACTAGGGATCTCCAGCTGGGGAAGAGAACAAGTATTCTGATTTCTATTTTGCAGATAAGAAATGGACACACCTCAGTTATAGTCATATGACAAATCAGTAGTGCTGTCAAGGAGGGACTGTAGTCAAGATTTCTAGTCAAATGTGCCATTTACTTCATCAAATGAAACTGAAATATATGAATACAATAATGTCAGTTCAATGAATCACTTGCTTCATTATCTTTGAGTTCTGCCTCCCATGATCTATGTAGGCTATTAAGCCAGGATTAAATAATGAGTCACCTACTGAACTTTAGAACAATTCAGGCATAAAACAGACTCTGCTTTGCCCCAAACTTACTTTACCCATTGCCGGCAGGAAGAAATACAGAGAATGGCAGTTTCTACCTGCACATAGGCATATACATACACACACACAGGTATATGAACAGTCACACATGAAAGAAGAGAAAAAGTTAAGAAGTGGATGGTTAAATAATCAGTCTTTCAAAGGACTGAGACTGACTCCATGAAATGAATGCCCTTTCTCTGCAGAGCTTATTTTGGAAAAAAAAAAAAAAAAATGGCTTGAGATACAGAGGATAAAGCTAGCAAAGAAGCACCAACTCTATTCCAGAACTTGAGGCAGGCTTGTTATACAGGTTATCATAGTGCAACCTCTCAGACACTTTGATGTAGCTCTTATATTCATTATGTTTACAAAACATGTTTACAAAAAAGGAAGATTAGGTAGTTGCTAAAATCCACGTAGTGAGTGAGCGATAATCTATTATGCACACCTCATGTCTAACTGACTCCATAGCCCATGCTTTCCCTTTTCTACCATACTGTGTAATAGGGACTAACTATTAGGACAAAATAGTAAGGTTTTGTTTTTGCACTTGTTGAATAGGTGGGGGTTGACTATCAGCTTAAAAATGAAAGAATGCTTCAGAAATATGTTATATCTCTAGTAGTTTATCAATAACATGGCATCCAAAAGAAAATTCTTTGAGGATTTTTTCTGGATCTTTTAAAATTCTTTGGCTTTCTCACTGTGGAATAAATTGTGGGCCTCTTTTTTGCATCTATTTTATGGTTAAAGTCCCTTGTGGAAAATTTATTTATATGCTTTATTATTTCATTTATATTTTTGTTTTTCTTCACTGAGACTTCAAAATATAACATTTTTATGATAATTATGAAAAGAATATGGAAATACAGAACTAATTGATGCTTTACTATATTCACTAGTATTTCTTCTGATACGTGTGCTCACTTTGCCTTTTTCCTCCTATTAGTCAAATGTGATTATCTCTTACTCTGTATCCTAGGATGTTTGCACATATAAATTAGGAATATTGGGGTTAACTTCTATGTGTAACAAAGAGTAATGATTTATATACAATGGGCTAATCAGTCCAACTTTTGCTTCAAGGAGTTAAAATGTTATAGGCACCATTCAATTCCATATTGTTCATTTTCTCAGATGTTGTACTAATGAAAATAATTGTCATTTTTTTAAACAATTTCATGACTTTCATACATCTTATTTTGTCAGTTGGTTTTACAAAGGGCACACAATAGCACCATCTTAGCATGGTTGGGTCAGGCCAAATGAGGTGCTGGAAAAGGAAGAAGCCATGCAGGAATGCTGCCTCCTGGCTCTTTTAATTAGGTACAAGCTGAAATACCCAAGGTTTCAGGAAAGAGGCTGCGTGAGTGAGTCATGTGTATATTAAGACTTCCCTTTAAACCCCTGCATTCTTTTCTACCATGTCTAGTGGACACTATGTTCTTCTATAATTATAAATGTATGTTTCCCATCACCACAAAGACTTCTCATTCCTTGAAGGAAATGCAGCTTCAACAGGCTTACATTGTGAACGGCAGGCCCCCTTCTGAGCGCTACCACTGCTTCGGGGTGATTTCTCCTCTAACTCATCCACAGTAATACCACTGGCCAGCTTGGTGGTGCCTCTTACCATGTTGAGATTGGCCTGAGGCTTTGGCAGTTTCGACTTTTGAAAAGAGCATCTTTGAATTTTGATAGTGAAAATCTCAGTATTGTCTAAAAATATACTTATATAGCATGCTCCCTTACTATCTAAAGAAAGGGTTCCAGGCTTTCGTGATTCCAAACCTCACACATAAAGGATTTTAAAGGAGAACAGGCACTTTAATTAGAGGATAAACTTCACATTGAGACTGTTTCAGTTGTTAGTTGCTGAGAGTCAAAAGTAAAGTGACATCCAACAGAAGAAAGGATCTAGAAATATAAGTTTAAAATGTGATGATCTAAAAAAACATGTACCATACTTTAAGACAGTAGCAGTTTGAGAGGAAAATATGTTCTATTTTTAACCAACTTTTTTTAAACTCTAACAATTACACTTTTTGAAAGTTTCTCCAGATAGCAGCTTCCAAGTATGAAGTCATGTCTGTCAATAATTATAACAGCTTACACAAACTTGTGCCAGGCACTGTGCTAAGCTCTTTTTAGGGGTAATCTTTCATAATCTTTTCAATTAACCTATAGAATTACTAGTATTATCTCATTTAACATATGAAGAATCTGAGGTGCACAAAGGTTGAGAAAGTTGCCCAGAATCATACAGTTCCAAGGTTGTATAACTAGGTTTAGACACCAGACTGTAAGACTTTATCACTTGTGCGTATAACATGTATGCTATGCTCTCACAAATATTTAAGGCACCCAACGCAAAAATTGAAATCTGCCTCTACAGATTTTTGGTGGTGCCCAACCAAATAATATTCCCCCAAGTGTGTTCTCACAGTGGCGTATCAGAACTGACTTATGGCAGTCCCTCCACCTTATTGACCGTTTTGCTTTCTGCGGTTTCAGTTACCTGTGCTCAACCATGGTCTGAAATTATTAGATGGAAAATTTCAGAAATAAAAATTGTTAAATTTTAAGTTGTCTGCTAAGTCACATGAGGAAATTTTGTGCTGTTTTGTTCTGTCTGGCCCAGGATCCCCAACCATTGACATCTTCTGCTCCTGACATCCAACCATGGACATAGCGGCTTGATGATCCAGGGTCACCTGAAGGAAATGATCCTCTCAATAGAAGCCACAATGTAGCTCATCGTGCACGTAGGTATTTTATCATCTTACCTCCTCACAAGAAGCACGCACAGCACAACAAAATATTTTGAGAGAGAGCGAGCTATCACATTCACATAACTTTTATTGCAGTATATTGTTCTATTATTAGTTATTATTGTTAACTGTTACTAATCTCTTACTCCAGGGCCTAATTGACGAGATAAATTTTATCATAGGAAATATGTATTAAAAAATGCAGTACATATAGGGTTTGGTACTATCTGTTGTTTCAGGCATCCACTTGGGGTCTTGGAACATATCCTCCACAAAATCCAACAGAGAAATAATCTTTCCTAAATGAGGATAACAATAAAAGAGGTATCATTTAATGAGTGTTTACCATATCCTAGGTAGTGCTAAGTGCTTTAGAGAAATGTTCTCATCTTAATCCTCTCATAGCTCTATCAGTCAGGGGTTATTATTTCCATTTTGAGTATGTGGTGATTTTGGCTTAAAGAAATTGTTCAACTTGCTCAGAGGCACATGGTAAGGTGTGGAGCAAGAACGGAATGGGCACCTGCTTGTTTTGATTCCAAGTTCCATGCTCTTGAATTGTAGCACTAAATTGCTTTCACACAGAAGGACACAAACATACACAGATCCATTTACTGATCATACACATTGAAGCAGACATTCTACTGGGAAGTTTATATACGGAATTTCTTGACCTTACATACCCCTTTTATCAGTTTTCATTGTATTCATTTTTCAGATGAAAGGATATTCCTCAATCACTGGATTTTTTTCCCCCCACATAAAGTTTGGAGAAAACAAGAGGTAAGGTCCAAAGACCAGAGAGAGGAGACTCCAGTGCTGGTCTGACTGGGGCCAGTTCTCCTTTATCTATTCTATAACACTAGTAGGGCAAAGGAGGCCCTGCAATCGCACACTCACGAGCAACTAAAATTGACAACCTCCTTTGAGAATTCATGGAAATTTTCACACATCAACCTTCACCATCAGGAAGGTCACATTGAAACTTTAATGTAAATAATACACACTTCTCTCTTTAGAACTCTGACAACCACAGCAACTTTCACCCAATAGTCAGTAGTCAGTAGTAGTTATAATAATAATAATGGATTTTTATTATCCTTTCACTGTTCAAAATACGATTTTCACAGTGCTGCTGAAAGGCAGTATTCTCTCTTCTGCTTCGCTAATGTGCTTGGTACTAAACTGGTTTTAGCACAAACTGCTTTTATGACCTTATACTATGCCATTGGCTAGGGATGAGAAGTTTTTATTGGCCTCACCACCGAATCTGCAATGTCCAGATAAGTAGAATCATTTTTTATGGTATCAGATGTTTTTTAGACACTCATTCTGATACACTCTTATTGATGACTTTGCTTCCAAAAATACAAATGCAAGGAAAAATGCAGAATATTATGAAGTGTTTTTCCAACTCTGTGTAGCTTGAAGAAGATGGAAGCCATGTTGTGAGTGACAGCAAAAGCTTCAAAGATGTTTCTTTCTCTTCAGCAGCTAAGTCACGTCCGACGCTTGTGACCCGATGATGTTTATCACTTACCAAAAGCTGAAACCCACCAATGACTATGCTGACTTAAACTCTAAGAAGGCAGAGGATTAAACAGTAGAAATGGAGATACAAAATATCAATCAGGAAGACCCATAAAACCTGGGAAGACAAGCACAGCCCAACATGCCAACATGACAGGAGCCTCCAGATAAAGTGAAGAATCCAAGCTCCCACATGTGGGTGTGTTTGAACCAGCCATCAATGTCAGATAGAGTATCTTGAGTCATTTTATCTCAGTGATTCACAAGCAGGTCTGGGCCATCCCAAGGAGACTTTGCTTGATGCGCAAAATGAGATAATGAACCTCAAAGCAGCCTGAGATCTAGGCTTTACTCTAATCTTGGCTTAGATTCTGGCCTCATCTGTGATAACTTGCCCATCCTGAAATGATGAGGTTGGCACTGCCAAGCCCTGCCCAGCTCACCCTGGATGGTGAGACAGTGGTCAAAACCACCAACTATAGGCTGAAAAAGACCCTCTCATCCTGCCCACCTCTGAACCGATTTTTACCCCAGGCAATTGGACAAAGAAACATCATTCTAAGGTTGTCAAACTTAATCTCAAATCACTCTCACTGCCATTTCAGCCTTGACCTTGGAATCTCAGTCTCCATCCACGTTGTTATCCAATTCAGGTGATTAGATCTGTGCCTGAGTCTCACATTTAATAACTTCTCCAATCCCCTAAGATCCATAAGCCTAGGAACTCCCTTAACTTTTCAGACAAGAGAGTTATGCTCTTAAATACCATTAGGTACTGTTGGCCTGCTGTCGATTGAATTCTTTATCAACATGTCCCACCAGCCTGACTAGAGCAATAAACCCACTCAGTTCTGGATAGCAGGTCTGACCTTTAAATATCACCTGCCTTACTGCACAGGTATCTATGGATCACAGCACAGGTTCTGGGTTCAGACTCTGTGGGCTTGCAGTTTCCCCATTTCCTGGCAGGAGACTTGGGAAAATTCATTTCCTTTCTATAACTTAGTATCTTTGGCTAGAAGAAAATTTAGGGTAATAATAACTGTGCCCGTCTCATAAAGCTGGTGTGATTAATGAACTGATGTCATCAAAGTACATAATTATTCATTTTCAATAAATAGTCATCATTCATTTCTCATTAGAAATTATGCTACAAATGGGTGTAAAATTCCATTCGGATTTAAGCATTTGATCATGTTAGATGTTGTTCTGTTGTTCTTTTCCTTCCTATACCATGTTCTTTCTCCTATGTCTTATTGCCTTCTAGAATTGACACTTCTGTATTTAGGACAGGTCCAGATTCCTCCTCTTCTATGCCTGTCTCATTCTACTGTAATCAGTGTTGTCTGGCCCAATAAAAGCTGAAGAATTGAAGAGATTAGGCCTTAGAATGGAGCAGGATAATATCCTAGGATTGATTTCTGAAGACTTTTTACTTATGTGGTTCTAGAATGGAGAAATTGATGAATTATTGATAAATGATGAATTGATGAGTTAAAGGTGTGCTTTGCCAAAGTTACTTGAAAATAATGCCCTCTTCTAAATATTATTATTATTTTATTTTATTTTCTTGGGCTTTATTTTATTTTCTTGGACTTTATTTTCTTGGGCTCCAAAATCACTGCAGATGGTGACTGCAGCCATGAAATTAAAAGATTTGCTCCTTGGAAGCAAAGCTATGACCAATTTAGACAGTGTATTAAAAAGCAGGGACCTTTGCCAAAAAAAGGTCCATCTAGTCAAGGCTATGGTTTTTCCAGTATGGATGAGAGAGTTGGACTATAAAGAAAGCTGTGTTGAAGAATTGGTGCTTTTGGACTATCGTGTTGGAGAAGACTCTTGAAAGTCCCTTGGATTGCAAGGAAATCCAACCAGTCCATCCTAAAGGAAATCAGTCCCGAATATTCATTGGAAGGATTGATGCTGAAGCTGGAGCTCCAATACTTTGGCCACCTGATGTGAAGAACTGACTCATTTGAAAAGACCCTGATGCAGGGAAAGTTTGAAGGCAGGAGGAGAAGGGGACGTCAGAGGACAAGAAGGTTGGATGGCATCATCAACTCGACGGACATGAGTTTGAGCAAGCTCTGGGAGTTGGTGATGGACAGGGAAGCCTGGCATTCTGCAGTTCATGGAGTTGCAAAGAGTTGGACATGACTGAGCAATTGAGCTGAACTGAACTATTATTCAGTCCTGTGTGCTTTCAAGTGCTATCAGAAGAAGGGGAGAGAAAACAGTCATGTACCATTTCTTCATATTTTCCAAGAAAATTTTATCTTCAGACATACTTGCCCTTCTTAAGTTTAGCCAAAAGCAGCTGATACACTGGCTGGATCATGATTCCTGTCGGTCGATCAGACACAAGTCACTGCCTCATGTCTTAGACACTGACTTTTCAAAGCAGCAATACAGCAACTCTGTTACACTCAAAGAAACAGGGAATGGTATCTTCTTAATGCTTTTTGATTCAAAAGAAGTTGCCATTCTTACCTGCTGACATAGGAATAAATCTACAGGAACCAAGTCAAGAAAACTTATGTGCAATTTCCATTAATAGGATCTCTGTGGCAGGGAAGAAAGAAACAAAGCCAAGAAGAGCCATCAATAAATTTTTCAGTGTTGCTGAATCAGGAATTGGTAGTCTGAAGGGTTTACTTAGCTCAATTTCTGATTGAGGATTATGGCATTGTGGTTCAACTGGATAAAGCTTAAAGACTTCCTTTTATACTATTTTTAGTTTCCATTTTTTTCTTGTGTTTTCTGCCTATTTTCTTTAATATCCAAATATTCTTCCTTACAATATGAAAGTTTCTTATTGATAGAAGATTGATTCATTACTTTATGGTCTTATGAAAGCTATTTCTTCTGAACAGAAAAAAAAAGGTATAAATGTATATATTCACTACTTCTAGTGTATTGAAATCACAAAAACATTGTATACTCCCTCAACTTTATCCAATTTCAGTAAGTGATAGATAAGCTGTCTAGGTTTTGGTGGGCAGAAAGCTTTATCACAATTTGATTCAGGGACCAGGCTTTGTAAAAACAATGACAGAACAAAAAGAAATGGCAGCTATAAGAACATTTTTAAAAATCGAGATTGCTTAACTTGGAGAGAGAAAATGATAACAATGCTTAAATATATCAGAGTGAAGATAACCAGTTTCCTTTTCTGTTTTCCCCAGAAAAGATAAAACTTGAAGAGAATGTTTAGATTTTAGTAAGAATGTGGGTTGACATATGGAAGAATTTCTTCACTTAGAAAAATTGAATTCTAACTCATGGTCATGGGCTCTTGATCTCCAAAGACATTGAAACAGCCTTCCACGTCGGATATTATTTATATAAGATTATAAGATGGCAAGAGGCCAGATCATGTATTTTCTCAGTGTTTGTCTAATTTTGTAGTAAAAGTCATGGCTACAAAGCTTCGAGCCCTTTCCAGGTGACAAGTACTTTTTATTCATTATTTCATTCAATTCTCAGGGTGACCCTAGGAGGTTAGTATCACTAGCCTTTTCAGACTTAGGAATAGGTTCAAATAGGCTGACTAAACTGCCCAAAGTGTCAGGGGATGGAGCTGAAACTTGATCACAGATCACCTGTGTCCCAACCTTAAATTTTTAACCATTAAGTGTAAATGTACTGTCATTATTGTTACCAAAAACCCAGCCTCTCTGTACACCAGTGCCCAATCAAATCCCAGAGACAAGAGTTTTATGTGAAGTAGAAAAGGACAAAGACAGTAAAGAATTCACCTACAATGAAAGAGACATGGGTTCAGTCCCTAGGTTGGGAAGATCCTCTGGAGAAGGGAATGGCTGCCAGCTCCAGTAGTCTTGCCTAGAGAATTTATGGACAGAGGGGCCTGGTGAGCTATACCCCATGGGGTTGCAAAGTGTTGGACATGACTGAGTGACTAACACTTAGAAAAAGAGAGCTTTATTGCTTTGCCAGGCAAAGGAAGACACATCAGGTTTCTGCCTCAAGAACTATGTGTCTCCACCCTGGAGGGTTTTTATAACAGTGTTCAAAGGCAGGGAGTCTGACAAGATTAGGGTGTGAGCAGGGTGTGCACTCACTTAATCTCACCTCAGGTGGTCTGGTCTCCTAATCTCATCTCCTGATGAGCTTCCCTGGGCCCTTTAATCTTGCCTCAGGTCCTTTCTTGGCTGCTCCTCCTTGATTAGCAACTGTTACAATACACCCTTTGGAACTCAGGAAAGGTCAGGGAGGCTGGAGTTCTGCCTACAAGAAATGAGGGACAGAAAAGCCTCCATGCCTGGGAGCCCCACAGGGTCCCATTCAGTCTCACTGTAACACTGACCTCCATATTGAAAAATGTCAGAGTTTAATTTTGAAAACCCGTTTCACAATCAAGTTTTTTCCTACCCTCTGTCCATACTCAGCTTCACTCTGAATTTCAGTTCTTGTTTTTTTAAACAATGCCTGTCTTTTTTTTTTTAATTCCTATTTCAGATGTCAAGATTAGAACCTACCATTGAATCAACCTTTTCAGCCCTATCAATATTTCATATTTGAAATGTAACTCAGCTGAATACTGAAAGGATAGGTGTGTCATGGCCAATTCAATCACTGAGACATAGAAACTGTAGAAATAAAGCTCAAAGCCTTTGGTTAAGAATAACCAGCTTGTTCCTGATAGCTACACCCCAGGCTTTTCTGTCTACTTTTACTTCCCTGTGAAATAGGCTTAAGCCACAGCATCTCAGATTAGAAATATTTTTCAGGCAAATGCCTGTCGGTAGCATAAGCAGGGTTGGCCTGAGAAAAATCATAAAGTAGGTCAACTTCAGTTTGATCCCCACCCAACTGTTTTCTCAGCATCCTTGTCCATGATCCATTTCAGGTTCTGTTTCTATTCTTCCTACCACAGTGACCAGTGTTTAAATGCTTGAGATGCTTGGTACAGTCTCACCTTTGGTCTCCTTCCTCCCCACTTCATATCCATATCAATGCCTGTTTGGGTTTCTGTTTCTCCTGTTGGCTTCACTATTAGGGAAAGTTAAAGTTAGTTGAAAGTTAAGTCACTCAGTCGTGTCCGACTCTTTGCAACCCCGTGGACTGTAGCCCACCAGGCTCCTCCATCCATGGGATTCTCCAGGCAAGAATGCTGGAGTGGGTTGCCATTTCCTTCTCCAGGGGATCTTCCTGACCTAGGGATCAAACCCACGTCTCCCACATTAGAGGCAGATGCTTTAACCTCTGAGCCACCAGGGAAGCCAGGCTGCCATATAAGGAATCTACCACCAGCAGGTTCAGAATCACATTGTACCTATTGCCTGTTATTCCCGACAAAAAGAAGATGATCTCTTTAGAAGAGGCTGTATGTCAAATTAACTTAACATCTGCAACATACCTATCTCCAAAGCAACTCTACTTGTTAGGGAAACAGAGGATCCTGGTTGGTTGACCCTAGGTCATGCCTCATCCCCCTAGCAGGAAACAGATAGAAATATACTGGTAGATTCACCTGAAGTATACAGAAGAAGTTTTACAATAAACATAGATTTCCATCACTGAAATAAGTGATAAATGTCACCATAAAGGGGAAAAAAAAACCCCTTCTATTTTGCATAATCTTGGCTATCTTTCCTGATTTGGGAAGATCTTTTATGTCTTATTTCACTCTTGGTTAGTAGAGTAATATATTGGACATGATATTTTAGTCAAGGATGAGTCAATTGTAATAAAAATGGAAACAATCTAGTTTTGATGCATCATTCAACCTTCCTTTCATTTGGAAGTCAATGTCAGATTATGTCTTTATTTAATATTATTGATAAACCATTCTATTTTATTCATGAAAATTCAGATTTCGAATTTCAAGTATACAAGTACATATTTTAAAATATTTGAAAGTCAAAACTGATCATTTCTGTTTAGAAAGTGAAAGTGAAGTCGCTGAGTCATGTCTGACTGTTTGCGACCCTATGACTGGAGCCTTCCAGGCTCCTCCATCCATGAAATTTTCCAGGCAGGATGCTGGAGTGGGTTGCTATCTCCATCTCCAGGAGATCTTCCTGTCCCAGGGACTGAACCTAGGTTTCCCACACTGCAGACAGACTTTTTACCATCTGAGCCACCAGGGAAGCCCAAATCCCACAAATATTAGATTGAACCAGCTGAAGTTACTGATATTTGACTATTTTTGACCTATACATAGGGCAATCTCTTATGGATCAACCTGATACATATTTACCATCTGGCTGGGTATATAGGTATATTTTTTATATGCTCCATGTGTTGCTGTATTGTAGTCATTAAATGTGTGACAGTTTTTGGAGAAAAGAATAATCAGATTAAAATGATGGTTTGATGATGAGTCACTTGTTAATCAATTCAATGATTAGTGCAGATTAAGTGATGAGTAGCCAAACAACTGTGCAAAGAAGTACTATTGTTATTTGATCATTGAAAATAATCAAAATATAACTTTGCACCAAGGCTTTTTTTCTCTCTTTCTCTCCCCTAACAGCAATGTGAGAGTAATCAATTAAAAATTTAATCTACTGCTTAGCACTTCATTATTGTAATAATTAAAATGAAATAATTCTATGTAGTGTATAAAACAAAGCAAGTGGTTTCCTGAAATTTTAGATACAGATGGTTTCTGTAACATATCTATTTCGTTCATACCTAAATTAGGCTTTCCTAGGGCAACTGGGAAGAAACAAATATTCTCATTCCCCAGTGTTTTCAGCTGTGGGTATGTGCTATATGTGAATGTTATAAATGACAGGTAGTGGCATATACTTCTGAATTGCATGATACTGTGATAAAAGAGATAAAACAATTTCTTTTAATATACTTTAAATAATGCATTATTTTATTAGGTTTTCTTCAACAGTATTAGTAAATTCAAACTCTCTACCAACATTCGGTAGCATTTGAAACTGTCTGACTATTCTATGAATATCTTAGGAGAAAGAGATGCTATGTATTTTTGATATGCCATGTACATTAAAGGCTGGCGGCATTTCAATATATGAAAGTATACGTAAATCTTCAATTATAGAATGATAGATACCTTAAAAAACAATAACATTTTCTGAACTGATATAGATTTGTTTGACATAGGGAAGAGAAATAATTGTTTTAATGAAATTTTAGGCAATAATGCTGGTGAAGGAATTGTATTAAATTTCAAAAGAAAACATTTGTATTTTGGCCAGATCATATGTCATAGAGCATTCAAATTTTTACAGATAGAAGCTGTTTTAAACTGTACCATGTTGCTCTATTATATCAATTGGTGGTTTCATTTATGTAAAACTTGAGGTCCTCATATCTTGATAAATCACAGATGACTAACACTTGCCTCCACTGACATTTCTACCATTCTCTGCTGCCATACTTATTTACACTATGACTTATTCAGAACATGTAGGCCAAACAGTGTTGCCATGAAAGATGAAGAAAAGAAAAGCTAATTCACTATTCAATGCTTGTCAACATACACAAACGAGATCCATTCTGGATTTTGTAGAGAAAAGGCCATGTAGATCAACTCAAGCTTTGGCATATAGCCATGTTGTTTCTGCAAATTAGATAATTAATGAATTTGAGTGGAATACATCAACATTTTTAAAGAAAAGTACTTCTATTAGGGGGGTGGTATTTCTTTTTATTTTTATAAGCACTTACATCACACTAAATAGGTACTGGATATTGTTCTAAATGCCTTACATATAATAATTCACTCGATATTCATAACTACTCTATGTAGTAAATATTGTTTTTATCTCCATCTTGTAGATGGAAGAACTAAGGCACCGAAAGGGTAAGTAACTTGACCAAAGTGACACCATTAACAATGTCATCTGATTAAGAAAATACTCTCGAGTACTTCCTTGGCCAAACCTAATGGAACTTGGTTTTAGTTCCTACTTTCTGCTTGTTTCTTCCTAACACTGAATCTAAGCTCTAACAGCTAAATATTGGGTTGTCCCTTATATATGGATTTCTAGTATTCTGGTGGAGGCTGAGCTAAAGTTCTTTCTCATCAGGTCCATTGCCACCATCCATAAAACTGATTTCTACTCTTGACTTAGATTCAGCTGGGTGGCAGTTACCTGATGGGTGACTGGTTTGGTCCCTGCGCCCATCGCTTAGACCTCTAAGCACTACCTGTTCCTGAAGACTTCTGGTCAGTAACTTCCTATTAATCTTCTACCTTGATGGCCTACCTGAACTCCCATCTGTTCACTTTCTTTCTTTAGATGTAATGATAAAAATTGCAATTATTCAGAATGATGTAAATTGTAATTACAATGGATTTTTAACATCTCGCCATATTTGATTAAAGCTATTTTAAAATAAATTATTGTACATAAAATTAGGACCCTTTGCATATTTTTTCCTAATTGTATTCTTTTCCCTCTCCAGTGATAAATAACCACTAGCTTGAAATAGATGTACAATATTTCCATGTATGTATTCTTTTCCTTAAATGTGGGTGTATCCACAAAAAAATTCATGGAATTGCTCTAAGTATGTGTTCGCTTCTAATAAATAGCATCACACTGCATATATCATTTGACTTGTTTTTATCTATGGAACTTTTTTTCAAATTTAATACTGTTGATGATACAATTCTATTTCATTTTTGTTAATTGATGTATACTACTGATTATCCAATTTTACTAATATTTATTTGTTCATTATAACATTGGTAAGTAGTGAAGGCACTTCCAGAATGTCTCTATTAAAATTCACATTCAAATTAATAAAAAAACTTTATATCTACTTGTATGCATGTGAAATTTTTCACGTGATCAATTGTCTTTAAGGTTTTTGACTTTATGCCCCCCACCAAGAATTTTTAATCTTTTTTGAATCTCATACACTTTTTAAAAACTAAACTCCAGACTGTGTTTGGATTTCACCTATTGCTCCACTGGTCCTCTTGTGTGTGTGTGTGTGTGTGTGTGTGTGTGTGTGTGTGTGTGGGTGCGTGTGTATGTGTGTGGGTGTGTGTATATGTGCCATATCCAGGCTTCCACACTGCATTTTGTTATTATGTTGCCCCAGTTTCCTTTGGTGTGCGATAGTTTCTCAGTCTTTCCTATTTTTCATGATTTTAAAAACATGGAGGAATATTGGCTAAATAGTCTGTAAAACTCAGATTTTCCTGATGATCTTCCTCATGATTAGCCAGGTTTAAGGGTTTTAGAAAAGACTGAAACAAGGGTGATATGAACTTCTTATCAAATCAGCTAGTACATGATAGCCATATGATAGCATGGTAACGTTAACCTTCATCACTTGATTAAGCTAGTGTCTGTCAGGTTTCTCCACTGTAAAGTTATATCCCCCATTCTATACTTTTGAATCAAGTTCCAAGTCTAGCCCACCCTCAGTGGAGCCAAGGAAGATGTAGCTCCAACAATAGATGAGGGAATGTTTACATACAATAAACTGAAAGTGAAAGTGAAGCCACCCAGTCATGTCTGACTCTTTGTGATCCCATGGACTGTGGCTACCAGGCTCCTCCGTCCACGGAATTTTCCAGGCAAGAGTATTAAAGTGGGTTGCCACTTCCTTCTCCAGGATATCTTCCCAGGAGATCAACCCAGGTCTCCTGCATTGCAGGCAGATGCTTTACCCTCTGAGCCACCAGAGACTCTTCTTAGAAATCTTAAGAATGGTATCTAAAATTGTTCATCTACAGATTTAAATAGTTAAGAAACTCAGTTTTCACCAGTTCATAATAGTGACATCCTTAAATAAAATGGCTACATCAATAGAATCCAATAGAATTTAACTGCCATGGCCATTTGATACTGATTATAATGCATTTTATAATATCACATTAAAGAGTTATTTTTTAACAATCAGAAATTTTACATTGTTCTTTTTTTCCTTTGACTTCATACTCCCATTCCTATCTCCTTGGAGAAGAATTTAATTAATCTAATTCTTGAAGTATTTTATTAATGCACTTTTAATTTTAAATGTATTTTTAATTTGAAATTATTTCTTCAAACTGGAAGATTCTAATTGTTAAAAGCAAATCTCATTCATGAACTGAGTTTTCACTGCAACTGCTTTTAGTAGACAATTGATCACAGCAACATACACATATTATAAATTTAAAAATGATTACTAGACAAAATGATAAAATATTTCACAGGTTGTCATACTGCCACTCAGATATAGAACCAAGCTGTTTCTTCATCCAAAGCCTTCATGTTTTTGCTATTGTGGTGTAATTTCAATATAGTAAGATAAAAATTGTTTTAGTGTTTCTGTAACTTGCATTTCAAATGCAGTGTTGACTTTGAAACAAATCCAGAAAAGAAGATGGTTATAAAGAACATACTATATTTGTAATGATTATATAAATATTAAAATTTACTTTGCTTTCTATGGTTCAGTCAGGCTTCCCTTGTGGCTCAGCTGGTAAAGAATCCGCCTGCAATGCGGGAGACACAGGTTTGATCCCTGGGTTGGGAAGATCACTGGAGAAGGAAAAGGCTACCCACTCCAGTATTCTGGCCTGGAGAATTCCGTGGACTAGTCCACAGGTTGCAAAGAGTCAGACACGACTGAGCAACTTTCACTTGTGGTTCAGTTCAGTTCAGTTCGGTTGCTCAGCCATATTCGACTCTTTGCGACCGCATGGATTGCAGCATACCAGGCTTCCCTGTCTATTACCAACTCCTGGAATTTACTCAAACTCTTGGCCACTGAGTCAGTGATGCTATCCAACAATCTCATCCTCTGTCATCCCCTTCTCCTCCACCTTCAATCTTTCCCTGCATCAGGGTCTTTTCCAAATAGTCAGTTATTCGCATCAGGTGGCCAAAGTATTGGAGTTTCAGCTCCAACATCAATTCTTCCAATGCATATTCAGGACTGATTTCCTTTAGGATGGACTGGTTGGATCTCCTTGCAGTCCAAGGGATTCTCAAGAATCTTCTCCAACACCACAGTTCAAAAGCATCAATTCTTTGATGCTCAGCTTTCTTTATACTCCAACTCTCACATCCATACATGACCACTGGAAAAACCATAGCCTTGACTAGATGGACCTTTATTGGCAAAATAATGTCTCTGCTTTTTAATATGCTGTCTAGGTTGGTCATAACTTTTCTCCCAAGGAAAAAATCTTTTAATTTCATGGCTGTAGTCACCATCTGTAGTGACTTTGGAACACCCTCCCCAAAACAATAATAAAATGTCTCACTTTTTCTGCTGTTTCCCCATCTATTTGCCATGAAGTGATGGGACCAGATGCCATGATCTTAGTTTTCTGAGTGTTGAGTTTTGACCCAAAATTTTCACTCTCCTCTTTCACTTTCAAGAGGCTTTTTAGTTCTTCTTTGCTTTCTGCCATAAGGGTGGTGTCATCTGCATATCTGAGGTTATTGATACTTCTCCCAGCGATCTCAATTCCAGTTTGTTCTTCATCCAGCCTGGCATTTCGCATGATGTACTCTTCATATAAATTAAATAAGCAGGGTGACAATATACAGCCTTGACATACTCCTTTCCCTATTTGGAACCAGTCTGTTGTTTAATGTATAGTTCTAACTTTTGCTTCCTGACCTGCATATAGATTTCTCAAGAGGCAGGTCAAGTGGTCTGGTATTCCCATCTCTTTAAGAATTTTCCAGTTTGTTGTGGTCCACACAGTCAAAGGCTTTGGCATAGTCAATAAAGCAGAAGTAGATGTTTTTCTGGAACTGTCTTGCTTTTTTGATGATCCAGTGGATGTTGGCAATTTGATCTCTGGTTCCTCTGCCTTTTCTAAAACTAGCTTGAACATCTGGAAGTTCACGGTTCACATATTGTTGAAACCTGGCTTGAAGAATTTTAAGAAAAGAAGCTGGTTATAAAGAACATACTATATTTGTAATGATTATATAAATATTAAAATTTACTTTGCGTCTAAGGTAAAAAAGGTATTAGTGAATTTACAAACATTCTAGAAGTCAGTAAAAATGTAAAATCAAGAGTAATTTGTACAAAATTTCCACAGATTTTTTTATAACTCCATGAATTATATGTCTCTTGAAACTCTTTTTATCTGAAATATAAACTCAAAAAGGTTAAAAACAAATTCTTTCATATTACTAGTTGTAATTACCAGTTGCCGAAAAAGTGGTACCTTCGTAAGTCATTTGTGGAAGTACTTAATATTTGCTAGCAAAGAATAGTAATTAAATTCAAAGTTATTACTATAGTTAGCAAATCAAATACTGCATAAAGAAATGACTTTGTAATTGATGATAATATCTAAGAATTAAATATTAATTATATGTTTTACAAACAAGAAAAGTACTTTACAATGTATACACTAGATATCTTTTTGTGGAAAAGAGAATAATTTAATATAATTTGGTAGTTATAGCTGAGGACTATTTCACGTATAACTGAAAACCTCTAAGGCTTAGAAGAGAATGGGGTCAGGAATAGCCAAGAAAATAAAAACAGTCAATGAACCAAATTTTCTGAGAAAATGCCTTAGTTTTGATCTATAAAAAACCATCACATAGACAAAAGCTTTTCCTTTTATGAATGTAGAAATGAAGTAAAAACTGACTTTAACTTTCATGTTTAGAATTTGAATTGCTTTCTTTATGATTTTATTTCTATCTACTAAATTAATAGGCATATCTAATAAGTCTAAAACATTAGAGACTTTTAGCTCTCATTTTTAAAAACTTGAAAATATAATAAACATTTATTCAAGCAATCATTCATTCATTCAAACAGATTTATGGTTTTTCTCCTAGATCTTCCTGCTTAGGGAATTGTCATTAAACAAATTAATTTCTAATTAAATATACAATTTTAACTGTAATTGTGATCATTATTATTAGAAAATTGTACCTTGAGAATGTGTATCTATAATAAACACAGAAAACCATGTCAAAATCTTAGATCATATCCCAGCCCCAAGCAAATCTTCATTGTAGCTCTGGGTTGGAAATATTCAGGATTGTTTTAAAATTAAATGCCTACGACACATTTTTACTTTATGCATGTCAACCCTAAAAGAATGTGTTGTTCTGTTTAATAATACAATTCCTGTGCTAAAAATGAATCTAAATGTAGGATTATTTTTTTCAAGCAGGGGATTTGTTTGTTTATTTATTGCAAGATCACCTTGTCTTAGAAAGGATTTACAGTGAATCAATTGAGATTAATTCATCATTATATCATAATCAAGACAAAATATTAAGGAGTTTTTTGCATGTAGATGTTTTATGATTATATCAGTTAAACAAATATCTTTGGGATTTAAAAAAAATGTATTGCTACATACGCTTTTGTCTTAACTGAAAATTAAGCTTTAAGTCTAAATTAAAGATAGCAGAGATATGGTTGTATTCTAGATCAGCCACATTTCTTACTAGGATTTCCTAAAAAAGGCTTTGCATCTACTGGTAAGGATTTCAAACAGTTGAAACATGCTGAAAACCTGTCCTAAAACTGAAAGATAGAGTCACTTTCAGGGATTTTACCCTCAAAAAAAAAAAAATCGGCTTTTGCAGCATTTATAATTTCTATTCTGGAGTAGAATAGAACACTTAACATAGTGTTTCTGTTCAGGCTCACGTTCAGTTACCATGCACACTATAAGAAAATGATAATTCCACCTGTTTAACCATGATATTCTACAAGATGTAAACATATTGATTTATATTAGGTTAAAGCCATTCTTTGCCTTGTTTGTGGTTATTGGACATGAGCTAATTTGTGAAAAGCTGGATTAAAAATAAAATTAGGAATTAATTTCGAGAAGCGTCTCTGATGCTTTTAAATTCTCTGACTTAGTTTTCTGATTGCTTTATACTGCTCTTTGGCTGCTTTAAATCAGTCAAATTTTTGCCAAGTTTATCATCAGGGAAGGTTCTCACAGACTCTCAGGTTACTAACGGCAGCATTGTCAGAATCAGATATCTGCTAGAGGTCCTTTGAAAGTCCTCTTACAGAGAAAACATGAAGAAAGCCACCTAGTTCTAGGTACTGTCATCTTGGAAGTATCTTTACGAGGTTATGTGGTGGACACACAGGCACAAATGTTGTAGGATCCTTGTCTGCCAAGGAGAGAAAGACATTCCTGAGGGTTTGCTGAAATTACTCACACATTTTACTTTAAAATTTTATTTTACTTATTTACTTCTGACAGCACCAGGTTTCAAGGCATTTAAAGTAATTTTAAAATAGCATGAAAACTTGAAGGGAAGCATGGTCTTGGGGATAAGGTAGAATATAGAAGATATCCAAAGTTTAGTTTTTATGTTAGCGTCAAAATGTGGTTAATTACCAGTTTAGTGAAGATGATATGGTTGGATCCTCTGTTTACTGTATTAGCCCCGTTTATTTTAATGAGGTCTTATGCTACATAATATGAATTCCATACTAATGCCCTATATCCACCATGATTGGGGTCTCTTTGTTGGTCCTATGTTATTTGAGGGAGAAAAATAGAAGCATCCCAAGTATCAGCTGGGGCTTCCCTGTGCCTCAGTGGTAAAGAATCTGTCTGCCAGTCTAGGGGAAACAGTTTTGATCCCTGGTCTTGGAGGATCCCACACGCTGCAGAGTGACTCAGCCTGTGCACCGCAGCTACTGAGCATGTGCTCTAGGGCCGGGAAACCGCAACCACTCAGCCCACGTGCTGCAACTACTGAAACTCGAGTGCCCTAGAGCCTGTGACCCAACGGGAGAAGCCACTGCAATGAGAAGCCCACACATCCCTAGAGAGTAGTCCCTGCTCCCTACACCTAGAGAAAAGCCTGAGCGGCAATGAAGACCAAGTGCAGTCAAAATCAATACATAAGTAAATAAAATTATATTTTTAAAAAGAGAGCAAAAAGCTTTCAAAGTAGGCTGATAAAGATGAGATGATCTGATATAGCCTTCAACCCATTTCATTGCCTAAATATAGAAGGATACTATGATTTATCAAACCTCTGTTTGTCATATCTAATATCTGTTTCATCCTAAGAAGCAATCATAAATGAAACTTAAATTCCTCAACTGGTTATAATCTGATCACCATTTACTGTTGTAAAGTCAACTTGATCCATTAAATCCAAGTAGTAGATTCAATTGTAGACCCTCACAATATTGAAAAGCAACATCCCCAGGATTTCTAGGCTCTCATCAATTGCCCAGATTTATTTCCGAAAAGTGCAGATACTATTTTCTCTGTTCTTCTTAGACACAAAATACTTCAGGAAATCTTGATCCTTATCTCCTTCCCATTTATACACCAGATTCCTGCAGCCAAATCTCATAAAACGACTCTGATGTTTTCTTGAAGAAAAAGAGTGTGAGTTGAGGGTGGTAGTGAGCAATTTTGTTTCTCAGCTCAGAATCTCTGTGAGAAAGTCAGGTTTGACAGGTATTTATATTAGCCAATTATCTCACTTTTGCCCACTTTTCTTCCATTTTTAATTTATACACTTGCCCCAAGTGTAAAACACATGTTATTTTTGGCTGCCAAGTTCTTGTCCCATTCCTGTGCACTCATCTGTGTGCTTGTTCCACCTTTAGGGTCCAACGTTGAACTAACATCAACTACAAGGGAAACAAAGCCACCTCTGAACTTTAGCTGTCAGCATAAGTTGAAAAGAGCAGTAATGGGAGCAAGATGTGGTGTGGGATGTATTTTTGAGGATGGAGCCTCACCAGGGTTTATTAACCTTTCTCACTCTAAGCTTAGGCTAGAACCCATGTCATAGTGTCACAGAATTCATTCCGTACAATGTCATTCTTGTCATTCTTCTTACATTTACTACCACTGTGCTGTCAGAAACTTATTAGGTTGGTGCAAAAGTAATTGTGGTTTTGTATTGCTAAATTTTGCCATTTGATATTGGAATGCATTCTTAAATAAACATGGTTATGTTATACATCATTTTAATGCACATTTCTACTTCATGCTTTTTTGCTAATGACTTATTACTTGCTGTGTATTTTATATTTATTTTAGACCATGGAGAAGATGTTAGACGAAAAGCAAATTCAAGTGATTTTCTTATTCAAGTTCAAAATGGGTTGTAAAGCAGTGGCGACAGCTCACAACACCAACAATGCATTTGGCCCAGGAGCTGCTAACAAAAGCGTAGTGCAGTGGTGGTTCAAGAAGTTTTGCAAAGGAGATGAGAGCCTTGAAGATGAGGAGTGCAATGGTCTGCCATTGGAAGTTGACAATGACCAACTGAGAGCAATCATCAAAGCTGGTCCTTTTACAAATATTATATTTTAGTCTTCCCTTTATTGAAGCAATTTCCCACTATACTTGACTTTGTTACCAGTTTAGAACATTGAGCCCTTGAATTTTAATTGGTAGACGTGGGCTTTCTCTAAAGAAAAAAAGCACATTTAAAAAAGTGGACAATGAGAACTAGCAAACCAGAAAAGGGTAATATAAAGACTCATTCCACATCACAGAAATAATTGTTTCTTTATAATATAGAAATTACAAGAGAAGAATTTCTTCATGCTATTTAAGTAAGCCAATGTTTGCAGAGGTATGAAGTGGAGCCACTGCTAGCTTTTACCATGGGAACTCTGCATAGCCAACATTTTCCTGATAAATCAGAGCTGAAATCCTTGGATTCTGCTACACAGATTCTGGTATACTGTTAAATATTTTTTAAAATTATGTAACCATATTGGGGTCAGAAAAATACAGTTTTGGGGGAATCTGGAAAACATATCATGATGTCCAAATCAGTTTCAGATCCAGGCTAAAGGATCTTTGACTCAAAAAATATTAATTGAGAACTTACTACATGAAATACCTTTGCTGTTATAAACAAAAATGAATATATTAAGTTATCTGCAATAAAGAAGGCAAAATATCTTGCAGGTCAATCAAGACATACATATAACTATGATAAAAATAAGAATTTTTAAGTCCCAGCATTTACAAAAATATGCTACAGTCTTCTGAGGGAAAATAATAATTTCAAGCAAATGTGAGCAGAACAAATGGTAAAGAGAGAGGGATGAGTTGATTAAAAGTTGTCAAGATTTAAGCAGATGTATATAGTGTGGTTAAGAAGGTGAGGATTTCATGGAATGACTGGAATTATAGCATTTCAAAGTTGGAAAACCTTTAAAAGCAATGTTGTAGTATAAACATTTTTGTAGTACAGTATGAGGCTTGGTACATTTATAGGCGAATAATGGCACAACATGGGGTTTCCCAGGTGGCTCAGTGATAAAGACTCTGCCTGCATTGCAAGAGATGCAGGAGATGTGGGTTTGATCCCTGGGTCAGAAAGATCCCCTGGAGGAGGTGGCATGGCAACCCAACCCAGTATTCTTGCCTGGAGAATCCCATGGACAGAGGAGTCTGGTGGACTACGGACCATGGGGTCACAAAGAACCAGACATGACCGAAGTGACTGAGTATGTATGCACACAATGGCATGAAGTGATTTATGCTGAGCTTACCAAAGGGTGTTTTCTATTCTGTGATGAATGCTCTTTTATCCTTTAAAAATTACTTTGAGGTATCATTATTTTCTATGAGTTAAGTTTATCCAAATATTCATTTTATAGGTGCTATCTTATGCTCTTATGATCTGAAACATACCAGGTAATGATGGTCTTTGGATCATTCAGATGGTTAACTGCTTGGCATTCTGTTGTGAAACAAAGGCAGAATGGGTGAAATGCTGTTATTTTTAACTCATGGCTTATCCATGATATTTTTCTCCTAACTTTAATGATCGAAGCTGCTGTCTGTGACTCAAGTTTTTTGCTGGGTCTGCTCACCACGCAGGAAGAAACTAATCTTCTGCGGTTCAATAATTTTCTTCCACATTTTGGCACTCCTGCCAACACGTGTGTTGAGGTCCCCCATGACCATCAGGTTGTCAGATGGTAGAGCAGCTGTGAGGAGTTTATCCAGATCTCTGCAGAATTTCCCACTCATTGGAATGTAGGAAAGTCAGGATGTTTGCGCTGACAAAAAAATAAATGGTCATTTAATAAGTCTACACACTGACCAGGCAAGCTGGAGACAAGTAACCACTTAAACACTCAGTGTCTGAAAATCTTTTCCCCTAAAGTCTCATTTCTCCTCATGATCTGTCTGTAATCACTGAGGAGAATTATTCAAAATATTTTGTTTCTAATACGATTCCTTAACAGGAGTTTCTCCTCATGTTTTTGCAATTAACAAAAAAGACCAACAGAGAAGCCATATTTCCACGATCAGCCTCCCAGAGTCTGAAACAACCCCACCCTAACTCCTCTGCCATCTTGTAGTGTTAGCTCTAAAGAAGAAAATTAACCCATTGACACCTCACAATATACTTCTAATTGCAAATTGCAATTTACCAGGGTCCTACACCAATTTAGCAACAAACCAGACTGAATACTTCTGCAGACCACACTGGGTTGAGCAGTGAGGCAGGTTTTTGCTCTCTGGGGAGAATCTTCAGAATCCCTGGCCCATGTTATGTCCGTAAGATAGGTACAGAGTCTCAGGAGAATGAGTATTGTGTTCATTAAGGTGTTTATTTTATTTTCTGTCTCTTGGACTGGGAAACAGGACAAAAAACATATGTTGGGGAAATGGAAGACATTTCATAGCTTACAATATTAGGATTAAAAATTATAATATTTATTATAAAAAAAGGACTCCAATTACCATTTTACTGGGCAGAATCTTTGCAAGATGTATGCAAACGAGAAACGGAATTTCATCTTTAACTCATTATATTTCCATAAGAAGCCACATGGCTTGACTTTAAAGCATAATTCCACCCTTTAGTGAAGAATTGGCTTTTATTTTTTGTTGTTTTTATTTTTGAATTAGAACAGCAACTTCATTCTTTGTAAGCAGATTTTACAGTACATAGAAGTATATTTCAAATTTCATTTTTTAAAATATAAAATGTAATACTAATTGAGGAAAACAGGTAAAACCAGAGGCTAAAGTCAATTTTTTAAAGAAAATAAATAAGCTTTTGATATCAAACCCTCTTCTGAAGTGAATTTTCTCATTAAGAAAATATCCCAGATGCTTTTTTTATGGCATTGTGTCTAAAAGGAGATGACTTGAGAAATTTAAAAAAAAAAATTCTTGACTTGCTGATGGCTGCTAATCTCTCAAGATGTTATTACGTAGTCCCTTTCTGTGAAGCAAACTTAGTGGGGAGGAAGAGTACAGAACTTCTGCTGAAGTATAAATAAATGAAAGCTTTTTGTTTAAAGTAGAGGAGCTGGTTTTCCCCTGTTTTTATGAGCAGAGAAGGAGCTTTGAGATCTTCATTGTTCATAATGGAGCCGGAGGTTTTGAAGAATCCACCTGTGCACAAGATGCTCTCAGACATCCTTGAGGGAAGCCTTTTGCTCACCCCTCTTATTGGTAGAACATTCGTCAGCCTGCAAGGTGCTACATTCATCAAATTTTTATTTTTTGCAGAGGATACTGACTAGATTATAGAATCAGCAGTTCAGTGGTGGGCAAATGTTTTCTGCGAAGGATTTGATAGTAAATGTCTTGGTTTTGTGGACCATACAATCTCTGTTGCAACACTACTCTGTGTTTTCTAACAATGAAAGCAGCCATAGATACCATGGGAATGGCTGTGTTCCAATAAAACTTTATTTATAAAAACAAACAGTGGGCCAGATTGGGGGGCAGAGTTTGGCAAGCCCTGGCTTAGTCCAAGAAAACATATTCCTCCCATGTCCTGCACCTCCTCAGCCCCCATACATGCAACATACACACATGTACTCAGTCTCAAGAGCTATGAGCTATACAGGTCAACAGAGAAAATTCTTTCACTGTTTAAAATTAGTTTCCACCCAAGTTTTACAAGCTGGTTAAGCTTCAGTGTCTAGATTTAGGCAGTTTCTGAACTGTATGATTCTTTCTGTGCACTAAGATAAGGAGAGATAAAATAGGTTATGTGGTGTTGGTAGAGAACTTAAAAGAACTTTTTCCCCTGTGCCCATGAGAATTGGCACCACTATTTGTTTCTCTCTTAAAACGTCAATATGATTTAGAAATGCATGTTTAATCAGGAAATTAAGTTATCTTAAAAAGGAATTGCTAATGGAGATTCTGTCAGAATCCCCGCTGCCATTATTAAATGGGAGAGAACTGCTCCTTTCAGCATTTTTCATACCCTCATTAGTCTCATCCACTAAATCTTACCCAAAAAAAGATAATTTATTTTTGGCCTCATTCCGAAATGTTACAGTGAGGTAATCAAGGTGAATCTTTTACCTTGTCACATCCTAACCTGAAGTTCCCCTTTTGTGTTACTCCATTCTGTATAGAAGAGCTTCCAAGGATATTAGTTTTTGGTTCTTTGTCCCCTTTCAGCTTCAAACACAAAAGATGTGATGTGTTTATTCAATGGTCACTAACAAACCTGAGGCACATTCTGACTCTGTGCATTGCACAGAAGAGGCTGCATGGGACAGACAGGCATCCAGATGAGGAACACAGGAGAGGCAGGAAGGCTTGAGAAGCCTCCCACCATCACAAAGCTTCAGGGACTTCCCTGGTGGTCCAGTGTTTAAGAATTTGCCTTGCAATGCAGGGGAAGTGATTTTGAGCTTTTGTCAGGGAACTAAGATCCCACATGCTGTGGGGCAACTAAGCCCATGTGTTCTAGAGCTCATGTTCCACAACTGGAGAGAAGTCTATGGACCACAACAACGACCCAGGGCAGCCAAAAAAAAAAAAAAGGATCAGGCAGAGGGGGTCACCTCCTTAGTCTTTGTTCCTATTTGCAACTCTTGCTATGTTCTTGGGAACGCCACAGCAATTTCTCCACCAGAGGTATTCCCTATGACCACCCACTAAACTCTTTTACACTTCCTCCTTTCTTTCTAGACATTAATGGGAAAATTTCAGAGCTGAAGAAAAAGCTTGATAGCTCATCTGACCCAGTGGTTGTCAAACCTGGTAGAGCATCAGTACCATTCAATGTCTTTGTTAGGATGAATGTTTTCAAACCCTTAAGAAATTCTGATTAAGTAAGCCAAGGGATGGAGAAGGCAATGACACCCCACTCCAGTACTTTTGCCTGGCAAATCCCACAGATGGAGGAGCCTGGTAAGCTGCAGTCCATGGGGTCGCAAAGAGTCGGACATGACTGAGTGACTTCACTTTCACTTTTCACTTTCATGCATTGGAGAAGGAAACGGCAACCCACTTCAGTGTTCTTGCCTGGAGAATCCCAGGGACAGGGGAGCCTGGTGGGCTGCCATCTATGGGGTCGCACAGAGTCGGACATGACTGAAGCGACTTAGCAGCAGCAGCAGGCCAAGGGAATCTTTATTTCAATCCTAGTCCATGTGTGAACGTGATGCTTCCTCTAACTGTGGACCAGAATTTGGAATCGTTTATTTAGTCTGTCTCCTCATTCCGGAGACGAGAAAGTACATTTTGAGAGGTTAGGTAAATCACTAAAGTTCACCCAGCTAGTAAATGGCAGAGCTGGGCTCTGGATCAGTAAATACTGACAGAAGTGTAGCTACTTCTTAAGGGTGGACCCACAACCAACTTCCATTATCAAGACTAGAACTCTTTTGTCTGTACTTAGCAGCCTTCTCAGCACAGTATTCCAGGCAGCTAGTACTGATGGAGTGAGTTGTCACATAAGAGGAAACATTTGTTATTCTAAGATAGAACACCAGAGTTGCCAGGTACCCATTTTTTGAAACAGATGGTCTGATATTTTACATTTCTATCAGGTAAAAGGAAAAATCATGCAAATTCTGCTTTGATATTTTAAAATTGTCTTGATTATAAATCTTGACCCTTTGAAAATGGACGCCAGTGTTTATGAACCACTGATGACTGGGTGGGGGAACAGAACAGATTTTGAAAAAGACCAAATATTTAAATGGATCTATCATATGGTTCACCCAAACCCATAGCTGTTACTGGTGGCAATCTGCCATCGGTGGAAAATTATCCTTATATATTCAGTTCAGTTCACTCAGTAGTATCCAACTCTTTGCAAAACCATGGGCTGCAGCATGCCAGGCCTCCCTGTCCATCACCAACTCCCAGAGCTTGCTCAAACTCATGTCCATAGAGTCGGTGAAGCCATCCAACCATCTCATCCTCTGTATCTCCTTTTCCTCCTGCCTTCAATCTTTCCCAGCATCAGGTCTTTTCCAATGAGTCAGCTCTTTGCAGTAGGTGGCCTAAATATTGGAGCGTTAGCTTCACCATCAGTCCTTCCAATGAATATTCGGACTGATTTCCTCTAGGATTGACTGGTTGGATCTCCTTGTAGTCCAAGGGACTCTCAAGAGTCTCCTCCAATACCACAGTTCAAAAGCATCAGTTCTTCGGTGCTCAGCTTTCTTTATGGTCCAACTCTTAAATTCATATATGACTACTGGAAAAACCATAGCTTTGACTAGATGCACCTTTATCGGCAAAGTAAAAGTCTCCGCTTTTAAATGACCTGAAATAGCTTAAATGAAAGCCTTAAATGAACTTGAAATGACTGTTCAAAATGAACTGAGGAAATCTGTTTATTGTTGATCTTAGGCATGAAAGGAGAAACTTATGTGGGACACAGAGTTTTTGAAGGGATCATTTCAGAGAACATTCAAGTTTGTACAGGTATGAAAAACTTCTCATGGTCCTTGGGGATTACCAGACTTGGATATAGGGATGCAAATTCAATTCCTTTAGGCTGTGTTGTGAAACATCCTGTGTAATAATACAAACTGCTGTTTGAAAGCAAGAGAATGGGTGTACTTTTAGGCATGTAATAACCAATTAATGTGCACAGGAGATATTAACAAAGTATCTGAAATCTGTACAAAATTACATGCCAGAATAATATTCCCAAGAATCTGGGATAGGGGGTCCCAAGTGAGTGCAGGTGAATTTTAAGTTTATGAAATGTATCTTGTAAAACAGAACAGATTTTGAAAAAGACCAAATATTTAAATGGATCTATCATATGGTTCACCCAAGCCCATAGCTGTTACTGGTGGCAATCTGCCATCGGTGGAAAATTATCCTTAAAACATCCCTTTAGCCCTTCATTTAAGGCAAGCTGAGTCCATACATTCAATATATATATGCATATAATGATATATATTCATTGGAAATGAATATGTATGTATGTATGTGTGCATATATATATATATATATTCATTGGGAAAGACCCTGATGCTGAGAAAGATTGAGGGCAAGAAGAGAAGGGGGTGACAGAGGATGAGATGGTTGGATGGCATCACTGACTCAATGGACATGAATTTGAGCAAAATCTGGGAGATAATGAAGGACAGGGAAACTTGGCATGCTGCAGTCCATTGGGTCTCAAAGAGTCAGACATGAGTGAATGACTCAACAACAGTAACAACAACAAGGCTATATATATAGGCTTTCCTGGTGGCTGAGATGGTAAAGAATCTGCCTGCAATGCAGGAGACATGGATTTAATCCCTGTGTTGGGAAAATCCCCTGGTGAAGGGGGTAACCCACTCCCAGTATTCTTGCCTAGAGAATCCCATGGACAGAGGAGCTTGGCAGGCTACAGTCCATGGTGTTGCAAAGAGTCGAATATGACTGAGTGACTAACACTTCCATATGTATATGTATGTATGTATATAACTATGTGCTGTGCTGAACTTAGTTGCTCAGTTGTGCCCTACTCTTTCTGATCCCATGACTATAGCCGGCTAGGCTCCTCTGTTTTGGGGGATTCTCCAGGCCAGAATACTAGAGTGGGTTGCTATGCCCTCCTCCAGGGGATCTTCCCAACCCAGGGATGGAACCTAGGTCTCCCGCATTGCAGATGGATTCTTTACCATCTGAGCCACCAGGTAAGCCCATATGTAACTGTCTACCCTCAAATCCCCACAAACAAAAATTCCAGACTTCTTTTCATCATGAATCTGTCCTGGATTGTACGTTCTCTTATGTAGGCACTTTTATATTCACTATTTTCTTCAGCAACATCCCCATTGCCTGGGATACAATGGGAGCTCAAACATTTGTTGAATGAGTAAATATTTGAGTAAGTGGATTCCCATTATTGATTTTTCTTTCAAATACTATAGTTATTGTTCTTTCTGCCAACAACTTCTGCTTTTCCTTCCCAATTTTTTCCCTCCTGCTTCCTATCACCTTCTATGCAGACAGTGACTTGTCCATCCTCATAGTGACCCATACTTGCAAAGGGGTTAGAGATGATGCAGGTGTTCCATTGGGTCCCCATCATAAAGCACATTTATCCTCTGGATAGAAATAATCCCTTCCAGTTGCTCTTCATCTCTTGTGCATTTATTAGTCTAATACCATGACAAGACTTCATGAGGGTGATAAACTAGTGTGCTTGGGGAGCTGTGGTTATTTCTAAATGTTGAATTTGATTTGCCATTGACTGCCAGTTCCTCCCTGGACTCAGCAATGTCCTTGAAGAGTCTTCCTGTCCTTCTTAACAACTGTCTTCCTCTGTCTTACAGCGACTGATTTGTAACTATGGGTCACTATTTTGACCGGCTGCCAAGTACGGTATGGCTGAATTCATTTTATCATTTGTTAGGGAGCCACAGTATTCTTGACCATATATTTAGCAGGTTTATTGGACTAAGTTTTAAGAAAACTCACTGGAGCAAATAAATGAGTACCTCATCTGATACTCAAGGGAAATGCTCACACTCTAGGTCAAGAGGTGTACGGAAATAAGGATACCAGCAATCTGAAAGATCAAAGCACTTTGTCCTTGAAATAATGAGTGGATGAATGCTTCTGATAAAATTCAGGAAACATAGAAAATTCCTATTATAAGTAGAATTCTTCTGAAGAGTAAGACTGATCTTAAAGACACAATTATATCAAGTGTATCTTTGTCCCATCATTTTTCTCTTTTCTCTTTTCCTTTCTCCTTTTCCTTCTGAAAAATAAAGAATTATTCATATTCATTTCCCTAAACATGAATACTCATTACAGTGTATACTTGCTTGTGGTTTCTTCAATGGTGAATGTACTGTGGAAGTCATTGTTTTCATTGTGTATCCATTATTTGATGTTAAGGGCAGCATGTTGTATTGCATGTGAAATCTGTCCATCCTCTATCTATGGCATTTGTAGCAGGTCCAGAATTTGCATCTTGCCAACTGCTTGCCTAAATGTTTAGATTAATTAAAGGATTATGACATTAGAATATAGTTCAATCTATCTCAATTCCCTAGATTGCATTAACTAGTCATTACTAGAAACCTTCTGATTGCATTAGCATTATTGGGGGTTATGTAGGAAGAGGAGTGGATCTTGAGTATAGAGAATAGGGCTGAAGATAGCAAAGATGGAGTAGGAGAAAAGGCATTTTCAGTCCTATTTATGGACCCATGCAGGATGAAGTCCTGACATCAGTGCCTGTCTCCACATTGTTATCCCAGGAGACATCACTATAAATCCCCATCACTTCATAAGTTCTGAATAAAAGAAAATGTTTCAAAGTGTAAAGGGTTCCTTTCCTTGGTGGTAGTCTTCCTAGACAAAAATAAAAATAAAATTCATCTAGGTATTCAGTCATTTATCAAACATTTACAAGCAGCCTGCTAGGTTCCAAAAACTGTTCTAGACACTTGGGATACATCAGAATACAAGACAGACAGGAATACCTACATTATGGACCTGTCACATTTAAAAATAACAAGGTGGCTACTGATCTCGAATTTCTGGTTCAACAAAACCCTGTTATTTCATGTGTTTATGCAATGAACAGTAAATGTGACTGTGTATTAGTCCCTCAGTCATGTCTGACTCTTTGTGACCCCATGGACTGTAGCTTGCCAGGTTCCCCTGTCCATGGGATTTCCCAGGCAAGAATACTGGAGTGGGTAGCCATTCCATTCTCCAGGGAAATGTGGTTAAGGAAGCACAAATTTCTCAAAATCAATGCTAAATATATCTCTTCAATTACTCATGATAATGCTTAAAACCACATTCCTATTGGGCAATCTTATAGTGAGTTATCAATCTGTTTTAATCTTTGAGGGCTCCCAAGTATGATGTAAATAGCCCTGGGAGGACTAGTCTCCAGGATTCCAACCCAAGCATCCTCATGAGTGCTGGGGAAGAAAGCAAGCACAGAGCAAGATGATAGCCTGGCAGGAGAGAGGAGGAAGGACCTCCAGGAGAAGAAAACGGGCAGTCACTGGGGAGCAGGGAAGGTCCCAGCTGCCAGCTTGCATCCTACTTAAATGTTGCCGAGAGCCAGCCTGGATTTACAATATTCATTTCTAATTAGTATCTCACTATCATTAGCAATGCTAGATTTCTGTTGAAAAGTTATGTCCAAGAGACTGTTTCAGGAAGTCTTCCCCTTTTCATCCTCCCAATGTTTCTGTATATCAATATATTCTTCTATATGTTGTGCTTACATGGAGAAGTCAGTAATGATCTGGAAGAGTATATGAGCCCTTGAGAACAGGTGACCATAGTCCTGTTTATAAACTTTGAGTTTAGATATATACAAACAAGCCAAGGAGGCATGTGAACACTGCATGCAAATCTCACACAGACATCTGTGTCCTAACATCTTCATGCCTGACTTGGTCACGGAATATATCCTACCAGTAACTAGGATTCTCACTTGAAAAAACTCAACTCTGCAGCTTTAATAGTTTAAAATCTCATTACTGAGAAGTTCACCTGAAAGAATCTTTTTGAAAATAAATTCTGATGTGATCAACAGAGATGCATTTTTCTTTGCCCCTCCACCCCCCAATTTCTGGAACTGGAGTGTTTTTACATGTTGAAATGTTATAAATAGGTTTACAGGTGTAGCCATATAGGCCCAAAGGCATTTACAAACAAAAACTAAAAACAAAAAGCAAATCACTCTAATCTCCTTTGTCTTTTAAAAGGACCCCTGACATTGAAGATTGCCAAGTCTCACATGGAGATGGAATGAATGGATGTCATTAATGATTTATCTTTGGAGATTGAATTTAGAATATGATTAAGCCTCAGGATTCCTCTATCTTCCCCACATCATCTAAGGCTGTATGTTGCCTTCAGCAACGGACACGCCATTAATCTGTTACTGATTTGTGACTATTTGGACTTGAATCTAACTCATTTCTTTTGTTCACTTCCACCCTATTATTTTTGGAAATTGGAAAGGAAACATGTAAGTTTCATTTGAAAAATTTAGTCATGGCCTATAAGGACGGCTTTGCTGGTGGCTCAGTGATAAAGAGTCTGCCTGCCAATACAAGAGACGTGGATTCAATCCCTGGATCGAGAAGATCTCCTGGAGGAGGGAATGGCAACCCACTCCTGTATTCTTGCCTGGGAAATCCCATGGACAGGGGAGCCTGGTGGGCTACAGTCCAGGGGATCACAAAAGAGTCAGATATGACTTAGTGACCAAACAACAGCAATGTAGTAATTTCCTGTTTCCTTTGATGGATGCCTCATTGATATAAGTATTTTCTCTGAATTCTTTCCCATCCCAGTCACCTCTGCCCCCATACACATGTCTGTATAAGGGGGAACAAGTTATTTCAAGACACTATGAATTTATGAACAATGATTTATTTTTGCACCTTGGATTTTTCCTGTAAATGAGTTATTATACAATATAGGTATAAAGGGCAGTCACCTCCCATGGCAAAGTATCTGAGAAAACAAATTCTTGAAGACAAATTTGCTTGGTGACCATTATACCAAAGGGAATTGGGTAGGCTCAAGGGATTTGTAACTCAGCAAAGAAATAGGCCAATTATTTATTTTTGTTGAGAATATTAATCAAAATATCATCCAGATTTAGAATCTCTTATAAAAAGTATTGGCTTAGATGTCTTGGGTTGCAAGTATCAGATACCCTAATTCAAAATACTAAACTTCAAACAGTAAGAACGTAATACTTAAGATCACTGGAAGGCTTTAAGTAAGGAGGCTCGAGGTGAAGTACAGCCAGCAGCTTCTAAGAACCAGAAAGAAGTCAAGTTCTTCTCATCTCATCATCTCTAGCTTGAACCTCTTCAAGTTGCCAGGACTATATGTGAATTATCATTGCCAAGCACAAAGTGTAGAACAAATTGAGGTCAGAAGGGAACCAGATAGATCTGATTCTGGCACCTTCCAGCTGTCTCAACCTTAAGCAAGTTCCTTAATCATTAGTAGCCTTAGTTTTTATCATCTGTGTAGTGGTGACACCTTCATTAAGGGGTTGTTAAAATAATTGGAAAGAGTAGGTACACATGCCTGAGTTAGACACAATGCTTGAGTTATAATAAATTTTCATGAAATAATAGCTGTTATTTTTGTTATTAGTTCAATAAATAGGTTGCTGGTTAGAGAAACTATACAGGGGTGCTATTTTGGCCCCATTGGGCAACATGTTAAGAAATCACTCCTCAGGATGGGTCATGTTTAGAGCTTGCTAATCTTACTCATGTTGTATTTATTTTTCTATCTTAGTTTGACCCTGTATCAGCTAGAATTCAGTCAGGATAGCAAAGTCTCTATAAAGACCTGGAAGGGAGGTATTAGAGAACCAGAGAAATGGTCATTAACTACTCTGCCCAAAGCACAGTTTGTTGCTTGCTGGAAAAGCCAAGGTGCCAAGCAGACCTGGCCACTGTGGTGGGGCCAGCTTGAAGAGGAAGATGGGCTCAACAGAAACTGCAGCTTCTGGGGAAGCAGTTCCTGTTGAGTAACTACAGCCTTGGACCAGGTCTGGGGACATAACCTTCTGAGAGGAAGGGCTTTTGCTTTGTTTCCACCTTCTGAATCTCATGTCAGCTCCCTGTTTAGCTAACTGTCCCCTAAAACAACACAGAGAGGGGGATTCTGGTACAAACTTACAATCAATTAACCAGCTCTAATTGCAGGAGTCGGGGTGGGAAAGAGGTTCCCTCCCTTCATATATATATATATATATATATATATATTTTTTTTTTTTACTCATTTACTCCTTCTCTTGTCCCCAGCACTGTTTGAAAAATAGTGTCTAGATTACTGCTGAAGGAGTCTACTTTTTGAGAATGTAACTCATTTTTGCCTTAGTTTTTAAAAATAATTTAAATATAAACTAGGTATATATATATCTATGTTTTCAAAATATGATCAAGTGCAAACTAGACTATCTGTAGGGCTTCCCAGATGGCTCAGTGGTAAAGAATCCACCTGTCAATGCAGGGTATGTGGGTTCGATCCCTGGGTCAGGAAGATCCCCTGGAGTAGGAAACACCAACCCACTCCATCATTGTTGCCTGGGAAATCCCAAGGACAGAGGAGCCTGGTGGGCAACAGTCCAGAGGGTCGGAAAGAGTCAGACATGACTCAACACGCAGACTATCTCTATACTACCCTGATATTTTAGCAGGTAAGTACCACTGATGGTGTTGTTCAAGCTCTAAATCTTGAAGCTTTCCTCTTTAAGGTATATCCCACCCACAGGGGCAACTGACCAGAGACTCGAGGTTTCCTTCTTCCTCTGCCCGCAGGAGGAACTGCAGATGCTTTTGCTGTTGGGAAGACTGTATCTCTCTACGGACCAATTTTCATTTTACTGCCACCTGCCACATATAGCTGCCACCACCCCAGGCTTTCTGAGGTTCATTCCTGTCCACATCCTTGGGTACAGAATATGTCCTGGTCAACCCCCCTTTCTTCTTCCTACCAGGAAAAAAAAGAAGAAAACAATTCTGATTCTTTACGAGCCTCAATCAAGAAAGGTCAGTTTTTCCATCATATCCTGAGAGCTAAAATGGAGTGCTAGAGATATATTCAGACATAACAGGGAAGAGATCTGGGATTTGAAAACACACACAACTTCTGTTTCAGGTCATTTAGAAAGATTTTTGGATTATAGGAGCTGATGGTGGACAGATGTGTCTTTATAGTTCTGAGCTTAAAAAAAAAAACAACTTTGCAACATCTGATGAGAGTTTAGGAAATCTACATCTACCATGATACAAATGGATTTGAGCTAGTATGTTTTTGTCTTTTTTTTCTCATGGGCAAGAGACTGGATGAATGGGAAAATACTAAGTGCTTTGGAATAAAGGTATTGTACACAACACACACACACACTTCATCAGGCATTCTAAAGCAATACTGCAACTGCCCATTCAGGACCACATTTGCTTAACTAAGACAATGAGTGATTTTTTTTTTTTCCTGGTGCATCTTCAGGAGCATACACATAGGTTTAACTGAAAGATTTTTTTTTTTGTGGGTGGGGGGGGCTCTGTTTTATCTCCATGGTTACTCAAATAAAGCTACAGAAAAGGCTGCTATACTCTGGTCCTTTACCCAAATCCAGAAAGGCACATTGGGAGATACTGAACATAAGCAATTATTTCAGCACAGAATTTATAAAACTTCAGTCACACAGAACCTGGATGGAAAGCATCAGGTTCTCATCCTGAATTTGCCACTGTTTTAGCCACAAGAGCTGGAACTTTACCTCTCAGCTTTAGTCCTCCCATCCTCATATCCCTTATTCTACCTACTTTACAAATCTCTCATGTGAAGACCTCATATGGTGATGAATATGACAATGCTCTAAAACCTGAGGAAAGCTATCCAAATACAAGATATTATATGTTGCTATTTTTACTGACTGTCTCTTACTGAGCAGTTTAGAGAACCAGCAATGTTACAAAAGATTAAGATCTCAGTTTTGCATCTCAGTGAAAAACAGCACTTTCAGGACTGCAAGCCCTTCTAACATCTCTCTTGGGGGTGGGGTGGGATGGGGGAATGCGTTCTGCTTAATCATCAGCATCACCACTTCCTCCACTGAGAGTGATATCTCATGATGAATTACTCTAGAAGTGACGTAGCCTCAACCCTTTCTAAGAGGGAGAAATCTAAGCTAGTCATAGTATTTGTCTTCAGATGCAACAAAAACAAAAATCAAGGTCCAGAGAAACATTAATTTTGCCAGTATGTCATCGGATCCTCTATGTTTACTTGTTCCCTATGCGAAGTTGCTCACTGTGTTTTATAACACTCATCTGCCCCACTCCGCCTTTCCTGATAGCGCAGTTGGTAAAGAATCTGCCTGCAATGCAGGAGACCCCGGATCAATTCCTGGGTCAGGAAGATCCCTTGGAGAAGGGATAGGCTACCCACGACAGTGTTCTTGTCCAGTGTTCAGACATGACTGAGAGACTTTCACTTCACTTCTGTCCCACTTGTCTTCTTTTCTTCTAGGTAGTAATGAACAATGATCACTTCCTCATCTGTACACTCATTCCACACATTAGGGACCGATTCTGGGCTGAGGACTGAATTTAGTCTTGGCAACATGATGAACACAATCTCTGTCTTCACAAATATCACAGTCTAGAGCCAGGGAGAAGCAAGCGTAAGTGTATTATAGAAAGAGGATATGTGCATATTTGAACCCAGGACAGAGAATGTTTGGGGAAAAATTAATATTAATCTGTTTGCCCCACTACTAGGCTGAGAGCACTTAATGCAGTTTTAGGGGATTCCCTTGGATTTCTAAACTGAGTCCTAAAAGCATGAGTAGGACTTGGTCCTACTAATTTCTAATTTAATTTCCCTTATATTATCCATGATCTCATATTCTCTTGTTGACTATATCCACCATGTTTATTTGGCCATAAACAACTGGCAGTCTAAGCCACCACTGTAATTACAACTTTCAGAAATAGTTTTCTGGTATCCACCAGATAGATGTAAGCCTGAGCTGAAATCACTTAGTTGCCTCTGGATTATTAGAGGAAAAAATTGATAATACTGATGACAGAACTACTTAATAAAGCTCTACAATAAATTATTATAGTATCACTTCGTTGCTTCTTCTGTTCTCAACAAAATATTTCTGAATAACCCTTCTTCGGAGTCTTCAAGCCAGCACATTCCAATTGGACCCCACTATCAACTCTCAAGAGGTACTCTGAATGTCCTAATGTTAGTTTGAGCTTCATTAAGGATATTTTAATAATCTTAAGATAGGTAATAAAAATTATACACATATTTTGATACATTGATACCTACTGATTTGTGCAGATAAACTTATTTCTGTGCAAACCTCAGAGTAATATCTACTCTGTTACCCTGCAAAACTATTTAAAAGCTGTTGCCATTGCAACTTCCTTGTACATATGAATTAGGACTTGCTCAATTTTGTAAGAAGAAAACAAATGTATCAATACATTGAATGCTAAAACTTGGCTGTCATCTACGACACTCATTTTCAGAATTTTTATTTATCACAATGACCTCTTTATTTAAATGACTTCATGATGCATAATTGCTAGTAATTTGAACCTACAAAAAGAAAAATATGCTTCCATACATTGGTATTCTATCAAAGAATTTTGCTTTGTAAAAAGATCCCTTTGCTAAGTATGCTTGAAAACTGTTGATCTAAACTCTTGTCCTGCTTCATTTCTCATGCACAGTAATCATCTTTGCAGGGTTTGAAGTTTCAACTTATAAATACAATTCAAATAAGAATAAGCTGCTGTTGTTGAATCGCATGGATTGATTTTACCTCCCAGTGCTTCTCACAGGAGTCACAATATTGTTGCTTTTAAGGGTGACATTGATATCTGATATTTGGCCCTTTGCTTTTATTTTAGAAGTATTTTTATATATTTTTATAAGTTTAAGAGTGCAAAGAGTTGGGCACGACAGCAGCTGAACAACAATAAAGAGTGTTACATCACATGATTATGCAAGGCAATTTGTTGCTCCACGAAGTTCGGGTTTTCCTTTCTTCTGTATACCTTGTCATCTCCATGCTTCTTTTGTTTTCTTCATTCATTTGTCATGTTATTTTTGGCTATGCTGGGTCTTGGGTGCTGTGTGGGCTTTCCTCTGATCACGGGGAGTGGGAGCTACTCTCCGGTTGTGGTGCACAGGCTTCTCACTGCAGCAGCTTCTCTCGTTGCAGAGCATGGGCTCAAGGGCACACAGGCTGCAGCAGTTGCAGCATGTAGGCTCAGTAGTAGTGGCTTACAGGTTCTAGAGCACAGGCTCAAGAGCTGTGGCCAGTGGACTTAGTTGCTTCTCAGCATGTGGGATCTTCCCGGATCAGGGATCGAACCCGTGTCCCTTGTGTTGGCAGGTGGATTCTTTACCACTGAGCCACCAGGGAAGCCCCATGCCTTTTCATTGTCATGTTTTAGGACTGCCTGGTATCCAGGTCAGTTGCTATAACCTGAATTGACTCTTTCAGGTATTAGTTCAACTCACTCTTACCAAAACCAAATTTATTCTGTGTCTAACTCTTCCAGAGTTGATGCTAATTCTGCTCTTTCATAATGAATAAATACAGTTTCCTTTTCATTAAAAAAAAAAAAAGGCATTTTAACCTTTCAAGGCATTCACCTTTAAAGTGAAGTGAAAGTGAAGTCGCTCAGTCGTGTCCGACTCTTTGTGACCTGTGGACTATAGCCCACCAAGCTCCTCCATCCATGGGATTCTCCAGGCAAGAATACTGGAGTGGGTTGCCATTTCCTTCTCCAGGGGATCTTCCCGACCCAGGGATCGAACCCAGGTCTCTCACATTGCAGGCAGACGCTTTTTAAGGTTAAAGCTCATGTGTTAATCTTGACTTTCATTGTCTGTGACTTCACAGTCAATGACTGCAAACGACTCATCAAGGGGTAGGACATTCTGACAGTGTAGGCAGCCATGTGAATAGATCTTGGTTACTTAGTGCGAAATTATCACAATATATTGTAAAAATACTACTTATTTCTTAATTCCCATACATGTACAAGTCTAAAAAATTATGTCTCAGTACCATTAACTAGGATCACTCCAATTTTGTCTGATAAGTAAAGACAGATTTTTGGTAGTGATGAATGTCAATATTTATTGACAGAGATAACTATTATCACAGAGGAATCAAGGGTCAAACTTTATATGAAAATATGTTCTCCTGACAACCGTCAGTCAAGAAGCTCCTGTGAGAATATTCTGTGAATTGTCCAATTATCAGACGATTTTAATTGTATGTATCCACACATTTTTCATTCTGTTCCTAAATGTTGTAATTTATGAAGTTATTATTAAAACTGCTTTTTAAGCATGGCTGGGAATTGATGGTATGTAAGACATACTTTTTCTATCAGTAAACCATGGAACAGGATTTTTTTTCCCTCTGTTATCATACTGTCTTATCAGAACAAAATATTTTTCACTCAGTTCAGCTGTACACAATAAACATGCAGATACCTATATCTACAATCTAATTATTAACTCCATTCCAGATCATATTGCCACAGACTTTGGAGGAGTGCTTCCTATTTTGTTATGAAAATTTCTCAGGCATCTGAGACAGGGATCTTTTCTACTTGGTCAAAGTGGGAATTAAAGACCCAAACTCCTTTTCTTCTGAAATGAAGAGCTTTCTAGGGGGCAGAACAGTAAAGAATCTGCCAGCCAATGCAGGAGACGAAGGAGAAGCAGGTTCGATCCCTGGGCTGGGAAGGTCCCCTGGAGGAGGAAATGGCAACTCCCTACAGTATTCTTGCCTGGAGAATCCCATGGAAGAGGAGCCTGGCGGGCAACAGTTTGTAGGGTTGCAAACAGCCATACACGACTGAGCATGCACACTCTAAGAGAGAAGTTTTGAAGTAAACAAGATCTCAGCAAAACACAACATCTAAACAAAAACACTTAATTATGTTTGAGTGCTGTTTTTTGAAGTTAATTGTGAAGGAGATGAATTTCCATTGAATCCTAATAACATTCCAGCAACTAACTTTCTAAAGAACACATACACTGTAGGAAGCTTTGGCATAGTGTTCCTATAGCACACACAGTGGTGTCTCAAGTCATTCAAAGCCCAAAGATTGGAGCAGAATTAGCTAAAAAGTTTTCTACTGTAGAATAGTTAAATTATCCATTTACAATGGAGTAAAAAAAAAAATGGTGTAAATAAAATTGTATTTAAATACAAACTGAACATTCTTGGCATTTCAATAGTCATAAACACAATACTTTTGGTTTTCTATTTTAGGGTAGCCATGTTGAAATAGCCTACATTATAACAAATTTAATGCAAACTCATTCTGATGTTACTCCAATGGTTTGAAAAATTTTAATTGCCTTCTTCTAAGAATATTATACTCCCAAAGAACAGCAAAAACAGGAGAGATGCTCGATTATTGTTGCCTATGGTACTCAGCTGGTAAAGAATCTGCCTGCAAATCAGGAGACCCTGGTTCAATTCCTGGATCAGGAAGATTCCTTGGAGAAGGGATAGGCTACACACTCCAGTCTTCTTGGGCTTTCCTGGTGGCTCAGAAGGTCGCACAGAGTCGGACACGACTGATGTGACTTAGCAGCAGCAGCAGCAGAAGGTAAAGAATCCGCCTGCAATGCAGGAGACCTAGGTTGGGAAGACCCCTCAGAGGAGGGTATGACAACCCACTTTGGTATTCTTGCCTGGAGAATCCCCATGGACAGAGAAGCCTAGTAGGTTACAGTCCATGGGTTCACAGAGTCAGACACAACTGAGCAACTAAGCATAGCACTTTGACTTATATCGTTTTGGTTTTTTCCTAGTAGTATATGAATATACTTAAATAATTTTAAAAATTCAGGATTTACTTTAATTCACTTGGCACCAAAAACATTTCCCAGTTGGTTGGAATGTGAAAGAAGACAGTAATACCAATAGGCATTTGTAATACTGTCAAATGCCTATGAATTGAAAAGAAAGCTGACTGTATGATCTAATTAAATAAAGTGGACGAGTATACTTGGCAATTCTGAGCTGAGAAGATTTGGATGAATTATGAGGATACATACAAAGGTAAAACAGGACAAAGTAGATAAGAATCAAAGTAAAGTTTACTTTCCTCCAATATGTCATATTTTACCCTAGTGATTCACTCTTATAAATAAATAAAATATTTCACAAGTTCTAAGTACATAATAAGTGCTTAATATATATTAAATATTATTACCTTATCATCATTATTATCAGATATCTGTTGCATGTTTTGTAATAAGAGATGGAACCTAATTGACTGTGAAAGAAGAATTGAATTGGTAATATTTTCACATAAATATTAAGGTGATGGCAACACGGAGCTCTCCTATGGTGCCACATACCATGAAATAAAATAAATTAAATGTATCGGGCACTGGACCTGTGCATTAGGAAAGTAGGTAGGTACCATTAGTCTCTTTTGCAGACTCTAAGTCTTTCAGCCAGGTTTCTGGGCACTGATCTGTTTATGTGGGGCTTCCCAGGTGGCACAATGGTAAAGATTTGCCTGCCAATGCAGGAGACGCAAGAGACGTGGGTTTGATCCCTGGGCCTGGAAGATTCCCTGGAGGAGGAAATGGCAACCCACTCTAGCATTCTTGCCCAGAGAACTCCAAGGAAAGAGGCACCTTGTGGGCTACAGTCAAGGGTGTCACAGTCAGACATGACTGAGTGACTGAGTACGCACACCCATGAGCTGCTGATGTAGAAAATCTGTTCTCTATGTGTGAAAAAGTAACTCGGAATCCCTGGGAACATCCTATACTGCTTACCCGTGACCTGCATCCTCGGCTTAAAGCTCCATTCCATCGCTTCACATGTCATGGCTTCATGTCAATGAACTTTAGTTTACTTTCAATAAAGTAAACTAGCAATCGATATTGACACAAAACAGTCTCACCATGTAATGGCTACCAGTTATGAAAATCAGTCAAAGAAACAGGGACTTAGAATGTACTCCCTGAGTGACAAGGTGTTCTGACAGAGGATCTTTCAGTGTTTAACCATCCATCTCCACCTCATTCAGAAGTCAATCTCACTGCTGAAGGTGTTACTGAAATATCAAGTGAAAAACTGTGCAGAGGAAAGATGACTCCTCCCAACAGTAAGTTCAGAAACACAAGATCAGACATCTGTGGCGAAGTGACTGAAATGTGTTCTCTACTGCTCTGTCTTATGCAAGTGTCCCCCCTGAAACCATGTTATAAAAAAGAATAAAATCGCTCATAGATTCTTCTAGAATGTCTGAGCCTAACTCTTTTGAAACAAGTCTCTTGAAAGGAAATGGAAAAACTGCATTCCAATATCAATATATAAGCCCTAAGAGGACAATTCAAATATAAGAAATACGGTGTGAGAGAGTTAAATATCCTTTTTTTTTAATTATTAAAAACTGCTTGAATTCAGAAATGGATACTAAAAGAAGCAAGGTAGACTTAAAAATAAAAAGAGACATTAAACTTTCTATTAAAAAAATATAGCAAGAAGCCCAAATCAGGATTGCTTTAGTAGGTCCAATATTTTGTCATTTGCACTATCCTTTGTAACATTTTTTAAAAGTGTAAAATAAGTTATTTTCCAGTCTCATAAATAATTTGTCTGTAGTATGTCTAATATTTACTATAGACTACTCGGGAAGAAAAATGAATCTCACCAAAATCTCAAGTCAGGATAAAAATGAGCTGCTTAAAGAAATTACCCCTGGGGAAGTATAAGAGGCAACATAGTTTATAAGTGATGGGAAGGCATGAGGTTGGGATGATTTTTTTTCACTGAGTAAAATAACTTTTATATATACATTCTTGAAAATCCCCATGCAGCTCTGGGAGAAACATTCCCCTTCTACTGGAATAAGACCATATAGCAATGGCACACTCTTTTATTAAGCTAAATTTCACACATTCTTTCTCATATTGCCCCTACTCCATCACTAAGTCACAAAAACTTCTCAGTTAAAAGTCTCATTGATGGACCTACATGTTATCATATTAAGTGAAGTAAGCCAGACAAAGACAAATATTATGCAATATTGCTTATATGTAGACTCTAAAAGAAAAAAAAAAAAAAAAGACACAAACTTATTTCCAAAACAGAAAAAGACTCACAGACGTAGAAACCAAACTTATGGTTACCAAAGGGGAAAGTGGGGTGAAGGGAGTTAATTAGGAGGCTAGGATTAACATATACACACAGCTTGTTCAATATACTTTTTTTTTCAAAAATTCATTTCACCTCTATCATTTATAAGGTCTATCAAACAAGGAGATAACCATGAATATAAACATGATCAACATCCTAAGAGGCTACAGGGTGACACTTTCTAATGTCCTCAATAACATCACAGGTTAAACAAAAATCAGGATATATCAAACTGAATCAAGTGGTCCTTGTGAAAAACACTTTAGCACCAGCACCCCTTACCTTATCTATTAATTCTTGTAATATCTTTTCCTCTTTAAGAACAACTGTTGGAACTGGCTTTCTCTCCACTTTGAATTTGAGCTGAACCAGGAAGCTGAGGGGTGCAGGAGGAGTCTGTCACCACTGTTCACTACCTCTTTTTAATGAAGCCTTCAAAAACATCCTTCCTCTTCAGCGCTCTGGTTAAATATGTACTCGGGGCCAAAGCACCTGCTGACTGATTTCTCTATTTCACATGATAAGAGTTGAAACCATTCTGCAGGCTTCCTGCTTGCCCTTCAAGTCCTGCTCCAGGTTATTTGCTCTGATTCTGTTTTCTCAGCATACTTAATAGGACACACACAGATGCTATCAATGGCCTTATTTAATCCTTTGCTGGTTCTGTGCAATTCCAAATATATATATATAGTACACAACTTGAAACCAAATTAAATTTGCCCTTCAGTTTGTAAAGACCCTGAAGATTCTAAGATGGAAAGCTGAAGCAAAATTAGTGCCTCTACTTTTATGTCATATATTATAAACTATGGGAAGAAGGTAAGTTAAGGCTTTCCCTATCGTGGTCTTCACAGAACTGCTGGGAGAAAATTCTATTTCTGATTCAGGATCCATTTTCTCCTTTCCTTTTTCACCCCCCTTTTACCTCTCCAAGAACTTCTGGAGAACATAAATGAATAGGAAATTCTGATAGTCTGATCATTTGTGTGTAGACCCAAGGTCATTTTTTGATTATGAGCTGCTGTTGCTCATTCCTCAAAGATGTGACCAATGAGTTATAGAAAGGCTTTTTCTTCTTGCCAGGAAGATAGCTTTCTTGCACCATCCTCCCTGACAAAAATAGACACTTCTGGCAAAAGGTACCCATGGATACCTATATATCCTTGCCCTAGATGTATGAACTATTATTTTACCAATTATTACTCTCTGTCCCCCCCCCCCCGTATCTCTCTTGTATAGAAAATATATATTTTTTCTGAATTATTTAAACAAGTTCCAATCATCATGAACTTTATCCAAGAACACTTTGGCATGTATTACCGAAGAACAAGGACATTCTTCTATAAAACCACATTCTCTCATAAGCCCCAAATTATAAATAGACACAATAATATTATTTAATATACATATTCCATATTGAAATTTCCCCAACTATCCCAATTTTTTTTTATATTCAGGATCTAACCAAGGATTATAAGAATCGTGTTTAGTTGCCATGTCTTCTTCATCATCCATCTTTTATGCCATTGAAAATTTCAACAAGTTGGCAGGTAAAACAGCTTACAAACTGTCCAATCACTTCCTTATGATTAACTATTTCTCCATGGATACTACACACACAATGTTGTGAATTTCCCATTATGTCATTTTAGGAAGCACATGTTGCCAATTGACTCATGATTGATGATGCTAACTTTGGTTACTTGGTTGAGGCCAAGTCTACCAGATCTTTCCAGTGTGAAAGAACCTTTCTTTATCTCTTTGTAATAAGCAGGTAATCTGTGGGATGATACTATGAGACCATATAAATGTTGTTTCCTAGTTACAATGTGCTTTATACTGTGTAGTGTGTAACACCATTCATTGATGGTCTTTGCCTCAGTTAATTACTAAGTTAAGATGGTTATTTTCCAATTTGGCTATTCTTCCTCCATTTGTAAGCTGTATTTTTATGTAGCAATACTTCTCCTTTTTCTTGAGTAATACTATGGACATAGGACTCATTCTTTATTCAATTATTATAACACTAAATATATATGACAACATAAGAAGATGATCTGTATGTATTAAAATTATCAATTATGAAACCCACACCTGGATTCTTTGTTATTCTTTTAAAATCAGTGGTCATGACCAGTATAGAACTCCTGAAATATTTATCCCATATTTATAGAGTTTCAAGGTTTTCAAATGAGAGAAAAAGAGAAATGAAGTCTTTGTTTCTTGGAACTTGTTACACTAATCAGATAGCCAGTTGGCTATGGGACTTTTCACTTATGGAAAAAACAGAACTAAGCATTGAATTTGTCAATTTGGACCATGACAGTTCTCTGCATTTACAGGAAAACAAGTCTTCCATTTTGAGAAGTTGAGTTCTCTGGGAAGATAAAAATAAGAAACTAATTAACTGAAATGAAGACAGAAAAATATCCAAAGAACCAGCCAACACACTAATAAAAGAAACCCAGAAGCAATCAAAATACATAATTTGACTTGTATAGGCTTATAAGAATGCTGATGGTGAGCAGGGCATTTTTAATAAGAAAACCAGATGTGAATACATGTGATTCAAGTCCTCCCTTTCTTTCCTGGCCTTATGCAGTTAGCTGCATAGTTCAAAACTCAACCACTGTATGAAGATGGCAGTCTTCCTCCATACAGTTTTAGGTAAATCTTGGAAGAGACAAAATGCAAAAGGGGTAGCTTTTCTTAATCATAGAACTAAGACATTTTCCACAGGTTTTCCAGGTTGTTCAGCAGGTAAAGAATCTACTTGCAATGTAGGAGACATGTGTTCGATCCCTGGGTCAAGAAGATCCCTTGGAGGAGGGCATGGTCACCCTCTCAAGTATTCTTACCTGGAGAATCCTGTGAATAAAGCAGCCTGGCAGGCTGTAGTCCATAGGGTGGCAGAGTCAGACATGACTGAAACAACTGAGCACACGTGCACACAGACATTTTTCACAGAAAAGTTCAACTACATTTAGAGTCCAGACAATTTTCAAAAAAAATTCTCTTTTGAAAAGATTATAAAAGTTCACTATGGAGACCAGTGTGGAGATTCCTTAAAAAATTGCAAATAGAACTACCTTATGACCCAGCAATCCCACTGCTGGGCATACACACCAAGGAAACCAGAATTGAAAGAGACACATGTATCCCAATGTTCATCGCAGCACTGTTTATAATAGCCAGGACATGGAAACAACCTAGATGTCCATCAGCAGATGAATGGATAAGAAAGCTGTGGTACATATACACAATGGAGTATTACTCAGCCATTAAAAAGAATACAGTTGAATGAGTTCTGATGAGATGGATGAAACTGGAGCCGATTATACAGAGTGAAGTAAGCCAGAAAGAAAAACACCAATACAGTATACTAACACACATATATGGAATTTAGAAAGATGGCAATGACGACCCTGTATGCCAGACAGGAAAAAAGATACAGATGTGTATAACGGACTTTTGGACTCAGAGGGACAGGGAGAGGGTGGGATGATTTGGGAGAATGGCATTCTAACATGTATACTATCATGTAAGAATTGAATCGCCAGTCTATGTCTGACCCAGGATACAGCATGCTTGGGACTGGTGCATGGGGATGACCCAGAGAGATGTTATGGGGAGGGAGGTGGGAGGGGGGTTCATGTTTGGGAACGCATGTAAGAATTAAAGATTTTAAAATTAAAAAAAAAGAAAAAGAAAAGAAAGAAAAGATTACAAAAGTTCAAAAGGAATACCTTTAATTATTATCTTTTGTGTTAACTTTCATTTACCCAAAATTGTTCTATCATCTTCTCTCTATGAAACAGTAATATGAATCATAAGTGTATAAACTTATTTTTATAAAGTTATGATGAGAAAGGAAGGAAGGTAAGAAGAAAAGATAGAAGAAAGGAAGAGAAAAAGAAAAAAACAACAACTTTCCATATCAAGGTACCTACAAAATCAAGTTAAAATGATGAAGTCCAATGGCTTACCATGTGAATGAAAGTTACTGAAATAGAAAACAATGCAGTTATGTTTCAGAGGTCCAAACCTAGTTCCTTAAGGTATGTGATTGCTTCCATACTGGGGAAATGGTTCTTGAAACTTACAGAGGGAAGGAGACAAAGTGAGTGAGAGAGCTTAAACCTGTAAAGGATAGGCAGAGATGGAAGAGTTTTAAAGTAGTGAATGAGTATAGAGCCTGTAGAAGAAACTGCGATAAGAGGTTATGAAAGAAAAAATAGGCAAAGTGATTTTAAATCACTGAGAACTACAAAGAGAAACAACAACAAAGGAGATCCATGCTGCTGCTGCTGCTGCTAAGTCCCTTCAGTCATGTCCGACTCTGTGCGACCCCATAGACAGCAGCCTACCAGGATCTCTGCGTACTTGGGATTCTCCAGGCAAGAACACTGGAGTGGGTCGCCATTTCCTTCTCCAATGCATGAAAGTGAAAAGTGAAAGTGAAGTTGCTCAGTCATGTCCTACTCTTAGCGACCCCATGGACTGCAGCCCACCAGGCTCCTCTGTCCATGGGATTTTCCAGGCAAGAGTACTGGAGTGAGGTGCCATTGCCTTCTCCGAAAGAGAGCCATACCATAAGCCTAAAATTTCACATAGTTATCTCATTTAATTCTCCCAACAGTTCTGCATAATAGGTGTTATGACTCCCATTTTACAAATTATGAAATGAAGATTCATGGAGCTTCTCAAGGTGGGGCTCATGGAAAATACTTCCCTCATTGAGAATCATCCCCCCGGTGAATGATGGAGCTGGGGGTCTGATCCTAGCTCATCCCCTTGTCCAAATTTAGCTGTCCCAACCAAGTAGGCATTACAGGTGTGTGGTTGATTAGGGGGGTTCAACCTAGAGACATGGCTAAGGGGGGAAATGGAATTTCACAGCATCTGTAGCAACAGCACACTGACAGGTGAGCTACTGGCATGGTGACCCGGCTTCCTGAGAGCAAGCAGACAACTGTATCCAGAAATGAGTCCACAAAACACATGCTTTAAAAATAGCTTAAGATAGAATTATCACCTTAAAACTAGGTAAAATGATGCCATGTGGTACAGTTAAAATCTAATTAATACAAGTTGTATGTGATCAGGTCCCTTCTGGAAAGATGCTTTGACATTGCCCATTCTGATGACTAGTGCCTTTCCTGGGATATAACTGCAATGTCCTTGTTTAAACAAATAGCAATGAATGTCATGCACTCAGGGAAATGTTTGCTGCGAATTAGGGTTTAGAATTGTTCTTTCCTTTGGTCCCATTCCAGGAGGCAACTGACTGGTTTCATAATGGAACAAACCTAAAAGGATAAATCAGGGTGACCCACTTGGAGGCTTTCTAAAACAATGGCTACATCTGCATTTCTAAAAAGAAAAACAACTCAGAACATCCCAAATAAGAACCATGCCCAGAAACAAAAATATCCGCCTCGGTAAAGAGGATGAGCCCTGGAAGACATTTTAGCATCCTGTCATGTCAAGCTGATGATAATAGGTTTTAACTGGCACTCCCACCAAAGCCATATCATTCATTACCTTGTCAGAATAAATCTACCTGCTGTGTCACAGGTTCGATTAACAAGTCCTTACTCATTTGTAATTGCATCTTAATCTGAATTTGTGTACACTCCTTCATACAAAATGGATGTTTTTAGATTACATATTACGGGGACTGGTGTTCTTAAAATGAAGAGCAGTTTTAAGAATCATACGCTGGCATCAGGATTGGTCTTTTCTTCCCTCCACTTCAGTTCAGTTCAGTCGGTCAGTCGTGTCTGACTCTTTGCAACCCCATGGACTGCAGCACACCAGGCTTCCCTGTCCATCACCAACTCCCGGAGCTTAATCAAACTCATGTCCATTGAGTCGGTGATGCCATCCAACCATCTCATCCCCCTGTCCCCCCTTCTCCTCCCACCTTCAATCTTTCCCAGGATCAGTGTCTTCAAATGAGTCAGTTCTTCACAGCAGGTGGCCAAAGTATTGGAGTTTCAGCTTCAGCATCAGTCCTTCCAATGAATATTCAGGACTGATTTCCTTAAGGATTGACTGGTTTGATCTTGCAGTCCAAGGGGCTCTCAAGAGTCTTCTCCAACACCACAGTTCAAAAACATCAGTTCTTCAGTGCTCAGCTTTCTTTATAGCCCAACTCTCACATCCATACATGACTACTGGAAAAACCATAGCTTTGACTAGATGGACTTTTTTCAGCAAAGTAATGTCTCTGCTTTTTAATATGCTGTCTAGGCTGGACATAGCTTTTCTTCCAAGGAGCCAGCATCTTTTAATTTCATGGCTGTAGTCAGCATCTACAGTGATTTTGAGGCCCCCCAAAATAGTCTCTCACTGTTTCTATTGTTTCCCCATCTATTCACCATGAAGTGATAGGATCAGATGCCATGATCTTAGTTTTCTGAATGTTGAGTTTCAAGCCAAATTTTTCACTCTCCTCTTTCACTTTCATCAACAGGCTCTTTAGTTCTTCTTCACTTTCTGCCATAAGGGTGGTATCCTCTGCATATCTGAGATTATTGATATTTCTCCCGGCAGTCTTGATGCCAGCTTGTTCTTCATCCAGCCTGGCATTTCACATGACATACTCCGCATAGAAGTTAAATAAGCAGGGTGACAATATACAGCCTTGACGTACGCCTCTCCTGATTTGGAACCAATCTGTTGTTTCATGTTCAGTTCTAACTGTTGCTTCTTGACCTGTATACAGATTTCTCAGCAGGCAGGTCAGGTGGTCTGGTATTCCCATCTCTTTAAGAATTTTCCATAGTTTGTTGTGATCCACACAGTCAAAGGCTTTGGAGTAGTCAATAAAGCAGAAGTAGATGTTTTCCTGAAACTCGCGCTTTTTTATCTTTAAATTAATCCTGGGAGGCAGCGTTAGTATCATCACTCACAAGGCAGATCAGTTATTTCAAAAGACTAGCATAGTGATTCCTAGCTTATTCATACCCTGTTACTGTTACCCAGATTTTTAAAATTTTAAATTATTTTTCCCCTTTGGCTCTTTAAGATTTCAGAATGTATCATAGCAAAGCTTCAGGATGCTTTGCTCCACATGGCAATTGAAAGTGTTTACTGAGTTAGAGTTGTTTGTGCCCATAAAATGCAGTCAAAATCTGAACTCTGCCTCATTTCCAGAGCATGGCTACCAACTGGCCACTGCAGGAGTCCATGAAGCTGGAAACAAACACTAAAGTTATTTGGACTTGAAAGCTCCTGGAAAGTATTTTAACAGCTCCCAAGGGTTGGCAGTTTGGCAGATAAGGCCTCTGGCTAAGAGGCTCTCTGATGAAACTCCGTCTGCACTAAGAGGTGGGAAGAGAACTCACAGTAAGTGGGGGCACACCCTCTGCCAGGCACTGTCCAGAACAGTTATTAAAGACAGCTGCCACCTCCCGACATATTCCTGTAGGCCACATGCTTTACAGTCATTTAACGCATTTCTACTGTTGAGGCAGGTACAATGATTCCCATTTCTCAATGAGGTACAATGATTCCCATTTCTCCCTCTTACTTAGGTTGAGAGGGTTGGGTAGGTTATCTAAGATGATAAACCTAATGAATTGGAAAAGGGGATCAAATTTGGTTTTGTCTGAATACAAATGTTCTGGGTCATATACTACACTGCCACCTGATTGAGTCTTTTTTTAAATTACCCTTAAAAGGGAGTTGAGGGGTGATGGTGAAGTTAATACAGAGATAAGCTTTTGAAACAAAACTGCAGTTGGATGTGGAGTTGTCCCAAGAGGCTCCCAAGTCACAAAAGCCAGGTTGGACATTCCATGTAGATAGCAGGGGATCACTGCCATGCTTGAAGCCAGTCTGGTAAGATGTTGACTGGGGACCGGATCTGAGCATGCATGAACTGGGGATTTTGTGACTGGTTGGTCAAGCAGCAGGAAAGCCCCAATTAAACAATGCTGGTGGAGGCAGCAGGTAGGGCAGAGTTGAGAAATGTTTGCCATGAAATTGGATGGCAGGGCAGCACCTAAGCTCTATACACCCTGTCTGAACCTGCGGATGCACCAAACAAATATCCATATAAAAAATAATAAGAAAAAAACCTGAATTCTTTTAGTTTGAGGTTGCCACAGTATGCTGGATCTTCTATTTTGGATGGAAACATCTTATTTTTCAATGGATAGCATACGACTGAAAGTTACTTTTCAAATTAGTGGGAACATTTTTAGAATAAAAGCTAACTGTCTCCAGGCAGTCAACAAGAAGAGCATATTAATCTAATAAAGATTGACTGGCCTATCGTTCACCTTGAAATAAATGAGAACAATTTGGACAACCAAAGCTTTCATTCAAACAAAGTCGTGCTGTGTTTAAGATTCATCATTCGTCAGACATCCTGTAAACTTTCTCCCATTTTACCAGCACCGTGACTGAGCACCAACAAAGAGAATTTTTCTATATTGTTTTTTTTTTTGGTTTATATTGTGAAAGTTCCATATGAAAATGCTTTAGCACCATGTATCATAATAAATATTGGGTTTATTAAAACTGTAACAGATATTAATCATTTCTGGTTGTGAAGCAATTGCCTAAAAATTGTGAAGCACACAAGTAGCTATTTTCATAAGTAAACATTCATTTCTTAAATTCAAAATTACTTATTAAATACGTGCGATATGCCAAACCTGCCTAAGGAACTTGGAATACAGCAGGAAGTCAACAGGTAAGAGCAATAGGTTAGAGCACGTGACACTCATTCTCCCCATTTGTCCTTCGCCTGCCAGGTAGAAGCTCAGCAGTGGCTACTCTTTCCTACTCTCCAGTGGCTCTAGCTGTATCTGAGCTCAGCTGACTCTGAGCTCAGCTGACTCTGCCTTCTTTCCCCATTCCTCTCTCCTAAAGAGTATTAAAGATGGCCCACTGTTGTTAGTAGCTGGTTTCCTTAAAGCTGTCTACACCTCTGAAAACCATGCCTTTATTAAACTCCCTTTAATCCAGCCACCTGAGTGAGCTCTCTCTCTCCCTGACTCACACCACTGTCCTGACTCACATGCCAGCCTTGCCTCCTATAAGCCCAACCCCTTGTTCCCAAAGTCTAGCCACCCTCCACTTCTTGGCATCCTTTGAATGCACCACCATGTCCCATTACTCTGTGTACTGTGTGTGCTGTTTCCTCATCCTGGATTGCCCTTGACTCCTGTTTCCACCAGTCCAATTCCTATTTGTTCTACAAGAGTTACTCAAATCCCATGTTCTCTATGAAACCTTTCAGAATCCCCCAAGGTCAAGTAACCTGTTATCCTCTCACAGGGTTTTGTTTATATTTCTATTACGATGTCTTCCAAAGTTTAGTCATTCAAATGCCACTTGTACAATTTTTATCATATTCTTCTACCACCGTGTATAGGTTAGTCTGCGTAAATCATTCCATGCCGCAGTAACAAAAATGTGAGATCTCAGTGGCTTAACAAAATGACATTTTCTGTTGGCTCATTCAAAGTCCAGCATGGATCCTGACTTCTCTCTAGGGAAGAACAGAAGGCAGAGGGGATAGAATGGTAGAGGGTCTTACCCTGACAATTAGACATGTCGCCAGGAACATGCCATACTCCATTTCTGCCCACAACTCACTGATCACGACTAGTTACGTGACCCTGCCTTACTGTAGGGTTTCCCTGGTAATTCAGGGGGTAAAGAATCCACCTGAAATGCAGGAGACCCTGGTTCGATCCATAGGAGAAGGGAGAGACTATCCACTCCAGTATTCTTAGGCTTCCCTGGTGGGTCAGCTGGTAAAGAATCCTCCTGCAAAGTGGGAGACCTGGGTTCCATCTCTGGGTTAGGAAGATCCCGTGGAGAAGGGAATGGCTACCCACTGCAGTATTCTGGCCTGGAGAATTCCATGCCTTACTGTAAGAGGCAGATAAGTAAAGTCCTCCCAGGAGGCAGGAAGGAGACCAGATTGGATTTGGGTGAACACTAGGAGTTATTGCTACTTATCTGTACTAGACTTTGCAAAACCTGTAGGTTTTTTTTTTTTTCTTTAAATCGACTCCTTTCTTTCTTTCTTCTTACAGAGATACATTTAAACAGGAAACTATCCATCTGTTAATAAAAAGCTTCTATTATATAATACACCTTTTCTTTTTAACCTTTGTGAAACAAAATGACAACAATTTCAAGCTAATAGTCTACACATCACTTAGGTAACATCCTATGTGCCATCCTCTGGGAAACATCATTCTAATGGTAAAATAGCTAGTATCTTGGAGCACTTGGCACCTGTCAGCATGAGTTCTAAGCACTTCACACGTATGGATTCATTCTATTCTCCTAACGACTCACAAGTGGTAGATGTGTGTTATAATCCGCATTATAGAGACGAAGCATGAGAGACTCAGTGTTTTTCCTAGGTCACCTTAGTAGTAAGCAAAGCAGAACATAAACCCTAGCAGCCTTATTCCAACAAATTCAGGTTTCACCTAATCTCCATCACTTGTGTTAGCAACAATAGGGCCATTGCTCTCTTTGGATTCCCAGCACTAACCACATTGCCTGGTATGTTTCACGAGCTGAATTCATTTTTGCTTTCTTGCTGAACAGATAAAAAAGGCCAGAACAAAAGTACAGGAATGACATTAATTTTCTTTTTTTTCAGAGGCAGTTCAGTTCAGTTGCTCAGTCATGTCCGACTCTTTGCGAGCCCATGAATCGCAGCATGCCAGGCCTCCCTGTCCATCACCATCTCCCGGAGTTCACTCAGACTCACGTCCATCGAGTCCGTGATGCCATCCGGCCATCTCATCCTCTGTCGTCCCCTTCTCCTCCTGCCCTCAATCCCTCCCAGCATCAGAGTCTTTTCCAATGAGTCAACTCTTCGCATGAGGTGGCCAAAGTACTGGAGTTTCAGCTTTAGCATCATTCCTTCCAAAGAAATCCCAGGGTTGACCTCCTTCAGAATGGACTGGTTGGATCTCCTTGCAGTCCAAGGGACTCTCAAGAGTCTTTTCCAACACCACAGTTCAAAAGCATCCATTCTTCGGCGCTCAGCCTTCTTCACAGTCCAACTCTCACATCCATACATGACCACTGGAAAAACCATAGCCTTGACTAGACGGACCTTAGTTGGCAAAGTAATGTCTCTGCTTTTGAATATACTATCTAGGTTGGTCATAACTTTTCTTCCAAGGAGTAAGTGTCTTTTAATTTCATGGCTGCAGTCACCATCTACAGTGATTTTGGAGCCCAAAAAAATAAAGTCTGACACCGAGGCAGAGGAGGCAATTTTTTTCACTGCTCCAAAAATTTTAAGTGAAAACCATGATAATTTAAATTCCAAAACTGTGTTCCCTTTATGGAACTATCATGTCACTGACTCAATGGACATGAATCTGAGCAAACCCTGAGAGATAATGAAGGACAGGGGAGCCTGGAGTGCTGCAGTCCATGGGGTCACAAAGAGTTGGACAGGACTTAGCAACTGAATAACATCATACAGCACTATATGATCTAAAGAGCTTGTTAAGGTCTATTAAATACACCTAGGGAAACCAGCTTGAGATCCATGTAGTCAGACCCTACTCCACACATCATCAGGATCCCAGGCCACAATGCCTCCAGGCCCCAATGCCTCCAGGCCCCATAGGTGACTGAGCCCTGTGACATTCACTGCTGCTACTGTGGATGTTTTCATTCTGTAACTGTGAACCTCAGCTACTTTTTGGAGTAGGCAATGGCACCCCACTCCAGTACTCTTGCCTGGAAAATCCCATGGACGGAGGAGCCTGGTGGGCTGCGGTCCATGGGGTCGCTAAGAGTTGGACACAACTGAGCAACTTCACTTTCACTTTTCACTTTCATGCACTGGAGAAGGCAATGGCAACCCACTCCAGTGTTCTTGCTTGGAGAATCCCAGGGACGGGGGAGCCTCTTGGGCTGCCGTCTATGGGGTCGCACAGAATCGGACACAACTGACGTGACTTAGCAGCAGCAGCAGTAGCAGCAGCAGCAGCTTCTTCTTAAGGAGGTCACCTAGACTCTGTTAAACATGACAAGTGTCATAAGACTATGCTACTTACACTGCTTGCTTTGTCCAGGCAATACCAAATGGTCAATGTAATGATCTTTTTAGTTTGTACAAATGGATAAGCAAATATTTTATCATTTAGCTACTTATTAGCCTGATGAGGGCAATAATTACATTTGACACCAACTTGGGTTTTCTCCTCTTGAGTTACCACAAAGGAAAATAGCATTAAAGTGATTTGAGGGAGGAGAAGAGGCCATGTTGGAGAATAAGAAGGCATTTACTATTATGTTAGGAGTATTACATGTTATCTCATTTAATCTCAACTACTCTGAGAAATAGATTGCAGGGTCTCCATTTTAACAAAGAGGAATTGAGCCTCAGAAGGGTTAAGTAACTTGTTCAAGGTCACATAGCTAGAAAAATCTACTCGGTTGCGTATTCTCCCTCCATCTAGCTTCTGAAGATATTATGCTACTGGTTTGCTACTGTTTTTAACTGCTAGCAATAAGGAGGAACTTAAAAATTAAACATAAGATTAAATTTCAAAAAAGGAAAGTTCTTGCCAAAAGTGTTTTCACTAGCAGTTCACCATAAATACTGTCTTGGTTTCTCCCTAACTTTACCATTACATCTTCTATTCGAGATCATGAAAGAGCCTTCTGCTCACTTTTAACAGGAGGCCAAAGCCATTTTTCATTACCTCTTTGTCTTTTCTTCTTTCCTTCACTTAGGAATTTTAGAGAAAGGTAAAAGACACATGGAAATAATAATAATAATAATAATGGTCAGCATTTATTAAGTGCTTACTATGTGCCACAGAACTGGTCATTTAAGTCTCCAGTTAGACCAAATAAGATTCATAGACAATTCAAATAAAAGTTATCTTTTTTTTACACAAAAAAAGGTATTATGAAGCACTTCATCTAAAAAAATAAAAATAGAGTAATGCAGAAAAATGAGATGGAGAGTAGCCAGGAATGGTGTCCACCACTGAGCCTGTCAGTCGTAAGAAAGGATTGTTGTTGTTGTTTAGCTGTTAGGTAGTATAAGACTCTTTTGCAACCCCATGGACTGTAGCCCATCAGGCTCATCTGTCCATGGGATTTCTCAGGCAAGAAAACTGGAGAGGGTTGCCATTTCCTTTTCCAGGGGATTTTCCCAACCTAGGGATCAAACCCATGTCTCATGCATTGGCGGGAGGATTCTTTACCACCGAGCCACCAGGCAAGTCCAAGAAAGAGGATTATGAGATGTCTATTGCAGAAGTGGGAGGTATAGATGACCTAACCCCAACTAACAGGATAAGGTGAGAAGCAAGGCAAGAATGGATCATAAAGAGAAACTCTAGTTTTAAAAAGACATGGGTAAAATAGAGATTTAATGAGAAGGAAATTCCAAGACCTAAAATGCATATGAAAAGGAACTCACTCAGTTGAGTAATGTTTAAGGGTTTCATGGAAGCCTTGAGATGACTAGCAACTGAGTGATACAAAATAAACTTTTATCTTAAATAGTGGGATTTAATTCTTCATATGGTTTTATGACTTCTGATAAGAAAGATTATGTTTTCATGTCAGCATGTCATAAAGAATTTAAAATGTGCAGGCTTTAACTAGATGCTCAAAAACTGGAGTTTTAATAGGTGTTTTGCAAGTAATGTACTGCAACCCTATATCAGAGGGTTGGAGGCAGCATATGAAAATAGCAAGGTTTGTGGGTGTGCAGCTCAGGAAGTCTACAGAGAAACTAGCCAGTGATTGACAGCTAGGCACATTCTTTAGCCGACTCAATATGAATTTCAATAAATTTAAGAATTGAGGGCCTCAAGTTACAAAAGTGTTCTCAGTTAAATAAAGTCCTTCGAGAACTAAGCCAAGTTGTGACTCACATTGCACTAAAATGAATTTTTTCTTGGGGGAGGGGAGTGCTGGTGGTATGGGAGATGATTGTCCTTTAAAGTATTTTACAAAGCTAATCTTTGCATCTATGTTGAAGTCTCTTAGAACATACATAATTAAAGTTGTGTTTAAAATTATTTGCATACTATACATAACTGATATTAAATTTCTCAGATTTAAAAAAATGGCTAAAATGAAAAAAGTATTTAATTTAAAAAAACCAAAACACCAAACTTCAGAGAATTTCCAAATCGAAAATATTATCACAATCATCTGTGACACGAAAGCCAAAAATTGTCTTAAAGGAACACAATTTAGTCATGGAAAGAAGCCACATAAAATTCCTGAAGAGTAAGATGGCCTCTACTACAGATTCTATATTCCATATTTGGGGAATGTTAGAAGAGGGGTTGTTTCTTAGCAGTAAATGATACGAAGGCATCAGGTGCTATAAAACAGGTATTTATGAGGAGTAGCACCTAAATCTTGTTCTTTCACAGTTTATTTTTGGCCCTTGTATGGGAAACTCCATTCTTAGTGAATTTTAGGATCTACTCAAAAATATCAGAATTTCACTATGTAGTTGATTAGAAGGAAGCAAATGTGTGGAAGTTATAACAGTGCTGGAAGAGTTTACAAATGTAGTTGGATAAGGCAGTCCAGAGATTAGCAAAAGGAAGAAGAATCAGCTGTGATGGGGGTGGGAGGGTGCCAAGGAGGAAAACATAACTGAACCCAGAAGTCAGGCTGCTTGGTCCAAGCTGGGATCTTGGAGGACAGATAACAATAGCTAGTTCAGTTCAGTCACTCAATCATGTCTGACGCTTTGCAACCCCATGGACTGCAGCACGCCAGGCCTCCCTGTCCATCAGCAACACCCGGAGCATGCTCAAACTCATGTCCATGGGACCGGTGATGCCATTTAACCATCCCATCCTTTGTAATTCTCTTCTCCTCTTGCCCTCAACCTTTCCCAGCATCAGCGTCTTTTTCAGTGAGTCGGCTCTTTGCATCAGGTAGCCAAACTATTGGAGCTTCAGCTTCAGTATCAGTCCTCCCAATGAATATTCAGGGTTGATTTCCTTTAGGATTGACTGGTTTGATCTCTTTGCTGTCCAACGGATTCTCAAGAATCTTCTCTAGTGGCACAGTTCAAAAGCATCAATTCCTTGGCACTCAGCTTAAATCATGAGTAAATTTGATGAAAAAGCAGTCATAGCCCACTTTGCAGATGGCAGCACTGAGTCTTAGAGCTGTAAAAGTCTTGTCCAAGGTATACATTTGGTAAATGCTAAAGCCATTGTACAGATCCAAGTCTCAAAGTCTCTACAAAGTATACATGCTCAAATTTTAGCTTTAGTGCTAATGTATATGTGAATTGTCTATAAATTATTATTGGATAGAAATGAAGTTTTAAAAGTATACACAACCTATGTGAGCAGAGGCATTGTGCTTCTTTTCATGCTTTTCAACAGCTTCAGATTCCTTATCTTTTCATGAAGACTTTGCCTTTTTGAATCACAGATGTAGGACTTTGTTGGAGGATCCTCAAATTTTATATTTAAGATTATATAGAAAAGTCATTTATTTTCCTTAGCAACTAGAGCTGTGTTGATCAGAGCCAACAGTCTTCTCCCTTGGATTCGTATTACCCATTTGAGAGCCTAAAAGTGTAAATTAATGGCAATATCTAAGTATATAATTAGACTGAATCCACAGTCCCACTGAAAAAATTTACCTTCGGATTTAATACTTAATAAAGTTAGCTTAGCATAGGTTCCACGGATATATTAACAGTAAAAGTAACTGCTAAAAAATTGGCAAAGGACTAGAAAAAATGAAGCATTATTTTTTTCGTACACTGTATTTGTTGAAACAATGTTCTCCTGTATTTCAGGGAAATTAATCAGATGGCTCATGTGGTAAAAATCCGCCTGACAACACAGAAGACACAGAAGATGGGGATTCAATCCCCAGGTCAAGGATGATCCCCTGGAGGAGGCATCCCCTCCAGTATTCTTGCTTGGAAAATCCCATGGACAGAGGAATCTGGTAGGCTACCATCCATGGGGTTGCAACGAGTTGGACACAACTTAGTGACTGAGCATAAGCATGCATTATAAGTCCTAAGTTAAAACTGATATATCCCAATGGCAGTCTTTCTTAGCTTCTTTTTGATGATGTTCTATAGTTGAATATATTGCAGAATATTTTAATGTTCCAAATGATATCCAGACTAAGAATGATATACATAAAGGCAACTTCCTGGCTCTGTTAAAATTTCCTTTCGCAATCAAGTATTTGAAATGTCTGAAAAACAGATTCTTCTCTGGCTATTCAGTTTTTATTACCATCTTTCCTCCATTCTTTAACAAGGTTTCAATTATACTTGTAACAGTCTCCGCTGTGACATATAATAGAAAAGCAATCGGCTTTTCATTTTGTCCTTCCCGCCTTTCTTACCATAGCTTTATGATCACATAATAATTTTAGCTATCATTTACTTGTGTTTGAATGTACAAACTGATATTTTGCTTACTCCTTCCCTAGGGTTGTTCATCTGTATTAAACATCTAAATACTTTTAAAACAAGCTTAATAAATCCTTAATGAAATCAAATTGGAACCAATACAGACCAATCACTTGGAAAATTATGTAGGTGTGGTTCATGTCTAACTTATAGCCATTATGTTAAATCATGAGGTCTGGGGCAGCTGGTTGAATTTATATATTAAACATAAATTTTCTAAGTGACACTTTTTCTAATACATTATGATTTTACTTTTCTGAACTTCAAGTCTTATTTCATTAAAATGACTCAAATAACTACACTAGAAACTCACAAAAATTTTAATCAAATTTAAGGTTTATGGAACATGTCACCTAAAAAATGTAAAAGCTCTATTGTTCTCATTTCTCTTTTGTTCCTTCCATTTAAAATCAAAAGACTTATACTTGATAGAAATGGAGAGTACAGGACTGAATGTGAACATATTAGAAATCCAAATAGGAACAAAAATTACTTTGTATTCTACTCAAATGACGAGATCATTTTTTTTATTAAACTATTGAGAGAGATCAATTTATTTCAGGATGTGAACAATCTTTCTGTGAATACAGACTGGAAGAATAATTTATATATTTTCTCTTTGAATTAATATTAATTCAGAGGCTAGATTACCTGTATAATATTTCATATAATAATTCTACAAGTGATTGGAATTCACTTGGAAAAAATTCAATAGGAAAAGGCAATATTGAAGTTGGGAAGCAGTATAATGTAGATGGTAGGAGCTGTGGAAGCATGAAAGTATATGTTAACAGGATGGTTGTTGTTGATATTATTTTACTTATTATTATGCTTTTTGTTGCTCCAACTGCCTTCTAAGATTGACACTCTCCAGAGGAGGGTGCTTATTAAGCTAAGCACATTAGTATGTTTGACTGTGTAGTCCTGAAGCTTGGAATCAGAAGAGGTAAATTCGTCTGCATGGTAGTAGAAGGAAGAAGAGAAAAAAGAATGACCAACTTAGTGTAAAATGTAACTGCTTCTTATGACTCCAAATCTGCTCTGAATTCTACTAAGCTTTGAAGAAGCGTCTTAGGAGTGAACCTGCTGCAGAAACTTCTGAGGGAGCTGAGCTGTGCATCTGGGCGGGATGTGACATCCAGAGGTAGAGGGAGCCATGAAAACAGAATTCTCTAGAAATGAGAAGGATCATGAAAAATGCCATGGAATAGCAAGGTTTTAAAAGTCATTTCTTATCTAGAGTCCTTCAAGGAAGATCACAGCTAAGACGTGGGTAGTTTCCAAGAGGTCTGGAACTTTGTCTTGTTGGCGTAGCATTCTTTGGGACTACTGCATAATAAGTAATCAACGTGTGTTTGTTTAATGAATATTCCTCTTTCAGGTCAAACTGTATCCTTATAGTAATAAATTTCAAAAGTAACCAGTACCCATTTATTCCTTTCCCTTCACTTCTTTTCTATACCCATCAATCTCTGGCACGTCTTCCCTTGCTTTAAGCATATAATGACAGCATCACACCAAATTATCTGAATGAAAAATAAAAAGTTCAGTGAGCCATAGGCTTACTATATTATAAATGAAAATAATATGAAATTTAGTGGTTCAAAAAGCATGAAGTATTTCTTCTTAAAATCATAAAGTATTTCTTCTTATTAACCAATCATCAATGTAGTTCTGTAGACAATGAAACCTATTTTTAATAATTTTCCAGTTCTCTGTCTCCTCTCCTGACATCAATACTAAAAGGATCAGTCATGCTGTTCAAATCAGTGGCGATTTAAAGCAATGTAGAAGAAACCATGAAAAGGAAACCAAAAATTCCACACCCGCCCACCTGTGTTTCAGCTGCAAAACTTCCAAGATGAAAATCAACAGAGAAAAAGAGACCAACAGAGAGAGAGATGGATAAAGAAAAAAGCTAGTCTATGGAACTGTCCTTGAATCAGAAATGGAATATCCCCTTTGACCCTTTGTCAAAGTGCTGCTGCAAAATTATATTGTTCCCTGATGCAGCTTTCTTCAATGAATCAGAGTGCATAATCCAAATGAAATCACACTGGGAAAAATCAAAGATTTAAAAACTTTATCATCTCAACAGAAAACAACCATCAAGACTGAGCTGCTGGTAACTTCCATCAAGATAAAGATTGTTTTACACATTGTTGTTGTTTAGTCGCAAAGTTGTATCTGACCCTTCTGCAGCCCCATGGACTGTAGCTCACCAGGCTCCTCTGTCCTTTGGATCTCCCAGGCAAGTATACGGGAGTTGGTTGCCATTTCCTTCTTCGGGGATCTTCCCAACTCAGGGATTGAACCTGTGTCTCCTGCATTGGCAGGTGGATTCCTTGCCACTGACCCACCAGGGAAGCCTGTTTTATACATTATTTCTGTCAAATCAGAGGATTTGCTTGTTTGTTAGACCATACACCTCTTCAAAATGAATTATAATAAAATAACATCAAGGGGAAGAATATTAACATTTTGGCAGTGCAACTTCTTAGTCCAGATGGGGAACCACTTCAGCTTAAAATGTAATGAACAGGGAAAAAAGATGCAAACCTCTGTGCACTTTCTTCAATTCATAATCCAAATTTTCTGATGTGTGCCTCCTTAACATGTTTCCAAGTCTAGGGTTTGTTTAAACAATATATTTTAGTAGAACTCCATGGATTTCCATTAATCTACTTGCAAATACACAGGTCGTAGAGCAGAGTGAAGTTATTTCTTAAGTCTTCTATGTGGAAGAAACAGAAAAAGCAGTGTACCTTGTCTGTCCTAAAGAATAAAGCCTCAGCTCACCAACACAACTGGTTATGTAGCTTGTCCTTCAACTACTTCAAGGATGGTGATTTCACAAGTTCTTGATCACTGAGTCAATGTTCATTTTATCTTCTTGTCTAGAATTCTCTTCTTATACATTTTAAATGATCATACTTTACATTGGGTCATTAGCCTGAATTCATTCCTTAGGTGGCTGACAGCCCAGAAGAATCTATTCCCAGATTGATAAATTGCCTTTATCCATATCTGTTTTTCCAAGTGAATGTTAACTTAAAAAAATTTTTGGAGATCATTTTAATCCTATAGAAAGTTGCAAAAATAGAGAAATTTCCCATATATCCTTTAGTCTTTTGTGTTATTATCTTATATAACCTTATACCATTAGGAAAACCTAATAAATGAAAATTGGCACAAACGTATTATCAAAACTACCAATTTATTTTGATTTCATTAGTTTCTCCACTAGTGTTGTTTTCCACATTAATCCAAGATTCCACATTACATTTGGTTGTCATGTCTCTCTATATATCTCCATTTCATGACAGAATTTTAATCTTGTCTTTCCTGATCTTGCTACATTTGATGAGTTGCTTGTTGTTTAGTGACTAAGTTGTGCCCAATTTTTTTGTGACCCCATGGACTGTAACCCACCAGGCTCCTCTGTCCATGGGATTCTCCAGGCAAGAACACTGAAGTGGGTTGCCATGCCCTCCTCCAGGAGATCTTCCCAACCCAGGAATCAAACCCACGTGTCTTCTGTCTACCTGCATTGGCAGGTGGATTCTTTACCACTAGTGCCACCTGGGAAGCCCACAAGAAAGTATGGCCGCCACCAAATTTGAAAGCGCTTGTTCAGTCAGCCCACTTTTATCCTTTATCAAGTATTTGATGATCTATGTTCTAGATAAATATGTGCAAGTGTTTGCCTCTCCTCAAATGTTGGTCTATTTTGCTTGCTACCACAGCTTTCTGAAGGGATCAAAAAAAACATTGTGAATTTGAAGTTAATCCGGCTCCTCTACTCATTGTAAAGTTGGTAGTGATGCTGTTCTAGTTTATTACACCCTAGAGGAGATCTGCTCCTTTTACTAAACAATCACACATGAATCTACTTCTAATCAATTTTTTTTTAATTAGAAAAGTAATTTCCATTTACTTGAAATTTAAAATGTACATATTGACATTTGCGGGGGGGGGGGGGAAGGAAAGAAAAACAGTTTCAGAAGTTAAAGCTCAGTCATTCTGCCCATGTGGGAGAAAAGAAACAATTAAGTTTGGTTTAACTTGGGTTGAACTGTCATTTAAGTCTTAAGACAGGGTGAGGGGAATACTTGCAATGCTAGAGCTGGAGCTGAAAATGAGATAGAGGCGATTCTGGAAACGAGGGTGAGAGGCTGCTGCTCTGTCACATGAGACCATGACTGAATTCCCAAACGTTTCTCTGTCTCGACTATACTGGCCTTAGTAACAAGTAAGGGCTGGGGATAGGTAAGAATGTCTATTATTCCCAAGTAGACCAGGAGCTGACTGTGGCTCAGATCATGATCTTCTTATTGCCAACTTCAGATTTAAATTGAAGAAAGTAGGGAAAACCACTAGACCATTCAGGTATGACCAGATTTAAGGGACTAGATCTGAGAGAATGCCTGATGAACTATGGACAGAGGTTCATGACATTGTACAGGAAACAGGGAGCAAGACCATCCCCAAGAAAAAGAAGTACAAAAAAGCAAAATGCCTGTGTGAGGAGGCCTTACAAATATCTGTGAAAAGAAGAGAAGCAAAAAGCAAAGGAGAAAAGGAATGATATACTCATCTGAATGCAAAGTTCCAAAGAATAGCAAGGAGAGATAAGAACGCCTTCCTCAGTGATCATTGCAAAGAAATAGAGGAAAACAATAGAATGGGAAAGACTAGAAATCTCTTCAAGAAAATTAGAGATACCAAGGGAACTTAATGGAAAGATGGGCTTGATAAAGGACAAAAATGGTATGGACCTAACAAAAGCAGAAGATATTAAGAAGGGGGGGAAAGAAAACACAGAAGAACTATACAAAGAAGATCTTCATGAACCAGATAACCAGATAACGGTGTGATCACTCACTAGAGCCAGACATCCTAGAATGGGAAGTCAAGTGGGCCTTAGGAAGCATCACTAGGAACAAAGCTAGTGGAAGTGATGGAATTCCAGTTGAGCTATTTCAAACCTTAAAAAATGATGCTGTGAAAGTGCTGCACTTAATATGCCAGCAAATCTGGAAAACTCAGCAGTGGCCACAGGACTGGAAAAGGCCAATTTTCATTCCAATCCCAAAGAAAGGCAATGCCAAAGAATGTTCAAACTACAGCACAGTTGCACTCATCTCACACGCTAGTAAAGCAATGCTCAAAGTTTTCCAAGCCAGGCTTCAGTGATACATGAACCATGAACTTCCAGATGTTCAAGCTGGTTTTAGAAAAGGCAGAGGAACCAGATATCAAATGGCCAACATCCGCTGGATCATCGAAAAAGCAAGAGAGTTCCACAAAAACATCTATTTCTGCTTTATTGACTACACCAAAGACTTTGTGTGGATCACAATAAACTGTGGAAAATTCTGAAAGAGATGGGAATACCAGACCCCCTGACCTGACTCTTAAGAAATCTATATGCAGGTCAGGAAGCAAGTTATAACTGAACATGGAACAACAGACTGGTTCCAAATAGGAAAAGGAGTACATCAAGGCTGCATATTGTCACCCTGCTTATTTAACGTCTATGCAGAGTACATCATGAGAAACACTGGGATGGATGAAGCACAAGCTGGAATCAAGATTGCTGGGAGAAATATCAATAACTTCAGATATGCAGATGACACCACCCTTATGGCAGAAAGTGAAGAAGAACTAAAGAGACTTTTGATGGAAGTGAAAGAGGAGAGTGAAAAAGTTGACTTAAAGCTCAACATTCAGAAAACTAAGATCACGACATCTGGTCCCATCACTTTACAGCAAATAGATGGGAAACAGTGGAAAGAGTAGCAGACTTTATTTTTTTGAGCTCCCAAATCACTACAGATGGTGAGGGCAGCCATGAAATAAAAAGACGCTTACTTCGTGGAAGAAAAGTTACAGCCAACCTAGACAGCATATTAAAAAGCAGAGACATTGCTTTGCCAACAAATGCCTGTCTAGTCAAGGCTATGCTTTTTCCAGTAGTCATGTATGGATGTGAGAGTTGGACTATAAAGAAATCTGAGCACCAAAGAATTGATACTTTTGAACTATGATGTTCAAGAAGACTCTTGAGAGTCCCTTGGACTGCAAGGAGATCCAACCAGTCCATCCTAAAGGAAATCAGTCCTGAATATTCATTTGGAGGTCTGATGCTGAAGCTGAAACTCCAATCCTTTGGCCACCTGATGCTAAGAGGTGACTCGTTTGAAAAGACCCTGATGCTGGGAAAAACTGAAGGCAGGAGGAGAAGGGGATGACAGAGGATGAGATGGTTGCTTTGCATCATCAACTCAATGGGCATGAGTCTGAGTAATCTCCAGGAGTTGGTGATGGACAGGGAGGCCTGGCATGCGGCAGTCCGTAGGGTCGCAAAGAGTCGGACACAACTGAGTGAATGAACTGAACTGATGCCGTCTTTTCTCTTTAGGGTAGTAAACATTTTCCAGACCAGGAGTTCATTTAGCTTTTCAAGGAACATTTGTTTTCCATCTAATGGCATGCACTATCTTTAGTGTTGGGAATAAGCAATGAATAGAATTTCCCAAAGCAGCTCAGAAAACAGAATGAAGGTGAATAGACATGTCAGCTATGTGATAAAAGATACAATAGAGCTGGACACAAGATTTAATACTGGCAGAAGAGTGGCATATTATGATGGTTATGAGAGTGGTTCCTGGAGTTAGGCTCAGTAGGTTTGATTTGGGCTCTATCACTTACTAATTGTATGCCCTGGAGCAAGTTAATGAACCTATTCTCTGTCCTTTTCTTAAAATAGGAATAATAGGGTTACATGATAGAGATTTATGAACATTCAGCATGATAATATTGGATTGAACGATATGAAATTGTCAAGAATCACCTCCTTTTGATCTACAGAAATGGCAGTTTCATATGGTTGAACCCCATGCCTTAAGTACTCAGCACAATGCTAAAAAGTTCTGTAGTGTTTTTAATTGTGCCCTCTTTGTCAAATATATATATATAATATAAATATATTTTCTATAAAATAAAAATATATTTATTTTGATATAAATGTAGGTTTTATATATATATATATATATATATATATATATATATATATACACACATGAGATCTATGGATGAGACCTTATTTGGAAATAGAGTCTTCACAGATACAATCAAGTTAAAATGAGGTCATACTGGATTAACATCAGCCCTATAATAAATGACTGCTGTCTTTATAAGAAAAAGGAGAGAGAGACATGAATACCCCAGCACAGAGGAGACACACAGGGAGGAAGGTCATGTGCAAATGGAGGCAGAAATTGAAGAGCTGCATCTGTACCCCCCAGGAACATCAAAGATTGCCAGTGACCACCTTAAGTTACAAGGAAGCAGGGAAGGATCCTTCTCTGGAGTTTCTAAAGGGAGCATGACCCTGCTGACACCTATTTGAAATTCCTAGACTCCAGAAGTGTGAGTGAGTAAACTTCTGTTGTTTTAAGCCATCAAGTTTATGGTAATTTATTGCATAGCCTTAGGAAACAAATACAGGTAGTGATTGCTCAGTAAATGCTATCTGTAGTTCATCATTGAAACAGAGAGGGGAAATTATTCATTTTGTCAGAGAAAGAGCTGCTCAAGGAAGACTTTAGTAGTGATCATTTAAAAAGAAGAGGGAAAGGTCATTCCAGATGAGGAAATGTCATGAACAAATGTATCAAGAAATAAATGTCCACTTCTACACAAATTTGATTGGAAGGTTGCATGAGCCCTAGGAAAATGTGATTTTAGGCATGCTTGGTCTTTGATGGTCTTCTTAAGCTATGACAGCAATATGGTTTCTGTGCCATTGACAATAAAATTTCAGAGTCATTTTTAAATATAAGAGTTATGTGATCTAACCGATATTTTATAAACAGAACTCTGGCAGCAATGTATGTACTAGAGGAGAGAGGGGGAGGCTTCACAGGTATATTGAAATTGTCATGGTTTAGGATTATACAGTCCCAGAAGGAGAATAGGCAAAGAAGAGGAAGATAGAAAAAATATTTCGGGTATAGAATTTATATAATGACATGCTATTTTGAGTGACTTAGAGGAATAAAACTATTATTATTTCCAGATTTCTGGTTTAGGATACAGGCAGATTGAAGGAACATTTACAAAGAAATGGAACTTAAAAGACAGAATTTCTTTACTGTGAATAATTAGAGAAAAACTGAAGTTGAGGGAAATATCCAGGTGAAAATTGTGTAAAGCATTTGGACACAAAGATTTGAATATTTGAGGAGAGGTCTTTATTGGCATTACAAACTTTAGAGCTATTAGGTTTTAGATCAAAGTTGAAGGATTGATGGTAAATGTGCTTATCCACAACTGGTCAGAAGGATAAAAGAAGACAGTTGAGCAGAAAAAGAGGGACACTATCATGAAGACTGAAAAGCAGGATTAAAAAATTATAGCCTAAAGACACAAAGATAATGGAACGGTACAGTGGAAACAGTGTCAGACTTTATTTTTGTGGGCTCCAAAATCACTGCAGATGGTGAGTGCAGCCATGAAATTAAAAGATGCTTACTCCTTGGAAGAAAAGTTATGACCAACCTAGATAGCATATTCAAAAGCAGAGACATTACTTTGCCAACAAAGGTCCGTCTACTCAAGGCTGTGGTTTTTCCAGTGGTCATGTATGGATGTGAGAGTTGGACTGTGAAGAAGGCTAAGTGCTGAAGAATTGATGCTTTTGAACTGTGGTGTTGGAGAAGACTCTTGAGAGTCCCTTGGACTGCAAGGAGATCCAACCAGTCCATTCTGAAGGAGATCAGCCCTGGGATTTCTTTGGAAGGAACGATGCTAAAGCTGAAACTCCAGTACTTTGGCCACTTCATGCGAAGAGTTGACTCATTGGAAAAGACTCTGATGCTGGGAGGGATTGAGGGCAGGAGGAGAAGGGGACGACAGAGGATGAGATGGCTGGATGGCATCACTGACTCAATGGACGTGAGTCTGAGTGAACTCTGGGAGTTGGTGATGGACAGGGAAGCCTGACGTGCTGCGATTCATGGGGTTGCAAAGGGTCGGACACGATTGAGTGACTGAACTGAACTGAAAACCCAAAGGAGAAATTTCAAGAGAAGGATTATGTGAAATCCTACAAAGCATCAGGACAGACTGAATGATGTAGTGGTAACAAGTACATCCCAACTGTTTATGACTTAACACAGAAAAATCAGGTTTCTTCTCCACATACAACATAAACCACTGGGAGGATAGAGATTATCTAAATTCTTCAGGAACTAGGCTTATGAAGGCTCTACCTTGACACATACCTGGAAAGTTACTAAGGCAAGGGAAGGGGAACATGATGAATAATGCAATGGCTTTTATTATTATTTTTTTAATCTTGTGGCCATGTGGCACATGGAATCTTAGTTCCTGGACCAGGGATCAAACCTGCACCCTCTGCATTGGAAGCCAGGAGTCTTAACCACTGGACCTCTAGGGAAACCCCTGCATTGGCTTTCAAAACTTCTACATCTGCTGACACACTTCATTGACAAAGTCACACCCCAGTGTCTAACATGGCCAAGCCAAACCAAGTGGATGGCAAAGAACAATTTTATAATGTACAAAGAAGAAACACAACAATCATGTAAAAGTCCTAAAGAAGGGGACTTGAGGAGAAGGAAAAAGATTTGAGAGAGATACTCTAGGAAGTCAGAAGCATTGGTGATGCGATACAAGCAAATGAACTGCTGAATGAGACTGAAGCATGTGATAAGATGGGGACCATTCCTTTCCAATGAACCTGGGCAATATGTTTATGAGATTTTTCTCAGCCATTTTCAGTGGCTCTGTCAGAGGGAGAAATGAAACAAGAAGTTGGCTTGACACAAATTTGTAATTGATCCATATCAGTCAGTGAAGGAAGTATATCTGCCTGTGACTGAATGGTTAACAGAACTGACTACAAGTTCCAGTTTGGCTGGGGAAGAAAATAAGAATGTGATGGGACAGGTAAACTTGAAAACTAGGGAGAGGCCAAGGAAATGGGGATTATTATTATTGTTATTAAAAATAGGGAAAGGCCAAGGAAATGGAGATTATTACTATGACAGTGATGTGGATGTTAAGAGGTGATGAAAAATTAAGAAAGATACAAAACTTTTGGGCTTCCCTGGTGGTACAGTGGTTAAAAATCCACCTTGCAATGCAGGAGATACCAGTTAGATCCTTGGTCCAGGAAGATAGCACATGTTACAGAGCAACTAACTGAGCCTGAGTGTCCTTGAGCCCATGCTCCCCAAGAGAAGCCCCCGAAGTGAGAAGCCCATGCACTGAGCTAGGGTAGCCCCCACTCACTGCAACTAGAGAAAGCCTTCAAACAGCAATGAAGAGCCAGCATAGCCAAAAATAAATTAAACATTTTTCTAAAAAACTGATGTAGCTAGTTTCCTAGGATTTCTTGACTGCGATTGAGAATCTCCCTTTTCTCAGACCTTGGATTTAGTGTCCTTTTAGGGTTATGTAGTCAACTATACTATTAGACTTTGATGTAAATCAGTGTGTATCGATAAGCAGAGTTCAGGCATTGGAGCAAAAGCCATCTGAGTTTGAGTCTTGCTCTAACATTTATTACTGAATTAACTTGAACAAGTTATCTTGTCACTCTGACCTCTTGTATAAGACCTCTTGTATTTTTCATGTATAAGTGGTGATTCATTCAACAAGTAAATATTAATTATTCATTTAATAATGTGTATTTATAGATTATCTACTATGAGCCAGACATTCGACTTAGCCTGGAATATAGTGAGTATACAAACTCAACTTTACATTTATCACGGAAGGACCAGCTAAAAATGGAATATTTGGGTCTCTGATCATATCTGGGGTGACAAATAGTCTTCCTTTTTTTTTGCTTGGAGAATCCGTATTACTTGTAGGAAGTTATGACCCCCAGACTCACAAGCTCAATTATGACTGAGCACAATCAATAATGGCAATTTAGTTTCCTTTTGTTAGTGTTTGATCCAAAGATGAGAACATGGCCCAGCTCAACCCAATTAAATGTAATAAGTATCAGCTAGAGGGCTTCCAGGAAAAAAAAAAAAACAAACCCTGATTAAAAGAAAAAGCCAACAGGAATTGGGCTTCTTTATCCTTCCCATCCTGTTTCTGCAGTGGAGGTTCCATCATGTGAGAATATGTAGCTAGCCCTATCTCAGTTATTTTGAAATCATGAGGGGAAAGCTAAAAAAATGTACTAGTTGAGCTTTTTATATTATTGAGTGGATTTATTTTATATTATTGGACTAAACATGTACATAAAGTCTTCATGCAATGTGAAATAATTAAGTGCTTTTGGTATTCATATCATTTCAAGTTAGAAATTCTGAAACATAAACATGTGAAATGACTCACTCAATGAACATAAGTCTTTCCTCTGTACTCCTTCAGGGTCTTATAATTTATTTAGCTATGACAAACCTAGACAGTGCCTTAAAAAGCAGAATCACTTTGCTGACAAAAGTTCATGTAGTCAAAGCTATGGTCTTTCCAGGAGTCATGGTCAGATGTAAGAGTTGGACCATAAAGAAGACTGAGAGTTGAAGAATGATGCTTTCAGATTGTGGTGCTGGAGAAGACTCTTGAGAGTCCTTTGGACAGCAAGGAGATCAAACCAGTCAATCCCAAAGGAAATCAGTCCTGAATATTCATTGGAAGGACTTATGGTGAAGCTGAAGCTCCAATACTTTGGCCGCCTGATCTGAAGAGCTGACTCACTGGAAAAGACCCTGGTGCTGGAAAAGATTGAGGGCAGGAGGAGAAGAGGGCAGCAGAAGATGAGACGGTTAGATAGCATCACTAACTCAATGGACATGAATTTGAGCAAACTCTGGGAGATAGTGAAGGACAGGGGAGCCTGGCATGCTGCAGTTCATGGAGCTGAAAGAGTCAGACATGACTTAGCAAGTAAATAAACAAATACTTAACTTGTCTTTAGTATCATGTGTGCATATGTGCGTGTTCTTTGCTAGCTAGACTGTAAAATTTCTTTAACCATTATTTCTTTTCTTTCTTTCTTTCTTCTTTTTTTTTTTTTTTACAACAAAAGCAATTTCTTTCAGCCTGGAGTCTCTCCCATCTCATAAAATGACCTCCCCCGCCTCCCCAATCCATCCAGACCTAGAATTCCAAAATAGCAGAAATATTATGGATTACTCATTTTCCCTCCCATCCACATGCTATCCATCCACAAGATCTATCAGCTATCTCTAAAAATGTGTCTAAAGTCTATTTTCATTGTAACCCAGTCCAAACCATCAAGATCTCTAGCCTTGGTTATGGGCTGCTGCTGCTGCTAAGTCGCTTCAGTCGTGTCCGACTCTGTGCGACCCCATAGACGGCTCCCCTGTCCCTGGGATTCTCCAGGCAAGAACACTGAAGTGGGTTGCCATTTCCTTCTCCAATGCATGAAAGTGAAAAGTGAAAGTGAAGTCGTTCAGTCGTGTCCGACTCTTAGCGACCCCATGGACTGCAGCCCACCAGGCTCCTCCATCCACAGGATTTTCCAGGCAAGAGTACTATGGGCAATGGACTCCTAATAACTGGTAGTTTTGGACCACCCCTGCTTCCCCTTCAGATCTTTCCCAAAAAGGCAGTCAGAATGACTTCCAAAATTGTAAATTAAATAATATAACCACCTCTTCTTAAAATCTCCCTGATAGACTACCATTGTGATTAAAATAAAACGCAAAATCCTGGCCTCAGGCACAAGGCTCTCACATTCTGGTTCCTGACTCCCTCTCTTATTTATCACATTCTATGGCACCCCACTCCAGTATTCTTGTCTGGAAAATCCCATGGACAGAGAAGCCTGGTAGGCTGCATTCCATGGGGTTGCTAAGAGTTGGATACCACTGAGCGACTTCACTTTCACTTTTCACTTTGATGCATTGGAAAAGGAAATGGCAATCCACTCCAGTGTTCTTGCCTGGAGAATCCCAGGGACGGGGGTGCCTGGTGGGCTTCTGTCTATGGGGTCACACAGAGTCAGAGATGACTGAAGTGACTTAGCAGCATACCCTCCAGTCACACCAGCCTCCTTTTTGTTGCTCAAACCCACAGAGCCTTTTTTCTTTCACAGTGAATTTGAACTTGCTCTTCCTTCCACTTTCCCCAATGGCTCCACAAAGAGCTGTCTCCTCATTACAAGGTCTTGGCTCAAGTGGCACCTTTGCAGAAAGTTGTCCCTTGATCATCAATCCACCATGTGTAAGAGGGATTCCCCTACTTTCATCCTCTGTCAGCATTACTATCTTCTTCATTTTCTTTATAGCTCCAGAAGCAGATAATCTAATATTAGCTTGTTACCTTTTGCATTTTTATTGCTTGTTGTTTATCTTTCACCCAAGTAGAATGTAAACTCCATGAGATCAATGACTTTTCCTGTCTGGTTTATAATACTGAATCCTAGCATTTAAAACGGTGCACAATAACTGCTTACTAAATATTAGCTGAATAAATAAAACTTGGTGAACTCTTTCTCCTCTTTATCCACTCCAGCACTCAACATGGAGCCATGATTCAGGGCTATTCAGTAGATATCCATTTGTTCAATATATGCTTATTGAATATCTTATATGAAAAGGTTTGCATAAGACATGAGAAAATACTAGTAAAGAAGAAAGAAAATTGAAATTGTCCTTGTAGTTGTGCTTCAGAATATTTAGGAAAACCCTTTACCTCTATGAGCTGAAAGACCTTGATTTCTGCTGATTTCCAAGGTGTGAATGTAGTTCAAATCCAGAAAAGCCATAATTTTTATTCTTAAAATGCTTGTACTTCCCTTTTTTCAATGTCAAATGAATAACTACATTTTCAACACTTGATGATCCTTATTATCGTGAAATATTCTGCAATTAACAAAAATATTTAGACAACATTCATTTGTAGAATCATAATATAAAGTATTCTCTGTTTTAAAATGAAATATTGCCTAAGGCTAGTTCTTACCAGGAGTCTGTGCTTCCACATTACATATGCATTAATAGTTTGTCTGAACTTGACAATTTTTTATTTTTCCTTGGCAATACAAGTGTTTCTCTTACATTCGTGAATCTGAATGCTCTCTTCTGGTTGCTGATCTCAAGCCCACAGCCTCTCATCTCTTTTTTAGCACTGCTTTTAGTTACAACTCCTGTTAACTCCTTACTTCCAACAGTCATTTCTTTTAACAATAACTGCTCTTTACCAGTAAAGATTTTTTTCCTCAGAGAAAGGCAGGAACTGGATGTGAAACAAGCAATGGTACTAACTTGCCTTCAGATATTCCAGTGGGGCTTCTCCAGTGGCTAAGGGTAAAGAACCTGCCTGCCTTGCAGGAGACACAGGAGACGTGGGTACAATCCCTTGGTCGGCAAGATCCCCTGCAGAAGGGAATGGCAACCTACTCCAGTATTCATCCCAGGAAAATCCCTTAGATAGAGGAGTCTGGCAGCAGTCTACATGCAGCCCATGACTGAGCAACTGAGCATGAATTCCAGTGATTGAAATAGACTATAAATAATAAGAGAGAACTCAAGGAACATACCAAATGGAAAGCAATCTCATTGCCTAGCAATCAAGGTAAAAAAAAATCTTATTATTTTTACCTCTCATATTCAGTATTATCTACAACTGAGCACATAGGAAAAAAACTGTCTACACAGAATCAAAAGTTTTAGCTGTAAGTCAATTCAAAGTACTCTTAAAGCATCAACTTATTTATATTGAAGAGTGGTGAGATATTTAGGTTATGCATAAATTAAAGAAATAACTTACGAAAAGCAAAAAGGCAGCATATTTATAGAGATGATGAGTAATGCAAAAGTGGCAGAAGTGTCATGTAAAACAATCATCACAGCTCTCCAAGAAAGACTCAGAGCAGATACTGGGCACATTAATTTTCTGAAGATCTGCAAATAAAAGAGAAAGTTGGAAAGCTACAAGCCTAAGCAAGATACAGCAATCTCAAAGGCAAGCACAAGCTTCATAGATGGTGAGTAAAAGCCTTTGAAAGACAGGAGGGAAGCTTATCTAGAACTTGAACAATGTCAGAAGTTAGGTAAGTTAGTTTGACGATGACATTGAGGATAAAAGAGTACCAGGTAGTTGTAGAGTGTAGCTATTTGGAAATAATAAAGCAATTATATATTTTTTCAATTAAATAGCTTAAAGTTGTACGAAAAGCAACAGAGTAGGATGTTAGATTTGGAATCAGTTTAGAGTTTTATTGGTAAACTTCTATTCATTCCTCAGGATCCAGCTCAAATATGTCAAGTCTTCTTTGAAACTTAATGAAGGATTGGACTGTTGTTCCTGAACCTTTCGTCATATTTCTGTTATAGAATTTGCGTTCCTAGATTCCCCATGTGACTTTTGCAGTGCTTCTCACTAGTGTGGATTGAGTTTATTTCCTTGGCTCATCCATCATGAGCTTGGCCATTAGACTTCCTTTGGTCAATGGAATGTTTGGATGGAATTACTGGATGGAATGTGAGCAATAGTTTTAAACATATCTGTGCCATTTGGGTTGGCCTCTTGCATGGCTGTAATTTCTGTGAGAGGAGAATCAGTAATCACTCCCTTCAACCAGGTGTATGAATGAATATATACAGGGTAGACCTGATTCCGACAGGAAGCTTGTCCAGCCTGACCCAGACATAGCAAGCCGACACTGGCTGAACCACAGTTGATTTGCAGAACTATGAGCCTGAAAGCTAATGGGTGCTGTTGTAGGCCATTGTAATTTTGAAATTGTTTGTTACATGGCAAGATTTATTGCTTTACCATTTTAAATATTCTCACATACAGAATGTCCTCTTCCCTGTCATGGGCTTTTATTGTATTCTGGATCTATAACTATTACAGAATCTCTCAACTGGTAAACTCTTGTGCTCAAACATCTGTCTCTCTTAAAAAGCTCCAGGCAACTCTACTGTAAGGATTTATCATATTGGTGCTTTATTTCACTGTCCTCAAACTAACTGGCCCAAAGCACAAAACTGTATGTATGTAATAGCACTGCTTTCTACATGCAAATATTCAAAGGGAAGATATCAACATATTTGTAAGACAAATCCAGTGTGAGAAGTTCAGAAGCATCCATATCTTATTCATCATATATGATTTTATTTTAAGCTTTTAAATCTCTGTTTTAGAGGCAGAAAAATAAACCACAGAAAAGAGTTAAATAAACTATGTGGTATCACAAAAAATATTTGCCTGGCATTCACAAAGTTAAGATGGTCAGTTTAAGTGCTAAGTCAATTCTAACTCATTCTTATTTATTGGAGCCTATTAAAAAGCTAACGACTACCCTATTCAGGCTCTATTTTTACATAACATATTTTTATGTTGCTGAGTAAATTCTGTTTAGACATAGCTTTTGCTCATATGAACTATTTTTGAATAGATAAAAAACAGTGAAACCAGTTCCCAACTCAGAGGCTTAAATTACCCACACAACTGAATAGCTGTGGATGTAAATACATGTTAGGATGAAAATGTGGAATTTATCTGTACCGTTTAGGAAACCAATTTAATACTGAGTTCTGAATGCAGGGCTAGAAAATTACAATAAAATTTGATTTATACCAAAGTGAATAAACTGGAAGTCACAAAACTCTTAAACCCCAAATTATCAAGTGGTTTTAAATAGGAGTCTATTAGGCTATTGGCTATAACTCTTGTTTTCTTAGCACCAAAGTGTGTATAGTATTTATTTACATAGGATAGTTTAAATACACTACCAAATGAGGTTGCTTGCTTTTTCATTAAATGGGAGTGGACACTTTGCTATAGGCAGGTCTCCCCTAAGGACTTTGCCTCTGGGAGTTGCCCTAAAGTGAAGTGAACATCCTCATTCAAGATCACATCTCCCTTCCCTGTGGTAGCCTGAATTTAAGACTGGCTGATGCTGGCATATAAAAGTGGACTCAGCTCCAAATTGGGGCAACTCTAAAGAGTCATCTCAGCTTTAGATTTCCAATAGAAATAGCTGCATCCCAGACCAACCTCTCCCAGGGCCCAGGGGTGCTGTCTCCACTCCCCCATAAAATTGTTGGTCCCCCAAACCTGTCTTAAATAAACTTCTTTTACACTAATATCTATCTCACTGTCTCTTTCCTAGGAACCTGGACTACAGCACAAACCATGCCTAATCAATGCAACTCAACAACATTAATTGAATTGAATCTACTTTCATTAAACTAGGAGTTAGGACAAACACAAAGAAAAAATGGTGGTCTTGCCCTTTAAAAGCTGATAGTTATAATAAAGAAGCAGAGATGTAAACACAGAATTATCATAAAGTGAAGCCAGAGGTGAAAAAGAGGTTAACTGACCACCGTTGTTGTTCAGTTGCCCAGTCGTGTCCAACTCTTTGCAACCTGATGGACTACAGCATGCCAGGTCTCCCTGTCCCACACCATCTCCCTAAGTTTGCCCAAGTTCATGTCCATTGCATTGGTGATGTCATCCAGCCATCTCATCCTCTGACGCCCTCTTCTCCTTCTGAACTGACCACTTTTTCATGTTTGTTACCTCTGGAAGCACTACTGACTGCCCCATAAGCTCCTTATAACACTCAAAGTTAGTCACCACCATAATTCTGGTTATTGCAATGAAAGCCGAAATGATAAGTTCCATGTTCAGGTAGAAGCATTTTTCAGCTGGAGGTTTATTCCTCATCTTTCTCTTTCCCTGTTATGGCAAACTGGAAGCCTCCAGCTGAAATTTCAGCAAAATGAGATACAAGCAGTCTGCTTCACAGCGGCCTTTGCATAGAAGAAAAAAATAAACCCTCTGATGTGTGAAGCCTCAAGATCAGGTGGTTTGATGGTATAGGATGGCATTACCTAGCCCCTTAGACCAGTCTGAATAATAAATGCCTACTTACCTATACACATTTGGTGAGGAAGGTAAGACTTAGAAGAAATTTACCAGATCTATGATATTTAAACTGTGTACTGAGTAATTTGGTTCCTAGGTAGAGAAGAGAATTGCCTTTTTTTTTTTTTTCTTTTTAGGAAGAAGAAATAGACCAATGACCTAATCAGAACTGGTGAGTCAGGAAACAATAAGCTTCTAGAGTTTGAACACTTAAACCAGCCGAGAGGACCTCCATCTGTCCAAACAGTGATAAAGTACGTGATAAAGTATGCAGTTATGTGCGGGCACACTTTTCTGGGAAGGGTGTCTGCAAGAATGTTTAGAGCACAGTTTAGGTGAAATGCAGAGGTAAGAGATACAGACGAAGAAAGAAAAATGGCAAATGGCCTGAAATGAGGCCAGAGAGCTAGAATTTATAAGGGACTTCACAAGTCCTCTAAAGAAGTTTGGATTTATTTTAACCTAGGCAGTTTATTAAACCAAAGATAGTACTCTGCAATTTCTTCTTGCCCAGTTCATTTTTACTGCGGTCCAAAGTAGGAAAAGTATCTCTTACGATTCTAAGGACAAAGTCTAATTTTTCACTTGGACCTGAGGACCTCTAGGATCCGAGTCTTGCTAACTTCACCAAGTATAGTAGTTGGTGCCTTACTCTTCAAGAGAAACTATGTGAATGTGAATCCATGCTCTATCGATAGCTACCTATGTGTTGGTCGAGATTCCCAGGTGGTGCCCATAACATCATCGGCTAGTGGTGCCAATGCAGGAGAGGCAAGAGACATGGGTTCAATCCCTGGGTCAGTAAATCCCCTGTTGAAGGAAATGGCAACCACTCCAGTATTCGTGCCTGAAAAATTCCATGGACAGGGGAGCCTGGCAGGCTCCAGTCCATGGAGTCGCAGAGTTGGACACGACTGAGCGACTGAACACGTGTTACTGTCAGCATCTGTAAAATAAAGAGAGTAACACTGCTTACCTGAAAGGTTTGTAGAAAACATTAAATGAATAGATAGATGTAAACTATTTACATTTTTAAAACTGCTGACACAGCATGTGATCTCAAAGAGCTGAGAGTTCTGTGTTGATTCCTCAGCTTCTACACCTTACCATTCAGTTTCTGGGATAACATCTCTTTATTCTTCGATTCACAGAATAGATGTTAACTTTTTTCCTGAGAAGGATTCAGTGGTCCTCCAGCATTGAGTTAGGTAATTATGCCCTTCCACAATACCTTGGATTTTTGAGTAGACTGTTCTGAAATTTAATCATATCCTCACTTATGTATATCTCTACACAGACTCTGGTAATTGGAATGCTACTGAAGAATTTTCCTTAGAGGCATAACATGATATGTGTGTGTCTAAGGAATCACTCTGGCTGCTGGGTTGAGAATAAATTCCATGGAAGCAAGTCCCCAGGTCTGACGAGAGTTAGAAAGCAACTGCAGAGGTCTAGGTACGAGATGGTGGAGACTTGGATTGGGGTAGGAGCAGTGTGATTTTGATCTACGATTGTATCCTGGACGTGTTTTTCAAATTTTATTTTATATTGGAGTAGAGTTGACATGATGGATATATTTTGAAAGTGAAGCCATAGTTTTCTGATGGATTAGATGTGGTATGTGAAAGAAATAGAAGAGTTAAAAGTGATTCCAATTTTAAGGGGGGAGTTACTACATACTGAGAAAGAGAAGACTATGGCAGAACAGCTTTTGGGGAAAACAATAGAGGAGTTCAATGTTGGATTTGGAGCATCTATTAGACATCCAACTGGAGACGATAGTTGGATATACAAGAATGGATTTCAATAGACAAGTTGCTTAGAGATGTACATTTGTAAGCTGTCATCACATAAATGATCTTTAAAGCTCTCAGACCTTAGAGTACCAGGACAGTGAATATAGAAGAAGGGACTGGCACCCAAATTTTGTACACCTCTGACATTTTAAGAGGTCAGGGAGCCAGAGAATGATCTGAGCTATGATACCGCATTAAGCAAAAGAGAAAGAAAACTGAGAGTATATAGTGGTCTATAAAGCAAGTAAAGAGAATTTGGGAGAAGATTCTTTTTGATTCCTTTTTTTAGGAGAATAGGAAATGGTTCAGCAGAGGGCAAAGAATAATGATGTCACAACGGAAGGCGAGTGACAGTGCTTACTTACTACAGTGCTTCCCCTGAGTTGGCACGAGGGAACAAGATCTGACACTCAAATGGAGTGATTGGATATAGATAGCGCTATGCATAGGTCTGGAGAAGGAAATGGCAACCCACTGCAGTCTTCTTGCCTGGAGAATCCCATGGACAGAGGAGCCCGGGGGACTACAGTCCATGGGGTTGCAGAAGAGTCGGACATGACTTAGTGACTAAACAACAAGGATAATTCATAGTTCACCTCTGATGACAACACAGCAAGGCCAGGTCTAGGGATGTAAGGCTGGTAGGGGGAAATGTGACAGAGGGGTTTTTGAAAGTTCCCCTCCTTAGCTCTTTCAGGTTTTTAGTCATCAGTGGAGCTTCAGTTTCCCTATGTGTAGAACTACATGCTAAGTCACTCCAGTAATGTCTGACTCTGAGCGACCCTGTGGACTGCAACCCACCAGGCTCCTTTGTCCATGGGATTCCCCAAGCAAGAATACTGGAGTGGGTTGACATGCCCTCCTCCAGGGGATCTTCCCGACCTAGGAATCAAACCCGCATCTCTTATGCCTCCTGCATTGGCAGGCAGGTTCTTTACCATTCACGCCACCTGGGAAGCCCATGTATAGAACTAAGAAATTAGAAATAGCGTATTTCTGTGATTCTGTAAGTGGGTAGTAATTTCAGAAGTACACCCTCAAAAAGACTCAAGAGCTGACTATCAACTCTGCATATTTGATTAGTAGTAGAGAACGTATAAAGTGTAGTTATTACTACTATTATAGTCTCAGAAAATGAAAACTGTCCCATGTTTTATTATATTTTGCTAACATGACAGTCCCACAATTTCTGGCACATTTATGATTTCTATAGGAACAAGTGCAGAAACTGTCTTGGAGATTGACATAGCCCATCTGCTTTAAAAGAGCTTGCGTTATAAAATGCCATATTTTTTCCTAACATCCTCCCCTTACTGAAGTAGATTTAACAGTTAGTATTATTAAGAAATCATCTTTTGAAGTAAATATCTATGTAGGATCATAAAAAGCTTTCTTTAAACAGAAGTAAATTGCAGAAAGTTGGTTAGCTCAAGTTTCTTTTTTTCTCTTAATTCAGGATCATTAGTGTTTGACTAATGATGCATTCCTATTTTTCCTTTAACAACGAGCTAAAAAAGTAATTTACAGTAACACAAGAAAATAAAAAAGAATACAACTTCTGCTCAAAGGGGACATGCTTTCCACTTCAAAATGCTGGCTTTTCCAGACCAAGGCTCCACTTAGGTTCTGAAGCCACTATAGATGAAAACAAGGGATTTTCAAAAATTATTATTATTCAGGTACAGTGTCTGAGAGGGAAAAATGCTGCCTTAAAATCTAGTGGGGTTTTGTTGCTGTTTACATCTTACCATTCAGTGTTTTTATTCTTTCAGGTAAAAAGATCTCACAACTTCTATGCAGATGAACTGTCTGCATTTCAATTTAAAGTAATGGTGTGAGCAATTTCACTCCATTACTTCCAGCTCCAATACGTTCATAGTGCCTGTGTTAATGCCTAACAACAAAACATGAAGGGAACAAAGGCTTCTAATTTGTATAATGGGCTTGAGTGAGATGGGAGCTTTCTCCTCATGGATGAACACACTAAGCGATTAAAAAATTTTATAACCCAGAAGCATACGGTATGTCAACATCATATGCCACTTTCAAGCAAATACACTGAAGAGAAGCAAAATCCTTTTCATTATGGAGAGTGTCTTGTCAACACAAAGTTACTAGGAAAATTCATTCATGCTGCATATTTGCTGCATCAGTAGGTCATAGATTTCTATGTTACTGAGTCTGAGTATTTTTAAGAATGAATATAAGAAAACAGAAGCACAGTAAAGTTGAAACTCCTAATCTTTCAAAATCAATTTGTGGTACAACTGTAAATAATATCTACTGAGTCTGCTTGGATTAAAAGCTACCATGAAGCTTATGAAAGGGGCTAAGTAGCTCAAGCGCTTGCAGTTGAGTCGAGTGGTGTATAGAGATTCATACAGCATAATCTGCTAAAGCTTTTTAACAGGTATGCATTGGGTAGAGTTTTCAGTTACTTCAAAAATTAACACTCAAATGTGTATCCTGGCAGATAAACACAAATTAGACAGATGACTGCCCATGTTATCTTCTGATCTCACTAGTATTTTTCCCATAAAGATCAGTGAGCATTTGAATTCATAGTATATTTGTACCTTTTTTATCAAAAGTATGGGCTATCGATATTTTTGATTTGGAAATCAAAGCATGCATTATAAATTACATTAAACAGGTTGTTTCAAAGTTTGTTGCAGATAATTTCAGCCACCATCTAAAACACGCAAGTGTATCTAAATACAACAGCCAAAAAAAAAATGGTATTCATTTGAAAGCTGGTCCAGGTAAATATTTCTTTCTATGACATTCATGCTAACCAGATCGTGTTTCCAAATACATTCTTTGATAAGTGTAACAGACATGACAAATATTTTCTCACAATATTAAATAAGTGATATCTTTATGAATGCATACAAAGATTTAAAAAGGGAAGTTCAAAGTCCACAGTCTTAAATTGCATGTTTAAATGAGATTCCTTTGGGCCATGCCTATCTGAAATTAATATAATCCCTTAAATCTTTAGGACAGCATTTGCTTTACTTGGAAATAGGCAATCTTATATTATAAATTGCTCACAATGGTATTTTCATACGATGTCAAAATATCTCTATATAACTGAAAAAATGTAGTGAATATGATAAACTATTTCTACACTTGACTGATTAATTACTACTTCATTTTCAGGTTCATTAATTTGTTTATTCAACCAATATTTATTGAATGATTATTATTCTATATGGTTGAAGACAGTAGAACAAAAGAGACAAAATCTGGCCTCATGGAGTTTACATGAGTGAAGATTGGAGGAGTTAAATCAAATTTATTATGATTGGAATTGACATTAACCAAAATATTAAGGTAAGGTATAAAAAGTAAGGAAGAACAACTAGCAGAATCACAAGTCATCCTTTTGTGTACACTAACACATAAAACTAGTAATTTGTTTAATCAGTACATTTTACTTTTTTAGTACATGGGAATATTTGCTGAATCAGGCTTCCTTTTTCAATATAAAAGTATTTTTAAAACTAAAATACATAAAACTCCTAAAATTCAATAATAAATAAACTCATAGCCCAGATGAAAAAAGGCAGCAAAATATTTGAACAAATATTTCACCAAAGAAGATGCATAGATGCAAATAAGCATATGAAAAGATGCTCAATATTACTTGGCATTGGAAACACTGTAAACAATAAGATACCACCACATACCTATTGGAATGACTGAAATCTAAGAAATTGCTGCTGAGGAGGTAGATCAATAGAGTTCTCTTTCAGTGCTGTTGGGGATGCACAATGGTACAGACACTTTGGAAGATACAATTTCTTACAAGGCTGAACATAGTCTTACTGTATAATCTGGCAATGGAAATCCTCAGCATTTATCCAAGTGATTTGAGAACTTATAGCCACACAAAAATCAGCATGTGAATGTTTAGAGCAGCTTTATTTATAATCACCAAACACTGGAAACAACCAAGATGTCCTTGAATGGGTGAATGGATAAACAAATTGTATATCCTGACACCTGCAATCATTTTCTATGATAACAAAGCAATAAGCTATCAAGTCATTTAAAGATATGGATGTCTTAAATGTACATTGCTAAGTGAAAGAAGCCAGTCTAAAAAAGTTACCTATCACATACTTCTTTATGACAATCTAGAAAGATCAAAAGAGGTGTCAGTGGATGTAAGACATTCGGTGACTAGGAAGAGAGTCAAACGTATACAGGAAATTTTTAAGGCAATAAAACCATTCTGTATGAAACTATATCCATTGGTCAAAATCTATAAAACTTTACAACACAAGGAGTGTACCTTAACATATGCAATTCAAAAACATAACTTAGGAGGTTAGGGAGTGGGGAGGGAGCAGGGGATATACAAAACAAAATGCCAACTGAAAAAACAATCTAACTTTATCACAAATGTATGAAATGACTCTGAACAGAGTGATGGGAAAAGGGACAGAAGGAATGCTAGAAATGAGTGGAATAAAGCTAAAAGCAAAGGAACTGTATACAAATACTCTACTCTAGTTGATAAAGTTGCATCCCAATTGAGTACAGGTTAAAAATTCTGAAAACACTAATGTATGTATATTAGAAATGAACTTTTAAGGGAATGGATGACAAATTGGGTGAGCCCAAGCTTTTCATCATTAGGGTGTGAAGTTACAGATAAACAAGGGGAAAAGGCTAGGATAATGCATTTGGTAATGGATTAGAGTTGGAGACCGGAGAAGGCAATGGCACCCCACTCCAGTACTCTTGCCTGGAAAACCCATGGGTGGAGGAGCCTGGTAGGCTGCAGTCCATGGGGTAGTAAAGAGTCAGACCCAACTGAGCAACTTGACTTTCACTTTTCACTTTCATGCGTTGGAGAAGGAAATGGCAACCCACTCCAGTGTTCTTGCCTAGAGAATCCCAGGGATGGGGGAGCCTGGTGGGCTGCTGTCTATGGGGTCGCACAGAGTCGGACACAACTGAAGCAACTTAGCAGCAGCAGCAGAGTTGGAGACATCAGTGAGAAACATGTTTAACTTATACACAGGTTAATATATACCCATATATTTTTTGCTCTGTCAGCTGAGAGGACTTTGTACTAAGAATACCTCAATAGCAAGGAGAACACCTATGGGTCAGATCTTGGTTTCTTATTCAAATAAGAGGAACCAGGCATCATTGGAGAAATAACTGCTTATAGGACTGACACAGGAAATATTCAAGATAAGCCTGCAGTATTTATACTACCAGAAACTAAAGAAGTGCTCCCCAAAAATTGTTTTTTGATTGATACTGCCGTGTCAAAGGGACTTTGGAGTAAAGTCAAAAGAATTCCCCAAGCTGGCAAAATTTGAGCAACAAGATAAATGAAATGATATTGGAGTACAACTGAAAATATGAAATAAATAACTATGAGTCTATAATGATATGAGTAAATCACTGAATAAGAAGGTGAATAGATAAATATCCCTTATAGAATAATCCAGAATAATTTATGTAGATATTCCACTTCTAGGAAGGTAGAATATGAGTTATCACTTCTTTTGTAGGGGCTGCACATAGTGACTTTTTTCCAAAGAGTGAAATATGGAAAGGAGGGAAAAGAATACCTTTAAATAGAGAAATCAAGCAAGTAATATCTCAGCCAGGTAATCAAGATTAATATCAATGGTGATAAGTCAGGTTTCTAATATGGACCACTGATATGATCTGATGAGAATGGCACTTGACCTCTCTGGTTTTTCACCCCAAATTCCATAACTCCAGTCTTATCATAAAGACAACATCAGACCAATTCTAACAGAGGATGTCCTACAATACTTGACCAGTACGTCTGTCAAAGTCATCAAAAACAAAGAAAGTCTGAGTAACTGTTATAGCCAACGGGAGTCTAAGAACACATGATAAACAAAATATGATGTAGTATTCTGGATAGTATTCTGGGACATAAAAAAGGACATTAGGTAAAAACTACAGAGATTAAAGTATGGTCTTCAGTTAAACAATAAAAAAAAATAAATTCCCACTTAATTTCTATAGACTTCTCTCTCCTCTTCCCACTCTGATCACTCTTATATTCAGGGAATACAGATGGTTGTATAATCATAGCTTTCAGAACACCCAGGGAATTGAGATTTCTCAGGAAACTGAGTATTCTACAGAGGGTGAAATATTAGTAAAATAAATTCCCCACCTTTTCAAACAGTACATACTCAAGTTGATTTAACCTTTTCTTGATGACTCAAGGTCTCTAGGAATAATAGTTGGATACAGGAATTTTTTGCAGGGAGGGGCGTTGTGCATTGTCCTAATTTCAACGACTTCTAAGACAGAGGTAGCATCCCTTTTTGAAAAAACCATTTACACGCATGCAAAGGTACTATTCTCTTTTGGGAGCATTACATATGCCATGCCCCTAGCTCACCACAATCTCTCTCGGTTCTTTATTAAGGTTCCTTCTCCATCTGGTTCTGGACATAACTGGACTTCCCAGCAGTAAAGAATCTGGTTGCAGTATAGGAGATGTGGGTTTGATCCCTGGGTCAGAAATATCCCCTGGAGAAGGGCAAAGCAACCCACTCCAGTATTCTTGCCTGGGAAATCCCACGGACAGAGGAGCCTATAGGCTATAATCCATATGGTTGTGAAAGAGTCAGACATGACCTAACAACTAAACAACAACAGCTGGGCATAACTATCTGGTCTTATCTGAGAATAACTACCATGTTACATCTTGTAACTGCTCCTCACCTCTACTTGTTTCAGTCATGGCAAGGGTCATAATATCTCAATACTGGGGTACCACTAGGGTAGACTTGGTAACTCATGAGTCCTATTGGTCATGGGAAGGGCATTTCTGATACCCTCCTTTTTTAATGCATCTTCTTTATTTTCAGAACAAAATAAACAAAGTGTGATACACGACATCTGAAACCAATGTCAAATGTGGGAAGGGATAGGGCTTGAGGCTTGTGTATCCTGCTTTAGAAAGAAAGCCAGAAATAAAACCAAGAGACATCAACAGAGGGAATCAGGTGGGCTGGGGTCACTGGGACTGCTGCTGGGGTTCCATGGGAATACCTATGAGAAAGGCATTTCTTAATGACTTTATATAAAATAATATCCACTATGAGGGGCTTCCCTGATGGCTTAGTGGGTATAGAATCCACCTGCAAGGCAGATGATACAGGAGACTCTGTGAAGGAGGATATGGAGGATATGGCAACCCACTCCAGAATTCTTGCCTAAAAAAGTTCCATGGACCGAGAAGCCTGGCAGGCACAGTACAAAGGGTCACAAAGAGGCAGACACAACTTAGTGATTAAGCACAGTAACTGTCTAGCTCTTTTCCCTGATTTATTTTCTGTAGCACTTATTACCATGAGATTTATATGCTTTTTTGTTTACTTATTTATTGTTTATTTTCTCCATTTGAATGAAGTTCAGCAAAGGCAGGCACCAGGCCTTTCTAGTTCCCTGCTCTAAATCCATGCTTACAGTAGTTCTAGTTAATGAATATTTGTTAAATAAATGAAGATTGAACTTTCTAGGGTCAGAATGTTCCTGTGTTTCTGCAAAATTTTTGGAAGTCTCTTTGCTTTGTCTAATCAACTTCCTCTACCCTAACAGAAGTTACAGCAAGCATTGATGAATTAGACTTAAGTAAACCATGGCTGATGGTCTGTGATGATCTCAGATAAGGATCTATCTAAATTGTGTGTATGGACTTTATGACATCAATGTTGGCCACTCAAAGGTCTTAAAAATTTCTTGGCCACATTCTGGAGGTTTTATGTGAAGCTGTTAGATTGTTACACTATGAATTGAAAAAGAGTTAACTTATTTAATTCAATCCTGAAAAAATCATGCACGGTACAGGAAGTATTCTTGGAAGCAAAAAATATATTCCAAAGCCAAATATAAGCTATTTTTTTAAAGTATTCTTTTTAAAAAATCACATATTTGTGTCCCTTTTAGTGTACTCAAGAGAGAATTAGATTAATATTGACAAATGTCACTAATTTTATTTTCCCCAAACACTTTCAGATCATAAATAACATGCCCATATCCATGGGAACCACAAGATAACAGATTTTTTTCTTGAGGCCACATTGCCCCTATAAAAATATTTTTAACAGGCTAAACTGTCACTCAATTTAGAATAGTGCAAAATGCATTTCCTTTTGGCAATAAGCGATATTTTCATTTATAGCCAAAACTGATCACTGTAAAATTCTTTTATCTTTTTATATAGTACTGTGGAGTTCAAGGTAGTATCACAAGGTCAGAATGAATATAAAACCCATCTTTATTCAAAATAGATTAACAAAGACATAGGAACATTCTGTGCATAGCCCAACACCAAAATGTCAGAACTGCTTTCATTATGGAAGAGTACCAATTGTTCTTAACACAAATCAAATATGCAACAAAAGAAATAAAATTACTTTCAGCTTCTTCACACACCTACTTATCTCACAAAATTTAAATATTCAGGGAGCTTGAACTTCTAGTTTTATTCTCCTCTTTTCCTTGGCACTCTACATTTAAAGACTGTTTTTCTTACATCTTGCCTTTTGGAAAGGTCCACATTTGGCCTTCTCATGAATGTTACTCCAGTCTCATGAAAAGTGGGTCATATAAACACAGAATGTTTCCTTAGCTGAATTCCTTCCGGTTCTGTTGTCTCTTTCTATACAATGGAAAAAATAATAATAATAATAATAAAGATAAAATTGTGCCCAGGCAGCATCCTCTTTTACTTTAGCTGCTTGGTCCCTCCTGTGGAGATGAAGTGACCCAAGATGGCAATGTGCCTCTTGGTTAATTACTTACAGGAGTCATTTTCTAACACTCAGATTCAGAACACGGGTCTGATGAAGTCAAGAAATGTTTACGTCACAGTTATCAATTCCAGTTCAGGAGCCTAAGGAAAATAAGTAGAAAAGGAAAAGATGTGAACATACAGAAATACACATCAGCACAAAACTATGAAATGCACATGCAAAAAGCGTTCATATCTGAAGCAGACAACTCAAAGAGAATTTACTTTTATTTAGGATTTGCTGCCCACTTTATTGGAGAAGGCAATGGCAACCGACTCCAGTACTCTTGCCTGGAAAATCCCATGGACAGAGGAGCCTGCTAGGCTGCAGTCCACGGGGTCGTGAAGAGTTGGACACCACTGAGTGACTTCACTTTCACTTTTCAAATTCAGGCACTGGAGAAGGAAATGGCAACCCACTCCAGTGTTCCTGCCTGGAGAATTCCAGGGACAGGGGAGCCTGGTGGGCTGCCATCTCTGGAGTCGCACAGAGCCGGACACGACTGAAGTGACTTAGCAGCAGCAGCAGCAGCCCAGTTTATGGGCTTCCCAGGCAGTTCAGAGTTAAAGAATCTGCCTACAATGTAGACTCAGGTTCAGTCCCCAGGTTGAGAAGATCCCCTGATGAAGGAAATGGCAACCCACTGCAGTAGTCTTTCCTGGAAAATTCCGGACAGAGGAGTCTGGTGAGCTACAGTCCATGAGGTTGGAAAGAGCTGAACACAACTGAGCATGCAGCATGCACATTACAGTAGTTGACTGTCCATACACATTTGTGCTGTGCTAATATGGTATTGCAAAGAGACCAAACCAGTCGATCCTAAAGGAAATCAGTCCTGGATATTCACTGGAAGGACTGATGCTGAAGCTCCAACACTTGGGCCACCTGATATGAAGAACTGACTCATTGGAAAAGACCCTGATGCTGGGAAAGACTGAAGGCAGGAGAAGAAGAGGATGACAGAGGATGAGCTGGTTGGATGGCATCACCAACTCGATGGCCATGAGTTTTGAGTAAGCTCCGGGAGTTGGTGATGGACAGGGAAACCTGGCATGCTGCAGTCCATGGGGTTGCAAAGAGTTGGACATGACTGCGTGACTGAACTGAACTGAATATGGTATTGAGATACAATTGCCCAGAGAGGAACTATAATTTGTAACCTCTCCCTCCTCTTGTATCTGGAGGTTGTCGTATCACTATTTCTCAGCAGTGAAACATGGGCAGAAGTAATATGGATCTCTTTAAGGTTAGGGGATTTAAGAATGAGGTGGACCATCCATTCACTGGCTGCTTTCAAAAGGTGATGAGGTCCTAAGGGATAATGGAATTATGATTATGATAAGATTGGCCTTGGAACCCTATGAACTACCACATGAAGACCTGGCAGCCAACCAGTAACACCTTCAATGAATTATTACTTGAAGGAAACATACACTTCTCCTGCTTTAAACTACTGTAACTTGGGAGTTTATCTGTTATAACTGCTAGTACTAGTTAACACACTTTTTCCCATACAAGTTTAGGATTTCATTCCTGATTGAAATCTCACTCTTTCTGGTATACCATTTCAAGTCTCTGTTCTTCAAAGAAGAGTTATCTAATGGTTCCAACTTCTACTGATTTTTCCTTCCCTGATTTCCCCTGTATTGTCTATGCTATATTCCAGTGGTTGTCAAACCTGGAAAGACACCAAAATCAACTCAGTAAATTTTTATAAAAAAACTTAAGCCTCAATTGACCTTATGATTTGGTTCTCTGATGATGCAAAACTGTGGACATGCACTTTTGAAAGCTCTCCAGAAGATGCTGACACACTCATATTTGGAAACTTCTGGCATGTAGGAAATTTAAAAGTTTTAATTTTCATTCTTTTTGTTCTTCTCATCATTGCTCGGGAGAGTCAACAACTTTAAATGAATAAATATCCATCCTTATTCACAGTGCACAAAGATTTCCCCATGTGTGAAGCAGCTTCATCTCAAAAGAATACTTTCAAAACTCTTGAGGAAGAACACATGCCTTCGCAAAGCACCTCTTATAGGGGACCCAAAGCTGGGTTTCATATTTATCTGCTTTCAAGCTGGTTTTAGAAAAGGCAGAGGAACCAGAGATCAAATTGCCAACATCCGCTGGATCATCGAAAAAGCAAGAGACTTCCACAAAAACATCTATTTCTGCTTTATTGACTATGTCAAAGCCTTTGACTGTGTGGATCACAATAAACTGCGGAAAATTCTGAAAGAGATGGGAATACCAGACCTCCTGACCTGCCTCTTGAGAAACCTGTATGCAGGTCAGGAAGCAACAGTTAGAACTGGGCATGGAACAACAGACTGGTTCCATATAGGAAAAGGAGTATGTCAAGGCTGTGTATTGTCACCCTGCTTATTTAACTTATATGCAGAGTATATCATGAGAAACGCTGCGCTGGAAGAAGCACAAGCTGGAATCAAGATTGCCGGGAGAAATATCAGGAACCTCAGATATGCAGATGACACCACTGCATATGGTGTCAGAAAGTGAAGAGGAACTAAAAAGCCTCTTGATGAAAGTGAAAGAGGGGAGTGAAAAAGTTGGCTTAAAGTTCAACATTCAGAAAACGAAGATCATGGCATCTGGTCCCACCAGTTCATGGGAAATAGATGGGGAAACAGTGGAAACAGCATCAGACTTTATTTTTTTGTGCTCCAAAATCACTGCAAATGGTGACTGCAGCCATGAAATTAAAAGACACTTACTCCTTGGAAGGAAAGTTATGACCAACCTAGATGGCATATTCAAAAGCAGAGACATTACTTTGCCAACTAAGGTCCGTCTAGTCAAGGCTATGGTTTTTCCAGTGGTCATGTAAGGATGTGAGAGTTGGACTGTGAAGAAAGCTGAGCACCAAAGAATTGATGCTTTTGAACTGTGTTGTTGGAGAAGACTCTTGAGAGTCCCTTGGACTGCACGGAGATCCAACCAGTCCATCCTAAACGAGATCAGTCCTGGGTATTCGTTGGAAGGACTGATGCTGAAACTCCAAAACTTTGGCTACCTCATGCAAAGAGTTGACTTACTGGAAAAGACGCTGATGCTGGGAGGGATTGGGGGCAGGAGGAGAAGGGGACGACCGAGGATGAGATGGCTGGATGGCATCACTGACTTGATGGACATGAGTTTGAGTAAACTCTGGGAATTGGTGATAGACAGGGAGGCCTGGCGTGCTGCAATTCATGGGGTTGCAAAGAGTTGGACACGACTGAGCGACTGAACTGAACTGAGCTGAAGAATATCTTATCTTATACATACCTTCAAATGTGGGGATAAATGGCAAATATCTAAAACAATTTTGTTAATTAGAAGAAGGATTGAATTTATTCTCATGCTTTCATATTCTTCTTCTTCTAGTAAGTAATAATATCCTGAAAGACAGGGCTTTGCCTTAAGAATTCTAATTTAATTTTTGTCTCCCCAGACTTCCCAAATTTATGGAGACTGAAGGAGTCACACTCTTCCTCTATTCTCCTCATTTTTTAATGTAAAACATTTAGCTTCATGCGAAGTCTCACACATTAATTTTTGGGAGTCCCTAAGGAAGTCTGCCATGTTGTTATGTTGTATGTTTCTTTGAGAACTTGAAGAACCAAGGTACTTAAAAGTTAAAGAAATAACTTTCTCTTGGGCATCACAGGGGCATTATTGTTCATTCTAGTATATTATGAAGACCTTCATGGAAACAACTCTTCCCTTAAGTTAGGCTTCAGCTCCTGGGGTAGACCAGAAGACCAATGTTTGTTACCTACAGTCATTTCTATTTTCTTTGCCATAGGCAATGAACTGCTTCCTTCTAGGTCCTTTGACTTCTACTGTCAAAACCACACACACAAATAAACTCCTCTCTGTCTGCTTACCTACAGAAAGAGATGTAAGCGAGACCAACAGAATGTTGATAAGTAGTTAAACTAAATTTACATTTATATTGTTGATGGCAGTGATTTTAGTATTACATCTCTAAGTAATTCACATCGTGAATATTTAATATTGACTGGGTATCTGTAACATAGATATGAGTTTAATTTTATAGATTTTATACTTTCTATTAAATATGAATAAGAATATTATTCACAAATCTAATCCTTGAATTTCTCTATTGGCCATAACTTACATACAACAGATGTGTGCACTCTTAGGGACGGGCGTAATAAGGTTACATTTATTTTTTATTACCTTCAAGTGGTCTGTACCTTTAAAGTTATCCTTAAAATATTAATAATTTTATATTTTAACATCAGAGCTTCGATTTTTCCTTGTTCTACCAAATGAGTTTCATTCTGTACTGAAATTTTTTGGAGTGTTTTGTATGTTCACTAGCCTTACATTCATTTTCATCAGCTTTGGCTTGAGATATTTTAAGCTACAATGGCTGAAATGTAGTTTAAAATTAGGTTAGTTGGTTTCCCATTCCCGAGTCCTTGTGTCTCCCATAGTCAGATAATAGTTAAGTTGGTTTCCTCTTCTAAGTTAATATGCCTGGTAGTGATTTAACTTTTTTTTTCATAAATAACTGCTCTTTTAGGGAAAATATTCTTGCTTCATCAGGCAAACAGAGGCCAAAACAAAAACCACATTTTTCCCCCCAAGATCATTAAAGGAGGGACTAATTTCTAGGCTTCTGTTTACTAGTTCCTTGTCATACAGTCTTTAGTCAGCTATGTTATATAAGTGATGATATAAATATCACGATTATTTGCTTTCATTCAATTAGGAAGCTGACCTAGGTCTTCCCTGGCCAGAAACACAATTCTACAAAATATCATCTTAAATATGAATACTGCTGTTAAGTCGCTTCAGTCGTGTCCAACTCTGTGCAACCCCAAAGACAGCAGCCCACCAGGCTCCCCTGTGCCTGGGATTCTCCAGGCAAGAACACTGGAGTGAGTTGCCATTGCCTTCTCCTACTGGCTCTTTTTTATGATATGGCCATTTTCTGACGTGTGCTAAACATTTCTGTTTCCTCATGTCTTATATTTACTATGGTTGTTAGAGTCAGCTCTAATTTCAATAAACATATAAAGCTCCTGTCCCACTGCTTATTTCAAGATTCTCAGTACATGTTAGTTATTATCCCCTATCTTTACAAGAAGGTAATTATACAATTTTACAACTAAAGCATCCAGATTTTGTAAATAAAGTTCGAATCTTTTAATTATGCAACTGCATCTGTTGAATTTAAGACATTCAGTCTCATGTTCTACCAGCTTACTTAATTATTGCTCAGCAATTTACTGCTTTCTTATGCTCTCATCTGCCAGTGAAATAGAGAAATCTTCCATTCTCTAGTAAACTCATGGAGAGTTTTCCTTGTGGTTTAAGAACAGCCCAACATACTGGCTATTTTTAAAAGCTCATGATAGTTGCTATCTGCCCTGGAACACATTGAAAACATAGCTCTGAATAGAAACTAACAGAAGCTGTATCTCATGATTCTAACTTAAGGGTAATTGCACATTTTAGTGGAATTGAAAAATGATTAAAATCTTCCTTCAAAATGGAGTGGTTTATCTTGAACATGTTATACCAGATGTGCATACAACCAAAAAAATCAGTTTCTTCTCAGCAACCTTAGGAATATTTTCAAATGGATAGAGAAAAATATAAAACTGTGATTGAATGTTATAATGACTCCCATGTGAATTATTGGGTCTCTATGAGAATAGAGGGATACAGAGAAAATTTATAACATTTCAGCTCCTGGTACAGCCTTCTCTAAAACTTACTTTTTATTCAGGGTTGTTCTGAAGCTCATTTGAGCCAAAGTATATGAAAGTTCATTGCAAACTGTAAAGCACTTTCCATATAAGTGAGTAACTTATATGGAAAATGAGTTCATAGAAAATGAGTTCAAACATGAATAAAAAGACTTCGGTGATCTAAAAATCTATATACCATCCAATAAACATATAAAACTCTTTGATGAGTGATTCTAAACATAAGTCTCAAGTCTCATTCAGAATTTTTAAATCAGTTTCAGTCTCAAGCTGCATTCCAAATAATCTACTCTCTTTCCTCTGTGAGCTCTCCTATGCAGATTCGCACACAGTCATTATTACTTTTCATGCAGTACTCTGGAGTAGGGTCCATAACTGCTTTCCTATTTCTTGCACCTCTCTAAAATTCTGCTGGCAGCCAACTGCAACTATAATCAAAGCAATGGGCCAGTTCAAGTGTTTGCAAAAGCATAGCGTTTTGTTATGCAATTGAAAAATAAATACGGCTTTATCTTTCCAACCATCCAGCTTTGTTTCTGCCAAAGAGTGGTAAAAGTGAAAAGGAAAATATTTGTGGGAAATGGGTGAAAATAATGAGAAATGTAGCAGATACAGATGGTATCGCTCAAGTTAGAGATTTCCTAATTTGGAAATTTTATGAAAATAGATCGGCTGGCCACTTCAGCAATACCTTGCAAAGTAAGTGGTTCCATAGGTTAAGGCAGATCTCAGTTTTGCAGCCCCAGAAATATGATTTTTGTCATTGCTACTCTAAATAATAGGCTTCAGTAAATTGATTCATGCCAAGCGCAGTCATCAGATTCTGACCTGAATGTCCCTGAATTCTTCACAAAGAAAAGCATGAGTGTGAGCAGTTATGTCAGTGGCTCAATATATCACTCCCTCTAGAAGCAAATTTGTAAGAAAAATTCAATTATACTAGAAGGTTACTTGGTGAGCAAAGGAAAGGAAAAAGTGAAGCTTGGTTCAGTCCAACTTCAGATATTGCTTAGCACCAAGTATGCTAAGATAAATAAGATTGTACACTTAGGAGATCAATGAAGTAGGGAACCAAAACATAAACACATTATTTTCTATCAGCCAGGGCTCTTAGCTGCAAGTGACTGAAACCAACTGTAATTTTTTCATGCAAAATAGTTTCTTAAAACTAGAAAGGGGTTGCTCCAGGAATTGCTAGATAATGATGTCAGGGCCATATAAAAAGGAGTCAGTTCAGTCGCTCAGTCGTGTCCGACTCTTTGCGACCCCATGAATTGCAGCATGCCAGGCCTCCCTGTCCATCACCAACTCCCAGAGTTCACTCAGAGTTGCATCCATCGAGTCAGTGATGCCATCCAGCCATCTCATCCTCTGTCGTCCCCTTCTTCTCCTGCCCCCAATCCCTCCCAGCATCAAAGTCTTTTCCAATGAGTCAACTCTTCGCATGAGGTGGCCAAAGTACTGGAGTTCCAGCTTTAGCATCATTCCTTCCAAAGAAATCCCAGGGTTGATCTCCTTCAAAATGGACTGGTTGGATCTCCTTGCAGTCCAAGGGACTCTCAAGAGTCTTCTCCAACACCACAGTTCAAAAGCATCAGTTCTTCGGTGCTCAGCCTTCTTCACAGTCCAACTCTCTCACACCCCAAATCACATAGGAGGACCACTATGATGGGGACACCACTGCCAACATCTCCAAGCAAAAAACACTGCTCCTCACCCTGTTTAACTCACTTGAATGGTACACTGCCACTGCCCCACTGCCAGCTCTCTTCTGCCATTGTGACCCCAGGAGCTTCAGATGCTTTCTAACAGCAATGCTGAGAGAGTTCCTATAGTCCCTGTAACTACTGGGTTGGTACAGCTAATTGGTGGAACCTATATTATGTGTTTGCACATCACCTGTAAGGAAGCCGGGGTAAGCAAACATCTGGCATTTTCAACTCCTGTGGGACATTAGCCACTGGTTCCCTCAATATGGATGTAGCTCTCAAGCAGAAGGAAGTCGAATTCTGTGCAACCATTGACAATGGTCAATGTCTTCTACAGTTTCAATGTAGTAAGGGAAGTATAATAGTAGAAGCATAAATGAAGTTATATGAAGGCAGAATACACTCATCAATGAACTGGCAAGAGTATTTTCATTATTATGGCTAAAAACTATAATAATCCTAAACATTCATCCCCATTAAAGTCAAGACAAAGAAGCAACAGCAAGAACTGACATTAGCCTAGTACACAGGTAGTTCAAAATCGCCTTACAAGGAATAAATTATTCTTTTCATTTGCAAATGTAGATGTCAAACTTCAGTCAGATCAAGAAATTGGACTCAGATTGCCAGCTGATATGCAACAGAAAAACGTACCAAGTCAGGCATGTCTGGTTGTAACAAATCTGCTTTTTATAGTGTATCAAATGCATTTTAAAGATGTTTTTGGTTCTGCTCATCCCATCTAGGATTGACCAAAGTCAGGAGGACTGTCTCATCATAACTAAATACATGAGATTGATTGACAATTCTGAATTGAATATTGAATATTGAAGATCATGCCCCCTTCTCTGGGCAGTGCTGAATATCCCAAAGACCTAATCTTATAATTCTTATTTTCTGGACATCATGTAGATAATGCTTTCTTGATAGTACATTCTTGGTACATTCTCTATTTATGCACACATATCCTAACTAGGTGGATGATTTCTTTAAAAGTCCATCACATTTCAGCAATAAAATATAGCTCAGGTACCTGAATTAACCTTGAGTATTTCCCAATTCTCCTATGACCCACATTTACAAAGTTTATCACAGGGTGGGAATAACTCTTACATGTGACTAATCTTTTCTTTTATATTTTGATTCATAACAGTTTTTGTTCCAGAAAATGAATTTATTTCTAATTGGTACAAGTACCTACAGTTGCATTTCACTGCAGCCTCCTATGTTCAGAACATACTCTCTGTATAAACTTTAGACCTGCACATGTCCATAATCGCAGCAAAACTATGCTCCAGAATAAAATGCATATCAACTCTGCCAACAGCCAACAGAATCATCTGCCTGTCAAATGTCAGATTCCTCCCTATTCCTCCCTCTCGTTTTCTTCTCCACTGGAGGTGGCTGACTCCCTGTGAATTACATTTCCCAGATTCCCCTTCCCAGTGGCTTCTCATGGGTTCTGATGATGGTAGATACTAACAAGAATATGGAAGGCAAAAAAAGATATGGATGCAGAATATTTCGTCTCTAACTCTCTTTTGGATTTGTACCTTGGTGACCCTAGATTCCACTAAGACTCTAATAACACTTTTCATTCCTTTGTTGTCTCAGCTCAAGAAAGTTTAGTGGCTTTCAGATGCTGCTCATCTCTGGACTGCCTCATTGTTCCCTATTTGCCTTACTGCTCTTCCACCCTCTTTGTAAAATCTTCATAATACAGTCTCTTGATTTGGATACTTGATATCGGTTCTGGTTTTCCCAACTGACCTCTGATTGATATTTCTCTCAATAGAATATAAATTGCAAATGAAAAGAAATATATGACTGTTGAAATAAACAGAAAATATGAAATAATTAAACAAATAATTTTGAAAGTGCAAGCAAGAAAAAAGGAGGTGATTATAAATGACAAATTAAACCTTAAAGATTTAAAAGTCCTTGCCCATCCAACTGATAATAATGGGCTAAACCTGAGACAAAGCAATAGAAACTGAGACAATAGTAATAGAAACGGGGCGGGGGGGGGGAACCTGTTTGATTGGCTAAAGATTGGCATCAATTAATTCCAAAAGTATACAGAGGTTTGAAGACATAAAGTCTAAAAGAAGAAAAAGAATACTTCTGGTCAACCCAACATCAGAAACCTATTCCATTCCTTAAGCTTAAGACCCATGCAGATCTTCAATTGCAAAGATGTATGACAAAGCAACAGGAGGATGCTGCAGTTAGTTGAAGATCTCTCTAGAAACTTCCAGAGATATGCAAGGAGAGAAGTCACCTGCCTCAACAGAAGTGCCATGGAGAATAATCTTGGTTGAGAATGATGCCCAATAAGCTGTATATCAGCAAGGTGGAGAAGAGTCTCCTTAGCTTTAAGCATTTGATACAACAACTCATCTTAAAATTTTATGAAAAAATTTCCAGAGATTAACTATAAGATTGAACTCCTCCTAGTGACTTACATGTTACAAAGTAAACACTTGTGGAAAAGTACTCTTAGGGTATACCTCATTCTTCCTTTATAGGAAAGTCATGATAAAATAGTCAACAATAAAAAAAGATAAAAATTCATCTTAAACTTGTGCTTACAAAACCCCATGAATCTCTTTACTAAGATTTCCCCAAGGGGGAATGATAACATTTATTTTGCAGTCAGTCCCACAAACAACCCAAGAGAGTTCCAGTTGTTCTACGTCCTTAGCTGTACTTGAGATTATCAGCCCTTAAATTTTAATCATGCTAATAAATCTGTAGTTACCTTTCAATGTGCTTTAAACATATACTTCTTTAAAGAATAAAGATGTTAAGCATTTTAAGTGTTTTTTACATGCAATTCATATATCCTTTTTTGGTAAAATGCCTATTCAATCTTTTGCCCATTTTGTACTAAATTATTTTATTTTATGTAATTAAAAAAAAGCTCATCTTAAGTATTTTAAGTTTTGTTGTTGTTGTTATTCAGTCACTAAGTCATGTCCAATTCTGCAACCCCATTGCCTATAGCACGCCAGTCTCCCCAGTCCTTCACTATCTCTGGGAGTTTGCTCAAATTCATATCCATTGAGTCAGTGATGCTATCTAACCATCTCATCTTGTGCTGTGCCTTTCTCCTTTTGTCTTCAATCTTGCCTATCATCAGGGACTTTTCCAATGAGTCGGTTCTTCACATCAGGTGGCCAAAGTATTGGAGCTTCAGCTTCAGCATCAGTCTTTCCAATGAATAGTCAGAGTTGATTTCCTTTAGGATTGACTGGTTTGATCTCCTTGCAGTCCAAAGGACTACAATTCAAAAGAATCAGTTCTCTGGCATTCAGCTTTCTTCTATGGTCCAATTCTCAGCATTAAGAAATAACAAATTATTGGAGCTCTATGGAATCAACGTTCATGTTAATTACTATTTAAGAGTTATCTGGAGATTTCAATTGAAACTTGAAAAATTTGAGAAGTGTTGTGAATGGCATTGGCCAATGGCTCAACAGTTACTTTTAGTTACAACTCTGCCATTACCTCCTCTTACCTATGAACAGAATAATATTCTTAAAGGAAACTAGAGAAGGGTGTGGCAACCCACTCCAGTATTCTTGCCTGGAGAATCCCATGGACAGAGGAGCCTGGCAGGTTACAGTTCACGGAGCTGCACAGAGTCAGATATGACTGAAATGACTAAACACAATAGTTAAAAAAAAAGCAAATAAAAGCCAGCCACTAAAAGATAAAACTTTAGTAAGATTTTTAAAAGTTACAAGTGGTATGAGGATACATGTGGGAAATGTAGCTTCTCTAGATATGATTTATAAGAAAGTCAAGAGGCACTCCACATAGCTCTAGAATATGAGGATTCAGTAGTGTATGGGGGGCGGTGAATCTCAAAAAATGAATTACTATGTTTGCTTCACCAATATCAGAGGTTTAAAGAAATTTCTTTTGGTGGAGCTAGCAAAAAATAAAAATAGAAATCAATACTAGATACAAAAATATTGATATATTAAACTTCTTAAGTGATATAAAGATGATTACTTTATCCAAAGAAACTTACATTATTCATTTGATTCATTTAACTAATTTTTTTCCCTTTAGCCAGACAAGGGCATTCTGTTAATAACTATGTGAAAACAAATGATTGTTCAGCTTCAATTGACTCTTACTTAAAAACTTATGAAATTAACATAATGGAAATTTGCCATAAGCCAACACAAACGAAAAGTTTGCGAAACACACAAAAAAGTCATGTCTCCTTTCTTTACTAAAAAACTCATTGCTCATCCAACCATGTAGAGCTGTAAACTATACCTCAGTTAAATAGCATAGTATAGTGAAGGGCAGTACATTTCAACTGTATAAAGTGCATCAGAGCATTACGCACAGCGAGTGTGATGGAAGAGGCTGATTGCCTTTGGGATTGCAACTATTTTGACGCTACCTACATGAGGCAAGAACACTGCTGTTACAGCCACATACTGTGGCTATTGTTAGAAATTCTGACTGTCTGCATTTAGCAACTGAGAATATGAAAACAAACATGGTTCCAACTAAAACAATAGTCAAAGTAACCTTTTCAATTGAATTGTTGCTTGCAATAATGGAATTGTAGTACATACCACGCCGTGTATTTGCAATCATTTCAGCTGTGTTTCTTTCACTGAGGATGCTTTACACATCTTTAATAGAATCTTAAAAAAAAAAAAATCAGATTACTTGGCAGTCTTTGCAGTTCCCTGGTGCTTTTATTTATCTTGAAGGCTGTATCTATAATTGACACAAGAAAGCAGGAACTAAGAGGGTCTAACTACGAGGACTAGAGGATGAAAGAGGGTCCCAATGGGTCGTGAAATGCAGGACTTCAGTGCAGTGTGCCTTTGGACCACTGACTATACCTGACTGGATCATTCTGGACGAATATCAAAATTCACAGTGATATCCTTATGTTTCCAGGCCAACCTTTCTCAAAGATTTGGGTAGTGAGCTTAACAGCGAACCTGGCTTAGCTTTGCTGGCACTTGCTATTTTGAGAAAATACTCAAAGGTCCTTCCTGTCATAAAACACTGGATAGAGGAAAGCTAGGAAAAGTCCAACTTTAATTTCATGAATTTGTACTTGCAAAAACACATATCTTCACCAAAAATTAAGAAGACTTGAGAATTTGGCTCCAGGCAAAATTCCACTCCTGGGACAGCAGGATTGAATGCAGATTTCTGCTGTAGGCAAAACCTCACTATTATTTCTAGACAATGGGGCTTTCTGTAGTGAAAATGGTGGTGCTCTGCACATAGGATGGCCACCGGCCAGTTCCCAGTTTTCTCCAGTGAATTTGCCAGATTGGCTAAAGGAGAGAATATTTTCACACAGACTGGTAATATGTCTGATGAAACCTGGGGGGAAATTAATCCAGTTAACTTAAAAAAAAAAAAAGCTGAGGATCTGAAAGCTCAGAAAAAAAAAATATATTAAATTACTTCCAAGGGGTAGAGTAGAGGCTCAACTTTTCTTTACAATCTGGAGGAAAATCACCATCCAGTAAGCTCTGCATTTGGTTGATGTCTTCAGGGTGATTTAGCTCAGTGCTTCTCTCACTTGATTGTTCATATTGAATCACCTGAGGGTCTTCTTCGTCTTCTGACTCTCACTCTGGGGGTCTGGAAGTAGGCTGAGAGTATACATTTTAACAAGCTCCATGTGATAACTGGCCTGGCTGGTCTTCCCACCATGCTTTGAGTAAAAAGGATTTAGATGATTATATGATCATTCACCTAAGCATTTGATTCACAAAAACTCAATCCAATAGCCCCTCCACATCCATGGGGGATACATTCTGAGACCCCAAGGTAAGATGCCTGAAATCAGATAGTACCTCACCTTACATATCCTAGAGGTTTTTTTTTTCTATTTATATATACCTCTGATAAAGTTTAATTAGGTACAGTAAGAGATTAACCATAATAATTAATATAAAATAAAATAATTAAAATAATATACTACAATAAAAGTTATGTGAATGTACCCTCTCTCAAAATATCTTATTGTTCAAATTGAATGCCTTTTCTAATGTAACTAAACCCCACAGATTGTGGCTGTAACTTTTCTTTATTTTGCAGAGTCAAGTAAAATTAACAGGAGCTTCATAAATAAATATTGGTCAAAACAAATTTAGTCTTAGAAAAGCTAGTTCCATTTAATCTTTAACAAATGTAAAGAATATGAATGCTTCATACTATGTAAAAAATATTGATGCTGTAATCACTTTGATGAGTAGCAGAAATTAATACAACATTGTAATTAACTCTATTTCAATAAGGTAAATATTTAAAAAAAGAAAAAAAAATGGATTCTGTGTATCTTACATCTAGGGTATTAATTTAATCTTTCAAAGGATGTTCTTTTGCACATCATATCCCTGATTTCAAGTGGCTGTAACTTTGTAGTTTAAGGTCTGCCAGCAAAAGAAGCATAGATTTCCTTTTCCTGCTTCACAATTTCATGGAAAGATTTGTTCTTACTATAGATCTTAGCAACCTCAGTGTATTCTTTCCTTATTAAGCTGCAAAGTCTACAGCATTTCTTCAGCATATCCGAATTGCCAGCATCACTATTCTTGCTCTTTGGGACCATTCTTGGGTAAAATAAAGGTTACTAGGATACAAACACTGTGGTAGATGCCTCAACATTCCATCTGATAACTGGGATGGCTACTAAGAGAGTACTTCGTGGGATATACGAGACAGAGTGATGATTCACGTCATGAGTGGGAGGGGGATGGTGGGAGATTTCATCACACTGCTCAGAAAAGCAAGCAATTTAAAATTTATGAACTGTTTATTTCTGGAATTTTACATTTAATATTTTCAGGCCAAGGATGACCACGGGTAACTGAAACCGTGGGAAGTGAAACCACAGATAAGGGAGGGACTACTGTATACTTAATCAACTAAAGAGAACAATTGACTGAAGAATGATGTTACTGAAAAAGGTGCCTACATACCATGGACCACAACTCAGCAATTAAAAAGCATAATCTATCAAGTAGGATAGATTTCCAGGGAATTATACTCAGTGAAAAAAGGAGGGTTCAATCCCTGGGTTGAGAAGATCCCCTGGTGAAGGGCATGGCAACCCATTCCAGTCTCTTTGCCTGGAGAATCCCATGGATGGAGGAGCCTGGTGGGCTACAGTCCATGGTGTCACAAAGAGTCAGACATGACTGAAGAAATAGCACAGCAATGGTTAAGGATGAAGGTGGGTGTAATTATATGCAGATATTGAATTAGAAGCTAAGGGTGCACAGATAAACCAGAATATTGGTATGTGTAATATAATGTCCTCACCTTACAGATGACAAAGGTACAATTCAGACTCTTGTCACTGTTAAACAACAAAATATCTTTGAGGAATGCTCATTTTATTTCCGATTCACTCTTTATTCTATGAATTAATCTCTACATAATGCACATGACTGACTGGGTTCTATTGCAATGCAAAGCTCTTTTCAAACTTCAAATTTTGTGAAATTTATTTAAAACAGATCAAAATATACTCATCTGAAACATAACTCGAGTTTCTAAATCTAGCAAATATTTCAAATTTTTAAAGATATCCTAACCAATAATTAGGTTTATAGTCTCACATAGAATCCTCCTTATAGAATTAGGGCAGATAACAGTTATCCCACTTGCCAGGTGGTGCAGTGGTGAAGAATCTGCATGCCAAGCAGGAGGCACAGATTTGAGCCCTGGGTTGGGAAGATCCCCTGGAGAAAGGAAAGACAACCCATTCCAGTATTCTTGCCCAGGAAATTCCATGGACAGAGGAGCCTGGTGGGCTTTAGTCCATGGTGTCACAAAGGACAGACACAATTGAGCACACATACACAAAAGTTATCCCAGCATCTCTTGCGAGGGCTTTGTGATCCATTTCTCACCTTAAATCCATCTCCAAACTGTCTCACACTACCCAAGTGTGAGTATGGCAGACAGTATTGGTTGCCTACACAGAGATATTTTTCTTCTTTCTCCTAGATGAATCTCAGTCTACACTGGTAGCAAAATGCCCATCTCAAGCCAGGCAAGGCAATCTGTGCTGGATAGCTTTCATCTACCTATCCAAATCTATCCTCCCTACATCCTCTGTTCTCTACCCCACAGATTGACCTTTAGGGGCAATATCAATGGACTCTTTCATCATCTGGCTTGGGGTGGATTCAATGTCAGCTAACTGACATTCAGACAAGTAAGATGAGTAAGGCTAGGGTATTTTCTTTTCCAGTCCTCGTGGAGTTGCTGTTGCTATGTGCTGGCTATATCAAATGACCCAAGGATATAACTCCAGTTAGCTGGTACTCTCCACAGGACTCTGTCTTCAGTTTCAATAAATATTTCTTCCATTTTCTCCTTCAGGGCAAGGTGAGAGGTGGAACCCCATCTCCCACTCTTGCCAGCCCCCAGTGAAGGCACTGTCTCTTGTGGGTTTCCCTACATTTCATCCATATTTTTGATATATAGGTGTTTTGTTTTTGTATTTCCTGCCTGTTATTCATTTTCTCAGTCTCCCTTTCAGCTAGGAGTGGTTAGGTGGTTCAGTTTTTTCCAATAAACATGAGCACTTCAGCTAAGAAATTTGGGGAATAGCCTTCAGTTCAGTTCAGTTGCTCAGTCGTGTCCGACTCTTTGCGACCCCATGAACCTCAGCATGCCAGGCCTCCCTGCCCATCACCAACTCCTGGAGTCCACCCAAACCCATGTCCATTGAGTCAGTGATGCCATCCAACCATCTCATCCTCTGTCATCCCCTTCACCTCCTGCCCTCAATCTTTCCCAGAATCAGGGTATTTTCAAATGAGTCAGTTCTTCACATCAGGTGGCCAAAGTATTGGAGTTTCAGCTTCAACATCAGTCTTTCCAATGAACACGCAGGACTGATCTCCTTTAGGATGGACTGGTTGGATCTCCTTGTAGTCCAAGGGACTCTCAAGAGTCTTCTCCAACACCACAGTTCAAAAGCATCAATGGCAATTCAAAAGCATCTTCTGCGCTCAGCTTTCTTTATAGTCCAACCCTTACTCCCTGATAAAAGACATAGCAGCTTTGGTATAGCAGCTTGTCTCCTTCCTTGATTTCTAATTTAGATGTTTGGAGCAGTACATGACACATGGAGTGACCAATCTGTGATTATGAATCTCAGGATAAAAGCCAACAAGCAGATGATGGCAAAGTGAAGAAGGATGCCAAAATCTGGGCTTTGATGACATGGTTAATGTGCAGAACTGCCTTATCCTGACTACAACATTAGACTTCTTGATAGGGATGCAATAAATGCCCTTAAGATTCATATTTCTATTACTTTGATTTTTTTTATCAGCAACCACATCATTCCTATCTGCCAGAGCAATCTATCTTTATCATAAATACAGTCTTGCCATTTTCCTGCTGAACGTATTCTAGTGGTGCATCTACAGCAGAACCTCCAGCATAGTATGAACGTCTTGGCTTTATCCTTGTCAGTTTCCCCACCCCGGCATGTTTCACCTTCCATGCCACACTGCTCATTCCCATGTTCTGGAGCTCCTCACAGCGTGGCATTCTAGCCTCTATGTCTTTGTGTTGAGAGCTCTCCCAAGGAATATCTTTCCTATCTTCTTTCTCTAGCTATCTCTTATTCATCTTTCCAGAATACATGGGGTAGATAGGTCAGCATTTTTAATTAGAGAGAATACAAATCTACTCTGGATTATTCAAGAAGTAAGATTGATGGAAGCAATTTGGGGTAGTTCACAGAAAGCTGTGAGATGAGGTTTAGAAAGTGACCAGGAAGAAGAGAAACTGACAGCCAGAAACAGAGGAAAACTCAGGTGAAATATGACTCTGGTGGGCCCTGCTACAGCCTTTCTGAGGAATGGATACCTCAGCTCACAACACAACCAGTGGTGGACTAGGGAACGCAGTGTTGCTATTGTGGCCCTCTGGGACCAGAATAGGAGAAGGAAATGGCAGCCCACTCCAGTGTTCTTTCCTAGAGAATCCCGTGGACAGAGCGGCCTGGTGGGCTACTGTCCATAGGGTCACACAGAGTCAGACACAACTGAAGCGACTTAGCATGCATGCAGGCACTGGAGAAGGAAATGGCAACCCACTCCAGTATTCTTGCTGGAGAATCCCATGGACAGAAGAGCCTGGTGGGCTGCTATCTATGGGGTCTCAAAGAGTTGGGCACGACTGAAGTGACTTAGCAGCAGCAGCAGCAGCAGTACCAGAATGAAAATCCTATGGTTCATGCATCTTTGCCTCACCAACTTCCAGTTCCAAACCTAGGGAAGATGCATCTGATTGAATGAGTCTAGGTCAAGTACTGATTCCTGAACCAAGTGAGTATCTAGTTATTATGCTTGCTTTGGAGGGAGGTGTCACATTAAGAACATTCACCCACTAAAAAGGATTGACTGGTTTGATCTCTTTGCTGCCCAAGGGATTCTCAAGCCTTCTTCAGCACCACATTTCAAAAGCATTGGTTTTTCAGCACTCAGACTTCTTTATGACCTAACTCTCACATCTGTACATGACTACTGGAAAAACCATAGTTTTATTGCATAGAATTTTTGGCAAAGTGATGTCTCTGCTTTTTAATACGCTGTCTAGGTTTGTCATAGCTTTTCTTCCAAGGAGCAAATGTCTTTTAATTTCATGGCAGTAGTCACCATTTGCAGTGATTTGGGAGCCCAAGAAAATAAAATCTGCCACTGTTTCCATTTTTTCCCTATCCTGCCATGAAATGGTGGTTGAAGTTTGGAAGTGCCTAATAAATACCACTGTTCTCCCACTATCTGGACACCTCTACAGCTTGGAGTCAATTGAGAGACAGACCCAAAGAAAGCGTGCAAAGAGAGAGTGCAAAAAGTCATCTCAAATAGTGACTAAACTGTTAGGGAATGTAGTTTAAGACTGTGACCAATTTGATTTGCAATCTCCATCTATCATATTTTCTTCTTCATTTGTAGTCAGGTTTCTTTTCTACTTCCTCAAACCCCAGACACTTCTCCATACAGGCAACATGGCTTCTGATCCAGTTATTCTGGTGACACTCTTCTTACAGATGCTTCCAATTCCCTCTCCATTGCTCAACTCCAGGGAGACTCACCAGTCCTTATATCCTTTGATCACTGAAAGTTTCACACTGTTGACCACTCCCTCCTTTATGTAACTCCCTTCTAGGTTTTTCTTCATATTCTCTTGGCTGCCTTTTCTCAGCTACTGGTAAATATTTACATTTCTTAGGGATTCATCTTTCACTCCCTTCTATTTTATTCACTTCCTTTTCCACAAATGCCCCTGAGACATCATATCTAATCCTGAGATTTCAGTCACTATTTCCATGTTACCTTGAATCCCAGCCTTTATTACTGCCTGTTCTGACTGTGTTTTTCAGAGTGATCTTTCTACAAACCAGCTGTGATCATGCTTTAAACTTTTCTTTGGCTCCTGATACAAACATTTATATCCTATTCCTCATGTTTCCTTGGAGAAGGAACTGGCAACCCACTCCAGTATTCTTGCCTGAAGAATCCCATGGACAGAGGAGCCTGGAGGGCTAGAGTCCATGGGGTCGCAAAGAGTCGGACCCGACTGAGTGACTAGCGCACACACACGTTTCCTTGGGAAATGTAAACTAGCATAATGTTTTTGGCTAATCCCTTCACCCTCTCTCACATATTAGTAAAAGAGAAGTGATTTAATCTTTCTGCTGAATTTTGTCAAAGGAATTGATCTTGAAAGAGTCAGCACCACCTAAATCCTTGTCTGATTTTGTAGAGGGTACATTCTGAGCTGCTATCCTGTCATTTGATAATGCACTGCCTTAATGGTAAAGAATCTGCCTGCAATGCAGGAGACAAGGGTTCGATCCTCCTGTCGGGAAGATCCCCTGGAGAAGGGAATGGCAACCCATTCTAGTATTCTTGCCTGGAGAATTCCATGGACAGAGGAGCCTGGCGGGCGACAGTCCATGGGGATGCAGAGAGTCAGACATGACTGAGTGACTAACACACACACATCTGAGAGTCACAGTTTTGGAGAAAGTTTGATTCAGGAGCATACCACAAATATAAGTCATGTCTGCAGACCAGCTTTTGTCCATAACGTTGGAAATGCTCTCAAAACAGTGTCAGGGTAATAGAACAGACAATCAAAAATGGATCAGCAAGGTAGTCTCTACTTCTGCAGAAGGGTGCCCTATAAGACAAAAGGTCTGGGAGCAAGGGCACCAAGTAGGAGGTCCGCTGGGGTTTTATCCCTTAGATGCAGGTTCCCTCCCCTAGCTCCTTATAGGCTGAGGACCACAGAGTCACAATCTTTCCCAGATGTCCTCTAAGATTTTTACTGGCCAATGGTGTCATGAGCAATACTTGCAAGCTCCTGAGTGGAGGACTGTTTTCCCCACCCCTTTAGTTCTCTGTGCATGCCCAGGGTAAAATCCCATGAAATTAGCCTGCTAAACTGTTTTTATAAGGAAGGAGAACCAGGAAGCGGAGAGACCAAAGGACTGGCAACAGAGCTGCCATCTTTAGAAACCTTATTCACAAGGAGATATATATATATATATATATAAAATATCCTATTCAGCTAAAACAATGAATGTGGATCATTTCTCTGTTTCTCACATCTTCCCTTTTGATAGAAAAGAGTATGTTTTCCTACAATAGAAAAGGCAACAATTTCATTGCCACTGTCCCGACTTCTGACTCTCTGAGGTTGACTACTTTGAGAGGAAAGCCACATCTCTCTCTACAGAAACTAAAACCAGTGGAGAACATATCGGGCATTCTAATTGCTCGTTAATCAGGCTTCCAAACTGAAAAATTCCTTTATGTTACTTCAATCATTCTCCATGTTTTTATCCTTCAAGGAAGGAACACCAATTCACTTATCTGTAAGGTGAGTTTGGTAGGACAGAGTGGAGGCAGATGGCATCCCCCTTCTGGATCTTTGGAATCCACCTACCTGTAGAGCTTGCTGCTCCCCACACAGAAAGATTCTTGTCCTTGTGGAAGTAGACTGCAACTTGGGGTATATGTTTATTTCAGTAGAGTGTTAACAAATCCATTTGGCCACATAAGTAACATGTTATATTGTGTTTCTCAATAATAAAATGGATATCTGGGTATTCATTTGATACTTCTATATCTCTCTCAATAGGTTCCAAATTCAGCCAAAAGGATCCTTTCAAATGCTTGAAGTTTCCCATATATTTACATTCTTTTTTTTTTAAGTTTTTTTATCTTTTAAGTTTTTTTATTTTTTAAGTTTTAAAATCTTTAATTCTTACATGCGTTCCCAAACATGAACCCCCCTCCCACCTCCCTCCCCATAACATCTCTCTGGGTCATCCCCATGCACCAGCCCCAAGCATGCTGTATCCTGCGTCAGACATAGACTGGCGATTCAATTCTTACATGATAGTATACATGTTAGAATGCCATTCTCCCAAATCATCCCACCCTCTCCCTCTCCCTCTGAGTCCAAAAGTCCATTATACCACATCTGTGTCTTTTTTCCTGTCTTGCATACAGGGTTGTCATTGCCATCTTCCTAAATTCCATATATATGTGTTAGTATACTGTATTGGTGTTTTTCTTTCTGGCTTACTTCACTCTGTATAATTGGCTCCAGTTTCATCCATCTCATCAGAACTGATTCAAATGAATTCTTTTTAACGGCTGAGTAATACTCCATTGTGTATATGTACCACAGCTTTCTTATCCATTCATCTGCTGATGGACATCTAGGTTGTTTCCATGTCCTGGCTATTATAAACAGTGCTGCGATGAACATTGGGGTACATGTGTCTCTTTCAATTCTGGTTTCCTCGGTGTGTATGCCCAGCAGTGGGATTGCTGGGTCATAAGGTAGTTCTATTTGCAATTTTTTAAGGAATCTCCACACTGTTCTCCATAGTGGCTGTACTAGTTTGCATTCCCACCAACAGTGTAGGAGGGTTCCCTTTTCTCCACACCCTCTCCAGCATTTATTGCTTGCAGATTTTTGGATCGCAGCCATTCTGACTGGTGTGAAGTGGTACCTCATTGTGGTTTTGATTTGCATTTCTCTAATAATGAGTGATGTTGAGCATGTTTTCATGTGTTTGTTAGCCATCCATATGTCTTCTTTGGAGAAATGTCTATTTAGTTCTTTGGCCCATTTTTTGATTGGGTCGTTTATTTTTCTGGAATTGAGCTGAAGAAGTTGCTTGTATATTTTTGAGATTAGTTGTTTGTCAGTTGCTTCATTTGCTATTATTTTCTCCCATTGAGAAGGCTGTCTTTTCACCTTGCTTATATTTTCCTTTGTTGTGCAGAAGCTTTTAATTTTAATTAGATCCCATTTGTTTATTTTTGCTTTTATTTCCAGAATTCTGGGAGGTGGATCATAGAGGATCCTGCTGTGATTTATGTCTGAGAGTGTTTTGCCTATGTTCTCCTCTAGGAGTTTTATAGTTTCTGATCTTACATTTAGATCTTTAATCCATTTTGAGTTTATTTTTGTGTGTGGTGTTAGAAAGTGATCTAGTTTCATTCTTTTACAAGTGGTTGACCAGTTTTCCCAGCACCACTTGTTAAAGAGATTGTCTTTACTCCATTGTATATTCTTGCTTCCTTTGTCAAAGATAAGGTGTCCATATGTGTGTGGATTTATCTCTGGGCTTTCTATTTTGTTCCATTGATCTGTATGTCTGTCTTTGTGCCAGTACCTATTTACATTCTTAACATGAAGTATGAGACCATCAACTTTCCTCACCCCCCATGATCTATGACATGGGCTAAAATACAGTTCCACACTTATTGAGTACCTATTAACGTAACACCCTGTGTTAGAGTAAGAAGATAAATGAAATGTGACCCATGCCCCTCAGGAGTTCACAGCTGAGCAGTATAAGTTTATATTTCCAAATGCAGATTTGAGGTATAGTTCCATGGTGTAGATTCTTTAAAAAAAAAAAAAAAACACCACCAAAACTGTAACAGAGAACTCATCTAAAGCAAGACTCATTTAATTATGATCACTGGGGGCAAGTCCTGGCGTGAGCTCCAGAGTCTCATGGCTCGGAAGATAGGGGTAAATGAGACAGAGAAAAACGAGAATAAGATCTATTTAGTAGAGCACATTATAATCTAGTTAACATCAGAAATAACCAGATGAAAATGCACAGCAATCTGCAAGTGTCAATGAGATATACATGGACATTCATATTCAATAGAGGTTTATAACCTCCCCAGAACCATAACAAGCTGTGCCCATCTTATAGACAGATAGGATGAATCCATACTTATTGTTTCAGTCATGGCTCAGGTGATACGATAGGCCGCAGAAAGATATGTGTCCTCATTTCACAAAGAAAAAGGCATTGGCAAGATTGGAGAAATTATCATATAAAACAAGTAAGTCCTGGTAACTTAACCTAAAACTTCATTCTCTTATTAAAACTTGGCCTCAAATAAAATGTTGATTCTAAGACTTAGAAATCTTTACACCAGCGTTGTATTGTTCAGTCCTGTCTGACTCTTTGTGACCCCCTGGACTGCACCACGCCAGGCTCCACTGTTCTCCACCTTCTCCCAGCTGTCTAACCATCTCATCCTCCGCTGCCATCTTTTCCTTCTGCCATCAACCTTTCCTGGCATCAGGGTCTTTTCCAATGAGTTGGCTCTTCACATCAGGTAGCCAAAGCATGGGAACTTCAGCTTCAGCCCTAATCAGCTCCCTTAAAAGCAGTGTGAAATGGTTGGCGTGACATGGCCCAAACCCACCTTCAGGCTTCAAAACAAAAGACATGTTAAAGAAGTTTCACTGGACCCTGGAAAACATGCACAAGGATTGTTGTATTAACTGAGGTAGAGTTAATATTTTTCTAATTTCCTTTGTACCTCATTTTCACAAATTCTAATTTCACTCATGTAAGAAAATAATCAAAACAGGTGATACGATTTTTTTCTATGTTTTAAATTTTAAAAGTCCCATCTGTCACTAATTACACATTTATTTCATTATGCAGCACTATAAAAATAATTACTTGAGGTTTTTTGTCGACAATTTAGAGTTTAAAGTAAATACTAATTTTTTTTGTTATAACTGTGTATTAAATTGAATAATTCACTGCTAGACATTTCTGGGGCTTCAAATAATTTTATTTGAACTACTTAAGACAGCAATTATTTAATTAGTGACACATCTGCCAATCCTGTAAGTCCATCTTATAATATCTGAAGACATTTTCCCTTCTCATTTCTCCTTTCTTAGAAGCAGAGACAGACACTTCGTGTGCGGATTTCAGAATTTTATGATGATGTATGTGACCTGCTCAGCCACTGATCTGCTCAGTCACTCTCTCAAAGCAGCAAAGATTCTAAGCAGTTAATAAACGCTCACAACCGTCGTGGCCTGGAGTTGATAAAAATGTATCTAGAAAACTGCAGTGCTTTCTACTTTAAGTGACTTCTTTTAGAAATTAAAATCTCTTCCCCAAACTCCAACCAGAAGTTGCTGTGAGTTCCATTTGGAACGTGTGCTAATAATAATATTTTCTGGAATAATAACAACAGGTTTGGATTTAATTAAACATGTTGCTCACTGAAGCATCTGTTTTAAACATTAATGAATGGCAGCTCCTATGGGATATCCAAATGGAAGTGTTTTCACTCCATCACACTATCCTAAAGTGTGTTTGGAATTTTCAAATCATTAGTTGGTCTTTGTTTTGAGAGGCTTATCCAGGATAAAAAAGCAATCTTTCCTCAAATCATATTGATAGATGGAAGCCATTTAGGGGGAGACAATCAATCATAAAAGCAGTCTCTGAAAAGCTGTTATGCAATCCACAGTATTAAGAGTTGAGTTTTCCTTCCTGTTCACACATAACTCCCATTATCATGCATGAGAGTTAGTCTCTTATCAAGAAAAGGACACATCCCTTCCCAATTAGGCTAAGCTGCTTTGGGCGGAAGCCATTAAAAATAGCAGACATGGAGCTCCAGAGACTACAGCTAACCTAACAAGAATTGGAAGCCACCTCTGAAATAGCTATTGTTAACTTGGAAACATTATGTGAATAGAGAATTTCTGAATTCATGGCTTGTTCACCACTTAAAGGAAATCATATGAGTAGGAGTTGTCTATACAGTGGTGCTATGCTTATCAGGCTTTATTAAAAAAAAGTTGGTAGAGGGCTTCCCTGGTGGTTCAGTGGTTAAGGATCTGACTGCCAAGGTAGGGGACGTGAATCCCCGGTTCAGGAGGTTTCCACATGCTGCAGGGCAACTAAGCCCATGCACCACAACTACTGCACCTGCACTCGAGAGCCCTTGAGCTGCAGCTACTGAGCCCGTGTGCTCCAGAGCCTAGAAGCCACCGCAAATAGAAGCATGCACATCACAACTAGAGAGTAGGAGCCACTTGACACAACCTGAGAAAGCCTGTGCACAGCAGCGAAGACCCAGGACAGAAAAAAATATTAATCAATTTAAAAAAAGAAGTGGGTAGACTTAAGTTTCAGAAAGACAGTGACTAAGTATTTCTTATCAATCAATCTAGCCTTACCACATAGAGCAGTACTAGGCATAATAGGAACATCAAGATATTTGTTGAATTCATGATTGAATAAGACTAACACATTCTTTTCAATTCAGCAAGCATTTATTGAGACTTTACTTGACACTAGATCCCACGAGGGACAGAAGATGTATTTATCGTATGTGTGTGTGTGTCTATGTGTGTGTAGATATCTATAACTATATATCTATCAAGTGGAGAAAGAGAGAAGTTCTGCTGTTGGAGGGTTCGTAATCTCTCAGATGACACTAACATACGACTAATTTATTTGTTATTATACGGTCAATGCCATGATAAAAGAATTCTTAGGGTGCAGATTTGCATGAAATTATGGGAGTTATGGTATTAATACATGACATCTTAAACAATTTGTTCTGCAACAAAATGGTACATTTTTGTTCAGACAATTTGAATTAATCAGTAATATAAAATGTTCCTAAGTATGATCATCAGAGTCAGCATGCTTATTTTGAAAAATATATTTTCAAAGGAATTAATAAAGACTTTATATCATACCAAAATAAAAACCTACTAGGCTTTTTAAAACTCTTTGGGAACATGATAGATGGCTTCTGTGGACACAGAACAAAGAATTACGATGCCAGAAGGTACGTATGCCAAACTGGGGAAAGCCATGATGGTATGGATTTCTTTGGTCAGACTTGGGAAACATTTATGATTTATCACATCTTCTCACAGAAAAGACAATGATGCATCAAGTTTGATCTCACACCTTCCAAAGCATTGGATGCTTATGAGTTCATCCAATGGCAAGATAACCCATGCTGGATTCTCCACCAAAGAGATATTTAGTAGGGTACCATGCACTGAGCTCTGACAGATTCTCACAGGAGGAACTAAGGAGATTGCTTTTAAACCAATCCAGGGACCTCATACAGGGCTTTTCACATGTAGCAGTAAAGACTATAAACTTGTTCATTTCATCTTCACAAGAACTGTAATGCCACAAAAACTGTTGAGGGCTTATTTTATGCCCAGCATCTTAATTGGATTATTTCATTTAACCTTCACAACAATTATGGGGTGAAGCCATCTCTCTTCTGTAAGTGCAGAAACACGAACTTTGAGTAGTTTATTCACTTGCCCTAAGTCTCATAGCTGAGCCAAGATTTGAAAGCAAGGGATTTGATTCTAGAACCATAATTTTAACCTCTGGAAAAAGAGGACTGATTTTACTTGAAGTGTTGAAAACACAAGCACACACGCACATACACAAACATACACGCAAGTGCCTATTGAGTAAGCTCCCTCAGTGGCCGCATTTTGTAACTCATAGTGCTTCCACATCTGCCAAGATTATTGCACCAGTGGTAGGTGCCTGATCCAAGCGCAGCCAGTATAGTCTGGTCGACATCTACTGAAACTGTCTGGTACCAGAACTCTGATTTGTATGGCCAACAGTAATTAATTAAATCAATGAAGCTCACTGGTAACAGTAATACGGGGGCTAGAGCTATTGGTAGAAGGCAAAAATTGAAAACATATTGAGGAAAGCAGGCAAGAAAGGCCTGTGGCCAACACAATCAATGAGTAAGTAGAGAAAAGGGTGAGGTAGCTGGCTGGCACTGAGATTAGAATTGGAAAGACACAGCGAGAAAAGCAAAAACACAAAAAGGCTGACTCATAGTATTGATAAAACATGAGTAAGGATCCATAAAGTCCTCCTATAGAAAATGCTGTAGATAAGCTGAAACTAGAGCAATGCTGAATCACTACTCAATTCTTATTCAGGAAGAAATTGTTTCACAGTCAAGTCCCAGGGAAACCGGTTTCTTTCTTTGGGGCTGGGCCCTAACACTGTCTTTGGGTTTCCACAATGCTTTGATGTATGGCTTAGTTGGCTGTAGCTTTAGTATTATCTGTATTTATTTTCTGTTGCTACTGTAACAAACTACCACCAATTTAGTGGTTTAAAACAATGCAAATTTATAATCTTACAGTTCTGGAGATCAGAAGCAAAAAAATGAATCTCTGCGGGCTAAAATCTAGGTGTCAGCAAGACTGTGTGCGTTTGCTTCCCTGGTGTCTCAGACGGTAAAGAATCTGCCTGCAATGCATGAGGCTCGGGTTTGATCCCTGGGTTGGGAAGATTGCCTGGAGAAGGTAATGGCAACCTACTCCAGTGTTCTTGCCTGGAGAATTTTATGGACAGAGGAGCCTGGCAGGCACAGTCCATGGGGTGGCAAAGAGTCAGACACAACTGAGTGACTAACCCATTGTCCAAGACTGTGCTCCATCTGCAGGCTCTAGGAAAAAATTGTTTCCTTGACTTTTCCAGCTTCTGGGGTGGCTCACATTCCTTGGCTCGTGGCCTCTTCCTATTTCTCCAAAGCCAGCAGGAAAGCATCTTCACATCTCTCTGACCAACACTGACTCATCTGCTTCTCTCCTTTCACTTGTAAGACCCTTTCTGAGGACAGCGAGCCCATGCAGAAATCCCTGAACAATCTCCCCATCTCCATGTCAACTAATTAGCAATATTAACTCTATTTAAATCACCTCTAATACCTCTTTATTAAGAAGGCACCTTAATTCTCCTTTGCCATGCAATACCACATGTTCATAATTTCTGCTATTGAAGATGCAGACATCCATAAAGGAAGGGAAATTATTATGCCTACCACACAACTTATATGCTTAGAATAAACTTCATAGTACTTAAGGAAACGTGAGTGAATCTCTGATTTCTGTAACCACTAGATGATATTTTGCCAGTTGGAGGGAGTAGGCCTTCTGTTGCAGCTAAAAAATGTCTGGATTTATAGGATTTCAATCCCACATAATCAATATTCATATTATTCTCCTGCTTGGTTTGTTTTTTTTTTTCCTCTTGCCTATTTCCCTCTTACTCTCCTAATCCCCTGTTGTGAAAATTCAACTCTTGCAAAACAGAAATAGAGACACAGACATAGAGAATAAAGCAGGGGGGTGGGGTGCGGTGCATGGGAGATTGGGATCAATATACACACACTATTGATACTACTTATAAAATAGACAACTAATGATAACCTATTGTATAGCCCAGGGAACCCTACCCAGCACTCTGTGGTGACCTAAAGGGGAAGGAAATCCAAAAACGATGGGATATATTTATACGTACAGCTGATTCATTTAGCTGTACAGTAAAAACTAACAGAACATTATAAAGCAACTATGTCAATAAAAATTAATTAAAAAAAGAAAATCCAATTCACTCAGGACAAATAATATTATGTAAGGCTGCATGAAAAGGCTGATAATGAGATAGGAGATAGAAATAATGCATCATGGGAGCATAGAAGAACTGTGCATTTGGTATGATCTTCAAAGTTTTCACAAAAGAGGTGATGACATTTAAGCTAGAAGATTCTGATGGGCCAGCCAGATAGAAAAGATCCATAGCAAACAGAAGGAGAATGACAGAAGTTATTCTCAAATTTTCTGATTTCTACTCCATTGTTCCTAAGTATTTCCTTATCTATTACAGTTTGGGTATACTAAGTAGTGTCTGTGCATATTTGTTGAATGAACAAAGTGAATAAAAGAATAGAAGAATTAAATAAATGAAAGAGTGAATGAATATAATATGATGGAATGCTCAAAGTAGTTGTAAAATATGGATTAAAGCAGGTTCATGCTGATAAAAAGTGAGTGAAAGATCTGGATTTGCAGGTTACATTCTGCCATGAAATCAGCTTTCTAAATGTGGGTATTTTAATTAATCTCTTCTGCTTCATCTTTTATCTATAAATTGAATATCTACTTATTTTAAGTACAAAATAATCTACTATGTGAAAGTGCTTTTAAAGATGAATAAAACATGATGGATAAGATTGGTAAGTGAGTTGGTATATTGTCTGTGTGTTAGTCTCTCAGTTGCGTCTGACTCTTTGCAGCTACGTGGACTGTAGCCTGCCAGGTTCCTCTGTCCATGGAATTCTCCAGCAAGAATACTGGAGTGGGTAGCCAGTCCCTTCTCCAGGGGATCTTCCCAACCCAGGGACTGAACCCAGGACTCCTGCATTGCAGACAGATTCTTTACTGCCTGAGCTACCAGGGAAGCCAGTTAAGTAGGTAAATAGACAGATGATTACGAGATAGATAGATATTAGAATGCATCACTTTATTTCTCAACATTAATTTAATGCTATCTACTTTTTAATGTTATTTACCTTGTCCTTTATGACACTAAAGCCATTTCATTTGTATTCCTTAACATAAATTCATTAAGGAAAGATAAAGTAAATGTGGAAACTAAGAAACATGAGAATAATGTTAGTTATGTTCATGGGAATTGAGACAGATCACCAAAACTAATGAAGTATGTTTAAGATCACTGTATATTAATTAATTCATATAATCTTTATGAAAATCCTTTGAAGTAACGGTTTTTATTACCATTTATGGATGATCTAGTAAGCGACCAAAATGAATTATGAGTGAAAGACTAACTCCAGAGTTCATGTTCCTAATCACATTTCTACTAAGATATAAAATAATAATTATTATTGCCATTATTATCATCGTCACAAAAATGAGTTAATTAAAACTATATAGTCAGTCACTGTCTACATACTGTCTCATGCTCAGAGCTACCTGCAAGAGTAATACTAGTATTTCACAAACAATTTAGTCAAGGTTTGAAACGTAAAGTTAATTGTTCAAAGTCTCCCAGCCAACAGTTAATACATTCAGGGGCAAATTCAGGCCTATCATTTCACTGGGCCAAGATGCTTTGCTTTGTTCCATGTTGCTTTATTCGTTTCAGCAAATTTGTTTATTAGTTTTAGCAAAGAGCTGAATGTCAGATCTGTTGGCCAGAGCTTTGTCAGTCTGGCTTTATGACTCCGTTCCAGTGAATTTTGAAATGATTATTTTCTGAATCCTTCAGATTTGTACTCAAAACACTTAGAGCTTTATTAATTGATATGCTCAAATTAATTTGTGGTGAGTAATTTTAAACCATCGCTGTGAGGATTGATCAAGGATAACCAAGATAATCCTCAAACTTCATATTCTATTTTTTCACTAGTTGTAATATAGGACCTGTAACTGGCATTAATCATGTTTTCATAAAGAAAAAATATATGTGGAAATTATTTCCACACAAAGTATGGAAATAATAATTGGTAGTAATTCCCTGCTCAGAATTACAATGAAATAAATTTCTTTCCTTTTCCATAAGTTCAGTTCAGTTCAGTCTCTCAGTTGTGTCCGACTCCTGGCAACCCCATGAATCGCAGCACGGTAGGCCTCCCCGTCCGTCACCAACTCCCAGAGTTCACTCAAACTCATGTCCATCGAATTGGTGATGCCATCCAGCCATCTCATCCTCTGTCATCCCCTTCTCCTCCTGCCCCCAATCCCTCCCAGTGTCAGAGTCTTTTCCGAGTCAACTCTTCACATGAGGTGGCCAAAGTATTGGAGTTTCAGCTTCAGCATCAGTCCTTCCAATGAACACCTAAGACTGATCTCCTTTAGTATGGACTGGTTGGATCTCCTTGCAGTCCAAGGGACTCTCAAGAGTCTTCTCCAACACCACAGTTTCCATAAGTTAGTTACTATATTTATCTTCATAATCTCTGTTGTTGCTCAGTTGCTGTCGTGTCTGACTTTTTGTGACCCCATGGACTGCAGCACGCCAGGCTTCCTTGTCCTTCACTATCTCCCAGAGTTTGCTCAAATTCAAGTCCATCAAGTCAGTGATGCTATCTAACAATTGCAACCTCTGCCACCCCCTTCTCCTATTGCCTTCAATCTTAACCAGCATCAGGGTCTTTTCCTGTGAGTCAGTTCTTTGCATCAGGTGGCTAATGTATTGGAGCTTCAGCTTCCAAATCAGTTCTTACAATGAATATTCAGGGTTGATTTCCTTTAGGATTGACTGGTTTGATCTCCTTGCAACCCAAGGGACTCTCAAGAGTCTTCTCCAGCACAACAGTTCAAAAACATCAGTTCTTTGGCGCTCAGCCTTCTTTATGGTCCAACTCTCACAGCCTTACATGACTACTGGAAAAACCATAACTTTGACTAGATGGACCTTTTTCAGCAAAGTAATGTCCCTGCTTTTTAATATGCTGTCTAGGTTCATCATAGGTTTCCTTCCAAGGAGTAAGCATCTTTCAAGTTTATGGCTGCAGTCACCATCTGCCATGATTTTGGAGCCCAAGAAAATAAAATCTCTCACTGCTTCCACTTTTTTCCATCTATTTGCCATGAAGTGATGGGACTGGATGCCAAAACCTTTGTTTTTGAATGTTGAGTTAGAAGCCAGCTTTTTCGCTCTTCTCTTTCACCCTCATCAAGACGCGCCTTAGTTCCTCTTTACATTCTGCTTTTAGAGTGGAATCATTTGCATATCATAATCTCTAAACTAAAATAATATAGGTGAATAACACATTACCTTTCTTGTTATGTGGTATTTGTGATACCTTTATCGTAAAGAGGCTGGTTTTTTATTTCAGCCAAATTTGACTTCATTGATAAAGGTGGCAGATATAAAACGCTCAGTATTATATATGACAAATGGTAGATGGCCTGATCACTAAAATCAGTATATGTGAATTCATTTTTGATCTCTCTTTAGTTTTGTTAAGTTATTCTTCATTTTCCTTACTATGAAACTATGCTTTCTTGGTTCTTCTCATATAATTAAATGGCATCACCATCCACCAGAATGTTGAAGCCAGAACCTAGATAGTCTCTGTTTATAAACACTATCACCACCTTCCAGGGAAAATCCATCACAAATCTTGTAATTCTGTCTCTAAAATGTAACTGATTCCACTTACATGCATGTATCACCATTGCCATCACAAAACAAAATAGCAATATTTTAATAAAGCTTTTTTATAAACTAATTAAAACAATAATATAAAAGCTAATAATATAAAAATTGCACAGTGTGCCTAATATATGCTATTTTTCTAAATAGTCAGAGATCTGCATACTAAACTCTCACAGTTCCAAGGCAATACTTCAAAATGCAAACTTCAAAATATATATATATATATATATATATTTATATTTATATATCTCAGTGGGTAAAGAATCTGCCTGCAATTCAGGAGACATGGAGATGTGGGTTCAATCCCTGGGTCAGGAAGATCCCCTGGAGGAGGAAAACGGCAACTCACTCCAGTATTCTTGCCTAAAATATCCCATGGACAGAGGACCCTGCTGGACTACAGTCCAAAGGGTCACCAAGAGTCAGACATGACTGAGTGGCTACTCACACACACACATATGCGCATTATATATGTATATATGTGTACATATATACGTGCACATATATATGTATGTGTATATATGTGTGTGTATGTATATATACCTGTGTGTTTATATATATAGTTAAATCCCTTTTAAATATATTAGGCACCAGACATAGAGAATCTTAATTATAATCTGCTCTGTATTTCATCCCAGTTAAATGAAACTGTATAATGTTTAATTTTTTAAACATTTGACCTTAAAGAAAGCCAAAATCTTATACTGAATCATTTTCAGTAGCCATGGTTTGGTCTTTAAGCATCTATCAAAAGTGCTTTTAATTACTATAATATAGACTGTGTTTATATAAATGTTCTAAATGATTTTCAGATTTTAGACTGAAGAAATCCACAATTTTACAATCAAAAGAAACCAACCCAAATGATGGTTCATCTTTGATCTTAATCCCCAATTCTACAATCATTTTTTTTATAATGGAAGGATCAGCTAAGGTAGTCATAGGATTTTTACTGCTTTTCCTTGTTCTGTATTCTTACAGATTCTTAACAACTAGAGCTTATTTACAGATACGAAAATCAACTTCAAACACACTTAAACAACTAGAAGAAGATCTTGTGAATATAGATCTTATAAACACAGCACTTTGGAATGTCTGATTTTGGCCTTTCTGGAAGTTATAAGCCTAGAATAGCTAAGTGGTAAAGAAATGAGAAATGTTCTGTAACTAGAACTAAGTGATGATATAATAGATTTTAAGAGAAGCTTTATTATATAGAATTTTTCTTAGTAATGGAAGAGTTATGGTTTCCCATCAAATTCTCCCACAAACTTCAAAGAAGTCTTTGTTGATTTAGTTACAATACATTCTTTATGTGGGATAATCTAGTACAACAAAAGCCTTAAACTAACCAAGTCATTGGAGTGTTTAAATTTCTAGAGGAGACAAAATTATACCCAATTTGGATCCTAAAACTTGATGGCTGAAACAAGAATGGGCAATCTGAAGGTCTGGCCTAAGTTTGTTCTGATAGAATAAGTTAAATTACAAAGCTGGTGGGAAATGATAGCAGGACAGAGAGTGAGATGAGAAACTGGAGGAAAAGAATTCTTCTAGACGCGATGCAGTGAGAATCGGAAGAAGAGCTGTCTAGAAATGGCATGTATCTGTTCCTCCTTTCATTGCCACCAACCTCTTCCCATCTCTTGTTTTGTTCATGTTATCCCCTCTTGACATTGATGTTTCTTTCTTTTAGTCATTAGGATTCTTTTTCTCAGGTCTTATCAGTTTCTGATACTCTTAATTTGGCTTTTCTTTATTCCCTTTGTCACTTCATTTGCTTCCCTCTTTGAAATGTACACATTTTATATTTGTTGAAAAGAAAGTTTTATAATCCCATTTTTGGGGTTGGAAAATTAGATTTGCTGTTTAATTTTTTTTCTTGTCCTTCAAAATTAAAATCAAAGGATTCTTATGTACATTTCTCCCCAGCTTTTGTGTGCATTAGTGTTCCACCATTAAAAATCTATTGTATGATCTAGTGCTGAATATCTGGTTTGCACTTAGGCTATTTTTCACATTAAGAAAATGACCCATTTGTATGGCTGAGTCCCTTTGCTGTTGGCTTGAAACTATTACAATGTTGCTTGTTAACTGGCTATACACTAACATAAAATAAAAAGTTTAAAAAAGAAAAGATGACCCTATCTCACCCCCTCCTCCAAATATAAATTTTTAAAAGTCCAGCTGATTTAAGAACATTTTTAAATTTTTTCTTGCAGTACAGTTTTTTACAATGCAGAGTTAGTTGCTACTGTTCAGCAAAGTGAATCAGCTCTATATATACATAAATGCCCTTTTTTTTTTAAGCAGTGACTTCAAGTAATAGATAATATGCATGTGTGCATGCTAAGTCACTTCAGGCATAGTGGACTCTTTGCAACCCTATGGGCTGTAGCCTCCCAGGCTTCTCCGTCCATGGGATTCTCCAGGCAAGAATACTGGAGTGGATTACCATGCCCTCCCTCAGGGGATCTTCCTGATCCAGGGATCGAATCCATGTCTATTATGTCTCCTGCATTAGCAGGTGAGTTCTTTACCAATAGTACTGTCTGAGAAGCCCAGTAGATAATATATTCTTAGGAAACATTGTGTGCCTGGAGGTGGGAGTAAAAAATTATATTTTCTCTTTATTTTTGATTATTTGATATGTAGCTGATACCACCCTAATGGCAGAAGTGAGGAGGAACTAAAAAGCCTCTTGATGCGGGTGAAAGAGGAGACTGAAAAAGCTGGCTTAAAACTCAACATTCAGAAAACTAAGATCATGGCATCCAGCCCCATCACTTCATGGCAAACAGATGGGGAAAAAATGGGAACAGTGGTAGATTTTATTATCTCGGCCTCCAAAATCACGGCAGACAGTGACTGCAGCCACGAAATTAAGACACTTGCTTCTTGGAAGGAAAGCTATGACAAACCTAGACAGCATATTAAAAAGCAGAGACATCACTTTGCTGACAAAGGTCCAAAAGTCAAATCAATGGTTTTTCTGATAGTCATTTACAGAAATCAGAGTTGGCCCAAAAAGAAGGCTGAGTGCTGAAGAACTGATGCTTTCAAACTGTGGTGCTAGAGAAGACTCTTGAGAGTTCCTTGGACAGACAGGAGATCAAACAAGTCAATCCTAAGGGAAATCAACCCTAAATATTCATTGGAAGGACCGATGCTGAAGCCACCTGATATAAAGTGTCGACTCATTGGAAAAGACCCTGATGCTGGGAAAGATTGAGAGCAGGAGGATTAAGAGGCAACAGAGAATGAGAAGGTTGGATAGCATCACTGAATCAATGGACATGAGTTTGAGCAAACTCCAGGAGATAGTGAAGGACAAGAAAGCCTGGTGTGCTGTAGTCTATGGGTTTGCAAAGAGTCGGACATGACTCAGCAGCTGAACAGCAGCATGGTATTTGTTGTTCACTTTTTAAAAGGAACTCCACAGTAATATATTTGTGAATGACTGAATAAATACATAGATGAAAGCAAAAGATTCTAGTATAAATGTGATAAACTTATATCCCTTTGCAGAGAACAAGAAATAAAATAGACATAGTGACACAATATGATTTTTTCTACAGAAAGAATAAGAGGTGTTATTATCAAATATGGTAGGTTGTAAAATTTCTCAATATTTGTAGTCTCTCTGAGCATAAAGAATCTCATAAGTCTTTTTTTCTTATGGATTCCATGTAAAAATGGAATGTAAATGGGAAAAAAAGATAATTCTATAATATGCATAATCCTTGTATATATTTTGTGTTTATATGTGCATATTTTAATTGCATACATATGTATATCTATCTACCTACCTAAAATGTTAACCAGGGCCATTAAAGAATCAGCATTGTCACCAGTGGTACTCAATTTGGTTGGCATGAGGAAAAAAGGGTTTTGCAGTTACAAAAACTTATGTAGGGAAATTTTCCAGAGATTAGGAGATACTTTCTGAGGAACATGCCAGAATGCTGGTAAGAATAGAGAGGGGGAGAGTAAGAAAAGGGGTACATGTAAATTCAGAAAATTCCTTGAGTGATTCTTATAACTTCTGATTGATATTACTGGTATATAGTCTTATGAGGAGTTACTAATAAATCCAATAGTCAATCAAATAGCTCAAGGTCTCTCAAAAACCATACAAAGTTGAAGGAGATTTGATGAGACTGATTATATCATCTTAAACATTTAAGGATGTCTCACACTCCCAGTTTATGGGTGTCACCCAAATCTCAGTAAAGCAAATACAGTGCATGATTTATATGAATATACCTTTATTAAATGATTTTTAAATTCAGGAGTATCACTTAGGCTAAGCCCTAGGGAAGAGTCCCACCATTTAATAAGATTTGTGGGTTTTAGCTTCCTGATTCAAATCACAGATCCAATTAGCTGGAAGTGATAGTCACCTTTTCCATCATTTACTTGTCAGCATTGTAAGGCAAGTCCTAGCAATTAAATGTTGTGCAAAGTTTTTAGGTATCTAGGGCTGGTAGCCCATTAATGCAACAAACATCTATAACAACAGATTAGTCCAACCACAGTGGAAATCACAATGAAAGTGAGCAAGGGTGGTGATGTGAGAAGCGTGACAGAAACACTCAAAAATTGTGAAAATAGAGACAAGAGGATTTGCTGATGTTCAGATGTGGCATGTGAAAGGAGTTTAGGATGACTCCAAAGAAACTGAGAAGAAGAACAAGCAGACTTTAGTAATTTATTGAGGTTAGGGCTGTCTTAGACCCACTTGTTTTAAAATGTTTATTAAAGTTAGAGATGGAAGGCAGACAGTTGGATACAAATATCTGGAGGGACGGGGAGAGGTCTGAACTGGATATATTTATTTGTAAGTCATCACATACAGGATTTAAAATCATGCAACTGGATAATGGGGGTCCCATTCTGCTATGTCAGGAAAAATCTACAATTCAATCTTTCTTCTGATAACAACTAAAAACTCTGTTAAAAAAATACTACAAACAATCACCTGAGGACAATGAAAAGTGCATAAAAGCAGACAGGCTATGAAAAGACCTCAAAAGCTGGAGAAGCAAATATATGGAAATTAACAAAAATAGCGTCTAAGGGACCTGTGTGACAACATTCATCAAAGATGTGTGATAAAATGCCATAGAGAAAGGAGAAAGATGTGAAGGAAGAAAAATTATTTGAAAAATAATGGTGGAAAACTCCCTAAGTCTAGTGAAACACAAAATTTACAGATTTGAAAAGTTCAGTAAACTCAAACAATAGAAATTCAAAGAAAACTATTCTGGGATATATCCTAATCAAACTGTTAAAAATCAAAAGTCAAGAAATAAATGAGGAATATTAGGAACTATTTTCAAACTAGTTAAAGGGAAGTTAGAAAAAAATTATAGCTAATGGTGAAAAATTAAATATTTTCCTCCCTAATATCAAGAATGAAGCATGTATGCTCACTTTATTACTGTGTTCAACACTGTACTTGCAGTCTTAAACATTATAAGAAAATAAGAAAGGAAAATTCAAATCATAAAGATCAGAAATTAAGCAATAAAATTTTATCTGCAGGTAATGTAATTTTTAAAATAGAAAATCCAAAGAATCTTCAAAACAAAAACCAGACTGGTAAGTGAAAATAGAAAGTTCACAATATACAAGATTACATGCAAAAATAAATTACATTTTTACATATTAGCAATGGACAATTAAAAAGTATAATTATAAAAATAATATAATTTATAGTTATGCCAAAAAAAACCCTTATGCAGTATATTAAGGAATAAGTCTAATAAAAGACATCTATGATCTCTACTTTGAAAAAAATTGCTGCAAAAAATTGAAATTAATGATGGCTTAAATAAATGGAAATATATACCATGTTCATAAACTAGAAGATTCAAAATGGTAAAGATGGTAATTCTCTCAAAATTTGTATTAACATAATACCAATCAGAACCACAGCATGTTTTTTGAGGGGATAAAACAATGACAAAATAATCTAGAATATATATGAAAATTCAAAGCCCTCTGAGAAAAGAAAGTTTAGGAAAAAAGAACCCTACCTGATTTCAAGGCTTATCTTGAAGCTATCATAATTAGGACAGTTTTATAATAGCCAAGAGATAGACATAAATATAATAGAATGAAATAAAATCAAGAAAAACACTTACACTTACATCTGTTGAGTTTTATTAGAGTTGCAACTCAGTTGGGGGAGAAAAAGACTTTTCTACAAATCTTGCTGGATCACCTGGCTAACCATATGAGGGAGAAAAGAGATCACTGACCCTTATCTCACATCATATACAAAAATTTACCCCAAATGGACATTAGGCCTAAAGGAAAGTCTGAGAAGATAAAACAAATAAGAGAAAATATAGGATATAATCTTTGTAATCTTAACATAGTAAGAAATTTTTTAGATAGAAATGGAAAATAGTAATCAAAAAGGTAAATTGATAACCTGGACTTCCTTAAAATGAAGTTTTATCCTTTGAAAAATATCACTAAGAAAATTAAAATATAAGCCACTAAATAGAGGAAAAATTTTGATATCACTTATATCAGAAAAAAAGATTTGTTTCACAGGTACACAGAGACTTTTACTCCAATAAGAAGTAAACGAAATCAAACAAAACAGCAAACAAAAAATGCAAATGGTAAAAGATTTTGAGATTCACATAAGTAAATGGAAAATAAGCAAATGAAAAGAGGTCCCATCCCATTAGTCATCAGGGAAATCCAAATTAAAATCACAATTAGAAATCATCACAACCTATTAGAATAGCTACTTTTTTCTTTTTTTAATGATCATGTAAAACAAGCATCTGTAATCTCTTTGATTTTTTTAACATGAAGATTCCAGATATGTCTTCACTGGCCATATGGCCTTTGTCAAAACTGTTCAACTCTGCAGTCATAGCATGAAAGCAACCATAGATGATAAGAAAATGAGTGGGCATAGCTCCATTACTTACAAAAACAAATGGCAAGCCAGACTGAGATCTCAGGGCACAGTCTGCCTTCATATAAGGTCTTGGCATGGACACTGGGATTCTTACACTGCTGAAAGGAATAATTAATGGTTCTATCACTTTAGAAAATATTTGGTTAGTTTCTTAAAAAGTTAAGCATATATCTAACATATAACCCAATCATTCCATATAACCCTACTTCTAGGAATTTATCTGAGAGAAATTAAAACATATGCTCAAACAAAAACTTGTACACAAATGTTTGTAGCCATTTTATTTGTAATAGCCCTAAACTAGAAACAACTCAAAGGTCTAACAACCGTTAAGTGGGTAAGTTGTGACATAGTCATGCAATAGTACAGGTATAAATTATTACTCGGCAATAAATGGCAACAAGCTTTGATACATAAAACAATATCCGTGAATCTCAAAATTATAACATTGAATGAAAGAAGCAAGGCCCCTCAAAAAGGACTTATTGTTTATTTCCCTTTGTATATAAAACTCTAGAAAATGCAAACTAATCTCTGGTGACAGAAATTACATCAATGCTTGCCTGTGAATTGGAGTGGGAAAATACAAAGATTACAAGAGAAATAGGGAATTTTTGAGGAGGAATGGAAATGTTTGTTTTCTTACATTGTGTTAGCGACTATTTCATGGGTGTACACGTATGTCAAAACTGACCAAATTGTACAGTTTAAATACCTGAAGTTTGTTATATTTTAACTAAATTTCAAAAAAGTTTAAGAGAAAACAAACAAACAAACAAACAACTGAATACAATCACCAAGGGAGTGAGTATCGGTTAAGAGAAGCAAAAATCCAAGACGGGATCCAGGCAAATTCCAACATTTAGAGACGGGAAGATGAGGAACAACAAACAAATGGACTGAAAAGAAATAGCCAGTAAGGTAAGCGGAAATCTGGGAATGGGTGACGGGTTTGCAATTCAAGGGTAGCAAGTGTACCAAAGCAACAAAAAGTGTGATAAGTGTGATCAACTGAATTAAATCCCGATGCCAAGTCAAGTAAGGTAAGATTGAAAACTGCCATAGGATTTACCAACACGGAAATTGATGGCAGACAATGCAAAAAAATAATAATTCATATAAGACAGTGGAGAAATTCTGTGACAAAGGAGAGCAGAGAAAAAGGATGTGAACTGAGGGATGTGGGTGTCAAGAGAAGTTAAGTTACTTCATTTATTATTTCTCCAAATAGGAGAAACCATAGCATATTTGCATGCTGATAAGAATGAGGGAGGGTGGATAGATACTGAGGTGGTACCCATGAGTTGATGATAAAGGATGAATTTTATATACACAGGGAAGAGACGACAGCAACCAGAAGCTAGTTCAGTTCAGTTCAGTCACTCAGTCGTGTCCAACTCTTCACAACCCCATGAATTGCAGCACGCCAGGCCTCCCTGTCCATCACCAACTCCCGGAGTTCACTCAGACTCATGTCCATCAAGTTAGTGATGCCATCCAACCTTTCCATCCTCTGTCGTCCCCTTCCCCCCTGCCCCCAATACCTCCCAATATCAGAGTCTTTTCCAGTGAGTCAACTCTTCTCATGAGGTGGCCAAAGTATTGGAGTTTCAGCTTCAGCATCAGTCCTTCCAAAGAACACCCAGGACTGATCTCCTTTAGAATGGACAGGTTGGATCTCCTTGCAGCCCAAGGGACTCTCAAGAGTCTTCTCCAACACCACAGTTCAAAAGCATCAGCTCTTCAGCGCTCAGCTTTCTTCACAGTCCAACTCTCACATCCATACATGACCACTGGAAAAACCATAGCCTTGACTAGACGGACCTTAGTTGGCAAAGTAATGTTTCTGCTTTTGAATATGCTATCTAGTTTGGTCATAACTTTCCTTCCAAAAGTAAGCATCTTTTATTTCCATGGCTGCAATCACCATCTGCAGTGATTTTGGAGCCCAGAAAAATAAAGTCTTTCACTGTTTCCATTGTTTCCCCATCTATTTCCCATGAAGTGATGGGACCAGATGCCATGTCTTCGTTTTCTGAATGTTGAACTTTAAGCCAACTTTTTCACTCTCCTCTTTTACTTTCATCAAGAGGCTTTTTAGTTCCTCTTCACTTTCTGCCATAAGGGTGGTATCATCTGAATATCTGAGGTTATTGATATTTCTCCCGGCAATCTTGATTCCAGCTTGTGCTTCTTCCAGTCCAGCGTTTCTCATGATGTACTCTGCATATAAGTTAAATAAGCAGGTTGACAATATACAGCCTTGACGGACTCCTTTTCCTATCTGGAACCAGTCTGTTGTTCCATGTCCAGTTCTAACTGTTGCTTCCTGACCTGCATACAGGTTTCTCAAGAGGCAGGTCAGGTGGTCTGGTATTCCCATCTCTTTCAGAATTTTCCACAGTTTATTGTGATCCACACAGTCAAAGGCTTTGGCATAGTCCAGAAGCTAGTTCAGTTCAGTTCAGTCGCTCAGTCGTGTCCGACTCTTTGTGAACCCATGAATCGCAGCACTCCAGGCCTCCCTGTCCATCACCAACTCCCAGAGTTCACTCAGACTCACGTCCATCGAGTCCGTGATGCCATCCAGCCATCTCATCCTTGGTCGTCCCCTTCTCCTCCTGCCCCCAATCCCTCCCAGCATCACAGTCTTTTCCAATGAGTCAACTCTTCGCATGAGGTGGCCAAAGTACTGGAGCTTCAGCTTTAGCATCATTCCTTCCAAAGAAATCCTAGGGTTGATCTCCTTCAGAATGGACTGGTTGGATCTCCTTGCAGCCCAAGGGACTCTCAAGAGTCTTCTCCAACACCACAGTTCAAAAGCATCAATTCTTCGGTGCTCAGCGTTCTTCACAGTCCAACTCTCACATCCATACATGACCACAGGAAAAACCATAGCCTTGACTAGACAGACCTTAGTCGGCAAAGTAATGTCTCTGCTTTTGAATATACTATCTAGGTTGGTCATAACTTTTCTTCCAAGGAGTAAGAGTCTTTTAATTTCATGGCTGCACTCACCATCTGTAGTGATTTTGGAGCCCCAAAAAATAAAGTCTGACACTGTTTCTACTGTTTCCTCATCTATTTCCCATGAAGTGATGGGATTGGATGCCATGATCTTCGTTTTCTGAATGTCGAACTTTAAGCCAACTTTTTACTCTCCTCTTTGACTTTCATCAAGAGGCTTTTTAGTTCCTCTTCACTTTCTGCCATAAGGGTGGTGTCATCTGCATATCTGAGGTTATTGATATTTCTCCCGGCAATCTTGATTCCAGCTTGTGTTTCTTCCAGCCCAGCGTTTCTCATGATGTACTCTGCATAGAAGTTAAATTAGCAGGGTGACAATATACAGCCTTGACGGACTCCTTTTCCTATTTGGAACCAGTCTGTTGCTTCCTGGCCTGCATACAGGTTTCTCAAGAGGCAGGTTAGGTGGTCTGGTATTCCCATCTCTTTCAGAATTTTCTAGTTTATTGTGATCCACACAGTCAAAGGCTTTGGCATAGTCAATAAAGCAGAAATAGATGTTTCTGTAACTCTCTTGCATTTTCCATGATCCAGAGGATGTTGGCCATTTGATCTCTGGTTCCTCTGCCTTTTCTAAAACCAGCTTGAACATCAGGGAGTTCACAGCTCACATATTGTTGAAGCCTGGCTTGGAGAATTTTGAGCATTACTTTACTAGCATGTGAGATGAGTGCAGTTGTGCGGTAGTTTGAGCATTCTTTGGCATTGGCTTTCTTTGGAATTGGAATGAAAACTGACTTTTTCCAGTCCTGTGGCCACTGCTGAGCCTTCCAAATTTGCTGGCATATTGAGTGCAGCACTTTCACAGCATCATCTTTCAGGATTTGAAACAGCTCAATTGGAATTCCATCACCTCCACTAGCTTTGTTCATATTGTAAAATATTAATGCTTAAAAGTTTCCTCTAGGAATACCCTGAGTTTCTTTTTTAATTAATTTGGATTGTGGTCGAGGTATTGTTCCCATGTTTTTGTGTTTGTGTTTTTAGTATGCAGGAGATTCTAGGGTGCATAGCCGATTGAGAACCACCATAACATAGAAATCCTCTTATGATTGCTTCAGTGCTTTTCAATGAATTAGGAAGTAATGTAGTCTGCTAAGAGGAAGTATTGTGGTTTCAGGTGATACACGAAAGACACAAATCCTATTTCAACCAGGCAACTAAGTGACATGAAGTCCCTGATGTAATGAGAGAACAATTAAGGCAGAATTGCATCAGAATAAGGCTTCAGAAAAGCAATGAGGGGGAAGGGAAGAGAAAGATCAAGGCAGCCTGCAGAAGAGAAACACAGCAAGGAGCAAAAACAGAGGGGATGGGCGACAGCGCGTGGTCTGAAGTTTCTACGGGGGCTTGGCAGAAACGTGGTGTAGTGAAAGGAGTCAGAAAAACTAGATTACTCTCATGGCTACACCACTCAGCACTTTTTGCTGGAGTTAAATTTCTTATATGGAGAATAAGGATTGTAGTTAAACTCTATAATATCTAATAAAACAGCTGCCACAAAAGGCTAGGTTGGAGACAACTGGCTTTTTCTTTTTAGGAAGTGACCCATTGAAGTGATTTGAATAGAAATCTGACCTGTCAAAATGATATTTACAGAGGATTCATCTGGAGGTGGCATGAAGGAAAAGATTGCAGTAAGTAAGGAAATTATTGTTTATCTAGAAATGAGGCAATGAGTCTGCAGCAAAGTGGTGGCAGTGGGAATGGAAAGGAAATGATGGATGTAAGATAAATTTTAGAGTAAAATTCAACTAATTAGATGACTAACTGGACAGAGAGAGTAAGGAGTCAAGAATGACTCAGTCTCACTCTTAGTTGATGGGGCAAATGGTGACAGAGTGCATGAGAATCAGGGATTGGGACAGAAGGAGCTGAATTTAGGCAGAAAAATGATGGATTTGTTTTTTGACATAGTTGTGGTTTTGTTAGCTACGGATGTGCCAGTGAAACGCCCACCAGGCAGACGGATATTTGGAGCTGAGCTCTAAGCTCAGAAGAAGACATGACTAGAAGATGGAAACTGATGATTAGCCACCAAATATTTGATTGTTATAGAAATGAGAATAAAATCTCCCAAGAGGGCACACTGAGAAAAGCAAAGAGTTGAGAGGGAACTGCTGTTCCTGACATGAACCCTTTAGCTGGTCGAATGGAGAGAGGGGTTCCAGGGGAGAGGCTGGAGTGGAAACAGGCTGCTCAGGACTTCAGGAAGTGGTTATTTAGAAACCTGATTGGAAATATTTTGCTATTTTAACAATTTGTTTAGCTGCATCTGTCTGCGAAGGCTGAATGTCAAGTATGAAACAAGGTCAAATATTAATTTATTTATACCAAGTAAAGGAAAATGCAGGTCATATTCTCTGCAATTTCTACAAGTGAGGGCCAAGGCAGCAGCACTGAAAGCAGCAGTTAAGTTTTTATCAGGTAGGACTGGGGTGCGGTAAGGATCAAGTATTTGCATTTCCAGCAAGCATTTCAGCTGATGCCAAAGCCTAGCAACATGTTAGCAGCAACTGGAAAAGTTACCTGGGTGCTTTTACCTGTGAGAGCAAAGCAGGATAAAGATCCAACTTCCAATGCAATCAAACAACATCTGAATTCAGGTCGACCAATTAAGGTGTATTCACTTACACATTACAAGCCCCACTAAGGGCTCCCTGACTAGGACAATAAAAAGCATGCATTTCACATATCAAAATATCTGATTGCTGGGAACTGGGGAGCCCATTTTTGTATGATAAACATTGTATCACTGCAAACACATGCCAGTGAAACACAGTGGATCAGGCTGCCTTTGTTTCCAGGTTAATCTTTTCCCTGGCTGAATCCCTTCAGTATCCCGCAGGCCATTTTTGTGAAGGAAAGGAGAGCATTTTGGAGACTACAGCCATATTTATACACGGTCTAATTAAAACATGAATGGAATACAGGTCCTAAGAAAGATAGGAAAAATCCTCTTCATATCAAAAGTGTGCAGATGTTCTGTAGCTTTATGTAGTCTGAGTCAATTTCAGTGGAAATAAAAACACTGAGAGCGTCATAGAAATAACATTTGCTAAGGGAAAGTTGAGCTGGCAGGACTGATCTAATTCTGATAAAAAAAAAATCTCGGTTTGAATTTACAGGCTAAGATGGTTATAAACCACCCTGTGATCTGCCATCTTCTGCTTTAGTGGTAGTTTTCTAACAGAGAAGATCCAACTCTGTGACTGAATAAATAGTCTGAATCACTTAGAGCTGGCAAAACACATCTGCAGTGGAATACATGGGCTGTTTCTGCCTCGTATGCTCACACATGTGACCTGAGAACTGAACAAGAGTATACTCTTCAATATGCCTAGAAACACCAAGAAAGTCTCTTAGGATCACTCATGACCTAAAAAAGAGGCCACGCTTCTAAAGAATAAAATTACCAACCTTGGTGTTAACCTTAGCCCTTCCTCCAATCTGCTTAGATAAGAGTGTGCTATACGGTACTAGAGACTTAAACCTTCCTCACAACACACAACCCATGGACTAATCATTGGATTTTTGTTACAAAAGCTGAGGGTATGGAAAATCTCCCCCCAACCCCACACACAAACACTACAAAATCTTGCTCCATTTGACAGATGATAAAAATCAGTTTTGTTCATTCTGGCAAAAATAAAAATAAAGAAAATGTCCTATAAGATAGCAGGTTTCAACAGACTTGGACAACTATCCTGGAATCTTGGAATTAGGCTAAAATGAGGTTGGAGCCCTGGGACTGTGTCATAGGTGAAGAGAGTGTTACATTAATATTCTCATAGAACTTGTAGTACAGAAAAGAATCTTATACTCCCTTGTACCCTCTGGTAGAATGCAGGTCTCTATAGGAGACAGGAATTCTTTGAAAGACATTTTTGTACTGGTACTACGTCAATATGACAGAGTCTTACAGGGAAAAGGAAATTAAAACAATTCCTGTAAAAACCTTCCAGATAACTTACATCTATAAAGGATAGGATGCATTCAATTAGATGAGAAACTATCCTTGAAATGGAAAAGTCCTGTTTGTATATATCCAGCAAGGTAGGAAACTCTCCCAGCAACAGCAAATATTTATTATGTGGACCACCACTACCACACAACAGATATATCATCAGTTGATTGAAAGTTATAGTGTTAGTCACTCAGTTGTGTTTAACTCTTTGTGACCCCATGGACTGTAGGCTGCCAGGCTTCTCTGTCCATGGAATTCTCTAGCAAGAAGAGGTTGCCATGCCCTCCTCCAAGAGATCTTCCTGACCCAGGTATCGAACCTGTGTCTCTCACATCTCCTGTATTGGCAGGCAGACTCCTTACTGTCTGAGCCAAGAGGGGAGCCCCATCAGTTGATTATGGGACTCTTTTTCCACTGAGCTTGGATGAGCCACAAGATTCTTCTCAGCAGAGCATCTGAGTAAGTCACTATTAATGGTAAACAAAAAGAAACTTATGTTGTATCTCCAATCTAGCATATTTGGTAAACAACTTTTAGGAAAGATACTTTCCTAGCATCTTCTCAAAATTCTTTTCCATAAGGATTTGGCTAAAACAAAATAATTCTTTTATGTAGTTCATTTATTCATTCAAATCGCATTTACTGAGCACCTTCCTGTTTATCAGTTTTGAGGACTTTGTAGCAAAACAGACAAAAATGTCTTACTCTGTGAGAACTTACATTCTAATGCTCATGAAATTGGGAAAGTGAAGCCAATTGATATTTAAGATTATATTGGTAATTTCTAATTTATTAATGTGGCCACCCATTACCAAAACCACCCAACTACCAAGCCAGATCATGCATGAACAGTTTTTATCTTGTGTTTAAACACAACTGACAACAATGTAAATCTGACACATGGTTAGTATACTCTCAGTATTCAGTTAAATTCAGTTCAGTTCAGTCGCTCAGTCATGTCCAACTCTTTGCGAACCCAGGAATCACAGCACGCCAGGCCTCCCTGTCCATCACCAACTCCCGGAGTTCACTCAGACTCATGCCCATCGAGTCCATGATGTCATCCAGCCATCTCATCCTCGGTCTTCCCCTTCTCCTCCTGCCCTCAATCCCTCCCAGCATCAAAGTCTTTTCCAATGAGTCAATTCTTCACATGAGGTGGCCAAAGTACTGGAGTTTCAGCTTTAGCATCATTCCTTCCAAAGAAATCCCAGGGCTGATCTCCTTCAGAATGGACTGGTTGGATCTCCTTGCAGCCCAAGGGACTCTCAAGAGTCTTCTCCAACACCACAGTTTAAAAGCATCAATTCTTCGGTGCTCAGCCTTCTTCACAGTCCAACTCTCACATCCGTACATGACCACAGGAAAAACCATAGCCTTGACTAGATGGATTTTAGTCGGCAAAGTAATGTCTCTGCTTTTGAATATACTCTCTAGGTTGGTCTTAAGTTTTCTTCCAAGAAGTAAGCGTCTTTTAATTTCATGGCTGCAGTCACCATCTGCAGTGATTTTGCAGCCCCAAAATATAAAGTCTGACACTGTTTCCACTCTTTCTCCATCTATTTCCCATGGAGTGATGAGACCGAATGCCATGATCTTCGTTTTCTGAATGTTGAGCTTTAAGCCAACTTTTTCACTCTCCTCTTTCACTTTCATCAAGAGGCTTTTTAGTTCCTCTTCACTTTCTGCCATAAGGGTGGTGTCATCTGCATATCTGAGGTTATTGATATTTCTCCCGGCAATCTTGATTCCAGCTTGTGCTTCTTCCAGCACAGCGTTTCTCATGATATAAGTTAAATACTCTGCATAGAAGTTAAATAAGCAGGGTGACAATATACAGCCTTGACGTACTCCTTTTCCTATTTGGAACCAGTCTGTTGTTCCATGTCCAGTTCTAACTGTTGCTTCCTGCCCTGCATACAGATTTCTCAAGAGGCAGGTTAGGTGGTCTGGTATTCCCATCTCTTTCAGAATTTTCCACAGTTTATTGTGATCCACACAGTCAAAGGCTTTGGCATAGTCAATACAGCAGGAATAGATGTTTTTGTGGAACTCTCTTGCTTTTTCCATGATCCAGAGGATGTTGGCAATTTGATCTCTGGTTCCTCTGCCTTTTCTAAAACCAGCTTGAACATCAGGGAGTTCACGGTTCACGTATTGCTGAAGCCTAGCTTGGAGAATTTTGAGCATTAGGTTGCTAGCATAACAAAGGATAAGTAACTAGCAGTTCAAGAATTTAACTATGATCAGTATTTACTATATTTACTATGAAAAAAAGTGAAAGTGCTAGTCACTCAGTTGTATCTGACTCTTTGCAATCCCATGGACTGTAGCCCACCAGGCTCCTCTGTGCATGGAATTCTCCAGGCAAGAATACTGGAGTGGGTTGCTATTTCCTTCTCCAACATTTACAATATTTATAGCAAATCCAAGCCCTCTTGTGATCAGTTTGTTGGGAGACTGAGGGACTCAGTAAGGTAGGAGGAGCACAGATTGAGGTCAGAATAAGTTATAAATAGGATTATTTCAACAATCTAGCATATGAAATTTATAACCAGGAAATGAATTTAGGAAATGATGATTATCTGTATCTTCTAACATAATAGTTTTAAAAATCACTATCGGGTTGTATTATGATTTATGTTTCAACTAGTTTCCTTCAGTCTCTCCGACTGTATAATATATTGGTACCTCAGTAAGCTGACACTTCCTTGCAGAAATGCCAGCCAACCAAAGCTTCTCTCCATGTAATTGTGCAGCTAATCACAGGAAACTGAAAGGAATGGTCCTAATACATAGGACAGTGTACCAGCTAAACAGATTCCAACCATGTATTGGTACGGAATATTTAAATTTTTGCATAGCAAGGTTGCCCATGGTCTGGCTTTCATCTTTCTCATAAATCTCATTGTCCTTTTAACGTAAGAAATACTTGACAGCTTTATCAAAAAAGGCTGGCAGTCCCAAGTCAAGAATTTAAAATTTTAATGCAGTTCCAAATTCTTTAAAGAGGAGAAAGGTTTAAATTTTTCTCCAGCTTAAAAATATTTTCAGACAGAGAAAATGCTTCTGATCAATTCGTAGTCAGAATTGTTCCTTTGAAGCCCTGAAAGTGTATGCAAAATAAATTCCATATAAAGAGAAGAGGTTTCCTTTAGAAAATTAACCATCTTGTGAAGTAGATGCTTTGAGTTTGGCTAACCTGAAGACATTTCTTTTCGTTACAGTAATTTAAATCTGGATATTTTTCTCGTGGAATAAAAAAAAAAATCTCTAAATTTTCTTTATGACTAAGTTGTTGTCTGAGATGGGATATTTGTGTATTCCAGGGAAACCACATCCTTACAGAGTAAAAATATTTTTATTTTCTACCAAAATCATGCTACTTTGTTGAAACTGTGTTAATGTTCTATTAAAAATGTATTATGGATGATGTATTTTCTTTTAGATTTAAACATATCTTGAAGATTGAATGCAACAAGTTGCATGTTTAGCCAATATAAAAAAGACTCATAGTTTTAAAATATATATTCTTACTTGTTTGAATGTAAACATGAAAATCTGAAAATTATAGAGTAATAAAAAGCTGTGCAATCTAATGTAAGTAGGTTGCCATCACAAAACTTCACAATCTGGATGGGAATTTAAATTGCTAATAAATTATTTTTATTATTCTCAATACCTACTTAACAGATTCTATATCCAGTATTTCTATAGAATCTTGTGGCTACTTTAGGAAGGCTATGGTGTAAGTTTCCTGGGGAGAAATCTAAAGAAAAGAGGGGGAGATGTAGAGACAGTGAGATGGAAACACGGCCACAAGGTGAAACCTGGCAAATCTTCACTGGCCTCTCGAAAGCCAATGTTCCAGGTACAGAGGAAGGAAAGAGACTCTGGCTTCTTCGCTTGAACTCCTTGATGGCTCAGATCCCCTTTTCATCTTCATGAACTCCTACGTGCACCCCACCGACCTAGTCTCATGCTGGGCTGACTAAGCTTTTGACAAATAACAGCTATTTTTATGGCATGATATCCTCATATTTATGGAATTTAAAAAAAAAAAACACAGAAGGTTAAAGTATCAGCCATTTATCTCTGTCACCTCATCTCACCCCCTTTCCTTTCTCTCTGCGCAGTCCTTGGTCAGACATCATCTCACTGTGGCCTGCACACCAGGAACCCAAGGAGCTGCAATCAGTGCCTAGAGTCAGGTAACCTCTGAGATGAGAAGTCAGAGCAGAGGCCTAAGGTAGCCCTGGGGGCCATGAGCACCACCTGAATCCCACTGGAGGTCAAGGCAGCCACCATATGTGCTTTATAATCACTGCTGCTGCTACTGCTGCTGCTAAGTCACTTCAGTCGTGTCTGACTCTGTGTGACCCCAGAGACGGCAGCCCACCAGGCTCCCCCATCCCTGGGATTCTCCAGGCAAGAACACTGGAGTGGAATGCCATTTCCTTGTCCAATGCATGAAAGTGAAAAGTGAAAGTGAAGTCGCTCAGTCGTGTCCGACTCCTAGCAACCCCCTGCAGCCTACCAGGCTTGTCCGTCCATGGGATTTTCCAGGCAAGAGTACTGGAGTGGGTTGCCATTGCCTTCTCTGTTATAATCACTAATACCAACAAATCTCACTTTTGTTTTAAATACTACCCTCAGTTGGGTCCCTTTCCTTTGCCACAGAAAAAGTCCTAACACAACTATAATTGCTGATTTTGGTTTTTGTTCTTTTCTTGTTTGTTTTTCAAACAGCCAGAATTTTTGATACAATACCTCTTCTGGAGCATTTACCCAATAAGAAGAGTTATCTATTGATAAACAGATCACTTGCCCAGTCCCCATCTCTTCAAGAAAGATAAGCTTTATCTAAATTATTTCATTTGATTGCTGACTGTCATTTATAACTTTATTTCTACTTCTGTCTCAGGTATTTCTTTGGAGAAGTTGTATGGATTCATTACATATTCTAATGTATTATCTATAGATTACAAGATAAAGTCAAGGATGTAGCTGTTGACACTTTTTGAGTTGACCTGTCTTTATACTTAGAAATGTCTCTTATTAGTAAGCTTCCCTGGTGGCTCAGAAGGTAATGATTCTGCCTGCAATGCAGGGGACCTATATTCAATCCCTGGGTTGGGAAGATCCCATGCAGAAGTAAATGGCAACCCACTCCAGCTATTCTTGCCTGGAGAACCCCATGGATAGAGGAGCCTGGCAGGCTATAGTCCATGGGGTCGCAAAGAGTCGGACACAACTGAGGGACTATCATTCACTCATTCAGTTCAGTTCACTTCAGTCGCTCAGTCATGTAAGACTCTTTGAGACCTCATGGACTACAGCACACCAGGCCTTCCTGTCCATCACCAACTCCCAGAGTTTACTCACTCATGTCCATTGAGTCGGTGATGCCATTCAACCATCTCATCCTCTGTCATCCCCTTCTCCCGCCTTCAAACTTTCCCAGCATCAGGGTTTTCTTAAATGAGTCAGTTCTTTGCATCAGGTGGCCAAAGTGTTGGAGTTTCAGCTTCAGCATCAGACCTTCAAATGAATATTCAGGACTGATTTCTTTTAGGATGGACTGGCTGGATCTCCAGTCCAAGGGACTCCCAAGAGTCTTCTCCAATACCACAGTTCAAAAGCATCAATTCTTCAGTGCTCAGCTTTCTTTATAGTCCAACTCTCACATCCATACATGACCACTGGAAAAACCATAGCCTTGACTAGACAGACCTTTGTTGGCAACGTAATGTTTAATATGCTGTCTAGGTTGGTCATAAGTTTCCTTCCAAGGAGCAAGTGTCTTTTAATTTCATGGCTGCAGTCACTATCTGCAGTGATATTAGAGGCCCCAAAAATAAAGTCTGCCACTGTTTCCCCATCTATTTGCCATCAAGTGATGGGACCAGATGCCATGATCTTAGTTTTCTGAATGTTGAGCTTTAAGCCAACTTTTTCTCTCTCCTCTTTCACTTTCATCAAGAGGCTCTTCTTCTTCATTTTATGCCATAAGGGTGGTGTCATCTGCCTATCTGAGGTTATTGATATTTCTCCCAGCAATCTCGATTCCAGCTTGTGCTTCATTCAGCCCAGCGTTTCTCATGATTTATTCTGCATATAAGTTAAATAAGCAAGGTGACAATATACAGCCTTGACGTATTCCTTGCCCAATTTGGAACCAGTCTGTTGTTTCATGTCCAGTTCTAACTGTTGCTTCCTGACCTGCATACAGATTTCTCAAGAGGCAGGTCAGGTGGGGTGGTAGTCTACTCCCATCTCTTTCAGAATTTTCCACAGTTTGTGGTGATCCACACAGTCAAAGGCTTTGGCGTAGTCACTAAAGCAGAAGTAGATGTTTTTCTGGAACTCTCTTGCTTTTTCAATGATCCAGCAGATGTTGGCTGCCGGGGGCCAGCGTGAGGAACTCCGCCCATGGCAAAGGTCATTTGATCTTTGGTTCCTCAGCCTTTTGTAAAACCAGCTTGAACATCTAGAATTTCACAGTTCACGTAGGAGGTTAAAGCATCTGCCTCCAATGTGGGAGACCCAGGTTTGATCCCTGGGTCGGGAAGATCCCCTGGAGAAGGAAATGGTAACCCACTCCAGTATTCTTGCCTGGAGAATCCCATGAACGGAGAAGCCTGGTAGACTACAGTCCACGGGGTCACAAAGAGTCGGACACGACCGAGCAACTTCACCTTCACCTTCACCTTACTAGCATGTGAGATGAGTGCAATTGTGCAGTAGTTTGAGCATTCTTTGGCATTGCCTTTCTTTGGGATTGGAGTGAAAACTGACCTTTTCCAGTCTTGTGACCACTGCTGAGTTTTCCAAGTTTGCTGGCATACTGAGACCTAAATCACTCACTCATTGATAAATGTAAATCCCATGGTTTAGTTTCTTAGTTTGTTTTTGTTGTTATTTTCATTCTTTGATAAAGACTGAAGCCAGGTCAAGAGAAATAAACATGGAAAAAATAAAAACTTAGGCCAGAGTATGATAAAGCTAGAACTGGATTACTTCATAAAGTAAGGAGGCAATTCCTTTATAAAAGATTAGATAATATGTATTAAAATTATGAAATGTGATTGATTCAGTTATTTCATATAAATCCAACCAGACTATGCTTTTAAGGTACAGGATTCTATGTAACTATTGTTAACTCTTGAGGGTGGGTTTTCTAGGGCAAAAATTCTGTGGGAGCATAATAAAAATTCTGTAGGAGCTGATTTCCAAACAACAGCTCGGTCATAGCCATGAAGTTGATTTAATCTGATGACTTTTGCATGTGTGCATATATTTGCCTGTGTATGTAAACCCACTACTTTTTATCTGATATTTTTCATCATATAGCTTTACCTCCTCACGTCTTTTCAAAGGCAGTCGTGTGTGGATCATTCTAAACATAGTAAATATTCTCCATTTTAAATAATGTAAGGCATCTATGGAAGTGTAGCATAAGGAAACTTCTAAATTTGAATGATATATAGAATGTGGTCATTTTTATATACATATAAATTTCCATTACAGATTTAGGTCATCTGCAGCCATCTGTTTGTTTTCTTTTTTTTTATTTTATTTTGCCATCTGTGTTACAAAATTTACAGAGTTAACAAATTTTGTTAATGCCTATGGATATACAACAAAATGTGGAGAAAGTCACATTAAATTTTTTTTAATGTAGTGAAAATGACCACAAGGAATAATAATAATGACAGAAAGAAAATAAAAAAGGGCAAAAGAAATTCAAGTTATACTACTTTATCAGATCTTTTTTTCTTTTTTCAGTTTCAAACAATAAAACACAACCCAGAATAACTTCAAAAAAACGTGTTTTTTTTTTTTATCCTTTTCCCAGAAGTATATTGAGAGACCCTTAAAGGAGCCTGTGACTGAGGAGTAGCTGATGAAGAGAGGCCCCAGGGTTGCTTCAGGGGCCTACCAGGGGTACTCAGAAGGTTGTCATTGTTTAGTTGCTAAGTCATGTCCAATTCTTTGCAACCCCATGGACTATAGCCAACCAGGCTCCTCTCTCCATGGGATTTCCCAGGCAAGAATACTGGAGTAGGTTGCCATTTCCTTCTCCAGGAGGTCTTCCAGACTCAGGGATCGAACCCACGTCTTAAGCATTACAGACAGATTCTTTATCATTGAGCTACCTGGGGCTTCCCAATTCATGTGGTATCTCTTTAATAATGACAATGGCAGCCATAATAATCTCAAGAGCTTCATATCTACTGAATATGCAGCATGTTACACTTTAAATTTCCTCATGTACATTTCATAGTAGTTGTAGGAGAAAGCTCACATTACTTTTCATGTCTTCATAACAAAACTAAAGACAAAGAGTTTACATAGATTTCCAAAGACAATATTGCTAGTCAGTGACAGAGCAAGGCTTTGAATTCAGTCAAGCTGGAATGAGAACCCAAGTACTTAAACAATCTCAGGATTACATTGTTCTCCTTCAGACAACCACCAGCTTCCATGGTTCATTTCAAAATTACAAACTTTGGAAGTGGGGATGCTTATGGCTGTAGCTTGGATCAGGTGTCCTCATTTGGATCAACTTTCTCAAAGGGCCAGGGTTACTATGTAGAAGAGGGTGACCCTTTGCATTTTCAGGGAGCTATGGAGAGCTGGGTAGCTAAGCCAACAGGTATCTCTAGCATATCCATACCACCTTCATCCAGTCTTCCCAGTCAAATATCATTGCTCCCTTCTGCAAAACCCAGAACTTTGTCCCCTTCTTGACCCTCAGCTAACTTTGCTTTGTGTTTTATGATGGCCTTGTCTATCATCACCTCTAGAAAACTTTAGGAATGCAGCGAGTTTTGCCTTTCTTTTATATAACCTCCACAGAATCTCCTAGGTACTGGCCCATAGAAGACCAACTAAAAACCAGTTATTGAATTTAAAAAGTGACTGTGACTGGTCAATGAATGTGAAGAGTGCCATAACCCCTCCTACCATGTACAAAGACCAGGGAGTCACATGGGCAAAGGCAAACTGAGACCCAAAAAAATGTAGTGAGTAGAATAGGACCTATGCATTCATTTTAAAATCAACACATGAAAATTACATTACTTTTAGCTTCAGTTTCATGATTCAGCCTTTCCAGTGTAAATAATTTATAAGAGAAGTGAGACAAGCATCAGGTTTGTGGGAAATGTAAATTAATTTCAATCTAAAATTAGAAGAACCCTTCCCTCCCATGTACAGAAGACAAGGGGACAAAAAGGGCAAGAGGAGTCTGATGAAAACAAAGTGGAGAAACCACAGAACCACAGGACCCAGCAGGCTGATGGCCTTTTCAGAAAGGAAATAGAAGAGTCATTCAATCAGGGTGATAAGAGGTTTACACAGAAAGACAAATAACACAGGGCAAGTCAATGGAAATATAAATGGACATCATATTTACAATGTGTCTTCTTTGTAGACCTCAGTTCAGTTCAGTTGCTCAGTTATGTCCGACTCTTTGCGACCCCATGAATCACAGCATGCCAGGCCTCCCTGTCCATCACCAACTCCCAGAGTTCACTCAAACTCATGTCCATCAAGTCAGTAATGCCATCCAGCCATCTCATCCTCTGTCGTCCCCTTCTTCTCCTGCCCCCAATCCCTCCCAGCATCAGTCTTTTCCAATGAGTCAACTCTTCGCATGAGGTGGCCAAAGCACTGGAGTTTCAGCTTTAGCATCATTCTTTCCAAAGAACACCCAGGGCTGATCTCCTTTAGGATGGACTGGTTGGATCTCCTTGCAGTCCAAGGGACTCTCAAGTCTTCTCCAACACCACAGTTCAAAAGCATCAATTCTTCGGCACTCAGCTTTCTTCACAGTCCAATTCTCACAACCATACATGACTACTGGAAAAACCATAGCCTTGACTAGATGGACCTTTGTTGGCACAGTAATGTCTCTGCTTTTGAATATGCTATCTAGGTTGGTCATAACTTTCCTTCCAAGGAGTAAGCTGGCTTGAGGCAAAAGTGAAAATTAAACATAGATGGTATTCAGGCATCCAAATCTCCCACTTTTGTGCCCTTAGAGTTCTGGCACTTTCTTCAAATTTCTGTACCTATTGAATAGCCAGCAGGTCCCATCCTTTCCCACTTTTCTAAATGGAACATGGAATCAGATGGCCCCAATTATATGCTGATACAAATGAGTCAATCTGGATGTTACTTTTTCTTTAATCATGAAAGGAAAAGTTTAATCTCTGAGTAAAAATAAAAATTTCCAAAAGCAACAAGTATCTGGGCAGATTTTGAAGGATCAGGATTCCTAATTCAGACACTGTGTAAAGCTGACCCTTCATTGAAGAGAGTCCTATATAAGGAAGAAACATATTCTCTGCTAAATTCTCCTTTGCACAGAAGAATACAATATCAAGGGGGACAGTATATTTTGGCCCCACTGTGCCACTAAATACTGTATGATCTTCATCAATATATTCTACTATCAGACTAATCTTCCTGTTTTTAAGGCTCAGTTTCTCTTACTTTATAAACTATGGGGGAACAAAATACATTGCTTGGGGATATAGTAAAAATTGAGTATCTGTAATTGCTAGGTCAGGGCTTGCTGCTAAGTCACTTCAGTCGTGTCCAACTCTGTGTGACCCCATAGACAGCAGCCAGTCAGGCTCCCCCGTCCCTGGGATTCTCCAGGCAAGAACTCTAGGGTGGGTTGCCATTTCCTTCTCCAATGCATGAAAGTGAAAAGTGAAAGTGAAGTCATTCAGTCGTGTCCAACTCTTAGCAACCCCATGGACTGCAGCCTACCAGGCTCCTCCGTCCATGGGATTTTCCAGGCAAGAGTACTGGAGTCGGGTGCCATTGCCTTCTCCCAGCTCAGGGCTTAGCAGTTAGTATATGCTCATTAAACAGTGGTTATCCTTTTTATCTACACTGCTACCAATGTCAAGATCATGGCATCTGGTCCCATCACTTCATGGGAAATAGATGGGGAAACAGTGGAAACAGTGTCAGACTTTATTTTTGGGGGCTCCAAAATCACTGCAGATGGTGACTGCAGCCATGAAATTAAAAGACGCTTACTCCTTGGAAGAAAAGTTATGACCAACCTAGAGAGTATATTCAAAAGCAGGGACATTACTTTGCCGACTAAGGTCCGTCTACTCAAGGCTATGGTTTTTCCTGTGGTCATGTATGGATGTGAGAGTTGGACTGTGAAGAACGCTGAGCACCGAAGAATTGATGCTTTTGAACTGTGGTGTTGGAGAAGACTCTTAAGAGTCCCTTGGACTGCAAGGAGATCCAACCAGTCCATTCTGAAGGAGATCAACCCTGGGATTTTTTTGGAAGGAATGATGCTAAAGCTGAAGCTCCAGTACTTTGGCCACCTCATGCAAAGAGTTGACTCATTGGAAAAGACTGTGATGCTGGGAGGGATTGGGGGCAGGAGAAGAAGGGAACGACAGAGGATGAGATGGCTGGATGGCATCACGGACTCGATGGATGTGAGTCTGAGTGAACTCCAGGAGTTGGTGATGGACAGGGAGGCCTGGCGTGCTGCGATTCATGGGGTCGCAAAGAGTCGGACACGACTGAGCGACTGAACTGAACTGAACCAATGTCATTACTTTCGTTACATTTGGTGACTGAACTCCAAAGTGGGATATCTGAAACTCAGAATGGGTATATGCATTGAGATGTGGGATGGAAATATAAACTTACACTAATATACATTATACACACATAACATCTTTAAAAACAGAAGAAATTAAGCTTTAATAATATTTAAACATGGGGCTTCCCTAGGGGCTCAGTGATAAAGAATCCGCCTGCCAGTGCAAGAGACTTGGGTTGGATCCCTGGTCCAGGAGGATCGCGCATGCCATGGAGCAACTAAGCCCGTGTGCCCCAACTGTCCAGCCTGGGCTCAGTCCAGGAACCACAACGATTGAGACCACATGCCGCAACTGCTGAAGCCCCCGTGCCCTAGAGTCTGTGCTCTGCAACAAGGGAGGCCACCTCAAAGAGAAGCCTGTGCACTGCCATGAAGAATAGCCCCTGTTCCCACTGACTAGAGAAAAGCCTACATAGCCAAAAATAAATAAATAGAATTATATCATACAACAGTAATCATACTTAAAGTATGGATAGACATTCATCTTCTTATTAATCTGTGCACTGCTACTCACTGACCATATAGGAAAAATCACCATATGGATTCTGGAACAGAATGGAGTGTCCACAGTGTGGAAGTTTTGATACGGCACCTCCCACATTTGCCAGCTATTTATTACAAGTATTTATGAATTCTTATTTTATTTTCAAGAAGAGTTCACAAAAAAAAAAAAAGTGGCTGGAGAGAATTCTTGCAAAGAAAGTATGATTTTAATTTGGTATTAAAAAAGCACAAGTTCAAGAAAGTGAGAGCACTAGCACATCCCCTGTTCTTTGTATGATCTCCTTGTCAGCCACACTGTCATTAAAACAATAACAGTTGATAAGAAGGCAGAGGCAAAAGAAAATATTTTACTGGAAGTTGTCATCCATTCTCATTAACAATGCACCACTAATAAGCAAAATGTTTGTCATCTCCTTTAAGTTTTCTATTGTTCTGCTTGCCCTTTGTTTATTTCTAAATAAATATTCAACTGTTAGGGCTGTGAACTTCACATTTCTTTAGAATGCAGCACTTAATAAAAAGGTGTGGAAACCTCGCCACTAAGTGCATGAGTCTCTTGCAGTTTCAGGATTTTTAACTTAATAGCAGGAAGAGGAAAACAATTTTACTTGAACCTGGGAAATTTGTAACATATGGATATTTTATTCCCAAGGAAAAGAAAAGGAATCATTAATATGTTATTTGATTTCATTCAATTCATTATTAAACACAGTAAACACCCTGAAAGCATAACATTTAGTTATGCCCCTCATCTTCTAGAACTTAGTCCTTTAAGTCTAGTTCCCAAAGATATCATAAGATTATCTAATTCTTCTGCCCATCTTTTGCCAGGCCACTGGGAAGCTTTCCAGAGCCCAGGAAACTTTGGAACCTCGAAATCTGAATTTATCTCCAGAAAATTGTAAAAATAGCACTAAAAAATCAAAGTTATCTTCTTAAAAATGTACCAAGACAGTAGGTTGGTGGGTACCTTAATATTTCAAAATCCCTTGTTTATTCTTACATATATATTTCTAGCAATTAGGTTGATGAATTGAGTAAACCACCTCTATCTGTATCTATAGAAAGGGTCCTATCTTACTCCCTTTATGTCTACTTCCAGAACAAATCATTTAATTACTTATTCTCTCTCTTTAAGAAAGGTCCTGCATGTTCTGTGTTTCATGTCCATGTGCCCTCTGGCTAATGGGAATGATTTTATTTATTCAATAAAAATAAGATACAGTGGTGCTTTTATTCTGAGGCATCACTTTTCTTCACTGAATAAGGACACAAATTAAAACGATATTCTAAACAGGCTTTCACATTTCCTTGCTCTTCTAGGTGAGACTTCAAAATTCTCTTAAATCAGATCTAGATTCTCAAAACCATTAAAAAAAAACAACAACTTTTTAACTGGGCAGATTTTTAAAACAAGAATGCTCTTCTAATTCCACTCTGTAGTTGACTGATCCTAAGATGGGAATTTGTGCCTCTAATTCTCTGTCTGTAAGCCTGGGAGTTCCCATGAGTAAAAGCCTGGGAGTTCCCATGAGTAAAATAGGCATCACAATGGCAAAGCGCTCGCATGTTTCTAAGAGCAGTCCTGAGCAATTGCACAGCGCCTGGTGCAGCAGAGTTCTTGGGTGAAAGGCAGGCAGGACTTGCGCCTAAGGTTTCTATCAGTGCTCATTTCCAGATGGAATCCTGGAGCTATACTGAGTTCACTCCTTTTTAAAATCTGTTCAGTAAGTGCTTACAGGGCTGGTATGGGCTCGTTTGTTTTTCCTGGTCACCATGGAGCTGCTAGTTTCAATCACAGAGCATCAGAGCAACTGGGAAAGAAGAGAAAATGCCAGAACTCACTGGCTGTCTTTGGAGAAGCTGAAGGGTGAGTAGCAGGAAGCAGAAAACCAAAAACCATCGCTGCCAATAAATGACCTAGACCTGTTTTCTTGGCATTCCTGTTCGAGTTCTTCATGGCTAGGCAAATCAAGACAAATGGGGAGGAGGGACAAAGTTTTCTCAAGGATTCATGGAGATAAATCTCTTTGTTACAAAGTAAGCGAACTCTTTTGTAAAAACTTCATTTCTGGCAGAATAGCAGAAATGGATTAGAGTTTGGATTCTGAATCACAGAGGCTGAGCACATGGCTCAAACTTCACAAATATCAGTTTCTTATCTGTAAAATGGGTATAATAACATCTGCCTAATGGAATCATTTACTGAAACATAAATCCTGAAACACAGTGCTGGGCACATAGGAAGCCCAGTAAGTTACAGATTTTGTTATTTTAGCCATTGTAAATGAGATTATTCAACATTTAAACAAAAGCATATCATAGAACTATAATTGAATGCTGAGTTTAAAAACTTTCACTATATTTCACTCTAGGCTGAAAAGACATGACATTTTTGAAAAAAAGCCGTATGATGTTTCACAGTATTTCAATTTCCAAGCCTGCGAAACTCCAGCACTATCTAATTTTAGTAGCTGCTAAGTCTTATACATCTTGCTTTGCTTGGTTGGAAATTAAATGCTTTCCTTGACAATAATCGTTTTTACAAACACACTGTATGAAAGGTAATATGTGTGTTTTTTTAGGGAATCACTTAAAAGCTTGATTGATTTAACTCTCCATGTGTTTCTAGACACTCCCCCGCCTCCTCAACTATATGGTCAGGCTAAGATTAATGACAGAAAATCTCTTGAACAATATATCAAAATTCATAAAGCTGCAGGAGAGAAAAGACGCCAGTCATTTCACTTTTCAGAAATTCTGAGCCAAAATGTTTTCTGGCTAGTCTTCTCTCCTGTAGAAACACCTAGCCTTCTTAGTTATCCTATTTTCTATTGTTAGTTATTCTCTCTTAGGCTCACCCAGAGCTGCTATCAGTGGGTTTTAATCCCATCCTCTTTTTTGGAAACTATTTCCATAGAACTAGAAGATTATTTTCCTGCTATTTGAAGTTCCTTCATGTCACGAAGGCATGCCAGCCCGGGGACTTAAAAGCTGATCCTTTCTTTATCATGGTTAAATTCTTGATAAACAGAGAAAGGTTTTGACGTTCAAACTAGCTCATTCTGGAACCTTTTAAAGGAAATGCTCTCTCCAGTCTTTTAATAAAACACAAACGAAAAGATTCTGGATTTAATAATATGAAACAGAAAAATTATTCCCTTCACCCAGAACTTTTGAGCAGCTTTGTTCAGATACTGGTCAGATGGCAAGAGCTGGTGGTGAGAAAGGAGCAGGAAGAAGTGGGGAGGTGGGGGGGTTGGTTCTGTCAGACTGTTGAAAATTTGGGTACCTCTTTTGACTGATACTTCAGCAGAATAATAGGAGGAAGCTCTGAAAGGGAAATTCTTGGATCCATCTACAGTATATACCAGCTATATACAAGCTGAGCCACAAGGGAAGCCCAAATATCCTGGAGTGGGTAGACTATCCCTTCTGTAGCGGATCTTCCAGACCCAGGAATTGAACCGGGGTCTGCTGCATTACAGGCGGATTCTTTGCCAACTGAGCTATGAGGGAAGCCTACAGTATATACAGTGGAAGTCAAAGTGTCCTTCCCTATATCAGTAGAACACAGTTCCCAGGGCCATGGTAAATTCAGTGATTCCAAGGCAACCTGTCTCTTAATAGACTTGGTTCTTTTAATTCCTCTCTCTCTCTCCCTTGCCCTCCCACCTCTCATATTCCTGAGGATGAGGAGCAGAGAGCATAGACTGATAAATTGAGATGCAGTGGAGGCAAGGTGACTACAGTTCTGATGTTCAATATATCAGTTTACTGTGTTATCACCTGGAGAACAGAACTCAGAAATTTCTCATCATGTCCAGAGATACTCTTTTTCCTTTCATGCAAGGAACATAAGAGCCTTTTATAGGAAACTAAACACTGTGTTCCCACCAACTAAAAATCTACTTAAATGAATGGTAAGAGAAAAAACTCATATACAGTAGCCACCCAATTTCCTGTTAAAAAACAAAACTAAACAAAACACCATGGTGTAACACAGTAGAATCTCTACTTAACAGCCAGACTTAAAATGGAATAAAAACAAAGGTAACTCTGATTATTGCTAGGAGACTTAAAAATAATCACAGTGATAATAAAAGGAATGAGAAATCAAGTCATTAGCTATTTCCTAACTCTATACCACAATCCACATGTGCACAACTGCAACCATTTCTTGCTAATTCTGCCCACTGTGATGCTTCAAAGGCTCATTTATAAACGTACCGCCCTTGGTGGCCAAATTCCTATCACTTGAAGACCTCTCCTTGCTTTTGTCTCTAGTGTTCCCATCTCATTCAGGATGTCCAACCTAAAAACAGAAGAAATGGGGATTTGGATCAACATAGCTTCATTATGATCCTGCTTTCTGAATCTCGCCCATTTTCTCCTTCATTTATTCTAACCAAATGAGACAGTTGGGCACTGACTGTTGTGCATATTCTAGTCATTTTTTTTTCTTTTTTTGAGTTATAGATACAACGCTTGATTGTCTGTTTGAAAAGCAAAGGGGAAAGTCCTTTGGATTACATTTGACATTGCACAACTGAAATGAGCTTACAAACATCTTTTTCTCTCTACCCAATCCTCTTGCTTTTATTGTGAACACTACAATAAAATAAAAGCACAAATGTAAAGAATTATTGGTTGAGATGGTTTTGGTCTTTCTTTCAAGCTATCTTTTGAAGTTTTCCTCTAGAACTCCAATGTTGCAGCCACCACGGCTTGAAGTATTTCCCCCACTGCTTGAGCCATTTCAAACATTCTCTTAGTATTAAAACAAATCAGAATCAGGAGGTATCTAATTGTGCTGGTTTTGATTTTGTTAATACAAAGTGAAAGATTAAAATGGAGCAGGAACAGAAAAAACATTTCTTAAAGCAGCAGTCACGGCAAACCACTAAAAGGCAAAGAAGCTGGAAAACCAAAGCCTTAAAAATTTTTTTAAGAGAAAACCAAACCAAAAAAAAAAAAAAATCAGAAAAGCACAATCTTTAGAGAGGTTGTTTCATAACGTCTTTATAAAAATGTTACTGTTTGGCAAAAGGCACTACTGTAAAGGTTTTCAAATAAATCATAACTGCTTCCCCCGTAGCATTCATGAGTTCACATATCATATTTGTCATTTTTGGTGGCAGTTGGTGAGTTTTGTGGTGGTCTGGGTGCTTCCCCAACATGCTTCTCCTTCCGTTTTGTTTTCTTCACCCTTTGTGTGCTCTGAGATTCTCACTTACTCCCAGATTTACACTCAGGTTTCCCATTTTTTGTAGCTCCATTATTATTCCAGCTGCAGGACAAGAATCTTAGAATTTCTAAGACAAGAATCTTAGACATCTTAGAATCAAGAACCCACCCTCTACCTCCAGCCCCAAGACCCTTAATGCAGTCTTGAACTGAGCATCACTTGAACCAAAAGGATCTCAAGAGTCTCTCTGAGTTGCTCCTTAAGCGACAGAGTGCTACTTCCTTTTTGTCATGGTCATTATTATTTCTCATATCCCCTTACACAATAGCTAAGGTGTTGGGATGAACAGGTAGAATTTTCCCCATTCAGTGCTTGCTGTAATAACTCACTAATAGAAATTATAGCAACATCTCTGCTTTCCCCCACAATCTCGGTTTCAGATATTGGGGGGAAATGTCTCCATCCTCTCTGAGGATCACTCTCTCTTTCCCTGAGGGCTGGGGGATTAGCATACTTTCAAAGTAATGGAAGTCTTTCCAAGACTTCCATGAGCCCATGGATTATACCCTTTGGCAGAAAGTGTCTGAGCATGAGCCCTCCTCAATACACTCTTATACTTCTTTTTCATACTCTTTTGAGAAAATGTAAGTGATCCCTTGTAAGCTGAATCTGATTCACACCTTGGTGTGAAGTAATCACTTACCATCCTCTGAGACAAATTTCTCAAACCCCAAAGTGGAAAATGTGGCTTGACCACAGAAAATGCAGCATTTGGACTGATTGCTATAATTAACACCTATTATGCATTTAGTCATAAAGGTATTCATTTAACTAACAGGAGGAGTAAGGCTTGAACTGAGATATGAAGGGGAAACAGGAGTTGACCAGATAGGCAAATGAAAGAAAAGTGTTTAGAGAAAAAGGAACAAAAAATATTAATATAAAGACAGGGTATATGAGTGTGCAAGACATTTAGAGGGTCTACAGGAAGCTGGTTATTACATGATCACCAAGGGCTGCAGGATCAGTGTCAGGAGAAGAAGCTGAATACAAAGGAAGGGGACAGATCATCAAAGGCTTTGTGTACTGAGCTAATAAATTTAAAATTTTATCCAGTAAAAGAGTGGATGAAGGATTTTGAGCCCAGGAGCGAGATGCTCAGATTTGCTCTGTCAAAGATGCCTGGTGGTAGCCTGGAAGAATGGATTGGAGAGGGACAAGGCTAGAAGCAAGAGTCCTTGAGAGTCTCTGTAAAAAGGTGGCTTACACATTCTGAGCGTCCTAACTAGGGCTGTGACACTGGGGATGGAGAGAAAGGGCAGGCAGTTAGGGGAAACATTAGAAGGAGAGAATTGGCAGACTTAAGAGCTGATAAAATGTGAAAGATAGGAGAAGAGTCTTGACTTCTCGGTGCATTTCACAATTAATGGAGGAAATGTTGACCCTATATGGTAAAGCTGCCTGTCCGCTTATGTAGCAAATCCATTTTTCCCTCCTAATCAAGGACTTTCTTGCTCTGAGTATACATCCCCTCTCTCTTTACTTTTACTGAATCATTCCTGTCAACATAAAACATGGTACAATAGCTCTTATCTTTAAAAAAAAAAAAGTGCTCTTTTTGACTCCACTCTGCCTCCCAAACAGGGTTTGATCTCTCTGCCTTCTTTTATAGGCAAATGTCTTATGTGAGTTGTTGCTCATTGTCTCATCATCCAATTTCTGTCAAACTTCACACAAGTTTTTGTGCCCAACACTCCACTCGTCTCTTGCCAAATGTCTGGTAAAAGTAACTTTCATTCCATCCCCCTGGGTATACCTGGAGAACAGGCAGGCACAGTTCAGTGTGGTCTTGCTCAGGGATCTGTAGTAATTATACGGCAATACCTGCAGCAGTGATTAAGGGCCATCTAAGGTAGGGTTGCTATTGTTTAGTCACTAAGTCATGTCCCACTCTTTGAGACCCCAAGAACTGTAGCCCACCAGGCCCCTCTGTCCATGGGATTTCCCAGGAAAGAATACTGGAGTGGGTTGCCATTTCCTTCACCAGGGGATCTTCCCGACCCGGGGACTGAACTCACTTCTCTCACACTGGCAGGTGGATTCTTTACCACTGAGCCACCTGCGAGGCCCACTAGGGTAGGGTGGGGAAGTATAAACTCCTCAGCATCCCTAGACATCTGTGAAAGCAGGTTGCTGAAACCTGAGGCCAGTTTTCCTACACAGAGATGCAGGTACTTGCCTTTAGCAAAAGCCAGTGTTCACAAAAGCCACCTAAGGGAGAGGTACCCAAACTGGGGTCCCCAGGTCAGCATCCCTTGAAAATTTGTTGGAAATGGAAATTCTCTGCCCCCCTCCCTCAAATTACAAGTCCTTCAGGTAACTCTGATGTACATTAAAGTTTGAGAACCACTTCCTAACATCTCTGTGAAAAAAGCACAATTACATTATCCTTCTTGTATAAATAAGAGTCCAGGAGATTTTTGATTCCATTATTTGGACACCATGATCGTCCAACTCCACATGTACAAACACAAATTTTAAAATCAAAGTTATAATAATAAGGATGAATTTTTATCAAGAAAAAAATTTCTACAGCAGACAATATTATACCAATTTAATTTCCTGATGAATTTTTTATATACTACATTTAAGTCTTTTACTATTGATTTAACATTAACATCACTGGGATTAATACAATTTACTATGTTACTTTTGTCAAGGAACTTCAATTTATCAATTAAAAATTTCATTTTATCTAATTCAAACTTTTATGGTTATACATTTAGCTATTTTAAAATTTGTTCTGTGGCCATTATTTTGTGAAGTCAATTTTTTTCCAGGCCAAATTTTGCAAACCTATATTTTGCCAAGAAAAATTGATTTGTCAGTCAATTTTTCATCAAGAGCAAATTTTACAGTGAGCAGTTTTAACTATTGCTGGTTTCATTTCATGTCAATTATTTCTATAAACTGTAAGCTGGATAAAATACTATATGTTTATCCTTATTTCCTAGCTAATCCATAAGAAAAACCATGGTAAATTTTTATCAAATATTATATAATCACCCTATTTACAAAATCCCCAAATTATCAAAAACTCTCTTTTAGGAGGTGCAGTTTTTACATAACCTCGTACCCTTGAGAGTACCTTAAATGTGTGCTCCTAATTTCTTCCAGAGTGGATCTAGTAGATTTTACAAATGCGGAATTGGGACGCTGAGCTCTCAGAATTCTGCTGGCCAAAACAATGTGGAACTTCAACAAAGTGGTTTACTTTTGTTGTTTACTGAATGCAAATAACAAACAGATTTACTATAGGGAAGAAACAAGGGGATTACTGAATTTTCCATAACGTATGCACCCAATTTCATGTCATCTCTCTCTCTCTCTGTTCTGCACTAACTACTATACCAGCAATGGAACAAACAGTATCAGTGAACAGATGTGTGGGAGCTTGGTGCACGGCAGGTTCAAGGTCTTTGACGTCGTCATATAGCCCAGACATTTGTTCATCAAACCCATTTTTCCTTCCTCTTGAGCTTACCTCTGTCTTAGAAGGCCCTGCTTCCTTCAGAGTTCTCTGTGCACATGTGACTAGTATATCTTAATGAAATATGAGGACAAATGAGACACAGCAGCCTCACTGTGCTCTCTTCTTCTAGCTGTCTGACATGGAGAAAATCCTCTGGCAATGTCAAGAGTTAAGTGTTTCAAATGGCAGAGCAAGAAGAAACATATCCTAGGTTTCTGAATCATTGCTTAAAGGAAAAGTTGCCCCATCAAGAATACCTACTGTGGAATATTATATTAATGAGAAACAAACTGAAAGGTTAAATTATTGAGATTTGAATGCTTGCTTGTTACAACACCCCACATTATCCCAACCAACACAAAGGGAATAGTGGTAATATACAAAGGCAGGATCAAAACATGCTGATATGGAACACAAATGCCCTTCAGTGGGTAAGTAGTTAAACTGTGGTCCATTCCTACTCATGGAATACAGGAAAAAATTAGTACCACAGACAACAACTTGGACAGGTCACCAGGGAACTATGCCAGGTGAGAAAAGTCAATCTCAAAAGGTTACATACTGTATGATTTATAAGATGTATTTGAAATAACACACTAATAGAGCGATAAAAAAGTGGTTGCCAAGAATTAGGGGTGAGGGAATGAAAGTGATGGGTGCAGCTACAGCTTTGTATCTTGATTGTGGTGGTAGTTACACGAAACTGTACACAGGGGAAAAGCCACATAGAACTATACACACACAGGTACATGGGAAACTAATGAATCAGATGAAATTCTGTGGACTCCACCAATGTCAGTTTCCTAGAGTGGAGATTTTACTATAATGGCGTATCACATTACCCTTGGGGAAAGCTGAGTGAAAGGCACATACAGAAGCTCTAAGTATATTTTTTGGTAACTTCCTATGAAATTTTAATCATTTCAAAATAAAACCCTAGATAAGGAAATGGCAACCCACTCCAGCACTCTTGCCTGGAAAATCCCATGGACAGAGGAGCCTGGTAGGCTACAGTCCATGGGGTTGCAAAGAGTCAAACACAACTGAGTGACTTCACTTCAAAATAAAACATATTGAAAATATATGGATTGAATTTTCATAAAAGTTATAAAAGGATTAGACTTAAAGCAAGAAAAATTCTGTGGTTGTCTGTGGGTATTATTTGGGTTCAAGGGGTGACCCTCTGAAAATAAAAATTGCTGGATCTTCACTGGAGAAAATGTACTTTGGCTTAAGCTATTGTTTCTAGTTAACTTCTGACCCACTGCTGCTGCTAAGCCACTTCAGTCGTGTCCGATTCTGTGTAACCCCATAGATGACAACCCACCAGGCTCCCCCATCCCTGGGATTCTCCAGGTAAGAACACTGGAGTGGGTTGCCATTTCCTTCTCCAACACATGCATATGAAGTCACTCAGTTGTGTCGGACTCTTAGCAACCCCATGGACTTCAGCCTACCAGTCTCCTCCATTCATGGGATTTTCCAGGCAAGGGTACTGGAGTGGAGTGCCATTGCCTTCTCCTTCTGACCCACTAAATATATTTAATTGTTAACAGTTCAATGAAAATTTATCAGATCCTTTCTAAGAGCCAATTCTGATTTTTTTTCCCTCTCTCTTCCCATCTCCCAATTTATATCTCTTTCAACACACTCTCTTTTTAACCAAAGAGAAGGGAACAATTAATCTTTATGTGTGTGTGTGTCACACATGTGTGTGTATATATATATAATCTTTATATTCATATATATTTTCCCCAACACATCATATTACTATTCTGGATTGAGGATTACAGTTAAATATTTATTTATCAAATATATATCTGAGTACTTTGAAATTCAAAACTTCACTTTGGGGTTTCTGTTTGGAAATCAGTCATAAAACAGGAAGGATCAGCTTGCTAACATCACTTATTTTATGTGCCTGTGTATACTACTAACTGTTGGTACTTTTGGAGGTATGTGTGTGTCAGTCACTCAGCTGTGTCCAACTGTTTGCAACCTGCCAGGCTCCTCTGTCCATGGCATTCTACAGGCAAGAATAATGGAGTGGGTTGCTATTCCTTTCTCGAGGGACTCTTCCTGACCCAGGGATTGAAGCCAGGTCTCCTGTGCTGCAGGCAGATACTTTACTGTCTGAGCCACAAGGGAAGCCCACTTTTGGAGGAGTAAATTTTTAATGGTCAGCAGCCTGTTAATGACTGCTTAACCAAATAGTTAAAAGTGAGCTGACACACTTAAAGACGATATTAGTTGACAAAGGCAGGAAGTTTTCTACTGCCTCCATTAGTATTTATCATTTATCACTTATATTTTATGAGATGTAAGTCTCACCTAAAATATGCTAACTATATTTCATTCAATTCCAAAAGAATACCTGAACTCTAATTAAACCATCTTCTTCCTAACATTTTACTTATTATCAAGTCAGGATGAGCCATCTCCCAAAATCTGCCCTAGAAAACAAAGGCCAGATTTATTGAAAGTTAATGTAAACAGGTGTATCTACAATGAAGCATTTGAAAAAAAAATGTTATCTATGTATGGAATGTCTACATCACTGTTTAATCCCCCTATCAACACTAATTTATAATGCTCTGGTTTCCTCATCCATCAAGAGGGATGGGTGCCCCAGGTGAATGGCTTCCTCTTACTTCAAAGAAAACTTCCCACTCATACGTCTCTTCCTTGAGTCTCTCAAATGGCACCGAGAGAGATTCCTGTCTAACAGGTCTGCAGCACCTTTTTCTATGGTTCTTTCAATGACCTGGATCCTCTAAGCTTCAGCTACTCCTCTTCTAAGCCAAATCTTTGTGGGAGTTAAAGCAAAACTGTCTCTTAGGTTCAGCCCTCATAAATGAATAACACTTGTTTTGTCTCTTGTGAGCATTTAAAAATAAAACAAAAATGAGGATAGCCTGGTATGATATGAACAACAACTACTCACTTTAAAAGAGACAAAAATTAGTATAGTTGAAAGAGAGCTGGGAATTAAGAAAAAGACTCCCAGTCTTGCTCCTTTCTAGGTCAGAGTCTCCCTCAGCTACAGTGTGGCAGAGGAGAGACCCAGAAAGCACTTCAACTCCCTGTGGGGAACTAAGATTGAGCTGGAAGCTGGCTGGGAGCTCCACAGGGCCCTGGAGACCAAGTCACTCTGGAGCAGAGGGCTGCAGCGTGGAAAACTCCAGAGTTGGAACCAATCAACTACGTTTATCTGCCTGGCCAGAGCAGTCAGCAAGAAGAGTGGCCAGGCTGCAGGGAGCAATTGCCCTGCATTGCTTAGGCCAAGAAGACAGACTTGAGTCATCAGCAGTGAGCACAGCAAGGACAAGGGCAGACTGTCCAAGTCCAAGTCAGCAGAGAAGTGGGAAGACTGGAGGACATTGTGGATCCCCAGAACCATGTTCTATGCTAGTCTTGCCAGAATAGACCCGATGCGATCTGGAACCAGAGAAGAAGTAGGAGAGTAAAACTCTGCAAAGCCCCCTGCCCCTAAAAGGCTGGGTTAACCTTAGCATGACAGAACGAAACCACAGGTGATTAAGCTAGAAGTAGAGGCTCATGAGCAAGCTGTTTTAATTCTACTTACTAACATTGTAACTGTAATTTTTAAAGCCCCTTGGTGGGATTTTTGACCCCAGTAACCAGTAGGTGAGTTTTGCCAGAAGTGTGGGATTTAGATTTAAAGACTTGGTTTCAGTTTCCGGATATTTGTATAATTCCCTCCTCTCCTCCAGCCTTATTTAATTCAAGGATCTCCTCACAGAGGCTTTGCTAGACTACTCTGTCTGAAATAGCCCCTCTTCCTCCTCTCTCTCCCCCTACCCTATTTTATTCTGCTTGTGAACATGTACTACTCCGTCGTGTGTCATTATATAAGTATTTGTTAGTTGTTTCTCTTCCCTACTAGAATGTAAGTTCCATGAGGACAGGAATTTGATTAATTTACCATTGTTCCAATGTGACATAGTACTTGTTCAATAAATGTATGTTGAGTAATTAGAAATAATCTAAGTCACTCAACTTCTTTCTTGCTTTCCTCAGTTGTATATCAATGATCATATGAATATCAGTTCATCAGCACTGAGGAATAAATCAGAGTGTACCTACAAAGGCTCCATGAAATCCATAAATAATTGATAGTTAGTGTTTTAATTAAAGCCATGAAAATGTTTAACTCAGGGTCCCTCAAGTGATATCAACAAAATCCAAGAAGTGTTCATCCACTTGTTGTTTAGTTGCCCAGTCGTGTCTGACTCTTTTGCAACTCTATGGATTGGGATTTTCCAGGCAAAAATACTGGAGTGGGTTGCCATTTCCTGCCCCAGAGGACCTTCCTGACCCAGAGATCACCTGCGTCTCCTGCCCGTGTCTCCTGCACTGCAGGTGGATTCTCTGCTACAGAGCCTGCCCATGCAAAAGCCAGATTTGTTAACTGCAGGATATCTGCGACCCTCTTATTTTGGATTAGCAATAAAGATGCAGCCATGTTCTACTGCCATTGCCTTTAGAATAAAATTCAGACTCCTAACAATAGACAATGCTTTCAAATCTCTAAAGATCTAAGTTCTGCCTGCTTCCTGGTGTTCATCAAATACCACTGTTACTATGCTTTAGAGTCTAGGAACACCAAACTTCTTTCTGTCTCTTGACTACTCCAAGCTTTTGCACTCACAGATTTTTTTTTTTTTTAAGCCTCTCCTTCTCCTTGGCAAATCTTCCTAAAGAGCTTAACAATGCTGGTCCCTTTCATGATTCAGGGTTTGACTCAAACCTTAATCTCCTCAAATGGTTCTTTCCTGATCACTTCGTCTGCAGGAGTCCACCCCAATCATCAGCACACATACCAACCTGCCAAAGTCATTCTCTATTCCAGAGCCCTGTGTTGTTTTCATGACAGCAAAAGTTTACATTCGATTTTTTCATAGCACTGAAATGTTTAATCATTTCAGTCTCTTGAGGTTCTATATTAAAAGGGAGTTCTTTAACATAGAGTTCTTTATAAAGGTTTTAATTATTGCATTGAGATTGTTTTAACTTTTGAAAAATAATTATGACTAAATACTGGCTTTTGTGTATCACAAATAATTTTTAAATTTTATTATGCCCTACAAGTGTCTAAGTGACAAACTTACAAATCTACAAATAGATTTCTTTTGCTTTTCTCAGAACTAATTCATCTTTTTATATCTAAGAGGTAAAAAGAAATACTGCAAAATATTCTAAATATAAAAATTAATATATTGAGGTCTTAAAGTAGCCTTCAAACTAAATTCTCAAACCCAACTTTTTATCTTCAACTAATTATATAAGTGTGCTAAGAACTTGGCCCTAGCTCTTAGATTTAACACAGAAATATCCTGATGGAACAGAAAGACAACAAAACTGTTCCTTTATTAAATAAATGTCTATTGAGTGTATAATTTATGTCAGTCCCTGTTTTAGGCATGAGTAAAACAGATCTTGGTGTTCTCTTATTGCTTACTATATCAAAAGAGACACATATTAAACTAATATACATGCACAAAATATCTAATTTATTAATATAATAAAAATTTAAATGGGGGAAAAGTACTGAGAAATAGAATGATAAATCTAAACATAATTTAAACTAGGGGATAACATGTAAAGTCCGAAAAGATGATTGGAATCTAACTGATTGGAATTAGTGATCTAAACATTAAAATGATTAGAATGAAACTGACAAGCAGTAGGCTTCCCTGGTGGCTCAAATGGTACAGAATCTGCCTGCAGTATGGGAGACCTGGGTTTGATCCCTGGGTTGGGAAGATTCCCTGGAGAAGGGAATGGCTACCCACTCTAATATTCTTGTCTGCAGAATTCCATGGACAGAGGAGCCTGGCAGGCTATGGGCCACGGAGTCACAAAGAGTCTGACACAACTGAGTGACTTTCACTTTCAGGCTTTATACTGGCATCCAAGGCAAAGAGGACTACTTGAGCAAAATACCCGGGACAGAATAACTTGTTCATATTTCCATTTTTAAAAGTTTTATTTCTAATTTCTTCAATGCTTATTCATTGTATTTGAGAAGGTCACTTTGTCTTTCAAATATGAGTGCTATCATCTATAAAATATAAAAAAATAGAATGAAAAGAAATTTTGAAGAATAAGAATTGTATATGAAAATGTTATGAAGTTATAGATAAACTATAGTACATCCAGACAATGGAATATATTATTCAGCACTCAAAAGAAATGAGCTTTGAGGCTATGAAAAGACATGGATGAAATTTAATGCATATTACTAAGTGAAAGAAGCCTGTCCGAAAATGCTGCCTATGGTATGATTCCAACTATGTGATGATAATCTGTAAAAAGTAAAACTATAGAGAAAGTAAAAAGATGAGTGGTTGCCAGGGTTTAGTGGAGAGGGAGAGATGCATAGGCAGGATACAGAGACTTTTAGGGCAGTGAAACTACCATGTAGGATATTATCATGGTGGGTACCTCAAACGGTAAATTTGTCCAAATTCCTGCAATGTATAACACCAAAAGTGCCTCAATGTAAACTACGGACTTAGGTGATAATGATGTGTCAACGTAGGTTCATCAGTTGTAATACATGTACCACTCTGGTGGAGAAGGTTAATGATACAAGCTATACATGTGTGGGGCAGAAGGTATATGGAAACTCACTGTAGTGCCTACTCAATTTTGCCATGAACTTAAAGCTGCTTTGAGAAAACAAGTTCACTAAAATAACATTATGAAAAAATTATAATACTACATAAACAGTATAAAGTGTTCAGGTAATACTTTAGTAGCTTCTATTAGACTAACCTCAAGGTAACAATTACAAACTCTGGAAACTATTTGATCATACTGAGAGTTATAAGCAGGGAGCTTTCCTAGTGGCTCAGCAGTAAAGAATCTGCCTATCAATGCAGGAGACGCAGGAGATACAGGTTCAATCCCTGAGTCAGGAAGGTGCCTAGAGAAGGAAATGTTAATCCACTCCAGTATTCTTGCCTGGGAAATCCCATGGACAGAGGAGCCTGATGGGCTATAGTCCACGGGGTCGCAAAAGACCCGTCTTAGCAATTAAACAACCACAACACCAACATCATAAGCAGACAGAAACTTGAAGAGATTTGACCCTTGAAAGCAGAGAAACAAGTGGGAAAATATTTATATTTGCACAGTGACTTCCATGAAGGTAAAAATAAAGTCTTTAAAAATAGCCAAAGAATTGAAGTTGGGGACATCATCACATGATATAAGAGGAACAATAAGAAAGACAGATAATGTCTCACCAGAGACAATGGAAGGCAGAATATAATGGGATAGCAACTTTACACTGATGAAAGATTTTCTAAAAAAATCTGTCAAACAAGAATACTATCTCCAACAAAAATGTCTTCTAAAATCTAAGTTGAAATAAAGACATTTTGAGAAAAAAAATTGAAGCTGAAATACCATTGCTAGCATATCCACACTATTATAAATAATAATGTTCTTTGGGATAAAAGAAATAAAACCTAATGGAAATTCAGATAAAGGAAGATTTGAAAAACACTGCATGTGGTAAATATGTAGTTAAACATAATTTTTTTCTTTCTTAAATTATTTTAATGTCAACCTACTATTTAAAGTGAACATTTTAATGTATTTGCAAGGTTATAACATTTAGAAGTAAAATATATAAAAAAACAATAGCTCAAAGTGTGGTAGGGGTGTGAATAAAATTATATTGTTGCAATTTCTTATATTACAGTAAAGTAATATAGTATATTATACATACTATATTATATATATAGTATATTACTATATTATATATATATATATATACATATAATAACTTCAATATTTTGGCCACCTGATGTGAAGAGCTGTCTCATTTGAAAAGACCCTGATGTTGCAAAAGATTGAAGGCAGGAGAAGAAGGGGACAACAGAGGATGAGATGGTTAGATGGCATCACCAACTCAATGGACATGAGTTTGGGTAAACTCTGGGAGTTGGTGATGGACAGGGAGGCCTGGTGTGCTGTGATTCATGGAGTCGCAAAGAGTTGGACATGACTGAATGACTGAACTGAACTGAATATAGTATATTTACAAGGTAGATTGTGATAAGCAAGATATCCATAAATTACTCACAAAAGCACTACTAAAACATAATGTAAAAATACAGGTAAAATTCAATAGAAGATATATAATAAAATACTAAAATATGGCAAGTTAAACACACACACAATCCAAAATGAAAAGGAAATGAGTAACGATCAAAAAAGAACTTGTTCCAAAAAAATTCAAGATGATAGACAATTTCATCAATATCTATGTCAACTCGGTAATTGTTTCAATTAAAAAGCAAAGATTGTCACATGAGTTCACACACACCAGAACCATCTGTATGAAGTTCAGGGAAGGTATACTTTAAATATAAAGACACAAATAGGTTGGCAGGAGAGATGGATAATAAATTTTAAAGGGTTCGGATATTATGGAGTATAGTATTTGATAAAGATAGAAAAAAATTAAAAGGTAATAATAATAATAAAATATCAAGAAAATTCACACATTTATAATAAGCAACATACAACTAGTTGACCCTCACTCAAAGAAGTCTCAAAAAATTTTTTGAGCCAAATAACAATGGAAACATATCAACATTCATGGAATCAAGCTAAGAAATCCATAGAAGGACAAAATTCACCAACCATTCATGACAAAAACTCAATAATTAGGCATAAAAGTGAAAGTCACTCAGTCATGTCTGACTCTTTGCAACCCCATGGACTATACAATCCATGGAATTCTCCAGGCGAGAATACTGGAGTGAGTAGCCTTTCCCTTTTCCAGGGGATCTTCCCAATCCAGGGATCAAACCCAGGTCCCCACATTGCAGGAGGATTCTTTACCAGCTGAGCCACAGTTAAGAGTAGTGAAGTGAAGTGAAGTCGCTCAGTCGTGTCCGACTCTTTGCGACTCCATGGACTGTAGCCTACCAGGCTCCTCTGTCCATGGGATTTTTCAGGCAATAGTCCTGAAGTGGATTGCCATTTCCTTCTCCAAGGGATCTTCCCAACCCAGGGATCGAACCCGGGTCTCCCACATTGTAGACAGATGCTTTACCGTCTGAGCCACCAGGCAAGTCCAAGAGTAGAAGAGAATGTATTTAATTTTTAGCATTTTTAAGAAGCTAGAGTTAACGTTGTATTACTGGTGAAAAACTGAACATGTTCTTCCTAAGACTGTGAACAAGGCAAAGATATTTGCTCTCTGCACTTATATTTGGCATTGTTCAGGAAGCTCTAATCATTGCTATGGGGCAAACAAAAGAAAGAGGCATCCAGATTTAAGAGAGAGAAGTATTTCCTTAATTTGTATAAAATATGACTTTTCATATAGAAAATCCTATGGAATCAGCAGAACTAATAAAATATCTAGCAAATTTTCAGACCGAAGTCTGATTTTAAAATTTTCCATAAAACTACAGTAACCAAGACAGTGGCATAAGGAGAGACAAATACATTAATGAAACAACAGAAAATTTAGAAATAGATCATACTTACGCAATTAATTGATATTTGTCAAAGGCACCAAGGTAATCCAGTGGAGAAAGAGCAACATTTTCAACAAATGGCGCTGGTGTTAGAACAACTTCCTAACTATGGAAAAACAACTTTTCTCTAATTTGAGGTGAATGAACAAAACAAATATAAAACTAAAAAACATAGGAAAGTGGAGGTGGAAAAAAATTCCTTTCAGAGGACAAAATAATAAAATAGCAAAAAAAAAAAGCCTTCTAAAATTTTAAGAATCGATGAGCTTAAGTCTGTGTATGCTGAAGTACCATCACTTCACAGCAAATAGATGGGGAAACAATGGAAGCAATGACATACTATTTTCTTGGGCTTCAAAATCATTGTGGATGGTGACTGCAGCCATGAAATTAAAAGATGCTTCCTCTTTGGAAGAAAAGCTATGACAAACCAAGATAGCATATTATAAAGCAGACACATCACTTTGCTAACAAAGGTCCATATAGTCAAAGCTACAGTTTTTCCAGTAGTCATGTATGGATGTGAGAGTTGGATTATAAAGAAAGCTGAGCACCGAAGAATTGATGCTTTTGAAGTGTGGTACTGGAGAAGACTCTTGAGAGTACCTTGGACTGCAAGGAGATCAAACCAGTCAATCTTAAAGGAAATCAATCCTCAATATTCATTGGAAGGAATAATGCTGATGCCGAAGCTGAAGCTCCAATACTTTGGCCATCTGATGTGAAGAGCTGACTAATTGGAAAAGACCCTGATGCTGGGAAAGACTGAGGGCAGGAGGAGAAGGGGGTGACAGAGGATGATATGGTTGGATAGCATCAGTGACTAAATGGACATGAGTCTGAGAAAACTCCAGGAGATAGTGAAGGACATGGAAACCTGGTGTGCTGGGGTCACAAGAGTCAGACACAACTTAGCTACTGAACAACAACAATGCTAAAGTACACTAAAGTTGTTATTTTTGGAAGGTAAATAATCAGTGTTTCTTTTAATGTATGATTTACAGAAACTTGTATAACTGCTGAATGTTGGACTGGGACTCTTTGTATTGTGCAGCAATTTAAATTAAATACCAAAGATCAGAAAAAGGCTCCACATTTTAAGATCAGATCGCTAGTTAGGACCACTGACTTCGGAGGACACACCCTTTCTATTTTATCCAACTCAATACAACATAAATACCTGAAGAACTGGAGAGGATGGGCTTTATGGAAGCCAAGTGACAAAGGCTCTGAAAGAGTCCCTCAAAAAGGGGGGAAGTTCCTGCAAGGTGGGGACAGTGTCCTATTCCCTGGCTGAAGAGCACAGGTTGGTCTGTGGAGCTCAGTTCTTGGAAGAGCATGATTAATCAGGAGTACAGCACATCATTGTTCTCAGAACTTCCATCCCACAGTGGAAAATAGGGGGATACCTCCTGTGTCCCCTGGTCAGGAGGCACACTTGAAGAAAAAACTCCTATCTACTTCTTGCCTAGGCTTATTGATTAGCCTCTTCCAGTTAAGTTTGAAATGACTCTAGTGTACCCTAAGACAAAAACAAGGCAAACACCATCTCTGCACTCTGTGGCCCTCAGAGGGAACAAGAAAGTGCTATATTGCTTCCAGTGGAACTGCTTGAAAAGATACTTGAAAGAGAAGGATCCAGGTGCACTGCTAATTCTGATGCCCAATATGAAGAAAACACTGACTTGTAACTCTGCCCCCTGAGGGAGAAGTTGAAGGGGGCTGGATTGCATGAAACAAGAAACAGTACCCACGGGCAGACTCTATACAAACAACCTTAGCATCAGAGGCCAGTAGTGACAGAAGAAAGGACATTTTCCCACCACCCATATGAAGACACTCCCATGCAAGGACCTTTGCCTTCTTTCTTCCTACCACCAGCACCGCAAAAGCGAGCATCTGCTCTAAGAAGGAGGTATCCAATCTAAGGAGAGGAACACGGAGGGAAGCTTGAGGGTTTTTTCAGAAAAATGACAAAAGGGAGGGGATTTATGTATACCTCGGGCTGACTCATGTTGAGGTTTGACAGAAAACAGTAAAAATCTGTAAAGAAATTATCCTTCAATAAAAAACGAATTAAAAAATGTTTATAAATAAAGATAACTTAGTATGAAATATCAGATGAAATGGTCCTGTAACCAAAATGACTGAGACAAGTTTAAGTTGGGCCAACCTTTCCTTAGTGCTCACTATCCAGAAGGAGAGAAACAAAACCATTTCATATTTTGCAGTCCAATGAGTAGATGCCTCCATAAACGTCATCCACTTCATTGTCATCTTGTAGTAAAATATATGTGGACTTAAAATTGAATTATAATAAACTAAATTTGATATTATTTAAATTAGGAGTTAAGATCTATAGCTCAGACTCTTTTGTTATATACTTAATGGGAGTCTCCTCAAACCATCATTGGGCTAGCAGTGAGTTATACAAATGATTATTTTTCTGGTAAGATATTTTTCACATAGCAGATTCTAGGAGTTAGCTGGAAAATGTAGAGATGGTGACTTCTTTCCTATGTGAATCTCTGAAGTAAAATTCAATGAAAGTAATTTTTAAAAGATATTCATTTGTAATAATTATACTTGAACTCTCCATAAGGAATAATTTAGTTCCATGAAAATTGGCTTCTTTGATCATTTTCAAATGGAATCTTTTATTTAAACTAAAATCAATCAAACTCATCTTGAATATTGAGATTGATTTTTGAGGCTACAAATGTAAATAGCAATCCTGTTATAGTTCTTGAAGAGTTGAAGTCTACTTTGCATTTCAACATATAAGTTTATTGTTTATGTAGAACTAAAATCGTAATCAAAGGGAAAACTAAAATATTTCATCTATGATAAAATAAATTCTACAATTAAATCTAAACTTAACATAGTTCCCAAATCTTAAGAGTTATGGACAGACTTCAGGAAGCAAGATTGACCAGACGCTGAGAGGGATGCCTAAGTGGATTTCTAAATCGAGAATAAAAAGTTGAATTGCCCAAGCTCATGGTCAAGTGTGAAATGATCAACAGCTGTAAATTAGCAGATGAGCCCCTGTTCTATATACATGGATAAACTCAGGAGACCTACATCATGTGTGTTTCTATATGTTTGGCAAAATGTGCTTATGAAATCATATTCACAAAACCTTCCAGGTGAGCCAACTGCCAAAAAAAGTTGTTTCCTTAACAGACAGAGACTAACACTTCTTCGTCATGGGGCTATCATCAGTATTTGTGGAAAAGGGCTGACGGAAATAATCTTTCACTACATGGTTCTATAATTGCTCTTCTGTAGCATATGTTAACATAATTTATATCTTGGAGATGCCAAAACTGGATGAAAACTAAAACAATCAAGTCAGTCATCTGGATGGTTAGCGTTACTGTCACAGAGACATAAACTGAGGCCAGATTCGGTAAGAAATCAAAGTCCAAACTAGCATAAGAGTAAACAGCCATGTAGTTATTATTTGTCGTTGAAGGATGTATACTTTCCTAAACATACTTAGATTATGATGGTCCCCCTAATTCAGCTCCCAGTTTGTCTGTTTGTCTCCCCACTCCCGTTCCTGTTGGTTACACTGCATTAGGAGTCTTCATGCCATCGTGCATCCTATAATCGGGGTCTTGATCCCTCTAGTCAACACACAGAAGGAAAAGTTTGCATCATTGTATACTGAGCTAATGTACAATGACTGGGTTTGGCCCAATTGTAAGTTTTGAAATAGTAACAAGGGGAGAAAAAAGCTCCCATTACTGGAGGGATAATGCATCTGAAATCACTATTTTATTTGGCCTCAGCTCTGGCCTTATTTTCCACATAATAAATCCAGAAATCTAGAGAAAAGGAGCCCATCTCAATTTTAAATCTAAATCTTTTCAGGAGCATATCTCAAAAAAAAAAAAAAAAAAGAAAAAATTTAGAATCCTATGGCCAATTAGGAGAGTATACATATTTGCTTCTTCCCTTAACTGAAAAATAATTTCCTTTCCTCAGATAACATGGCTACAAAATCAGTCTCAGAAGGAACAAGCCAAGCAAGAACAGTAAGAGAGTGAGTGATCAGTCGTTCTGATCAGCCGTGTTGATCCTGGCAATCCAAAGCTTGAGAGACCCCTTTCAAGATCATCCTCACCTCCAAGTGAAGTGAAAGTGTTAGTCACTAAGTCGTGTCCATCTCTTGAGACCCCATGGACTGTAGCCCACCAGGCTCCTCTGTCCATGGGATTATCCAGGCAAGAATACTGGAGTGGGTAGCCATTCCCTTCTCTAGGGGATCTTCCCAACTCAGGGAGTGAACCCAGGTCTCCTGCATTGCAGGCAGGTTCTTTACCATCTGAGACACCAGGGAAGCCCAAAGTAAATGTGAAATCTAACAGAGGCCCTACAAACCTGCAAAGCCAGGCCAATAACCTATTTTTTGCAGTTACTCAAGAATTAGGTAAATTTTAATTATGGTTAGACTTTATTTTGGGGGGCTCCAAAATCACTGCAGATGGTGACTGCAGCCATGAAATTAAAAGATGCTTACTCCTTGGAAGGAAAGTTATGACTAATCTCGATAGCATATTCAAAAGCAGAGACATTACTTTGCCGACTAAGGTCCATCTAGTCAAGGCTATGGTTTTTCCAGTGGTCATGTATGGATGTGAGAGTTGGACTGTGAAGAAAGCTGAGTGCCGAAGAATTGATGCTTTTGAACTGTGGTGTTGGAGAAGACTCTTGAGAGTCCCTTGGACTGCAAGGAGATCCAACCAATCCATTCTGAAGGAGATCAGCCCTGGGTGTTCTTTGGAAGGAATGATGCTAAAGCTGAAACTCCAGTACTTTGGCCACCTCATGCGAAGAGTCGACTCATTGGAAAAGACTCTGATGCTGGGAGGGATTGGGGGCAGGAGGAGAAGGGGTCGACAGAGGATGAGATGGCCTGATGGCATCACTGACTCGATGGACGTGAGTCTGAGTGAACTCCGGGAGTTGGTGATGGACAGGGAGGCCTGGCATGCTGCGATTCATGGGGTCGCAAAGAATCGGACATGACTGAGCTGAACTGATTGTTCATATTCTTGGATCACTTGATATTTGCGCCTCAAATTGCTGATGTTTTTTAGCACTCTCTTTTTTTGGGTGAGTTCATGATTTGCTTCATCAATGACACTTTTTTTGTTTTTCTTTTCTTTTCTATACTTTAGCACAGCTCTAAGAAAATAGTAAGTCCTTATTAGCTGTTTTTTCTTAAGTTGAATCTCCAAGTTTTAAAGAAAGTGAAGTAAATAGTGAGGTATGAAGTTATAGCATTATTTCAATTGGTCACTCATCAGTTATGGTATGTCACTGTCCAAAGGTAAGAGACTAGTAAACATAAAACACTGTCATTTTTTCTTTTTTCTTTACAACCTTGCTGTGATAATTAGCATATGTGCCTTGTTTTTATGTACAGTAGAGTGGCATCACCTATATGAACTCCTGAGCCATAACACTAGTCACTGTGTGGTTTGGGGAGTAAAGAATAGCTCCATTGATGAAAATTAATAGGAACTTAGATTTCTACCAAAAATTTTAATAGATTACAATACCTTAAGAATCTATTATCAGTTAGGGAAAAACCACAAACAAATAGAAATTTTCTTTTTAGAGTGAATTAAGTTTTAAAAAAAATTGCTAAATGATGTGTTATCTGAACAGTATTTGTCTGGAACCATCTAGAAGTTACACCTCAGAACTAAGACAGTCTTTCTAGTGAGGCTTCCAGAAAGATGTCACCTTTCACTTCCCCCAACTAGACTTGGAGGGAAGGTGAAATAGCAAGAGAAACTAAAGTCTGCTTCATTATTAATCAGGTTTTATTATATTTCCTTTGTTTTGAGTAGACTTGCTAACCTCTATCATGATGGATATTACTTAACCTGGGGAGTCATCATAACAACATGACCTTGACTTAGGAATCAGAAAGAGACAGGGTTTAAAGCATAAACCATACTCTCCAAATAATTTTTTAAATGCAGTTTCCCTTAGAAAAGCAACATTAGTATGTGTTTCTTCTTGTAAGACAGTGGAAAAAGAGAATCTATTTCAGCAGGAAAAGTCCAGCACTGAGTTCTTTTTTAATATATTTACTTACTTATTGGGCTGCACCAGGTCTTAGTTGGGATCTAGTTCCCCAACCAGGAATCAAACCTGGGTCCCCTGCATTTGGAGCTCAGAGGCTTTGCCACTTGACCACCAGGGAACTCCCCCACACAGAGTTCTGATTTAAAATACAAGTTAAAATATTGTCAAGATACCCAGAATAAACCTATTTTACTAGTAGACCAACAGGTAAGAATGAAACACTTAGTGCACCCCTGCCAACATCTTATTGTAAAATTTGTTTGAGTGTTTTCGCTTCTTTTCCACAGAATAGTATGTAGTAATTAAAGCCAGCAAGTCTCTGATTAGTATGAAAACGTTACTGTGTTATTAAGAGTAGTTAATAATGCCTTCTGTGCAAGTAATAGGCTAAAACCTGAAGAACCCTTAAGAGGTTTTTTACATGTAGGATGAATACTTCACTGGCATGAGGACTAGGAAAGGGATGCTAAGAAAAGCAGACCTTTCAAAATGGTGAGGACAGGTTACTTAATTGAGAAATTGGCAAGACACAGTCGAAAAAATTTTGGCAGATCTGGTAATAACAGCCATGAAACTCAAGATCTGCCTGGCAAGGAAGTTACTCAATGCCATTCTTGAAAGTTTTTATTCAATAAGTAAATACAATCGGTCAATTGTTGGCCCCAAATTTCCAGCCTATCTCATAGATGGGCTTCCTAGCCTACCCCATTGCAATATTATTAATTCCTACCAACTTCCCACATTTAGGAACCAGCCTCCAGGGGTCTTTGGGTAACCACCGAAAGTGGTCTGATGATTTGTTATTTGGTCCTCTATTAATAATCTCTGAAATATCCGTAAAGCAAATATTGAAAAGTAAACCACTAGGTTAGAAAGAAACTGTACATTTTCCCGTGAGACAATGATTTTCCCCTATGGCACTGACTTAGGATCATGTACTTCATCTTTCAGCTATTTAATAGTTAAATTTTACATGTATTTTTAAAGTCAGTTATGGCTCCATCATAATTGCACAGCATAGTATCTGGCACTTTGTAGCTATTACAACACTTTGTTCAATAAATGAATGTATGCATCAACAAGTAGATTGTTTTTAGCACAGAAATGCTCTTCTACCAAACTATAAGACATACAAAATTTACACATGTTCACTTTATCAAAAGTAGCCTGAAGTTTCACTAGTGTGTTGGTCACGTAGTCATGTCTGACTCTGTAAACCCATAGCCTGTAGGCCACTGGGCTCCTACGTTCAAGGGATTCTTGAGGCAAGAATACTGTAGTGGGTTACCATTCCAGTCTCTAGGGGAACCTCCCCAACCGAGGGATCGAAACCAGGTCTCCCACACTGCAAACAGTTTCTTTACCATCTGAGCCACTAGGGAAGTTTCACTACCCTGGGACATATCTATGAGGTTTTCATTTTCCTTGTCCTTGACCTAAAAGTTTACTAAGTAAACTGATTGTGTGAGCAAGTTTCCAGGAAACATAAATAGTATTTCAGAGAATGTTCAACTTACTAAGGTCAAACTCTTGTCAATGTACTTGGAAGGCATCAAATTGAATTTAAATACTATGCTATTCATAACATTAATCTAATTCATATATCTGCAGGGCATTTCCAGATAACCCTTCCATGACCATTGCCTCTAGTCATTTGATGGGGTCACGAGCAGTAAAGTTGCATTTAAAGAAACACCTTTCACTGAATTCAGATGGTCTTTCCTTCAGTTGGTCTGAGTTAGGCAACAGTTAGAACTGGACATGGAACAACAGACTGGTTCCAAATAGGAAAAGGAATATGTCAAGGCTGTATATTGTTACCCTGCTTATTTAACTTATATGCAGAGTACATCATGAGAAACACTGGGCTGGAAGAAGCACAAGCTGGAATCAAGACTGCTGGGAGAAATATCAATATCCTCAGATATGCAGATGACACCACCCTTATGGAAAAAGTGAAGAGGAACTAAAAAGCCTATTGATGAAAGGGAAAGAGAAGAATGAAAAAGTTGGCTTAAAGCTCAATATTCAGAAAATGAAGATCATGGCATCTGGTCCTATCACTTCATGGCAAATAGATGGGGAAACAGTGGAAACAATGTGAGACTCTCTTTTTCTGGGCTCCAAAATCACTGAAGATGGTGACTGCAGCCATGAAATTAAAAGACGCTTAATCCTTGGAATGAAAGTTATGACCAACCTCAATAGCACATTTAAAAGCAGAGATATTTCTTTGCCAACAAAGGTCCATCTACTCAAAGGCTATGGTTTTTCCAGTGGTTATGTATGGATGTGAGAGTTGGACTGTGAAGAAAGCTGAGCGCTGAATAATTGATGCTTTTGAACTGTGTTGTTGGAGAAGACTCGTGAGAGTCCCTTGGACTGCAAGGAGATCCAACCCGTCCATTCTAAAGGAAAGCAGCCCTGGGTGTTCTTTGGAAGGAATGATGCTAAAGCTGAAACTCCAATACTTTGGGCACCTCATGCGAAGAACTGACTCATTGGAAAAGACTCTGATGCTGGGAGGGATTGGGGGCAGGAGGAAAAGGGGACGACAGAGGATGAGATGGCTAGATGGCATCACTGACTCGATGGACATGAGTTTGAGTGAACTCCGGGAGTTGATGATGGACAGGGATGCCTGGCGTGCTGCGATTCATGGGGTCACAAGAGTCAGACACGACTGAGCGACTGAAATGAACTGAACGGAAGGGTAGTTTTAATACACAGTTATTTGGGTATGTGAGACAAGCAGCAAGGAAGAGGAAAATCACTGTGAGTTGATAAATACAATCTGGGTCAAATGGATTGAAGCCCTACATTTTTAGTTTCTATAAAGGATTACATTAAAAAAATGAACCTGGACCTGGAATTCTCCAATCGTGAAATTGTTCTATACACCAGAACTGTATTGTCCAGTGTATGGCCAGCAATGGGAAGGTTTGTAGAAATTTAGGGGTATGACTTCAGATCTCCTGACTCAGAAGCTCTGTGATAGGCTTAGGAATCTATGTCTCATAGAAGCTAAGTTGAAAAACTGCTGGACTAAAGCATTGGCTTCCAAAGTGGCATGTTCTTACCTGAGGGACATGTACAGACAACAAAAATTGACTAGAATTTGTCTTAAAAAAATACATACAGACACGCACACCACACGCAAAGATACACACACACACACACATTCTTATATTCATGGGCTTCCCTGATAGCTCAGAAGGTAAAGAGTGAAGAGTGCGCCTGCAACGAGGGAGACCTGGATTCGATGACTGGGTCTGGAAGATCCCCTGGAGAAAGAAATGGCAATCCACTCCAGTATTCTTGCCTGGAAAATCCCATGGATGGAGGAGCCTGGCAGGCTACAGTCCAAGGGGTCTCAAAGAGTCAGACATGACTGACTAATACTCACACGTGTATATATGTGTACATGTTCAGTCATTCACTCCTGTCCAACTCTTCAGACCCCATGGACTGTATGTAACCTGCCAGGTTCCTCTGTCCATGGAATTTTCCAGGCAGGAATACTGGAGTGTGTTACCATTTCCTCCTCCAGGAGATCTTCCTGACCCAGGGATCAAACCCATGTCTCCTTCATTGCAGACAGAGTCTGTAACACTGCCGATGATATATGTATATACACATACATCATAATATATGTATAATATCAGTTTCTATCTCATTAAATGGTTTATAGTATTTTATATAGATGTACATGTATATAACATAAAAATAAATGAATATACATTATAGGAGGCCAAAATGTCTTTCCTTATGGAATAGATAATTGAAAACATTTGCAAACCTAGAGAATTGTATCTAATCAATCTGTTTGAATAAAATCCCCTGTGTCTGTGTTCAAATACCTTCAAATGGGTTCTACCCCCCTCCAAAATAAGTACAGGGAACATGTAAAGAGTTTAGCATGAATGATTAGGATTTTGTAGCTTTGCCTTTAAAAATAAAGTGAAACTGTCCAACATGTTAAGCATGTTTTTCGTGGAAGGTGTCAGAAAGTTTTCAAAGGTAGGCTACCAAGGGAGATATCTATTATCAACCTAAATGGAGGCAGGTGGTTGAGAGCCAATAAAGAATTAGCCACTTGAGGGGGGGGGGAATCAAACAATGGAAGTAAATAAGGGTTTAGATTCTGCCTGTCTGATGCCTAGGAACAATTCGTTTGGGGAGCTGCAGGGGTATTTTAAAATTTAAAGAGGGTGGAGCAAGGCTGTAAACATCAGATTTAGTAGTTGGGGATGCCGCCCCTGGTAACAAAGAATCCAGTTCCCAGTAACTGGGTGAAATTGACTTCAGCTGTCTGCGTAGAGCTAGAGTGGGTCTTGATTTGAAGCCTAGGGAAAAAAAAAGCCTTAAAAGCCTACAAAGTATGATCTTCCCTTTGTTATTTTCTTTCCTCTGTCTGTCTTGTGTTGTACTCTGCCTTCGATTTAAGAAAAATAAATAAATAAAAAGAGGACTATAATTGAATTAAGGACAGTGCATCCCAAACTGCATAGCTCTTCACGTGAGACCAAAAGACTTGGTTTTGATCTTCGAGTAACCAGATGTCTCACTTTGAACAGATACCCCTGACTTTAACACACACATACCCTCACTCGGTCCAAAAACAAAAACAAAAACACCCTTATAGCAAAACTAAGGAAGAAGGGAGAAGGAGTGGGTAGAAACGACAAATGTTTCCCTTTTTCCAAGTGTGGGAAAAGAAAAGGAGTAGTCCTTTCTCTGGTCTAAATGTAAGTTTGCCTCGTTGGTGACAGAATAGGAAGGGACTGAGAACCCTGAACAGAGAAGGAGAAAGAAAAAAGTAACGTTTGGAGAGCTTTTGGCATATGTCCATTTGTATTATTTTGTAAAGCTGAGGGGAAGATTATGCCTACCATTAGACTGTTGAGAAATATACAAACATTTTATATTAAATGGATATTTGACTCACTTTTTAATCAGGTTTACGATGGCACCATTTTCATGGGCCTTGCTTTATTTTTAGCATGATTCTTGGATAATTATTTACTAAGAGACCTTAGGACTCATGGGTGCTTATCCAAATATAGCACAATTATTATTTTATTTTTTGCACATCTTTGTTCTCATTTCACTATTATATAATATACACAATTATATAATAGTGTAAAGAAAAAAAAAAAAACCTTGAATAGCAAGGCACCTTTGACTTTATAGTTGTTTGACCACTTTATCACTGATCCTAAACTGATGGTAAAAGTTCCAAACAAGTCACTCCCAAAAGAATTATTTTTCTAAACGGGTAATCCCTATCTTTCATTTCCTTTTCTCTATCATTTCTCTCTTTCTTTTCTCTCTTTTTCCCTCTTTCTCTGCCTCTGCCCCCCTCTCTCTCCTTCTCTGTCACCCAAAGTAACAAATACAAGGCTTGAGCAGCAAGAAAACTATTTTGTAAATCTCCAAGCATGATACACACACACAAATGCACACAATAAGGCAGTGAAATGTGCCCAGGGCTCTAAAGAAACAGGAGCAGACAATACAAAAAATATTTTCAGCCTTTCTCTTTGTGCTCTAAAAATTTTTCCAGTAAACATGCTGCAAGCCAGGGGGATCACAGGTTCCTTTATTAGCATATGTAAGTTTTAGCAATGGCTGAAAACTTATCTCGAAGGCATAGCAGGTCTCTGGTAATTGTGCGTGGTTTCAGAACCAGGGTTTCATGGATGTGAAATCAGACGAAATATGGTTATGAGGTTTTTGACCCAGATATTCCCTTCGAAGTTTTTCCAAGACATTATATGCTTGGATCTTGTATCATATTTGCGTATACAAAGAAACTGAGGTTAAGTGCAGACTTGACACGGAAACATGTTATAATTGTTCTCTTTCAAAATATCACACATGAAGCCTATCTCTGGGTGTGTATTCTTTTCTATATATAGTTTCATTTGCTAGTTTTCTGAGATCAAGCTTATGTAACTTGAAGTAGAATGGGTGCTTGCCATCATACAGGGAATTTCATCTGATATTCACTTCAGTTCAGTCACTCAGTCATGTCTGACTCTTTGTGACCCCATGGACTGCAGCACACCAGGCTTCCCTGTCCATCACCAACTCCAGGAGCTTACTCGAACTTATGTCCAACAAGTCAGTTATGCAATCCAATCTTCTCATCCTCTGTCGTCCCCTTCTCCTCCCACCTTCAATCTTTCCCAGCATCAAGGTCTTTTCCAATGAGTCGGTTCTTAGCATCAGGTGGCTGAGGTATTGGAGTTTCAGCTTCAGCATCAGTCCTTCCAATGAATATTCAGGACTGATTTCCTTTAGGATTGACTGGTTGGATCTCCTTGCTGTCCAAGAGATTCTCAAGAGTCTTCTCCAATGCCACAGTTCTTTATAGCCCAACACTCACATCCATACATGACTACTGGAAAAACCATAGCTTTGACTAGAAGGACCATTGTTGGTAAAGTAATGTCTCTGCTTTTTAATATGCTAAGTTGGTCATAGCTTTTCTTCCAAGGAGCAAGTGTCTTTTAATTTCATGCCTGCAGTCACCATCTGCAGTGATTTTGGAACCCCTGAAAACAGTCTCACACCATTTCCATTGTTTCCCCATCTATTTGCCATGAAGTGATGGGACTGGATGCCGTGATCTTAGTTTTTTGAATGTTGAGTTTTAAGCCAACTTTTTCACTCTCCTCTTTCACTTTCATCAAGAGGTTCTTAAGTACACCAAATTTCAAAACAATGATTCACTCATAACCACTGTCAGCGATTAGCCACCTTAAGAAAATGTTTACATTTTAAATCTCTTTGACAAAAGGTATCATTAAGATTCGAAACTTTAAGATTTTTTAATGAAGTGACTTACAGGGCACAAAAGCTTTTACTAGTTGCCAAAAAAACAAGATCCAATAGTAGCTTCAGCTATGTTTCCTTCATGCTTTTTGTCACTAAAATCTATTCCATATTATCTCTCGTGTGAGCATGCTAAATCACTTCAGTCATGTCCAACTCTTTGCAACCCTATGAACTGTAGCCTGCCAGGCTCCTCTGTCCATGGGATTCTCCAGGCAAGAATACTGGAGGGGGTTTCCATGCCCTTCACCAGAGGATCTTCCTGACACGGGAATCAAAATCACGTCTCTTTTGTCTCCTGCATTGGCGGCCAGGTTCTTTACCACTGTGCCACCTGGGAAACCCTGTTATCTTCGGTTCATCCAATGGGATGCTTATAGTCTACTGTTTTAGTGAAGTATTTTTTCTATAGTTTTTTTGGCATTTTTACAGGAGGGCAGATAGCAATTTTGCAAAGGATGGTCAAATGCTTGCAATGTATCATCTTCATGTTATAGTGTAATGCTTAAACTCAACCTTAATAAAACTTCATAAAACCCTTAGATCTTCAGTATTATTAGTCTGCTCACATGGATGCAACATTTGGACAAGATATTTGGTATATGTCTTTAATACAGTGATAGAATTAAATTTCCACAAACCATGTATAGGCAGATGATGGCAAATCCTCAGCTTGATGACTATAAAAAACAAACTCTTGTATATAAGGAACATAAAACTGAGCCAAGGTTGAATCATAGATTAGCACTCTGCTCATGAATACTATTATCAGCACCTAAGGGGTTTGGAGTAAACCACTTCCTCTCTTCTCTGTCTTTATAGAACACTTGCTTACTTACATTGTGATATATAAATCTGGCCTGATGGTATCATGTCTTGCGAATATGAATGTAGCTGGAGAAGTTAACAGGGAAACCAAATCCAGCCCTTCTTCCTCTTCCAAGCTCTACTTCTATCTGGCTCCACTCTCCACAGCACCACCATGAATTTTATTTTTCCTAAACTCCTCAGGCAAATTTTAAGGATATATTTAGATAACTAATATTGGTTCATCTTTTTTAAAAATTAAAAAATACAGGTATATAAACAGAATAGGCACTTCTTCAAGCAATAAATAAGTTCATATTCTTTTATGATGTGTGCTGCTGCTGCTGCTAAGTCACTTCAGTCATGTCTGACTCTGTGTGACCCCATAGGCGGCAGCCCACCAGGCTCCCCCGTCCCTGGGATTCTCCAAGCAAGACACTGGAGTGGGTTGCCATTTCCTTCTCCAATGCATGAAAGTGAAAAGTGAAAGTGAAGTCGCTCAGTTGTGTCCGACCCTCCATGACCCCATGGACTGCAGCCTACCAGGCTCCTCCATCCATGGGATTTTCCAGGCAGGAGTACTGGAGTGGGGTGCCATTGTCATCTCAAAGTTTTTCTGTCATTGGACATCATTTTAAAACAGGTACAAATTTTCCATAGTATAGCAGTGTCAATATTTATTGCACTCATATCCTATTTTAACACTTAGGGGTTTTGCAGTATTCACTATTACAATCAACAAGCAATGAACAACTTGATGAGATAATTGTTGTGGACATTCTTGATTACTGATGAAGATAAATTCTAGAGCATGAAAGAGCTTTGGTATATTGTAATTTTCTTCCAAAAAGTTTTCCTAATTTACCCTCCCAACACTGGAGTCTAGGGGTATCTGTTTCCCTATTTCTTTTCCAACACTGGTTAATGGTACTGAAAATTTAACAACAAAAATAAACACTATCTTAAGCCTGTTCATTCACTTAGAATAATATCATATGGGAAACTTCTTAAGTTGGTCTGCTTCTGGTTAACTAAGTAGAAAATTTTGGAGCAGGTAGTCCCACATGCTAGGGGAATGGGGAACAAGATGGGATAGGGGCTAGGACAAGGAAAGAATCCATGCCTCTGTTTGGGCTGAAAATGGAAGACTCTGGGATTTCCCAGTGACTCAGCAGTAAAGAATCTGCCTACAATGAAGGAGCCTCACGAGACATGGGTTCCATCCTTGGGTCAGGAAGATCTCCTGGAGGAGGGCATGGCAACCCACTGCAGTATTCTTGCCTGGAGAATCCCATGGACAGAGGAGGCTGGTGGGTTACAGTCCATGGGGTCACAAAGAGTCGGACACGACTGAAGCTACTGACCACCCAGGCACGCACTCATTGGAAGACTCTATAGGGTTAACATGGAAAATTTAGACATCACCAAAAACAAAGTCTTCAGCACTGAGAACAAGTCCTCTAAGATTCAACTACTCCTAACTCACAGGAGAAAAACTAAATTTGCCACCAGTGCCCCTTTCATCAAATATTAAACAAAGACACTGATAACTAAAGGAGAGGGGACAGATGGATTGATAGACAGGTTGGTTTGTCAGCCAAATGCCTGCCACTGTGTATCCCAAGCCCTCTACATTTCAGGATCATTCTTTTCTTTTACTCTTCAAATAGCAAGATGTCCTTTCCCATGACATATACCATAAAAAAAAAAAAAAAAAAAAAACCCTCCCAGGGTTACGTCATCTCTCTGAGACTTCTTAGGGAATTGTAATTTTCCCTTTCATTTATTCCTATTCCCCCCCCCCCTCTGGTTTGGGCTTTGTCTTAGTGGTTGCAGTTTCTGTCATGGTTAAGTGACACATCACCCCATCTATCTGTCCAGATTGACACAAAAATTATGACCAACCTAGATAGCATATTCAAAAGCAGAGACATTACTTTGCCGACTAAGGTCCGTCTAGTCAAGGCTATGGTTTTTCCAGTAGTCATGTATGGATGTGAGAGTTGGACTGTGAAGAAGGCTGAGTGCCGAAGATTTGATGCTTTTGAACTGTGGTGTTGGAGAAGACTCTTGAGAGTCCCTTGGACTGCAAGGAGATCCAACCAGTCCATTCTGAAGGAGATCAGCCCTGGGATTTCTTTGGAAGGAATGATGCTAAAGCTGAAACTCCAGTACTTTGGCCACCTCATGCGAAGAGATGACTCATTGGAAAAGACTCTGATGCTGGGAAGGATTGGGGGCAGGCAGGAGGAGAAGGGGACAACCGAGGATGAGACGGCTGGATGGCATCACTGACTCGATGGACATGAGTCTGATGAACTCCGGGAGTTGATGATGGACAGGGAGGCCTGGCGTGCTGCGATTCATGGGGTCGCAAAGAGTCGGACATGACTGAGTGACTGAACTGAACTGACAGGAAGCTTAGTGTAAAAGCAGAATTAAAGTACAATATGGAAAAAGGCTAATGTTAATATTCATTTTAACTGATCTAACTATTTACTCATGACTCTTCACCATACTTTTTTCACTGACTATGAACAAGTGACACAGGTTTGAGGCAGATCTGGAAGGATATGTAAGAGTTAGCAGAAATTTGGCAATATGCACTTCAGTCAGAGGTGTTTCAGGCACAAGAAGGCATGGTATGGTGAGAGAACATGGCTACACGATAGCAGCCGTGTTTGTAGGCAGTGGTAGAGATGAGGCTGGAAAACTGGCAAGGAAAGCATGTAAAACACTATTTGCCCCACGTCAAGTATTTGGAATACATCCTGAAGGTGACGGGGATTTACTGCAAGGTTTCCAGCAGGGCTTCCATGGAGGCTCAGACAGTGAAGAATCTGCCTGAAAAGCAGGAGACCCAGGTTTGAGCCCTGGGTTGGGAAGATCCCTTGGAGAAGGAAATGGCAACCCGTTCCAGTATTCTTACCTGGAGAATTCCATGGACAGAGAAGCCTGATGGTCTACAGTCCATAGGATCACAGAGTCAGACACACGACGCAGCAACTAACACTTTCACTTTTACTTTCCAGCAGGGTACAACATGATCAGATTCTTGCATTTAATTATCATATACTAAGGCATAGATATGAAATCTAGAAAGATGGTACTGATGAACCTATATGCAGCGCACCAGTGGAGACAAAGACATGGAGAACAGACCAATGGACACAGCCTGAATGGGAAGAAGGAGAGGGTGGGAGGTATGGAGAGAGTAACATGCAAACATACTTACCATATGTAAAATAGATAGCCAATGGAAATTTGCTGTATGACTCGGGGAACTCACTTTGGGGCTCAGTAACAGCCTAGAGGGGTGAGATGGTGAGGGAAGAGGGAGGGACATTCAGGTGGGAGAGGACATGGGTAAACCTATGGCTGATTCATGTTGATGTTTGGTAGAAACCAATGCAATATTGTAAAGCAATTATCTTTCAAGTAAAAATAAGTAAATTAAAAAAAATCATATTTAAAAAAAATTGCCTTCTATAGGTAGTATGGAAGATGTTGCCATGAGAATCTAACCAGAAGTAAGATGACTTATAAGGAAGCTATTGCCATAGTCCCAGCAAGAAATAATAAAACCCTGAACTAGAAGTGTAACAGCAGGGTGTCGAGGACAACTTGAGAGATATTTGAGAGGTTGAATTGATGGGCCCTGATCCTGTCATAAAGAAATATGAAGCATTATAAAAAAAAAATTGTTGTTTAAAATTTCAACTCGATGCCTTCAGAAATAGCTAGCAATTTGCAAGTTCCTTGTGTAAGACAGATTTTTGCATTTAAAAACATTTATTTAGAAAAATGATCAAGAGAGTAGACTCTTCTTCCTTAGATGTCTGTTGATATGTATGATGAAGTTTGAGAGAATCAAAATCATTCCTTCTGGCTTTCTTTCTTTCTTTTCTTTCTTTTTTTTTTTTTTTTTTTTTTGTAGTTTGTGCCCTTTAAACTAAATCCAGATCTAACAATTTCAGGCTATTATTATAAGAGGGAAATCATAAAAGCATTTTGCCAAAGCCACCCAAACTATACATCTTTTAGGAGATCTACCACTAAGCAGGCAAGAGAGAGAAAAATCAGAGAGCAATGCTTTTAAGATGAGAGACAAGAAGCAGATCAAACATGTTGGGTTGAGGTTAGAGCTGTCAGCTCCTTCAAATACTTGACTTACGTTAGAAAGATCTGTAGTGCAGACTGGGAGGCGGAACCGGGTTCTAAAATTGGAACCCTAGTAGGAAATGATTACAGTTCTGTGATTAATTTATGCAAAAGTAGAATCATACCAACTCATGGTCCGGGCTGGAAACTAAGTCTCTTTGTAATAAGTCTTTGGAGTTTCTGATGTTAGTTTTCAAGTTATCCAACCCCTCCTTGGGCGAGTGTTTGCAGACCCAAATCAGACCTCACCTTCGCATAGACCTTGCCTAGGAACTGGTTCTTTTCTTCAGTTGGTAAGTGGTTTCCTGGCCTTTATGTAATGTTTCCAAGGTAAGTTTCCAAATGGATGAGACATAATTTCTTGAGCCTGAATGGGAACAAAATTGCAATTGTTTTAACTAGTCCTATGGGCTTCTAGCTCAGGGCCTTAAACAGTTATCATCTTGATCCTGGCTCTCACTGCATTAAATGAGCGACTGTGATTAGCAACATGAGAATGTGGTTGCATTTTGCCTGTCCTTGGAATCCCGCTGTAAATCTATCACTGGAGCTCAGAGATTTCAGGCTTTTGGTGATGGGATGAGAACACACGAAAGCTTCTAACAACTACTGGAAAAGTGAAACAGTGGCTCCCAGCCATCGTTCTCGCGTCGCTGCCGCGTTAATGTGTTCCGCGTTCATTTCTCAGTCCGTATGCTCTGAAGGGCACTTGGAGTGTTCCAGAAAGAACATCTTCCTCCCCGATTCTAAGTTATCAGAGTTTTATATTATATGCATGTACTCTGAGGAGCATCTTCTATATTTATTTAGAACACACATATCTTAAAGAGTTGCTCAGGATTTTTTCTTTAGTAACTTTAGATGAAGTTATTACTTTGTGAAAATATCAAATCACGCAGAGAAAAGAAGAGAAATGAGAAGACTGTCTCTCTGTCTACTACTGTGTGAGGACCCAGCAAGAAAGTAGCCATCTGTAAGCCACAAAGAGTTTGCTCACTAGGAACTCAGCTGGTCATTGATATTGGATTTCTCTAATCCCAGAACTACAAGAAAATAGTTTTTGTTGTTTAAGACAAAAATATATATATTTTTCTTTTACAAAGCATTTATATTTTATGTTCACATTAAGTGATTTTCTGTTTCCCATCAGAGGAATTTTCTTTGAAACTGTTAAAAAGGGTTTTAGTATCTGGTCTCTTATAATAATACATTAATAGAGTTTTACTAAAAAGAAACACAGTAATTAGATTTGCCATATAAACTCCGTTAGTTAAACCACTCCATACTCTGCTGAAACAAGATGATATTGTTGCTATAATAGTATTTTTATGTATACATACACCAAGGTGAAGGGGCCACAGTAGCACACGCTACTGTATACTTGGGTTTACCCAGTGACCTAGTCTGGTGTCAGACAAAAGCTAAGTTTGCAACGGTAGTAGCTATGTCCAAACCCCCCTCCTTCTCCTTCCCTCCCTTTTCAGTCTTCTCTCTTCCCATCTCCTGCTAAATTCCTGAATATTCCATTCAGGTTGGGAAACTAGACAGTGAGAGTACTACTATAGGTACTCGAGTAATTGCTGTCACTCTCCATTACCAGTGTGGGAAGCTTTCTGCAATGCCTTAGGCCTACTTCTCAGCTGCCCAGCACATTCACAGAACAGTTTTCTGTTGATACTTGCTGAAGAATCGCTGATTCTGTCAAGCATTGAAATTCTGCTTCTCAATAATTCACCTTAAAAGTCAAATGAGTGGGACTTCCCTGGCAGTTCAGTAGTTAAAACTCCACGCTTTCAATGCAGGGGATGTGGGTTTGAACCCTGGTCAGGGAACTAAGATGCCATATGCCTCATGGTAACAAAAGTCAAACTAGTAAAAATAAAACTAATGAATACTAATTCAGAGCCACACCCTGTGTTAAGTAGGTACTGAAGAAATATGAGGAGCAGGATACAAATCCTCATCTTGATGTTCCTCAGCAAACGTACATACTCTCTGTATGATGCACTTGCAGATTCATCTGGTAGCGGAGGAAAGGAAAGAGCGGCCTCCGCAGCGGGTACCCGGGGGGAGGCGCAGATACCAGTTTACTTTCCTGGTAACAGTCACAAGCTCGTGTGTGTTCTCACCCCACACCTAAGGCTGAAATCTCTGAGCTCCAGTGACAGATTTACACTGGGATTCAAAGAGCCTCGCTGTCTCTGCTCTGACTTCTAAGGAAGAAGCAGCCTTGCTAGCTCATTTGAATAAAAGGCAGCAAAGCAGAACCGGAAGGAGGAGGATGGGCTTAAATACCTGCAATAATACCTGCAGGTGAAACAACAGAGTATTTTAAAGAGATACAAGGGTGTCGGGGTGGCAGGGGGCTGACTGATTTGACCGATGCACAAAAGCAGTTTGGGGACCCTTTGGGAGAGAACATGGCAGCCTGAGGGAGATCAATAAATAAAAGTAATTTTTAAGATTCGTGGCAGTGCATCATCCATTATAGTCTTCCATCTGGCAAGTTTAAGGGGCCACAGTAAAAATTTTAATTGTCTACAATGGTAGGATTTTATTTCCTCTGATGGCAACACCGTACTGAGGATTGTTCATGGGGTGGCACGATTTTATGGGACTTGTCTTTGCTTCAACATCGCCTGTGAATTGTTTGCTAATTATTTTGAACAAGTTTGTTTATTTCTTCTAAATAAATTTAAATCACTCAAGTGTTATACTTGTAACTACTAACACAGTGCCAGGCACGTTTTAGTTTTCCATAATTCCTGTCCACCATTCTTTCCTCATTTTTTTTCCAGTGGCTGTATCTCACCTCTCTTTGGAGAATGACTCTTTTCCCCACTCATGGTTGCCTTGGTGGGAATATAAATCAAGATGCCTTCCCACATCTATTTCTTCCCATCATCACAATCAAGGCAGGTTCATTGACTGCTCTGGTGACCAAGATGGGCTTAGTGTTTCCTTTTCCTTAGAGCATTTTCCTTATAAAGCTTGTGCAGCTTTGAGATGGAAATCTTTCATAAAGCCTCTTGCCAATTTATAACCCCAAACTGTCTTTTCTCAAGGACCTGGGAAAGATCCCTTTGAAATGTAACCATCAAGACATATAGACCCCTCATCTTCCAGTATCTATGGGAGGATTGAACCTTAACTTTGGTGGGAGCATTGTGTCAAGTGGTAAAATTACCTCCTGTCATGATGATATGGGGTTTCCCTTGTGGCTCAGATGGTAAAGAATCCGCCTGCAATGTGGGAAACCTGGGTTCAGTCCCTGGGCTGGGAAGATCCCCTGGAGAAGGGCAAGGTTACTCACTCCATTATTCTGGGGGTCGCATTATTCTCCATTATCCATGGGGTTTCAAAGAGTTAGACACAACTGAGCAACTTTCACTCACTCACATGACGATATGAGAAAGCTTACCTTCCTTTTGTGTTAAGTCAACTAGTGAGCATGGATAGCCTACAATCTACTCCTTACCCCACCTCTAAACCCTGCTCCTCTTTGTTTCAGCAGGGTTGAGTCCGTAGTTCTCTCCTCTCTCCCCTCTTGAAATAGCCGTGAATAAAGTCTTCGTTGTCACTTTAGTTTTGTGCTGTGAAAGTTTTACTGTGACACTGGGATCGTCAGGCACTTTGTTTCCCCTGGGAATGTGGATCCTGAAGAGAGTAATATAAGGATACACATCATGTAGAAATGAGATAACCTAACAACACTAACTTAAAGTCACAACCTTTTGGTTCTCTCTCCTTGGATCTCTGGATTAACCCTCATTCCTTCGCCTTTTAATCCTGTGAGTTGCCCCATATACTTCCAATGAGCTCCCTTCTTTGTCCAGAAACTGTTTAGAAACTATGCTTACTGATGGATATGGGTTATCTATATTAACCCTCACAAAACGTCTACTAGGTAAGAAGTATCAATCCAATATTAAAGAAAAAGAAATTCAGAGTACTTCAAAGTCTATTATTTTTATAAAGGTCACCAGTTAGTAAAAGCAGGATTCTGAAAATACATTCTCTTTCTACAAATGATCATTGAAATAAAACTCACAAATAAAATTGCAAAGAACAAATTCACCTCAAGTGTAGAGTTTTGCTTTGTTTGTTCAATAAATGTCTCCCTTCTGTCCTCCCAACACTTCCTCATAATGACTTCTGTAAAAGGTTAATATCTCTCAGGACACCTTTTAGTCTGTCAGTGGGTCACATTTCCCTTCCCTAAATGTTCTAATATAAGCAGAAATGCTTGACGGAGATGGAGAGATTTAGCTCTGATGATTCATGCATTGTGCTATGCTTAGTCGCTCAGTCGTGTCCAACTCTTTGCAACCCCGTGGACTGTAGCCCTTCAGGCTCCTCTGTCCATGGGGATTCTCCAGGCAAGAATACTGGAGTAGGTTGCCATGCCCTCTCCATGGGCATGAACTCAGGTCTCCAGCATTGCAGGCTGATTCTTTACTGTCTGAGCCACCAGAGAAAACCAATTCATGCATTGGTCAATATCAATTTTTGTTTATATTTGAAAGGAAGGGGATTATGATTCAACTTCATACTTGCTACCAATTTCTATAAGCTCATCTCTTTCCTAACTCATCTTTGTCACCTTCTAATCAAGAACCTTCACTGACTTTTTTACTCTAAAGAAGTAACAGGCTTTCAAGTCCCCTATGACACAGTTCCATATTCCACATTCAATAAGACTACGACTTTAACAGACATGGCCTCTATTCTGTCATATAGCTCTTTCTTTCCCCTGCCTGCCTTCCCTCACATACCACGTTCTGTCTTTCATTCATTCTTTTCCATTTTGCTTGTTCTAATCCTTTTATTTGAAAGCCTATTTCAATACTCTCTATTTGCATTAAGCTTCCCAGCAATTAGAACATCCTATACAGATCAATTTCTTTCTTGAACTTTAATTGTATTCCTGGTCAGCACAATTTATCCATCAATTTTCTCTAATTGTTGAAAGTTCATTTATCTTGTCTTTCAAGAACTGTGCCATAGTGTAGCATCATTATGGTGAGCTAATGAGTTAAAAAAAAAAAGGTAAGTTCTTAATTAAAGATCATCTTTTAGACAGAACTAGGTAATGAGCTATAAAGAAGATATGAAATGAATGAGTTTTACTTTCTTCACTTAAAAAGAAAAAAAGATTATCTAAAAATCCTATAAATTACAGCTTTTGAGAAGTTTTTGTTCCAGATCAAATAGGATAACAAAATAAACAAGAGAATACTCTTTCACAGGTTAAATACTCCTTTATTTTTTGATGCTAATAACACCTTCATGACAAGCCTGGGGAGTAATAATTATTAATTCAGTTTTGCTACTCAAGCAACTGATGGAACTTGAGTTACTTGCCCAAGGTCACATAGGTGATTTAGAATTGGAACCTAATGTAAGTCTGTTACAAAATACCTCCATATTCTTGCTTCTATCTGTGGTAGGCAGAATACTGTATCTTTCAAAATGCCCATGTTCTAATCCCTGGAACATGTAAATATCTTATGCTATATGGCAAAGGGCAATTAAGGTCGCAAATGAAATTAACTTTGCCAGTCAACTGACCTTAAACTGGGAAGATTATTCTAAATTATAACCGACATGTCTAACATAACCACAAATGTCCTCAAAGAGTGGAAGAGGGAAACAGAAGAATCAGTGTCAAAGTGATGCATTCTGAGAAAGACTCCACTGGCCATTGCCGGCTTTGAAGACAGAATGGGGAGGCCATAGGACAAGTAATGTGAGAGCCCCTAGGAGCTGGAAAAGGCAAGAAAGGGCATCTTCTCCTGGAGATTCCAGAAATCAACACAGCTCTGACACCCCTTGATTTTAGCCCAGTAAGACCCATTTTGAACTTCTAATCTCCAGAACAATAAAATAAGAAATTTATGTGGTTTTAAGCTGCTAAATCTGTGGTAATCTGGTGAAGTAGCAACAGGAAATTAATACACATTCCAAACTAATATTTGAAATTCCACAACGGTTTAAGACCTAACTAATGGCAAAGGTGCATGAGTTTGATCCCAAAGGATTCTGAAGATACAGTTTAACCCAAGGAAGGCTACCTTCAGGATTTTTTTTTTTTTTTTTTTTTGGTCTTTCTTGAAAAAAAATTCACCTTATGCTAGCGAGTTCTTAACTTGTTTGTCTAAGAAAATTAGATGACTGAGGCAAAATAAAATACCATCCTGAGGCAATGAGAAGATCTGAAACATCTACTACAGACTCATACCAATGAATTTGCTTTCATTCAACAGTATCAGTCCCTAAATTCAGTAGTTCCTACCAATTAGAGATAGAAATATCTTTTAATGCATACACATTGTCTTCCAGAAAGCTCTTAAAGTCACCAGTTTTTAGCTACCATAATTGGGGAACATGTATACAGGTCTATGAACAGATTTTCTTAAGTTACATAGTAATTACACAGACTAGGCTATGTGTCTCATGCAAGAAAAATATGCATATATCAGCTTAAAGATCTCCCAGTATACCCCAGTTATGAGTTGTACAGTAACCATAAACTACAGTTATACAGTAACCCTAAATTATTTATTAATGCAATAAGTATTCACTGAACACTCATTATGCATTAAACATTATTCTTGGTGATTGGGATACATCAGAGAATCACTGTATTTCCTAGAAAACTGTTTTTCTTGAGAACTTTTTAAATGTTCTCATTTAAACTTAACTCCTAATTCACATAATATCTCAAGCTCCATAATCCTGATTAAAAATTCTGTTCCACTCATTATACTGAACACCTGATACAGTGATTAAGAAAATACATTGTGGAGTCAGACAAATTTGGGTTTGGGACACTCTCATCTCCTAGCTGGGACACTGGGCAAGGTAATAAAAATTAGTTGTAACTTTCTTTCTGTAAAATGGAAATATCCTACAGAATTGTTGGACGCTGTAATTACAACTAATACATTATTCATATAGCATCTTATATGGTATCAAGTATTCAATAATGATCATTATTGTTTATTGATTACTATTATATCATATTGCTTATATTGCATTACTTTTATTATACTTGTTATGTTGTTGCTATTTGCCCACTAATATAGGCCTGAGAAGCAAAAGACACAAATTCTGACTAAGACATAGAGGTAATTCTGCCATGATATTGACCTTGCTGATTTGTAACTTATTTGCACCTCCAGTTATAACAAGGCAATTGATTTTGAATGACCTTTACTAGTTTGTTTGGTTTGTTCTAAATTTAAGTGGTCTGATCATCCTATTCACTGAAAAGAGCGTTTACCAGCAAACAGTGGTTGGGAGTAGGATGTATCTCTTTAGAAACATTCAGAGGGAAAGTGTTTCTACCTATTGTAAGCAGACTCATGACAGTAACACCGAACCCTTCCTTAGGGTTAAGATCTTATGCTCATGCTTAGTTTCTCATTCACGTCCGAGTCTTTGCAACCCCATGGACTGTAGCCCGCCAGGCTCCTCTGTCCATGGGATTTTTCAAGCAAGAACACTGGAGTAGGTTGTAGTGTCCCTCAGGGGATCTTCCTGACCCAGGGATTGAACCCTCATCTCTTGTATCTCCTGCACTGCAGGCGGATTCTTTACCTGCTGAGCCATTAGGGTCAGGTATTCACAAATCCAAGGAAGAGATCATCAGTTTTGCAACAAATATTAATACAATAGAATGGAACATAGTTTGGGCAGCCAGGCTGTTTTCTCTAGGTTAAAATTAAAAAGTTAAAGCAATTTCAGGGAGAATGTTCTGAGATCATCTTTCTAAACAACCAAAATGAGAAAATTTAAGTATCTGACACCTGAGTGTCATTAATTAATATAATTAATAAAAGTAATATAATTAATTACATATATGATACCTAAATCAACAGTCTATTATTTATCTACATAGTCTCATTTCCATTCCCCTCCCCGCACTGATTTCCAAAGAATTTTTTGTGACATTGAAATAAAGGAGTTTTGTGTCCATGTAAACATTTTTATTGGGCAAATAATGACTTAGAAATGTTTCATTTTCATTGACAAGTTTAAGTACAGTTCTTTTTTTGACATTTTAGAAATTAGGCATAGGAATACAAATATATTTATCATCCTCTGGCTGAGATAATAGCTCCCCATTGGGGCCCAATAAATAGCCTCTAATGTTTATTTGATCAATAAACAATTAAATTGGGGTCCAAAGGCCAACAAACACACAGGCAAGAATCCATGAGTGTGTGGCTCGCCTTGGAACCATGCATTTAGCCTTGATGCACACACTTCCTTGCTGAAAGCAAGCACTTTACACATAAGCCACACACTGTGTTGATCTGAGAAACTCTGAGCCCAAATCCCAGTTGACGAAGCACACCTGCAGTGGCTCAGCCTTTCAACACATCTCCTGACACTAACCAGGTAGGGAAATGGGTGGGGTGGGCTGGGGTGGGAGGTGAGCCTCCAGCCCCATGAGTGTATCTTCACCTTAACAGCATGTGAGTGATTTCACAGAAATCCACCCAGCATTTTGGAGTAAATCACTTCCATCTCCTATGTTACCATGATCAAGCTAGAAGTGTGGTATTTGACATTGTGGACATCTATTGAAGACACTGATATTTTCAAATAAACAAAGGTGCCTGAGTAAGATGTATAAGACTGACAAAAGAGTGTTTTCGCTGAAATTCATTCTTTCCTCTTTTCTTTTCCTTCTGTAAATAAAGGAGGTTTTATATTTGTCCTGCCCAGCAGAACTTTCTGCAACAATGGAAAAGTTCCATATCTGAGCTGTTCATTATTATAGCCACTAACCATGTGCAACTAACAAAGATGTCTAATGGGACCAAAGAAGAAAACTTTAAAGTCATGTATTAAAAGAAAAGAGGGCGTCAGAGGACGAGACGATTAGATAGCATCATCGACTCAATGGACGTGAATCTGAGCAAACTCTGGGAAATAGTAAAAGACAGGGAACCTTGGTGTGCTACAGTCCATGGAGTTGCAAAGAGTCAGACACTACTTAGTGACTGAACAACAACAAAATTATTAGTGGCAACTGCATTAAATAACATAGATCTAGATATTGATGAACACATTTCACATTTTGAAATTTGGGATGAATGAGAATTAATCAAATGAACAGTCTAGCAAAATAAAATAAAAACTGATATAAGGAAACAGAGACACAAATTCATTTCAGGTATCATTTTCAGTGCAAAATGTAATTGCTTCTTAAGTACAAACTTCCTCAGGCAACTGTAAATATTTTGTTCTGGTCAATAGTTTATAGTATTTTGATCAATTGGAAGGTACCAGATACCATGGATTTCCAGTTTTCAAATGACACTAAAGCAATAAAATACAGTTATCACAAAAATACTCTCTAACAGTAAAACGAGAAAGAATCACAATATCATGGATTTGCTCATCTGTTTCAAAATGTTGGGAACAAGAAGACTTCTTCTTGCTATTCTACTTGAAATAACCCTTCATCAAAATGATATAAGAAGTTTTTCTGAATGTTCCCTTCAAAATATCACCCTAAATAATAAGAAGAGCCACAGACTGCACCATCAAAGAAAATGAAACCATTAGCAATCTAAATTATGCCGCACAGTTACACACTTTTTACTCACCTCTATGCAAAGCCAGAGGTTTATACTCCAGAGCGGTGGTCTCCAAGCCCTAGATCTGGGATCCTGTTGTTGGGGATGCATGTGTTTTCAAACTCATCCCAGTCCTACTGAATCAGAAAATCTGGAGGCGAGGCCCAATTACCTGTGGTTTAACAAGTCTTCCAGGTGATTCTGTTGTATACCTAACAACCGCTGCCCTGAGGTAACTGAACCAGAGAAGTTCTGAGGTCCTTAGCCCAGGAATAAGGCTGTCATTTAAATCCAACACTAAAGACCAAGGAATAAAGGGAAATACTTATGGAAAGATTCCAGCTCCAGGACAGCAGCAGCCTCACAGCCCTTCAGACAGAAGATTGTGGGATCCCCTATTTGTGAAACGAACTACACCAGAGAAAATTAGCCAGTTAACAAGCTGTGGGCTACCTGATTGACCTACACTCCACAGCACTAATCAATTAGGTTTAAGTGCCCAATCTTAGATTGGAGAAGGAAATCGCAACCCACTCCAGTGTTCTTGCCTTGAGAATCCCAGGGAGGGGGGAGCCTGGTGGGCTGCAGTCTATGGGGTCTCACAGAGTCGAACACAACTGAAACGACTTAGCAGCAGCAGCAGCCCGATCTTAGATCTGATTGGATAGTCAAGGGGTGATCAGCTATTCAAGGACACCAAGACAAACAGAAAATCTGGGCATTCAAGGGAAACAGATGATGTAGGGACCCAAAGAAAGCCTCGGTGTATATACATATATAAATAATGATCTTTCAAAAGAGAAAAAAAGGAAATAAAAATATCTTGATATACACAAGAAGGGCTTCCCACGCAGCTCAGTGGTAAAGAATCACCTGCCAACACAAGAGGCAAGGGTTCAATCCCTGGTTTGGGAAAGTCACCTGGACAAGGAAATGGCAATCCACTCCAGTATTCTTGCCTGGAGAATTCCATGCACATAGGAGCCTGGAGGGCTATAGTCCATGGGGTCACAAAGAGTCGGACACAACTTAGTGACTAAACAACAATAATAAAATACACAAGGAAAATTTGTAGAAAATAGCTGAAACTTCAAAATGTGATCATTGAAATTAGAATTCAATAGAAGATTTAACAGAACATTAAATCAGGAATTCAGAAAATAAAACAAAGTCAACGGTAAAAAAAATTTTTTTAAATATCTACTCAAGTGATCCAAATATACAAAAAATAGGGGCCCAAATAAGAGTGTAAAATGATGGTGATAAGAGAGAGGAAAATTTTAAAGCAATCATGTAAAAACATTTCTTGGAAATGAAAAACAACTCTCTTACTGAACATCCAGCCTAACAAACAAGAAGAAAAACCACATCATCATAAGGTCTTAGAGTATTAGACATTTTTAAAAAATCTTAATCATTTCCAGAGATAAAAAACCTTGTCACTTAAACAAACTAGGGAATGAGACTGACATCTGCCTTCCCAAGAGCAACAATAGAAAATAAAATAAAATGGAACAATGTATAATAAACTCGTAGTGAAATGAAGTTCAATCTAAAATGCAGTAGCCAGTCAGTTCATCAAGCAAAAGTATAAAAATGACAATTTCAAGTGTGCAAAAGGTAAAAAAAAAAAAATTCCTCCCATGTAAACTTTTTTGGAGAAACGTCTGGAGAATGTATCACAGTAAAATTGATCTGGGTTCTCAGAGCAAGATTCTCATAAGAGCAAGGTAGAGTGCATGATATTTTCATAGAAAGTTATAAATTGTCACCTCAGACTATGAATCGACACAGATTCAAGGAGAGGTAACTGGATTCCATTTCTCAATGAGGGAGTGAAAAGATTCTATATAAGTGCAGGAGACAGGAGCTATTGTTGCAGTTACCAGTCTGACTATATTACATATTGACTTTTAGAAAGGAAGATTTGATACCAGAAGTATAAGCAAACCAACATGGACTATATGAAGACTTTTCCCTAACTCATTCTTTTTTTGGAGGTGGGGGAGAGCCTCTAAAAAGAGGATGTAGTATCTAAGTGACACACATATTGACTGATGTAGTCTAATATATAGCCTCTGACTGGCTTTGACCCACTCTCCAGTGAAAGGCTTCCCAGGTGGCACTAGTGGTAAAGAAGCCATCTGCCAATGGAGGAGAAGCAAGACATGCAGGATGCAGGTTTGATTTACTTCTCCAGGCTGGGAAGACCCCCTGGAGAAGTAAATGGCAACCCGCTTCACTATTCTTGCCTGGACAGAGGAACCTGGCAGGCTACAGTCCATGGGGCTTCAAAGACTTGGACATGACAGAGCAACTGAGTACACACACTAGTGAAAGAGCCCTCTGCAAAAAGATGGTAAGAACTAAGCTTTAACACAGTGACCCTACCAGAGGGCTGACCTAAGTTATCACTCATTGCATGTTCAGTTCAGTTCAGTTCAGTTCAGTTCAGTTCAGTCGCTCAGTCCTGTCCAACTCTTTGCAACCCCATGAATCGCAGCACGCCAGGACTCCCTGTCCATCACCCACTCCCGGAGTTCACTCAGACTTACGTGCATCGAGTTGGTGATGCCATCCAGCCATCTCATCCTCGGTCGTCCCCTTGTCCTCCTGCCCCCAATGCCTCCCAGAATCAGGGTCTTTTCCAATGAGTCAACTCTTCCCATGAGGTGGCCAAAGTATTGGAGTTTCAGCTTCAGCATCAGTCCTTCCAGTGAACACCCAGGACTGATCTCCTTTAGGATGGACTGCTTAGATCTCCTTGCATGATAGGCATTTTTAAATCTCTCTCTCTCTTTATATACACGCATGCACACTCACATACACATCTTTTATTACTGAGCCAGCCTATCATTCTGTAATTATACAGCCCATTCCAGAAATATTTATGGAGCTCCTACTATGTGCCAACATTACGTAAAACAAAAATGAATGAAGTTTGCTTCCTCCCTTTCTGATGTCATAGATTAATGGAAGACACAGACAGGTAAATAGATAACTGCCATGTGTTTGAAAAGAAGCTTTACCCTGGCTGTACTATGTGAATCACAAATTAGATTATATAGTCTAAAATCAGATTTTCTCTAATTTGTTAATGTATTTGGTATACAAATTTACATAACAACTAAATGTATCTCTCTACAGAAACATATTATTGAAAAGAACAAAATTATATGAAATTGTAATCACCCAGTAAATAAAGCTACTATATTTAGCAGATAAAGATACAGAACACTGTGCTAAATTTGAATTTCAGATAAAACATGACTAACTTTTTTAGTCTAAGTGTCTTTTGTGCAATTTTAGGGACATACTTATGCTAAACTTTATTCATGGTTTATCTAAAATGTAAATGCAACTGGGAATTTTGCATTGTATGGGCAACCCTACCAGTAAACCTAGATTGTGTAGTCACAATAAAACAAAAGTAGCAATAATGTCCTTTAGGAATTACAAAGAAAAAAAATACCAAAGGTATAGAATATTGCTTATTTAAGTCTGCTATTAAATGGGCTGCATGTAGATGCGACTTACATTAATGCAAATGATAGCTGTCTTAATCCACAAAATTATTTTTAAGGTTGATTTAGCTCTACAGCAAGGGCTTCTCAGATTGCTCAGTGGTAAAGAATCTGCCTGCTAATGCAGGAGACATATTCGTGGGTTCAATCCCTGGATTGGGAAGATCCCCTGAAGGAGGAAATGGCAACCCACTCCAGTATTCTTGCCTCCAGAATTCTAGCCATGGATAGGGGAGCCTAGCAGGCTACAGTCTATAGGTCACAAAGGGTTGGACACGACTAAGCGACTAAAGCTCCTGCTGCATGCACTCACACAATAGCTCTAAAGCAACAAATGTAAGAGAAAAAAAAAACAGTGTTTATAGAATTTTCTAATCCATGAGGTAAATTAATAATAAGATCCAGGGTCATGAGGCAACAGCTAACAGTGCATGCAACGCCAGGTACAAAGAGTATTTGCATGATCTTCCAGGATCTCATTCTACTTACTTCTATAGTCTGAAAAGACTGGATCATCAGACTCTGCTTCCTTATATAAGAAGTAAATTGTCATTGCTGCCTTACTTTCCTAACTTATAAAATGGGGTCAGTACATTAAGTGAAAAAACTGGAAAAAAAATTAACAGGTTAGAAATGTGACCAAATGACCTTGAAATCAAACATAGCCACCTTCTCTTGTAACCAGAAATACTCCAGGTTCAGAAAACTGTATTGTATTTCTGCATAAATTGAAGCAGTGAGAAATTTCAACAAATAGTAATTTTCTGGATTTACTGCATGACAGAAGCATCAGTGACTGACTTAATAATGCAAGGCATAGAAAATTAATAAAAATCTAGTATAGGCCTGCTCGTCACAGAAATAAGAGGGGCCACTACCCTGTCACAATTTTTTATATCCTCTGAGCTGGGAAAACAAAAAGTCTTATCATGCTATTGACAATCTGACAACCAACTGAGATGTGGAGAGTCAATCCAATACTTGGAAAAAGGAAGCATAAACTTCCTTTCCAGGTATTGATGGCAGGCAAGAAGTCTTACTTGGGATGTTTTTTTGTTCCCTTTGAATTAACAGTAACAAATTTAACTGCTAAAGTAAGCAATTCAAGAATGTCAGTGTCTAAAGTGATTGCATCTATGGCAAGATCAAGACAAAAATTCATCTCTTGGTCCTGTGAAGTTCAGTAGCAACTGTACCTTCTTGCAAAGGCAAATCCCTCCAACTGCCAGGGCCACCCAATAGAAAGGCAGTGATGAGTTATAAATACTGCAATATTTATTGTAAAATGACTATAGATAAATGAGTGCAAGATAGAGACAAAGGGAGGAGACAAAAAGTTGATAAGGTTTCGAATCTTCCTCACTTTCTTATTTCAATATTTTTCTCAAAGGTCCCCAATAATGCATAGAGAAATAAAAATAAAACAAATCACAACAATAACAAGAAAACCCAGAACGATTGCCAGGAAAGTTACCTTTCTCTACTTTAGACGTCCTGGTGAGCTACTGGCTCAGAAAACATACCAGATTTGAAATGTTGGAAGGAGGAAAAAGAGAAAGAGAACCAGAGTTGTGGGAGGTTGAGGGGACTGTGACAAAGGTAAGGCCAGAAACTAGGGACAATTGTGGGGTTACCTGGAGTGATTCTTCCACAGAGATGGGAAAAAGACCGTAAGCTGTTTTGCTCAGTGTTATGCAATGTATTCGGAGAAGGCAATGGCAACCCACTCAAGTACTCTTGCCTGGAAAATCCCATGGACAGAGGAGCCTGGTAGGCTGCAGTCCATGGGGTTGCTAAGAGTCAGACACGACTGAAGCGACTTAGCAGCAGCAGCATGCAATGTATTACTCATTTGACATTTTTCAAGAGAGCTTTACACTGATTACCGAAATAAATGAATGGTTGCTATATGTAATTTTAGAAGAAGGCAATGAGAAAATAGCACAGGTAATAATGTCAAAGAAGAGAGTGCCACAATATCAAAGCTGAGGGAAATCAAGTTTCCTAACAAAATCATTTATAGATGTTAGAAGTATAGGATCACATCCAGTAAAATTCTGATAGAAAAAAAGCCAGAAAAAAAAATACATGTATACAGCACAAATATATATTGGATGTGTGGATGTTGGTAATGCATCCACATTCCTCTGAAGAAGCTGAAACATGTTCATTACCTCATTTGGAGTAATTTTTTATGTATAAGTTTTATTGTTCACTTTCCTATTAAACTCCTACTGATGTTCCCAATTGCTTACAAACTAAATTCCAACTTTTTGGCATAGTATTCCAAGTCTCCTATAATCTGGCCCCAGTATCTCTCCCAACATTTTTTCACATTGTATCTACTCAAACCCTTATTGGTAGACTTCTTTTCTGATTCTTTATCTGTGTTTATCACATTCCCTCTTCTTACAATATCCTTTCCGAATGGAATGGGTTTAAATCTGGGTTCCATTACCTCTTAGCTGGGATGGCTTAGACATTACTTCAGGTCTCAAAACTTCCTTGGTGAGACAGACTTAATAATAATATCTATACCATAGACATTCTGTAAGTATTTTTTAAGTAAAAGTGTTAGCCGCTCAGTCGTGTCCGACTCTTTGCGACCCCATGGACTGTAGTCCACCACGCTCCTCTGTCCATAGAATTCTCCAGGCAAGAATATTGGAGTGGGTTGCCATTTCCTTCTCCAGGGCATCTTCTTGAACCAGGGATAGAACCAGGTCTCCTGCATCGCAGGCGGATTCTTTACCATCTGAGCCACCAGCGAAGCCTGTTGCATTTTTTTAAACAATGCATGTAAAAAACTTAGCACACAGCACAGCATATAACTGCTAGCAGTAATATTAATTTCTCTTCTATAAATCATAGAAGAGATTTATTCAGCTCTTTATTCAGCTTCATGGAATCTTCCCCCATCTTGGGCTTACCTCCAACTGAAGTGATTCTTCTTATTCTCCAGATCCCCATAACACTTTGCATATAGCTTGTTATGCCCTTTCTCCATTCAAACTTATCTTATAAGAAGTTGGGGCATGTTGGTTTTCTCTGATAAAATTGTAAACTTAATCTTTGTTGGGGCTACAGTGCTTCCATTGCACAACATGTTGAACTTGACATAATGCTAGCCATGGCAGGGGCAGAGGGGAGTTAATTAGTTGGGAGGAAAGCTCCTAAACTTTTTGGTGTTTCCATGCTAGACAGGCTTCATCAACTAAGTGTAAGCATCCAGAGAAGGATGTAGGAATGAGCAAAGCAAGTCAAAAAAAAAGAAAAGAAAAGAAAACTATAAATAGAAGACATAAGGAAATTCACACCATTGTTGGGACAAGACTTTGCCATTTTTGTTATTGTTCAGTCACTAAGTCGTGTCCAACTCTTTATGACCCCATGGACTGCAGCACACCAGGTTTCCATCTTTCACAAACTCATGTCCATTGAGACAGTGATGCCATCCAGCCATCTCATCTTCTGTCTCCCCTCTCTCCTCCTGCCCTCAATCTTTCCCAGCATCAGGGTCTTTTCCAATGAGTTGACTCTGCATCAGGTGGCTGAAGTATTGGGCAAGATTAACTTTTATCAATGGTCTGGACATCTGGAAAAAAGTCCCCTCATTTTCCAATGAAGGGAGAATTGCTTCTTGGAAACAAGAGTTTGATAACCCAAGTAATTAGAAGTTGTAGAAGTTCCAGAGTGTTTGAAGACAAAGGTAATTTATGTGCTAACAGACGGAAAGGAAAGCTGCTGAACATGTGCTAATTGGTTCAAAGAAGGGGAAACACAGGAAACTCTGTATATTTTAAATGTGTTCTTTCTACTGGGTCCCCTACAAACTGGATAAAAGCAGGAAGTTTCAGGGACTGAAGAGCAGTGCTCAAGGAGGCCTGTTGCTGAGGACAGCAGTATTTGCCTCCCCATTTTAGTATTACTGAAGGTAAAATGCAGCTCCCAACAACAAAAGGCTTTGGAGGATTTCTTTTTGGTTTGCTTGTTTTCATGTTTTTAATATCCAAAGGGTTTGGGGTTTTTCTAGTGGAACTCCTATTGTAATTTATTAGAGCCATTCCAGACTCCCAGCATCTGCCGCAGCCAAGAATCTTGTGGTTTTTCTCTCAGTTGTCCCATCACGCACTTCCAGGGACCAACATGATAAAAGACAAAAAAGCATCAAGGAAAATCCTTTACCTGTAGTTTAAAAAAAAAAATCAACTACATAAGGACAGAATGAGAAATACATGGCTTGACTATGCTTTCTAGGGAAAAATAAAAGGCCTGGGGCTCCAGACCACAAGCTCAATAAAAAGCCATGAATGTAAGGCTACTGTTTTAAAAGCTAATGTGAACTTAGGCTGCAGTGACACAAACACCATTTCTAAAACAAGAGAAATGACAGTTTCAGGGTTCTCTGCCCTTCTCAGGCCACGTCTGGCTTATTGTGTTCTCAGGATGGAGGAGACTATCCAGGAGAGAAAAGCCAGGAGGGTGAGACATCTGGAAACTAAGTCAGCTAACTTATTGCCTGAAAAAACTAGAGATTTTGGCCCTGAGGAGAGGGGAGATGTGAGGTGGAAATTAGGAAGAGACAGAGCAGCTTTCCTCAAATAATTAGAGAAGTTGCACTGGTGGGGGGAAAATCGACATTATTTTATCTAATATAAAATGGCTTTGTTCAGAATAAGGGAGAATGGCGCAATGTTAAAGAGATGATGATTGAGACATATTATCAGAAAGAATGGTCTGAAGATTATAAGTGCCTAACAATGGTCTGGGCTAACTCAAAGTACTGAGTTTCCTATTACTGGAGGTGCTCATAACAAGATGAGTGATAGCATGACAGGATCACAATATGGCAAGAAGTTTTCTCCAGTGGGGAAGAGGTTGGACTCAGAATCTATCAAGAATCTGAGAATGAGACAGAGATTCAAAAGAGCTGAATGTGCTGAGGTGAAGTGAGAGAGGGGTATCATTACTCTTCTTACAATTTACACTTAGTGTACATTACATATTAAAGGTGGTCTGAGAGCAATACAGAGAAAATTACTCTTTGATCTACCAAGAATTGCTTAATAATTATTGGCTTCCTCTGCGCAAATTTTCTGTAAACCTTTTTCTAAATATATTATTAGTCCCATTGACTTGTCATGAACCTGATATTACCATAAAATTATCAATTTTAGAATTCATGTTAGTGCCGCAAATTTTATTATTCAGTATAATTTTTCTGTTGGAGGAATGCTTAAATGACATCTGAAATCACACCATATCAAGGTCATTGCAAAATTTTCATAAATAACTGACTTCATCCCCATGGCTGAGTTGATCAGTACAATTGTATCGACTTTGGGCAAACAATCTGACTGAATTTCTTAAACAATCAAATCATCAAATATTTATTTACCTCTTCCAAGAAACTACAGGGAGACCAAGCTACTGATGATATGTCTGGATAAATACTACAACATAAGAGCATGGAAAAAAAATTTAACCGAAAGTATTAATACTAGCATTTTGTTTCTGTTGCTGTTTAGTCGCCAAGTCGTATCTCACTCTTCACAACTGCATGGACTATAGCAAATTACTACTTGTATATCTAGGAATTCATAGGCTATAACCACCTTTAGAATAGGATGGTTATATTAGACTTTAAAAAGGAAATGAAGTTTGTGATGGGATTTGAAAAATAGATGACATTTCACGGGTCAGAAGGAATGGCATTCCAGGTGCAATGGTGTGAGAAGGAAAAGGGGAACAATGGTGAAAAATATCAAGGCATACTTAAGAAAACAAAAGTCATTTGGTTGGAGGCAAAGGACTGTGGGAGGCATTATAAAAGGATGGTTAAGAACACAGATTTAGGTTAAGCCCTGAGTATAAATTCTATCTCTACAGCCATGTAACTTTGTGTGTGCTATTCATATCTACCTGACTCTTTCCTTGCATGAAAAGACAAACAATATCTACTTCCTGGTTGTTGCAAGGATTAAATTAGATTATTTAGCTAAAGCATTTAGCACAGTACCTGGCAGATTGAAAAGACTCAAAAGTTTTCTGTTAAGTATTAGTGCCACATTCTGAATTTTTAATCCCCAAAATTCACAGTTGAAATCCTAACTTCTAAAAGTGATCGTATCAAGATGTAGATCCTTGGGGGTGGTAAGTTATGAATAGGATTAGTGTCCTTCTGAAAAAAGTCCATTCGAGCCCCACTTCCCCTTCTGCCATGCAAGGTTACAGAAAAAGAGGGCCATCTAAAGAAGCAGGTGCTCAACAGAAATTGAATCTGCTGGTGCCATGATTTTGAACTTCCCAATTCCAGAAGTAAATGTTTGTGATTCATAAACCACTGGTTTATGGTATTTTTTTTAATGTAGCAGCCCAAACAGATTAAGACAATTCATGTTAATATTACCTAAGAAAGTAGAGTATGAAATAAAGTCTGAAGATCGACCTAGCCAAAGGGTTTGAGGTTCAAACCATTACTAAAGGGCATTTAGCAAGAGAGGGGAAGCAGCATGGTGATATTTTAGAAAGATTGCATTAGAGAGCTTTCCATGGATTTGATTGGTGGGATAGACTGGAGTGGGGATAAGAAATGAAGTAAAGGCAAAGCAAGTGGATAGGAAGATAATGACAATGTACCTATTTGATGCTGTAAGTGCCTGAAGAGCAGTGGGTGTGGGGAGTTAAAAAACCAAAGCAAAAATACAATCAAAAGGTATATAGGGACTTTACAGACATAAAAAGAATCAGACCTCTGAATCAAAGTTGATGGCCTAATTTATAGCTTGAATATTGAGAATGTTGGCACTAGCAGTAGAAACCGTGAAGTTAGGATGAGAACAAGACTAGGAAGTAAAACAGATTTTAGTTTTATATCTGTAAAGTTAGAGATGCTAGTGGTGCTCAGTTGCTCATTTGTGTCCTATTTTGTGCTACCCTATGGACATTAGCTCGCCAGGCTTCTCTGTCCATGGGATTCTCCAGGCAAGAATACTGGAATGGGTTGCCATGCCCTCCTCCAGGGAATCTTCCTGACCCAAGGATAGAACCCAAGTCTCCTGGGACTCCTGAATTGACAGGAGGATTCTTTACCACTAGCACTACCTGGGAAGCCCCTATAAGGTTAGAAGAGACATCAAAACTCACTTATAGAAATGATCTTTAGGAACCCATGGTTTTTTGGTTGGTTTTTTTTTTTTTTTTGGCCCTTATTTGCCTTAGAATTCAGTGAAACTGGAAAACCTGTGGATCACACTGACTCTGTTTTAATACAATAACATGCATTATTGTTTTGATCCAAATGGAAAGTCTGGGACACGTGGAAGAAGCGTGCTGCAGATTAAAAATGAAACTACCTCAGTGACAGCTGCACAGACCTGAATGTTTCTCTGCAAGGTTACTGACTGTGAGAAGTGAAAATCTGCAAGGAAAAGCCCACTCCATCTAGCTGGTGAATAAAAGAAACTCACAAACATTTCTGTGGGATAATTGATACAGATCACATCGAAAAGAGTCCTTTAAATTGTCCAGTTTAAAGAGAAAGAAGTGACGGAAAGTTTTCTCTGTTCTGGAAGATTTTTTTTAAAAAAAAAGAAGAGTTTTAAAAGAAAGGCTCCAGTGTATATGCTTCTAATTACAATATTGTGAACAAATGTTTTATAAATAAAAGCAGAAGTTTTTGAAAATGTCCCAAACACTGAGAATGTATATAGTGCATGGCAAATGTGGAAATTTTTTTTTCTAAATAGAGAATAATTTAACAGGGACATTAATATCTAAGAATAAGTTATTTTGTTAAAATAATTACTTTGAGAATGTACAATGCAGTGTTATTTATGAATACTATTATCCATCTATTGTTGAAGTTAAGAGATTTATATTCTTTCTCTGATGGATCAAATTTTAACATCTACAAATTAAGAAAAAAAATATACAAAATCTTCCTTGAAAATATGCAATATAAGAGAGATTATATTGTTATATTTTTTTAATTTTATGCTTAACTTGATTGATAACATATGAAGGGGTTACAAAAAAAAATGATACTTTTAAATGGTGTTTCCCAATCTTTCCTTTAAGCAGTCAGATGAACTGAGGAATTTTAAATGAAAATTTCATTAGTACTGTAGTAAAATACATGAAAAGTTATTACTTATATAGGCAAAATTGAAAAGTTGCCACTCTTTCAACAATTATTATTTTTTTAATACTTGAAGTTTGGTCTCTGTCGACAGATGGGAAATGATGAATACATTCAGCGTAAAACTACAGGAGAGGCAATAATTTATATTACCTGTATGGTAAAACACTGCTGGATTTCAATCAGCCCATAAAGGCAGTCTCAATCACTCTTTTTCTCCTGCTTTTGCTTCTTGGACAGCACAATGATAAATGCAAAGTTCCTGGTGACAATGTTAGGAGCCTAGTATTACCCTCATGCTTCATGAAATTTCCAAAGATGGCAGAAAATAAAAGGAAATGTAAACGAAAGAAGGCAAAACATGTTTTTCAAAATGAAACAAGCTTTGTTTTGCTTGTACAATGTTTAAGGCAAAGGATGACTTTTCAAGCACATTTGCCAGGATAGTAATACAGTTTGGAAGACTGTTTTTTAATTAAAACCCACCAAAGTAAACAAATCAATAAATTCAAAGCTAGGCATGGGTAATCTCACAGTACGATGACCTTAAGGGTCATTAATGTTTTTGCAGTGATAGAGCACAATGTGACTTCAGCGGCTTTCAGGCCAGAAACTCTCAAATGAAGGTGGATTAGATGAGTTATTCAAATCTGATGAATCAATTTTTAAATTCTCAGTAAATCTCAGTATAAATTCAAGTGTGCGAAGCTTCTCCCCTTCTGTACAACTCTTCTCCTAGCTAACTAGAAGTTGATGTTGAAAAATAGCAATGCAAGGTTTGTTCAGGATTTCATGTATCAGGCACAAAAGGAATTCCTCTCCAAAGCCGCCAGTGTTCTCATATGCAAGCTCTCACACACCTGGTAGGCGACACAGAAAGTTAGATGGAAAAAGGAGCTTCTCATGGCAACTAACCCATTCTCCTTTGATCAGCAAACAGCTCCACTGTCAAAGGAGCTTGGGGTGATGCCTCAAGAAAATCAGAAGGTCTTGCTGAGCAAAGGAAGAAGTAAAGGAGGATAGAAAATCTCTAAGAAACACAGGAAATCCAGCTCTTTCTTTGGAAAAGTGAAAAGGGCTTCTTTCTTCATGTCTGGGTTCACAGGTTTTTCAGTGTCCTGGTGTTGATGCTGGATCATTGGAGATTTTTTAAATCTGCAAATTTCATGAACAGTTTTTATGCAATTCATAACCCACATATTCAGGAGATTCCTTGCTGCAAAATCACTATTAATGTAGGATGAGGGGCTCATCAATACACAGAAAACTTTGGAAGATTACTTGCCAATTGGGTGGCAAAATAGCACATTTTTAACTAGTTAGCAGAATACTTGTCCCATGTACAAAGTCAGAGGTGTCACCAGGAAGCACATTTGGAATATTCAGCAGTCAGTCTGTCCTTGTGACACTATTTCTATCTTTTATTATGATGATCTCTATACATACATGTTTCATGTCCCTGATAGGCAATGTGCTATGTGAGAGAAAATGTCCAGGGTTACAGTCAGACATATTTGAGTTCACATCACTGCTTTGCCACTTTGTAGTTGTGTGTCTTTGTTAACTTTTTTAAGATTTTAATAAGACCATTTCTTTAAATTGAATGAGAATGCCCACCTTGAAGGGGGTTTGTGAAGATTAAAGATAAGAAAGATCAACAACTAGATTCATATCCAGGTCACAAGATTCCTACCAGATTTAAAATGCAATCTGACTTGTAAGTAAACTAATCCTTTAAGTAAGCTTTCTGAGGCATATTTAAGCACCCCCTTTACCAAACACCTAACATAGCAGCAGCATGTCCATATTAACTCAGTATAATGCCATGTGTCCAGCATTGAGGTTGGGCAAGAAAGGGGCAACCAAGCAATAGCAGAAACAAGGAGCAGCTCTGAATAACCAGGGCAAACTACACTCTTCTTGGCCCTACAAAGGCAGTTCCATAAACTGGGCCTCTCCTTCTCCCCTGTGGTCTACATTAGTACTGTACATTAAAACTTTCCAAGATGATGGAAAGGTTCTGTGTCTCGGTTGTCCAATATGGCAGCCATAGCCACACGTGTCTATTGAGCTCTTACCATGTGGCTTGTGTGTCTGAGGAACTGAAATTCTAGTTTATTTAACTATAAGAATAAATTTAGAGTCACATATAGCTAGAAGCCATTGAATTAGACAGTGCAGGTGTGGATGTCAGGAAGAACTGGAGCCACGTTAGACACAGGATAAATACTATGACGACCAGGCAAACTTGTGTAGCTCAGTATCCTGGGGTGATTATTTTTAAGTTGAACTTGTCATTGGTGACCTCTGCTCCAACTCTTGGGGGAGACTACTGCCTCTGCTGTTACATCTAATTCTAATTTGCGGCTCAGTTCTCTTCTACTTAAGCCAAGAATTGACATGCCCAGGTTCCTTAGGACAGTGTGTCTACAAAGTTGGGCAGAGCTCTCTCCCCACTGGTCTTAAACTTTCTTAGCAGGCTATCAAAAAGGCATTCTTCTTTCAGTTTTTCTACATTATTATAATAATGCATATTAATACATATATAAAAATATCTATAGGTGTGGGTGTATGCTCAGTTGCTCAGTCATGTCTAACTCTTTGTGACTCCATGGACTATAGCCCTTCAGGCTCCTCTGTCCATGAGATTTCCCACACAAGAACACTGGAGTGGGTTGCCATTTCCTTCTCCAATGCATGAAAGTGAAAAGTGAAAGTAAAGTCGCTCAGTCGTATCTGACTGTTAGCGACCCCATGGACTGCAGCCCGCCAGACTCCTCCATCTATGGGATTTTCCAGGCAAGAGCACTGGAGTGGGGTGCCTTTGCCTTCTCTGACTGCTACACTCCTATAATATTATTACTGCTGCTACTGCTAAGTTGCTTCAGACGTGTCCAACTCTGTGCGACCCCATAGATGGCAGCCCACCACGCTCCACCGTCCCTGGGATTCTCCAGGCAAGAACACTGGAGTGGGTTGCCATTTCCTTCTCCAATGCATGAAAGTGAAAAGTGAAAGTGAAGTCGTTCAGTCATGTCCAACTCTTCATGACACCACACACTGCAGCCTACCAGGCTCCTCCGTCCCTGGGATTTAGCTCATGATTAAATCTGCTGTTTCTTACAACCCCCTCTTTCACAAAAGTTGGAGATTTTCAGATCTTGAGTGACATGACATAGCATCACATTCCAAAGTCTTTTTCTTTCCCCTCCTTAATCAGCAGGAAACCCAGGTACCCACACCAGAAATGGCAGATGCTGCTTACTGACTGTGGCACTCTGTCCCACTGGGTTTTCATATAAAGCCTCTGAATCCTCCTAATTACAACCCATTGATTGTCTTTGATATGTGACACAAAATTCATTAACTTTCAGTGACATATTTTCTTTTTTATCCCAGAATGAGTTCCTTGCCATATAATGTTATAAATTCCAAGGCTTTTAAGATGACCTTTGTCCTCATTGTTCAAGAATCTAAGTTCTGGGAAATATGGTAAGTATGACAGAGCTTCTTCCAGGAGGCCCTTTGGGTGTGCATGAATACACAACCTTTGGCAGCCTTTCTGGCATGGCAGAACTTCACACACAGATTAGTTAGGACATCCTCTTGGCCTTGACCTGACTAACCAAGAAATCCTAAATATTAAAATTCCTGCCAAACACAGGTTGAAAAAGTCCCTTGGTGACCCTTGGCTAATGACTAGATATTTCTTGTTGGCTCTTAAGGAATGAGAATTTTTTTCCTGCTCCATTCACTGGCTATTTTATAAATGAATTTCAGGTGCTACTTGTAGTTCAGGAGCAAGTTCAGAAACTTTGTGACCACCTAGTTTAAAAGCTACATTTGATCAATGAATTTCTAGGTGTATATGCCAATCTTTCACATTTTAATCAGAGATATGGGCTCCCCAGGTAGCTCAGTGGTAAAGAATCTGCCCGTGATTCAGGAGATGCAGGTTTAATCCCTGGGTCAGGACGATACCCTGGAGAAGAAAATGTCAACCCACTCTAATATTCTTGCCCCAGAAAACCCATAGAGAGATGATCCTGGCAGGCTTCAGTCCATGGGGTCACAAAAGAGTTGGACACAACTCAGTGACTAAACAATGGCAACAAGGGATATCACAAAGCACCCATGACTTCTCTAAACACTGCAGGCTTGTGCTTCACTATTCTAGAAGGAAGGTGAGAGAGAATGGAGGAAGAACATGGGGAAAAGGAAGGACAATAATGGGACTGATGTGGCTGAATGCTTCTTTCCTGTCTGTGCAGTGTTTGAATATTGCTCCCCAAATCATTCACTCACAGCTTTAGTCATTCATTTCTGTTGCTCTTTTATCATTGGCCCTTGTTAGTTCTGAACATTGCAGAATTTTTGAAAGCTCTGATGGCCATGTCCTCAAGCTTCCTCACTGGTTCCTGGAATTTTTGCCGTAGGACCTCAGCCCTATTTCTGTCTGTGGTTTTGATTCCGGCTCAGATTCTGACTGCCGAGACATCCCCTCTCCTTGGCTAATACCTTTTTCTCCTTGTGGTGGTGTTTCCAGTCCAGCTTGAGGAGTCATAAAGTGCTGTTAAAACAGTCATCCCTCTTCGTCCATCCTCGGTAGTCATCACACAGTATTGCTATTGTCCTGGGGCTGGAGGCTGAGGCTGAGGCTGAATCAGAAAGTTGATTTTAGTATCGTGGCTGGGCCAGGGAAAATAAATCCCTGAGTGAGAATATGGCTGGGCGTCAAGCAGCTGGAGAATCGGTCTGTGAGCAGGGTCCAGGGCCAGGTTATTTGGGTGAGTGTGCATGGCTACCAGACATCAGTTTCATTTGACCAGTATGTTCTTCTCCATCCAAGTGAATGGATTACCGCGGTGTCAAATAAACAACGTGTTGCCACATTTGGCCCCACAAGAAAAATTCTGGGCATCAATAAGCAAGTGGAAGGCCACACGAAAGCCCAACTGTGTTTGAGAAAAACAGGAAGGAGCCCTCAGGTATCTTGAAACGCCATCATACTTCTTGTCAAAATGTTCTAGGGGCCAAATGCGTGGAGTCCCCACTGCTGTGACAACACTCTGGTGTCTGAAGCTCAGCCAATGTGGCCACAGACCCAAATTAAACCGGAGGTGTTTGCGGAGGCAGCCGCAAGGTGGGACAATGGCTCATTACTCAATTCAGAATGCATTCAGGCAAGGCTCATTGAGTACCTCCAGGTCGCCAGGCATGGAGATGGCATCTCAAGGTGGCAAGGAGGGTAAAAAAGATTGAGAAGAAATAAAAAGTGAACAAGGCACGAACTCTTGGCTTACATTCTGGTGGCCCTGCAAACACACTCGCCCCAACTAGAGTAAGCCCACTCACAGTGATGAAGACTAAGGACAATCAAAAATAAAATAAATTAATGATTTTTTTAAAAAGAATAGGTCCATCTACTAGAAAACAGAGCACAGGGGATGTCTTCTTGAAGTCATGACATTTGGGCTCTGGCTTAAAATACGCTGTTTGAAGGCAGTACTATTTTCACAGTGACCAAAATGTATATTACAAACCAGAAGAAATTCCACCCCCCAAGCCCTTCTCAGTCTGTAACATGTATCAGCATTGATGGCATTATGTAACTTTGTTAGAGGGATAATAACTTTTTTAAAAGACAGGAATAATAAACACCATCCTAAGCATTTCACACATACTGGTTAATTCAATTCTTAAGTGATTTCTATGCTGTAGGTATTCTCCTTACTTTAAAATCGTGGAAATAAGGCACAGAGAAGTTAAATAACTCATCCAAGATCACACTAAACATGGTGCTAAGTGCATCAGACTAGTTCTTACATCAACCTTTGCTCTGAGTTACATATAATTATTTCGGGGGGAGAGGTGGGGAGTTTGAGGAAATTAAGGACCGGAAACTGAGAGTGGCTTAGTCTCCTCTCCGAAAGATGCTTCTGACAGACAGCCAAGGGTGGCTGTCGATTCACTGGCATGGAAATGCATGTGTGGTGGGTTAGAGAAAGGCTTCCCTATTGGCTCAGTTCAGTTCAGTTCAGTCGCTCAGTCGTGTGCGACTCTTTGCGACCCCATGAATCGCAGCACGCCAGGCCTCCCTGTCCATCACCAACTCCCGGAGTTCACTCAGACCCACAGAAATCGAGTCCGTGATGCCATCCAGCCATCTCATCCTCAGTCGTCCCCTTCTCCTCCTGCCCCCAATCCCTCCCAGCATCAGAGTCTTTTCCAATGAGTCAACTCTTCGCGTGAGGCTCAGATGTTGGTTGAGTTCCTGGGTTGGGAAGATCCCCTGAGGAAGGTATGGCAACCCACTCCAGTATTCTTGCCTGGAGAATCCCATGGACAACAATCCATGGGATCCCATAGAGCTGAACTCAACTGAGCAACTAACACTGTCAACGTCACTGTGTTTAGAGAAAGCAAATGGAAGCATCATACATATCAAGGGGCTTGAAGATTATTCTCTAGAAATGGGGAGATGTTCACGAGAATAACATTATTGGAGTTTTCTATATGTATTTACATGTGCTGGTGGCACTTTGAATGGAACGGAGGGGAGAAGGGTGCAAGGAAAGACTGCTTGATGGCTACTGAAATGATCTCAGTCAGGGCGGTGGCCACTGACTAAGGGAGGTGCATTTAAAAGATATTCTGGGGGAGGATCAAGAGGATCTGATCCCTGACCTAGTAGGAGAAACATGGTCTGGTGAAAGAAACAAAAGCCAATTCCAAGATTTCTCACTTTGCCCATTCTGCTGGAATATGTTGGGGCTACCAACCAAGATAGAAAAATCAGAAGAACTGGTGAAAGTGAAAGTCACTCAGTTGTGTCTGATTCTTTGTGACCCCATGGACTGTACAGTCCATGGAATTCTCCAGGCCAGAATACTGGAGTGGCTAGCCTTTCCCTTCTCCAGTGGATCTTCCCGACCCAGGGATCGAACTCAGGTCTCCCATAGTGCAGGCAGATTCTTTAACAACTGAGCTATCAGGGAAGCCCAACAATTGGTAGGTTTGGTGGAGGGGAAAAAAAAAAAATTGGTTTCATTTTGGTGTGAGTATGAGGGGGCTACTAAGGTGAAAATGTCCACTGGGCAACTGAATATAGAGTTCTGGAGTAATCCACTGCTCTATTTGTCCTGTGTGAGGGCAATTCATTGCCTAGCTTTGGGGAACATTCCTTGGGGGATAATAATATACGGCTGGCCCAACTTTATAGGGCTGACTAAATTAAAAGATGCTTACTCCTTGGAAGGAAAGTTATGACCAACCTAGATAGTATATTCAAAAGCAGAGACATTACTTTGCCGACTAAGGTCCATCTAGTCAAGGCTATGGTTTTTCCAGTAGTCATGTATGGATGTGAGAGTTGGACTGTGAAGAAGGCTACGCGCCAAAGAATTGATGCTTTTGAACTGTGGTGTTGGAGAAGACTCTTGAGAGTCCCTTGGACTGCAAGGAGATCCAACCAGTCCATTCTGAAGGAGATCAGCCCTGGGATTTCTTTGGAAGGAATGATGCTAAAGCTGAAACTCCAGTACTTTGGCTACCTCATGCGAAGAGTTGACTCATTGGAAAAGACTCTGATGCTGGGAGGGATTGGGGGCAGGAGGAGAAGGGGACGACCGAGGATGAGATGGCTGAATGGCATCACTGACTCGATTTCCGTGAGTCTGAGTGAACTCCGGGAGTTGGTAATGGACAGGGATGCCTGGAGTGCTGCGATTCATGGGGTCGCAAAGAGTCGGACATGACTGAGCGACGGAACTGAACTGAACTGAACAGCCATGTATTCATCTTTACAACATTCTTAAACTGAAGACATTCTATTAACCCAGTGTCACAGATGAGGAAGCTGCAAAATAGAGAGTGTAAGTCATTTCTCCAGTGCAGCACGCTAGACGAGTTCCAGAGAGAAATTTTCACTACCCAAGCAGCATTTCCCATATCCGTGATTTCAGGCTTCTGTGGCTTAAGTTCCCTTTCTGAGAGTTTATCTACCTGTTCTGGGAACTGGAAGAAGAGAAAGATGCTGTGGATGCAAATGCAGGTGAGCACCCGCTGTGTTGTAAAATTCCTGTCGCTTCGACCTTTATAAAATTTGTATACTTATTCTTGACTTGAAGGCTCTGCAAGACAGTTCATCCTCCAGTGCCTCACTTTGCTTCACTATGGTATGGATGGATAAAAATACTTGCTTCCTCAGATGGTTGAGAGGATTAAATAGGCTCATCCATCTACCATACTCATTCCTCCATCTACAGCATTTATTCCTGACACAGAAATTTGAATGAAGACAATGATCCCGCAAACAAGGAGGATGATGGTGAGGATGACTACCTATTTATCTCTATCCTATTTTGCTCAATGGTTTACAGAAGAAACGCCAGGTCAAGCCCTGCCCTTCTAAGCCACCATCAGAGAGAAAGAGAGTAAATTATTGCTAGTTTGTCAAGATTTAGAATTTGGAGGTCTCTGGCCTCTGCTTTTTTGGGAAATACAGGGAAGGAGTACTGTGATGGCAAATTAAGGAGCAAGAGAAAGGACCTTTTGTCAGGGTCCAGGCAATCAGAAAAGCTCATTGCCCCTCAGTTAGCCTCCAATAGCCCTAAAACTGATAAAGGGAATGAGACTTTACAAGACGAGGAGTTAAAGGACATAGAAATCCAACGCTCTGGGCCTCAGGTGGGCCTATTCAGGTACCAGTGAAAGCCTGAACTGGGTCTTATAAGGGAAGAAATTCTAGGGGAACAGCCCAAGAATTTGCAGGACAGCCTTTGTTTGGACTTTTAAAACCAAGGGAGGAAAATGCTGGAAACATAAAAGACCAACTTGGACCATCTGGTTCTGTAACAGTCTCCCATCAACACGTCCTCACTTGATGAGGCCAATATAATAAATGAGGATAGATGTGCTTCGCTCCTGTCAACAGCCATACGAGAGGAAAGATAAGAGAAGCTTTTGAAATCATAGAGATCTTTTGGCTTTAGCTATTCCAGAGGCAATTAGTTCCATATGGGAAGCAAATCCACACGGATAGATTTAACTATCAATTCTGTAGCTGCTTATCACAAGGCAGTATATTTTGAAACACACAAAAGCCGGATCCTTTTACTGCGGCACCTGCTTTTGCCCAGACCAGGCAGCAGTGAACTGGCCCTAGATCTCTGATATTCCACATGTAAACTCATTTTAAGGAAATGAATTAATTATCCCTGGAATCAAGATTAATAATAATAAATTGCTTTTTAAAAACAAGTCAAATCGGGGCAACACTACTTGCATGGGATTCTAAAATGCTTATAACACAGCTTGATAAGTCCTATGGTGCTGGGAAAGATTAAGAGCAGAAGGAGAAGGGGGGTGACAGAGGATGAGATCGTTAGATGGCATCACCGACTCAATGGACATGAATTTGAGCAAACTCTGAAATTTAGTGAAGCACAGGGAAGTCTGGTATGTTGCAGCCCATGGGATCGCAGAGAGTCAGACATGGCTTAGCAACTAAACAACAAATACACCCTAACATCTCTTCTTGTGCCGTGGTAAATAACTAACTAAGAGATCCACTGAAAAAGACTTTCCAACTGTCAAATATTCTCTGCTGGAACTTACAGTGGATAACTCTGAAGAAAAGAAATTAGACTGCAATAATTCCTCCCTCCAGCTTCCTGCAAGCTTTCCCTTATAAGTATTCTTATTTTTACCCATCCTTCTGCTTTAAGAGAGTAAGAAAAGAAGGTGAAGGGGAAAAGAGATAAAATAAGGAAGAAGTGAACGCCAGAAAGAGTAAAAGGAAAGCTGGAGAAAAAAAGAGAAAAACAGAAAAGCCAAAGAGGAAGAGAGAAAACTCCAACCACCTCTTGCTCCTGCCCCCATTTCTTCCATTCTTTCAAGATCTGTTTCTCTCTAATAACTACTCCCTCGTGTGCATGGTGAGAAGCAGGGCACATGAGACGTAGTGGCAGGAGTCAGCCCTGACAGGTCACACAATTCTCAAAGCCAAGCAACCTCAAGGCTCAGAAGATTTCTGAAAATACCCATAGGACAAACCCATGGCCTTGAGGATTTGGGAAAAAAAAAAAAAATTCAACCCATTATTCAAACATTTTGTGTGAAGCAAAATGCAGTGCATTTTGTCAGGCCATTTCCCCTTAATTTCCAAACCCATGTGTATTTCCAAGGGAATGTCATCCATATGTTTCTAATTCATTTACATTTAAATCATCATAATGCTGTTTTGCTGAGCTATTTGATGTCCAAGAAGCCTATGAGGCCTTTTACAAGCCCTTTTAAAGGCTTTCTCCTTTGAACCTACAAGTCATGGTTTTCCTGTACAGAATGTGAATTAAAATAAAGAAAGGTTATAGTTTCTCTTCAAACTAAATTCCTCTGTATTTAAATGGATAATAATAATGACAACCATTAAAATAAAATGATCTCTGAGGCAACCTTACATATAAATTTAGAGAAATCTACCAGGTGGAAAAAAAAATGTTCTGACTTTTCCAATGCAACAGCCATGAATAGGAATGGTTAGGTTCTACTTTGTTTGCAGATTAAGTTTAAAATGTTATTTGCTTTTTAAACCTGCTGATTTTTCTAAGGCCTAACCTACTTACTTTCAGACTTTGAATACATTCATGGATAATTATTGTGACTATACTATAATATTTTTAAAGGAAGTTTTGAATGCCTTTGTGCTCAAATCACCTAGGTCCTCAATAAATTTATAACATACTAGAACATTGACTTGTTCTTTAAAAAAGTAACAATCACACTATCATCTACCATGTAATTGGCACACTGATATGAGCTGGGCACTATATGGCTTTATACATACTACTTAATTTAATATTTATAACAAATATAAGTTTCTCATGATGGCAACCCATTTCATGACTGCTACCTGTTTCTTGTAGTTGCTTACCCATTGTGCAAAAACTCAGGTGCAAAATTTGGCCAAGTTACTTGATTTAAGGAAACTTGTTGAAATTCATACAGCCAGCAAGCAGAAGAATAGATATCTAGGGGTTAGCAACTACTACTTGTGCAGCCTCCAGAAGGGCTGCTCTTAAAATAGGAGGAGTCTGGAAAACGTAGGATAAACTTTTGTTTACTGAGTTTCTACTATCTCTCAGCCACTGTGCTAAGCACAGTGGAAAACAAAAACAAGCAAAACATCACCCTTTTACTTAAAGAGCGCGGAGTTTAGCGATCTGGAAAGACGTTATTGTCAATTGACACGCAATTGACACTGCTTGACTATAGCCTATAATTACATTGGGAAGAGACTGGAAATTAGGTTGTACAGAATAGTGCTGGGAAATGGGGTTCATGATGCACTTAGAAGAACCAAGAATACACAAAAATCACTTAGGATTAAACCTGTCCCACAGGTTAGTATACATAAGTTTACTACTTCTATAAGGTTTGGAATTTGTCCTGAAAACAAGGACCAGATGTTTTGTTTTCTTGGAAAAGAACTTTGTACAGCAGAGCAAAGAAAGAATTCGAAGACACTTAAGATGGGGAAGCCAGCTAGGAGACTTTTTCAATAATCTAGTGATGGATGGAAGGCAGTGGGCTGGGGAAAAGAATTAATTATAGAGAACCTTACATTTCACATTTTCTAAATAATTTTGAAACACTTGGCCTTTTAAATAAGAAAAGCTCATTTTGCAGTATTTGCTGAAAACTCAGAATTTCTCTCTCATTTCCCAATGTAATGTCTATGCACCCACCAATATACACATTGGTCATCTACAATAAACACTAGCTTAATGATCATCTAAGCAGAAATGCTTCTTTCTGCTTCTTTCAATTCAAGAATGGTTTCTCACTGGGCTTTGTCTTTCTCCACTGATATTGAGAAAATGATCTAACAAAATGACTTTTCAAGAGAAAAAGAGAAAAGAACGAACTCACAAGTAGAAAATGGCTAAATTATTTATATACAGTAGGTTTATTTCCCCCTAATGGAAAATCATCAATCACACCAGTGTTATATGTATTGAGTACGCAGAGTCATCGATTTGATAGTTAAGAGATCTCAAAATATCTGCCCATCCAAACATCTCTCCCTTGTTAGTTTAGCCTTAAAAACAGTAGTTTATTTCTTTAAAAAAGGTCTTTGGGTCTTTTATGATTTGGGACTTGGGTTTGAAGGGTGAAGAGGAGTTTTCAAAAAGTAGCTCATTAATATCTTAACATTGCGAGATGGGCACTATGACAAATGAGATAACTGAATTAACTGGATACACTCCAGTATCTTAAATCTCTCTTCTCTTTCTCTCATCCCAAAGTCTCTCATTTGGTATCATTGCATTTACTACAGTATTTCCACTTGTTCATTTCCTGTCATCACCCTCTCACCGGGACCCTGCCTCTCAGCTTTTAATCTTGTCCTGTTGCAATCCCTTCTCCACACAATCCCCAAACAACTGCCTACAAAAATAAGATAAATGATATAGCTTAAAACCTTTCAACGACATGGCATATTACTGCTTCTCACTGTGCTCATAACAGTGAAACTTTGATCCAGTTCCAGCTAAGCCCCAAGTTCCATCACCCTGATGGCTTCTCCCCGTCAGTGAACTCCAGCCCCTCCGGCTGTCCTGCTCAGCACACCTCCTGAGGCTTAGATCTCAGCTCTGATGTCATCTCTAGAAAGACCTCTCAGCAACGCAGATGAAGCACTGAGTGGGAAGACCCAAGTGTGGGACTGAATCAATAATGGTCCTAACCTGAATGCATTAAACACACACATGCACATCCACACTCACACCCCACCACGGAAGAGAGAAACAGAGTTCAGTGATACTCTCCTTTCAATGAACCATCAGTGTGCTACTGGATTGGAAAACCAAATACACGTCTTGTGGGTCCCAGTCAAATAAGGCATAAGTTTACATTTAAACTTATAAACTCCATCATATCGCCTACCTGGCTTGTTTCATTGCATTTTTCACACTAGGAAATCTGGTTTATGTCTGAATTAACTAATTTTTTGAGAAAGCAGGCACTTTAAAAGTAAGACCCTGGCAAAACCAATACAATATTGTAAAGTAAAATAAAGTAAAAATAAAAAAATTTTTTTAAATAAATAAAAGTAAGACCTTATCTCTCTTATGCATTTCATTATCACCAGCACAAAGAACAGTACCTGATGTAGATCAAGTTCTAAAGGAACTTCTGTTCAAAGAACATCTGAAAACTTTTGTCATTGTTAACTTTATAAGTCAGCTTGACTGGGTCACATTACCCAGATACTTGGTCATAAACTCCAGTCTAGACATTGCAGTGAAGGTATTTTTTAAGATGTGATTAATATTGAAATCTGTATACTTTAAATAAAGCAGATTACTTTCCATTTTTGTGGGTGGGCCTCTTCTAAACAGTTGAAGGCCTTAGGAGAAAAAGACTGAGGTCTGCTATGTGGTATGTAGTAAGTTGGTTCAGTCATGTCTGACTCTGCAATTCCATGGACTGTAGCCCATCTGGCTCCTCTGTCCATGGGATTCTCCAGGCAAGAATATTGGAGTAGGTTTCCATTCCCCCCTCCAGGGGATCTTCCTGACCCAGGGATCGAACCAGCATCTCTTGCATCTCCTGCATTGACAGGCAGGTTCTTAACCACTAGCACCACCTGGGAAGCCCAGGTGGAAGTTCTGCTAAGGAAGAAGAATTCTGCCACCAGACTGAATTTGGACTTGCAACTACAACATCAACTCTTCCCTGAGTCTCCAGTATGTCAGCTTGCTCTGCAGATTTTGGACTTGTCAACTTCCACAACCGCACGAGCCAGTTTCTTAACTCTCTGGCTTACACACACACACGCACATGCACACACACACACATGCACACACATACATGCATTTCCTATTGGTTCTGTTTCTCTGGAGAATACTAACACAGATGTGTGGACACTTGTGATCCAGTGAAGTTTACTAACCTCTTTAAATATTTCTCCTTCTACCCAGAATGCTCCAGTCAGGGTAAGAGCTGAGCTTAACTCTCTCTTTTCCAAACCCCCAAATTCTCTGTCTCATCTTTCTTCCCTGTTCATTTTCTTCTCCTCATATCCTTGCCATGTGACTTCCTGATGGAAGTGACTTCCATAATCTCTTCTCACATCATCCAAGCTTTCCATGTCACCCTAAGAAGGGCCTGTACCTCTAGGATTCCTTGTTGCTTTGATAAATACAATTTCATTGCTTTGCTTGCTTTTCTCCTGCAAAACTTCTGGTGGATAAAAAATTCCATGTTGCTTCATATACACACTTGGAAGTAAAATCAGAAGAATATAACATAACCGCAAAATGGGTTCATGCCAATCTGTCCTGTCAAATATTATAATGTTGAGAATTTTAATTAAAAAGAAGCTATCAAGAACATGTGATTTTTGATAGAGAATTTGAGATGTAAATGGAAGTTAACCATAAGAGCTTTCATTAAGGAGTCCTCTCTTCAATGAACTAGCTTTCTCAATACATTCAAACTGGTACCTGAACTGAAATGCAACTTTCTTTGGTGGCTTCATGTGTTCTTCTCACCAAAAGGACTTTGAGTCTCTTTTGAACAAAGACACTGTCTCTTACATAGTAATATGCAAATAGGGTTTCACAATCCCAGAGACCAGGGTTAGAAACATATCTCTCTCACTTACAACTATGTTCCCCAGTCATATGATTTACTTTGTTTAATGTGGAATAATATGACACTTATATGATACGTTTAACAGTGCTTGGTTCCTAGTAGATGGTCAACAATTGCTAGTGTCTATCCTTGGAGATATAGTTTAACTTCCATAGTACCTAACAACATAGCACATAATAAAATAAAATCATTATATACGAAATGAAATTAAAATGATAGGAGGCACTTTTCTTTCTTATATTTCTAAGCTACACTGAAACATCACTGTATAGAGTTTTCTGAATTTGTATGATCCTGTTTTATTATTAGATAAGTCTTCCCTGCATACATGACATTTCAGTGTTTCTGAAAAGTATATATAAATTGCAGTCTTGATAAAAGTACTACTTTATTCTTAACATTGGATTCATCTATTACCTTTACTTTAAATTCATGTATGTCCTAAAAATGTCAGGTTTCAAAATTTTGTGTAAACTTGATTCTTTCTAGTGAAAGTGCAAGTCACTCAGTCATGTCCGACTCTTTGCAATCCCATGGACTATACAGTCCATGGAATTCTCCAGGCCAGCATACTGGAGTGGGTAGCCTTTCCCTTCTCCAGAGGATTTTCCCAACCCAGGGATCAAACCCAGGTCTCCAATATTGCAGGTGGATTCTTTACCAGCTGAGATACAAGAGAAGCCCAAGAGTACTGGAGCAGGTAGCCTATCCCTTCTGCAGGGGATCTTCCCGACCCAGGAATCGAACCAGGGTCTCCTGCATTGCAGAAGGATTCTTTACCAACTGAGCTATTAGGGATTCCTTCTACTTAGGGATAAATAGTGATAGATGTACAGGAATCATTTTTCTTAAAAACTTTAGGTTCAAATCTCACTAGGGCCATATTTGATATGAGCAGCCACTTTAAATGCAAGAAAAAAAATCAAACACACATTTCTTCTAGACAAAAATAGTTACTGTAAAACTGTATTAATGAAAATATTCTAGCCTTTGAACAAGAGGCTCATCAACTAGAAAAACTAAAATTAATAATAAATTTCTAACTTAAAAGACATATATATATATATATATATTTCAATTTATTCAGTTGGCATCTTTCTTGTCAGCGGCAAATAGAAGTTTGAGACTGGTTTGATCTTGTTACAGAAGAAATTTCTCTATTTAGTGAAAAGCCCAGGAGACTCTTCCAACTCTAAGATTTTCAGCTCTATGATTTAGTTACTCCAGAAAATTTTTTAAGAGTTCATTCCTAGTATTTCTTATGTCCTCATTTTTGTTTGGTGTTATACAACTATGACCTCAGTGTTGAAAACCCAGAGTATTTTCCCCCACTCATTTTTTTTTTTGTATTTTAAAAAACAAGAAGAAAAAATAGAACTACACAAGTGTTACTGAAATTTTACAGGCTAATTCCAGTTAACTCTACAGTTATACAAATATATAATAGAATTAAGCAATATATAAAAAACATCTGCTTATATCACCACAGAGTTACATAATGCCTTCTGTATGATTTTCAAAAACCATCTTGAGAACTAAAGCTAAAGTATTAAAATATAAAGTATGTCCTAAATGACCTTTATTAGATGTTCTAGCGTAAGAAATTTGAAAAAGAAGCCCAGGAGTGTAAACAGATATAATACATGTAAAGTCCCTGTTATTTATGCTTGTTTTAAATGCTGGATTAAACATTCATATGTCAACCTGATCTTATAGAAGACCAAAGTAAATAGTGTTTTCAAAGTTAAATGCTCGACACATGAGGTTACTAATTCTTCTGGAGTTAGAGAATAGCATTTGCTTAGCAAAAGGCAACCTAGGTTCTTGGAAAATTCAGATGTGTCGCTAGATCTGAACTGACACAAATGAATTTTTAAAACCTGCAACTAGATTCCAAATTCCAAAGAAATCAACAGTCCTCTTGGATGCTAATTTCCTAAAAACGTGTCCTGTTTGTCCTGGATTAGTGAAATAAGCACATTATATTAGAAACTGCAAATGCATTTATTTTTTCTAACTCCATGGGAGAAATAAGACAACCTGAATTTTGAAGGGTGAACAAGGAATATCTGTGAATCCTGTTGTCGTGTCCATGGATGAGCACACTGGTATACAGGGTTCCAGCTGAGCCTCTGAGATTTGAGTCAGGTTTCCCTGGCTGGCACCTTGACATTGCCTAGTGGTGTATCTGCAGGGGAATGGAAGACCTTGCTACAAAGAGAAGTTCTGCCTGAGTAGCAAGTCTCCCCAGAGGGATCCTAACCTGCATGTGTCTGGGAAACGAGGAGCTCCCTAAACAGTCTGCCGTGTTTCTTATTCACAAGAAAATCCAACAGTCCCTGCAGAAGAACCAGTGAACAAGAATTGGAAGGACTGAAGGTCATCCTCCTGGAAAACTGAGCCAAATGATCTTGAGTAGAGGAAGTAAAGGTAAATATCTGGAAGCTGGAAACTCACTAAGTTAAAGGAGAATGAAGGTGCTGCTTGGGTTGTATAGTAGGAAATTTTATATATATATATCTTTTTTTTTTTTTTAAGCAGAAGGTACAATTCTTTGTTGTTCAGTCACTCAGCCATGTCCGACTCTTTGTGACCCCTTGGAATGCAACATGCCAGGCTTCTCTGTCCTTCACTCTCTCCAGTTTGCTCAAACTCATGTCCAATGAATCTACTTTTAAATACACTGTCTAGGATTATCCATAGCCTTTCTTCCAAGGAACAAGCGTCTTTTAATTTCATGGCTGCAGTCACTGTCCACAGTGATTCTGGAGCCCAAGAAAGTAAATTTTCTTGGCACTATTCTTAGGAAAATTTAAATGTTCTCTGATACAATGAAGTATATCTGGTTTTTGACCCCAGCCCAGAGCTTCATTGAAATTGGAATTTACTTAGTGATAGTAGTAACTTTGTTTGCTCACTCATGTGAGCACCTAATTAGATTCGGCATAGGAACATGTCACCAGAAAGACCAATCGTGTGATTAGATGGTTGGAGCTTTGGGGCCACTTGATCTTGATCTCCAAAGAGGTAAAAGGGACTGGAGGTTGAAGTTAACCACATGATCAATGATTTAATCGATCATGCCTATCTATGTGTGGTGGCAGTTTAGTGGCTAAGTCATGTCCAACTCTATAGACCCTATGGCTCCTCTGTCCATGAGACTTTCTAGGCAAGAATATAGGAGTAGGTTGCCATTTCCTTCTCCAGGGCATCTTCCAGACCTAGGGACCAAACCTGGGTCTCCTGCATTGCAGGCAGATTCTTTCCTGATTGAGCCACGAGGGAAGCCATGCCTAGGTAATAGAAGTCCAATAAAAACTCTGTGCAGAGGCTCAGAAGAACTTCCCAGTTGGTGAACACACTGCTGTGCTGAGAAGATAAGCTATGATTCCATAGGAGGCAGGCATGGAAGCTCTGCACCTGAGACCCTTCCAGACCCTGTCCTACATTACCCTTTGTAATAAAACTTCAATCATGAGTATGATGCTTTCAAAGAATCCCATAAGTCTTTCTAGAATGTCAATCCTGATGGGGTTATAAGAATCCCCAAATGTACAGCCGGTCAATCAGAAGCACAGGTAGCCCAGAAGCTTTAGCTGGTATCTGAAGTGAGGGCAGTTTTGTGGGAGACTGAGCCTTAATACCTATGAAATCTGAAGCTAACTCTGGGTCATTTGAGCCAGAATTGTATTGAAGTACATCCACTTGGGGTGAAAACAGAGCATCTCTAACCTAGAGAATTAGCTCATGTTCCTTTAGAGACAACAGTAATACACATTCATAGAGCCAGGCTCTCTGTCCCATCTCCATGAAATCAGAAGCGCAAGTCAATGCCATCTCCTGTGGTTGGGAATACATCTAAGCCTGATGTTGGGCTCAAAGCAAGAACAACCAGGCCCTTATTGGAGAGGGCAGAGCAGGAATCTAGGGCACACACCAGACCTGAAGTCATCAGAGATGTACATATGCCACGACAATGATGTTTAAATAACGGTGAGGCAAAGGAGATGACCCTGGAATGGTCAGGAAATGGGGGTAGGATATAGTAAGAAATGAGCCTCACACTTAGGTGCAGGCCACGCTGTTATCAGGCAGTGAGTAGTTCTAATATCACCTAAGAGGCATTGGAAGTAAAATCTTCTAGGCTTGAAGGTTCCAGATTGAGAGGACAGCCAAAAGGAGTGGCCAAATCATCAAATCCCCCCATCATCTCTCAAAGGATAGAGAACTTACGTGCACCAAGAGACCTCAACAGCAGGGAGCCAGGCAGAGACTGAAGTGAGAGAGAGAGACTGTGTCTCTAAATTAGCTAACATTAGTTAATGTCTAGAGTAATTTAAAAAAATCCACCATATTAAGTGACAATAATAATGAATATTTACAGAATATTTTCTACATCCTGGACAATCTGCCAAACATTTTACATGTATATTCTCAGTTAATTCTTACAACAGCAGCAGCAGGTAGATACTATATTGTTCCCATTTTACACAGAAGAAAATCGAGGCATGGAAATAAGTGCCTGAGAGCCTGAAAGGCTGGAGGAGACGGGGGTCCAGAGAAGCACAAGGTGCCCTGCAACTGGGACGATGATCCTTGTGTTTAGCTGAGAAAGAGTTAGGATGAGGTCAGGGAATGGAAAAAAAAAAAAAAAGCAGTGGTGAATGCAGTTGCTATTTGTTTGTTTGTTTTGCTATTTTAAAAAATATAATATGGCTCACCAAATTGATCACGTAGTCAACAGAATCCTGTCATTATGGATTGGAAAACAAAAAATCAAATGATTTTCAGTCTGAAGATTTTCTTTGCAAAGACATTCTCTGGATACTTTCCCAAAAGGAAAGTATAACAAAAGACCGTATATGCCCTTGACTGTATCACTCCAATCAAATAATAATCTAGGCTTCTTGAAGACTGAAAACAACATCAGGGAAGAACTCAGGAGCGGCACAATCCAGTGAAGGGCCTTGGCTGAGTCCTGGTATTTTCAGTCCCTCTGAAGATTCCCACACCTTGTGGACATATGAAAGGGCTTAGTATTTCGGAGGTTTTATTACCAAATCATAAATATTTTATTTACCCGAACCAGTAAGGAAGGAAGAAACGAGGGGGAATTTGGGCAGCTTTCTGAGGAAATCCTTGCCAAGGCCCCATTTGCATTGACTTTGCCCAGCACTCAAAAGCACTTTTGTTTTGTTTTAAATCTTTCATTCTGTTGGAATACAGCCATCAGGTATGCAGTGCAGATAAACTCATCTGCCAATATCCGGGTTTAAATCTGAAAAATAAACACATCAGTGAACTTGATCAAGGTAACATCTTTCATGTTAGCAACTGCTTTGCTGCCTCCTAAGATATCTCAGCAATGGAATCAATATGAATGCTGTGCTTATAAAGACAAATCTACTGACCCACCACCATCTGGGTGACCGCTTTGACAGTTCTCTTGAACATGAGAAAACTGGTCCCCACTCAAGTCTGTTGACCAGACCCCAGTGCACCCTGGGAAAGAGCATGCCGAATGAAATGGATAGGCTGAGGTGGGAAAACAACCATGTAACTCATTTCTGTAGGGATGGAATCTTGACTTTGCCTTTGAAATTGTTCTAACTGAAGCCATAGAGTCAGTCTTCACATCATGACTCAGTTGTTACATTCCTATTGTTAGCCTCTGTTCTTTTCAATCTCTACACATCTTTCAGACCTGCCTTTACTAACATGAAATGCTATCATGCCACAGCTTAAAAACCCTCAATGGCTTCTCTCTGCCTCCAGCACAAGCAGACTGAAGTTTAGCTTGTGGGGAATTATGACTACTGTTACTGAATTAGTTTCTAATACTGAAAAATCAAGAGACTTTACCTTTTACATATACGTATTTCTGTCTTTTCTTGTTAAATAGAGACATGTAGAAATCCTGCGGCCCTAGCCCCACCTGAACTGGAGCTAAGTGGCCACTATCCTCTACAAGACAGGGCATTCACACTGTGGCTCACCACAGTTCACATCAGTTCAGTTCAGTCGCTCAGTCGTGTCCGACTCTTTGCGACCCCATGAATAGCAGCACGCCAGGCCTCCCTGTTCATCACCATCTCCCGGAGTTCACTCAGACTCATGATCTTCCCAGATTCACATTTGTCAGCTACTACTTACTGGGCTGTTTGTTTGGGCTTCCCTGGTGGCTCAGCTGCTAAAGAATCCACCTGCAATGTGAGAGACCTGGGTTCGATCCCTGGCTTGGGAAGATCTCCTGGGGGAGGGAATGACTACCCACTCCAGTTTTCTTGCCTGGAGAACTCCACGTACTGTATAGTCTGTGGGGTCACAAAGAGTTGGACATGACTGCTTGTTTAATTTTAGAAAGATAGACAAATATTCCTGTGCACATTCGTCAAGTGGACACACAGCAAACAGCAAAAGCAAATGAACAAACAACAAAAGGAAAAAAGAACCACATTGATTTGTTACATTTTGCCCATTTCCATGGTGTAAACCCCTCTACCATGCCAGATTTAAGCGACCAACATGAAATCATTGAATTCAAAGTTGAGAACAGATGTTAACAGTCCACTCCCATCCCAGCTCCAGCACATCACTGTGATAAATACAAAGAAAGGTACACGGTTCAAAATTAGAAAACAAAACAGAAAGAAGTAGCTTACATCCTCCCCTATTCTCACTTTATCTGCCTGGCCCAGGTGGACCCTTAGGTGTACAGTTCTTGTGAGTGATCCAATAAAATTCAAACCACTTTAAATGGCCAACAAATCTCTTCACAGTCTGACCTCAGCCTAAACTTGTAACCTTTTTACTTCCATTGCCCACAAAACCTATTCAAATGGGTTGTTGCTGGTCCCTGCACATACTGAGAAGTTTAATACATTTATGTCTTCATGAATGATATTCCCTATACCTGGAACACCATTCCCATCTTCCACTCCTATTATACGTTCTCTTTGAAACTTTCTTTAGTGATGCTCCTCCTCCAGTGTGCTGTGCACAGTCGTGTGTGACTCTGAGACCCCATGGACTGCCAGGCTCCTCTGTCCATGGGATTTCCCAGGCAAGAATACTGGAGTGCCATTTCTTCCTCCAGGGAATCTTCCCGACCCAGGGATCAAGCCTGGGTCTCCTCTGTTGCAAGCAGATTCTTTACCATCTGAACCACCAGGGAAACCCCTGGTGATGCTGGGCAGAGTTAAATACCATCTCTGCTTCTATATCACTTTGCATTTGGGGTTGTAAATTGTGAGCTCTCTGAGAGACCATATCTTATTTATCTGTGTATTCAAAATGCCTAGCATGCACTAGATCTCTGATAAATGCTTATTGAAAGCAAAATATGTGAGCCTTAAATGAAGACTTAAGTTTCATTTTCAAAATGATACAATGCTCACACACACACACACACACACACACACACACACACACACACACACAATGGGCCAAAAAAGTTGCTCAGGTTTTCCCATAAGATGTTACAGAAAAATCTGAATAAACTTTTTGGCCAGCCCAGTGTATATGGTAATATATACGTTTCCTTGATTTCTTTGCCAGTTTTCTATAGAATACATGCTAGAGAAATAAGAGTGTTTATCTTGTAACCTCTAACTGGCCAACTGTCACCACTATCAAGTAGCATATTTTCATAAAAGCTAACATGGAGACTTCCTTTTGACACACAGCTCCTGAGAAATACAAATTTGGCATTCCTCATCACAAGGCCAGCATGTGGGTTTATACAGAGCTGCTGATTCTAAAGCACTGAATTCAGATAGAATTTAGCTCTTCAAAACACAGCAGTCAAATACACATGATGAGAAATGGATTGAAGAGATGGCTGGAAATGACAGATTTAAGAAGATTTCTTCCTGTCTTAACTACTATATTGAAAAACATCCACATCTTTTTTTTTTTTAACTAATGTGTCGCCTAGCACAAAAGTTCTCAAAGTATTTTGTTTCAGAACCCTTTAATGTGTTTTAAATTATTGAAGACCCACGGAGAAATTTTGTGTATATGGGTTATATTTATCAGTAATTATTCACTGTACTCAAAACAGAAAATGTTAAACATAAGAATCCACAAGCACACATATCATTAGCCATCAGAAAGATGATGCCATTAGATATTATGTAGCCTCTGGGAAATTCCACTGCATAGTTGTGGGAGAATAAGAGTGAAACATGAACATCATTTTTGGTAATATTATGAAGATAGTCTTGACCTTGAAGATCTCTTAAAGGGATCTTGGGAACTTTTAGGGATCCCTGGACCACACTTTGTATACTGCTGGCCTAGCTCTTTAGGTTCAAACAAATACATTTGCTGAATAAATTAAATAGTGATAGCTTAAATTTATGGACAATATTTGCTACCAACATTACATTTATCCAACTGCCTTTAATGAATAATGATCAGAGCCTGCTTGTTTTTGCACTTTTATTGCCATATCAACCAAGCAATCAGTTTCAGTTACTAGCCAATAGACTATGAAACAGAAAACCCTTGGGACAACAAGGAAAAAAGTATTATGAAAAAACAATTACCTACCTTGTTTGAAATCCTTGTTCATTATGATGTAAAAAGAGATAGATAGAAAAAAGAGGGGAGAAAGGGACATGTTTGATGGATCCAGTGAAGGCTGAAATTACCCATCTTCACAACCACTAAATCAATGGTTTCATTATTGCTTTCAGATTCATACCATTATGAGATCTCATCTAAATAGAGAAAGTCTAAATTGGCCTAGCTATAGTATTTGTTGTTAAGTTTACAAGTGCTACGTTGGACACAGTCTCTTATAAAACTCCTTTAGATACATGCAGAATTGCCTTGGTTTACCTAGTTTTTCCATAGGTCAGATTCATTTTCCTTTCCACCTCAAGTTCATTTCAATGTAATAAATGTGCAAATAAAGGTATAAATAAATGATAATGAGACCTCAAGTTGCTAAGTATTTTTCTTATATATTATTTAAGCTGAGACTCCGAATAGAAGGACACAAAGTTTTCTCTAGCAAACTGTGTAAATATCTCTCAAACAAGGATTTGAATCCATATACTTCTTCAATAAAATAGCCATTGCTGTCTTGCTTTGAGCGTTTTTTACAATTTTCAGCCTGTAGCACATTTCATGTAGATTAGAGAGTCAAATAAATCATTCCAGTAGAGGACAAGCTTGAAGTGTCTGTTGGGGAAATAACTTTTCCATTTATTAATATTAATTTTTAACTTTACCATATGTTCAGCTCATTTTCCACCTCTGAAAGTGAGGGTTTGTGGCGTGCGTGTGTTTTTCTGAATAGTTGAAAGAATGATGTTACCCACCCAGTGGTCAGTTTATAGCCTTCCCATTCCCAGTTCTTTATCCTGATTTTAGCTCAATCCCAGGTATGGCCACATTCTGGTAAATCCCTTAAGCAAGAAACACTGCAGCCAATTTAAACAAGAGAGAGGGCGGGAGTGCTGCTGTGAAGTCAGTTATGCCAATGGGAAAAACCAAATCAACTATTTGCCAATACTCTGTGGCCTGAAGGTTAATGTAGTGTCCAAATAGAACTTATAAAATGAGCCTTAAAAATGAAGCATCACAGAGTAGGGAAAAGAAACCACCAACTTAAGGTGATGAAATGTTTTTCTATTTCAACACTGAGTTGTATCTTCAGAATGTCAAATAAACACAACATATCAGAAATGTGTCTCATGTTGGTGATCCTTCACAAGACCAGATTGATATTGGTTATAGGCTTAGATATGATTTACTTTCAAGTGGATTTATATTTGCATTAAATAAACCCAATAAGATGACGTTGTGCATTCAAACCTATTTGCCCTTTATTGATGAACGTACAGTGGTTGTTAAATTTAGAAGGAGAAAACTTTCTAAATTATCAGACTAGGAGAGGGTGGCTATGAATTTGGTTTTCAGAAACAATTTTATTAAGTAATCAGTTGGTTTAGACAAAAAGGAACTTCAAAATGTTGTGAGACAGAAACTATTCTGGCATTAGCTCCTCATATTCTCCACCCTACCCTCCTCTTTCCTCTAAAAGGAGTTTCTGTACAAGTCAGAAGTAGGCAAAGAGACACTTAAAAAGAAGAAAGAAAAAAATAGTATGAAAAAAGAAAATGTTTTGACTAACTAAAAAAACTACTGGGGATCATAGCTTTTGTCAGAATGACACTAAAATAGCTTGTTTAAAAGCAGATGCATACTAATAATACCACATGTACTTAGCTAGTTCAGACATATATTATATCATCTTCCTGAGTGTTTAAGAAGATTTTTACTAACAAAATAGTAACATCAACAGTCATTTATTTGCAACTGTACTTTGTGGTATTTAATCCTCACACTGACTCTGCAAGCTAGATGGTTGGGATTTGAACCTAGATCTTTCTCCCTCCAAATACTTCATGATTTTCACTAAGCAACAATCATGTCTAAGCCACTGCCAACTGGATAAGAAAACATATGCCTTATGGCCCCCATGCTTTTCATGTTAGAGTTACTAAGACTCACTCATCCAGGAAAGAGGGTTTGAGGAGGAGACTGGGGAGAAGACTATATTGTGGCTATTTATGTAAGGCGGATTCTGATGATAAGTTTCAGGTGTGACAAAGCCAACACTGAACAAACCTTGACTTCCTCTTTGCTGAGACACCAAAGACACATTGCTACTATGCCTATTATGCTGGGTTTTCTTGTAAGGGGAGTGAGTAAAGACCAAGATCCGGCACAGTCAGCATTTTACACATGACAGCTCTAGAAACTGTGGCTTTTACTGTTGATGAACAACGGCTGGAAGAGGACATCTCTCGATTTTCTGACGAAGATGACCAAAAAGAAAAACAGCCACCACCAAGACACTGCGTAAAGAGCTAGAAGATAGGCCAGTGTCATATCTACAGTGGGAAGTGAGTCTCATCTAGAAGATCTTCTAGCATGTGCCCAACATAAAGCCACATACTATCTGTATTTAGTCAGCGGTCATTTGCCACTTGGTTAACCAAACTCTCAACAGCGCTTAGTAATCGAAGCAAAAGTTGGGACTGGCAAATCTATTCTAACCCACTGAGATGTTAATAATAAATGGAGAGATTCATCTGCATCAGTATTACATTGTATTTATTTTGAGGTGTGAAATAATTCTTGTTTATCTTCCATGTGAAAGATAAAAGAACAATTTAAAGTGATCTCTGTGAAGACTTTCAATTCAGGCATTCAATGACATTTGAACTTCTTTAAAGGGATAGCAATAAAATACATTCATTTTCAGAAGTTTTAAGCATGAAACTGTATATTATAATTAAATTTTCTCACTGAGACACAATAAGTAATACAGGTAAAAGTGGAACTGCTTTGGTGAAACCTGATTGGAAAGGTTCTGGAGGCACTCCTCAATACTAGATCCCCCTTTCTGTCCCAACCACTCTCAAGAATAAAGTTTGATGGATTCTTCAGGAGTCCCTGGTGGCTCAGATGGTAAAGCATCTGCCTACAGTGCAGGAGAGCTGGGTTCGATCCCTGGGTCGGGAAAGATCCTCTGGAGAAGGAAATGGCAACCCACTCCAGCATTATTGCCTGGAAAACCCCATGGATGGAGGAGCATAGGAAATGGCAACCCACTCCAGCATTCTTGCCTGGAAAACCCCATGGATGGAGGAGCATAGTAGGCTACAATCCATGGGGTCACAAAGAGTCGGACACAACTGAGCGACTTCACTTCACTTCAGGAGTCCCCGGACTCAGTTCTTTAATATGATCAATAACATGATTGACTGAAATTTTTTTCTTGAAATTGGAAATCAACTATTATATGGGCTATAACTTTAGAGTGATTTTCAAAAAAAATAGCAAGAATACCATGATTCATACAATCCCATGAGTGCTGTCCATTTCAGGGTAGTCCAACTTGGAAACTAGACATTACTCCATTAACGAAGGCATTGTTCAAAGCAGTTTTGGAATGTCTGTTTTAATATTTTCTCTTACATATTCTTTTGGATTCTGTCACTATTGGCAAATCTTAGTCATTTGAAATTGAATTTAATCTTTTTGAATAATCGAAATCATTCATAACAAAGGTTGTCGATGGCAGTAAATGGTTTGTCAGAGTAACACTACTTACTGTTTTAATAGACTTGGCAAGTGACCTTAAAACTTTAAGATATTTTGTTCAGTTTAAAAACTTTTTTTTTTTTAGAAGAAAAAAATCCACATGAGATCTAAAAGCAATTTAGTTTGGAATAAGGATAGAATTTTACAAAGCAAGTTTTTGAGGATAACTTTGGGTAAATATATAAATTCTTGCTGAATAGTCTGACTTTTAAATAAACATTTTTTCAATATAAAAACAATCTACCACTACAAATCTTAACAGCTCAGTGTTTCCCATTTCAGACCAAAAGAAATTCTAGCAGTTCCTTCTTTATTATTAATGGTTATATAAAAATTAATTGGATCATTTCTGCATGGAACATTTACGGCCTTGAGAATTTTCTGTTAAAAAAGACTTGATTGGTTAAAAAAAAAAAAATGAGAGTTATAAGATGAGAAAACACTTCAGCAAAACTACCTCTGGATTGACTTTTTTAAACATTTTAACTTATGTTATTTAAAAATATTACTTAATAAGTTTATTTTAAGATACTGATTTTAAGGAGAAATAACACATTCTATCATTCAGAATATGACAGACTACAGACTAGTCAGCCTGGAAAGTCTGACTGCTTATTGGGAGGTCACTTAAGATTCAGATCTCGTTAAATGCTCCAGAGTGTCTACCATACATGTACAAAGTCATTTAATCCTCAAGAGAAACTTAGGAGGTACATGTTATCTCCACTTTAGAACTGAAAAAACAGAAAGAAACATTCAGAGAGGTAAAATAATTTTCCCATAGTTACATCCTAGAAAAATTGTCTTTTGGCTCCAGGCCCATCGTCCCTCCCACAACATCATTTCAATTCTGTGGCTAGAAAGGCCAGTATGCCAAATATCAGCAATAAGGGAAAATCAAGGAACATTAGAATCCTAATAGATTAGAATACAACATGAGGACTGTCTTAGGGTTCAGTTCTTCAGACAGGAAAGGCTGGTGGACATGTGATTTTGGTTTCAGTGAAAGGTACAGTCAGTCAGCTTATATAAAATGAGGCTCACGTTAGGTGAACAGAAGATCTGCTGGGAGAAAATAGGACCAGATCATGGATAACCTTTAAGACTTAGCCCACACAGTCTCCAACCTTTTTTCAAGGGACTACTGGTCTCTTTGGAGGAAAGAGGCAAAGGATTGGATTAATCTGAAGTGCTTTCTTATGCCCTGAGGACTTTTGAAGGTGAAGCGAAAACCAAGGCCGTGTGTCTTCCCTAACCAACACTCCTCAACTGTCTTCTCATCCATCTTTGCACTCCACTTTGTTCTTAAAATTTTTACCTATTAGGGGGAATATAAATTGGTATAGCCAATATGGGAAACACTATGGAGGTTCCTTAAAAGACTAAAATGTAAATACCATTCAGTTCAGTTCAGTCACTAAGTCGTGTTCAACCCTTTGCGACCCCATGAATCCCAGCACGCCAGGCCTCCCTGTCCATCACCAACTCCCAGAGTTTATCCAAACTCATGTCCATCGAGTTGGTGATGCCATCCAGCCATCTCATCCTCTGTCGTCCCCTTCTCCTCCTGTCCCCAATCTCTCCCAGAATCAGGGTCTTTTCCAATGAGTCAGCTCTTCACATGAGGTGGCCAAAGTATTGGAGTTTCAGCTTTCGCATCAGTCCTTCCAATGAACACCCAGGACTGAGCTCCTTTAGGATGGACTGGTTGGATCTCCTTGCAGTCCAAGGGACTCTCAAGAGTCTTCTCCAACAACACAGTTCAAAAGCATCAGCTCTTCAGTGCTCAGCTTTCTTCACAGTCTAACTCTCACATCCATACATGACCACTGGAAAAACCATAGCCTTGACTAGACGGACCTTGGTTAGCAAAGTAATGTCTCTGCTTTTGAGTATGCTATCTAGGTTGGTCATAACTTTCCTTCCAAGGAGTAAGAGTCTTTTTATTTCATGGCTGCAATCACCATCTGCAGTGATTTTGGAGCTCCAAAAAATAAAGGCTGACACTGTTTCCACATCTATTTCCCATAAGATGATGGGACCAGATGCCATGATCTTTGTTTTCTGAATGTTGAGATTTAAGCCAACTTTTTCACTCTCCTCTTTCCCTTTCATCAAGAGGCTCTTTAGTTCTTCTTCACTTTCTGCCATAAGGGTGGTGTCATCTGCATATCTGAGGTTATTGGTATTTCTCCAGGCAATCTTGATTCCAGCTTGTGTTTCTTCCAGTCCAGCGTTTCTCATGATGTACTCTGCATAGAAGTTAAATAAGCTGGGTGACAATATACAGCCTTGATGTACTCCTTTTCCTATTTGGAACCAGTCTGTTGTTCCATGTCCAGTTCTAACTGTTGTTTCCTGACCTGCATACAGGTTTCTCAAGAGGCAGGTCAGGTGGTCTGGTATTTCCATCTCTTTCAGAATTTTCCACAGTTTATTGTGATCCACGCAGTGAAAGGCTTTGGCATAGTCAATAAAGCAGAAATAGATGTTTTTCTGGAACTCTCTTGCTTTTTCCATGATCCAGCAGATGTTGGATCTCTGGTTCCTCTGCCTTTTCTAAAACCAGCTTGAACATCTGGAAATTCACAGTTCACGTTATTGCTGAAGCCTGGCTTGGAGAATTTTGAGCATTACTTTACTAGCAGAAATACCATATGATCCAGCAATTCTACTGCTGGGTATGTATCCAAAGAAAAAGCACTAATCCAAAAAGGTACATGGACTTCAATATTCATAGCAGCATTATTTAAACATCCAAGACACAGAAACAACCCAAATGCTCATCGACAGACAATCGACTAAGGGAAATATGGTATATATATATATACAATGAAATATTATTCAGCCATAAAACAGAATGAAATATTGGCATTTGCACCAACATGGATGGACCTAGAAAATATTATACTTATTGAAATAAGTCTGACAGAGAAAGATAGACACTATATAATATCACTTATATGTAGAGTCTAAAAAATAATACAAATGAATTTATATACAAAACAGAAGCAGACTCACAAACATAGATAATGAGCTATGGTTACTAAAGGGGAGAGTGACAAATTAGGTGTATGGGATTAACACATAAAAACTAATACACATAAAATAGATAAAACAACAAGGATTTACTGTGTATCACAGGGATTTATAATCTATAGTGGAATATAGTCCTGTAAAAAAAAAAAACTAAATCACTATGCTGTACATCTGAAACTAACATAACACTGTAAATAAATTAAACTTCAGTGTAAAAAGTCTTGCCAAGCAGAAGCAAACCACACCTGGTAATGAGTCTGTGCAACTCATTAGTACCAGGGTAGGTCAGCCAATGCCTCGGTGAAAAACAGTTGGGATAAATTAATGAATGCTAAACTCATAATAGATTACTAAAAGCCTAATATGGTATAGGGGGAAAAGCCTTATTCTTTGATCTTTAATCATTGAGAGGAAGAACTAAGTTTTGTTTTCCATCTTTCATTTAATCATTGTAATAACTAATGTTTTTAGAGATGCAGACTCAAAAAGACAAACTCATCCAGGTTCACGGATCCAGCAGCACTGAGACCTGGATTTCCATACGCTGTCACTTTCCTACACCCTGCTCATTAGATTCTTTCTTTCTTTCAGACTAAACAAATATTTCAACATAAGCAAACACACACACACACACACACACACACACACACACTTGGCTGCCAATATCGGGGAGCAAATCATGGACTGCATAGTCTGTGGACCTTCTACTATGAGACGGTTTTAAATTCTCAAATTTTACTTGCAAATCCTCTATGAACTGGTTTTGTACACTGTCATTTGCACCGTGCATTTTGGAATTGGTCTAAATACACAAGTGCTGTCAGAAAATGTTTTACCACAGCATTGCCACTATATGTAATTGCACATTAAATCACTAGACCTCAAGATACCTCAATACACTTTAAGAATTTCACTGATATCACACTCCAAATGAAGGTTCCTATCTGAAACAGATCAAGGGTATCATTTTGAGTTTCTAAGGAAAACTCAAAGATGCAGCTTCATTACAACAAATTCATCATTACAGGTTATTTGGTGAATAGGTATTACCTTTCTTGCCCACCAATTTCTACTAATTAAAAATACTGCTATAAAAGAAGGAAACTCTATCACAATAACATCACATGCTATCTATTTGCTTTTCGTGTTTGGAAAGTCTGATTATGAATCAGTGAGAGAGTCCAAGGATTTCATTCTACCTAACATTTGGTCTCTTTGGATCTTCTGTTCTCTCTCTTTCCTGATATTCTTACCCCCAGGTTACATGTGATTTCCCTTACTACATGATATGCAGTTTTGTTTCACAGTTACAATCACAGTTTATAATATTTCTTTTTAATCATAAATCATTAATATCATTCTCCCCTTTAGACTATAAATACCACGAGTATGCTGACTGCATCCCTAGCACCGTCTTGCTCAGTGGTTCAATAAGTAAATATCCGTCAATAAACAAATTGTTAAACATATTCCACAAGGTTATTGTGAGCTTAAAAAGAAAGATTGTTAATGTGAAAGTCCTTTGTAAACTCAGGAAAAAATGTACTGTAACTATAAGCTCTTCTTGATCTATTAGTCTTTTCAATCAATATCCAAAGTAGGAGGAAGTGATGCTACAGATACCATCAGACTGGCAAGTCCTCAAAAGTTTGGGGGCTTAAAGCTGGCAGTTAGCAAATGCTTCATCATCTCTGTTGGGGGAGAAGAAGAGAGAGAAGTGATTCATCTCTCTTCTCACCCCCAGGGGACAAGCAACTCACATAATTGCTTCTATAGGAGGGAAGAGAGAAAGAAGAAAACAATTCCAAAGACAGGAGACTGGTCCTTCAATATTAACTTCTTTGGGTATTCCTGTGACTACTACTATTTTTATGGGTGACACTTGAGGACCATCATAATCAAATTCACTGACAATCACATGCTACAGAAGAAAATTCTATAGCCTACAATTTATGTTTAAAACCCATCTATCTAGAGTTCAAAATACTTAATGCCATCTCTTAAAGTTAACCTAACTAGGAAAGTCACAAACACTGGCAATAATCACCTGAATCATTCCAGCTAGCATTGTTAAAAAGTAGGCGGGGAGAGTCTCCAACAAATGCATGGCACTCAGTCAATCAGAGCTTGGAGGAACGATTGTACACCTGGGGTATGTTTGGAAACTGATTGAAAACTGTGTGAGCAGCAAGCCATGAAGACCGTACCCTTGGGTTCCCCCTCTGTTTCTTCTTTTTTTTTTTTAATTTTTATTTTTTTTAATTTTTTAAATTTTAAAATCTTTAATTCTTACATGCGTTCCCAAACATGAACCCCCCTCCCACCTCCCTCCCCACAACATCTCTCTGGGTCATCCCCATGCACCAGCCCCAAGCATGCTGCACCCTACGTCAGACATGGACTGGTGATTCAATTCTTACATGACAGTATACATGTTAGAATTCCCATTCTCCCAAATCATCCCACCCTCTCCCTCTCCCTCTGAGTCCAAAAGTCCGTTATACACATCTGTGTCTTTTTTCCTGTCTTGCATACAGGGTCATCATTGCCATCTTCCTAAATTCCATATATATGTGTTAGTATACTGTATTGGTGTTTTTCTTTCTGGCTTACTTCACTCTGTATAATTGGCTCCAGTTTCATCCATCTCATCAGAACTGATTCAAATGAATTCTTTTTAACGGCTGAGTAATACTCCATTGTGTATATGTACCACAGCTTTCTTATCCATTCATCTGCTGATGGACATCTAGGTTGTTTCCATGTCCTGGCTATTATAAACAGTGCTGCGATGAACATTGGGGTACATGTGTCTCTTTCAATTCTGGTTTCCTCAGTGTGTATGCCCAGCAATGGGATTGCTGGGTCATAAGGTAGTTCTATTTGCAATTTTTTAAGGAATCTCCCCTAAAGTCAGGAACAAGACAAGGGTGTCCACTTTCACCGCTACTATTCAACATAGTTCTGGAAGTTTTGGCCACAGCAATCAGAGCAGAAAAAGAAATAAAAGGAATCCAAATTGGAAAAGAAGAAGTAAAACTCTCACTGTTTGCAGATGACATGATCCTCTACATGGAAAACCCTAAAGACTCCACCAGAAAATTACTAGAGCTCATCAATGAATATAGTAAAGTTGCAGGATATAAAATCAACACACAGAAATCCCCCTCTGTTTCACACAACACACCCAGCTTCAGGATGGGCTGTTAATTTTGATCAGGGACCCTACTCCCAGTCAAACAAGGGCAAAGCAGAGTGTGAGAGGTCAGATAAGAGGAAGCAAACCTGTGTTCTGTTTGCACTGGCACCATGGAGGGGTCATGATTTTGGAGCCAAGTAAGAGATAGCTTTATAATATCCTTGGTGAGGGAAATTCCCAGAAAAAGCCGCCTCTGAATATGTATATGTGGAGGCGGCATGGTTAATCATAATGGTGCACCCTGAAAGGGATCAAACCAACACCAACTGCTTTTGCTAGAAACAGAGGAGGTGTCCCTTTTCCCTATCCAGATGCAAATGGCTTCTGCAGAGAGCTGACTTCATTATATAAAGGACTGGTGCTGCCTGAGTCTGAGAGGACGATTACTAAGGGGCAGTGACCCTCTGTCTGATCTGAATATCGGCTTAACTCGGTGCTGAATAATGCATAGCTATATTTATGTTCTAATTTAAATATTGTTTAATATTTAACTTGCTATTGCCCATTCACTGTGTTAAAAAAAGCGATTCCTAAATAGCACGGACGTCATGGGTACTGTGAATGCAGTCATGTTGACAGTTAGGGTTTCTCAGAAAACTTATATGAACCTCAGTCATTGGAAAAGAATTGTGCTACCATATAGCACAGGAAACTGCTCAGTGTTACGTGGCAGCCTGGAGAGGAGGGAAGTTTGGGGGAGAATGGATACATGGCTGAGTCCCTTCACTGTTTACTTGAAATTATCACAACATTGTTAACTGGCTATGTTGTTCAGTCGCTAAGTCATGTCAGTCGTGTGGACTGCAGCACACTAGGCTTTCCCATCCTTCATTATCTCCTGAAGTTTGCTCAAACTCATGTCCATTAAATCCATGATGCTATCCAACCATCTCAACCTGTGCCGCTCCCTTCTCCTCCTGCCCTCAATCTTTCCCAGCCTCAGGGTCTTTTCCAATGAGTTGGCTCTTCATATCAGGTGGCCACAGTATTGAAGCTTCAGCTTCAACATCAGTCCTTCCAGTGAATATTCAGGGTTGATTTCCTTTAGGATTAACCAGTTGGATCTCCTTGCAGTCCAAGGGACTCTCAAGAGTCTTCTCCAACACCACAGTTTACAATCAGTTCTTTAGTGCTCAGCCTTCTTTATGCTCCAACTCTCACATTCGTACATGACTACTGGAAAAACCATAGCTTTGCCTAGCCAGACCTTTGCTGGCAAAGTTATGTCTCTGCTTTTTAACACACTGTCTAGGTTTGTCATAGCTTTTCTTCCAAGGAGCAAGCATCTTTCAATTTCATGGCTGCAGTCACTATCTGCAGTTGATTTTTGAGCCCAAGAAAATAAAATCTGTGACTGTTTCCACTTTTCCCCCTTCTATTTGCCCTGAAGTGATGGGACTGGATGCCATGATCTTACTTTTTTGAATGTTGAGTTTTAAGCCAGCTTAAATTAACTATACCCCAATACAAAATTTAGAAAATAATTTTTTTTTAAAAGAGTTGTCCTGGAATCTAGGACATGTTATTTTATCCACTCTTGATTAGCTTTAAAAGATCTTTGCAGTATATGTTGCAAGGGAGCCTGAGGGCACTTCATTTTCTTCAAAAACAGTCTTAGTATTAACAAATGAACTAAGTTTTCAGAAGGTTATTTAAAACTTCGATCTTCTCAATAGGATTTTTAAAAACCCAATAAAGACATCATCCTGATTTAACTGCACAGGCTATTAGTTTATTAAACACTTTGTTATTTGTCCCTTTATACACCAAACACTGATTCTAAGTGACAGCAAGCATCTAAAGGAAGAATAAACTAAAAGCTCAGTGTTCTAAGCATCTTGTGTTGAAGCAAAGAAGTAGACAGAAATTCTAGATGACATAAATTATTCTCCTACTTTTTTTTAAACAGGTGCTCCCCCGTAATTTCAATATAATCTTAGATCTTGCATAGATATCTTTGGTGTAGGGATCTGTAGTCATGTATGGATGTGAGAGTTGGACTAAAAAGAAAGCTGAGCACCAAAGAATTGACGCTTTTGAACTGTGGTGCTGGAAAACACTGTTGAGAGTCCCTTGGACTGCAAGGAGATCTAACCAGTCCATCCTAAAGGAGATCAGTCCTGAATATTCATTGGAAGGACTGATGCTGATGCTGAAACTCCAATACTTTTGCCACCTGATGGAAAGAACTGACTCATTGGAAAAGACCCTGATGCTGGGAAAGATTGGAGGTGGGAGGAGAAGGGGAGGACAGAGGATGAGATGGTTGGATGGCATAACTGACTCAACGGACATGAGTTTGAGTAAACTCCAGGAGTTGGTAATGGACAGGGAGGCCTGGTGTGCTGCAGTCCATCGGGTCGGAAAGAGTCAGACATAACTGACCGACTGAACTGAACTGAACTGAGGGATCTGTACTGGGTTTGGAGCCCAAATACAGCAGTACATCTATTTTCTGCACTAAGTGGGGGCACAGGTGATTCATTACCTCTGGATGTTAGTTTACTCACCTACAGATGGAGGAGTTGTATTAGATGTTCATCCTGCTTCCTTTCTGCTCCAACATTCCCTGGCTCTGAGTATCACCCCCAGCAATTCTGTTAGGTAGGGATGGAACCATGATTCCCCCTTTCAAAACTCAGAGACTGAAGGACTAGCTCAAGGTCATATATAATCTGAGGAAGCAGCCAGGCTTTGAAGACATTATGACTGCTAATGTCTAACTCACGTTTCCTCGCCAATGAAATAGTGTTCCTGAAAGAAATGCTGCATTCAGATGGATGAATAACAGAGCATCCACAAATAACTCAGTGAGATTCAAGACCACTTGATGTCTAATTTTATCATCTTTAAAAATTATAAGGCAGAAATAAAAGGGGATTTTAAATTACAGCTGGCAAGAGTGTTTCCAGTGGAACTTTTTGAGGTCTAAATCATATTTGGACAAAATTACTAACATAAGTAAATTAATAATTCATCTGAGAGAAGAATCACACTGAAATATCATTTAATTGCAAAGGCAACCAGCACCATTCTCAAGTTAAAAACAAACAAACAAACAAACAAACAAATAGCATACCTCCTAACCCCAGCACAGACCTTTTTATTCATAAAATTAATTATGACAATGAGAGTAAGAGGTTTAAAATGCAGACTGCTGTACCATACTTTGGTAGCACTATAACAATGACTATATTTAGAAGCTTTTAAATTAAAAATGTGAAAGCCTCATATTTGTCTTTTTGGTTTAATTAGCTGCTAAGTACCATTCTGGAGGTTGTATTCACGACACAGGCTGATGGTTGCAAATCAGTGCTCTCTAAAGGATTCACAGCAATTCTTTCAATGAGACGTCATAAATGCCCTATAACAATGCATTTAATTTCAATTTAATATAATCACTTTTATATGGTAAATAGTAAAAAACAAATCCAGTGCCTTCAAAGGCCTCAAAATTGTCAATTTGTCTCCCGTTCTTCCCTCTGGCCTCTCTAAGAAAACACACAAATTACAGGAACACATAAAACAAGTGTAGCAAGCATTACTCTGACTTGGTAACATAGCTACGAATATCTTCTGTGAATGAAAGTTGAGTTCTCTAAGGTGAATAAAGAATATAGTTTGTTGGATGGGTGGGAGGGGAGTTTGGGGGAGAATGGATATATGGATATATGTTGACTGCAGCCATGAAGTTAAAAAATGCTTACTCCTTGAAAGGAAAGTTATGACCAACCTAGATAGCATATTCAAAAGCAGAGACATTACTTTGCCGGCTAAGGTCCATCTAGTCAAGGCTATGGTTTTTCCAGTAGTCGTATATGGATGTGAGAGTTGGACTGTGAAGAAGGCTGAGCGCCGAAGAATGGATGCTTTTGAACTGTGGTGTTGGAGAAGACTCTTGAGAGTCCCTTGGACTGCAAGGAGATCCAACCAGTCCATTCTGAAGGAGATCAACCCTGGGATTTCTTTGGAAGGAATGATGCTAAAGCTGAAACTCTAGTACTTTGGCCACTTCATGCGAAGAGTTGACTCACTGGAAAAGACCCCGATTCTGGGAGAGACTGGGGGCAGGAGGAGAAGGGGACGACAGAGGATGAGATGGCTGGATGACATCACTGACTCGATGGACGTGAATCTGAGTGAACTCTGGGAGTTGGTGATGGACACGGAAGCCTGGCGTGCTGCGATTCATGGGGTCGCAAAGAGTCAGACAGACTGAGCGACTGAACTGAACTGAACTGGATATATGTAGGCTCAGACAGTAAAGAATCCGCCTGCAATGCAGGAGACCTGGATTTGATCTCTGGATTGGGAAGATCCCCTGGAGGAGGGCGTAGCAACCCACTTCTTGCTAGGAGAAACCTTGTGGACAGAGGAGCCTGGTGGGCTACAGTCCATGGGGTCACAAAGAGTCAAACACACCTGAGCCACTAAGCACAGCACAGTATATTATGTATGGCTAAGCGACTCTGCTGTGCACCTGAAACTATCTCAACATTGTTCATCAGCTACACCCCAACATAAAATAAAAAACTTTTACAAAAAGGAAAAAGAATATCCAGTTTGTCTAATGAGTTTAAAACATGAAGTAATTTCATGGTGAAAGTGAAAGCTACAGTAACTATCAACCAAACCTTGCAGCACTGACCCACAAGCTTGCCCCAGGGTGGTAATGACATAAAAAGGCCAGAGGTGAGTTGATATTTTCCTTCCACTTCATACTGCCCAGGGGAAATGACAGCACAAGAGTTAAATCTCAAGTCCTAAACTGTCAAGAGTCTCATGTCCTCTATCTGTCTCTACTATAGCAGATAGAGTTAATTCTTCGGAGGTCTTGGTTCTAAACCTCAAAGTTGTCTAAGAGGCTCTACTTTGTAAAGATAATTACTACTAACATGGCAGGTCCACTGCTAGGTGCATAACAGCCTCCCAATTTATTTTTGTATGTACGTGTATGCTCAACCCTGTCCTACTCTTTGAGACCCTATAGACTGTAGTCTGCCATGGGTTTTTCCAGGCAAGAATCCTGGAGTAGATTGCCATTTGCTCCTCCAGGGGATTTTCCAAACCCAGGGATTCAACCCATGTCTCCGGCATTGCAGGCGGATCCTTTACATGCTGAGGGATTGGGGAATTATCTCTGTTTTAAAGACAAAGACATTTAGAGTCAGGCTAACAATTCCACAGCTAATAATCTATGGAAGCTGTTATCTGTTTACAAGTCACTGTGATTCCACAGTCCGTGCCCTTTTCTAAACCTATATTGTATTCAGATGATAAAGAATGATCTCTGTATTCTGCCTCATATTATTCTACAAATGCTGAATGCTGAAGAAGATGAAACACATGTGTTCACCTTACTTTGTCATCATTCATTTAATGTGCCTGCCCAGTGGAATGTCTGCCTCTTCCCAGGACGACCTTCCTCAAAGTAATGGATTGGCCAAAAAATTCACTCAGGTTTTAGTACAATCTTATGGGAAAACTAAAATGAACATTTTGGCCAACCAAATATCATTTTTGCTGCCTATGCTCCCTCATGAGAAACGCTGAGTTGGAAGTAGCACAAGCTGAAATCAAGATTCCTGGGAGAAATAGCAATAACCTCAGATATGCAGATGACACCACCCTTATGGCAGAAAGTGAAGAAGAACTAAAGAGCCTCTTGATGAAAGTGAGAGGAGAGTGAAAAAGTTAGCTTAAAGCTCAACATTCAGAAAACGAAGATCATGGCATCTGGTCCCATCACTTCATGGGAAATAGATGGGGAAACAGTGGAAACAGTGTCAGAGTTTATTTTGGGGGGCTCCAAAATCACTGCAGATGGTGACTGCAGCCATTAAATTAAAAGACGCTTACTCCTTGGAAGAAAAGTTATGACCAACCTAGATAGTATATTCAAAAGTAGAGACATTACTTTGTCAACAAAGGTCCATCTAGTCAAGGCTATGGTTTTTCCAGTGGTCATGTATGGATGTGAGAGTTAGACTGTGAAGAAAGCTGAGCACCAGAGAATTGATGTTTTTGAACTGTGGTGTTGGAGAAGACTCCTGAGAGTCCCTTGGACTGCAAGGAGATCCAAACAGTCCATTCTGAAGGAGATCAGCCCTGGGATTTCTTCGGAAGGAATGATGCTGAAGCTGAAACTCCAACACTTTGGCCACCTCATGCAAAGAGTTGACTCATTGGAAAAGACTCTGATGCTGGGAGGGACACGGGGCAGGAGGAGAAGGGGACGACAGAGGATGAGATGGCTGGATGGTATCACCGACTCGATAGACGTGAGTTTGAGTGATGATGGAGTTGGTGATGGACAGGGAGGCCTGGCATGCTGTGATTCATGGGGTCACAAAGCGTCAGACACGACTGAGCGACTGAACTGACTGAACTGACACTCCCTCATGCTTAACTCACTTAAGTCTGGACTCCATCCCTAACTTGCTGGTCATTTTCTAATGCCAAACTGGCCACAGGTAAATACAAGGAGGGAACACAGCCCCACCTATCAACACAAAATTGGATTAAAGATTTACTGAGCATGGCCCCACAGTCAGCTCCTGGTCTTGTTTTTGTTGACTGTATAGAGCTTCTCCATCTTTGGCTGCAAAGAATATAATCAATCTGATTTTGGTGTTGACCATCTGGTGATGTCCATGTGTAGAGTCTTCTCTTGTGTTGTTGGAAGAGGGTGTTTGCTATGATCATTGTATTTTCTTGGCAAAACTCTGTTAGTCATTGCCCTGCTTCATTTCGCATTCCAAGGCCAAATTTGCCTGTTACTCCAGGTGTTTCTTGACTTCCTACTTTTGCATTCCAGTCCCCTATAATGAAAAGGACATCTCTTTTTGGGTGTTAGTTCTGAAAGGTCTTGTAGGTCTTCATAAAGCCATTCAACTTCAGCTTCTTCAGCGTTACTGGTTGGGGCATAGACTTGAATAACTGTGATATTGAATGGTTTGCCTTGGAGATGAAGAGAGATCATTCTGTCATTTTTGAGATTGCGTCCAAGTACTGCATTTCGGACTCTTTTGTTGACCATGATGGCTACTCCATTTCTTCTAAGAGAGTCCTGCCCGCAGTAGTAGATATAATGGTCACCTGAGTTAAATTCATCCATTCCAGTCCATTTTAGTTCGCTGATTCCTAGAATGTCAACGTTCACTCTTGCCATCTCTTGTTTGACCACTTCCAATTTGCCTTGATTCATGGACCTCACATTCTAGGTTCCTATGCAATATTGCTCTTTACAGCATTGAACCTTGCTTCTATCTCCAGTCACATCCACAGCTGGGTATTGTTTTTGCTTTGGCTTCATCCCTTCATTCTTTCTGGAATTATTTCTCTACTGATCCTCAGTAGCATATTGGGCACCTACCAACCTGGGGAGATCCTCTGTCAGTATCCTATTATTTTGCCTTTTCATACTGTTCATGGGGTTCTCAAGGCAAGAATATTGAAGTGGTTTGCATTCCCTTCTCCAGTGGACCACATTCTGTCAGACCTCTCCACCATGACCCTCCCGTCTTGGGTTGCCTTGCGGGCATGGCTTGGTTTCATTGAGTTAGACAAGGCTGTGGTCCTAGTGTGATTAGATTGACTAGTTTTCTATGAGTATGGTTTCACTGTGTCTGTCCTCTGATGCCTTCTTGCAACACCTACCATCTTATTTGGGTTTCTCTTACCTTGGGCATGGGGTATCTCTTCACAGCTGCTCCAGCAAAGCACAGCCGCTGCTCCTTACCTTGCATGAGGGGTATCTCCTTACCGCCGCCCTTCCTAGCTCCTCTAGGCCTTCCTATGCCCATACAGTCACTGCTCCTCGGGTTGCTACTTCCGGCCACCGCCCCTGGCCTCGGGTGAGAGGTGGCTTCTCCCAGCATCCCCTGACCTCTGACACAGGGTAAAGTAGGGAAAACCACTAGACCATTCAGGTATGACCTAAATCAAATCCCTTATGATTATAAAGTGGAAGTGAGAAATAGATTTAAGGGACTAGATCTGCTAGATAGAGTGCCTGATGAACTACGGAATGAGGTTCGTGACATTGTACAGGAGACAGGGATCAAGACCATCCCCATGGAAAAGAAATACAAAAAAGCAAAATGGCTGTCTGGGGAGGCCTTACAAATAGCTGTGAGAAGAAGAGAAGCGAAAAGCAAAGGAGAAAAGGAAAGATATAAGCATCTGAATGCAGAGTTCCAGAGAATAGCAAGAAGAGATAAGAAAGCCTTCTTCAGCAATCAGTGCAAAGAAATAGAGGAAAAGAACAGAATGGGAAAGATTAGAGATCTCTTCAAGAAAATTAGATATACCAAGGGAATATTTCATGCAAAGATGGGCTCGATAAAGGACAGAAATGGTATGAACCTAACAGAAGCAGAAGATATTAAGAAGAGGTGGCAAGAATACACAGAAGAACTGTACAAAAAAGATCTTCATGACCCAGATAATCATGATGGTGTGATCACTAATCTAGAGCCAGATATCCTGGAATGTGAAGTCAGGTGGGCCTTGGAAAGCATCACTACGAACAAAGCTAGTGGAAGTGATGGAATTCCAGTAGAGCTACTTCAAATCCTGATAAATGATGCTGTGAAAGTGCTATACTCAACATGCCAGCCAATTTGGACAACTCAGCAGTGGCCACAGGACTAGAAAAGGTCAGTTTTCATTCAATCCCAAAGAAAGGCAATGCCAAAGAATGCTCAAACTACTGCACAATTGCACTCATCTCACATGCTAGCAAAATAATGCTCAAAATACTCCAAGCCAGGCTTCAGCAATACGTGAACCGTGAACGTCCAGATGTTGAAGCTGGTTTTAGAAAAGGCAGAGGAACCAGAGATCAAATTGCCAACATCCGCTGGATCATGGAAAAAGCGAGAGAGTTACAGAAACATCTATTTCTGCTGTATTGACTATGCCAAAGCCTTTGACTGTGTGGATCACAATAAACTGTGGAAAACTCTGAAAAAGATGGGAATACCAGACCACCTGACCTGCCTCTTGAGAAACATGTATGCAGGTCAGGAAGCAACAGTTAGAACTGGACATGGAACAACAGACTGGTTCCAAATAGGAAAAGGAGTTTGTCAAGGCTGTATATTGTCACCCTGCTTATTTAACTTCTATGCAGAGTACATCATGAGAAACGCTGGACTGGAAGAAACACAAGCTGAAATCAAGATTGCTGGAGAAATAGCAATAACCTCAGATATGCAGATGATACCACCCTTATGGCAGAAAGTGAAGAGGATCCAAAAAGCCTCTTGATGAAAGTGAAAGCAGAGAGTGAAAAAGTTGGCTTAAAGCTCAACATTCAAAAAATGAAGATCATGGCATCCAGTCCCATCATTTCATGAGAAATAGATGGGGAAACAGTGGAAACAGTGTCAGACTTTATTATTTGGGGCTCCAAAATCACTGCAGATGGTGAGTGCAGCCATGAAATTAAAAAATGCTTACTCCTTGGAAGAAAAGTTATGACCAACCTAGATAGTATATTCAAAAGCAGAGACATTACTTTGCCAAATAAGGTCCATCTAGTCAAGGCTATGGTTTTTCCTGTGGTCATGTATGGATGTGAGAGTTGGACTGTGAAGAAAGCTGAGCGCCGAAGAATTGATGTTTTTGAACTGTGGTGTTGGAGAAGACTCTTGAGAGTCCCTTGACTGCAAGATCCAACCAGTCCATTCTAAAGGAGATCAGCCCTGGGATTTCTTTGGAAGGAATGATGCTAAAGCTGAAACTCCAGTACTTTGGCCACCTCATGCGAAGAGTTGACTCATTGGAAAAGACTCTGATGCTGGGAGGGATTGGGGGCAGGAGGAGAAGGGGACGACAGAGGATGGGATGGCTGGATGGCATCACTGACTCAATGGACGTGAGTTTGAGTGAACTCCGGGAGTTGGCGATGGACAGGGAGGCCTGGCGTGCTGCGATTCCTGGGTTTGCAAAGAGTCAGACACGACTGAGCGACTGAACGGAACTGAACTCAACTGAGCATGGCCCCGCCCATCAGAACAAGATCCAGTTTCCCCCTCAGTCAGTCTCTTCCATGGGGAAGCTTCTATAAGCCTCTTATCCTTCTCCATCAGAGCAAAGTTCAGTTCAGTTCCGTTCAGTAACTCAGTCCTGTCCGACTCTTTGGGACCCCATGAAACACAGCACGCCAGGCCTCCCTGTCCATCACCAACTCCCAGAGTTCATTCAAACTCATGTACATCGAGTCGGTGATGTCATCCATCCATCTCATCCTCTGTCGTCCCCTTCTCCTCCTGCCCCAAATCCCTCCCAGCAGCAGAGTCTTTTCCAATGAGTCAACTCTTCTCATGAGGTGGCCAAAATATTGGAATTTCAGCTTTAGCATCATCCTTCCAATGAACACCCAGGACTGGTCTCCTTTAGAGTGGACTGGTTAGATCTCAGTCCAAGGAACTCTCAAGAGTCTTCTCCAACACCACAGTTCAAAAGCATCAGTTCTTCGGTGCTCAGCTTTCTTCACAGTCTAACTCTCACATCCATACATGACCACTGGAAAATACACAGCCTTGAATAGACAGACCTTTGTTGGCAAAGTAATGTCTCTGCTTTTCAATATGCTATCTAGGTTGGTTTTAACTTTCCTTCCAAGGAGTAAGCATTTTTTAATTTCATGGCTGCAGTCACCATCTGCAGTGACTTTGGAGCCCCAAAAAATAAAGTCTGACGCTGTTTCCGCTGTTTCCACTGTTTCCCCATTTTTTTTTCCCATGAAATGATGGGACCAGGTGATATGATCTTAGTTTTCTGAATGTTGAGCTTTAAGCCAACTTTTTCACTCTCCTCTTTCCCTTTCATCAAGACGCTCTTTAGTTCTTCTTCACTTTCTGCCATAAGGGTGGTGTCATCTGCATATCTGAGGTTATTGCTATTTCTCCCAGCAATCTTGATTCCAGCTTGTGCTTCTTCCAGACCAGCATTTCTCATGTTGTACTCTGCATAGAAGTTAAATAAGCAGGGTGACAATATACAGCCTTGACGTACTCCTTTTCCTATTGGGAACCAGTCTGTTGTTGCTTGTCCAGTTCTAACTGTTGCTTGCTGACCTGCATTTAGGTTTCTCAAGAGGCAAGTCAGGTGGTCTGATATTCCCATCCCATCAGAGGGCAGACAGACTGAAAACCACAATTACAGAAAACTAACCAATCTGATCACATGGACCACAGCCTTGTCTAACTCAATGAAACTATGAGCCATGTCAAGATGGGTGGGTCATGGTGGAGAGTTCTGACAAAATGTGGTCCACTGGAGAAGGAAATAGCAAACCACTTCAATATTCTTGGCTTGAGAATCCCATGAACAGCATGAAAAACCAAAATGAAAGATGAACTGCCCAGGTCAGTAGGTGCCCAATATGCTACTGGAGATCAGTGAGAACCAACTCCAGAAAGAATGAAGTGATGGAGCCAAAGAAAAAACAACACCCAGTTGTGCATGTAACTGGTGATGCAAATAAAGTCAGATGCTGTGAAGAGCAGTATTGCATAGGAACCTCAATGTTAGGTCCACGAATCAAGGTAAATTGGAAGTGGTCAAACAGGAGATGGCAAGAGAACATTGATGTTTTAGAAATCAGTGAACTAAAATGGACTGGAATCAGTGATTTTAAGGCAGATGACCATTATATCTACTACTGTGGGGAAGAATCCCTTAGAAAAAATATAGTAGCCAACATAGTCAACAAAAGAGTCTGAAAAGCAGTACTTGGACGTAATCTCAAAAATGACAGAATGATCTCTGTTCATTTCCAATGCAAACCATTCAATATCACAATAATCCAAGTCTATGCCCTGACCGGTAATGCTGAAGAAGCTGAAGTTGAACAGTTCTATGAAGACCTACAAGACCTTCTAGAACTAACACCCCCAAAAGATGTACTTTTCATTATAGAGGACAGGAACGCAAAAGTCGGAGAAGACAATGGCAACCCTCTCCAGTACTCTTGCCTGGAAAATCCCATGGATGGAGGGGCCTGCTGGGCTGCAGTCAATGGGGTCGCTAGGAGTCAGACACGACTGAGTGACTTCACTTTCATTTTTCACTTTCACGCATTGGAGAAGGAAATGGCAACCTACTCCAGTGTTCTTGCCTGGAGAATCCCAGGGACAGGGGAGCCTGGTGGGCTGCTGTCTATGGGGTCACACAGAGTCGGACACGACTGAAGTGACTTAGTAGTAGTAGTAGGAACGCAAAAGTAGGAAGTCAAGAAATACTTGGAGTAACAGGTATATTGGCCTTGGAGTACAGAATGAAGCAGGGCAGAGGATAACAGAGTTTTGCCAAGAGAATGCTCTGGCCATAGCAAGCACCATCTTCCAACAACACAAGAGAAGACTCTATACATGAACATCACCAGATGGTCAATACTGAAATCAGATATTATATTCTTTACAGCCAAAGGTAGAAGAGCTCTATACAGGTGGCAAAAACAAGACTGGGAGCTGACTGTGGCTCAGATCATGAACTCCTTATTGCCAAATTCAGACTTAAGTTGAATAAAGTAGGGAAAATTGCTAGACCATTCAGGTATGACCTAAATCAAATTCCTTATGATTATACACTGGAAGTGAGAAATAGATTCAAGGGATTAGATCTGATAGACAGAATGTTTGAAGAACTATGGACGGAGGTTCGTGACAGTGTACAGGAGAGAGGGATCAAGACCATCCCCAAGAAAAAGAAATGCACAGAGGCAAAACGGTTGTCTGAGAAGGCCTTACAAATAGCTGAAAAAGAAGAGAAGCAAAAAGCAAAGGAGAAAAGGAAAGATATACCCACTTGAATGCAGAGTTCCAAAGAATAGCAAGGAGAGATAAGAAAGCCTTCCTCGTTGTTCAATGCAAAGAAATAGAGGAAAACAATAGAATGGGAAAGACTAAAGATCTCTTCAAGAAAATTAGAGATATCAGGGGAACATTTCATGCAAAGATGGGCACAATAAAGGACAGAAATGGTATGAACCTAACAGAAGCAGAAGATATTAAGAAGAGGTGGCAAGAATACACAGAAGATCTATACAAAAAAAATATTCATGACCCAGATAATCACGATGGTGTGATCACTCACCTAGAGCCACACATCCTGGAATGTGAAGTCAAGTGGGCCTTAGGAAGCATCACTACAAACAAAGCTAGTGGAGGTGATAGAATTCCAGTTGAGCTATTTCAAATCCTAAAATATGATGCTGTGAAAGTGCTATACTCAATATGCCAGCAAATTTGGAAAACTCAGCAGTGACCACAGGACTGGAAAAAGGTCAGTTTTCATTCTAATCCCAAAGAAAGGCAATGCCAAATAATGCTCAAACCACCACATAATTGCACTCATCTGACACGCTATAAAAGTAATGCTCAAAATTCTCCCAGCCAGGCTCCAACAATATGTGAACTGTGAACTTCCAGACGTTCAAGCTGGATTTAGAAAAGGCAGAGGAACCAGAGATCAAATTGCCAACATCTGTTGGAGCTTCGAAAAAGCAAGCAAGTTCCAGAAAAATATCTACTTCTGTTTTGTTGACTATGCCAAAGCCTTTGACTGTGTGGATCATAACAAACTGTGGAAAATTCTTAGAGATGGGAATACCAGACCACCTGACCTGCCTCCTGATAAATCTGTATGCAGGTCATGAAGCAACAGTTAGAACTGGACATGAAACAATAGACTGGTTCCAAATCGGGAAAGGTATACATCAAGGCTGTATATTGTCACTCTCATTATTTAACTTATATGCAGAGTACATCATGAGAAATTCTGGGCTGGATGAAGCACAAGCTAGAATCAAGATTATCGAGATAAATATCAGTAACCTCAGACATGCAGACGACACCATCCTTATGGCAGAAAGTGAAGAACTAAACAGCCTCTTGATGAAAGGGAAAGAGGAGAGTAAAAATGTTGGGCTTAAATCTCAACATTCAGAAAACGAAGATCATGGCATCTGGTCCCATCACATCATGGGAAATAGATGGGGAAACATTGGAAACAGTGTCAGACTTTATTTTGGGGGGCTCCAAAATCACTGCAGATGGTGACTGCATCCATGAAATTAAAAGACACTCCTTGGAGGAAAGTTATGACCAACCTAGATAGCATATTCAAAGGCAGAGACATTACTTTGCCAACCAAGGTCTGTCTATTCAAGGCTATGTATTTTCCAGTGGTCATGCATGGATGTGAGAGTTAGACTGTGAAGAAAGCTGAGCCCCGAAGAACTGATGCTTTTGAACTGTGGTGTTGGAGAAGACTCCTGAGAATCCCTTGGACTGCAAGGAAATCCAACCAGTCCATTCTGAAGGAGATCAGTCCTGGGTGTTCTTTGGAAGGACGGCTGTTGAAGCTGAAACTCCAATACTTTGGCCACCTCATGAGAAGAGTTGACTCATTGGAAAAGACTCTGATGCTGGGAGGGATTGGGGGCAGGAGGAGAAGGGGATGACAGAGGATGAGATGGCTGGATGGCATCACTGACTAGATGGATGTGAGTTTGAGTGAACTCCAGGAGTTGGTGATGGACAGAGAGGCCTGGCATGCTGTGTTTCATGGGGTCGCAAAGAGTCAGACACGACTGAGCGAACTGAACTGAACTGATTCTCACTCATGATGACTTGGTTCAGGCTGTCCTCTCTACAGGAAATACCTTCCCCTTTAACAAAGTCTGAGTAATTCCCACTTGCTTAGACTCAGGGCTGAATTCAAGCTTAAAACAACACTGCATTTTCTTATTCCAGCTGAGACTGAGCCAAGGGACTTTTCTGTACCTTTGCTATCTAAGCCTGTGACTTCCAGCATGTGCTTCCAGCATGGTACTTATATCACTGTGTCATCATCAATGACTCTCTTCTCCTTCTCTGTTTTCTAATAGCTATGAGGTTCTTGATGATGCAAGTCCATGTTTGGCACCCATCATCCAGCATGGCGGCTGACCCAGGATGGGGACTCATGGATGGTGACTGCTGAATGAACAAATCAGGTTTCACCAGTGCATCCAGAGTTGATATTCAGCTTTGCAGCATAACCATGCTGGTTTGTTTATAATGCCTGTGTTATACCCATTGCTAACGGAGAAGGCAATGGCACCCCACTCCAGTACTCTTGCCTGGAAAATCCCATGGATGGAGGAGGTTTGCGGCTGCAGTCTATGGGGTCGCTAAGAATCGGACACGACTGAGCAACTTCACATTCACTTTTCACTTTCCTGCATTGGAGAAGGAAATGGCAACCCTCTCCAGTGTTCTTGCCTGGAGAATCTCAGGGACAGGGGAGCTTGGTGGGCTGCCAACTATGGGGTCACACAGAGTCGGACACGACTAAAGCAACTTAGCAGCAGCAGCATACCCATTGCTAAACATTTTGAATATCACTCCTTATGCATGGATCTTATGCCTGTATATGTCATTTGACATATTTGTCAAACTTGTATTAGTAGCTAGTTCTAGTGATTTGATTCTTGACTTTGCCAAACACATTATGACTGTGGATGTGTGGTTTAACACAATCAGGATTGTGCTCTATTGTTCCAACTACAACAATCATCTAGGGTTGCTGACTGGAATAATAAATACTTTGCTAATGTGAAGAACAGAGATGGCAGATCAATCTCACCAGCAGATGCAGTAAGGGGACCAGAAATCCCATTATAATTATCTACTGGATTGGCTAAAATTGTTTGTTTGCTCTTTTCCGTAAGATGTTACAGAAAACCCAAAAGAACTTTTTGGTCAACCCAATACATCTGACAATCACCCATTCCTCTAAGATAGCTCTGTTAATTTTAGAATATATTTCTACTAATTCCATTGCTAACTTGCAACTTAATAATAAAAAGCAATAAGCATAAGAATAATAGCTAATATTTACCATACACCTACTAAATTCCAGGCATAGTGCTGAACACTTCATATTCAATATTCATATTATTTCATCTAAGTCTCTCAATATGACCACATATTCTCATTACCTGTATTTAGCAGTGTACTGGTGTTCTGTTGTTGTATGGAAAATTGCAACAAATTTAGTGACTTGAAACAACACATGTTCTGAAAGTCAGAGAGATTTAAGGTCCTGTTTTATGCCTGAAACTGTAGAACTCATGGGGGTTGGCCAGAGAACTTCTACACTTTCAGTATCTCTGATTTCTCTGCTGTTGACCTTTAGAACTGACTTTTAAAGTGATTAGGTCAAGCCCATCTATATATTTTTGCTTTTGATTAATTCAAGTTCAATAACCTTAATTACATTTGTAAAATCTCCTTTGCCATGTCACATAATATATCCAGGGGAGTGATTCCTCATCCTATTCACAGGTTTTGCTCATTCTTAACAGGAAGGAATTATAAAAGGGAGAAGGTCACTGAGGGTCTTTGTATAATTCTGCCTTCCACAACTTGTGAGGAACCTACTAATTAGAGAAGTTATGTTACTTGGCCAAGGCCAAACATATAGGAAGTCCCGAGTCAAGGTCCAAAACCAAACCCATACTATTCAAAGCTTTTGACACCAATCCCTCAGATGCATTTCTGACCCCAAAGGAACCAGGGCTTTGATGTTCAAGATGGAATATATGAATCTTTTTCCCTTCACACCAGCTCACTTACTTTTAGAAAAGCATTCACTTCCTCATCTTCATTAAAAGTCTTTAAAGGTCAATGTCAAGTTAACTTCCCTGTATGCACAACTGCTAGAATGTTTCTGCAAAGTATAGCTCTTATCAGATCACTCCTCAGCTCAAAAATCTCCCCTTAGCTGTCCCCCTCTTGCCATATCAAATCCAAATAATAGGATCCCGCTTTACATTTTTATCTTTATTTTAACTCCTCCCTATCACACATTCTATTGGCCCCTCTCTGCGACAAGCACGATATCCTGATGGGAGTACATATTGTCTCCTTGGCCTGTGATGTCTTTTTCCTTTAAATTCCTTCTTAAAACTTCATCTCTTCTTCACCTTCATCTCTTCTAAGGGAACTTTTCCAATTCTTTCTCTATACACATCCTCTCCTTCTAGGAATTCCTATTATACTTAAAGTCAGCAGCACATACTTAGGCATTAGACTGTTCTCAAAATTTTGGGGATATCTGTTGCTTAACTAACTAGTTTGTAAGTTGCTTTGGGAAGGACCAAGTTATTCTTCTTTGACAATCTCCACATTCCTGAGAACAGCAGAAAAATCACATTGCAGGCAGTCAACACATAGAGGTTGATTGATGGAGTTCTTCCAAGTTGGATTCTTCATTCTCAACCAAGAGAATCTACCCAATGTTTAGAAAGCAGCTTTAGCTCTTCCAAAGCTGCAAACTGTTGTTGTTATGCATCCAGTTTGGTTTTGGACATCAGTACCAGGAATCTGTATGGCCACATGCCTTCTCATTCTGGAAGAGGCTACTACTACCCTGGGGCTAACGGCACCCACCCAAGCTTAGAGAACAGACTTCTCTGACATTCTTTTTGCCTGCATGTTGCTCCCACCAATTACTCCCAGAGCTTTATTTTGATTAGGAATAAGAAGACATGATGTTTGAGGATTTGGGTTTAAGTTTATGTGCAAAGTTAAAACAGAACATCTGAATTTGTTTGCTTTCTCAACAAAAATATTAGGAAATTCAGTGATATAAGATGTTCACGAGAGGCAAGAAGAGCTATGAAGGAAAAACACAATGAAAACTATTGTATACAATGCTGGATTTTTAATGGATTTTAACAACTTGGGAATAAGCTTTAGCATTTACAAGAGAGTTCAAGAAATGGCTATATCCAATTTTCATGTATCATATTTCCCCTCAATAAATCTATATTTTTATTAATTTAAACTACTTGTGATAATTAAAAAAAAGAAAAAAACCCACCTACTCCATGTCTTCAGGTTAATCACAGCAGGCAGAAGTGACTGACATGAAATGAGAGACTTCTTTCTAGGGCACCAGCTAGTGAAAAAAGCAGAATTGTCTTATTGTGACTTTTTAAACCTTAAAATGTCTTCCAGCCCACAACCCCCAGGACAGCCACTGAGAGCATCAGTAGATTAATAACAAAGAAGAAATGAGCTTCCTACTCACCAGTGTAGGCATTCAATGTCACTCAAAGCTAGAATAATGAAAACAATTTAACATTTTATTGGTTTTCTCCACAACCATAAAAGCAGGTAATACAGACCATTCAGGACTTCTGTTTAACATGAAGGTGAAACACACATCCAATCTCTGCCTTAAATATCAGGTCAGAACCTTCAATTGAATCCTTGCCGCATTTCTATTTATTTTTGTTTTACTGGAGATCATAGTATGGCCCTTTCATTTCTCAACTCTGGAATGCTCTCTTCCCCAACCTAACAGATCTGATGTATCAGTTCTTATTGTGTGTTTTCATACAGACACACCAGGCTGCATCTGTAGAAGTCAGGTGGGAGATTCACACCCTGGATCTCTTAGCATGGAAACTGGTCTTGGCCATGGTTTTGGTCTTGGAGAGACAGTGGACAGGGTGACAGCCAACAGTGATTCTAATGTTTGTAGGATGGCCATCATCAGTAGATACAAAGTAAGTTGGGTAACTCATTCCATCTTTTTGGGCACTCATGTTACTAAATGAAACCAAGTGAATTACAAGGATGGACGAAGTGGGGAGTGGCAATGAACATTTATTAAGCAGTTTCCATAGACCAGGAACATTGACAAGACCTTTAGTTTGGTGTTTTGACTTGACACAAATGCTTTAAGTAGTTATTAATATGAACATTTTAGAGATGAGAAAATTAAACCATTAATGACATAACTAATAAAGGTTGGTTTCTAGGGAAAGGAAAGCTAGGACAGACCTAGACAGCATATTAAAAAGCAGAGATATCACTTTGCCTACAAAGGTCTGTATAGTCAAAGCTATGGTTTTTCTAGTAGGCATGTATGAACATGAGAGTTGGACCGTAAAGAAGGCTGAGTGCCAAAGAATTGATGTTTTTGAACTGTGGTGCTGGAGAAGACTCTTGAAAGTCCCTTGGACAGAAAGGAGACCAAACCAGTCAATCTTAAAAGAAATAACCCTGAGTATTCACTGGAAGGACTGATGGTAAAGCTGAAGCTCCAATACTTTGGACACCTGATGCAAAGAGCTGACTCATTGAAAAAGACCCTGATGCTGGGAAAGACTGAAGGCAGGAGAAGAAGGGGGCTACAGAGGATCAGATGTTTAGACAGCATCACTGAGTCAATGGACATGAATTTGAGCAAATTCCAGAAGATAATGGAGGACAGAGGAGCCTGCCTTGCTGCAGTCCATGGGGTCACAAAGAGTCAGACACAACTTAAGCAACAACAAAAATAAAAGTTGGTACCAAAACTCAAACCCTATTCTCTTTCTAACTCCAAATATGCTTCTGTTGCCACACTGCCCAACTTTCACTGCTTTACCACTGTTTGAATGCTGAGCTGAGATGTAAGGAATATCCAGCAAAGCAAAAGTTAAAGCACTATTTTTTAGAGTTAAATAGTCACAGCATGCTAATGAGTTCCCTTAGTCTAGTGTCAGCAAAATAACACTGTAAGAAAAATTATTCACTAACTCATCTGTCCGACACAAAGTCCCTTTTTAATTTCCCCCTCACCGAGTTCTGAAAAAAAAGGAGCGCTCAGATACAAGTGTCATTTCGAGTCTTCCCAAGTTTTCATTTTATTTTTTAGTCTTTTCTATGTCTATTTCTATTTATTTCTCTGACGCCTATCACCATGGTGTCTAAGTCTCCAGACAAACACATTAAGCTAAAACAAAACATATGAGAGAATTGAAAAGAAAAGCTTCCCAGATCGCTCTCCTCCGGAGCTAAATTTTGTTGATTTAGAGATAACTGATTGAGACGTGAAACCCTGGGGCTACACTGGCAGTGCTCGGAATGGGCTTTGGTGGCAATTTGCTATGATTTAGCAGGAGCCATGGAAATGATGATTTACCTACAAACCATTTTTGAAATAGAAGAAGAGTAAAGGAAATCCAGGCGAATAAGACACAGAAAGTAACCCATTTTGATCATATAAGATTATTCACCTCTTAGAATAAGATCCCAACACTCCAAAGATACCAGAGAGAAAACAAGGTACCTAGAAGGCATGAGAGAGAAGAGCTTTTCTGTTGCTTTTTCTGCTCCCTTTTGGTTTACTTAGCCAAGTCATCCCATGATGGCTCTGCAAATTCAGAGCCCACACAAAACTGTCATTACAGAAATAAGCAAACTGATCCAAAGGATCAGGCCATATAAATGTAATCTATGTCACTGTGATACTAATAGTCACTTTTTAAAAAACAATAGGAGTAAGGCAGTGAAATAATAGTATTGGAATTCATTGTTAGGAAGTATGAACATTCTGTAGAAAAAGAGGAAATCTGCTATACAATATTTTATAAATACTCTCAAAGTTTGTCTTTTGGAAGTCTGATACCACGCCCCTTCCATTAGCTTCACCATACATGTGCGCGCGCGTGTACACGGGTGCACACGCACACACACACACACACACACACACACACACACACATTACTAAAGCCCATCTAATTCCTGGGGATCATGGTCACCATACCACTCCATTAGCTGCTTTGTAAAGAAACATCTGCAAGGTCAAGGGAGAAACATTCAACCTCCTGATGGACACAATCCTGGTGTTTCTGATCCCAGGGTACACAATGGATAATGACTTTTCAAAAACACAAATCTCATTGTGCATTTTCAATGGCTTTTCTTTTTTTTTTTAACATCAAAAGCAAAATCTTCAATGTGACTGCAAGTTGTCACATGATCGGGCTGTGGCCCTGGGGCTTTTTCTGCAACCATTAGCCCAGCCTCCTTCACTCCACACATTCCAGCTTTTGTGCAGGTCCCTGAATAGGCCACACCCTCCTCAACTCATGCCCTCTGGCTTTCTCTCTGAAGCTGCCTTTGAAAATTATTTTAAGCAATGTTTATTGACTTATCTGATTACATGTGTAATGAATGCTCTTGAATAAAATTTAGAAAATACTGATGAGTTTTTTTAAAAAAAGTGAAGATAATAGGCTCACAATCCAGAGACACTGTTCAGTATTTGATGCGTATCTTTCTCCTCCTGAACTTTTTAATGCAAGCTGTGATCATCGGATCTTTTCCAATGGTCAGAAGATAATTATTTCTTTCTCAGTTCTACTAATAATTACTTTTGAAAAATTTTTGGAAACATTCTTTAATACAAATTTCCTAAATGAGCAAAGTCAGATATAAAAGTGACCCTGGTGAATCTGAGGTTCTAGCTTTGTCGAAAAAAAATTTGGAGATGACGTGATAAGTAAGAAGTGGATTTACTTGGAGAGAAACACACTCCACAGACAGAGTATGGGCCATCCCCAAAAGAGCTCAGAAATATGGTGTTGTTACTTTTTAGGGGCTGGGTAACTTCATAGGCTATAGAGTGGGAGGATTATCCTAATTACTTGGGGGGTGGTGGCGATCTCCAGGAATTGGGCCACTGCCCACTTTTTGACCTTTTATGGTTGGCTCGGAACCATCATGGCGCTAATGGGTGCGTCATTTGGCTAATGTATTACAGTGAATGTATAATGAGGCTCAAGATCTACTAGAAGTCAACTCTTCCTCCATCTTGGGCTCGGTTCTAACTGGTCTTGGTCATGTCCTAAGACTATAATGGGGCTTTCCTGGTGGCTCAGCTGGTAAAGAATCTGCCTACAATGCGGGAGACCTGGGTTCCATCCCTGGGTTGGGAAGATAACCTAGAAAAGGGAACAGCTACCCACTTCAGTATTCTGGCCTGGAGAATTCCATGGACTGAGTCGGACATGACTGAGTGACTTTCGCTTTCACTTTCAAGGCTACCTTATTCTTTCAAATGTTGATGTTGTGTCCTGCCCACTTCCCTCCTATTTCACAAGTACTTCTGAGCAACTCCTTCCCACATTTCTTTTATTGTCCATCCTATACACTACTCTGTATCTCAACTTTATTAATATAACCTAGTATATTAGACTCCAATTTTTAAAATTATATTTAAAATTAATTTATGAAGTTTTTATCTTAATTATTTTTGTGTATGAATTAAACATATACAAATTATACTTAAATCTTTATTTTAGCTAATTTAATGTTCATTAGTTTCTTTATACTTCAACTTCCTCTTTCCTGAGTTCTTTATGTCTTTCTCAATAATCTAAACTACAATATCAAACAGTATTTTAAATTATAGTACCTAAATAATAGATATTCTCAGCCTTAGTTAGGTGAAAAAGTTCTTTTGTTTGCATAACAAAAAAAAATCCATGTTTTCCATTAAAATACAACTAATTTTCCCTGAAGTTTAAACAGGTTTTGTTTAAACTTTGTGTCTTAGCACTTAGTGTTATGGAAGGAATGTCCAAAATTGCCCTGAATTTCTTCCTTCCTCCTTTCATTGTTAAAGCAATTTTCCCTTATCAAGATTTTTTTTTTCAAGTTTTACCCGAATGTACCTTAAAGTGGTTTCTTTTTTTAATTCCATCCAAAATAAAATGAGATTTGTCAAACTCCATAATTCAGAATTATCGAAGTTTCTGGAAGCTTTATTTAAGGATGACTTTTCTTACGGTTACTACTTCAATTGTTTTACTTTCTTCCTCGGGGAAACTGAAACTTTAAATTGAATCTCCATTTTGTCTGCCAGGCTACGCTCTTCTGAGTCACTATTTTTATCACTTGATTCTTTCCTCTCCTCTTTGGGAGACAGTCCCAGGTTTATTCTCTACATCCTAGATTTATTTTCCACAGTGTCAATTCTGCTCTTTACTGCATCAGTTAGGATGTGAATATTATCACCACTTTTTAAGTTTTCTTGGGAAATTTCCTTATATAATTATATCCCTTTCCCTCTTGGCTTATAATGACTTCATTCCCACCTATTTTCCTTTACAGATTTGTTTGTGTTTTTCTCGGAAAGATTCTGTCTTCTTAAGTCCTATTAGTAGGTTAATATGTGCAATGATTAGTGCTTCGCAGACTCTAGAGTTGCTTAGAGCTTCCACTGCCTCTTTAACTCTCTGAACAGGTGGAATATATATTATACAAACTATAATCACAGGTTAGTGCTACCATTTCTTTTCCTGGCTCTTCCTTCTTTCCCTCCGCATTCCATGATGCAATCAGTCACACCATTGACAGCTAACAAACCACAGAAACCCCACCCAACAGACAAACATCCACAGTTTACGCCTAGTTTTTAAGGAGCCAAATAGCAATTGAATGTACAAATGAGGTGTTAATTTAGGAGGTGTTGTGTTAAGTAAAATAAGCCAAACACAAGTATTGTATAATCATATACATACAAATATGAATTTTTGCCATAGCTTCCAGCTAGATTCAAACTGTTGCATGTCTACAGCAAGGAGCAGACAATGGGGTGGGATGCAACATAATTCTTTATTGCTCAATGGTCCTAATTCAAATAGGTCTGTCAATTACATCTCTCAATTCATTCCACTGATCATATAATTCATGATAATTTCTCTGAGAAATTTTGGCAATAGCCTTTCCCTTAGTCCTAGCTTTAAGTTTCCTTTATGACTGATAATCTTCTGAGTTATAACAATTAAATTATTGGGAAATTTAGAGATATTGCAATGGAGTATCATTTTAAAATTAGAAACATCTTTCAAATTTTCAAAAAATAACTAGGGTCACCCTATCCTGAGAAATTCAAAGCAAATGACTTGGTAGTCCTATACATGTGTGCACGTTTCATTTTATTTATTTATTCATTTATTCATTATTGTTTCATTTTATTTATTTATTTATCTGTACACTAACATCATCATCATCATGTACTTTTTGTGTTTCTTTCTACAGATTTAGAATCCCACTTTACTTAAAATGTATAGTGTTATAGAGTGATTTTTAAATGCTTCCCATCTCTCTTTAAATATGTTTTAAGAGTTATATTCTGGTACCAGTTAAAACGACTCTACTTCAAAGTCTTTGTACAAGCAATCTGTATCCGATTTTCTAAAGATAATTGAGTAAAAATATATTCTGGTCTCTTTCTTCCATTCCCCTAAAAAAAAAAAAATTGGTTACATGTTCAGACTATAACCAAGGAAACCACCAGTCACTTGGCAGTCTCAAATTGTAACAGCAGACTAAATATCTAGGAGGAAATAAACGTACAAAGTGGTAAGTGTATAAAAAGGAAATAAATGCCAAAAGAAGAAATAAGTGCATACACAGAGTATCCAGGAAGGGAGAAAATGAGCATGGCAGAGTGGATGGAGCACAGGATTTGGAGTCTCTGACTCCATGAGTTCATGCAGCCATGTCTCCTCGTAATTAGGCAAACTGAAAGAGCCTCCTAATCTCTCTGACCCGCACTTTTTGAATCCTTGAAATGGATTCATTATAAGATTCATCCCTAATGGCTGGCTGCTATCACGATGAAAATCTATCATAACATGCTTTATAATAAAATGTTATAAAAATAATGTCAAAGTGAAGTATGAGGACGCTTGAAGTATGGATGAACCTCGAAAACATGATGCTAACTGAAATAACCCAGGCCAAAAGAACACATATTGTATGACTCCACATAAAATATGTAGGATAGGCAGATTTACACAGACAGAAAGATTAGAGGTAACGAGGGTCTGGAGGGAGGAGGGAATGGGGAATTACTGCTTAACAGTTGCAATGGCTCTGGTGTGATTAAAGAAAAATGGAAATAGAAACGGTTGCAGTGTTTCTGGGGTGATTCAAAAAGTATATAGAAAGTGGTGATGGCTGCACAACACTGGGAATATAACTAGTGCCATCCATTGTTACATTTAAAAATAGCTAAAACAGAAAATTTTATGTTATCTATTTTAATACAATAATTTATTAAAATTAGTTTCCACTGGAGTATAGTTGCTTTACAATGTTGTGTGAAAAATGTTCTAGTTGATCTTATTTGCAAAATAGAAATAGAGACACAGATATAGGGAACAAACATACGGACACCAAGCCAGGGAAGAGAGGTGGGAAGAACTGGGAGATTGGGGTTGACCTATATATACTATTGACACTATTTATAAAAATAGATAACTAAAATGAGAACCTAGTGTATAGCTCAAGGAATCCTACTTAATGTATTTTTTAATGTCAGGCTTTACCTTGTTATTTTACAGATATTTTTTAAACCATTTGATACAACTTTGCTAAAAACTAATTGATAAATTTAGGGTGGTACTGCAGTGCTTGTGTGAATGCATGAACAACTTAAGTCGATCAATTTATACAAGCACCATGAGCAAACATTTATGTAATGCTTATGTACAGGAACTAGTCACCATGGCTACAGGTATACTTGAGAGATAATTATTCACCCACTTAAAGGATAATCCCATCTATCATTTTAAAATGAGTTTTGGGGGATATGTCTCATGATTTTCCTGTAGTAAAGAGGTACATGGGATGATTTATGACATAACTATGCCATATGTGAGCATCCCTCAGATAGCTGTGATGAAAACAAATGCTATAATATATATTTTCACCACTCAGGAAGCATGAATCATTAGAACATAAATAAATTTTCCCATTTCAAAACATATTCATGTTATCCTAAGAGTTGCTGCTTCCACCTGAATTCCCCATCATGTCTGAGGCTCACAGTTTTCCTTTGATGTTATCAAAGCAGCTGAACCTCAGAGAACCTGGGGAACAATACATGACTTTCCGTATTGGCTCCTCTCCTTCACAATCCAGCATCATCCCATTTTCACTTCAGCTTTCATGAAGCAATCTCATTCCCAGTGGGAGTGGCTGAGATCACCCTCCCATTCCCCATAGTTAAACCTATCAACAGTTTCATGATAAATGCTCTCCCTGCACCAAAAACAAAATTGAGATGACTTCAGACCAAGACCTTAGAAGAAAGAAAGTCAGAGTTAATTCCCCAAACTGCAATAATTTTCATTTGCTGAATATTTTATCTCAGATGAATCATTTTATTTGTTGTAGTCACTTTCTTCTTAGTTTGATAAGTTAATTTAGGCTGTATCAGCTCAATTTGAGCTGAATTACTGGGGGTTTTGTAATTGCTTTCTTGGTTCTAACATTATCTTATAAATGACGTCTCATATTGAATTTAAGTCAGCAAGTATTTTGGAGGATCATATTATATAGAGAGCATGGACATGCTCTATGAGATGCTAGTTATAGCAAAGTTGAAGGTAATAGACCGATTCCTTGATCCTAAAGATATAGGATATGGAGAGGAAGATTATATACTTGTAAATAAATGAAATCTTAGGAAAGATAAAGTTTCCCTTGAATATGTTTATTTTGCAGAATTAGGAAAATTTTAGAGAGACAAGTAGCATTTATGATGGGTTTTATGGCAACACTGGAATATTTATTAGCATAGCGTGGTGTGCTCAGCTGTGTGTAACTCTTTGCAGCCCCATAAACTATAGCCTGCCAGCTCCTCTATCCATGGGATTTTTCAGACAAAAATATCGGAGCAGGTTGCCACTTCCTCCTCTAGGGGATCTTCCTGACCCAGGGATCAACCCCTCTCTTGTGTCTCCTGCATTAGTAGGTGGATTCTCTACCACTGAGCCACCTGGGAAGCCCTAGAATGTTTATTATTGAACATTTAATCTGTTAAACGGAGAAGGCGATGGCACCCCACTCCAGTAGTGTTGCCTGGAGAATCCCATGGATGCAGGAGCCTGGTAGGCTGCAGTCCATGGGGTCGCTAAGGTTGGACATGACTGAGCAACTTCACTTTTACTTTTCATTGTCATGCATTGGAGGAGGAAACAGCAACCCACTTCAGTGCTCTTGCCTGGAGAATCCCAGATACAGGGGAGCCTGGTGGGCGGCTGTCTATGGGGTCGCACAGAGTAGGACACAACTGAAGCGACTTAGCAGCAGCAGCAGCAGCAATCTGTTAAACCTAAAGATACTCAAGGGTAAAGACTATTAGTTATCTGTGTACCCTGGAGGCAATCAAGTTGTTAGGACAGGATCATAAATATATCTTGACTGGAATAAATACTATAAGATTGATTGTGCTTCTTATTTAGGGAATATGTTCCTAAGTTACAAGGGTTTTATCTGCACTTATTTACAATATTTAATAACCCTTGTACAAGACTGATGCAGGGACTGAAAAGTTAAAACATAATCTGAGTTGAATGGGACTGGATAGGACCCACTCTATCGACTAAGAAATCATGAGTTTAAATTCCAGCTCTGCTTATTAGCCAGGTGAACCTGAATGAGGTATTCGGTCTTTCTGAGCTTTCAACTTGTCCCAGTTCAGTCGCTCAGTCGTGTCCGACTCTTTGCGACCCCATGAATCGCAGCATCCCAGGCCTCCCTGTCCATCACTAACTCCCGAAGTTCACTCAGACTCACGTCCATCGAGTCAGTGATGACATCCAGCCATCTCATCCTCTGTCGTCCCCTTCTCCTCCTGCCCCCAATCCCTCCCAGCATCAAAGTCTTTTCCAATGAGTCAACTCTTCGCATGAGGTGGCCAAAGTACTGGAGTTTCAGCTTTAGCATCATTCCTTCCAAAGAAATCCCAGGGCTGATCGCCTTCAGAATGGACTGGTTGGATCTCCTTGCAGTCCAAGGGACTCTCAAGAGTCTTCTCCAACACCACAGTTCAAAAGCATCAATTCTTCAGCACTCAGCCTTCTTCACAGTCCAACTCTCACATCCACACATGACCACAGGAAAAACCATAGCCTTAACTAGACGGACCTTAGTCGGCAAAGTAATGTCTCTGCTTTTGAATATGCTATCTAGGTTGCTCATAACTTTTCTTCCAAGGAGTAAGCGTCTAAGTAACAAAATGTGGTACACAGGGTTTGGGGATGATTTTTAAAATATTAAGCCTTTCAAAAGGTAGAAATTTTAAATACGATTCATTCAATATATGAAGCTGAATTAGACACAGCAAGACTCAGATTTCAAAAAAGTCTTTTATTAATAATAATAGCACATGTGAATTGAATGTTGATTGGGCCTCAATGTCAAAAATACTATATTTTCATTAATCTTCAAACCAACAGCCACTCTTAGAAACAGAGATAAAGAGACTTCATGTATAAAAATACTTCATGGTATTTATTTGCCTAAGCCTGGAAGTGGAAGAGACAGGCTTTGAGCCCTCACTCTCCAAATGCAAACTATTACCCAGTGAAATGAACAACTGCAAACTTCTGAATCTAGTAGGAATACAACTTTTTAATTTGCCTTCTGCTAGGGAAGATGTTTTTCCTCCTAGTTCTCTGAAGGGTACTGTCTTTCCTTTTAAAAGAAGGTTTCCCTTTCTCTGAAGAAGCCTTCAGCCCTGGCTCCCACCTCTGCCAGTGTCTTCTCCGTAAGGGAGAAAGATTCATCTGGTTAGAGTGAGGTTGGGGAATAAGGGTGTAGCCAGGCTTGCTGATGATGCAGGCTCCTTCCTCCACACAGCCCCCTACACAGCATGTTCTGCCTCTGCCTGGCAGGTCTGTTGTTGCCCTGATGCTCTGTGACAAGGTGAGTATGATTCATTCAGGGGCAAAGAGTTGGAAACCTGGATTCAGCCTCTGGTTCAAGCGATCTGAATTAATTCTGATACCTTGATGCCTATCAAATTACATTTTTATTTATCAGTTGGTTCAACATCTGGAAATAGAGGTATGATTAGCCATTAATTTCAAATTCCAACACATGTGAAATTTGGCCAGTTAAATGGGCATTTTCCCATTATTCTTGCAACTTTATTTCTTATAGTTACCATGTTGATGCATTTAAATTCATTTCAGTGCAGAGACTAGAAGAAAAAAAATCCAGCAATTTTTTCCAAATGATTATCAGCTTTCCCAATATGATTAATTAAATATTTTATATTTTTTCTTAATAAGTTTAATGACAGCTTTTTAAACTCCACATGGAAAATGGACCATAATGGATGCATGAAACTTTAGTATCCAGAATCCATTTTTTCCTCTTTCTCTTAAGTTTATCTTAAAAAACAGAGATACAGATAAAATATGGTCTGAGTATAACTAAATTGCCACTGAAGAAAAAATCAAGAGGATGAGAGTTTAATACCTCACATGGTGGGAGAGGCAGAGGTTTAAGATAAAGAGGGTCTCTGGAGCCTGTCAAATCCTAGTTCTACATTATCAGATACATAATCATCTAATCTTTAACTCACTTAATATCACTAAGCCACAGCTTCACATCTATAAAACTGAATAATAGTACTTCATTATAGGATTGATCTGAGAACCAAATTTATTAAAGAATAAACCACTTATCACCATGTTTAATGTATTGATACAATAAGCACTAAGTGGTAACAGTGTTTTTGCTATTACTATAATATTAATCATAATGATTTATTAACCAGTTACTGATTTTTCCATAGATAATAGAATAAAAAAAGTAATTTAGAGTTTGGTAAGAAAAAACTCAATAGAAAAGGATGAACTTTTAAGCTGTAAAATGTGTTAACCATTTTCATAAACATGTTTTAATTGTTTTTCATCAAGCTCATTTTAAAATAGGATCAATAAGCCATCAATATCTTTGGATTATTTAAGCAAGAGATGGAGTACTCACCCATGATCTCTGCAGTTAGTAAAAGCATGTTATGACTTTATACAATACTGACCACGGTAAATTTATTTTGTTGTTTTGTCTTGTCATAATTGATAAAGTAAAAGATGGCATTTTTAGAATAAAATTTATGTTATATTAACATTCCAATGAACTTTTGTTCTTTCCTCCTAAAACATATTTGATTATGAGTACTGGTTATAACCTTTCTCAACACCCAACAACCATTACTATTCACTATCCTCTTGTTGTTATTGTTCAGTCACTAAGTCATGTCTGACTCTCTGTGATCTCATGGACTGTAGCACATCAGGCTTCCCTGTTCTTCGCTATCTCCAAGAGTTTGCTCAAACTCATGTCCGTCGAGTCAGTAATGCTATCTAACCATCTTATCCTCTGTCGCCCCCTTTTCCCATTCTCAGTCTTTCCCAACATCAGAGTGTTCCAACCAGTGGGCTTTCAAATCAGGTGGCCAAAGTATTAGAGCTTCAGCTTCAGCCATCAGTCCTTCTAATGAATATTCAGGGTTGATTTCCTTTAGGAGTGACTGGGTTGAGCTCCTTGCTGTCCAAGGGACTCACAAGAGTCCTCTCCAGCTCCACAATTCGAAAGCATCAATTCTTTGGCGCTTTGGCTTCTTTACAGCTCAACTCTCATTCACACATGACTACTGGAGAAACCATAGCTTTGATTATATGACCTTTGTCGACAAAGTGGTGTTTCTGCTTTTTAATATGCTATCTGGGTTTGTCATAGCTTTCCTTCCAAGGAGCAAGAGTTTTAACTGTGGTCAATTCAGATTTAGAAGTTAAGTGACTGTCACTACCTTGGCTCTTAATTACTGAAGACATTTAAAAATTGAGACTTGGTTGCTAAGAAATATAGCTTTAAAGGAAAATTTCTGGTATCTTTTGTTTGTGTTGACCCTTAGATTAATGCAAAGCACGATATATTTCCAGTTGATGACTAAAATAAAATCCAACTGTGAAAGGAAAGCAATCAGAAACTATTCTCGTGTTCAGATAATAAAAGGTGAACCTGTGTTTCCCCTTATTCTGTGTTAATACCTGTTTGAAACTGCACACTGAATTGCATAATTGAGAAATTCAGAACCAGGCATTTTAAATAATAATATGTGGCAGTTGTCAAGGTAACTTGGGAAGGGTATTGAGGAATTTTTTTAAGTAAAAGGAAATGGGGACATTTTTATTTATTGTTGTGGGTGTCATGTTTGTGCTTTATTCTTTGCACTGATCCCACAGAATGCAAAATGTGATACATTTCCAATCAGTGACTACAATAAAATATTTCCTCAGACTTTAAAGAAAGCAATCTGAAAATGTTCTGGTATTCTTTAATACTCTATAATATAAGCATATTCTGTTAACACATGTGCCTGTTAACTTTTAGCTGAATTAGAAGTAAGGCAGGAAAAGGAGATTTCTGGGAGAGAATACTATAAAGCTACAAAACTCAATAAGATGGTGATTGAACAGACCGCTGAAGTATCATACAATCTGGATTTTTATAAAAATCAAACCTTGGGCAAAATTTCAAACTGTTTGCCGAGATGCTACTGGATACTCACATGTCTATGTCGCTTTATTATTTCAAAGAAAGCATGCATTGCACTTTCTACATGCCAAGCCTCATCCTATGTTCTGTACCCACTTAACTCATTTGATCCTCAGGACAACCCTGTAGACTAGGGCCTATAATTGTCCTCACATTTCAGATGGGAAGAACTGAGTGATGAATAGATTAACTAACTCAATCATAATGCAAGATAGGAAATGCCACAATCACAATTGAAACCAAGCAAGCTTGCTTTCAAAGTCTACACTCTTGACCATGCAGTTTCTCTTCTTGCGGGAAGGTCTAGAGTGCTTTTATTTTCTAAGCACAAGTCTAATGAAAGTAGAAATGTATTCTAGTCTCCGATCTGCGCTTGCCCTTTTGTGGATTTTGAGGGCAGAATGCATGTGTTTCCTACTGGGAGAGCTGTGGAAGAGCGTTCTTGCCTCCTTGGTTTCAGAATATGTTCAGTTCCACCCTTTGGAGTTGGAAGAGAAGAACTGAGCTGATTGGGTCTTTGGGGACATTTTTTTGTTTGTTTTACCAGCTTTAGCAGAGCTGACTTCTGCACCTTCAAAAGCATGTCAGACTCACAGGCAGCCTCAGCTTGGGTGTTTTAAAGCACCGCCGCCGACAGAGAAAGTCGTGTTTGTTATCTATGTGTCTCGTCATAAAACAAGATATTCTGGGGCCAGTGATAAATGCCTTTGTAGAGCATAATAATGCAATTTGGCTGGGCTTCTTCAAAGGAATTTGGACAATGGAATTAATTGTACACATCAGAGTGAAAAATAAAACCATTCCTAAAAAGAACAAACAAAATAGAGCAAATGAAATGCAAATGAATTTAAGACAACTGTCTTTATGAGATTTTCTCCTCATATTTCTTAAAATAATTGCCAAAGCCGTAGGTTTAAAATTGATGCTATAAGATTTAGGTGGATAAACCCTAAGCATGCTACCTAGAGGTACAGAAAAACTTAGCAGAAATTATTCTAAATATAAAGACCTTGTCCACTCATATTAGTAAATTTAAATTAAAATATCTGTAGTGTTACCATATGTTTAACTCTTTCATCTTTCCAGTCTGGAGTTGAAATATTTAAGCACAGATAGAAAAATGTTAATTCTCTTTGTACAGAGAACAAGAACAAAGAAAAAAGTAGCTTCAAGGGTTTTAACAAAAGCACAAATATGGTAGATAATTGTAAAATTGAGGTCATGAAATTCTTTACTGGATGTCTTAGAATCGAGGATTTAGCATTCTGGGAGAGTCCTCTGGGCTGGTTTAAGGCTTTCTGCCTGATTTCCTAGAGATTCTATTTAAGGTGGAGTTCGAGGCTGAGAAGCAGAGAAGCTTCCTTGAGCTGGAACTTTTGAAAGAATAGCTGAGGTTGAATGGAGGCAACTAAAACCAAAGGCTGGTTTCTAATGCAGATTTGCTTGGCTTTCATCCTCAAATGTGAATTTAAATATTCCACCCTCAAAACGACAGGGATTTATTTGCATGCAATCTCACAGCATCTTAAGATCAGGACCAAATCACAATGTGTATATGTGCATGTGTGTGTGTGTATGTGAGAGTGAGAGAGTAAGTGCAAAAAGAGAATTATCATTTTTTCTCAAGAAAATGAGTCTTAGGACCTAGTAGTATTCAGGACTGCATGATGAAATCATTTCTCAACTTATTGAGCATTTGAGTACATTTTTCAATGCCACCACTTCATGCAACAAGTGTTAAGCACAGGCCAATCGTGATCCCTTCCCAGTCAAGAACTTGCACATGGCCATTGGGTGAGGGCCTGAGGGTTATTATAAAGAAGAAAATCACTGAGGTTAAACTTCATAACCAAGCCTCAACCATCTTTCTCACCAGCCCCCACCACCCCAGGGACCCTGGCCCCTGATCAGTGGAGTACGTGATGGCAGAAGGGTTCCCCCCAAAAACAGGACTCACTGGAGTGACTGGGGGCACGGAGTAACTGCTGTCTTCCCCAGAAACCTCTCCAATCTGGAGTGAATTTCAGTCATTTACCAAACACACTCCACATAAATTATTCCAAACCATATTTACTTACTTGGGCCTAAAATCCTGTAGATGGACAAAGCACAGATGGCCACAGAAAGAAAAAAAAAAAAATCCTGATTGGAGCCCAGCCTGGTGAACACAACTTTTCCTTCTCCATGAAGTCCAGGTTTTAACCCTCTGGCATCAGATGTGGCCACACAACAGAATATATTAAATTAAGAGACTTTTTCTTTTTTGGTCAAAGACATGTAAATAAATGATTAGGAAAAACAAAGCTAATATGAAAAAGAGATTCATAGATGAATTTATCAAGAACAGAAGGAGAGTTCTATAGTTCTTAAAAATTACGCCCCAAGTTCTTTCTCCTACGTTTATACTCAACAACAACGATGGGAACATTTTTCTCCCAATCTGACTATTCAATTTTAGAGATTTCTGGGGTGCTTTAATGCAAACACTTTCTTAGGGAATTGGTAATAGAAAAGTTTCTCTTTCAGGTAATAAGATGCTTTTGTACTCGATTCTTTAGCTCATTCAACTTGAGGTTTCTAGGACCATATTACTAACTCACAAGACTGTTGCAAGACTTAATTAAGCAACATTTGCAAGATCTGTCAAGATGTTCACATAAAAGATGCTAAGAAAAAATCAAATCTGGTATTATAACAGAGGGCCTCCAAAGGAGATCTCATTCTATTAATATTTTTCTCTTAATTCTAAACCAAACTCAGTGTTTGACCAATATCCACTCTTTGGAAATACCTAGATAATGGAATTCTGATGTGTGTGATCTGATTTCTTCTGACCTGCTTTTAGTATTGCATTCTTACCAGATCATCATTAACACAGTTCCCCAGGATTATAGCATTTTCTTTATACCTTTTTTTGTTCGGGGGAACATTTGTTCAAAGCAAACAAACCACCCAAGAACCTCAGTCTGGTAGGTAAGAAAATACCTATCTTCCTGTTGTGCTCTAACAGGGACATCAGCTCATTTTCAGTTTTGACTGCTCTTCCTATTTTCCAGATCATCAGTGTCAGAGACAACTTGCTATTGTCCTTTATTTGGAACTTGTCTGCAACCACAACCTCCAAAATCCTTTGTGGGAGCCTTCAGGTCTGCTCGGATTATTTACCTTGTTGCACCATTTTCAATCATTTTGGTTCTGTGTCATCCAGGCCAGCATTATTACTAAGGGCCATCAGTTTCCCATCCTAAATCACTGAAGCTCTTATTTCCCATCACAGGATTCTAAGAACGTGCTCAGCCTGAGAGGCATTGTGCAAGGTTGCAACTCTCAGTAATTTTACCAAGTTAAATTCCCTAGGGCATATGTCAGCTATTGTACTTCCCAGATCCCACCATACAAGGAGCATCAGTCTCCCATGAGTGGCTGTGATGGCAGAAGGGTTTTTCTTCTACCTCCTATACACTGTAGAGACAGCAGGCAAAAGTCTTATGTGCTTGCCCAAGAAAGCATCACCACATGGATTTGAGTTTTCATACTTTTTTCCCTTTGCCCTTGACATAAAGAAAAGGAAGGTGGCATGTAGGTCAGAATCAAATACATAATAAGCCATCACTTCATGTTTGTGATGATGAATCATTTAGTGAACAAATTTGTTGAGTCCCTTCTATGTACCAGATACTATTTTCAGAACAGAGGGTACTGCGGTAAGAAAAATGGATACAACCCTGCCCTTGTGGGAGGTACAGTCTTGTGTGGGGAAAGGACAAAAAGGATCCTCAGAACTCAAAGCACAACCAGCCGATTTCAGCAAATCATACCGAAGACCCAGCAATTCTCAACAGTAAAATTTTTGACACTTCAGCCCTTCCTCCCCAGACAACAGCTGTAATTCTCTTGACTTTGGCTGTAATTCTCACTGTTCTAATACAGAAGCTTCCAGAAAAGCTTCTGTTTGAACCCTGCCCAAGGATCGCTTAAGACAGAAGCTCCTATGGCCTCTGGATTTGAAGTTAATATACAGCATGTCATGGCCCCGTCACTTGAAAGACTCAAGAGAGCCCAGAATTTGACTGGGAGAGTGGCCTGGCCATTTACTGAGTCCTTTCTCAGAGCGTGTGTTCCTTCACTGCATCTTCACTCCTCTGTCACCGGGGCTGTTCAGCAGGCGATGGCCTTGACATATTCATACGTAATGATTACTGTGGTTCCTACAACACTTCATCAACTCTTTGACAGAAGTCAAGATTGACTGCATCACCCTTACTACCTTTATCTATCAATTCAGTTGTCTATTTTAAAAAGAAGAAAATAGGTGTGTCCGGGAGGGTTTATTTTTAAAGACTTCAGTAAATGATCTCAGAGTCATTTCTCTGAAATGATCAGAAGCCATTTCTTCTTTTTTCCTGTAACTTTGCAAGCAAACTACCCCTGGAGTGATGCTTTGTATGTTTCCTAGATACACATGTGGTTTGACAGCACTTACTTGACCAAGAGCTTACCAGCAAGTTATGGTGCTCAAAGAACCCTCACCTTCTAGCCCCTTGTATGTCCATGGCATTCAGCTATAAGGGGAAACTTTATCTTTGAATTTTTTTCTTTGGTAATTGTCAGGGGATAATGTGTTTAGCTGAGACTGCATTTTTTCATCAGAACTAGGGCTTCTCAATTCTATGGAAAGCCACACTGGCATATTTTGGGATTAATTTCCTAGTAACAATGGATTTAATATAAAACATTCTTCTATTGTAGCAAAGAAAAAGCCAAAGGGAGCAATATGCATTTTGCAGATTCTGCCAAACAAGGCAATGTTTGTTTATGCTTTAGAGAAAATGAATTAATGTGTTTTGTTTACATTTGCATACATCTTTCTAAAACACATGCATACACAAAACACAGTTGCTGTTGTGTTATTATTAATATTTTTTTATGGGGCCTCTTCCTGTCAGTCCATATGGCTTTGTCTGCATGGCTTTCCCTTTCTACCCTAAGAATGAATCTTAGAGCCCTTCTTAACTTGCCATGACCTGTGTGACCGAGGTAAAGATCCTAGAGAACACTGATTTCTACTCTGGATTGACATCACCACCACAGCTCATGGAGAATATTACATATATATCCCATAAGATTTGCATGAAAACTTCATCCAATGAAAGAAAATTGATAAAATCTTTCTAAACAGTTACTTAGACTGAACAAGTGACCATTTTCAAGGCTTGGACAATATAAATTAACAGAAAACATTCTCATCCCTTTAAAGAACTTGACCTAAATGTCTACTCAGCCTTAGGTTTTATTCTAAAGGACTTTTTTTTCCTATATATATACCAGAAAATCCTCCTTCTGATACTTCTTTGCCTTAACATAGCCCTAATGTAAGAGAGCATATATTTTTCCCCTATTACTTTCTTAATGCTTTTTCCCGTGTACAATTCCAATTTGATCACAAGTGTGTGAACAAAACACACTAATTGGCTATTATTTATATTTAAACATTTTTTAACATGTAACATTTTTCTTCCTTTTTCCTACTGTTCATTTTCCCTTCGTATTTTTGCTTTCCTGTTTTTTAACATATGTGTACATGTATTTGCATATAGAAATGGCAACACATTCCAGTATTCTTCCCTAGAAACTTCCATGGACAGAGGAGCCCAGCAGGCTGCAGTCCATGGCATCACAAAGAGTTGGACACGGCTGAGAACACGTGCATGCACGCATATGATTTGTTTGTGTGTAAATATAAAAATTTATTTATTTCTAACCCTATCCACTGAGAGGGCCACAAAAAAACAACACCCCAGTAACACTGATTACACTAAACACCCAGATCTTGGTTTCTCAATACCCTCCTCCACAAAAAGGAATCTGGGTTGTTTGGAGCAATAACTGATTTCAGAGCTATGACAGGCAAACTACAAAATAAACTTGAAATAACTTGTGACCGAAAGGTGAGGAAAAGCTCAAACAATGACAGAAAAATGTCAAAAAAAAAAAAAAAAACAAAACACAAGGAGGGACTACTGTTGGACATCAGGAAGAATGGGAGTATCAAAGTAAGTAAGGATAATAATGAAATACACCAATTAAATAAAGTCAGAATTTTTGAGTCCATACTGATAAGTGGGAGAAGCAAGAGTTCTTTCTTAAAATAAAAGACCAACTAGAGGCTTCCCTGGTGGCTAAAGAATCCACCTGCCTATGCAGGAGACAAGGGTTCGATCCCTGCTCTGGGAAGATCCCACGTGCCACAGAGCAACTGAGCCTGTGCACCACAACTATTGAGCCTGTGCTCTAGAGCCTGGGAACTGCAACTACTGCAGCCTGCATGTTCTAGAACCCACGCTGTGCAACAAAAGAAGCCACCACAATGAGAAGCCCGTGCACTTCAACTAAAGAGTAGCTCCGCTCGCCACAACTAGAGAAAGCCTGGAGCACCCAGGCTTATGAATAAGTAAAGAAACAAAAATTTTAAAAAACAAGAACACCAGCTAATAAATGTACAAGAAATGATGGAAGTAGAAAATTACCATGAAGTAACTATCACAGATCAAGCAAGAGGTAGACATCGTTGAAGCCAGAAGATTATGTAATCTCAGAATATTTTCTTGCAAAATGATAGGTAATTACAAAGGAAACTGTTGACATGATGAGGGGGAAATCTGCCAGACACCAATAGGGTCAAATGATAAGTTTTACATCGCCCAAGGTGTGATGTATAAATATTATGCACCCCTGATATAGTGTGCTGAAGAAAACACAGCATCTTTCCTGTAGTATTTCTGCCAAAAGAATATGATCTGGTCTGGTCATGAAGAAACAACTTGAGACCTGGTCAAGGACATAAAAGGCAGGGAAAGACCACAGAACTGTCCCAATTTGGAGGAGAGCCAAGAGATATGAGAGATAACTGACAGGAGAGTTCCTGGAAGGGATCTTAGACTTGAAAGGCAGAACTTCATTGGGACAAGTGACAAAATTTGAATTGGGTCTGTTGATTGAACAATTGGATCATTGCAGTGTTGGTTTCCTGGTTTAGAGGTCTGCATGATGCTTTCATAGGTGAGCATCCTTATTTTGGGGAAATACACACAGGAGACTTTAGAATGGTTAGGGCTTGTTGTTGTTGTTTTCTTTCTTTTTCTGGCCGCACTGTATGGCTTGTGGGAATTTAGTTTCCAACCAGGGATCAAACCTGGGTCCTCTGGCAGTGAGAGTGCAAAGACCTAATCACTGGACCACCAGGGAATTCCCAGGGCTTTGTGTTTTCAATTTGTTCTCAAATAATACCAGTGTTAATGGGGATACCAATGCACCACCTGTGTGTGAGTGAAGGGGGAAGGCAGGGATAGAGACACAAGGAGATAGAGAAAGAGAAAGGTGACAAAGCGAATGCTTTAAATAACAGTTGGGGAACCTAGGTAAAAGGGACATGGAGTTCTGGACTTTTCATGTAACTCTTCTACAAATTTGAAATTATTTAAAATAAGTGGTTTAATTACTTATCTCAGACAGTTTTTCAGGGTTATTTACATTGTCTTCTCCTGGCCTGTGGTGGAAAATGGGAACAATAGCTGAAGACTCTAATAGATGCTCCCATAAACTGAAAATGTGTTTGTAACCCATACTTAACATGGAACCATCAGAGGAGCCATCTTGACCTCTCATATCTTTCCTTAGAGTTCAAAAGAAAAAAGGAAAAGATTGTTTTGCATGGATAGGAATTTCCTCTTTCTGCTCATTGGTGTGGAGTGGGCTTCCCTGGTGGCTTAGTGGTAAAGAATCTACCTGCCAATGCAGGAGACACAGGTTTGATTCCTGGGTCAGGAAGGTCCCCTGGAGGAAGAAATGGTAACCCACTCCAGTATTACTGCCTGGGAAATCCCATGGACAGAGGCACCCAGGGGACCGCAGTCCATGGGGTCGCAAAAGAGTCAAACACGACTGAGCGAGTAAACAACAATAGTTCATTGGTGTCACTCCATTCCTACAGAGGAGTCTATAATATTCTGATTTATAACATTTACTGCCCAATAGAGGGGGAAACAGTGGAAACAGTGTCAGACTTTATTTTTTTGGGCTCCAAAATTATTGCAGATTGTGAGGGCAGCCATGAAATTAAAAGACGCTTACTCCTTGGAAGGAAAGTTATGACCAAGCTAGACAGTATATTCAAAGGCAGAGACATTACTTTGCCAACTAAGGTCCGTCTAGTCAAGGCTATGGTTTTTCCAGTAGTCATGTATGGATGTGAGAGGAGGACTGTGAAGAAGGCTGAGCACCGAAGAATTGATGCTTTTGAACTGTGTTGTTGGAGAAGACTCTTGAGAGTCCCTTGGACTGCAAGGAGATCCAACCAGTCCATTCTGAAGGAGATCAGCCCTGGGATTTCTTCAGAAGGAATGATGCTAAAGCTGAAACTCCAGTACTTTGGCCACCTCATGCGAAGAGTTGACTCATTGGAAAAGACTCTGATGCTGGGAGGGATTGGAGGCAGGAGGAGAAGGGGACGACAGAGGACGAGATGGTTAGATGGCATCACTGACTCGATGGACCTGAGTCTGAGTGAACTCCGGGAGTTGGTGATGGACAGGGAGGCCTGGCGTGCTGCGATTCATGGGGTCGCAAAGAGTTGGACATGACTGAGCGACAGAACTGAACTGAACTGAACTGAACTGAACTGTGCACTTAGTAAATCATCACCATGTGCTTTGTTGTCTTTTCAGTATTCTCCTGCAGAGTAAGGTGAAAATGCCTGGACTCTGAGTCAGGCACACAAGATTTCAAATTCTTGCTCTCACTTGTTTCTAGCTGCTTCTTTAATTGAGTTTCAGTTCCTTGGTAGGGTTATTGAGAGGATTAAATATATTTAATATATGATTTGGGCCCACGGCAGTGACTGGGTCATAAGGGATTCAATGGGTAATAGTGATTCTTACTGCTTTTTAACATGTTATTACCTTTGCTCAGAGATGATAGACACAATGAACTGGAACGAGTTGAAAATTGTATAGTAGAGAGACCCTGAATATTAAGTAATTGGCTTTGGGGAAGAAAGGAGAGAGAGAATGCATGAGCCAACAACAGACAAACTATTCCATTCCATACACCTTGGCTGCCGTCATCATTGTCATACCATCTCCATGAAGAGCATCAGGATTTTATCACTAACATTCATGCCACACTTGCTCTGTGCCTATAGCATCTTATCTAATTCCTGCCACAGCACTCTGAAATGGCGTCTATTATTCTCCGTCTTTTATAGAGAGGCTAAGTAACTGGTTCAAAGTCATCTAGACAGCAGGTACCAGAGCTGAGTGTCAAACCTAGACAGCCTGACCCGAAAGTTGACCATCCTAGTATACTATATGCCTAAGGGAGCTCCCCTTGGTGTGTCTTCCTACATCCAGATGGAAATTAGATAGTTACATCTGAGTCTTGGATCTCATGTTAATTTTCTGGCTTTAAGATTCTTGAGGTCCAATTGGAAAATGTTGACATCCAGAGATCAACAATGCCCTTGCATGGAATTACAAAATAATAATAATTTAAACAGAAGCCCGAGAGATGCCTGTAGTATATCAGGGGTGCATTCTAAGTGATGTGTAGCTGGCCATTACATTTGGCCCTGATGGCTCAAACTCTAATACTTGGAATTAGATTCCAACTTGACAAAGGCAGAAGTTTCGTCTCTTTTGTACCTTCAGGGTTATCTCCTTTATTAAGCACAGACACATGAGAGGTAGGACCTAAATAGCTGGTAAGTGAGTGGATGAACACTTTTGCATCATTTAGTGACCCTCAGCAAGTACCTGTGTCACCACTGTTACTTAACCATGAATGCGTTTCTCTACCTTTTTGCCTTAGTTTCGTCATCCGTATAAACTAGAGATAATAGTTATAAACAGGGCTTCTCAGGTGGCTCAGAGGTAAAGAATCCACCTGCCAATGCAGGAGGCACATGTTTGATCCCTGGATTGGGAGGATCCCCTGGAGAAGGAAATGGCAAACCACACCAGTATTCTTGCCTGGGAAATCCCATGAACAGAGGAGCCTGGTGGGCTACAGTCCATGGGGTCACAAAGAGTCAGCCACTTAGCAACTAAAACAACAATAGTTGTATATGCTTCATAGTACTATTTGAGCATTAAATAAATGTATACATAACTAGTACTTATAAAGCAATGTCTGGCACACCTTGTTGGTTATTATTATTTTTATTATTTACCATAAGTCCCTAAAGACTACTCAATATAGTCATCAACAAGTGCCAAATTTACTTCTAGTGAGTAGTTTCCCTGACAATGACTTCTAAAGTGTTTAGACCTATTAGAACATGTATATTATCATCTCTCCATTTTACCAAGCATTGATGTCACACCTACTAGACAAGACGAGTATTAATAGAGCAACTTCTGCATTCCCCACTCAGCCTAGAAAGTTTCTGATCCGCTGGCACATTTCACAAGCCATTATAAGCAGCTCCATAAAGGATACCAATCTTGTTTCACCTTTGGATGTATATGGTTTCTTAACTTTCCATATTTCAAGCCTTGGCTGATAGTTTTCTGCCAATTACTTTTTCTTCTTTTCCCAAAAGGTCTTCATTAATTTCTAATAGTAGACTTTCTTATCTGTGTTGTTCTTGTTTAAATAAAATTAGAAATATAAACGGTCAGGAATTTTGCCATTTTGTATTCATCATATTGCCATGGCCTTTCTTGTTTAACATTTAGAATGTACTTCTTCCTCCATTAACACTTAACTGTATTCACTAAAATTAACTCATTCAGTCCTTGCATCTTTCCTCCACTTGTTTTAAATACATACTCAGTTTTTAATTCCCTTATATGTTTTACCCTATTCAGATCATTTTTAAGCTAAAGATAATTTGAGTTCTTCATCTAACACATCTAACACTTTCCTTCATTAATTTCAAGAGCAATTACAACTATTTTCTTCAACAGCAGTGCCTGTCTGTTTCCAATATTTAAGAGATTAAGGTTTTACTCTAGAGGCATGACTTATATTACGTAATCCAGGATTTCCATTCTAAAAATGCCTGGTGCAACACATCAACTGTGATGAACACATCTCAAGAAAAGTCTTTAAAAGACATACACAATGAAAGAGATGACAAAACAATTACCTCCACAAACTAGTACAAACAAAACAGTATATCACTCACAGGCTGTTACGAAGATTAATTCATTCATTAACCTTTTTTCTCTCTCTCTTTTAAAGTAAATGTAGGTCTATACATATTCCGCACAATAGATTATTCCTGACATACTCGATCATTCAATCATTACCTATATCTTGACTTTATTTCTTTGGATTCTTACAAGTTGTCTAGGCACTGCTGAAAATGTCTAAAACACCATCGTGAGATCATAATCTCACAATCCCTACGTCAGTTCTCCAAGTCAGAACTTCAATTACACTAACTTTCCATGCATTGGGTTCTACTGGCAGTTTTAGTTATATCTTTTATGACTAGATGAGCTTCTGAGATTGCAGACTCCCTTTTTTTTCAGGTACTTGAAAAGTGCATAGGTCCTAGGCATTATATTTAGATAATTGTGTCCAATAACCAAAATGGCCCATTAGTTCTGTGTTGGGAAAATTAGACTCTTAATAAATGTACTGCTGGTGTGTTAATTTTAATAGAAACAATCTCCAACATCATAGTAAAGAATAATGTTTAATTATACATTAAATATAGAGTGCTAATAGACAAATATCTAGAAGAAAGGTGTTTCCTTTTTTTTTTTTTGTATTTGTGTTATAGGTCATTTGTGTAATTTTACTTTTGATCTTGTTTTTCCATTTTATGTTCTGAGGCTTTGCAATGCATCTCATTCAACATAGATTTGGAATCTACTGCAAAAATCAATTTGTACACATTGATTCTGGCTCCTGGTCCTCTAAGCAGACTTTCTGACTTGAAGGAAGAAGGGAAAGAGAGAGAGGAAAAAAGAAAGAGAAAGGAAGAAGGAAGGAAGAAGTGGGGAGGGAAGTGGAGAGAAGGAGAAGGGGGAAGGGAGGCGAGGGAAGAAGAGAGGAAAAGATAACAAGCTGACTACCATTTATTAAGCATGTACAGAGGGTAATACATCCCAGCAATTTTGTTAATCACTTTGCCTATATCATTGAGTTTAAGCTACACTAGGAATTTGTGAGACTTACAGCAGTTATGTAAATTGCCCAGAGTGACACAACTATTAAGCGTCAAATCCAGAATTCAAAGCCATGTCTATTGACTTCCAATCAGGTATGCAGTCATTTCACTCTTCAATCTTTCCTGCAAAGAGAGAGTAACTAGCCTTTCTATTTGATTTTGCTTTTTTCTTGCAAGAGGAATGACGATCATCTCTCACGACCTACCAAGAAAAGACCATCATGAAGAGAGAGGTAGCAGATGAAGCTGGAGATGTAGGCAGGAGCCAATTCATGGCAGACATCCATGGCAGGCTAAGGAGTTTGGACTTCATCCTGTAGATGACAGAGAGTCATGGAAAGATTCTAAGAAAGACTGACATCATGAAATTCGAGTTATAGAACCATCTTTCTGGCAGAAAGCCCTATACAGGGTTGATTATAATGGTACAATCTGTAAACAAGGCTTCTGCTCTAATCTAAGTAAGAAGGTGCTAACCCCTCAAGAAGGCAGTTCCACTGGTGATGGAAGAAGAGGGTCAAGTTGTTGGCGGTATAAGGAGTGAATTCAGTAGAACTTAGTGGTTGGATGGAGTCACCGATGTAATGGACATGAACTTGGGCAAACTCTGGGAGACTGGGACAGACAGGAAAGCCTGGTGCATTGCAGTCCATGGGGTCAAAAAGAACCGTACATGACTTGGTAACTGGACAACAACAACAGTGATTCATTAGATTTGGGGAGTGAGGGAAAATGAGGAGTCATGAAGGACCTGCAGATTCCTGACTTGGGTGTCTAGGTGGAGATGACAATGCCCGTAGTGGAAATAGAGCAGAGAGGTACCCTCGCCATAGAGAAATCTCTTCTGCCCTCTCACCTCTGCTCACTTCATTTTGCAATTAATTCCCCAGACACATCTCCTCTACCTGAAATCCTACCAACTGTTCAAGGGGCAGTTCAAATGCCACCTTCCCCCAAAAGACTTGCCTTGACTATATGAGAGAAAAGCAATCTCTAAACTCCTAGTAAACTTACTGGTACAATTAATTGGGTGAGTACCACATTCTGCCATGTCTGAGATTCATCTGTGAATCTTCTCATAGTTTACAACATCTCTTAGGATTGAAACTACACCTATTCTTTGTTTATTTGTATCTTCAATTAATATATTTAATGCATAAATTAAGTCCCAGTGATTTTAAATAGGAGAAGTAAAACCTAGTCTTAGACATTTTTCAAAGAATGTAGCAACTATCACTGGAGAAGGCAGTGGCACCCCCACTCCAGTACTCTTGCCTGGAAAATCCCATGGACGGAGGAGCCTGGTGGGCTGCAGTCCATGGGGTCACTAAGAGTCGGACACAACTGAGTGACTTCTCTTTCACTTTTCACTTTCACACATTGGAGAAGGAAATGGCAACCCACTCCAGTGTTCTTGCCTGAAGAATCCCAGGGACGGGGGAGCCTGGTGGGCTGCCGTCTATGGGGTCACACAGAGTCGGACACAACTGAAGCAACTTAGCAGCAGCAGCAGCAGCAGCAACTATCACAATATTGAAAGCACTTTGAAAGTAGGCAACATGTTGTACACCTTTTACAAAATGTTGTCTCAAAGGTACAACTCAACTTAGCGCTTATCTCAATGCTAAGAGAGGGGCTTTCCTGGTGGCTCAGTGGTAGAGAAACTGCCTGCCAATACAGGAGACCACGGTTCAGTCCCTGGGTTGGGAAGAGACCCTGGAGAAGGAAATGGCAACCCACTCCAGTATTCTTGCCTGAGAAATCCCATGGATAGAGGAACCTAGTGGGCTACAATCCGTGGGGTTGCAAAAAGTCGGATACGACTTAATGACTAAACAATAATGCTAAGCACCAAGAATGAGTCCATTCATATGTATATAAACACTTTGATGTGGATGGCATCTCTTTATCTTTTTTTCCCTTCTCTAATCTCTCTACGGTATTTATCTTTTAAGGATGGCATCTTAGCAACAAACATGATCTCAGCAGATTTTGTTTATTTAAATGTAGTCATAACCTCCTTCACTCAGATGCACAGTTATCATCCTGCCAACCTCCTATAGTCTTTGCATTTGTACAAGGACATTTGAGTGCTTTCATTTTTTCCCATCTTTCATCATATGCTACAGAAAATTTTATCTTCTGCCCACTTTTTTTTTTTTTTGAAAAGCTGCTAGCCTGCCAGTTTTGGCAGAGCAAGCTAGGAAATAGAGTCTGGCAACAAAAAGGCAACAAGCAGCAGACAAACCTTAAGGTCTGCAAAGTAGTGATGCTCTTCAACCTGTTGTACCGGGTGTGAAATTAGATCCTATCAATGTCACACTCACCCCCAGAGCAAATGTCCCCTTGTGACAACTACATGCTGTGCTTCGAGCCAAACAATGGCATAAAATTTCCAACAATTATGTATTGGGCACAGAATGTCTCCAAAAGTATCAGCATGTTATTGACTGGCCTTTAGCTACTCCCAAAGTGTCCCTGGTAACAAGTGGCCACCACTAGTTTATAAAAGCAGATGCTATAGATAATTGGGAGTAAAACAAGCATTCAACTCGGGTGAGAGCAGAAGCCTTCTGGGTACCGCGTAAGACAGTGTGAAATGAGAATGCTGCTTGTGAAAACCTGCAGGAAGCACTCAGATTATAATAGTAGGGGATATAAGAGACTGTGTCTTTCTTTTTTCTTTCTTTCCTCCCTCCTTCGCACTCTTTCTTCCTTTCCTTCTTCCCTTTCTTCCTTCTTTTCTTCCTCCTCTGACTCACTCATTTATTCCACCATTATTTTTAATGAATACTTATTATCTCCATGCCAGAAACTATGTTTGGAATTGAAGAATCAGTAGTGACCAAGTCAGAAAATGATGAAGGAGAAGGGAAAGCGGATTGCTATGCAGATCACAAAGCCAACAGAATGAAGAAAAGCCTCAAAAACCGGTGCCATCCTCGCCTAAGTTCTGAACATTAGCAAATGGCACCTCCTTAGGCGAATTCCTCTGACCTATATCCCTCCCTATATGTACAAAGGAATAACCAGAGACTGGGTAACTCCATTTCAGAAAAATTAGCAGAAGACCTACAAGCAATAAGAGTCCCTCTCCCTGTGGCTCTTACCTAAAATCCTGATTAGGTGTTAGGAAGGACTGGTCTTTAGAATATTTAGGAAGCTGTGATTCCTGCTAAGAGTTTTAATAGGAGCAGACTTCTCTTACAACAAGCATTTTAAAATGAGATGAACTGAAGTTACAGTGAGCTTCAGTTACATGGAGGGAAAATGGGAAATAAATGACATTCTGCTGGGAAAGAAGATGATGAGCGTGCATGTGGGTGTGGGTGTGTGTGCATGTGTGTTTGTGTGTGTACACAGATATCAGCTACAGAGTCTTGAACAGCATCCTAAGTTCACATTTATTGGAAAAACACTTCCATCGCATGTCGTCATCAAAAGGAAAAAAGTTTTGGAAATATTCTTTCAAACCAAGTGTAGTAGATATCTTTATTATAAGACTTTCAGAGCCTTTTAATGCCGGTGTCATTATGAACTTCTGACAAGGAGGCATAAAGATGTAGTGTATTCTACTCTCAATAGACTGTATTTTGAAAATTGATTTTAAAAAACCAACCTCTACATTTTAAAAACTGAGCTTCAGGGAGGTTAATTAACTTATCCAAGCCCCTGGTCGACTTGATTTTGACCTGTTGCTCTTTCCACTACCTCACAGTAGTCACCAAATAGCTAAGTGGTCCTCTCATTTTGATGTTACCACCCTCTCCTATCTTCATCTCTATGCTTTATTAAAAAGAAAATCTAATGTTCTCATATTTGTTTACTTTGGGATGACCCCAGCTATATCAGAAAAGAGAAGGCAACTGACTTATTCTCAGAAATAGGAGGTTACATTCTAGGACTCAAGTCTCAATGCAGCTTTCCCTGAAGAAAGGGAAATGTTAATATAAAACCTACTACACCAAGCCAAGGCCTTTGGTGTTCTTGCTTTGGGAAAATTCTCAGTATAAGGTGTGTGTGCATGTAACGTGCATATATGGGTATGGTATTGGCTTTTCTATTGGCATATTTTGATTCCACCCCCTGATGCCTGATAACATTTCCAAGAACTATAGATTGATTCCATTCATTCATTCATTCCATTATTCATTCATTTACTAATACAGCCAATCAGTATTCACTGAGCTCTTCTGACTCTCAATGCATAGGGCTTGATTCCCAGTCCGCAGGCCCACCATATTCCTACCTTGACAGTGTGTGTTTATGTGGTGGGAATTCAGAAATTTCTTCCTAGAATTCCGGATTCTGTTTCCACCCACACTTACTCCAAGCTCAGGTATGTCTGTTTTAATGCTGAGATCCACTCAATATGTCACCATTTAGCAAAATGGGAAGCTTTCAATGAAGTGACCTCATTGACTTCCCAGAAGCAAATGAAGGGTGCCTCCCCTTATAGTGGTAGATGGAAATTTACTACAAAGTGCAGAAATGGGGAGAGGGAGAGGGTGGGATGATTTGGGAGAATGGCATTCTAACATGTATAATATCATGTAAGAACTGAATTGCCAGTCTATGTCTGACGCAGGATACAGCATGCTTGGGGCTGGTGCATGGGGATGACCCAGAGAGATGTTATGGGGAGGGAGGTGGGAGGGGGATTCATGTTTGGGAACGTATGTAAGAATTAAAGATTTTAAAATTAAAAAAATAAAAAATAATAAAAAAAATTAAAAAAGAAAGGTTAAGAAGATCATAAACCCACCAATGGAAAAAAAAAAAAAACACAAAGTGCAGAAATGAAGGACAATCAGTACCTCAGAACATGTCGCTGAGCAATGAAAGCAGAATCAAGTGCAGAAAATCTAATCAAAGACTCTGTACTGGTAAAGACTTTGGAAACTGGTTCTTCAAGCTGGTTCTCTTGTGAAATCTAGGCTGGCAAAAATTAGGTTGACCTGAAGAACACATCTCCAACCCTCTGCTAACCACCTCACTTCATGAAGTTGTCTGTTCCCCCATCCCATCACACCACCTGTTTCCTTTACTTCATAATATTGGGTTGGCCATGGAGAAGAAAATGGCAAACCACTCCAGTACTCTTGCCTGGAAAATCCCATTGACGGAAGAGCCTGGAGGGCTGCAGTCCATGCGGTCGCTGAGGGTCGGACACGACTGAGCGACTTCACTTTCACTTTTCACTTTCATGCATTGGAGAAGGAAATGGCAACTCACTCCAGTGTTCTTGCCTGGAGAATCCCAGGGGCGGGGGAGCCTAGTGTGCTGCCATCCATGGGGTCACACAGAGTCAGACACGACTGAAGTGACTTAGCAGTAGCAGTATTGGGGTAGCCAACAACTTTGTTTAGAACCTGAACAAACCCAATAATTATCACTCTCAGAAGTTTTTTTTTTCTTTTTCTATTTTTTTAAATATCTCTTTACTCTCCAGAATTTACGCTGAGTGAAGAGCATTTTTTCACTTGTTTCCTGTCTTGTCCCCAGCATTTAGAACTTTATGGGCACATATCAGCCAATCAATAATACTTGTTGAATGGATGAATGCACGAATGAGTGTGTGCAATGACTAGAAACCCTGTTCATGTCCTACCTCATCTTAACCTGTATAATAACCTATTTTTTCTTGTATTTCCCATTTTAATTGCTGAGCTCTTTAGTTGAAACTAAATAGTCCAAAAAATTACTTTGAATTCCTCTGGAGCCTTACTATAAATTCTAATGAAAACATATTTATCACATGCAATTAGATTTAATTCAGGAAAGCAGGGCCAAACAATTGTCTAGGCTGAAACCCTGCCACCAGCCTATTCCAAACATCTTCCAAAAAAGAAGTATTCAGTATGAGTAAACACCAAAAGTCCAGTACATGTAGGGGAACTCTACTTTTATCAGAAATCTTCCCCCCAGCCTGAATTCTTTCAGGCACTGGGCCAGGAGTCCCTTGTGAATTTGGCTAGCTGACCCCATAATCAGAGAGGCAGTCTGCTGCCTACATTGCTTCACAAAAGATGACTTGTTTCTGAAATTCATCTCTGCATGCTTTGGTTGCTGTTTAATGGATAGCAATCAGTTATCTCTGAAAAGAAAGCGTGCATGTTATAAGCATCTGCACCAGCAAGGAAGAAAGGCTTCCAGAAGCAGTCGGCCTTCTTGAGAAGCAGGCACCCCCTCCAAAACTATCACCAAGGACAGAGTCTTTGATCACCAGGCACCTGTTTATTTCCTTTCTCTGCAGTCTACATCAAGTCAGCCACAAAACCCATTATGAATGCAGTTTTGAGTTTGTCTGGATGAAGTGGAGAGTAATTAGTTCCTTTTACATTTGGTAATTTTGTTAACACAACTCAGTAGGTGTCTTGTTAATTTGTTCATTACTAGGTGGATGAAAATGTGCATCTCTTCTGTGAATACCAATTATTCCTAAATGAGGTAATTTCACCAAGACAGTGAAATTTCCTCATTCTTCCCTGGTTTAAGAATATCACTGCCAAGAATGAACAGTTCCAAACAAAGAAAGCTGTGGGAGGCAGAAAATGGTGCTCTGGGTAGAAAAAAGCAGGGAGACCCTATTATTTTGCAATCTGAAAAGGAAGCCCATTTCCAGTGTGGAAAGGAATTTGGAGGAGAGGAGGCAGGACGTGCTGGTGGCAGTGGCCCTATCCGAGACTTCAGTGGCCCTATATCTCTGTTTGCTCTTTGCAGAAACTAAAGGACATGTCATTGCCGGGATGTAATAAGAATAAGGGGTCATCTCATCATTTCTGGGCAACTCAGTCATACTCCAGGATTTTTACCACCAGCAAAAACAAGATAAATCAGTTTCATGATCTTCAAAGGAGTTTTCAAATCCCACTTCTATCTCCTGCTTGGGGACACTTCTTTCTGAATCAAAGCAGTTACATAAGTCTCAGTCTCTAACTAATTGAATTCAGGAGGAATAAAGGGAACCAAATAGTGTGCATGACAATATTATCGGTAAGACCGAGGAGTGGAGTTCCTGCATATCTGGGGTGATCAAAGTGGAGAAAGGGTTCGAGTTCACTGACGACAGAGACTGTTCCTGCCTGCACTTTTGTCCCTGTACATAGCATGTTCCTGGAACAAAGCAAATAAGTCTACAGACTCCCATTTCCTCCTAAACTCCTGTGGCCTCCCCCTTGTCTACACAACATACTCTCTGTGTTGAAAGCCCAGAGAAAATTGATGTCCTTTACTCGATGGAGTTGATCCACAACACACAATGGAAGGGGCTTACCAAGGAGTCTCAGTGCCTCTATCTTTCCCCCTTTCCAGTCACAGAGGATGGGCGAACCTATCCAGGAGTTTTCAGGACAGCTTTCGGGTGACCCACTAGAGAAATGGGGAAGACGAGATGGCCTGTGGAGTCCCTGAGCTGCTCACGCCTCACCTTTGGTCCCTCTGCCTTAACAACTTCCAAGCAACCTTCTCTACTCCAAATACAGCATTCTCTCTGCCCCCTTCTCCTCAAGTTAATCTTCAGGAGACGCCTATGTTCTTGGGAGAGTTAGGATGAATTGTCTCAGCATTCTTTACTCTGTCTCAAGCAGGTATGAGTATTGTCTTATAGGGCTTTACTTCCTTCCCGTTAGAATCAGCTTTTGGGTCATCTTCACTTAAATGAAGAAATAAAAGGGGACACAGACTATACATCCTATTCACTATTAATTCCCAAGTGATTAACATAGTATCTTGTTGTTGTGGTTCTTTCACCTATGGGGAGGCTTGTTGGCTTAAACATGGAACAGGGATTCCCCATGTTTCCCCTTAAACATGAAGGGGAAAACGAGTCTCCAGATTGAACTGTAGCCCGCCAGGCTGGATTTCCCAGGCAAGAATACTGGAGTGGGTTACCAAGTCCTCCTCCAGAGGCCCTTCCCGACCCAGCGATCAAATCCTCATCTCCTGCATTGGCAGACAAGTTCCTTACCACCAAGACACCAGGGAAGCCCAACATAGTGTCTGCGACTCCGCAATTGCACGATGAAAACTGTTATTCATTTATCTACCATAAATGAATAACACTATTAATAGTCAATAATAAAAGCAATAATAAATAGCTAATAACTCTCATGTGATCAGAGCACTGTCCTATTTTGCATATTTTAACATATTCAACCCTCAAAATAAACCTAAGAAATAGGAATTATTATCACATCCATTTTAAGCATGAAGAAACTGAGGCACGGAGAAGTAACATCGCCAAGACTATACTGGGTCAGTGGCAGTGCAGCAAGCGTTTGTTCCCTCTTTATCATTAACTGTTGGAAAATAGGAATTGTCCTGGTATCTCGCACAATGTCTAGTAAAGATCCTGCATTCAAGCAGCACAGTGTAGCTGCTAAGAATACAGGACTTCGAGTGAGACCGTCTGCATTCAAATCCTGGTTCCATCACTTATGGACTGTGCAATGTTGCTTAATACCTCTGCGTGTCAATTGCCTCTTCTTAAAGCGGAGAAAACCACAGTACTGTCTCTCAGCTTATAGAAGACCTCACTTAGCCCAGGCTCAGTTCTACGACAGGCCTTCAATAAATGCCAGCTCTCATATCTCAACAGCCAACCTGGTGCATGGCGCATAAGAGCTGGGTGAAAGACTAAGTAAATGAATGAAGGAGAATGGAATGCCTGTATCCCATTGTTTCCTTCCCAAGGCCCTAAGCCATGAACGGAGTTCTGCTCACCATCTCTGGTGCTCACACAGCCTGGTTGTCAGCTCATGGATCCTGCTTGTCTGTTCACACCTCAGAAGCAGTAGAGGCAATGCTGAGCAGGAGGTGTCTTATTCCACAGGGCACTGCTAAAAGCAGGACTGATACAATCTGCACTTTTTTGTTCTTTCACCTATGCGGAGGCTTGTTGGCTTAAACATGGAACAGGGACGCAGAAGGGGAAAATGAGTCTCCAGACTGAACTCTTTACAATGTCATACACCACAGATGTAGGAAATCTGCTGAGCCCAATGAAACGGGGACACCTGAGCTAAAGACAGGGCTCTGGGAGACATCAACTTAGTACGTTTTCCATGCTGGCTGGGAGCCAGGTCCATGAGAAATTCTGCTGTCATTTCCTTTCACAGCCACTGGCAAATGAGTGTGAAATCTGGTGAGCTGAAGAGCCAGGCATGGTGGTAGAGATTTAACAGCGGAGTTAAGTAGATGAGACAGAAATATGCTTCAGGACTCAAGAGACCTGGAATAAGGAAGACAGAGAACAGAGGCCAGTACACCCAGAAACTGGAATACTTAGGAACTGTACTCTTTTCAGTGAGGGAAGTAAGTGAGCAAAGCTGCAGGAGGATCCAGCTGAGATGGAAGCCACGTGGGGGCTGCTGGGTCAATTTCTCTTGGGTCCTTTCTGACTTTACCATCCTGGAAGCCTGCAGCTGGCCCTGAATATAAACACCACTTCTTCAGAGGAGCACATGTAGAATGTAACAGATTAATACTAACACATTCATTTAATTTCCACTTATTGACACGTCGTTTTTCATTCTGACATTTTTATCCCCAAAAGGGTTGTTTCATCAGACATGGAAGAACACCGTCAACAGGACAGGATGTCTTTATGCCGCTTCTTGGCTGACACCACAGCTCTGCCACGACCATGAGGAGGCTTTTACCCAGATGGGCTCAGAAACCAGGTGGTCTTGCCACAGAAGTTGGCATTCCTGTCCTCCATGGTATCTGGTCCTAAAGTGGAGCCGGAGGTGGGGGGCAGGGGCGGTCTGTGGTAGGCAAGTAGTCTCTTTGGCAAAACCACCATGTAACACAGACCTAAGGGAAATCATCTGTGCTTACCAGGATCAGGGAACCTGAATTTCCTCACTGCAGTTGGAAAGACCTCCAAAGAAGGAAGTGCAGACTTGGAAATAAGACTGACAAAGCCTCCTAAAAGTCTGTAGAGACTTCAAGAGGTAAAATCTCTAGGGGTGCTTTCCATCCAATTTGTTTGCCATGATTATTAATGTCTAAACCATATAATAGGCCCCATCAGGAAACTGGGTGTTGATTTCCCTGGGTTTTGCAGAGGATCCATTGGTGTACAGAGAAGATGAGTGAGTTTGCCTCAGGCCCTGCCGTGAGTCACTGAGAACTCAAGAATTACAACTCTGAGCTCCTGACTTGCAGCTCCGAGCTCACACCTTCGGGATCAATCTTCTTAGATCCACCACACAATGGCTTCAAAAGCTTTGAAGGCAATTAGAGGAGGAACACTGTCTCCTACTCGGACACACCTACCCCGTTCTCCTTTTGGACCTTGGCACAGTTGCTGCCAGCATGAGCAGGGAACAGGAGACATAATTTAGTGCTTGAAGTCTTCCATGTCCAAGCAGACTTCTTAATGGCAGAAACCACGCCTTATAAGGAGAAAAGGTTGGAGATGGGAACTCTCCTTGGCATGGCTCATGAGGAGGAGAGTATGGGTGTGGGGGAGCGAAGAACCAGGCAGCTCATCTGTTTGTTCTTGAACTTGAAATTGACATGAACTGAGTTTAACTACTATTATGCCGTAGCATTGTTCTCAAAGTGATGACCCACAGTTCTTCAGAGAATGTCTTTTTCTCCTTCTTGTAGATAAATACCATATAATAGAAGCACTTGAGATAAAAGAAAAAGAGTGCTCTGATTCCTCGGCCTCTTATGATGCCCTCAGCCAGGTGTGTAATGCCAAAGGCATTCAAGGAGGTTTAACTATGAATAAGGACAGTTAACGTTCTATGGAAGAGGGCAGGAATGATCACAAAGAATATTTCTAGTGCTTGCCTTTCCCATAGGTTAAAATAAGTGAATATGGAAAACTCAGCTATATAGGAAAGTGAGAGGACTATGCTAATGAAGATTCTATAAACACTACCATGTAATCTGTTTTTGGCCAGTGGTGGGGATGGGGGTGGGCGGGGCGGAAGCTGCTCCAGAAGTTTAAAGGCTAAATCTGGCAAACTAAATTATGGATGCCCTTCTCAAGGAAGAACACTTTTGATCTACCACCCCCTCTAATTTAACTTGTCAGCTCTACTTCTAAGTCAACAACATTTGTGGGGCACCTACTCTTCTGGCAAGGATTGTGCTAGCTAAGTGTTAGAGGGCAGCGTCCCGGGCTCTTTTCCAACCTTCACCAGGTCTGTCTGAAGACCACAGGTGGAAAACCATTCTTGATCAGAAATCCTTGAAGCTGGCGTCAGCGGCAATGGGCATGCACCATTCTTAGAAATGGTTCTGAACTGGTCTGAAGACAGTAGGCTCCCCATTGAAATATGAATTTGAAGAACTTGCCCCTCCACGTTCAGATAGCCCTCTAATCTCTGAGCATGACTGTTTAAGCACCAGCTGAGTTTCAGGGAAGGATGGAAACGTCCTATATGCCACAAGTTAAGGTTGTTTTCTTCTTTATATAAGAAGTTCTGACTTCACATCTCACTTTGATATGAATTTACTCTGAGACCCCTAGAAAGCAACGCATACATGTGATCATTTTATGAAACTGCCTAAAATCTTGCTTCTGGAATTTCTAAGTAGAACAACCAAATTTGAAAGTTTTATTTCGAAAGGTTTCTAAAGCACTTACATAAGCAGAGACAGGGAGGGTGGACTTGGTATTCACGAGGAATAATGTGGGAGAAGAAATAGATGACTCAACTCAGGATACACCCCAGGACCACATCACCCTCTGAGCTTTCTGCATCAGATGGATGCCTTTCTGCGCCGAGGTCTCAGCACCCTCCAACCAGGCCTCCATAATAATAGCCGGGCAAAACTTTATCAAAGGAAGCAGCAAAAAGGCCTGACAGATGATGCTGCCAGCATTTCGGCAGCCAGGTTAGCTTTGTTCTGATGCCATTCTGTCAGGTTTAACAAGCAGATATTAAGAAAAGTTTATAGAGAATCGAGATGAAAGGTTGTCGGGAGACATGAGAGCCGCCAGTGGGCACCTCACAGCACAGCTGGGTGTAGACTCTGCCACAACTGGCTGAGAGAAAAAGAGGTTTGATATGGAAGCAGCTGCTTCCAACCCCTGCTAGCAGCGAGGCTTAATCATCTGGCACCCGAGAGTCTGGAGCTCCACCTGGAGAGAAACATAGCCACTGAGAGCATCCTGGGTGTGAGCCTCATCATTAGATTAGAAACAAATGATGTATTTGCAGGAACTGGATCCTTGACTGGTCCTGACCTGATATGACATTTCTCATCCAGAATGTTTTCTCCTAAGCACACAAGGACAACAGAAGCAAGAAGTAAGGAATGGGGTTCAAGAGGAAATTAGCCATTTTACCTAAGGGCTTGGGGGGTATAGACATGAAAAAGGAGACGAAATGGAAACCACAAAAGGCTGGTGGCACCCTGGGAAAAGGGAGGTTTAGAGCAAGGTGTTTCTGCCCTAGCAGGTGGGGCAAGCTGCTTGAGCTCTCTTTTATCAATTTCCAGTCATACTAAATTCTTCCCAAGTCTGCGTTCCTTTCAACAGGACACTTTTTGAAAGCTGGATGAGTCAAGATGCCTCCGAAGGGCTGTGTGTCATCAATACCAGGAAGGTCAAGTTTCAAGCCCCATGCAATCATGCCGCAACTCACCCATTTGTTCCCTCTCTCTGCTAAGTCTTGTTTCTGCCAATCAAAATCAGTCACAACACAGTTATTATATTGGTCGGTAAAATAAACACAATTTTTCAAAATCATAACTCTTCTTCCAAATGTCTAGATGTCGCCTGTCGCTCAGCCATGCATCTTTTCCAATGAACACTACTCATGCCATCTTTCTGAACAAATAGAATTATAAACAGCAGCCATTCTACCTAAAATCATTAAAAGACCCGACACCTATCTACCAGAGGTGATGCAACGATGCACCGAGCGAGCTCCTTCTACCTTGAATTATAAACGTTTTTTTCTCTTACAGAAGTGAAATTCACATAACACCAAATTAACCATTTTACAGTGGAGGTCTTCAGCATTTAGCACATTCACAACGTTGTACAACCATTACTTTTGTCCAGTTCCAGAATGTTTTTAAGCACCCCCCAAAGAAGCCCTGTGTGCCTTAAACTGTTCTGCTCCATTTCCATTCTCTAGTTCCTGATATGACAGTACTTTAGTATTTTTTCATATATTCTTTTTTTAAAAAATATTTTTAATGCTTCAGTTTTGCTTTTGTTTCTTGGGGTTTTTTGGTCGAGTGACATGTGGGATCCCACTCTCCTGACCAGGGATTGAATCCGTATCCCCTGCATTGGAAGGGCAGAGTCTTAACTACTAGACCACCAGGGAAATCTCTGATATGTTCTTTGTCATGATGGGGAAAGCACTGATGTTCCCATTTGAAGACCACTCAGATGGTAAAGAATCTGCCTGTAATGCAGAAGACCCAGGTTTGATCCCTGGATCAGGAAGTTGCCCTGGAGGAGAACTGACAACCCACTCCAGTATCCTTGCCTGGAGAATTTTATGGACAGAGGAGCCTGGTGGGCTACAGTCCAAGGGGTCTCAAAGAGTCAGACACGACTGAGCAGCTATCACTTTCACTATCACATGCTGGGTTAGGGGTTTTCTCGAGGTTCAATCACAATGAAGATCTCCCAAACAATGCTCCCAAAGATGAGGTCTCCGGCATTTCAGAAACACATGACATTGTTCTAAGCTACCCGTCAGAAGCCGAGCTTTTCACAGTCCTTTAAGAAGAGTATCATCATTCCTTTGTGAAGCTAGTGGGTTTTCCTTTGATGCCAGATGATAAATTTAAAGTTCATTTCGTTGAGACTCCTTTGAGATCTCCATTCTACAGGTAAGTAACACAGGTGACTCAGGGTTAAATGCTCTCTGGCCAACAGATTTAAATCTACCGACAGATTTAAAATCACAAACCCTGAGTTTCCAGCCCACGCGTCCTGTGCTGCTCTGGGATTTTATACACATGCACACTGACTTCCATTATAATCTCCCTATTTTTAGTTACACATAACTTTTAAAGAAGTTTCTCTTGGAAAGTGTGAGGGTTTTCAGCAGTTATTTTTGTGATTCCTCAGAAGGAAGACCTAGCTTTTTCCACCTCAGAAATGCCAAAATTTTTTTTCTTTTTACATCTGACTCAAACAGCTGAATTGTAACATGCCCTAATTCCTTCTCATGTGGCTCCTCTTCATTCAAGGAGAGCAGTTTTACTGAATCCAAAAGAAAAAAAAAAAACTCAATTTGAAAATAATTTTTTCACATGCACAGTGGAAAAAAAATTGTCTAATAAGGTTCACTTATATTGTTACCTGAGGCCATTGGGAGTTGTGCAAAGCACATTGCATAATTCCTCCAGGCTGTTAGTAGGTGTATTTTTTTCCCCATAAGTAGAGAGAAGAGTGTTTTCAAAGAGATCAGGAAGCCAGAAGAAGAAAAAAAATCCCATAAAAATTTTCATACTGATGCAATGGAGAGTTTTTTCTCTGCCCTCTGTATTTGGATTTCTATTTTTAAAACTAATTTTATTTTAAATCACTGCCACAAATATCAAAATATAACAGTACTGATAAGGCCTAATGTACACTGAAAAATCCTAGATATGTGGATTCTGTGAAGATGTTTACTTCTGAATTTCTCGCCCCCCCCCCCACTTTCTGTTTCAACTTAGAGGTTACCAGTATTACTCTTGAAAAGGGATGTCACAGAATATTCTATCCAGTGACAGAGGGCCCCTGATGCTGTGATTAACTGGGCGTTCATTCATTCAACAATTATTTTTAGCACTTACTCTATTATTCCTCTTATTTCTCAAAAATACCCTGTGGAAAAGCTAAACAGTCTTTTCCAAACCAGAAAAAAAACCATCAATACTTCAGCAATCACAAAAAGGGAATATTCCATAAGTTTATTGATTAATAATTCAAGACTGTGCTGAGGATCCAATAAATTACAGAGCTAGATGACTGACTGATTTATTTACGCAAACAGCAGTGCATATGAAGCCCAGTATTCTCAACGCCGTGCCTGTGTGTGCATATAGCTTTTGTATTCCTCTTTCACAGGCATCATGCACCCAGAGCCCAGTCCTGAACTCTCACACCCATGTCTCAGTGGCCACAGTGGAATCAGGGTTCAGAGAGAAGACAGGCACTGGTCTAGCTATTCAGAACCCATCATGCGCTTGCGCCTGGCAGCAGACCCTCTGCACATTCTTATACCAAAATCCAAACTGTTGTTAGCATTAGAGTAATGAGGAAGAACAGAAAAATGGAAGGCAGGGAGGCCTACTGAGCATTAAGTACGAGCTCAGATATTAACAACTATCTCTTCACAAGGTACAATTCAAATTTTGTAATACCTACGTCAATTTATGCAGTTCACATTATCCTAGGGAGCTTACAGCTAAGCATGGGTACCCTGTTTTTCTGGAGAAAGACTTAAATGATCTCCCTTCACTGTAATTCACAGAGCTGGTACAAGGCAGAGCATGAATTTGAATCCAGATCTTCTGAGTGTCAATGTTTAAGTTCTTGGCCTACATGCCAATCCCTCACACTTAAAGTACTGGGTTGGCCAAAAAGTTCGAGTTTTTCCGTAACATCTTATGGAAGCACCCAAGTGAACCTTCTGGCCAACCCAATATAACATCGAGGCACTCATTCCATTTATTTCTTTAATGTTTATGGAACAACCATGACTATTCCCATCACTGTGCTGCTGCTACTGCTGCTAAGTCACTTCAGTCGTATCCGACACTGTGCGACCCCATAGACGGCAGCCCACCAGACTCCCCCGTCCTTGGGATTCTCCAGGCAAGAACACTGGAGTGGGTTGCCATTTCCTTCTCCAGTGCATGAAAGTGAAAAGTGAAAGTGAAGTCGCTCAGTCATGGCCGACTCTGTGCGACCCCATAGACGGCAGCCCACCAGGCTCCCCCGTCCTTGGGATTCTCCAGGCAAGAATACTAGAGTGGGTTGCCATTTCCTTCTCCAATGCATGAAAGTGAAAAGTCAAAGTGAAGTTGCTCAGTCATGTCTGACTCTTAGCGACCCCATGGACTGCAGCCCACCAGGCTCCTCCGTCCATGGGATTTTCCAGGCAAGAGTACTGGAGTGGGGTGCCATTGCCTTCTCCACATCACTGTGCTAGGCAATGTGATTCTGTGAAAAGCAAATGAGACCCAGTCTCTCAATTCAAGGCTAATGTGTCAAACACAGAAAACTCCAGAGAGGGACATTGCAATCACCACAGAAGCAACCAAACATGCAGTGGTGGTTCTGTGAAGGGAAAGAGACAACCAGTAGGAAACATCTTGGGAGAAACTGAATTTCACCTGGATCTCTCAAGAGCGAGTAAAGAGAAGAAAGATGCATCAGAGACACAGGGATGGGAAAATAACCAGCAGATTCAGTCAGTGAAATTTGCTTGGTGCGGGTGAACTCTCTGCCCCTGTGAACGTCTTGCTCACTGCCAGTCAATCTCTAGCAACTCCTAGCTACTGTCTAATCACTCAGTCATGTCTGAGTCTTTTGTGACTCCACGGACTGTAATCTGTCAGGCTCCCCTATCCATGAGATTTCGCAGGCAAGAACTAGAATAGAATAGGTTGCCGTTTCCTTCTCCAGAGGATCTTCCCAACGCAGGGATCCAACCTGCATCTCCTGCCTTGTCAGGCGGGTTCTTTACCACTGAGCCGCCGGGGAAGACCCAACTTCTTCCAGCAGAGTCTTATTTCTTCGGAAGCAGAGCGAGTTTGTACTGTTTCTAAATCAGTCTTCTGAAGTTTCTGTATTTTAAATGTTACTGTATTTCTCATAGAACTGACTGCTCATAATTGGGAATTTGGTATTTTCTTGGTGTATTTGTGCTGTGTGTGTGTGTGAAGTAGGAAATCCAGAATCATTCATGTTATAACTGATAGTAAACATATTAAATGTGCCAAATACATACCGAGACTTGGCAGGGTAAAGAGAGACAAGATTATGTTTTCTTCATGTGAGGCGGGGTAGGGACAATACTGCCTGGCTCTTCTCTCGACAGTTTTGGCAGCTGACAGACCACCTTAAAGAACTTGTATCGTGGAAGGAGAGTAAGCGCATAACTGAACCATGTCACACGGCTGCTCCCACACTGCGGTGGGACCCACCTGCTGCGGATGCCACGCACCTACCTGGAGATGAAGAGGGGGGCTGATCTGGGGACCTGGATAAGAAGCATGACTTGGAACTAAGGTGTGATTTTCCAAACCTGGCAGTCAGCATGAGGAGAGAAGCAGACAGAACACACGGAACCAAGAGGGCGTTTCAGAGTCTGGAGTGGGAGTGGTGGCCAGTCCTAAGAGGAGATAGAATCTTCTAGAAATGCAGCTGCCACATTTCGTCTTTAGCGTCATTCTTGCAGTCATTCTCCTTCTCATCCTTTCTTTCTTCTTTCTTTCCTCCTTTGCTTCCTTCCTTGCTCTTCTGGATAAACTCTTTGCTCACAAAGATAGACCTACAAGGTCACTGTGCACTGAGTCTTTTTTCCAAACAAAGATGTAATTGTGAATATACAGTCTAGTTTTTAACTCAAGGAAATTTCTGAAAACATCATCTCTTTTACCTTCACCTCAAAAGAGGGGAGGTTTGGCCCAGGATGTACTTTCAGGATGCATTTTGATAAGATTCCATTCAAATAAACGAAACTCTTTCCAATTAACCTGAAAATCAACGTCTCGTTGCCATCAGCATGAGCCAAGGACAAGCAGTCTGTAACAGCAAACAGGCTGTTCTTCCCACTGAAGCATGGATTGGAGAGCTGCAAAACATAGGGTTTTTTCCTCCAACTTTCCAGATTGCAGCCTAACCAGCCTGGCTGCTGCTCTTCTGTCACATCCACTATGAAGTGGCACACACGTAAATACACATGGGCACAGTCCTGGGAAAATAATAACACAAAAGCCATTTAGCAAGAAGGGAGCCCTTGTCCATGACCTGAGTGCCTCAGCTACCCACATCCAGAGACAGAGCAAGGAAGCGAGAAGGAGGAGCCTCTAACCACCCACCACATTCCCTGTGGTGATAAACCCCGGATGGGGACTATTGACACATGGGAGAGTCCCTGAGCTGACGTGAAACGTGGCTAGAAATAGCTGAAATTATTATTTTGATAAATAGTATTTCTACATGTTAAAGTTGGAAAGGAACGAGCTATTTTCGGCTCTCTTTGGAAGTGTACCCCAATTATGGTCACCGTGTTTAATCTGATGGTAAGGGGTGGAGGGGCACCCGAATCTTTGAAAAGTTTTTTTTAAAACAGGAAACATATGATTTTCTTGACTCATCTCTATTTTTAAAACCCAAAGTACACATTACCCATTTGCTGCAAAGATGAATCACTGTGGACATTTCATTTTCAATGAAATTCCATGTATCTCAGGTCTGGGATTGATTCACCAGCAGAGATAGCAGGATGGTCACAAGCGAAATAAATACCCAAACATGAAATGGGAAACAAAATTTACTTGTAAAACTCAGAAGAAAGTTTTCAAGGGTCTTTGGAAAAGAAAGAGAACACAAAAAGAGGAAAGAATAAAGGAAAAGGGAAATTATTTCCTTTTCAGTTTAGACATCAACAAGTACACTAAGAATCTATTAAATATTCAACGTGGCTTTGTTACTAGAGACAGCTGTGAACCAGAGTTCACGTCTTGGCCCAGTAGCTAGCTGTGTGACCTTGAGCAATTTACTTCCTCTCACTGAGTTACATTTCCCTCACTAGTGAAATGGGGCCTGGTTATACTATAGATAGTTTTTATGAAGGTTGTGTGAGACCAGATTAGAATATAAGATCCATGAGGACAAGACCTCTAGTCCATTGCCAAGTTCTCAGCACCAAATCCATGCTGGACATGTAGTCACAGAGACAGTTAATTCTCAGCAGACATTTATACAATGTGTTGCCAGATCCTGTTCTAAATGTTTCAAACATTTCAATCTGTGTAATCCTCAGAGCCTCATGGGATGGGTGAGATTACTACCCCACTTCACAGACAAAAAAACTGAGACACTCAGAGATGAAGTGTTACCCAAGGTCACACTAAGCAGATGAGCTGGAATTTGAATGTTGCCTCTCAAGGACCATATGGTTAAGTAGGCCCACAATAAATATTTCTACAAAGAACTGATGGAATGGCATATGCAGCACGCTTGGAAAAATCACTGGTTGACACTCAACAGGTATTGAGATAGCTGACCTTCCTTTTCTCCTTGTCTTCACATTTGAAAGAACAAAGCAATAGAATAATGTACAACTCTGTCTCAGAGACCTGCCATCTTGTTGAGAAAACATGAATGAAGACACCTAGAAAATTATACGGAGAAGGCAATGGCACCCCACTCCAGTACTCTTGCCTGGAAACTCCCATGGACGGAGGAGCCTGGTGGGCTGCAGTCCATGGGGTCGCTAAGAGTCAGACATGACTGAGCAACTTCACTTTGACTTTTCACTTTCATGCATTGGAGAAGGAAATGGCAACCCACTCTAGTATTCTTGCCTGGAGAATCCCAAGGACGGGGGAGCCTGGTGGGCTGCCGTCTATGGGGTCGCACAGAGTCGGCCATGACTGAAGCGACTTAGCAGCAATAGCAGCAGCAGAAAATTATAAGTATATGGCAGATCATTTTAAACTAAAATGTTTTGGCATAGGTTGGTGGTCCCAACTAGAGAACATTTTGCTCCCCCAGAACATTTGGCAATGTCGGGAGGCATTTCTGATTGTCACAGCTGGAGGTCTTTAGGAGCTTTAGGAGCGGGAGCAGAGGATGGGGAGGGCGTGGGGGCAAGGGGTGTGCTACCGGCACCTAGTGGATAGAAGCCAGAGGTGCAGCTCAACAGCCTTGCAGGCACAGAACAGCCCTCACCAAAAAAAAAGTATCCAGCCCAAATATCTACTGTACTGAGCTTGAGAAACTGGGATTGAGCTACAAACCCTGATTAGGCTACAGTCACTCTAATGTGAGACAGAAAAACACTTGGAAGCCAGAAGGGTTAGAGCAGACTCTGTTGATGTGCAGTAAGATTTTGTGAGGTGGTATGGTTTAAAAGGTCGGGAAGGGCGTGCCCAGGGAGGGAACAATGCCTCCATCAACCTTCAGCCATGTTTCTATGCGCTAGTGAGTATCAACACATAACACACATGCAGAAAAAGACCAGGATCAACTAGTTAATCCTAGCATGAGTCAGAAAGGTCTGGCCTGTGTTCATACTGAGGAAAACAGTGGTCAAGACCAGAAATTACTAGCATTCCGAGTGAATGGGTGACACCTCTATAAACCCAATTAATAAAATATTTCCTATACACTTTTTATTCATCAGTTTGAAAAGAGGCTTATCTGGGCACAATGTAGATACTGATATGTGTTTCTTCTCCACCCAAAGTCCATAAATTGCTTAGCAACGGCTCCGACTGCATCCAGGCTTGAGAGTCAGACATGTCAGATCATGTGTAATCAACATGTAGGACTAATCACAACACTTGCATTCCCTAGAAATCTTTCTGCATGTGTGCTTGAGGATTCTCCTTGAAGAAGACTCTTAAAGGAGCCAGACCTGACCATTTTGAGCCAGAAAAAAAAAAAAAAACCTTCAGCCACTAAAGAAAAATTGTGCATGTTAATGTCCACAATACCTTGCCATCAAATCCAACCAATATGAACTCCATGAGACTATATGATAATTCAAGGCAAGGAATATAGTACAGAGTACAACCCTGAGAATCAAGTGCCTGGATTGGTAATTCAGCTCTGCCTCTTATTGCCATGTAACTTTGAACAAGTTGCTTAACTTCATCTATGAAATTTGATTAATAACATATAATAATACTGTATAGACTGTCACAAAGATAAAATGAATTAATTAATGTAAAGGACTAATTTATAGTGTTGGCAAAGGATAAGTACTTAGTAAAGCCCAGTTAATTATTGTTGTGTAGAAGAGTAAAGTATAATAAAGATTAAATTATCTGATTACTAAAATATCTGTGAAATATTTCAGCTTAAGCTGTACTGTTTGAGGTTTCCTCTAACAGACAGTGACACAGAAGATGGTATACAGTTCTTTCTTTTCCCACCAGTGGTTACTTCTTATCTTTGGTCCTCTAGGGAGGTTTCAGTATCTGCAAAGGACCCCTCTGTAAGCTGGTGTACTATAACCACAGGAGATCTTCCAACAGTTCTCGAGGGCTTCCTTCTGGGTAATGAAACTCCTTGATAAGTAGTTGAATGCCAGAGGCAGTGCTATTAATACCCTATTAATATGATCGTATGATATTCACAGATTATTCACAGAAACTCAGATCATAAATATGATGCATAGAGCAATCTTTTTTCAAAAACTAATCTGCAGATACTCAACGATTTGCTCAGTCACTCTAAAACAAGTGATGGAACTGAAGTTCAAATGCCCCTGCTATGAAACTGGAGAGAAAACACTTTTCACTATCCAGTGGACCACAGTCCAGTCCAGCTGACCACAGACCAGGCTTCCATGAAGTGCCTTATTTCTTTGAGACCTGTATTCTCTCAATTAGGAGAATAAAAAATGTGCTAATTATTATTGCATTTCTGAGTACTGGCTGAGACCATAATCGAAGTAATCAAACGTACTGAGCAGGATACACTGGTTATGTATGCCTGGAACCCAACTCAACTGGCTCAGGTAAAATGAGGAACATATAGACTGGCATACATAAAATTCCCAAACACTGAGCTTCTTCAGCAGGCACAGCTGGATATAGGTCCTCCAATTACACAATCATTATTCTGCCTCTCTATCCTTGTTCACATCTGCAGTCCTCTATCGGAGAAGGCACTGGCGATCCACTCCAGTACTCTTGCCTGGAAACTCCCATGGAGGAGCCTGGTGGGTTGCAGTCCATGGGGTTACGAACAGTCGGACATGACTGAGCGACTTCACTTTCACTTTTCACTTTCATTCATTGGAGAAGGAAATGGCAACCCACTCCAGTGTTCTTGCCTGGAGAATCCCAGGGACAGGGTAGCCTGGTGGGCTGCCGTCTATGGGGTTGCACAGTTGGACACGACTGACATGACTTAGCAGCAACAGCAGTCCTCTATATCAGTAGGCCTCACAGTCAAACATTTGCCAAATGGTGCAAAGATGGCCACCCACACCAGGCTTCCAACCAGCCAGCATAGCACCCTAAGAGAGAAGAAAGAATGGTCCTCACAGTGGTACCATAAAAAGTTCTAAGACTGACACTCATAGGTCAAGATTGGGTCACCCACTTACTGTAAACAATCACTATGGTGAATACAATGCAGTGCTCTGATTGGCCCAGCCAAATCACATGCCCCTTCCTACACAGAGAGGGGTAGTTAGGAGGCCAGAGGCAGGAGGCATGGGACAAAAAATGGTCGGCTGCTTTCTACATTTGTGCTGTTACCAGAGGAATGCATGCTCTGCAGTCAGCTGGATATCATTTACACCAACGGATGAAGGCAAGCAGAGCATGGTTTAGTCCAAGATAAGTCACGAAGGATGAGGAATAAAAACCCAGGGCCCTTTTTCTTGATTCCATACCATGACTATAAATCAGTCATAATAACGAGTAGGTCACTTTTCTTTACCTGTCTAATGTCTATAAATTCTTCTGCCCTCAGCTATCAGCTCCTCTGAAACATTTTTCTCTAACCCCAACTTCCCCACAGACTCTGTAAGGGGCTCTCATAGCAAACTTGTTCTTCCTTATTCCCAACATTGTAACATCAAGGACTCCCTATTTATTTAGTTCATGCTAGTCTCTGAAGCAAGGACTATGTGGATCTTACCATATAGCTCCAGTGCTAGATATAATTTCAATTATATTTCAATCACAGTTTTATCTTTTAAAAAAAAAGGAAATCAGAGGAAATGAACAAAAACATTAAGAAAAGGCTCTATTCACTGTACCACTTGAGTACAGTTTGAATACTGCTCATTTCATTGGGGATATAATTTTATAAAAGCATAAAAATCTAATGAAAAGGCAACTTTGCAAACAAATTTTTTTTCCTAATTCACCTATAACTTTACTCATTACCATCTGTTACTAGTGCGTAGTAAATGACATACTCTGGCCAGAAAAGGTCTCAAGTCTTTAATGAAGGCCTCCAGGTGAAGGCATTCACGAGCTTCGCTGCACCCTCATTGCAGCTCCTCGTGCACTGCGTTGTGGCATTTTGCTGCTGCTTTTGCTTGTCTGCTTACGTAACTGGAAACAACATAGTGACACTGTGGGGAGTGAAAAGAACGTTGACTTTTAAGCACAATTAAACTTGATCCCCAAATGATTCACATATTAGCTTGGAAAAAGTGTTCATTCATTCACTTGTCCACTCAAATGTTTAGTAAGCACTAGACATCAAGACGGAGAAGGCGATGGCACCCCACTCCAGGACTCTTGCCTGGAAAATCCCATGGATGGAGGAGCCTGGTAGGCTGCAGTCCATGGGGTCGCGAAGAGTTGGACACGACTGAGGGACTTCACTTTCACTTTTCACTTGCATGCATTGGAGAAGGAAATGGCAACCCACTCCAGTGTTCTTGCCTAGAAAATTCCAGGGATGGGGGAGCCTGGTGGGCTGCCGTCTATGGGGTCGCACAGAGTCGGACACGACTGAAGCGACTTAGCAGCAGCAGCAGCAGCAGACATCAAGCACTCTATAATCTCTATGGACAGATAGAAAGAATGGAGAAATCACTTTGGAAAGCAAAAGACTCAAGGAGAGACATCATAGTGGAAGTCTGTCATATAAAGGAAGAATTATACTTATTCTGGTTTCAGATGGCAAGCTGAAAAGTTACAGGAAGATTGAGAATACATGATCCTGACCTATGCCTGCAATTTTGTCATCGCAAGGTTGAAAGCCCGCTTGTGAATGAAGTCAGCACAGAGAAAAAGAGAGCAAAGAAATGAAAACCTCCAAATGAAGTCATTTGAGCTCCAGAATCCAATCACATCAAAATCAGATCCACTCGTGGATTTTTCACTAATATGAGATTTTTATTTAAATCTTTTGGCTTAAATAATACATTTGGGTTGGTTGGTCTGAGTTTGGTACTTCTAAATAAAAGAATACTTAATGGTACAGGAAACATCTCAGTTCCTAGAACAATTCCTGGGACACCAGAAGCATTTAATCAATACGAATGGCTTAAGTGATTACATTGCTCCAACATAGCACAAATGTGTGAATGATCAAACAGTCCATTCAGAGAATGAACACAGCATAATATAGTCTCAGGAAGGTCCCTCCATCACAAGAAATAGTCAACCAAATGCTAGGAAAATCATAAGTCTCAATACTTTAAAAGGGTCTTAAACATCAGTAGGAGGTCTATATTCAATGAATCCTGCTGTTCCTTCCAATCCTGGTATTCTATGATTTTATGTTTTCAGTTCTTATCTGGGTGAAATTTGGATAGATTTTGGATTTCACACTTTCTAAGGCAAATAGCTTGTCCCATGGGAAAGAGTGTCATATTCAGATTTATACCTAATCCATCACACTACCACCTTGATTTAAGAGAACTGAAAGCTTTGGATTACCATCCACTAAATTCTTGGTGATACAAGTTATTGACACTCAACAGAGAGTTCTGCCCACTTATTTGCTTTTCTTTGAATACTTTGATATATGTCATGGGTTTGTCTAAAATATTCTTGCCTGTTATTTGTGCTTTGGGGTATTTATGTGCAATAAATAGCCTTAAGTATGAAAAAATAGCTAGTGTGCGAACAAGCACTACTGAGACAGATGGGCCTACAGCAAACACATTTGGCCTGTTGCAACACAGAATTTCATCTTTAAGAAACTGCTATATAACTCATAAGATGTATTCAGCTGCAATACGGTCTAGATGAAACAGAAGGGCTTGGCAGTGGTGTATGATGGGACGAATGATGGTCCATCTACTCAACACCTGGCATTGCTCTCAGAGATGTATCTTCCATTTAAGGAAGGTGATCACAGTTCTATCCCCATGTTTATCACTTACCTTGCCCTAGTTATCTTCTGTGTACAGGTGCACGCCTTTGCTCCCAGGTGTGTACAATATTATCGTCCTGTATGCAAAGTGGGCTTGACATGCCCCTTCAGCTGTACAAGAAAAGTAAATACAGTAATGTGTTCCCTGGATGAAATCTTAAAGCTGATGTTGTATACAGCTAAGTCTCCTGGTGTTCTTCAGATTATTATTATGGATTTGGGTGTAAGAGCACACTTTGATATCGATGTGAAGGGATGAAAGATAGAACTCCTTTACAAGATTCACAGCGATCCATGTGGTCTCTGTGGACCTTGTCATTAATTATGTAATAGAAAAAATAAATTATTTAATAGCATTTTTTGCCTTACATGCAACTTGTGTGCATTCCCTCGCTATAGTTAACCGCAGACAACTGTGTTTTATCATGGAAAACTGCAGTGTTAAGACTGAATGTGTTTAATTAGACTAAACATTTGATTTTCTATATCAGTTCCAAACAAACTTGAACCCATCCCATAGGAGAAAATGAACTCCTTATAGGAATCTCTTCTAAAATAGGAAGTGTGGTGCCAGGTCTCTCAACAAATACAGATCTATCAAAACAGTCAATAAATACATATCAACTGTGTGTATGGTCAGCAATTGAGTACACATAGAAGGAACGTTTAACAGGGAAAATGCACATGGGTAAATTTGAAGAAAGATGTGAAAATTAGGTAAATCTGTTTCCTCTATATGGAGTTACTTGTTAACAGTCCCTCTTCTCAGAACACTGCTGCTACAGCTGCTAAGTCATTTCAGTCGTGTCTGACTCTATGCAACCCCATAGATGGCAGCCCACCAGGCTCCCCCGTCCCTGGGATTCTTCAAGCAAGAACACTGGAGTGGGTTTCCATTTCCTTCTCCAATGCATGAAAGTGAAAAGTGAAAGTGAAGTCACTCAGTCATGTCCGACTCTACACAACCCCATGGACTGCAGCCTACCAGGTTCCTCCGCTCATGGGATTTTCCAGGCAAGAGTACTGGAGTGGGGTGCCATTGCCTTCTCCGAAGGACAAAGAAATATTTTTGTAAAATTCTAGGAAGAAAATCATTAGTGAAGCACTTTGCTCTGGATTCTCTCTATGTGCCAGGCATGGGCAATATGAAGATGACAGAGACACTGTTCTTGACTAAAACAAGCTCACATATAGAGAAGGTAAAACACACTAAATAATGCTGAGCTGATTTGACAATGCTGGGCACTGTTAGCTGAGGGTAATATACAGGGATCAGAATTTAGATGGCTCTGGATTTTTCAGTAGCAACACAGGAGGGAAGGCTTGGAAATTCCCATGATGATGGTGAATGGCAATATCAGCCTTACTGGCTGTGTTCAATGAAGAAGGGATCCAGTCCAAACTATATAGCAAGGCAGAGGGCCCTTGCCCAGGGCTTCTCAGAGTGAGGAACAGGGCTTGCAACATTAGCATCACCTGGGAACTAGTTACAAGTGAAAATGTTCTATCCCTACCTCAGAATACTTGAGTCTTTCGGGACTGGGGCCAAGGAATCTGTGTTATAATGAGCCTTCCAAGTAATTCTGATGAATGTGCAAGGTTGAGAACAACTGGTCTAGGTGATTATTCTTCCAAGAGATAAAATTGTAAGAGCATCTGCTGCTTGGGAATAATTTATGAAGATAATTGGACAATTGCTAAAGAGGCTGAGGATAAGTTAGCAGTAAATGTAATACAAAGGAAACTAAGCAAAAGAAAAGGAAATGATTAAACCCAGGGAAAACAAAACATTATATGAAAAAGATTAAGTAACCATAGTTTTACTATATAATTCAGATCTGAGTCACATGTGTAGTTATCATAATCATGTAAATACTAAATACTGACCTAACCACAATTACAATGTAACTGTGCTAGTAAGTATGGTGGGTGACTACAAGGCTGCTTATATAGTGGGAAGTGGGTATGTGAAAAAGCGTGAAATCGCCATCTTCCACAGTAGAAAGTCCATAGATAGTAGCTGATTTGAAAAATCAATTTGGAGAAATACACATACACATATATATATGTCTGTAACTTAAAGGTTAATACTAGAAGCATCAGCAGAAGTTGAAAATAATTGGCTCCCAGACAAGGGAATGGGGAAAGTTGATGTTTTTTCATAGTAAATCTTGCCAACTAAGTTGACCCTTTCTACTCTGTGCATGTTTAACTTGGATAAAAAGTAAAATCCAAAATAAACAAATAATACATTCCCTCTCCTCTTTGAAGACACTTTCCCAGTTCGTTAATAATCATTATTTCTTCTTAACTCTTAGAGCACTCACTGTGTAGTCCAGGGGTCAGTAAATTATAGACCAGACCCCCTGTTTTCATGAATAAAATTTATTAGAACCCAGCCACCTTCTTTCATTGACATATTATCTATGACTGCTTTCATACTACAACAGCACAGTTGAGTAGTTGTAAGATAGACGAAACAGCCTTCGATGCTAGAAATATTTATTATCTGACCTTGTATAGGAGAAGTTCACCAGCCCTTAATCTAGTCTACCCACCTAGCAACTAAAACAATTCCCTGAATTTTTGTATTTTGTTTTTTCTGCCAGATCTCACTCAATTCTCACCACAAACATGCTAGTAGGGTGTTACCACAGTGCCAATGAAACAAGCTCAGAAATTCCAGCTGAGCTGCGTCTGAAAGGTTTATCTTCTTTCCACTGGCAGTGTTGCTTGCGTACAATCAGTTTTTCATATTAGTATTGCTTGCCTTTTCTAGATGAGAATTTCATTTAGCGCAAGAACCATGTCTTAATCATCTGTGTATCCCCTACTCCTGGAACACAGGAAGCACTCAGAACAAAGCTCCTGATTAGAGACAATGAAGAAGAAGGCAAGAGGACCACTCCTGAGTCTCAAAGCAAATTCCATGTATTCAAAGCGACTATTGTGATCCTGACTATTATATTTTCTAGAAGACCAACATATGCCCTGAGCTGCTTTTTAGTTGATGCTTCCTGAATAAATAAATAAAGCATTATTGTCTGGAAGAGGTCACAGGGGCAGGTATCAATAATGCCCATTCATCTTCTTGTGGTAAAGCTCAGGTTTCCTGTTTTGTATTTGTCTCATCCTAGACTGGAAGCTCTCGGAGGCAGAGGTTTCGTGTTTATGTGCCCAGGAAATTCTGGGCACCTGTGCTGTTCCATGACTAATTGCTAAAAATAAATGAGTAATAATGCATTGTTGGTGTGAGGTTTGCTTCATGTCCCGAAATGTATTCTGAAAACATTGATTATGAACTTTCTCTAACCAAAAGAGTCTTCCAAAAGCAGAAACCTGGTGAGAATTACTCAAAGGAAAATGACATTATTGTTTTGGTTGGAGAGTTTCTTATGACTGATATATAACTAGCTATGTACACTGTCAACACTGACTTGAGTAAAAGCAATGCTGTTTTTCTTTAAAGTGAATAGAATTATTGAAGGAGAATTCGCGGCTTGGAAGGAACCACAGAGTACATCTATTCTCACCATCGATCCCCATTACAACATTTCCTAGTTGTTATCCAGCTCGTACTTAAATACTTTGCAGAAAGAGAAATCCCCTACCTACCAAGGTGGTCAGTTCTCACTTCAGTTTGCTTATTCATACTTTCAAACACTTTAAACTACCTTTCAAATGTTCAGACATCATTTCAGACTCTGATAGTTATTTGTTTCTGTGAGGTTGAAGTGTGAGTTCTTACAACCTACATTAATAAATCTGGTTTTAATTTCTTAGAAGCTCACAAGTCTAATCCATCCTTTATATACAGTTCTTCAAGTATTTGGAGGGAATGTCCTCTTCCTTGGTCATTCTTACCTCTGTACTAAACATCTCCAGTGCCTGAATTCTCTATTCTTATGACATGATTTTATGTCTTCACCTCCATTCCAGTTTGTTTATACTCTTCCAAAAATAGTATCACCAAAATTATTGCTCCAAATGTGATCAGACCAGATGAAAGGAAAATCTAGTGTATTACTCTTTCTTTGTTCACTGTATTTGTTAATACAAACTTAGTAGTCATCATGTTTGGGGCACCAAACTGCTACTATTTATTCCTATTGAACTAATTATTAAATCTAAGATCCTTAGCATTTATTTAAGTGATTGCTTCTAAGTCACATTCCTCTCATTATATATTTATGGAAATAGTTTTAGGAACTTGGTTTCTTTATCTTTATATATATATATAAATTAATGTCACTATGTTATTAACTCCAGCTAATTGTTTAATTTTGAAAAAACTAGTTAGATTCTGGACTACAGAGAAGAAAGACACACAATTTCTCCTCTCCAGGAACACAGTCTAGTGGTAATGATGGACAATTTCAAAGAATCATAAATCAGGGTAAGTACAATGACTATAAAGTCAAAGTAACGACGACCTATAGAAGGAACACACAAACTTTTACTATTCTTGTTGTTGAAGTCTTAAGGGAGACAAAAAGGCAACACTATGAAGACCTCTCAGAAGAGGTGATATCTGATGTGTGCCCTGAAGCGTAGTAGAAATTAACCAGGCCAAGAACAGATAAAGGACATTATGGGCTGTGCTGTCCAACATGTCAGCCACTAGCCACATGCAACTACTGAACGCTTGCCATGCAGTGCGCGCATGCTGAGATGCGTTCTAAGTATAAAATATGCATGAAGGTGAGGAGTGAGGGGCTTCCCTGATGGCTCACTGGTAAAGAATCCACCTGCCAGTGCAGGAGACACAGGTTTAAACCCTGGTCTGGGAAGATCCCACGTGCCACGGAGCAACTAAGCCTATGCGCCACGGCTACTGAAGCCCTCACGCCCTGGAGCCTGTGCACCGCAACAAGAGGAGTCACCGCAACGAGAAGCCTGTGCACCGCAATGGCGAGACTCCTCCGCTCGCTGCGGCTAGAGAAAAGCCCAACAGCGGCAAAGATCCAGCACAGCCAAAGGTAAACAAGCATCTGGTTTTGAAGACTTGGTAAAAAAGTGGAAATAAAATATCTCATTAACAATTTTTCTATTGACCGTAGGTTAAAATCACCATATTTTGGATATATTTGGGGTAAAGTACATTATTAAAGCTAATTCCAACAGATTCTTTTTACTTTTCTAACTTGGCTACTAGAAATGTTGAATTTACTTCTGCAGCTCATGTTATATTTCTGCTGGATAGTATTGTTCTAAAAAGTAAGAACAGGCAGAGAGATGAGATGAATAATGAACAACCAATTTGGATAAATATACATACTATAATTTCAAACACATCATTAAGGAATATTTAAGGCCTTAAAGCCTTAAGGCCTGACACTCATCTCTTTCTTTGGGATTGATGGCAACCTTTCACATTAGTACAAGTCCACCTAGGTATACTGTGATTCAAACGCTATTTCTTCATATTGCTCATGTTTGTTCTCCAAAACAGAAAACACTTTTTATAATGTATCAGTCTTTCTGAGAAATTATGTTTCAATGTGTTCCACTGTTCCTAAGAAGATCCCTGAGACCATTGCCCAGGTCCGCAGAGTGCTGATCAGCCTGGTATAACACAGACTGATTTTTCCCTCTTTCCCCATTTGATTTACCCCATTTCCAACTCCATTCCAGAGGATCACTTCCCAAGAGACTCCAATCACACACAAGCCTTTCCTCAGGCTCTGCTTTGCAGAGTACATCATGAGAAACACTGGGCTGAAAGAAGCACCAGCTAGAATCAAGATTGCCGGGAGAAATATCAATAACCTCAGATATGCAGATGACACCATCCTTATGGCAGAAAGTGAAGAAGAACTCAAAAGCCTCTTGATGAAAGTGAAAGAGGAGAGTGAAAAAGTTGGCTTAAAGCTCAACATTCAGAAAACGAAGATCATGGCATCTGGTCCCATCACTTCATGGCAAATAGATGGGGAAACAGTAGAAACAGTGTCAGACTTTATTTTGGGGGGCTCCAAAATCACTGCCAATGGTGATTGCAGCCATGAAATTAAAAGATGCTTACTTCTTGGAAGGAAAGTTATAACCAAGCTAGATAGCATATTGAAAAGCAGAGACATTACTTTGCCAACAAATGTCCATCGTCAAGGCTATGGTTTTCCCAGTGGTCATGTATGGATGTGAGAGTCGGACTTTGAAGAAAGCTGAGTGCCAAAGAATTGATGCTTTTGAACTGTGGTGTTGGAAAAGACTCTTGAGAGTCCCTTGGACTGCAAGGAGATCCAACCAGTCCATTCTGAAGGAGATCAGTCCTAGATGTTCTTTGGAAGGAATGATGCTAAAGCTGAAACTCCAGTACTCTGGCCACCTCACGCGAAGAGTTGACTCATTGGAAAAGACTCTGATGCTGGGAGGGATTGGGGGGAGGAGGAGAAGGGGATGACAGAGGATGAGATGGCTGGATGGCATCACCGAGTCGATGGATGTGAGTTTGAGTGAACTCCGGGAGTTGGTGATGGACAGGGAGGCCTGGCGTGTTGCAATTCATGGGGTCGCAAAGAGTCAGACACAACTGAGTGATTGAACTGAACTGAGGCTAAAATCACTGTTAAAAGGAGTGGCTCTGGAAAATCAGACCCCCCAGGTGGGATTCAGAAATGGTTTCACTCTCTGGTTAAATCACAATAGAATACCTTTGATAATAACCCCTTGTATGCTATAACATCAGTAAGATGTTTGTTGGTGGTGAATTTAGTCGAAGTGCAGAAGGTAAGGGGGCTTTCCAGGCAGCTCAGCAGTAAAGAATCCGCCTGCAATGCAGGAGATGTGGGTTCAGTCCCTGGGCTGGGAAGATTCTCTGGAGGAGGGCATGGCAACTCCAGTATCCTTGCCAGGAAAATTCCATGGATAGAGGAGCCTGACGCACTACAGTCCATGGGGCTGCAAAAAGTCAGACACGACTGAAGTGACTGAGCACACACGCACGCAGAAGGTAAAACACTGGACTCGTGCAGTAGTACTGGCACTGGAATTGCATGAATCATAATCAGATCGAACCTAAATTTATCTGCCTAGTCCTTGAGTACATATTTGGAATGAATATCCTTAGCACCTGAGAAAATTCTCAGGCTGATTTCCTGATCCCTGGCACACAGCTATTTTATATAAAGAGTCAAGGAAAGAGCTATTTATCGGGTGACTCAAAAAGCTTATTAGAGTAAGCATGGTCAGGAAGAACAGAGGTCTGCACAACTTGTGCAAGCTATCATGGAAGCTGTCACGCTACTGGAGATGTCTGACCTAACAAACCGATGGTGCTAGAGGCACATACAGTAGATTAAGATGCTGTCTGCAGTCTCTGACAAACCCTGATGCAAGCGTCATGCAGACAGCAAAGGGTTCTGCCACAAAGCCATGCCATTAGCAGTAGAGAGTAAGTTGCCATTTTAAAAGCAAGTCTTCTAGACCTTAGTGAAGACTGAGTGACTGACAATTAGACACTCAAGTTTCAGCTGGAGCTGCTCTCATAATGTAAGCATAATCAGATCCAGTGAGTCTGAAGTGCAGGGAGGCAGAGCAGTTGCCCACTTGTCTGATGGAATAGGTCATGAGAAGACCTAAAGATAACAAGTAAGTTGTATAAACTGGTGTCATCCCACATCATCTCTCTGCATCGCACTGAAGCTTCTCCTTTAATTTAAATCTATAGCCTCATAAAACTAGTTAACCCAGGAGGAACAAAAACATGGTCCTGGTTCACCAAGTATTAAAGCTGAACTGATCTGGTGGGCTTCCCTGGTGGCTCAGACGGTAAAGAATCCGCCTGCAATGCAGGAGACCTAGGTTCGACCCCTGGGTTGGGATGATCCCCTGGAGAAGGGAACGGCAACCCATTCCAGTATTCTTGCCTGAAGAATCCCCATGGACAGAGGAGCCTGGTGGGCCACAGTCCATGGGGTTGCAAAGAGTCAGACACAACTGAGCAATTAAGCACAAACTAGTGGCCACCATTTACTTAAGTCCCAGCCTGCTGCCATTTTGCTCAAAGCTATTCTTCCAAGTAAGTTCTACCAATAAACCAAAAGGCATTATTCTAAGATGATGACAAGAGTCAAGAGCAAATACTTACATAGTCTTACCAAAATACCCCTACTCGAATTGTGCATGTTAGTCATTAGCATGAGAAGGACTAGCCAGGGCTGGAAATGACCCAGCTAAACCTAGTCAGGAGCAAAGACCACAACCAATCTGTGAATGAATAACATGCCCAGTCTAGGTTAGCCTGGCTCAGTGGATACCCAGTGACCACAGAGCTGTGAGATGTGGTGATAAATGTAGACATCTTAAGTCAATGAATTTGGGGGTACTTTGCTAACGCTGTCAGAGCTAACCGGTAGAACTGGTAGCCTTTTCTCACACAGTGAGAAATGGCAATGGCACAAGCCCTGAATCGGAGCCTGCTGGACATGTTAAAACACAAGGGAGCTAGAGTGAACAGAATGGAGTGAATGAGCACAAATTCACAGGAAACAGAGCAGAGAGGCAGTGGAGGAGGAGACAGTGAGAGGCGTGTCGGCATGGTAAAGACTTCAGCATTTGTTCTAAGAGAGATGGGAAGCCGCTGGGAGAATCTGACCTGAGAAAAGATGTGATCTGGACTATTTTTAACCACATTGTTCTGATTTCTAGTCTGAGAATAAGAAGGCAAATGTAGAAGCTGGGGCAGTAGTTTAAAAAAAAAAAAAAAAAAACTACTGCAAATATCTAAGCAAAAGATGATGATGGTTTGGCCTAAAATTTCCAAGTAGTGGGGAAAGTTGTGAAATATGAGAAGACTTTAGATACAGTTTGATGACAGAGAAAAAGGAATTTGCTAATAGATTGGATACAGGGTGTCAAAGGAAGACTGGGGTCCAGGATTACATCAAGAATTTGTCAAGAACAACTAGAAGAGCCAAGATGACATTTGCTGAAATGTATTCCTAGGTCGAAAAGATCCCCTGGAGGAGGGCATGGCAATCCACTCCAGTATTCTTGCCTGGAGAATCCCCTGGACAGAGGAATCTGGTGAGCTACAGTCCATAGGGTCTCAGAGTCGGACACAACTGAAGAGACTTAGCACGCATGCACACACACGTAAGGCTGCAAAAAAAGTAGGTTTGGGGATTAGCCTATCTTAAGATATTCATAACTTCTATCAGGAATTGTTTTTAAAGACTTGGAATGAGTCCCAGTTGGATAAGTAGTCTAATTGAGATGAATATTTGAGTAACTCTGATTAAATGTTGCTTTTCAGTTCACTGCTTTTCCTCAATCTCATAAGGATACTAAAAGCTATCCTGTACTAGTTCATAAAATTTAGGGAACATGCCTCAAAACATTCAGGGGTATTTCGGACTATATTTCTAATATAACAAGTGTAACCCTGTCATCTGTTCTTTATGTTTACAGGGTTCTGTGGAAGGCCTTGTGATTTCATGTTATTAGCACAGAAAAGATGGTTAAGTTTGATTTCTATAGGAGGGCTTCACTTCTTCTGTCCTTAGCAGACACAATTTCCAATGGCAACCCAAAAACAGGATTTATGGATTTGAAAGGAAGGCCCTAACAAATCCACTGTTGAGCATTTCAGTTAGAGTTCTGAATGATCAATATTCAGCAAGTTGCTATTAAAACTCAATTAAAAGTCTTTTCTTGGGTAGCGACATTTTGAGCATGGTGAGGAGATGGGGAAGAGCTGAGCTTTTATTACAGGTGAAGAGAAACTATCACTTCTTGCTCCCAATCTCCCCAAACATATCTAACCGACATCCTGATGACTGCATTTTTATAATCCTATTGTTCTCCCTTACAGAGTCGAGTTGGTTTATATTTCTGGTTTCATTGGATGTTTTTATTAAAAACAAAATCAGTCTGAAACAAGAAGTCAGGGAAAAATTAATTTAATCTGAACAGGCTTGATTGAAAGAAGCTCATTTCTTATAGTTCTGGAAAGCACATTTAAAATATACCAGAACTCTTTCAAAGCTGATGTGTATTCTAATGAAGAAAGAAAACTCAAATCCAGACTTTCATTTATATGTATAATCCACTTGAGATAGGAGGAAAAATGTCAAGCAGTCAAATTAAACAAGCTACAAGTAGGAGTTGAAATAAAAGACATTAGCAGAATCTTGATAGGAAATAGTTGTGTGTGTGTGTGTGTGTTTTTTAAGTTGATTTATGTACTAGGAGAAATATGGTGAAGGGTGCTGGAGGGGAACATGAGCAAAAGATATACAATGTTACTGATGCAAAGGAAACAAGAGTGTATTCACATACACAGGACAGGTAAGAACATATGCCAGGCAGAAAAGGACATTTATTCTTACTGATAAGAATATGCCATTAGGCACCCAGAATATACTAAATCTGTAAGTAAGAAAATCTAATTAAACTCAAGTTTGACAGTTGATATTTAATTTCAGTTCACTGTTTTAATTTCTTGCTATCAAGTTGAAGGATTTTTCCTGTTTGGGAAACTATTTCAAGAAAAAAGTTCTTGATTGAAACTGAGTAAGTAAGAAGACAGAATTAGGTATTAAAGAAATTAAAGTGAAAATAGACAAATTGAAACAATAAAGCAGGCTGCAGCATAAATGGAACATCTTGGTCAGTAGTATTTGTGGTTAAGAAGTTTTTTTAAAAAATTTCCAAACCTTCTCTGAAATTGTCCACTTTTCTTACTATTAACGATTAATGAGCAATGATCAAAGCAGACTTTTAAATAAAAATATTTCTTCAATGTGCACACCTACTTTGTATGTCTGCTTATTGTCAAAATTTGCATGAGAAAGTAAACTTCACATGCTCAGAATAGATAATTAAGGACATATTTTTTTGGCAGAGTTATTTGAATCCATTTGAAAAGAATTCAGATCCATCTTGAAAGGCTGAAGATCTCAGCCAACTCTAATCATATCTCTAGTTAATTTAAAGGAGATGCTCCTAAGTTTATCTCAAATGATCAGAGTCCCAGAAAATGAACACAATAAATACAGAATTTAGATTAACCAGTTAAAAAATATAGCTGAAGGAGATGCTTGACAGACATACTACAAACAGAACTTTGAGGGACAGTTAAGGATTTTGCCACCATTTCAAGAAAATACACACCAGGCAAAAAACTGAAAGGAGAGCTCAAGGACGATGACAGGGTCTGGTGATGGGTTGAAAGGCTAAATTAGTCACAGTGCATAACACTAGGTGATATGAACACTGGGCAGTACCTTTTTTTTCTTTTGCATTTTATTATTTTTTAATTGGAGTACAATTGTTTTACAATGTTGTATTGGTTTCTGCTGCACAATAGCATTAATCAGCTACAAGTATACATCTGTTCCCTCCCCCTTAAGCTTCCCTCCAATTTCCCCCATCCCACCCCTCTAGGTCATCACAGAGCACAGAACTGAATCACCTGGGCTATACAGCAGCTTCCCACTAGCTATCTGCTTTACACATGGTAGTGTATATGTGTTGATGCTACTTCTCAATTCATCCCATCCTCTGCTTCCCCCACTGTGTCCACAAGTCGGTTCTCCATATTTACAACTCTATTCCTGCCCTGCAAATAGGTTCATCAGTACCATTTTTTCTAGATTCCATACATGTGTGTTAATATACGATATTTATTTTTCTCTTTGTGACTTACTTCACTCTGTATAACAGGCTCTAGGTTCATCCACCTCACTACAAATGACCCGATTTTGTTCCTTTTTATGGCTAAGTAATATTTCATTGTGAATATGTATCACATTTTTATTCATCTCACGATGAACATTTAGGCTCCTTCCATGTCCTGGCTATTGTAAATAGGGCAGCACCTAGTTAATTCTTAAGACTAGTATCATCTAATGAATGTGGCTATGGACTTAACATGCTCAGCACCCACAAAGATTCAGTGTGATGGCAAATATTTCCATTTTAACATACTCAGCTCCCACAAAGATTCAGTGTGATGCAAACAAAGACACTGCATATGAGAGGGTTGCAAGATGTTTGCACTGGGTCAGTGATCTCCGGAAGAAGCAAACTCTGGTAACACAGAGAATCTCAGCTCTGAGGATTACCATCCTTGACGATGCAGCGTTCCCTCATTATTCCATCTTATGAGAAGCACATCAAGGTATTTGCTTCAAAGTAGAGTTGTTGATATCAGCATTCCACCTGAAGTTGGCAGACACTGATTTTCACTTCTTTCCCTGCACTCTTGCCTTCTCAGCTCTGAACATGCTATGCTTTTATAAGGGTTAAGTTTCATGTTTATGTGGATTTCTCAAGTACCTGGTGATCCTTCTTCGGTAACATTAACTGCAAATTGAAAAGCCATACAAATGCTTCAGTGGCAATTTAATTCTGCTTCTTAAGACTTACTTTTCATTAATTTATTATTAATAATATTGATTTAATATCTTCAGTTTAACAGTCAACTGAGAAAAATGAAATTTTCTTCTCTAAAAGAACTTAAGCACAGCTACTCTTGGGTCATTGAGCTAACAATAAAGAAGAAAAAGTCTTAGCAAGGAGTAACTTGTTGTTACTAAGTTGCTAAGTCATGTTCAACTCCTTTGCCACCTCCTGCACTGTAGCCTGCCAGGCTCCTTTGTCCAGGGGACCTCCCAGGCAAGAATACTGTAGTGGGCTGCCATTGCCTTTTCCAGGAGATCGTCTTAGCTCAGAACCCACGTCTCCTGCACTGGTAGGCAGACTCCTACCGCTGAGCCACTAGGGAAGCCCAGAGATTAACTCTGGAAACAAGCAAACAAAAAACTATCACTTTTGCTGACTTCACTTTTTGAATTTTGAGGGTACACAAATGCATGATAGAGCTATCCTTGGATTTTTTTTTTTTTTAAAGGAAACTACAGTAGCTTCCTAAATCCCACTGGAAATAGAGACCACTGATATTAAGAAACATCAAGGGAGCCGTTTGCAGCCAACTGCCTGATGTTGCTATTATTCATAGAGATAGCACTTCAGTTATTAATATGGCAAGAAACAAGCAGTCCTGTGGCACCTACTAAGTGATCGTGAATAAGCTCAGAAATACAGAGACAGAGGAGGGAAGGAATAAACTCCAGGTAGGACAGTACTTAATGACCCACAGTTTACATAGAGCCCGAATGCCACAGCACAGAATTAGCACATGAGTACAGACGAAAGGCTTCCTCCAAGGGAAACGTCCCCATGACTGGAAATGCCCCTCATGCTCGCTGTTCCCAGACAGGAAGCCCAGCTTCGGTTCTTCTCTAGAAAGCACTGGCTGCACAGCCATTTTCCTTGCCCTGTTGATTTGTAGCTTGATAGTCATCATGACCCTAAAGCTAAGCATAGGCTACATGTGTTCTAACAGAGGCCATGCCAAAGTGTATGGAAAGAGACAGCCAAATATTCACGGATAAAAAAAGCAAACATTAAAACCAGAAAATCTTCCAAGGTTCAGAGGGTCACATCTTTGGGGAATACTTCGCTACAAAATGGCCCGTCTTCAGACTGCACTACAGAGAATTGGAGATTCTTCGACAGGCAGTTTTACCATCATCCATGTTCCATTCTCAGTGCCACTGACAAAGTGCCCAGGAAGAAGACATGTATCAGCAGAGCCACTATATGAAACACTCACATTTCCTTCTTCAGTTTTAAGAAACACATGGCTTTTCTGGCTGCTTTAAAAAAAAAAAAATGTTTTCTCTAAGTAAATCTCTCGCCTATTATATCCCAGGGATGCTTTGCATGTGAGAGCACATCTAATCAACTGCAGATTCTTACCTCTCTGCTAAATGCAGCGAAAAAAGAAAAAAAAAAAAAGAAGAAATTGTAACAAAAAGCATTAGCAATAATTTTCAAAATATCGTAAGTTGCCAGCAACTAATGGCTGGTGTATTGATTAATAGTTTGAAATAAACAATGGGCCCTTAATGCTGTAACAAACTGCTGAAGTTTACTGCATCAATAACTCTGTGAAACTACTGAGTTTCAAGGATCTATTGCTGAAATAAAGCATATTCTTGAGCTCCCACCAGCCATGGTGTTTATATATGTACAGATATGTTTCCCTACCTAAATAAATTGCTCGGGTAGAAAATTGATCATTTCTATGATTAGAAAAATCGGTCAGAAAATTTGGAATATTTGAAGAGGTTTATCACCAGATAATGTGATCTTGCAAATTTGACAAGTTTTTTTGGTTAATCTTTTCACCTCCCTTTCAGGAATAAATGACAGCAGAAAGAGATGCAAAAGAGTCTGATGCTGTGCTGGAAAAGACGGTGCTAATCAAAAAGGGTACTGACTTGAACCAGACCTTAGAAGGACAAAGTATTAAGGACTAATGCATTAATCTGTTAAGCCCCCATGTCAGCAGAAGGGGCGGGGCAGTGAGGGGAGGAAAATTGCCCTTTAGTAGAGTGCCCTTAATAGGATATACTAGAAACTGAACTTGGAATGAAGAATCACTTTGAAGCTATGTATACAGTGGAAAGCAAAGTGAAGTGTAATCAGAGCCGCAAGCAGCCTCCATCATAGTGTGGAATCCAAGCTGTCTGCATATTCAAGGAAGAGGTATGCAGTGATTGATTGACAATTTTTATTATACATCCTGAGAACCCCAGGAAGCACTGGAAAGTACAAAGTCTCATTTTTAGTTGCTGCTGCTGCTGCTGCTGCTGCTAAGTCGCTTCAGTCGTGTCTGACACTGTGCGACCCCATAGACGGCAGCCCACCAGGCTCCCCCATCCTTGGGATTCTCCAGGCAAGAACACTGGAGTGGGTTGCCATTTCCTTCTCCAATGCATGAAAGTAAAAAGTGAAAGTGAAGTCGCTCAGTCGTGTCCGACTCTTTGCAACTCCATGGACTGCAGCCCACCAGGCTCCTTGTCCATGGGATTTTCCAGGCAAGAGTACTGGAGTGGGGTGCCATCGCCTTCTCCTCATTTTAGTTAGTTACTCCTAATTATTAAAGTGAACTTTCTTTGCCACGGAGGCTTCTGTATCTCTTCTCCCTCGATGACTCAAGCAAGGAGAGGCCTTGCCTAGTCTGAGCTTCACCTCTGTTCAATAACTGCCACTTGGGACTTCCCTGGTGGTGCAGTGGATAGGAATCCACCTGCCAATGCAGGAGACACAGGTTCGATCCCTGGTCTGGGAAGATTCCACATGCCTTGGAGCAACTAAGCCCGTGCCCCACAACTTCTGAGCCCAAGCTCTAGGGCCCAAGAGCCATAACTGCTGAGCCCACATGCCAGAACTACTGAGGCCTGTGTGCCTAGAGCCTGGACTCCATTACAAGAGAAGCCACCAGTGAGAAGCCCTCATATTGCAAAGAAGAGTAGCCCCCACTTGCCACAACTAGAGAAAGCCTGCACAAAGCAACCAAGACCCAGTGCAACCAAAAATAAATGAACAAATCACTGTCACACACTGAGTTTCAACCATGTGTCTGGCACTTAGTCCCTGTCTCTACTCTTTGCTCCAAATCTGAAAGGCAAGTATTCTCATCTCCCTTCACCCCTATTTTCACAAATGTAATATAAGTGACTTGACTCTGTCACATAGCTAGTAGAGTATAGAGATGCTGGGTTTAAATCTAGGTCCAAACTCTATGAACTTTTCATGATGGCTCACTAGCACTCAGTATTTCCCTGAAGAAGGATGTACTGGTGGCCCCAACCATGTGGCTGTGGGCTAGCAATATGTCACACTAGCCACCGCCCTGCCCCTGGCTGGCTGGCAGTTTAGGGCAAATGGATTTCTACCTTTCTTGTAGGCAGCAGTTCCACTCATTATAGAAAACTTGGGCTTCTGCCTTGATCATTGCTTTTATAACCTAGTGTATTTCTGACATGCCTGCTCTGTACTGCTGCCTTCCATTTTTACCCCTTCCAGACACACAACTATCATGAAGGGAAACAGTGATTATAGTTTATTCATTCTGCACCAGGGACTCTGCCAAGTCTTTTAAAGACATTGTCTTGTTTACTTTTCACAACCACCTTATAAGGTATATATACACATGTGTATTATAACCATTTCAGGAAGCAGCAAACAGAGATCCTAACGGATCCAGTAATTTGCTCAAGGCCACACAGTTGGTAAAGTGATAGAGTGAGGGTATAAACTTGAGCTCTCGACTCCAGTTCCAAGTTTCCAGCTACCAAGCTGCACTGCCTTTCTCTCACGCTTCCTCTGAGGAAACTCTAAATTCTAACAGAGTGACTAGGGCCCCCTCTGCCTAACCACCTGAGGGTTGCAGACTGTCATGATTCAGTCACTTTCTGAGATTTGGGGTCACCTCCTAGGACTTGAGCCCTGTGGACAAGTGCCTACAGGATTTTAACCCACTGATGTCCTCCGACTTATGGTGCTGCGTGTTCTGTGTGGCAGATGAAAGCTCCCTTCAATACCTGCAGGCGAGGCTGAGCCCTGGGGATCAGTCTCACCAAACAGGAAACATGCTCTCTTCTACTCCATCCAGTTTTGTCTGCATGTATTCATATCCAGACCATTCCTACTACAGAGAGGACCCCTGCATCCTCACCCCGCCATTCCCTTTTGCAAAGGGATGGAGTGGAAGAGTTCTAAGAAGAACAGCAAGCTGATGCTGCTTTCCCCACAGTTCAGACAATCTGCTTATCTCCCTGCTCAGTCCAGGCACCCCTCTTGCTCAACACACTGCACAGAACCCTCCCTCCTGCACATGTATTTCTTTCAACAGCAAGTTTCCTTAGGGCCAGACCAGAGAGCTCCCTACTCACATCCCACACCTCTAGCTCTCCAGCTCAGACTTGCTCAACAAGGTCCTGTGATAGCAACACAAAGTAAGGAAAAAGCACAAAACAGGGGCCAAATGGCAGGCACGAAGGCTGGTGTGTCTTCCACCTGTAGAACCCGCATCTTCTGTCAGCCACATAAATTACCAACATGGCCTCCCAAAACCCATCGTAAACTTAACTTCAAATAATCAGAAAGCAAGAGAGAGAGAAAAGAAATGGGGGAAGAATGAGATTTTGATTTCTCTGATCAAAAAGGCCTTTCATAGAATCTGTCTTTAGAAACTCACAAGGTCTTTCGCCATGACTAAAACACGCCCCTGCCCAGGGAACTGACAGGACTTGCAGTCGTTTTTTCCATCATCTTCTTGCTTCTGCATAGTCTTTTTCCACTTCTCATTTAAGCTCTTTCCATTTATCATCTAAATTAGTCCCACAGGCAGCTTTCTTTACACAGTAGGTATGGATCCTTGAAAAGATGAATAGACATCAGAGCTCTATCAGGTGAATCATATTTTAAGGAGTCCTCATGTTCAACTCTGTCTCTCTTCAACCCTCATCGTTTCTCATCGTTTAAGTTAAAAGTTCTCTGCTCCATAATGTCTGTATTTAATCATTAATGGTCTGTAAACAAACATTTGAAAGCATTAGAGGAGTTCTCTATTTAAAGTAACCAAAAAATCCCCTGGAGGAGGGCACGGCAACCCATCCAGTATTCTTGCCTGGAGAATCCCATGGACAGAGGAGCCCTGACGGTTACAGTCCATAGGGTCATAAAGAATCACAGACGACTGAACGTGCAAGCAACTACATGATATGTAGGTTCAAGAACTGACCTTCCCCTCCCCAGATCCTACGGACAGAACTCAGAGGGACTTGGTGGTTGGTGAGAAGGAGGAGTTGTGGGAAAGTCTTTGATTCCAGGCAAAAGACTGGTAACTGGTGGTGTGCTGGAAAAGACGCTGGTAACTGTGAATCTGGTGAGCCAAGAATTATCCAGAAAAATCTTGATGGATGTAGCCATTCAGGCACTTCTATCATGAGATTCTGATTTAGGACGCCTGGGGCCGAGCCCAGAAGTCTGTCTATAGGAAGTATTCCAAGTTACTCTGATTAATAGCCAGGGGACCATACTTTGAGAATCACTGGAGCAGAATGGTCTAGAACAGTGCTTTTCAACTTTATTATACCACAGAATTTCTCCAGAGAGCTTACCAAAAACACTAATTCCAAGAGGATGCAGTTTCATAGATTGGCAGATGTCAGAACTTGCATTTCTAATAAAATCCACAGACCCCAGTGATTAGAATAGCACTGATACAGCACAATGGTTCTCAGACTTGACTACACAGTGGAGTCACCTAGAAAGTAAAAGAAAAAAAAAAAAAAAGATTGATGCCTGGTTACCACCCCCAAAGAGTCTGATTAAACTGGTCTGTAGCCTGGGTATAAGGATTTTTAAAAATTTCCCAAATGACTTTAATATGAAGCACATGAATGTCTTTCACTTAGCAAGTACTATTCAGCACCTGCTGATTGGTCATACAGAGTATCTGCTGTAACAAATGATCCAAAATCTCAGTGGTCTAACACAATAAAAATGTATTTTTTATCATATAAAGTCCCATGGGGATGTCCCTGTTGGGAATGCTCTCCAGGAAGCTCTGCTCCAAACAGTGACTCAGAGACCCAGGTGTCTTCCATACTGTGACTCTGCCCTCTGGTGTTTCCAGGGTCACTCTGGCACACAGGAGGAAGAGGGAATGGGGCAGGAACCTCAGATTCTTAACTGTCTCAGTTATTCCACCGACTAGGGAAGGTGAAATAGCACATGGGCATTCGTGAGCACCAAATCTCTGGTTGTCTGGTTGTGTGTGAGGCACAATGATAAAAGGGGTGGCAGGGGCGCTTCCCCGGGTCTAGTCCTCAAGACTCTACCTTGCAGTGCAGGGGACACTGGTTTACTCACTTGTCGGGGAAGATCCCACATGCCACAAGGCAACTAAGCCTGAGCACCACAGCTACTGAAGCCTTTGAGGTCTAGAGCCTGTGCTCCGCAACAGAAGCCACCGCGGTGAGAAGCCTGGGCACCACAGCTGGAGCGTAGCACTCACTCACTACAACTAGAGAAATTCCGTGGGCAGCAACGGAGATCCGTCACAGCCAAAACTAAAATCATACATTCTTTTTATTTAAATTTACTTTTAATTTTAAAATAATTTTTTATGCAGAGAATATAAGCCACAGTGCTGAATTTTGGGGTTATTTATTACAATAGTGTGGAGAAGGAAATGTTAACCCACTCCAGTCTTCTTGCCTGGGAAATTCCACAGACAGCAGAGTCTGGCGGGCTACACCCTGGGGTCGCAAAGAGTCAGACACGACTGAGTGACTGAGCGTTACAATAGTGAGCTTCTTCAACCAATGCAGCAAGGACTGAATGCATCTCATAGAAGCTTTGCTTCTGGAAACACAGAGGTTATCACTTTTACCTCCACTTGACCTAAAAAGAACCAGCCTGGGACAAATCCATTTACAGAGAGGAACTCAAGGCAGTAGGATGTGGCAGCTGATACGTGCTGCTATTAAATCTACTTTTCCTTTTTGGCATTTGATTACACAGTCTGGAGCTACAGCCTTGATTTCCATTATCAGTAAAACAGAAATAATAGTTTTTATCCTTCAGTGTTACTTTGAGAATTAGAGGAGACATGCTAAGTATATTACTCAGTAGGCCCTTGATAAGTGTATATTATTCCTATGTATTATATTCTTACACATTCTTACGTTATTACTGATGAATTCTTACAACGGCCTCGTGTGTTTCCTCTAACAAGACTTCAAGTCCTTGAGACTACGGACCATGCATGCAAAGTCGCTTCAGTCATGTCCAACTCTTTGCAATGCTACGGACTGTAGCCCACCAGGCTCCTCTGTCCATGGGATTCTCTACGCAAGAACACTGAAGTGGACTGCCATGCCCTTCTCCAGGGGATCTTGACCCAGGGATTAAACCTCCATCTTTTACGTCTCCTGCGTTGGCAGGCAGGTTCCTCACCACTAGTGCCACCTGAATTCTTATAACTGCCTTGTGAGTTTCCTCTAATAAGACTTCAAGTCCTTAAGAGTATGGAACATAGCTGACAATTTTTCCATATGGCGCCGTGTACCCAGCAAGTGAAAGACACAGAAATATTCCTTGATAAGTATCTGTTGAAGTTAGGTTCACCAGGGGTGAGTCTGGGAGCCTGGGGCTGGCAGCTGTCTCAAAAGTTTCCTATGAGAATTATTGTTCCTAACACTGGCACTCCTATGAGGAAAAACTCTATAAACATCCCCACGGAACTAATATGATAGAGTGGAACTATTGCAAAATGAGAGCAGTTAAATTTCATGAAAAAGTCTGCACTTAATCATCTTCAAAACAGTTTAGGATTCAGACTTCCATATTGGTTCTCTTCAATCCTTCCCTCTCAACACTGAAAAATTCTTCACCAAAAATGCACTCCCCCAGTTGCAGATTTGATCAACAGCCCATTTTATAGATGAGGGTCTACTGCTCTAAGAAACAGCACGCGTCCATGTTTAGGAACCTAAAAGTGGCAGATTCAATTCAAATCCAGTTTTTCTTCATCTAAATCATATGGATCAGACTGGAGATAATTAAGAATAAGCCGTAACCAGCACACGTGTGCCAGGATACAAAAGCAACACATGCCTGAAATGTCAACAAAAACTAAGACGTTTTCATATATAAGGAAACAAATACATTGTGATGTAGAATGCACATTTTCCGTAACATGTGACTATGAACTACAAAGAATTTTTAAATTTAGGTGTGGGCTGTTTTGGAAGATGTCACTAGGCCCCTGGGTGGGGAGGGGTGAGAGGTGCAGAGGTAGGGGCGGCCACTCATGTTGGTTTCTCAGGAAACATGTAAGAAACACTGCCTTTCTCTGTGTTGTTAAAGGGCCATTCAAATACCAAATAGAGTCCATTACTGGAAATCTGTTCAGATGCAATAATGATTTAGGCAGGTCAGACTTACCAGAAATGAAGAAAAGTGCTAAAAATAAATAGGAGACAATAAATCTCTTAATGGTGCAAAGGGGAAAAATAAAGCAAATTATGTTTTATCTGGCAAAGATATCACGGTCAGGTTTGGGTTTTGGGTTTTTTTTTTTTTTTTTTCCTTTTTTTTTTTTTGGTAATTCTTATTTTTGCTTTTTGTAGAAAACAGTCAGTGCAAAATTGAAGAAAATTTAGATTTACAGTCTGTAACACGGTGTCCCACTTGAGCTTAACCCAGGATGTAGAGACTAGCCACTTGCAGAAAACAGTGGACCAGTGACCATTCTGGGAATTTATTTACGAGTTCACAGATAAAACTATTGTGGACTATTGATGATATAAAAACATTTGTATCACCCCTCCTCTGTGAGAGCCCTGGGGGAAATATCCACAGAAGAGGCAATAAACAAGAACAACTGAGCTTTTTTTAAAAAAAAAATCTAATTCTACGTTCAGTCCAACATCCAGTGCAGAGTTCTAGTAAGGCTAAGTTTGCCCTAGTAGCCAGCGTGGATCTCTACCTCCCTCTGAGCGTAATCCAAATCTTACAACCTGACCACTCTTGAGCTGGCTCCATGATACTGGAGATGGACAAAAAACAATGCATATGCTAAAGAGGACATATACAAGGAAGGAAAATAAGGACAAAAGGTTACCATATATGATGATATCTTCTAATAAAGAATGACCCTATACCCACTCTTAGGTGACCCTACCCTCATTCTGAAACGGGATGAATCCAATGACAATCCTTCCTCCTAGATGATGGGAGGATATAGAAAACAGGCAAGATAAAGGGATGGGGAAAGAGAGCCTCACATAGAGAGGAATTTCTTTGGGGTTCTAAGAAAAGAGATGGGAACAATGAGGACAATGAGCAGAGTCTGTGTGGGGTACTTGTGTCCCCATTCCCACTTTTGCCTCTGTCCTCTTTGTGAACTCAGACAGAGAAGCTGGGCAAGAAATTAAAGAGTGGTGTTCACTGAACAGTATGTGAGATTCAGCACCATCAGGACTCCTTTGGAGTCTGGGACCAGCAGATAATACAGAATGAGAGAGAGGCAAAGAGAACATTCTTTCCCTGACCTCCACTCTCAAACTACCAAAGATCACAGAGCTCAGTTTTGAGATACTCAGGTTCTAGAATGGTAATCTCTAGCAGTGGGCTGTGCCTGGAGGAGCAGCATATTCCTTTCCAGAGAAGATGCCAACACAATGGTGAGGCCCTTTGGCAAGGAGGCTGCAATGGAGAACTAGTGGACTGGTTCCCAAACACAAATGAAAGGTCTTTGGAAATTAGGAAAAACCATGGAGGGAGCTTTTGAGAATGGGTAATAACAATGAACATGTGTGTCTTATTTTGTAGTTTACGAATTATTCTCCCATATCTCATTTGTTTCTCACAATGAGCCTGACAGGTATGGGGAGCATCATTAGAATCCTCATTTTGCAGATGAGAAGAGTGAGCCTCAGAGATATAGAAACCTGCCCAAGGTCATTCATCTGGTAAGTATCAAGGTCAGGAACTCAAAAACAGGACGGCTGGCTCTAAAGTCTGTGCTTTTTTCCACTGGAACGTATTGCCAGTTTGGAGTCATGACAGTTCAGTTAACCAGTCCTTCAGAAAAAAAAAAATCTTTTGACAAAGATGACATCAGGGAGCTGAGAGTAATTCAGTACTAGGTCTACCGGGAAAAGGAGCTGCAAAAATCACAGGGTTGACCAGGACTTGAGTCCAGATGAGGAGAAAGATGCCATCTCAAGATTCCCATGAACTGCTTCCTGAGAGTCCAGGAAGCACTGCCAAAGTAGCTGACCAGGGGGTGGGTGGATGGTAAGAGGCTGAACCACCCTCCGGGCAGAGCATAAGGAAGGAGTGTGTTGCCGAGACAAACAGAGAATCTCCCTAATTCAGAATGCAGGCTATCTTTGTGCTCTTAGGCTGTTTTTTCTTTGAGTGATGAAATCCCTGGGTAGGATGAGTATATACAGGGAGAGTACATTCTCTTCCTAAATAACGAATCATTTTGGCCAAGTGCCTCACCTTGACCATCGGGCCCAATTACATATTTGGCTTAGAATCTCAGGTGCTAAAAAATAGGCAAGGGGTGATTTTCAAATATTCCTAGGGTGAATATAAAGTTAATAATTGAAAGAATGATCATTTAGAGCACGGGATGGCAAAGTTTTCTTGAAAGGGCCAGACAGTATACACTTTCAGCTTGGAGGGCCACGTGGTCCTTAGCGTAAGTACACAAACCTGATCTTGGTGGCACGAACGCACCCATGGCATAGACAATATGCAGATAAATGAGCGTGGCTGTGTTCCCATAAAACTTTACTTGCAAAAACAGGTAGTGGGGTGGATTTGACCCAAGAGCCCTGGTTTCCAATCATGAAGTGAGAGAAAAAGTGCAGCTGCCTAAGGGCTTTGATATTCACATTTCATCTCTGAATCAAGTTGGACCACGGGAGGGCATAGAATACATCATATTAGCTATTTGCTATCAACCTTTATAACATTATAACATAGGACTTTCCTAGTGGCTCAGATGGTAAAGCATCTGCCTATAGTGTGGGAGACCTGGGTTCAATCCCTGGGTCGAGAAGATCTCCTGGAGAAGGAAATGGCACTCCACTCCAGTACTCTTGCCTGGAAAACCCCATGGATGGAGGAGCCTGGTAGGCTACAGTCCATAGAGTCCAAAAGAGTAGGACACGACTGAGCAACTTCACTTTCACTTTATAACATTACAATGATATTCAGTCACCATTAAGAAATGAAATTCTATACCAATTAAGCAATTTTTTTCCATATTCCCTATGAAATAGATGCTGCAAGTAAGACTTTCTGACAATGCAAACCAAAACAACAATGAGGTTTCACTCACACCAGTCACAATGGCCACCATCAGAAAAAAAAAAAACAAAACTATAAGCAATAAATGCTGGAGAGGTGTGGAGAAAAGGGAAACTTTCTACACTGTTGGTGGAAATGTAAATTGATGCAACCACTGTGGAGAACAGTATGGAGGCTCCTTATAAAACTAAAAATAGAGCTAATATGACCCTGCAGTCCCACTTCTGGGCATCTATCTGGAGACAACCATAATTTGAGAAGATACATGCACCCGAATATTCACTGCAGCACTGTCTACAATACCCAGGGCATGGGAACAATCTAAACATCCACCAACAAAGGAAAAAATGAAGACATGGTACAAACATATAATGAAATATTACTCAGCCATAAAAAAGAATGAAATAATTTCATTTGCCTCAACATGGATAGACCTAGAGAGTGTCAAACTGAGTGAAGTAAGTCAGAGAAAGACAAATATCATATGATATTGCTTAAATGTGAAACCAAAAAAAAAAAAAAAAAGGTACAAATGAGCTTATTTACAAAGTAGAACTAAAGTCACAGATGTAGAAAACAAACTTATGGTTATCAGTGGAGAAAGGGGAGAGGAGGAATAGACTGGAAGATTGGGACTGACATATACACACTTCTATAGATAAAATAAATAACTAATAAGGACCTACTATATAGCACAGGGAACTCTACTCAGTACTCTGTAATGACCTTTATGGAAAAAGAATTTTAAAAAGAGTGGATATATGCACATGTATAACTGATTCACTTTGCTATACAGCAAAAACTAGTACAACAATGTAAATCAGTATACTCCAATGAAATTTTTTAAATAATTTAAATAAAGAATTTCTGACAGTGTTTGGTATTAGAATACATTTTTTCCACCAAAAATTTGTGTGTTTTCTTCTAACAAAAGAGTCAGATATTTATCACACATTCCTTCTTAGCCTCACTGGAAAGCTCTGAATAAGGGTTTATGGTTAGTCCGTAATTTTATGACTTTTATAGTTGGCATACTTTTCTCCTGTTTCAAGCACACACATACATTCTATGATGTTACAGCCTTTTTTGTTTGTTTTTTAGATCTACCTCAAATTTTTGCAAAAAAAGAGGTGAAGTCCAAATAAGCACACATTACTACAGAGAAACAGTCAACACTGAATACAGAAATCAAGCCAACTGAAAACAGTAAACCAAAGTTTTCACCCAAATAACAGATTTGTCCAAAGGACCAAGAAGAAATTAGATTATTTTGATGGAGTGTGAGAAGAATTTCTGTATTAGATATCATCATTTTCTAGTCATTTCTAATTTTAGAAACCAACATAACATTGTAAAGCAATCATCCACCAATTAAAACTACAAAGCAACAAAATAATGGAACAAATAGAAAAGCAAACCAGTCACCCTAACTGGGAGGGGAGAAGGCAAAGAATACTGAATTCACAGAAAAGAAAAAACAATGGACATTAAATATATTATGCTCAATCACACTATTAATCAAAAAATGTAAAATAAAACAGCAAGAGATCTCATTTGGATTAATAGCAAATTTAAAGACAATCCAATTTTCAGCAAGATAGCAAGAAATAAAGATGTATACATTGACAGTACAGGTGCACAATTGGAGGTAAATTGCTTTGCAATGTTGTGTTGGTTTCTGAACGTGGAAATCCCTAGCAAAGTGGAAGATAGGTTATCGATAGGTTATCTTCAATGGCCAAAAATTTCCCCTGTAGATGTTGCTGTTGTTCAGTCGCTCAGTCGTGTTCAACTCTTTGTGACCCCATGAAGGGCAGCGTGCCAGGCTTCCCTGTCCTTCATTGTCTCCAGGAGTTCTCATATCCATTGTTCAGTGACACTATCTAACCATCTTATCCTTTGCCACCCACTTCTCTTCTTGCCCTCAATCCTTCCCAGCCTCGGGGGCTTTCACAGTGAGTCAGCTCTTGGCATCAGGTGGCCAAACTGTTGGAGCTTCAGCCTTAGCATCAGTCCTTCCAATGAATATTCAGGGTTGATTCCTTTAGAATGGACTGGTTGGATCTCCTTGCAGTCCAAGGGACTCTCAAGAGTCTTCTCCAACACCACAGTTCAAAAGCATCAATTCTTCAGCGCTCAGCCTTCTTTACAGTGCAATCCTCACAATCATACATGACTACTGGAAAAACTATAGCTTTGACTAGACAGACCTTTGTCAGCAAAGTAACATCTCTGCTTTTTAATCGCTGTCTAGGTACATCATAGCTTTTCTTCCAAGGAGCAAGTGTCTTTTAATTTCTTGGCTGCAGTCACCATCTGCACTGATTTTGGAGCCCAAGAAAATAAAGTCTCTCACTATTTCCACTGTTTCCCCATCTATTTGCCATGAAGTGATGGGAACAGATGCCATGATCTTTGTTTTTAGTTCCTCTTCAATTTCTGCCATAAAGGTGGTGTCATCTGCATATCTGAGGTTATTGATATTTCCCCCAGCAGTCTTGATTCCAGCTTGTGCTTCATCCAGCCCAGCGTTTCTTATGCTGTACTCTGCATATAAGTTAAATAAGCAGGGTGACAATACAGAGCCTTGAAGTATTCCCTTCCCAATTTGGAACCAGCCTGTTGTTCCATGTCCAGTTCTGTTTCTTCTTGACCTGCATACAGGTTTCTCAGGAGGCAGGTAAGGTGGTTTGGTACTGCCATTTGTAAGATATCCTCAGTGAAATGAATGGCTTCCCTATTGGAAAGCTCAATTCAAAATTCCAAGTCAATAAGCCCCCTCCATGAAGAATTTCCAATTTACTTTCTGTTAAATCTGAGGTATCACTTGCATATAATAAAATTCACCAATTTTATGTGTGAAATTTGATGAGCTTTGACCGACGTACATGATCATATAACTGTTATTACAATAAAAGTACAATACATTTCCATCATCTGAAAATTTCTCTCATATTGCCTTGCAATCAAATTTTTTGTTCTGTCTCTGGATCCTAGTAACTACTGATCTGCTTTTGTCACTAGGTTTTGTCTTTTCAAAAAATTTGCGTAAATATAAGAAATATATGTTTTTGTGTTCCTCTTTTTTCACTTAGCATAATGCTTTTGTGATTCACTGATGTTGTTCTTTATAACAGTAGTTTAATCTTTTTTATTTCTGAGAAGCATACCACCGTATGGATACACAACTTCAGCATAATTTAAAATGCCTTAGTCTTAAATATGAATGGTTCAGCTAACACTTAAGAAAAGCTTTCCACATTAAAAAAAAAAGAGGGGGTACTACAGTGAATGGAAGGTGGGGGTAGAGAGGAAGACATGAAAAGAACAAAAAAGACTCAAATGATCTTTTAATTAGAAGTATCAGAGGGACTTTCCTGGTGGTCCAGTCACTAAGATTCCACACTCCCAATACAGGGGGGCCCAGGTCCAACCCCTGGTCAATGAACTGGATCCCATATGCCACAAGTAAAGATCCTGCATACTGCACTGATGATGGAAGATCTCACATGCTGCAACTAAGATCCAGCACAGCCAAATAAATAAGACAAATAAAAATAAATACTAAAAAAACTCTAAAAAGTATTAGAGATTCATGAGAATTTTTTCCTTTCAATACTAGCAGAGTACTATGAGAAAGGAACAATTAGAAAGCAAGAAACAGCTCCTAAAATTAAAAATATCACATTTTTTAAAAACTGAAAGCTAAGAAGTCAGATAAAGTGAGAAAAATTCCAATAAATTAAAAATACATGAAAATCTAGGGGGAAAATGAGATTTAAAGGACCAATCAAAGAAGTCTTGAATGAATAAAGATGTGGTGTATATATACACAGTGGGATGCTACCCAGCCATAAAAAAGAATGAAATTCTGCCATTCACAGCAATGTGAATGGACCTAGAGAATATTTGCTTAGCGAGATAAGTCAGAGAAAGACAAATACTGTATGATATCACTTATATTTGGAATATAAAAAAATGAAATAAACAAATGTATATAGCAAAGCAGAAACAGACTCACAGATATAGAAAAAAAATAGTGGTTACCAATGTGGAAAGGGAAGGAAGGGGCAAGATAGCAGTATGGGATTAAGAGATACGAACTACTATGTATAAAATACATAAGCAACAAGGATATATTGCATAATATAAGGAATTAAGACCATTAACATAGCAACTTTTAATGCAGTATAATCTGTAAAAATACTGACCCACTATGCTGTACTCTGAAATTAATAAACATTGTAAATCAACTACAGTTTTTTTAAAAAGGACCATCCAAAGAAGTTTAATATCCAATTAAAATGAATTTCAAAAGAAGAGGATGGATAAAACAAGAAGAAAATTATCACAGGAAAATGACAAGAAAACACAAAATGTCTGGATTGAAAAAGACCCATGCTGAATGCTCAGCACAATGAATGGAAAACACTACACCAGTATATATCACTGTGACACTTCAGGATACACTGGATCCTGGTAACTACTGATCTAGTTTTGTCACGAGAGTTTTGGTTTTTTGAAAATTTTCCATAAATATAATGATAAGATATGCATGTTTTCTATAAATGTAATTATAAGATATGTATTTTTTGCAAGATAAAGAGAATATCTGAGAGGTTTCCAGAGGAAAAAATATCAGCTTTAATATAGAGGGCAAAGAATAAAAAGGACATTGAACTTCTCATCTTCAGTGCTGAAATCCCTTCAAAATCCAAAGGGAAAGGGAACTCATTAAACAAGCATTCTAAAACCAATAGCCATCAGCCAAATGTAAATGAAAATGAATAGATGTAAGTAAGAAGAAAATTAACCTAACAAGTTTTTTGTAAGCCCATGAAAGAATGTACTCTAGCAAATGAAATAAAGAGGAAAAGGAAAGGATGATGAATACAAGAAAAAGCAAAAATCCATCACAGAAGGATCAAAACCACCTCAGGAAGAAGCCATAAAATACACAGTTCACACTGGAAGAGGACTGAGGACTCTGGAGCAGAAGAATCTAGAAGAAAAGGAAATTTGATAGGACAATTGATATGATGAACATTTGAAAACAATTACAATTTGTAAGTAGCAAATTATACAAGTTAAAAAATGACCCAATTAGAAACTCCAGGAAAAATAATATTTTACAAATAGATATATATGAATATATAATATGTATATATTTCATATATTTTTCATATATAGATGAAATCCTGATACACTATTTGGCTTATCAATAAACAATACTTATAAATCATGATGATTAAAACAACCAATTGTGATTTAACTAAAAACAGAGGTGTTAACTGCATTGGAGGTAGGGGAGGTATACTCAAATAAAACGTCATGTATCATCAGGAAATTAATAGTGTATGAAGCAGATACATCAAGACATCAAACTTTAGAAATCAAGCCTTCTAGAACCTTCTAGTTGCCTAAACCCCAAACTCTTCCTTTCTGATCCATTTTACATAAACCCAGAGCAACTTTCCTAAAACACAACTTTGATTTTCTTATACCCTCACACAAAAATCTTCAGTGACTCTATCTTCAGTGAACAAAGCTCAACCTCTGTGATGGCTAATTTTATGATCCAACTCGACTAAGCCACAGGATGCCCAAATATCTGGCTAAACATTATTTCTAGGTGAATCTACCATGGTTTCCATAGAGTTTAGAACTTAAATCAACAGACTGAATAGAGCAGAGTACCCTCCCCAATGTGGGTGGGCACTGTCTTATCTGATGAGGGATTGATTAGAACAAAAGAGAGAAGAAGAGAAAATTCTCTCTGGCTGTTGAGCTGGGATAGCCATCCTTTCTTGCCCTTTAAGTCTTCTATCTACCCTCTAGTTCTTATGCCATTAAACTCGAACTAGAACTCACAACATCAGTTCTCCTGATTCTCAGGCCTTTGGGCTCAGACTGAATGCCCCCAGTGACTTTTGTGGTTTTCCAGCTTGCAGACAGCAGATCATGAAACTTCTCATCCTCCATAATCACACAAGCCAATTCCTTATTATAAATCTGGAGAACTCCCACTAATACAACTTACATAGCATGCCATTCAAATTTCCTGTTTAAACCAGTCCTTTGACAAATATGGAAGTTTTCTTTCCCCCAAATCCTTTGTGCTCTCCTTCTGTCATATTTGCACCTAAAAATGCTCTCATCCCAATAACCCCTCCAAATTCACTTACCAAAATCCTACCCCAGTATAGCTGAGGTGCCTCAAGCTCCACCTACCCACTGCCCATTCTGAACAACTTTCTGCCTTTCTCTGCCCTACTCACTACCACTGGCTACATTCCAGCTTCCCTTTTCCTTCTTTCCTGTCCGTTCCTGCTCTCGTGTTGTGTCTCTGATAGGTGCACCCAGCCATGGCCACAGGTCACCCCCCTTTCTGCTTCCAACACTCCCTGGGTTCTGTTAGGGCTTCCCTGATAGCTCAGTTGGTAAAGAATTTGCCCATAATACAGGAGACCCGGTTCAATTCCTAGGTTGGGAAGATCCACTGAAGAAGGGATAGGGCATCCACTCCAGTATTCTTGAGCTTCACTTGTGGCTTAGTTGGTAAAGAATCCACCTGCAATGCGGGATCACTGGGTTGATTCCCCTGGAGAAGGGAACAGCTACCCACTCCAGTATTCTGGCCTGGAGAATTCCATGGACTGTGCAGTCCATGGGGTCTCAGAGAGTCAGACATGATTGAGTGGCTTTCACTGGGTTCTGTTAACTCCATTTCCCCTTGTCCTTTCAACCCTAGGGTGACATGGCTACCCAACGTGGCTACAGTCTTCTTTTTCTTTCTTATTCAACCCTATCTGCATCTCTATAAGATCCTCAAATTCAAGAGCATGTGAACTAGAAAAATAACTATCAAAATGCCAATAAGAAGCAATAGTCTAGCTGGATGAATCACCTGGAGTGAATGCTGTGGCCCATCAGGGTCACATACGATATTCATCCCATTGCCTTCTATCATAACGTAGGTCTGCTTTCTTAATCCACAGATTATAAGCTTTTTGATTAGGGAGACCATACTTGATTCATCTAGGTGCCTACTGTGTAACAGATATTCAATAAATGGCTGGGAAGTACAAGAATCACAGGGTGCCTATTCAACATCCTCTACAAAGATCTGGTCATTAGCAGCTCCTGCATGGTAGACGATTTTCACATAGCTTTCTGCTTTTAAATGTCATGCTGATTAGGATTACTGAGAGGACACCATCCTGACAATAGTGAACAAAGCGGTCAAAGAGAGGATTCTAAGGAAGAGAGCACTCTGAACTAGAGATGTGTGAATGCAGAGCATTTCGAGATTGGCATCATGTCTTGAACAAGTTTTCAAAAGAATCAGACTTGGCCAAACCCAAAGAGAATTTTGCCAAGCACTTTTCCCCTTAATTTTTAAACCCATGTGTATTTTGAGAGAAATTCAATCCATATGCTTCTGATTCATTTACACTTAACTCATCAAAATGTTTTGTAAGAGTTACTTGATGTCCCAGTCTTTTGAGCTTTTGTGAAGAAATGCTTTCTCCCCTTAGAAATAGAAACCCTCTTTTGGCAAGTCACACCGAAGAACTGATCCCTAAAACGTTCAAGTCACTTCCAACCTGAAGGCTATAAGGTTCTAAGGGTTCTTCACTCTATCTGATGGGATTTCCATCTCTGAAGGAATCTGAGCAAACTCAGAGATAGTGAAGGACAGGAAAGCCTGGCATGCTGAAGTCCATGGGGTCGTAAAATCTGGACATGACAATGACTGAGGGGTTTTGTGGAAGAGCCACAAAGTGGAGGTCTGATGAACAAAAACTTTAAGACAAAGATAATTAAAAATTCCAAAATGGGAGAGGAGATGGGTCAAGGTTGGGGAAAAGATTAAAGGAAGTTACAAATCAAACATCCCAAACAAAAAGACAAAGAAAGTAAATGGATCAATTTTCTGTGTACAGAAGTTCAAAGATGAGACGGGATGAGAGGAGACTGTGAGCAAATAGATGTCACAGTGTACATCTATCAAGCTTTCAGAATCCTGCTGTAGAAAACCAAATGCCTCGGCCATTTGGGAAGTAATTATGAGAATGTGTTACTAATTACTTAGATGTGCCTGTTTACTTGAGCAATAATAGTGGTTGCTACGGACCCTGCCAGCTTGTCTGCCTCACTTCTACCACTAAAGTTGGTGTTACTCATGCTTTGTGCAGTAGGTCCTTCCCGTTTCTTTTCTTGTATCTACTGCAGAACTCACACATATGCATTTCTGAAAAAACAATGCTCCACAGCATCACAGAGAAGTGGCTATTTAAAAACACAGATAACCAGAAACTGGGGCAAGTCACTGGGGCTGTATATTGCTATCTCCTTGCAACCCATGATGCTGTTGTCACTGAAATGAAGTATCTTAGAGCACAAGTTCTTTCTTTGTAGAATGGCCTATCTGAGATGTTATAAAAATGATAAAACTCAAGAAAACAAGAAAGCGCTCTGCAAGGACAAGGAGTAATAAAAGTAATCCAGTGGAGTTTTTAAATGTGGATGACAATCAGTGTGGGCTTTAGCTTTAAGAAGAGCTGATTTTATTGATAAAAATGCCCAAGAAAACTTCAATATCATTTCCTGGGTTCACACTCTCAAAGGAAAGGAGACCCAAGGGGGATAAATAAGAGACTATTTAAAAAGAAAAATATTTGGCAACATAATCACTTACCTTTTCAAGTGGAAGTGAGAGTAGAGATGCCCAAAGAAAACAATGATTTTTCTAGCTGTGTCTAATGGCTTAGGATTTTTTTTTTTTTTTAAGATAGGCGTGATGAGAGCAGCAATTTGTTGCTGTTGAGTCGCTAAGTCATGTCCGACTCTTTTACAACCCCATGGGCTGTAGCCCAAGCTCCTCTGCCCATGAGATTTCCCAAGCAAGAATACTGGAGTGAGTTGCCATTTCCTTCTCCAGGAGATGTTCCCGAATCAGGGATTGAACCCCAGAGTCTCCCGCACTGGCAGGCAGGTTCTTTACCACTGAGCCAACCAGGAAGCCCAACCCATCAACAAACACAGGCCCTAAAGAATGACTTAGACTGGAAAGAACAAAGAAGTCAGGCTTGCAGAAACATGCTCATGGAAATAGGAAAGCATGTCACAGCTATCCTGGGAGCAGAGAGAAAAAGAGAGAGAATATTCCTATCCCAGAGCAAATCAGGTAATGTTATCTGATAACACTAAAAAAAAAAACCCAGAATTTTTCAATCCCATTATCTGCCCTATCAAACAAAATGGCACTATGCATTTGTTTGTAATCTTCAGTTTGATGATGAGTTCCTTGAGGACAGAGGGTAATCTTTGTTCTTTGTTCCTGCCTTTGGATCCAGAGCAACTAGCACAAGGCTTGGTATCTAAGACATTTTTACCAAATATTTGTGGAATAAAAAGCTGATAACCCTAAGGCTGGCATCTCTGCTCCAGCCCTAGCTCTCTCCAAGTGAATGTAATCATCAAGAATCAACCTGAAGGTCATTCTGCTTCCTGTTCCACACCAGAAAGGCTAAGTCCTTAAGTCTGTTTGTCATCCTGGGGTTGGGGCATCTAACATATGCCTTAGCTGGCTAGCTGCATCTTCTTCCCTTTCAGCCCCATTTCCCAGAAGTGAGTGGACCATTAGTTGATCTTCCCAGGCTTGGCTGCATCTGCGCTTCCGCATCACTGCTGAGCATACCTCTCCATAGCCTCTTGCAGGCCAGTCTAGCACTGAGCCATGGCTATGGAACCTGCACTGGGGTATCCTGAGTGATTGTCTACCCTTCCCTAATGCCATCTCTTTCTAAGAGCGTCTCAGTTTCTGCTTCCTATTTATTCCAGATCCTGTTATCCCAGTTCTCCCAGCATGCTGTAAGCCTGACTGCCCCATGACAGCCCAGGCTGAAGATGCCTGAAAGGAAAGGCCATAGAGCTGCTCTCCAAGGGAGGGATGCCTCCTGACCCAGAAACATTACACTCGGGGCCATTAGGACAATGGCAGTGTGCAATAGGGCAGGCTGAATCAGCTTCTTTTCTCTTTCTAATTAGGGATATCAGAAGGATTACACAGATATATCTTGCTTTAAGCAAGACATTTAGAATGATAAAAGCACTTGGTGGTTCAGAGGGTAAAGCATTTGCCTGCAATGTGGGAGACCCGGGTTCAATCCCTGGATCAGGAAGATCCTCTGGAGAAGGAAATGGCAACCCACTCCAGTACTCTTGCCCAGAAAATCCCATGGACTGAGGAGCCTGGTAGGCTATGGGGTCCATGGGGTCACATGGGGTCCATGAGGTCACAAAGAGTCAGATGTGATTGAGTGACTTCACTTTCTTTAGAATAATAAGACCTTAAAGCCAGCAGAGTCCTTACAGAAGTGATGCTCAACATCTGGAGATGAACTTTATTATGAATCAGATGGAAGTTAGGAATCCTACTTGTACAAGTTTATCTGGCAATTTCCAAGGGAATCATGTACTACATAGGGTTTCCCTGGTAGCTTTGATGGTAAATCTGCCTGCAATGCAGGATACCTAGGTTCAATCACTGGATTGGGAAGATCCCCTATAGAAGGAAATGGCTACACACTCCAGTATTCATGCCTAGAGAATTCCATGGACAGAGGGGCTTGGCGGGCTACTGTCCATGGGGTTACAAAGAGTCAGACATGACTGAGCGACTAACACACACATGCACAAGTCCTACATAACAAAAACTTTATTTAGTGATCAACAAACCTAACTGCTATCCTCTATCAGTGATGAAAAATAAAAAATGTTAGAGTAGATGGTATCTAAATGACATTCAAATAATAAGAGCCTATGATTCTAATAAAATAGTAATAACAAAAAGAAATTCATTTCTTTCAGCCTGCCATATGCCAGGTTCTATCCTAAGTACTTTGGCTTAATTTAATTCTCACAACAATGCTACAAATTTAGCATTATTATAATCTTCCAATGAAATAACAATACAGATGAGGGAATGGAGGCTGAGAAATGTTAAGTAATGTGTCCAGGATCTTACAGTATGTGGCAGAGGTTAAAATTAAAACATGTATTTGACTTTGTCTGACTTACAGGATTTGACTTTCTCGGTCTGACTTACTTCACTTAGTATGACAATCTCTAGGTCTATCCATGTTGCTGCAAACAGCATTATTTCAGTCTTTTTAATGGCTGAGTAATATTCCATTGTACAATGTATATGGACCACATCTTATTTATCCCTTTACATTTCCAGGGGCAATAGTGTAGGGGAGGGACAGATTGGGAGTTTGAGACTGACATGTACACAATGCTATGTTTAAAACAGATAACCAATAGGGCCTACAGTATAGCACAGAGAACTCTACTCAATATTCTGTAATAACCTAATGGGAGAAGAATTTTTTTTAAAAATTTGTAGGATTTGACTGTCGCTACAAGAGGATAGACAAGGTTACAACTTCCCAAACCCCAGCAGCTTAGAGTTAGATGTATTTCCTTCTGACATTATATGTGCCTCACATATCAGCAGGGGAGCTCTGTTCTTCTTGGTCACTTAGAGTCCCAGCTAACAGAGCAACTACTCCTTCCAACATTGCCAGTAACTTTACATAAAAGAAAATGGAGCTCTTAGTGTCTCAAAGGGCTTCCCTCATAGCTCAGTCATTAAAGAATCTACCTGCAATGCAGGAGACCCAGGTTCAATTCCTGGGTTGGGAAGATCCTCTGGAGAAGGAACTGGAAACCCACTCCAATACTCTTGCCTGGAGAATCCCATAGGCAGAGGAGCCTGTCAGTCTACAGTCCATGGGGTTGCAAGAGTCGGACATGATTTAACGACTAAACCACCACCAGTGTCTCAAAGCGATGATTCAAATGCTGTAGTCCAGAAGTAAGGTATGTCTCCTCTGCTCATACCACACTGGCCAGAATGAGTCACGTGGGCAAGCCCAAGGGAAACAGAAATTGCAATCTTACTTTTTGCCTAGAAAATAGAATCTTGAAAATATTTGGCAAGCATCAAAATGTCTATTGCACTCAGCTATTAACAACAAATTCTATATACCTTCTACGTGAGAAATGAAATGTTAAGCAGGGAGGTGTATTTAGCTATGTTTTTCCATAATCTTGATACAATCATAGAACAGGGAATAAGCCAGGCCAAATGTCATTCCTCACCGCCTGGTTCTGCGTACCTCAAGTTTTATGTTATGACCTAATTGGAATGTAGGAATTGCACTAAATTCCAGATACCTGCCCATGTTCTGTCTTTAAAATGTAGCGTATTAGAGTATAAGGTTTAAATAGAGAAGCACTTTCAGAGGCAATCAAATTTGAATCCTCATTCTTTCTGATCCTTGCCCTTATTTTCTGGTGAAAATTTTTGAGCAAACAGAGCATTTGTTGTGCTACCATGACTCATTAAGACAGTGCTGTTGCTTTCCTTTTTAGTTTTATTTCCAAAATCCTTCCCTTTTGGAAACTTAAAGTAATAGAAATAACTTCCTTGATTTTTATGTCTTCACATATCTATGGTGCTTACTGGTTTGCGAAACAGGCACTTTTCACATCAGAGATCTCATTTCATCAGCCTTTCATACGGGCATTATTTTCATTACAATTCTCCAGATGAAAAGCTGGAAGCCCAGAATGGTTAAAAAAAAAAAAAAACCAACTAGCCTAAGGCCACAGCTGAGAAAGAGGTTGGACTGGCTTCAATCCCCCTCATCTGATCCCACAGTCTGTGCTCCTTCCTGTCACACCTCCCCAATCTTTGTGACAATTATCTTTAACTGCTGGTAAAATCAGTCATGGCCCATCCTCTCTTTTGTGCAAGAGTATCAGAGACAAAAGGTTCCTTATTCCAAAATGACTCTGACCTCTAAGGCTCCCACAGAAGGAGGTTTCAAGGGGGAAGATTGCACAATTAACAGCCATAAGAACTTCCCTTGTCAGGCAAGTTTTCATTAGCAGGCAATAAATAAATAAATAAACCCCTGAATGGGAACATTCTAGAAATGGGAGAACTAAGATTTACCAAGCACCTCCTATGAACCTCGCATGTAATACTGTTTGTGTTGATAATGGCTGATGTTTACCAACGGCTTCCTTTGAAAAAGTTCCAAGGCTAAGAACTGACCGTGCACTATGATGACCTTTTATCCCAGAGACACCCCCATGATGTAGATATGGTCAGTATTTGTCTTTTGCACATGAAACCAAGCATTGGAAAGGAGACTGAGCAGCTGGAAACTACCAACACCACACGTGATTGACAAGTGGCTGAACTTGGATCTGAACCCAGAATGTCGAGCTCGAGAGCATGACTTCTTGTGATTTCGTGATCACAGCAAGGCTGGTACATAGAAATCATTATTCTTATAGCACAAAGAGGTGCAGTAACTCTCCCAAAGTCACACAGCCAATTGTCAAAGTGAAAATGAACTTGGATTTGTTCCATATCAAAGGCCAGTTACACCAGCGCTGAGGAACCAAATTAAAAGGCTGTGTCTTTCAACTCAAGGCCATCTCAGCAAAGAGAAAACCACAGAGATAATCACCAGAGGATGCAAGACGGGCCAGACTGCACTTCCGTTCCAGCTCTCAGTCTTACTGGGCCGTGCATGCTGTTAACCTTTGCGGTTCATGAAAGAGGGAATTCCTGATGGTTCCTGGATACCTTTGAGGCACTGTCTATTGGAGACTCACTGCTCCACTGAGAAAGGCTCCGAGCATTTGCAGCGATCTTGGATCACTGTTCCATCTCTTCAGGCTTGCTTACGTCCTTCATCTTCCAGCACTCCTTTGGACACCCCAGACACCGCCCCTCTCCAGGGTCACCATACAGCTAATAATTCCGTCCACAAAGACGATGCACACTCCACACACTAGGATGAAGCATGTCGCCTTTGAAGGAATGTTCTGCCTACAACGTCATCTTTTGTGCCTTTCACTTCACACTGGACAAAGTGAATGAAACCACTGAACCATTTACAGCAATCATCTTTCTTGGTAGTAGCTGATGAACTGTTGAACAGGAGTATTGAAACCGTTTTCCGATTTAAAAACAATATCTACTGTGGTATAGTGCAGCTCAGATCTCCCTCCTGGAAATGAGCATAACCGGGGAAATCATGCTTTTATGATCATGTGCAACTGCAGAAACACAGCAAATAAAATAGCTGTCCCGTCAGAAAAATAGGGCACCACCACCTCAGGACCAGAGAACTGGGCAAACAGACGACTCTACTGCTTAATTTACATTTTTGAGGAAAGAAAAGAAGGAAGTAGAGCCAAGGTTGATTAGGAAAGAATAAAAGTTTGCAATCATAAAAGCTGAGATGCTACTTTCAGAATTAAAGTACTGAATTTAGGTACTGAATATAGTATCCCAGGCTGTGATTAAAATGGTTAAAAGAAATAATAATAATAATGGCAGCTAACATTTATTTAGGGCCTAATTTCTCATCACTCAAAGATTTGGCCCTTCTAAATGTCCATCTTAAAAAACAAACACTATGACCCACTACATCCCAAGAAGCCCCTAATGAGTCCCTGCCTCTTCCTCCCGCTTCTCAAGGAGGTTCTCTCCATTACTCTCCCTCTAGGCCAAGAGAAGGAAGATGTCTTGGACTTCTGCTCTTTCCCCTTGATCCCTTGGCCACTTCGTTGGGGGTGATGGTCCCCCAACTAAAAGATTAGAGAAATAAGGCAGAGTAATTCTTTACTCAGGCTTTAAATTCAAGGGTACAGACAGGAACAAATGTCCCAGTTGCAAAAACATTTAAGGATCTCCTTTAAAGAACCTGCCTGCCAATGCAGGAGACGCAGGAGATAACGAGTCTGACCTCGTTAGGAAGATCCCTGGAAGAAGGGAATGGCAATCCAACCCAGTATTCTTGTCTGGAGAACCCCATGGACAGAGGAGCCTGGAAGGCTACAGTCCATAGGGTCACAAAGGGTCAACATGACTGAACGCATGCACACACACACCTCACCTTGGAATACAGCCACTGTTGTCCTAATTCACCCAAGTGCCCCCATCCTTGTGCTCAAACCACTCAATCCCTCCCTCAGGATCCCTGAGCCTTCTCTGCATTCAGTAACTGAAGGGTTAACACCTCCATTTCAGGGAGAATGTGATAGCTCCAGGACCCCACTATCACCTGTTTAGTATCCACTACCGCTTTGTTCACCTAGATATTTTTGTGAACTGTGATGAGTATCACCAATGCCCCATGACCCCTTAATCGATATGTTCTTAGGATGGGTTCTGAGAGAGTCCATTGATTTCTGAATCCTGGGGTTAACAAAACCAAACAGCTTTCTTTACTAGAGAACATCTTGTAGTTTTAAACATTCTAATGGGAACTATGAATCTTTGGGAGGGATGTGGAATACACTGGATTATCCCAAATTATTTGCCAACAAAATCTCTTTTTCATAAACACATTCACTGAGTCAGTCATTCAAGGAATACTTATTGAGGGCTTATTATATGTATGTCCCTGAGCGCTATGGATACAACAGTGATAAACATGCTGAAATCTGCATTTTTTATTGTCCTTCATGTCCTTACATTCTAGAAGGAAAGCTAGATGATGATAAACAAAAGTATGCAGAAGACAACAGCTATGAAGAAAAAGTAAGACGACTTTACTAGCAAGGTGAGACAGGATACACTGTAACTATTCAGTTGGAGGTAAAATCTGTTTGAAAGGATATAGCCAGCAGGATTTTTAATAAAATGATTAGGATGGTGTGGGATGAAATGGAATAGAACAGAATAAAATGGGAGGTATTGGAGGGCATCTCCCATAGTAAACATAGGCACTGTTTATGAAATTTTCACTGTAATTCTTCTGTATACTTCACATGGGGTCATGATACAAAATGTATTTCTCATTGTGGGTGACAGGTAAGTGAGTCTGAAAGCCACTGGGGTAAGAAGACACAGAGTGACAGGTTGGTCTTATATTTAGAGGGTGGCCAAGGAAACCCATTTAGAGAAGTTGCCGTCTGAGTGGAGACCTACATGAAATGGGACAGCCCAATGTTCCAGACTGAGCTATGTAAAGGCACTGTGGGGAAAGTAGGCCTGCAGGTTTGAAGTCAGCAAGAAGGCCCAAGAGGCTGGAACTGGTGAGCAAGCAGCAAGCTGGGGGGAGGGAAGGATTGGTTGACAGAGGAAGCCAGGAACCAGAGCATGTAAGCCTTTGAGGACTTAGGAACAGCTTTAAATTTCCATGTGGATAGTGACATGATCTGATTCAAGTTATAAATGGAATCACCCAGGCCCACTGGAGGGTTGGCCAAGATGGACAACAAGAGCACAACACACAAGTCCAACGTGCTAGAGGTGTTGCTGGGCGTGTTGCTGGGCATGCTGCTGCTGCTGCTGGTAAGTCACTTCAGTCGTGTCCGACTCTGTGCGACCCCATAGACGGCAGCCCACCAGGCTCCGCCATCCCTGGGATTCTCCAGGCAAGAACACTGGAGTGGGTTGCCATTTCCTTCTCCAATGCATGAAAGTGGAAAGTGAAAGTGAAAGTGAAGTCGTGTCTGACTCTTAGCGACCCCATGCACTGCAACCTGCCAGGCTCCTCTGTCCATGGGATTTTCCAGGCAAGAGTACTGGAGTGGGGTGCCATCGCCTTCTCTGGTTGGTGGGCATCAACATTCCCTAAAACTGGATTTGGGAATCTTTGCCAAAACCAATTCCTTAGCGCTTGGACATCTGCTACAGGGATGACTGAATGGCAAGAGGAGTTGAAGGACAACGGGAAAATGTAGAGTGGGTGCACTGTGCAATGGACAGAAGCCACCCCACCAGGCAGTCCTCAGGGGAACCAGTGCTGCAGCGGTCCTGAGGCTTCCAACCTTACGGTGACTCATAAGTCCCTCATCATCAACATAAAGGAAGAATTCCTCATGTGTCCACCTTCCAAGCATCTGCTGATTACTTTAAATCTGACTGTTGTGCTCTGCTTAACTTTATTCCTTCCAGGTAAAAATGCTGGAGAAAGTGGGCACATGAGGAATTATCCAAGTATGTACACAGGATGGAGAACCCTGAGATTACCAAGTGTCTCCCCTCCATTCCCAGGCTGGGATCGCCTCCCTCCCCCCAGAGGTAGGCTAGGGACAATTCAGAAAATGCATCAGAACCTCCATGCACAATGTGAGCATCACAGACACAACTGATGCAGACTGATGCTCAGGTTTGAAATGGGATAGTGCTTACTTCACAGGTGACTTATAAAGACTCTGGTTCTACCTCTTATGTGCAAAAATGCAGTATCTGGCATTGCTGAGTATGAAAACCTAAATTTAGAATCACTTCAAATTTGCCTCTGATTCCAGGAAGATTGCCAAAGAGAACAAGAAATAAAGAGTGCTAGAGACTTTGGAGGACAAGACGTTAAACTTGAAAACAAGAAAAGAGAAAGAATGCATCTAACTTGACAAAATACATCAACCAATTTCCATTTGTTTTTCTAAAAGTGAAGTGTGTAGTGGCTCAATGAGGCATTTGAATCTGCAAAAGGGAAGTGAATATTCATGAAGTTGATTTTCCTGAAAGGCCTGTGTTTTAAATGTATAAGGCAAGCAGTCCAACAGAATCATTTAAAAATCAAGTTTGAATATCTGGGTTCCCTTCCAAGGGTTCAGTCTAGTGGGGACTCGTGCTTCTGAGATGCTGGGGAAAGCCCTGGCGAATGGAGGCTGCTAGGAAAGAGAAGATAGTATCTGCTGTTCCTTAAACAAAGCAGTTACTGTATGGCAGGCAATTTGGCTGTGAGATGCAGGCCAGCCCTGTAAGCTGGTGTTACCACCTCCCTGCTAGGTACCATCTCAACTGTCCCAGGCCAGAACATTGTCGCCCATTAAACTGTCCATCAGGTGATGGGGAGAGAGAGAAGCTACATGTTCTTGATAGGGAACACGTTCAGAGAGAAGCTGGAGTGCCAAGATTGAATTTAAGTAGAAAGAGGAAAGAGAAGTGTCTATAGAGAAAAGAGGATGGAGCTTAGGTCAAAAGTGCTTTAAAATGGAAGGCAGGGTCACAGCAAAGAAAGAAACCAGAGGAGAGTCCACTCATTGGACCTACATAAAGTTGCCCCAATCTGATACACACGAGTGTGGCTAAGACAATAAAGGATCCTCCTGCAATGCTGGAGACCCGGGTTCAATCCCTGGGTCAGGAAGACCCCCTGGAGAAGGAAATGGTAATCCACTACAGTATTCTTGCCTGGAGAATCCCATGGACAGAGGAGCCTGGCAGGCTACAGTCCATGGCATCACAAAGAGTAGGACATGACTGAGCGACTAACACTTTCAATACTTTTTCATCCTGGAATCCTTAAGTGACACAGAGTAGCATTAACTACATAAGTCTCTGCCATCACTTTGCCAACAAAGGTCCATGTAGCCAAAGCTATGGCTTTCCCAGTAGTCATGTACAGATGTGAAAGTTGGACCATAAAGAAGGGTAAGAGCCAAAGAATTGGTGCTTTTGAACTGTGGTGTTGGAGAAGACTCTTGAGAGTCTCTTGGACTGCAAGGAGATCAAACCAGTCAATACTAAAGAAAATCAGTCCAGAATATTTATTGGAAGGACTGATGCTGAAGCTCCAATACTTTGGCCACCTGATGGGAAGAGCTGACTCATTGGAAAAGACCCTGATGCTGGGAAAGAATGAAGGCAGAAGGAGAAGGGGACAACAGAGGATGAGATGGTTGGAGGGCATCACCAACTCAATGGACAAGAGTTTGAGCAAACTCCAGGAGATGGTGAAGGACAGGGAAGCCGGACGTGTTGCAGTCCATGGGGTCGCAAAGAGTCAGACACGACTGAGTGAGTGAACAACTGCCATCACTGCCTCTGCGGAGCTGCCTCCATGAAGCCACTGAGCAGAGATCCCAGAGCAGCAGCTCAGGGCAAAGCAAGAAGATAAGATGCGGAGTAGGGCTTCCAGAAGTAGGAGAGGAGAACATCAGGTGAGGATGAGTCTCTATTTGCACCAACAGCTCTCACCACAGGGATGAGATGGGGTCGGAGGAGGTTTGGGATGAGTTAAACAAAACTGTGAAGATTAACATCTTTGGCGCATTTTAATCTTATTAGCATCTTGGATGCCCACATCCTCTGTTTGCCAAAGCTTAGGTGGAAGAAATTTGGAGACGCAACCCAAGGACCTACAACTGCCTAGCTGAGTAGACTTGAATATGATATTCAAATCTTCACTTTCCCCTCTAAGTCACTGTGCTTTATATATGAGTTAATGAGGATGAGTCGGAGAAGGCAATGGCACCCCACTCCAGTACTCTTGCCTGGAAAATCCCATGGATGGAGGAGCCTGGTAGGCTGCAGTCCATGCTAAGGGTTGGACACAACTGAGCAACTTCCCTTTCACTTTTTGCTTTCATGCATTGGAGAAGGAAATGGCAGCCCACTCCAGTGTTCTTGCCTGGAGAATCCCAGGGACGGGGAGCCTGGTGGGCTGCCGTCTATGGGGTCGCACAGAGTCGGACACGACTGAAGTGACTTGGCAATGAGGATGAGTAATACTCATAATACTGGTGAGATAATACTGGTGAGGAACTTAGTAGTAGAGTGGAACATGCTAGGTACTCCATGAGTATTCATTTGCTGCTATTATCAAGACAATTTTTAACTGATACCTAAGATACAGACTAACAAAGGCCTATGGAATAATCTCTACCCCAGAGCAGATGAAATGCCCTTTGATGTTAGATGACATTGGGGGGCAGGAAATTTCCCTCTTGCCCTCTCAAAGTTTAACACATAGACGTGTTCAAATAAAGAACAAGCTTGGAATGTGAACCTATTTGGGTCAAGGCACTGTGTTAGGCATGAGGAAAAAAAAAGATAATAAGTATGATTCTTTTTCTTAAAAACATTTTTAAAAGAAAACACAAATTAATAGAAGTATAAAACAGGTAGCAAATTTCTATTTAGAAGAGAATCAAATTCCAAACAGCGTTTTGGAATTTAAGACTTAGAGTTTAATTAAAGACTTAAAGTTTAAAATTTAAGACTTGAAGTTTAATTTAAGACTTTAAAGCTTAACTTAAAGTTTGAATTTAAAACAAAGTTTAAAGAAAAAAGGCCTACTTCTTTTTATTTTTGAAGTGATTTCTTAAGAAAATTCTACTTTCTCATTCCTGTTTTTAGACTGTATAGAAAGAAATTCTATCTCTTTAAACGTCTGGTACAAAATGATTATTTCCTTCCTCTAACGATAAGTAATAATATTTTGGATCCACTTTGTGTAGACTTGGATTACAAACACAGATTCCACCCGGAGTCTCTACTTTGGTTCTTGTGAAATAAGTGCAGACAACTGCAAGATTGGGAAAATGAATTCTGGAAAATGAGATGCTTTATGGCCAAGGCTGAAAAACCGATTTAATAAAGAATTAATCAGAATGTGAGTGTTTGTGAGTATTTGAAAAATATTATGCTGTTATCTACATGACGTTATCTTCACCTGTGGCTGGATTCTCTTCCCCCACTCTGTGTGTTTTTGTCCTGACCTTATTCAAATGTAGAGGGCTTGCTGCCATAGTGCCAAAGGATCTTTCTTTAAAAGCCCTTATAGAGGGAGTTAAAAGATTAATCGTGTCACTTGACCTTTCACCCAAAGTTTGGACCTAACTAGATATCAAGATGAAACAGGGAAAAATTAAAAGAATGCACTAAGGCTTTCAAAATTATATTTAACACTGTCAAAATCTTTTCACTATCATTAAGAGCCTGATGAAATTATTCTAGGCTAAGCCTTTTACTTGAGGAGGAAATAAACCTTTAATTTGGCCTCCGTCTTCCCATTCACTAGATTTGGAAACTTTAATGTTATGGAGAAAAAAATGGAAGGCAAAGATCCATATTAAATTAATTACTTCTGTCTTATCACATTTACAAAAATAAAGTATACTGTGGAAAAAATCATCTGAAATGTTTTGAAGATTTTCTGTGGATTATGATTACTAATACTGTCACTTTTCCATTATCCCACATGGAAAGCATTTTTCAGAAATAAATAAGAAAAATGAAGATCATAGACTTTTAATTTACGTGAAAGGATAGATTTGGCCAATGTTTTCGTCATTGATACTCATATTTCTCATTTAAATAACTTATCAGTCCTTATATTATAGATATCAGTTTTTCAAAGTGTTGAGTAGGGAAACGTCATGATTCTAATTTACTTGTATTAAAAAAAAAGTGGAAGAATGAGAATTCTGTATTTTAAAATAGAATTTCACTCCTTTTCAATGTCTTCTAAGGGAGACCAACATCCTGAAATGGAAATTTCAAAAGTCTGCTTTAAAGAATAATATTTGTTTAAATAAACATAATTACTACTAACTAACTGAGTAGTGATCACAAAAATATAAAACTTTCTTTAAAGAAATAAAGAACATCTTCGTCCAAATGCAGTTATTCTTCAAAACAAACAGCTCAGAGATAGGTAACATTATCAACATAACACATCTGTGTTTTCATTTTATAAAGCACTTTCTCACATATCCTCTTATTTAAATCTTGTTGTAATCTTGTGGGGTAGGTTATAATAACCTTCATTTAAAGATGAAGAAAAGGAAACTTCGAGCAAGCAAATTGCTTAAGGCTTCACAGAAAGTAGCAGCAGAGCTGTGACTTTTAACATGTTTTTATACACCAAGACCAGAATTATTTCACCTATATCACAGCAAATTCCTTGGTCACTATAGTAGTATTGTTAATGCACAAAAGATTAGTAGGATGTTGTTTTTAGAATTGTCTTTGGAACCCATGTATGATCACAGAAAAAATAGATTTCATTATTCTAGAGTTGCAACTTGTTAAGTTGTTAATCAGTTCAGTTCAGTCACTCAGTCGTGTCTGACTCTTTGCAACCTCATGAATCACAGCACGCCAGGCCTCCCTGTCTATCACCAACTCACGTCCATCGAGTCAGTGATGCCATCCAGCCATCTCATCCTCGGTTGTCCCCTTCTTCTGCCCCCAATTCCTCCCAGCATCAGAGTCTTTTCCAAAGAGTCAACTCTTCGCATGAGGTGGCCAGAGTACTGGAGTTTTAGCTTTAGCATCATTCCTTCCAAAGAAATCCTAGGGCTGATCTTCTTCAGAATGGACTGGTTGGATCTCCTTGCAGTCCAAGGGTCTCTCAAATGAACAGCCACATCATCAAATCATGCCCCCAAATCAAAGCCACTCTCAAATTATGAACATTTTTTTCCCTCCAGAGGATTTTTTAAAAGACTATTACTTGATCTTAGCAAAAAAAAAACCTTGAAAACTGAAATTCCAAAACTGTTTTAATGAATGCAGGGTGTTTGAAATGAATATATATATATATAGCTTTTTATAATGGGTATGTTTGAGTTACTTAGATGAGAATGAGAATAAATAAGCTCTTCAATGAGAATGCGTAACCTCTTGTTATTTCACCTGCATTATTTGTATTTTAAATGTAATGTATGATACACACAGGCAGAAATAGATCTTGTTCAGGCAAATTCTACCAGAGCAGAATATCATTTTCTTTTTCCGAACACTCCAGAAACTGGAACTCTGAAAAAAAATTAATCAAATCCAGCTGATTAAAATATCTCTTTTTAACAACATTTGAAACTGCTTTAACCAGACCTTTAAAAAAGAGAGTGGGAGAGATCAACTAAGAGTGACTGAACTCAACAGAAATGGATAGTTATCCTAAGTATATATACTAGACTACACAATTACTAACCAACTTTTACTACAATGTTCATCTGATCTTAATCTTAATTCTATGTTCCCATTAGAGAACTGATTATATCTGGATCATTTTCCTCTGATTCTTTTTTTCATTGGTTGTAATTTCTGATTGTTCAAAAGCTAAAAATATTAAGGCAAAGGGTTTGGGGTCTTTCTGTGTGCAGCTACTTAAAGCTGAGTTGTTAACATGGGGGAATTCACCACCTATAGTTTCTATAATTCTAGCTTACATTTTGTTTCAGTGTATAATCAGCAAAGTAAAATGAGAAGAGGACACAAGGCTTAACACCTTCTGACCCATTCTATTCTATATTCTGTAAGTAGACCCAAGATGAATACAGAAAATTCAGCTAGGGATCATGTTAAAAATGCAGCTTTCTGGCCCCACCCCCACAGATCTTGCTACAGTGGGTTTAGAGTTAAGCTCAGGGATTTACATAGCTCAGTCAGTAAATCATCTGCCTGCAATGCAGGAGACCTGGGTTTGATTCCTGGGTTGGGAAGATCCCCTGGAGAAGGAAATGGCAACCCACTCCAGTACTCTTGCCTGGAAAATCTCACGGACAGAGGAGCCTGGTGGACTACAGTCAGTGGGGTCACAAGAGTCAGACACGACTTAGCGACTAAAAACCACCAGACACTTTCCAGCCCATGTAGACAGTCCCTGGACCACCTTTTAAAAGATCCCGAATATAAACTTCTACTTACACTGTGTTGGTAAGCAGTTTAGTTAACTCCCCTGGCTTTTCTGAGGAAAATAATTTCCTAGATAAATGTAACCCCAAAGCCCTTTCCCAATAATTCTTGACTTTCTATATCCCATAACCAACTACCATATCTCAATTACCAAAACCTGAGATTTTGCTGTGTTGTCTTCTCTTGCCTTTTTTTTCTTTTTAAGTTTATTTTTAATTGGAAGATAATTGCCAATTGTGTTGCTTTCTGCCAAACAACATGCATCACCCAAAAGTATACATATACCTCCCCTGTCTTGAAACTCCCTCCCACCCACCACCCCTGTACCACCCCCTACGCTGTCACAGGGCTCCAGGCCGAGCTCCCGTGCTATACAGCAACTTCTCACTAGCTATCTATTTTACACCTGGTAATGCGTATGTTTCAGTGCTGTTCTCTCAAGTCATCCCACTTTCTCCTTCCTCGGCTGTGTCCATAAGTCCATCACCTACATCTGCATCTCTATTCTGGCCCTGAAAACAGGTTCATGCTCTTGCTTTTTGGAGCAAAAATATTTTAGGCCAGTCTCTGATTATTAACAAGAGTTATTAGTTGGGTTTCTCTCGTGGCTCAAGCGGTAGAAGAATCCACCTGGAGTGAAGGTGACCCAGGTTTGACCCTGGGTCTGGAAGATCCCCTGGAGACAGGAATGGCAGCTCACTTCAGTATTCTTGCCTGGAGAATCCCAGGGACGGAGGAGCCTGGCGAGCTACAGTCATGGGATAGCAAAGAGTCAGATACCACTGAGTGACTAAGCATGCATGTTACGTAAGTTAAGGACCTCTAACTGGAGGTGACTATGATGTTTCCCTATGCAAACGTCTTTGAAAAGTTTATCTTTATCTACACTTTACTGTAACAGCGGCAGAATTCAACAATTATTCTAAGTCTAGAGATATACATGGTGTGGTTTAGCCGCTAAGTTGTGTTCGACTCTTGCAAATCAATGGACTGTAGCTTGCTAGGCTCCTCTGTCCATAGGATTCTATAGGAAAGAATACTGGAGTGCCCATTTCCTTCTCCAGAGGATCTTCCGACCCAGGAATCGAACCCAGGTCTCCTACATTGCAGACATATTCTTTACCAACTGAGCTATGAGGGAAGCCCCTAGAGAGACACATAGGATACTTCTTTTGTGGTTTGATAAAAGCATGCAGATATATACCAGACAAACTAATGCAAATGGTAAGGAAACTGAGTTTTAGCCACAGGAAAGTTACTGTATATGGCTTCATAGTTTTAATAAAGACATCATTAATATATATTGATATTACATTCTTCCTCTTTTATAAAATAATAGAAATTGGACAATTGATTACTTGGAGACTCAACCTCTGAAAATTATTTTTCTGGTACTATCTGGGCAGCTGAGTGAGAATCTCTCTGGACTTGCTCCTTTCTTTTCTGTTCAGTACTGAGGTTAATCAAACCCTAGAACTTCCTCTTGTCTCAAACATAACTGCATGAGAAAACTGATAGGCATAAGGTTTTCTTTGATTATCCAGGCTGTCGGTGTTTGGTAAAAAGCAGGATACAGAAGACAAAGACATCAGAATGAGAGCTACTTGCAGGCCTGTCAATCTTGCGCAAGATTCAACTCAAGAATTTGCACAGTCTTAAAGACAAGAATGCATAGTTACTGAAGGTCAAGTGCTTGCTCCAACAAGCTACCCCTTTGGTGACGCTCTCTCTGCCCCACATTCTAGAGACATGTCTTTCAGCCTCTTGGCCGTCTCTCAAAGGAAGGCCTCTCTAGATAAGAATGCTGGATTCGTGTGGTCTTGTTGTGAGAGCTACATTTTGGCTGTCTACCTCTTGACTGTGCTAAAAGTAAAAATATTTGAGAGTCCATGAAAGAAAAATAAACCCCAAACCATGCCAGGTAAGCCCCATTCTTTCTATCGTTATAATTAAAAGTCCAGCACAATGCAGTTTCACATTCTTGTCACCTACCTAGTTTTAAAATTCCCAATGTAATATTCACTGTTTAAAGCATCTGCCAGAGACCCAAAAGACATTTCCCTTTGTATGATGCTTTGAGCTTCAATCTGCCAAAATACCCACACAAAAAAATTCTCTGTACTTTCTTTTCAACTGTTTTTGTAAACCTAAAACTGCTCTAAAAACTAAAGTCTGTTCAATCTTTTAAAATCTACCATTACAGTGACATAGTATTTATGAATATGCTAAACTGTATCTTGAAATTTTATCTAATAAAGTATTTAATTGTATCTGTACAGACATGCTGCTCTTGAACCAAAATTTGTCAGGAAAAATTCTTTGCAAAACCTTGTGGGCATTTAAATAAGGTAGATCTTTATAGAGTTGACAAGTGCTAGAGAAATAAATGAATGGAAAAAAAAAGTGGAAGGGAAATTATGATTTATTTTATTCTCAGGCACTTGGAAAGATTTAGAATGACATACTTATACATGAGATCACTGTTAAATTGAGAAGTTAGAAAACCGAGAGGTCAGACACATGATACAATTCCTTCAAGGCTTCTAGAAACTCTGGCCAAAAAATCATTCAATGAGTAGTGACCTGGAAAAGTTTGAAGCACCAATATAAAGTGCACATAAATAATAGTAGCAGGAAGCTGTGAGACAGTGATCCCTGGAGATACTTTGAGATATGAGTCGAGGAAAAGATAAGTATTGGGTGGGCCAAGAAGTTTGCTCGGGTTTTTCTGTAAGCTGTTATGGAAAAACCTGAACGAACTTCTTGGCCCACCTAATACTACAGCACTTATTTTTTCATTCATCTGCCAAATGTTTACTAAGCATGTATTGTTTAGGGCTGTGATTCTCAAACTTTGTTGCACATTAGAATCACCTGGAGAGTTTTTAAAAATTCTGATGGCCTGCTCCTATCCCATCCCAATGTATTCAGAGTGCCTGGGGATGGGGGTCAGGCATGAGTATTTTCTAAAGATCACTGGTAAACTCCAATGTGCAGTCAAGGTTGAAGACACTTATCCATTCAAGAGAAGTCAATTGTGCATGTATTTTCCTCCTAAGAAACCTGAAATCTAGGAAGGGGATTGGTCATGTTGACAAGCAAATAGAAAGCAGAATTCAACAACACATGCTTTCAACGTGCCATCTCATTTTGAGGTTGGCTCAACGCTCTATCATTCCTCTAAGCAAATAGCTCTGGGACTCCAGAGGACTCCGCTAGAGAATATATTTGTAGTGATGCAGTCATCTTGGGGAACCTCAATTCCAGACACAGGCAGACAAACTGGAAAGGTCTCAAAGAAGAATCACAAAATGATTACAGGCCTTGGGGGGATGAACTTGTGGGGAAAGATAAAAAGAACTAAATATGGAAAACCTGGCTAAGTGATGATTAAAGTGGGGTGGAGGGAGGGGACTTGGGAGGGGGGTTCATGATAACAGTCCAGTAATACCTGAAGGCTGCAAACATCAAGAAAAGAAGTGCATTACTTTGGATAATGCAGAAGGTGTTAGTTAAAAGTAACAGGATGGTAGTATGAAAGAGAACATGAAGACACCATATTCGATAATCCGTGCTAACTGAGCGAGCAACTGAGCCATAGAGCTGGCTCCCAAAGGCGGGGTAGGAGCCACATCACCTGAGCTCCCATAAAACAAGTCTGGACAAAAACTTAGGAGATAGAGAGCAATTCTGTATGACCTGCACCATGGCAGGCAGCGGGGGCAACTGAAGGGGGGCGAGAGAATGACTCAGAGCTTTTTTGACTCGAGTACCAAAATGATATTATTAAAATTTCACCAAAAAACAGAAATGGAGAAGACTCTTTCTCTTTAAATGTCATTACAAATGAGGTTGACCCATTAGTTCTTATTAATGTATTCACTGTATATTCAGAAATTACACCCTCAGCTACACTTTGTATATGTTTTATGTGATACCTTGTCAGCTTTTCCGTTTGTTTTAATATAAATATAGCTGTTAGTGTATGAACAGTTGCTTCAAAGACATTTAAGTAGAGACATTTCTGCTATAGTTTTATTATGTTCCTAAACTGGGACATCTTGTTCCCTTACACCAAGCACAGAACACTTTGTTATTTATGCACTGCTCCTAAATGTTATAAAACTGAGGATGGTCATCATAACTAATATTTTCGGAGCATTTTCTATGTGCCAGACACTGTGTTACAATAATTTTCTACCCACCATTTAATCTAAATTAGTGAGCACCGCAACTCTGCGGGTAGGCACTGCTGCTTTTCCCATTATTTACATGAAGAAAACAGTTTTTAAGGAGGTTAGGTAATATATTCAAGGTCACACTGCAAGTGATGGTGCCATGAGAAATGAAAACCCAAGCCTGCATGGCTCCAGAACCCACACGTTCTTTCTCCTATTTTTACAAAGTGTGTTTAAATAACATAAAACTGGAAACCAAATAAAAGTTGCCATCTTACAAATGCCCCTCATATATCTTATCATAATAATAATATATCTACTTTCTAGAGTTATTGTGATGAGTATATAAGATATTTGTTAAAAATAGTTAGCACCACCTGGCACATAGCAAGTTCTTAAGAAAATTAAAAAGAAACAAATTAAAACCTAAAACTCACAAAACCATCCATTTTGATGCCAATTTCTTTTCTCATACCTTTTACATAAATCTAGTCATCATTCTTTTCTCTCCCTTTTACTCCCTGAGTTTGTACTGTTTTCAGACAACCAGGAGGAAAACAAACTGATATATTAATTTTCAGTAGGCTTTCATGTCTTAACAGTTGCGCCTTGATTTTTTTTTCCCTTTTTTTCTTTTTTTTTTAATTTTTACTTTATTTTACTTTACAATACTGTATTGGTTTTGCCATACATTGACATGAATCCGCCACAGGTGTACATGAGTTCCCAATCCTGAACCCCTCTCCCACCTCCCACCCCATATCATCTCTCTGGATCATCCCCATGCACCAGCCCCAAGCATCCTGTATCCTGTATCGAACACAGACTGGTGATTCATTTCTTACATGATAGTATACATGTTTCAGTGCCATTCTCCCAAATCATCCCACCCTCTCCCTCTCCCTCTGGGTCCAAAAGTCCATTATACACATCTGTGTCTCTTTTGCTATCTCACATACAGGGTTATCATTACCATCTTTCTAAATTCAATATATATGTGTTAGTATACTGTATTGGTGTTTTTCTTTCTGGCTTACTTCACTCTGTATAATCGGCTCCAGTTTCATCCATCTCATTAGAACTGATTCAAATGTATTCTTTCTAATGGCTGAGTAATACTCCATTGTGTATATGTACCACAGCTTTCTTATCCATTCATCTGCTGATGGACATCTAGGTTGTTTCCATGTCCTGGCTATTATAAACAGTGCTGTGATGAACATTGGGGTACATGTGTCTCTTTCAATTCTGGTTTTCTTGGTGTGTATGCCCAGCAGTGGGATTGCTGGGTCATATGGCAGTTCTATTTGCAATTTTTTAAGGAATCTCCACACTGTTTTCCATAGTGGCTGTACTAGTTTGCATTCCCACCAACAGTGTAAAAGGGTTCCCTTTTCTCTACACCCTCTCCAGCATTTATTGCTTGCAGACTTTTAGATCGCTGCCTTGATGTTTAAAAAAGAAGAATCAGTAGAAACTCAGGGGTGGGGAGATGTGATGGTAGTCAAAGCTTACAAACTTCTACTTCTAAGATGAGTAAGTTCTGGGGATCTACTGTACAGAATGTTATCCTGTATGCTTGAAAGTGGCTAAGGAGTAAATCTTACATGCTCTCACCATATATACACACACAGAAACACACACAGTGGTAATTATCTGCAATGGTAGATGTATTAACCAACCTTATTGTGGTAATCATTTCACAGTATATGCCTATATAAAACCATCAGGTTATATATCTTAAACTTAATGTTTAATGTCAATCATATATCAATAAAGTTGAAAAGAAGAAGAACCATAAGAAAAGACATGGTCCGTCTAAATAATTCATTCATCTAAGAAATACTCACCAGGGCATGTGACTGCCAGACCTCCTGGAGGTTGCATTCATGCAGAAAAGACACCATAAACAACAAACTAACAGTGACTAGACAACCAGCCATCAATACAATACTACAACATAAAGAACTTGATGTTATGATTGGTGTGGAGGACAGAGAAGCAGACTGTGGTTAGAGAGGATGACAGGGAAGTCTGCTTTAAGGAGATGATTGTTATGCCCACAGTTAAAGGACAAGAAGAAACCAGATGTACACAAAGTCTAGGGGAAAAAAAAAAAACTTTCACATACAGTTTACCAGTGATTGCCAAATTCCTGAGGCAGGAAAGAGTTTAGAATATTCTAGAAACAAAAAAGCTTCGAAGAGTAGTGAGTGAGGGTGAAGATGGCATGAAAGGAAGTTAGAAAGCTTAGAGTGAGGTCACATCCTGCAGGAACTCCAGCCCAAGGTCAGGAACTGGGCCTCATTCTGAGCATGAGTGAAATCTTACAACCCAAAGATTTTTAAGTAAGGGAGTGATGATATACTCTGCTTAATATTTTTAAAAGTTTACTTTAGCACAGGCTGGATGATAGGTAATGTCCTGTGCTGCAGCACAGTGATGGCAAAAGATTGAGAATGAGAAAATCGAAAAGTAGAGGACGTATAGTTTATAGCTTTTATATTCACTTGTTGATTTTTTTGTTTCTTTAAGTGCGGTCTTTTTGATTGTTAATTGTATAGTCTCCATATTGAAATAAGAAGTATTGCTTTAGACTAGCACTGGAGCAGCGGCTATGAGGAGAGCTGTATAAATGTAATATATATTCTAGAACTAAAAATGAAAGGAGCAGCAGATGGATTGAACATGGGAAGCAAAGGGGACAAAAGGTGCTATCCAGGTTTCTAGCTTTATTTTTACAGGCAGTATTTACTGAGATGGTGAAGACTGGAAGGGCCAGGTTTATGGATAGATTGGTATACTTTGTTTTAGGCAGGTTAATTCTGAAATACCCTACGGCATCTAAGTGATGATGCCAAGTAGCAGCTGGATAGATGAATATGCGTGAAAAGGAGGTCTGGACAGCAAATCCCAACATAGGGGACTGTGTGTATAAACTATGTTTTCTTATTTTCTGTATTCTTGATGATCTTCCATCTAAGGCTTCACTGACCAGGGACAGACTGCCCTCCCAGGGCGAGGAAATCCTACAGACAGCTACCTAACATCTCCCCTGTGAGCACATCTTTCATATGCAGACCAAGTAATCAAGAGCTCACACCCAGTGACCTCCTTATCAGGTACTCATGCATCAAACCACTATCACCAGCACTTCCCTGGTGGTAAGGTGGTTAAGAATCCACTTTTCAATGCAGGGGACATGGGTTCAATCCCTGGCCAGGGAACTAAGATACCACATATGGGCACACTGAGCCCGCAGAGCAACTTCTGGGCCTGCCTGCAGCAAACTACAGAGTCCCTGTGCTCTGGACCCTGCACACCACCACGAACGCCACAACTAGAGAATCTGCACGCCACAGCAAAGATCCTGCATGCTGCAGCTAAGACCTAAGGAGGCCAAAAACGAATACATAAAGACCCACCATGCTCTGCCCTAACCAACCCATAGTTAGGTACCAGGCAACTAGGGCCCACCTCTATAGCTCAGAGCCCACCTAAATTATTCAAATCCAATTATCCAGTCCTTCCTAGGAAAACCACAAAAAAGCCCCTCTGCCTACAGGTTTCCTTTGCTTCTTCTGCCTCCTAAATGACCTGGTGCTTTCCAGGTAACGACACGCCATTTCTCTTGGGAATGATGAGTGACAAACAATTTTCTAATGGCCATTATCTTCTCATCTACTGACCTGACCATATATGTGATTAAAAAAAAATACTGGGTGCATTTTAAAACAGGTTGTCAGCATAACAATGATAAATAAAGCCTTTAGAATGATGGTGATGTCTTATGTGGAGAGTGTAGGTGGGCAAGAAGAGGAAACTTCAGGGAGAATAAATATCCAAAAGAATAAATATCCATATTTGGGGTTTTCAGGCTGTGTAGCAACTGAGTGGAAGAATTATTTCCAAGCTTTCTCAGCACTCCACAAATCAAGCCATATAAGCCACTGCCTACTCCATATAAGTGTTAAGATTGATCCCGTTTCACTATGATAAATCTTCACTAAGCCCACAAGCACAGTGGACTTATCCTTCCAGAAAAATAACATGAAGTTAAAAGCCATCTACAAGAGTCTGTACCCATTAGGCAAAATTCTCCAGATAGAAAGCAACCATCCCTATGTGCTGATAAAAGGGGGGAAACACATCATCTAAACTCCTACACTGATACACATCTGTGGTCTGTATTGTCGAAATATGAGGCATCCAAACAAAAGCTGAGCTATGTCCCCAAATTAGGTCTCAGACAGGTTGAGCTAGAATACAGTGTTCTCACAGGTCTGATGTGAAATGAGAAAAATAGGCAGTGTGTTTTCAACAAAGTTTAATGGATTCATTTAAAAGAATTCTCTTTTAATCTGAGATATGACCCTTTTTTGATATATATGGATCTTCTCATTTATAAAATGGCGGCAAAAGTAAGCAGAGTTTGGTCCTTTTTTTAACTGACAAAAGTAAAAACAGGCAGTCCTACAGAAGCCATTCACATTTTTTACTCAATTATTTTTACTGGACCATGAATTTGAGAATTTGGGGGCTATGATGTCAATCTCCAGATATTTGAAAAAATGTCTCATCATTTATAATCATCCAGATTTTCACTTTCCATTTTCATCTTGACTGGAGTCACAGGGAAGCAATGTCAGTGAGATTTCCCAATCCCAATGTTTCCATTCTGCCCGATTGGCCATGAATAAGGAAAATCTTATCACAGTGATGGAGAAAATGAGTAGACACCATGAACTAAAGCGTACGTTTTCTCAGAGACTAACAAGTAACGACAAAGGTTCAACAGTGACTAATGGATAAAATGTTAAGGTGGAGACAGCTCCTAATTGCTTAAATGCAGTCACAGGAGTCATGGAGCAGCCTTCACTTTGAAACCAAACCAAGTTACTGATGATGTGAGAGGAAATGCATATTCATTTGTTCATTTAAACAAACAAACAAACAAAAAACCTTAATGCTTAATCAAAGGCCAGTCACTGCTTCTACCTCAAACAGCTGCTAAAAGAGGGTGTAGGACGAACAAGTTTGATAATTTTAGGAGTAATTACAGGATCAGATTTCTGGGCATGTTCTTCAATAAATAGGTCTGACTCAAAAATGTTTGGAAGGAGAAGCTAATCCTGAGGAGGCTGCCAAGAGGGGGCAGAGGGAGGCAGAGCCAGAAGCAGAAACAAATGCTGAACTATGCAATAATCAAGCCATCCCTCCCTCTTCCTATTGGGGTTAAGAGATTGAAATATTACTCTCACACTAGGCATTTTATCAGAGGAGAAGCAGCGAGAAAGGATCTTCCACTGTTTCCTGTGGAGGAAGTGATGCAAGGTTTGAGAAGCTGATTCCAGAATTCCCTCCTGTCGCTTCTACTTTCACCTAAAGTGCCCACTGTGAACCAAGACTATCAGAGTGGAAGGCAAGCCATTTGTCACTGGGATCTAGACTTCTGACTTCCCTAATGTCCTCATGGGCCAGTATGGAGACTGCAAATAGAGCTCCCAGACTAGGCCTACTGATTGTTTATAAAGAAGGACAACACTCCGTGATCCTGTTGGGGTTTTCTCAATTGTAGTTATATCACACTAAAGAAAAAGTCACATGTTTTATGGGAATACAAGCATATTTGTAAAGGCATGTATAAATAATATTTACATAGATATGTATATGTATTTATTTCTAGAGAGGGGCATGGGAAGAAGAAAAAATATAATCTCACTAGAAGTTTGGAGTAAGAATTATTCTGTTCAGTTATAAGAAATAAAAGACTCATACAGAATTGGTTCATAAACTAAATGGTACTTCAGCTTAAAAACAGCAGTTAACCATTCACTTCCTAAGATAACTTTCTTGTCTTCCACAAAATCTGAATGAGAAATGTTTAATTCTTAAGGCTAGAAAATCTTGTCATTTGATCTCATCATATTCTTTGCTTTCAAATCTGTTGTTGATTCTATTTATTTTATTTTTACATAATTTTAAAGGTTATTTTTTCATTTATACTTATTACAAAATATTAGCCATATTCCCTGTATTGTATCCTTGAACCTATCTTACACCCAATAGTTTATGTCTCCCATGTCCCAAACCCCTACACTGTCCTACCCCTTGGCCCACTGGTAACCGCTAGTTTATTCCTTATGTTTGTGTGCCTGTTTCTATTTTGTTATATTCCCTAGTTTGTTATATTATCTAGATTCTACATAAAACGATATGGAGGTTTCTCAAAAAAACTAAAAATAGAATTTCCATATGACTAAAAATAGAACTTCCACATGACCTAGCAATTCCACTCCTGAGCATATATCCCCCACACAAAAAAAAACCAATAATCTGAAAAGATAAACGCTCATAGCAGCATTACATACAATTGCCAATATATGGAAGCAACTTAAAGTCCATCAACAGGTGAGTGAATAATCATGGAAACACACACATACACACACGCAATGGACTACTACTAAGCCATAGAAAAGAACAGAATTTTGCCATTTGCAGCAACATGGATGGGCCTGGAGGGCATCATCATATATTTTAAACAGAATTATACAGAAAGAAAAAAACTCGATTTTACCCCCCAAAATCTCAATCCTGACTGAATCCTTCTTTAGTTTTGAATCATCTCTCTTTTCTTACAATCCTCCTCTCTCTTCTACTCACCTATATCTTATACAATTTCAAGTGCTACACTCAGGAGACCTAAAAGGAAAGAAGTCACTGTTGGCATACATTTCTTCCCAGAGCTGAACTGAAGCTCTGGGAAAAAAAAAAAAATTGTTCCACTCACTGAGGAAGAGGTAGAGAAGTAATGAAGGTACAGAATTCAAGTTTAAACTGAAATCTCTAGCAGGCACATCCTAATTTAGAAGTCCAAATATGCAGAATACCAGCAAATGAACGAACAAACAAGAGTAAATGCTGTCTCTCTGGCAAACTCCTGGGGGGCCTAAAGGATTTATTATGATCAATTAAGGATGTGGTGACCTGGGAGAACAGAAGTTGTAGTTTTGGCTACCCAGACGCAGAACCGAACATAACAAAACACCTTATGTTTAGAGCTCTTATACCCCTCAAGACAAAACAGCCTGTGAGTGCATTTACGCATGTACCTGTATATCCAAAAGGCTTCAATTCTCTCATCTCAGAATTAGAAATAAAAATTTCTTTATAAAGGGAGGGTTAGGATAAAGCAGGAACTAATTATGATTAACACTTAGAAAATAAAAACATTAATGCAATTTTAGTTCCCAAAGAGATAAAAGTCATTATTCCCACTTAACTGTGACAAGATAAGTTTTACATAAGTAATTGAGAAGTCCAGAGGGATCTCAAAAGAGTCGTCAGGCATTGAAATAGGTTTCAGTAACAAATCATTTTCAGAATATTCTTGCTATGTAGAATCTTTGAGAATTAGACCCATCCCACCTCATTCATCATTTTAAATCTGCCTAAATTAATCTAAACTAGATATTTCAGATTATTTTATAATTGCTCTGGAGTTCTACAAGTTTACCTTGTTCTTACATCATTAGAAAATGTATGATTCTCTTTTTCTGCCTCTTAAAACTGTGAAGGTTCCGCCAACACTCCCCACTGAAGCAAGTACAGTTTCTGCCCCATGTCCAGGTATCCCCAAGTAATTCTGCCACTGATGTTCCACAGACCAGTCAGACAAAGGGATCCACTGTTTCTGAGCACCACTCCTCACACTGGGTGCTGGCTGGCTGATAAATGCCAAGTGAGGAGCAAGGAGGGCTTCCCTGGTGTCTCAGCGGTAAAGAATCTGCCTGCAATGCAGGAGCCACCAGAGATTCGGTTCCATCTTTGGATCAGGAACATCCCCTGAAGCAGGAAATGGCAACCCACTTCAGCATTCTTGGCTGGAGAGTTTCATGGACAGAGGAGCCTGGCAGGTTACAGGCCATGGGGTCGCAAAGAATTGGACATGACTGAAGCAACTCAGCAGCAGCAGCAAGGAGCAATGAAGAGGGACTCCCTTGTCCCTCAAAAAAATCAGAAAGCTCTAAGCAGAATGGTCTGACTCTTGCAGAGAGATTGGGAAGTGGACAGAAAAATAAACATCATATATATATATATATATAGAAAGAGTAAACCTCCTATCATTTTAAAAACAGCAACACATAAACACACTCAACAACATGTCAGATATGACATGAAGCGTTTCGTCAGTGTCATCTAACTGAATCCTCAAAACCCACCTAAGGAAACTGAAGATTCAAATATGACAATGAACAGATGCATTCTAGCCTGATACCTAGATTCAAATCCTAGTTAACCAGACCCAAGTTGTTTAGAGGTGCTACTTTATTTCTCGTTTTAATACATTTACCTTTGAATAAAATTATCTTAAAAGCATTAATTCTGCCTTCAAAACCCACCCTAAATATCTCCAATTTTCTCCATTTTTACAGCCACCATCTAAGTCAGAGAGAAATCCAGGTCTTATAGGGTCCAAGGCTTATCCAATTTGGGATGCCATATTTAAAGAAAAGGCACACAAAGTTATGAATACAAAATCATAGGGAAAATAAACATATGTTTAGAATGAGCAAAGAAATCACACATGAAGCTATGGTACATATACACAATGGAATATTACTCAGCTATTAAAAAGAATGCATTTGAGTCAGTTCTAATGAGATGGATGAAACTGGAGCCTATTATAGAGAGTGAAGTAAGTCAGAAGGAAAAACACCAATACAGTATATTAACACATATATATGGAATTTAGAAAGATGGTAATGATGACCCTATATGCTAGGACTGTGGGAGAGGGAGAGGATAGGATGATTTGAGAGAATAGCATTGAAACATATATATTACCATATGTGAAATAGATCGCCAATCCAAGTTCAATACATGAAACAGGGCACTCAAAGCCAGTACACTGGGACAATCTGAGGTATGGGATGGGGAGGGAGGTGGTGGGGGGAGGTTCAAGATGGAAGACACATGTACACCCATGGCTGATTAACATCAATGTATGGCAAAACCACTACAATATTGTAAAGTAATTAGCCTCCAATTAAAATAAACAAATTAATTTTTTAAAAAGAAATCACATATGAAATAAATTTTAACACTGAAAAAATACTACAAACTTTATAAAACTCAGAAAAATGACATACTATTTTTAGTGATATGTTCACACACTTGCCTAATTTTCCAACATGTTTTTAGCTCCATACTCTTTGATCACCTCTGCATGAAAACAATTTTTGGAATTCTTCTTCATAAAGACAGTGGATAATCTAGCTTTTCGTCTAGCGAGTAGAGGATCATTACTGAGAGCTTAAAATTTCTATTTCATCATCACCACACTTTATTGCAGTGCTCCATAAATAAGGTCTCTGTCAAATTTGGAAAAATCACTTTCTACTTTCTTCTGTAGGTGAGGTGTAAGATTTCAGAGCATTTCAAGTTTTTCTATGTAGATGACTAATCTTAAATACACTTTGAATCAGCAAACTCACTGAAGAGTTTGCTGTTGATTTTTTTTTCTTTTTTAATTTTTATTGGAGTATAGTTGACTTACAATATCACATTAGTTTCAGGTGTACAGCAAAGAGAATCAATTGTACATAAACATATGTCAATTCTTTTTTCAGATTATTTTCCATACAGGCCATTACAGAGTACTTAGTACAGTTCCTGGTGCTTTACAGCACGTTACTAGTGGTTATCTATTTTATATATAGTAATGGGTATGTTGCTGATGCTCTAACTGAGAATGGTGGAATGGTGTAGTATGAGTTTTATGTATTTTCACCTTGTCAAAACAGCAAGAAATTTAAATATTTTCCTAATATGTTCATATGACTCATTTACCTCCGTTAGTTAGGTTATCAAACAATCAACAAACTCTCAATTCCACTCATAATATGTCTCCTTAATAAATTAATGAAATTTAAAAATTTGAGAGTTATACAGTTCACTTCCAGATGTCATAAAAATTTCTAGTGAATTTAGAGTTTAATCTTTATCACTTTGATTTCATATCTCATTAGTTTTTAATCTGTATTTCTTTAACTCTCCAATAAGTATAAAGATTATGAAAGTAAAGTAGGCTTCATTCGTGTAATGCAACCACTGCAAAACACCTTTCCAAACTGTAGTTAAAATGACGTAAGCCTAACTCAACTTCTCCCTGATAGATCCTAAAAATGCACACAATCATGCCTCTATCACCCCACCCAAGTGGAAATATGGTGAAAGGAGTGGAGAGAAACAGCTGTCTTAACAGTTAACAGGCAAAATACATTATTTTTGCAAATATCACAAATACATAGGGAAATCATGAATACATTGTGCAGGTTCTTACCCAGCTGAAAAAGGGCTTCTCTGAGCAAGAGGCCCTGAAGCATAAGCTTCATTAGCTTCAGGGTGAGCCCACCCCAGGCCACCACCACCTCTCAACCAGGCAACTTTAGCAACTTTCTGACACCCTATCCTCCTAGAATCTATTTCCATGTGGCAACCTATGAAAAAACTTTCAGAAATAGAGATGAATTCATGTCACTCTCTTGTTTAAAACCTTTCAGAGGTTTCCCATTGCATTTATGATAAAGGCCAAACACCTCATCCCCAAATACTTGTCCTATGACCTAGATGCCGTCCAGCTCAGATTCAACCCATACCTCCCCCACCATTACTCACACGCTATCGTTACCCTGGCCTTGTTCCCACAGTTAACTGCCCCACAGTCCCAGTGGAAATTATGCAACGGTGTTTCATAAACTCAAAGCACTATATCCATGTTAACTCTTCCTACCAGTAGAGTTGGGTAGAATGCATGTGATTAGGATGGTTGAGGAAGAAAATTTGTAGATTTTGATTCTTGCCAAAGCTATTCCTACTCTTATCTTTCTTACTCCTATAAACACTGTTCTGAACCTCCACAAATGGAACTGCTACAAATACAGTTCCAAGTTTTACAGCCACATAGAGACTCACCATATGTGTGCATATGGTCCACACGTATACATACAATATGTATAAGCACATGGCAGGGGTATTTAGCTATACTAGCTTGCCTACATTACAGATATTTTATCAAATTACAGTCTACATTTAGAAACCTAGCTAGTAATTAAAATACAACGTATGGCACAGTGTTGCTTAAATTAAAATGGCAGTGGAAAGTTTTAAGATTTTAGTCAGTGATTTCTAACAAGCTTCCTTTATCAGAAAGTGTCACTGTTTCTCAGCATTATCTAGCAGTAATGTGGCTGCTCTCCTCAGGTCAGAGATGAAAAGACTGAGGAATAAAGAGCTGATTCAGGTCATGTGTAATCAATAGAGCGACCACAAAAAAAAGAGGTCTTGTTATTCCAGGTTTTCAGTGTGTTTGGTTCCTCACCACACTGGACTTATTTCCTGGAGACAACAACATCAAGCATTTTTCAGCGACATGAAACAACTCAAAGACACACAGGAAAATTTAGTGACCAGATGAATATAAAGAGAACTGATAAGAAGAAGAGGGGGAAAATTTGCAGAAGACCACACAGACAGGAGATCATTATAGCTGTTCTGTTATCTGCCCGAAGATGAAGGCTGGGGGGCGGGTCACAGGATGCAACCGACATGAAGTTTGAAAACATCTGAAACATCTTTCATTTCATATATCATATGTAACAGGCTTATCACTTTTCAAGTGTGGTGTCTACAACATCATACCGCTTTGCATTGTCTGATGATTATTTCCTTAGATGATTCGCCACTTTCACAGCACTGTTCTGGTTTGCCCAAACTGGTTTCTCTCTCTCTGTTTTGAGGCTCATCTCAAACTTAATATTCAAGGATTTCCACAGTCTCATCCAAAATTGGGTGCTGCCTGATTCACACTTCCCCTATGTACGTAAGTTCAGTAAGTTTCATTATGGTCCCTTTTTATAGGTCATGATCATCCTGTCTTTCTCCTATTGTTCATACGTCCACTGAAACACCCTTCTACTACCTGTTAATTCAAAGTCTGCTCATCTTCCAAGACATACCCAAATCCTTTTCTCCCATGTCCCCAAACAACTCACTCCATAATGTCATTGTCCAGAAGCACCTAGAACTCTGAAAGCACCAATTTGTGCTGTAAGGTATATATTTCTCATGTTCCTAAAACCTTTTATTCTCACAAGACTCTAAATGCCATAAGAATACAGCCTTTTTAAATTCTCTGTTCAGTTCAGTTGCTCAGTCATGTCCGATTCTTTGCGATCCTGTGGACTACAGCACGCTAGGCCTCCCTGTCCATCACCAACTCCCGGAGGTTGCTCAAACTCATGTCCATTGAGTCAGTGATGCCATCCAACCACCACATCCTCTGTTGTCCCCTTCTCCTACCTTCAGTCTTTTCCAGCATCAGGGTCTTTTCCATTGAGCTAGTTCTTCTCATCAGGTGGCCAAATATTGGAGTTTTTCAGCTTCAGCATCAATCCTTCCAGAGAATATTCAGGACTAATTTCCTTTAAGATTGACTGGTTTGAGCTCCTTGCAGTCCAAGGGACTCTTAAGAGTCTTCTCCAACACCACAGTTCAAAAGCATCAATTCTTTGGCACTTTGATACATCCTCTGTATCGAGTCTTAAACTAAGCTTATACTAGGGAGAAGACTCTTGAGAGTCAATCCTAAAGTAAATCAACCCTGAATAGTCATTAGAAGTACTGATACTGAAGCTGAAACTCCAGTACTTTGGCCACCTGATGCAAAGAGCCAACTCACTGGAAAAGACCCTGATGCTAGGAAAGATTGAAGGCAGGAGAAGGGGACATCAGAGGACCAGATGGTTGGATGGCATCATCGACTCAATGAACACTAAATTTGAGCAAACTCCGGGAGTTAGTGAAGGACAGGGAAGCCTGGCATGTGGCAGTCCATGGGTTGCAAAGAGTCAATAAGGGACTGTGTAGATATTAGTGCATCTAACACACTAATACCTAATGCCTCAGCAAAGTTATGCTCATCTCTACATTTTTATTTTCTAAATTTAGATACCTCATTTTCTCACTCAGTCTCTGGAGTCAGATTGCAAGGTTTAGTTCTTAACTCCATCATTTCCTAACTTTGTTACCTTAGACAAAGTACTTTACTTTTACAGGCCTCAATTTTGTTAACTACAAAAAGAGTGATACTGAGAGTATTTATGTTACAAGTTTAGCAATAATTAAATGATTTTTGTTACTGTTTTTTAGTTGCTCAGTCATGCCAGATTCTTTGCGACCCCATGGACTATAGCCTGCAAGGCTCCTCTGTCCATGGGATTTCCCAGGCAAGAATACTGGAGTGGGGATTGCCTTCTCCAGGGGATCTTCCCAGATCAGGGATCAAACCCACCTTTCCTGCATTGGCTGGCATATTTTTTACCACTGAGCCACCAGGGAAGCCCCACCAAGGGATATGTCTGTGAGCTCAAAACTGTTTTCATAAGAGCTCTGGAAATTTGGCCTTTTCACTCTCACTCTCTCAGTGGAGTCTTCCAGAAGCTACATGGCATGGGTTATTAAGAGAGATTGAATGAGAAGATATGAGAATCCAACTACTATTAAGCCAGACAAAGTTGCTCAAATGTAAAACAGTGCCTTTACTGTTTCACTTTAACTGTTCTTTCTCTCTACTCAATTTAAAAATCTTTATGGTCTTTGATGTTCTGCAATTTCACATCATGTCTAAGCATGAATTTCTTTCTCTTTATCCTGCTTAGGGAACAGGGTGGTTCCAAAATCTTAAGGATTCATGATTTTTAATCAGTTCTAGAAAATTCACATCCACTGTATCTTTAAATAGTACCCCTCTTCCATTCTCTGTTAGACCTTTTCTTTCTAGCCTTGGCTCTAATACGCTACCTAACAATCTTTTGAGTTTCACTTCATCATCATCTCAACAATGTTTTTCATATTTAGAATTTTTCCTTTTACATTTTTACTTATTCTTTCCTAATGCGATTTTAATTGGCAAATTTTTTGCAGCCTTTACATCTTTAGTCATTATATGTAGAGTTGCCACATGTAACATTTTATGTAATATTCTCTGTATATATTCCATATTTGAAAAGTGTAAATATCTCAAGGTACTAACTCTATCATCTTTTGGCCCTAGATCTCTAAGTCAAAGTGGCTAGTTCCTCATATATATAGGGATCTTTGTGAGATTGATTAGGTGGCTCAGTGGTAAAGAACCCACCTGCCAATCCAGGAGACGTGAGTTCAATCCCTGGATCGGGAAGATTCCCTGGAGGAGGAAATGGCAACCACCTCCATCCGGTATTCTTGCCTGGGAAATCCCATGGACAGAGGTGCCTGGCAGGCTACAGTCCGTAGGACTGCAGAGGTGGACATGACTCAACGACGTGCACCTACACACGTGAGATTACTCCTTGATCTTAACTGCAAAAGTTCTGTAATCCTTCTTAAGAACGGGGGAAACTTTTCTGCAGAGAAGATTTGCTCCTGCAAATAGACAAGGAATGCCACTAAACTGGGTTCACTTCAGGCCCCTTAGCATTTTGTCTCATCACAGGAGATCCAAGTTTTCTCATTATGTATCATGATGCCTGGAAACTCACCATTAGAAAACTACATCTAGGGATTCTGAAGACATGTATTTTTAGGAAGTCTGTTAAAATGCAGATACTTCTGGGAGGGACAATACCTTTGAGTTATGAGGTGCCTTACAAAAAAGGACAAGTTGAAAGATTAATCAGAGAAATGTCCTGCTGTTAAGGCTTCTTAAAGCTGGTTTTCAGAGGACTTCTCTCATGACAGTAGAAAAAAAAAAAGATCTTTTATGACTATATAGAATACAGATGATAAATTGATTTCAACTCACATGCTGCTCCAGTTTGGTGATAGGGGTTATCTGGAATGCTATATTAAGAGGGAATCTAATTCAAAGTGAGATATACTTTCTCTCTCTCTCACACACACACACACACACAGAGTTTGACTGATTTGGTTTAACAAAGTTATTAAAACAAGCTCCCAGGATAAAAGGAAGGGGAAAACTGCAGGAACAAGATGATTTCCTCCAACAAATTTTTCACCACTTCAGAAGTATTTTACATTTCCAATTCATACTTAATTTTGAGAAATTTAAAACAACATCATTTCTTTTTAAGCAACTTCTTTTTATTGCTACTTAGATATAATATTGTATTTAGGAGCTATTTTTTTAACTTTAATTTTATATTGGAGAATACTTGACTAACAATGTTGGGTGAGTTTCAGATGTACAGCAAAGTGATTCAGTTATATATATATATCTACACACACATGTATCTATTCTTTTTCAAATTCTTTCTCATTTAGGTTGTTACATAATATTGAGCAGAGATCCTTGTGCTATACAGCAGGTCCTTGTTGGTTATTCATTTTAAATACAGCAGTGTGTGCATGTCAATGCAAAACCCCTTAACTGTTCCTCCCCAGTCACCCCAAACTTCCCCCTGGTAACTATAAATTCATTCTCTAAATATAAAAAAAAAATTTTTTTTGGCCACACCACACACCTTGTAGGATCTTAGTTCCCTGATCAGGGACTGAACCCATGCTCCTTGTAGTGGAAGCACTGAGTTCTAGCCACTGGTCCTCTAGGGATTTCCCTAAAACAGCATGATTTCTCGTTTAAAATTGTATAAATATGTGGAGGGACATAGTCATGTTGTTTAAATTTTTTAAAGAGCCTGGGATCATTAAAGCACACACATACACACACACACACACACACACACACACACACACACAACTTAGAAATGGAGAAATGCACGCCCATCTTTGGGTTTCCAGTATCACAAAAAGCAGCCACGTGTTTCTCTGATGACAGTGTCATGTTAAATCTCCAGGGACATATGTGATATGTTTCCCACACTTACAGCACCTCTCTTCAAGTTATTCATCGGGTTTTTCTATCTGTAGCATACATATTTATAGCTCTGCACATCCATTCATATCATTTATTCATATATATCTTGAATAATAAATTGGCAAGTATTTTGTTTTCCTCATTCATATGGTGCTTGCATTATGGTATGTTCCCCTTTGGCAGAAGTTTCAGAATTATAGGCCCTCAAAGATATAAACAAAAAAAATAATATATTTATAAAATATATACTATATATAAAATATATATAAAAACAAAAGTATATTTATAATAAACACATACATATATGTATACACAGTTTTTTTCCACCCTTATGTCACTTGAGGATGTACAATAAAATTCAATTATCCAGTCACAAGAAAATTAGTGATCTTGATAAAAATTGGACAACTAATGAAAACTTTAGCTAATAAAAAAACATGTTTTAGAAGTACTTATGTTACTTCCTGGCCCCTAAAACTGATTTTGGTGGACATAATTTAATCTTCTGTTTGTAAACTTTAAAAGAAGACTGCTTACTCCTCAGTCACCCATGACCAAATTCACTTATTCAATAAATGTCTATCGATTGTCTCTTGTGTTCGGTGGACAAAGTTAGACTCATTATAAACCATCCCTGGCTCAACTGTCTCACAATCCAGCAAGGAACAGAGCTTGCCTCCCTAGTTATTTGTGATATGAATACAATAGACCATACATTAAAGAAAAAAATTTAGAAGATAATTCTCCATTTCACCTGATCCTCAAAAAAAAAAAAAAAATCCAGAAGATAGAGGCTTCCCTTGTAGCTCAACTGGTAAAGAATCTGCTTGCAATGCAGGAGACCCAGGTTCAGTTCCTGGATTGGAAAGATCCCCTGGAGAAGGAAACAGCAACCCACTCCAGTATTCGTGCCTGGAGAATTCCATGGACAGAAGAGCCCGGTAGGCTACAGTCCATGGGGTCACACAGAGTAGGACACAACTGAGCAACTAACACTTTCACTTCCAATGAACATGATGCCTAGAGTTGAGGTCCCAGAACCCAGTGAAGAATAACTGAGGCTACTGTTATTGATGCATTATTTATGTTGCTATTATAAGAAATGACCCATAGTAGTGTCTCCAGGGAGAGGTCTCAAAAGTCAGTATCTCAGAGATGGCTCTCTTGCCCCAAAGGAAACTTTTTCCACTCTTGCCCAACCACCACCAGTACAATGGTCCCCCTACCAATGCCCATTAGGCCTAAACACTGCTGGATCAAGTATCGTCCTAACTTCTATTTTGTCAAGGCTCTCTACTTTCAAAGAAAGAGTGGCAAAATTAGAAAATAAGGAAAACCTATCTATGTTAGAGTAAAAATAAGTTTCAGTTGAATTTACTGTTCCTACAAGAAATACCCTTGTAGGATATTTCTACGTGTTTGAAACATACTTTTACTGAAATGATGTCTTAGATAAGAAGTTGCTGTAATGGTGAGACTTTCAGATACAACGGCAGGCCTGAGGGAGAAATAAAATTTCCACATGGACATTTCCAGGCCCCTTTAATGAATGAGGAGTAGATGGCTTCCTCTACCTACTGAAGAGCCATCTCTGCAGACAGTGTTGCAGCTGGGCTCCAGTTCTGCATTCCATGCATTTCCAGTTACGTGGGTGGAAGATTTCTTGGCACCATCCAGTTTATTCTTAGCATGTGTGGGTCATGCCTTATTCAGCATGATGAGACATCTCATTGAATAATAAGGTGAAGATTATTTTTAAGGCCACGGCTAGCAAAACTGTAAATATTATTCAAAAGACGGAGCAGATGAAGCCATAATTACTCACAAGACACAAGCAACAAAGTCAAGACATTTTTATAAGGGAGCTAAGAAGAGCCAAGGGCTTCCTCAGTAGCACTAGTGGTTAAAAAAAAAAAAAAAAAACCCACCTGCCAATGCAAGAGACATAAGAGACACAGATTCAATCCCTGGGTTAGGAAGATCTCCTGGAGGAGAGCATAGCAAACCACTCCAGTATTCTTGCCTGGAGACAGAGAAGCCTGGCAGGCTACCGTCTATAGAGTTGCATCACTAAGAGCTGGACATGACTGTAGTGACCTAACACGCACGCAAGAAGAGCCGAACTGGTTCCTCCAATCTGGGAAATTCCAGATCTCATTGCACTTGAAGGCCTTGGAGGGCCTTATTGTTGCCAGTACATCCTTCTGCAGAATCACGGGGGTATGCCAGGTGCCTATACTTGATTCTTCATTAGCAACATCTCCAAACAACATAGGAGTTTTCTAAGATCAGATAAATGTGTACACATGTATGCATAAATATGAACTTCTTAATATGATTATGGGTCTTGCTTGGAGAGAGGAGGGGATGCAATTGAGTGATCCTCAGCCTGCTCATTAAACTAAGTCAGCTGCACGTTGCTTAATATAGGAGCCTGCTCCCCCACAATCTCTCCAAAGGAAGACTGGGCAGCCAGAGATGGTGGCTGATTAATAACGTGACAGGTGTGGCTGGCTGTCTGTGTGCTTTCACAAAATGTGTGTTTGTGCTAAAAGTCACTATTCATTATAAGTTAACACAAGGGTGTGGTGTTTCAATGTTTCCATGTTTAGCAATTATAAGCTGAAACTATTAAGTGTTTTGAAAACTTGCCAGAGAGCAGACACACTAAAAAATCCTAGCTACACCTCTCTTTATGGACATTCTTTTTTCTGATCTTCTGTTACAGCAAAAAATAACTCCAATCCCTCTCGCTACTGACACGTGGTAATTTAACTTGTAAACCCTAAGCAAAAATAAATACTAAGTTTGATAACCTCTACTTCAAATAGAAAAGAGTGGTATGAGGTGTATTTTTTTTTTTAAGTAAACTGTTAAAAGTAAAATTAAATCTCTCCAGGAACCTTTATTTTAGAAAGGTTGGTATTCAAATTTTGATTCCTCATGTTGAAACAGATGGGCAGAGCAGGAATAATCTTTACTGTATATTACTGAAAAATTCACTATTTGTGTGAAGGATTTATATTTCTAACATAGCAGTAAAATGTCTTTACTCTTCTTTTCCCACATGTCTTTGAACATTTCAACCCCTTTTGTGGCCTGAACCATCACCCCAAGATGAATTATTTCTATTTCCACATTTCCTCTCCCACTCACTTCAGTTTAACAATGTTTCTGCCTACTGGTTCTGCCAGCTGTCTCTCTCACATTAACCTCAAGCTCAAGCTGGTTGGAATGATTCATCCCCTTATCCAATAATTCAGCAAAACTTCTGGGCTTCTAATTGCTCTCGATGAAATCTCCATGTCTGCAGTCACAAAGACTCAGATTTGCCAAGTCACCTTTTCTCTCTCTTTTCCCTTCTTTCTTTACAGAGGAATTTCTTCAACGTCTGAATTGTTGGCATTCTGAGCATGAAAATTCTTTGTCCAGAGAGGGAAGTTTAGAAGTGTTTTGTGCATTTTACCACATTGGGCAGTATCCCCGGCTTCGTCCTACTAGTTGCCAGCAGCAGTGCCCACTCCTCAAGCTCTAACAACCAAAAGCGTCTCCAAACTTTATCAAATAATTGCTGAGAAGAGGGAGGCAAAACCATTCCCCTCCTCCAGCCGATTATGGGTAACTTAGAACCCATTCGTCCTACCTATTCTTCTTATAGGCCCATGCATCATTTCTTTCTATCTCACTTTCATCTCAAGCCCTCACATGGACAGTCAAGATGGGTGCTGTTTTTTTACAGGAATTCTTTAAGATGAACCGGATGTGACTTGACCCAAGACAGGTCAAACTCAACAACCAGCAACCAATCCAGCAGGCAAGAAAATCTAAAGAAAATGAACCTGAGAAATAGTTCTGGTGACTCCAAAAAGGTGGGAGTCTGAGGGCTTCAATGTTGATTTCACCTCTCACAGTAAGTTACAGGATTTTTTTAGAATAGGAAAGACCCCCAAAAGAACTCATCATTTAACTATTAATATGCAGATGATCTTGAACTATGGTGTTGTGAACTGGGACACTGGGTCGTAGCAAAGGACGTGAGTATGTGCAGTGGAAAGAACACAGGAGTCGGGCATTCAGGGGGACCTGGTATGAGTCCTGCCTTTGATAACGTGATGCTAGGAGATAAGAATATATAACTTAGAAGACAGGTTGTAAGGACTAGAACAAGCAGTTGTTAATCGTTATTTCCATGTTATATCTTTAACCGGAAGGGAGTTGACATAATTAGAAATGTCAAATACCTGGCACATAGCAGGTGCTCAAGAAATGTAAGCTGATTAGTGACAATGGATACTTCATACCAATGCTATTACAATACCTTTAAGTGAAATTAAGGGTGATATTGTGACGGTTCCATGAAGAATCCCACTTACACAAAAACAACAGAGGATGCATTCAGAATTTCCTGGGGGAAAAAAACAGGGACAAGAGTAAACCCAGAGTCATAGACCCTCCTAGGTCCAACACTATAAAGTAATGACAATAATAAGATACTTTTAAAATAGATGCTCAAAAGTTTATTATCATCCCACAGATATGCACTGATAGTCTTTTAACCTTTTTATTGTGAAGATAAAATTAAAACCATTACACTGGATCTTTGACAATCGGCCTGAATTATCTTTCTAAATGCAACAAAGACCAAGAAGGACTGGTTTCTTGGGAGAGTCAGAAAACCCCAACGGAAGAGTGATGTCACAGACACCAAGCGAAGAGTTACCTCAGATGGAACAGTCTGTAAGATTAAGCAGTGCTGAATGATCAACTAAGTATTAAACGTGTCTGGCTGGATTAGGAGTCATGGAACGCATTAGTAAGAGCAATTTTGGTCTAATGATCATGGTGGACACAAGAACCCAGTGAGCGGAGGACAGAATGGGAAGGAAAGTAGTGAATGGCAGGTATCAGCATTCAAATGAGTTTGATAGTGAAAGATAAGAGAGAGTTGAAAGACACTGTGGGACTGAGGGAGGTTTTCATATAAGTTGGAGGCTTCCCTGGTGGCTCAGACGGTAAAGAATTTTCCCACAGTGCAGGAGATCCAGGTTCGATCCCTGAGTTGGGAAGATCCCCTGGAGAAGGGAATGGCTACCCGCTCCAGTATTCTTGCCTGGAGAATCCCATGGACAGAGGAGCCTGGGGGGCTATAGTCCATGGGTCGCAAAGAGTCAGACATAACTGAGCCACTAACAACTTTCACTTTCCTACAAGTTGTTCAGTCGCGTCTGACTCTTTGCGACTCATGGATTGTAGCCCGTCAGGCTCCTCTGTCCATGGGATTTCCTAAGCAAGAACACTGGACTGGGTGCCATTTCCTTCTCCAGGGGATCTTCCTGACCCAGGGATTAAACCTGAGTCTTAAGCATCTCCTATGCTGGCGGGCGGAATCTTCACCACTGAGCCACCTAGAAAACCCTGTGAAAGGTTCGATCACATTTAAATACGAAAGGGAAGAAGCTTGTTGAATTACAGAAGAGGAACCCTGTAATAGAACATGGTTCCCAAAGATGTAAAAGGGTACCTGACCTAGAAGAAAGGCAGAAGAGTTAGGCTTAGAAGACAGAAGGAAGAGGGCAGGTTCATCTTTCATAAGAGCAAGTGGGAGAGGGGAAAGGGTGGCTCCTTGGGCACTGGGTCAGCCACAGGAAGTTGAAAAACTTTCCATCTGATGACTTCCATGTTAATAAACAAAAGAAGTTGCGATGTCACCCTTGCCTCTGACTCTAAGTTAGATAGTATTTTTCTTTTATCCATTTTTCACTTGAAAGAATAGAGGGACAAAAATGGTCAATGGTTAAGTAATATTATTGGTGGTATCCTTTAGATAATTCATAGTTCTTTTTTTTTTAATCTAACAGCCCTCCATCACACACACACACACACACACACACACACACACACACCAATCTGTACACAAAACAATGTCTAAGCTGTGCTGTGACTCACTGGTATTTTCTCAAATTGATAACATTTATATTTTAGTTACAAGTCAGTACAGGATCCACTTAAATAATACGCGATCTCAGAGTTGAAGTGTTGAAATAAATGCCTCATGCAAAGATTTAGAGCTTTCTCATCAGGACACAGGGTCCTGGACATTCACCTGCTAAAAATGTGGCCATTACTGTAGGTTTTGTGTGCAAAACAAAGGTGGGTGATACTGTACCTTGGCAGAGCTTCCTGACCACCTGACTGCTGGGTGTTTCCCATACCCATGGCAGACCCAGGAGGTGGAGGAGCCTGCCAGACCAGTTGCAAAGTGCAGAACAAGCCTCGGGGCCTCCATACACAATCCAATTTGCCTAGAGTGACTGTGCCCAGCCTTCGCACCACAAGGCTGACCTTTCGACACACGTAAGTTCAGCAACAATCACTTGGCCAGAGTCATCGATTCTGGCTTGTGCCAGAAATTCTACAGTCTTCTGGGCAGCGGCCACTTGGCAGCAGTTTTCAGGAACTCTGCTCTGGGTGTGTGTGTGTATGTGTGCGCGCACACACGTACACTCTGGTTGCATGTGGGTGTGTGCTCTGTGTGTGTGTGTGTTTGTGTGTGTGTGTGTGTGTGTTCTTCATAGTCAACGTGATGTTTGCAGGAAGGGAGGAGGAGAAAAGAGGTTTGAAAGCACCTCTGTTTCCTCTTTCTGGCCATTGTCACGGCACAGTAGCTATATCCCAACTTCTACAAGGGTATCTAAAGATGAGAAAAGGAAGGAAGGGGGAAAGAGAAAAGGAAGGAAGAAGAGAGAGATTGCAAAAACTGGGAAGCAAGGAAAGGCAGAAATGAGAGACTGAGTTAAAATCATCCTGGAGGGGAATTTTTGGCAGTCTAGCAGTTTGGGCTCCAAGCTTGCACTGCAGGGAGCCCACGTTCAATCCCTGGTCAGGGAACTAAGATCCCTCAAGCTGCACAGCACAGCCAAAATGGAAAAAAAAAAAAAAAAAAATCCTGGAATGTACCTTTAGATGAAACATCATTTCTTCTTTTCTGCCTTCACCTTCTTCAATTCCAACTTTGAACTCACTGAAGTGGATACAAAGAAACCTCTTTTTGCTATATTTTCTTATATATTATATTAAAAATATGTTGATATGTTATATAAACAATTATTTGCTATATTATTTGTTCTATATTTTGTTTCATACCTTTCAAAACTTCCATATTTATGATATTTACATTCCTGTAATAAATTTCCCTATACCAATGGGATAACAAGGACGCTTTGTGGCATTTTTGAAGATACTTTTTTACTCAGGTCTACACAACACAAGGATAATTCCTTATTTAATATTACTAATGTGGACAGATAAGTGGATAGCTTGGGCCAAAATCTTTATCAGATGACCAGAAGTTCACTTAGCAATGAGCTGGGAAAGAAACAAAGAGACAAGTGCTATAGTCAGAAGCATCTTCTTTGAAAAGATGCTCTTTCCTCATAATTTCCAAAAGTGGCTCTACAGTAAAGAGTATATCCACTGTACTTAATTGAAATGACTGCCTCTGTGAAAACAAGTTCCTCTGCTTTTTTCATGTTAGGAAACTGTACCTGCCATTGATTTCCAGATGGAAGAGAATCAAGTTAACTCCCGCCACCCAAGCCCAGCACTAAAGGAGCCCTTGCTCTAAACTGGGAGAGAAAACTCAAAGTAGCATGTAATGATGCTTTTAGTGCAGTCTCTGGCACAGACTAAATGGTCAGTAGCTTTTAGCTATTTCTATTCAACTGGAAGAAAAAGTCAACTGTTATTAAAGGAAACCAAAGGCTTGTGAATGTGGGGGTAAAAAAGTAGAGGGATAAAGGAAAGGCCAATGGCTATTTGTAAGTAATGAATATTTCTTAAAGCCACTAATGAATCCTGGAAAATGGAATCCAAATTCCAGAGAATTAAATAGCAGTAAACATCCTAGAGGGGTGAGATGGGGTGGGAGGGATGTTCAAGAGGGAGAGGATACACATATACATATAGGTGATCCACTTTGCTGTAAAGCAGCAACTAACACAATATTGTAAAGCAATTTTACTCCCCACACCCCCCACACAAGAAAAGGATCCAGGAACTCTCAAGAAAAAATAAAGACCAGTAAACAGTAAGTGACAGGTAAGAAAATGCAGGCAAGGGTAAGACTAGGGTAAAACTCAAGGGTAAACTTTTGAGCTTCCCAGTACAGAGACATAAAAAGCAAGTATAATACAATAAAACACTCCTACTATTGGGGAACAGTTAATCAGATGACCAAATGATTCCTCTTCAGAATGTAACATTTATTCTTATATCAACTGACCTTTTCAACAAACATGTTCCTCTATATGCATATGTAAATACATATGCATTATTTATTAATAATATGTGGATACATGTGGCAGATAAATAAAAGCTTAAAACACAAGACCAATGTGTTGGATTCTCAATATGGATTTTCAAACCACATTTTATCACAATCAATGTTGCGTCTTACTGCCAAGGTCAACTCAAAGTTAGCTTGTTTTACTTTTTGGATAATATTCCCCTCTAAAAGTTATAATGGTATAATATGAATATTCCATTCACTAGTGGCCACCAGTTCAGCTCAACATTTTACAACTTGTTTAAATAGTCTTCTAAACTTATTTAAATAGTCTTCTATCTTCAATTCTTTGAATTGTAAGATCATGGCATCAGGTCCCATCACTCCATGGCAAATAGATAGAGAAACAATGGAAACAGTGACAGACTTTATTTTATTGGGCTCCAAAATCACTGCAGATGGTGACTGCAGCCATGAAATTAAAAGACACTTGCTCCTTGGGAGAAAAGCTGTGACAAACCTAGACAGCATATTAAAAAGCAGAGACATTACTTTGCCAACAAAGGCCCATCTAGTCCAAGCTATGGTTTTTCCAGTAGTCATGTATGGATGTGAGAGTTGGACTATAAAGCAAGCTGAGCGCTGAAGAATTGATGCTTTTGAACTGTGGTGTTGGAGAAGACTCTTGAGAGCCCCTTGAACTGCAGGCAGATCCAACCAGTCCATCCTAAAGGAAAGCAGTCCTGAAGATTCACTGGAAGGACTGATGCTGAAGCTGAAACTCCAATACTTTGGACACCTGATGCAGAGAACTGATTCACTGGGAAAGACCCTGATGCTGGGAAAGACTGAAGGCAGGAGAAGGGGACAGAGGATGAGATAGATGGTTGTATGGTATCACTGACTTCAGGGACATGAGTTTGAGCAAGCTCCAGAAGTTGGTGATGGACAGGGAAGCCTAATGTGCTGAGGTCCATGGGGTCACTGAGAGACGGACACAACTGAGCGACCAAACCGACTGATCTTCAATTCTTTGCATAGTCTCCTGCTCAGCCAAGTTTCCTTGGGACGATTTCCAACTTTGATCCAAGTCCTTAGTATTGATATCCTGACTTGCTACTCACCAAAATTCATAGATGATGCTGTGAGACTGTTCCAAGAACCTGGATGCAACTCAAGGTAATTCGTTGTCCTTCATCTCTCCATTTGCCATGTTGTTGAATTTTTTTTCCAGATCATGTTTCCACCATATATTTTAGCTGCTTTTTTTAAAAAACAATTTCCCCATGTAACTGATCATCAGATTTCAGTTATCTGCTGTGAATTTCAAAGTCATTGATGTATCTGTCCAGATTTGCCTAACATCCCACCAGAATGTTTTCCTCATGTCTATATATTTCTTCATTCACCATTTTGTCATTAACTTTCAACTTGACCTTCTTTTTAATTTTCCTTCTTCTTACAGCTCTATAATTTCCTCTCTCTAAATTTCTCCCTATGGATGGGGATGGAGTAGGATTTATTTTTCAATTATAATTTGTTTTATAAAAGTAATTAAAACACATTATAAAAGATGGAAAACAGAACAATCCCCCCAAATACACAATTATGTGTTTCCTTCAGATTTGCCTTCTTGTGCATAAACTTACTTACTTGTAGCTCTGTTTCAAATATTTTTAAACTATAAATAGTAAACACACAAAATTTATTAAAATATCATGTATGTAGTTTTAAGTTTTTTCACTTAACATTATGACACAAGCATTTTTTATTGAAATATAGTTGATTCATAATACTGTGTTAGTTTCAGGCATATAGCAAAGTTATATTTTTTATATTATGTTCCATTACAGGTTATTACAATACATTGGATATTGTTCCCTGTGTCATACAGTAAATCCTTGTTGCTTATCTATTTTATATATAGTAGAGTATATCTGCTAATCCCATACTCCTCATTTATCTCTTCCCTACCTCCCTTTCCCCTTTAGTTACCATAAGTTTCTTTTCTATGTCTATGAATCAGTTTCTGTTTTGTAAATAGCTTCATTTGCATTATTTTTCAGATCCCATATATAAGTGATATCATATAATCTTTGTCTTTGTCTTCACTTAGTATGATATTCTCTAGGTCCATCCATGTTGCTGCAAATGGCATTGTTTCATTCTTTTTATGGCTAATATATACACATACACACACATATATATAAATACACCACATCTTCTTTGTCCACTCATCTGTTGATGGACATTTATGTTATTTCCATGTCTTGGCTATTATAAATAGTGCTGTCATTAACACTGGAGTGAATGAACCTTTTCAAATTGGAGTCTTCCATCTTTTCCAGATATATGCCCAGGAGCGAGATTACTAAATCATATAGTAGCTCTATTTAGTTTAGTTCTATGAATTTTTAAGGCACTTCGATACTGTTTTTCATAGTGGTTGCACCAATTTACATTCCCGCCAATGGTGGAGGAGAGTTCCCTTTTCTCCGTGCCATTTCCAGCATTTCTTATTTGCAGACTTTTTGATGACAGCCATTCTGACTGGTGTGAGGTGATACCTCACTGTGGTTTTTATCTGCATTTCCCTAAAATTTATCAATGTTGAGCATCTTTTCATGTGCCTGTTGGCCATCTCGATGTCTTCTTTGAGAAAATAACATAAGCATTTTTCATGCTGATAGACTCCATAATTATGAACTTAATAGTTATGTAATGTGCCATAATATCAGCTACCTTATTTCTGGACATTTTATTTCCAATTACTTACCAGTATAAATAACGCTGCTATGCATATACTGGAAGGTACAGCTTTTCTTCATATATATTGGACTATTTTCTTAAGATAACATCCCAGCAGTGGAATTAATTGGAAGCAAACACATATTTCCAAATTATCTTCCAAAAGTTGTATGATCTGGCTACCATTATGTGAGTTTACTAGTTTATCTACAAGAGCATAGAATGAATTAATGTCTAATTAATTAATTAACATCTAATATATTCATATTGTACTCCATAGTTGTTTGAGCTAAATTTGTCAATCTGATGCAATTTCAAATTTTTCCATGTTCATTTCAACATCTTACAAACTCACATTCAGAATGTTTGCCCTAAGTAATGATGTCAAAGAAAAGAGATAAAATCAATAAAGTGTTATTGCTTTGTTAAAATATTTTAAAACTTCAAGATATGGTCTTGCTTATCACCTATGTATAGAGCAAGGACCTTGTTATTCGTATTTTCTCTTCTATGCAGCTATTATCAGGTGTAAAGCTCCATTAGATCATCACTTCACATTTAACTAACCTGAGTAATTAAAGCTTTATCAGTTAGAAATGACAGATGTGATATGTTTAGTATAAAGACACTATAAAACCCAATACCCCTCAGTCTATCATAATGTTTTATTACATGAAACACCTCAGTAGATGAACCAAATCTTTTCATTGTTCTTTGGGTACTTAAAGGTGATTAAATCACATAAATGTGATATTTCAAATTGCAGCTATTCATTAACCCTTTCAGTGGTCACTCACATGCCAGCAAAATGGCCAGTAGTAGTAGGCACCAGCCCTCCATGGCCTTCATGTTGTATTTGTAATCTCATAGCAATATCTGAATCACCATACAAAAACTTACTTTCTGTATCTCCTTATGTATTAACATAAGAGAGTTAAGTCTATTAACTCTCTTTCTTCTTACTTAAATCATTCTAGAAAGAGTTATCCCATTCTCCAGGGGAGTGAATTTCACACTGTATTTAGGAGAATATGACCATCATATAAGTAACAAGACAGACTGACACAGGCCACTTCGGAGATTACAAAATCCCTGACATTTCTTAAAGCTGAATTACTATAGGAAAATAATTTGAATGAATTCATTGACATTACCACTTTGAATCACCTACACAGTTTCAGTGTTTGAATGACAACTACAATAGTTTCAGACTCCTGTAGTTTCCAGAAAGAAATAACATTTTTTGCACTTTATTAATATCTTGATTTGTACACACATGTCAGTTCAGTCGCTCAGTCATGTCCGACTCTTTGCAACCCCATGAATCGCAGCACTCCAGGCCTCCCTGTCCATCACCAACTCCCGGAGTTCACTCAGACTCACGTCCATCGAGTCAGTGATGCTACCCAGCCATCTCATCCTCTGTCGTCCCCTTCTCCTCCTGCCCCCAATCCCTCCCAGCATCAGAGTCTTTTCCAATGAGTCAACTCTTCACATGAGGTGGCCAAAGTACTGGAGTTTCAGCTTTAGCATCATTCCTTCCAAAGAAATCCCAGGGCTGATCTCCTTTAGAATGGACTGGATGTAACAGTCCTCAATTTATCCACTACATTGCTTGACAATCTCTCCCACTTCTCATAAAAGGCTAAGGCTATTTTCCTTTCAGTTTCTGGAAGGAAAAGATTTCTTGACAACATATAATACCTATTGAATAACTCCCATGGTCACCTGGTCTGATACCAGAGTTTCTTCCAGATCCTCTTTTCTTTCATAGGCTTCATTTTTAGGCAGAGAGTATACAGCTGTTCTCTGGTGTTTCTTTCACTAAAGAAAAAGTTACCATAGAAATGCATAGATAAATAGAATTCTTACTCCTAATTTGACTAATACCTTCATTCTTACCCTGTCATTGACTCTGCCATATTTCTTTGAAGTGTGTTTCATGGTCAAGTGAGCTAGTAAGTCTAAGACATATCCATAGAATAGAAGAGCAAATACAGGAAACAGTGACTTCTGTTGGCCAATGTGTTTCTGCATCAAGACCATCATTCAAGACTTTCAGGTCCTCAACACATTTTCACAAATAGACTGGTGCATGAAATGAGAAGAAGCAAAATTCCTAACTTTGTAAACAGTGTTGGATCAGTTGATTTAACATTCCTTGGACTTCCCTGGTGGTCCAGTGGTTAAGACACGCCTGCCAATGGGGGACACAGGTTCGATCCCTGGTCAGGGAAGGTTCCACATGCCACAGGGCAACTAAGCCTGTGTGCAACTACTGAGCCTGCACTCTAGAGCCCAAAGCCACAACCACTGAGCCCATGCATCACAACTACTGAAGCCCACATGCTCTAGAGCCCAAGCTCTGCAACAAGAGAAGCTACCACAGTGAGAAGCCCACGTACCATGATAAAGAAAAGCTCCCAGTTGCCGCAACTAGAGAAAAACCCACACACAGCAATGAAGACCCAGCAACACCAAAGACAGACACGCATAAATAAATAAATAACATTCCTTGGTGGTCAGAAAGGGGGAAAACTCCAAAAGAGCTCCTTCACTGGGTATAGAGATTTAATTATCATGTGCATATTTATTATATTCTCAAATCTTAGTAATGGAGCCAAGGATATCCCCATTTAAAGAGCTATAAACTGAAACTCAAAGAGATGGAGCCTCATATCCCATAGAAAGTCATCCGGGGGAACACATGGACCATGATTTCTTATTTTGCAACTCACTAGATTATTTTCCTTCCCATATGGCTGACTTGGTTGCTATCCAGATGAAGCAGAATCTTTTACCTAAAAAACAGCCTTTTCCAATTAACCAAGTATATAAGAGAGGGAAGAGATTCTTTTGAGGAGTCAAGGACTGATCTCTCCTGGAGGCAAGCTACTGGATTTGATGGACCAGAGGCCAAATGGGTAATGACAAATTCCAGGTTTTCATGTTTTGGTTCCTTGAGCGCCTGAAAGCATATGGAATGAGATTCTTTTCTGAGACGCTGCAGTGATGACAGGGAGAACAGAAATGTTCAAACTCACAGGATTTTAAGGAATGAAATGTATAGGGAGCTTTCTGGAGAACAATGGTAGAAAAAAAAAAGTAATGTAAGATCTGTCAGAAAATATCCTCAACTTTTACTATACAAATTGCCTTCTAGGAAAAATAGTCTTGACTCACAAAAGATGGCTCATGGAAAAGAATAACTGGTATGTAGAACTGATAAAGGAAAAACTGTAAACAAGTAAACTAAAATGAAAGGGGAAATTAAGATAAATAAAGAAGGCAAGGTTTAAAGGAAGTGTATTGGTTTCCAAAATAGACAGATTTGAGTGGACACTAGTGCTCCTAGTTTTCTGTGTGTGAGGATTTTGAATAAATCACTTAACTTTCATTAGTCTCCTTCTACCCAAGTTGAAAATTAGGTTAGTTGGGGAGATGATGGGAGGCGATTTTGAGAATCACTTAGTACAGTGCTTACCATATAGTGGCCAACAAGTATTAATTTCTCCTATGATGTGAGTCTAATCTATAATCTCATTTAATAAAATATGACATATCTTATACACATTGTCCATTGAAGCAAGTATCTGACATTTAAAATGCACTAATAAAGATGAGACAATCTTTAAATAATTATGAAATCCACTAAATAAGATGATAAATTGATTCCAGGTTTTAGTTCTTACAATAAAAAGCTTGAAACGTAAGTAATATAGTTATTTTAAATACAAAAACATTTTTGGATACAATTCTGGATATCCTACAGCATATTCTTTTCTTCTATTACTGTAGGTATAGGAATGCATGGAAACATGCTCAGTCACTCCGGTTGTGTCCCACACTTTGCGACCCTGCGGACTATAACCTGCCAGGCTCCTCTGTCTGTGGGATTCGAGTGGGTTGCTGTATCCTCCTCCAGGGTATCTTCTTGACCCAGGAATCGAACCTGTGTCTCCTGCGTTGCAGACAGATTCTTTACTGCTGAGCCACCAGGGAAGCTCAGGTATAGGAATGGGCCTACTTCAGTTGGGCCCACTGATCTTTGAAAAGTATCAAGTTAACTCAATCATTTAAGAACCTATAGGTAGAACAAATGAGACTAGTTGGAATTAACCAGACTTCAATTTGAAACTGCATTTGGCGAAGGGAACGTGGATTGATTATTTCTAGATTACTCAACTTTTTTGGAATAAGACAAAAATCCTTATTATTGGCCTTAAAAATTCTTAAATCAGTAAAATCCACTGATTTAAATGATTTCTCAAATTTTTTTTAAGTCCTTGGTATGAAATACGCCAGACAGTGCACTGAACTTAGTTGATGCATCGCTCTTTGAAATCTATGGTGTGATGTGATTCAAGGAGGGATGAGTCGTGTGGCGGTACAGTGAAACTCTAAGATTCTGAATCATTACCATAGATAACATGAAGTTTAGCTGCCTTTGAAAATGAAAGGTTAATATCACAAATGGTTTGGTTACCCTTGAAAGGAAATCTCAGTAATTCAGTTAGCTTTAGTAACTCAGCATTTGATTCCTGGGTCGGGAAGATCCGCTGGAGGAGGAACAGGCTACCCACTCCAGCATTCTTGGGCTTCCTTTGTGGCTCACCTGGTAAAGAATCTGCCTGCAATGTGGAAGACCTGGGTTGGAAGATCCCCTGGAGGAGGGAACGACTTCCCGCTCCAGTATTCTGGCCTGGTGAATTCCTTGGACTGTAGAGTCCATGGGGTCGCAAAGAGTCAGACAATGAGCAACTTACACTTTCACTCAGTAACTCAGCATTTAACTTTAACTCAGCAAGTCATCTTGTTAACTATGTGAACCTTTCTTATTCCCAAGGATCCACCTAAGAACCTATGGTTTGTCTTAATTACTCTTAAAACTATTAAATTATTAAACTATAGTTACTTCTCACAAAGAGATAGTTGGTATATTTTAATATGAATCATTTATACATATCAGATATTTAAGAAAGTATTTTTAAACAGGAAATTGCTATAAAAATATTAAGTATTCAGATGCAGGTTCAATCCCTGGGTCAGGAAGACCCCCTGGAGTAGCAAATGGCAACCCACTCCAGTATTCTTGCCTGGAAAATTACATGGACAGAGGAGCCTGGCAGCTACAGTCCATGGGGTAGCAAATAGTTGGACACAACCGAGCACTCACACACATGCTATTACAGTTTTCAGGGGCCATTCAAGAAGAACTGAGGATATCAGAGCACAGCTCCAATCTGCTTACAAATTTTTCCGCCCAGTTTTCCCTGTTAATTCTATTGATTTAACAGTTCTAGGACAACTCAGCAAACATCAGCTGGCCAAAATCCAATTCACCAAAAACCAATGGGCTGAATGAATAATTTTTTAAATTTATGATCTAGATAGAGTGAGCGCACTTTTCCCTAATCCTCCCACGACCACAAATAACAACAGAATACAAGATATACACACACACATATATATAACATAAGAAAACAGTGACTGATAGAAGTAGGCAGAGTAGCTAAGGACTCTGAAATTGCATAGTGGTGAGCTCCCTATGCTTTCTTTTGCCTCATATACCCAGATTTGGAACTGAAGATGCTAACAATCTAGAAACACCAATAAGTGCAGATAATTTTTTTCTTAAAGAAAGTCTCTTCTACTAGGCCACCCTGATACCAAAACCAAACAAAGATGTCACAAAAAAAAAGAAAATTACAGGCCAATATCACTGATGAACATAGTTGCAAAAATCCTCAACAAAAAGTTCTAGGAAACAGAATTCAATAACACATTAAAAGAATCATACACTATGATCAAGGGGAGTTTATTCCAGGGATGCAAGGATTCTTTAGTGTACATGAATCAATCAATGTGATATACCATATGAATAAATGGAAAGAAAAACCATATGATCATCTCAATTAGATGCAGAAAAAGCTTTTGACAAAGTTTAATACCCATTTATGATAAAACTCTCTAGAAAACTGACATAGAAGAAACTTACCTCCACACGATAAAGGCAATATATGACAAACCCACAGCAAGCATTATTCTCATGCTGAAAAACTGAGAGCATTTCCTCTAAGATCAGGAACAAGACAAGAGTGTCCATTATCACCACTATTTCAATATTGTTTTAGAATTCCTATCCACAGCAAAAATGGGGGGGGCGGGAATAAAAGGAATTCAGACTGGAAAACAAAGAAGCAAAAATTTCACTGTTTCCAAATGACATGATACTATACATAGTAAACCTTAAAAACACCACAAAAAAATAGTAGAGCTAATCAATGAATTTAGTAAAGTCACAGGATATAAAATTAATACACAAAAATCCTTTGCATTCCTATATACTAAAATGAAAAAATCAGAAAGAGAAATTAGGGAAACAATCCCATTTACCACCACAACAAAAAGTAATAAAATACCTAGGAATAAACCTACCTAAAGAGACATATGACCTACATGCAGAAAAACATCAGATACTGATGAAAGAAATCAAAGACAACACAAACAGGTGGAGCGATACATATCATGTTCTCAGATTGGAAGAATTAACATTGTGAAAATGACTACTATACTACTCAATCTACAGATTCAATGTAATTCCTATCAAATTACCAATGGCATTTTTCACAGAACTAGAACAAAAAAGTTCACAATTTGTATGGAAACACAAATGACCCTGAATAGTCAAAGCAATCTTGAGAAAGAAAAAAAGAGGAATCAACCTCCCTGACTTCAAATTATACTACGGAACTACAGTCATCAAGACAGTATGGTACTGGCACAAAAACAGAAATATAGACAAATGGAACAAGGTAGAAGTCCAAGTCGGTTCAGTCGCTCAGTTGTGTCTGACTCTGCGACCCCATGAAGCACAGCACGCCAGGCCTTCCTAGCCGTCACCAACTCCCAGAGTTTACTCTAACTCATGTCCATTAAGTCGGTAATGCCATCCAACCATCTCATCCTCTGTCATCCCCTTCTCCTCTTGCCTTCAATCTTTCCCAGCATCAGGGTCTTTTCCAATAAGTCACTTCTTTGCATCAGGTGGCCAAAGTATTGGAGTTTCAGCTTCAACATCAGTCCTTCCAATGAACACTCAATACTGACTTTCTTTAGGATGGACTGGTTGGATCTGCTTGTAGTCCAAGGGACTCTCAAGAGTCTTCTCCAGCACCACAGTTCAAAAGCATCAATTCTTCAGCACTCAGCTTTCTTTATAGTCCAACTCTCATATCCATACATGACCACTGGAAAAACCATAGCCTTGACTAGATGGATCTTTGTTGGCAAAGTAATGACTCTGCTTTTTAATATGCTGTCTAGGTTGGTCATAACTTTTCTCCCAAGGAGTAAGTGTCTTTTAGTTTCATGGCTGCAGTCATCATCTGCAGTGATTTTGGAGCCCCCCAGAAATTAAGTCTGTCACCATTTCCACTGTTTCCTCATCTATATGCCATGAAGTGATGGATCTGGATGCCATGATCTTCGTTTTCTGAATGTTGAGCTTTAACAACTTTTCACTCTCCTCTTTCACTTTCAAGAGGCTCTTTAGTTCTTCTTTACTTTCTGCCATAAGGGTGGTGTCATCTGCATTTCTGAGGTTCTTGATATTTCTCCCAGCAATCTTGATTCCAGCTTGTGCTTCATCCAGTCCAGCGTTTCTCATGATGTACTCTGCATATAAGTTAAATAAGCATGGTGACAATATACAGCCTTGACGTACTCCTTTTCCTATTTGGAACTAGTCTGTTGTTCCATGTCCAGTTCTAACTGTTGCTTCCTGACCTGCACACAGATTTCTCAAAAGGCAGGTCAGGTGGTCTGGTATTCCTATCTCTTTCAGAACAAGGTAGAAAGCCCAGAGATAAACTTACTCACCTATGTACAACTTATATGACAGAGGAGGCAAGAATATACAATGCAAAAAGACAATCTCTTCAATAAGTGGTGCTGAGAAAACTGGACAGCTACATTTAATGAATGAAACTAGAACACTTCTTAACACCACACACAAAAATAAACTCAAAATGGATTAAAGACCTAAATGTAAGGTCAGAGATTATAAAGTTCTCAGAGGAAAACATAGGCAGTACACTCTGATGTAAATTGCAGCAAGATTCTCTCTGACCCACCTCCTAGTGTAATGGAATAAAAACAAAAATAAACAAATGGGACCTAATAAAACTTAAAAGCTTTTGCACAGCAAAGGAAACTATAAATAAGATGAAAAGACAACCTTCAGAAGGGGAGAAAATAATTGCAAACAAAGCAACTAACAAAGGGTTAATCTCCAAAATATACAAGCAGCTCATGCAGCTCAATATCAGAAAAATAACCCTATCAAAAAATGGGCAGAAGATTTAAACAAACACTTCTCCAAAGAAGACATATAGATAGCCAATAAACACATGAAAAGATGGTCAACCCTGCTCATTATTCTTTACCAGCTGAGCCATAAGGGAAACCCAAGAACACTGAAGTGGGTGATCCTATCCCTTCTCCAGTGGATCTTCCTGACCCAGGAATCAAACCAGGGTCTCCTGCATTGCAGGCGGATTCTTTGCCAAGTGAGCTATCTGGAAGCTCATTATTAGAGAAATGCAAATCAAAACTATGAGTATCACCGCACACCAGAATGATCAGAATGGTCATCATCAAAAAATCTATAAACAATAAACACTGAAAATGTAGAGAAACAGGAATCATCCTGCGCTGTTGGTAAGAATGCAAACTGATGCAGCCATTACGGAAAATAGTACGGAGGTTCCTTAAAAAGCTAGGAATAAATCTACCATCTGAGCCAGCAATCCCACTACTGGGCATATACCTTGAGAGAATCACAATTCTAAAAGACACATGTACCCAGTGTTCACTGCAGCAATATTTACAATCACCAGGACATAAAAGCAACTTCAATGTCCATTGACAGATGAATGGATAAAGAAGTTCTGGTATATTTATAAATGGAATATTACTCAGCTATAAAGAGGAATGAATCTGAGTCTGTTGTAGTGAGGTGAGTGAACCTAGAGCCTCCTACACAGAATGAAGCAAGTCAGAAAGAAAAGAATAAATATTATATATTAACACATATATAAGGAATCTAGAAAATGCATATTGATGAGCCTAGTAGAAAACAGATTTGTGGACACAGCAGGGGAAGGTGAGGGTGGGACAGATGGAGGAAGTAGCATTGACATATATACACTGTCACGTGTAAAACAGATAGTTAGTGGGAAGGTGCTAAATAACTCAGGGAGCCCAGCCTGGCACTCTGTGATGACCCAGAGTGGTGCGATGAGGGGAGGGGAGGGAGGCTCAAGAGGGAAGGGATATATATATCCTCAGATCATTATGGTACACATATATCATTATGACTGAGCCGTGTTGTTATACAGCAGAAACCAACACAACATTGTTAAGCAACTTTCTACCAATTAAAAAATAAAACAGAAAACCTCAACAAAGCCAACTCTCTCTCTAGCCAAAAGATTACAAAGGGGCAGCCTAGAGATAAAGTTTGTAACTTTTAGACAACTGTCTCTCTACTTCTGCTGAACATCACAGGGGGAAAAATTGTGCCCACATCCCCACCTAAACCAGCAGAGGCCTAGAAACGAGGCTGTTTCCATCCCCACCTGAGAGTAAAGAGGCACCTTGCCTCTTTCCCATTGGAGTGGTGTTGCAACACACAAGATGACTAGTAGAATCAGGACTTTGACCACCACCCAGTGGTAATGAGGCCACTGCCTACCCATTGGCATCAGTGAAAACCATGCGGCAAGAAATCATGAGGAGCTCTGACCTCTGCCGGCCAGGGAATTATCATGGAAATCTAGGGTGCAACAGGAATTTCCAATCCCTTTCACTTGTATCCAGAAGATTCCCCATCCTTGCTCAAGTGTCAACAGAGGCCAGTAGATAACCCGGACTTCAACACTCACAGAACAAGTAAGGGGTGGCACCTTTTCCCTCTTTCCCTGCTGAGGAGAGTCAAAATAATCCAGTTAAAACAGAAGGTTTAAATAAGATTCAGAGTCTTATAACCCAAAATTCCCAGGTTTCAACTAAGGATTATGTGTCATAGCAATAATCATGAATACCACAGAGGGAATGAAAAAAGATAATCATTAGATGCCAACACTGAGACAAAAGGGATGTCAGAATTATCTGAAGATCTTTAAAGGACCTTAAAAATGTTTTGATGCACAATTATGAATACAAGCCTACCTCAGATACTTGGGTGTTAATTTCCAGACAATTGCAACAAAATGAGTCACACAAATATTCTGGTTTCTCAATCAGTTCAGTTCAGTCGCTCAGTCATGTCCGACTCTTTGCGACCCCATAGTTGCAGCACATCAAGCCTCCCTGTCCATCACCAACTCGCAGAGTTCACTGAGAGTCGCATCCATCGAGTCAGTGATGCCATCCAGCCATCTCATCCTCTGTCGTCCCCTTCTCCTCCTGCCCCCAATCCCTCCCAGCATCAGAGTCTTTTCCAATGAGTCAACTCTTTGCATGAGGTGGCCAAAGTACTGGAGTTTCAGCTTCAGCATCATTCCTTCCAAAGAACACCCAGGACTCCTCTCCTTTAGAATGGACTGGTTGGATCTCCTTGCAGTCCATGAGACTGTCAAGAGTCTTCTCCAACACCACAGTTCAAAAGCATCAATTCTTCAGCACTCAGCTTTCTTCACAGTCCAACTCTCAGATCCATATATGACTACTGGAAAAAACATAGCCTTGACTAGACGGACCTTTGTTGGCAAAGTAATGTCTCTGCTTCTGAATATGCTATCTGGGTTGGTCATAACTTTCCTTCCAAGGAGTAAGCATCTTTTAATTTCATGGCTGCAATCACCATCTGCAGTGATTCTGGAGCCCTCCAAAATAAAGTCTGACACTGTTCACTGTTTCCCCATCTATTTCCCATGAAGTGATGGGACCAGATGCCGTGATCTTCGTTTTCTGAATGTTGAGCTTTAAGCCAACTTTTCCATTCTTCTCCTTCATCTTCATCAAGAGGCTTTTTAGTTCCTCTTCACTTTCTGCCATAAGGGTGGAGTCATCTGCATATCTGAGGTTCTTGATATTTCTCCCAGCAATCTTGATTCCAGCTTGTGTTTCTTCCAGCCCAGCGTTTCTCGTATTCTGCATATAAGTTAAATAAGCATGGTGACAATATACAGCCTTGATGTACTCCTTTTCCTATTTGGAACCAGTCTGTTGTTCCATGTCCAGTTCTAACTGTTTCTCGGTACATATGAAAGTTTGGTTTCTCAGTGTATACAAAAGTTCTACTTACACTAGACTGTATTCTATTAAGTGTGCAATAGTATCATGTCTTTAAAAAATGTATATACCTTAATTAAAAAGTGTTTTCCAGCTAAAAAATGCTAACCATCATCTAAGCCTTCAGCAAGCTGTAGTAGTAACATCAAAAATTATTGATTATAGATCACCATAGCAAATACAATAATAACAAAAACATTTGAAACACTGTGAAAATTACTTAAATGTGACACAGAAACATGAAGCAAGCAAATGTTGTTAGGAAAATGGCACTGGTATTAATAGTTTTGCTAAACGCAGAGTTACCACAAACCTTTGACTTGTTAAAAAAAAACCACACACACACAATATCTGCAAAGCACAATAAAACAAGTTATACTTGTACACTTGAAGCAGAAAGAAACTGGAAAGTCTCAGCAAAGAAATAGTTAACATAAATAAAACCAAATGGAAGTTTAGGAGCTGAAAATTTCAAGAACCAAAATAAATAACTGAATAGATGAACTCAAGAGTAGAATGAGAGAGATAAAGACAACAATCACTAAATTGGAAGACAGAAATTACCCAATCTGGAAAAAAAGAAGAGAGAGAAAATAGACTGAAAAAATTAACAGAGTCTGAAGAACTGTGGGACTATAACAAAAGATGTAACATTTATGTCATCAGAGACTCGGAAGAAAAGGAGAAAAAGGGCAGGGCTAAAAATAATTCAAATAAATAATGGCTGAAAATTGCCCAAATATGGCAGACATAAATTTACAAATTCAAGAAGCTAAGTGAATCTTAGGGAAACCCAAAGGAACCCAAAGGAACTAGTGAACCAAAGGATGCTGGTCCTGGAGCGGACGGAGGGAAGAGAGGAGGAAAGCGGGATGACTTTGCCTGGTGGAAACAAATGCAGAAGGGGAAGGTGCCCTGGGACAACAAGGATCTCCGCAGTCTGGCCGTGCTGGGGGCAGGTGTCGCTGCAGGATTTCTCTACTTCTATTTCCGAGATCCTGGGAAGGAAATCACTTGGAAGCACTTCGTGCAGTATCACCTGGCGAGGGGTCTGGTGGATCGGCTGGAAGTGGTGAATAAGCAATTCGTGCATGTTATTCCTGCCCCTGAGACATCACTCGAGAAGTATGCGTGGTTCAGCATTGGCAGTGTGGACAACTTCGAGCGCAACCTGGAGACTGCCCAATGGGAGCTAGGCATCAAGCCCCCCAACCAGACGGCCATGGTCTACACCACCAAGAGTGATGGGACTTTCTTGCGAAGCCTGGTGCCCACCCTTCTCCTGATTGGCATCTTCCTCTATGCCATGAGGAGAGGTCCGATGGGGGCTGGGCGTGGTGGGCGAGGAGGGGGCCTCTTTGGCATTGGTGAGACAATAACCAAGATCATCAAGGACGACATCAGTGTGTGGTTTGCAGACGTGGCTGGTTGCGAAGAAGCCACGCTGGAGATCATGGAGTTTGTGAATTTCCTGAAGAACCCCAAATAGTACCAGGACCTTGGGGCCAAAATTCCAAAGGGAGTCCTGCTCACAGGTCCTCCCGGTACCGGCAAGACACTTCTCGCCAAGGCAACCGCAAGGGAGGCTAGTGTGCCCTTCATCACTGTGAATGGGTCTGAGTTCCTGGAGATGTTTGTTGGCATTGGCCCAGCTCGGGTTTGTGACATGTTTGCAATGGCCCGGAAAAAGCTCCCTGTATCTTGTTTATGGACAAGATTGATGCAATTGGCCGGAAGCATGACCACGGGCACTTCGGAGGCCAGAGTGAGCAGGAGAACACCCTGAACCAGCTGCTCGTGGAGATGGACAGATTCAACTCTACCACAACTGCCCCAACGTCCTTGACCCAGCCCTGATGCGGCCGGGCTGCTTCGACCATCAGATTTACATTGGCCCCCCAGACATCAAAGGCAGGTCATCTATCTTCAGGGTCCACCTGCGTCCGCTCAAGTTGGACAAGAGCCTCAGCAAGGATGCCCTGGAGAAGAATCTTGCCGCCCTCACTCCAGGCTTCACAGGTGCTGATATTTCTAATGTTTGCAATGAAGCCACCCTGATCGCCGCCCACCACCTAAACCCCTCTTGTCGGGAAGAAGCACTTCAAGCAGGCCATCGAGAGGGTCATTGGAGGCCTTGAGAAGAAGACACAGGTCCTGCAGCCTGGTGAGATGATGACCGGGGCCAACCACAAGGCTGGCCATGTGGTGGTGGGCGGGTTCCTGGAACACACAGACCCGCTGCTCAAGGTGTCCATCGTCCCCCGGGGCAAGGGGCTCGGCTATGCCCAGTGCCTGCCCAGGGAGCAGTACCTGTACACACGGGAGCAGCTCTTTGACCTCATGTGTGCCATGCTGGGCGGCCGTGTGGCTGAGCAGCTGTTCTTCAGGAAGGTCACCACGGGGGCCCAGGACGACCTGAGGAAGGTCACCCAGAGCACCTATACCCAGATCGTGCAGTTCGGGATGAACGAGAAGCTGGGCCAGGTTGTCCTTCGATCTCCGACGGCTAGGCGAGGCGCTGGTGGAGAAGCCGTTCAGCTAGGCCAGGCCCAGCTCACAGATGAGGAGGTGCGGCGGCTCATGGGCTCCGCGCATGCGCACACCCTGGACCTGCTCACATGCTGCTGCGAGCAGGTGGACAAGGTGGGCAGGCGGCTGCTGGAGAAGGAGGTGCTGGAGCAGGCCGACAACGTGGAGCTGCTCGGGCCGTGGCCGTTTGCCGAGATCACCTACGAGGAGCTCGTGGAAGGCATGGGTGGCCTGGAGGAGGACACGGCCCTTCCCGAGGGTCTGCAGGGCTGGCATGGGGGGCCTGCTGCAGGAGAGCCCAGCCTAGTGCCTCCGCCTGGAAAGCAGCCTCCAGGACCCCCAGGAAGCAAATTAAAGCACATGTAACCAGAAGCAATGGCACCCCACTCCAGTATTCTTGCCTGGAAAATCCCACGGATGGAGGAGCCTGGCGGGCTAACAGTCGCTAAGAGTTGGACACGACTGAGCGACTTCACTTTCACTTTTCACTTTCATGCATTGGAGAAGGAAATGGAAACCCACTCCAGTGTCCTTGCCTGGAGAATCCCAGGGACGGGGGAGCCTGGTGGGCTGCCATCTATGGGGTCCCATGGAGTCGGACACGACTGAAGCGACTTAGCTTAGCAAATGAATCTTAAATAGGATGAATCCCAATAAATTCATATCAAGACACATCAGAATCAAGTTTTTGAAAACTAAAAACAAAGAATAAATTTTACAAGCAATGACAGAGAAATACCTTACCAATAACTGGAAGGGGAGCAAATTTCTCATCAGAAGTCCTGAAGACCTAACAGAAGTAACCAAAAGTTGCTCAATGGATGAATTAAAAGAACTTCCTTGACAGTATCCTATATTCAATGAAAAGTCTACTCTGGAAAATAGTTTCTTTTTTTTGGAAAACAGTTTCTTAAAGAATAAAATATGTAACTATAAAATAACACAGCTGTTGTATTCCTTAGCACTTATACCCTCAAACTGAAAACTATGTCCACACAAACACCTGTACTCAAATTTCACAGCAGACTCATCTGTCATAGACTAGAATTAGAAACACCCCAGATATTCTTCAGTGATTGACAGCTAAACCACAGCACATTAATGCTGTGGAATACTATACAGCAATTTAAAAGGAATAAAATATTGACACATACAATGACCTGGATATATCTTCTGAGAAGTGTGCTGAGTGAAAAAGGCCAGTCTCAAAAGGCTATCTACTAAATGTTGGCACGTATGTGTCATTCACAATATAAAATATTACAGAAATGGACAGCAGATTAACGTCTGCTAGGAGTTTAGAAGCTGGTAGTGTTGGAGGGAATGGATGGGGCTACAGCATGGCAGCATAGGAGACAGAATTGGTGACAGAAATGTTCTGTGTCTTCACTGTATCACTATCAATATGGATATCTTGGTTGTGATAACATACTACAGTTTTACAAGACGTTAACCACAGAGGAAAACTAGGTGATGGGTCCATTAACCTCATTGAATTATTTCTTAGAAATACATGTGAATCAACTCCAAATAGTTTAATTTTAAAGATTAATCTGATAGGCTAAGATTCTCATTCATATGACTTTTCCTGTTTTTTCCTAATACATTTTACAGTTAGCAAGTCAATGAACACTTCACATAGGGGCCTGGCAGACAGCAGTTGTGGATAAGTACAAGTTAGAGCAGGAGGGAAAAAAGAAGAAAATAAGGAGCCGAGTGACAACTACAGCTGCCAGACTGGTTTACGAGGACACATGGAGCAACCCTTTGGGGACCTCTAAAACTAACTGGGAAACACTCTGACCACAGACTCTTCAGACAAGCAAGGACTCACTTGTTCATTAAAAGTAACTGTGACCTTGTTTTAAAACCATGGGCTAGTAAAAATTGAAACATTTATGTTTTAACAATTTCCCCTGACCTTGAACAGCAGATTCATCTAGTGCTTACTTCATTTTTCTAGTTAAATAAATAAAAATCTTCAAGGGAAATATTTCCCAGAGAGAAGTAATATTGTAAATTCTCCTAGGTGCAAATCAACAATTTCATTTTGATACCCACAAGCGTTCACCAGCTCTTCTCCACATGTGGTATAAAGTCAGGTACCGTATATAGTTGGGACGATCCCCTGGAGAAGGGCATGGCAACCCATTCCAATATTCTTGCCTGGAGAATCCCTTGCAAAAACCCTTGCAGGCTACAGCCCATGGGGTCGCAAAGAGTCAGACATGACTGAAGCAACTTAGTACGCACATCCATTGTATGTAGAAAACTTTGAGAATTACAAATAAAAAAAAAAGTACAAAATACAAACATGAAAAGATACAGGAAAGATATAATCAACCACCTAAACAGCAAACTGTGCTCTTCCATGTACAAATCACCACCAATACCACCAGTAGCCCATGAAATTATACCTCCCCCCCAGGTTTACCTTTGAACTTAGTCCCTTCTATTTCTGCCCGAGCCACCTGGGCTTCACACCCATCTGGACGGCATTCCTGAAGCAGTAGTGAGGGACAGTCATTAGTCAACACAGCAAAGCTCTACTCAGGGCTCACTGTGCGTCATAAGCCATGGTAGTAATTAAGGTCATAAAGAAGCATGAAATATGGCCTCAGCACTGAAGCCTAGTGTAGAGGAGACATGTCAACAAATAATGCAAATCAGTGATTAGTGCAGCAGGACACATCTGGACAGGGTGGACTAGATGCATGAAAAAGAGGGAGAGATTCTGCCACACAAGGAACATCCAATGTGGGAGTGCTATCACGTGTACTTAGGCCAATCTCTTCCCTTGAAGCAATGAGGCAAAACGGGGCTGTCATCCATTTGACATCAAGGTGCCTGCCTATTTCCCAGGAGGTTATGGAGTTCAAGTGCATAATCTATATAGGGGCTGAGATGTATGTCCAGTTGCCACAGATTTATCTGTATTGTTAAGCAAGTCCCATGGCTTTTCTGAATTCTATTCCTCTCACAGGTAAAACAAGAGAGTGCACTGGGCTCTGAAAGATCATCCCAGCTGGAAGTCATTGCTATCTAATGTTTAAAAAGGGCAATCAGAGCAATCACAGCTCCTCTACCTTCTAGTAGTGTGAACTTGGGCAAGGTGCTACTTCTCAATGCCTCAATTTTCTCATCTGAGAAGTGCACACAATAATAAGACCTCTCATAGTTCAGTTCAGTCACTCAGTTGTGTCCGACCCTTTGCGACCCCATGAATCGCAGCACGCCAGGCCTCCCTGTCCATCACCAACTCGCAGAGTCACATCCATCGAGTCAGTGATGCCATCCAGGCATCTCATCCTCTGTCGTCCCCTTCTCCTCCTGCCCCCAATCCCTCCCATCATCAAAGTCTTCTCCAATGAGTCAACACTTCGCATGAGGTGGCCAAAGTATTGGAGTTTCAGCTTTAGCATCATTCCTTCCAAAGAAATCCCAGGGTTGATCTCCTTTAGAATGGACTGGTTGGATCTCCTTGCAGTCCAAGGGACTCTCAAGTGTCTTCTCCAACACCACAGTTCAAAAGCATCAATTCTTCGGTGCTCAGCCTTCTTCACAGTCCAACTCTTACATCCATACATGACCACAGGAAAAACCACAGCCTTGACTAGACGGACCTTAGTCAGCAAAGTAATGTCTCTGCTTTTCAATATGCTATCTAGGTTGCTCATAACTTTTCTTCCAGGGAGTAAGCATCTTTTAATTTCATGTCTGCAATCACCATCTACAGTGATTTTGGAGCCCCCAAAACTAAAGTCTGACACTGTTTCCACTGTTTCCCCATCTATTTCCCATGAAGTGATGAGACCGGATGCCATGATCTTTGTTTTCTGAATGTTGAGCTTTAAGCCAACTTTTTCACTCGCCTCTTTTACTTTCATCAAGAGGCTTTTTAGTTCCTCTTCACTTTCTGCCATAAGGGTGGTGTCATCTGAATATCTGAGGTTATTGATATTTCTCCCAGCAATCTTGATTCCAGCTTGTGCTTCCTCCAGCCCGGCGTTTCTCGTGATGTACTCTGCATAGAAGTTAAATAAGGAGGGTGACAATATACAGCCTTGATGTACTCCTTTTCCTATTTGGAACCAGTCTGTTGTTCCATGTCCAGTTCTAACTGTTGCTTCCTGGCCTGCATACAGATTTCCCAAGAGGCAGGTTAGGTGGTCTAATATTCCCATCTCTTTCAGAATTTTCCACAGTTTATTGTGACCCACACAGTCAAAGGCTTTAGCATAGTCAATAAAACAGAAATAGATGTTTTTCTGGAACTCTCTTGCTTTTTCCATGATCCAGTGGATGTTGGCAATTTGATCTCTGGTTCCTCTGCCTTTCCTAAAACCAGCCTGAACATCAGGAAGTTCACGGTTCATGTATTGCTGAAGCCTGGCTTGGAGAATTTTGAGCATTACTTTACTAGCATGTGAGATGAGTGCAATTGTGCGGTAGTTTGAGCATTCTTTGGCATTGCCTTTCTTTGGAATTGGAATGAAAACGGACCTTTTCCAGTCCTGTGGCCACTGCTGAGTTTTCCAAATTTGCTGGCATATTGAGTGCAGCACTTTCACAGCATCATCTTTCAGGATTTGAAACAGCTGAACTGGAATTCCATCACCTCCACTAGCTTTGTTCGTAGTGATGCTTTCCAAGGCACACCTGACTTCACATTCCAGGATGTCTGGCTCTAGGTGAGTGATCACACCATCGTGATTATCCGGGTCATGAAGATCATTTTTGTACAGTTCTTCTGTGTATTCTTGCCATCTCTTCTTAATGTCTTCTGCTTCCGTTAGGTCCAGACCATTTCTGTCCTTTATCGAGCCCATCTTTGCATGAAATGTTCCCTTGGTATCTAATTTTCTTGAAGAGATCTCTAGTCTTTCCCATTCTGTTCTTCTCCTCTATTTCTTTGCATTGATCGCTGAAGAAGGCTTTCTTATCTCTCCTTGCTATTCTTTGAAACTCTGCATTCAGATGCTTATATCTTTCCTTTTCTCCCTGGCTTTTCGCTTCTCTTCTTTTCACAGCTATTTGTAAGGCTTCCCCAGACAGCCATTTTGCTTTTTTGCATTTCTTTTCTATGGGGATGGTCTTGATCCTGTCTTCCGTACAATGTCACGAACCTCATTCAATAGTTCATCAGGCACTCTATATATCAGATCTAGTCCCTTAAATCTATTTCTCACTTCCACTGTATAATCATAAGGGATTTGATTTAGGTCATATCTGAATGGTCTAGTGGTTTTCCCTGTTTTCTTCAATTTCAGTCTGAATTTGGTAATAAGGAGTTCATGAACTGAGCCACAGTCAGCTCCTGGTCTTGTTTTTGTTGACTGTATAGAGCTTCTCCATCTTTGGCTGCAGAGAATATAATCAATCTGATTTCGGTGTTGACCATCTGGTGATGTCCATGTGTAGAGTCTTCTCTTGTGTTGTTGGAAGAGGGTGTTTGCTATGATCAGTGCATTTTCTTGGCAAAACTCTATTAGTCTTTGACCTGCTTCATTCCATATTCCAAGGCCAAATTTGCCTGTTACTCCAGGTGTTTCTTGATTTCCTACTTTTGCATTCCAGTCCCCTATAATGAAAAGGACATCTCTTTTTGGTGTTAGTTCTAAAAGGTCTTGTAGGTCTTCACAGAACCATTCAACTTCAGCTTCTTCAGTGTTACTGGTTGGGGCATAGACTTGGATTACTGTGATATTGAATGGTTTGCCTTGGAAACGAACAGAGATCATTCTGTCATTTTTGAGACTGCATCCAAGTACTGCATTTTGGACTCTTCTGTTGACCATGATGGTTACTCCATTTCTTCTGAGGGATTCTTGCCCGCAGTAGTAGATATAATGGTCATCTGAGTTAAATTCACCCATTCCAGTCCATTTTAGTTCACTGATTCCTAGAATGTCAACGTTCACCCTTGCCATCTCCTATTTGACCACTTCCAATTTGCCTTGGTTCATGGACCTCACATTCCTAGTTCCTATGCAATGTTGCTCTTTACAGCATCGGACCTTGCTTCTATCTCCAGTCACATCCACAGCTGGGTATTGTTTTTGCCTTGGCTCCAACCCTTCATTCTTTCTGGAGTTATTTCTCCACTGACCTCCAGCAGCATATTGGGCACCTACTGACCTGGGGAGTTCCTCTTTCAGTATCCTATCATTTTGCCTTTTCATACTGTTCAAGGGGTTCTGTCAGAAAGATTCGTTGGGTTCATATGTGTAAAATGCTTAGAAGAGCACCTAGCTTATACCAAGTGTTGTAAAAATATTACCTACTGTTACTACAATAGTTTATTATAGATTCCCAGTGATATTTAATTATTACATTTAAAGCATTGAAATATTTGATTGTAAATGTACAAACTCTTTACATACTCTTTCCAACAGCCATCATTAGGAATTCAAAAATTAATACATCAATGAGCCAGATTCTGCCAAGAGCATACACTTCAAAAATAAAGTTTTTGAGAAATTATATAACTTAGAGGATGTTTACTACATGATTTAATCATATTTAAAATAATCCCTTCCTAACCACACATACAAGAAAATGCATACATACTTCCAAAGCTGTCTCACCTCAAAATGACCTGAACACCTAATTTAGGATCCACTAGGTCCTTGCTATTCATTCACAGTCAGCAGGCCAGCAGCAGAGTAGTTGATGCAGTCCATCTTATCTGGGGTTTAAGATTCTGCATTTGTAGAAAAGTGCTGCCAAGCCTGCCGGTTCACACAAAATACTCAAGAGTAGCAAGACACTAAGCTATGGCAATCAGAAACAGACTTCAAAATGACTGAAATGATTGAATTAGGTATGCCAAAGTCCTGTTAATTGACCAAATCTGGAAAATGTCTTACTTGACACATTGTACAATCACAATCACGTCCATAGAGTATCTCGGGACTTACATGGAATTCTGACAGGAGTATATATATAAACATAAGAGGTTCCATATTGGCAGACATGCAGCTTGTGATTTAATTTATATAAAAAAATCTTCACAGTTACAGAGATGAGCTGACATAGTCTTCATAAGTGGGTGCACATGACGGGGACAATATCCCCTGATTTTAGTTTGGATAACTGTCAGAAGGTCTTCACTGAAAGACATATCACCATCATTATGAAAGTAGAATTTCAAATAAGCATGGTTTTCAAAAGAGACCATGGTATAGTTTCTGCTTTTAAGATTGGTAGTAGGGCCTGTGGTTTTCCTATGAACAGAGTGAACCCGACCCTCAGAGTTCTGTCAGAATCTCAATAGTTAGCTGTACAGAGTTTAAAGATTTAAATCAAAATTACATGTATCTGCAAACGAACTTATTTACAAAACAGAAACAGACTCACAGACTTAGAGAATGGTCTTATGGTTGTCAGGGGCAAAGAATGGAGGGAAGAAATACGGAGTTTGGCGTGGACGTAAAAACTTTGCTATTTTGGTAGAGAATGGACACTCATATACGTAAGGCTAAGCCCCTTTGCTGTCCACCTGAAATTATCACAACATTGTTAAACGACTATACTCCAATATAAAATTAAGTTTTGTAAAAAATTATATGCATCTGTTCAAACAGAGTGGCTGGATTCCCAGCAGCTGGAACTGAGTGTTAACAGGCTTTATTTTTTGAGGGGACTTAGAATTAATACTTTTTTATGAAACAAATGAAAATAGAATGTTGTTGAAGTGAAGGCCCACTGCAAGAGCATGAAAGGGGGGCCTTTAGGAAGACGCGAAAAACAAAGTGTTTGACAGCTGCAGCTCTTATAACCAGCCAGGGGAGAAAGAGCAAATAGCCGCCTGCTACAAAAGACACGGCAAAGCTACTGCTCTCCAAGTTGCTGAATAAAGGCGATGCCTGGACGAACGCGCCTCCAAACCTTGGAAGATGTATGACTCTGGGATTTCAGGGTTTTCCAAAAATACACGAAATGCAGAAAAACTTCTCTCCTTTGCCAAAACACGTCGGCCTTTTGTTTACATTACATTTTCCCCTTCTATATGTTGAAAATAATAAGACCCCTCACAGCATTGATAAGATTGAACGAAGGGGAAGGCAAGTGGGAGGCAGCTCAGTCAATTCTGTCTTGAAATCTTCTTTCACACCTCTCTCTGAAATGTAAATATGGACTCAATCCAGCTCTCCCGTCCCGAGGACTCTGGCTGAGGGCGGTCGGTATGGAAGTCATTTCCCTTCTAGGTGCAGTAGCTGCTTTCCACAGACTCAACAAAGACACGAAATATCATTAACATCTGATTCTGAAAGGTTGACAACTGCTTCTTTGTTGTACCCAGCAGTCTGGGAAAGTTGCTGCAGATGACTCTATCATGAGCAAAATTATACCTATTAGGCTCTGATAGGATATTGGAATATTTCTCCCACTTGTGCACAGCGTTGTAGCTTGAATATGCCTATTGTTTTTGCAGTATCCATTACATATTTTAAATGGCATGGAATGATCATATATGTAAACATTACTTCAGCTAAAGCTGAGTGATGCTTGGCAAAGCAAGAGAGGCTGTCTGACCTCCTTGGGCCTTGGTTTCAAAGAAAGAGGTGCCAACGGACTTTGGGGGGGTGTGGATTGTTACAGAAAGGAGTGAAATGGATGGACCAATGGGTGCCAGCATGTAAGAGAAATCTGGATCCCTTCTTTTGACATATACAGAAAGTTACAGGCCTCAAACTAGCTTCTCTACTTTGCAGCATACAGAAGGAGGAGGAAAGGCTTGCCTAAGGGTCTGAAATAGCAAGAAGGAAGAGTCTGGAAGGAAGGAGAGAAGGCTTACTGGGTGCAGCTTCAGGATTCATAAATAAAAAAGGAGGGGTGGAACCTCCAAATAAAAAAACACTTCTATAATACCCATTAATAATCACATACGCTAAGATAAAAGCAAGAATTCCAAACTGTTTTTTTAAGCATTGATGTTTTTCTTTCTGCCTTCAGAAGAGGAAATGGAATTAGCCTAAAAACATGAAATGGGCTGATTAAGAATTCTTTAAACTTCCTAGGGTGGTGAGGCATACAAATGGTGGCAATCTCTTCACTGTAGGCAGACTAGTGAGCAGAAGCACACGGGACATTAATGCTTCGAACAACCTGTAATCTTAATTGTTTATAGAGCTGAGTATAAGCCTTCACCCCAAGATCTAAGTCCTGGAGCCCTGGATTCATGTCAGAATGTTTATTGATATTTTCCTAAGAGACACTCTCAAAATTATCCCTGCATTTTACTCACCATTAGTCTACATTTAGAGTGCATTTTCTGCCTTCTTACATTAGACTTAGATTTCCTTGATAACCAGGAACATAAACACAGGGAATAAGGAATAAGTCATTAGGTGAAGAATTGGGGCCATACAGATAGACAACAAATTTCCTCTAGGCCAAATGTACAACCAAATGTTTATTGTGTTAAATAATTCTGTTTTCTTGATAGAGGGTTCACACTCAGTTTTAGGCTGAAAACTGGGCCTTAGGCAACCTTACAATAACAAACTAATGGCTGTTTACTGCTGTGGAAAGGAGCAAAATTGCTTCTTTAACTCTACTGAAGTTATTCTCCAGGAATGAAGTCAACAAACATACTTTTTAGCACTTACCCTGTTTAAGTTACTGTGCAAAGCAAACACAAGGTGCAAGAATATTACCCCCAACTAGACTATAAGCTTTAACTTACCAGCAAGGAAAGGAAAGTGAAGTCGCTCAGTCGTGTCCGACTTTTTGCGACCCCATGGACTGTAGCCTACCAAGCTCTGCTGACCATGGGATTTTCCAGGCAATAGTACTGGAGTAGATTGCCATTTCCTTCTCCAGGGGATCTTCCCGACCCAGGGATCGAACCCAGGTCTCCCGCATTATAGACAGACACTTTACCGTCTGAGCCAAAGTCAAACTGCAGCAAAATATTTAAATGATGAACAACAGTCATAACAAGACACTGGCACGTGAGCGATATAGACAACAGAGGCCAGTGGACATCAGAGACTGAAGAGATCCCATTAAGGAGATGGGAGAGGTTTGCACAAGTGAGGTTTGCCCACCAATGAAATCATTGCTACTTATCAGAATTAAAAGATTAGCAAAAGGTAGTAATGTTCTCCAGAACAGTATTTTACATAGTTTTCTTTAAGTCTGTCTGGCTTTTTTCTCAATTGAGATTTTAAAAAAAAAAAAAAGCCATTCTGCTTGTCAGTAGGCTGTCTCTTTTTAAAAACTAGAGACATCTTAATGATCGATCAATCCACTGACATTGAAAAGGATAAGCTACAGCACTAGCCATTTGGGGAAACTCAGCTATGCTGTCTCCTGCCTATTGTGTTGAAATGAGCTGGAGACAAGCTGTCCTCACTACAACCAAACACACTCCCGTGCACATCTGAACCTCGAGGTTCCAGACCTGCCAAGTTGTATTTTCTCTTTACGGAACTGCACACTCATTCACGTCCACACATGTGTGCATGCACACATACACAGACGCACACACACTGCATAATCTCGCTCAAGAAATATTGTGGCTACAGCCATTAAATGTAAATAGATGCTTTCTTCTATTAGTAACAGAAGAAAGTTTCCATTTCTCTCCCTTTTAAATGCAGACATTATTGAGTATATGCCAGAGTCCAATGGGTAAGCACCATACTTTCTAAAGATGTTATGAGTTTATTAGTCTCAAATAAAGGGTTATTGCACAGTAACTCTACAATTAGCTCAACCCACCCAAAGGACAATGGTGGCAGTGTTTCCCAAGAGTTGATGAGGATTCCAGGTGTTTTGAACTTGGGTGATTATTCTCGCAACTCCACCAACTAGTCAAGTGTAAAGAATTTGTTGTTTGTAATGTCCAAAGCAGGGCAGTATCTAAATTATTTGGAAAGTGTTTTGCAACTTATTAACTCTTAACAGGTGTGAAACAGAACAGTGCGAAATCACCAATTTATTACTCAACCGAGCCTGCCCTAAACAGGGAGAATTGTACAAAAATCTACTGCAGTTCAGAGGAAATAACTCAAGGAGTTTGTAAATCTTCACCAGTTCTTAAGCAATCTAGTCACATTTAGGAGATCATAACACTCACTGATCTCTTTTCCATGAAATGAAATCTGAGCTAAATTCCATTAACACCTCTTCCCTAAGTCGACGTTTCTCTGCCCCTTGGCTCTCTCCTCTTTGGAGCTGTTTCTCAAACTTCGGGTGGGAGGAATCCAACCTGGGGAGCAAAGATGATATGGGATTCCACTTGGAAGAGGACTTCACCCACCTTTGCTCCTGATAAAAAGCTGCTTTCACAAATCCAGTCAATTGATTTCTTTGTCATGCTGGATGAAAGGATCTCCTAGAATCCTTAGGATACTAACACGTCTCTTGATACCTCTCTGAAAAAAAGTATTCCATGTCTTCTCATCAACCTTTTCCCCATTCTTGGAATCTCCGGGCATCGGAATAAAACTACCCTAGATATCACCTCTTGTACCTAGGAAGCCAAACAGAACTTTCCTCCATCTCTCATCTTCACTAGTTTGCTCAAGGCTGAAATGAAATGCACAGATTCAAAAGGTCAAGCAGTAGCAAAATTATAAACTCACCCAGCCTGGCCTATGCAATTAGTATATAAAAGAGCAATGATTAAAGATAAAGGGTAGTTTGTAATGTTTAAAACTGACTAAAGCGGAAAAGCATGTGAACTTTTAAAGACAAGTTATAACAAGGATTTGATATATTACATTAGGATCAAGTAGTGTCTCATGTATTTAGCAGCCAGTAGTTATACACCAGAAAGGAAGTTAGAACCCAAAGCCCTATAATGCAGGAGGAGGGTACCTGCTTAGTTTATTTTCTCAGATTAAATATCCAGCCCTAGAATGATGTAATCATAATTGACATTTTAATAACAATCCAGGCAGAATACCTTTTGCAAGTTGGATAATATACAGTTATTTGATACTATGGGTAATAAAATTGTATTTAAAATACCGTATATGCCAAAGAAAAAGAAAGCTTCTTCTTAAAGTGAAAGTGAAGTCGCTCAGTCGTGTCCAACTCTTTGGGACCCCATGGACTGTAGCCTACCAGGCCCGCCCTCGCCCCTGAGCCGCAGCCGGTGGCAGCGTGCGGTCAGTGTCTGGACCGCCTTGCTGGAGAGCGTTGTCCCCAGGATGTCGAGCCTCAGGGTCAGACTTGGAAGACGGATCTGTCGAGGACGGATGGCGGAAGATGGGCGGACAGCTCGCCGGCCCGGATTCTCCAGGCAAGAATACTGGAGTGGGTTGCCATTTCCTTCTCCAGGGGATCTTCCCAACCCAGGGATCGAACCCAGTTCTCCAGCATTCCAGGCAGACACTTTAACCTCTGAGCCACCAGGGAAGCCCATAGATGCCAAAGAAAAAGAAAGCTTCTCCTTAAAAGAAGACCTCAACCAGGAAAAAAACAAACACACACCCTCTAATTTTTTCCGTAAGAAACTCTCATATTTTAAACCCAGTGAAGGGATGATAAGATGCTTTCTTATCTAATTACAATGCAGTTTTCTATTTGCCTTACGTTGGTTTAAGTACAAGCTTTCTAAAAGTTTCCATACATAACACAGGAAGGCACATACACACATAAAAAACCATGATTACCTATGCCAGAAGCTCTGGAAAGTGGAAAAAATAGTACCTAATATAGAGAGAGCAGAGAAGAAAAAATGAGCATCAGCATCTTTGACTTCAAATACCTCATATGTATAAAGCATCTTCACTGTCTGTAGGATGCAGATTCAAATGCAATGGTGATGGTTATAACTACGATAATAATTACAACTGTAAGATGGTCACAGTTTATTAAATATTCTCATCTGATCAGCAAAACAGAGAAGGTGGTCTTCTCTCCATTTTAGTTTTTTTAATGTATTTTTAAGTGGGGAGGATAATTGCTTTAAATGCAGTATTGGTTTTCTGCCATACAACAACGTAAATCAATCACAAGTATACATATATATCCCCTCCCTCTTAAACTTCCCTCCCACTTCTCACCCCATCCCACCCCTCAGGTTGCCACAGAGCACTGGGCGGAGCTCCCTGTGCTACGCAGCAACTTCCCGTTGGTTATACATTTTACATGTGGTAATGGACATGTATTAGTGCTACTTTTGCAATTTGTCCCACCCTTCTCCCCATTTTAAAGATGATGAAAGAGTCAGGTAGCCTAGCAATTCTCAGGCCTCCATGAACAGTCAGTGATGCAGCTGAGATTGTCACCCTAAACTTCCAACTCCTGGTCCAGCACTCTCCCCACCATACCCTGCTGTGTATCCTCTCCATAAAAATGAAAAACGCGTTCCAGGATTCCCAGTCTCTGCCATTACAGCAGCTCATGAGAAGCTTTGAAAGAACTGGGCACTTCCCACTCTGTGCGATTTGACTTCTCACCTGTCCAGAGCCTGTCAAGGGTCTACTCTGCTCTGTGACAATTTGAAAGATGGAAGGTGTTTCAAGTGCTCTATCCTAGGCAAGCTCAAGCATCCCTTGAAGCCCATTTCTCAAAATAGAAGTTAAGTAATATACAGCTGTTTTCTTCCTGTAGGCCTGGACACCACTAGCCACCCTCCCCTCCAAAAAATAATCTGGGTCCATATGAGATGTGAAATTTTGGCTGCCTGCTGTTTGTATTTTCCTGTCCTACTATTTAACAGCAAATGATGCAAAAAAGTAGTCACTTCTCAGAGAACCCCATGGTATCTTTAGATACAGTCAATTCATACAAACCAACCTCTAAACATTTAATTTTTGCTGTGTACTGGCAACCCTCTTCCACGACCACCAACATAAAAAGGCAAATTTCTCCTCTCTTACCCCTTACCTCCTACTGGATCTAACCAATCAGAAATCTCAGTCACACCTAAGTCTCACTCAGCCTCACTCCCCAATCTCTGACTGCCCCATCTAATCGGCTTCCAGAGATTTGTTTTGTTTGTTGACAATGCGTCATAAATTTCAGTGATTCAGCCCTTCCTCTCCAACTCCATGCAGAGAAATAACCCTCTATGGGTTTGCCACATTTGTTCGCAGTGGGTCTTCTGAGCAAAGGACAGGTTTAAAAGCTGAAAGCTTAGAAAGATAGGGATAGACTTAGAGATGCCTCTCTCTAGAGGCATTTATTTACATCCCAGGATACAAACTTACAGAGGCCTTTCCTCCCTCTCCTGATATATAATGAATAATCTCTCTCTGGAAAGGAGATGAAAAATAAAGTAGTTCAGCTCAGTTCAGTCACTCAGTCATATCCGACTCTTTGCAACCCCATAAACTGCAGCATGCCAGGCCTCCCTGTCCATCACCAACTCCCAGAGTTCACTCAGACTAACGTCCATCGAGTCAGTGATGCCATCCAGCCATCTCATCCTCTGTCGTCCCCTTCTCCTTCTGCCCCCAATCCCTCCCAGCATCAGTCTTTTACAATGAGTCAACTTTTCGCACGAGGTGGCCAAAGTACTGAAGTTTCAGCTTTAGCATCAGTCCTACCAAGGAACACCCAGGACTGATCTCCTTTAGAATGGACTGGTTGGATCTCCTTGCAGTCCAAGGGATTCTCAAGAGTCTTCTCCAACACCATAGTTCAAAAGCATCAATTCTTGGGTGCTCAGCTTTCTTCACAGTCCAACTCTCACATCGATACATGACCACTGGAAAAACCATAGCCTTGACTAGACAGACCTTTGTTGGCAAAGCAATGTCTCTGCTTTTGAATATGCTATCTAGGTTGGTCTTTCCTTGAGAAACCTATATGCAGGTCAGGAAGCAACGGTTAGAATTGGACATGGAACAGCAGACTGGTTCCAAATAGGAAAAGGAGTACGTCAAGGCTGTATATTGTCACCTTGCTTATTTAACTTATATGCAGAGTACATCATGAGAAACACTGGACTGGAAGAAGCACAAGCTGGAATCAAGATTGCTGGGAGAAATATCAGTAACCTCAGATATGCAGATGACATCACCCTGATGGCAGAAAGTGAAGAGGAACTAAAAAGCCTCTAGATGAAAGTGACAGTGGAGAGTGAAAAAGTTGGCTTAAAGCTCAACATTCAGAAAACGAAGATCATGACATCTGGTCTCATCACTTCATGGGAAATAGATGGAGAAACAGCAGAAACAGTGTCAGACTTTATTTTGGGCTCCAAAATCACTGTAGATGGTGACTGCAGCCATGAAATTAAAAGATAAGGTAGGGACCTTATAAAACTTCAGTGTCCTCAAAGTCGGGGTCTGCCCCTGTGGCACACCCTGTTACACATGACGGTAACACCCCCCACTCTAGTCACACTGTGGACAGAACTGGACACCCTGGTGTACAGAACACATTAGGATGCTGCCCTGGCTATCGATTTTGCTGTAATAAAGCATCTGTCACTAATCCTGGGTCTTCTCTCTTCTGTCAGTATTTGTCTGTGAAACTGCAGCAGATGAACTTGTTAACTTTCAAGTAAGATACAATTCAGATCCTTCACATTTTTGGACTTAGCGCCTACTGCCAACGCCTCAGTTTCGGTCAGGACTATCTGCTTCCAGATTTCCTCTAATTCTCCTCAATGGTCTCCCACCTTCATTCTCTCTCTTCTTCTGAATATTTCTTCCTTTCAGTCATCACAATGATCTTCTAAAACCCCTGTAATGTTCACTCTTCCTTGCTCCTCTCCCTTTTGGATGATCATTCACTTTGGGAGAAAGAAAATATTAACTTTCTTAGCACAGACTTGCACCACTTGAGCCCTCTCTAACATTTTCATCAATGCTCTCCCAAGCTCCATCGTCCTCTCTGCCTGGAATGCCCTCATCCACCAGTATCCCCAACCCATCACATCATCAAGGCTACCAGATGAATGTCTACTCAGTATCTCATTGCATGCACTGTGCTAAGTAGCTTTGTTCAGTTCAGTTCAGTCGCTCAGTCATGTCCGACTCTTTGCAACCCCATGAATCGCAGCACACCAGGCCTCCCTGTCCATCATCAACTCCCGGAGTTCACTCAGACTCACATCCATCGAGTCCGTGATGCCATCCAGCCGTCTCATCCTCGGTCGTCCCCTTCTCCTCCTGCCCCCAATCCCTCCCAGCATCAGAGTCCTTTCCAATGAGTCAACTCTTCACATGAGGTGGCCAAAGTACTGGAGTTTCAACTTTAGCATCATTCCCTCCACAGAAATCCCAGGGCTGATCTCCTTCAGAATGGACTGGTTGGATCTCCTTGCAGTCCATGAGACTCTCAAGTGTCTTCTCCAACACCACAGTTCAAAAGCATCAATTCTTTGGCAATCAGCTTTCTTCACAGTCCAACTCTCACATCCATACATGACCACTGGAAAAAACCATAGCCTTGACTAGATGGACCTTTGTTGGCAAAGTAATGTCTCTGCTTTTCAATATGCTATCTAGGTTGATCATAACTTTTCTTCCAAGGAGTAAGCGTCTTTTAATTTCATGGCCACAGTCACCATCTGCAGTGATTTTGGAGCCCCAAAATATAAACTCTGACACTGTTTCCACTGTTTCCCCATCTATTTCCCATGGAGTGATGGGACCAGATGCCATGATCTTTGTTTTCTGAATATTTAGCTTTAAGCCAACTTTTTCACTCTCCTCTTTCACTTTCATCAAGAGGCTCTTTGGTTCTTCTTCACTTTCTGCTGTAAGGGTGGTGTCATCTGCATATCTGAGGTTAATATTTCTCCTGGCAATCTGGATTACAGCTTGTGCTTCTTCCAGCCCAGCGTTCCTCATGATGTACTCTGCATAGAAGTTAAATAAACAGCCTTGATGTACTCCTTTTCCTATTTGGAACAGTCTGTTGTTCCATGTCCAGTTCTAACTGTTGCTTCCTGACCTGCATACAGATTTCTCAAGAGGCAGTTTAGGTGGTCTGTTATTCCCATCTCTCTCAGAATTGTCCACAGTTTATTGTGATCCACACAGTCAAAGGCTTTGGCATAGTCAATAAAGCAGAAATAGATGTTTTTCTGGAACTCTCTTGCTTTTTCCATGATCCAGTGGATGTTGGCAATTTGATCTCTGGTTCCTCTGCCTTTTCTAAAACCAGCTTGAACATCTGGGAGTTCACACTTCATGTATTGCTGAAGCCTGGCTTGGAGAATTTTGAGCATTACTTTACTAGCATGTGAGACGAATGCAATTGTGCGGTAGTTTGAGCATTCTTTGGCATTGCCTTTCTTTGGCATTGGAATGAAAACTGACCTTTTCCAGTCCTGTGGCCACTGCTGAGTTTTCCAAATTTGCTGGCATATTGAGTGCAGCACTTTCACAGCATCATCTTTCAGGATTTGAAACAGCTGAACTGGAATTCCATCACCTCCACTAACTTTGTTTGTAGGGATGCTTCCTAAGGCCCAATTGACTTCACATTCCAGGATGTCTGGCTCTAGGTGAGTGATCACACCATCGTGATTATCTGGATCGTGAAGACATTTTTTGTACAGTTCTCCTATGTATTCTTGCCACTTCTTGATATCTTCTGCTTCTGTTAGGTCCCTACCATTTCTGTCCTTTATTGAGCTCATCTTTGCATGAAATGTTCCCTTGGTATCTCTAATTTTCTTGAAGAGATCTCTAGTCTTTCCCATTCTATTGTTTTCTTTTATTTCCTGGCATTGATTGCTGAGGAAGGCTTTCTTATCTCTCCTTGCTATTCTTTGGAATTCTGCATTCAAACGGTATATCTTTCCTTTCCTCCTTTGCTTTCACTTCCCTCTTTTCACAGCTATTTGTAAGGCCTCCTCATACAGCCATTTTGCTTTTCTACATTCCTTTTTTGGGGATGGTCTTGCTGCCTGTCTCCTATACAATGTCACGAACCTCTGTCCATAGTTCATCAGGCACTCTGTCTATCAGATCTAGTCCCTTAAATCTATTTCTCACTTCCACTCTATAGTCATAAGGGATTTGATTTAGGTCATACCTGAATGGCCTAGTTGTTTTCTCCACTCTCTTCAATTTCAGTCTGAATTTGGCAATAAGGAGTTCATGATCTGAGCCACAGTCAGCTCCTGGTCTTGTTTTTGCTGACTGTGTAGAGCTTTTCCATCTTTGGCTGCAAAGAATATAATCAATCTGATTTCGGTGTTGACCATCTGGTGGTGTCCATGTGTAGAGTCTTCTCTTGTGTTGTTGGAAGAGGGTGTTTGCTATGACCAGTGTGTTCTCTTGGCAGAAGTCTATTAGCCTTTGCCCTGCGTCATTCTGTACTCCAAGGCAAATTTGTCTGTTACTCCAGGTGTTTCCTGACTTTCTACTTTTGCATTCCAGTCCCCTATAATGAAAAGGACATCTTTTTTTGGGTGTTAGTTCTAGAAGGTCTTGTAGGTCTTCACAGAACTGTTCAACTTCAGCTTCTTCAGCATTACTGGTCAGGACACAGACTTATATCACTGTGATATTGAATGGTTTGCCTTGGAAAGAAACAGAGATCATTGTGTCATTTTTGAGACTGCATCCAAGTACTGCATCTCAGATTCTTTTGTTGACTATGATGGCTACTCCATTTCTTCTGAGGGATTCCTGCCCACAGTAGTAGATATAATGGCCATCTGAGTTAAATTCACCCATTCCAGTCCATTTTAGTTCGCTGATTCCTAGAATGTCGACGTTTACTCTTGCCATCTCCTGTTTGACCACTTCCAATTTGCCTTGATTCATGGACCTCACATTCCAGGTTCCTATGCAATATTGCTCTTTACAGCATCGAACCTTGCTTCTATCTCCAGTCACATCCACAGCTGGGCATTGTTTTTGCTTTGGCTCCATCCCTTCATTCTTTCTGGAGTTATTTCTCCACTGACCTCCAGTAGCATATTGGGCACCTACAAACCTGGGGAGTTCATCTTTCAGTATCCTATCATTTTGCCTTTTCATACTGTTCATGGGGTTCTCAAGGCAAGAATACTGAAGTGGTTTGCCATTCCCTTCTCCAGCGGACCACATTCTGTCAGACCTCTCCACCATGACCTGCCCATCCTGGGTGGCCCCACATGGCATGGCTTAGTTTCATTGAATTAGACAAGGTTATGGTCCGTGTGATCAGATTGCTTAGTTGTCTGTGATTATGGTTTCAGTCTGTCTGCCCTCTGATGCCCTCTCTCAGTGCCTACTGTCTTACTTGGGTTTCTCTTACCTTGGACATGGGGTATCTCTTCATGGGTGCTCCAGCAAAGAGCAGCCACTACTCCTTACCACAGACATGGGGTAGCTGCTCCTTGCATTGGTAAGTGGTTTCTTTACCCCTAGTGCCACCTGGGAAGCCCAGTATCTCAATACCCAAATCAGATACTACCTCCCCTGGGAAGCTTTCTCAAACTCCCCAGAATATCTCTTTTCTTCCTTCATCTGGAACACCGAGTGTATGGCTCACACGACACACTAACGAATATTCTCTGCTCACAGGTTGCTGTGATCCACTGGATTGTGACCCCTCTCGCATTAACGTGTATTCCATCCACACCCCCCACCATAATGCAGAATGTGCATTCTGTTAACAATTGTTGAATTAACAAATACACAAAAGAGCAATCGTTGAAACGTTTTCAGAGACCTCAGTTCTCATTCTTGCCTCATCTACTTGGGCCTCTGCCCTCCCCCCAAATCCTTGATGATTTCCAACGAAGTCACACACAGCATCTTCACAGGCTCAGTGGGCACCTGGCAAAGAATGACAAGCGAGGCAGCTACTGTGCTTTTCCTTACAAAGTGCACTTCACGTTTCACACTTCCACCGCCTCTTCGACCACAGCCCTCCCTCTCTCACCAAAATGAAAGCAGTCTCGGAGATTTGGAAAACAGCTCTCAGAATAACAGTTAAGTTAGATAACTGAGTCACGTCTGAAACGTTTAAGGCTTTTGTTTGTTAACATTTTATTTACAAAGACATAATGACTCCTTCTCCCACTCTGTCAAGAAAATGAAGCTATTTCTTCGAGGAATCCAATCCTATCTTCTAGATTTCAAATCTGAAGTATCAGTGGGTTTGATGAACCTGATTTTTAAGCAAGAAGATCAGCCTGTTTGGTTTCATTGCTGGCTGACAAAGAAAGAATAATTTTCACTGGAAAAATGATGAATGAGGCCACCAATCATGAAGGTAAAAACAGAGCAAAGATAGAGAAACTGAAAATAAGGGGAGGATATCAGGTAACATTTTCATTGGGACTGAAATTTTAATTGGGAGGATAAGTGTTCATTACAGACTTTGTCCCTGGAATACTTGGCTCAGAGATTGCAATGAGTGTTAAAATCATTACCGAATGGCCTCAATCTAAACAAACACCCACCTTTTCCATTTCACACTGAGATAAAATTACTTTGCTGTGTACAACTGAAAAAAAAAAAAAAAACCTGGGGTTGTCAGCTTCTCCTTTCCCAGAGGGGTTGTGAAATCTTTTTCTTTTTCTCCTTATTCCTCTGCTTTTCAAATTTAGATGGAAGTCTTCTGAGAAAGTTTTCTGTCAAGCACTTAGACAAGTACCTGACTTAAGTGACACGACTATTTCTGCCCAGCACAGGACCGATTTTCCATGTGAGCACACACACAGCCATGCCGTCTAAGCAGAGGAAGCTCTGACCAGCACCTTACAAGCACTTGATGTTCAGTTGCTAAGTCGTGTTTGACCTTTTTATGACCCTGTGGACTGTAGCCCACCAGGCTCCTCTGTCCATGGGATTTCCCAGGCAAGAATACTGGAGTGGATTGCCATTTCCTTCTCCAGGGAGTACTCCTGACCCAGGAATTGAACTGCATCTCCTGCACTGGCAGATGGATTCTTTATCCCTGAGCCACCAGGGAAGCCAACTTAGCACAGGAGAAGCAGCCAGTTTAGCGGGAGAGAACAAAGCACCAGGAACTGACAAAGAAGATGGTACCTAAGACGCAGGAAAGGAGTGATTTCATTGGGAGAAATGCCCCTCCTATATTTTCAGTCACTCTGGCTGTCTGGCTCATTCCTAACTGACAGATCAGGAAATGCAAAGGCTTTCTTCAGCCGCGATCATTAGCATGCAGGAACCTGAGGGCTTTGTGCCTAGAGCAACTTTTTATTATAAAGAAGATAAAAATGATGTATTGTGTATTATATTCCATCAGCAGAGATCATGAAGATCATAATACATGAAATACAGCCTTGCCTCACCCCACCTATCAGTAGATAGATTGCACAGTGCAGTTCCAGGGCTACAGCTTGCCTTCCTTCTCATTTTATTTTTCAAGAAAGGCACATAATGAAACCTGTAAAGCAAATCACTCAAAAGAGTGATTGGAAACAAATTAAAACGAGTAGTGTTTAAATAATTAACACCTGCCAAATGAGGAAGAAGGGCCTTATTGCTGATATTAAATCACATCCTTTAATGCCTGAAACAGATGACAGTAAGTAATTCCAAACAGTCAAGACAAGAAGCTAATTTTTAGTTCTTGGAAAGTTGAATGAGTTTCAATAAAATTGACCAAAAAAACAACACCCAAATTTATAAAGTCTCATTTTGATTTAGTTAATTCTACTGCAGAAAGCTAGGCTTACATTAAACTCTTTCTTTGGTTTAATATACTATAAATGAACAGCTTTAAGTCAAGGTTTAAAATATATTCATTATTCAGTGAGCTAATGATGTATGTTCCACCTGGTTGCTGTTGAGTCTTGTGTGTAAAAAAAAAAATTGAGGATAGTGTCTTATTACCAAGAAAAAATACTAGACTTGCCAAGTTTCCAGTCAATAAATATAACTCACAATAGGGCTGCCAGATAGGCAAAGAAGGATGCCCCCCTGCCTGCCCACCCACCCACCAGCAGAAGGATATCAAAAGAGGAGTATTATCCTACTTTGGGCCAAAACTAAAAATTTCAGCACTAAGCAAATAATTCTTAAGTCTATCAATGCTTGAAGAAAAAAAAAAAAAAACTGTAACATGGCTGGGTTTAACAAGTAACTAATGAAAACTCCAGCAGCTCTTTGCATTCCTATCTCACCTGGGGCTTTATGCCCAATCACTGAACTAGACTTGAGTGACAGTCTTCATGGCCAAGGGCTCCCTTGGAACTCAACCCCTCGTGCTGCAACAGTGGGAACTACAGAGAAGTCCTTGGCTCCGAAGTTCACCACTTTGCCTGCCTAACCCTGCCTCTATACTAAGCAACAGTGGGACTATCTGTGGTCATGTTTCAGACCTCATTCTGTTATTTTTAAAATTTTACTGAAGTACAGTGCTGGAGAAGACTCTTAAGAGTCCCTTGGACTGATGAAACCTGTCAATTATAAAGGAAATCAACCCTGAATATTCATGGAAAGGACTGATGCTGAAGCTGAAGCTCCAATACTTTGGCCACCTGATGCAAGCAGGCAACTCACTGGAAAAGACCCTGATGCTGGGAAAGATTGAGGGCAAGAGGAGAAGGGGAGAGGGTGACAGAGAAGGAGATTGTTGGATGGCATCACCCAATCAATGGACTTGAGTTTGAGCAAACTCCAGAAGATAGTGAAGGACAGGGAAGCCTGGCGTGCTGCAGTCTGTGGGGTCACAAAGGGTTGGACACAACTTAGTGACTGAACAACAATGGTTGCTTTACAATGTTGTGTTCCTTTCTGCTGTACAGCAAAGCGCATCAGCCACCTGTATACATATACCCCTTCTTTTTGGATTTCCTTCCCAGTTAGGTCACCACAAAGCACCGCGCAGAGCTCCCTGTGCTGCACAGCAGGTCTGCGTTAGTTATGTTTATACACAGTATTGTATGCATCTCAATTCCAATCTTTCATCTGTTCTCTACTGTGGGGCCCTAAATGGGAAACCTTGAAAAAAGAAGGGCTAGCTTTGCGGTTTAGAGCTAAGATGGCGCCTGGCAGACGAGATGAGGGCGTGGCCTAAGTTTGTTAAAACTTTTGATTGGCTCTCTTGATTTCTGAGCACGTGGACAGCGCGTGATCACCATAGACTCTTGTTACAATGAAGCATATGACGACTTGACCTTTAACGTGATTGGTGCAACTATGGCGTGATCACCAGACTCTTATTACAATGAAGCACATGACGACTTGAACTTTAAGGTGATTGGTGCAACTATGGTATATTAAGATTTGACCTTTAACGTGATTGGTGCAACTATGGCATATTACAATTTGACTTTTAACGTGATTGGTCCAACCCTTGCAAAACCCCCTTGCTTGCCTATATAAACCAAGAGTTTGTGGCAATAAAGCGGAACTGCTTAGAGGGAACCCCTGTCTCGTCTGATTGTCTCTTGCTCACCGAGGGGCTGGGTTGGCGGACAGCAGGCTCACCTCTCCTCGGGACCCCTTGGCTTTGCTGAGGGAAGTTCCACTGCCTCTCTCTTTCTGCGGAGCGCCCCCCGCACTCTACATCTGTGTCTCTGTTTCTGCTTTGTAAATAAGATCATCTATACCCATCTTTTCAGACAGTCTTCATGACCAAGGGCTCCCTTCCAGCTCAGCCCCTTGGGCTGAAAGAGTAGAGGACTACAGTGAAGTCCTTGGCTCCGAAGTTCACCACTTTGCCTAACGCTGCCTCCAAACTAGGCAGAAGTGAGACTGTCAGTGGTCATGTTTCATTTCTCATTCTGTTTTGTGGAGGCTGATGAGGAAAAATAAGAGATGGTAATGATGCTAACTCCCCTTCACGTTAATGGTAACATTTATTTTAATTAGAGTTGATGTTGTAACCACCTGCCTATCAATCAGTGAGGTTCCTTGACAACACAGATGCTTTATATTAAAACAGGTTTAAAATACAACCATTCTGCACCTTTGATGGTCCACTTTGGGCTTCCCAGGTGGCACTAGTGGTAAAGAACCTGCTTGCCCAATGAAGGAGTTGCAGGAGATGCAGGTTTGATCCCTGAGTCAGGAAGATCCCCTGGAGGAGGGCATGGAAACCCACTCCAGTATTCTTACCTGGAGAATCCCATGGACAGAGGAGCCTGGTGGGCTACAGTCCACAGGGCTACAAAGAATGGAACACAACTGAGGCAACTTAGCACGCACGCAATGGTCCACTCTTAAGTGTCTCGGCTATTTGATAGGTTTGTTTGTTTCTCCCCAAACCAAACAAGGGCATTGTCTCCAACAAGAACGACCTACTTATAAAAATCTTAGCCTTGTTAGGATCAGGACAATGACAATGCTTATGACATGAGAAGCCATAAGCTTGTTTTGCTGTTCATTCCTAGAGCATCTTTTGAGAGAAGTTATCTTCTGATCTAAAGGCATGTTCCCCAGAAAATGAGTTGGCGCTGGCTGACCTATAATCAGAAGTCTTTGGTAATCTGATTACTCTGGGGAAAAAATATGACAAGAACTCCCTCCTATTTTTCTTCTTTTGTAAAACCAAAACTTTTAAAACAATAACATTTTAAACATTTGGAGATTGTGTTCTTGGCAGGAGACCACAGTTCTCCAATGAAACAGTTCCAACTAAAGTTCCTCATTGACCACAGAGTCTGAACAGTGTATCTTCCCCCAAGACCCAAGCATACTTTTTTCCTCCTATCAGGACAGGTTCACAAACACTATACAAAACCCTGATATATGAGAATAGTCCCATAAAATAGATGAACAGACAAGTGAGCTACCTAAATTAAACTACAAGTCAATTAGAGCTTTCAAGCTAGCCTTCATTTTCTTTCCCTTATACACTGGTGACTCAGATGGTAAAGAATCTGCCTGCAATGCAGAAGACCCGGGTTCCATCCCTGACTTGGGAAGATCCCCTGGAGAAGAGAATGGCTACCACTCCAGTATTCTTGCTTGGAGAATTCCAGGGACAGAGGAGTCTGGCAGGCTACAGCCCATGGAGTCGCAGAGTCAGACACAACTGAGCGAATAACACTTTCACTTTCACTTAGTAAATGCATCGTTATTCATCATATTCTGTGGATCACTATCTGAGGTCGAACCTGAGATTTTCCTTTGGGACTTGTATCAAAAAGCATGAAGGCATTTGAAGTTAGGAGATGCGGGTTTCTTTCCATCCTCACCACAAAATTCACAGATTACATAATGTCAGTGATGACTTCGTTTTTCTGGTGTGTAAAGTCAGTACAATTCCATCTACATTATCCACATCAATGTTACAAGGTTACAACGACAACTAGGAAAAGGAAAAATACATTTTAAAAGTAAGAGAGAAAGAAGGGTAGGGGAGAATGAAAGGGAAAGAAAGGGAAAGAAAGCAGGAGGGAGAGAAGGGGAAAAAAAGAAGAGGGAAAGAAGGGGCGGGGGAGACCGATCCACAAATACATCCAATACCGCATATTTGAGCAGTGTGCTTCAGTAAATAGAAACAGTGGCCATTTGGATTAACTGAAACCAATTAAAACTAGCTGAGGGTCATTGTCATACTGATATAATTTCAGTTCCCAACATGGAAATTTGTAATTTTCAAGTTTCATGTTTGCGATTCCAAAGAGGGCAAGCTCTGGAGTAGACAGAATGAAATGAGATGCCATCACACTTCATTTATTGTATTGCTGACTAATTATTCCATGAGAGTCCTGCCAATGTGCTCTTTTAGAGGACAGTGAATTGGCATTGCCATAGTTTTCTGTTTAGCCCCAAAAAGTCTAAGACACATTCAGCCGTGAGGAGAGGAGACCTGTTAATTCTGCTTTCTTTATTAACAGCTTCAGCGGAGTTGCTTCTTCCACACAGGCCCTTCTTATGTCCAACCTCCTATTTTCATCTTTTCCCTTCATTCCATTCAGGTTAACTCACAGTGCAGCACAGTAGTTAAAGCTTGGCAATCACACAGACTGCATTCAGCCCCCAGATTTGTTATTCGCTAGCTGTATGACTTACAGAAATTACTCCATTCTTTCATTGAACAAATGTTTGCTGTTCATCTACCGTTACCAAGTACTGCTCCAGGAAAATTCAAGGGTGACAAGACTGCTGTCCCTTAGAGCTCACATACTGGTATTAACATACTCTGATCAACACCAAAAACAAAAATGAGTTTTAAAGAAAGAAAATCTGGGTCATTTACTTAGCTAGGAGACAGACCATAACAAGCACTCCATCAATGGGTTTCAAAATTATGTCACCACGGACAACAGCTGACACAGGAAACTCTGTCTTGTTCCTTTTCTCTCTCTGAAGAGCATTAGGAGTTATATAACCGTGACTTTCATTTGAAGTGACTGAGTCAGACATACATCCAAAAGAACAACCTCAGCTGTTAGCAAAGATTTTCTCTTTCTGACCACTGCTGAAAACCCCAGCATCTCCAACAGGTCTTGACTCAAAGTGCTGCTCTATATTTGTTCAAAAAGTAAATAAATATACTAAAAATTGCCTACAACGTCACTGGAATCATAGGTCTACTGAAGTACAGCTAATGGATGTTTTGGTGGTTAGGGGAGTCCCTTGGCCCCGAATCACAAATCTCTGCCTGAATTCTGGCATGTCTAATATCCCAAATGATAGACAATTCACTCTAGCATATCAAATATTGTTTTCAGGTTTTTTGGTTGAGGTTCTTCCAAATATGGAAAGATCTGTAACCCCCAATACCTTAAACAAGAGACTCAAAAAAGACAAGAAAGCCGGTGTTGCCACATTTCCTTTGTTCTCTAAACAAATACGTCTCAAACTTTAGCCACATCAGGACCACCTGGAAGATGTGCAGATTGTGGAGCCCACACTTCCAGGGTTTCCAGCTCAGCAGCTCTAGGTGAGGTCCATGAATTTGCATTTCTAACTAATGCTGATGCCACTGGTCAGGAAAACCACTTTGAAATTCTTTACCAACTGAGCTCTCAGGGAAGCCCCTGAGAATCACAACTGATGAAAAAACAAAAACAAAAACCTCTGCTACAGCCCTTCACACTTTCACCCTACATTTGCCTCAGTTGACTTTATCAGGAAATGATTGCATTTACTCCCTGAATTTACAAACTTGAAAGTTATGCTCCGGGAGTATGGGCAAGTTTTACGTTTTAGTTCCATAATGAAATCTAGGCTTCAGCATCATTAACCAATCTGCTTCATAATGAAAATTAATTATTATGGTCATTAGACTAAATGGTTTCTGTCATCTGCAAAGACATAATTGGTACAGAAAATTGTTTCACAAGTATGAAATAATCAATCAGCAAAGGCTGGCTGTACCCATGCTTTTTTTCTCTACCATCTTCCAATGGACCTACCCAGAAGTTACTGAAAATGGGAAGAGCTCATTTTAAGAAGGGATGGCATGGGTGGCTTTAACAAGGAATGGAAGGTGTGTGGCATATGCATTCTAAAATACACAACTTCAGCTTCAGAGTGCACTTTTCATAATTCCAGGGGAAAGCCAAAACCATAGGGAGACCCCTGAGATGGGACAGGAAGGAAACACTTTCTCACCAAGGCACACGACAAAAAAGACAACCTTCCTCAGATGTAAACTAATATAAGACATGACAGTAGAAAAGATGGTAATGAAAAGTCAACAGAGGAGGCAAGGCATGATTGAAAAACACATAATTGAAATGTCAGAAATAAAACCATGAGACACTTAGGGGAAAGAGTTTTGGGAGAACACCTATTCTATGGACTCACCAATATAGGTCCCATCGCCTCCATTCATGCTGCTAAGCGTGCTTCTTCTGACACCTACACCTCTGCTGGGAATGGGGAATACCAGAGGAACCATGCTTGGCAATCAATATCCTTCAACAGTTCAAAACTGCTTTTCATTGTTTAAAATTTTTGTTGGAGTATAGTTGCCTTTCAATGTCATGTTAGTCTCTACTATACAGCAAAGTGAATCAGCTATACATATACATATAAATATATATCCCCTTTTTTGGATTTCCTTTGGTTTCTAAGACTCAACCTACTTGGAACTAGACTATGCCTCTAAGGCTATTTTCTTGCTTTCTGAATATACAAATCTATCAAGTTATTTATTGAACATTTATTTAGCACCTATTTCTGTAGGGTGCAAAATTTTAAAAGCATTTACTGATGACTGGGATAGGGAAAAGAGACAAGGTTATAAAAGAAATAGAAATTTTGTTTTCTATGCTTAAGAGTTTAAAATCTGGTTGGAGAGACAAAAATAAACAAAACTAATTACATCAGAACAATACTAATTCACATATCTCCCAGTAAAAATATAAAAGCAATTTAATAGGAGAAATATTTTTCTTTATGGATTAGCATGAGGCAACATCAAATGCACACTCAGATGCATCTGTGGGTACAGATAAGTATTCCTATGAATGAGAAGCTGATTTTGACCCCAATATATTCACAAAACAAATGGATGTTGACATATGCAAAGATGACTGCGATCATTTTAAGCTGATAAATAAATTACTAAATTAAGCAGCCTCAATCAAGCATTATTTGTAGGGGTATCATGCTACCAAAGTTTATCATGTTTGCTTTGAAGAAAAGTTCTTCATGCAGAAATGTGGCTAATTGGATATTGTTCTAAATAATATCAGATGTAGAAGGTAGCAATTTAGGGAAGATTGCTCCTAGGATACCAATATTGAACAAACATGTAATAATAATGGCCCAGCAGGAATCCAAAAATAGGGTCAGCCATTCTCCATATGCTTCCCTCCCTCCCATGAGGAGCTAAGAGAGGATGTATTGAACCCAAGACAACTGAGCCATGTGCTTTCCATTGTGAGCCCCTTCTTGCCCTGCTTGCAGTGTAAGCACTTGACATTTTTATGAGTTGCTTCATCAGTACCAACCAGAAAAAGACTTTAATACAGAGTGCGCGGTGAACATGCAAAGTCAGTCTTCATTAGATGAAGAAACTGATGCATCCATCTATCTCAGTGGGAGTTAGCTGCTTACACATATCTGACGGATTTGGCTGAGTGCAACTTTCTTTTTTCCAATTCCCATTGTTTATAACAAGTCTTTTATCATCTTGAAGTCTGAATTAACATTTCTGTCTCTACCAGTTCTGTTGTTTTTCCATTTGGCAAACTCTAGGTTTTTCCTGTTGTCTTCCCTTTGGGGCAAGAATTAGCATAGTTGTGCAATGTTTATGGTTTGCTGTTCCTTTATTTTTTGATGTCATCCTTGACGATGTCAAATCTTCCCTGAGTTGTACTGGGAAAGCCAAAGATTTCCATGAAGGGGGAGTTTGGGAACACAGAATATTCAATAGGAGCCTGAGGTTTTGCTGGTGAAATTGTTTTGTTTTAAGCGCATTCAGCAAGCTGGACTCTCAGGGGCTATTTCAGTAGACTCCCCTCCAATTCCCAACCCTACAAACACACACATACACACACTCCATTGTTCCAACTGTAGAGTCGGTATAGCAGCTATAGATAACAGAGTTCCACTTTAGGGAGGCAATAAGCAATGTGGTTAGAAGGTCCAACTTCAAAATGAAATATCTCCTGGATTCAAACCCCAGCATTGCCTCTTACCAGCTGTGACCTTGGACCTCTTACTCAACCACTCGGATGGGGATAGAGCCTGAGTTTTTCACTCTATGTAATAAGAGAAAAAATACCATCCAGGAATATCATGAGGAATAAATAAAATAGTATCCGTAAAATGTTAGCAGAATATCTACTGAGCACACTACTAAGATATACTGTCAATAATGACAGCTTTGCAACAATTAGAATAAGACTTTAGGACTCAGTGTCAATGTCTGATGATCAAGGGGTAGATTGTTGTTTGTAGATTATTCAGTAGCCAGATTCCTTATCCCTACAACCTTTCATTGCTCTGTTCATACAAACCATCTAATTTCTTATTCCTAAAGCCTTCCCTAGGCTTTCGAAGGGACGGGAAGGAAAATAATTTCTATTAGTATTCCATAGCTCTAACACAGGTGGACTGGGGAAGCAGTTGAATTAAAAAAAAAAAAAAATGCGACCATTAGCGATTAAAGATTCAATCACTTTTATTTTTCCTTCCTCCATTTGAGGAAAAGTTAGCAGTAAGGGGAAAAAAAAGACTATATTATAGTACTTTAAGAATGTCCTGGGGAAAATAAATATGCTATCTAAATGGAGGTATCATTATATTATTATCACACTGCACTCATTTAATAAGAGATTAAAGGGTTCTGGTTCACAGCAACTAAACTTGTTTCAAACTTTCCCATGGTTTCTTTGATATTATTTATTTGAAGGAAGCTCCCATTTAGAACAATTGTTGCAATCTGTTGGTTTTAAACTAAAATCCTCTTGGAGATCGGAAGTATCTTTAAACCAATTATAAAATTAACGGCTCACTTGTTTCCTCAGATTCATATCTTCCCAAGCTAAGGCAATCTCCCCTCATCCTATTAGGCCAGTAACAACTGGGTCCCTTATCCTGCTATATTCTAGGATACATTCATTGACCTCCTTCTCCTTCTAGAATTCCAGGGGGAAAGTGAACTTGCTGTTGCTGCTGCTGCTAAGTCGCGTCAGTCGTGTCCGACTCTGTGCAGCCCCATAGACGGCAGCGTACCATGCTCCCTCGTCCCTGGGATTCTCCAGACAAGAACACTGGAGTGGGTAAGTGAACTCGAGCAATCTCCAAAATGCTGAGAGTTCTGAAAATTCCATGGCACTGTGTTACAAGTTGGCTTCTCCAAAGCAATCACTAAGAATGAGGTTGGGGTACAAGATTTTTCTTAGAAATCACACTTAGGAAGGGGGAAAAAAAGAAATAGAATGGGGCAGGGGAGAAATCAAATTGTGTGACATATCCCACAAAGCCTTCCTCAACCTAGCAGAGCTCTCATGAGCAAGAATTTTTCCATCAGAGTGTCTCCCATGGTACAAAATGCCTCAAATGTTGTATCCCCATCAGGCTTAGTCATTCCAGATGTTGAGGGCTGAGGCAGCAAGTCCTTCCTTAAAGCAGATCTGGGCCCCTCCATCCCTTGCTGCTCATCTCAATTCTGACCTCCTTCTCCTAAAACAGGTAAGGTACAGGAGGAAAGTAATATATAAATAGGTAGCCACGTGTTTTCATCAGAGTCCAAGATTATGTTAATATCCCATCTAGTTATTAAACACTCTGCCAGTAGGAAGAATGACTATTAAGAAGTGGAGACAGAGGAGCAATGGCCATTTCTGGAATCATCCTCTCTCTTTGTTTCTAAACTTATTCCTTTTCCATTAATTCTTACATTGCCAAACAGGTACCAACCTTTACCCAACAGTCCAAGGAAGAAATTTCTGAGGCATTCTCCACCCCCTTCTTCTCCATCCACTCCACATTCTATTAGTCACAAGTCTTACAGAGCCTGTATTCCTAACATTCCTCTTGTCCTCCTCCCCTCATCTCTTCAACCACTAACACAAGTTAAGATTAGGTCCTATCACTTATAATTATACCTACTTACTTGCGAACAAAGGTCCGTCTAGTCAAGGCTGTGGTTTTTCCAGTGGTCATGTATGGATGTGAGAGCTGGACTAAAAGAAAGCTGAGCGCTGAAGAACTGATGCTTTTGAACTGTGATGTTGGAGAAGACTCTTGAGAATCCCTTGGACTGCAAGGAGATCCAACCAGTCCATCCTAAAGGAGATCAGTCCTGGGTGTTCATTGGAAGGACTGATGTTGAAGCTGAAACTCCAATACTTTGGCCACCTTATGTGAAGAGCTAACTCATTTGAAAAGACCCTGATGCTGGGAAAGATTGAGGGCAGGAGGAGAAGGGGATGACAGAGGATGAGATGGTTGGATGGCATCACCGACTTGATGGACATGGGTTTGGGTGAACTCCAGGAGTTGGTGATGGACAGGGAGGCCTGAGGTGCTGCAGTTCATGGGGTTGCAAAGAGTCGGACACGACTGAGTGACTGAACTGAACTGAACCCTTCTTTCAAAATTCAACTTGTGCTGCCTCTTCCAAGAAGCATTTCCTAACTCCCAAAGTCTGTAGCTCTCAAGAAGACCTCTTACCATTTAGTATACAACCACTGATCTATGTGCCTGTCTCTCTACTGGACTTTCAGTTTGCAGAGACCCTGAGCAACATCTTATTTGAATTTGTATCCCAGCATCTAACTAGGTGCTTCACACTCAAAACATCCTAAGTATTTGTGTGCTGAATGCATTCATTGCCCACCTGTGCTAACTTGAGCTTTGGGGCACATAAAAACAGTCTCCAGGCAGGAACTTAAATTCAATCACATTAAAGGAAAGGAGGAAAGGAAAGCAAGCCTCAAGACACTAGAAAGGAAATCAACATGGCATCAAAAAAAATTCTTTTGAAAATCTAAGGCAACTTCACTCTTGGTCCAGTGGCTAAGACTCCATGCTCCCAATGCAGGGGGGTGGGGGTAGGGAGTGGGGGGGGCCTGGGTTCAATCCTTGGTCAATGAACTAGACCCCATATGCCACAATTGAAAAAAACAAACAAACAAACAAATCCTGCATGCTGCTACTAAATATTCCACATACTGCAACAAAGATCAAAGATCCTGTGCGCCACATCTAAGACCTGGCACAGCCAAATAAATTTTTTTTTTCAAATGAGACATTTGAAAATGAAACAGAAATATACATGAAAATAGGAGAACATAAAATTAAAGCTGAGTAGACAGAGAAGGGAAGGGAGTGCTATAAAGCCTCATTTCTCGCATTACCAATTGAGTAATGTCAAGCTGATGTGAAAAAAAGCCTGAGGAAAGTGTAACCTAATCTAGCTATATTTAAAATGGCCAGAAAGAAGAGTAAATGAATGAACAATGCTAATTAATAAACTAATATTAAATAAAAATTTAAACATCCAGAAACTACTGCTGCTGCTAAGACGCTTCAGTCATGTCCAACTCTGTGTGACCCCATAGATGGCAGCCCACCAGGCTCCCCCATCCCTGGGATTCTCCAGGCAAGAACACTGGAGTGGGTTGCCATTTCCTTCTCCAATGCATGAAAGTGAAAAGTGAAAGTGAAGTCATTCAGTCGTGTCCAACCCTTAGCGACCCCATGGACTGCAGCCCACCAGGCTCCTCTGCCCATGGGATTTTCCAGGCAAGAGTACTGGAGTGGGGTGCCATTGCTTTCTCCGTGAAAATACTAATCAGTCATTTAAAATTTTTTTAAAGAATTGTTTTTAATGTGAACCATTTTTAAAGTCTTTATTGAATTTGTTAAAATATTGCTTCTGTTCGATATTTTGCTTTTCTGGCCATGAGGCATGTGGGATCTGGGCTCCCAGACCAGACATCGAACCCGAACCCCCTGCATCAGAAGGTAAGGTCTTAACCATTGGACCACCAGGGTAGTTGCCCATTTGCAAATTTTTACCTCATCTTTTATTATAGTTTGTTCTAAGTATGACAGGAGATAATAGAGTTAGTGATAAGGACATGCTTCAGTTTGGAAAATAAATAAAAATACCATTTAAAATTTAGGAAAAAACCTATTCACAGTTCAATTTCATATTTCATGAGACAAAATTGGAAGGAATAATACAAAATTTTACTGAGTAGAAGCAACAACAGAAGAAGGCCCCAGCCCTGTAAGAGTGGACAGCAGTATTTTAAACAACATGAGACTCATATGACTAATCAAGGGGAAAAAATCATATGACTCATTAAGGAAGAAACATCAGTTTTTCATATGTAGATACATACATATTAGTATGTATCTAATATCAGTCTCCTTGCTGATATTAGATACATACTAAATGTACAAGGAAATGAAGTATCTTATTTTACATCAGATCGTGGTTTGGTTTTGGTTTTTTTTATCTTGTTCACCTATATGATACCACACTGACTCAGAGATAGACATAATATGAAGCCACACGATGGAAACCTGTGAGCAGAGACAGATCCTAACACGGCATTTAAACCAGTGCCTGTGAGCAATGAGATGTGAATTATCATATCAAGATCCTTAAACGTATAAGGGGTGTGAGACTGCATTCAAATGCTGAAACAAAAAAGACCCATTATTATTAGAATACTCTCCTTCTTCTTCAAAACTCCTTATTGCTTCTCCATTTCCTCTAGTGTATCTTCCCATCCCGATTCCTCACCTCAGACATTATTCAGTTCTCAGTCCTGAACTCTCTTTTCTCTTTTACCAACCATAAAGTGAGGTGAAAGTCCGACTCTTTGCAACCCCAAGGACTATAAAGTCCATGGAACTCTCCAGGCCAGAATACTGGAGTAGGTAGCCTTCCCTTCTCCAAAGGATCTTTCCAACCCAGGGATCAAACCCAGGTCTCCCACACTGCAGGAGGATTCTTTACCAGCTGAGTCACGAGGGAAGCCCAAGAATACTGGAGTGGGTAGCCATCCCTTCTCCAGCAGCTCTTCCCAATCTGGGAATCTAACCGGGGTCTCCTGCATGGCAGGCAGATTCTTTACCAACTGAGCTATCAGGAAAGCCTTTACCAACCATAAATTCCACTTAAAATAATTCTGGGATTCTTATCATTGCTGCACTGTAGCTCTTTCACAAACACAGGAATTGCATTTCATATTGAGTCTATTCATGTGAAAGTCACAGAGTGACATCTTTTACACCCATTTCTCCTTTTTTGTCTCCACAACCACGGTCTAACCTTGACGTACAGTATCTCTCCTATGGATCACTGCAAGACTGAACCTTCCCAGACTCTGGTGCTAAATGCATCTGCTTAAAGGTCTCTCTCTCTCTCTCTCTCTCTCTCTCTCTCTCAGTTGCCTCCTACTCAAATGCTTTTATCCTTCACCCTCATCTACAAACTTAGATTCCAACTTTGTCTCTACACTTGGACACCAGACACCAAACTTCTCACAGGTATTCAAGCTCCTCCATGATCTGGTTCCACCTACCAACCCCACATCGTTAACTGCTCCTGAAACAGAGCCTTCATCTAACCACTCACCAAGTCTCTGTCCATCCAGGAGCTGCAAAGCATTCAAGTCCTGCTGCTAATGGTGAATCATACTCACTGTGCAGGGTGAGTACGGAAGCTTAAAGATATTAGGTTCCTTAATCAAGGATATATTGTGAAAACAAAAATGGGATTAAAACTCAAGTTTTTCTCATTCCAAAGCTATCTTATTAATCACCTTTTACTCATAAGTTTCAACCAAAAGCTGGTTCTCTTAATCACTGTCTTTCTTCTGAACCAAAACATGTATAAACTGCGCACACACACACACACAGACACACACAGAGTCTCACTCTGGTTAATGATGACATTAGCCAAGACTTTTATACTGTGCAAATTCCACAGTATATAATTAGCCTTACTTATATATGTTAAAATAGATGAAAGTATATTTGACTGATCCTAGTTCCTCAATATAAAACTAAAAATATATAAATCAAAGGTCACTGTAAAATTAGAAAATATTTCCATGAGCTTATGAAGACTTTTTGAAAAAGCTCCTGGGAGGAAAAAAAAAAAAAAACTAAATAGATATATAATTCCCACATCTCTCTGCTCACTAAGACAATGAACTAGAGTCTGATGCAAATTCTAGTCTCTCTTTCATGCAAATAAATGTGTGTCTAAGCTTGTCAGTTTCGTTCTCCTCTCATACTGAAATCAAAGCCTATGAATGGCAATTTCTCCTTTCCTGGTGGCACTGAAGTCACAAGAGCAGGGATCTATCCAAAGCCTATAATACCACGTTTGTCAGAGGTTGCCAAGTGGTGGCCTGAAGACTCAATCTGGCCTGCATGTGTGTGCCATTGGCCCACGCAATGTTTTTCCTTTAACTGAATTAATCCCCAGCATTCAAAATTCAAGAAATTTCACATAAAAAATCCAGATTTCCAGATTTTCTTGGAAAAGACAGAGATCTGGGAACACCAAGCCCACACTCTTCCCAAATCGCTGCTGCTTCCTGGGGGCCAGGGGAGGGGGGGGTTGTCTCTGGAACTCACCATGCTTGGCCTGTCTACTCATGGCTTCCGTCTTGTCTTGCAGGCATGTCATCCTACATTCTGAGGATATAAAGGTGAGAAGAATTTCAGAAATCATTTGTGGAAGGACAACGTACATCAAAGAACATGGGAAGAACAGAAATAGGAAATCAGAACATCATTCCAGGTTTTTTGTTTTGTGCTTGTGTGTGTGTTTGAAGTTATTCATTGACATGCTCCTCTGTGAAGGTGGGAAGTCTACCAGAGTTTCTTCCACACCTCCTGCTCTCTCATTTCATCCACAACTCCTAAAATACGGTTTTTTAAAAATGACAAAAACTAAAGTGTTAAGGGAACCATTTAAATTTCTAGGCCCCGAGAACATATATATGTATATATAGACATACAGAATATATGCACATATGTCTATACATATATACAGATACACACATATATTTATATATACATGTATATATGTATATATACATAATACATAAATATATACATATATACTTATATACATGTATGTATATATTGTGTATATATACATAATATATACATGTATATATACATATATATATATATATTCTGAATCACTTTGCTATATACCAGAAACCAATAAAGAATAGTAAATCAACTATGCTTTTATTTAAAATATAAAATAAGGTCATTTAATGTGTGGGTGCAATAGTAAATGTGATCTTCTCTAAGTTTTTTTTCATTCTTTTTCCCATCACTCTCACGTCTGCTCCCCTGACTGGCAATACTCAGTTTGGAAGACAATTATAGTTATGAGGTGATCTAATATTATAGCAATATTTTTTAAAGTTTGGTATTTTAATAGTAACTTACAGAATAACCTAGAAAAAGTGGCAGAACAGTTCGAGGAAAATACAAACTATAGGCATGAAAACTAACCAAAACAATGTGTTCAGTCATGTCCAACTCGTGACCTCCTGGACTCGTAGCCCACCAGACTCCTCTGTCCATGGAATTTTCCAGGTAAAAATACTGGTTTCCTACTCCAGGGAATCTTCCTGACTCAGGAATTGAGCCCGTGTCCCCTCTGTCTCCTGCATTGTCAGGCAGATTTCTTACCACTGTGACACCTGGGAAGCCCAAAACAACAAAAAAATCCTGATAATCAAACAGAACACTGGGGATTGCGACAGGGGGTATTCTTAAGATTAAGTCACACACTACCATATTTAAAATAGATGATCAACAAGGACCTACTGTAAAGCACAGGGAACTCTGATCAATATTCTGTAATAAACTAAACGGGAAAAGAATTTGAAAAGAATAGATACATGTATACCTGAATCACTTAGCTGTACACCTGAAGCTAATACAACATTGTTAATCAACCAGACGCCAATATAAAACAAAATTTTTTTAATTAAAAAGAAAAACTAAATGAAGCAACAGAGTAAAGATCTTTGGTTTTAAAGATGTCTTTAGGAAAGATATTTTATTTCATCTATATATTTCAAAATAAGCAGTCTCAGCAATTTCCAAAGGGTTATTATGTCATTTTTTTCTATAATGCTGAATAAAAGTAACCTGTGATTCAGCAGCAATTCATGATTTAAGGAACAGATAGAATTCATTGAACATTTTATAAGAGCATTTCTAGTGCCTTCTCACCTCTTAGGAGCTAGTTTCGATTTATACACTGTAATTAAACAGATAGCCAGAGCCAGAGAGAATTCATCAAAGAAAATGGAAACTTATTTTTGGGTAATTAGCTACTCTGGTGATTGATCAGTTACTTCTTTATTTTTTCTGTTCACTGCCAATTCCAACTATATACTTTATCTTATTATCTAAGAATCTCCAAGTGGAAAATGTCTAATAATTTCTCAAACTCTGCCTAAGTGTCAATGAAGAGAGTAATAAAAGAGGAGCTCTTTCTCTGCAGAACTGGTTTTCCAAACTTTACATGTGAGCTCCTTTGAAATACTGGAGCTCTGTCCTGCCACTCCCATGGAAGTGGCTCTGCCTGAAAATGCAAGGCTAGAACAGCAGAATAAGTAATAGAGCAAGGACTTATTAGACAATCAGGATATTAAAGAGAAAAGTGGATATTCTGGCTTGAGTTTAGGATAATCCATTTAAAATCTTCTGGAGAAGAACAAAGAGGAAACTTACTAATTTGAAAATTGCCATTCTTTTTTTTTTTTTTTCCCAGAGCTACCACCAATTCATTAATGCCCCTTTTGAAAAATCTCTCAAATTTTTCATTTGGCAAACAGATTTTCTTCATTGCTTCATACTGATGGAGGGTAAGGGGGAGTGACGTCTTCTTATGTATAAAATAAACCATATGAATGTGCAAATTTAGACAAATGGGAAAATAAATGGATGGTTATTATGCAAATAGCAAAAGCCAAATGGATATGTAAAATGTCTTAGACCACAGTGGCGCCTTCTCAAAGAAAAGTTCTCTTTGCTCTTGCCTTTGAGCCTCAAAACCCTTAAGAACCCAAATCAACTCAAGAGATCTAGCTTTCAGCCTTTAGCTTATATTTATTTCCATTTCTTCTTTGTCTAAACCAGATTGGACAGTCCTACTAAATATAGGCACTACAGAGAAACATGAAAGAATTAAGAAATAGGATTTTCTATAAAATAAAGTCTACCAAACAAAGATGAAACCACAAGTAGAAAAGTACCTTACAACTTCAGAGAATACACTCAGCACCTCCTAGCATGCAAAGGACTTTTCAGCGATGGAATCATCTTCCTGGAAAATGAGGTCTTAGCAAGTAAACTGGAGCTATACTTTTCAGTGGACATGTTTTACAGGAATTATCTTCTTCAAGGATGACGACCACTAAGTTTAAATTCTAGAAACTGGAAAGTTTCCTAAAACTTTTGTTGCCGTTTTTAATTGTAAACTGGCGGTCTTCTCCTTTCCTGGCCATCCTGTCAGGTGGAATTTGCTCAGGATGCTGGTGTGTGTGATCCAATGAAAGCCTTTTAGGTCTGTGGGCCTAGGAGTCTGCATTTCCTCCCCCTCTCTCTGTAAACCATGTAAGTCTAGCTTCTTTCCTTTGAGTCCATTGAAATTGTACTATATGGATGGTCACTATCAATTTTTTAACAACCAAATCCAGAAGTCTTTCCTAGTCATCATGATCCTATGTCAAGTGTCTCTCTACTCCAAATCACTGGTCTCCCATACCTTCTAGCCTCTCTGGTAATATCAGAGATTTCAATATATCAGCATATAATAGATTATAGCATATATTATTAATATTTTATATTGCCCCTCTCTGACCATTAGATAACTTTTTCCAGTCTTAACTACCTATTGCTCAAACAAGAAATGATTTACCCTTTTAATCGATAGGTATTTGTTATAACCCTCTACACCTAAGATGAAAGTACGTCTCAATCTCAGGCTCAGGAAATAGCCCTCATACAAACAAGGCTTCCCTTATTCTCCCTCTTCTCTCCTCTCTGCCCAAGATTTACAAATTTTGCCATACTTCCCCCAATATATTAATAGAAGGGAAACCAGAGACTAAGACCTATTGCTGACATTGGAATCTGTGGTCCCAGACCCCAACCATTCGACCAACTTCTTACGTGGGTCAATTTTACACCTTTTGTGGGACTAAAAATGAAAGTGAAAGTGCTAGTCACTCAATTGTATCTGATTCTTTGTGACCTCATGGACTGTAGGACTGCCAGACTCCTCTGTCCATGGATTTCTCCAGGCAAGAATATTGGCGTGGGAGGCCATTCCCTTCCCTAGAGGATCTTCCCAACCCAGGAACTGAACTCAGGTATTCCATATTGCTGGAAATCCCATGGATGGAGGAGCCTGGTAGGCTGTAGTCCATGGGGTCCCTAAGAGTCGGACATGACTGAGCAACTTCACTTTCACTTTTCACTTTCATGCATTGGAGAAGGAAATGGCAACCTACTCCAGTGTTCTTGCCTGGAGAATCCCAGGGACGGGGGAGCCTGGTGGTCTGCCGTCTCTGGGGTCACACAGAGTCAGGCACGACTGAAGCGATTGCCGCGGATTCTTTACCAGCTGAGCCACCAGGGAAGCCACAGTCTGTGGAACTAAGAGACATCTCAAATACACCCGAACCCTCATGTGTTCACCAGTGAAAGTTGCTCAGTCGTGTCCAATTCTTTGCGACCCCATGGACTATAAAGTCCATAAAATTCTTAGGCCAGAATACTGGAGTGGGTAGCTTTCCTTTCTCCAGGGTATCTTCCCAACCCAGGGATCCAACCCAGGTCTCCCACATTGTGGGCAGATTCTTTACCAGCTGAGCCACAAGGGAAACCCAAGAATTAATGGAGTGAGTAGCCTATGCCTTCTCCAGTGGCTCCTCCTGACCCAGGAATCAAACCAGGGTCTCCAGCATGGCAGGCAAATTCCTTACCAAATGAGCTATCAGAGAAGGTCTACCTAATTGATGCGATCCATACTGTTTTCCCTGCTATTGATATACTGGCCGAAGCGTGGTAAAAATTGTAAATGCTGTGCAGAGAGGAGAGAAGAGGGAGAACAAGGGAAGCCTTATGTTGGGGGGTGGGGGCGGGGGGCGGGGAGGCAGGGGAGCGGGCAGGTGGGCATCTCCTATGCCTGAGATTGAGACTTACTTTCATCCTAAGTGTATTCATCAGAGCATGTGACAAAATTGTCCCTCCAAATGATTGGCAGCCAATCAAGGGAGTTAGTAGAGTCAGCTATGGTCTGCCATGACTACCTGAGGGACTGGCCAGTAACACAGAGTTGTGTTTAAAAGTATTATCCATTGGATATGAGGAGAGAAAAGGCCAAAGTTCTTGAGCATGCCTGTATCACTCTTCAAGGTGTCTTTCGTTTGCCCCTTCAGATTTACTCTTCATTTTTCTCCAGTCTGCCCTAAGCCAGGAGGATGACTAGTATGGATGGCATCAACAGGGCTCCAAGTGTTCCCTGTTTTCTGATTGGATCTGATCAACAGGGCCCCTGCCAGACAATTAAGAAAGGGAAAAAGCAAAGTTAGCGTATTATTGCCCCAGCTCCCTTCCTACAAGGCTGTTTCTGAGTGATGGTTCATTCACCACCAGAGACATCTAAGTGGATTCTCCACCGACTCTCCCCTTCTGGATTCCAGTGTCCCTTTTGCCCCTGACCCTTGCAGGCCTAGTGGTAACAGGTCTTCTGTTGATAGTCCTGGGTTCCTGCATTATTCCTTATGGCTCACCTATACCCCACCCAGGTCTTTCTAATTAGTGCTCTCATAAATAAAACTTGGTGAGTTGTTCTAATTTTAGTGTGCTTCTATTTCCATTGGAAACCTGACTTACATTGCCAAAAAAATCACCAACAGGCATACCTCGTTTTATTGCATTTTACTTTCCTGTGCTTCATGGATATTGTGTGTTTTTACATATTGAAGATTCTGGTAACCCTGCATCGAGCAGTTCTATCAGTCTCATTTTTCCAAAGGCATTTGCTCACCTCATGTTTCTGTGGCACATCCTTGTAAATTGAGCAATATTTCAAACTTTTTCATTATTATTATGTTTATTGTAAGCTGTGTTCAGTGACCTTTGCTGTTACTACTACTACTCACTGAAGGCTCAGATGATAGCATTTTTTAGCAATAAAGAGCTTTTATTTAAGGTATGTTCCAGGTGGCTCAGCGATAAAGAATCTGCCTTCCAATGTAAAGAGCCAAGGGAATGCAGGTTCCATCCATGGGGTGGGACGATCTCTTGGAGAAGGGAATGGTGACCCACTCCAGTATTCTTGCCTGGAAAATACCATGGAAAGAGGAGCCTGGCGGGCTATAGCCCACAGGGTCACAAAGAGTTGGACATGACTAGGCACGCAAGCACAAACATTTTTTAAACATAATGCACACTTACTAAAGGATAATGTACATGTAACTTTCAAATGTACTGTGATTTTTTTATGAACATAAAAAATTCATGTGATTCACTTTATTGCAATATTCACATTTTTGCCATAATCTAGAACCAAACCCACAGTATCTACGAGGTATGTCTCTATAGGATTTTCGAAAAATACATGTAACAGACCTCAGCCCAGACCTTCTGAATTAGAATCTTTAGAGGTAAAGCCTGAGGAATAATTTTCAATAAGCTTTCTCATTGATTTTTACACAGTGATTGTGACACACTGGTCTAAAGCAGGGGCTGACAAACAAGGCCCGTAGACCAGATCCACCCTGCCTTCTGTTTTGGTGGAGCCTGTGAGCTAACAGCGTTTTTTACATTTTTAAATGATTAACAGAACTTTAAAGAATGTGATGATCTGAAAATTATATGAAATTCTGTCCACAAAGTTCTATTTGAACACAGTCATGTTCATTGGTTTAGATATGGCCATGGCTGCATTTGCGATACAACATCAGAATTGAGTAGGGGACGGAGACCACGTGACCCACATATTGTCTGGCCATTTCAAGAACAGGATTGCCTACTCCTGGTCTTAAGAGAAAGATGTATTTTTTACTCCTGACCTCTTGCTGAGATAGTCCCCTATTATCTATTTGGACTGAAGACTAAGAATGTTTCTCAAGTCATACAGACCACTCACTATGCAGAGTAATGCTCTCTTACGCATTCAGAATGACAATTCCAACTGTTACAGGGTTGTTGATCTATTTAATCATATGGATATTTACATGAGTACATCAGGTCAGTTAAGTTGCTCCTTTGGCCACCTCATGTGAAGAGTTGACTCACTGGAAAAGACTCTGATACTGGGAGAGATTGCGGGCAGGAGGAGAAGGGCATGACAGAGGATGAGATGGCTGGATGGCATCACTGACTCAATGGACGTGAGTCTGAGTGAACTCCGGGAGTTGGTGATAGACAGGGAGGCCTGGTGTGCTGCGATTCATGGGGTCGCAAAGAGTCGGACATGAGTACATACTGTGTTTTAAATGTTTGAACCAGAGCTAATGGACACTACAATTGGATATATTTAAGCATTCAGACTTAGGATCCTTGTTCTGCAGCTTATTTGTTGGGTAACTTTGGGAAGTCACTATTTTCACATTTATATGATTTAATTCCTGCTCTCTATTGTTATGAGAAAGAAAAGAAAAAATTTATGAGAGTATAACAAAAGGCACATATCAGGTAGTCCATAGCTATTAAATCCTTTCCTCTACCCCCAGCTACCCCTAACCTCACTACATTTTCATTCTTTCACATACAAAAAAGTCAAGGAATAAGGACATCTCTCTTACTGGGAACTTTCTCCAATGATCTGAAAGTTTCCAGGTTATTTGGGAAGGCAAAATAGGCCTTAGAAATGCACTAATGAGGAAATGAGCATCACAGAGGTCTTTATCTCGTCAAATACAAGAGCCCACACCCTGTGGGCACTCCATAAACACCAACTGAATTGGATTTTATTATGCTGTTAGACCGCATTCAATTCTCTGCTGCCTCCATCATCAGAAAAGCTGGCGTAAAGTAGATGGAAACAAACAACTTACCCATTGGTCCACGTTTTGAAAGGAAAACTTGCATGTCGCAGCTGAGACATTAGGCTTTGATAGATTCTACCCTCAGGGTCTGTTTTTAAAGTGTAGCTTTGTTCCTGTTGTATCAGTATACAAAAGTTTTCTAAGAAACATGAAGACTTTAAGATTTGTTACACAGCATATATTGTATTGTACAATCCCCACAGTCCTACCAACTGAAATTGGCTTGAAGACAAATGAAGCCTTGTCACAACCTTAGAGTGGAAGGCCAGAAACGAGAGGTAAACCTATCACTGAAGCTACTTTTCCACATATGCTGAAGAATAAGAAACTATACGTATAGTTTCAAAGCTGAAAATACCCTGGAGATGATTTCTGCAAAGGATTTTTTACATTGGAGCCCTGGGGGTCTTTGAAGAGCCAAACTGGAAGGATCCCTTCAGTCCCAACCAGTTCTTCAACCACAGAAATGTTGCTTTTGTCTATTTTGTGTATTAGAGTAAAAAAAAATGGGTCTCACAAGTTTCAAAAGTATTGAAAATTCGTGACCCATTGTCTCTTACATCGTATCAGGAATCAGCAAACACTTTCCTTAAAAAGCCAGACAGTAAATATTTTAGGCTTTGCCTGCCCTATTGGTCTCTGCAACAACTACTCAATTTAACCATTGCAGGTGAAAGCAAATGCAAACGATATGAAAATGAATGACAGTGGCTGTGTTCCAATACGTTTATTTACAAAAACAGGTGTCAGGCTGGATCTGGCCTGGGAGCCACAGTTCATTGACTTACTGTACATGATAAAAGTCAGTTCTGAATGAGTTAAAATAACTAATCTAAAACCCCAACCGAGTAATAGCTATGAGACCAGGATTCTTTCCACTACATTGCTAATTAAGATCAGAAAAGGCAAAAATATACAAGATAGCTTATCTTTTGAAAGGTGGTAGATTGTATCAGAAAAGGTTCTATTCAATAAGTAAATGCCTAGCCTGTGGCTTGTACTACATCCTGCTATAATTCCAATCAATACTTTCATTATAATAACTTGTCTATTACTATATCTAAAAAATATGCCTCAAGGTGAAAAGGAAAATCTGTAATGTTCTTATGTAATATGACTCATTTGGTTTTTCCAATGTCATTCAGTAAAAGGATATGTCACTTAATTAACTATTGATTTGATCAGTCTATCTATAACAAAATGGCATACATTTTACAACTTAAAGTGTTGTAAGTAAAAATTTATTTGATGTCTGCAACTCAGTGAATATAGCTTGATGTGGTCATTAAGCCATAAGCAAGTGGGAATGAATTTATTCTCTGTCTCCCTTTCCATTCTGTTATACCTCTGGCAGTGATGTCAACATAACAGACTCTGACCCCCTTCATTAAGGTACCTTTCCTAATAACAGGGAGACACCTCACTGTGTCTTCCAAGTCCCATTCTCGACCATGCAGGAGATTCCAGCCACTGCTCTTGGGATCCGATCCCCACATTCTTGCCTCTGCAGCTTTTATCCACATACAGGGGAAGAGAAGAGGCTTCCCAGGTATCTCAGTGCTAAAGAATCCTCCTGCCAATGTAGGAGATGCAGAAGACTCAGGTTCAATCCCTGGGTCAGGAAGATTACCCCCGAGAAGGAAAATGGCAACCCGCTCCAGTATTCTCGCCTGGGAAATCCTATGGACAGAGGAACCTGGTGGGCTACAGTCCATGGGTCACAAAGAGTCTGACACAACTGAGCACACATATAAGAAAGGCAGGGGGAGGGAGAAGGCCCAGAGAGCAGCGGCAATCAACGCAACTTCGTCATCAACACTTTCTGACACTTCTTCTTTATCCCCAATTCGGTACTATTTTGACCTTTCCCACATCATTAGTTTCAGTTGCTTGTTATGCCTTCCTTGTTCACAGGTTAGTAAAAGCCCAACTGGAAGGAGCAGTAAATCAAATCAGAGCATATGGGAAACAGTACATACCCTTGTAATTCACACAACATACGAGGCAATAAGGAACAGGAGAAACTAAAATTGCCGTGATGCACATCTATTCTTATGACAGCTATAATGAAAATGGAAAATAGTTTCAGCATAGCATTCCAGTTAAGTCTCAAGATGGTTGTGTTGTGGTTTGCCCGGGCTGATCTGCCCACAGAAAACAATGGAGACCTGAAATTTCTTTAGGAAATAATTACAAAGATTCACAACTCCCAAATGTCCATGAAACTTGCATCAGAATTTTAAGACAATTTAAAGGGACAGTTCTCATATGTGAATTCCCATCACCATAAGCAATGGAAACCAGGACTACCTCCTACTTCTCTAGCCAAAAGCCATAGAAAAATATTTCCCAAAAGAAAACTAATCTTGTGCATCCTGTTTATTCTTTAGAATGATGGGGTCTTGAAGCTAGAAAAGATCTTAAAAAGCAGCTTCTCAAACACCTTGATTTTATTCACAAGGAAACAGATACAGGAAGGTTAAGAAGGGTTTCCCAAGGTGACAGTACTGGTTGGTAGCAAGCTCAGGTCTTGGCCCCAGGTTCTCTAATCCCCACTCAGTTTTACCTGCTACACCCTTTGGCCTCTTTTCTTTCTAGTTCTATTTACCATAGTTACAGTGTTAAACCTTTTAAAGCTTCTTTTCCTTTTAGAATGAAGCAATCAGTTAATCCTTCCCATCTCTTTTCATGGGGGAATGACTGGCACAGAAAAACCTGGTGAAAATTGCTCAAGATTACTCAAGAAGTTTATAGAAAGACAGAAAAGATGGTTTTGCTTGTATTTGTTTTCTGGTTTTGCTTTGTTTTCAATTTTCTGCCCATATCTTGCGCCAAGCAATCACCCCCTTCTAAATGTGGAATCTAAAAAGAAATGATACAAATGAACTTATTTACAAAACAGAAACAGACTCACAACTGTTTAGAGAAAGAACTCTAAATTTAGAGAAAGAACTTATGATTGCTGGGAGAAGAAAAGGGGGAAAGGAAAGTTAAGGAGTTTGGGATCAATACGTACACACTGCTGTCATTTAGAATGGATAACCAGTAAAGATCTGCTGTGTAGCACAGAGAACTCTGCTCAATGTTGCAGTAGCCCAGAGCGGAGGGGAGTTTGAGGGAGAAAGGAAACGTGTATGTATGGCTGAGTCCCTTCACTGTCCACCTGAAACTATCCCAATATTGTTTGTTAATCAGCTATACTCCAGTACAAAACTAAAAGTTTAAATAAATAAATGAAGTGGTTACCGGTTTCTATGAATTCATTTCTGTTTTGCTTATGACTATGAATACAGGTAAATCAAAAGAGCCTTCCCTCAACATGTCTTTCCAACTCACTCCAGCAGACTGGTGTTAACTCTCACATACAGGAACCTCTGTTACATGTAAAGGTCCTTCTTAGCGCAGGGCTTCTTAAGGATTCTGTTTCCCCTGAAACTTAACTACAAGGTCTTCATTATCACATTTCCACATTCTTTCTTCTTGGCTCTAGCCTTTTGTTAGCACCTAGTTAGTGCCTCATTATGTATCTCTGCCCACCTTCCCCTCACTGCAGTTACTTGGCCTCAGAAAGAATCCCGCTCAAGGGAAACACTGGATGGTCCAATCAGGCAACGGAAAAATATGTGGTTGGGGGCGGGGCCGGTGCCGTGAGCTAAGGCCGGATCCCATTTCAACTGAACTAACATAGAGGATTCTTTTACTCTCTAGAAATCAAAGATTATTAATCCCCATCCCCCTGCCTATTGTGTTTGGTTTTTGAGTCTTGTTTTAATGAAGCATAAAACCTATGTGGCCTCTTTTACTGCCAAACCCAATATTGTGTTTTTAATGAAAAGGTGCTCTGGCTTCCAGAAAGAAATTGAGTCATACTCAGGAGTTAGTTAACTCATAAGAGAGGTTGTTGAGATAGTGGTCATAGCAAGAGCACTGGAATTAATGTAAGCAACAGAGATTAAAATTTCTTTCAAAACATTCAGTGCTTATTATGTGAAAAGTACTCTTTTCATAAAAAGTGCTGGTGAGGATGTGGAGCAACTAAATTCTGACATCCTACTGGTGGGATAGAAAATGATAAAGCCATTTGAGAAAACAGTTCCTTATACAGTTAAACATACACTTAGCATACAAACCCAAAATATTAATACCATTCCTAGTTATTTATGCCAAGATAATCACGATGATGTGATCACTCACCTAGAGCCAGACATCCTGGAATGTGAAGTCAAGTGGGCCTTAGAAAGCATCACTACGAGCAAAGCTAGTGGAGGTGATGGAATTCCAGTTCAGCTGTTTCAAATCCTGAAACAGCTGTGAAAGTGCTGCACTCAATAGGCCAGCAAATTTGGAAAACTCAGCCGTGGCCACAGGACTGGAAAAGGTCAGTTTTCATTCCAATCCCAAAGAAAGGCAATGCCAAAGAATACTCAAACTACTGCACAACTGCACTCATCTCACACACTAGTAAAGTAATGCTCAAAATTCTCCAAGCCAGGCTTCAACAATACGTGAACCATGAACTTTCAGATGTTCAGGCTGGTTTTAGAAAAGGCAGAGGAACCAGAGATCAAATTGCCAACATCTGCTGGATCTTCAGAAAAGCAAGAGAGTTCCACAAAAACATCTATTTCTGCTTTATTGATTATGCCAAAGCCTTTGACTATGTGGATCACAATAAACTGTGGAAAATTCTGAAAGAGATGGGAATACCAGACCACCTGACCTGCCTCTTGAGAAACCTATATGCAGGTCAGGCAGCAACAGTTAGAACTGGACATGGAACAACAGACTGGGTCCAAATAGGAAAAGGAGTATGTCAAGGCTGTATATTATCACCCTGTTTATTTAACTTCTATGCAGAGTACATCATGAGAAATGCTGGGCTGGAAGAAACACAAGCTGGAATCAAGATTGCTGAGAGAAATATCAAGAACCTCAGATATGCAGATAACACCACCCTTATGGCAGAAAGTGAAGAGGAACTAAAGAGCCTCTTGATGAAAGTGAAAGAGGAGAGTGAAAAAGTTGGCTTAAAGCTCAACATTCAGAAACAAAGATCATGGCATCTGGTCCCATCACTTCATGGGAAATAGATGGAGAAACAGTGGAAACAGTGACAGACTTTATTTTGCTTGGCTCCAAAATCACTGCAGATGGTGACTGCGGCCATGAAATTAAAAAAGATGCTTACTCTTTGGAAGAAAAGTTATGACCAACCTAGACATCATATTGAAAAGCAGAGACATTACTTTGCCAACAAAGGTCCATCTAATCAAGGCTATGGTTTTTTCCAGTGGTCATGTATGGATGTGAGAGTTGGACTGTGAAGAAGGCTGAGCACTGAAAAATTGATGCTTTTGAACTGTGGTGCTGGAGAAGACTCTTGAGAGTCCCTTGGACTGCAAGGAGATCCTACCAGTCCATTCTGAAGGAGATCAGCCCTGGGATTTCTTTGGAAGGAATGATGCTGAAGCTGAAACTCCAGTACTTTGGCCACCTCATGCAAAGAGTTGACTCATTGGAAAAGACTCTGATGCTGGGAGGGATTGGGGGCAGGAGGAGAAGGGGACGACCGAGGATGAGACGGCTGGATGGCATCACTGACTCGATGGATGCGAGTCTGAGTGAACTCCAGGGGTTGGTAATGGACAGGGAGGCCTGGCGTGCTGCGATTCACGGGGTCGCAAAGAGTCGGACACGACTGAGCGATTGAACTGAGTTATTTATGCAAGTGAAATTAAAACTTACAATGAGGCATAGACCTGTACATAAATGTTTATAAGCAGCCTTAGTCATAATTTCCAAAATCTAGAAATAACCTAAATATTCTTCTACTGGTAAATGGGTAAACAAACTGTGCTATACCCACACAGTGGAATCAGTTCAATTCAGTTCAGTCACTCAGTTGTGTCCGACTCTTTGCGACCCCGTGAACCGTAGCACACTAGGCCTCCCTGTCCGTCACCAACTCCCGGAGTTTACCCAAATTCATGTCCATTGAGTCGGTGATGCCATTTAACCAACTCAACCTCTGTTGTAAGTCCCTTGGATCACCTGCTAAGCAATGGGATTAGGATCACTGTGGGTTGTAAACTGGGGTGTTTGGAGAAACTGGAACTTCAGTTCTTCAGAGGTGTTGCTAGGGCTCAGAGGTGGGCCCACATGTGGCATAAAATGAGTAAATTTTTATCAGTTTATTTCTCAACTGGAGTAGGAGGTTTTCTTTAAGTAAATAATAGAAGATTTCATTAACATATTAGGGAAAGAACAGGTTGTAGAAGACACTGAATAGTAACCTGATAACCTTGAAATTTGTTCTGAGGTTCCTTGACCTCACACCTTAAGAGATGTTTACAAAAAGGACAGCTAGTCTGGACAGAGGTGACTTACAGTTACAGATGAAGAAATCCTTCTAGAAGATGAACCAGACAGCAGTGTCGGGGCTGCCATTTGGGCTTCCTGGCTGCAGGGAGAAACCATCATCTACAGGTGCTGCAGTAGCTGCTTACTCTACACTATCTCACTTCAAGTCCACGTCCATCCCCTGGACAGGCCTTATGATCCTCATTTTTTTATTGAATGAGATAACTGAGGTTGAAAGAGAGTAAATGATGTGCATTATAGTCAACTGCCAGGTCGAGGCAGATCTTGAGACTAAAGTCCAAGTACACAGTACATGCAACACTTCTATGTACATGCACAGGGCACTGGCCCCAGGACCACCCTGGATTCCAAAACTGGAACATACTCAAGTCCCCCATACACAAAGGCATTGTATTTGCATATAACCTACACACATCCTCTTATATACTTTAAATTAGCTCTAGACTACTTATAATACCTGTTGTTGTTGCTCAGACACTCAATCAAGTCTGACTTTTTGTGACCCCCACGGACTGTAGCCTGCCAAGTTCCTAGGTCCATGGATTTCTTCCGGTAAGAACACTGGAGTGGGTTGTCATGCCCTTCTCCAGGGGATCTTCTGTATGCAGGGATAAAACCTACATCTCCTGCATTGGCTCAAGGATTCTTTACCTCTAGCACCACCTGGGAAGCCCATCATAATACAGGGCTTCCCAGGTGGTGCTAGTGGTAAAGAACCCACCTGCCAATGCAAGAGACATAAAAGACGTGGGTTCGATCACTGCGTCAGGAGGATCTCCTGGAGGAGGAAATGGCAACCCACGCTGGTATCTTTGTCTGGAGAATCCCATGGACAGAGGAGCCTGGCAGGCTACAGTCCATGGATTCACAAAGAATTGGACACAGCTGAAGTGACTTAGCAATATAATATAAATGCTAAATAAATAGTGGTAAATATAATGTAAGTGCTAGGTACTTAGCTGACCATGCACAGCAAATTTAAGTTTTGCTTTTTGGAACTTTCTGAAAAATTTTTCCAAATATTTTTGATCAAATATTAGTTGAACCTGGTGCTGCAGAACCCAAGTATCCAGAGAACCATGTGTACACATAGCTCTTGGAGGTAAGGAAATCCATCAAGTTTATTCATAGTAGTCAGGAAGCTTAAAAAACGCTTCCTAAAACAGAAGAAAAGATCTTAACAGATAAAAGACAAAAGAATTGGCTTTACTCCTTGACTAATTGGATATGGGACAAAGGAAGAATCATAGGTGTTCACAGGGCCTAGGGAATCAGAAGTCTTATTTATAGAAACATGCACTGAAAGGCCACACAAATAAACCTTGACACGACCTGAAAGTCATGAACAGATTGTTTTTTAAGTATTGAATTACTATTGATTTTGCAACTGCAGAATGGCTTCACCTGTGTATCCAGAGTTTTTATCTCCCCTTTGCCATCCCTAGTGCCTCTGCCTAAACAAGGATGCTAAGACAGCGCAAACCATTTTAGACAAATACATTTGGCAGGGCTATATCAGGTCAAGACCTGTACCCAAGACCTAAGATCCAAGGTATCAGACCAGAGGAGGTTGACCTTAATGATTTCTTAGAGCCACAGGTGAGTTTCTGCACTCACCTCCACTCCAAGAACTTATTTGCTTATTAACACTGGTAACAAGCTTAATAAAGAAACACTTTCAGGTATCATTCACATGTTGAAGAAATGGAACATTTAGAAATGACAATATGCCCCTTCCCTTTAATTGTAACTACCTGTACATTCAACAGTCCAACAACAATTGACTGGGCATTTACTATGGATCAGGCACTGTGCTTTTATTAGTTTAAAAAAAAAATCTCACCACTCTTGCCTTCACAGAGCACACAGTTTGGTTGTCAAAAAGGATTACAAATAGAACTTTTGAAAAGCCAAAATCTTAAGTGTTCCAGAATTCTTCTAACCTTCCCTCATATTAACAGGCCAGTTTGTTGATCATAATAATGGAGCATCTAATTTTATCCCTAATGTTCTTGCATTTTGCCAAGAATCTGCCGTATTTTTGTTTACCCCTTACTCTTGAAGAGATGGGAAATGAGTGTTGTACACATCCATGGTGACTATGAAAGCACCCCCTCAGATCTCCTTCTGTAGGGAATATAATTGACGGACTAGCCGCAGCTGCTGTGCTCTGAATACACCGCCATGTTCATGCCGGGATCATGCTTCCCATGGGTCACTCCCAGCCAGTGGCTGAGCCCAGCAGGGTTACACACACAGATCCCATCCTGCAAGATAGAGGACCCGTCTATGGGAGATTTTGGCCTGAGGGCTCCCAGTCAGCCTGAATGCAAACTTCCTTACAACTGGGCTATCGTCTGAGACTTCCTATCCACCCATCAACCCAACTTCCCTCTCTCCTTCCCAGGGGTCACACCTGCACCATGATCTAAAGGATTTTCTACCTCCTCCAGCTCCCTGCCTGCCCTTCTTCCTTCCCAGGCATTTCCCTCATGAACTTCTTATACACCTAATCCTCGCTTGGTGTCTGCCTCTCAGAGGACTCAAATGCAATATCCACAAGCAATAATTTCCAAACTTGTCTTCTACAGTAAACGCTTCCTCACTAACATTCTGTAAATGTGGGACTTTCCTGGTGGCCCACTGGCTAAGACTCTATACTTCAAATACAGGGTGTGTGGGTTTGATCCCTGGTTGGGATACTAAGATTCCACATGCTGTGTAGCATGGCCAAAGAAATAAAATTTTAAAAAAAAAAAAGATAACATTTTTTTAAAAATATCAATTAAAAAAAAAATTACCTAAAGGTGCACCCTAAAATCCTAAGTACTCTACTCATAGTCACTGTTCTACTGCTTTATAAGTATTTTTGAGGTAGTTTCAACAGTGTATACTTTGATACTATGCAATAAGAATCCTTTCTAGAGAAAATCACTTTATTGTTTGGGTTCTAGTCCAAAGCAGAGTGGAGAAACATGGTGGCTCCTGAGCATCTGTGGACTCTGACCTCACACTCTCTAATCCTGGTTCTTCTTACTAATCATGTGACCTCAGACCAGCCATTTAACCTCTCTGAACCTGCTTCCTCTCTAATATAAAGATAATAATATCCTCCTTGCTGACATCAAAGGACTATTTTAAGGATCAAATGATATAATTATGTGAAAGTGCCCTGGAAACTAGAGCACTATACAAAAGTAGCTATTATAATTATTGTCTTCTAAATAATAAATGCAATTAACCAACTTCATTCATATTTCCTGAGGGACATACATGGATGTAAAATATATATATATATATATATATATATATATATATCTCAGTAGAAGAGTGGGAAAAGTCAGAAAACTGTGGAAGCTTTCCACAGTAAGTTCTGCAAGCCAAATCTTACAATTGAAGTAGGCTATAAAATTACAAAACAAAAGCCCTACTGAAATTATCTCAGCTTCTACAGATGAGGGTGAATACAAGATGCTGGTTTAAATGGAAAAGAAGAAAAACTTCCAAGTTTAAGGTGATTTCCAAACCACTGTGATCTGGATGAACCTTGGCATCAAATATAATCCTTCCAACCTACTTGACTTTGGATAGTAATAATAAATCTCACCACACCAGTAACTTGAGGTTTTCCTTGGTTTGGTTATAAATCACTTTTCATAGGAATAAAAGAAGAAAAACATCCTCAAGGGTCCTTGGGTATATGTGAATATATGTCTGTTTTCACTCTCTATATTCCAGAATTCAGGTGTTCCTGTGTGTGATGAAGTTGGCATAGAAAAGGAAAACAGCACAAACTAACAGGGTTAACCTTTCATGTAAGTATAAATCATCCCAGATTTTATACAACTAAAACACTGAGACATTTCTTTGCAATGTGCTTGATCCTGAAAGCAGTAACTTCTATTTAAATGACAAGCCCTCAATCAAAAAAGGTTCAGAAAAATTTTCTTCTTCCTGGTTAACTGCAAAATAAACAGATATCCTGAAAGAGAAAGAGGCTGCCTTCTCTGTTGACTGCCTGGAAATGCAGGCAATAGTTGGGAGGTGTTTGGGACTGTACTACACTAGCCATTTCCTTCCCTCGGTGTTTGCTTTGAGTTTCCTATTTCATTACCCATGTCAAGTCTCTGTACATAAGAAGTCTGTGAGGTATATATTCATCCATTAAATAAGGATACCACACAGCCCTGTTGGATATGAGAAACAGAACTTGACTTCTTCTTGTTCTTTTTATTTTATTTTTCAACTCCTGCCAACAAAGGAAATACTTGTAACCCAACGAACTAAGAGCAGGCTGCCTCACTTTCTGGATAGAGGCAACTCTGAGACGACCCAGAAGGATGGTACGGGGAGGGAGGAGGGAGCGGGGTTCAGGATGGGGAACACGTGTATACCTGTGGCGGATTCATGTTGATGTATGGCAAAACCAATGCAATATTGTAAAGTAATTACCCTCCAATTAAAATAAATAAATTTATATTTTAAAAAAAAGCAAAAAGGAACCTCTTGTTCCATACCCCACCTCTTACCCCCCACATTCATGACATTTTTTTTTAGGAAATCAGAAAACAAAGGCAGCCCATTTCTTTAGAGGCAGCATAAAGTTTACCTCGATGGATTGGTAAACACTGAATTTCACCTGAAGGGTCCTGACAGGGTGATTTCTCTTAATTGTTAGTAATCTGGGCATGTCAATTCTTGCAAATGACCCTCAAACATAACTCACTGACACCCAGTAAATTCCCTTCAAACATACTCTACCTAACCAACAGAAAACTTTTATTAAACACTGTATGACCAATCTATAAAAATCAAGACAAAAGAACTGAAGAGGCCTTGGAGAATGTTCTGGAACAAAAATAAAAAGAGGTCAAAGGGTAATTAAAGGTTACACTTTTTCATTCAAAAATGCAGTGAAGGGAGAACTAGCTTTTATCCATTTTTCCAAGCTTTCATGTCCTAGATCACCCCCATGTGCCCATCCAAACAAAGCTTCTAAATAAATATAGACACATGCACTCTTAGTGGGGTTGCACTTCCAAATTAAACTCTGAACTTGCTTATGTGTATGCAAATAAAATGTCACGCTCATCAGGGGAGCATACTTTGGCATCAAGCTGTATATGGTAAACGGCACAGAACCTGATTGAGGGAAAACATTTCTATGCCCAAAGAGAGTCAATTTGGCTGGATCTGCTTGTGATGGAATCGACTTGTCACAGATGCCACAAGCAGAGACAACCTTACCTTTTCACACGCAATGACACACATGCCTTTCTCTACGACCGTAGTCAGCCCTGCATATTTTTTTTATCCATTCATTCATCCATCAAATATATTCTGAGCGCCTACTACATACCAGATATTACTTCAGGTAAAACGCCAATATAAGTGTATGTAACACTACTTCTACCCTCTAGGAGTTAAAAGTCTCTTAAGAATTATACAATCTGTACAAAGAAGCAACTAAAAGCAAAAATGCCCACAATACACAGGAACTTACATAGCATAAAGCCTGTCAAGCAGCAGGTATTCAATAGCTATTAGATGAATATGAATCTGAATAATTATTAACAGAGGGACAGGCAGAGTGCTGTAGTATACAAAGCTAGAATCACTTCTAGCATATAACAGGTGCACAATGAATTTTTTGATTGAATGAATGAAATAATAAATGCTATGACCTAACAAAGGCAATGACCTAACAAAGGCAATGACTTCCCCATGAAGGGAACATTTAAGCTAGATGAACAAGGTGTGAAAGAAAATGCTAGGCAGGGAGAATAACCATAACTGGCCTGTTAGACTATGCAACAAGTCACATGAGCTAAAGTATTAACTTCAGAATGTGGCTGCAGTTACTTCATGCTGCTCGTTTATATGATTGCTCAACACTCTGAATCATGACTAGGGAGCTAGCTTTATAGAGGCCAAGAAGAGAACCCAAGCCTATATCTTCAGGAAAAGGTAATAATCAATATGCCTGTGACACCTTCCTTATCATGAAGGTCCATTTGTTAATGGTGAAATGCAAAGTGCATGAAGGGGAACAGGGTTATGAATTTTCCAGAAAAAAAAAAAAAAATAGCCCACTAACTCACCAAGGAGGTAAGAGGCAGAAAGAAGTCATGGACAGGGCTTCCCTAGTGGCTCAGTGCTAAAGAATTCGCCTGCCAATGCAGGAGACATGGGTTTCATCCCTGGTCTGGAAGAATCCCACATGCCACAGAGCAATTAGGCCCATGAGCCACAGCTACTAGCCCGTGCTTTAGAGTTCCAGAGCCACAAATACTGAGCCCTCGTGCTGCAGCTACTGAAGCCCACACGGCCTAGAGTCTGTGCCCCACAACAAGAGAACCCACTGCAATGAAGAAGTCCACGCACTGCAACTAGAGAATACCTCCTGCTTACTGCAACGAAGACCCAGCACAGCCAAAAATAAATGAATAAAATTATATAAAAAAAGAAGGCAAAGACGATGAAAGGCAAGAAAGAACTGAAGGAAGATGCTTGTCTTGAGTGGTTCTGTGAACTATATAGAAGAGCAGGAAAAAAAATAGAGACACTAATATTGAACCAAAATATCTGACAGCATAAAATCATTTTATGGTGTTTCAAATACTTCAAGGATGTGCTTCTGTCAAGAGAACACACTACAAAATGAAAACTGGCTTCATGAAATTAAAGCTCAGATTTTCAAAGAAAATATTTAACTTGGGATAGAAACAAGACTGCAGAACCAGATATTATTCCAGATTCTGTGAGATGAATGTTACAAGACAGGAATGGTTCATGTATGGTTGGGAAAGGGTCTCCTGCAAGCAGTTTTAGACTCTGATATCACTGCTATGTATGCTGAGGATTTATCTCTAAATATATAATAGAATCAAATGAAACAATGCAATCCAACTCACCAAAATTTGCTTTACAGACAACCATTCAGGTAAATAAAATTATGCCACGAAGTTAAACCTGCTCTATTTCTTTTCTCAACAGAATAGCAATTCTCAGCAGTTGTCTCAGCCATGTGATACACTGACCTGTTAAAGCACCCCCTGGGTCACCACACTACCCACCCCTTGGTGACATGCTCTCTTCACAATAATGCAGTCTCTGACATTTTCTGATGAAATAGAAAGCAGATCTATATTAATACAAAAGTAATAATTCTGCTTTAATTTTAAAGGAACAGTGCTCATTAAGCATATTTTTCCTGGACTTCCTGTTTACCGTGTAATTTGAAGTGGGTATCGGTCTTTCTGGCATTAGCTCATCTATGTCTATGTAAGGTATTTCTTTCCTTTTGTGCTATTCCATCATGACTATTTCACTTCACTAGTTAATTTCACTGAGGAAACAAAAACAAACTTAAAACCCACCATCATTAGTGACAAACAGAACTTTTCATAATTTCTATAATATTAAAAACTAATAGAAAATAACCTATTAATTTTATTTTCTGCTTTATAGTTTTAAAACAATTTCTCCATCATTGTCTCTCTTAATGATCATTAAATACCCACCAGTAGGCACCGACAGTTAAAAGAAAGATAATAAAAAAGTACTATTTAACTTCCATTTCCAGGAAGATGGAGTAAAAGCACTTTTCTCAATTTCCCACTAAGCACAGTTAAAAGCCCCGAACTTTACATATAAAACAAGCATAATAGACTCTGAAATACAGAAAGAATAAAGCAGACCAACAAGGGAACTCAGAACACAAGGAAGGGGACAGTGGTGAGTTACTTGGGTTTTCATTTTCCCTCACATACCCCAGACTTAACAGCTGAAGAAGCTGGCAATCTGGGAATACCTGCAGGTTCAGAAAAAACAAAAAATTAAAACATTCTCTGTCTAGTCAAAAAGGCATCCTAGCAGAACAGAAAAATTTGAGACAATAACTCAATCTACTCCAGGCAAACATGGACCAAATAAGAAAGGGAAAGAGTGCTCCCACTTCCACCCATGGCCACAAAGGTCAATACAGGAAACCTAGGCATCTGCCTTCACCTGACTGCCCCTCACCCCTCACAAACCATCTACTCATCAAGGTGTTATGGAGGAGGGCAGAAGAGAGGGCCAGGAACTTCATCCCCATCAGATCTCTGCCACTGTCAGTGGAAACCAAGTGGGGAACTTGGGCTTCTCACCTCCCTTATCCTGGGGAGTAATGACAGAGAACTAAAACTGAGCAATCTCAAGAATGAAAAAAAAAAAAAAAAAAGGCCCTAATTGCAGAATCTGCAGACATCAAAAGGATAATGAGAAAATATTATAAATTCTAAACATATAAATTTGACAACCTAGATAAAATGAACCAATTCCTTGAAAAATACAAACTACCACAGCTCACTCACATGAAATATTTTGAATAGCTTTATAACTACTAAGGAAATCAAATTCATAGTTTAAAGTCTCCAAAAAAGAAATCCCCAAGCCCAGAAGTTTTCACTGGAAAATACTTCCAACATTAAAAAAGATTTAACCAAGTTCAACAAAATCACTTCCAGAAAACAGGAAAGAGAATACCTCCCAATTCATTTTATGAAACTAATATTATCCTGATATCAAAACCATCAAAAATAGTAGAAATATTCCTAACTAATAGATACAAAAATTCTTTTTAAAATGTTAGCAAACAAAATTCAGCAATATATGAAAAGACCTACATACCATACTCAAACGGAGTTTATTCCAAAATACAAGACTACATATTTCAATATTTGAAAATCAATGTTATCCATCAAGCTAACCATTTAAAAGGGAAAAATTACATGGTTATATCAATTGATGCAGAAAAAAAGGATCTGATAAAATTCAACATTAGATCACTAGATCATGACAGAAGTCTCACAAAAACAGAAATAGAGGGGAAGTCTTCTCAATTTCATAAAGTGCATTATAAAAAATCTACAGCTAACATCATATTTAATAGTAACACTCTGAATGCTTTTTCCCCTATGATAATGAACAAGAATGTCTATTCTCACTGCCTTTACTCAACATATAGCTATAAGTTCTAGCCAATGCAATAAGAAAAGAAATGGAAATAAAATGCATAGAAATCAGAAGAGAAAAAGTAAATCTGCCCTTAAGTGCAGATGGCACTGTCTCCATAGAAAATCCCCAGAAATCTACCCCAAAACCTCATATAAACTATTAAGTAATTTCAGCAAGACATGAGTTAAGCACAAAAACATTAATTTTATTTCTATATACTAGCAACAAAGTCAGGGAAACTAAAATTATAAGATAAACACTTATAGTCACTCAAAAATGAAATTCTTACATTAAATCTAACATAACATTTATAGGACTTATATGCTAAAAACTATAATATGCTAATGAAATATATACCAAGGAAGATCTAAATAAACGAAGATACAACTATATTCCTATATTGGAAGACTCAACATAGCAAAAATATACTTCTCCCTAAAAGACACACAGATTTGACACAATTTCTATCAATATCTCAGCAAGATATTATGTAGATATGGAAAAGATTATTCTACATTTTATTTGGAAAGGCAAATAAATTGAAATTTTTAACATTTTTGAAATATATGGATAAAGTGAAATGAAACCATCTACCCAATATCAAGACCTACCATATGGCTACAATAATCACAATTCTGCAGTACTGTCATAGGATAGTTACACAGATCGATAGAATAGAATAGTTAGAAATAAACTCACAGAAATATGCCTAATATAGAGAATAGTGAACCAGAAATAGACCCGCACAAATATGCCCAAGTAATTTTTAAGAAAGATGCAAAAGTAACGGAATGAGAAAAAGTCTTTTCAACAAATGAAAATACATTTGTTAGAGCAACTGAATATCCAAAGGCAAAACTTGAACCTCAAACTAAGTCTAACACTTCATAAACTGATTCAAAATGGACAACAGACTTAACTATAAAGTGTAAAATTATAAAACTTTTTAAAACATTTAGGATACAAAGCTAGGATAGGTATTCTTAGACTTGACCAAAACAAGGCACAAATCATGAAAAAAAAAAAGGTAAATTAGTTCATCAAAATGCAAAACTTCTACTCTTTGAAACACCCTGTGAAAAAAATGAAAAGACAAATTACAGTCTGAGAAAAGGCTAGAATCTAAAGAACTCGCGAAACTCAACATTAAGTAAATAATCCAAATAAAAAATGGACAAAAGACATGAAGAGACATTTTAGTAAAAATGACAAATAGCACAGAAAATTGACAGATAACAAATAGCACATGAAATGACATTCAACACCATGACACATTGGGGGAAAGAAAATTTTAAAAATAATGAAATATTACATGCTTACAGAATAGTTAAAAAACAGTGAGAATATGAATTGCTGGCAAGGATGAGGAGAAAATGGATCATTTAGACATTGCTGGCAAGGATGTAAAATACTATACCCACTCTGGAAAACAATTCAGCAGTTTCTTAAAATAATAAACATGCGACTACCATAAGATTCATCAGTAACACTCTGACGCATTTATCCCAGAGAAATGAAGATTACTTAAGAGCTATGCTCAGAATCTTGCACATGAATGTTTACATCAATTCTATTTACAACAGCCCAAAGCTGGAAACAAACCAAATGTTCTTCCATAAAATCATTCTCTTCCTAGATTCCTGGCCAGTCCTGGTAGTACCTGACTTGGCATATGTCCTGGTCATCATATTCCTGGTTGCCCCCACAAAGGCTTCCAGTCCCCTTATGTGATGGCTCTATCCTGCTTACCTCTTCTGCACACAAAAGTTGCCGCCTGGATCCTGGACAACTGATACTTAAATATTACTTTAAAATTTGAGTTTCCTCTAAGTTTTTCCTCTAACTCTTAGGCAGTTAGCAATTCTGGTACACTGTGAGCCCTGACATTTAAATAAATAATGCTAAACAAGTTTACAGGATTTATTTTCATTTATATGTGGTCTTATATAACAATAACCTAATAAAGTATGTTTTTGTTTAGTCGTGAAGTCATGTCTGACTCTTTGCAATCCCATGGACTGCAGATGCCAGGCTTCTCTGTCCTTCACTATCTCCCAGAGTTTGCTCAAACTCATGTCCATTGAGTCAATGATGCTATCTAACCATCTCATCTTCTGCCACCCTCTGCTCCTCTTGCCCTCAATGTTTCCCAGCATCAGGGTCTTTTCTAATGAGTTGGCTCTTCACATCAGGTGCCCAAGTATTGGAGCTTCAGCGTCAGCATCAGCCCTTCCAATGAATATTCAGAGTGGATTTCCTTGAGGATCGACTGATTTGACCTTGCAGTCCAAGGGACTTTCAAGAGTCTTCTCCAGCACCACAGTGCAAAGGCATCAATTCTTCGGTGATCAGCCTTCTTATGGTCCAACTTTCACATCCATACATGACTACTGGAAAAACCGTAACTTTGACTATACAGACCTTTGTTGGCAAAGTGATGTCTCTGCTTTTTAATATGCTGTCTAGGCTTGTCATGGCATTTCTTCCAAGGAGCAAGCATCTTTTAATTTGGGGGCAGCAGTCGCTGTCCACGGTGATTTTAGACCCCAAGAAAATAAAATCTTCCACTTTTTCCCCATCTATTTTCCATGAAATGATGGGATCAAATGCCATGATCTTAGTTTTTTTAATGTTGAGTTTTAAACCAGCTTTTTCACTCTCCTCTTTCAACTTCATCAAAAGGCTCCTTAGTTTCTCTTTTCTTTCTACCATTACAGTGGTATCCTCTACATACCTGAGGTTGTTGATATTTCTCCTAGCAATCTTGTGAGTCATCCAGCCCAGCATTTCACATGATGTATTCCACATATAAGTTAAATAAGCAGGGTGACAATATACAGACTTGACGTACTCCTTTCCCAATTTGGAACCAGTCTGTTGTTCCATGTCCAGTTTTAACTGTTGCTTCTTGACCTGCATACATATTTCCCAGGAGGCAGGTAAGGTGGTGTGTATTCCCATCTCTTTAAGAATTTTCCACAGTTTTTTTGTGATCCACACAGTCAAAGGCTCTGGTGTAGTCAATGAAGTGAAGTAGATGTCTTTTGGGAATTCTCTTGCTTTTTCTATAATCCAATGGATGTTGACAATTTGATCTCTGGTTCCTCTGCCTTTTCTAAATCCAGCTTGTACATCTGGAATTTCTCGGTTTATGTGCTGTTGAAGCTTAGCTTAAAGGATTTTGAGCATTACATTACTAGCATGTGAGATGAGTGCAACTGTGCAGTAGTTTGAACATTCTTTGGCATTGCCTTTCTTTGGGATTGGGATAAAAACTGCCCTTTTTCAATCCTGTGACAACTGCTGAGCTTTCCAAATTTGCTGACATATTGAGTGCAGCACTTTAAAAGCATCACCTTTTAGTATTTGGAACAGCTCAACTGGAATTCCATCAGTCCACTAGCTTTGTTTGTTGAGATGCTTCCTAAAGCCCATTTGACCTCGCACTCAAGGATGTCTGGCTCTAGGTGAGTGACCACATCATCATGGTTTTCTGGATCAATAAGATCTTTTTTGTATAGTTCTTCTGTGTATTCTTGCTACTTTTCTTAATCTCTTCTGCTTCTGTTAAGTCCTTGCTGTTTCCGTCCTTTATTGTGTCCATGCAGCATGAAATGTTCCCTTGGTATCTCCAAATTTCACGAAGAGATCTCTAGTCTTTCCCATTCCATTGTTTTCCTCTATTTTTGCTTACAATAAAGTTATGTATTATCCTCATTTTTAAGAAGAAAATTTAGGATCAGCATGATTGAGTAGCCTTCCCAATGTCCTACAGTTTGGTTCCAAAAAGTGACACAGTCACAAATTCATGTGGCTCCAAGTTCATACTTTTTCTGGGGCTCAAATTGCTCTCATTTTATGGGGGGCAGTGGAGGAGTAGGAATTGAAGAATTTACAATTTCTGCCCTGTTACCAAGTAGCACCTCTTCTATTCGGCATATCCCACCTCAACTGTCACAATCACCTAAATAAATGCCATTTGACTCTTTTTTAAATTGGCATTTCCATTGAAATTTCATCTTTTCAATCTTCCCAAATCTGCAGGGGCAAAAACCATGTTCTCTTATGGTCCCACTGGTGCCTATCCAGGCTTGTATAAAGGACAGCACTTGAAAATTACTGGTGTATGAGACAAATGAATTCCCTTCTCCCCCAGAGAAATAACCACAATTCAGAAAAGATCTATAAACTGGGAAGAGGAGAGGAACGTGTGCATAAAGCATCCTTTCCACTGGGCCTGCTTTCCGCACACTTCTTCCACCTGCTTATTCCCTACAAGAAGCTATACATCAGTCTGCTCCACTTGCAGTATCTGAAGACTAGAGAGGGAACTTCATGCTCCAATATCTTTTAATAATATTTTAGTCCATCAAAATAACCTAGCCTTCCAATGGCATTTTATGAAGGAATCTTTCCTACACCCAGCACAGATGTATACATATGGATAAACCTATGTTGAGGTCTGGTGTTTAATTATAGGGAGAAGGAGTAGAAGATTTAAAAACATTTACTTATCTAGCAGATATTTGCTGGACACTGAATATGTGCCCCTCTCTCTTGGTCCTGGAACAAGTCCTTGCTCTGAGGAGTTTATGGTCAATAGGTGATGTGGACCAGGGCACAGGAATTAAGATACACCTAAGTCACACAGAGTCGGACATGACTGAAGTGACTTAGCAACAGCAGCAGCAAGTCTTAAGATACACCTAAGAAGAGGGCAGCAGAGGATGAGATGGTTGGATAACACCACCAGCTCAATGGACATGAACTTGGGCAAACTCCAAGAGATAGTGAGGGACAAAGAGGCCGGGCGTGCTGCAGTCCATGGGGTTGCAAAGAGTCACACATGACTTAGCACCTGAACAACAATAGCAAAGAAGTCTTGTGCAGAAATTGAGTACAAGGTGCAGGGGTGGACCCACTAACTCAGTCTTGGCTTGGAGTCTAGAGTGCCAATCAGGGTAGGAAATTACAATTTCCAGAGAAAATTATATCCTAACTGAGCCCCCAAAGAAGAATGGATTTTAACCAAAACAGGAAAGATTTCATCATGACTATAGACTAGAAAAGAATTAGTGAAGCAAGCTTATAAGTCATGAAGGAAATAAGGAGACTGTAGTGATAATCCAAGCAAGATATAAGAACAAAGCAATGCTAGACAGATGTGAACAACTTTAACCAATCTTGGAGATCCACTGAAGATGGAGATGGAAATGAAGGAGCGAATTGGATTAAGAATGCCACGAGAGCTCTGGCACTGTCACCTGAGTGGATGCTGGTGTCATTTACTGAACTGGGAAACCAAGAGGAGAGGCAGATTTGGGAGCTCAGAAGTGTAGTGTGGAACATGTGTTTCAGGAGCTGATTCTGAGTTACTACCAGCATTTAACCCGAGCTGACAGTGGTAACAACAGCCCAGGAGTCCCTCTTTCTCCTTGTCAGGTGTCCCAGAACTGACTTTATAGCCAGGGTGCCATCTCTTCCACTTCCAAGGCTCATTTGCCTAATTGTTTGATGTGACTTAACATTCAAGTAAACGTATTTGGGTTCAAAAGACCTTACCTCGCAACCGAAATGTGAAATCAAAGCACTGTATGAGTTAAGTGTGTCTGTCTGCACAGATGTTGTGCCTACCACATCAAAGGCATTTTGCACTTGCCATAGGGGATGGCATGACCTTGGAAATAAATTTGAAATGTATGGGCTCCCTGAAACCCCTGAGTTGACTGAATATGACTTGAATTATGGCAATGCATTATATTCACCATGGGGGAAACCCAGTGCAAATTGTTGAATTTGAGGGATTTTAACAAAAGAAATAAGAGACCCACAACCAAAATTATTGGATGACAAAGTAGACCACTTTTCAAATCCCCAGATAACAAACCATATCTATATACATATGTTGCTCTACAAAAATGTCCACTCAAACCATCTATTTTTTACTAGCTTTCCTCACATTTCCCAATACCAGTCGCACTTCTTTATCATACTCACATTTTCCTACTGAAACAATGGTTGTGAAAAATGCTTTGACACTGACTGCACTGAATCACATTAGGTTTAGCTATAATATTAACCCAAGACCACACTTACTTGTTGGTAATGTAAATAGTAAGTTTTCTTTTAAAATTAAATCTATCTGGTCTCACCTCTGCTAAATACAGTATTATGTGTACTATGTATAATGTTCCCTTTTGCTCTTCTTTCTGTCATGGTTTGGAGAACTATGAAATATGTTGTAACACCAAGAGAATAATTCCATCCAGTTAGGAAAATGACCCAAAAGATCCCACTGACTACACAGAAATTATATCCATTCTTCTAAACACCTTAAAAGAACTGTTTGGATATTTACATGATTTCCATATATGAAATAACCCTGTAAATATCTCTTCCCTCTGATCAAATTATAGTTTTGGGCCCCATATAACTTTTTAAATAACAAACACTATTATGTAGACTGTCACATGCCAAGCAGAACCTCCCTTCATCTTTAAATAATTCTATAGTAGATTTTGCTTTTATTTCCTAGATAAGGAATACTGAGGCTCCTAGAGGCTCAATCTAAGGTCACGCAGCTGGAAGAAAAAAAGCCAAGAATCAAGCCCAGGTTTGTATGACTCCAAAGCTCCGCACTCAGCCACACTGTTGCTCATCTTGATTTGCTGCTCTTTAGGACAGATACACAATCTCAAAATAAATTTATTTTGTGTGTGTGTAGGTAAAATAAAGCTAACACTGGGCATAAAACTTGAATAAGACTTGGGTGTGCCCATGGCTGATTAATGCCAATGTATGGCAAAAACCACCACAATATTGTAAAGCAATTAGCCTCCAACTGAAATAAATTAATTAATTTTTTAAAAGTGTGTGTGTAAGACTACTTAAAGCTAATGCTGGATATAAAACGACATTTTATTTTATAAAATTTTAAAACATTTTTATAAAATATAAAATATTCTCATATTTTATATTTTAATATCTGTATTTAGTAATAACATTTGAATAAATAAAGGTGAAATATACCTGTATTTTCCATCAGACTGGGAGAATTCTACAGCTTACTCTATTAAAAAAAATTTTTTAAGTGCTAACTTTGGAAAGATGAGTTAACCCACCATATAAACAACCCACTGTCAGAGTCAAAACATGCAAAAAAGTTAAGTATGTAAAACAACACACTAAAGTCACTATATTTGCTTTAACCTCTGAGTAAATTAATAATTAACTTCAAAATACTAATTAATTTCAAAAGATTTATATCATATATCAGAATTAAATTATAATCATAATGATAATATCAGTCTTCCTTCACAGAGTATCTAGTTATAAGCAGGGTACTATGCCAAATATCAATACTTCACCCATATTTGTCACTTCTAATCTTTATGAGGCCCTGTAAGAAAGGTATTATTATCCCCATTCTAAAGATAAGAAAAGCTGGGCTCAGTACAATTACATAGGTAGCATAAGGTCTCTCAACCAACAAGAAATTGCCCTCAGACTTGAAAGGGAAAGATTTTTGATTCCATGAACTTGTGCTCATGCAACCTGATGCTATAGCCTACCCCAAAAAAAAACCATTTTATAATGCTCAGGTACTTCCCTGAGACACTATTGAAAACTCGAGGTAGTTGAAAGTCCATTTTATGCCTTCCATGTGTTTGCAACACTATAAAAGTTAAATTCCTCGGCATCTGTAATATAAGAACTAATGGGATCAGTATTCTTTGAAAATTATGCTTTTTTCCCAAATGTCACCTTATGTTCCACACATATTTTCAAGAATGAATGTTCAGGTTTTAAAGAGGGACTAAACAAAATTGACAATGTAATTTTATCCAGGTACCAAAACACACACACACACACACACACACACACACATTCTCTTACCTTCTGGGTTACGCTACCAGTCAGGTCGTGATAATAATTTACTATTCTGGAATATAGTTATTCTTCCAATTTTGACATAACTGTCATGTTATTTCACTCACATATTCCTCTGTCTATCCCAGTAGCCAGGGGCCATTTTTCATGCTGTTCATTTGCATCAGAAATTACAGGTTTTGATACCACTGCCACAGCCTGTGTTTTAAGTTTGAAATATATTGTAGCTAAACCTCTAATGTGGCTAATCTAGTTCATGATTCAATATGACTGCAGTTCTGGTTCCCTGAAAGGGCTGAGGCTGACAAGAAAGCTGCCCTGTGCTTATGCTGAGCAGCTCCTTGGACTCAGAGCCCCCCAGCTCAGGTTGAAAGAGCTCCCTGAGTAAATAGTCGTCTGAGGCTCTTCCTATCCCGGTCACCAATTTATTCAATGACCTGGCACCATGGAGCCTCCTCTCTGTGCCTTTTTTTTAATAACTAACCATAAATTAGAATGGCACAGGCACAGTTTTCTTAATTTCATTCTTTCTGCCATTCAGACTCCCGCAGATGTGAAGAGACCTTTCCCTGGCACAGAGAATGAATGGCATCGACAGCTGTCTCATCAGCAGCCCCATCTCAGGACCAGGGCTTTGGTGCTCACAGAACCCATTTCCATCAGCCAAGAGGATGGGGAGGAGTGGGGAGGAGGAAGCAGAAACTGCCCAAGACAGGAAGAGACAGAGGCTGGGAGACTGGAAAGACCTTGAAGATTACTGGTCTCCTGCTCATTTTCCAGCAGCACCAAGAGCTGAAGCAATTTGCTCAAGGTCATCCAACGTGTCCCGCAACTAGCTCATTCATAAGTTCTTTCATTCACCAAATATCTATCGAGCACCCACCACCACATCCTAGACTCTGTACAGAGTGCTGACAATGTAGGGAGAAGACAGACACGCTCCTCCTGCTCTGGAGAGAGCACTTTCACAGGTGTGACTAGAGAGGCGGAATAAAGTGTCAGGGGCAGGGTGACTTACATCCTGGTTGGTGTATGAAAATCCCAGTCAATATCTGCTGTTCCAAATTAATTGTTAGTAGCACTCCCTTTCTCTCTCAAAAGTATCTCTGTTTGGATACTTGGATGATAATTAAATAAGCATGTAAGTTGCAGATTATGAGAGAGGAGAATGTGAGATGGAGGCACAAAGGAAAGGCTTTTGCATAGGTTAATTCCCTAATAAATCTTGCATGACTGTTGTGTCACAGAAGGGAATGATCTCCTCATTCTCAAGGAGTCTTTTCTGTTTTCTCTGAGAACAAAGGAGGAAAGCATCTTTAAGCAGATTTCAGAGGAAAGAGCTTCCTGAACTAACTGGGCCCACCCTGATACCTGGATTTGGCTGTTACCCATAGCCACACAGTAGGTTTGTGACAGAGCCAGGGAGTAAGTCTGACTGTCTTGACTCCCCATCCAGTGCTCTGCTATTACGCTTCATCCAACTGACCATCAAGGATGGGTTTTTAAAACTGAGTGGATGGACCTCGTTTAACAAGACTCCCTGCAGCCTCTACCCAATGGTTCTCACCACCAGCTCTGCCACCTGCCCCTTGCCAGTCTTGCCAACACTTGTCCCCGAGCATGGTATAAAACATAAATACACAAATTCTCATTTTAAAAGACTCCAGCCTGACATTGTCCTTACAACAACTGTGATAAAAAATAATAATGGCAACCAATTTTAATACATAATAATAATGATAAAAGAGTTACCATTTCCTAGCAACAATAGGCTAAATACTTTATTCTGTAAGACAATGATTATATCATTCCTAACAACAAATTTCAGGTAATATGCTAAATACTTTATTCTGTAAGATAACAGTTATAATTCTATAAGATATGCTATCATTATCTTACGATTATTCTGCAAGGTAATATTATTGTGCCATTTTTAAAGATGAGAAAACGGAGGACCTGCCTAAGGCCACACAGCTGATTAATGTCAGGGCCAGAACTAGAACCCAGATCTGTCTTGTCTCAAAATGTCATGTTTTCCAGGACAGTACACTGCTTACCCTGTTTCATTCCACTCTTTGAAGGGAAAAAAAATCGTTAAATTCTGGAAAATCAATTAATTACCAATATCTATTGAGCCCTACTATGATTAAGGCATCCATGGAGATTATAAATGCTCCAGGATTCTAATGTGGAGGAGATGGTTCACAACCAATTCATGGTGAGGGAAGCTTGCAAAGAAAAGGCAGTGTTTGAATCACAAATGAAAAGGAAGACAGCTCCAGGTGGCTAAAACCTGGGGTAGACTACTCCTTACTGGTCTCTGCCACTAGCAAATCCAGTAACAACTGGAGGTGGAGAATGAAGAGAATGGAGATGATGGGGACCTTGCAGGGGTACACAATGATGGGTAGAATGTGAGTGCAGCACATCACTTATCTCTTGGATCTTGGACTTCTCATCTGGAAAATGGGAACTGGGGATATATAAAGCCTATCTTACAAGGTAGTTAGGAAAACAGGGGCTGATAGAAAAGAAACACTTTAACCCAGTAGATGCACATGGTGTTCATTTGGCAAACTGTAGCTCTTATGATTACCTTAAGGTGCTGGCAGCCATCTCTTTGGCTTCCAGTGTCTTCTGGTGCTGGAGGTAAAATGAAAATAGTCTTGAGTCAAGAAATACCTGGAGACTCCAATCCAGATGGCAGAGTCGAGGGACATGGAACTCACTCCCTCCCACAAATACATCAAAAATACATCTAAGAATGGAATAACTCTCAGAGAACACCTATCGAACACTAGCAGAAGACCTCAAACACTGGAAAGGACAAGAAAAGTCTCCAGGTAACCAGGTAGGTGAAAGGGGGAAAAAAAGAGGAAGTGGGATGGGACCTGCACCCCTGGGAGGGAGCTGAAAAAGAGGAAAGGTTCCTGGGAATTCCCTCATAGGCAGGGAAACCAGCCAGGACAGAAAGGGACATTCAGAAGCTCAGAGAAGAGGGTGACAACAGGACTGCGGTGGCAGGCAGGATGAGACCTGCACATTCGGCCATGTCACCGCCCCGTGCCCCCAAGCGTGAGACTCATGTCCACTGGTACAGGCAAGGGCTGGGGGGCAGAAACACAGGGTTTAGAGGACAGACCCAGAGACAGGACTGCTGCTGGCTGCCCAGAGACAGCCTAAAGGGGCAGGAGTGTGCTAAGGTCACAGCTGGAGGTGTTCACGGAGGAAGCTGACGCCACCATGGAAGCAAGGTGCCATTGTGAAGCAGAGAAGAGGGAGCAGGGCCACCATAGCAGCCTCTTTCTCTGCAGGCTTCCACACCAACCGCTGCCTGGGCCAGCTCCAAGGCCTTCGCAGTGGTGGGCTTTGTGGACAGATGCACACATGAACACATGCACACAGGGCCTGAGCTGGGGCCAGGGTGGAGCCCTCTCCATGGTTCCCACACTGGGTGCAGGCTCACTGTCACATGTGACTCACTGGATCTGCACTGGTGGCCTTAGGAAAACAACATCTGAGGGATCCCAGGGCTGATTGCTGGCATCCTCAGGGTTGAAGTGGGGCCGAGCATGGTGCCAACAGCAGTGTGCTTTGTGAGCCCACGAAACACATGACAAGTGACACAACAGAGCACACTCACAGGTGGACAGCTCCAGCAGAGGACCACTCAATGGCTCCTCTCCCAGTGGGAGCACTTCAATCCCACCTACTTCCCACCCACAGCTAAGAAGCATATCTCAGAAATGGATCTGGGGGCTCCTACTGCAACAGCCAGGAAGCAGACTGGTCTCTGACAGGGCAGTAACACCCACAGAGCAAAGGGGAGGCCCCACGCAACATTCAGTGCGGTCCCTGGTCCCCACACCAGTCACACCTCCTATCAAGGGAATAACGGCCAGCATACACTGAGGAAAGAGGTGGCAGACATCCACGCTAAAAACACCCTTCATACCAAAAATATTAAACCCACACAACCTACACAGGGACACTCCCACATAAAAATAGTCCTCCAAGACCACAGTAGATGATTGTTTCTTCTAAACTCACAGAGCAAGAGAAATATAAGTAAAACGAGGAAGCAGAGGAACTACTCCCAATGAAATGATCAAGAGAATGCCACTGAGAGAGCAAACAATAAAACAGGTCCCTTCAGCCTAACAGACACTGAGTTCAAAACGGAGATCATGAATACACTGAATGAATTAAGGACTATTCACAGAAATGCCAACTGCTATAGAAAGCAACTAGAAACTATAAAAGGAAACAAGGAAAATTAGAGGAATTTCTTTCTGACTTAGTTCGCCTAGTATGATAATCTCCAAGTCCATCATGTTGCTGCAAATGGCATTATTTCATATTTTTATGGCTGATATTCCATATTTTATGATTTAGTATTCCATTGTATGTGTGTATACATATATATAATCTGTATACATATATATAATGTGTGTACACACACACATATATATATATATACGTCTTCTTCTATATATGAACATTTAGGCTGTTTCTCTTCTTAGCCATTGTAAATAGTGCTGCTATGAACCCTGGGGTACATGTATCTTTCTTAATTATAGTTTTTGTCTGGATATTGTGCTCATAAGTGGGATTGCTGGATCATAAGGCAACTCCTGTTTTTGTTTTTTGTATGTGGAATCTAAAATATAACACAAATGAACATATCTACGAAAAAGAACAGACTCACAGACATACAGAACAGACTTGTGGTTGTGGGGTGGGGGGAGGGAGGGAGTTTGGAATTAGCAGATGCAAAGTACTATATAAAGGATGAATAAACAACAAGTATATAGCTTGTTGTATACCCTTACTGTGTAGCACAGCGAACTATATTCAACATATGGAAAAGAATATGAAAAAGAATATGCATATATGTAATTGAGTCAATTTGCTGAACAGCAGAAATTAACACTGTATGAATCAACTATATTTCAACAAAATTTTTAAAAAAACTAGAGAACTCATTCACCAAGATGAAAGCTGAGCTGAAGGCAATGAATAGCAGAATGAATAATGCAGAAAAATGAATAAGTGATCCAGAAGATAGAATAATGGAAATTACTCAATAAGAAGAGCAGACATAAAACCAAATTTTAAAAAAAAAGAAAGTAAGTAATATAAGAGACCTATGAGATAATATAAAGTGTACCAGAAAGAAAAAAGGAGAAAAAGAGGATTGAAAATGTATTTGGAGAAATTACTGCTGAAAAGTTTCCAAACCTAAAGAAGGAAATAGATATCCAAGTACAGGAACCACAGGGCGTCCCAAACATGATAAATCCAAACAGACCTACACCAAGATATATTATAATTAAAATGGCAAAAGTTAAAGACAGATGATTCTAAAAGCAGTGAAAGAGAAACAGAGTTAATTACAAGGGAACCCCCATAAGGGTATCAGCTGATTTCTCTACAGAAACACTCAGGCCAGAAGAGAATGGCTAGATATATTCAAAGTCCTGAAATGGAAAAAATCTTCAACCTAGGATACTCTATCCAGCAAGATTATCATTTAGAATAGAAGTAGAGATAAAGAATTTCTCAGACAAGAAAAAAGAATACAGCAATACTAAACCTATCCTGCAGGAAATAGTGAAAGGTCTTCTCTAAATAGAAAAGAAGAATCTATAGGAAAGAGAAAATCATAATTGGAAAATAAATCACTAAAATTAGCTGGTACAAAGATTTTTTAAAAATCAAAAAATTTCTGTGAAAGCAATGAACAGCAAAAGGATGAGCACAAAAATGCAAAAACAGACATCAAAATCATAAAATGTTTGGGAGGAGGGTAAGAAAATGTAGTTCTTTTTCCTAGAATGTGTTTGAGCCTACATGACTACCAGTCTAAAGCAAGCAGATTTAAGAAGAGCACAAATCAAAAACACAACAGATTCACAGAAAACAAAAAGAAGAGAACAAAAGCATAAAACAAAAGGAAATCATCAAACCACAAAAGGGAAAACAGAGAAAGAGAGAGAAAGAGGAAACAGAAAGAAAATACCTAGAAACTCTTGCAAATCTTCCAGTCTTTCAGGGACAAAATGCCACCCCGTTTCCCACCAGATATTGACTCCTCAGTTGTTGGGGCAGCTAGGCTGCAGCCTCAGTTGTTCAGTTCAGCATCCATATCAAATATTACTTTCTCAGGATACCATGACATAAAAAGAGTCAGGAGGCACTGCGTGAAGGACCAAGCCAAGGGGAAAAGTTCTATGCAAGATTGGTGCAAGCTTGTTTACACATGCTGGGTCTCTATACGTTGTCTGCATTTCTGAGGAAGAATATAAGGATTCATCACTCACTTACTTATCAGGAACATTTAACTGTATATTTTTCACTCCACAGGGTGTACACAGAAATACTACAAGCAGCATCCTGTGCATTTGCTTGTCTCTGAAATCCCCAAGATGCATTTCCACCTTGATTTGAGAAAATTACAGCTCCCAGCTAGCCTCCCTCTCCATCTTCAGTTTTCTTCCATTTCCTATTTTGTAAAGCAGAGGTTCTTTACCCTGGCTGCACGTTAAAATTATCTGGATGGCTTTTTAAAATGTCTGGAGTCTGGATGTCACCCAAAATTTTGATTGTAAGGTTTGGGGTTTGGCATAAGCATCAATGTTTTCCAAAAGTCTGCCCCACCTCCCAGGTGGTTCTAGTGTATAGCCAAGGGCTGGAATCTCTGCAAAAAAGACTCTACCTTCTTCAAAGGGTGTATATGATCAATTTCTCCAAGAAGACTGATTATTTAAGACTGGTCAGTATCTGAAACCTGGAGGAACACTTGAACAGAGAGGCCACTTTGCAATATAAGGAGACAGCAGTCACCATTAATTCTCCTAAGAATTTTTGCAAATATTCAGATGGAGACTAAAACAAAATCTATATTCCTCCCCCCTAACCCCCAACACACACACCATTACCAAATGCAGGAGTATGCAGTATAGCCACAGCTTACATACCTCTAAGTAATAATGTGTTGATTTATAGTTTGCACAAATTGCAATAAATGGCATTTTCTGTTATGTGGAGAGTAATAGATTGTTCTGGAGTGAGTACAAATCCATAACTCATTCAAGGGCTATGCTGATGCTATAAACTAAAGCTCACCATTTAAGCAGCTAATCCATGGTGTTTAATGCTGAGAATGGGTTTCAGGCTGGTATTCAATTTGGTGACCATCCATTATTTCAGTTGAAGCATAATTAACCTGATAGATATAAGAAGAAGCAAGAGAAATGTTTTCAGAGACTTTTCTCCTTCTTCTTCCCTTCCTACCCTCTCACTGTATCTCCATGCTGCTCTCCAGGATGGTTCATTTCCTGCTCCAAAGGCAGACTGGGAACAAGGAAAGGTTGTTTCAGAAACCATTGGCACTGTGTCATTTCCACTGCTGAGCCATGAGTTAAGTGAACAGGCTGGAGGCTGTTGTATTTGCCACATACCATCAGATCATTAGTCTATCAAAAATGCAGTGGAAGTGAGTGACCAAAACTTAAGGTTGCTGGGGAAAAATTGAAAAACAAAAAAAACAAAAACAAAAACAAAAAAAAACCTTTCTTGGGTTTGGTTTCCCTCAATTCACAGACAGATATTTTCTCTCTCATAGAAACTATGCCTCTCTTCTCAGAGACAAGAGATGGAGGAAAACCAAAGCAGAAAACCCTTGGACAAGAATCCTGGGTAGTCTTCACCCACTCAGAATCCATCAACTGAAACTAAGTCTTTTGAAAACACAATTTCTCCCCTACAGTTTGAGAGAAAAAACCAGAGACCCGTTTGTCCTGGCAAATGTCTGTGACCTCACTGCCCTAGAAGATTCTCGATGACAAGATCTTATAACTTTTCTATATTTAAGACATAGCCAAGCAGGTGCTACTGCCTCAACTAACATCAAGAGTCAAGACCTTTACAAATCAGCTTTATAGAAACAGCCGGTGTATTCAGAAATGAGTCTACATTCAAGAAGCCATGATGCCCTATACTTATTCTTCTCATATTCCATATTCAGATGAAAAAATTAAGTTAAACCATGCACCTACAGCAATATTACATAATGATAAATGTATTAGTTCATCAAGAAGAAATAACTATTTTAAATGTGCATGCCTCTAGCTTCAAAAACTGGCAGAATGAAAAGGAGAAATAGGCAAATCCACAATTTACCTAGAGACTTAAGACCTTCTTCCTCATGTAGGCAGAACTAGTAGGTAGAAAATCAGCAGGGATATAGAACTGACTTCACCATCAACCAACTGAACCTAGTTGTGGGAGAACTCCACCCAATGGTAGATGTTAAAGGTGGTTTTAGAAAAGGAAGAGGAACCAGAGATCAAACTGCCAACATCTGCTGGATCTTCAAAAAAGCAAGAGAGTTCCACAAAAACATTTATTTCTGCTTTATTGACTATGCCAAAGCCTTTGACTGTGTGGATCACAAGAAACTGTGGAAAATTCTGAAAGAGATGGGAATACCAGACCACCTGACCTGCCTCTTGAGAAACCTGTATGCAGGTCAGGAAGCAACAGTTAGAACTGGACATGGAACAATAGACTGGTTCCAAATAGGAAAAGGAATATGTCAAGGCTGTATACTGTCACCCTGCTTATTTAACTTCTATGCAGAGTACATCGTGAGAAACGCTGGGCTGGAAGAAACACAAGCTGGAATCAAGATTGCTGAGAGAAATATCAAAAACCTCAGATATGCAGATGACACCACCCTTATGGCAGAAAGTGAAGAGGAACTAAAGAGCCTCTTGATGAAAGTGAAAGAGGAGAGTGAAAAAGTTGGCTTAAAGCTCAACATTCAGAAAACGAAGATTATGGCATCTGGTCTCATCACTCCATGGGAAATAGATGGGGAAACAGTGGAAACAGTGCCAGACTTTATTTTGGGGGGCTCCAAAATCACTGCAGATGGTGACTGCAGCCATGAAATTAAAAGATGCTTACTCCTTGGAAGAAAAGTTATGAACAACCTAGATAGCATATTTAAGGGCAGAGACATTACTTTGCCAACAAAGGTCTGTCTAGTCAAGGCTATGGTTTTTTCCAGTGGTCATGTATGGATGTGAGAGTTGGACTGTGAAGAAAGCTGAGCACTGAAGAATTGATGCTTTTGGACTGTGGTATTGGAGAAGACTCTTGAGAGTCCCTTGGACTGCAAGGAGATCCTACCAGTCCATTCTGAAGGAGATCAACCCTGGGATTTCTTTGGAAGGAATGATGCTGAAGCTGAAACTCCAGTACTTTGGCCACCTCATGCAAAGAGTTGACTCATTGGAAGAGACTCTGTTGCTGGGAGGGATTGGGGGCAGGAGGAGAAGGGGACGACAGAAGATGAGATGGCTGGATGGCATCACGGACTCAATGGACGTGAGTCTGAGTGAACTCCAGGAGATGGTGATGGACAGGGAGGCCTGGCATGCTGCGATTCACGGGGTCGCAAAGAGTCGGACACGACTGAGCAACTGAACTGAACTGAACATATCCAAAAATGTCTTCAAAAACAGACAGTCCTTTTCAAGTTCACATGTAACTTTCACCAAGATGGAAAATACTTTGGGTCATAAACTTTAGTAAATTTAAATGAATTGGAATCACACAGTGTGTCCTCAGATTTTAATTGAATTAAGCTAGAAACTTTTTTTTAATAATTAGAGTGAACTTTGAGTTTTGCATAATTCCAAACTGAATCTGCAAAATTCTCTGCAAATACAAGTAAAGTTCCACTCCAATATATAAAAAAGAAAAAAAAAAGGAATTAATTACAGAAATATGACAAGAAAGTCTTTCCACACTTGAAAATTAAAATTAAATTTCCAAAAAAGCCATGGATCAAAAAGGGAGTCTAAGGGAAAATTAGAAATTATTATAAATATTTGAATCAAATAAAATGAAAATATAACAATAACAAAATTTGTGTAATATACCTAGAGCAGTGCTTAGAGAGAAACATATACAACTAAATTCTTATGTTAGGAAAGAATAAATATTATAAATAAATAATCTAAACTTCCAACTTAATACAAGGAAAGCAAAGAAGAACAAGGGAATTAATAACAATAAAATTATATCAATAGAACTGAAAACAGAAAATCAATAGAGAAAATAAATGAAACCAAGAGTTGGTCACTTGAAATGGTCAATAAGATTAATAACCTTCTACCAAGACTGAGAAAAAGAGAGGAAAGTCACAGCTGACCAATATCAGGAATAAAATAGGAGGTATCACTGTGGGGTCCATGGCTACTAAAAGAAAATGAGACAGATTATGAACAATTCTATGTATATAAATGTCAACTTATATAGAATTCTTCAAGATTCCAAAAAAATGAAAGCTCATCCAAGATAAAACAAATAAGTTAGGTAGTTCTATGGTGGTGGTGGTTTAGCCACTAAGTCGTGTCTGACTCTTGAGACCCCATGGACAGTAGCCTGCCAGGCTCCTCTGTCCATGGGATTCTCCAGGCAAGAATAATGGAGTAGGTTGCCATTACCTTCTCCAAAATAGTTCTATAACTGTAAACAAAATTGAATCTGTAATTTGAAACCTTCAAAAGAGAAAAATACAGGCCTTGATGCTTTCACTGGTCAATTCCAGCAAACTCCAACTCAATACAAATGGCTTCCGAAAATTAAGGAAACATTCCCCAATACATTTTATAAGGCTGGCATTACTCTGATACTAAAAACAAATAAAATCAGCACAAAAGACTAAAGACCAATATCCCTCATGGATAGAGATGTAAAAATCCTACACAAAATGTTGGTAAGCTGAATCCAGTGATATATAAAAAGAATAACATACCATGACCAAGTGTAGTTTATCATGGCAATGCAAGATTGGCCCTGTATTTGAAAATCAATTCAATCTACTATATTAACTATCTAAAGAGGAAGATGAGACAATTATATAAACTGTACAGAAAAATCATTTGACAAAATATAACAACCCTTAATGATAAAATCTCTCAACAAACTAGCAACAGAGGGAAATTCCTTAACCTGATAACAGGATGCATAAGAAACTGACAGCTAACATTACACTTAATGATGAAAGAGTGAATACTTTTCTTCTTAGATCAGGAACAAAAACAAGAGAAGGATATGCACTCTTATCATTCCTATTCAGCACCATCCTGGAAGTCCCAGCCAATGCAGAAAAGCAAGGAAAAGAAATAAAGGGCACACAGACTGGAGAGGAAGAAATAAAACTGTTCCTAGACAGATAAAATATATAATTGTCCAAACAGAAAATCTCAAGGAATCAACAGAAACTCCTAAAATTAACAAATTGGGGAAACAATGGAAACAGTGTCAGACATTACTTTCTTGGGCTCCAAAATCTCTGCAGATGGTGACTGCAGCCATGAAATTAAAAGACGTTTGCTCCTTGGAAGAAAATATATGACAAACCTAGACAGCACATTAAAAAGCAGAGACATCACTTTGCTGACAAAGGTCTGTATAATCAAAGCTATGGTTTTTCCAGTAGACATATTTGGATATGAGAGCTGGACCATAAAGAAAGCTGAGCACCGAAGAACTGATGCTTTTGAATTGTGGTGTTGGAGAAGACTCAAGAGTTCCTTGGACTGCAAGGAGATACAACCAGTCAATCCTAAAGGAAATCAGTCCTGAATATTCACTGAAGGACTGATGCTGAAGTTGAAATTCCAATACTTTGGCCACCTGATGTGAAGAACTGACTCATTGGAAAAGACCCTAATGCTGGCAAAGATTGAAGGCAGGAGGAGAAGGAGATGACAGAGGATGAGATGGTTTCATGGTATCATCAACTCAATGGACATGAGTTTGAGCAAGCTCTAGTAGTTGGTGATGGACAGGAAACCTGGAGTGAGTGCTGTAGTCCATGGCGTGCTGTGATTCATGGGATCGCAAAGAGTCAAACACGACTGAGCGACTGAACTGAACTGAGTGACTGAACTGAACTGAACTGAACTGAGCGACTGAATTTACTAACTGACTTTATCAAGGTCACAGGCTGCAAGATCAATGCTCAAAAACTGATTCTATTTCTGTATACTAGCAATGTAAAGTTAGAAAACAAAAAAAATTAAATGCCATTAATAACAACTCCAAAAGAATTAAATACTTAGAAATAAACTTATAAAATTCATAAAGTATCTTTATACTATACTATTGAAACTATAATACAAAATGCTGGTAAGATAAATCAGAGAAGACCAAAATAAATAAATAAATAGTGTCATACCATTATTCATGAATTGGAAGACTCAACAAAGATGTCAGTTCCCTTCAGATTAAACAACAGATTTAAGTCATTTCTAATCAAACTCTCAGCAGGATTTTTTTTTTTTACATATAAACGAGTTGACTTTAAAATTCATATAGTAAGGCAACAGATAACTAAATAGAATCACTAACAATAGAATAACTAAAACAATTTTGAAAATGAAGAATAAAGAAAGAGAAATGTTTTTACAATTTACTATAAAGCCACAATAAGCAAGAGAGTATGGTATTGGGGAAACAATTAAAGGGTTTTATCAATGGGGAAAAAATGGAGAACTCAGATTCAAAAACATGCTTGTCTTAACAAAGGTGCAAAAATATTTACGGAAACCTCTTTTCAATAAAAGATCTTGGAACAATTAAGCATCTATGAGCAAAAAATGTAAAGATGAAAGTTTATTCGCATGTGATATAAAAATTAACTCAAATGGGTTATAGAGCTAAATAAAATGTAAATCTATAAAACTTGCAAGAAAATCTCTATGGTCTGGAGATAGGCAAAGAGCCCTGAAGTATGACACCGAAAGCACTATTCATTTCTTAAATGATAAATTTGTTTTCATCAAAATTAAAATATTTTCTTTGTGAAAGACACTTTTAAAGAGGATTAAACCAACTGCAGGAAAATATTTATAAGTCATATTTCTGACAAAGAATTTATATCCTGAATACAAAAAGAACTCTCAAAACTTAGTAAGAAAACAGACAATTCATTTGTTAAAAATGGGCAAAATGAACAGCACTTCACCAAAATGTACAGAAGATACAGAAATGGCAAATGATCATATGAAAAGATGTTCAACATCATTAGCTATTAGGAAAATTCAAATTAAAACCATGATGAAATACCATCACTCACTTATTAGAATGGCAAAAATAAAAAATACTGACAATAGCAAGTGCTGGCTAACACATAGAATAACTAGAACACTCAAACATTACTGGCAGGAATGCAAACTGTACATTTTGACAGTTTCTTATAAAGTTAATACACTCATCCTGGGCATTTACCCTAAAGAAATGAGAACTATATTCACACGACAACCTGTACAGAAAAGCTGAGAGCAGTAAAACTACCAAAAACTGGAAAGAACACAAATGTGCATCAAGAGTTAAATAGATAAGTTGTTGGTACATCCTTACAATTGAATAGTAAAATAAAAAAGAAATAATAAAAGGATCAATTAAAAGAATCATGCCATAACTTCGAGAATTGCAAAGGGAGTATGCTACATGAAAGAAACCAGTTTTAAAAGATTACATACTGTAAAACTCCGTGTTATGACATTTTCAAAAGGACAGAAACTATAGAGATGGAAAACAAATCAATGGTTGCCAGGTTACAGGAGAGAGAAGGATGTCATTTAAGACACAGCTAAAGCAAGTTGTCTAGGGTAAGCAATCTCCACCCTATCCTAAATGTGGCCATGCTTACATGAATCTATATGTGTTAAAAATCACAGAACTGTACACAAAAAGAAGTTAATGTTCTTTGTTAATTTAAAATTAATTTAAAAGCACACACCTATGAAAAGCAATGCGTATATTAAATAACAAATATGGAATGTTTTAAAGTTTCCTTCTTTAAAGACAGCACAAGCAATAGTACGTCCTTCCTTAGAAGTAAACTGAAGGACAACAATTAAACTAGTGTTGCCCACCAAGCCTGAATTCCATAAAACCCTGAGCTTTCTCTAACTTCTTGCCAACAGTCAAAATTGGCTACAGAGAAGACAGACTGTGTGGCAGACTCTGCTATTTGATAGAAAGCCTCAAGTGGTCTAAAGGCTGAGTTGCTCGGCCTTAACCATGCAAGCCCAGGTTAAGAGGCTGCATAAACACTGGCACAGTCAAGAAATTAGACCAAAACTCCTCTTTCAAAATGGCAAAGCTCTAAGAGAGATATTCACAAACTTTGAACAGTGAATCATGACTGGGTCTGAATCAGCTCATGATGCATGTCTCCTGGGGCAACTAAAGAAATGAGAGCTAGAAAAATAGGAAAGAACAGGGAAAGTTCATTTTGAAGCATTAAGTACAGTTTCAGGAAAGCAGAGCTGAGTGTAATTCTGCAGCCAAAACAATCAGACGGTAGGGAGAAAAATAATGGGCAGAAGACTTGAAAAAACGCTTCACAAAAAAATTCAGATGGCCAACAAGTACTGGAAAGGACACTGAACCTCATCAGTCATCAGGGAACTGCTGATTAAAACCACAAAGAGATACCACTGCACACTCCCCAAATTTCTAAAATGAAAAAAGCAAACTCCTCAAGTGTTGGCAAAGACCTAAACTAACCAGAACTCCCCTCTCTTGTAGTGGTGAATATATATCGGTATAATCACTTTGGAAACACGCTGGACATTATCTACTCAAGCTGAAACATGCATATCCTGTGACTCCACAATATATACTTCCCCGGGATGTATATACTCAATAATAAAGTGTTTGTATGTTCACCAAACTACATTTACTAAATGTGCATGGTGACTCTACCCATAATGGCCCTGGATCCATTTCCTATTGCTGCTGGAACAAACGACCATGAGCCACACGGATTAAAGCCTTACCAATGTACTAGTTTACAGTCCTGGAGGGCAGCAGTCTAAAGAGGGGTTAACTGGAGAAAATCAAGGTGTCAAGCTCTGGAGGAGCTAAGGGTGAGTCTGTTGGCTTGCCTTTTCCAGCTTCTCGAAGCCGACTGCCATCCTTAGACTGCACATTCAAAACGCATTTCAAGCCTAGCGTGACCATGACCGCTGCGGGCTGGTGGGCCGGCGCTGAAAATGTGAAACTCCACGCGCAGGGCTCCTGCGGCCCGCTCACCGCGGTGACTGCCGGGATGCGCCGCAGCAGCGTAGGGTCACAGGGCGCGGCTCTGAGTGACCTTTCACCTGTGCCCCGGGTCCCTGCAGGCAGAAAGTGAAGTCAGTCAGTCGTGTCCGACTCTTTGCGACCCCATGGACTGTAGCCCACCAGGCTCCTCCATCCATGGAATTTTCCAGGCAAGACTACAGGAGTGGCTTGCCATTTCCTGCTCCAGGGGATCTTCCTGACCCAGGGATCGAACCCGCGTCTCCCGCAGTGCGGGCGACGTCTGACCCACCAGGTAAGCCCCACTGCGGGCAGGGTGGGACACAAGACTGGAAGCCAGCAGGCACTGGCCTGGGCTCCAGCAGTTTTTAAAAAATACATCGCATTCCAAACTTTGCTTCCATCATCACATTTCTCTCTGATTTTGCTTCCCCTGCCTTTTTTTTTTTTAATTAGTTAATTATTTTTCTTTGGCTGCAGCTGGGCCTTTGTTGCTGTTCACCAAATTCTCATAGCCGTGGCTTCTCTTCTTGCGAAGCACCGTCTCTGGGTGCTTGGGCTTCAGTAGTTGTAGAACATGGGCTTATTTGCCCCCTGGCATTTGTGAGATCCTCCCGGGGACCAGGGATCCAACCCATGTCTCCAGCATTGGCAGGTGGATTCTTAACCACTGGATCACCAGAGAATCCCTGGCTCCCTCTTATGAGGACCTTGATGCTTACACTAAGCCTACCTTGATAATCCAGGAAACTTTGCCCCTTTCAAGATCTTTAATCACATGTGCAAAGTCCCTTTTGCTCCCTAAAGTAACACATTCTCAGGGATTAAGATGTGGGCGTCTTTGAAGGAACCATTATTTTGTGTACTACAAACACCAAACAGGAAAGGACTCAATTTCCCAGCAACAGAAGAATGGGTAATTGCAGTGTAATTGCCCAATGCAATATTATGCAGCAGTGAGAACAGTCATCAGTGATTTGCAATATGGTGAGTGAATCTCAGGAACGTAATGCTGAGTGAAAAAAGCCAGAATCAGAACACTGTAGGCATCCCGGTGTATAAAGCAGAGAGAGGGGAAATCTCTATGGTAGAAGTCAGGATATAGTGATTACCCTGGATGTGGGGGTTCCCAACTGGGCTGGAATGTGAGGGGACTTTGGGGATGCTGTTGATCCTTTCTGTCTTGATCTGGGAGCTAACTTGTTTGGAAATGTGTCAGTCTGTGAAAAAATCCATTAAACTATACCTGTAAGGTACAAGCACTTTTCTGTGTGTTTATTTGACTTCAATGGAAAGAATAACACTTGTCATGACAAGGGAGGAAGGATAGGGCCTTATGAGCATAAGGAGCCCTCAACTGCTGTAACTTGGTGTAGTGTGGAGAGCTGAGGCTTTAGACTCAGGTGGGTGAGACCTACAGTCCCATCTCTTTCACTGATTCTCTGCTCTTCTGCAGATTATTTGATCTTTTTGGTTAAGGGCTTCCTTCTCTAGAAAATGGGAGTAATAATACTTGCTGCCTAACTGGATGTGTTGCATATGTGAAATAACATATGTGAAAACAAGTGGAACATAACAAGGGCTGAGGAAATATGGCTTCTTCTCTCACTTTGTTCTTAAGTCTTTCTTTCAACAGAACAAATACACAACATTTTTTTAAAAGAAGGAAAGAAATAACCCCCGCAGAAGCTGCACTTTTTTTTTCATTTTTCGTGCCATGTTTAAAAATGTTCGCCAAGAACTTTATGAAAAATTGCTCCACATCCTATAAAACTGATTTTTTGAAATGTTTGTTTCTTTATAAACACTGCCTATTTCTTTGTAAAACTGCCAGTTGAAACTGGCAATGAATTGTGAAAGTTCTTTAACAAAGGTGAGCCACTTGAGATCATGAAAGCATCAGGTGTCACTTCCACGAGTCATAACCTCTTCAGGAAAAATTCCAGGAGCCTGGTGGAAATAGAGCCACTCTGCACTTCTTCCTACAAGGCAAGCACGGCCTAGAGCATTTCACTTCTATCCTTGTGATTGGAAGGAATGTCTAAAGACCAAATCAAACTCACACATGACTGGGCATATCTAGTCTTCCTTGCACTGCAGCAGGGCACGAGAAACAGAGATGAAATAAACATAGGTAGAAATGGTTTCCCATGAAACACAAGAACATGGCATAGTTGAAATTGGGACGGAAATCTGGAGCCTGAGAGACCATTTAAAGAGTTTGAGGCTCTTAGAATTACTGAGCTTGGTCAAGGTCACTCAGACCCACACACAGTCTGGTTTACAGTCCTCTTCCCAGGGGGTTTTAAGTCATGGTTTACATTTCCCATTGCAAGCCAGAATCTTTTATTTGCAAAGCTTAATTCTTTATTTGTATTTTTTACCCCCATTTTTATTGCCACTGGTGTTATTTCAACATCATTTAAATTTTGATCCCTATCTTGTACCCTCCCCTCTGCTGACTCCCCAGATCTCCCCATTCTATCTTTGCCCAAATGCCTCTTCACTCCCACTCCTCCGCGAGGCTTACTCCTCCCAAGTATGGCCCTGTCTGCACCTCCACCAGGGTGTTTGTCCTGCTTCTTGTGTCGGTACCAGTTCATCACACCTTCAGGGAAACCTGGATAACTGTGTTTGTCACCACAAACTTTTTTTTTTTTAATTTTGATTTTTGGTTCATCATAGACTTTTTTAAAATCAATTTTTATTTATTTCTTTGCCTTGTGGCATGCAGGATATTGGTTTGCCAACCAGGGATTGAACCCATGACCCTGTTGTGGAAGCATGGAGTCTTAACCCCTGGACAGCCAGGGAAGTCCCATAAACTATCTGTCTCATGCCCTATATCATGCACTCCTTCAGCACAAGAGCTGTGTTGTTTACTTCTGCCTTCCAAGTGTCTAGTTTAGAAAGGGTTCTATAAATATTTATTGAATGAATGAGATGGATGTCTGTCTGTTGGCCACCAGCTAGAGACAGTGAAAAGAGAAAGTCCTCTTCCTTTTTTTTTTTTTTTTTTTTTGGTATCTTCAGATGGACAAACTTTTGTTACAAGTGCTTTCATTTTTAGCATCACGATGCTTTATTTGCCCAAAGAACTAATACCAGTAATTATTCTTAGCCCTTTGCTTTTTCTTGTCTCTCCTCTTACTCAGAGCACATTTCTTACTGTACAACCATTTCCCTGATACATTAGACCTCTTCCATCTGTCAAGTCAGTGATGTTAAGCCACATATAGGAAAGAAATGAGTAGAAGACCTGCAGGTAACTGGTGAAATACAACTGCCTTATTCTTACCTTAACATCAGAAAAATTGCTTCCCGGCAGATAGAGTGACCATCCCATTCTGTTTATACAGAGATTTTTAATAGAAAAGGCTGAAGAGCTATGAATGGTAACCAACCTTTATGCATAGATACATTTTTCACTTTGCATGATGGTTGTTCTTTTCCTCATCCCCAATTAAAATCTAAATTTAAAAACTGTAAGTCATTTTCCTTAACAGTACATTAATACAAGTTCAATTTTATAGGAAAGACAAGTTTTCTTATCAGACAGGAGCTCAAATTTGAAAATAAAAGCAAATGAAGTATTTTTCCAAGTCAAGCTCCTATAAACTGTGAAACTGTATAAATTGGTGCTTGAAAAGGCAGTATTAAAGGAATGATCACTTTCCCCCAGTCAACAGCAGAGTAGTGATAACAGTCTTTCACTGGAACTGAACCCTGGCAGTCTGATTTCAAAGCTCCTGCTATCTCCCATGAAAACAAGAGCAGTCCAAATGATCAATGCAAAGAACGCATAAGAACGGGCTGATCTTTTCAGAATTTTAGCAATCGCAGGGAGAGAGAGATGGGGAAGTCACATGAAAGAAAAGCAGGCTCAAGGAAAAGTATTTTCAGGGAAGGAGAGTTTTGAGCCTGATGTTGGCTTGACCAGAAAGAGCTAAGGGAGGAGGAGAGATTAAGACATGAGGCAAGGGGTGGGAGCGGGGCTGGCAAGTAGCAGAAAATCGCCTGCTGTCCAGTGCCCTGCCAGAAGACTGTAATTCATGGAATCCAGAGGAGGATGGATGGACTTGACTCTGAAAGGTGATGAGACTCTGAAACAAGGAAGAGGAGTGAGCAGAAAATGGATGAACATAAAAAATAAATTTTATGTCAGAGAGAAAGGAGATTGAGAGTTCACCGATTTTGGCTTCAAGGATCTCTGAGAAATAGAAAGTAATTTCTTCTGTTGAGAGGAAAGGAAGTCTAGGGCTGGGGTTCACATAGTGGAAAGGAGCTCAGAACACCTGATCTGAGGCACAAGGTATGGAGGTAAAAGAGATAAGTGTGAGACTTGCTGAAATTCACTTGAGATCACAATTCAAGAGCAATCTTACTTGTGCTGTGGTGAGCAAGGGCTTGAGAAAAAGGAGTTTGGTGCTTGACACTTTATTCTTTTACATAATTACTGCTTGATATGAGGGAGTTTATTAAAGCTCTCTTGCTTCATTTCCCCTATAAAACAAGTTAATAATCCTTGCCCCCTTCCTACCCCATAGGACTTTAACAAGCACTAATTATTGTCTTCAAACTGTCCCAAGTGCCTTGGGAAAGCCCTGGGTAAGGACTTTCTTCATCATTTTTATTGTGACTGAGATTGCATTGCCCCACCCTCTGTTTAGAAACAGGTTGAAATATAATCTTAACAACTTCCTTCACTCAATTCCAAAATGTGTTTGCTAAACTACCTGAAATTGGCCGTGGAGGCATCAGATAAAAAAAAAAAAAAAGAACAAACTCCAAAATGTCTGATGGCTTCTAAACCGAAAAGGAGAATTTCGAAGTTAAACCACAAATAGAATTGGCAGTCGTTTTAGAACTCATTGATCTATCCAGAATAGTGAACTCAAGGGAAGGATTTCAAACTGAACCTTCCCTCAAAGTACCAAGTAAAGACCAGAATGCCGTCATAATGAATACCCTAATGCTTCACATAGCAATGTCTCAGTGCCAGAGCATCCATTATTCTACACCGTTGGTTCTAGGTCATTATTTAACATAATCCCAATTCCTTCCTTCTTTAATTTCACTATTCAGTGAATGGATGTTGATCCTCTACAAGTGCCGATACCGTGTGAGTCCTGAGACCATGTTAGCATCCACTAGCCACACACACCTTTCGCCTTTGTATAATGGTTCTTCCATTATCTACAATGTTGTAGTACTTCTGTTTTCATTTCTTTTTGATTGAAGCATAAAATAAATAGAACTGAAACTCTGACTCATCTGCACATTGGCTGAGTTGACTATATTTATTGGTATTAAGGCATGGAAAGGACTGCATAATATCTCTGGTATCAAAAATTTGCTTTCCTTCATCCAAATAACTGTTATCAAATGCTAATTACCCATGCATATTATGGGCCATGAAATCACTTGTGTGGGATTATCAGAACTTCATTGAAACATGTATAATATCATATAAGAAATGAATCGCCAGTCTAGGTTCAATGCAGGATACAGGATGCTTGGGGCTGGTGCACTGGGATGACCCAGAGAGATGGTATGGGGAGGAAGGTGGGAGGGGGGTTCAGGATTGGGAACACGTGTACACCCGTGGCGAATTCATGTTGATGTATGGCAAAACCAATACAGTATTGTAAAGTAAAATAAAGTAAAAAAAAAAGAAAGAAGAAAAAAGAAGTGAAAGTTATTTTGCAAGTTCCTTTCTGATAACAGCAGCTACTTGTTATAGGATATGGTTGCTATAGTGATATAGGAACAATGAAAATTCTTTTCTCCAAGTTTGCTTCTTTGAACTTAACTTGAGACGCTGATTCTCATGATACAGGTTGAGTTTTTCTGCTTCTTCAGACTCTATGAGATAGACTTATCTTTTCTCCTTCTACACTATCTGAGGACCCCAGAGAGGCTATAGTTGACAGGATGTTAGGATCGGAGGGGTGGAAGGAACAAAAGGAATTTTTCAAGGCTAAAGTCATAGAGCTATCAATGCAGTATTTCTAGTTGACTGATTTAGCATGGCTTTGAATTAGGTTTTGTGGCATAGAGTTTGCCTTGAACCCCCAAAACAGCGTGGAGAGAAAGTCAAGATTCTTGCAGCCATTGCATACCGAGAAATACCTAGAAGGTTGTTTATGTGGCTGTGTGCATGCACACAATTCCTTTGACAGTTCCTTATATTTATATCATCTGAAACTATCAAAAACAGTTTTTTATGTGTCCTACATGTGAGTTTTCATAATGCTATATTTGGATCTAATTCTACAACCACTTTAACCCCGTCGGAAATCAACTTCAGTTTTTTCCGCAAAATGCCTCACAATATAAAGTGATCACCAGGGTCTAGGAATTTTGCCCCAAGAAAATGATAAGGAAGCAAATATAAAGATAAAGTGAGAGTTCACATGGATCACAGCCTTGTCTAATTCAATGAAACTATAAGCCATGCCGTGTAGGGTCACCCAAGTTGACTGGTCATGGTGGAGAGTTCTGACTAAATGTGATCCGCTGGAGAAGGGAATGGCAAACCACCTCAGCATTCTTGCCTTGAGAATCCCATAAACAGTGTGAAAAGGCAAAAAGTGAGAGTTCAGAGAGGCCCAAATGTGAGAACCAATCCAAGAAGCCCAAAGAGCAAAGCCAATTATAGCCAATACAGTTTATATAGGGAAAGGGCAAAGATTTCCCAAGTCCCGACTGTTTTCCTATGACAGTAGCGACAGTACTTTCCATTGCACGCATGTTCCTAGAACTTTGCCATTCTCCCATCAAGAAGTGAAGTCTGTCATAGACATAGAGAGCAGACTTGTGGTTGCCGAGGTGGGTGATGGAGAGGGATAGATTAGGAATTTGAGATTAGCAAATGCAAACTATTATATATAGAATGAATAAACAATGAGGTACAACAATATAGCACCAGGAACTATATTCAATATTCTGTGATAATGAAAAAGAATAGATGTGTATAACTGAGTCACTTTGCTGTACAACAGAAATTAACACAACATTGTAAGCCAACTGTACTTCAATGAAATAAATTTAAAATTAAAAAAGATGAGTCTATGTTCCATCCCTTTGAGTCTGAACAGGTCTTTGTGACTACTTTGACCAACAGAGTATGTCAGAAAAGGCACTGTATGACTTCTGAGACTAATTTTAAAAAATCACACACTTCCTCCTTGTTCCCTCAGGAAGCTCACAGAACCCAGGCACCATGTTCTGAAGAAACTTGGACTGGGTTGGTTCACATGGAAAAGAACTGAGTTGCTTGCCCTCATCCTTACTCTCCTCTCATATTCTTTACACAATGAATTCCCTTTCTGTTTAAATCATCTATCGGTCTTTTTGCTTTAATCATCACTGCTTTAAAAAATGTTTTAAAACCTGTTAAAGCAAAGTACCACTCAAGCTTCCTCATGAAATTATATTAGCCAGTTTTAGCATTTCAATGTGCAAGTCAACCATTAAAAATCATAATTATATATATAGTGTTGGCTTCCGGGGGCTGCTCTAAATACAGTATGTCTTTGGGAGGACACAAGTCATTCCATAACATATATATGTACACACACTCATATGCTTTCTGGGAACATTGCTCTGTATAACAGCTGAGAATATTAACTTATTTTTAAATGACAAAGCAATTCCCCCCAACAATATATTAATTAAATGACTCCCCTCCCTATAATTAGGGTTACCTGATTTACCACATGTTAAGCCTTCAAATATTCTATAATTTGGATTTGAACATTCCATTGTAACCCATTTTTCTGCCTTTGTTATTGCTTAATCGCTACGATTGTCTGACTCTTTGCGACCCCATGGACTGTAGCCCACCAGGCTCCTCTGTCCATGGGATTTCCCAGGCAAGAATACTGGAGTCAGTTGCCATTTCCTTCTCCAGGGGATCTTCACAACCCAGGGATCAAACCCACATCTCTTGCTTGGCAGGTTGGTTCTTTACCACTGAGCCACCAGGGAAGACCTTTACTTATTATAGTTTCATAATATGTGTTGTTAACTTTCAGAATAACTATCCCTCATTACTCTTATTTATTAAAATTGCCTTATTCTTGCCTGTTTATTGTTCCAGATACTTTCAGAGCCTTTTTAAATTCCATCAAAAATTAAGATTATACTAAAATTGCATTAAGCAAATATTAAGGGAAGGTATAAATTCTCATTTAACCTGAAAAGATAGGCAGGTATGGTGGAGCAGGTGGGCATGAACTTTTCCATCCCTTTACACACTAGAAACCTGCCTCTTATTTCCTGCCCAGACACTTGTTGGATTACCAGGTAGCACTGACAGCTCCAGTCTGCAGTTCATCCAGAATCAAGGGAGCCTACAGGGCATACTTGGCCTTTGTGCCTGGGTGCCTTGTGAACTTTCAACTCATTAACGTGCTTCCCTGAGATAGGCCTGGTTTCCTGGTGGCCAAACCAGCCACCCAACTTTCTTCTTGCCACATCCTTTCATCCCCACCAGGATGCCTGAGATTACCTGACCCTGAGCCAGTTCGTTGTGCATGTGGGGTGACTCCAAAGGCAATAAGAATCAGGCTCTGGGGAAATGCAGAGATGCATTAATCTGAACAGACTCAAAGGTCTCAGGGCACATGACACAACAAGGATACCATGGCATCCTTTTTTTTAACTATTTATGTGTGATTAACATATAAAGAGCTGCACATATTGGGGGTACACAACTTGATGAGTGTGGGGTTAAGCACATACCTAAGAAATGTAGTCAAAGCTATGGTTTTTCCAGTAGTCATGTATGGATGTGAAAGTTAGACTATAAAGAAAGCTGAGTGCCCAAGAATTGATGCTTTTGAACTGTGGTGTTGGAGAAGACTCTTGAGAGTCCCTTGGACTGCAAGGAGATCCAACCAGTCCATCCTAAAAGAAATTAGTTTTGAATATTCATTGGAAGGACTGATGCTGAAGCTGAAGCTCCAATACTTCGGCCACCTGATGTGAAGAACTGACTCATTTGAAAAGACCGTGACGCTGGTAAAGATTGAAGGCAGGAGGAGAAGCGGACAACAGAGGATGAGATGGTTGGATGGCATCACCTACTCAACAGACATGAGCTTGAGTAAGCTCCGGAAGTTGGTGATGGACAGGGAAGCCTGATGTTCTGCAGTCCATGGGGTCACAAAGAGTCGGACGTGACTGAGTGACTGAACTGAACTGAACTGAAGAAACCATCACCATCATTGTTCCCCACTTTTGTTGGAAGAATAATTACCATGAGATCTTCTCTCTTAGCAGTTTTAAGTATACAGTATTGTTGGCTATAGGCTCATGCTATAAAGTAGGTCTCCAGAACTTATTTATCCTACATAACTGAAACTGTATCCTTTAATGGTCATTTCCTCCTCCCTGTAGACCCCAGAAACCTCATTCTACCTTCCATTTCTATGAATTTGGCTACTTTAGATTCTATACATTAGTGAAATCATACTATGTGTTTTTGTGTGTCTGGCTTATTTCACTTACCAGTGCTACTCAGGTTCATCCATATTGTTGCAAATGGCAAGATTTCCTTTTTTAAAAGACTGATCAATATTGCACGGCATGTATATATCACATTTTCTTTATATAATCATCCATCAATGGACATTTCAGCTATTTCCATATCTTGGCTATTTGAAGTAATGCTGCAATGAACATGGAAGTGCAGATATCTCTTCAAGATCCTGATTTGAATTCCTTTTGGGTAAATATCCAGAAATGGGATTACTGGATCATGTGGTAGATCTTGTGAGAAACCTGCATACTGCTTTCCATAATAGCTGTACTAATCAACATTACCATCAGCATTTCAAGGGTTCCCTTTCCTCCACATCCTGTCAGCATCCTGTCAGGAGCCATCCTAACAGGTATGAGGTGATACCTCATTGTGGTTTTGATTTTAATTTCCTTCATAATTAGTAATGTTGAGCACCTTTTCACGCGTTTGTGTGTCTTCTTTGAAGAAGGTCCTTTGCTTGTTTTCAATTGTGGTGTTTTTTGTGTGTGTGTGTTTTTTGCTATTGAGTTGTATTCCTCATATATTTTAGATATTAACCCCTTATCAGATTATGGTTTACAAACATTTTTTTTTTCCATTGCATAAGTTGGTTTTTCATTTTGTGGGTTGTTTCCACCATGATGCAGAAACATTCCAGTTTAATGTGACCCTATTTTATTTTTGCTTTTGTTGCCTGTGTTTTTGGTGTCATATCTGAAAAATTATTGCCAAGACCAATGTCAAACAGCATTTTTCCAGAGTTTTACAGTTTCAGGTCTTAAGTTCAAGTTTTTAATTCATTTCGAGTTGATTTTTGTTTATGTTGTAAAGAATCCAGTTTCACTCTTTTGCATGTAGATATTCCATTTTCTCAACACCATTTATTAAAGATACTGTTCTTTTCTCATTGTACATTCCTGCTGCTTTTGTTGAAGATTGATTGATGATATACATGTGGTTTATTTCAGGGCTCTCTATTCTGTTTCATTGGTCTATATGCCTGTTTCTATGCCAGTACCATATTATTTTGCTTACTATTGCTTTGTAATATAGTTTGAAATTCAAAAGTGTGGTGATTTCAGCTTTGTTCTTCTTGCTAAAAATTACTTTGGCAGCTTGGGGTCTTTTACAGTTCTAAATACATTTTAGAATTATTTTTACTATTTCTATAAAATATCCATGGTATCTTTTCTTGAACACCTGATGACATAGGATTTCTGGGTAAAACTACCAAGTGCCTGTCACGTCTTCATTCTTGTTACTGCTAAAAAGAGAAGAAAAGAAAAATCAGTATCCTATCTGACTCCAAACCATTTTCTCCCTCTTTCAAAGTCAGTTTTTTTTATCCCAGAAAAACACTGTAGAGATAACTAATGAGTTGTTTATTTGCTGTTCAGGCTCTGCTACAACTGCTATGACCTGTGAAGGGATATATCTTTGCAAAGCCTGACTACTCTGTTGCAAAAGGCTGAAGACCACATATTCTCCTGCCTACAGACTAAACCAGACAACTGATCACCCAGACAAGATATTTTTCTTTTTCATTTCTTTCTTTTGCCTTCTCCTTCTCCTTTGTTCTTTTGATATACAGTTCTGTGCTGCTGAATGAACAATACACTTCCCAGCAGCCATAAAGCAAGAAAAATTCAGTTAGGATTATAATCACAATTTCAATTATTTACACATGTTAGAAAATATTGCCATTGGGTTCTCAGAGTTATTTACTCTGGTGTTTTCTTCTATTTGGAAGTGCTAAAATATTAGCTCTATTCATTGCAAACTGGTTGTTTTTAACATGATTCTTCCCCCTCCCTTGACCCTGTCTGAAATCCAATTTACAGTCTGCTAAAGGCCTCATAAGTTTTTTATGGATTATTTCCTGGGGTCGCATTAATCTGGCTCCTTGTTACTTTGCACTAATTTCACTTTGCCACAGTAAAGTAACGACATTCGATCTCCCGGGAATTAATCCATAGAGACCTCTTAATGAGACAAAGCCAGAATGGAATACATCTACTGTGTTTAATTCTCCCAAGCACAATGGAGAAGAAGAAAGAGGTTGTCCTGCCCTTCTGGGCAATGTAACTTGGGGCTCAGTTCTGGGGAGAGAGGAGAGAAATGAACAGAGAAACAGGAAGATGCACGGTGAGAGCAGCCAGAAGCTAGGTATGGCCAAGGCTAAGGACTCCTGCTTCCAGTGGGTCAGAGCCAGGACCAGCAAACCAGGTGGAGGAGAGGCAGAGAGAGCGAACAGAACAGCGAAGAAGGACAGATGGGAGGGGAGAGACTTCTCTGTTTCACTGAACATATGCTCTCACAGGACATGACTTCTCTCCTCCAGTCATCTCGCTCCCAAAGCCCACTTCGTATACTCATTACAGGCACTTTTGTCTTCAGTGGAAACTTAAGTGATGAGAAGACAGAGCAAGATTCTGCTCCCCTTTTCTCTTGCAGAGGCCTAGGGTTGTTAAGATTTCCTTTTCCAAGAAAGAAAAGCAACAAATTCTTGCAAAGTTTTGCAAGAAGTTAAAGCAAAAACTTAACATTTCTTTGAGAAGAAAAGAAGAGTTTCTGTCAAATTGTAAACTGAGGATAAGAATGACTTGCAACTATGATTTTTATGATGAATTGATACAGAAAATATGAAACATTACTGATGAACCTATTTGCAGGGCAGGAATAGAGATGCAGACATAGAGGATGGATTTGTGGACATAGCGGAAGTAGGAGAGGGTAGAACAAATTGAGAGAGTAGCATTGAAATACCCACGCCAGTGTTCTTGCCTGGAGAATCCCAGGGATGGGAGAACCTGGCAGGCTGCCGTCTATGGGGTCGCACAGAGTCAGACACGATTGAAGTGACTTAGCAGCAGCAGCATTGAAATATATACAGTACAATGTGTGAAATGACTTCCCAAGTGGCTCAGCGGTAAAGAATCTGCCTGTAATGCAGGAGACCCAGGAGACATAGGTTCAATCCCTGGATCAAAAAGATCCCCTGGAGGAGGGTATGGCAACCCACTTCAGTGTTTTTGACTGGAAAATCCCATAGACAGAGAAGCCTGGCAGGCTACAGTCCACAGGGTCGCAAAGAGCCGGACATGAGTGAAGTGACTGACCATGCGTGCGTGCGTCTGCGTGTAAAATAGATAGTGGGAAGTATAGCTTGGTGCTCTGTGATGACCTAAAGGGGTGGGATGGGAGAGCAGGGAGTAGAAGAGAGGTTCAAGAGGGAAGGAATATATGTATATTATGGCTGATTCATATTGTTGTATGGCAGAAACCAACACAATATTATACAGCAATTATCCTTCAATTTAAAAAATTTTAATAAATAAAAATAAAAAGCATTTAAAGAGAATATCTGTTGAGAGAATGTAGAGAGAATGCATGTCAAGCCCCTAGCGCAGTGACTTGATATGAAAAGACATCTAGAAAGGGCAGCAGATATTATTTACCTTGCCATTTTATTCTTCAAGCAGATTTTTGTCATTTAGCAACAACTGGCCACTAGAGACACACTTAGGAATAAATTACTTTTTTTAAATGCACATTCATCAAGTGTCTTCTTACTGAATTTTCATATCAGTCAGGTAAGATGAGCAGGTAGTATAATTTTGTTTCACAGATAAGGGAACAGGCTATGGAGATTAAGTGAGTGTATATATGCTCAGTCATTAAGTTGTGTCCGGCTCTTTGCAACCCCATGGACCGTAGCCTGGCAGGCTCCTCTGTCCACGGAGTTTTCTAGGCAAGAATGCTGGAATAGGATGACATTTCAAAGAGTCGGATACAACTGAGCGACTGAACTGAACTGAACTTCCTACTCCAGGGGATCTTTCTGACCCAGGGGTCAAACCCATGTCTTCTGCATTGGCAGGCAGATTCTCCACTGAGCCACTAGGGAAACCCCATGGGGGTTAAGTGAAAGTGAAAGTGAAGTCGTTAAGTCGTGTCCGACTCTTTGCGACCTGTGGACTGTAGCCCATCAAGCTCCTCCATCCATGGGATTCTCAGGCAAGAATACTGGAGTGGGTTGCCATTAAGTAACCAGTGGTAAACAGTTGCTCTGGGATGAAAACTAGCATGCTTCTCTCAGTTCTTTTCTATCTCCTCTTATCTTAATTATCTTCCTGGCAAATGTGATATGAACTTTTCCTGCTGTGTCAGAGACTGAAGGGGAAGTGGATGGAGTCTGTCTATGAAGATTGAAATATTAGCAAACTCCCTTGGCCAAAGCATACAAGTCACATGCTCCAAATTACTTTATCAGTAAAAGAGCTGATACATTGATCTCCATCTATATTGCAACCAGATCCAACTCTTGAACTGAAAAGATAAGAAAAGTGTGTTACATCTTGGCACCTTTCTCTCCCCCCACCCACAAAAAATAAACAATATGTAAAGTGAAAATATCAATAACCTCAGAAATGCAGATGACACCACCCTTATGGCAGAAAGTGAAGAGCAGCTGAAGAGCCTCTTGATGAAGGTGAAAGAGGAGAATGAAAATTTGGCTTAAACTCAAAATTCGGAAAACTAAGATCATGGCATCCAGTCCCATCACTTCATGGCAAATAGACAGAGAAACAATGGAAACAGTGAGAGACTATTTTCTTGCGCTCCAAAATCACTGCAGATGGTGACTACAGCCATGAAATTAAAAGACATTTGCTTCTTGCAAGAGAAGCCATGACAAACCTAGACAGTGTATTGAAAAGCAGAGACATTACCGACAAAATTCCATCTAGTCAAAGCTATGGTTTTTCCAGTAATCATGTATGGATGTGAGAGCTGGACCATATAAAAAGCTGAGCACCAAAGAACTGATGCTTTTGTACTATGGTGTTGGAGAAGACTCTTGAGAATCCCTTGGACTACAAGGAGATCAAACCAGTCAGTCCTAAATGAAATCAACCCTGAATATTCATTGGAAGGACTGATGCTAAAGCTGAAGCTCCAATACTTTGGCCACCTGATGTGAAGAGCCAACTCATAGGAAAAGACCCTGACGCTGAGACAGATAGAAGGCAGGAAGAGAAGGGGACAACAGAGGATGAAATGGTTGGATGGCATCACTGAATCAATGGACATGAGTTTGAGGAAGCTCCAGGAGATGGTGGACAGTGAAGCCTGGCATGCTGTAGTCCATGGGGTTGCAAAGAGTTGAACATGACTGAGTGACTGAACAACAACAAGCTATCAATGAAAAGGAGGCAATACTGGGGAACTGTACTGTGTTGTGCAGATGAAAATTGCAAGTTGTCTGATCTTGATGTTAGTATGAAGCCAGCATACAAGCTGGGAAAATTGCATTACCCTAATTGTTAACTCAGAAGATAATTTTATTTTGAAGAGACATTAAAAAGGGAAAATATAATTTCTGGACTTTGCAGAAGAGACAGTTAAATTGTGTGTTATAGATAGATGTGATCAAAATCAGGAGTTCAAATCATTGTATAACAAAAAAGTTAGTGGCTGACCCTAATATGATAGTAAATTAAAAAGTCATTATAATGATGATAATTTCATATACAACGTAATCAAGGGCAGTTTTGAGTAATGATAATTCAATGACTTTTTCTACATCAATAAATCCACTAACATCCTTCAGATAAGATTTAGGCTGGTGCTTAAATTGTGAAACTGCATTTAGTGAAGTTTCCATTTGTCCTTAGTTCATCTATCAGTTCTTCCCAAAAGACTTCAATAGCAGAGCATTCATTAATCACTCTTGAATATGTTGGATGCATTACATGATATATTTCCATCTCCCTTTCATTTAGACTTAGTTGCCAATATACTTTCAGAACCAAAATTAATTAAAAGAAATCAAGTTCAGTGATTAGGCATTGTTCCTGGCATTTGATCTTGAGTAGTAATGTAATGGAAAGAAAAGTCAATAGCTGATGCATTTTTCTAGCCTTAAATATTTCAAACTAAAACAAAAGCTTCTCTTAAAAAACTTCAAGGCATAAAAGTCCTTCATCTGAAAGGAGATTACCAATTGCCAGAGAGAAAGAGCACTGTAATTTAGGCATGACCAGTTGTCCCATAAATCTATCCAAACTACAGTAGGAACTAAATTTTTCAATGTGGAACACTCTGGCACAGAGAAAACACAGTAGAAAAATTGAAAATGGGTAGTGTCTGTAAACACTGAAATATAAATAAATTTGTGAAATATAAACAAAATGTATTTGGGGGAAATTCAACCTTACCAGTAGTCAAAGAAATAAAGATCAAACCAAACTTTCACTTTCAGATTTTTGAAATCAATAATTGTCAAAATTCTGTCCATAACAAAGGATCCAGGGCTTGCTGATAAGAATTAAACAGCTTAAACAATTTAAAAAATCAGACAAAATAGGAGATCAACCGTTTTCAGAAACTGGACAACTGTTTGGTAGGATAGTCAGGTCTAAGAGAAGGGAAACAAACAAGATAAGCCCTGCAAGTCACCCAGTGTAACACCTGGGGAACACTTATTGACCACAGCTTAGGGACCGAGGACCCAAACAGAGCCGAAGCAGTCTCCAGCTGAGGAAATAGAGTTTGAGATTCAGAGACCCCAAGGTAGATTGTATTTTGGAGAAGGGAGAGCTTCACTGAAAAAACTCTGGACATGGGCAGAGAGCGACCCTCAAGTCTTACTCTTGATTAGCACATGTGAGAAAACTATAAAAGCCAAAGAAAGGGAGCAAGTATAACAACTTCAGGGAGCATACAGGATAAAGAAGAGTTGCTACTTTCACGAGCCAGAGCAGAAAGAACTCCTAATGCACAGGGCATTAAATAGAGTCCTCAAAGAATATCGTCTCAGGAGTATGGCCAAATTAACCCTAGACCAAAGACTGCTCTAGGTTTCCCTTAACAAAACTGACAAGTAACTGTGTCCTAGAAAGAAGCCCTGAATTATAATGTTTAAAGCGATTTTACAAATCCAGCAACTAACAATAGAAAATTCACAAAATGTACTTTAAATCAAAAATCATTTTAAAAGCTATTAGTCATGCAAAGAAACAGAAAAAATATGGCTCATAATGAGAAGACATAGCAATCAATAGAAACAGATTCAGAAATGACACACATGATAGACTTAATAAAAATCAAGAGTGCAAAAAAAAAGTCAGGGATGCTAATCAGCTGTAGTAAATGGACTTCTTATGTTTCAAAAAGCAGAGAAAACTGTAACTATGCTCAAGATGATGTGGAAAGTATGAAAACATACAAATTGTGGAAATTAAAAACAGCAATATCTGAGATGAAAAATAACCCAGGTGGGATTAACAGCAGATTAGACAGGGCAGAAGTAGAGGGTATGGATAGGACAAAAAAAGCATGCAACATGGAACACAGGAGAAAAGACACCATGGGGGAAAGGAAAGAGGAGAAAACTATGGGACAATATTAAGTGGATTGACATATGTTTAACTGGAGTCTCAGAAGAAGGGGAGGCAGTAAAATATTTGAAGAAATAATGGCTAAATCTGATGAAAGTTATAAATTCATAGGTCCAAGAAACTGAGTAACTAAGCAAAAGAAACGTAAAGAAAGCTGCATCAGTAATAAAAAATTTTTAAATGGCAATAAAAACAAAAGTAAACAAATGGGATCTAATTAAACTTGAAAGCTTTTGTGTCGCAAAGGAAGCCATAAACAAACCAAAAAGACAACCCTAAGAATGGGAGAAAATATTTGCAAATGAAGCAACTGAAAGAGGATTAACCTGCAAAATATTCAAACAGCTCATGCAGCTTAACATCAAAAACACAAACGTTCCAATCAAAAAAAAATTAAAAATGGGTGGAAGATCTAAATATACATTTCTCCAGATAAGACATACATATGGCCAAAAGTACATGAAAAATGCCAGCATCACCAATTATTAGAGAAATGCAAATAAAACCTATAATGGGTATTACCACACGTTGGTCAGAATGGTAATCATTAAAAAAAAAATCTATAAACAATAAATGCTGGAAAGAGTGTGAAGAAAAGAAAACTCTCCTACACACTTTGTGGGATGTAAATCGGTACAGCCCCTATGGAAAACAGTATGGAGATTTCCTTTAAAAACTAGGAATAAAACTACCATATGATCCAACAATCCCTTTACTGGCATATACCCTGAGGAAACCATAACTGAAAAAGACACATATACCCCAGTGTTCATAGCAGCACTGTTTACAATAGCTAGGACATGGAAGCAACCTAGGTGTCCTAGATGAATGGATAAACAAGATGTGGTACAGATATACAATAGAATATTACTCAGCCGAAAAAAAAAAGAACAAAATAATGCCACTTGCAGCAATAGGGATGGACCTAAAGAATATTATGCTTTGTGAAATAAGTCATACACATATATATACTACTGTATATAACACAGACAACTAACAAAAAAGAAGTCAAAGACAAATACTGAATATTATCATTTACATGTGGAATCTAAAGTGTAATACAAATGAGTGCAAAAACGGTAACAGACTCACAAATATAGAAAATAAACCTGCAGTTTCCAAAGGGGAAAAGGAAGAGGGAGGGGCAAATTAGGGGTTTTGGATTAACAGATACAAACTACCGTATATAAAATAGATAAGCAATAAGGGTATACTGTATAGAAGAGGGAATTAAAGCCACTATTTTCTAATAACCTAAAATGGAGTATAATGTACCAAATACTGAATCACTATGCTGTACTCCTGAAACTAACTTGTAAATCGACTGTAGTTCAATTACACAAATAAATAAATAAAGTATTTCTATTTTTTGAAAAGCATGAAATGGAAACGGAGCAGTGTTGTGAAATTCCGATTAGAAAACAGGCCATACCAGGCTGACTGAAGGGAACGTGATTGTAGGAAAGATCATTACAGTGAAGATCACATCAGAATCAACTTTAATAACAGCAAATAAAAGTCGCTAGAGATGATTTCTGCCAAGACAGAAATCGAAAACCACATCCCATTGAAGTCCCTTCGGTGTTTTTTGCTGAGCCTTCTTCTGAGGGTGGCTCTGGGCAAGGCCTGTGAAGTAGACATGTGTCGCCAGAGCCTAGCTGCTCCAGAAACCCTTCTGTTCAACTGGGAGGATTGTCAAGACCACCCTTGAGTCCCAGCCTCTGTTTCCAGAGCCCTGAAGTCACTCTCAATAATCGGAGTGAGATCAGTCAGTATCCTTCATGCCCACATGGATGGAAATCATGGCACACGAGTCAGTGAGCCCAGTGTGCCTCTACAGATGTGCAGCATCTGGCCTGCATCTGGGCCCCTCAGATGCTTTTCTTCTCGGAGCCGCCTTCTCCAGCCCATCATGCCTCCAGTTCTTGCTCCTCTTCGTGGAAACATTTCTTTTTCTGAGGAAGCAAGTTACTGAGGAGATTCAGAAGAAAAAAAAAAAAACTTTTGCATTTCAAACAGGATATCCTTGATGGCTCAGCAGGTAAAGAATCAGCCTGCAATGCAGAAGACATAGGAGGCACGAGTTTGGCCCCTGGGTCAGGAAGATCCCCTGAAAAAAGGAAATGGTTATCCACTCCAGTATTCTTGCCTGGAGAATCCCATGGACAGAGGATCCTGGTGGCCTACAGCCCAAAGCGTCGGAAAGAGTCAGATACGACTAAGCACACAAACACAGCACGGGAGAACACACAGACTTATGCCACAGTCATTCAGTGCCTCTTCTTAGACAAAGCAGGGCCACCGAACAACACTTGCTACCAACTGTTGAGCACTTACTGAGCACCAAGCACTGTGTGTGTGTGTGTGTGTGTGTGTGTGTGTGTGTACGATTTAACCCTCGCAACACCACCTTGAAGCAGGTATTGTTATCTTCTCTTCAAAGATGTAGACATTAAGATTGAAAGAATGATAATTTGCCAAAGTTCTCACAGCTTATAAACACCAGAGTGAGGATTTGAACTCATGTCTATCTGACTCCACTAGCCTGAGGCCTTCTGACAGAGAATGAAGAAAACACCTGGATCCCTTGACATCTCTCTCTCTTAAAAAAAAAAAAAAAAAAAAAATCCCTAGACATCTCTCTCTCTTAAAAAAGTCAAACTGTTAAATATAAGGTTGAACCATGTATAGTCTGTAATGGAACTCAGGTGCCCTAAACAGCAACTACACCCTCCAAATTTCTCCAGAAAAGTATTCAGTGTATATCTGTTACCAGAAGCCAGGAGTCATGAGAGCCAAGTTATCTGGAAATAAAGGACTCAGGTTTGGTTAGAGAAGTTCATCTGTGGCTCAGCTGGCGCATTTCCACTACTGTAAACCTGAGGGCTTCTTCTCATTTATCCACACCTGTACAAGTGGTGATTCTTCCCATTTGAGTCACTGTTAGTGCTGGAAATACACCCAGGCAGCTGTTGGCAATCTAAACATGAATCCTACTGGCAAAGCACAGGAAAACACGTTCGAATAAAGGATTTCGTGGAGGACAGACTTGGGTTCAAATCCCAGCTGTGCCACTTACTAGACATGCTCCCCCTGGGGAAGTCACAGCTTTCCACACCTCAGTTTTCCTATTTGTGAAATGAGGATAGCAGAGCTTCACAGGGGTGTGACAAGGACAATGAGGTAGTGTGTGTAAATCTCTTCACACAGTGGCACATGGTGAGCCGTCAGCAAATGTCAGCTGTTAGTGCCGTTGCCACACAGCCCAGGACACAAGTGGCCATTAAAGCCAAGGACAAACAATGCAGATCGTCGCAATAAGCCCTTTCACTCCCCGTGAACCTCCAGAGGGATCTTAGCAGAAACTGAGCAGAAGCTGGGCCGCACAGACGGGAAACTCCAGACGCTCCCCAGGTGTTGCACCCCGACTCGCCATATCTGTCACACTGGGCTCCCCTCCTGCCCTGGCCCCTGCCTCCCTTTCAGTGGTCCTTCCAGCAGGAGAAGCCTGTGATGAACCATGAAGATAATTCACTGGGATGAGAAAAGAAAATGCTAGGACTCCCATTTATATTTTTATGGGTTTTTTTTTTAACTTATATTTTAAAATAATCATAGGATTCCTATGGTGGTCTGGTGGTTAAGAATCCACCTGCCAATGCAAGGGACACAGGTTTGATCCTTGGGCCAGGGAGATTCCGCATGCCATGGGGCAATTAAACCTGTGCGCTACAAATAACTGAGCCCCAAGAACCTAGAACCTAGAACATGTGCTCTGCAACAAGAGAAGCTACTGCAGTGAGAAGCCGTGCACCAACAGGAACAGTAGCCCCTACTTGCCGAAACTAGAGAAAGCCTGTGTGCAGCAACAAAGACCCAGAGCAGCCTAAAATGAATAAATAATTTTTTTAAAAAAGAAATAACTTTTAAAATTAATTGTATTCTATTTGTACTGAATCGAGAGATACATGTATAAATATATTTGGGATACATCCTCACTGTTTTTTAACTAACAAGGAGTGAAATCTGAAAAAAAAAAAAAAGTGAAGATGAGTGTTCTATCCAGCTGCTAAAGAACTACAGGTTATAAGGTCAAGTGCCTGGCATACATCATTTGGTCCACAAGGGTCAAGCTGGTAAGCACCATCTCAGGGCTATCCATTGATCATTCACTGAAAGGGAAGTGAATGTGTTAGTTGCTCAGTCATGTCCAACTCTCTGTGACCCCATGGACTGTGACCCACCAGGCTCCTCTGTCCATGGAATTCTCCAGGCAAGATACTGGAGTGGGTTGCCATTCTCTTCTCCAGGGGATCTTCCTGAGCCAGGGACCGAACCTGGGTCTCCTGAACTGCAGGCAGATTCTTTACTGTCTGAGACACCAGGGAAGCCCCTAAGTGCTAGCTAATGTGTTACCTTTAGAAATCAGCAGAGTTCAAACCCAAGTTATCAAGGCAGCTTGGGTCGGACTCTGGACTGGGAGTCAGAATACTTGGATTCAAATCCTGCCTCTGCTTTTTCTTGTGTGATGTCATTGGGTAAGTCATTTAATGCTGAGAATGTTTCCTCATTTCTTTCTAGATGAATAATAACAAACCTCAAAGTGTTGTTGTGACTCTAAGTGAGATGATGTCTCTCCAAGGGCTTCAGTGGCAGTTGAATCTAAACCATTCATCTCTCATACTCTTAGCTGAGCTGAGAGTAGCAATGATGGATGGATTAACGCTAGCTGATTGCCTGCTCTGTGGAAGAGCAGGAGAACTGTTGTGTGTCATCCTGGATGGGAAAATCGATACAGGGAAGAATTTGGGGGAAAGAACTAAAAATCTGCACTGCCTTGTCAAATATTGGATTCCCTGTCACAGACATGGTCAAGCTGAGGCTCTATGTCTAGAGGTTTTGTAAAGCAGACTTGTTTCGAGTGAGAAGCTTGGTGTAGGCAACTTTTACTAAAGCTTTATCTCTCTAAGCCAAATAAAATGAGAACTCCTTAAAGAGCAACATGATCACAAGCAATGTTAGGTCCTCTGGCAGGTCAAAGGAGAAAAGATGACTATTTGCACACAGGAGTAGCTTTTGATATACTTCCAATCATATATCTTCTAACTCTTCCACACTAGACCTACCTCCCAGCAGCCCCTCAAATCCCTGCCATATAAAGTAAGTCATTCAGTAATTCACTTAGCCTAGTGTCCGAGACAGAGAAGGCAATGGCACCCCACTCCAGTACTCTTGACTGGAAAATCCCATGGATGGAGGAGCCTGGAGGGCTGCAGTCTATGGGGTCGCTGAGGGTCGGACATGACTGAGCGACTTCACTTTCACTTTTCACTTTCATGCATTGGAGAAGGAAATGGCAACCCACTCCAGTGTTCTTGCCTGGAGAATCCCAGGCACGGGGAAGCCTGGTGGGCTGCCATCTATGGGGTCACACAGAGTTGGACAAGACTGAGGTGACTTAGCAGCAGCAGCAGCAGCAGTGTCCGAGACCATTTGATTTATCTCTACTTATAAAAATGTTGTCCTGGAAAGATGTTGAAGAGAAATAAATCACATCAGTGTCAAAACTATAAACAACTCATTCACAAATATTTTATCTTCAGCCTAAACTTACCTTCCAGGGCCAGACTCATAGAGTCAATCTACAACTTACCATCTAACTTCAACACTTCCTAAAATAAACTTATCATGTTTCCTTTACTCCTACCTTCTGGCTTCCTTGTTTTGATGAATGAAACCATCATCCATCCTTTAGTCCCATTCAGAAGCTGGAGTCATCCTTGCCCCCACTTCCTCCCTCGCTCCCCATATCTTCTCATTTTCACATTCTAAATACCTCTTGAATGCATCTGCTCCTTTCCCCTCTCTTCCGCTACTTACTACTTTCTTTAAAAAAAAAAAAAAAGATTTTAATTTTGTCCTGAGGTACAGCCAATTAACAATGTTGTGGTAGTTTCAGGTAAACAGCAAAGAGATTCAGTCATACATATACATGTATCCATTCTCCCCCAAACTCCCCTCCCATCCAGGCTGGCACATAACGTTGAGCAGAGTGTACCCTGTGCTATACAATAGGTCCTTGTTTGTTACCCATTTTAAATATAGCAGTGTGTACATATCCATCCCAAACTCCCCAACTATCCCTACCCTCATACTTCCCCCCACCCCCTCCCCACTGAGCCCCCGGCAACCATAAGTTCATTCTCTAAGTCCGCACCACTTACTACTTTAGAACAAGCTTCCATTACCTGTTGCCTGGACTATTGCAGTAGCCTCCCATGATCTTCCTCATCCAGTCTTGCCCCCAACCATTGCTCACTACTTGGCCTTCCCAATAATCCTAAAGCAGAGCTCAAAATGAGCCATAATTTACCACGTGTCTGGCTCTTACCTCGGCAGTCGCCCCATCTCCTTCCTTCTCCCCCGCCCTCTTCACTTCAGTCATGTTGACCCTCTGTCTGATTTTCATACTCTCATGCTTCCATTCATCACTGGGTCTTTTCTCAACCTTCCCTCTGCCAGGAAGACCCTTCCCTCCTTTATGGGCCTTCTTAGGTCCTACTCATCCTTCCTAAAGGTCACTTAAGAAGCATCCTCATTTCTTCAAGGAAACCTTCTGTTACCTCTTGGATCAGCTCAAATGTGCCTATTTTGTGCTCTTAGGGCAATAATTAGCACTTGTTACAGATAAACATTATATTTTGAGGTGATTATTCTTATTGGTATATATTTCCCCCAATAAACTATAAAACACAGGAGGGCAAGAATGGTGACATTTTTGCCCACTACTGGGTCCCAGAATGTGCCTGGGACATGAGATCCTCAATAAACATCTGGTTGATAATTAAACAAATCAGTAATGATGAATGAAACCAAGAATAAATGCTCTATGTTCTTGTGCAAGTCTCTTCATATCTCCTGCCCTGATTTTATCTCTGTGAAATTCGAAGCCAGGAGAAGCAGATAAGAAATGAACAGAAGATTTCTCTGGTGGGTGAGTGGGTAAAGAACCCACCATAGGTTTGATCCCTAGTCCGGGAAGATCCACATGCTTTCGAGCAACTAAGCCTGTGCGTGACAACTATTAAGCCCATGCTCTAGAGCCCAAGAGCTGCAAATACCAAGCCCAAGTGCTGCAACTGCTGAAGCCTTCACTCCTAGAGCCCGTGCTCCACAACAAGAAAAACCAACGCAATGAGAAATCTGTGCACTGAAGCTAGAGAGCAGCCCCTGATCATCGCAACCAGAGAAAGCATGCTCACAGAAATGAAGACCTGGTACAGCCAAAAATAAACGAAATAAAAATTTTAAAATAGTGTGATAAATGAATCAGACCTTTAGAACTTAAAAAAGAAAAGAAAATGAAATGAACAGGAGAGGGAATTACAAAGCATCTAGAATCTCCAGCAACTCATATTCTTTTGTTCCAAAATGTGAAATCCTAAAAACCTAATGGCATCGAAGATCCAAAAAAAAAAAGTTGTGCTCCTGCCGAGCTCACAAATACATGCCTCTTTTCCCCACAAATAGAACAAGCAGATGCTTTCTGCAGGGATCAGAGCACATCTGTGCGGGTAAGGCCGAAGTACTGGGGTGTCCTGGGAAAGAACTGACTTTCACGGGAGCTCTCTGGTGTGCACATCCTCTCCTGTTCTTTCCAGAGAACTCTGAAATGGCCACTCTCAGAGAGTCCAGGTTGTGGTTTTGGATGTATTCTTCCAGTTCACCTTCCGGTCTCGTAGCTGAGAAATATCATGTTTAAGGGAGGAAAAAAGTTTTCAAGCAAGCATTGCTTGCTGGAGGGTGTCTCTCCTCCCTGCCACCCTCCCCTTCTGAAGCTCTCGCATTTGAGTGTTGTCTAGTTATCAGACAGTAACTAATCAAAACAAAGGGAATATGAGAAATGACTAAAAGTTTCATGCCAAGAATGAAAAAAAAATCGCCTGAAGGAGGTGGTGGCACCAGCCAGTCAAAAGACTACTTTCTTTCTGAGAAAATAAGACTTTTTGACTTACACTATTTTGTCCTAAAGATCTCTAAATCTTTTCCTTTCAAGTATGTAAGAGGTTAACTGATAAGAAGTTTTCTTAAGCAAGGTGGACACACTCAGGCCTGTGATGTCCTTTTTTAAATCAAGGCAGTAGCTGAAATAAATTGAAAGTGATTTCTTTATTCCCACAGGAGACAATGCTAAGAAAAGAGGTGGGAATGGGAATTATTTGCTCTGGGAGTCCCGGCCTGGCCACAGAGCAGTTTAATCTAATTTGCATATGAGGCTGGGAGTTCCAGGAACTGTGTTCCCAAGAGGCTCCTACAATCCCACCCCTATTTCCACCACTGACCATGTGCTGCTTTTTATGGTAACTGGACATTAAGCTTCATAAAAGCAGCAAAGTTCAGCTAATCACTTAGAAAACCAGACGAGTGAATATACCACTCTAAAGCAGTGACGTCTTCAGGAGCCTTTGGTAGTTACTGAAACAAACAAGGGGATACTGTATCTGCTGACAGTTAAGCGAAAAGAGAAAAAATAAGTTCATGTCTCCTCCTCAATATATTTTTCTGCATTCAGACTTCAGACAACTTCACCCTACCACACCCAGCTACTTGTGGCTGGTTCCAGAGAGTGACACCAGCTGATGAAAGATGACATTCTTGCAACTCTTTCCCGCCAAAGACTCATGGTGAGATGGCCCTTCTCCAGTAGACTGTACACTTCATCATTTGTGTCCGTCTTTCAGTCCTGGGAGAGACAAACTCCAAAGGGGAAATCACCCTTCCGAGGGAGCTCTGGGTCAGACTTTGGGAAGTGGAAGCAGGGATGTGCAGATCAGCTTGGACTGCTGGCCACCCCCTCGGAAGCTGAGTCACTGACCTGGCCGATTCATTTAATCGCTTGGAAAGTGGTTAGGCTGAACAAGACATGTAGTGATTAGTAATTCAGCCTGGTGTCAGAGCTTCGTGTTTTTCACTGTCAGACACCAACTGCAGCTCTTCTCTTGGAATCAACAGGAAGTGAGAATTGCAAGCCAAATTTGACACTATTTGACGTAACCAGGGATGGACGTTGGCCCTGATTTCTCCACCCAATAACACACAGATTTTAAGTGAGTCCTTCTAATGAAACACATCAACATAATATCAAGGGCAGACTAAGGCATTAAGGATTGAAGAAAACCAATTTTGATAACTCAGACTTAATCCTTTCTTCTCATCTTTCATTTAATAACAAAGTAAATCTAAAAACATTTTTAATTCCCAGATATAGATCTGAAGATGGTATGAATAAAAATAAAAGAATATTTATTAAATAACTACTCACACTAATTGGGGAAAATTGTGATTGAGGAAAACAGAAAATCTACTTTCCAGATTAATTTTTTTCACCATGATGCATTTGTGAAATATCCTAAACTGGGCACAGTAAGACATAGCCACGTAGTCAAAAGTAAAACAAACAGACTTTTTATGAAACATTTCCTATTTCTGGTTACAATTACAGTTGTGATGATTGATTCATGTTTAGCAATTTCCAACTATAGTTGTGGGACTAGCAATAAGAATTTAAATTTGATCATTTTACAAGGACTGTTTCATAAAAGAAAGTAATATGTGTATGTCTTTGCACTCACTCCTGTTCTTTCTCTATTTTCTGTCTTGACTCTGCAATCCATTCCATACCTAGTCCCCAGATTACTTTTCCTAAAATATCACTGCTGTGCTTGAAATTGGTTGAAACCTGACCACATGTCAGTGGTCACTTAGCTAAACACAGATGAGAAAAGGTAAACATAATGGTTTTACCCTTGAAAAGTTCATAGTCAGTGATACTCCTCTAGTCAAATTCTCCTGGTTCTTTACAGGACTATGAGTTCTTTACAGGTTAAAGTTCAAATTTTAACCTGATAGTCCTGAACTCCTAAATTCAGGCCTTTCCAGAGTTATCTTCTCCCAAACTGTCCACACTCAAGCCCAGACCCCTGCCTCTCCACCTCATAGTCTAAAATGCCCCTTCCTTTGCGTATCCAAAATTCCCACAGACCCTGACTCACTTAACTTTCAAAAGATCATGTCTGACTACTCTGCCTTTTCCTGAATTCCAATTACTTAGATTATCTTTATCAATTTCAGCTTGACACTATCCCAAATACTCTGTCCCGACCAAAATCAACTCTAAGTACATAAATACTTGCATACATATGAACCTATGTATATACACACCTGTGTCTTAAAGCAAAGGGAGCTGGACTGGGGACAGTCATCCTGTAATGACAACAGGGACACAGGCTCCATTGGTGTAAGGAGGCTGGGATGATCATTTACAAACACAGGCATGGGGAGTGGGTTGCAAGCCATGTTATTAGGAGGAATATGAATTTCTTGTGTAACTCAGATAGGATGGTCTTTAGAAGAAAAAGTAATTATTACCAGAGGAAGTTTTATTTCAGACTCAATGAGGAAACAGGAGCTCCCTGAAATCAAAGATGGTGCTCTTTCCCCACATCCCTCTGCAAAGCTTCAAAGTGTCTCCTTCCTGCTCCCTGTTCCTGACCGTCCACCACCCATACCCCCACCTCACCCCAAAGAGACACCAAACATTAGCACCTGCCCTTTCTTAGAGTCAACAAAGATTGAGTGGAAGGAACAGTCTAGCAGGGCTTCCTTTTCTGTAGGGATGTGGGGTATATATCCTAAGGGAAAAAGGATATCACAAGGTGGAAGAATAATAAAGAGGTATTCTTAGAGCAAAGGAAGAAGAAAGCAGGAGCTTGGGGCATGTCCATGTAGAAAACCCTTGGAGCCTAGACAATATGGCCCCATCTGTTCGTGTGGAACAAAGGACTAAGTTGGCTCACCCAGTTCCTAATTCTTCCCTTTCCTCCTCATTATGTATGACTCTGAGGCAATTAGTTACCCAACTCCAGGAGGAAAAAAAAAAAAAAAAGATCAGCAATCACAAATGTAGAATGGACCACCAGGGGTTATCCCAATACTTCACTGCACATTATAATAAACTGTTGGGAAAGACATCCTTGATGATGACTAGGAATCTAGGAAACTCTAAAGCTGAAGCACCCTGCTCCGCGGCCCCTCTAAAGCACCCTGCTCCCCAGCCCCTATCCCAGCTTCCACCATCTCCAGCAGACACTCTGAGGGCCCAGGTATTGCCAGCACTGAAGGAGAAAATACCACCTTAGACTGAGAGGAAACTAGGACACTAAGAAACTTTCCTTTGACAGCTTTTTCCCCGTGTCTCTCCACTTGACCACTGATGTTTCAATCACAATTTAAGCTCTGTTTTCATGTGATGAGTCATCTTCAGTCTCACAGTTATTGTGTCAAAATAGTTTCTTAAAATATGTCTGAATAAGTGTCACATTGGGAGAAAGTTCTCCTGGGCAGCTTCTCCATCCCAGTGACATTTCTACCTGTAGATCACACAGAAGGCCAGCATGACCTTGCAATAATTTTAATTTCTTCTTTCTAGGTTCCCCACAGCTTTGACACCAACTGTCATTTGTCTTGGTTATGCAAACCCCACAGTATCAAGCATGGCATGCATCACTATTCACTGTCTTGGTCATATATGTCTGCTACAGTCATTTACTGTATGTACCAGGATTCATTCACTGTGTCCTTAATCACTTTCTTTATCTGTCAAACAAATAGTAATAACACATTCCCACAACCTTAGACTTGTAAAGATTAAATGAGTTGGTATGACCTTATGTGTTAACACCAGGCGTTGGAAAACTTTTCTGTAAAGGACACAATAGAAATATGTTTAAATTTTACAAGTCATTCAGTTTCTGTCTCAATACTCACCTCTGTCATTATAGAACAAAATCAGTCCTAAGCAAATGAACATGAGTGCGTTCCAATAAAACTTTATTTATAAAGAGAGGTGGTAAACTGAATTTGGCCTATAGGTGATATTTTGATGGCTGGATGAAAGGATGAGTGTTTGATAAATTTGGAGTGATCACACTTATCAGCTGATCAATGCTGGCGGTTCTTTGCATTCACATTTGTTTCTTTGATTTCTAGTAACATCTGGAATTGAATTCTGGATACCCTAACTTACCTATCAGCACCGTGGCCACTGATGCAGAAAGGAAACGCAGGAGGGTTCCCATCTTCCTTGTACGTGCATATCATCTAGTGGCAGGAAAGTGTAATTGCAATTTTTTTCACGTCCTGGGCCTTGATAAAGCACATCCTTGGTCAGAGGGCCGCTTCCTCAGTCTGCCCACAGTGGGCATCTACAACTGAACTAAAGGACCTGTCCGATCCACTTGGCTTTGAGGAAATTTCTAATAGGCCTTTGATAGGCATTCTTACAACTCAGAGCTCGATGGTGACAATCCAAAAGTGTACACTGAGGGGATGTAAAGATTACTTACTGGGTGAAGAGATCATGAAAATACAATGTCTTTGACTTCAGGAAAATGACTAAATTTAGATTTGCGCTGTTTTTTAATTTTTTCCTAACTTTTCCTCTGAGTATCATAATTTGGATAATATTCAAAGGAGAGAAGGTAAGGAATTGAGTCGTCATTACTGATGCTTCTTTTCATATGATACATATATGATACAGATGCTGGTAGTTTCCTGACCATATTTAATGTACATGCGTGCATGCTCAGTCACTTCAGTCATGTCCAACTCTTTGCAACCTTTTGGACTGTAGCCTGCCAGGCTCGTCTGTCCATGGGATTCTCGCTATGCCCTCCCACAGGGGATCTTCTGGACCCAGGGATCCAACCCGAATCTCTTGTGTCTCCCGCATTGGCAGGTGGGTTCTTTACCACTAGCACCACCTGGAAAGCCCCTTAATGTGAAACAGATCTAAATATTTATGAATTTGTTACTATTCATTAACTGAGTAATTAATATGTTACTATTATGTTACCATTTCTATGATCTTTTCCATACACACCCCCCAAAGGCAAAACTTGGGTTTGTCAGATTGAGATATGTATAAATAAAATTATGAAGCTCTTGTTGAAGTCAACAAAAAAAATTAAGAAATAAACTATTATTTATTGCACTGTGTATTTAATAATGCTAACAAATACTTTGGAGAAACAATATAGTATAGGTATGTTTTTATCTTAAATTAGCCTTCTCTAGAGTATTGAATGAACCCTTAGCATAACGTGAAGGCAGCTGCTTGAATCCAGGTCATATTTCCCTTTACATCCTTCATGGACGCCGTCTATTGATCACTGCCTCATTCTAATTATCTTCCACACTGACCCATGCTACGTTACTACTGCCCCAGATCATTGCCAATAACACTAACTGCTGAGAATTCCATCTCTCTCTCTGCAACTGTGCAGAGGTTAGAACTTAAGTTAATAGCATCTTCATAAACCACCATTCTAGAACTCAGGCTCTTCGTTATTAATATTTTGTGGAAAGCCTCTCCACCAGCATATTCTCTGGGAAATTTTTTGATACATGGATCCCTGAGGATGACTTTATTATTATTATCAGTCTTGCAATTATATATTAAGATTGCTTGTTATTGTGGTGAACCAATGATATTAGCAGACCCCTTTTTTTTTTTTTTTTTTTTTTTTGGAGCAGAGAAAGATTGATTGCAGAGTCATGCAAGGAGACAAGTGGTTCATGACCTAAAAAGTCTTGAGCTCCCTGAAGGGTTTTAGCAAAGGATTTTTTTTTAACTTTTTGTTTTTCACTGGAGTACAGCCAATTAACAATGTTGTGACAGTTTCAGGTGAACAGTTAAGGGACTTAGCCATACATGTATCCATTATCCATTCAGTATACATGTATCCATTCTCAAACTCTCCTCCTATCCAGGCTGCCACAAAACATTGAGTAGAGTTCACTGTGCTATACAATAGGGCTTTGTTGGTTATCCATTCTAAATATAGCAGGGTGTACATGTCCATCCAAACTCCCTAACTATCCCTTTCCCCCATCTTTGCCCACTCCCAGCCCCACCCGCCGGCAACCATAAGTTCGTTCTCTAAGTCTCAGCAGATGCATTTTTTACATGCTATGTGTTAAGAGTGAGAAAAAAGAAATTCTTCCAGCTTTATATTTTCTCGATGTGTCTCCCTCACTAAATAGAATTCATTTATGGACAGTTGATGAGTTACCTTATTAAAAAAACATTCTGACTTCTAATACCTTGACTTCCTCCCCCCTCCCCCAGAAATTAGTAAGAAATCATTGGACTTGAATCCCACAAGCAAGTTCACATCCCAGTGCGTATCGCATCAATCAGCAACATGACTGATGGCTGGAGTTTGGGATGTTTTGTCAGCATCAGAGGACGCCTCCAGCTTTCACAGCCTACCTCACCCCCAGATGCTCCTGTCTGTCCCCCTTCCCAAGATTCATAAATATGCAGAGATTCTCAAACGCTCTTTCACCACTACCATCATCATGGCAACCACCACCTGCCTTCTGGAGCCACTGGCTGGCCTGGGACCTGCTTCCCCATCTTTTTTCCTGGGCTCCCTTCCTAGGTACCTGGGTCTCCTCCCCTTCATTCCTACTGCCTTGACTTAGAAGTATCTCCCTCCACTGCTTTTAAGGAAATTCTCAACTCCATTCCATATTTCCAAATAGCCTTATTATTTCCCCCAAGTCGTGAAGCTGACCAGAAAAACTGGACTGAACTGGCCACAGAGCCATTTGGACTCTCTCTGTGATTTTTGGCTACCTGTCCTTCCCAGCAGTTTACACCGACCTGTCAGATTTTCCACAGTGGTCATGAAATATACCCATTCTTCCTTATTCCTACTGTGGGACTCACCCAGCAAAATTTAGGATGCTCTTGGGATCATGTATAAAGAGGGTGCTGGGCATTAAAATAACATGGACGAAGTTCTTACAAGACCATAATTCTACCCCTGGCTATGACAGAAATTAGCTACGTGATCGATAGACATCAATTTCCTCATAAAATTGGAGGCTGGCTTCAATGTGCAATCAAGTCCCTCTCAGCTCAAATAACCTATTGTTCTGGATGTAGCTTTGCTTATTTTTTCAAAGAGGACACCTGAGTTCTAATTACAATCCACTGGTCTTCATTTTAAGTAAAGTTGCCAGAAAAGGACTTCATGATACCTGCTCCTGTCAATCTTCCATCGTTTGTTACCAGTATCTTGAAGCTAAAGTTTTTACTGTCCTTCTTGGGTAAATTCTTCATTTTGGGCTCTGGTTCACATTTCTTCCAGAAATGCCTTTGCTGCTGAAAGATTCCAACATGGATTTGAAATTGCCCAGTTATAAATCCTGGGCTTGACTCAAGTCAGAGTCATCTTCCGCACCCCCCCCACCTCCATATCACCACCCCAGGGCCTGCCTTAACATGGACTTCACTGCCCTTCATATTAGAAACAATCTCCGGGTCCTTCTGGATACCATGTAGGTTTCCTTCAATTTCCCAATTTCTGTTTCCAAGCTCTACAAGAAAGAGATATTTTTGAATTTTTATTTATGGCCTATATCCTGCTTATGCCAGCAGATGCGTCAAAGATACCACAACTAAAATAGGATTTTTATAGGAAAAAAAGAATTGAGGGCCTGAATTAATTGCTGACATCACATGCACTCCCCCAGAAAACCAGCTATTTAGAAATGACTCTGCTCTCTCCAAGTAGAATTTACCCCCTACCTCTTCATTATTATTAAGGACATATGTACAGAAACAGGATCTGCGCCTTGCTGGACTTCTTCCATGCCAGCCGCTCATACCCCAATTGATGTTATAATCCTTCCTTTTTCACATTACAATTGGTTATTGTGCAAATGAATATGTTCTCCCAGGAACAGATTGTGACTTTACGTGGAGCAAGAACAGGCATCAGAAGCAGATGAGCACACAGCAAGCCAGGACTGGGACCTTACCACAAATGCCTTCAGTAAGACACAAGGGAAGAAATAAATAAAAACAAAGAAAGATAGAGAACAGGATAAAAGGGGAGGTAAATTATTCTAAAAGAAATTTGGAGTCAAGTTCTTGAAGAGATGTCAGCTATTTTATGCTGTTATTATACAATACATAAATGTTCTGAATTTTCATTCTCAAAGCAGACTCTCTAAGGAGGATCCTTGTAGCCTCAGCCTTAGTTTTATCCCTCTACTTTTCCTGTACACAGAACTTATATTCCAACAAAACAACTGTTTTACTACTTTCTGTTCCTACCTCTATTTCTATACCATTACTTATATTATTAATCTGACCACCTGAAATGTCTATGCTCAGCCGCAAGACATTCCATGCATTCTTCAAGGTTTTTCTCAAATATCATTCTCCTCAACATATCTTAAAATATAAGACTGGGACTTCCTTGGTGGTCCAGTAGCTAAGACTCATCGTTCCCAATGCAGGGAGCCAGGGCCTAATTGCTGGTCAGGGAACTAGATCCCACATATAGCAACTAAAGATCCCATGTGCCGCAACTAAGACCTAGTACAGCCAAATAAATGAATAAATAAATCTTTTCAGAAAATATAAGGAAGAATGGTGACCAGCCATGAAGACATCAGATCTGATGCCGCAGACGGACTGAGCCTGGTCATTTTTGCGGTGGTTTTAGCTTTGGAAGCAGAGACACAACGGACTGCAGAGTGGACCTATCAGACACTTAACAAGTCTACGAGAGAACTTTCTGGAACTGTTTGTTCCTTGCTGGTGATTTAGGAACCACTCCCTAAAACACATTTTATATTGTTTGTCCAAAGTCAGGCCCTTCTCATCATCGGCCGAGTGATGGTCTCCCTGAGTATGTACCTGGGAAGAAGGTGTGATGGGAAGTATGAATATACACCAAGAAAAATTAAAGGGAATTTATAAATTCAAAGGGAATTACATTTCCTAAGTTCAGGCAGTTTGTTAGGCACTTTCCACAATACCTAATACACTAAGTTTGCATTAAAAACAAAAGTACAAACGAAAAACCCTACGAGGTGGGCAGGAGAACCTTCATTTTATAGGGGTTTCAGGAATTTGTCCAAGGTTCCACAGTTAGTATACGGAGCCTCAATTCTCAGCTATTCCTCAAAGTCTTGTCCATCACTTCCCAGCAACAGACCAGCATGGTGTCATCCATCTAGCATGTTCCATCTACCACTGCACACCCAAGTAGAGCTGCAAACATACTGATTTAAAAGTCAGCCATGAGAGAAGACTGGTTTAGAAAAATTAAACTCCAACAGATCAAGCTCCACAGAGCTGGGAGTCCTTGGTTTCCTTCTCTGTCTCCTCCTATGTTTCCTGTGGAGCCAAACATTTAATTTTCACCTTCAAAAAGTGTCTGTGCTTCTCCTGTTGCCTGAATCCTTTGTGGAGAATGGCTGCTCCCTTTTGCTTCCTGTGTGAGCCTTTCTGCCTTGTCAGGCACAATTCCTTCTTCTGAATTCACCTGAACCATCCTTTGATACATTCCTCTTTTAGCTGCAGCAGCTCACAGTCCTCTAATTTCTTCTTCACTTCTCTTGTCTCCCACTAGCTGGGAGCTCTTCGAAAGCTAAGGACTCTGTCTTATTTATCTCAGCACCTTGGTGCTTTAGAACATGCGCTGAATACGGAAACACATTAGAAGATGGAGGGACTTCCCTAGTGGTCCAGTGGTTAAAACTTTGCACTCCCAGGGCAGGAGAAACAGGTTCAATCCCTGGTCAGAGACTTAGATCCTGCATGCCATGAGGCATGACCAAATAAAATAAATGTTTAAAAAGATGGATGTTTTACATACATGGAAACAGAACCTGTTCAGACCACCGAGTCTCAGGGAAAAAAATCCAAACCCAAAGCATAATTTTTAAAAATGTGTAATCTGTGTTTAACAGTTTTTTTAAAAAAAGGCTTTAAAAATGAGATGAAGTGAAGTATCTCCATGTTATTTGAGAAACATGGTTCTCACCACTCTCCTGGGAGACACAATCAGAAATGAAGGGTGAGAAGGCCGATGAATACGTATTTATTAGATTGAATCGTTTGTAATTGAACCAAATTGAACTGAAAGAGTCTCAGCTTCCACAGATGGAGATCACAGAGCTCTCTGGTTGGAGAGTGGACTCAGAGGACAGAAAAGGGCTGTCAGTGGGATCAAGAGCTCTGGGTCATGACTTCTCAAACTTGGCTGCACATTACAATCACCTGGGGGGCTCTAAAAAAATTTGGATGCCTGATTACCACCCTGAGGGCATCTAATTTAACAAGTTTGAAGTGGGGCCTTGGCATCAGTATTTTTAAAGCTCCCTAGATGATTTTAACTGTGCAACCAACCATGAGATGATTCCTCCACAGAAAAGGTTACCCTGGCATCTCCGTGCATTTCTGTGGCCTGGGGGCTAAAAATAGAAAATTCGATCTCTGGTACAGGGGTCCACTTGCACCTCATTTTAGACTCAGCAAGCCCAGCTTCTACACCTTCCCACTATCAGTGCAGCAAGAAAGCATGCCTACAGCCTGTACCACCAGAGCTGGAAGATGGGAGGTAGACAGGGAAGGTCTCTGACATCTCTAAGTGAATCGGACCCACCCTTTGCTCCAAAAGGAGCCAGAGAAAACTCAGCTTTCTGACTGGGATTCAGATGCCACCAAGCACTCTCTTCTACTTCCGTGGTAGAGCGTTGGCACCAGGTAAAGATGCAAAGGAAACACTTGGAAATATTGTGCTACAGCGGCAGCTGTGCCGCCATGGGGGGGTGGGGTGGGGTGGGGAACTGCCCGAGGCTTTCCCTTCTCTTTAAGGCTCCTTCTGCACTTCGTTTTCCCGTTCGGAAACAAATGAAACTGTCGAGTTTCAAGATGCTTTGCCACAGTTGCACAATCCCACTCCCCACCCCCCACCACACACACCCCATTCACAATCTGCAAAAATACAGCAGCCCCTAAGCTTCCAGCCAGGGCCACTGTGTTCCTCCAGGTCACTCTTGCCCTAAAGCTGCTGCTTTGCAGGAAACTCAAAAACCACTCGGCTTCTCTGCTAAAGCAATGTGTTTTTCTGCTGGGTTTCCAAAAGGCTCTTGGAGATTCCATGTTTGTATTTTCCCTTCTGGCTCCAGGTTCTCCTATGTAAATGAAGAAAGCTCTTCCAGTAGGGAAGAAGGCTCAGTTGGAGCTCTGGCTGATTTCAACCACATTTGCTCTCCCTTAAAGTAATTCTGCATGTACTGCTTAATGGGAATTCAGAGGAATTTAAGAAAAAGCCCTTTAAAAAATCAATTCCAAATAAAAGTGGAACTATACAAATTCATCTGAGAAATAAATACAGCAGCCGTATTGTTCAATGCAGTTAAATGTTTTTTATTTCAGCCTTTTGTTATTCCATTATTAACTATGCAACATTTTCCCTGCTAAATCTTTTCTCCCACACATACTTCATATTTGACAACATCTTATTTTTTAAGACTTTGTTTATGCACTTAGGTACTTACCTGAAACCCGTACCATCTCCCCCCATCCCATATAGTTTAAAAAAAAATCAAGGGGTGAAAAATCAGAAAAGTCACATCCAAGGAGGTTTCCCTTTGGTTCTCTCAGCTCCATGGCAAGAGGCAATGAGGAATGAGGCAACAAATTAATGCCTTTCAGAGGCAAAAGGAAAACCAAGAATACTGAAACGGTCCTGATTTAGAATTTTGATATTTTGTTTATTATGAAATGTCTGTGTTGATTTTGATTTTTCTAATTATTGCATTAAGATATTATTTATCTTAATGACTGAGTTTGTCGGGTGCCTCTTACTCATGTCTGAGTCTCAATTTTATTCCCCTTGAAGGATTGGGAACCAGTCACATAGGTTGACCATAATTGAGACTTCAAGGAGTGATGTAATGAGTCTCTTTTCATTGAAGTATTGAGAGCCTCAAGTCTAGGTTGCTCTTGTGTATTGGCAGTGAAATTATTCCAAATAAGGTTAGTGTGATTAATTCCTTGGGGATCCTAGAAGCCATGGAAAGCCGTATTTGAGACTGCAGATTATGGCTGGATGTAGAGCCTCAAACCAAAGTACCTGCACTCCTCTGTCTTGGGAAGCAAATTCATTCACTTCAATTCAAGGAAGTATCTGCTGAGCCCTCCATGGGCCAAACACTGTGCTAGGTGCTGGCTACATCTATGAATGAGATAATCTTAGTCCTGATCCTGCAGGTTTCAGAGCCTAGTTGCAACCTTCGACACAGAGTTTTAAAAATTAAAAAGTAACAACACAGTGCTCCAATAAAATAATAGAAGAGTCAGCACAGATGTAAGGACCTTGGATCTTGAGATCTTCCAAGTGAAAACATAGGAAGGAAGAGATTCAGTTCAGTTCAGTTCAGTCGCTCAATCGTGTCTGACTCTTTGCGACCCCATGAATTGCAGCACGCCAGGCCTCCCTTTCCATCACCAGCTCCCAGATTTCACTCAAACTCAAGTCCATCGAGTCAGTGATGCCATCCAGCCATCTCATCCTCTGTCATCCCCTTCTCCCTCTGCCCCCAATCCCTCCCAGCATCAGAGCCTTTTCCAATGAGTCAACTCTTCCCATGAGGTGGCCAAAGTACTGGAGTTTCAGCTTTAGCATCATTCCTTCCAAAGAACACCCAGGGCTGATCTCCTTTAGAATGGACTGGTTGGATCACCTTGCAGTCCAAGGGACTCTCAAGAGTCTTTTCCAACACCACAGTTCAAAAGCATCAATTCTTCGGCACTCAGCCTTCTTCACAGTCCAACTCTCACACCCATACATGACTACTGGAAAAACCATAGCCTTGACTAGACAGAAGGGATTAGTACATGAGAAATTCTAAGGCTCTGAAAGCATGTGTGTGTGTGAGTGTGTGTGCCTGCAGCTCAGACCTCCTGCAAAGCACAACTGGAAAATACACATCAGAATGTCTGCATCCTGATTGTACTGCCTGCCATCTCCACACCTGATCAACTGAACACCTGCTTTAGGCTGTCTGAAGAGTAGTCACTGAGGCTCACACTTGGCTATCTACACTCCCTAGTTGGGTTCCATTGGTGAAAAGGACACACATTTGTTAAATAACTGGACAAGGACTTGCTAAGTCTCATAATAAAACAACCTATCTCTATTTAAAGGTAAGGCATGCTAAAATTGGGGCTTCCCTTATGGTTCAGACGGTAAAGAATCCACCTGCAATGTGGGAGACCTGGGTTCGATCCCTGGGTTGGGAAGATCCCCTCGAGGAGGGGATGGCAACCAACTCCAGTATTCTTGCCTGGAGAATCTCCGTGGACAGAGGAGCCTAATGGACTCCAGTCCATGGGGTCGCAAAGAGTCAGACATGACTGAGTGACTAAGTACAAGCCAAAATTGAACCCTCATTGTTCGGCGTGATTGCCAAGATCATTCCATCAGTTCTTTTAGGTGGAAGACTTTGAAGCAGTTTAAAATTCATTGTTGGGATCATAAATTGAAAGTACTTTGGGAAAAATAGAAAAGAGAATGGTTGGAGGAAGCTTCTTTACTTAAGACCACCTTTGTGCATAGGACTTGATGCTAAAAGGGCTCTCTGTACTAAGAAGAAAAGAAAGTTCATTGATGAAAACCAATTTACCCTACAAGTAAAGTAAAATTTCTCTGGCTGACTCTATCACCACAAACTGTGTCTTCACAAAATAAAACCTGGGTCACTTATTTCTTGAACTCAGTAAATTTTGAGGTGGTCAGTTCTGTCAGAAGAACCTCCATTCCTGATGTTTCATTCCAGGTGGAGGGCAGTCGTTGGCATGATGCTGCTGGCTCCTCTCCACCTCCTTCACCTTGACTGGTGAGTCTGGAATGAACACAAAGACTCCAGTTATCTCCTCTTGGGGGGCAGGTTGTCAGGTTCCTTTCTTCCTCTAGAGTGAGGTCAGTGCCCTAAGCCAGCTGAAAAGATAAACCTAGTTCCTTCTGGGGTTCCCATGAGGAAGTCATAGACACATCCCATGGTCTTCATTCTCAGTTTCTTCAGTCGTGAAAGTGCTATTTTGGCCTTCATCGCCCTTCCTCCTTAGTACTCTCTCTCCATTGGTTCAGATCTTGAGCAGAGGAAAGAGGTACTATCTATTGCTCTTATGTCCCTGTGCCCCATCAAGTCTCCCTTTGGGTCTAATTGTTTAGCTTGAATCAACCTGATAACCAAGTTTAGCAAGGTCACAATGAAATGCTAGAACTGAAAACAAATCTCCAAAAGTCTTCGGAGTCAGCTCTTGCCTTTCCAAGGCTGGACATCTGAGATGACTCACTCACATGGCTGGTCTGACAATCAGGAGTTCAGCTGAGGCTGTCAACCTGGGCTCCTATCACTGGCCTTTCTATGTGGTTTGAGCTTCTCATAGCATAGAGCTGATTTCCTCAGAGCAAGCAAGCATTCCAAGACACCCAGACAAAAGCCGCAAGGCTTCTTGTAACTCATCCCTGGAAGTCACAGAATGTCCCTTCGGTCACATTCTGTTGGCTAATCAAGTCACTGCGGCCAACCCAGATATGATGAGGAGTGAGACTCCACCTCCTCCTGGGTAATATACTCTACAGGAGGGTGGGAAACCCAGGTTTGATCCCTGGGTCGGGAAGATCCCCTGGAGAAGGGAATGTCAACCCACTCCAGTATTCTTGCCTGGAGAATTCCATGGATAGAGGAGCCTGATGGGCTACAGTCCATGGGGTCGCAAAGAGTCGAACATGACTGAGCGACAAACAAGACAAGAGGGTAACGTAAAAATACAACTAACTGGCACTTAACACGTGCTCCTTGGCTCAGCAATGTTTCTGCATTCTCTCTTGTATGCCACTCTACAGCCAATAAATAGGTATTTCATTGGCCCCATTTTACAGATGAGGCAAGTTTTTTAATTGAGCTGGCTATATAGCTAATGGTGGAATCTGAATTTAAAGTCAGGTCTGTTTAAATCCTGAGGCCCCTGGATTAACATAGATGCTAGTTCTTACTGTAGGGAAGATCCCCCGGAGGAAGGCATGGCAACCCACTCCAGTGTTCTTCCCTGGAGAATCCCATGGACAGAGGAGCCTGATGGGCTACAGTCCATAGGGTCGCAAAGAGTCAGACACGACTGAAGCGACTGAACACGCAGCATTTAGTCCTTACCATTCCATCAAATGGACAGCCACATTCTGCTTAAGGATCAAAGACAATAGTTGACTCAAGAAACATTAGAAAGCAAAGTTCACATCAACGTATTTGAAAATATAAGAGTAACTAGGTTCACTAAGTCTTGCTTTGGTTGTGCATGTCAACAGAACCCCGAAATTCGTCAGCACACACGACTGTTCCAGCAGTAAATGCAGAAACAAACAAGCTCTGCTGAGCAGATTGACTAGGAAAATGTGGTGCTTCTATCAGAAGTTTGTAGTTTTAAGATTCCCTTGTGTTTTAGTGGCACCAACACACAAAGGGAATTAAGCCATTTTGATCTCCAATAATGAGAAACATGGCTGACGTTCAGACCTGAAACCATTTAACGCAAGTTAATCCTTGAAACAAATCTGGAATGAAATGAGGGAGAAAAAAAATCTTATTATGGTAGACATCAACTAATGGGATACATTTCTTTCTTCTCAATTAGAAATGGCAGAGGGGTTTTAATTATTTTTCCTTAGCAAGCACATCAAAACATATCTACACAAAAACACAGCAAATATGTTATAAACTGATTTAAGCCAAAGAGCTCGTCAACACTGTTTGCAATTATGAAATCATTTGGGGATATGGTATTTTGGGGGAAGGAATTGTTTTTCTCTTAGATGCAAACCACATCATAGTCCATCAGGCATAAATCTTTTATTGTATCTTCAAGAGCAAAAGTGGAAATTGTGCAACAAAGGCACCACTGATAAAATGCAATGAAGCCCCACCCCCACTCCCAGAATCATTGGGATGAGATAACAGGGAATGTCATGACTTTAGAAATGCTATTTGTGGGGAAAAAATTGTTGAAAGTTGATGCTGCTCAAGGAGTTCCAAAAAAGAATATTGGGAACTTTCATCCCGTCTCCATACTTTATCTTATACATCAAAGAAAATGGAAGCATTTTTGGAGACTTCCCCATCACTTGGTGACACTTGCTTAAGCAGTGGTGGGTGCAGTAGAGACGGGAAAGAACAATGTAATGTCTTGATGAGAGCACAGCTCCAGGAATGAGACTGCCTATATCTCTATTCTGGCTCAGTCACTTAACAGCTGTATAACTCTAACCTCGGTTTCTTTATTTAAAGCTTGAAGGGACTTCCCTTGGTCTAGTGTCTAAGATTCCACGCTCCCAATGCAGGGGGCCCAGGTTCAATCCCTGGTCAAGGAACTAGTGGATCCCACATGCCACAATTAAGGATTCATTTGCCACAACATGGTGAATGCAGCCAGGAAATTAAAAGATGCTTGCTCTTTGGAAGAAAAGCTATGACAAATATAGCTTTTGAAAAGCAAAGACATTACTTTGCCCACAAAGGTCCGTATAGTCAAAGTCATGTATGGATGTGAGAGTTGGGCCATAATGAAGGCTGAGCACCAAAGAATTGATGCTTTTGAACTGTGGTGTTGGAGAAGATTCTTGAGAGTTCCTTGGACAGCAAGGATATCAAACCAGTCAATCCTAAAGGAGATCAATCCTGAATACTCATTGGAAGAACTAATGCTGAAGCTGAAGCTCCAATACTTTGGCCACCTGATGTGAAGAGCTGACTCATTGGAAAAGACCCTGATGCTGGAAAAGACTGAAGGCAGGAGGAGAAGGGGACGACAGAGGATGAGATGGTTGGATGGCATCACCGACTCAAACGACGTGAGTTTAAGCAAGCTCTGGGCGATGTTGAAAGACAAGGAAGCCTGGTGTGCTGCTGTCCATGGGTCGCAAGGAGTCAGACATGACTGAGCGACTAAACGACAACAACAATGCCACAACTAAAAAGACCCACATACGACAATGAAGACAGAAGATCCTGTGTGCCGCAACTAAGACCTGGTGCAGCCAAATAAACACATACATAAATATTTTTTTAAGAAATAAAATAAAGCTTGGCATAAAAATAAGACCCACTTTATACATTTGCTGTGAATGTGAAGCATATAATACAGCTGGGCTACCATATTATAATCATTATATCAGTCTTCAATAGGAATACATGATAGAATATCAGACTAGGATGTAGTCTAGAAGTGGTGCAGGGTCAGGCCAGAGAGGCAGAAACAGAAGTTTACACAGTTAATAACCGGAGCCAGAAAACCAAGAATAAGGACCAAATGAGCTAGGAATCCAAAGAGCAATTTGAGTAGTGAAGAAAAATTCAAGGAAAACAACTTGTAGGGATGGGGCCAGTGGTTCAATTACTTTGTTTCTGATTCAGTTTTATCACACAGAAGATACCGCACCAAATCACACATTCCGCCTCTGCATCCTCATTTCACCAGTTACCTGGTCCTTATTTTATAATCCATATCTAAAGTGAATACAGAGAACGTGTACCCAGCCATAATAAACTGGGATTCAGCACCAGGTTCATAGTTTCAGAGAGAGGTGGAAGGAAGCGGTTATAAGGCAAGGGTCAACACTGGGGTGAAAGGCAAATATTTTCTTACAAGGAAAAAAATAAAAGCCCCAAATTTGAATCCAGGAAGATGGTCACTGCCGAACCCACAGCAAGGTTACACTCATGGAAAATCATTGCACTGATAATCTAAGGGCTTTTATATTTACCTTAGCTCCATGCTTCTCAAAATGATGATATTACTTGGAGAATATTGTTATTTTTAAAAGTCAACTCTGAGGCTCCATATAAATCAGAATACTTGGGGAATGAAGTCTAGTAATCTACAAAATGTCCCCAGGAGATTCTTATCACACTAAACTTTGATGACAATTAGACTGGAAGCTGAGCTAACTTAAGACACAGGTCTCAACGATGCACAAAATGTAGACAGGTCGAAAGCCAGTCAAAAGCTTCCAAAGTACCCCCAGGGCAACCTCTATTAGATTTAAAAGTTTCAGCCCTTCACCATCCAACGAAGGCTGTTAGAAATTGAGAGGGGGCCCAAAAATAACTTGGTGACATAATTCTGCTTCCCTCATTGAAGAGTGAAAATGTCAGTGTGGTGGTATTTTGGAATCAGCTTGTCAGACTTTGAAGGCTTCTCCTCCTCGGAATCTATCATTTACCTAAGGTCTCCAGAATAAGACTAAATAATTGGAAGGTGTGAACCATGCATTGAGGGAGTCGCAGCAGAGTCAGCAACATACAGTCACAGTACCCTCGGCGATATTTGAATTGAGCTGAATGAGCATTGTCTTTAAAGGTTGGCATGTGGAATAAGAAAGAGTCAAGTGAACTAAACATTTATTGAGCACTTATATACCAAACTAGGTGTGGGTCACAGACAGGACTCTACTTTTTGTCCACCATGTCTGCAGCCCTCTGCTGGAGGTAACCTGACAGACATGGTACACTCAGGGCGTACTCTCAAAATAGGACAGTCTGTCATGTCACACTTGGTCCTTAAGCACCACAGGCCAGCTAACACAAAGACAGGCAAATCTACCTCCTGCCCGGTGACCTATGAAGCCGCCTGTTTCAAAACTTTGCCCCTAAAGTAGCACTGAACCAAACCACTCAGATTCCCTTCGGAATGTGTACCTTAGAGGCGTGAGCTTTTCCTTTAATCCCCACTTTGACCCTAGACTGTTATGGATAAGAGACACTCTTGCCCATCTTACTAACAAGCAAATGAACTGAGCAAGGATAAACAATAGTCCATGTCAGGAGGAGAGCAACCCAGATCTCTGTGCTGCCAAAGCCAGTAGAGAAGACAGACTTAGAGTCTCTAAAATGGTGCTACCAGAAAAAGAAAATCAATTAAAAGAAAGAATTCTCTAGCAACTGGAGCGATGCCAAAGTGAGCCATTACAAGATCAGTAGAAGTTTCTCCACAAAGGTTGAATAACTTCTGCTTGGGAAGATACAATCTGGAAAGGAAAAACTGGACAAGATGGCTTTTACCATCTCTTCCAACCTTAAGATACTATACTTTATTGGCAAACAGCTGGGCACCATATTAAGTCAATTCTTTTTTTTGTCTTGGCAAAAGTAAAATGTATTCTTGCAGAAACATCTATTGGCAGTGTGGCTGCCTTGTAAAAGCAGAAAAAGAAGCTTGGAGAACTGCTTCTTTTCTTCTCAGGATTTTCAGATGGCTTATGTTGAGGAGAATTATAGGCATATGCAAAGTACGGCATGCTGGTTAAACACACTGGTAAAAGTGGATTCGTATCCTGACTCTGCTACTATGAGCTGTATGATTTGGAGCCTGTAGTTTAACCGTTCAGAAATGCATTTTCCTCATCTAAAACAATCTGCCTCGCAAGGTGGTTGCAAGAATAAAATGATGTATGGAAAGCATGTAGCACAAAGCATAAATCAAACTGTCAATTAATTGTCATTATTGGCTATTATAAAGTTGGTTAATGGAACATCCATGTGTTTTTGAACTGCTTGATTACCCTACTGCTTGACCAGAGGCAGGAATTCTGAAAATTCCTGAGGGGAGAAAATGGAATGAAGTAGAATTCGATATGTGAGGAAAAGAAAGACATTTTTTAAAACTCAAGTTCTGGTTTTTTGTAAGACACAGAGATTGGACTTTGAATTTCAACAGTCCCGTTTTTTCTTCCCTGCTTGATATCAGTAAGATCTTGAATAAATGATTCAGCCTCCTACTCCTCAGTGACCTAACCTGTAAAATAAGAAGATATAATTTGTCATGATAATTTGGGATGCAAGTAACTAAATACAACTGGCTCAAAAAATTGAAGCTTATTTTTCTATTATGTCATACAGTCCAGATATAGTAAGCTCCAGGATTGATTCTGCATCTCAACTATTCAGAAATTGAGTTGGTCTCTGCAATTGTCTTGGTTCCCCTCTCATGATCTCAAGATGGCTAAAGTGTTTCCAAAAACTATATTCTCACATGAAAATATCCAAAGTGAGAACAAGGTGGGAAGTACTTCCCCTATGCAGTTTTGCCTTTTCACCACGAGGAAAATATTACCCAGAAGCACCCAACGGATGTCAATTCAGGTCCCAGTGACCAGAACTGGGTCATATGCCCACTTCTAAGTGGACCTTTTACCAATCAGTGGTAAAAGGACATGATGCTATGATTGAATTTTGCTGTCCATTGGGGATGACTGAATTCATCCCCAGTGTCTAGGAACAGGATCTATACCACCACACATGTGAACAGGTCAGAGTATTGTTAATAATGAGGCGTGTAGAAGTCGGTAGGCAAACAGTAATGACTGCTCCTTATATCTGTCAAGAGTGTAGAAAAGCTTGAAGGATACCATGGTGCATCTAACAAATGTTAAGTGCTTGATACATATTTGTTCCTCCTTTGTGATTAAAAGATCTTAAAGCCATAATCTTCTCAGGTTAAACTATCCCAAAACAGGAAGTATTGATTTACATTGATATATTAGGAAGTGCTATTTAATATACAAAAAGAAGCCTTTTCTTAAATGTTCCAACATCACATTTATGTAAACATGGGGTCTCGAATTCATTTAAGCTGCATTACAATGAATGCAAATTAAATAAAGTATGCATACAAATTTTTTGTTGAATCTTTGCTATATCCAGTACACCCATATTAAATTAAATACATCTTTATAATTTTTATCATCATTCATTAAGAGTTCCTTGATGCCTACAGAAATCATGTTTGGGGATGGAAATAAAATGTCATACATAATCATTCAGTTCAAAAGTTTAAGTTTTGGGGAAAATAGTAGCACAGACACATACATATTTATAACTGAGTCCCTTTGCTGTCCACCTGAAACTATCACAACATTGTTATTCAGCTATACTCCAGTATAAAATTAAAAAATTTTTTTAAGTTTATAAAACCAAAATGGGGTATAGATATTGGTCTATAAAGAGGTATGAGTATCAGGTTGGCCTAAACAGAGTTTTGAGAAACTCATTTTATATTTTTTGTTGGTGACCCTTTACATAGTATTTAAATACCCCATACCATTCCAACAGTATGGAATTCCAATATTCCATACCATTCCATTCTACAATGTCTTCTACCCTAGAGCAAGCTAGTTCCCATCTTGTGAAATCCAACTCAAGTTTTTTTCTTCCCTGCAAAGACTTTCTGGACTTCCTCAGGCAATTATTTCCTCATCTGGTCTCCCCAAGCTATACTTTTTTGGTCCCACTTAACACTGTAAGTGGGAGAAGGCAATGGCACCCCACTCCAGTACTCTCGCCTGGAGAATCCCAGGGGCAGGGAGCCTGGTGGGCTGCTGTCTATGGGGTCGCGCAGAGTCAGACACGACTGAAGTGACTTAGCAGTACCAGCAACACCGTAATTATTTGTTCATGTGTCTCTTTCCTTCGCTAGTATTGGAGGCAAAGGATTGTGTTGTATTCATGCTGTTAGCCCCAATGCCTAGTGCATGGTTCAGCATATACTGTCATAGTATAGGCAATGAATGAGTGTACTGAATGAGTGGCTTTTATGTTTTATGCACCTACTACAGTGCCAGAGACTGTAAGAGAAGATTCAGATACAACATCTTAATGCATCTCGCAACAATCTTATGAACGAACAGAATGAGCGATTAAGTAGTTTTCCTAAGTGGAAGCAGTTTATTGAGGGCAGAATCTTCATTTGAATCTATCTCTGTCTTTCTCCAAAGCCTGGATAGTTTCCAGTATGTTACAAAGTCTCCTTAGAGTCTACAAGGCTGGAGCAATCCCCACAACAGTAGCCAAAAATACCATTTGTATATTGACTTTGACTTCCCTTGTTCTCTTTTTTATGATACGCAACTAGGAGTCATACACTTCATTTATGAGAAAAAAAATAATCAAAGCAAACAAATAATTATTTTCATCTCCTTCTTCTAGATGAACTCAATCCTACAGTGCTATAGTGAAAAGCTTTAGTTGATGTGTGATTATTCTATAAATAAGCCACCTCAAGCTGGTGTCAATGCATAGAAGAGCTTGGTGGTCTACTGCTGGGGTTTTAGAGTTACAATCACATCTCTTTTCCTCCTGTTTCTGAAGAGTAGATCTATGTATCAAACATAAGAAGATACAGGTACTCATTTCTATTAAAGCTAAATTTACAAACAGAGCGTGATACCACACCAGATGAAGCAAAAGCAAAACAAATTAAAGGCAGAACCATAGTGTAGACCATGGGTATTCCTGTACTCCTATTCTGTGCTCAGCAGTAACCTTAGGATTACTGATTTGATTTGACAAGTGCTATGATCCTGGAACGGAGAGCCATGGCTAACATTCAAGAGAAATCTGCTTATTAGAAAACTATATCTCACTCCTTAAATAACTGGCATTCTGGCACACCATGATTTCTTGAAATCTTCATTATTGTGGCTAAACAACTTTGGTGAAACAGCACCAAGCTCCTGATAACCCTAAATGTACTGACAAGCTTCCTCCTCAGCCTACTAAACCACTTGCTGGCACCTCTCTTGGCTCAGCCTCTTAGCCATAACATCTTCTCTGTAGAAATGCAAACAAAGAAAAAAAAATCAACCAAGGAAGAAGACATAAAAAGACTAAAAGATCTGTATCTCACCACCCACACACACCATTCCCCCCCAGAGGAAAATTTTTAAGACTTTGACCAAGAAGAACCAAAACCAACTGCATCCCCTACATCTGTTTCCAAACTCACAGCGCACAATAAACTCAGTGGGAAAGGATTCAGCTTGGCTGGGAAGGCACCTGTGATCCAACACAGAGACTACCTTTAAGTTGGGTGTAGATGACTCTTCCCTAAGTTGAAGGATGAGATCTATACTTTGCTTCTCTTCTGAGTGAAAGTCTGAAAGATACGTGAATGTGTGCACAGAAATGTGTTTGCCAAGATACCTTTACTGGGAAGCAATTTTCCTTCCCAATAACAAGGACACTGTTTCAGGATCATAACGATAATAAATAAATAATTAACTTCTTCATACAGGATTCCTAAGTGGCTCAGTGGTAAAGAATCCACCTGCCAATGCAGGAGACACGGGTTCAATCCCTGTGTCAGGAAGATCCCCTGGAGGACAAAATGGCACCCCACTCCAGTATTCTTGCCTGGAAAATCTCATGGATAGAGGAGCCTGGCGGGCCACAGTCCATAGGGTTGTACAGAGCTGGACATGACTGAGCAACTGAGCATGTCCACAACGTCTTTCTATTCCATTTTCCACTGATGAGAAGGAAATGGAAAGGGATGGCGGAAGATGTTGAAAAGGCAGTATTTTAACTAAATCTGTTACATCACGGGGGTTTACTTCACTTTGAACTGTGTTTTAATCAAAGCAGGTTGATTTCCACTCCGTGAAAATGTTTCATTTCAAGCCACTGGAGTTTTATGAGTTTTTCTACCACATTTTACTGGAGCCTTGTAAATCTTATGAAATTCTGGAATGTCTAGACCATAAAAATCTGTCATTTGAACATGTTTTCTATGGAGATATTTCTCTCCCCCATACAGACTCACAAGCTTTGCAAAGATTTGTGGAGGGGAAAAAAAAAAAAAAAAAAAACCTTTAAGATATATCCCACAGTACCTGAGTTAAAAGATCACCTTTTTCAGTTGACTGGAATTTCACCTGTCACAGACAAACTTTTTACAGAACTGTCTAAAAGACTGAAGCCATTCATAGTGATCACCATTTTAAAAGTTTATCAGTCTTATTTTGTATGCCTCTTACATTTAATCCTGACACATATTCAAGGCACACGTAATACCAAACATACCTGTTATGAAAATTTTAAAGCCAGTGATGGATGTCATGAATAAACATTCATCACCATCATTAAGGGAGATCACTGTGGTGGTAACAGAATCAGTTTCCAAGAATGCTGAAAAGAGGACTCCCAAGATACAAACAAATCTTACAAGTAAGAAGTGCTAAACAACTGTGGTGAAACAGCACTAAGTTCCTGAATGTTATTAAATAAATCCCTTCTTTCTTATCAGGTTTATTAATCTGGCCTCAACATAAACAGAATCAAATGGGCATTACTTTCTATTTATTTGTCGAAAACACAGAGGAAACTAATCATGCATGAGAGTTTCTGCATTGAGATTCCTAAAGCTATTTGTGTCAAATCCTTGGGTCACCTGCATAAACAGTTTCCATACATAGTTGAATTTTGATGGATGAATCCAAAAATTTATTTCAGGCTAGTTGTATGAATTCTATGTGAAACCACTTCTCTATTCTAAATATGAAAAGAAAGGTGCTAACACCGTCTTCAGATAATTGGTGTCAGGTTTAGGAAACCCTTTGATATTGGGAATTGATTCTCAGGAAGTAATTACAGTGGCCAAGAGTGGACCAGAGTGTCTAGGTTAATGTATCTGGGAAATGGTTTGGTCTCTAAAATAGCAACCTTCTATGTGGGACACCTATGAGACCCACCACACTGGGAATAGGTGTAAAATGCCTGAATATGAACATATTAACTGAGTTACCTCTGAACCAGCTTATGTAGTGAGTACCACATGCTTTCCAAATCCATGCTTATTTCAAAAGGATGTTGCCCACTAATCTGGAATCAGGAGACCTACATTTGTTTTCTCTCACTTTCTTGCTCTGTGACTTCAAATCATTCACTTCTCTGAGCTCAGTTTCTTCATTTAAACTAAAATACAGATGATAGTTTTTAAGGGATTAATCAACTAATTAAATAGCTCACTGGAAGGCCTCTCTGATTCCTTTAAGCCAAAAGCTCTAGAATGATGTTCAAACTTGAAATAATGCAATGAATTATTCTGTGATTGGGCTTCTCTGATAGCTCAGTTGGTAAAGAATCCACCTGCAATGCAGGAGACCCCAGTTCAATTCCTGGGTCAGGAAGATCCACTGGAGAAGGGATAGGCTACCCACTCCAGTATTCTTGGGCTTCCCTTGTGGTTCAACTGGTAAAGAATAATGAATTCTTCTAATTAACATTAAAATTATTAATTCCATAGCATGTGCATGCTCGGTCGTGTCTGACTCTTTGTGACCCCGTGGACTGGGGCCCAACAGACTCCTCTGTCCATGAAATTTCCCAGGCAAGAATACTGGAGTAGGTTGCCATTTTTTTATCCAAGTGATCTTCCTGACTGAGGGATTAAACCTATGTCTCCTATGTCTCCTATGTCTCCTGCATTGGCAGGCAGATTCTTTACCACTTGCACCACCTGGGAAGCCAAATTAATTCCAAATTCTTATAAATTGACCCCATAGGTAGCATACAATAAGAGTGTAATAATAATATTAAATGACTTTTGTAAGGCACATTCCATGGCATTTTATATACTGTATCAAATCCTCATGGCTACTCACTGTGGATCATATCCAAAAAGGAAAACAAACTCAGAAAAGTCAGGGAAATTGCTCAAAGTCACAGGAGATCACAGACTACAATTTCACTGATCTCCACTACATCAAAACCAAAGGAAGGGGGAGGAGAAATTAATACTCAATCTTAAGACTATAAAGGCAAGGTTATAACTAACCTCGTATACATGGTTACATATATACAAGAATATATATATATATATACATATATATATATATACTTAGCACCATATGCAATGTGAGCCCCATAACGCATGTTACATTTTTATGAAGGAAGGAATCAGATAAATGGGTCATCTTGATTTCATAGTTCTCCATAAGATTCACCTGTTTTTACTTATATGTAACTATAGCAACTCTCAAAAAAGCAATGTGGTATTTTGAAAAAAGAATGTATTGGGTTGGCCAAAAATTTGTTCAGGTTTTTCCATAAGATGTTATAGAAAAACCCAAACAAACCTTTTGGCCAATCCAATATTTTGGAGTTAGCAGCTTGACATGACTACCCTGCCGTTTGCAAGTCTTCTCTCACTTAATGTCATTTCCTGAACTGCTAAATGGAAATAACAACATCGTAGGCAAATGCACTTGCAAGCTATATTTTCAATATATATGCTGGTGATTATTATTAGTAACAATCTACACTAATAAAATATAAGGAGGGATAAGATAATATCTTTTAACATATATGTATCTGTCATCAAAGCAGACATAAAACAAATTATATTAACTCAAATGAAGGGGGGAAAAAGGGAAAGGAACCATGTATTAACCAGACAGGTCCAAATTATAAAGTACTTTTAGAAAAATTATTTTTAAGCGCTATACTTCAACTCTGGAAACTGCTGAAGAATTAGTGTTGCTCAATTTTCAAAGAATCAAAATAAATGAAATTCTACTGAACATTTTCAAAACTATTTATGGCTCCCCAAAATGCACAAAATGACCCTAAAATGGATTTGGGCATGGAAGAAAGAAAGCATCTCGACAGAGTAAAATAAAGTATTTTGAATACGGAATTAAACTAGGTTATGGAGAATACAAGAAACAAGTTACTTTGGTAAGCAACTTCTCTGACTGTGCAATAAGTCATTATACATCCACAGTAAGGTGTGTTCTCTGTTGGTGTCAAAAAGGAACAAATATCTGACACCACTGAGAATGAATTTACATGTAAGATGAACTAGAGACGCAACAGCATGGCAACAGGAAGTAAGGCAAAGAGGACAACAGAGACCTGGAAACTGAATACAGAATTTCACTCTGCTACTAATATTAAAAAACAGCCTGACCCAGTGTAAAATAATTAGAAATATATTAGTATATTGGTCTCTCTGGGCTTCACAGGTGGTGCAGTGGTAAAGAATCCACCTGCCAATTTAGGAGACATAAGAGACACATGTTTGACCCCTGGGTCAGGAAAATCTCCTGGAGAAGGAAATGACAAACTGCTCTAGTATTCTTACCTGGAAAATCTCATGGACAGAGGAGACTGGTGGGCTATAGTCCATGGGGTCACAAAGAGTCAGACATGGCTAAGCAACTCAGCGTGTGCAAATGCACAGGTATGTGCACGCGCACACACACACACACACTCACACACACACACACTGGTCTCTATCCCCCACCACTGCCCCCTCTCTGGTTCCTGACAAAAAGCAACTAAAAGTTTCATCAATAGTGGTGCTAGGAGAATCTTGTGTTCTAACATTTAATCTTTGATCCTGGTCCCTGACACAAAGCTCATAAATCCCTTGGAATTTCCTGGGTGATGGCTGTGTCTTCTGCTCTAATGAGGTGGGGACTCTTGGTGCACTCCTGGATGGAGGCTGGTCACCGACCAAGCTATGGTTGGAAGCTTGGAATTTTGGGCACCATCCCTCATCCTCCAGAGAGGGAAGAGGAGCTCGAAATGGAGATAGTAATTGATCTCACCTAAATGATGACGTCTCCACAAAAATCCCAAGTATGGGGTAAAAGAAGCTTCCAGATTGGTGAGTAAAACCAGTGATGGCACACTCCAACTCCATGGGGACAGAAGTTCCAACATTTTGGACCCTTCCAGACCTCACTCTGTATAGTTCCAGACTGTCCTTTGTTAGTCACTCAGTCATGTCTGACTCTTTGTGATCCCATGGACTGCAGCTGACCAGGCTCTTCTGTCCCCTGGCAAGAATACTGGAATGGGTTGCCATTCTCTTCTTCAGGGGATCTTCCAAACCCAGGAATCAAACCCATGTCTCCTGTATTGTAGGCAGATTCTTCACCATCTGAGCCACCAGAGAAGCCCCATCTCTGTCCTTTATCCTACCCTTTATTATACAATAAACTGATACACGTAAGTGTTTCTATGAGTTTGTTCTAGCAAATACAGTTGCCTTTTCTTATCATGGGATCCGAGTCCATGGGTTCAGCATCCACAGATTCAACCAGATACTGATGGAAAGTACTCAGGGAAAAAGAAAATCCTGAAGTTCAAAAAAGCAAAACTTGAATTTGTTAAGTGCTGGCAAATATTTACATACATTTACATTGTATTTACAACTATTTACATAGTATTTACATTGAAAAGTATTCTAGAGACCATTTAAAGTATGGGAGAGGATATGCATAGATTATATGAAAATACTATGCCATTTTATACAAAAGTCTTGAGCATCCACAAATTTTGGTATCCACAGGGATTCCTAGAACCAACTCCTTGCAGAAGTTGAGGGAAGATTCTGATCAAATTCAAGGAGGTGGGTCATAGGAATCTCAAATTTGTAGCCAAGTTGAACAGAAGTGGTGGGAAATTTGGTGACATGGGATTGGTATCTAAAGTGAGGGGTGGCCTCATGGGGCTAAGCCCTTCACATGTGGGGTCTGTACTAACTCTGGTTAGTGTCAGAATTGAATTGACTTGTAGGACACCCAGTTAATATCAGAGAGAACTGCTTGGTGTGGGGAAAAAAAACCTTAAACATCTGGTGTTAGAAAGATTGTGAGTTTGGTCATAGCAGGAGAATAAGGGAGAAACACAGGAAGACATAGCTTCCAACACACCAAACCTGTCAGGAAATGCAAATTGGAAAGTAAGCCACAACGGGTATAGTTTTGAGCTCCTGTAAGAGAAGCAGGAACTTCATGCCAGACTCTGGTTTTTTGACATTTCTCTATAGTGGAGAAAAATCATTTGTTAAGCTTCCCACATCTGGTGACGATAATGCTTAGAAACATCCAGCTGACTTTGGAATCACCATATTCATCTGACACTCTCTGTAACTATAATAATAAAGAAATATAGTTTTAACAATTATTGTCAACTTTCATTGATACTTGCCCTGTGTTAGGCAAAAATAACCGTCAAGATCATCTCACTTTCGCCTCCCCATTTACTCTGTGAGATGGACGTTATCCACATTTTATAGATGAGAAAACCAAGACAGAGAGAGTTAAAGGAATGTGTTCAAACAGTAAATGATGGAACTAAAATTCAAACCTAGGCAGTTTTACTCTGGACTCCCCACTCTTCTTTACCATGTCATTCTACAGATATTGAAATTTGACCCAACATCATACAGAACTAGACCAAACTTCAACAGAAGAAAGAAAACTCTCCATAAAACATTCTCAAGTCACGTCATCACATTGTTAGTCATGAATTAGGACATCTTATATTGGTTCTGGTCACCATAGCTCCCCTCCTAAATATATGGCCTGTATTGCCTAGTTAGCCTAAGATCTAATCATACCTTAACCGAGTGTTACTTGGGTTCCTGGATCTGCTTGTCCTCTACCAAATACAATAGGGTGTCCTTATCCAAACAGCCTCCCTCAGTATGCAGAGTCAAGTAATTAACTAATAAATACAAAACTAATTAATGTTTAGAGAACTGTAGTTCCTATCTACCAGAAGCATGCTAATACTTCAGGAAGGACAATAGTAAGGATATCACACTAACCAAAAAGTTTTCATTCCATCACCGGAAGCAGTGTTTCCAGCAGATAGGGGCCTGCCATGGACTTGTTTCTCAGATAAACCTGAACTCAAAACCCATTTCTGTATCTTCCTGGCTATGTGATCTCAAGCCTCTCAAAATGCAATATTCACACTGATGTAGATTTAAAATATCCACCTCTGAAATAATTCAGATAAAGTTCTTTTTAATAATGGTAACTGATACAAAAAAGATATTTTGTTTGTATTATTATTATTACAAAGGTACTCCTCTATGATCTCTTAAATATTCTTGCAAAAAAAGTTTATAAAATGAGGTTAGAAGTAGTTTCAATGAATTGCAAAAGTATCTTTACCATAACTACCTTTTCATATCTTATGAGATTAATCAAAAGAAAAATACTATACAAAGGGACTGATTATTTTGCTTCTCAGAAAAGACTAATAATTTAAATTACTCTGCTACCTTATACTTTCCACTAAGTAACTGCTAACTAACTTCCTAACTGCTCTTAGGCCAGAGCAGTTTGATATAATTTAGGTATCCAATGCCATCATAGGTTCTGCAATCCTTGAGACATGTGGTATAATGCATTTCCATAAAATCAGGCTGGAAAACATTGCATCTTGACAAACTTGGCCTTATATCCATTGGCTATTGGCATTTCTAGTGTAAGCAGCGTCTCCTTAAACAAGTTTTGCATTTTAACAGAGCTCACCACATATGACAGTGCCTGGACTTCACCAGTTTGCTTCTGAATGTCAAGACAAGGCTTTCTGAATCAGGTGAGACACAAATTGTGTTTTTCCCCTAGAGGCACGTGTCCAATAGTTGGTTTCCTCATGAGCAGCAAAAAGGGCTTAAGTTGCTGAAGTGGTTCTACCACTTAGAACGAGACACTAGGGCCTCTCATTTTCTTCAAAGTATAATTCAGAGACTATAAAAGAAAAAACAGCATAATTGAAATAAAATTTTACATTCTTAAAGAACACTATTGTAAGAGTTCAGGTTTTTTAAAAAGTGTTTAATTGATTAGAAATTACTGAGCATCTACCATATATTTTATATATGTGTGTATGTGACTACATATATACTCTCATAGGGCTTCCCTGGTGGCTCAGATGGTAAAGAATCTGCTTGCAATGCAGGAAACCTGGGTTTGATCCCTGGGTCAGGAAGATCCCCTGGAGAAGGGAATGGCTACCCACTTCAGTATTCTTGCCTGTGAAAGGTCATTGTTGAATCACGACACCGGGATTCTTGGCCCCCAGAGGAGAAGAATTCAATCCAGGGCCAGAGATGAGGCTTGATCGCTCAGAGCTTTTGTGTAATAAAGTTTTATTAAAGTATAAAGGAGATAGAGAAAGCTTCTGACATAGGCATCAGAAGGGGGCAGAAAGAGTGCCCCCCTGCTGGTCTTCAGCTGGATATTATACAGTCACCAGCAGTCTGTTAATGAAAGAAAGGAATGTCTCAAAACTTAGAATGGCACCAGGCCCCTCACCCATAGGATGTATTTTGGGATAATCTTGGCTCCAAATGGTTCATCTTGGGCCATAAAGGGATTAACTTGAATCTTGAAGGGCAGAGCACCATACAAATAGTGTCATTTACATAGATTAGAGGAACAATATCGGAGTATAACATACTGGTTTATCCAGTAGGTTCTGAGCCCAAAAGGCGGAACCGACTTGAAGACAGAGTTTGGGGTAAATGCATAGTACATTAGCATAGCTTAAGATAAACATTTCCATAAGAAAAAGGCATTGGTTAACTTCAGGTGAAACCAGGTGTCATGGCAACACAGAATTTTAAGAGAAACCTCCTTTTAAATTTGTATAGAGAAGGAAAAAAATATCGCTAGTTTGTTTCCTCCTGCCGCTTAAGGGAGATAAAAATGTCTGACACTTGCAGGCTATTTCCTCCATTTGGAGACCCCTGGCCTTCCTGCCTGTTACCCTCTCACCTGGAGAATCCCATGGACAGAGGAGCCTGGCAGGCTGTAGTTTATGGGGTAGCAAAGAGTTGGACACAACTGAGTTACTAACACTTTCACCTCTTTCATATAACTCAATTCCACCCTTTGGTGGTGAAGACAAGTGCTCCTGGTTCAAAGCAGTCCTTCTATTTAAATTGATTCTAGGATTGAACCCCAGCCTCTCAAATTAGCAGCTGCCAATTCAACTGGGCCAAGCAGGTAAACGGAGACAATGGTAAAGCATGGACTTTGGAATCTCAGTAACTAGGATTCAGTTCCTGGTGTCCCTATATTGTAATATTTGTCAGACTGCTTGACTTCTCTGAGCTTGAATTCCTTCTGCTGTCAAATCAGGACATGTGCCTGCCTTATTGGACTGCTGTGAGCATTAGCTGGTCCAGATCATTGAAAGCGCTAGGAACATGGATGCCACTCAACAAAAAGCAATTTCTTCCTCCCTTGGTTCAAGTCCAAATATCGTCAATGGATAATGGAAGCCTGTAAAGACAAGACTACTGGGGTGATCATTTTGATTTGTCCCTGAAAACGAAGTGGGGCTCCCTTTAAATTAACTCCTCCATTTATGTTTGAGTCTTCTACCAGTGATGCAGAAGGCAAAAGATAACTAACAAAGTGCCTCCTTGTATTATCCTTTAGATCATTTTAATCAGTGATACTCTAAGAATCAAAAGTACAAATTTAAAAATCCCTAAATGCTGAGATACCTGAATCTATAAATGCCCCCAAGAAAAACTAATAAACTGTCATCATCTTCTACTAGAAATCCAATTCTCACAAACCTTTCTCAGTTTGGGAAACAAAGCTCAAACACTTTGCTTCCATTCAGCTCAGCAGAGGTAGCAGCTTAGACATAAAAGTGCAAACGCTGTGAAGGGGAAAAAAAAAAAGAAGCACCCGTGGCTGGCTGCCAGCTCTTGGCCAATCAATCCTCACAAGGAAGGTTGCGTCAGAGGCTTGCAGCCTGCTGGAACCTCAGCAGCTGCCTGCAGCACAAGCTTGGACCACCCAGGCCGAAGTGGACCGGCATCTGGAGGAAGGCGCAAACAATGGAGAACGTTAGAGCCTGCATTTCCGCGCCAGAGATTCTGTCACTGGTCTTAGCCTGGACTTTGGCAAAGTCCTGGGCAAAGAGGAGATGGAAGATCTGCTCAATGGCCCTACTATTAAATCACTGTCTCGGGTCGGCAGCCTAACCCCCAGAATGGAAAAATATTTTCTCAGTGGAAAATCACCCGTCTTCGTATTCATGGATCTAGTTTTCAACTGGTGTTGGGCTCTCACCCAACGTAATTAACATCTTACCTGTGGGTGGCTGGTGGAATTGCTTTACACCTCTCTCATCATCCCAACACCTAAGACTTCCTGAAATGCTTATACAAACAAATAGGAAATGATATTTCTAAAGATAGACATTTCGGTCCAAGGCTCTCTGGTAGTCCCTGCATTCTGTTCTCCGCAAATTTATTTTTCTAATTTAAATGTCAGAAAACAGGCCCACATCACTCATGGGCTTGCCCGAACTCAAGCCGTGCCAACTTGTTATAATTACAAGGAGATACAATAGCGGACGTGGGGGAAGCCTAATTAGAGAGTTGAACCTCGCCTCCCAGATGGGAAGCCAAGTATGTGGCCTTATATCAGATCTGAATGAAAATCCTGGTCCGCTGATGGTGGATGGTTCTGGGAAACAGGCACCCTCATAGCGCCCAAAGCACAGATCCTCAGGAAGGCGGAGAGAAACCTCCTGCTAAGACTGAAACTGAAAGTAAAACCTGAGGGAAAACACTGATTCCAACCCAGAGACTCAGATTCAATCGGTCCAGGCTGTATTAAGATTCTCTATTTGCCAGGTGACACTAACAGACATCCAGGGCTGAAAAACCCTGGAAAAGATTCCTGAGATAATACTCACCCCTCTAAAGTCTTTTCTGAGTTTGCAGGAGACCCGATTTTGATCCCTGGGTCAGGAAGATACCCTGGAGAAAGGGGTCGCAACCCACTCCAGTATTCTTGCCTGGAGAATTCCATGGACAGAGGAGCCTGGTGGGCTACTGTCCATGGAGTTGCAAAGAGTCAGACACGCCTGAGCGACCAACACTTTATCTGTAATGGAAATTTTAACTAGGAAGTCAGGGTACTGTGGCAGAAATCAAGGAACTTATTAGATTGACCAGAGCAAAACATAGCAATAATTTACTGCACTGCACTATAAATGCTGGTTTTGCTTCTCAAAGTAGACTAAAAGCTTCAAGAGAGTGTTTTATCTCGAGCTCCTACAACAGAGCTCTAGACCTGGTAAATGTAATAGAAGCATTCACTCAATCATTAGAAAGATGCTCAGAAAATATCATATTATCTGTATGTTTAAGCAGAAAGACTCAGATTTTATAGAAATATGTTTTCTACAATCGTCTAAAGCACTATTCTCAAATTTTTATATGCATAAGAAGCTTATTAAATATGTAGGTTCCTATGCCTTTTCAGATTCAGGAAATTTCAATTTGATTCAGCAGCAACTTTATACAGATTTCTCCAGTGCCTGGTACAATCCAGGAACAAAATAACAAAATGACCCAATCTATATATCTGAGATGAGAATCCAGCCGGTTAAATGATGAGAAACAGTTAAATGCAGGTAAGAAAAGGGTCCTTTCATCTGAGCTTTTATTTTTTCCTAAACTTTTTATTTCATACTGGAGCATAGCCAAGAAAAAATGTTGTGGTAGTTTCAGGTGGACAGCAAAGAGAACTTTAGAAGCCAACGATACATCACAGGTTTACAATACTACAGGCACACATGAGTTGTATGGTTCATCACAATTCAACACACAAAGAGAATCACTCTTCCAGGTTTAAGACACGTAGTGAAGAGTCAGGTGAATGGAATATTCTGGATTCTGTGTGGAATCCTCGGCAGTGAGAGGCAGAGTTTCTGGCTGAGATTTACACTTGGTATTCAGTGAAAGGAATCCAGATAAGTTCCCTTCTAGAATGCACTGCAAAGCTCCAGTTGAATTTGCATTTCATGTGCCCATAGGATGCTCTGCTGGAGCCATGTTTTAAGAAAACCAAAAAAGCAAGCAGTCTTACATTAGCTGAAGAGACTGATGATGCACCATGGCATAGAGTTCCAATATCTCTGCAAAACAGAAAGGTTCCTGCTTGTTTTTCTCCCTCCAGTGCTAGTGTGACCTCAGGATTTAAAAGGATTTTTCTTCTTTAAGTCATAGGCTCAGAATTTAATGGTGCCATTATATAGACTCCATTCAAATCCTGCTTTAGACACGTACTTGCTGGGTGACCTTGAGCAAGTTCTATAACCTCTCTGAATCTCAGTTTCCTCATTTTTGTCATGGGGAAAGGATTGGTAATCTCATAGAGTTATTGTGAGGACCAAATGTAATTTACAGAGTACAGTGCTGGCACATACTAACTGATAATAATAATTATTATTATTATTAAATTTATTACTATATTAAATAATTCTGATGAATTATATTATTATCATTATTTCATCTTCCTCATCTCCCTCTGGCCCTAGGCAAAGTTCTTTATGTTCAGTGGTCCAGATACAATCCCCATGCTAACTCTATAGTTATTCTATTTGAAGCCTGATCTGTTTTCTCTATCCTTGTTTGTACAGGAGACCACCCAGAATAGGCCCAGATAAAAGCATTAGGTGGGCTTCTGAAACAAATAAAACCCCCAGTTTCAACAGCTTAACACTTGAAAAGCTGATTTCTCACATCGCAGTCCAGAGCTGGTGTTTCTGATGGGTGAGTAGTTTTACTCAATGATGAAGGTGATTAAGAGAACTGCTCCCTCCATCTGTAGTTCACCATCCCCTGGGCCTTGCAGGATTCTGCATTCAACTGGCAGGCAGGCAGATGGAGAACAAAGAAGCCCAGGCTGTATCTTAAAAACCCTGACCCTGACCCAGAAGTGAACACCATTCTTTCTGGTCTCCTTCCATTGGTGAGAAGTCCATGTGGCCACACTTAAAAGGGAAATGGGAGACAGAGCCTCTGACTGGCACCTTCCCCCCAGCAACTGCTCCCTACTATGCAAGAAGAACCCTAACTTTTAGTGGCTTGTCGGGCTTCTCTTGTGGCTCAGCTGGTAAAGAATCTGCCTGCAGTGCGGGAGACCTGGGATCAATCCCTGGTTTGGGAAGATCCCTGGATAAGGGAAAAGCTACCCACTGGCCTGGAGAATTCCATGGACTGTATGGTCCATGGGGTCGCAAAGAGTCGGACACAACTGAGCGATTTTCACATCCATATCTACCAAAGAACTTTTAGCTAATCCACTGGAAGGTGAGGCCCTGGAAGCCTCCAATTAAAAAGAATGTTAGAGATCTTCTGTATGGAGTAGGGAATGGCAACCCACTCCAGTACTCTTGCTTGGAGAATTTCATGGACAGAGGAGCCTGATGGGTTACAGTCCGTGAGGTCACAAAGAGTCAGACACGGCTGAGTGACTAACACAAACACGCACACACATAGATCTTCTACTACAACAAGCCACAGTGCCGATCTGCCTCAAACACCCTAGAACAGTTACCAGCCAGCACCACATCAACGTGAGAAACTCCTGAGCCATCTGTTGTAACACAGAATAAATGTATGCACACACATCATCAGACCTCAAACTAAGTACACGTAGCTGACTATAGCTCTCCTTTCTACCTAGTAAATGCACACAGCTCTTCAAATGTTCTTAATATACCATGGTTTGCAGACTCTTCACCACTTCAGACTCCTCTCTGCTGAACGTGCACCATTTGTCATGGTCTCAGAAGAATTTGACCCCTGCCAAATGGATAAGATATTCCAGACACATGACTGGAGATCCCATTGGGTGTCATCTTTCCTAAATTATACTAACCAGACTCCCAGTTCTTCCTTCACCTCTGGTTTTCTCTTTTGCCTACATTTTAATGTCTTTATTCACACTTTCTAAACCAAAAGATGGTGATGGACAGGGAGGCCTGGCATGCTGCAATTCATGGGGTCACAAAGAGTCGGACACGACTAAGCGACTGAACTGAACTGAAACCAAAAGATAGCCTTAGCCTCAATTTGTCTGCTCTCCTCTCACTGACATTCCTACCAAGTCACTTTCTGGTCCATCACCAAATCAACGTTCTTGCATCAAACACACAGGGGCTGTTCAGAAAGTAAAGTTACAAGGTGATTTAATGAAACTGATTTTAAGAGATGGCAAGTAATCCCTACAAGTATTTAAACAGCAGCTGATTGCTACTTTCCCATATAATCCAACAGATTCACACATTTGTTATACTATAGGATCAGCTTTTTTTACGCCCACTGAATCAATTGCCAGGTCCTTGGTTATTAAATCAACTTCATATCCCATCAGTGAACACAAAGTTTACTGAGTTCCAGGCATGTTGCAAATAATGTCTTCAAGAGACAGGATGAATTTTTCTGGAAGCTGGGGCGCAGTGACTTTTGCACATCTCAGAGTATTGATTTGCTTGGTGATTGGTCCTCTGTGTGTTTCCAGGTCCTCGGGTTACACTCTTTCCCTCCCCACTGCTCTACTTCCTCTCCAGGACTGGGCATGTCATTCTGATACACTTTCAATTAAAAATGTTCTTGCCATAAATTTAAACAAGTTGACCATGAAATCCTGTAGCAGAAACCACTTTTTTTTCATTAAAAAAAAATGGAAACACATGTTATAAAAGAACATTTAATGACATGGAAAAATATTCAAGATATATTGGTAGAGGGAAAGAGCAGATTTCTAAAATGCAAATGCAACATGAATCCATAGTGAAAGACAGAATGCATAGTATGTGTGTGTGTGTATGTGCACATGTGTATGTTTGAACAGGAAAATTCTAGAAAGATATTCACCAAAATCTTAGCAGTTAATCTCTTTGGGTGGCAAGTTTTCTAGAGATAATTTTTTCTTTCTTTTTCTTGATGATATTTTCAAAAATTTTCTCTAAAAGACATTAGAACTTTAATAAAGATAAAACTTAGTGCTCTTTCCTTCAAAATTTAGTAAAAGTAGAAACATAACTCCAAACTATTAAACATCTCACCGCATGTCCAGAAAAATAGTTTTTCATTCTATTCAGGGTCTATATTACTATCTCCTTCCTCTGTGCTTTTGGTGCTTAAAGAAACATTGTCTGAGCTGAATATCTGCATTCCCCCCAAAATTTATATACTGACGTTCCTGCAGTGTGACTGTATTTGGGGCTGGGCCTTTCTGAAGGTAACCAGGGTTAAAGAAGATAATAATGGCAAGGCTCTGATCTGAAAGGATTAGTGTCCTTATTAAAAAGAGAGACAGACATGAGAGTACCCTCTGAGTTCTCTCTCACCCCTCACCCCTCACCCCATTTCCTTCATTCCCCCACCCCCATTATGTAAGGACATAGCAAGAAGGTGGTTAACTACAAGCCAGGAAGAGGGAACTCACCAGATACTGAATCTGCAGGCACTTTGATTTTGGACTTCTCAGGCTCCAGAAATTAATGAGAAAACTAATTCCCACTGTGTAAGCCACTCAGTCCACGGTATTTTGTTATGGCAACCTGAGCTGACTAATGCAAACATCATGGTGCAACAAAGTCATTTTTATTAGCATGCAGAAATATTTAACATCATAGTTACTTTGAGAGGCAATCATATCATTTTGGTAACCCTCACCCATTGTTATCCAGACATGGAAGAAGTGGCAGTGCTCTCCAACACACACACAAGTGGATTCCAAATGTTCCTGAACCACTGCTTCTAGGTCTTTTGTGCCTGATAGACACATCATGCTCATGGCTGGGACCCTGGTGGTTCACACACGGTCAGTTAGGAATTCAATAGGCATCTAGCAGACAGGGCCAGAGTTGAGGACACACAGATGGGTGGGAGTGGCAGGGGAGACTTTTTTATTGAAAAAAAGGTAGAAATCAAAAAGGTGGGTAGAAATTAAAAAGTGTGGAAGGGCCCTGATGAGCATATTCTAATTGATGAAACCCAAAGGTATTTGCTGTAGGCAAGAATGTAAATTCGAATTAAATCAAGCCCAACAGCTCAAAGCCAAAACTCCTCCTACAGGATCTCCCACAACTTCAAAGGTAGAGCTGGGCCGGAAGAGAGGCAGAGGTCATGGAATGTGCCTAAAGCTTTGCATAGAATCAACAGATAAGAATTAAATGTGAACTTGAACTTGAACTCTGGAAACTGCCGACCACACCTTTTTGGTCTCTGCCACCCTAGAGGACAGGGTGGATACACCCCTTCCCCCAAATATTAGCATCCCTCTGAAGGCTCATTGTAACTGGACTCACTGAGCACATCCCTCCAGGCTGAGGGCTCCGGATGCAAATATGGAAACAAAGCTTGTACACAATCTCCCTCCCTCCCTCCCTCTTGGTTTGGGAACATGTTTCAAAATGCCACTTTATTAGCAGCTAAACAAAAACACCTCTTCGACAGGGATGAAGGAGCATGGCATAAACATGTCATTCCCACCTATTGTTGTGCAGAGTCAAAATTCTCCTATGATTGATTATAAAAGGCAGTTATAGAGGAAACTGTTTGAGTCTGCTGAATTGAAAACAAACAGTGAGGCATTCAACGGCGAACAGATCTGATGGATTAAAACACACTGCAGAGAGACAGCTCAGGCAATGCCTGAATAGACCGAGCCGGAATGAGCGGAGATTCGGCCCGCAATTTCCAATCAGGAGCAAACTGGCAAAGCAACAGAATTCGAGGCTCCCTCACATTTACACTTTATCTGCTAATTAGCATTAACATGCGCTGTAGAGGTATCTCACCAGCTTGTGGCACAATAAAAGAAAGGAATGTGTTATCACCACAGAATGTGTAATTATACTAAGCACTGGCTGAAAATTGCAGGGTATTTCATTTCAGAATTTGTATATATTTATTGTTAGAGATAAACTTATTGAAGTATATCTAATCTAATTTTATAATTTCTCTTTAAGATAATTGTAGTGTCAGCAAGCCAAGGGCTGAAGTAAACACTGCCATAAATTGTAATACATTCAAATACCAGAGCAATATATCCATTCGGTCGTGACTTGATTCGCTTATTGTTCAAAGAGAAAAAAAATCTCAGATTACATCAAAACAAGAAATATACATATTCTGTTGGGCGGCTTCTACCATGTCAGGTCCTGTCGCTAATGGAGTCTGCCAAAGGGAGACCCCATCACTCAGCTCCTTGAAAATGGGAATCACTTTTTAAAAGAATCGTAGATTTCCGTTTCCCTTAGGTAGAATTTATTATTTTTGTAAGATCTCTTTAAATTGCCCTGTACCTCCCCGCAAGGGAAATGCATTAGGACAGATTATTTGGCTTTAAATCATAACTAGGTTAATATTTGTTTTAACTCTGAGTTAAGACCTAGTTTAAATTCCTCCTTAAATTGTTAAACAAGACAATTTGGGGCTATGAAAAGGAAACTATACCATGTTTTTCAGTAATACGATACTATGGCAGAGGCTACCAAATCATGCAAAAGCAATTTCTTATTTTCCTACTAAATGCAAGATTATAGCTAGAACGTTGCCTGCATACAGACTGTTCATTTCTTAGCAGCATTCTGTCAAGCCAGCAAGACTTGGAAAGATACAGAGCTAACACTGCCTCTGAGAAGGAAACGCTGGATGTAACACTATTTCTGTTCGATAACTAGCAATTTCTCTGCCTTTTTATGCCCTTGTTTCTCCAGAAGAGGAAAAAAATATATATATGGATATATGGGATTGTATGATTCCCAATGGGCTTCCCCTGTGGCTCAGAAGTAAAGAATCTGCCTGTAATGTAGGAGACGCGGGATCAGTTCCTGGGTGGGGAAGATCCCCTGGAGAAGGGCATGGCAACCCATTCCAGCAATCTTGCCTAAAGAATCCCAAGGACAGAGGAGCCTGGTGGGCTACAGTCCATAGGGTCGCAAAGAGTCAGACACGACTGAAGAGACTTAGCATACACACACACGTGGTTCCCAACATTGATGCTATTATTCATATAGTTTGTGTTTTTAAGACCTAAAAACCTTTACAAATTTTCTCTCCCTGGTCTGCCTCCTGTTCCCTTGAGGAAGGCATTGAATTTAAGGCTCCTAGAGGATATATCTTATTATGATTCTTTTGGAATGAGCCCTAGGATTTTAATGTCTGCCCACTGGCCTCCCTGTTGTGTGAAAAATAGTGGAAGCTAATGAGGCCTTGCCTGACTCGGGCCATCTCGTAACACTGATGGATTGCTTCTCCAGGAGCCTTCCTACATGTTGCAATAATTAAACTATTATTGAAATAGTTGATTGAAAATCTCGAGACTTTGAAATTCTTAGCCTGGGGAAGCAACTTCACTCAGCGCATTCAAAACACAACTGGATTTTCCTTTTTATGGCTGCCTTTAAACTAGGGAAATTGACATTTTATATTTAATGATTCCTAGTGAGAGCATTACACAGAGCTCAGCATATTAAACATGGGGCCTTATATGTAAACAAAACCCGGGGGCCACCCTGTGATGTAATGGGAGTGGCCAGAATTGAGGTCTTCCCTGGGGCTGATGGTAATTTGGGCTTCCCTGGTGGCTCGGACAGTAACGAATCTGCCTGCAATGCAGGAGACCTGGGTTCAATCCCTGTGTCCAGAAGATCCCTTGGAAGAGGAAATGGCAACCCACTCCAGTATTCCTGCCTGGAGCATTCCATGGACAGAAAAGCCTGGTGGGCTGTACTCCATGGAGTTGGAGAGAGTTGGACATGACTGAGCAACTAATACTACATTACGCTGGGGCTGAGGGAACAGAGACAGGGAAGTGGCCATTTATGGGGTTTACTGTAGTGACCCAAAGCACTGAAAAGAGGTATAGGCCCAGGTGCTCTGGCCAAGGACCAGTTAAGTATTCATAAGATGCTGTATTTGTCTGATTCTGTCTATAGCTCCAGAGGTTGGGAAAAGAGGGGACTCTTCTTTCCAGACCTCATTTCTCTCTCACTGAGCAGTGCTGTGATCTGTGATGTGCCCTTAAACAGCTTGCGTTGATTCTGAAGTTGTTTCACCTCAAAAAACCTGTGTGTTCCCCATTCTCCTGTTTCCGGCGGAAAGCTTTTGGAACCTTGCTGAATGAAAGCAACTGAAGACAATTTGAGGTCACCATTGTCCACCCCATGTGAAAATGAATGCAGTTTTTCAGCCGGGCTCTTCAAATGAGGCATGAACTTGAGTGTGTTGACCTGGTACTGAGACATAAGTTTAAGGCCTTTTCTAGGGATGCCTTTAAATGAAAAATATTTCCAAAATAAGACTTCGTGTATGCACACGGGGGACTTCCCCGGTGGCTCAGCAGTAAAGAATCCACCTGCAAGCAGGAGACACAGGAGACGTGGGTTCAGTCTCCTGGGGTTCATTCTAGCTGGGAAAATCTCATGAACAGAGGAGTCTGGTGGGCTACAGTCCATGGGCTCACAAAGAGTCAGACAGGACTGGAGAGACTGACCACGCACAATTTGCATGCACACAGGTTCTTACCACTGTCCATAGGAAGTGTGAGTTATTTGAAGTTTTTTTGCCCAGAACCTTACCTTTGGCCTTGCCCCGTGGCATGGCCTTGAAGCCTGACCCTGAGCCTTTTCTTGGCCAACCCAACATTAATCTATGAAAAGAGAACTAAAGGGATCAGGAAAATTCTGCCACTGAGTCCTCCTGGGGCCTTCTGTGACAGTCCATTCTGCAGACACTCTAATATAAACACTCCTATGGCTTTTCTTTCTTCTCATTTAAAGCAATTTCCATATTTGCATTTTGGTTAATATTATTTGTAATACTTTAATTACTCTAATTTGAAATGCTACTTAAAACTATTTCTGTAGCCTTTGGAAGAACTTCATAAAGTCACCTGACCTTCAAAAACCCACCGTGCAAAGGTCAGAGTTGAAGCTCAGTGATGTATCAGTCAGGAAACAGGCACTCTCAAGGCATACTCTAACAGGGAACTTGAGGAGCACTTTGAGAAAGGGATGTGATGCAAAGATGCAGGAAGAATTAATGTGAAGCCCAGGGAACTCCCAACAGCTTGTGCCACCCTTGGGTGGTGGCATGAATTTGTTTCCAGCTATGAAAACCAAGTCCTCTCCTTCATACACAGGAACAGAGGTCCCTGGTAGAGAAACAAAGAATGGACAACCCAGTAGAGGGTAACCAGAGGAATCAACTCCCTGAACACACTCTCCTGCCCTCTCACTGCTGCTGCCCTCTCTCTCCTGCTCTCTCACACACTGCTGCCTCCATGGGCCAAGCCCTAGAAGCCAGAAAGCAAGCTATCAGATGCTGTTCATACAGGCCAGGCTCCCAGGGCACAAAGCTGGGGGAAGGAGATGGAAAGCGGATCTGGAGGGCAAACAAAGACCATCCAGCATAAGGGGGTTCCTCGAGTCACTTAACTTATCAGAAGGAATGCTTGATGGAAAACAGGCTTTTCATGGGTTCCTGGGCTACTATAAAGCCCACCAGTAAAACAAACTCGCTACCACTTCCCACTTCTTATGGATTTTGATAATAGTCCTCAGAGGCCTACAACCACTGCTAACTACTGTTGTCACCAACATCTTTATAGAAACATATATGTCCCACTTGTACATATGTCCAAACATGCTAAGTGGGCTTTTTAAGTACCTTTTATCAAGAGCTACTTTTACAGGCGCTCAATTATTTCCTAATTGTTTATATGTTTATCACAGTGCCTTATTAACCATGCATCAAAAGGAATTTCTCTATCTTTGCGATTTTAGCCATAATTTTATCATCCTATGGTTTTATTAATGGAGCCTTTTTTTCTCTCTCTCTCTCTTTTTTTTTCTCATTTTTTAAAACATTTCTTTCTGGGTTTGTTCATCGGACATCCTCGCCCCTACATTGATGTCTTGATATGATTAACTAACTCATTCTCTCTGTCCCTGACAACCCCAGTTAGATCACTCAAAGATCATTTTTCCACTCTTAAACTATCAGCAGCTTTTCTAAGAAAATACCTCAATCAAAGCCATGACCTATCTCCTCTGCTGCTTCATTTTTAACTTTGTTTTTAGATTAAAAATCAGAATCAGGGATATACTATGGATTCAGCCTGTAATTTCATGTTGTAGATGTTGAGTAACCCTCTCTCAGACTCAAATGGATCTGCTCTTTAACCTGTATTTCTATATCTGAGGGGTTCATATTCTTAGCGGCTAAATACGAGCTTCCCAGGTGGCTCAGAGGTAAAGAATCCACCTGCCAGTGCAAGAGACTCAGGGTTGGGAAGGTGGCCTGAAGGAAGAAATGGCAACCAGCTCCAGTATTCTTGCCTGGGAAATCCCATGGACACCACTGAGTAACTACACTTTCACTTTCATGCATTTATGTGTGTGCGTGCATGTGTCTGTGTGTCTGTGTGTATAGTGTATGATGGTTAGTGTTGCAGAAAAGTGGGATTATGTCACACTTGGAGTCACACAGTCCTGGGTTTGAGACCCCACACTTTTGCTAGTTCTCATGATCATGGGCAAATTACTTAACCTCCAAACTTCCTTATCTTTGAATGTAACTTCATTATATGAATACACAGTTGGTGGGAGATTTTTAGGTTTATTAAAAGGGAGAATGAGGGTTAAATGCCTGGACTGTGATACCTAACAAGTATCAGTAACTGTCTCTCTAGTCTCTTCCTCTCTCCCCACACTGATGCCCTGTACTGTTCGTGGGGAATCTGTCCTAGAGCGAGCACTCAGCCTGGGTTTCCCTGTCCTCTGCATTATGTAATCCCCTACAGGCAGGTCCAGCCCTCTCTTTTACTCTTCCTATCTGTTCCTATTGCTTTTTCTTATTCCTTCCCGCCAACTGCTGTGTTTATCAGAACTAACAGAGTTGAAGACCCATAGACCAGTGAACTAATGTAAACATGTGAATCAAGCAGGAATAAGATAAGAGTGATCGATAGTCCTGCATGATGCAACAAAGACGCGATGCAGCTAAATAAATAAAAATTTAAAACAAGGGCTGATTGATAAGACTGTAGAAAACTAGAGAATGTTCTGTCTACAAATACTCAAGATACCACACACACACACACACACACACACACACACACACTTAGAGAAGGAAATGCCCACCCACTCCAGTACTCTTGCCTGGAGAATCCCATGAACAGAGGAGCCTAGGAATCTGCAGTCCATAGGGCTGCACAGAGTCAGACACGATTGAGGTGACTTAACATGCACACACACAAAGAAAAATGCATCAGCCAGCTAGATTTGGCATATGGGCAGCCATCTTGTATATTTTCCATCCAGAAGAATACACTTATTGTTCCAAATCTCAGGTACTGTTGTGCTGCTGATGCCTGAGTTTGAATTATAATCATGAGGTGTCATCTTAGAAAACTCTCTTGTAAAAGTATTTGCATATGATGTATAAAAATCATATTTGGTGGATACACAAATACTGGATATACAAATATAGGCTTTGGTGGATATACAAATGTAATAATCAAGGTTATGCGTGCTTATTTATCTTCACTAAAAAAGTTGTCGATACAAGCAGGTGTCTTGCACAGTGCCTGGCAATGTAATCATTCTATAATTATTTCTGATAAATCAATAAAGCCAAATAATTATTAAAGGGCTCCTCTAAGGGCAACATCAACAAGTTCTTGGACAAATGAATACAGAGTGTGGCTACTAGAAGTGGGGTGGTTTCTTGCTCAAGGATTCGGTGCACTCTGGGAGGCAGTGAAATCATGTCAAGCTCTGTAAGCAGCATCTATAATCACAGACTCAGAGCCAGACTCTCACATGCGTGCCATGTGGAAAGGAATGTGGGTCTTACACCTGTGGTGTTTGCTTTTTTTCAGACAAACATGCAAACTGATAACAAGACCATCTGCTTCTTCATCCTCAGATATAAAAGATGACTACACGTGCAGAGAACTAATCATTTCACTCCCTCTAACTGCTTGTCTGATTTCATAAACATCTTTGTTCATTTTAATAATGATTGCTTTAGAATTTTCTGATCCTCAGCTTTGTTTATATGTTCTTAACTGCCTAATAATGAAAAACTATCAAGTGAATTTCTTCAATTACAATTTCAACAACAACAACAACAAAAACGCTTTCTTAGAATTGAAATCCAAATTTTCATCCTTCCACTAAGCTGCCTTCCGAGGCTTCCCTGGTAGCTCAGATGGTATAGAATTTGCCTGCAATGCAAGAGACCAGGGCTTGATCCCTGGGTTGGGACGATCCCCTGGAGAAGGAAATGGCAACCCACTCCAGTATTCTTGCCTACAGAATCCCATGGATAGGGGAACCAGACGGGCTACAGTCTATGGGTTCACAAAAAATCAGACATGACTGAGCTACTAACACACACATGCTGCCTTCCAGAAATTATGGGGAATAATTAGGGAATGCAAATTGATGAACAAGGATGAACCAGGATTTCTGACAAAATTAGGATGCTTAGAGAGAAAGCCCTGTGGCCATATCAGCTTGCTTCATGCCCTCACTCAGGTTTTGCCTGCTTGAATCTGCTCCAAGTCTGCCTATAGTTCCTGCCATCTTGAACCAAAATGGCTGCTGCTATCAGCACAGCCAATGTCTCTGACTTTCTGCTCATCCCCTGCTGATCATGGTAGAAGAAATCCCCTCTGCTATTAATTTTAGCAAGATTATAATGGAATTTTTCAAAAGAGGAACTTAGAAAACCAAGAGTAAAGAAAACAAGCAGAAAAGTATAGATCTCAAAACATTTGCAGAACACACAAGTGTTAACTGAAAGTAGGTATTGTAGACAGGCATAGCTGGTATAACTGATGAGACCTCCACCATCTGTAATTTTTCCTTCCCTCCACCCTATCTATCAAAGAGTCTAAAATTCAGAAAAGGAATAAGGTTCTGGAATCTTTATTCCAGATTTATTCCTGTAAATTACCTTGGCCAAGCTAGTTATTACTGGACTTTGGTTAAGTCAGGTTAAGAGATTTATGCTTTATGTTTATTATAATTTTTACAGTTTTCAAGCCCATATGATTTTGCAAATAAATGTAACCATACCTTTGTTAAAGGAGAAGGAAGGTCTCAGTAGAGATAAAAGAAAGAGGATCTGTCTAGAGTGGTCTAGAATAGAGTCTGCAAACGAATCCATTTACTCTAGCAGGTGATGCATTAAGGAAACCTGAGAATGGTATGTTTGATCATATTCTTTAAACTTTTTTTTTCACTTTGCCTATGTTTTAAAGCATATGCAATATGTTATCCAGGGAATATGTATATAATGTTTAAATAAACAGTCATATGTCCGTTTGGAGACCACTGCCCACACAGATCCATAATGTGGTGGCTTCTACAGTAAGGCAGGATCCGGGGGAAATTGTGTGGAGCTAGAACAGATCAGAAGTTGAAGAGTCAGGCAGGAATGAGTCAAAACACCTAATATGCTGGTCACTTCCTTTCTAGTATTTTCTTTATATCACATGTCTGGCCTCTGTATAATGACATCATGTGAAGGGCACACACTTTACAACCAGACAGATCTTCCCTACTTTCTGTGTGAACTTGGGCAAGTTCCTCAAATATTTACACCCAATTTTGTTTCTGTAAAATGGGATGTGTGATACCTGTGTTATGTGTGTTACTATAAAGACTAAATGAGGTCACGCATATAAAATGGTTAACATATTGCCTGTTATATAGTGAGTTCTCAATAAACGATGCTCTGTTCTTTTCCCCCGACTCTACCACCATCACCCTTCACCTGACCTCAGCTGAAGTCAGCTTAGACGTCATCCCTTTGGGGAACTAGTTTCAATCACCCACTGATCTTCGTCATCTCTGCCACCCTGAAAAGCCCCAACATAGCCCATATCCACATTATATTGCCATTTTTTATATTTGCCAGTCTTCTTTCAACCTACTCATTTTTCCCACTAAAGCCACCAGGTTGATTTCCAAAAGGGCTAGATCCATCTCATTTGTCTCTGAACTGGCTGCCCTTACTGGTGTCTGATAACCTTAGGAATGGCTTACTGAATGATTGCTGATTAAATGAATGAATGAACTTGCCCCCAATTTCTTTATCCTCGTCTTCCTTCCAACTTCCCACTGACCCATGTGGCTCACTGATTCACTCTTTTATTAATTTCTCCCTGCATGTTTCACCACTGCCAAACTTCCTTCCTAGTTCTGAGCCATTTGCCTGCTGGTGAGAGTGGTGGCTGAACTGTTTTCACTCCACAGAACTCAGGAGCAAAGGCAGGCAGCTGTGGCTGGAACTCATCTCTGCCCTTGAAACCTAAATGAAGCCATCATCAGCAAGCTCCAAGACGTGGTGAGCCTTGTCCACACTCAGATCAGTTTCTGTCTTCCTTACAATAGTTGCCTGCCTGTTATATTGATATAGTCCAAGAGTTACAGTGCCCTGTGACTGAGGTACTCCAACCTGTTTATCCTAATGAAGCTGTATCAGGATCTACTGACTTCACTCTGTGGGAAAGTGATTTCCTTTGGCAAGGCCCCTATGACTCAGAGGATTTTTTAAATGTACCATTCATGTGTGGGAAAATGTTCAGCCCAAGTATTTTTCTTTATCTAATCAGTTCTCAGGGCAAAGTGCAGATTGCAGAGCATCAGTACAGAGAAGGAACTCACCCATAGGAGGAGAAACTCGCCCACCTAAGGTGAGGAACCAGGGAAGGGTGGTACAGGTGAGCCAGTCATTTTCATGCAATGGACGGACAGTGCCCATCTCCCCACCCTGCTCCACTGCTGCTCTCACCACAGTTTTGCCTGAAAATACCACAGCCCTTACCAGATGACTTTATGTCTGGACAAGGGTCGATCCCAACCAAAGTGAGGATCAGAGGATGGCTTATCCCTCAACCTTATTTTCAAGACCTTACCACAAACCCAAGTTTCTAGAATAGTCTTCAGTGTCCCCCAACGTCACAAATATCAACAAAGTATCCCTGACTGAATAGCCCTTTAACACTAAAAAAAATAGTGATTTCTGCCCATGGGGAGAAAAATTTGACTTCAGATTTACCAAAGTACCATGTTGATTACAACATATTCATATTATTTAGCAGCCATGTTATAAAGAAAATAGAATTAAAATTATCACTTGTCACCAAAGGTAGAATTATGCCTCTAATCATGCTTGTTTCACGGGGAACACTCTGAACTAAAGAAGATATTTTGCTAACAAAGGTGGCTGACCTGTGGTGACTTTTAAATAAGGTAAGGCAAGAAAGAAAGAGAGAAAAGTTAAATATGAATAAAATTCTTCAAGCTTTTTACTCTAAATGGACACTATTCTGTGGAGATTAGATAAATAATAGCTTCAGTAAAATCAACAAAGAAATGAGCAATATATCAAATGGAAGTTTCTTTACTTTTATAGAGAAATCACAAAACCTGCTCCATCAGATAACTGCCAAATTTCTCTCCAACTTTTTCCAAATTTAATAAACTATAACCTGCTAGATATTCCAAAACTGTAAACTATGGAACTATAGTGAATTTTCTGTCTTGTATATATTTGTTCCTTGAGCTCTTTCCTCTCTAAAGCATGATTGTTTTGGTCATCTTACACACATGTCAATGTTTTTTAACCCAAAGAGATAACTGGCTGCTTTTGCACAGATTTATTCAAGAATAAACATTAGCTGGCACTGCAATACTGCTCTTATAGTATATTATGCATACTACTACTTGCCAGAATAAAGTTTCAGTTATTACACATACATTTATAGATATACACATATGTGTGTCTATATACAGACAAGCAGAATTTTATATAGAGAGACTCTGTGTATATGAAAATGAGACCTTTATTTGCTTGTGAAATGTGCCAAAATATTAAAATTAGATAATTCAGCCAAGTTCTTCACAGTTTTGCCTGAAAATACCTTTTAAAATTCATGCAAAGTAGATTCACTTTCTTGAGAATCTCAGATGAATCCTGGGCCAATCACAGTTTCACAAATAATCTATTTGGTCCTTAAGAATGCAGTAAGAAGAGGAAGAAGAAGTGGGGTAGGGAGAGGGAGGAGTAAGTGAACCACAGGGGAAAAAAAACAAGTAGAAAAGAATCAGTACAAATTTACAGTAAAAGGAAATTATGTCTTAACTATCAGAATTCTCCTCCTTGCTCAGAGAATTGGGGACCAGGTCTTACTTGTACCCTAAAATTCACCTGATTTTCTAACACAATCCTTACTTATTTGAAGGAACTGATGCCCAGTCATTTCTATATCATAAAAATGGGTCCAGCTGGATTAAATCCCAAAATGCATTCATTCCCCAAATCACCTAACATTCTCCTTGAGAACTTCCCTCATCCTTGCTACTCATCTTTCCTCTCTAGACTTTCATCAGCATCCTTCACCTGGTTTATGATGTATTTCACATCTTCAGTTCAGTCACTCAGTTGTGTCTGATCTTTGTGAGCCTTACTAGATAAGAATTGTTTGTATATATGTTACTCCAACAGGACTAAGGGAAAAAACCCACTTGTAAAATCTGGGTCATTTCAGCCTAAAAAGAAATAGAACAGTGTCTGTCTCCTTGTAGAGCTAATTAAATGTGTATTGCATTAAGAAATCAGTATTGAAAACAAACAAAAAAAAAAAAAACTGGAACTGCAGCTGACATTCATGTCTTCAGGTGGTCTGGTCCACTGATGTCACTCATTGCCATCAGCAGCTGTGGTTCTGTGACCCTGAAAGTGAGCCAAAGATTGGTCAGGATTCCGGTACAGATGAAAACATTTTCAGTATGGTTAGAACTGCCCTATTCTTTAATCACAACATCCTTCCTCACGTCAGTATCTTCATAAATTAGATTTTGCCTGCCCCGAATGAATTACACCAGGAAAGACCACTGTCATCAGATCAGTCACTAGAATAAAAAACTATCATGCTACAAGAGCTGTAAATAGAGTGCATTCATCTATTCGATCATTCACTGCATTGATTTTCCTTCTGTTTGTTTCTTTGTTTATATTTGGAGTAATCAGGTGCACAGAATTGCATCAACCCTAACCTTCAGTTCATAACCTGCCATCATCCTCGTCACATACAATCCTATTTCATCTACTGTTATTAGTGGTTTCTTCTAATGACGCATGAATTCCCTTAACCCCAACATTCAACTACAGAACTAAAAGATTTACAGTAACTCACATCTAAGTATTCCCTCCCCATTTGTCCCTCCTGTCTTCCATGTGAGGAAATCACTATCCAGAATTTCTTATCCCCTTCCTTTCATTGAGTTCTATCTCATAGTTACGTATTCTATATAATATCTTCATTTCTATCCATTCAAAAAGCATATCATTGTGAATGCTTCCATTCATAAGATAGCAAAGGTTTTGTTTTCTTAGGGATGCTTGTGAGCTCCGGTTGGGTACTCAGGACACACAGGCAGGGTTCAGCAATCTCCAGCTGGAGGTTTGAGCCTGGGGAGGATGAAACCACTCAGGGCTTTGGCTGGTCCCCTTGTCCCTAGGCCACAGCCTCAGCCTTGTACCCAGGAGCATGGCAGGAGCCAGCATTCTCTCCCAGAGGGTGCACTGCCCTCTACATCACTGGCTGGCCCTCTCTGGTGGATGATGAATGAGGGCTAACCAAACTCATATTTGCCATTCAAATGGCCAGTCTACATAGTACCAGTCCCATACTCGGTCAATATAGCTTCCCGCCCATTCCCTTCTTTCTATTACTGTTCCAAAGATGTCTCCATATGTGCTAGGCACTTACTCTTACAATGTAAAAAGATAATGGCTCATCACCAACAAAAGCCAAAGTGTTCTGTCAGGGGAGTGTGTAATTTCCTCGGTTCTGTCTCATCACAACAAAAATTTGAAGCGACGGACCGGCGTTAAAGCCCTCGGACAGACCATGTCACAGCTCTCAAACAGATCAGTGTTAGACAGCTCTGTGTTGCAGCTCAGTTTTATTTAGAAAATAAAGGAAAATACATCCTCGAGGCATGAGGGCATGACGATGCAAAAGACCCAAAGAGAAGAAAGAGAGAGAGCAGGAGAGAGAGACCCCCGGCCCTTTGGCTCCTCTTTCTCTATGTTTTTCTCCTCCCCCGGGCCTGCCCTGTGTAAACTGGGCCAGCCAGGAGAGCTGTTTGTTCCACCTGCGGTCCTCATGCCAGGCCTCGGATCTTCCTTTGTTCTATTTTCGCGGGCTTTTCCCTTCTTTGTCTTTTAGCCACCGCCATTCTGGGCTCCTTTTTCCGATTCTAACTATGAAACAATAATACACACGAATGCTGGAAGAAGGAGGAATCCACTATGGAGCTGTCAGTGATGGCAAGCCACTCTTCAGCCTGTTCCTTCTCTTCTTCGATGCTATCAGCTCAGTACCTTCAAAGCTCAGGTCCCTGTCCTGTCCTTTCCTTCCCCCTGTCAATGGTTCTACTTGGGTAAATGGTCCCTGGGAGTTGTTGGCAGAAGCTAGAGATGATTGGGATCCAAAACATATAAAAAAAATATTGTTCTCTTCTGTATCTGTATCTCACTTTAGAACGTTTTGGTGTCTTTCATAGACAGTACATTATTGAAATTTATTTGTGGAATGTGGGTTAGGCATTTTATAGAAGACAAAACTGAAACTCAGAACAATCAAGAAACTTGGCCAAGGTCACCTGCTGTTGAGAATAGGTGGGACCTAGACTTTCTGATTCCCATTGAAGTGCTTTTCCTTTTATCCTCTTCTGTACCTTCTCCAGGTCCACACCCACAAACAAGTGATGGTCATCAACCTACAGTCTTTTTGTGGGGAATTGGAATTGTGCCTTCCTTATTCAACTATTTTTCTCATAACATTTGCAAGAGAAATGCAATGAGACAGAGCAATCTTGGAAACACTCTCCTGGTGTATTTGTAATTTCAATCCCTTGCTCTACTTTGCATCACATGTTATATAAAGGCATCTTAAAGACAGGCTGCTAAATGTATTTTTAAATGGCTCTGTTGTCACTCTCTTGAAAAGAGGGTACTTCTATTGTTTTTAATTATGTCCACCCTCCCATTGTCACCTTTATTGTTTGAAAGCCCTTCCTCAAAGATACTAACAAACAGTCCTTCAGGACAGCAGTATAAAGCCATCTATTCCTCTAGAACCAAAGGAAATCAAGTTTACTCTGTTTGTCTGGCCCGGTGGGGGTTAATAAATGCCCTTCATTCTTCTTATCACAACGAGGAAGGCTCCCAGTGATTCCCTCATACGCATAAACAAAACCGCTTTATCAGCTTCACCTCCACCCTGATTCCTCTCCCCGCCACTGTCATTTTTCGGTTCATAGAGTCTTCCACCAAGAACGGTTCTCCTTAATTATGCTCCATAATTCATAACTAATCACCGGCATTGTACAAAGGAATGAAATAGATTCATTTGAAAACATGGGGTCTTATGACCCATTATGTTTCTGTACCTTGAACACTGTCTGCATCCTGATGGATTTCATGGGGGTTTCCATTTTTAATACTACCACTGCATGTACAGGAATTATAAAAATCTGCTGTTACATGCAGCCTTGCTCGGCGATTGCTAAGGAAAGGTTGCTCACAACCCACTCATGGCTACCTCCATCAAGAGCATCACCTGGGTCCTCTGGCATCCAGCTCCATATTCTTCTGGCCTCCACAGGTTGTGGAAGCCCCCACAAGGCACCTGCAATCCCCAAGCTGCTATGAAATTGTTTTGGATTCCCCAGAGCTCACCAGGCTCATGTGGGCCTGAGTAAAGGGGGTAGGGGGTATGCCAAACAGCCGGTTTTTATTCTGGCATTTGCCAGAAGGGAAATTGCTAAAATGTTTTAGGGCCCCCTTAGGAGAATAAAAATATCACACTGCCTTTAGCTTTTATCCATCAGCTAAAATCAATGTTTTCTAAAAGAGAGAAGCTTTTAATACCCTTACAAGAGTCTCTCTTCAGATCCAGCATCTATTAATTAAGCACATACTTTTGGCAAGAGTTTTAAATAACTCCATTCTCATAACAATCAGCTATTAATCATCTTCACATCACATTTGTGGAAACTGGGGCTGGGGGACTGATGGTCTATGGAGGTCACAGAGCCTAACTGGAACTCTGTTCTAAGTCACACCCCATGTCACTGCCATCCTTCAATCCTGTGTGTGCAGCGGAAGATGAGGATAAAATGAAATACGCCGAGGCTGAGTCCTGTACGGAGGCATGCAATCCACTCACTCATTCTTTCAACAAATATTTATTGAGACTTTGCTAGCAGGCAGCCATGAAATTAAAAGACACTTACTCCTTGGAAGAAAAGTTATGACCAACCTAGATAGCATATTCAAAAGCAGAGACATTACTTTGCCGACTAAGGTCCGTCTAGTCAAGGCTATGGTTTTTCCAGTGGTCATGTATGGATGTGAGAGTTGGACGGTGAAGAAGGCTGAGTGCCGAAGAATTGATACTTTTGAACTGTGGTATTGGAGAAGACTCTTGAGAGTGTCTTGGACTGCAAGGAGATCCAACCAGTCCATTCTGAAGGAGATCAGCCCTGGGATTTCTTTGGAAGGAATGATGCTAAGGCTGAAACTCCAGTACTTTGGCCACCTCATGCGAAGAGTTGACTCATTGGAAAAGACTCTGATGCTGGGAGGGATTAGGGGCAGGAGGAGAAGGGGCGACAGAGAATGAGATGGCTGGATGGCATCACTGGCTCGATGGACGCGAGTCTGAGTGAACTCTGGGAGTTGGTGATGGACAGGGAGGCCTGGCATGCTGTGATTCATGGGGTTGCAAAGAGTCAGACACAACTGAGCGACTGAACTGAACTGAACTGAGGCACTATTTTAGGTGTCAAAGATATAATGGCGCTCAAAAGAGACAAAACCTCTTGCTCTTAAGGAATTTATGTCTGTTTGGTCACTGTCAACAAGCAAGATGCAAAAAAGCAAAATATATAGCATATTAGGGAGCATTAAGTACTGAGGAGAAAACATAAAATATTAAATACAGAGAAGAGATATGAAATGTCATGAGTTGGGAGGAAGGGAAATTTGGGGAAGAATAGACAGGGTTACCACTGAGACAGTGGCTTCGTCAATATTTTTGGCATTTCACTCACATCCAAAGCTCTTTCAGGTTGTTTTAGGGAACCCCATCATTTCATTTCTAGGAAACACAGTGTAAGAACTTATTTTCTTGTCTGTAAGAACACATTGTAAGGTAATAAGAATATTATCAACTTGATAATATTAATCAACTGTTGATTATTTGAAAATCAATTTCACCTTGGCTGGTGACTTAATGATGCATCTACAGGCCAAAAGCTGTGGTTGTGGTTCAGACAATCCTTGGCTATTGCAGAGAAGGTGGAGTGAACAAGAGTGAGGTTATGGGGTCACTCTTTCTACAGTTACATTCTGATGGCCCCCATTAGCAGTTTTGTAACTTTCAACATGTTTCACAACCTTTCTGTGCTTTTGAAAAAGCTGTTAAGATCGAGACGTTATCAGTATTTACCACATAGGACTGCTATGAGGATTACATGAGAGTAACCTCGACAAGTCTATACTCAGAAAGGGTCTGGGATGCAATTTATACATGTCATGTACATGTATAAATGTTAATTAATATAAGAGACATTGCTCTTGATGAAACAGTCTTTAAAAATAAAGAGGCAAAGATGTCTAATCAATCCTATTTCTTTAAAATAACACTGATGGGATCTGGTATGGCGAATATCCAGCACTAAGGAATGTTTTTAATTTAAGGTGTGAATATAAAATAAAAAGGCAAGGTTTCTCAGAAAAGAGTTTTAAAGGCAATTCCGTAAGTGTCTTGAAGCATAATTGACCTCAGTTCAGGATTTTGAAGAGTAACACTAATTCAGTTCAGTTCAGTTCAGTTCAGTCGCTCAGTCGTGTCCAACTCTTTGCGACCCCATGAATTGCAGCACACCAGGCCTCCCTGTCCATCACCAACTCCTGGAGTTCACTCAAACTCATGTCCATCGAGTCGGTGATGCCATCCAGCCATCTCATCCTCTGTCGTCCCCTTCTCCCTCTGTCCCCCCTTCTCCCTCTGCCCCCAATCCCTCCCAGCATCAGAGTCTTTTCCAATGGGTCAACTCGTCGCATGAGGTGGCCAAAGTACTGGAGTTTCAGCTTTAGCATCATTCCCTCCAGTGAACACCCAGGACTGATTTCCTTTGGAATGGACTGATTGGATCTCCTTGCAGTCCAAGGGACTCAGAAGAGTCTTTTCTTTAGGACGCAGCAATAATTATTAAGAAGATTATTTTTCACTAAAAAAAAAAGAACAAATTCTTCAAGGGTGGGACTGCATATCACCATCACCTGTATAGTCCTGGCCTCCAGGGCAACGCTCACCAGATATATATGAGGAGATCCAAGAAGATCCAATGACAGCTGATGTCTAAGTATGGCATGCCCAAGAATGGCATACCTTACACAAGGTCTGTGGTTTTCAAACTGGTCACCCTGGGGGTTCTACAAAGATGCCTTGGGGGCTAGGCCCTGAGAGCAGGTTTCTAGACTCCTGCCTCTATTTCAATCACCCCTGTAGTTTCACTTTCATTGATTTTTATATACTAGATCCCATATCAGAATTTATTATTTTGTCATATTGCTTTAATTTTTTTTTTGAATTGTTTAAAAATCAATACCCTATAACCAGCACATTACTCTAGTATGAATTCCATACAAGCATGCTTTCAGGATCTAACCCAGTGCTTGCCCCATAATAGCTATTCCATGACTATTTGCTAAGTGAACAGATTATGCTGGAAAACTAGAATAAACACACATAACACAGTTAATGTGGAAATCAAATCCATCCACCTTGAACCAGCACAAGCAACTATGAATTTAAAATAGACAGGATGGCTAAGGGTAAGGATTAGCATCTAGAATATTTTATTTATTGTTTTCAATCACTGAATCCACTCAGCATATTAAGATGAGAGAGAAGCAATGTAACAGTAGATGAACAGATAATTAGTTAAAAGAGGAGGAAGAAGTCCAAACTCTGACGTCAGTCAAATCTGGCCTGAAGTTCTTTATTAGCTATGTAACACTGGCAAGTGACTTAATCTTGCTAAGCCTCAGTCTAGCCATAAAGTGGGGATAACAACAGGAATTGTTTCATTGGATTTTGTGCAGATTAAATAAAATATTCCACGGAAAGTTCTTTCTGTATCACACAGAAAGCACTCAGTAAATGTTAACTGCATATATGTGTCCAAACATCTATATTCACATACATACTGTATATATATATATATATATACACACACACTATACATATACCCACTCTTTACGTATATACACACTATATAAACATGCACACAGACTAAGTGAATGTATATATATACACATATATGTTCATTAGAATTTTAAAACTGAGGAAAAAATTAAAAATCATGTAATCCTGTGAATTTAATGTGTTTATTAGCAGCATGACCCTTCTCTCAAATACATGGAAGAATATCAATGTATGGGTGCTCTGGCTAAATCAAGAAGTTAGAGAGGAGACACAGACATAGAGAATAGACTTAAGGACACGGTATGGGGGGAGGAAGGAGAGGGTGGGATGTATGGAGAGAGAACGTGGAAACATATATTACCAAATGTAAAATAGATAGCCAATGGGAATCTGCTGTATGACTCAGGGGAACATGAGAGAAGGGCTTCCCTACGCTTGAAGGGAAAGAAGGGGATCTGGATTAACATGAGGCCAGGACTTAAGCTGAAATAGAGAATCAGGATGCCAAGCATACAGGTCAGGGGCAACAGAATTGAAGCTTTGGAGCTATGTGACCTGGTTTAAATCCAAGCTCATTAACTTATTAGCTCTAGGACCTGGGCCATTTTATTTAATGCATGTGCATATGTGTAAAATGGTGATGATAATAATAGCTAGTTTACAAAGCTGTTGAAAAAATTAGAACAATGTAGGTAAACTGCTCAACATGTAGTTAATTCAGTAAATAGTAGCTGTCCTTTTCGGATATTCCATAAACATCAGGCAAAAGTCTTCATTATTCTGGGCCTGGTTAGACTGTTGACACATGAGGAAATTGGATTTGATTAACAGTTAAGGCTTTTCCAAAGAGCCTTAGAGTCTTGCTGGGTGCTAGCAAGAGAAATTAACACACAGAGTGCTTGTTGGAATGCTGAGATAGTGTGGTGGGACATATGTACACCTGTGGCTGATTCATGTTGATGTTTGGCAGACACCAACACAATAATGTAAAGCAATTATCTTTTAATTAAAAATAAATAAAATTTCAAAAGTGAAAAAAAGGAAGTTAGAAGAGCCCATTTCCCAGCCCCAAAGACACATGCATGCACCCGCACCACATTCAAGCATATGGAAGCCCTTCTGTCTGATTCATAAAGAACTCATCTCACAGTCTTCATAGCTCTGATGCCCCAGCCAGGGAATGTCAGCTATGGCTTTGCTATCAATACAATTGGTGTCAGCTCAGTCAGCTCATGCTAAGCTTACTGTTAAACCTTGTTTAAACATTTGGACTAAATGAAGTAATAAGTGAGAAAGTCACCTCAACTATTTAGCTCTTTCCTGGCCATTTTGGTTTCATTACTAAAGTGGCTTACTCTTGAAAGAACCAACTCACTAGTGGAGAGCACTTTCATGATTAAGTTCCCAAAGAGCAGCCAGGAAGCCTTGGAAATGGACTCATCTGGTTGTGTGCCCTTCCCATGAGCCCCAATAAAATAAAGGGCTTCCCTGGTAGCTCAGGCAGTAAAGAATCTGCCTGCAATGCAGAAGACCAAATTCAATATCTGGGTTGGGAAGATCCCTTGGAGGAGGAAATAGCAACCCACTCTACTATTCTTCCCTAGGAAATCCCATGGACAGAGGAGCCTGGTGGGCTACAGTCCATGGGGTTGCAAAGAGTCGGACATGACTGAGATTTGACCTTCAAGAAGTATATCACTTAATTTTGTAGATCAGTGATTTCAACTCAGGGACATTTTGCCCTTAAAAGAACATTTGGCAATGCCTAAAAGCAATTATTATGTTCACAATTGGGGGTGTGAAGATGCTACTTACATCTAGTAGGATGAATCCAAGGATGCCAATAAACATCCTACAATACAAAGGACATCCTCCTTGAACAAGGAATTATTTGGTACAAAATGTTAGTAGAGCCAGTGTTGAGAACAACTGATACAGGTAAGACAACCCATTGAAAGAGAACATCAACCTATAGGGTATAATTTAAATTATGTAAAGGCACTGCAGGAGAAAAATATTTGGCTTATGGAGAGCAGCTCAAAGAGGAAAGTTCTTAAGTACAAGGGCTAGAATACAAGCTTTGTAACTGAACAAACCTGTATTTGATCCCAGGTCTCCCCTTAATTGATAGTGTCACTTTGGCCAAGTCTCAGTGTCCTCGTCCTTAGGTGGAAATAAAAACACTGACCTTGCAGGAATATTATAATAATTGAGATGATGCATAAATTGTCCATGCACCGCCCCCCCAAAACTGATAGCTATCCTGGAGGGGTTTTACTTCCCCAAGTTACAAATCATGTCAAAGTGACTAAAATAAACATAAGTGGAGTGGATTTAGTATGATGAAGTTATGTCAACAATTTTAGTGATATGACAAGTCACCACATTGTCTCTCAAGCTAGTTGCTGCCCAAACCATCGCCTTCCTGAACAAGTCCAGAATAAGCGTCAAGATGCCTGCTGTCTTACCCACGCTTTTGGTTCCTTCATGTTTTCAGCCAGTAACTGTTTCATCTAGTTACAGGATGTCAGTGTCCCCTCCCAGTCCCCCAAACTTATATGCTGTGTCATGCTAAGTTGCTTCAGTTGTGTCTAAATCTGTGACCCTATGGACTGTAGCCTGCCAAGCTCCTCCGTCCATGGGGATTCTCCAGGCAAGAATACTGGAGTGGGTGGCATGCCCTCCTCCAGGGGATCTTTCCAACCGAGGGATCATACCCATGTCTCCTGCGTCTCCCTCATAGTAGGCGGATTCTTTACCACTGAGTCACCAGAGAAGCCCCCAAATTCATATGTTGAAGGTTAATTCTTTTTTTCTAATTAATTTTTATTGCAGTACAGTTGATTTGCAATGTTGTGTTAGTTTCTGCTGTACAGCAAGGAGAATCGGTTACACATATACATATATCCACTCTTTTTTAGATTCTTTTCCCATATAGGTCACTACAGAGTATTGAGTAGACTCCTTGTGCTATACAGGTCCATATTAGTTATCTATCTTATATATAGTGGTATGTATGTCTCAATCCCAATCTCCCAATTTATTCCTCCCCCTCTTTCCCCCTTGGTACCATAAGTTTGTTTTCTACGTCTGTGACATACATATTTAAAGTGTACAATATGGCAAGTTTTGACAAATGTATACATACATGAAATCAACATCATAATGAAGATAATGAACATATCCATCACTCTCAAAACCTTCACGTTCCTTGGTAATGGCAAATTCCTTTCATTTTCCATCCCTCCTTTCATAGGAACTCATATCAGCTTTCTTTGTAATAGCCCCAAACTAGAAACAACACAAATATGCATCAGTAGTCAAACGCACTGCTGCTGCTGCTGCTAAGTCGCTTCAGTCGTGTCCGACTCTGTGCGACAGTTAGTGGCAAAACCAGACAATATACTGCAAAGCAACAAAAAACATAAGCTACTGGTACACACAACAGGACTTCCTAGGTGGCGCTAGTGGTAAAGAACCTGCCTGCCAATGTAGGAGAAGTAAGAGACTCGGGTTGAATCCCAGGGTCGGGAAGATCCCCTTGAGGAGGGCACGGCAACGTATTCCAATATTCTTGCCTGGAGAATCCCATGGACAGAGGAGCCTGGTGGGCTACAGTCCATGGGGTCGCAAAGAGTCGGGCACAACTGAAGCGATTGAGTGATTGACACACAACAACATGGATGAATCTCAAAATACTCATGCTGAGGAGGAAAAGCACATATTATATCATTGCATTTTCATAAAATTCTGGAAAAATATTGAAATAATCTAGTGAAGGTTAATTCTTAATATAATGGTATTAGGAGGCAGAACCTTTGGGTGATTAGATTATGAAGGTACAGTCCTCATAAATGGGACTCATGCTCTTATAAAAGAGACACCAGGAGTTCCTTCAACCTCTCTCACCATATGAAGACACAGCAAGAAGACGGCCACCCAAGAACCAGTCAGGTCTCCACCTGACACTGAGTTAGTTGGTTAATACCTCGATCTTGGACTTCTGAGCCTCCAGAGCTATAAGAAAACAAACAAACCAAAAAAAGCCTCTACTGTTTATAAGCTAGCCAGGTACTCAGGTATTCTGCTGAATGCATGCATGCTAAGTCACTTCAGTCATGTCCAACTCTTTGCAACCCTATGGACCACAGCCTACCAGGCTCTCTGTCCAGGCGGATTCTCCAGGCAAGAATACTGGAGTGGAGATGCCCTCCTCCAGGGGATCTTCCCAACCCAGGGATTGAACGCGTATCTTGTATATCTCCTGCATTGGCAGGTGGGTTCTTTACCACTAACGCCACCTGAGAAACCATGATTCTGCTACAGCATCCCAAACGAACTAAGACTCTAACTTCCCTCCTCTAGACTGCCACACAATTCCTGAGTTGTACAGTTCCACATATCCCCTTTGATTTAAAACCTGGGGTCACACGCTGACAATCTGCAGGACAGGACACAGGACACAGAAAACGTGGTCATTTTTCACAAAAGCAGTTCCTACCTGTTCTTCCTTTTTTCCACCTTTCTCATTTCTGAGCATGCCATGCTTTACAATGTGTCTTGTTTTTTTTTTTAATAAACTTTTTATTTCAAAAAAAATTTAATTACAGCAGATTACAAAATAGTATAGAGTTCCCACATATCTACCCCTCATCCAGTTTCCCCTGAGGTTAACATCTTGCATAACCTGGATACATTTGTCAAAACCAGTAAGTTAACACTGATAAGATGTTATTAAGTAATCTACAGACTTTATTCAGGTTTCCTCAGCCTTCTCATGATGTTTTTTCTCTATTTTTGTACAGCCCAGAAGTCAAACATCCCACAGCCTCCAACAAGAAGATCTGTATCTTCAGAGCATCCACCAGCGTCACCCTGAAACTAACCAAAGATGAGTTTAGGATTTTGCAGACAGATTCAGGCCCAGGTCAAAGTCCAAAGGATAGAAGCAATTAGACCCTGGAGTTGAGAGAGAGGGTTTAGGTGCCCTGAAGACCCGGCAGAATAAATACACTGGGCAAGTGAGGCCACATTAGGCCCCAACAGGTCAACTATAAATTTTTTTGGAGGGGGAAACCTTCAAATAGTCCCACTTTCCTGAAGAAAGGAACCTGGACTCTCGGGAAATTGTTGCTGAAGAACTTTTGAAATGATCCTCCTAGGCAAGTCTCAGCATGTTGCTTTGCTAATGGCAACTGGCACTCGATAAGGCAGTGGGTGGGTTACCATTGCTCTCAGTTGCACACACATGGAGCTCAGTAGGGCCTGGGATGGCCATGGTCTTACACCAACTCATCTGTCATCAGTCTAGAACCAGTTCTAGCTTGGCTTCATACACAGGGTCCTGCTCCTCCACTTAGGTTCAGCCAGCTTGGCTTGTAGAGCGTTTGGTCCCTTTGCATAAAATACTTTCTGCAATGTATCGTTGCTCTGTGCCACAACATCCCTATCACACAGAAAATGGGATTTCATCTGTCTTTTCACTGCAGAGGGAAATTTTCCTACATTGCATGTGTTCCTGATACAGCCCTGCTCTCTCATGTGCTACAGGATAAAGAACAGTAAAATCAGACAAGCAAGTGTCACTCTAGATACCCATCACCTGCTGAGTGAGCTTGACCATGTTCCAGCTTTTAAGATTCAGCATCTTTCTCTGAGAAGTGGAGCTCACTGTACATACCTGAGAGGGCAGCTTTGAAGATTCAATTAAGAAGTGAAAGTATATTTTTCAAGTTCTTTGCTTAACATCTAGCACTTTGAAGGCCCTCAAGGAATGGTGGTTGTGGTTGCTATTGTGATTATTGGTGTGGTTGTTCAGTTCCTTTATCTGTAAAAAGGTATATTCATTCATTCAACACTGAACTAGGTTCCAGGGATCCAGTGGTGAACAAGACAGACAAGATGCTTGCTAGCCTGGAATTCACTTTCAAAGGCAGAGACACAGACAACAATCAGGTGAAGAAATGAATGAAGCATAGGATTTCAGTTGGGGAGAAGCGCTATGAAGAAAAACATGGCAGTGTACTGGAGAATGGCTGGAAATGCAGAACTACTACAAATTCTATAATCACAGAAGTTTTCACTGAAAAAAAATTACATTTGTGCTAAAAACTCAGTGAAAACAAGGAAACAGAGAAAATTGGGGCAGAGAACTTCAGGCATGGAAAACAGCAGGTGCAAAGGCCCTGAGGCAGGAACACACTTGCGGTGTTAAAGAAGAGAATACCAGTGTGACTGCAGCACGGTGAGCAAGGGGCACAGCGACTGAGACAAAGCCAGAGGAGGCTTAGACGCCAAGGTAAGGATGTGGATTTTATTCCAAGGGCAATGGGAAGCCAGGGAGAGTGTTTAAGCAGGGAAGCAATGGCTTCCAAACTGCAATTTTAAAATATCATTTTAGCTTTGGATTCAATCATAAGGCGGCAAAAGCGAGAGCAAAGAAGTAATTAGAAAGCTAATATGCAGTAACCCAGGGTGAGGCAATGGTGACTTGAGCCACAGACAGTTCTCCTAGTTGTTACGAAGAATAAATAAGCTCATGTAATGTACCTAGGACAATTCTTGGCACAGAGTGAAGGCTCAAAATATTTTAATTCTCTTCTTCCAACTCTGTGCTATAGCAGAGATCTCTATTTCCACAAAGCGCTCTAAGAGGCAGATAGAACGCGTGTAAGCGTGAATGCCAGAATTCTCATCAACTCTATGTTGATACAGCAACATTATAATAAGGCCGAGCAAATGCCAATTCCAGCCTGGTACATATTGCCTTGTGTTGCCGTTTTGTTAAAACTCCCAAAACCATTATGCCTGAACATTGTAAACTCGTTTATGAAAAAGTAGCATGGGGACCATAATGTGTTTTGAATGCACAGTCTAGGATCGCCATTCTCCTCCAGTCCAAGGAGAAGATTAAAAATTTTCCAATATAAAACTACCAGATTTGTCCCTCAATTAATGCTGAAGGCATAATCCGGCTGTCTTGAATTAAAGCTGCATGCTTTGCTATCAGCTAATGGATACTAGAAAGGAATCCTTGGAAAATAAGAGCGAGAAATACGATGTTAATTGCAATTCAGATGAGGAATAAGAAATGTAACTGGTACTAGAGAAGCTTCGGGTTGGAGCATTCACAATGAGTCAGGAAATAGAAAGCATCACATAAGGTTTAAGAGTCTGCGTTCTAGGGACTTCCCTGGTGATCCAGTGGCTAAAACTCCACACTGCCAATGCAGGGGGCCTGGGTTCAATCCCTGGTCTGGGAACCAGATCCCACATGCTACAACTAAGACCCATCACAGCCTAATTAATTTTTTTTAAAAAGAATCTGAGTTCTAAAGAAAGATTTCCTATGGGCAGGATCTTTCATCTCCTCACTTATTCTTATGCATGTGTGACTTTGGGGAAGTCTTTTCACCTATAAAACTCAATTCCTCATCTGTGGAATGTGAAAAATAATAATACCGCTCTTACCAGATTATGGTAAAGATTACACATGATCATCTACTCACAGTGTTTAGCATGATGCTGGCATAGGGTTTAAAGAAATATCAGTTATCTTTATTACTCTCCAGTACCCTGAGGCTCAGGTGAAGGAACTGGAATTGTTTATTCTGGAATTGAGAAGGCTGAGTGTGTAATTTAGATTCTTACCATGAAAATTGCTACAATGTATTGAATCCTTGGGGGCAAGATGCTGTGCCAAGGGTTTATGTTTAAAAAAGAGGAAAAATATGCAACTTCCAACATTCAGAAGCTGGCCTGGCTCTCCGAGCAAGGTCTTGTTATTCTCCTATTAGACATAAACCATCTTACAGAATTCCAACCTCAGACAAGGTTGCTGGGAGACCATGATAAAATGAGACAAAGCAAAGCCACTTCACAACTTCATCCAAGTGCAGACAAAAGCAAGGTCATTGTGCAGCCCTAAAAATAACAACATCCTCCTCTATCCCCAAAGGAGAGCCTGCTATGTATTTACCCATCACAGATTTATACTCACACTGGTCTCTTCTCCCTATATTGAGCCACACAGTCACACTGTATTATCTCTGCTTTCTGACAACATATAATCCAGAGTGAACCCTTCCCCAGATCACCCATTTAAAGCCCCAGTTCTATGACAGTTTCTTCCTAATGCCCTCCTACTGAGCAATCCCACATTTGCCTCAAGTGTGTGTTCTCCTTGGTGCAACAAGTAATAAACCCAACCTGCGTAACTACAGATGTTTTCCCAGTAGTCTTCAGCTGAAGTGTGTTCATTTTTTAACAACAATGTAAGGCATGCATTATTACCTCTATTCCACAGCAGAGATTCAGAGCGATTAAGTTATCTCACCCAAGATCCTCCACATAGCAAGTGACAGAGAATGGGCTGAAAGTCATCTGTTCTATTGCAAAGCTCAGGCTTAGAAATGCCCCGGTTGCATCCTAGTCTTAAGGGGTGCTCATATTCTGAGTAGGGTCCCACTGATGACTGAGCAAGAAAAACTGTCAAGAAACCGCAGGATGAATTAGATGGGGTTCAGGATCTTCTTTTTTTTTTTCAGGATCTTCTTAATAGGAAGTGAAAATCGCTCAGTCGTGTCTGACTCTGCAATTCCATGGAGTTGCAACCCACCAGGCTCCTCTGTTCATGGGATTTCCCAGGCAAGAATACTGGGGTGGGTAGCCATTCCCTTCTCTAGGGCATCTTCCTGACCCAGGGATCGAACCCAGGTCTTATGCATTACAGGCAGATTCTTTACTATCTGAGCCACCAGGGAGGCCCCTTAAGTGTTGAAAGGGGGACTAATTTTCCCACTGTTGGAGAATTATTCTTTTTAAATTAAAATACGTTAAGATGATTTAAAGATGGTAGAGAGGTATTTTGGCTTTGGAAAAGTCAAGCAAGTTAATATGACAAGTTAGGGGAGAGACAGGCCGCTCTCACACCCAACAACTCTTATTTGATTCAGAGATCATAGTCTATGACTGAATGATACTTACATTAAGAATGATGATACAGAAACCATTATGGCTAATATTATCCTTTAAATGATTGGAAGCATCTCATAGGAACAAGAAAGAATACCTTTCTCTATTTTAAATTTATCTCAGTAATTGCAAATGATAAAATTTTATTTTTTTTCAAGCAGAAAGAGGATAACTGGCAAGTGAACACTTAATGGGGGAAATATATAGCTTGCACAATTTAAAAATAAAATCTAACAGTTTGCATGTTTAGCACCTTTCATGCAAGAATTTCAGAACGATTTTGTAAAAATGATTTACACTTCCTTCCCATCTCCCACCACCCATGAAAAAGCTTGACTTTACAACTATGAGAAAAGGCTCTTGTGCGAGCATGACAAACCTGGGGTGCCTGGGGAAGTGGAGGTGAGTGGAGATGTGGAGGTCCTGAGTTGAAAGGAGGGCTTGGGTTGATCTTTTGAACAGGAGCCACTCACACGTCAGCCCGTCTCCAGGGAAACAAAGCCCCTCCTTTGGGACCTGCTCTTCTCTCTTCCTTTGCCTCGCTCAATCGCTCTAACCCTCCTCTAGGATCCCACATCTTCTTCCCCCTTGGCACCGGAAGTCAGATTATATCTGGTTTCCTTTGAATAGTCCTCAGAGAAATGATGGGAAGAAGTTCAGCAGGGATGCAGGCTTTGAAAATCATGCCCTTGGAGGGAGCACCTACAAAAATAATCAAACCTTCAAGTGGCCATGCTAGGCTTCGTCTCAGCCAAGCTGACGTGGGCTCCATCCGTTTGCCCAACAAATATTACTGAGTAGTTATCTAGGCAGTACTGTTCTAGAGACTACAGCAATGACTGAACCAGGAGAATCTCTGCCTTGATGGGTATATATTCTAGTCAAGGGAAATTTGGTAATCCAAACAGATTTTTTTAACCAAATTATATGATATATTAGAATAAACTAAAGACTATGGAAAGAAATAAAGCAGGAGATGGGGCTAGAGATCTGAGAGGTTATTTTTTAAATTTATTTATTTTAATTGGAGGCAAATTACTTTACAATATTGTGGTGGTTTTTGCCATATATCGACATGAATTAGCCATGGGTATACATGTATCCCACCATGCTGAACCCCCCTCCCACCTCCTTCCCCACCCCATTCCTCTGAGTTGTCCCAGAGTACCAGCTTTGGGCACCCTGTATCATGCATCGAATTTGCACTGGTCATCTATTTTGCATTTTAAATTGGTGAACAATTGCTTCACAGTGTTGTATTGTTTCTGCCATACAACTTGAGCCAGCCATAAGTGTGTGTGTGTGTGTGTGTGTGTGTGTGTGTGAATAAATACATATGTATGTATGTGTGGGTATGTGTGTGTATATATACATATCCCCTCCTTTTTGGGCCTCCCTCCCACTCACGCCCATACCACTGCTAGACCATCACAGAGTGCCAGACTGGGCTTCCTGTGTTATGTAGCAGCTTCCCGTTAGCTAGCTGCTTTACACATGGTGGTGTATACATGTCAATGCTACCTTCTTAGTTCGTCCCACCATCTCCCCCCCGCAGTGTGTCCATAGTCTGTTGTCTACGTCTGTTTTTCCATTCCTTTCCTGCAAATAGGTTCATCAATACCACTTTTCTAGATTCCATATATATGTGTTAATATACAATATTTGTCTTTCTCTTTTTGACTTACTTCACTCTTTATAACAGGCTCTAGGTTCATCCACCTCAGTTCAACTGACTCAAATTCATTCCTTTTTCATGCCTGAGTAACGTTCCATTGTATGTATGTCCCACAACTTGATCCACTCATCTGTTGTTGGACAGCTAGGTTGCCTCCATGTCTTGGCTATTGTAAACAGTGCTGCAAACGAACACTGGGATAGATGTGTCTTTTTGAATTATGGTTTTTTCAGGGTATATGCCCAGTAGTGGGATTGCTAGGTCATATGGTAAATGATGTTGGAGTGAAGATCTGAAGGAAGTGAGGGGGGAATGAGAGAAAGGAATGGTCTAGGAAGATGGGCTACAGGAATAAAGGTCTTGAGTCAGAAGGAAATCTAAAGTTCCTAGAGTGTGGCTGAAAGAGAGAAAGTGAGGGCAGAGAAGCAGCAATCACAGAGGTAAACGTGGAGCAGGAGTTGGCAGATTGAGTAGGGTCTTGTGGGTCACTAAGAACCGTAGCTTTCCTTCTGTATCAGATGCAGAGAAACTCAAATTTTTGAAAACAGCAGTGACATCATCTTAGAATTTAAAGACATCTCTCTGTGAGGTGAGAGTGGAAGCCAAGGGTTCAGTGACTGCAACCATCTACATAAAAGATGACGGTGGCTTGCACCATCACCTTCAGAGGTGAAGGTGGAGAAGTATTAGGATTCTCATTATGTGTTGGAGGAAAAGCCAGTAATATTTGCTGACAAATTGGATATGGGGTATGAGAGAAAGAGAAGAATTGAAAACGATTCCAAGCACTTCAGCCTGGGCAATTGGAAAGAAGGAACTGTCATTTCCCAAGGTGGGAGAGAGGGAAGGTGCAGCACTTTGGGGAGTGCACTTTCAGCAATGTTTCATTTGAGATGTCTATTAGACATCCAAGAGGTGATGCCCAGAGTCAGCTGAGCATATAAATCTAGAGTTCGCGGAGAGGGTGCAGTTGCAGATTGGCAATAGTGAGAGTGATGAAACTGGATGGGAGCAGTGAGAACGGATGTGGGTTACTGAGAAGAGGAACAATCATTGAGCCCATTCTATGCTGGGGAGATGATGAAGAGGCAGTAAAGGTAACAGGAGGAGCTATCAGTGGTATAAAGACCACAAATGAGCAGGATCGGAGAAGTCAAGTGAAGAAACTGTTTCAAGGAAAGGCAAGGGACCACTGTGTGTAAGCATGGGCACTAGAAGAGGACCAATGGATTTAGCAATATAGGGACATTGGCCATTTTGAGGACAACAGTTTCTGTGGCACGATGGAGGCTTTTATTGGAGAGATAGCAGTATACTTGTATACTGATGGGAATAACCCAAGAGAGGGGAGAAAACAATGATATGAGAAAGAAAACTAGTGGAGCAATGATGTACAGTAATGTAAGAGGCTATGGAATCCAAAACTACCTGAAGTGGCTGTCTTTAGATAGGAGTGTAGATACTTCCTCTCTATGCTAACAGCAGAGATGCCAGAATAGGTTGGTACACATGCTGAGAGGCAGGTAAATATGGTGGTGGTAGTCTGTGGGAAGTTATCTTTTGATTGCTTCTAGGCTTCCAGAAAAGTAGGAAGCAAAGTCATCTCTGGTGACATGAAGATGCTAGAGGTTTGAAAAGGAAAGAAAGGACGATAAAATCGTTGTCCAGAAGAGTAAGAAAATGTAGTATGATCATTGGGAAGTATTACATATTCACATAAGGTTTATAGCTATAAGCTTAACAGTAAGACCAGTTATGTGTGTGTGTGTGTGTGTGTGTGTGTGTGTGGTGTGTGTGTGTGTGTGTGTGTATTTTCCAGCCACATTCAATGCATGGGTATAGGCAGAGTTGGATTTAATCAAGGATAGGTTCTTTCCAAGTTAGCTCAAGGAAGCCAGAAATGCAAGAGAACTGAGAGTAAGTGCAAGCGTATGATTACAATGACTGAGCACAGGATTTAAGATGGGAAGGGTGGAAAGAGATTAGAAAGGAGGGTAAGGGAAAAGGTGGTAAGATGCATGGGTTTGAAGAGGAATTAGGATTAGAAGGGAGGCAGGGGGGAAATGTGGTTAAGATCAATAGATTGCAGATCCCAGAGAGTTCAAGGAGTAATGGCATCAGACATCAGATGAATTAAGCTGAAAAGATAGGAACTGGTGGTCAGATGGTAGGATGTTTGAAACTGAAATTATGGACAGGTCACTGGAAGCCTAAATCCTAGAATAGAATCATGGGAAGGAGTGGTTTAGAGGAAAAGTGCTAGGATGAGATGACTGGAGAAAAGGTCAAGGAATTGAGTGGCTAGGATGTTAGAAGAAGTATCTGGTTATTAAATTAAGGGAGAATTAAGAAAAGAGAATGACAGCCAACAGGAGTTCAAGTCTTCAACAAATGAACAGGAGTGATCAGGGGTTTACAAGAAGGTGGTGGCTAGGATTGTCTGATGACAAGGGAGTCAAAACTGCAGGGATTCAGGGAAGAGAGAGGGAGAATTAATGGTGTGGAAGTGGAAATTGTGAACTAAGGAGATACCCAGATGCACCTCCAGGTCCAATGGTCCAAGAGGTGATAGAGAAAAAGAGTTATAACCAGAGAGGGTTTCAGGGAGAGTGGTAGGCTCAGAGGAAGTCCAAACCTAAATTAGTCTAGTGCACACGCTGTGCATACAGGCACACATTCTCATGCACACACACACACACACACACACACACACACACACACACACACCTGGAACCATACAGATGGATGGATGTTTAAATGGGTGGATGTCATGGTATATGAATTATCCCTCAATAAAGCTGATATTTTTTAAGGAAGTACATGGAGATCTTTAAGAGCAAGGGAATCAGATCCATTTTAGGGGAGGTCAAGAAAAGTTGGAGTATCTTTTTCCAGGCAGATACTTTCTTAAAGAAACTTTTCTTGACCACCCTTAAAATGGATCTGATTCCCTTGCTCTTAAAGATCTCTATGTACTTCCTTAAAAATTCCTGAGCTTAATTCCAGAAAAATAAACGACCCAATCAAAAAATGGGCCAAAGAACTAAACAGACATTTCTCCAAAGAAGACATACAGATGGCTAACAAACACATGAAAAGATGCTCAACATCACTCATTATCAGAGAAATGCAAATCAAAACCACAATGAGGTACCATTTCACGCCAGTCAGAATGGCTGTGATCCAAAAGCAATAAATGCTGGAGAGGGTGTGGAGAAAAGGGAACCCTCTTACATTGTTGGTGGGAATGCAAACTAGTACAGCCACTATGGAAAACAGTGTGGAGATTCCCTAAAAAACTGGAAATAGAACTGCCTTATGACCCAACAATCCCACTGCTGGGCATTCACACCGAGGAAACCAGAATTGAAAGAGACACATGTACCCCAATGTTCATCGCAGCACTGTTTATAATAGCCAGGACATGGAAGCAACCTAGATGTCCATCAGCAGATGAATGGATAAGAAAGCTGTGGTACATATATACAATGAAGTATTACTCAGCCATTAAAAAGAATACATTTGAATCAATTCAAATGAGGTGGATGAAACTGGAGCCTATTATACAGAGTGAAGTAAGCCAGAAAGAAAAACACCAATACAGTATACTAACACATATATATGGAATTTAGAAAGATGGTAATGATAATCCTGTATGTGAGACAGCAAAAGAGACACAGATGTATAGAACAGTCTTTTGGACTCTGTGGGAGAGGGAGAGGGTGGGATGATTTGGGAGAATGGCATTGAAACATGTATAATATCATATATAAAACGAACTGCCAGACCAGGCTTGATGCATGATACTGGATGCTTGGGACTGGTGTACTGGGACGACCCAGAGGGATGGTATGTGGAGGGAGGAGGGAGGGGGGTTCAGGATGGGGAACACGTGTATACCTGTGGTGGATTCATGTTGATGTATGGCAAAACCAATACAATATTGTAAAGTAGTTAGCTTCCAATTAAAATAAATAAATTTATATTTTAAAAAATGTATCTGATGATAATATCCCAAAATTTTTTTTAAAAAATCTTCTATTTGTAACATATAATGATTTTACCTTTTCCTTCTTTGGATTCACTGTGCTGCGAATTTGATTCACAGCCCTTCCATCATAGTCATTTGGGTCCTAAATTGTCTACAAGCTTGTAAGGCCCCATGTGGAGCCAAAGAAGGTCTTCCTCGGTTTGATATCCTCTACAGCAGGGGCCCCAACCTTTGAGACCTAATGTCTGATGATCTGAGGTAGAGCTGATGTCTAATAATAGAAATAAAGTGTAAAATAAATGTAATACGTTTGAATCGTCCCAAAACTAACCCCTTGTGGTAAAACTGTTTTCCAAGAAACTGATCCCTGTACCAAAAAGACTGGGAACCACTGCAGTCCAGGATGTAGAACCATGTCTAGCTCACCAGAGGCTCACATAAATATTTCTTCAAATGTGTTGAATTAATTTAAATATTTATTATTTCAAAGTATCTAAGTAACACCTCATGAAGGCATTTTCAAAAGAAACAGGAAATAGTTTTACAAAATTTATTTATTTATATGAAAAGTACATTTTCATATTTATTCATATGAAAAGTAAATTAAACATAAATGAGAATATTGTGTGTGTTATTATCATTAGCTAATAGTCATCTTACAGTCAGAGGCAGAAAGAAATGGTTGAAGTAATTATCAAAAGTATGTCCAATATGCAACTTTCAGAATTATATAGTGAAAAAAAACTAGTATATAATTGCCAGGAAAGCTATTTAAAGCATAAATATGAGATTAAAAATGCCAAAGGTGTAAACAACTTTAATCTGCTAATTTATTACACATGCCTCTTAGAGCCAAGTTTTATTTTAAGCTTAGATCTTGGATATTTTCACTGTGTTGCTGCAAATGAAACTAAAATTTTCTAAACTCAAATGCTATGCATGTTTCATCTTTTCAATGTCACTCATTTCCTCTGAAACTAAGTTCATGTGTACAATTCAGGCATTGTGACTATATATATATGCAATCTTTTCGTATAAGGACATTCTTCTACAGTCCAAAAGGCACTATGACAATGCTTACCCACGTCTGTATTCCATCAACATTCTGCATTAGGGAACAGGCAGGCTATAGAAATAAATAAAAGTTCCTTTTTTATTATTAGAATAGCAAACAGGGCTTTAACTAATAAAGATGATTCAGGGCCAGTTGCTGAGGAAAATCATCCTTTCAATCATAAATGCAGGAGGTGTGAAAGCATATTATGGACCCTATATTACACACTGGACCCAATTACCTGCAACTCTCCCTTCTTATGACCCAGATTCTACTTTGGTTTCTGGACATATCTAATTCTGACTGCTCACTTAATCCTCTAGCTATATGAGCGAGCAGTCACAATAAAAAAAAACTGAGGTCCAATCAGTTATTGAAGAAGTGATTCACTACCAAAGGTAAGTGGCTTTAGACTAGGTCTATGTTCTCAAACTTTCCAGCAAGGCTCTGCTACCTCTATCCCTAAGAAACACAGTTCTCCAATTACACCACCATGAAATGTGACCTTTCCCTCCAGCTGGCACTGAGGTTTAGCCGTCATCATTAAAAAAGTACAGGTGTGCTGACAATTCAAGCCAGCACAACAGTGGCATGGTATGAGACTTGGTGGATGGGAAGGGGAAATTTACAGGAAGGCTTGCACAAAATTGAATCCTTCATATAATTGTAATAATGTGAGCTCTTTAAGCCAAATATTTGGCCTCCTCCCACCTCCCCCATGAAATATCATGATTTACTGGGAGCTTATATAAAATTGCCGTTTAGGGATATTGCAAGATTTGAATGCATGAAGTGCAAGTATTTGCTACATGTATGACGTGTCCAGTTGGACTTTGCCTTGTCTCCTTTGGCAACGCAGTCCCCAAAAGGGTGTTGAGTACCCTGACCAGTGACTGCTAAACACTAGAGAAGTTTCCAATTGTCCAGGCGACAAGGAAGGGCAAAACTAGGACCAGTGATGAAAAGAGAAAATGGATTTCATTTCTTCCTATGGAAGGACTACAGTGGGCAGCTTTCCATCACAGGAGGTGCTGAAGAGGAGATGAGGGATCATTTGATAAGACATCTTGAGGGGCTGAGACTGGTTGACCTAAAAGACCTAAGCTCTAATGTTTTATTCCAAATCCCCAGGCAAGACACTAATGGTGCTGGCATGTTTCTTGTTGTCCAATGCACCATCTTATCTCTCACACTGGGGTCTTTGCATAGCCCATTCCCTGGACCTTCCAACCCCTTACCACTTCAAACATGAACTTAGATGTCACTTTTTTCACTTCCTTTACTTCCTTCCAGGAAGCCTTCACTGTCCCAACAAATTTAGGTAAAGGCACCTTGCAGCATGCATTCATGGCACTCTACCCCTCTGCTGCCATAGCACCTACTCTTCACATGGGTAGGGACTACAATTTCATATGGGTAGGGAACATGTCCTTGTCATAACTGTACATCCATCACCTACACAGGGACTTCCTAGGTGGTGCTAGTGGTAAAGAACCTGCCTGCCGAGGCAAGAGACAAGAAATGCACTTTCGATTCCTGGGTCAGGAAGACCCCATGGAGGAGAACATGGCATCCCACTCCAATATTCTTACCTGGAGAATCCCATGGACAGAGGAGCCTGGCAGGCTATGGGCCATAAACTCGCAAAGAGTTGGACATGACTGAAGCGACTTAGCACACACGCACCTGCAAAAGGCCTACAGCATAGCCAGTTCTCAATGACTTGTGCCAAATTATTTGGGTTGGCCATAAGTTTGGTTGAATTTTTCCATAAGATGTAACAGAAAAACTCAAATGAAATTTTTGGCCAACCTAATATTTTCTTATTGAAAACCCTGCTGTGTCTTCCCCAGAAATCCATTGCATCTAGAGTTAAACAAGAGATACTTTATCTTACTCAGTTACTCTATTTTATGGGTCTCAAGTCCTTCTCCCACCCAAGAAGTAATAGAACATGGTTATCAGCTATATAGCATCATGGACTCAATGAACATGAATCTCAGCAAACTCTAGGAGATAGTGGAGGACAGAGGAGCCTGGCATGCTGTAGTCCATGAGGTCACAAAGAGTAGGACAAAACTTAGTGACTGAACAGCCATCTGTATGCTATAGACTTGTGCACTGTCCTATTACAAAGGCATCTTGGGGCTAAAGCTGTTAATGACTACTTGCTAAGGCTGCACATGCTTCAGTTCAGTTCAGTCGCTCAGTCGTGTCCGACTCTTTGTGACCCCATGAACTGCAGCACACCAGGCCTCTCTGTCCATCACCAACTCCTGGAGTTCACTCAAACTCATGTGCATTGAGTCAGTGATGCCATCCAGCCATCTCATCCTCTGTCATCCTCTTCTCCTCCTGCCCCCAATCCCTCCCAACATCAGGGTCTTTTCCAATGAGTCAGCTCTTCACATGAGGTGGCCAAAGTACTGGAGTTTCAGCCTCAGCATCAGTCCTTCCAATGAACACCCAGGACAGGTCTCCTTTAGGATGGACTGGTTGGATCTCCTTGCAGTCCAAGGGACTCTCAAGAATCTTCTCCAGCACAGTTCAAAAGCATCAATTCTTCGGCACTCAGCTTTCTTCACAGTCCAACTCTCACACTCATACATGACCACTGGAAAAACCATAGCCTTGACTAGACGGACCTTTGTTGGCAAAGTAGTATCTCTGCTTTTTAATATGCTATCTAGATTGGTCATAACTTTCCTTCCAAGGAGTATGCATCTTTTAATTTCATGGCTGCAATCACCATCTGCAGTGATTTGGGAGCCCCCCAAAATAAAGTCTAAAGGCCACTAAATGAAGTGATTTAAGCCCATCCATAGCAAAATTATCTTATGGCCACCATCTATATGACCCGGGTTCTCATTTTGGGTTAAGGGGGCAGGGTTCTAATTAAGAATCTTCATGCTGCCTTGCCAGGGCCAGGCCCTACAAAGACCTACCACTCTTACCACAAAATGCTCTGATGGGTGTGGTGTACAAGACCCCTTGCTTGTACTTCCTGCAGCTCTCTCCTGGGGCTCACGTGGATACGTCAAAAACAGCAAGGAGTGTGTGGACACCCATCTAAGACTCTTCACTAAAAGAAAACAGTTCAAACCACTTTTCCACAGGATACGGAAGCCATCCATTAGCAATAATGATTTAATATCATCAAACAAACTCAAAATTGAGTCGCTTACTTGACTAATAGTTAAATCAACAATTTCCTCATTTCTCATCTATTTCTTCCTTTTAAACTAAGACTTCTTTATGGCTATTATGTGAAAACTACTCTACTAATTTGAAACTCAGTAAGTATAGGTGGTTGATAAGAAGAATCAGGCCCCTGCCCACTGACCATGACTAAAGATGAGAAACATTCACAGTTAATTGCTTCAGGTCCAGCCTCCAGCCATCTGCCCATTTCCTGATAAATCTGAGACCCTGTTCTATCCCATTCTTCCTCTTTAAGCACAGTCCTCACTATCTTCACCCTCTGACACTTCAAACAGCCACACACATTCATTCCTTCTTGGCTTCTGCCTATTGAGACTAACCTTTCTCAAACTGTAACGTGCTCCGGCTTCATCTGGGCATCTTGTAAAATGCAGATTCTAATTTGATAGGTCTTGAGTGGGGCCTGAGATCCTTCTCTTGTCAAAGCTTAAAGAGATCACTGATGCTGGTGGTCCATGGACCATGCTTTAGACTATCAGAGACTAAGGGCAAAAACAGCATAGAATCTGCCAATCTTAGCAGCTTCAGCAGGTCTGAGGTTTTCAGCAAATTTTCTAGGGACAGGGTCTGTTAGCTTCCATCTCAAATGGAAGGAACCATTGGCCAAGGCTTCCACTGTTCTATTCCATGTCTCCTTCTGGTCTTCTTCCCCAACTCTGTCCCACTGGCTGTTCCACAACCATTCACTCAGCAATCCCACCAGCAGCTGGGTTTCTATGCCTAAGCAGATTTACATTACTCAAGGTACTTGGTCTGCTGGAATCATTCATTTTAAGGAACACCAACAAAAACTGAGATTTGGGGTCAGTGACTCTGAGATATAAGGGCTATGACAGTATGATGCTGGGCAGTGAAAATCATTTTGAAAAGCAGAAAGACCTGAGTCTGACTCTTGGGTCTGCATCAACCTAATTCTATGACCTTACATTAGTCAGCTTCTCCAAGCTTCGATTTTCTCCTCTGTAAAGAGATCTACTTGTAGGAACATAAAGTAGCAAAGACAAACTTCCAGGCACATAGTGTTTACACAATCAATTGGTTATCTGTTCCTTTCCTTTTCATCATAGAAGAAGAGCAAGGATAAATTAAGAGCTAAATTATTAATAAATACTTTAAAAATAAGATCTCCTAAGTTAAGACCACACTTTAAAAAGATCCATCTAGACTTGGATTCTGAATAATGAGAAAAATGACTAGTTTTAAAATACATTTAGGTTGGGTTTTTTTAAGTATTTTTTCTCTCAGATCTAAAATAGACAAGAACTGAAAGTTTTGGAGGAATTTTTAAGGGAAAATAAGGAATTCTTACACCGTATTTCAACCTTTTTTTGGTTTAAGTAAATTGTGTTAGAAAATGCCTGCTAACCAAGAACTCACAGCAAATATGTATCCAATTTTAATACAACACTATAAAACTGTTCTGGAAAGTTAAAACTAGTTATTAAGAGAGTCTGGGTGGGAAAAATATTCTCTAGGGGTGAAATGATTTCCCATGTGAAGAACTCTGCTTAGGGACTCTTGATCATAAGCCTTTCAGATATTACATAATAAAAACGCCATTGGTTCCTTATCAAAGGACTACTCAGCCCTCCCTAGCACATTTTCATTGAACCTCAACGCGGCTAATCACGTAGAACTAATGTAAAACATCCCCCATTTCATGCTCAGTGTGATACTACACCTTCACTTGTTTGTCCCAGAAAGTTAAGCATTTAAAAGATTTCATGGCCCCCACACAGGCTCTTAAGGGCATACTTATTATTTTATCACAGTCTATTTTTAAAAACTACTGGAAGAATTTGGAAGAAAAGCTATCTCTTTGGTCCAATTTGTCAAATAACGAGAGTTCAAAGCTCTAGTTATCTCTTATTCTAAAATACTCTGTTATCCCTCAAGGATAAATTTTCCATTTCTGATAAGGTCCTTGTCCAATTCAAATTACAAGCAAAGGAAGTCTCCGGGGGAAAATGTGTTTACTTATTTTTCCACGTAACATCTTCAAAGAAACTGAAAGGAAGAAAGAACTGTTCCTAAGGATATCTTCCAGAAGTAAAAAAAAATTCAGTAAGACATTCTCCTCATCTTTCTAAAACAATCTTTATCTCCAAGGAAATTAAACCAATACTCAAGATCTTACCTCTCAAAGCAATGTTTTTCCAAAAGAGTTGTCCTTATTCATCTCATATAAATATCATCTGTGGAGTCATTCTGTATACCCCCAGAATTCACATTAAAGCCAGTTTAAAAATAATTTGCCATTTACATACGTTTTAACTAGATTGAAAGCTGAAAGCTCTTCAACCCTTGCCATTCCGGCAACAAAAGACAGAACCACATTATCTTCAGTTTCATTCAGCAAGATAGAGCCCTGGGCCTCTGAAAAAGATATGTTTCTCGTGGTGAAGGGTTAAAAGAGGACACCGAGCCACCCTCTGGAAGTCATTAAGTTACAAAGCCCCAAGAAGATAAAAGTTTCCATTTTCTAAAATGTAAATCAAAAACATATTCATTAGTATTGCAAAACAAACATGCAAATCTTCACCACTTGAAAAGCTCGGCTAAATATGTACAAGGGCTAAACCCAAAAATACATCTGGTCCTCGGTTACAGAACTTGCTTTTTTGGTTTTATCTAAAGAGTTTGTCTGTCTTCCATGGTTGGCTTCTTGGATTATTGCAATTCATAATAAGCCTTTTAGCTAAGGATGAAATAAACAAAGATAAAGTCTATGTCCTAGTTTTAAATGGCCCAGATGGGATGATTTTTCCATATGTTTAGCACACCCACTGTTTATTAATCACTGCTAGCGGAGCTTAGAGGATTACTGGGTTTATTGCCTGGGCAAGGGCTGAAATTTACAGTTTGTATAATCTCTGCACACCTTTTTAATATTCCATCCTTTCCCGATTGTCCTTTGAGCCTCACTCAGGTTGGGTGTGCATCCAAGTCTGTGTGTGTGTGTGTGTCTGTGTCTCCGTGTGTGTGTGACATATTATACTGCAGGGAATCTCAGCCAACTGATCAAGAGGAGGTTTTGTGCCCAAATTTGGATACAATATCAGTCTCCAGGAATGTGTTACATCATAACAATGACAATGTGGGTAAAGCTGGCAATACTTGACTCACCACCCTTTATAGTGATTTACTTAGTGTCTGGCAATCTGTTTTTCATATGATGTTTGTTTCTCATAAACAGTTTCAACATGGGAGAGTATGGTGTCAAGATAACAGTTATATCATTTGTCACTGCAGAACATCTATCGGGCTTGCCAAGAAAACAAGAGTCTTTTATCTTAGGCTTTTTACAAGTGCTTGAGTTCTGGTGATTCTTTCTCATCAACGTGCTGGATTACTTCTTTGAAAACTGACCATCACCATCTCAGTTACATTATCATTTCAATTTCTCGTAAGTAAAATGAAATCTGCAGAAAAGTTAGCATAGGAGACTCTGGAGAAGAAAATACTGAGAGAGAGAGGAAGAGGAGGTGATTCTCAGACAAGGCACAGTCCCTGAGAAAGGAGCATCCAAAGCAATGAGTTAATAATATTAAGCTCACAAGCACCTTGACTGTTTCCTGTCATGTTTTAAAAGGAAACAGTCTCAGATAAAGTATATGACCTCCATTTTCATCAGTGTACCAAATTCTTAGGCACATTTTTAGTTGTCAAATGGCTTTGTTGGGGGGGTGGTGGAGGGGAACAAGAAGAAACCTCTATCTTTCTATATCACGGTCATCAAGCCACCCCGTCAATCTGAGGGAATTTTGACAGACGGCGTCCATATTTGGAACATCCCCTAAAACTTGGAAGGAGAAAAAAGGGGGGGAGATATTCTTTAAAATTTCTTTTAATAGAATTGTTTAAGACAGTTAATGTAGAAAACATCCTATTAATCATGGATGCTTTTTATAGTATTTTTACATGGGTTTTGAGATGTGGTTTTATATCTTCAACAAATAGAGGAAGGGAAGGCCTCGGTAAAGCATAAGAATAGACAGCTGTGGGCTCAGAAAACTGAATATTCGGTCATTCAAAAAGGCTTTGAAATCACTCTGCTGGAGTCTTGTGTACAATAATTAAACTCTGAACAAGAATCTGTTATGACATCCTACCCTATGCTGTGGGCATACAACATTTGTCCTATAAAAAAGAAAGAGTGTGTGCTCAGGAACCAGCATTTTCAAACAACTTACCTAATGGAGAAGCATTTCGCTTATTATGTCCATGAATGGAAATGATCTGACTTGTACTTGGAATATCAGTTCTGTGACCCAGACAATGGTCAGATATTCTGGGAAATCTACACACACAATCTCCTCCTGATAGCTCGCCTTAGTCTGTGTAGCCAGGAAAGCTGCTCCGTTTAAAGCATAGTTGGCAGGCAAGTTGGTACCTCAGCCTCATCCAAGGTATTTAGGCTAAGCCTACTTTTCTATTCAAAGAAAAAAAATGTGACTATGACTAACCAAGAGAGGAAAATATTGTTCCTTTTAGGGATCTGGTGCACAAAGCACAAAGGGTGGGATGGGGTAGGAGGGCGAGCAAAAGATGGACGGGATGGATGGATACCTAGAGCTGATTCACTCTGTTGTACAGCAGAAACTAACACAATATTGTAGCACAGCTATACTCCAAATTGTAAAAAAAAAAAAAAAAAAAAGAGCAAATCTAGTCCATTACCCTACCAACTCTGGGGCTCACTGCCCCCTCATCATGCCATATCACTTTCTTACTCCTAGCCTCTCATTCCCCTTCTCTTCACCTGTCCCAGTTCTCCCTAACTTCAGTTCCAGTTCAGGTCATTTCTACTCCACGAGACCTTTCCCACTGCCAAAGTCTATATTGATGTCTCCTTCCTCTGGACGACTAAAGCTCAGTCTGACTGACTCTAAAAACAGATACATAACCATACACTGCCTTGCATTATTAATAATAGCTTCATGTCTCTTTTCTGTTCGCTTTACTTGACTATATGCTCCTGGATGACAAAGATTTTTTTTTCTGAAATGTACAAGAAACTACTGCAGGGCTTCCCAGGGGGCTCAGTGGTAAAGAATCTGCCGGCCAATGCAGGAGATGCAGGTTTGATCACTGGGTCGAGAAGATCCCCTGGAGGAGGAAATGGCAACCCACCTGTTCTCTTGCCTGGAAAATCCCATGGACAGAGGAGCCCTGGCAGGCTACAGTCCACGGGGTCTCAAAGAATCAACACGACTGAAGTGACTGAATATGCACACACAGTAACTACTGCGTTGAGCACTTGTTATATGCCCAGCACAATGCTAGGCACCTTCCCTAAGTGATGCCACTAACTCTGAAGTACAGATTTCATGGAAACACATCTGTGCGGCCCACACACTGCCCAGTAACATGAACTGGGCTCCAGTGCCTAGACTAATATGGAGGGCCCAATTTTGAGAATAATTCAAATATAACACAGAAAGTCTTAAATATATAGACACTTTGGAGCATTATAGTCAATGACCAGAAAAATTATTCTGGTAGAATGAAAATATTCTCTCCTCATCTCAGAACATTTTGGGTTACTTTAATTGATCTTTTGTGACACTTCATTAATTGGCCACGATTTTCCATGGCTCCACCTAGGAGTTTCAGTCACTTGTTAGGACTTCCTGAGAGGACTGGCTAGAACTCAAAAGTTTCTGAGTGGTCACTTTGTCTTTTGAAAATACCTGACTGGAGTATACCATTTAATAATAGTTATTTTCCTTTCTCCATACTTTCAGGAGTTCAGTTACACTTGGGAAGAAAATAAGGTTCCCCAAAACCGCTTCCACTGTTTCGTGCCTCATTCCTAGGTTCCATTCCTTTGGTGTTGAAAGAACCTTTATACCCCTAAGGAAATGTAAGAGGAGCCCATCAGAGACAGTCAAGCTGCTTCCTGACAAGCAAAATGTTTAAAAAGAAAAAAACAAAAAGATGAGGCTCAAGGCTCCTATAGGATCAAAATGGAAGTTCAGAAGTCTGGGTGATTCAGATTATAGATCTCCACTGGTAAGGCTATCCACACAAACCCCACCCAGGGCTGCACTTACATCTCTCAGAAAAGTGAAAGGCATGGATGCCAACTGAAACGAGAAATCATAAAGCCAACCTTGGCCCAGCACAGAGATATATTTTATCCTACCACATTTTTACATTTGCATACATGGCACCCTTCAAAGCCAGGAGTTTATATTTTCCCACCAAGGCTCAGCATGTGTGAAAAACGCTTTCCAAGAAACAAAGGCTGGCAAAGATGCAAATGTGAACTTGTGGGCAAGCAAATGCAGTTGAACTTAACAGAGATCTTGCCTCCATATCTTTGGATGAGCTTGGTAATAACCCAAGTCTCCACCAGATGAGAACCTTGAACCTCAAAGTCAAAAAGGGAAAAAAAAAAAAAGGCACAAGGATAGAATCACTGGAAAAGCAAACACATTTCTCAATAAAGAACACTCTATTTAACTTGAAAAGGGGGGGGGGGGTGGCGGGGATTCGGCAAGAGATAAGCATGCTCGAGGCTGGGAATTATTTGCTGGTTCATTCTTCCTATAAAAAGGATTATCCCTGTGGCCACAAATAAATTCCAAAGCCTCTGATTCCATGAGAGCTTTTTTCCCTTGGAAAAGAAACAGGTCTAGGATTCTACCCTACTGCTTTCCAACTCTAAAAAAATTCTCAAAGCAAGGATGTAGAAAGAGGACTTGTATTAAAGGAGGTAGCTATATTATACAGAGTGAATGAAGTCAGTAAGAGAAAGACAAATATTATATATTAACACATATATATGGAATCAAGAAATATAGTACTGACGATCCTACCTGCAGGACAGCAAAGGAGATACAGACACTTTGGACACATTGGGGGAAGGAGAGGGTGGGATGATATGAGAGAAGAGCATTGAAATATATATATTACCATATGTAAAATAGCCAGTGGAAGTTTGATGTATGACACAGGGAACCCAAAGTCAGTGTTCTGTGAGAACCTAGAGAGATGGGGTGGGGAGGTAAGGGTGGGTGGTCAAGAGGGAGGGGACATAGGTATACCTAATGTTAATTCATGTTGATGTATGACAAAAACAATCACAATACTGTAATTTTCCTCTAATGTAAAAATTATAAAAATAATACGGGGGTGACTAGATTCACCTATTTAGCTTCTCTTCCCACCACCCTAATAAAAAGATTTTCTGTAGGTTGTCAAATGTATATACAGGTGTAGGTCTTAGAGGGTAAAAACTTGTATACAATACATATCAGAACCAGAAGGAAGCAGCTCACTCTGGCTAGAAGATGTGGAGGACGTCGGGACCAGTCTGAGATTCCCGCTATACTGAACTCCATCTTTCCAGGGCACTGAACCTAGACCCACATTATGTCAGCCTTGAGCAACTCAAGATGATTTATGCTCAGTGGCACTGACTCTTTCTTTTTGTGTTTCTGGAAACAAAAGAAAAAAAGATGTCCAAGAGAGATTACTTGGAGATTTGAAAAAGTTATTTAATGCATGGTTATTTGCCTACATATGGCCTAGGCCTGTTGGGCACAATCTGCCAAGTATCTTAAATGGTTCCCAGGGAACTCCCAGCTTGGGCTCCACGGCCATGACTTTTCTGTACCATTTTAATTGTTCCAATAAGATGCCACATGATGAACAGCCAAGAACTGATAAACCAGTAATTTGCCAATCTGGATGTAAAAACCAAACAAGAAATACAGAGATATTCCCTACTCGAAGAATGTCTTTTCAGTGATCATTCCGCTTTTAACTTTTTTTGCAAATAACATTTTATTTGGATCAGCTTCAATTGCCAAACATAAAAAAAAAAAAAAAAAAAAGACAAAAGCAGGCAGGGGAGAGTGGCACTGTGCCCCTCGGCTCAGGGTCCTCAGAAGTAAACCAGCATTTCTGCGGTATGGTACCATGCCAATTCACGCAGGGGAAGCCAAAATCCTAAATGATGGCTGAGCTCATAAAACTGTTCTCTCTCTTATCAAGATGAGGTTTTAGGCGCTCCGATTTCAAGGGTTTGCTTTGATTTTATTTTTCTTAGACCAGCACATGTAGCTCTCACATGTTTTGCCTTGGGCGTTAATTAATCTGGGTAACCAACACCTCACGTAGGAAAAAGCAAAATCAATGAACAAACAGGAGCTATTTATTAACTGCACACTATGCGCAAGGTCCTAGGCCAGATGCGCAAAGAACACAAACACACGTACAACGCAGCCGCATCCCGAGTTTCTCACAGGGCTAATTGAAGAACAGAGATGAGAGATGATGACAATACAATACACGCTAAGTGCCAAAAACACAGTCAGACAAACCAGCGTTTCAGGAGCTGGAAAAGGGCCTGCAGGGCCAGTTAGGAAAGGCCCAAGAAAACACTTGCGATCTGGGCTGAATCTGCAAAGGAGGAAAACTCAGACTAGAGGAGAAGACGATAGACCTTCGTGACAGCAGTAAACATGTAAAAAAAAAAAAGTTATTGCTGAATCTGACATTGTAATAGTTAAAGCCTATACGTCTTCTTCTTTTCTCTAAACCTAATATAAAATGATATGTTTATGCCCCTATAAAGGCAAGCAGTCTTCAGGTCAATCAACAGTAAGCAGAAGGGACTTCCCTGGTGGTCCAGGGGTTGAGAATCCACCTTCCAGTGCAGGGGACTTAGGTTCAGTCCCTGGTCGGGGAACTAAGACCCTGCATGCTGCAACTGTGATCTAACATAGTCAAATATAAATAAATGAATGTTTTAAAAAAAAAGAAAGAAAAGAAAAACAATAGGTGGAGATTGACCAAGGCCAGGTAAACAGTTTGTAGATCATATGGGAACTATGAGGACACTAAAGCGAGAAAAAAAAAAGAATAATCCTTGAAGGTGGCTCAGTTGGTAAAGAATCCACCTGCAATGCGGGAGACCTGGGTTCGATCCCTGGGTTGGGAAGATCCCCTGGAGAAGGGAAAGGCTACCCACTCCATATTCCGGCCTGAAGAATCCCCATGGACAGAGGAGCCTGACGGGCTGCAGTCCAGGAAGTCACAAAGAGTCAGACACGACTGAGCGACTAAGCACAAGGAATAATCAGTAAAACGAAGGAAGGTAGCGACTGTGACATACATTTGACCTGAAAACTAGATTCCCTCACAAACATGTTAAGAGTTGCATGTAGAATATTTCATCCTTGGGAACAAAGCTTCTCATGAGGTCTTTGAAGATGGCCTCTGTCATTCAGTTCTGCATACCACATGCCTAGTAAGCTTTCTGGGTTTATAGTAGGTGCTCAGTTAGTATATGTCAGACTGAACTGGTCTAAATCACATTTCAATCTGATCGAAAGATATTTGTGAGCTGTCATTTTTCCAGTATTAATTGGTATAAAGTAAACTATGCCTAGAATAATCTCAGAAAGTATTTTCTTATAATGTTATACTTTAATCTCCTTGTGTTATCACTCTTTTACATTGTCGTTTAGCCGCTAAGTTGCGTCTGACTCTTTGCAACCACATGAACAGTAGCACACCAGGCTTCCCTGTCCTTCACCATCTCCAGGAGCTTGCTCAAACTCCTGTCCGTTGAGTCAGTGATGCCATCCAACCATCTTGTCCTCTGTCTCCCCTTTCTCCTACGCTCAATCTTTCCTAGCATCAGGGTCTTTTCCAATGAGTTGGCTCTTCGCATCAGGTAGCCAAAGTATTGGAGCTTCAGCTTTAGTATCAGTCCTTCCAATGAATATTCAGGGTTGATTTCCTTTAGGTTTGACTGCTTGGTTGATTATAAACATTCAACCCATTTATGCCAACTCTGGACATAGAGAGAGGAGTCAGAATTTGTAGGATTCCCCTTATCTTCCTGGGCCCCTAATATATTCCTTAAGTTCTTGTATAAAGAAGAGCATAGCCCATGGCCTAGGGTGCAGCTGACCTCAGCATGATGGCATTGACAAAAAAAAAAAAAAAGTCATAAATTAGTGGTGTGTTGTCAGGGTGGCACTGGCTTACAGAGGGTGTAGACACAAATGAGTTCCAGACTCTCTAAAAGCAATAACAATTCACAATAGAAATTAGACAACCTTCTGAGGAGTAATTGAGCCAGTCAGAAATTAAAAGAACTATGTGTACACAACATAATGAACAGATTTATTAGAAGGAAACACACAGCTGACAAGAGAACTCTTGAGCCAGCAGGGAAACTGTGGAAAACGTTGCCCAAGACAGTCTCAAGGCTTCACACTCACTTCTGGACAACCTTCTTGGTCTCCCAAAGACATAAGCTCTTCAGAGCCTGCTTTTGGCTACTCGGCGATCACAAGCCTACATGTGCTACCAGCTGACATGGGGGGCATGTCAAAGATAAGAAAGTTCAAGAGCAAAGCAGAAACTCAGCTCATCAGTAGCCCTGCACTCATGTGAATTTCCACCTTGGTCTATAATGAACACATTCATGATTCATGACCACTATTTTTCACTTTCCTGGCACACCTAGAAGCCTGGCATCATTCAATTTCCTATCCTCTGAGTCTTCATTGAGCCACAATGCAGCACCAGCGCAGTAACTCCACGCCCAGGTCCCATGGATGCGATCATGAATGCGCCTCTGTCACTCCTCTCAAGCTCATTATGATAGATACGATCAAATCAAAAATTATCCTCCTGGCTGTGGACTTAAAATTAAAGAGAAGATATTCGCTTAACACACAAATGGACATAGCAACAACACAACAAATGCTGGCAACCTCAATGCATTCATATCAAGAGAAGGTTTAGCCTTTGGGACCAAACCCTGAGTGTGATGATCTTGTGAGAAGAGTGGGTTCCAGGATTGCAGACGGGAATGAAAGCTCGAGCGGGGAATCACTGAGATGGACTTATTCCTTCTGGGTCCTGTGTAGCTTTTGATGACTTTCCCACAGGTGTTACCCTGTTACCTCTGGGTGAAGCACAGGAGGGAGCCAGGAGTCATGTTCATCTTTGTCTCTGCAGCCACACCTAAAACCGCAGTGAGAGAACTCCCAGGCAGAGGGACTCACCTCAGACACAAAGGACAATGCAGTAGGTACATAAACAAGACTCCAGGGAAAGAGGAAAGGGCTGGTCAGCAGATGTGGCTGGGACATGCTTTAACAAAGCCAGCAACGCCTCATCCAGGGCTTTGGGGAGTGACTATCAACAAGGATGAAATCATCCCCAGGCTGCCCTGCGAGACAAGAGGAACACTTAAGCCACCGACTCTTTAACAGATCACACTGACCCGCATTTAAACTAAAAACAGGGACTTCCCTGTTGGTCCAGTGAGACTCCATGCTCCCAACACAGGGGGCCCAAGTTCAGTTTCTGGTCAGGGAACTAGATCCCACATGCTGCAACTAAAGATCCTGTAGGCTACAATTAAGACCTGATGCAGTCAAATAAATATTATTTAATTAATTTAAAACATATCTATATGACCCTGCAAATGGTTTGGCAAAATCACTAGATCTTCCAAATGCATATTTGGCCCTCAAATATAGATGAAATTCTGCCAAACAATGGCGCTTCCTTACCTTTCCTGGTGTCCCCCTCTTCTCTAGGTAAGACGTGCTCTTAGCCAATGGACCTATAACTCTCCATCAGACTTCCATGGGGATTAGGCATTTTGGTTCTTTCAAGTCTTCAGATTATTCCTCTCGTTTTGCACTGCTGGCTTTTCAGCCTGGGGATTCTGAGCCAGTGCTAACATTCATGACCTGTTCGGACGCACCCTTGGCCACCATGAAAGAAGGAGCTTACATTCTCAACCCTCCACCAGGCCTCCTCCCAGCCTTCCCTTTTCTATTTATCCCTGAAGTAGGGGATGACAGAGACCATCCTAAACTTCTGATGCCATTTCTCTCCTCCTCTCTCCTCCACCCCTACATGCCCCCCAACCTCCCCAGTCTCCTAAGGACCCCTCCTTATGATCATTAGTTTGAACTGAAAAGAAAGATTGCTCTCAGCTTAAGGATTACTCATTTGTTAATTCTCTCAAGGTATTGATTTGACTCTTCAATTATTTTATTTAAGTTCCCCTTGCTGGTACTCTGACACACATACACACACACACACACACACACACACACACACACACACACAGATCATCCATAGCCTCCTGCTTTTCAGGAATGAACAATCGAGCAAACCTACCCAAAATTAAATATAAAATGAGATGCCACCATCACAACTAATATCTGCACAATGCTTTGTGATGTGACTAGCATTTCCTCATTTATCTCATCTAATCCTTAGGAAAACGCTACCTGATAAGAAGAGGACAGTCAATAGCAACCAGCCTTGATTCCAGGAATTCCAACCCCAAACCCTTTGCTCTTTCCCAAGTGAGGTGATATAAGCAAAGTACAAAGAAGGTGCTGTTGGAATTCAGAGGAGGAAGTGCCATGAAAACCCGAAACGTTCTCAAAACCACATCACAGAAGAGTTTCTCCCCCGAGCATCGGCTGCACTGTCTCCAGTAACTAGTTTATCAAACAGTTGCTGCAAGTTCAGCCAACAGGGTCCTTCCCTTGAGCTGCTTCTCTGTCACACAGACGGGGCCTTTGTGGCCTCACCATTGTTCTCAATTGCTTTGGAACATCCAGTTCATCTTTATAATTGCAATGATGCTAAGGTTGCCAGATTCCTGTACTGAACAAAAGCTCCACGAATTATCAGATTTTTACTAGAAGACATGGGAGGAAAAGAGAGGCTCAAAGGCTTTGGGGCTGACTTAACCATCTCTAAACCGGGAATTTACAACATCAGAATTTAAATCACTTTATTCATTCATTCATTCATTCAATAAATATCACTAATTCCCTACTTCATGTGAGTCAGTGGGCTAAGTGCTAGGGTTATTACAGAAGTGAGCTAGCTAATGTGCAAGGTACATGCACAAAGCATGCGTACCTACCTCTGCAGTATTTACTACACATCTGAGACATTCCACTTTCTTGACAATGGGAGAAGCCATTGACAAGCCATTTCAATTCAAAATAACTCTGTCTGGGGACTTCTCTGGATCCAGTGGCTAAGACTCCACGCTCCCAATGCAGGACGCCTAGCTAAGTTCAATCTCTCGTCAGGCAATTAGGTCCCACATGCTACAACGAAGACCCAGTGCAACCAAATAAATAAAGAATTTAAAAAACAAAAATTAGCCTGTCATAGACTCCTGGCAAGCTGAACCCTGTTACTCAGTCAGTGGCATCTTTTTTCAACTTTCTATTTGTACTGGGGTATAGTTGATTAACAATGTTGTGATAGCTCCAGGTGAACAGCAAAGAGACTCACCCTACATATACATGTATGCATTCTTTCCCAAACTCCCCTCCCATCCAGGCTCCCACATACCAAATCAATGGCATTCTATAATCCAGTTTTCTGAACAAAACTTTGTCCAGAAGTTTCCTGACCATGCACTTTGGCAATTCCCACTTTGATGGACTTCTGAGCCCTTTGGGGCTTCCCCTCCTTGGGAGGAAGGGACACCTGTGTCAGATCTGTCCTTCCCCTGCCCCTGGGAAGCTCTCTCTCTGACCTTCCCAGGAAGATGGCAATCATACATTTGAAAAACCAAACCCAAACTCACCATAGCCTCCCAAAACAACTGCTGATAACAAAGTTGAAAAGCCATGTTTCAGGCTCTTCCTGTTTCTGCCAAGAAAGAAGTGTATGCTGGGAGGGCCTCCCACCACGCAGGAATGGAACGGAAAACTCCATGTCCTGGCATTTTCCATCATGCAGGTGAAAGCTTTCCTGTCTTCAGGTCCCAGCAACTGGGCTATGGAAAAGTAGGTTCATTATTCCAAGGAGCCCAGCTTTTCTGTGTTCTCTCTCTCTCTCCTTCTCTCTGGCAATTCTGGTTTCTGCATTGCTCATGATGCAAAAGGAATTAGGGGGAAAAAACAAACAAACAAACAAAAAACACTTTAAGAGCTCCTTTGCAAAATCAAAAAGTCCTCAGTAATAAGTGTCACTTTTGCTGAGTTTACAAAAGCACCCAGGCCTCTGGATCAGACCTGTGTGTGTGTGTGCACTTGGTCGTGTCTGACTTTTTGTGACTCCATGGAGTGTAGCCTACTAGGCTCCTTTGTCCATGGGATTTTTTCCAGGCAAGAATACTGGAGTGGGTGGCCATTTCCTCCTCCAGGGGTTCTTCCTGACCCAAGAATCAAACCCACATCCGTCTCCTGCAGCTCCTGCACTGGTAGGCAGATTCTTTACCACTGTGCAACCTTGGAAGCCCCTGAGTCAGACCTACTCTGTGCTAAAGTGGGAAGACATTACCACAAAGATGCTCTGAAAGGCTTCAGGGGAAAAGAAAATGAAAGGTGTAGGGGGAGATCTTCAATGGAGCTGCTGTCATGTTCGCAAATGAAATGACATGAAATACAATAAAACAGATGTGATCTTGGGCAAATTCTGTGACTCTACCTGGGTGTTCATTTCCCTAAGTTCCAAGTAATATTTCCATGTGTCTAAAGCTACTGTCTTATTGATGACTATTATAGAATGGCTCATTCTGACAAATGCAAGAAGACAAACCCAACAGAAAAGTTTCCATGAGAATTCAATTCTCAAGGCAGGAAAAAATTATCCCAGGAAGCCAAGGAAACATTCAAGTGGAGCATGCTTAAAGCCGGGAGGACACCAAAATGTTGCTTCTAAACCTGTGTTCCTCAGAACAAGGATCCTCCACCACTCTCTCTCATCAAGTGCTTCATGGTCTTGTAAGACCAGGATACTCAACAGAGGAAATGCCCGAAGAACAGAAGAGCACTACTGTAGAAAAACCATGAAAACCCCATTTTAAGCTCTTTAAGTTCACTGAACCCTCACTTTTAAAAATGTATTTGACCCAGATATCAGATTTTAAAAAAAGCATGTATTAATATTTCATAGATGGGGAACACTGCAGAGAAGGAAATAAATCCACCTTGAAAGAAGGATGGTTTCCCAAAACTGAACTGACTTCCTCAGCATGTAACTGGCTTAAGGGTACAGCAATGTCGTTATTACATGTCTGTCTAGAGCCTGCCAGGCTGAAGTCATGGCTAATACATTTTTCTTTCTCTAATTGGCATTCTAAGCCTTGGCACCTGGTCCTTAATCTGACCCCACAAGACCCCACCTCCCTTCAATAAAGTAGCCTTACTGAAGCCACTTCTGCCTTGCACACAGCCAGCCCTTAGACTATTTTTAATATCCTTCCACGCTTGTAGTTCTTACCCCCAGATCAGGTGACCACTGCTCCAACCATATTTCATAGAAACCAGTATTTGTCTAGAACACATTAGCCCCACATCAGGAAGCGAGGCCGTCAATCAAAATCTAACTGCCTGGAAATCAGCAGCCATTGAAGGTGCTTGTTTAAAAGATGGCTAATGGGACATGCAGCTGGCTAGGAAGCAAAGGCGATGGGAAGTTGGACTGGAAAACCAATGGAGGTGCCCTCCTCCTGCTCAGGAAACGAGCCTGTTAAAATCCCATGACTCCGGCCGTCGCAGCCTGGTAGACTGGGAAAAATAGTCGCAAGGCTTGACATGTGTAGGAGACACTTCTCTAGATGGGGATCATGTCTGGGTCTCCACACTCTCTCATCATCACACCTTGATGCCATGCCCCATTCACCAGGAGCATGATAGGCTCTGGCACGTTACAGGTTTAAAGCACTGTCCTCCAGGTTTGCATCTTGGTTCTGCAACTTCTCAGAAGTCATTGTCCTCAAGTAACTTTAGTTTTTCTCATCTGCAGGGGGAGAACACTGGGCCATTCGACAGCTAGGATTCCTTTTTGCTTTTCATTCATTAGATCTTTCAACACAAGAATTTGCTGAGCCCTCCCCAAGTGCCAGGCAGGGTGCCGGACACAGAGAGGTGGCCCCGACAGTCAGTAAGGCAGGTAGATGTTTGATAACATAAACAAACCGACAAACACAACCTTACCCGATCAAAACTGTTTTCAATAAAATATATAGGGACTCTTTTAAAAAGATTTTTTTTGATGTGGACTATTTTTTAAATCTCTGTTGAATTTGTTACAACATTGCTTTTCTGTCTTATGCTTTGGGTTTTTGGTCACAAGATATGTAGGATCTTAGCTCCTCAACCAGGGATCGAACTCACATCCCCTGTGTTGGAAGGTGAAGTCTTAAACACTGGACCACCAGGAAAGTACCTAGAGGGACTTTTAAGAGGAAATGAGAGAGAAACAGATCTGTAACTCCACAATGCTCCCAAAAACCATGAACAGAAACAGACTGGGAAACTAAACTTGTTGAGATACTAAGCTGGTCCCAGGCTGTCACTTTCTCCTTCAACCCAGGGAGATAATTCACTGCTTGTAGCCCAGCAGGGAGGATGTTCAGGTTTTGAAGCTGCAGCTGCAAGCACTGTGATTGAGAAAAGATGAAAAGGAAAGGGGACAGGGAGAAAAAGAGAAAGAAAAGTGCCAACGCCCCCCCTTCCAAAACCAAAAAACAAAACCAATCAATCAATCAAACAAACAAACAACAAAAAAGCAAGCCTCTCCCCATCTGCAATCTGGTTTGGCCTGACAGCCAGATTGAAAATCTAGGGCAGAACACAGGGGACCTCCCACCAAGAACTATAGCTGATTATTCCATTCTACATAAAAAAAAAAAGAGGGGAGGAAACTTCTCGGAAGTGCAAATGAGGACTGAGTTGCAATAAAGCACAACAGGCCACCATTTCTGAGCAACAGAGATTTCGTTCCCCACGTGGAAATGCAGTCTGACAAGACAAGTTCACTGCAGTTCACATCACCGTTGAGCACAAGGGCCCCGGAGGCTCACATCTGGGACTCACCGTGCACACGCTCTATCACTGTTACAGCCGCGGGTCATTATTAGCAATAATAATAGATAATATTTACATAGCCCTTTTCAACTGAAGATCCCAAGGCAGACAACGACCCCTCCACATTTAGGTATGCACAGCCGCCCCCAACGACCTGCTGAGGGATGGCTTCCCTCCACTGCCACGCACGCGAAATGCGGCAAATTACCACCAGATACTCCCAACTCGGCAGCAGCTCAGGATGGAAAGCTAAAGGAGTGAAATTTAAATATTAATTTAGGGTTTGAAAAAGAACATGCTTTCAGTCCTTAAGGAGAAGCAAGGAGGATGGTGGATGCAGGTCGGCACACATGTGCATGTTCAGTCGTTCAGTCGCTCAGTCGTGTCCAACTCTTTATGACCCCGTGGACCCATCAAGCTCCTCTGTCCATGGGGATTCTCCAGGCAAGAATACTGGAGTGTGTCGCCATGCCCGCCTCCAGGGGATCTTGCTGACCCAGGGATCAGACCTGGTCTCCTGCGTCTCCTGCTTTGGCAGCCGGATGCTTTACCACTAGAACCACACGTTGTCATACGTTTGTCCAAATCCACAGAATGGACAAAACACCAAGAGCGAACCTGAAGGTAAACTCTGGACTTTGGGTAATGAAGACAAACTAACGTAGGTTCATTGATGTTACAAATGGGCTGCTCTGATGCAGGCTATTGAGAGGGGGGAGACTCTACTTTCAGTGCAATCTTTCTGTGAACGTAAAATATGAAAAGTGAAAGGGTTAGTCACTCAGTTGTGTCAGACTCTTTCCGACCCCATGGACTGTAGCCTGCCATTCCATGGAGCTCTCCAGGCAAGAATACTGGAGTGGGTTGTCATTCCCTTCTCCAGGGGATCTTCCCAACCCAGGGATTGAATCCGGGTCTCTTACCTGGCAGGTGGATTCTTTACCATCTCAGCCACTAGGGAATCTAAAAATGCTCTCAAAAATAGAGTCTATTTTTTTTAAAGCAGAGTCATAGAATTTCTTCATGACAGTCTGGGCTGGCTGGTTCAATGTAACTCTGATGCATTCTACTTGAATCCCCAAATTACTTCAGAAAATGTTCCTGAGGATTTCTAGATTTCTTCGGAAACAGATTCTGGGATTCAAGTGCCAGGAGAGTGGCTGGGAAAACATCAGTCATGAGCTGGGAACTAGGGCGGGGAAAGGGAAGAAGCATAAAGAGCGCTTTGTATGGAGAGGCAGCATCTGGAGCTTGATCCTATGCGGGACCCTGGCAGACAGGGAGCATTCTCCCTGAGAGTTATCTTAACTGAGGAGCAAGGAGGCTGTGGCTTTTATCCACAAATTCCTCCTTCTTCCTTGGTTGAGGCTGCCTCTGGGGAAATCAGCTCCCTAGAACTTTCAACTTACCCCCAGACCATAGAGGACTTCTGCAGCCAGAAGAAAAAAAGTCCCCAAGCAGAGAGTGCACAGATGCCCCAGTACAGACATCCCAGCCTCTTGGAATACAGGTGAATGCCAAAGAGGGTGTGGGCAGGGTGGGCCCTGAGGGCCTCTGCTGCTCCATTTCAGCACCCAAACAGATCATCCATCCACCAACTCCAGCTTCTCTGGGCAGAGGGACTCAGATGTCATAAAAGACATAAAAGACCTAGGTCCCGCTCTTAAAAAAATAGAAACGTCTAAAGCTGTAGGTGACAAAAGGCTTCTCATATCCATGATGGCATACTGTCCTGCCTGCCCAAAAAAGGTGGTAAGTTATTTGTTTTAGTAATTAACAGAGATCTCCGGTAAATCATTAATCTCATTCTGTAAATAGAGCAGGGTTTGGCAGCACTGCACATGGAAATTCTCACCATGGAAATATGTGGATGCCTTTAAAGCATTTCAGATTTCCAGGAGATATGTGAGCGGCCCTGGTGGCACATAATGAGATTGGTCTCACGATGTCCCCTTAAAACCACCGTTTCCTTCGAGGGGGTAAACAGTAATGTGAAACACGTTGCTTTGTGCTGTGAAGCTTTAAAGAACAGCGTTAACCACAACAATACTGAGGATTTTCCCTTCATTAATATGCTAGTTAAATATACACCAGTGACAAGCTGCCCTGCCTTGTGATGTCCTGGGACGATGTTAAAAAAAAAAAAAGTTTTACATTGTCTGCCCCATCGATTGTGTGTTGAGCATGAAAAAAATTAAGGAAAAGGCTTTTGTTATTAACAAACACAACAAAAGAGATTTTTTAAAAAAAAAATTCTTCTATTTATAATACACATTTATGTTAAAGTATTAAGGTGCTGGGCTTCCCTGGTGGATCAGTGGTCAAGAATCTGCCTGCAATGATGCGGGTTTGATCCCTGAAGTGGGAAAATCCCTTGCAGTAGGAATTGGCAACCCTCTCCAGTATCCTTGCCTGGAGAATCCCACGGACAAAGGGGCCTGGTGGGCTACAATCCATGGGGTCACAAAGAGTCGGACACGACTGAGCAACTAAACAATAACATTCAGATGTTGCTTCGAATGAGCCATTTGATAGCAAAGACAGGATCCCAGGTTGAAAGTGAAAGGGTCAAAGGGGACCTAACTGCCCAACTAGTTCTTCCAATCAAAAACAACCTTTTCTATCCCTTTATCTGTGCCTTCCCTACCCACCCCATTCCAAACCTACCAAGCTGAGGCATAAATGAGAAACACTGACAGGCCAAGGACACACGAAAACGAAATGCTGTTTAAGAGATGGTGGCCAGTGCTGAGTAGCCTAAGAAAGAGAGACTCTGGAAATTAACGTGGAATTTGACTCTTCTTAATGTAATTAGACATATCTGGGTTTCTAAACTACACTTTGGACAAGTGCAGAAATCTCCAGTGAAGAAATTCATCACAACATGTTTAGCTTATTTTGTCTTCTTGAGCTTCCCTTGTGGCTCAGCTGGTAAAGATTCACCAGTTCGATTGAATCACTTCCAACTTTAGTAAAGAACACTCTGCTCCCATTTAAAGACTTAAATTCATACACTGCATTAAGGGATTGATTTTTGGTTTTGATTTTCCTACTGTGGAGGCCAACGATTAGACAGGAAATAAACCACCTTATAAAGGCCGGTCTTAAAAACTGCAACTTAACAAAGAGATGGTAAAGGTAAAACATCATACCCACATGATGTTTCTGCTTGAAGCCAGCGTGGATACCACTCATTACTTCTTTATCTTACTCAGTAGTATTAAGAAGGGTGCCTACAACAGAGGGCAAAGAGCACTGGAGCCCTTTGTCTTGCAACAGGTACTTATTCCATTTCAGAATCGAAGCATTAGAATAAATGTTTTTAGTCAACCGTCTGTTTACTGGATGCTCTTTCTAGACCACGCGCAGTTCATAGCATGAACACAAAGACTCCACCTTTTATGGAGTTTGCGTGCTGGTGGCTCAGGTCCTACGACAGCTCCTGTAGATGCCTGACTGATGTTGGGTCTCCTTTCACAGTGGAGTGCAGAGCTATTCTGAACACTCTATTCTGAACACTCACAAGCTCTCTCTCACCTGCTCCAAGGCCATTCTGCACTGACTCTGACCTGTATCCACCCACCCCACCCCCCGCCACTGTCCCCACCCCCGCCCGGTCCATCTTCTTCTGGCGCTCACTGTTTCTTAACCCTGGAATCCAGCATTGCTTGTCCCATGGCCCAGGGAGCCTCTTCTCCAGAAGACACATTCTTTTAGAAATAAGCAACCTAAACACAAACCTCAAATCCTTCCCACAGATCCACTCCATGAGATTTAAAAGAGATTTTGAAGTTAGATCTGGATTCAAATGCAAACTCAGCTACTTTACTTTCTAGTTTTTTATCCTTTGGGAAAGCTATTTAACTTTACTGAGCTTACTTCTTCTTCAGAAAGGATAATAATACCAACCTCATACTTATGTTGTGAGAACTGAAGATAATATTTATATGCATTTAGAATAGTTCCTGTCACTTAGAATTCTCTCAGTTAGTAATGTTACTATTAACAGGCAATTTTAATTTAGAGAGACCAATTCATTTACACTGACTGGTCTTGTAATCTGGATAAGTCATTTTCACAATATTATAGAGACATTTTTGGTCAACGTGCAACTTTCATCATGGGTGCTGGTCAGGAAGGATATTCATTTACTTATTATGTAATAAATATACATTTTTATGTGTAAACTATTGTGATTTGGGCTAGAATTTAAGATCTACATATATAAAGCATGTATTCTATGCCAGGTATTGTATAACACATTACATCCATCAGTTCACTTAAATCCCACAGGCCATGATCATTCCTATTTTGCAGATAAGCAAACTGAGACTTAAAGAGATTAGAGAACTCACCCAAAACCAGCCCATTGGCTGGAAGTTAGAGTTTTAGTCCACAACTACCTGACTGCCCAGCAGAGGGACAGATTAATCATGGCAAAATTGCAAGTTTACATTCTTTAGCTCATGATCTGAGCAAATTCAACCCAAAAAAATGGATATTGAGAGAAGTTCCAATTGTAGCCTAAATCCACAGGCCTCAATTTGAAGGAAACTGAGCTGAATTGCAAAAACATGAGGTTCTAACCAGGAGAAAATTCTATTTCAAACTGAAAGGCAAATAGCTTTAGATTCTTTCAGACCACATCACTCTAAGACCTGTGTTTATGATGTAGGTAAGGGTGGAAGGAGCTGGGAGATATGAATCTGCCGATAAAAACGACCTCTAGCTGTTCTTCAATAAGCCACAGATTTAGGCTCCGGTATTCGCCGCAGCTGTTGGCAGAAGGCAAAATGTTCTTTTACAGGCTGTTTGCTAGATGTGAATCAAAGTGACTTAGACTCAAGGCTGTCCCCTGGAGAAAGCAGAGGATGGTGAAGAGCCACAAAGCCATCTCATATTATCAAAGGCCACATGTGTTTCCCATTTAGAAGCAGGCCAGACAAGTAACACAAGGTAGAGTTGTTCTCTTGGGTTGTGGGATCTTGTCTGGCCTCCAGAAAGCTCTCATCCCCCCTGCCCTGATTCTATAGGGTCTCTTGGATGCTCTCAGCCTGTGCCTTAACCAATCCTTTTATCTGGAACTCACCTCGGCTACTTGCCATCTCCCTAAATAGTAGACTCGACTCTTCCGCTAAACTCTCCTTTAGAGAGAATTCTTCCTGCTTCTCTAGCAACTCCCTGGCACGAACTCCTTCCTAATTAATGGTCTCTGGTTTTAAACTCTCTTTTGTCACTTACGGGCCCTTGTATGACTCTGGCAAGTCTGGCTTTCCACTGTGTTTTAAGACACCGTCTCTGGCCTCAGTTCCAGACCCAACCTGGATCATCTCTTCAGTTGAAGTTATAGAAACAGGAGAAATGTTTGAAGAAACACAGATGTACTATAATACCTGTAGGAAAGAGGGTCCAAGGAGCCCATGCCCATTGTCTTTAGATAAGTTAAAGGCTACTGAATGGAAGAAAGTCTAGACTTCTCCAGTGGCTCACAGTAAAGAATCTACCTGCAATGTAGGAGACTGGGTTCAATCTCTGGATCAGGAAGATTCCCCTGGAGGAGGCCATGGCAACCCACTCCAGTATTCTTCCCTGGAGAATCCCATGGACAGAGGAGCCGGGCGGACTACAGCCCATAGGGTTGCAAGGGGTTAGAGATGACTGAAGCGACTCAGCAGGCACGCACGTGGCTGTGGACGGAAACAATGGGGGAAACAGCCCTTTACTCAACATAGAGAATTTTCTAGTAATTATGGTTGTCCGGCAGTGGAATATGCTGCCGCTGTAAGTAATGTTTCCCTATAGCTAAAGATATTCGAGCAAATATTTGATGACCACTTCTGGGGAATGTTGTAGAAGAGATTGAAGAATCAAATAAGAACTGGTCTAAGTACAACTAAGTCCCCATCAACCCTTGCAATACTGTGATTTTAGATACTGAAATTGTTCTTTTCAGCTAACAGGTAACAGTACAATTCAATAAAACCCCTTATTGGTGCAACATTTCATAAATTAATCTTTTTTTTGTTCTTTTTATGAAGAGGGTTCAGCATGCTGGGGAGTGCCGCTCATTTCCAGGGCAGTTGCTATTGTGAGGAGGGTGGAAACTCACATTGCTCTCCCAGACACAAACAAGTGCTTTCAGTGCCCTTTTCAAGAAGGATGAGGCGAAGGAGTCCCACAAGGGCGCTCTGTTAGAATCTCAGGAGAGAGTTCTGAGCATCAGACCCTGAATCCTGGCTATTGTGGGAGACGGCAGTTTGTTTGTTGCCTGGTTCCCACCTACGGTGGAAAATGTTTTTGATTTCAAGTTACCATCACTTAAAATGTCAAAACTATCTTCGCAGCACATAACCTGAGGCTATATTCAGAAACCAAATGAAATTCCACGGAAGCCACTCACACCGCTCAGTGGATGGTGAAGCCTCCCTTAAACAAATGTTCCTTGCTCAGGGAATTTAGAACACAAGTAGAAACACTTCTCTTAAGTTAGTCACTCAACTTTACTGCCTGCTCTCTGCCTCAGACACCAAAGAGGCCACGTGGCATTCCAACACCTTCAGCTTTAAGATGCTTATAATGATTCTTTAAGCTGTTATTTTACGGCAAAGGTTTTTATTACTAGAGTATCTCCCTAAAGAACTGCGCCACTTCCATTTGATGGAATATTACACAGGCATTAAACACTGTGTTCCAGACTTCTCTCACAGTCCAGTGGTCAAGACTTCATTCTTCCAGTGCAGGGGGCGTGGGTTCAATCCTTGCCCGGGGAACTAAGAATCCACATGATGCATGGCATGGCCAAAAGACAAAGAGAAGAAACATCATGTTCATAAAGAGTTTATAATGACATGGAACTACACTAATGTTATCTTTGTCAAGCAGATAAAAACCAATGATGTATATTTACTAAGGAATAAAATCTATGCATTAAAGACAGATTTCTGGTCAAGATGCCATGGTAAGTCCATTCATCATGGCCTGTGCTCTAAATGTATAAAATGATTAATAAAATATAAGAAAGGAAAATCAAGAAGGCAAAGATGCTTAAAAAACAAGATAAAGACATTTGTATATCTGTGGTCTACAGATGGGGCAGAAATGCAAAATGCAGTCCTAGGAGGGACTGAAATCATAGGTCTGGTGGGATCTGGGTTCAGCAGCAGTAGGTAGAGGTTTGTCTCCTAAGGGGTACAGGGGGATGGGATCACAAGTCAGGCTCACTGCTGGTGTCAGGGATGGACTAGAGTGGCTTCTCTCAATCTCTTCACTCCAGAGGAGGCACAAAAGGAACAGTTCAAGCTAAACTCTGGAGCAAATGCATATCCACAAATGTGAGTCCAAGAAGGTTGGAAGAAGCAGCTGCCAATTCACCTACCCTCTGCCCCTGCAATGGAGCCACAACACTGCCAACATCACCCAGGGTTCTAGGGCTGTCATAACGAAGTATCACCCGGGGTGGCTTAAACCAACAGAAATGTATTCTCGCACAGTGTTGGAGGCTAGACGTCCAAAGTGTCAGCAGAGTCTGCTGCCTCTGAAAGCCCTGGGGAAGACTCTTTCCTCACCTCCTCTAGCTTCCAGTGGCTCCCGAAGTCCCTTGGTTTATGGTGGTATAACTCCACTCTCTGCCTCCATCTTCACATAATTATTTTCTCTTGTGAGTGTCTCTGTGTCTAAATCTGCCTCTCTCTAACAAAACATCAGCTACTAGATGACCTCATCTTGATTACATCTGCAAAGACCTTATTTCCAAGTAAGATCACACTCACAGGAACCAGGGTTAGGATTCCAACATATCTTCTTAGGGCACATGGTTTTACTCACAAAACACCATGAGGCAGGAATCCATGCAACTGCCTTCATCAGGCCTGGCTATGGCTGGGGGACTCAAAGAAATGAATGAAGCAAACTGCAAAACCACGAGAGAGAAATAAACCAAACTAAAATCCCCTCTACTCAGAAAGAGCACAGAAAAAGATTTTTCAAAGTGCGTGGGGAAATATAGTGCCAAAAATGATAGCCAACAGATAAATAACTTGAATACAAATGTACTCCAATATGAAAATGATTTTATAGAAATATCAAAGACTTTAAATTGAAGTACATTAGAGAAGAAAATGGATGCCAACATGTCCATTAAAAACTATAAGGACCCAAGAAGCAGCCGGAAATCAAAAAAGAGTAAGAAGCTATGAAGAAGGACCACTGAAGCCTAAAATAAATGAAAATTGTGGTCATTGAAATAAGAATGCCATCACAGGATAAGCCTTGGACTGTTCCTAGTTGAAGAGAGAATTCATTCATTAGAGACGGTCTTGAGCGAGTCACCCAGAAGATGACACAGAAAGACAAAATGTTTTCTTTTTTTTAAATTAGGACAACTAAGAGCTTTTGAAAAGAGAATGAGAGTCTCCAGTATTTAACAGCAGTCCCCAAAGGAGGGGCTTCCCAGGCAGCTCAAACTGTAAACAATCTGCCTGCAATGCTGGAGACCTGGGCTTGATCCCTGTGCCAGGAAGATCCCCTAGAGAAGGGCATGGCAACCTACTCCGGTATTCTTGCCTGGAGAATCCCATGGACAGAGAAGCCTGGCAGGGTCCAGCCCATCGGGTTGCACAGAGTTGGACACGACTGAGCGACTTTCACTTCACTTCACCTCCACAAAGTAGAGACCACAGGCACTGGCAAAGAAGCAACATCTGAAATGACATTTGCTGAGAACCTCAAAGTGAAACAAGGTGAGTTCTCAGAGCAGTAATGCCTTCTGATAACATAAAAATAAATCCAGACTGGCAGGACATTAAGGATCAGGGAATCATCTCAAAAGGGGCAGAGAGAAGATACGGAGTACACCCTGATTATTTAACTTCTATGCAGAGTACGTCATGAGAAACGCTGGACTGGAAGAAACACTGGACTGGAAGAAACACAAGCTGGAATCAAGATTGCCAGGAGAGATATCAGTAACCTCAGATATGCAGATGACACCACCCTTATGGCAGAAAGTGAAGAGGAACTAAAAAGCCTATTGATGAAAGTGAAAGAGGAGAGTGAAAAAGTTGGCTTTAAGCTCAACATTCAGAAAACGAAGATCATGGCATCCGGTCCCATCACTTCATGGTAAATAGATGGGGAAACAGTGGACAGTGTCAGACTTGATTTTGGGGGGCTCCAAAATCACTGCAGATGGTGACTGCAGCCATGAAATTAAAAGATGCTTACTCCTTGGAAGGAAATCTATGACCAACCTAGATAGTATATTCAAAAGCAGAGACATTACTTTGCCTACTAAGGTCTGTCTAGTCAAGGCTATGGTTTTTCCTGTGGTCATGTATGGATGTGAGAGTTGGACTGTGAAGAAGGCTGAGCGCCGAAGAATTAATGCTTTTGAACTGTGTTGTTGGAGAAGACTCTTGAGAGTCCCTTGGACTGCAAGGAGATCCAACCAGTCCATTCTGAAGGAGATCAGCCCTGGGATTTCTTTGGAAGGAATGATGCTAAAGCTGAAACTCCAGTACTTTGACCACCTCATGCGAAGAGTTGACTCATTGGAAAAGACTCTGATGCTGGGAGGGGTTGGGGGCAGGAGGAGAAGGGGACGACAGAGGATGAGATGGCTGGATGGCATCACTGACTCGATGGGCGTGAGTCTGAGTGAACTCCAGGAGGTGGTGATGGACAGGGAGGCCTGGCGTGCTGGGATTAATGGGGGTCCCAAAGAGTTGGACAGGACTGAGCGACTGAACTGAACTGAACTGAACTGAACACACAAATGAGCAAGAACTTGCCCTCTAGAGGGCTTCCAAGCAAGCAGCGTAGATGGCGCGGAACAGAGCAGTGGCACCCACAAAGCGCTGAGGGTGGGGGAAGCACTGGTCCAGATAGGAGAGACTTCCTGTGGTCCGGCGTCTAGGAGCCCACCTGCCAATGCCGGGGACATGGGTCTGATCCCTGGTCCGGAAGGATTCCACACGTTGCGGAGCAACTGAGCCCATGCGCCACAACTACCACGCCCACACCCTGCAGTTAATTACTGAGGCCCGCACACCCTAGAGCCTGTGCTCTGCACCAAGAGAAGCCCCCCTGCTCGCTGCAACTAGAGGAAACACAGCACAGCAACGGAGACCCAGTGCAGCCACAAATAAATGGAGGGAAAAAAATCCAGACAGCAGTGTAATGGTGGAAGGTTGAAAAATGGTTGGCTTCTGGAAATATTATGAAGGTAGAGATAAGCAGTCTGTTGATCATTACCTATAAGCTGAGAGAGAGACTAAATTCTACACTTGATTTTCACCCACCCCTCCAGGACATGACCAGTGTTTCTCCGTGTCTTCCTAATCCGCAAGCCACGCTCTAGGCAGAGCGGCCCTTTCTATGGTCCTCCGGGAGGCAGAGCTCGGCTGCCCCTCACCCAGTCCTCATGGCTGAGAGAGCCTGAGAAACGAACTTGGAGGAAAAAAAAACAAGCCTTAAAAAGGTTCAAACTCTGACTTGTGTAACACCATCTGCCAAATATAAAGACAAGCATGAGAGAAGCTATTTCTATCTCTTCGATTGCTTTTACTTAAACGCACAGAGGTCCTGGAGGAGAAATGCTACCTGAAGCGCCCTGTATAATCTCTGTCTCTCCCGTCTCCACTGCCTGCATGATAATCAAACATTTGCCAAGAGGAAGGAGAGCACCGTGCAACAAGATACAATGTACTCTTTGAAAACTCTATCCCCTGCCCACGACCCTCTGAAGGATGCAACTGCAGACAACTGCTTTATCAAGGCGCTTCATAGGCAGTAATTACTCTAGCATTAGAGATTAAAAACAAAAACTAGCTACATCCCTATCTGGTTTTTGGTTCTCACAGTTTCTTTTTTCCTTAGTAAACACCGTGGTTAACTGAGGAAGGGAACGTTTCATTTCAAATCCTAACCAGACCTCAGTACTTGGAACTAAAGTTATAGTCTAAAGAAAAAGAAAAAAAATTCACATTATCATTTTATATCTTTTTCATTTGAAAGCATGTTCTAAAATGGATAAACTAGCCAAACAGTTTAATATTTCAGAGGGAAAAAGAAAAAAAAAGACAAAGAGCCATTTTAGATAAGGGGGAGGGGAGAATACTTACTATAGGTTGTTGGCAGGCAGCCACGCTGTGCACGTTTTTACATTTTTAAACAGTACTTACCCAATGCTCTCCTTAATCCCATTAAATGAAAACTTTCTCTAATTTTAAAATTAAATTTCCTGTATTTCCTGATAGGTTTCCAAGTTCTTCTCCCTCCCTCCTCGTCTCTGAGTCCCAGGGTATTTCTACAAGAAGAGGGGTATTAGCCTCCTGGACAGATTCCACTTGGCATAATTGCCCTTGGCGTCGCTTTACCCCCTTGGGGTTTTCCACTGGGCACAGACTGTTCCCTTACTTCCTGTCCGGAAGTAGGGGAAGTATTGCCCTAAAGCTGCAGCTATGAGGCTGTGACCATTCCCCCCGCCACTGGGGGGCGTGCTTCAGACACGTACTAGTCAATAATACAAGCATTGTACTCCAAACTTCTTTAATCCCTCACTCGAAACATAAATAGATTTTGAGCACACAACTTCAACATGTATATATTTATTTATAAACTACATCCTTCTGAACTACATCGTATACAAATAAGTTGCATGTTTTTGCTCAGTGGCTTCAGTCGTGTCTGACTCTTTGCTACCCTATGGACCGCCAGGCTCCTTTATCCATGGGCTTCTCCAAGCAAGAATATTGGAGTGGGTTGCCGTTCTGCCTCTAGGGCATCTTCCCGACCTAGGGATCTAACCGCCTCTCTATGTCTCTTGTATTGGCAATCAGGTTCTTTACCACTAGTGCCACTTGGGAAGCTCCCATAAGTTGTATGATTCTATAAAGTATAATGAAAAACAGAAATTAAATAGTATTTTAATATGTTTTATTTTAATAATAGGACAAATTATTATTAATAATATTTTAATGCAAGCAAAGGGAGTGAGAATCTGACACTACTTTTTAAAATTTTGCTGATACTGCAATTCAATGATGTGTTTGTCAGTTCTGGGTATTTGGGTTCCTAATTTATTGCTGAAAATGATGCCTCCTAAAGATACATATATCCCAGTGGAAAAAGGGCATCACTGACTATACTTGTATAACCATGACTATTATTTATGGTATTAATTATACAAAGGTTTTGCTTGAAATTCAGCTAGTAAGTTTCCATCTTCCCTGATGCCACTCATTTTTGTTTGCAAACTAATTGGAAAATACTTCATTTTTATGTTTCACAAATGGGTTTAAAACCCACTGAAACTCTAGACTTTCAAGCAGGTTAGAAAACTCTGTTATAAATGTTGTTTAATAGGCACGTATAAGAATTTTTGTAGACAAAACATATAATCATTTTGGAGACAAAAACATACCAAAAACAATCTAGTTTCTAAACTTGCATCTTTAAAACACTCCATGGTAAGAATTTATTTTGAAAATAGGTTATTTCTTATTTACTTTCAAAATAAATAACACTTATTTAAAGGGTCATATCAAATATATTTCCAAAAATATCTCTTTGGTAGCATTTTAGTGAGGGCCACTTGATATAAATTTGAAACTCATATGACTTTGTAAAAACAAACAAAACAAATCAAACAGCAATTTATCTTTATAATTGATAACAAAAAATTTGTAATATGATAATTGTTGAAACTCTGCAGTACAAAATATGGGCATTCATCATCTCAATAAAAAATGTTAAATTTCTACTGTATTGTATTAGTCAAGGTTTTCCAGAGAACTAACAAAATACATTGAGAGAAAGAGATTTATTTTAAGAAAATGGCTCACACAATTTGTGGACCCTGATTATTTAGCTTATATGCAGAGTACATCATGAGAAACACTGGGCTGGAAGAAGCACAAGCTAGAATCAAGATTGCTGGGAGAAATATCAGTAACCTCAGATATGCAGATGACACCACCCTTATGGCAGAAAGTGAAGAGGAACTAAAAGCCTCTTGATGAAAGTGAAAGAGGAAAGTGAAAAAGTTGGCTTAAAGCTCAACATTCAGAAAACGAAGATCATGGCATCCGGTCCCATCACTTCATGGGAAATAGATGGGGAAACAGTGAAAACAGTGGTGGACTTTAATTTTGGGCTCCAAAATCACTGCAGATGGTGATTGTAGCCATGAGATTAAAAGACGCTTACTCCTTGGAAGAAAAGTTATGACCAACCTAGATAGCATATTGAAAAGCAGAGACATTACTTTGCCAACAAAGGTCTGTCTAGTCAAGGCTATGGTTTTTCCTGTGGTCATGTATGGGTGTGAGAGTTGGACCGTGAAGAAGGCTGAGCGCCGAAGAATTAATGCTTTTGAACTGTGTTGTTGGAGAAGACTCTTGAGAGTCCCTTGGACTGCAAGGAGATCCAACCAGTCCATCCTAAAGGAGATCAGTCCTGGGTGTTCTTTGGAAGTACTGATGCTAAAGCTGAAACTCCAGTACTTTGACCACCTCATGCGAAGAGTTGACTCATTGGAAAAGACTCTGATGCTGGGAGGGATTGGGGGCAGGAGGAGAAGGGGACAACAGAGGATGAGATGGCTGGATGGCATCACCAACTCGATGGACATGAGTTTGGGTGAACTCTGGGAGTTGGTGATGGACAGGGAGGCCTCGCGTGCTGCGATTCACAGGGTCGCAAAGAGTGGGACTGAACTGAACTGAACTGAACCAATGCTGGGAAAGACTGAAGGCAGGAGGAGAAGGGGACGACAGAAGATGAGATGGTTGGATGGCTTCGCTGACCCAATGGACATGAGTTTCAGCAAGCTCCAGGAGTCGGTGAAGGACAGGGAAGCCTGGTGTGTTGCAGTCCATGGGGTCACAAAGAGTCAGACATGACTGAGTGAATTGAGCTGAACTGAACTGAATTTATGGAGGCTGGCAAATCTAAGATTCATAGAACAGGCACCAGCCTGGGAATTTAGATAAGGGCTGATGTTCAGTCCTGAGTCTGAATTCTACAGTCCATTAGGTCTGAAACTCATGCAGCTTCCTCGACTAGAGTCTTGAGGTAGAATGCCTTCTTTAGAAAACCTCAGTCACGGTTCTTAAAGCCTTCTACTAATTGGATGAGACCCACCCACATTATGGAGGGTGATCTTGTTTACTTGAAGTCTGTTGCTTTAAATATTAATCACTACTTTAAAAATGATGTTCATAGCAACATCTATACAGGTGTTTTGACCACAGAACTGGGCATCATGTTCTAACCAAGTTGACACACAAAATTCATATTATATGTATAGAAGTCATTTTATTTTCTATAAATGCATGTATATGTACATGTAACTTTATTAAATTAAATACTTTGATGCAACTCCCCATTAATGTGAATTCTGTGGCCATACACGGGGAGCAAATAAAAGTCACCTGTCTGTATGCACTGACAGGTTCCCACCATGACTGCCATCTGTGACTCATGAAACGAGACTCTATGACCTAAGCGAGCAGTGCCAGCCCATGTATTAAATGTAAGGAAAGCTTTCTTTCCACCTTAATTTTTCAGATATAAAAATGTAAACAAAAATCGAACTGTTTTCTTACTACATGTCCATCTGGAATGCACTGGTCTGAAGCTTTAGGAACTTATAATGAAGAACATCTCAGAGCAATAATTTTTAGGAGACAAAAAGATCACCTAGAAATTGTGTTAATAGTACATACTTCTAGGTGATAGCCCCTGTAATCTTTACTCAATAGAACTAGGATAAAACCCAAGGATCTGTGCTTTTAACCATCATCCCAGAGATTCTGATGTAAGGGTTCACTGCAGGCATCACCACTGGCCTGCGTTGTCACAGACCAAACACTCAACTCCAAGCACTGGTTGAGCGTCCACTGAGGACCAGCTACTCTACCCAAGAATACTATGTGTTCCTTTTCCTCCAAAGGCACAGACTGGGACTAGCCTCAAGTCTACTGGATTCTTGTCTTTTGAAAAGTACAAGCTGTTATTATCAAAGCCAGTAAATATATTTTGTATGTAAGTCTGTAAGGTGGCAATTGTTTGGTAAAAATATTTCTCACTTCTGCACCCTTAGATGCAGAAGAGGGTCAGAGAAGTTACCCTGACTGAGGACTTGGAAGAACTCAGCTTACAGTTACAGCTCTGCCACCGACCAGCAATATGACCTTGAACAAGTTATTAAATCTTTCTATATCTCAGCTTCCCTAAACATAAAGTGAGGGGGTTGGAGTATATTATTTGTACTAATCAAACATGCTATGACTCTGCCTGCACCTGGGAAATAAAAGCAGATCTTTCTTTCTAACAAAAGGAAGGTGCATATTCAAATAATCAAAAGAGATAGATGTCTTCAGTACTTTTCGTTCACTCAATTAAAGTTCATCTGGTTGATATAAATGAACCAAGCCAGTGAGGCAGGTCTGTCCTATTTCCGTAGTGGCCCCACTCTCCAGAGATCAACCATATCTCAACCAAGTCAAAGAAGGATAAAGCGGAAAAATGAAAATGACCCCAGACCAATCTAATCTGCCAGCCTTAGGCACATGTGATTTTTTTTCTGAGTATGCCCCATGCCAAAATAAATAAACTGTATCAATTCCATGGAACGGGTGGGAGGTAGAAAAAAATCACCCAAACTAGTTGTTTAATATCCTAGCAATAAAGCAAACCACTCATATATTAAATTTATTTTTAATAAAAATAATATTCCACAAATGGACTCATTTTACTACTGTGCACATGCATTTTAACTTTCCTCCTCTTATCTGCATAATGATATAAAACTCTCCATATAGATAAGGATTGAGCAGACAGTTTCTGCATTCATAAGCTGTAGTCCAGAGCAAAACTGTAAAGTACGCGATTTGTCTCCAACAGCACTCCATTTTTCATCACTTCCAACAGTCACTATTACGATTCAAAGAAATGTAACATGTCTGATTAGTCCTTTAGATTATTTGAGGCAGTTTCATATAAATCATTTTACGAGGTCCTCAACCGCCCTGAGGGTTATACAGAGGCGACAGTATCTCCACCTTACAGATAGGAAAACTAAGTCTCAGAGAAGTGAAGTGTCTTACTAAAGTTTCCTAGGAAAAAGCAGTAATTTGTGCCTTGCACACAGGTTCCCTGGCTCCAAGATTTAAGGGGGTCCCGTGATGATGGTGCTCAGGCCAATGAGTGCACCCACCTGTCCCCTGAAGCTTTTCTCCAGGTGAGGGACCATCCTTCCACATCATCTCCCCTTTGACCCATTCCTTAGGGGCCTTCTTTCTCAAGCCATGTATCTAAGTGAATTCTTACTAAAATGTTAATGAACGCCACTGAGTTTGTATTTTCCTCCAAACCAGCTTGTGCAAACCAAAAAAAAAAAAAAAAAAAGTCACACATTTCTAAGATAAAACAAGACCCCAAAGATCCAAACAAGGCCATGAAGAGGCCACAACCTCCGAATCCACCCCCAACCTTTCAGAATATGCTAAGTGAAGTGAGTGAAGTCAACTCTTTGCGATCCCATGGACTGTAGTGTACCAGGCTTCTCTGTCCATGGGATTTTCCAGGCAAGAGTACTGGAGTGGGTTGCCATTTCCTTCTCCAGGGGATCTTCCTGACCCAGGGATCAAACCCAGGTCTCCTGCACTGCAGGCAGACGCTTTACCCTCTGAGCCACCAGGGGATTGTGTTAGCTAAAGCTCTCCTTTAATCAGTTTTCTGGAAACAGCAAGTCTGGCTCTCAAAGTGATATCTTTGACTCCAATATAGGCCCAAGATTCTGGACCCAATGAAATGAGCTATCAGATACAAAATTAGCCTCGTGGGGTTAACATCAGACCTGGTCAAAGCCCCAGTCCTCAGTGCTCTCATTAACTATGTCTCTGCAGAGAAAAATAAACAAAGATGCTTTTAGCAATTCAGCCCAAATGCTGCTCTGAAGCCAGGAGTTGTTTACATTGAGAAGGAAAGATTGCTTCTACAGCACATCTGAGCAATTTCTCTTGTTCAAAGTACAACAGATTCAGAGTTGCAGCGTGTAGTAATTAGCATGCTCTTTTAATATGTGCTTTATTAAAAAAAAATCTCAGCAGTAGCAATTTTCTAACACAGGCCAATAAGTCTTTCTTCATAGGGAAAAATAATACAGATTTCCAGCTTTAATAAAGCTCTGAGAATTATTTACTGATATTTTTGGTAATGAAATTGTAATAGTAATTTGTTATCATGTAGTTCCTTTTGTATCAGCATAGGGAAAACCTAACATAGTGAAAACCTATTAAAACTGTGGCAGAACTTACATGTTCATTTATGAACCAGAGACACTTTTTCATGAAACAGGTCATGGAAACTCTTCACTGAAAGAAATATATAGCACAAAGCTAAGGCTCCAAGAGCTTAAATGATCCAAGATCACACAGTTAGTAAGAAAAAAAAAAGCTGGGATTTTGAGTCCAGATTTCTCAGTGCTGGCCTGACTCTCATTCTCTCCTGGCCCCCCTCCAAAAATGGCACACAGAGGTTATCACTGTGTGGTCAGTGGGCCTAGACTAATGTCAACTAATGATGCCTGAGGCAAAATGACAAGCCACAAAGGTCATCTTTTGTCTCTTTGCTCCTCAGTGCTCCCTTTCCTCTTGCCTCCAAGTTCTGTTCTGGAAGCTCTCCTGGGGTCTGTTCTGGAAGTTTGTCCAGGCTCTATTCTGGAAGTTCTTCTAGGTTCTTTCTAGAAGCTCCTCCAGATTCTGTTTTGGAAGTTCCTCCAGGATCAGCTCTGGTACTCTGAAGCCATGGGGAGATCCCACTAAAGCCAGCTCTCGAGGAGCATCTCTGGTGGACACACAGTGATCCAACGTGGAGCCAGGGACACATCCCAGGGCCCCCGCAGGACAGAGGTCCCAGTGCTCTTCCTCACACTTGCTTGAGCTCTGTTCCTTCTCCAGCATAGTGACTCTGCCAGGAATAACTCCACAATAGTACAAATCGCCCGACCACTGTCTACTCGGCCATCTTTCCACCAATTTCCTTCCAAAAACTGCTTAAAAGAGGGGGAAAAGTCTAACTTAACCACATTTCTTCTTTGTAGTCTCTCCTTCTCCTTTCTAGCCTCTCCTTTCTTGTCATTTATTACCCTCCTGTTAAAAATACAAGTGAAGGTGTCCACGATACATGAGCTTACATGCCATGAGATCTTCATTTATATTCTCTTTAGGAAGTATGCAGCACAAAGAAGAACGCAACTTAATGCTCCAGAACCTCTAAATCAGTGAAAAGAAAGAGAGGGGATGAGAGAGGAAGCTGAACGGGGAGCCGGAGAGCAGAGACAGAGGCAAAGGAGAAGGGAGTGGGCCGGAGAGCATCAGCCTTCATCCTGCAGTCCAAAATCACAGGACTTCACATCCTGCCAAGTAACCAACCCCCACTAGGGATATTAGTGAATCATGTGAATTTTACTACAAAATTCATGGGAAGCAGGGAGAGAGGTGGGAGGTGAGAGGTTAAAGAGTTTACATCACATGTCCCAGAGCCTACAACTTCATGCATTCAACACACCTCCTCTCCTAAGCCTCTCTGAGATACCATACTAGATAGGCAGATAGATAGGTAGGTAGGTAGGTAGATAAGAGATATAGATACATAGTACATAGATATATAGATACATATCTTTTCTGATCCCAGGATCCCTATCATCACCCCAGTCCTAGTATCTATCCTCCCCTTTACCCTAGCCTTTCCAAACATGTGTACCACACTACACAAACACTTAGGAAAGAGCCCTCCAAGATTCAATCTCCCTAGGAGGTCACAGGAGATCAAAAATGGCATTTTTGACATGGATGGACATAGAGACTATCATGCAGAACGAAGTAAGTCAGAAAGAGAAAAACAAAAATCATATATTAACACACACATGTGGGATCTAGAGTAATGGTACAGACGAACCAAAGCAAAAGCAGAAATAGAAACAGACATAGAGAACAAACATGGATACCAAGGCAGGTGGGGGAGATGGATTGATGGATTGGAAGATTCCGATGGACAAAAATACACTGCTATGTATTGAGTAGGTAACTAATGAGAACCTACTTTTTAGCACGGGGAGCTCTACTCAGTGCTCTGTGGGGACCTGAATGAGAAGCAAATTCAAGAAACAGGTGAGATATATATACAAACATATATATATATGTATATATATATATATGACATTCACTTTGCTATGCAGTAGAAACTAACAACATTATGAAGCAACTATACTTCAATTCTAAAAAATAATAAAACTAGCAATTTTCTCCTGTAACTGATAGATAGACAATAACCTAAGTGTTTAGGGAAGAGGCACAGAAACTTGCATTTTCAAGTACTTATGCTTAAATACTCTGGTGTCGTTAGATATGTCTGGCCCAATGGTAATACTTAAAGTTTCTATACTTGGTTAAACAGACACAATAAAGGACTGAAACCATCTACACTTTTCATTGCCCAAGTGAAATTTCCATCTCCACCCCTTTCGTGAGATGTGGAATATGCCTGCAACGAGAAAGTAAGTAGCATTAATTTAAAGGGTGTTGACATGACAAGAGAGGTCAGGAATGCACTGTGAGGTCCAGCCAGCCCCAGCCACCTTTTGAGGCTTCAAGATAATTCAGGACAGGCTTCCAATTAGATGTGAAATATTCCCTAAAAGAAATGAAAATGGATGGAGAACTGGGTAGGAAGGTGATGTCATATCAAAATCTACCCATTTCCAATGGCGAACAAGGGCGGGGGCGGGGTTTGCTGTTGCTGATGGCTCCAAATGGCAACTCATTCCCTCCTCCTAAAGAAGTTCTCTAATTGCTTGTGACCATCCTCCACGTCGACATTTGGCGGAGCCTGGGAAGCACGTAGAAGAAAGCACTGCAGTGTTGGCAGGCAGGGTGGGAGCTGAGTCCTCAGACACAGACGGAATGACCTAATTTGCAGAAGGCTTTGGTGGACAAGAATAAAGACTGGTTCTCTGAAAGCTGGGAAGGGACATTTAGCCTCGGAGAGTAAAGGTTATTTTATCAGGAAATAAATCAGAGGTCTGTACCATGACCACTTTTTTCCAGGCACATCTTGGTGATGAGGGTGTGGATTCAGACCACAGGAATCCCAAAACCACCCGTCCTCCCCATCAGCTCTCTGGGACACCAGGCGCATGGCTGGTGAGAGCCCCAGACAGCGGCGTTCTTGAGTCTTCGCTTTGTGTCTTTCTGAGTGTGTGTGGTTTCTTTCACTTGTGTTTGTATCTGGCATTTGTTTTTTTGTTTGTTTGTTTATTTGTTTGGACAGTCCCATTTGGAGGCTGGTGGTTGCTGTCCTTCCCTCTGTGGGAAGTGGCTGCCAAGGAACCGAGTGTCTGCCATGCCCGGCTTCAGCCCCTCTGGCCAGCTGCCAGGCCTGAGGTGCCGGCTGGCGCTTCTGCTGGACTGGCTCATAAGATGCAAAATTCCAGTGGGCATCAGGGAAGCAAGGAGAGGAGCACTTTGGGTCAGGAGTGAGGCAGGATTCTTCCAACCTGTCAGGCAGTCCCCAGGGAGTGGCAAGTGTCTGTCACAGAGATGTCCATTCAGAGTGAAAATACTGAAGCTAATGAAAATACACAAAGGCAGCGGATACCACACACTTGTGGCCGATCAATATGTCCTGTTGAATAAAAGTAACACATGCTCTTTTTTTTTCCACTGAATAAGTTGTAAACTTTATTTTTTTCAATTATGAAAGTATTAAAACACATGAACAGGAGACTTGAAAAATATAGAACAAAATTACATATAGGTCCACTATGATATTAGTTGCTCAGGTGTGTTCAGCTCTGCAACCCCATGGACTGTAGCCCACCAGATTCCTCTGTCTATGGGATCTCCAGGCAAGAATACTGGAGTGGGTTGCCATTCCTTTCTCCAGGGGATCTTCCTGACCCAGGGATCAAACCCAGGTCTCCTGCGTTGCAGGCAGATTCTTTACTGTCTGAGCTACCAGGAAAGCCCAGTTCCACTATGCATTACAATTAATTTTTTAAGTAGATAAATTAAGATTTTTAGTTGGAGTTTAAGTATCAAACTCTCAAAAATTAATAGAATGAATAGACAGAAAAGTAGAAGGATATAGTAGGCCTGAAAACCTCTATGAAGTAATTCAACACAGTTAAGATTTATACAATTTTCACATAAAAGCAAGGTACAAATTCTAGTCAAGTTCCCACAGACTATAAACCAGGAGACACTGGGACATATCCAGGCGCATAAAACAAGGTACAGAAATTTCATGGTCTAAAGGTATTGAAATCATACGGAGTCTGTTCTCTTATCACTGGTAACACATGTTCTTACGATGGGGAAGGGGAAGTAGAGCTTGGGGTCCTAGTGGACACCTACGAAACAACAAAAAGGAGGGACGCAATTGCTGAGACAGTTGGACAACTCCCCTCCTGTGGCCCGGAGGTGTGTCCCACCTCAAAACCTGAAATAAACTTGAACACCCCACCTTCAGAGAAAGAAGATGGAGTTATTTTTTTTTTTAAATAACACAGGCTCTCACTTTGAAGCTATTTCAAAAGCCTAAGATATAATTTAGTTTTGAGGGGGGGAGAGCTGCGAGAAAGGAAAAGAAGTAAAAACACAAGTTGTAAAAAATAAAATAAAAGTAAAGTCCTAGAATTAAACTTTGCAACCAAAACATAGGCCTTCGGATTTCTCATCAATCACGGCTCTGTGTTGCTGTTTTGGTGAATAGATTTCTGAATTTTATTTTGAATGGTATAATTTTCAGATTAAGATGTTAAAAGAAGAACAGGCTCAAAAGGGAAAAAAAAAAAAAAAAAAAGGAAACGACTCCATGCAACTACTTCATACAAGTGAGGGCGTGGACACGGATGTGCCTAAAAGAATGTTTCTTCTAACTTTCCACTATCTCCCAGCTCTTTGCGCTGAGGTCTGTAAATTCACTCTGCTCAGAGAGCTGGGCCTGTCTGCATATTATCAGAGATAACATCAGGTCAGCACTTCAGTGACCAAAACCCTGTTTTCAGAGACTTAACTCAGGTATAAAATGTGTTTGGGGCTCCAATGTGGCAGATAACATCTCAAACCAGCAGTTAATTCTCTAACATGTGTTTCAAGGGCAAACATCTTCTAACTGCTTATTTTCTGATCCCATAGTGCAAATAAACACAAAGTCATACATTAAAATTATCCATAGCAAGTCTCACAGTCAGCAGGCCCTAACTAATTGGATCCTGAGAAAGTAGTATGTGGAAAAATGCTACTTTTCAAACGGGACATTCTTAGTAGGGAAATATTCAACATCGAGAGCAGGGTGATAGGGGAAGGGGAAAGCTGTTATTATGGAAAATTCCTTGGAGTGTGTGTTTGGAGTATCAAAAAGAAATCTGAAAGGAAAAGGAGCAAATAATTTCTTCATTAATTCTCCTCTAAAAGCTCTGAGAAGGAAATGGCAACCCACTCCAGTACTGTTGCTTGGAAAATCCCATGAACGGAGGAGCGAGGTAGGCTACAGACCATGGGGTTGAAAAGAGTCAGACACAACTGAGCGACTTCACGTTCACTTTTACTTTCACGAGCGCTGAGAGCTTCCCAGGTGGCGAGAGTGGTAAAGAACCTGCCCACCAATGCAGGAGACATAAGAGACATCAGTTCGAACCCTGGGTCAGGAAGAGACATGGGTTCAAACCTTGGGTCGGGAAGATTCCCTGGAGGAAGGCGTGGCAACCCACTCCAGTATTCTTGCCTGGAGAATCTCATGGACAGAGGAGTCTGGCAGACTAGAGTCCATAGGGTCGAAAAGAGTAGGACATGACTAAAGCGATTTAGCATGCATCCAAGCAAAAGGTCTGTAGGATGTTTGTATTCATGTCTAGAGCTGTCTCTTTTTCCTTTTATTCTTCCAGTTTTGAGATATAATTGGCATTAATATGTTTGCGTGGTGAAATAACTATACTTGTGATTATTTTGAAATGTATAGAAATATTGAATCACTATATAGTGTAACAGGAACTAACAGTGTTGTAGGTCAATTATACTTCAAAGATAAACAAGCTTATAGAAAAACAGATCAGATTTGTGATTACAGGGGTAGGGGGGTGGTGGGCAGGGAGGATTGGATGAAAGTGGTCAAAAGGTACAAACTTTCAGTTATAAGATAAATAAGTACTAGGAATGTAATGTACAACATGATAAAGATAGCTAACACTGCCATATGTCGGATATAAAGTTGTAAATAGGTATCTGATTTTTGAAGCACAAAATATGATATTATCATCATGCATTTCATCGCAGTTCCTACCAGGTGCCTGAGGAGGGGACAACTGGAGTCAAGCCCTCTTCTCCTCCCTTGGTGTTGCCCTCCCTGACTCAGACCTGGGGGTGGACGAACGTGGCTCCCCAAAAACCCTAGCTCTGCTGCTCCCCATTTCCCAGCATGGCAACTCCAAGCCAGATTCTTTCAGAGGCAAGTAGCAAAACTCAGACTCAAACCAGCTTTTGCAAAAGAAGGGATTTTGCCCCCTAGAATGCCAAGGGGTCCTCAGACCAGAAGCTTGGGAAGGCGGGGACAGGAGCAGTTCTGGGGGCTTCCAGGCCTCAATCTGAAATAGATTTTCCTTTTTTTTCTGTTTTGTTTTGGGGTTTGGGTTTTTGGGGGGGATTTTTTTTTTTTTTTTTCTGGCCACATGATATGTAAGATCTTAGTAATTCTTCTCTGACCAGGGGTAGAACCAGCGCCCTCTGCATTGAAACCTCAGAGTTTTGACCACGGGACCACAGATTTAGGCAAAGCTCTAAAGTGCATTTTCTTCACTTTCTGCTTCTATCTGCCATGGCTTTGTTCCTTCAGTCTGATTTTCTCAGGAGGGAGAAACCAAGGCCACCAGCAAGCAGCTCCTGGCTCACTTCTCCCTGTTTTGTCATGAGAGAGAAAAGGGTCCTTATTCTCTTAGTTTCAAGCTGCAAAATCCCAGAGGATGACTCTGGGCTTTGATCACATGGCCAGCCTTCGGCTACTCCCTGTGGCAGGAAGTGAGGCCGAGACACTGTGTTTGGGCTAGCTGTCTTTCCTAGGACAATTTCTGTGGTCAAGCACGTGGAGTCCAGTAAGAACATGCCAGCTCTCATCACAGGCAGATGTTTTAGGGTTGGGGGAGAAGGAAGCTGTTCCCCAAAACAATGAAGTGCTGTTATGTAGGGACAAAGTGGTGCCAAGAGGACAGATATCTTCAACATTATAGAACAGTGTTGGGGAGATAGTGCTTTTATAGATAAGATTTGCAGGACTGAGTAAAATATGTCATTTTCTGCTTTCACAGATTCTTCATCTCTCATCCTTCATGATATACATCAGTCCCTTCTTATACATACTACAATATTTAAAATGGGGCTTCCCTGGTGGCTCAGACAGTAAAGATCTTCCTGCAATGCAGGAGACCCAGGTTCGATCCCTGGGTTAGGAAGATGCCCTGGAGAAGGGAATGGCAACCTACTCCAGTATTCTTGCCTGGAGAATTCCACAGACAGAGGAGCCTAGTTAAAATAGATAACCAAGGAACTTCCCTGCCCATCCAGTGGTTAAGACTCTGAGCTTCCACTGCAGGGTGCATGGTTCGATCTCTGGTTGGGGAACTAAGATTTTGTAAGCTGCATGGATCTTTATTTCGGCACAGCCAAAATAAATAAATAAATATACACATACATACATAAAACAGATAAGAAACAAGGACCTACTGTATAGCACAAGGAACCCTACTCAATATTCTGTATAACCTACATGGGAAAAGAACTTGAAAAGCAATGGATATAAGTGTAACTGAATCACTTTGCTGTACACCTGAAACTAACACAACATTGTAAATCAACTATGCTCCAATGTAAAATAAAAATTTTATTAAAGTTAATCAATCCCTTCTTTCTATTTCATAAAGGCAAATGCATCTGTGTGAGGACACCACATCACGCAGTTCTAAAGACCTCCATTCCATTTGCATTCTGGAAGGCAGAACACAGAGCCAGCACACCCCTTGGCACTCTCTCCCTGCCTTGCACACGGTGCCTTCTCAATAAAGACTTGCTGCTCAGACTCATGAGTGAATGATCACGATACAAGTTTCTTTTTCAAATGCAACAGTGAAGTTATGAAACACATCAATCGTATACAAGCTCTTTATTTAAATTTATTTATTTTTAATTGAAGGATAACTGCTTTGCAATATTGTGTTGGTTTCTGCCATGTATCAACATGAATTAGCCATAGATTCATGTATGTCCCCTCCCTCCTCCGTCTCCCTCTCTAAAATACAAGTTCCTTAGCTTTCACTGAAGGCAAGCTATGTCATCAATGTAAATCCCAAATTACGCCATTTTTAAGATACAAAAATAATAATACCTTTCTCAGAGATTGTCCTGAGTATTAAACAAGATAATAAGCATGACAGTGAATACATGTTACTCAGAACATTCATTTCCTACTTTCCTAAGAACTTTGTTCTTTTTTGTTTTTTCCTTCACTACCACCTCAGGCCCTTGAGGAAAAAAGGGAGCATCTTATTACTGAAAGAAGAATTTTAAATAATTTAGTTCAGTGTTCTCATATGCAAAACACTGACTGTTCATAAACTGAAGAATGTATTTCTAGGGGCCTTTGAGAACTATGAAAAAAAATCAATTTTATTTGCTTTCAACAATTATGTTAAATTAACACAAGCATATTCTGTGTAAATTCAATGACCATCTTAAAAGCAAGCACTGCTACCAAATTCATGCTAAAACTTAGGATTTTATTGATGATAAATAATTGTCTGAAGAGGCTAAACAAATTTTTATTCAAATCTTATTTATAGATGGATACATAGACAGACATAGATTTGGACACACATATATACCAAAGTTGGATCACAATAAACTGTGGAAAATTCTGAAAGAGATGGGAATACCAGACTACCTGACCTGCCTCTTGAGAAACCTATATGCAGGTCAGGAAGCAACAGTTAGAACTGGACATGGAACAACAGACTGGTTCCAAATAGGAAAAGGAGTGCGTCAAGGCTGCATATTGTCACCCTGCTTATTTAACTTATATGCAGTGTACATCATGAGAAACGCTGGACTGGAAGAAACACAAGCTGGAATCCAGATTGCTGGGAGAAATATCAATAACCTCAGATATGCAGATGACACCACCCTTATGGCAGAAAGTGAAGAGGAACTAAAAAGCCTCTTGATGAAAGTGAAAAAGGAGAGTGAAAAAGTTGGCTTAAAGCTCAACATTCAGAAAACAAAGATCATGGCATCCAGTCCCATCACTTCATGGGAAATAGATGGGGAAACAGTGGACAGTGTCAGACTTGATTTTGGGGGGCTCCAAAATCACTGCAGATGGTGATTGCAGCCATGAAATTAAAAGACGCTTACTCCTTGGAAGAAAAGTTATGACCAACCTAGATAGCATATTCAAAAGCAGAGACATTACTTTGCCTACTAAGGTCCGTCTAGTCAAGGCTATGGTTTTTCCTGTGGTCATGTATGGATGTGAGAGTTGGACTGTGCAGAAGGCTGAGCGCCGAAGAATTGATGCTTTTGAACTGTGGTGTTGGAGAAGACTCTTGAGAGTCCCTTGGACTGCAAGCAGATCCAACCAGTCCATTCTAGAGGAGATCAGCCCTGGGATTTCTTTGGAGGGAATGATGCTAAAGCTGAAACTCCAGTACTTTGGCCACCTCATGCGAAGAGTTGGCTCATTGGAAAAGACTCTGATGCTGGGAGGGGTTGGGGGCAGGAGGAGAAAGGGACGAGTGAGGATGAGATGGCTGGATGGCATCACTGACTTGATGGACATGAGTTTGAGTGAACTCCGGGAGTTGGTGATGGACAGGGAGGCCTGGCGTGCTGAAATTCATGGGGTCGCAAAGAGTCAGACATGACTGAGCGACTGAACCGAACCGATGTACCAAAGTGACACTGCACCTGTATTCATCCCTCTGCCAGGGACTTCACACACACACTAACTCAGTTCACCCTCTCCACAGCATTCAGATAGCTTTACTACCCAGATTCCGATTTATGAGATTGAGATTGCTGAGGATCAGCAATTTAAGCAATTTGCCCAGGGTTTCAAAGCCAGAGAGAGGTGGGAATCAGGACAAGTCTCATCATAGCTATTGTCAGAAAGCCCTCCTTCACTGAACAGAATCAACTCTGTGTCCCTTCAAAAGCCTCTCCAGCTATTTCTCTTATCGAAAATTCTTTTCTGAGCCTTTCAAAATCTTACCTAACACAAGGAAATAACTTCCAGTAAAGAAAATAGAGAAAAAGAGCTCTGTGTGTGTGTGTGCGTGTGTCCCTACTGGATGGATGGATAAATGATGAATGTGGATGGATGGATAGATGAACAGAATGGCCAACAAAGTGTTCTCCGGCAGCCTCTAATTTTTTTTTCTTAATTATTTTTATTGAAGTATAGTTGATTTACAATGTTTTTAATCCTGTTATACAGAAAAGTTATTTGGTTACACCTAAATATACCTTCTTTTTTTAATGCTTTTCCATAACAGTTTATCATAGGGTTTTTTTTTAATTGGAGCATAATTGTTTCACAATGTTGTCTTAGTTTCTGCTGTACAACAATGCGAATCAGCTATATCATTTAGGTGATTTTCTACTTTTCTCTCCAGGACACGTTATCCAACAACAAATTGGATTACTAGAATTAACTATTTGACTTAGAATTACTTACAAAAAGGAAGAGACTTATAAGAATTAGTAATTTCCTAGCAGCCAAGCACTTTTCAAAAATGCTTTAGATGGTTAGCAATTACTACCACCCTTAAACAGAACAAAGAATTTTCAAAAAAGACTAGCATTTCCTAACCTATCTTACAGTTTCGCATGAGGGCACTGAATCTGTTCATACGTGTTTTTGTGTTTCATCCTCACGTTAAAGCATGAAAAACAGATATTATTAGTCCCAGGTATTCTTATTCCTCATTTTCAAACAAGGCAACTGAGACTCAGAATAAATCACCTGCCCTAGGTTGTATATCTGCTTGATATGCATGCTTAGTTGCTTCAGCTGCGTCCAATGCTTTGCAACCCTGTGCCCACCAGGCTCTTCTAGCCATGGAATTCTCCAGGCAAGAATAGTGGAGTAGGTAGCTATTCCCTTCTCCAGAAGATCTTCCCAACCAACAGAGTGAACCCAGGTCTTCTGCATTGCAGGCAGACTCTTTACCATCTGAGCCATCAGAGAAGCCCTTATCTTAGCAATTATGAATAATGCTGCAATGAACATGAGAGAACAGATATCTCTTTGAGATCCTGATTTTAATTCTTTTGGACATATACCCAAGAGTGGGATTGCTCAAATCATATGTTGTTTCTATTTATAATTTTTTGAGGAACTTTCATACTACTTTCCATAATGGCTGTATCATTTTAAAATCCCGCCAACAGCATACATTCTATTTTAACATCAAATTTGCCTTTTGTCTGCATCACCACTTTTTGTCTATGGAATTTATATACAGTTCAGTTTTCTCACAAAGGAAGTTAAAGATTTTCCTGCATCCACAAGACCAGTAAATGGGATGAGAAATCACATGACTGCACACGATACAGGGGAAGCTCCAACGCTCAGGGAAGTTTTATCCTGGAAAAAGATGAACAAATTGATTTTTAAATAATTCTTATAGCACAATATAGGAAAAAGAGAGTGAGTCATATCAGCTTACAGAGGTTAAATTCCTGCTTTAGAGGAAGAACAATTTGAAAACTACTGGCTAAATTACTTATGGAAGCAAAAGGGCCTTCATGTTCCAACTTCTCCCTTCCTCCCAAGCTCCATCTTTTGATATTCTTCAACCAGTACTCAATGTTCCAACCACTATTTTTATTTCCCCAAACACTACATGCTGATCTATGATTCTGTGCCTTTCTTTATTCTGTTAACTCCCCCTGGAACAAGTTTACCACACACCACACAACCTATATTTCTTGCCTACCTAGAAAACTTCAAGAGAATGCAAAGAGATGAGTCTGTGGAAATTTCCAGACCCTCCACCTCCCTATCATAGGGTCATGCCTTTCTCTGCACTACCTCCAAGCCTTGAACCTCTTATATAGAGCTAATTCTGATGTCCTGTAATAATGTGGACACTCTTATCCACTCTGCTGGACTGTGGGTACTTTGAGGACATATACAAGGTTTTATATTTACTGATGATGATGTGAAAGTGCTGCCCTCAATATGCCAGCAAAATTGGGAAACTCAGCAGTGGCCACAGGACTAGAAAAGGTCAGTTTTCATTCCAATCCCAAAGAAAGGCAATGCCAAAGAATGCTCAAACTACCACACAATTGCACTCATCTCAGACGCTAGTAAAGTACTGCTCAAAATTCTCCAAGCTAGGCTTCAGCGATACATGAACCATGAACTTCCAGATGTTCAAGCTGGTTTTAGAAAAGGCAGAGGAACCAGAGATCAAATTGCCAACATCCGCTGGATCATCGAAAAGGCAAGAGAGTTCCAGAAAAACATCTATTTCTGCTTTATTGACTATGCCAAAGCCTTTGACTGTGTGGATCACAAGAAACTGTGGAAAATTCTGAAAGAGATGGGAATACCAGACCACCTGATCTGCCTCTTGAGAAACCTGTATGCAGGTCAGGAAGCAACAGTTAGAACTGGACATGGAACAACAGACTGGTTCCAAATAGGAAAAGGAGTGCGTCAAGGCTGCATATTGTCACCCTGCTTATTTAATTTATATGCAGAGTACATCATGAGAAACGCTGGGCTGGAGGAAGTACAAGCTGGAATCAAGATTGCCGGGAGAAATATCAATCACCTCAGATATGCAGATGACAACACACTTATGGCAGAAAGTGAAGAAGAACTAAAAAGCCTATTGATGAAAGTAAAAGAGGAGAGTGAAAAAGTTGGCTTAAAGCTCACCATTCAGAAAACGAAGATCATGGCATCCAGTCCCATCACTTCATGGAAAACAGATGGGGAAACAGTGGAAATAGTGTCAGACTTTATTTTTTGGGCTCCCAAAATCACTGCAGATGGTGACTGCAGCCATGAAATTAAGACGCTTACTCCTTGGAAGGAAAGTTAGGACCAATCTAGATAGCATATTCAAAAGCAGAGACATTACTTTGCCAACAAAGGTCCATCTAGTCAAGGCTATGGTTTTTCCAGTGGTCATGTATAGATGTGAGAGTTGGACTGTGAAGAAAGCTGACAGCCAAAGAATTGATGCTTTTGGACTGTGGTGTTGGAGAAGACTGTTGAGAGTCCCTTGGACTGCACAGAGATCCAACCAGGAGATCAGTCCTGGGTGTTCACTGGAAGGACTGATGCTGAAGCTGAAACTCCAATACTTTGGCCACCTCATGCGAAAAGTTGACTCATTGGAAAAGACCCTGATGCTGGGAGGGATTGGGGGCAGGAGGAGAAGGGGATGAGTGAGGATGAGATGGCTGGATGGCATCACTGACTTGATGGACATGAGTTTGAGTGAACTCCGGGAGTTGGTGATGGACAGGGATGCCTGGCGTGCTGTGATTCATGGGGTTGCAAAGAGTCAGACACGACTGAGCGACTAAACTGAACTGAACTGAACTGATATTCCCCCATAGTATTGTGGCCTGACTTTAAGCTTTATGATTGCCGAGGCATCCAGTTCGAAGAAGCACCCTGCCAGCCATAGGACCCATCTACTAGCAAACCAACCAGGTAAATAGCCAAGCCACCCCCACCATGAAACTCCCTTTTTAAAAGCCCTTAGTAACCCAGATAATTGACCACTTGAATGATCCCACTTCTCCCTTCCCACTCCCTAATTTCCACTCATATTTTGTGGGTACACACATGCTAAGTCATTTCAGTTGTGTCCAGCTCTTTGCAACCCCATGGACTGTAGCCCACCAGGCTCCTCTGTCCATGGAATTTTCTAGGCAAGAATACTGGAAAAAGTTGCCATGCCCTCCTCCAGGGGATCTTCCCGATCCAGGGATTGAACCCATGTCTCTTATGTCTCCAGCAACTGCAGTCAAGTTCTTTACCAGTAGCACCACCTGGGAAGCCCCAATTATATTTTAAATTCCCAATAAAGAGTGAACCTGCTAAACCCTAGACACCCCACACTCAGACACTAATAAAAACAGAGCCTCAAATCGGCACACTCCTGCTGGACCCAGGACTTCACTGTGTGGTCCCTGGGCATGCCATGTACCCTCCAGAACCTGCAAGTAATAAATTTTGTTCTTCAGAGTCCCCTGATGGTTGTTGCTAAGGTGTGTCCTGCATTTATAATAAGAACCACAGGAAAAAAAAAAAAAAAGAACCACAGGGTTGGTCCAGCCATAACATTGGCTCTGGTCGAGGGATGTCCACCAGGGGCTCAAAGTAGTACAGACTCTGGTGAGTGCTTTGGGCATTCCTAGATGATAGCATCACTATTAACAGGCTAACTCCACACAGCGAAGACCACTCAATTCAGTTCAGTTCATGTCTGACTCTTTGTGACCCCATGGACTGCAGCATGCCAGGCTTCCCCGTCCATCACCAACTCCTAGAGTTTACTCAAACTCATGTCCATTGAGTCGGTGATGCCATTCAACCCTTCTCCTCCTGCCTTCAATCATTCCCACTAACGATGTTTAATATGTGACAGATTAAATCAAACTGAGTTCATTGAAAAACAGCTGAGAAGGTGTGAACTTGATGTTTTCACGACTTCACCTCCTTCTCATTTCTTTTGTTCTATGTCTCCTACACACACCTATTTACATCCTGGAGAGCTTGCCTCTGGCTAAGCTGTGTGTGCTTGTAGCCCTTCCTTCTCCATTCTGTTCCTTCATTCAGCAAGCATTAATTCCTACTGTGTCCAGACGCTGTTATGAGCTAGGGATAGAAAGACGGAGTGAGCCAAGATGCACGCTTCAAAGAATCCTAAAACAAAACTGAGGGAATATTACCATGTAAGAAGTGCAACCAAGTGCCTGAGGGGTCGGAGAAGAGAGAAAAACATCCAAAGTGAAGAGTCAGGAAACACCATCCTTGGGTTTTTTTTTTCCTTTTCCATTACCTTTTATTAATAAAAGAATCACAATTTATGTCATAAATGAACAGGCAAATTATTAGTTACATGATTTGAGATTCAGGATGAAAACCTATAAAAATGAGTTTGATATACAGCAAAGTGGGCTTTCCAGGTGGTGCAGTGGTACAGAACCTGCCTACAAATGGAGAAGATGAGGGTTCGATCCCCAGGTCGGGAAGATCCCCTGGAGGAGGAAATGGCAACCCACTGCAGTATTCTTGCCTGGAAATTCCATGGACAGAGGAGCTTGGCGGGCTACAGTCTATGGGATCGCAAATAGTTGGACACAATTGGGAACTGAGTAAGTGAGCACAGCACACATACAACAAAGTTATATATATACATATATAGCAAGCACATGGTCTCCCTGATATCAATATGCCTTTATTAGGATCTGTATTAGCCCTTCATTTCATTAAAATTGTTTTTCCTCTTCCTCTTGAAAAACAAGTTCTAAAATATAGTTTACTGTATTATCTTGTTCCTTTTTCACTATGGGCAGTTCACACAAGGCCTTGGGTTTTGAAATCACATGCTGCTGTGCTGTGCTTAGTCACTCAGTTGTGTCTGATTCTTTGCAAACCCATGGACTGTAGTCCACCATGCTCCTCTGTCCTTGGGGATTCTCTGGGTAAGAATACTGGAGTGGGTGGCCATGCCCTCCTCCAGGGGATCTTCCCAACCCAGGGTTTGAACCCAGGTCTCCCACATTGCAAGCGGATTCTTTACCATCTGAGCCACCAGAGGAGCCCTTTAAATCACATATATGTTCTCTAAATTCCCCTCAAAAAAAGATTTTTCCAGCCATTTTTTACAACTAAAGTGCCCTGATCTTGGGAGATTTTTAATCAAAGCATTGCCAAGTTCACTTCCCATGTTTTCAAAGTTTATCTTGAAATCCCGGAGACATTTTCTGCCAACTCTGGCAGATCCAGAGCTTCTCCATGTTAATAAACTTTAGGACATTGGGAGAGTCGGGATGCCACTATTATGCTGCTATTGTTGTGATTAATAATCTTATAACACTGCCACAGAACATAGTCTGAGTGAACTACACCTAGAAGTATTTAAGAAAACAAAAAGGGTTTTTTCATCTCATTCAAGTAAGACAGAGAAACCACAGACAGAGGTTTAGCCATGCTGAATCAGAAAGTGTCAGCAGATGATAATCTCATAGCACCTAAAATATATCACATAAAATTCTGCGGTTGCTGTTTATGCTATATGTCTGCTATTTAAAAAACGGGAGAGACTGTTAACAAAGCAGGTCACTAATATAAGTGATTCAAGTCTCCATTCCCCCAGTGAGTTTCCTGAGGAAACAAGAGAACCCCTAAGGCAATGCTGGTGGGGATTTCCGGGGGAACATGGGAATGGGGTCAAAAACATTTGGTTAACATCAGAGTCCTCAGCTTGAGGCAAAATCATGTCCACCAAGCATGATTCAGATCTACTTTGGTGTATCTGGTGAGGTCAACCCATCAGAAAAGTGTACTGGATGAGAGTCTTCTAGAAGAGAACTCATTGTAAGGGGAAAAGGAGTCAGGATGACAAGTTTGGCCCCATCAAAATGCTTTGATTTCCAGAGGTGATGAACAATTGCCAGGTGTGAACCTGTCACTTGACCTGTTGAGAAATGGGCAATCTCACATATTCACTGGAGTGTGTCACGTGCCCCTACTAACTTGGGATCTCTCCTCCCTTTGAAAGAAGGAGCAGAGTCCAGGAAAAAGTAGGACTGAAGGATGGATGGTTCTGTGTTTTTGCTTTTGTAAATCCATTTTCTGAGCTCAAACTGCATGCCAACCAAAAGACACAGATTTGAACTCTGAATGCTGAAGGGAATTAAGAATTGCTGGTGTCCCAGCTTCTAAAATTTGCAAAGGATGGCAGAAAAATTCTAGTGGAATTAATATATTTCTTATACTTGTTCCAGATGTGCTTAATTTATTTTTCATTATTTTCCCCTCCTGATAGAAGAATGCTCTAGCTCTCCATTTGTAATTTCTCTCAAAACTCCAGCCCTGAGCAGAGATTCTGCTAATGATTTTAGCCTGCTGGGTTGGGAGACTGGAGCAACTGGGCTACAGAAGTTGTTTTGCTCTTTTTGGGAAAGGAGGGCCATTTGGAAGTCTGTTCTCCCTCCTTCCCTTGCCCTAGACAGAGCAGAAACTCAGTCACGCTCAACAGCTCTAAGTGAGGCTGATGTTTGTCAGATACACCTCAATGTTATGGCTGTTGTGTTTCTTAAACCCAATACTTCATGGTGAATGCAGTGAGAAGGTGCGAGCATTTGAGCTTTGCCTACGGGGTTAGACTTAATGACCTTTGGGATTTTTTCCAGCTCTGCACTTTGTTGATCTTGAGAGTTGTATAACCTCCGATGAGATATAGAGTCATCACAGAAGGATTCAGAACCATTTACAAATCTGTGTTGAATGTGGTAGGTCAAAGAATTGTAAGCATTCTTATCGGTAAGTCATGTGTGAAGAAATGATCGAATTTTCTTGAGTTTTTTTAGAATGAATGAAAAGTTTTAAAAACATACCTACCCTGTGACACAGCAACACCACTTCTAGACCGGAAGGCTATCCCCTACTTCAGATGCCAGTCAAAAGTCCAGGTTGTTACCAGTGCTTCTGACTCACTGCCTATAAATCAAGGGTCACATAACCTCCTCCTCAGATTCAATGAATTTGCTAGAATGGCTCATACAACTCCAAAAAAAAACAAACTGTTTGCTTACTAGATTACCAGCTTTTAATCTAGTAAAAATATTATTATCCTTAAAATATTACAAAGGATATTATTAAGCCTATCAATAAACAGCTAGATGAAAAGTAAGTACCTAGGATGAGATCCAGAAGGGTCCAGAACACAAGAGTGTCTATCCCTGTGGAACTAGGGTGTGTCACCCTTCTGACATGGGGATGCTGTTCACTAATCCAGATGTTCATCAGATCTCACTGTTCAAGAGTTTTCATAGAGCTAATCACAGTCCTCCCTGCCCTTTCCCTTTTCAGGGGTCAGTGGGTAGGGCTGAAAGTTCCAACATCCTAATCACTTGGTCTTTCTGGTAAACAGCTCCATTCTGAAACTAGGCAGGGTCCCCATCCTAACTCACCTTATCAGCATAAAGTCCGGTGTGCTTTAAAGGGCCACCTTATGAATAAAGATGTTCCTGCCCCTCAGGAAATTCCAAGGGTTTTTAGGAGTCCTGTGCCAGGAGCCAGAGGCAAAGACCAAATACACTTCTTTTATACCACAAAGATTTTCAAAGAATTTAACACTAAAATGTTCATCTGGTGTTTTTAAAAATAATGTTTAAAAGGCAGAAAATATTTAAATGCCCAGCAAGAGGAGATAGGGTCAGTAAAACATGGTGCGTGTGTGCACTAGAATACTGTGCAGTCATCAAAAATGAGGCAGTAAATGTTGATTTATCAAAGTGAAAGGTGAGATTATAAAAACAGCATCACAGTGTGATTCCAGGTTTGCAGCAGAAGTACCCACATATACACTGAAAAAAAAAATCCTAAAGGAACTACAACCAAAAATGAACAATTATACATAATTACCACTGGTGATGGAGTAAAAAATGATTTCTATTGCCATCTCTTTGTATCCTTTTTCTAAATTTCTACAATAAGTAATATTTTTATGTTGCAAAAAATGTTTAAAAGATCTATGTATTAATACATTATCAATTTTGTGTGCAATAGTTATTTATTGAATGTCCATTATTCAACGGGCCTGTGGATATGCAAATTACCCCATAAAATCTTCATTAACTACTCAACATTGCTTTCTGAGGGATGTAGAAGCAAAAGAAGCCTAGTACAGTGGTTAAAATCAACAAAAAGGTGGGAAAACATTTAAAATCACATTAACGAATGCAAAACACCAGCCAGAACTTGCAACCTCAAATTCTTAAAACCAAACTCAAAAAAAAAAATAGATGCTGTTCACCTATTAGTTCTAATTCTTATTCATTGTCTTGATGTGGTAGCTTGGAGAAAATTTTGGCCACAGTACTCTGCAGCTGTGCCCGTTGAGAAGTTTCGTCTATTTCCCTGCCCTCCAATCTGGGCTAGAGTGTGCCTCCAACATGCCAGTTCTGAGCCTAGTCTCCAGAGACCTTGCAGTTTCCACTTTTTTTATAGAAACTTTGACCACCACGTGAATCAGCCTGGGCTAGGCTGCTGGAGGATGAGCAAGCTCAAGAAGAAAGGCTCCAGTCATCCCATGGTCCAGACGTGGCCATCATGAGCCAGCTGGCCCCAGCTGCCCCCCCAGCTGACCACAGACACATGAGCAAGCCCAGCTGAGGTCAGCAAAGCCCAGACCCAACCCGCAAAACCATCCAGAGGAGGCCAATCTTAAAGGCCAACCCACAGAACTGCGAGTTAAATAAATGTTAGCTGTTTGAAGCCACAACGTTTCAGGGTGGTTTGTCACGCAGCAAAAGCTAACCGATACACCGCCCCATCTCATCCACTCCTCCTCGATTCTCAAAGGAGGAAACCTGTGAGGAGAATAGAGTACCACTGAGTCACATGGTAACTCAGAAACCAGGAGAAGGCCTTTATTCTCCTGGCCACCATGCCGCTATCCTGGCCACAGAATGCTCCAGCAAGGACAAGGTTAGCAGAGTTCACATGCAAGGACAGAATGAATACCTTGGCCAAACAAGCATAGGGAATGGGCTTCAGGTCAGTGTGAGCTCCATGTCTTCCTGCCAACTTAATAGTTTGGCTGCAGGAGAAAGGCAAAAATACCACGTTCTCTTCTACCCTGGCCTCAGCCCAGTCAGTTCCAGTATTTCCCAAGCTCAGAGACCACCTGGGAACTGGGCCCTCAGAGACCTAAGAAGTGTTTACTCTCTCTTCTCTTTACTTCTCTCCCTCCTCCTCCTCTGTTTCCTCCTAGTTTTTCTTCTTTAATCCCTATCTCTCTCTCTCAAAAAACCAGAGACCCAGGTCTTTTGACCACCCCACCCCAGGTCTTTCCCTGACCTCTCCCACCTCCTACACACCCAGAAGAGGTCACACTGACAGAAAAACGAGTCACAGATCACAGCCTAAACCCAGCCTCAGGTTTGCCCTACAACCACTCATAAGATACTTCACTTCAAAGTGCCTGGCCCCAAACACTAGCCAGTTAATCCTCACAGCCACCCCGTGTATTAATTAGACCTCATTATTCACAAGTTATAGGTGAGGAAAACAAAAACCAGAAAGCCAGGGAGCATGGCTGCCATCCCCAAGGCCCACGAGGTAGGATGAGACACCCACCCCCCCACCCCCTGCCCCGCCAGCCCTCCTGGCACTGGGGCTGAAGCCAGGCAGGCGCTGACCACGAAGCCACAGCAGCTCCCCCCATACCCCCCCCCACCCCCCGGGGAGGCTCAGGCTCCGAGGCCGCTGCCAAGGGCGGCTCAAACTTTTCCTTTTCCATTAGCCACAGGTGTGTTTTACCACAGCCTAACTAGCAGCTACTATTTATTCTCTGGGATTTTCTAAAAATGTGCTTTTGCAGACTTTCAAGCCAAAGCCATTCCCAGCATCACTCTTTATTAAATCGAACCGCAGAAATGTATTGAAAAATCACGAGCATTTTGAAACATACTGAGGTCTTTATGGCCGAAATAATCTAATAGACAAGCTGTTGTTAATTTACAACCTTAATTTTCAGACACACTTCTTGAGTCAAAAGTACTTCCTGCTCTGTAATTCCTGTAGGGATACAGGTGGTCTTGGACTAAGTACACATCTACTGTACATTAAAATGTATTTCTTACTTAACTTAAACATTTCTGAAATCTCAAGTTTATGTCTAGACTATTTTAATCAGCTAAATGTCATAATAAGCCATATGTTGGTCTTGATCGGTTACATACACCAGCCCTACTCATAAAGTATCAAAAGGTGTTTTTAAAGAGAAGTCTGTGTTTGTTTTACCAAGAAAATGGTGCTTTCAGACTATCATATCAGACGTGCTGGCAGGCAGAAAACGACCTTACGTAACTAGTGGGAAAAAAAATGGGGTTTTCTCCCTCTTTCCCCACCCCAGGTACCATTCCATCAATGCCACTTTTAAGTTTCAGAGTCTTGAAGCCATAAGCTTATAACTGTCCCTTGACCACTATTCACAAACATCAACACCGGGAAGTACTTCTGTTGCTGCTGCTCTGCTTTTACTGGGGTTCTCTGCTGTCTCTTCATGCCCATCAGAGTTTGCCTGCAGGTCTCAACTCCCCTCCAAAAAAAGCCACCAGGTCACCCAAACATAACGATGGTGGCAAAGAAAGAAAACTGCTGACTACATAGGTATCCAAACCATGCCTGAGCACCTGCCACAATCCAGGTGTAGTGGTTGGATCTCTAGACACAGAAACAAACACGAGATCCTGGGGCCTGAGCTGACAGTTTTATTGGGAGAAAGAGGGTGAACAAATAACTCCGCAAATAATCAGAGAAATACGTTTCCATTACAGCTCTGAAGAGAAAGTACTTGACACTGTAGAAGTTTATTCCAGGGACACAAATTGGCATGAAGAGACAAGGAAATGATGTGACGCACTGACCTTAGGAAGAAACAAGAGCTGGTCTGTACAAGGTGGATTTGGAGCTGGCAAATGGCGACTGTATAAGAGATAGGAAGGGATGGAGGAGTGGAGGGAGAGAGTGAGGAGGGGAGGTGCATGAAGCCAGGAAAGGGAAGGAGATGAGGGAATAAAAAAAAAGAGGAAGGGAAGTGTACCTGGCGGTCCAGCGGTTAAGACTCCTCACTCCCCATGCATGAGACCAGGAATCGACCCCTGGTCAGGGAGCTAGATCCCACGTGCTGCAACTAAGTGTTCGTATGAGCAACTAAAAAAAGGTTCTTGTAATTTAAAAAGTCTTACAGGCCACAATGAAGATTGGAGATCCCCATTAACACTAAGGCCCAGCACTGCCAAATAAGTAAATAGTAAAAAAAGAAAAAAAAAACAGAGGAGACGAAGAAAAGGGAGGAGGATGGATTCAAATCCACTTTCTTCTTAATTTTGGGGCTTCCCTGATGGCTCAGACAGTGAAGAACGTGCCTGCAGTACAGGAGACCTGGGTTTGATCTCTGGGTCCGAAAGATCCCCTGGGGAAGGGATGGCAACCCACTCCAAAATTCTTGCATAGAGAATTCCATGGACAGAGGAGCCTGGAAAAAAAAAGGAGAGGAGGAAGAAAAGGGGAGAAAATGGATTCAAATCCATTTACTTTTTACTTTTATGACAAGCCAGGAAGCATCAGAAACTGTCTAAATAATATAGTTTCCAATTCTAAAGAAACATAACTGAAAAAGCACTTATTAATCAAATTGGGGGAGGCGGGGGCCAAATCCTTGGGGCACTCTCAGTGGTCCCAGCACCTGACTGCCTTGTTGGATGGCATCATCTGACTCAACGACATGAGTTTGAGCAAGCTCCGGGAAACGGTGAAGGACAGGGAAGCCTGGTGTGCTGCAGTCCATGGGGTTGCAAAGAGCCAGACACGACTGAGGGACTGAACTACAACAATCAAATTGAAAATGAAAGCTTTCTTATCAAACTAAAGAGGGTTCTTCATTCAAACTTTGTAGAGAGAAAAAAAAAAAGCCACAAATGATACTTAAAGGGAAACAGGTAAATTGGTTTTAATGTTGGCATTTGATAAAGTTTTATGAACTGTGGATTGTGAATAAGAGATCTTGCATATGGACATTTTTGGAAATGAAAATGGGCCGAAATCTTGTGTGTCCCAAGCCTGGACAGAAACACGAGGGGAGTTTGCTTCCCATGATAACACACAACCACATAATTGCTCATCATCTGCGTAATCAGTTGTCTGGGAGATCCTTTTTATGGCAGTATTTTTAAATGATAGCGTTTTTTCTGGACATCTTCTCGGTGAATTCTCTGCATTTCCCCACTGGAATGAGCGATCCCTGAGCGGAAAAGGACGTGGTAGCCCTACTTGTGTCTGCAGCAGAAGCACTGTCCTTTGTGTCTGTCTCCATCCCAGTGCTGAGTTAGGATCCACGCTCTGATGAAGCCTGTCCAGGCACCGGGGTAGTTTGGGTCCTATGCAGCAACTACTGGTTCTTCTCCCTCCAAAAAAGATGGCTCATTACACTTTCCACCCCCTTGATACGAGGCTGGCCATATGGCTTGCTTTGTCCGGTGAAATGCCAACCGGAGTGGTGTAAGTCACTTCCAGGTGAACAAGTGCTGGTCCAGAATTCACCTCTTTGTCTCCTCCTACTGCCCATGATCTGGCAAGTGCTTATCAAGGTGGAGCTCTGTCATTAGAAGCCCTGAGTGGTTACAGCGCCCCCTGCTGGCTGCACTGCACATGTCACCTGAGAAATAGAACACGTTCCATTAAGCTAAGCTACTGCGGAGAAGGCACTGGCGACCCACTCCAGTACTCTTGCCTGGAAACTGCCATGGACGGAGGAGCTTAGTGGGCTGCAGTCCATGGGGTCGCTAAGAGTCGGACACGACTGAGCGACTTCACTTTCACTTTTCACTTTCATGCATTGGAGAAGGAAATGGCAACCCACTCCACTGTTCTTGCCTGGAGACTCCCAAGGAGGGGGGGGAGCCTGGTGGGGTGCCGTCTATGGGGTCGAACAGAGTCGGACACGACTGACGTGACTTAGCAGCATTAAGCTACTGAGACCAAGGCGGGATTGTAATTGTACTGTAACCTAATCCCTTCTAGGTCCACAGGGATCAATGTTAGGATCTTTTTTTTTTTTTTTTTTTTTTTCATTTCTGCCTTGGCTCTCTCCCCTTGTGCCACCCTCTCACACCAAATTATCACTTGGAAATGCGTTGACATCTTGGCTGTCATTTCCTTGCTATGTGATCTTTAGAAAATTAATCTGCCATTCAAAACCTGTTTCTCTACCTGGAAAATGGGGCTAATAACATTACCTACCTCATAGGGTTGTTATGATAATGCCTGTAAAGCACTTAGCGCAGTGACTGGCCTGGAGAAATCACTCAATAACCATTCATTAAAAAGGAAGCGTGGGTGGGTGAATAATTTCCAAAAGGGTTCCAGTGAGGAATGAGAATATTCCTCAGAGGATGGAAGGATTGTATCTGAATGTCAACTCCTGGGACTAGGGGAGGAACTCAGTGAGCTGTGAGGGTTAGGGAGAACAGGCTGAGAAGCTCATGAGTTTGGGGAAACATAAACGGACATGTCTGAGTAGATTGGAGGATATGATTAGGGAGACATGGAAAGACAGATTAGAACAGTAAGTTGAACTTGGACACTCGATCCAGACCCAGAAGCCAGACCAAGAAGTTTGGGTTTTGTCTCACATTCTACTTATTCAGTAAAATAGGGCACCTTGTCTTACTTCTTATGAAAAATGTTTTAACTCAAAGTACATTTTCCTAATAAACCCAGATACAATCATGAAAAAACATCTGTTTTTCCCCTCATATTGTTCAGGAGCAAATCCCAGTTTGATTTTCTATTCAGAAGCTTGTTCAGTCCTAATGTAAAAAAAAACATAATGGCACTCAAGTGGTACATGAAACTATTTCAAAGGAATTTTCATTTAAAAAGTGTTTAAGGAAGCCCCTTATGAGCCCCAAAGACACCAAAGGTAAGTGAATTCTTAGGCTTTTCTTCCATTTTCCTTCCAAGATAAAAGCTTTTCTAAAAGAGTAAGTTGGAATGTGAGGCTTATTTTAATCTAATGGCTGGAGATAATGAAGGACAGGGACGCCTGGCGTGCTGCAGTCTATGGTGTCACCAAGAGTCGGACACGACTGAGCGATTGAACAGCAGAAGTCATTTAGAGTTAGTGAAACTTCTGAACTTTTCAGGATTTTTAAAGTTATCTTAATAATTTCTAGAATAAGACATTAAATCATAGATTGTCAAGGTGTTTGCCAGGTAGACACTTTAATGAACAGATAGTCACTGGTAATGCGTCTTAATGTAAATGTAGTCTGTTACAGTGACTTAAAGAATGACTGGAAAAGTTCCTTCTCCCTTTAAATGCAATCATACATACAATTAGTCAGTAACAGGCACAAAGCTGAATGAGATGGACTCCCCCTTCTCCAAGAGATCATAGTCCAATGTAAGCAGATGACAATATGCTTCAAGAGGCTACAACAGAAGTAAAACCAGAGTCTTATCAACAGAATACCTAAGAAACTATCTCCTTAGTTCTTATATAGGGTTACTTTGTGTAATAAATTTCACTTGATAACAGTAGAAGGTCCTGTTACTATTCAATCTAAGATGCAATTTCACTCTCATTGATTCCAAATTAGCAGATTCCAAACACATTAAAATCTCAATGTGTGTAATATATTACACCCATCTTCTTCCAAAATTTTCCCAAAAGAAAGTATCTTTTGCTCCAAATCTACCTCTTTGCCCTTTCCTTTCTTGAAACCCTGATGCTGAAACCTTTGGAGGAAAGTAAGCATCCGCTTACATGTCACTAGGCTGAGAGGATCTTGGTGATGAGCATTGGAGATTTAGTTGTTTTTTGTTTTTTGTTTTTTTTTTAACTTCCTAGGCCTTCAGACATACTAATAAAAAGTAAGAAAGAAAATGACCAGGTGAATGAATAAATGAGTGAATGAGTACATGAGTGAAAGGATCTTTTAAGAAAAAAGAGCTTTGTCCAGAGAACAGTCATTCTGTTGAAGAAATTTCATTTAAGAACATAATGTAATCATAACAGATAATTACTGAATGCTCACCATGTGCTACATTTTGTTCTGAGTGCTTTGTATTTGTTCATTTAATCCTCATTGAACAAGGGATTGTCTTTATTAAATAAGAAAAATGGACTCAGGTTACATAATGTAGGGAGCTGGAACATGTTTAAAAGTTCTTCACTTGGGTACGTGGTCTCATAGGGGCTTTTGGGAATCTACACCTAAATTCACATGATAATTTATATATATATATATATGTATGTATGTGTGTGTGTATGTATTTTAGGCAAGATGGGTCATATTTGATTCAGATACCCAAAGTGGACACGCCCTCTCCTCCAAAGTTAAAATATTTTATATTTTTTAGTCTCAACTTAGATATTAATCTTTAAGGAATGAAGGAGTCACACTAAACTGACTATAAATCTAGTAGTAATATTTTAAAATAAGAGTTTTCCACGCTCCAACTCAATTTCCTCCAGGTTCTCTCTTAAAAATAAATGAACACGCAAAAAGACCTTTAGAGCAACTAATTCCACCAAACTTCCTAAATGTCCATCAGACATTTCCATAAAAGAGACAGAATTAATAATAAAACCAGGAAAGCTCAACAGTGACCACTTGTTTGCCATCTCACAGCATTTTCTAGGGTCTCCTTTATCTTGGGGGTGGCACTAGATACACTCCCCACCTGCCTGGAAATCGGGCCCCTCCTCCCCCTCCTAACTCTGCTCCTGTCTCCCATTCTTGGTTGGCTTCTCCTTGACTGGTGGGCAGTCCCCAAATCTCATTCCTCAAGGCTCTGCTGTTCCTTCTTCTCATACTTTGTCAAAGTTGTCATTCTGTCTCATCACTTCAGCATGAACCTCTAACCAGGCGACTCCCGTCTTTGTAATTCATGACCTTCCTCCGAAGGGCTAGTTGCACCTCGGACATTTCCACTGGATGTCTTGTTGTCCTCTCAAATTCAGTGCATCTGAAAGTTAACTCAGCATCTTCTCCATCAGCTCCATCAGACTGACTCTATTAACTGTCCTCTAGTTCCATCAGTGATACCACCATGATTAAGAGGGTCTGTGTTTAAAATCAATTCACCACTGGGTGTGACTTTTTCTCTCATTACCCTGTAGCCAAGATCTGCCTTTCACAATATTTGCTTCCTCTGCCCCTTCCTTTTAATTCCTTCTGCACACATCTTAACCTAGAACTTCCTCATGACTTCCTCCTCCCAAACACCACTGGTCTCTTGGATTTGTAGGTATCTTTCTCTCTGCACTTATTCCCTATGCATTGTTTGGGAGTTAACTCAAGTCGAATCTCTTCCACAAAGCCTTCTCTAGGAACTCTGCAATGACAGCTTTCTTCACCAAGTGAACAAACTACTTATTTGACGCTCACCAAAAAGATTAACAGAGTTTAGGAAAGGATGGGATAACCTTGTATGACCCCCTATTTGGGAGAAACTGAAGTCAGAAAATTTTCTGTGACCTGCCCAAGGTCATACCACTAATCTGTGACAGAGAAGTCCTGCAAACAAGGACTCCTTTTTCCTAGATAGGGCAGGTTACCGTTTCAGGTACAAGGCTCTCACTCTTTGGAAGATGAAAGCATGCCTTTTGCTTCTTTGCAGCCTCCTAAATGTCCAGCCCAGTATTGAAAGTAAGTGTTAGTTGCTCAGTCACGTCTGACTCTTTGCAACCCCATGGACTATAGCCTGCCAGGCTCCTCTGTCCATGGAATTCCCCAGGCAAGAGTACTAGAGTGGGTTACCATTCCCTTCTCCAGGAAATCTTCCTGACCCAGGGATTGAACCCAGGTTTCCTGCATTGTAGGCAGATTCTTCATCATCAGAGCCACCAGGGAAGCCCAGCACAGTATTAGGTGCACAGTAAATACTCAACAAATGGAAATAAGATGGAAGGAGAAAGAGATAAAAAGTGGGAAAGAGGAAGTGAGAGAACACTGTCTGGCTAAACTGGGAAAGTTAAGACATCCACATAGATCTTGGGCTGGCTGGGCGGCCAAGACCCACCACCATGCCAGCCCTCTCCTGAGAAGAGGAGAGAAAGCCAGCACCTGGATCCTCCCTGGAGACCACAGGGACACCCTGTCCCGGCCTCCGAGTGGCCGCCCGCCTCCACCCGCACTGAGGGACTTTCCCCAACCTCCAGCTCCCTGTGTGGCTGGTGACTCAAAACTACTCCTGTTGTCCAAGGTATCGTTTGTGAAGTGCTTTCTTGGAAGAGAAAATGTTTGGGGCAGCAGGGAGGGAAGCTCCCTGACCTGGAGCCACAAGGAAGCCTGTTGTGTACGGTGTGAGAACACAGGCTGCTTATTGCCCTCTCTTCCCCTCGCCTGTTTATTTAAAGCTCCCACCGCCACTGGAGGGGGTGTGGTGTGTGTGTGTGCACGCGGGCCCAGGACGTCAGGCAGGAGGGTCGGGGCACAGGCCTGTCACTGCCTGCGGGACCGCTGTCCTCACGAGCACAGGCCTCGGGGCCCGGGAACCAGGGAGTCCGGCCAGGACAGTGGGAGGCATTGGGAAAGAGCTGTTATTGTGTCTTTGGCAATCCTATAATTACTGTGCTTGCTGTTGTGATTTCTGTCTCTATTGCCATTGCTCTCGGTAAATCTGTTCCCACTTGTGTCTTCCCCAGAGAGACCTTTTTTCAAAAAATGTATTAGATAGCTGGGCTGCCTGGTTGACTCGGCAAAGAACCTTGGGGGATCGGAGGGGCTGGTCTCCCTGGGGTGGCTCAGGAGATGGTGGAGAAGACGGACGCCCCCAGGGGAGACCTGCATTCCTCAGCAAGGCCCGGACTTCCCTGCTGCCCTCCCCGCCCACTGTCCTTTTGCTCAACCAGCACCTCAATCAGTGGATCAACTGACTGAGTTGATCAAGCAGTGGATTCACTGTCACGGACATCCTGTAGGCAGAGGGTGTCCCAGTGCACTCAGAACCCTCCCCACTGCCCTCTGCATGTTAGCATCTGCTCCATCAAGAGGTGAGAAGGAGGAGGGAAGGGGGACCAGAGTCTCTATGCTCACAGCAGAGGGGCGCAAGCATCCCACCTCATACATCTTAGGACAAAGGGTAAGGCTACAGAGATGTCTGCGACAGACAGACTGTTCTCTCACTGTTGGGGTCTTCTGCACACACACAAATCACGGCCCAGGTCTATCTAATCCTCACCTGGGTTCCTTCCCGGGGCATCTCTGTTTGCCAGGGGTAAACATGAGTGAGGCTGGGCTTCACTTTCATCTCATTTTTCTTTTCTGTTCCCCCAAGAGAATCTCCGAAGGCAAGCAGGATTGAGGCTTTTTAGAGTTAAGAAAATTGTCTTAATGATGACCATGGTGTGTTTTCCAGACCAGGGAGAGAAAAAGAATCTTATGCTTAGATCTACAAAGGCGATATGATTTCACAGTAGTGAGCAGATATTCCATTACAGCCATGCTCCACCTCAATTTTTTCTCATCAATTGAGAGCCAAATTCTGTTTTTCAGCTCTTATTCTACCAGGGGCTGGTGAGACACTGGTATTTATAAAAAGAGGAGCACTCTCATTAAAATAACTATTAGGTATTTGTAAATTTAGCACCAACCTTTTCCCCATTAAGAATAACAATACAATGAATATATTCTTATATCTAGCTTTTTTTGAGCTGAATTTTTTCCTTGGAATAAAGTCCTAGCATCAGTATTACTGGGTCAAGAGTAGGAACATTTTTATGTCTCCAGATAAACATATATAATAAACATATATCTCCTCATATTGCTTTTTGAAAGGCTTGTATGAGATAACAATGCTACCAGGAGAGAATGCACTTATTCATTTTTCTAGAAGGTCACCAGCACCGATCATTACCACCTGGTATTAAATGGTATCTCAGGTGCAATGTGTTATTCTCTATCCTTTCTAATATCTAGTGGAAACAGATTTCTACTTTAACTGTTCTTCCTGCCCAAAGTTGTCTTTGGTTATATGCTCCATTATTTTCCCAAATGAATTCTGGGGAAAATTCCCAGGGCAAGAATCCTAGGTTATTTTGATTGGAATTGTGTTATCTATTAAAATTGTTGTTATTGTTGTTTAGTTACTAAGTCATGTCTGATTCTTGTGACTCCATGGCCTGTAACCTGCCAGGCTCCTCTGTCCATGGGATTTCCCAAGCAAGAATACTGGAGTGCGTTGCCATCTCCTTTTCCAGGGGATCTTCCCAACCCAGGGATCAAACCGCTATCTCCTGCATTGCAGGCGGATTCTTTACCACTGAGCCACCTGGGAAGCCCATATGTTAAAATTATAAATCCACAAAGTAACTTTAAAAATAATAGACATATAGAAACATTGTATTCCCTTTCAAAAAGAGTGTCCATTCATTCTGTTGATTTTTTTTCCTACCCTTATTGTGTCTGCAGCCATGTTGGCAGTTGTCAAGTGGGATGTGAAAGCCCAGTGCTCTCCAAGACATGCTCTCCTTTCTGGACTTTCCCAGGAAGACATATTCCAGTGTCCCTGCAGCCATGGGTGGTCATGTGGCAGAACTCTGGGACACTAGAATACGGAGAAAGTGTGTGTCTGGCCTCCAACATTCCTGGTGAGGACCTCCATGTCCACTGCCTCCCCTTCCAGCCAGATGCAAAGGATCCAGGGAGTACCCAGGACCCCTGAAAGATGGTAGGGTCACTGGGGAGAATCCTGGTTCCCTAATCACCACAGAGACGGCCAACCCGCCAACACTCTGTTGAATCATGATATGTGGGAAATAAAGTTTTAACTGAGTCCAGCCCACTGAGATTTGGGAATTGTTTGTTTACAACAGCGAAACTTCCTACCTTCCAAGCTGAAGCTCAATTTAATTTAAAGACTTGTATTAGTCAAGGTTCTCTGTAGAAACCAAGCCAATGGAACTGTGAGAGAGAAATTTTTTTTAATTGGCTCACACGCTTGTGGGAGCTGGCAAACGTCAAATCTATAGGGCAGGCTGACAAGCTGGAAATTCAGGTAAGAGTTGACGTTGCAGTTCGGTGTCTGAAATCCACAAAGCAAGCGAACGGGCTGGAAGCTCAAGCAGCTTACCATGCTGCAGTCGTTTTTTAAAAATAATTTTATTTATTTGTTTATTTTGGTCATGCTGGGTCTTCGTTGCTATGAAGGCTTTTCTCTAGCTGCAGTGAGAAGGGGTTTTCTCTCGTTGCAGGGAGAGGGCGCTTTTCTCTGGTCGTGGTGCAGCGGGCTTCTCACCGCAGCGGCTTCTTGCTGTGGGCGCGGGCGCTAGGGTGCACGGGCTTCAGTAGTTGTGGCGCCTGAGTTCCGTTGTTCCGGTTCCCGGGCTCTAGAGCAGAGGACCGACGGTTGTGGCTCACAGGCTTAGCTGATCCACAGCCTGTGGGATCATCGCAGACCAGGGACAGAGCCCATGTGTCCTGCACTGGCAGGGAGATTCTTTACCGCCGAGCCACCAGGGACGCCCCCTGCTGCAGGCTTGAGGCAGGGTTTCTCTTTCTTAGAGAAACCTCAGTCTCTGCTCTAAGGCCTTCATCTGATTGAACAAGGCTCACCCAATAAAGAGAGGGTAATCTGTTTCACTCAAAATCCCCTGATTACAATGTTCATCACATCTAACAAATACCTTCACAGCAACTCCGAGACTCGTGTTTGACTACACAACTAGGCGTTGTATCCTAGCCAAGTTGACACATAAAATTAGCATTATAGGGACCAAAGCAATAACATTTAAAAAAAAATAAGAAATTGGAGGCATCATGGTGCAATAAAAAAGCAATCGGAGTTTGCATACAGGCAGAACTATTTAAGTCGCAAGTTCTTATCACTGCCATGCCCCTGACTCTCTCATTTGTAAAATAAAAATAGTATGACATGTCAGGCAAGTCTGTAGTGAAAACGAAAGGAGACCATGTGCGTCAAGCTGAACCCACAAGGTTTGTCCCATGAGAGCCATGATTCTCCTCCCCTCCCGCTCAGACAGGAGGGGTGCCCTCTTTTGCAGCGGCAGCCTTAGAAGGAGAGCCCTGGCGTCAGCCCTCCACAGCCCATTCCTCAGAGCTGATTCACTGGATTTTCCAACCACTTAGTACACGTAGTCCACTTAGGCTACAAAAGCTACTTCATTATAACATGGGGAATCACAACAACTCAAAGACAGGAAATCTATTTACAGGTGGGTAAATTATAGGGACAGTAAAATTCATGAGCCCTTTCACTTGACCGGCTTACCAAAAATGTATATAACTCATTTCCAAAGTCCACCCTGTTTTGCCCACTTTCCACCTGAATTAGATTCCTAGGGTTGCCATAACAAAGCACCACAGGCTGGGTGACTTAAACAGCAGAGACTTATTTTCTCATCATTCTGGAGGCTAGAAATCTGAGGTCACGCTGTTGACAGGGTTCGTTTCTTCTGAGGCCCATCCCCTTCACTTGTAGATGAACTGTCTTCTACCTGTGTCTTCCCTGGTCTTCCTCCTGGGTGTGTCTGTGTCCTGATCACTATTTTTAAGGACACCAGCCGTAGTCTCATTTTAATTTAATTGCCTCTTTTTAAAATCTATTTTTAATTGGAAGATAATTGCTTTACAATGTTGTGTGGGTCTCTGCCATACAACATGAATCAGCTGTTAGTATACATACATCCCTTTCCTTTGGAGCCTCCCTCCCGCCATCGCACCCAAGACCACTATCTCCAAATACAGTCACGTTTTGAGGTACTGGGGGTAGGACTTCAACATGTGAATTTGGGTGAGGAGGGTGGGCATAATTTAGCCCCTAACTTACCCACTACCTCCATCCCAAGCACTCTCCCATGGTAATCCACCCAAACTTATCAGCCTTTGCCGTTAGCCCCTGGCTTAAAGGGACAGAATATGACCTCGCCTGCTACCTAGTCAGACCATAAGAAGTGAAGAAAGATTAGAAGGGACACACACACATACTTTGTGATCTGTGTTCCACACTGCAAAAACAGAGCACAACTTTGACCGTGGAACTGAGTCCTCTAGGAACTGAATTGGTGACCTTGTTCACAGGATTAGCTAACTACCCACAAATGGAAAGGGAGCCTATTGCAAAATAATCACAACAGGTCAGGGTATTCCTCTTAACCTCTTTACCTAGAAACACCAACCATATCGCCTTTTACTAGGAATAACCAATATCTAAATTAAATGACTCTGAAGTACATGAACTATATCAATAACAAACATGTATATTTCAGATGAAAGAAGCATAAGCACTTAATTATCACCAATAAAAAAAAAAAAGCAAAGGAAAAAGCATCTCAAGGCTCTGCTAACAAAGAGGCAGGCACCACTCCACATTTTGAACAGGTTTCTAAATCAAAAAGGGCAGTAAATCATGTTACTTATCATTTAAAAATAACTAGGTTTTAAGAAATGAAATTAGACAAGTGATTAATGTGTCAACTTCAGCCAGAGTTCCTTTGATAGTTGGAAGAAAATAAAAGCCAGCCAAGAAATAAACATTTCGATTCAGGTGCTTTGCAATCTGTGCTCCAAATGTTTCCCCTGGGCTCGTGAAGAGGTGGCTTGCTCCGCGTACACAGCAGCCAGACTGCCGGCACCAGGGAACTATCTTCAGAATGCGAGTATCGGCACAAAAGAGGCGAAGCCACAAAGCACAGTAGTTAGAAGTCCATTTGAGAGAAGTGGTCTTGATGGTCAGGGGGCTGGAGGGGCATGCCGCTGCCTAAAGGGGACGAGTGGCCAAGGAGCTGTGGAGAGACGTTCCAGGTTTTTTTCTTGCTATTTCCATTTATATTGGGAACTCAGTATGGGGTAGTGTCTTCCATACTGAAACTGAAATATGCTTATGATACAGTCAGAAATAAATGTATATAGGTGACAGGACAGTGTGCACAAAGGGACAGAGAGAGTGAGATAGAGAGAGAAGTGCATGGTAGGTTAGAGCAAACACCCTAGGAGCCCCTCTGAGAGTGAAAGTGTTAGGCACTCAGTTGTGTCCGACTCTGTGCAACCGCATGGACTGTAGATTGCCAGGCTCCTCTGTCCGTGGGATTCTCCTGGAGTGGGTTGCCATTCCATTCTCCAGGGGAATCTTCCCGACCCAGGGATTGAACCAGGGTCTCTGGCACTGCAGGCAGATTCTTTACCATCTGAGCCACCAGAGAATCCTCCAGGAGCCTCACCAATTGAGCCCAAATCCACACGCAGGTACTTACGGGCTGTGTGGCTTTGACCACTTTAACTCTGGATGCCTCAGTTTTTCCATCTGCAAAATGGAAGTGATATAAACAATACCTACACCATTGGACTATTATGAGTCCAATAATAGTGTGTTAACACATGTCAAGCACAAAGATTCTACAGAATTATATAGTAGGTGCTATATAGATGTATATATATATATATATATACACATCTTATTATAGTATAATTGTTTTATTTTGTAAAACAAGCCCCACAAAACACTTTTTAATAATAGTGTGTGTATTTGAGGGCCAGGGCTGGACAGGAGAACAGTAGAATTCACTTCAGATGCAAAATTTAAGGGGTACCAAAAAGTCCAGTGATCAAGATAAATAATATTTCAATATAACGTTTTAGAAATTAAAGTAATGCCAAAAAAATCCAAGAACAGAATATCAAAATGGTAAACAAAGTCAAGATAAGTATCATTGAGTTTTTTTGCCTCAGGCTTCAGTATGGAGTCTGTTCATATCACAGTAACCTATCTGGAAGGTTAAACACCACACTTTTATTTCTAGAGTGGGAAATGATATCGAATTTCACTTTGATTTTCATTTCTGTATATTTTTAACTTTTTACCATGAGAATATATATGATAAAATAAATGAGCCTTTTAAAGTTTCATTTCTTAATGAAAACTGGAGAGAAAATCATGGGGTGATGCAAAAGTAGATCCAGGCAATCAACTGATTAAAAGACAATGAGGCCACATACCCCACAGAGAACCCACTGGCAAACCATTCCCCTGCACTGCAGAGCTCATTTGTTAAAACTACAAAAAGAGAAAAGAAAGAAGAAATTGGGGGTATAAGAAATAAGAGTAAAATTCACTTAAGCCTGCTGGGCTTCAAGCTTAAGCCTGGGCCCAGGCTGGGGCTCAAGCTTCCTTTTGTAAAAGGAAGGGGTTAGGGAAAGACCTCTAGCAGCAGCAGTGGAGGATCTAACCAGCACCTCCCTTGGGTTGAGTGAGGATTCTCCCTTGTCTTGTGTCCAAGGAAAGGGCAGGCCCTGTCCTGTTGTCCTGCTGCATCTCACCATGCCCCAAAGCCTGGTAGCTCAAAGGCCCTACAGAGTCGGGTCGTGACCACTGGCAGCAGCTGGGATGAACAGGTGCCTCTGAATCCATAGGCTTAGTAATGCAACCTGGATGCACCCATACCACGGCCGTTAGACTTTGACATTGTCCCTTAACCTCTCTGATTCTGTTTTCTCATCTGTAAATGGGGAAGAGTAACACTCACTTCATTGGGTGGCTGTGTGGGTGATGTAAAAAATCTGTCAAGCAATAGTGCATGGTCATGTCACTTCCTCCTCTTCTCCTTTCCTTCGGGGGCAAAACGGAAACTATTCCCATTCAAAGGCCTCTTCACTCCTCAAGGGAAGTAGGAGCATGTCGATACCCAGCAGTATGCGGTGGAAAAATGGTGGAGATTTCACTTTAGAGGAAGGTGTGTGGCTTCTCCTTGGGGGTAGGTTTCCCTCCTCATTACATGGCCTTTGAACAAATGTTTAAACTCTTTGACATTTAATGAACAGGCTGATGATCTGAGGTGACTCAGGAAACTGCTGGTAACAGAAAGTGGGCTGTGATTATCAATAAAGTGAAAGTGAAAGTGAAGTCACTCAGTCGTGTCCAACTCTTTGTGACCCCACGGACTGTAGCCCACCAGGCTCCTCCCTCCATGGGATTCTCCAGGCAAGAGTACTGGAATGGGCTGCCATTTCCTTCTAGGCTATGTCTAAATCCCTAAAGCAGATCAACAGAATGTAGATACGAGTTGATAGTAGCCTCTTTTTCATTCTTTTCAGCCTATTTGTAGTAAAGAGAAGGTACAATATTTCCCTAAAATAGGTAACCTTCAAGAAAACTTTACAAAGCAAAACAATACCAGAAAAGTGGGGAAGTGGGTTATAAAACTTAATAGAAGTTTTTTTTTTCCCCCAAAGATCATTGATAGATCACAACACACTGAAAACAATGATAGTTCACCATAAACCACTAAATCTTTCCACATACATGCTGCCCATTATCCTTTGTTTTCTTGTTGTTTCTTTAAGAATACTTTTTAAATTTCAATAACATTTATGGAGATTTTCATTGAAAACAATATAAAGCCCAAAGTTACAGTTATGTGTAATCCTACTATCTGGGAAGCCCTTGTTGGCATTTGAATAAGAAAACGAGAAGCAATGCTCAAAAAAGAGGAGATATATGTATATGTATAACTGATTCTTACTCCTTGGAAGAAAAGTTATGACCAACTTAGACAGCATATTGAAAAGCAGAGACATTGCCAGCAAAGGTCCGTCTAGTCAAGGCTATGGTTTTCCCAGTGGTCATGTATGGATGTGAGAGTTGGACTATGAAGAAAACTGAGCGCCAAAGAATTGATGCTTTTGAACTGTGGTGTTGGAGAAGACTCTTGAGAGTCCCTTGGACTGCAAGGTGATCCAACCAGTCTATTCTGAAGGAGATCAGCCCTGGGATTTCTTTGGAGGGAATGATGCTAAAGCTGAAACTCCAGTACTTTGGCCACCTCATGCAAAGAGTTGACTCACTGGAAAAGACTCTGATGCTGGGAGGGATTGGAGGCAGGAGAAGGGGACGACAGAGGATGAGATGGCTGGATGGCATCACTGACTCGATGGATGCAAGTCTGAGTGAACTCCAGGAGTTGGTGCTGGACAGGGAGGCCTGGCATGCTGTGATTCATGGGGTCGCAAAGAGTCGGACACAACTGAGCAACTGAACTGATAACTGATTCACTTTGCTGTACAGCAGAAACTAATACAATATGATAAAGCAACATACTCCAATAAAATATTTTTAATAAATAAATAAAATAAACATAACCCATTGAAGCTTTGCCAAGGTAGTAAGAAAATAGAAATGTAAGTTTTACCAAAGTATTTCTTTTACTTTTACTTTTGTCAATTCCATTAGTTTTCTTATAGAGCAACTTTTCCCCTTTCAAATTAAAACAGATTTAAAACTTTTTAAAAATGCAGTGCTTCTGCATGATTAGAATACTAAATACAGAAAAGTATAAAAGTAAATTAGGAGTTTACCCTCAACCACACTTCAGGCTCATCCAATTTTTCACCACAAAAGAAAGTATAAGAATTCTTTGGAGAGCTTTACAGACAGATTTTCAATGCATATATCAGCTCTTCTAAGTTACACATTAAAGATTATACTAATCACAAAGCAACAAATCTTTCTTTCTCACCTACGTTATGGTATGAATTGTGCTCCCTCCAAATTCCTATGTTGGAGCCCCAACTCCGAATATCTCAGAATGTGACTGTATTTGGAGATGAGGCCTTTAAAGAAGTAATTAAAACAACATTGCAAAGTAATTTCCCACCAATTAAAAAATAATAAAAAAAGAAGTAATTAAGGTAAAATGAGGACCTTAGAATGGACCCTAATCCAATCTGACTGGTGTCCAAAGAGGAAACTAAAACCCACAAAGAGACACCAGGGTTCGCATGCACAGAGGAACAACTGTGTGAAGAGGCAGCAAGAGGGTGACTGTCTGCAAGCCAAGGAGACAGGCCTCAGAGGAAACCAAACTTGCCAGCACCTTGACCTTGGACTTGCAGTTCCCACAACTATGAGGAAACACATTTCTGTTGTTTAAGTCACCTAGTCTGGGGTATTTTGTTATGGTGGGCCTAACAAACTAGGGTAACGTATCCGTAAATATTTGTGATATTTCTGTATCAGTGATCTCAGATTCACATTTCATAAAATCATCAGAGCTTCTTTAAACTCTGCCCTATTGACTGGCACTGACATTGACTTTGGGTTTTTGACTAATTCAAATGATGTTGCAGTGAATATTCCTGCACTGGTGTCTTGGCAGAATTTTATAAGGAAGTGAATTTCCAGAAGTGGAATTGTTGGCTCAAAGTATAAAAGCACACATACTTAATTTCAACAGATACTGTCCAATTGCCCTTCAAAATTTTCCTTCCATCAGGTATGTAAAAATGACATTCCCCCCACATTCTCAATATATCTAGCTTTTTCATTGTTATCAATCCAATGGCTAAAACTTGGTGTACTGTTCTGGTTTCTACCTATGGACAAGTCTGAACATCTTAAGGGCTGTCAAGAGTACAGGCTCAGGGGGTTGAATTCTGGGCTGTCGTTTCCTAGCTGTGAGACACTGACTAAGTTGCCTAACTTCTCTATGTATCACGCTCCTCTTCTGTCAAATGAAGTGGTGGTGGAAACTACCTTGTCTCAGACTTCCTATAAGAACGTCATGAGTGAAGAGACATCAGGTGTTTAGAACAATGCTTGGAATATAGTCATCTCCAAATTAGTGTTAGCTATTATTATTTCTACTTAAAGAAATTATACATGTTTACTATTTGTATTACTCTTAATGTGCCCTGTCTAACAGACTGAATATTTACATCCCTCCAAAACTTATATGTTGAAGCACTAACCTCCAGTGTGGCTGAATTTGAGATGAGGCCTCTGAGAAGGTAATAAAGGTTAAATGAGGTCATAAGGGTGGGGCCCTGATCTTATAATTAGTGTCCTTATAAGAAGAGACACCAGAAAGATCTCTCTTTCCATCCCTATACTCACAGAGAGAAGAGATCATCTGAGCACACTATGAGATGGTGGCCACCTACAAACCAAGGGGAAGAGGCCTCAGAATTAAACCTTACCTTGCCAGCACCTTGATCCTGGACTTGGCAGTCTCCTGAAATACAGGAAATAAATTTCCATTTTTTAAAACACCAAGCCTGATATTTTGTTATGGCAGCCCAAGCAGACTGATACTCCCTGTTTACATCTTTCACTCATATTTCTATCCAATTAGTTTTTTGCTTATTGATTTGTACGAGTTTCTCTCATCTATACTACCTTAATTTGATTTGTCAGGACAGACGTGTTGACCAAAGGACCGTGATAGGGTGGTACCTACTAGGGTCTTCCCACCAGGAAAAGATTGAAAACGTGAACCAGGCAGCATTTGAGGTAAAATTTGCAGGCTAAACAGTGTAGATTTAAAGAGGCAATGGTGTTCTCGACACCAGCTCAAGTATGGCATTCCATAATCTCGTCCAAAGAATAAGTACCAGGGGACCTTCACTTGACTTTGATTTTTTTTTTTTTCAAACACATCTCCCTCTCTTAAAGAAAAATACAGAGAGTATCAGTTACTTCTTACCGTTGTTCATTTCCACATTAAAAATCTTGGGACTGAAATGCACTTTTTCAAATTAAAATCCAAAATTATAACTTAATGCAGAGCAATTACAAGTAACAGATGCTGGAAGGTTAGCACTTTTTACTTCCACAAGAAAGATACACATTGCATCCAAATTTTGGGATATGATATCCAAACTAACTTAGGAGCTGGCAGTGAGAGATCGCTAAATGTAAGCTCAAGTATATAAGCATTAGAGCTGGAAAGTATGGGGCAGCTGGGAAACCAGACACATAAAAACTGCACTGTATTTGACAGACAGCCCCCTCCACTTGACTGGCACATCAGACTCCAAAGGTAAGGTGATAGAATGTCACGGTAGAAGCATAAACCTCAGAATGGAAGTGCGGTGGATTCAAAACCCAGACCTACCATTTAACTAGCTATGTGATCTTGACCAGGGTAATTTAACCTCTAGGATTCAGTTTCCCCTGCTATAAAAGAATGATGTTGCCTACCTTACTGAGTTGTAAAAATTCTATAAGTTAATGACTAGAAAGCACTCAGTCCCTGGCCTGATAAATGCTAAAAGTCCTGCAAATGACTAAATGTCTCTATGACTCTCTCAATACCTGAACCCTTTTATTTTCTGAGTTTTTGTGATCCGTCCAACCCAATTCCGTATTCACCAATTGACTGTTAAGTGATTATGGAGTTCTAAGTGCCCAGTACCACCCATACAAGGAATAAAAGAGTAAGACCCTCGAGAAACTTCCAGCCTCATTAAGGAAGCCAAATGGGTACCTATGAAACAATTCGTGAACCAAACAAGGCTGGCAAAATCAAGTACGTCAGACCATAAATGGCCCTGGAACTTGAGCCTGGAGGTGTTTGGGTGGAGCAGGAGGAAAAGTGGTTTCAAGCTGTCAAGGTGGGAATCGGTGCCCAGGTCAGCACTGCTAACGAGCTGTGGCCAGCCGCTCCACTGACTACAATACTCCATCCCCACCAACCACTCAGCAGGACTTGCTCCTCACAAAGAGCATCCCAGGCACAGAGTGGCCGTGTGGACTCAGGCCAGTTAGGCTCCCCTGAGTTTTCTTTTCCCTGTGGCCTGGGAGAAGAAGGTGGATTTCCTTTCCTCTGAAATACTTCACAGATGACTGTCATGAGGCATCCTATGCGCTGACATTTCTTCTCCTTGCTGCACAGGTTCCCTGGCCAGGGGCAAGGCTCACAGAGGCAGGGGAGATGCCTCCTCTTCTTCGACTCCCCACAGCCAGGAGTCCTGGGCTCCCAGTGACTGACACAGCCACAGGTAAACACCTGAACAGATACATGAACGAATGCAGCTCATACATTCCCATGTGTCCTATATCAAAGTGTGGGACGGGAAGAAACGGGGTAAGATGGAAATAAGGAAATACAGCCCCCAGACCTGTGTGTGGGAGACTTGGACACCACTTCCCAGCAGCCTATCCCAACGAGACTTGGTCACAGCCATTCTTTGTCTCTTCCATGGCTTGGGTTCCTGGTAATAGAGCTGCAGAAGCAAAAGAACATTCCATTTGAAACAGGGGTTTGTTTTCAGAGGAAGTGGCAGGAGGTGGGGAGGGTATTTTAATTGTCACGGCAGCAAGATAGGCCCACCTTAAACTTGGTGGTTTAAAATGACAGCGTCTTCTCTCTCATGATCCTGTGGGTTGACCAGCTGCAGCTGGGCGGATCCGCCACGGGGACCCTTGTGCGGGTGCAGCCTGAGGACAGCTGGGGCTGCAGCCATCCGAAGACTCGACTGGGCTGTGTCCACGCAGGTGTCTGCCTCTCCCTCCTGTACCCTGTGGCCTCTCTCCTAGCCCTGCTTTCACATGGCATCTCCTCCTCCAGGGCCTCCCCATGTGACCTGGGTGTGTCTCACACCTTGGTCACACAGGAGTCTCACTCTCTCCGCAGCAGCCGTCCTCCAAGAGGCTGAAAGTGGAGGCTGCCAGGCCAGGCAAGGAAGGACCATCCTAGGAGTGTCCGTGTCATGCCCGCTGTATTCTACTGGCCAGAGCAGTAGGAGGACTCCAGGGGGAGAGAAATGGACTCCATTTTCTGATAAGGGAGTGAAAAATCCACATTTAGACGTGCATGCAGGACAAAAATGCTGCCACAGCCAGTCTTAAAGCCTACAACGTGCCACTGTTTGCTCTCGCCACTGTCACTGTGGATGCTGCAAGAATCCCTGCACAGCCCAGAGAAGGCAGAGAGCACCCCAAGCCTGGTCCCACTGCTGTCATGTCTGACAGGTGGAAGGCAGCAGACAAAGATGCTCCTTGCAACAAAGATTCTTCTATGGGCCCCCAGGGCACCTAACCAGTACCCTCCACCAGCCAATGAAGCCTCTCTGTGTGGATTAGGCGAAGGCACCCCTTCCTCCAGGGGGGTGCACAGCATGGGAGGGAGGCGCCTCCCCAGGGCACAGCTGCACCTGCCACAGCCCTCCCTCTAGCGTGAGGCTCCCAGGGAAGCAGAAAGGCCTGCAGTGAACAGGTGATAACGGCTGAACAACACTGCCAACAAGGGGCCCACAGAGTAGGGTGGGGAGAGGGGCTGGGTAGTTGGATCAGAAAAGAGAATTCCCCTCCCGTGCCCAGCCCCTCAGCTCCCATGAGGGCACCTGAGAGCCACACCCCACAGCATCCCTCAAGGTGACAAGAATAACAGTGCATTTATAACAGGACAGAATACAGTTACATTACAGCCGGGAACCGAAGCTAATGGCAGCCGGCTAATCTAGGAAAATAAAAGTAAGAAGGACTGTGTTATTTATAACCTTAGTGAGGTGACAGGGCCAAAACAATAGTGTCTAAAGTATTACCAAGGAACATAATTTTTCAGATGCGTAGTTCCTTTTTCAGAAACATATAATTCACTAGGGTGATTTAAAAACACTGCCCTTTGCAGCTGTAAATTACCATTTGTGGGTGTTTGACTTCTCTGTCGGCTTATTAAGTCAGACCTTCATTTTCCCCTTTCCAAGCTACAGCTATCAGTGTATGACTAAACTTTGGCAGGGTGTTTGCTCTGTCTTCGAGATGGCTTACAAAACTACACAAGCTGCAAGTAGAAATTTCTAGAAGTTGCATTCCTTCAAAATTCCTTAACATATAAACAAGAAAATTAACCATTTATATATATAGAAAGAGAGACTGCGGCTTCCCTGTTGGCTCAGAGAGTAAAGAATCTGCCTGCAATGCAGGGGACCCGGGTTCGATCCCTGGGTCGGGAAGATCCCCTGGAGAAGGGAATGGCAACCTAAGTACTCTTGCCTGGAAAATCCCATGGACAGAGAAGACTGGCAGAAGCTAATATGTGTATCTACATATCAATTCTCCCTCTGCTTCTATGATCAAAAACTTAAGGGACTGTTCACTCAAAGTGCCACAGGAGCCTCTATTCAAGCTCCCCCAGAGCAAGTGGTGTCTCCTGCACCCCCCAGCTAAAAATAGGCAGTAAAATGTGCTTTCCATGGAATCTATGTAGTATCAGTTTGCATCAGGTAAAGCAAAACCAGAATCCCCAAAGCCTCGTGGGTTTGGAAACCTACCAAATCACTTTGCTCTACCCACCCAGTACTGCTAGGTATGTAAAAATGTAAATATTTTATGTTATAGTTTATATGGTGTGTTTTATAGAGCAGAGAAATCAGAACATGCTTAACGTGACACCATAAACCCACCAGGCTCTCATATCACTCGGCTCTGTTCCTCTCTTTCCTGCCCTTATCAGGGATGAGGGCAGTTCCTGCACCCATGAAAGAGTCTGACATTCCTCACAGAAGTTCCTGGACAAAACTGGGTCATTAGAGAGTGTGTGTGGGAGGGAGAAGTAAGTCCTCCCTCTCCTAAACTTGTAAACGTCACCTTAAGAAGCTCACGTGGAACTGAATGCACCGTCGCACATGTTAAGTTGAGCCAGGGTTGTAAGAACAGCTGCTGAAATTCACCATGTGCCTGGCAAGCTCTCTCTCTGCTTCATTCTCACGTGGTCTATGAGGTGGGCACTAACGGCAATAAGGGCTTCCCTGGTGGCTCAGACAGTAGAGAATCAGCCTGCAATGCAGGAGACCTGGGGTTCGATCCCTAGGTTGGGAAGATTCCCCTGAAGGAGGGCATGGCAACCCACTCTGATATTCTTGCCTGGAGAATCCCCATGGAAAAAGGAGCCTGGCGGGCTACAGTCCATGTGGTCACAAAGAGTCAGACATAACTGAGTGACTAAGCACAACAGCAATAAAATCCACAGTAACAGCAAATACCCTGCAGTGCTCACACTGTGTCAGGCACCATCTTCTTGTGTGTCAACTTGCGTCATCTTTACAACAGCCTGGTGATGTCAGCAGACTTTATTCTGGTCATCATTTGATGAGGAAACAGGTGCAGGAACCTGCTCAAACTTACAGAGATAGTAAGTGACAGAGTCTGACTCTGAAGTCAGTGCTCTTAACTATGATTCTACCCATTTCACAGATGAGGAAACAGTGGTACTGAGAGGCAATGAGACCTATGTTCACAAACCTAGCAAGGGATCAGATGGTGTTTCACACCAAGTATGCCTGGCTCCAGAGCCCACGTCTTGTTGGGACTGACAAATGGAGACAGAGAGCAACCCAACTTCCTCTTCATTGAAGAGTGATTCCTTGGACTCTGCTTCCTGGCACAGTTGCTGCTGTTGGCCTCGGCTCTGCCAACCCCGACAGTGCCAAGCATAGGTTGAAGAAACAGCTTTAAGCATGGGTGAGAGGGAGCACTGCCTAAGTTACGTGATTCAAGCAGTAAAGCCTCTGCCTGGAGACGTGGGTTCAATCCCTTGGTCGGGAGGATCTCCTGGAGAAGGAAATGGCAACCCACTCCAGTATTCTTGCCTGGGAAATCCCAAGGACAGAGGAGCCTGGTGGGCCACAGCCCATGGGGTCGCAAAGAGTTGGACACAACAGCACACACGTACACGTGCCTATGTAACATGAGTTCAAGAGCATCTGAAAATATGCTCCTTCCTACACTTAACGCGTCATTCCCTTGACTTCTGGGTCTGTCTCTTGCAGATGTAAAACATTATGCTACATCAATAATCTGTGTCTGAAATGCTTTTCCTCAGAGAGGGAAGAAAAAAATAAAGGCTTTGGGGGGTTGAGGTAGGAAACGAGAGCAGACTCGGACCTACTAGGCATCCCAGACGGAGCCTACGCAGCAGCGATCACCGCTGGGATTCAAATACATCTAAACAGACTTAATGAGCTAGTGGGGCCGGGCTGCCAGCAGGATATTTGCATAAAGGAGTAAGAGGCCTTCTGGGAAAGCTTTCACTCCAGTTGCGAAGAGGGTTAGCAGACAGGTTGGCCCAGTGACAAGGCCCTAGTCACAGGGAAGCAGATTCAGTTCTGGGCAGAGCACAGGGTTCCATCACTCAGCAATCAGTATCTGAGCGTAAGGCGGCTGTGGGGGAGATGAGGAAGTACCCCACTTGAGTGGTAGCCTGACAATCTGAGGTGAGAGAGTGCTGACTTTCTACCCATTGGAACAGAGCATGACCTAAGGTGGGGAGGGGAGTGCTCCCCCAGGTGACAGTTTGGATCCTTGAAGACCCCAGTTCATCAGTCCTGTGACTGGGCAAAAGAGACAGGTACACAGTATCCCCTGAGGTGGCAACCCTGTCCTGGGGAAGCCAGCACCCAGCCCAGGGGCCTGGGAAGAAGATGAGTAACGAGAACCCCAAAACTCATTCAAAGAAAAGTCCTGCAGGAAACACTCTCTTACCCTGTTACAGCCCAGCTTTTAGCCGAGGACCAGGACTGATGTCAACCTTCCAATTACACATTCATTCACTCAACAAGTATTGCCAGAGGATACAGCTGTTTCTCCAGACACACCCTTTGCTCCCCACCCTTCAGCCATATTAGCTTTCCTTCAGCTCCTTCTTTCACCCAACCCCCTCGACTTACGACACTTTACCCCACCTTCCCATGGTTGACTTTGCTTTGTCTTTGGTCTCAAAGTAGAAGTCACCTCCTTACAAGGGCCTTCCTGGCCCACCTGTCACATGGGTCCTCTGTTATTCCCTCTCACACCATATATCACTGATGTAAGGAGGAACAGATGTGTGTGTTTCCCTGTCTGTTCCTTTTCTAGATCAAAAGCTCTACTCCATCCTCAGCACCGGTTCAGTGGCTGGCACACAGCAGGAACTCTATAAATATTTCTAGAATAAGTGTTATTGCCTGAACCCCACTTAATAAATGATTCAAGTGCAGACCCAATGGCATTGGATTCTAGCTTATCTCACCACCTCAAGGATCTCATAGTTCAGTAGTGAAAGAGACACATAAACACTAAGTAGAATCATGTGACTCATGTTATCATAAAGCTCCATCCAAAGTGCTGTGAAAACATGGAAGATGGCCTGATGAATCTGGCTAGGGAATAATGAACGCTTCTAGAGAGATGACACCTGGACAAGTCTTAAAGGAAGAGGTAGCCTGGGGGTGCAGAGGTGCAGTGGGAGCCTGTCCTTTGCAACAGAGGTGGAAATGGCTTGCTGGTGTTCTCCCTCTCTTCCTTATCAGTAAGGGTTGCTTATTCTGGGCAGCTGCACAAAGATTCTTCCCTCATTCATACAGTAAGAGTGAATGGCACTTAGCAAAACACTCATGGTCCCTGCTTTCTGAAGGCAAAGGGATACAGAAACATGGTTGGCCCATAGGGTCCACGGACAAAGTATTGAGAAGGTTATCAGAGGTCATATCATGGAGGATCACACTGGGGAAAATCCAGGAGATCCTGCTGACAGCCTGTCAAGCCCTAGACATGTGAGTGATGCTGTTGCACATCACCCAGCCTCCAGGCTGCCTGCCTGTGGTCCACAGGGAAAAAGTGGGGGATTAATGAGGCTTCATGTAAAGGTTAGCCATTGTTCCAGAAGCAGAAACCTCAGTAAGGCTAAATGATTTATCCAGGGTCATCAGTTAGCAAGAGAGAAAAGGCTAGAGCATGGGCCTTCTACTTATGAGTCCAGAATTTATTGGGAAGAGGAAAATGAAAACTATACAGAATTCAGCTAATCCATGATGTAAACTATAGACCACGTATATCTTCCTATTAAAATGGTTAAATGTACACAAATATAAATATATAAGAAAAGAACAGGTGGCAGAGGGGAACTCCAGTATTTATTACCACCAGCTGTCCACCTACAGGTAGTGTGTCTGTGTGTGCTAAATCACTTCAGTCTGTCCAACTCTTTGCGACTCTATGGACCGTGCCCCACCAGGTTCCTCTGTCCATGGGATCTTCCAGGCAAGAATACTGGAGTGGGTTGCCATGCCCTCCTCCAGGGGATCGTCCCAACCCAGGGATCAAACCCTAGTCTCTTACGTCCCCTGCCTTGGCAACCAGGTTCTTTATCAAGGTAAAGGGGTCTTTACTTTGGCAGTGGGTTTAGCACTACCTGGGAAGTCCCACCCACATGTAGGTACATTCTTAACAGAGGCAGAATCTGAGTGTCAATGTCCATTCTCTAACCTCTCACTGATGTCAGCACTTGACAGTTCTGGCTGTTCTCAAGGGATTTCACCTGTATTTCACTTGCTGGAGTCATCACTATGCAGGTCTCCTTCCAGGACACATTGTCAACTTCACTTCTAATCTGCATCCCCTTAGGTCTCAAGATGATCTGCTCCATGGTTTCTGATCTATGCAACTAGCTTGGGCAAGGCTATATTTACATCCATAGGCACCATCTTGATTTGGAAGCAGAAAGTGGAGGTAAGATAAGGAAAGAAAGACTAACAAACACCTTTTTGATCTGTCACATTCTACTGTAGTGACCCATTCTCTCTATACTGGTGTAAGGTCAGTGACTAAATTAGACAAAAATTTAGAATGAGGCAGCCTGCTCCTAATATTTCCAGCAGCAGTAATGCTCTTGGCTTTCCTTTCTTCATGGGTTCGTTGCCAAGCATTTCTATCAGATGAGGTGAGGAGGCTTCCTCTTAGTCAAATGCTTCCTTTTCTCCCCCAGCTGCCAATCTTTTTCTTTCTTCTCATAGTAAGTTCCAGGAAGCAGCCCTCTTGTGTGAAAACTCATAGTCATAAAAGGGCCATCCTTTATTTGATACAGCCAACAGTTTAGAAGCGCTTGGGCAGCGTGGACTAGATTATCCAATTATGGTCAGATTTAAGAAGCAGAGCAGAGATGTGACTGTCGGTCTTCCTACAGGACAAATGGAGACTCAAGTGGTTGAATGAAAGGTGCCTGCCAAGCATTATCACATTGCCTGGCATGTTCTCAGCATGCCTGTCTGAACTCCATACGTTAGCACACCCAGCTCTCTTACAGCCCCGACTCTTGGTCTCCTCTTGGTCTACACTACCTCTTCAGGGGTGATCTCCTGCAGGCCTGAGGCTCTAAATGTCCCAGTGTCTTCACAGCTCCCAAATTTACCATCTAGTCCTGACCTCCCCTATTAGCTACAGTCATATATGCAGTTGCCTGACGCTTCAAGTTGTATCCCCTGCAGACAACCCCAAATTCAGCATTTCCCAACAAAAGCTCATGATTTCTGGCTCTGCTTCCACAAGCTGCCCCTCCTCTATCTCAGTAAAAGGGACCATCATGTATTTAAAAACTTAGGAGTCATCCTCAGTTATTCCCTTTCTTTCATCACCCCTGCCGTTTCCATACACACATCCAATTTGTCACCTGGATCCATAGGCACGTTCTCCAAAAGATGTCATGAGTTGGATAACTTATATTCACCTCTCCAGTTACCCTCCTAATCCAGACCACCATTCTCTTTTCCCTGGACAACTATAAACTTGCAGAATGGGTCTCTCTGCTCCCATTCTTGCCTTCCCATGATCCACTCTCCACAGAACATCCAGGGCAAAACTCTAAAATAAAACTCAGATCATCTCACTCCCCTGTGTGGCAAATGCCCACAGCCTCCCCCTGCACTTCAGATAAAATCCTTGGCTGCCCCTGGTGATGGAAGGCCCTACACTGACTGGCCACCTGTTTCTCTCTCTCAATCACCCTCCTGCTTTCTAACTACCTCCAGCCACGCTCCCAGCCCATCCTTAACTGGTGAACTTCTGCTTTTCCTTTAAGACTCAGACACTGCTTCTTCCAGAAAGACTCTCCTGAGACCTGTAGCCTGAGTTGGATGCTCTTCCTCTGATGTCTGGTGGCTTATTCTCTCTCTCTCTCTCTCTCTCACATACATATTCCGCTCACACTGCTCACATCACACTGGATTTTCTTCTCTGTTTAGGAATGATCAACCCACCACATCGTGAGCTACCTGAGGATGAAAATCATGTTTTGTTCATCTCTGTGGCCCCGCAGAAGTGCTGTGCTATCATGTTTATTGAATGGAAATTCACTCCTCCTCCTGGCAATATGAGGACCAGCATGCTGTAACAGAAAAGAGGGAGTTAGGAGGGTAGCCCCTGTTTTGCAAACTTTATTTCTGTCTGGACCAGTCCCCATCGTAGACCCTTTCCTCCTGTACAGGACACCCAGGCTGAGCCCATGGGATTTCTGGGTCTGGAGAACCCTGGGTAGTCACTGAGCAGAGGGCATGTGTGTGGCCCCTATGAGGCTTGAGTCTCTGTGAGTCCCACCAGGTGTTCTGAAGATCACATGTGAGGGTCAGACTCCATAGTACACATGTTTTTGTTCCCATCTGCCCTGACTCAAAGGAGCAAGCAGAGAAATATATGGAAATCCAACGATAAAGAATGAGCCACGTGCCTTTAGTTGGAATTTGCATAAGGTCTCACTTACTGCAACTTTCTAGAAAATGTCAGTGAGCTTAGCCAGCCAACCTGTGGGAAAAGGACAGGTGATGTGATTGCTTTGATCCCATGGTTTACCTTTAGGGCTACATCTATCAGGTTCAAAGACTGGACAGATCTCTGTCAAAGAGCACCTCGATTGCTTCAACTCAAAACCCACTTTGAAGTCATCAGAAATGGAAGACTCAGAGTCGTCTCAGTTCCCAAACAGAAATATACCTATCTGCCTGTTGTTATGGTTGTTTAGTTGTTCAGTAGTGTCTGACTCTTTGTGACCCCATGGACTATAGCCCTCTAGGCTCCTCTGTCAACGGGATTTCCCAGGCAAGAATAAATAGAGTGGGTTGCCGTTTCCTTCTCCAGGGGATCTTCCCAACCCAAAGATGGAACCTGTGTCTCCTGCTTGGCAGGCAGATTCTTTCCCACTGAGTCACCTAGCTGGATGCACACCAGTTTAAACGGTATTTAGGATAAAATGGGTTGAGGGAGGATGAGTGCCATGTGTGGTAGCCATGAGACCCTATCTTGTAGACCTCTAACTGCAGGAAGCATCATTCACTAAGGGACGCAGCTCTGAAATCCATTGCCGCTGACACCACAGCTGTGCTGAGGCCACAGTTCCCGTGAGCTGCTCAAGCGCTGAGCATATCAAGGTGAACCTACTTCTGGGAAACATGGGAAACTCCTGTTCTGGTTAACTGTGGTTCAGAGACCTCCTAGCAGCCTTGTCAAGGGCTCCTTAGGCTAGACAGTGGGCTCAGACATTTCCACCCAAACTTCCTCCCTCTATTCTTCACTTGGAATCAGATGAAACAAACAAGAACATGCCTTATACTGCACCATATATGGAGCTAATTCAAGTCCCATATTATCTGATGTTGTTATGATTCAGACGTATTTTTATAGTGCTTTCTCTTGGAGTCAAGATGTAAAGTCAGAACACGAGTGGGGCAGATCTGTGATACCAGAAATGGACAAGCTGTTCTCTGCACACCCCCTACCATCCCCACCCCTCCCACCAAGACTGACATGCTCTTACGACTCAGATTCCCTGGTCCTCATGTTCTTCACCTTCAAGATAAAGAGAGTAATGTCAGGACGGGCTAGCACGAGGATTAACAGTAATATTTGAAGTGCATCTATTGCAGGTCTGGCCCATGGCTTTGTGCTCAATAAAGGCTTTTCTATTTCTATATTGTTATTTCTGGTCTCCACTTCTAGGTAGAGGTTTCCAGAGAGGAAGAAGCGGTCTTCTTTGTATCTCCTCCTTTTTTGGTTTATTGAATTATAACATTGCAAAAAAAAAAGGGGGGGGGTTCTATTTAAAAAAAAACTAGTAGTGTCCCATTTAACATTTTTAAGGCTACACACACAAAGAAACTATTTTTAACAAAATGCAAACAGGCTTGGAAGGGAACTGTTGGGATAGCTACTTGCTTGTTCATTTATTCAATGTTTATTTGAGAACCAAGCATTGCAGACACAAAAATGAAAATGACACAGCTCTCCTTTCATGATAATTAATCTAAGAGGAGGCACAGACAGAACAAATCATGAGATGCAATAATCACTACAAAGAAATGTAAATAGTGCTATGGAGCACGGTGCGGGGGCAGTGATGCATGCCCAGGAGAGTCAGAGCTGCCCCAAAAAAGGTACAATTTGAACTGGTGTTTTGAGGGAGAAATAGGAGTTCACTAGATGGAAGAGGAGGGATTAATGACTAATCCCAAGTATTCGACCTAGAAATCATAAATAATCGGGAGGGAAAGTTTAGTTACTACACTGAATCACCAGATACGCAGAACGGTATCTAGTTAAAATAGTGCGGAAATGGGGATTGTGGCTGTCGTTATTACCATCATCATCACCACTCTCTCTCTCTCTCACTTCACGGTTCGCAAGCCAATTTGGTGGCCCCCAAGGCAATCAGCCCCTCACTAGGAAACAACTTCGCTGGTGGCTCAGCTTGGTAAAGAATCTGCCTGCAATGTGGGAGACCTGGGTTCGATCCCTGGATTGTGAAGATTCCTTGAAGAAGGGAATGGCTACCCACTCCAGTATTCTGACCTGAAGAATCCCAGGGACAGTCCATGGGGTTGCAAAGAATCGGACACGACTGAGTGACTTTCACTTTCCAGGAAACAGCACAAGAGCTGAGTTATTATTTGCATGGTCTGAGCGCTTACTGGCAGAATGAGAAGACAAGACTCTTGAAAAGGCCTTTCAAGACGATGCCATGAAAATATTCACAGTTAAAACATCTTCTCAGCGCAGGGGTCCATATAAAAGCCCCATCCTACCAACCACCTGGTAGCAAGAAAAGAAGAGTCCCCTCGGCAGTGAGAGCTGGCCATGTGATCACTGGGTTCAGAAATGCGCTCCCACTTCCATAATCCCCACAGTTCAGAACACTGCAAACCCCTGGAGGAGAACAGTGTGTAAACTACGATATACTCTTTGAGAAGAAAGGCAAACCAACCAGTTAACACACATCAATAATTTCCCCTATCAAACCCAGCAACTTGTGAAAGTGGAGGAGGTTCTCTGGAACTAGGAGCCAAGACAGTGCCGTCTTACAGAATCTAGGGCTCTGCAATGTAGAAAAACCTTTCCCGGAAAGCCCCTGTGCAGTGGATACGTCACACTGGGGCCAGCAACGACTCTTACCGTAGTAGAGGGTTTATCAGCTGGAGACTACAATCATTTAGGAAATCTAAAAGTCAGTTAACCCAACCAGCTTTTCTACAATGATGAAATAGAATGGAATGGAGCAGAATGAAACATGATGGATGGAATGAAATAGAATAGCACATAATGGGACAGAGTTGCATCAGGTTGAGTAGAGTTGAGTAGAACAATAATAGACTCTATGAAAAGTTCAAAACATGTAAAGCTAATATTGCTTTGTCAAATGTTGTGAACCCAAGGGTACCTGTGTGTGCACATGCGTGCATGCACACACACAATCTGAGTATTAAAATGTATTTTTAACTTGGGTTTCCAGGCAAAAGAAATTCTATACCCACTCTCTTAGCATGCCTTCTCAAACTGCAGAGACTGAAAAACTAAAAATGGTATCTCCCATAATCTCTTGTAGCTAAAGTCTTCCCTGGTGGCTCAGCTGGTAAAGAATCCACCTGCAGTGTGGGAGACCTGGGTTAGATCCCTGCGTTGGGAAGATCCCCTGGAGAAGGGAAAGGTTACCCACTCCAGTATTCTGGCCTGGAAAATTCCATGGACTACACAGTTCATGGGGTCGCATGGAGTCGGACATGACTGAGTGACTTTCACTCCACTTGCAGCTAAAATTTGAACATGATTTAGGTTGGCCAACCATATACACCTGCCTGACATTTGTTTAGTGTTGTTGTTCAGTCACCAAACTGTGTCCAATTCTTTGCAACCCCATAAATTGCAGAATGCCAGGCTGCTCTGTCCTTCACTGACTTCCAGAGTTTGCTCAGACTCATGTCCACTTAGTCAGATGCCATTTGGTCATCTCATCTTCTGTCGTTCCCTTTTCCTCTTGCCCTCAATCTTTCCCAGCATCAGGGTTTTATTCCAATGAGTCAGCTCTTTGCATCAGGTAGCCAAATTATTGGAGCTTCAGTTTCAGCATCAGTCCTTCTTGAATATTTAGGGTGGATTTCCTTTAGTAATGAAGGTCAAAGTCTCACTTCAGGTCCTTCTGATGTTGCCGCTGATCAGCTTCATGGGGGCACTGCGTTGCCTGCAGTAGCAATGCCAGAAGGCCCAGTGTCCAGCTGCTGACCTCACAGAGGTAAGAAAGAGAGTTCTGGGGTTCTTGTTTTGCAGAGGTGGATCTGGAAGTTATAGCATCATTCTGAAGGCAGTGGTTGCCTCGATTATAACCCAGACAGTGGGTCCCTGGACCCATCATTGCTGTGTCTGACTCCTCATCCTCTAGCTTCATGACTGTGGCTGAGGTGGCAGCCTCCCCAACAGGATCATTCTGGAGTCACTCCTGAAGTCTCAGGCCACTCTTTCAGACATTCACAGATTTTATGAGCACCTAATTCCCTTTCTGATTAAAGGGAATAGCTAGGTTGGCTCACATTAGCTGCCACTAAATCCTATCTGATCATGGAAAACATTCATAGGCATTAATTAATTCACCCAAAGTCTCATCTCTGAGTTGAATTCATGGCAAGGCTGGTACTAGAACTAAGTTCTTTCAACACTAAGTTCTCTGTCCTCAGTATTCACTCAACTTTCTAGTCAAGGCTATGGTTTTCCCTGTGGTCATGTATGGATGTGAGAGTTGGACTGTGAAGAAAGTTGAGCCCCAAAGAATTGATGCTTTTGAACTGTGGTGTTGGAGAAGACTCTTGAGAGTCCCTTGGACTGCAAGGAGATCCAGCAAGTCCATTCTGAAGATCAGCCCTGGGATTTCTTTGGAAGGAATGATGCTAAAGCTGAAACTCCAGTACTTTGGCCACATCATGCGAAGAGTTGACTCATTGGAAAAGACTTTGATGCTGGGAGGGATTGGGGGCAGGAGGAGAAGGGGACGACAGAGGATGAGATGGCTGGATGGCATCACTGACTCGATGGACGCGAGTCTGAATGAACTCCGGGAGTTGGTGATGGACAGGGAGGCCTGGCGTGCTGCGATTCATGGGGTCGCGAGGAGTCAGACATGACTGAGCGACGGAACTGAACTGAACTGACACATTGTAGGAATGGAAAGAAGTGAAATTAGCCTAAGGGAAGGGCTTAGGTTTGGGGTGAGGTTTGGTATCCAAATCTTACTCCCAAAGTCCTCCTCCCCTCTGGAGTTGTTGGCTGAGAAAGCATTCACACAGCAACAAATAAAAAACACTATTGTTTTAAAAACATTAAAAAAGAACAAGCCTCTGAGATTCCCATTATGTGGCTTCTTAGGTAAATTGAGGCTTTCCTGGTGGCTCAGACAGTATACAATTTGCCTGCAATGAGCGAGACCTGGGCTCGATCCCTGAGTTGGGAAGATCTCCTGGATAAGGGAATGGCAACCCACTCCAATATTATTGCTTGGAGAACTCCATGGACAGAGGAGCCTGGCGGGCTACAGTCCCTGGGCTTGCAAAGAGTCAGACACAATTGAAGGACTGCTGCTGCTGCTGCTGCTGCTGCCAAGTTGCTTCAGTTGTGTCCGACTCAGTGTGATCCCATAGACGGCAGCCCACCAGGCTCCCCTGTCCCTGGGATCCTCCAGGCAAGAATAGTGGAGTGGGTTACCATTTCCTTCTCCAATGCATGAAAGTGAAAAGTGAAAATGAAGTTGCTCAGTCGTGTCCAACTCCTAGTGACCCCGTGGACTGCAGCCTACCAGGCTCCTCCGTCCGTGGGATTTTCCAGGCAAGAATACTGGAGTGGGGTGCCATTGCCTTCTCCGACTGAAAGACTAAGACTTAGGTAAACTAGAGAGGCGCATGAAGTTTAGGCTTCTTCCCATTCCAACAGAGATGGTAAGATCTGTGACTAGACTCCAAGTGTCTGACCTGAGCACCCAAATGGATGAGGATGAACCTATAACAGGGGTGCTTGGGTGTGGTTACCACCTGGGAACAGGACCCACAGGAGAGTTTACCACACACATGGGAATCAGGCAGAGAGAGAATGAACCATGAGCACCATCGATTCCTCAGGCTCTGACTATCCAGGTGCAGCTCTTTCTGCAGTGAGACAAAGGAAGCTAGAAAATGGGTGGAATGAAGAATGGAAGGGCAGACAGTTCTGCACCGCTATTGGGCAGAAGTGAGAAGATCCTGAGCTTCATCTCCTCTCCCTACAGAAAGGAGACCTGATGGGGAACTCCAGGTCCTGGGTACCCAGACAATCAGGGGAAACCTGAGGGTACCATGTTCTAGAAGAACTGGAGGAAAATGTTTGAGGAGAGAAAGATTAACAAAAAAATGCAGGGCATTGCAAAGATCACTTGCCCTGTATCACCATCACACTCAAGAATCTTTCAGAATTTAGAGCTCTCACATCCCGTGGCTGTAACACCACCTAAATGTGGAAACGAGCATCTTCTCTGAATTGGTGTTGAGGAATGCAAACCTCTTACACCTCTTGCTGGCCCAGTTTAGCTCCATTCCCTTCTAAGTGACGTTTGCTAATGGGCTGGCATTCATCTTACTCTGGTGAGTTTATTTTATCACAGACGCACTGAGGAGGGAAAAAATTGCAACTTACCACAATAAAGTAAATATCACAAGATAAATGATATTGTTGGAATGGAAACCACTTAGGGACTCAGAATGGTCAGATGCAAACAGTTTTTAGACTATTAGCTGTTAAAGGTTATGCCTTACGTCACCCAAAAGGGTTTTTCCCTAGATTTATAGCGTGATCTCCAGGAAGATTTATTGCCTTCTTAATTTTTTTCCCCCATTTTAACTTTATGAACCGTCAGCCTGGAATTCCTTCTAAGTCATTTAGGAATGAGGAGTTGCTGGTTTTAAGAAATGCTGGTGGTACATGTTCTGCAAAGTTAATACTCTTATCATGAAACTGATTATGATACCCTTGAGTAAGAACTGAATCATCTTCCACTTGCTACTCTAGATTTACTTTCCAATGTTTTCCATCCCACTGTCCTTCCCAGGAAACTGACCAGCAAAGATACAGAATAAGTGTCCCTGCCTTTGGTTTCCAGTAGGGTACAGACACAGGAAGGGCTGGCCAGAGATAGCAGGGAGGCAGGCGTTTATCCTCCCCCTCCCCTACCTCGCTGCTCTCTGCTCTCTGGCTGACTGCTCCCTTGCTGCAAAGTCACAGCTCCTGTCAGACAGCTGTCTCCTCATAGTTCTCTCTCTCCCTCTCTCTCCAGTTTCCAGTAATCACTCCCTCCCCATGATCAATTGCACCGTTTGTTCACAAATTGTTTGTTTTTACTCTCAAAAGTGTAACCTTCTGCTGATGCTTTTAGCCACTTGCTTTGGTCAATGGAAGGTGTACAGGTATGACATTCATCTCATCAGAGCAGAGGCATTCTATGTGCTCCTGCATGGATTGGCTCTGCCCCTCTTATTCTGCCCTTGATCCTGAGAACAGTCTCAGTGAAAGACTACTCTCAGCCTGGGTTCTCAAACAAGAAGACATATGGAGGTCACCCAAGCCTAGCTAAGCTCTGTTGAGCCCAACTGAACCCAGCTGAGGCCAGCAGAGTGGAATGAAGAAGCACCACCAGCCTACACTCTTCAGGGAACATGCTTAACACATGGAGGCTGGTTGTCATAAGCTACCTAAATACTGAGGTTGTCTGTTATCACAGCAAAAATCAACTCATACTCCACTCTCATTGTTCCTTCAGGTTGAGGGGTTTGACCCAGTACCTACTGTTACTAGGTTCAGAGATTTGCCATACTCCTTGTGGTTGCCCTACACCCTGCCCAAGACTTTGTAGCTTATTTATTTAAAAATACCTCAATCTGCCTTATATGATTTACATGATGTTTCTTGCTGAGAAACTGGTACATGTCACGTTTAGAGCTGAGAATATTTTTTAAAAATCACAAAGAAGCCTGATATGGAGTAATATTTACCATACTCTAAGAATAAACAATTAGGAAAAAAAGACAGGTGAGAGGGGAGAAGAGGAGGGGAAGAACACAAGAAGTAGGAGGAGGAAGGAGAGGAGGGGAAGGAGAAGGAGGAGGAAAAGAGGAGAAAGACGGTGGCAGGGGAGGAGGAAGGCAAAGGAGAAAACAGAGGAGAAAGGAGAGGTGGAGAGAGGGAGGGGAAGAGAAGGGGCCAGAGAAGAAAGCAATTACTGAGGTTTCACTATGTGCCAGACACTGCACTGAGAACTTAGAGATAATCTCATTCTGTTTCTACAACAATCCTGCTGCTGCTGCTGCTGCTAAGTCACTTCAGTTGTTTCCAACTCTGTGCGACCCCATAGATGGCAGCCCACCAGGCTCCCCCATCCTTGGGAGTCTCCAGGCAAGAACACTGGAGTGGGTTGCCATTTCCTTCTCCAATGCATGAGAGTGAAAAATGAAAGTGAAGTCGCTCAGTCGTGTCCGACTCCTAGCGACCCCAGCCTACCAGGCTCCTCTGTCCATGGAATTCTCCAGACAAGAGTACTGGAGTGGCTTGCCATTGCCTTCTCCAACAACAATTCTAGGTACTATCAATTATGCCCTTTTACAATTAAAAAAATTAGATGAGAAGAGAGAAAGTAGCTTTTTCAAGGTCACCCTCAGAAAAGTCCAGATAAATTCATCCATGGCCTCAACAAAAAAAGCAGAACACACATAGTAATGGGTGATGGGAAGGCCTCCTGATGAGAGCATCTTGGAGTGATGCAGGCTATCCAAAACTCTTGACCAAGGGAAATACATCGACAAGTATAGTTTGCAAAATACCAACAACAAGCAAGCCAGTTCTTGTCTTTATAAAATGTAAGTCTCAGAGTAGAGAGACTCAAGTAAATTCTGAGAATTTTGTGAAAGAAGTTCCATGAAACTGAATACATACACAGGTCAATCCTTTGTGGTGCTGGAGTCATCCACGGGATCATCCACTGCAAAGCTAAAGAAAGTGAATCCCAGGGCTCTCCTCTGAGTGAGGGATTAACATACAAGCTCCAATTGTCCCTTAGGGCTTTATTTCTGCCCCAAGGGTGTCCTCACAGAGGTGACGGTTTGAAAGAGGCTTCCACTCTGCATGGAAGTTTGGTGGTTCAGACAGTAAAGAATCTGCCTGCAATGCAGGAGACCTGGGTTCGATCCCTGGTTGGCAAGATCCCCTGGAGAAGGGCATGGAAACCTATTCCAGTACTCTTGCCTGGAGAATCCCCATGGACAGAGGAGCCTAGTGGGCTACGGTCCATGGGGTTGCAAAGAATCGAACGCGACTGAGCACGGCAGAGCACAGCTGCCTCTAGAAATGCAGGCAGATCATTCAATTCCAATCCATCTTTCAATTCTAATAAGTCTTTTGGAGGAAGCCAGGCATAACTAGCTCTGCAGCAGCACCAATAACCACTTACAAACCATCAACATGTTATCTACCTGCGGATTCCACTGTTGGATCCTTTAATCTTTCATTCCTATCAGTTTTGTCTCCTTGCCTGTAAAGGGGCTTTCAACTACCTGTACATCTGCCAAACTCCTTCACCTTCAAAAATGCAAACTCCTCCCTTGTTTAGTCTTTGCTGAGTTGGGATGAATGGCTGGTTGAGAAACACAACATTTCTTAACTGCTCGATACATGCAGCCCTGTATCTACAGTCTCCCATAATTCTCAGCAACGCTGAGAACAAGATATTATTACTCCCACTTTACCAGTGAAGAAGCAGGATCAAGGGGTTAAATAACCCCTTGGTAATACAGCTCTTAGTCTTAAGAAATCTGGCTCTCTTCCTGTCTAGTGTTTCTGTCCTGGTATAGACCACCTGGAACCAGCTATCTGCCAGCCATGCCAAGGCTAGAAGTACCTCAGGGAATGGTGAAGCCTCATGGATACCTGCTGGCTGTGTTCAAATATAATGATATTCAAAAGCATCCAATGCCCTCCCTGAGGGAAGATGTACTTCCCTGCTCTGTTGGCAGCAGCCTTGGCAGGACCACTTGATTTTGTCAGAGCACAATGATGAGCAAAGGAGATGTGTTCCCGTTTCCAAGCAGAGACTTGAAGAACCAGCTGAGAGTTTGCCACATTCTATTTTTCTTTCACTACAAGTAACACAACTTTCAAGGTAGAGGCTGCTCCCGCAGTCTGAGTCACAGACTGAAGCCGCCCACAGTGGACACAAAGCATGAGTGCAAGATAAACCACTGGTTCACAGGTCACAGAGATGGTGTCACATGTCACTGCAGCATGACGGATGAGCCTATTCAGAGCTCTGAAACTCCAAGGGGCAGATCCACTGCCCCATGGTTGTTAGCTTTCTAAATGTGTGACAAATCCTCAAGTGGCCATGGGCCTACAGTCAGGAGTCAGGAGTGAATTCTGACCTTGTCATTTACAACCTGGCCATGTATCTTGGTGATTTGCTTAACTTTTCTGAGCATTCCTTTCCTTCCCAGGTGGCGCTAGTGGTAAAGAACCTGACTGCCAATGCAGGAGATGTAAGAGACGTGGGTTTGATCCCTGGGTCAGGAAAATTCCCTGGAGGATATGGCAACCCACGCCAGCATTCTTACCTGGAGAATCCCCTGGACAGAGGAGCCTAGCAGGCTACAGTCCATGGAGCTGCAGAGAGCTGGACATGACTGAAGCGACTTAGCATGCAAAACTGAAAATAATGAGGACTTCCCTGGAGGTCCAGTGGTTAAGACTCTGCGCTTGTCAACTCATCCCACCTTCTCCTTCCCCCACTTTATCCACGAATCTATTCTCTACATCTGCATCTCCATTCTTTCTCTACAAACAGGTTCATCAGTATCATTTTTCTAGATTCCATATATATGCCCTAATATACAATATTTTTCTCTTTCTGACTTACTTAGCTCTGTTTGGCAGACTCTAGGTTCAGCCACATTAGTACAAATGACCCAATTCCATTCCTTTTTATGGCTGAGTAATATTTATTGTACATAGATGGCTGTGGGAAGCTGCTTTATAGGACAGGGAGCTCAGCTCAGTACTCTGTGATGACCTAGAGGAGTGGGATGGGGGGTGGGAGGAAAACTCAAGAGGGAGGGGATATGTTTGGTTTCCTTTAGGCCCTCAGTCCTGTCTGACTCTTGTGACCCCATGGACTATAACCCACCAGGCTCTTCTGCCTATGGGATTTCCCAGGCAAGAATACGGGAGTGAGTTGCCATTTCTTTCTCCAGGGGATCTTTCCTACCCAGGGAACGAACCCGGGTCTCCTGTATTGCAGGCAGATTCTTTAACAACTGAGCCACTAGGAAAGAGGGAGGAGATATATGTATACATATAGTTGATCCCCATTTTTGTATGGTAGAAACTAATGCAATATCATATAGCAATTAATGATACTCTAAAAAAAAAAATTTCATGTTTCCACTGCTGGGAGCACGCGTTCTACCCCAGATTGGGGAATTAAGATCCCACATGCTGCTAAGCATGGACAAAAAAAATTGAGAAGAATGCCTACCACATACACATTTGGAGTGAAATGTAAAAGAGATAACAAATGTCAAGACCCTCACTGTCTTTCTGGTCATCCATAAACATCCCTCCAGGCAATCGCCATCCTGAAGTTCAACCAGGACACACAGATGTGATCACACGCACCCAGCACACCTCCTCCAAGTCCTCGTCGCATTCCCCACCCCGTGAGCCTTTTCTCCCGTTCCTGTCCTCATCCTGTTATGACCAGTGTTTAGACCATCCTGCCTTCCCTTATACATCTAGATGTTCTCTCCTTTTCCCCCTTCCCTCTCTCCAGCACCCCGCCATCTCCTGTACCCACACCTAGACACTCACCTTCCTTCTGAAATCTTCCCTCCCTCCTCCAGTAACAACTGCCTTATTCAAGAGCCTCAACCTCCTTCCCTGCATCTGCAATCATCACTGACATGCTGAACACAGCTGGATTTTCAAAGCCAATGGTTAATTGCAGGGAGCTGAGGGTAACCCAATGGCGGTTTCAAGTATTTAGAGTGTAAAATAATGAAGGTACTAGTGAGCAAACAGCTGAAAATCATCGTACAACCCCCTGAACAGCTTCCAAGGGTTCTGATGAAAGTGCCTCTCCGCAGCTGGTGAGGTTTGTGCTTGAGCTTAGAGGCAGACAAGAGCCAAAGGCCACCCCAGGGAGGTACACAGTGGGGAGAGAGTAGCCTCAGACCTACAGGAGGATGCTGATAACTTCCCCAGTTACCACGGCAGCTGGGCTCAGAAAGGATTATGCAGGAAGTAAGCAGCGAAGTCTTTAATGAGGTGATGACCTTGAGGGGCTGAGTCTCTCCTCACCAGACACAGCAGTCCTCCCCACCGCATCCCCATTAATGAATGACCCCCACTAACACCCCTCACACAAAGAATAGGCCTAGCCTCCCATGGATGAAGAGGGAACCTGATCAAATATGCCATAGCCCAGCTGAGAGGTCTTGAGAACAGCCATTCTGTGCCCCCATCATGCCATTTATTTAGCTGCTTGTTTTTGGCTGTGCTGGGTCTTTGTTGCTGTGCACAGGCTTTCTCTAGTTGTGGCGAGCAGGGCCTACTCTGTAGTTGCTGTGCACAAGCTTCTCATTGTGGTGGCTTCTCATGTTGTGGCACCATGGGCTCTAGGTGCACAAGCTTAGCTGCCTTGCATCATATAAAATCTTTCAGACCAGGGATTAAACCTGTGTCCTCTGCACTGGCAGGTGGATTCTTAACCACTGGACCACCACGGAAATCCCCTAGTATACCATTCTTTGCCTAATCTGCAAATTTTCAGACCGCAATGGATAGATAACATCGAAGAATTATTAATATATTACTCTACCGGCCATCATGTAGTTGTATAGATTTATCTACCCGGAGGGAAGTTTCCTGAAGAGTCTTCAACTTTTAAAATGCAGTTTTTAAAGTATTTACTCTTTGTCAGTCCTGGGGACAAAGCAATGAAAAACTCAAAGCCCCTGCACTCAAGGAGTTTATGGTTCAAGGAGAAGAAATTGAAACAAGCAGTTTTAACAGTGAGGTAGGACCAGCAAGAGTAGGGAGTGGGGAAATGAGAAGTTCTTGTCTTCAACAAGTGCTCAAAAAAAGATTTAATGTAAATGAATTTTTTAACTGTGGAAATAATCAACAACTGGAACAAAGCACCAGGTACCTCCCGAGGACAGAGCATTTGTACCTTCTGTTCCTCTGCTGGGAATACTCTTCCCCCAGTGACCAGTGTATGAGCTTCCTGTTGCTGCTGTAACAAATTTCTATAGACTTAGCAGCTTAACACAACATAAACACATTCTATGACCGTTCTGGAGGCTGGAAATCTAAAATCAAGGGATCAGGGACTTCTTAACCACTGATCCAGTGGTTAAGAATCTGCCTGTCAGTGCAGGGAACACAGATTCCATCCCCGGTCTGGGAAGACCCCACATGCCATGGGGCCATTAAGCTTGCATGCCACGACTGCTGAGCCCACGCTCTAGAGTCTGTGCTCCACAGGGAGAGAACCCACTGCACCGAGAAGCCCACAAACCACAGCAAAGACCCGACACAGCCTAGAAAATAAAATCAAAAATCGTTTAAAAGTAAATATTTTTTAAGAAAATACATAAAATCAAGGAACCATCAAAGTTGCATTCCTTCTGGAAGCTTCAGAAGAGAACCTGCCTCCTTACCTTTATCTGCATTCCTGGCCCCTCTGCACATCTTTCCAGCATCTTACTTTGGTAAGATCATATCTCCTACAGGTGACTCTGACCTTTTTGCTTCCCTTTATAAAAATCCTTGTGATGATCTTGAATTCACTGAAAAACAAACAAAAATAATAGCCTCAAGATAATCTCCCCATCCCAAATCCTTAACCATGTTTGCAGAGTCTGTTCCACCAGCTAAGGCAGCACAGTCCCAGGTTCTGGGGAACAGGGTGTGGACATAATTGTGAAGCCATTATTCAGTCTTTTGCAACCCTCATGACTCCTGTTCTTAAATTCTCTGCTTAGACACTATTTACTTTTGAGGGTTTCTTGGCCAATCTAGCATCAAATAGACATACTACCTGTACCTATGGCACTCCCTATCTTCTTTACCCTAATTGATTTTTCCTCTTTATTTATCCCCATCTGAAATACTATGTCTTTACTCATTTATTATTTATTGCCCCCCATCACCACCATCACCACTAAAATATAAGCTGCATGAAGGCAGGAACCTTGTTGACCCTGACGTCACCAGAGCCTAGAACAGTGGCTGGTACTCAATATGTCAAATAAATGAAAGACAGTAACCTACAGAAGAGATAACACTGATAATGAGACGTCAGCCAGACAAAAGGGTAGTAAAGAGAAACCGGGGGTAAGAGAAAACATGAACCAGGCAAGACGCTCGGTTAACTCCAGAAACATCACTCTGAAGTGGACACTGCTGTGCTCAGCTGCTCAGTCATGTCTGACTCTTTGCCTCCCAATGGACAGTAGCCCATGATTCCTCTGTCCATGGAATTTTCCAGGCAAGAATACTGGAGTGGGTTGCCATTTCCTACTCTAGGGGATCTTCCTGACCCAGGGATAGAACCAGTGTCTCTTGCATCTCCTGCATTGGCAGGCAGATTCTTTACAACGAGCACCACCTGGGAAGCTGGACACTGATGGTTGCCCAAATAATAATCCATTCTTCCATTTCCCTTCAGATGGAACCACAGTTTTGAGCATAACCCACTATTCAGGTACACATACCCCGTACACACTGACGTGATGCTTTGCTCTTTGTCACACAGCCCCTGGCCCCAGGGAGCTGCATTTCCCAGCTTCCACATCAGCCATTGACTTGACCCATGGACGTGCTGGTAGGAGATAGGAAGTGTAATGGATTAAATTATGTCCCTTCAAAATTCGTATGTTAAAGCCCTTACTCCCAGAGTGGCTGTATTTAGAGGTGGGGCCTTTCAGGAGATAATTATGGTGAAATGAGATCAAAATAGTAGGGGCCCTAATTTGATAGGACTGGGGTCTTTATAAGAAAGGAAGAGACACCAGAGTGCAAGCCCTCTCTCTGCACACACAGGGGAAAGACCATGTGAAGACATTGCAAGAAGGCAACAGTTGGCAAGCCAGAAAGAGAGGCCTCACTAGGAACTAATCTTGACAGCATCTTGATCTTGGACTTTTAGTCTCCAGGACCATGAAAATAAATGTCTGTGGTTTAAGTCACTCGGGCTGTGACATTTCCATTATGGCAGCCTGAGCTGACTAAGACAGGAGGGAAAGAGAAAGAAAAAGCCAGGGCATTGCTCTCCCTCCTGCCCTGACCCAGGCAGCTTTGTCTCATCAGTGGTTCCAACTGGACAGGCCCACATGGCCCCTGCGTCTCAGGTGACTGAGGTCCCATCTGTGGCCTTTGTCCCTATACTTATGACTCTCTGCTAACCTCTGGGTGGCCACATCATCAGTGTTGACTTTTTAGCTCTTCTTTACCTGTCTGATCAGTTCCCTGCATTGAGTCCCCTCTGTTTAAGAATGCACAAGGTTTCCTATCTCCCTGGTGGGACCCTGCTTGACATCTCTTATGGCATAGAAGGGAGCAGCTCAGAGGATGTTAGAGGGCACGTGGGGGCCGGTTCACCCCTTGACCATCAAATTGCAGGGGGCAGTGTCAGAGCTCAAGGTGGGGCATAGCCAGGGAGCAGTGGGAGCCAACACAGACTCATTTGCAGGAAGAGGAGGGCCATTTTCAGGGCTCCATTTTAGAAAGATCACATTACAAAAGGCATCTACTCCTGCACCTGGAGAATTATTCTCTGTGGCTTACATGTTCCACATGGTTTCTCTAGCACTGCATAGACACTACCTAAGATTTCTCTTCCAAAAGGAATGACAGCGAGAAGGAGAAAAGAGACAACATATTGTTCCGAAGGTGACAGCTGGCCCTCCCACTGGCTCTGGACTAGGCATCTGACTCGTAAATTGTGTCTAACTCCTAAATCTTGCCTGAACCACAGCTGACACAGTAGAGCATGCTGTGGAAACTCTTGTGTCCCCATATACACCCTTCCGCACTTTGCAAACCCCAAATTCTTATGCTTAAAAGCCAAGAACAGTAGGGGCTGAGACATGCAAGTCAGAAACTCCCCAGTCAGCACTTTGAATACAGGATTTATCGATTCCAAGTAAGGGGGTCATATGGGTGATACAGCACATACCAGCTGGTAGCTGTAACTCAAGGGCCAACATCTTGATCTGCTCAATCAATCATACGAAGCAAGCAGAGGCCTGGTTGTTCGCGATCATCCTTCAGCAAAAGTTCTCCAGCTTTTCTCCCTCTCTTCCCTCAACTCTCTCTTCCTTACTTTTTGTTTGTTTGTTTGTTTGTTTTTGAGTATTCTTGGAAACTCTTCTCTGCCAATCACTGTCAGCAGCTACTCAGGCCCGGGGAAAGCAACAGCAGATGCACAATGCGATGGACCGACTTGGAGATGAGCCACGGGGAGTGCGTGGGAGGCCGTCCTCCTTGCGAGAAAGGGCAGATAAAACGCTAGACGCTAACCCAGCCCCAAACGCATTCTAATCTAGTAAGACTCATTCTTCAGGTGCGCGGACAGGCAGACAACGGAACTGAACGCTTCATCAGGCAGAACTGATTTCTTGTAATATTAGAAACGTTATTTTCCTCCAAGAGAAAGCTGCTGAGATTGCTATGCGTTGCTAATATATTTGAGGCAGAAGAGGACAAGACAACAGCCTCCACCAGGGGCACAGGAACTAAATGGAAACAGACAGTGTCGGAGCTCAAGGTGGGGCCTCCTACCCCCAGAGGCCAGGAATCAGCCGAGAAGCTCTAATGACAGATGTCCTTGATTATCAAGGTCAGAGGGTCCAGCTGGGGTGAACAGGTGAAGGGAAACAGGTTTTAAGGACATTGGCCTATTTAGAAATCAGCTAAGCTTTGTAGAGTTTAAGAAAAGCCATGGATTTCAGGAAGAGGTTCAAAGGAAATTTGGAAAATCTCCTGGTCCTTCTCCCTCAACACTGATCTCACAAATCTGTTTGTCAGAGCACAAGAGGCATCCTCCATTGTCTACACAGGGTCACTCGCATACCAAGGACTCAGCAGGGCCCGTGGCTGGGAGACAGCAGGCTTGGGTGGATAAGACATCATTGGTCTAATGCTGGGACTCCTGCTGTCAGTTTCCAAATATTAGAGTGTCACAGAGTGTCCCTGAGACACACTCACAGGACTAACTTCATAACCTGTTTTGGTATTTCATTAGTTTTAATACAGGAGAGGTGACTGGGACCTCTCCCAATACTGAGAGGCCCTTGATATCAAGGACTTGATAAAATCTCATCAATAGTACCTGCAAGTCCCAATGCTCCCCCTAAGGAGCAGATAGACTCAGGCTTCCTTGATACTTTATACATTGGGTTGGGCTTCCCTGGTGGCTCAGCTGGTAAAGAATCCACCTGCAATGTGGGAGACTTAGGTTCGATCCCTGGGTTGGGAAGATCCCCTGGAGAAGGGAAAGGCTATCCACTCCAGTATTCTGGCCTGAAGAATTCCATGGACTACAGTCCATGAAGTTGCAAAAAGCCAGACACGACTGAGCAACTTTCATTTCACATTGGGTTGGCCAAATGTTCATTCAGGTTTTTCTAGACTATCTATAGAAAACTTGAATTTTTTAGCCAACGCAATACAAGGTTTCAGTTGGGTCTCCTTAGAATGTATGCTTGGGATAGGAGTGGGGGTCTTTTTCCTGGAAAAAAGGATAGAAACATTCATTCCCAAAGGACAGAACATGAAGAATGAACAGGAATAATTCTTTTTTAAACCCCTAGAATTTCTATGAATTTTTCAGACATTTCCACCACCTCTCTCCCTCTCTCTCTCTGGAAGGTCCATAGCCCCAGATTCTCTCTCTCTCTCTCAAATACTCTTCTAGCCCCTCTTTCCCTGGCAACTACTGCTTGTCTTTCCAACCTGAGCCCCAGGAAATCCCTTCCTCCAGTGAGTCTTCCTGACTTTCACAACAACCGGCTCTTGCAATGTCACCCTGCGGCCTACTGTATTTCTCCATGGCTCTCATTACAACTGCAAGTCACTGATTGCTTTTGTGACTATGTTTAACGCCTGTCTCCCCCTCCAGACTGTCAACCCCAGGAAGGCAGTGACGGCCCCTCAGGTCTCCTGCTGCAGGAAAGGTGAGTGACCGCAGGCCCCAGCAGCCACGCTCATCTGCATCCACCATGGCGGGTGGACAAGGTAGGACAAGACCTCCTTCCTTCCCGTGGGCTGTTTCCAGCCACTGACCAACGTCAGCTCGGAAGGCAGGCCATTCCTGCCAGGTGTGGGACTCCTCTGACAGGTGACTTCAAGGGTTCCCTGTTCACTCGGCCAAAACTTTCTCAGAAATGGGCTGCAGTCTGAGACTTGCTACCCAGACTCCTTCCTTCCCTCTCCTTCAACAGCTCATCGGAAGGCTCTCCCCCACCCTTTTTTCTCTCTTTTCCTCCCCTTCTCTTTCCTCTCTCGTCCTAAGGACCTGGAGGACTCGCGCTGACACTGGCAGTAATTTCTGCTTTTTCCCCAAGGCCTGGAACAAGGTCTGGTGTACAACAGGCACTCAATTACTATGCGTAAAATGAATACATGCTCTCAGAACAGGGGAAGATCAGCCAAAAGTGTGTGGATGAGTCAGCATGGATTGAACTCATTCTCTGGGAAAATGACACCAGGAATACACCCTAAAGAATTGATACTAGCGCCCCATTATTCCTGAGCCGTTCATCATGCGCCATGCAAGCTCCAATCATCATGCTTTCCTCAGAGCCTTTGTATTGAGACTGACCATATCAATGGCTAGAGAAAGAAAGCTGTTCTTAACACTGCATAAGCACCAACATAACTACATTTCACTGAGCATCTCATGTGTGTTAGGCATTGACCACACAATTTATAAGCATAGATTTACTGAATTCTCATGATAGTGGTACAACTTTACTCCCATTTTACAGATAAGAAAACTGAAGCTTAGTAAATCAGGATATGGTTTAAAAAAAAAGTTGAAAACTATTTTTGGCTTAAAATTATTGTATGTAAATACAAGTGCTATTCCTGACACTCCACGCCTCCTTCTAGCTTTCAGAGGAGCTGATAAACCTTTTGAACAGTATTAGGTGCTGAGTCTGACTTCTGCATCTGAGTTCCTACTTAGCTTGGACCTCGCATCAACCAGGAATACCCATGACTTTCTTGATGAAGTTGGGCTTCAGGGACCCCAGGTCGTAGCAACAGACATGCTCTAACACAGACACTCCAGTTCTTACCAGTTCCAGGAAAACTAATTCAGTTGTCTTTCCCACAGTACAAAGCCCACTTGCTAACCTTTCTTGTCCCTGATAAAAGCTGGCATCAGCCCTTTCTAAGATGAGGCATTTTATTATTTTTAGTCTTCACATTATCTCTGTGACTGCATCCAGAATCCCCTTACTCTGAGCTTACTGTTTTAGCCAGGCAACTAGGAAAGAGTCTATTTTTATTTCAGCCTTCCTTTTCTTTTAAAACTAATAAACATGAAAATCTCTCTATCTCCTGACAATTTTTAGACTGACTAGTTATCACAAGTGACCAAGAAAATTTGGTTGAGCTGCCCTTTCAGCAAATATTGAGATGGGCAAGTTACAAAACCAATAGATTCCCTTTTATTTAATTTCCCCCAATACAAAACTAAACCATAATATTAAAAAGTGTATTCAAACAAAATCTAACACTCCCAATTCTCAAACCCCACTGTGGATACTGCTGGAAATCCTGCTGTGCCCACCCAGTTGGTTCCCACTCCTTAGTAAAACTGCCAGTGACAAGTGATATCACAGCCCTCCAGATGGGAATTCCCAGGTGACGTTAGTGGTAAAGAACCTGCCTGCCAGCGCAGGAGACAAGAGATGCAGGTTCCATCCCTGGGTTGGGAAGATCCCTTGGAGTAGGAAATGGCAACTTACTCCAGTCTTCGTGCCTGGAAAATCCCATGGACAGAGAAGCCTGGTGGGCTACAGTCCATGGGAGTGCAAAGAGCTGGACACGACTGAAGTGACTTAGCACCCACACGCACTAGTGGGAATCCATCTGGTTCCAGGCTTATTTTGCCCCTGTGAGACCACCTCAATACGAGCCACTCAAGAGATGGGAGAAACCAGCTCACGAAAGAAAGAAAAGAGACCCTGTTCCCACATTGTCCCGCTGGTCTTTGACAGACTGCAGCCTTCCGACTCAGAGCTCTGAGACTGCCAGACTTCTTTCGCCCTGAAACCACATCTGGTTTCCTGATTCAAGTCTCTCCTTTGTCAGAAAGGGTTTCTCTCCCAGCAGGGTCTCAGGTCCTTCTAATGCTTCTTAAGCCTAATTGGAGTCGGGGGTCTGAGATGTCTCAGCCGCAGTGGAGAGTCAGGTAGTCCCAGGGAGGGAGACCTTGGTCCCATTCCTAGGATTCGCCAGTTGTGTTGGCCAGGATCCTATGACCAGTGAGGTGAGCCAATCCCATAACCAGTTTCAGTACCTCAGTTTCCCCACTCATAAAATGCAGCTCTGGGACTTGGGAGTCTTAATGAGCATTGGCCCTTCCTGGATAAATTAACCAGGTGCCGGAAACATCTGTGGCTGAAAGCAGAGTCTGCTGTATAAACAGAATATAGTATTCTTATACACAGAACTGGAGCTAAAGCTCAAATACCAACTAAGCCTGACTTCATCCTTAGTCCTATTTAGTGAGCCTCTCGGGAAAAGTCAATCTCTTCTCCTCTGGACTAGGTTATATTTGAAGAACTCACCTTCTCATTTAGCTCACTCTCTTAGACTCAGGACAAAGGGTTTTCAGTAAAAAATAGAGGAACCAGTCATACTTACTGCACCACTCTCCATTTAAATCATATAATGTCATATAATGATACTCCAGAAATAAATATCCCCAGGAGAATGTGTGTTCCAAGGACATGAAGAATATCTGTCTTATTCACCATGAAATCTGCAGAGTATTGATTCACAGAGGATACAAAAAAGGACTATTTGAACAAATAAATGCATAGATAATAGCCCTAGAAAACGAATACTATACATGTTTGCATGGGAATTAGACTGGGCTTCCCAGGTGGTGCTACAGGAGACATATGAGACATGGGTTCAATTCCTGTGCTGGGAAGACCCCCTGGAAAGGGAAATGGCGACCCACTTCAGTATTCTGGCCTGAAGAATCCCACGGACAGAGGAACCTGACGGGCTACGCTCCACGGGGTCACAAAGAGTTGGACAAGACTGAGCGGCTAACACTCACTTTCATGGCATCTCCTTCCATGCTGTCTTCTGTTTATGACTTGTTAGGGCAGAAAATACTTGATAAACCAGTGAAGGCTCAACAAAGTCAACTAGACACAGCCAGCGGCGGATCAGGTCTCCAAATACCCAATTCAGTCTTCTTGCCTTTAGAAATCATTGCTTTCTTTTGTCTAAAGTAATGATCAGAAAACGATAGCCCTGGAGCCCAATCCAGGCCATTGCCTGATTTTTTTGTAAATAAAGTTTTATTGGGGCACGGACACACCCATTCCTTTACATACGGTCTAAGGCTGTTTTCCCGCTACAGAGACCACATGGCCCACAAAGCCTAAAATATCTGCTATCTGGCCCTTTACATACAAAAACTTGCTGACCTCTGCTCTCTAATGACCTTTGCTTGGAATCCCATCCATCCTCAAGGTGCTGGTAGACAGCTGCTGCTAGACAGCATATTAAAAAGCAGAGACATCACTTTGCCAACAAAACTCTGGACAGTTAAAGCTATGGTTTTTCCAGTAGTCATGTATGGGTATGAGCGTTGGACTATAAAGAAGGCTGAGTGCCAAAGAACTGATGCTTTTAAACTGTGGTGCTGGAGAAGATTCTTGAGGACCCCTTGGACAGCAAGGAGATCAAACCAGCCAATCCTGAAGGAAATCAACCCTGAATATTCAGTGGAAGGACTGATGCTGAAGCTGAAGTTCCAATAATTTGATCACCTGATGCGAAGAACTGACTCATTGGAAAAGACCCTGATGCTGGGGAAAACTGAAGGCAGAAGAAGAGGGCAACAAAGGATGAGATGGTTGGATGGCATCACCAATTCAACAGACATGAGTTTGAGCAAACTCCAGGAGATAGTGAAGAACAGGGAAGCCTGTCATGCTGCAGTCCATGGGGTCACAAAGAGTTGGACACAACTGAGCGGCTGATCAACATGGAGTTACTGGTAGAGACAAGGCCTCTGGGATCACATGATTCTAGTCACACAGCCCACACAGTCAATCCACCCTTCAGGAATGCTTGCTCCTGGGAGTGCAAGAAGCTTTACCCACGTTGATTTAAAACAGACGACCAGTTATTTGTCCAGCAAAAATAGGTTTATTTGGGATCAACAAAGAATTGCAATGCTGCAACCACAGAAAGCTGTAGGCAAGTCTCCACAGAGCAAAGAGAAAACTCTTTTACAGAGGGGGAAAGGAAGTTGGAACGGCTGTAGTGAACAGAGCCACTGGAGCAAGTTAAAGTTCAAAGTATAGTGGCTTTTCACTGGCTGAGTTTTGACAGTCTTATTGGCTGAACTCTTGCCAGGCAAGAAGAGAAAGTCCCTCTTCTTCCTGTTGCTCTATGAGAAGGCTTGACCATGATCCTAGGAGGTGACAGCCCCTCTTCTGACCTCCTGACTCTAACTGAGGGTTCCATTTATTTTTTACACATTATCTTATTTAATTCTCCCAACTACTATGAGGTATGCATGTGTGCATGCTAAGTCACTTCAGTCATGTCCAACTCTGTGTGACCCTGTGGACTGTATGTAGCCCACCAGGCTCCTCTGTCCACGGGATTCTCCAGGCAAGAGTACTGGGGTGGGTTGCCAGGACCTCCTCCAGGGGATCTCCCGACCCTGGGATTGAACTTGTGTCTCTTCTGCCTCCTGCATTGGCAGGCAGGTTCTTCACCACTGGCGCCACATGCATAGTCATATAAAGACATATGATGCTAATACCACTGGACTGAGCAAAATGAAACTGCCAGTTTTTTGTAGGTCAAATGTTGGCAATTTCATGTAGGTCGATCAAGTCAATACTCTCCATTTTAAAAATGAGAACACAGGCGCAGCTGGCCCATTGGCACTCAGGCAAGTGTTCAGATACTAACCAGCTCTTTGGCTAGAGCAGCCACTGGCTATACTGCTTCTTCTTAAAACTACACTTTGTGTACCAAAGGTTGTGCTAATACTGAAGTAAAGAATTAGTCTAAGGCTATTTAAACACAGCTTTTTTCAGATTTATTTGACCAGAAAAGCTCTGGGATCTTACACCCTTTCCCCCTGCCGCCAAGTATCACCTATAAACATCCCACAAAACTAGTCTTTCTTGGCAAAACACATTTTAGGAAACACCTCCACTCCCTCCATCCTTATCAAGAGCCCGCAACACCTCACAGGCATTGCCCTCCTCAGTATTCTGGCTGTAGCTACCTCCTGCCTCTCCAGAATGCCCACACAACTGCTCTGGGCATGCCCAATTTAAGACATGCTGTACCTTGCTCCACAGGCAAATGGAACTTCATTTTCACTAAAATAATCTGAATAGTTCTTGCTGTTGCAGGAATAGTTCTTTCCTGCTAATTCCATTTGCAGGAACAGTGACGCTCCATCCTTGGGTGACTTTGGATGTTAATTTAATACACTTTCATCATCCCATACCTCCTATTTGTAATGCAAATAAACTGCATCTTCCATTAAAACTGCTTGCTCTCCCTCTAAATCCAAATTCTTTATAGGATTTATGTGCCGAATCAGTTGCAGGCTTTTTTCCAAAGGCAGAATCCAAAATCTGAGACTGCCTTTTAGTCCAGGTCAATCAAACAATGTGGTATTGTATATATACTCAGTGGAGTTTTCCTTTCTGCTTTTTAAAAGAAAAAAATGGATAGTATAAAGTTTACAGTCAGGGCCTCATTACAAATTTTCTTCAGGAATACTATAAGTCCATAATTATGACATGCATTCCTCCCCTGTCCCCTCTTAAAATATTAATTTGATGAGGAGGTTAGAAATCTATCATAACCAATGACAGGCATCAGGGCACAAAAATAGCAAGGCTCGAGTATAATATTTTATTGCCATATTTTGAAACAACTGGTTAGGCAGATGCTACTGTTATCTTCCAGTTACTTCTCATTTTTCCAGAGTTTTAAATGCAAGCTGTGACAAATTAAATTTCGATATGCTTTTCGTAAAAAAAAAAAAAAAAAAAAGACAATTTCAGAAAACACTGCACACACAAAAAAGTTGAAAGAGAGAGGAAGAAAGGGATATTGGCAGCAAGCAAGATGAGAAATCTACTTTCAATGTCTCCAATGAGTTGCTTCGATGGCCCCAAGGCATGTAGATATGCCTTCCCCACGCTGGCCATGCAGTCTCCATCCAGAAAAGATTCTTTGCATCCTACAATTTGCAGTTGCTAAAAATGCACTCTGCTGGCTAATTTTATAAAGGTGCTGAAGAAATCCCATCACCAAACGCTAAATCTTTCTCATACTCTGGTGTAACACTTATATATGACCCATTATATCATCAACTCTCAAAAGATATAACGGGTCACATTTCGGAGCTATTAGCTCAAACAGAATCATGCATGAATTCAATTGACCATGGAGAGAGTATACAAGGTGGTTATTTTTTTCCCCAACATCAATATGCTTTTCATCACCAACTATAGGGTCACTGTTCAGCAATTATATTTTTGCTAGAAAAATATATTTGAATCACATTTTTTTAAAAAAAATCTGACTCCTTGACCCTAATTAGGGGGAGTTGGGGATGAAGGTAGAAAATAGATTATCACGATTCTTTTCCTTCCTCCTGCTGGGATTAAAACCAAAATTCAGTCACCCAGCCTTCACTCAGTTACAGGATGTTAGGTGGCACAGGCTTGTTTCGTTTCTCTGAAGTGTTAATACCACTGCCTCTAGGTGGCCGCTGCCGTAGGGAGTCAGGTAAACAAGCCCTGCTATTGCTACCCTCTGAGCTCCCTGTGCATCTCACCTGCCTTTGTCTTCCATCCCTCTTCCTCCTTTTCCCCCACCACCTCCTTCCCCTTCTCTCCCACCTTCTCCTCTGCTGGTTCTGGCCAAGCATGCCTGCAGGCTTGGCTTCTCTCTGCTCTGTTCAGAATCCTTCTCCAGGACCTGACACCACTATTACTCTTAACCTCTAAAAAAGGTGGCTACTCTAAATTTATTGCATTATTTCTTCCCAAAATCATCTTTAAAAAAGTTCCCCGCACGTATTTCAGACCTGAACTTAAACTCCCCAGGTGATAATGACACACAGCCAGATTCAGCCCCCACTGTTCCACAGGAATCTTTCACAAGGCTCTGAAACCCCTGGATGCTTGTTAAAACACCAGTTCAGCTCCACCCTCAGAACTCCAGATTCCTAAATCTGGCGGGAGGCCTGCAAATTTGCATTTCTGACAACCTCACAGGTGATGTTCCTCCAGGGACTACACTTTAGAGAACTATTGCCCATGGCTAAGTCCCTTAGGGTCAGGACTGCCTGTAATTCCAGCCCCAGGGTCGAGCACCAAGTGCTACACCTGTCTGCTGAATGACCACCAGAAAGTGCTCCAACATTCATATGTACAGTACGGAGGAAAACACACAACAGTCACCATGTGGAAAGTGTAAGTTTGTGATTCTACTTTCATCCCACAGTGATGTTCCAGTGATAACGCTAAAACCTACTTGCCTGTGGTGCTGCAAGACTCTTGAGAGTCCCTTGGACTGCAAGATCAAACCAGTCATCTTAAAGGAAATCAACACTGAATGTTTACTGGAAGGACTGATGTTGAAGCTAAGGCTCCAATACTTTAGCCAACTGATGTGAAGAGCCAACTCATTGGAAAAGACCCTGATGCTGGGAAAGACTGAAGGCAGAAGGGGATGACAGATGATGAGATGGTTGGGTGGGTGGCATCACCGACTCAATGGACATGAGTTTGAGCAAGCTCCAGGAGACAGTTCAGGACAGGGAAGCCTGGCGTTTTGCAGACATGACTGAGCAACTGAACAACAAAGTTAGACACAAAGAGGGATGCAGAAGAGCTGAACTGATGGAGTAAGCAGCACTCAATTCTTTTAAAGGAAAATGCCAATCTTAATTGGTTGGCTGGTTGACTTTTCTTCCAAAGGGTAATGAAGCAGGCATCCAGGACATAAGAGCATCGGGAGAAAAAAATCATTTTGTCCGAGTGTGTTTAAATGGGGAGCAGTAATTTACTGCTCACGCTAAATATATTTGGAAGCTATGGAGGATGTGCATAGCCAGCCTCTGATCCCCTTTAGCAGAGCAGCCCACAGTTGCCGCAGTCTGTGCACACAAGATGGGAGACTGTCATCTGAGATGTGTGAGCAGGGCTTCGTCAAAATGCAAGATAACACCTTCCCTTTCTCCTTCCCTTACCCCAGATGATTTCTGAATTTCTGTACATTTGTGAATTCACAGCAGCAGCAGCAGAATGACATGAACATCACAAATGCAAATGTCTTTGTTTCTAACAAACTGCTCCAGTTCACTGCTCTCCCCTAAGTATAGGAGGAAGAGGGAGTGATCTCCACAGGCCATTTCACCCTAAGATCTGAAGGCAAAAGCAAAGGTAAGTTGTGGCATTCCAACGTCTGTGTGTTTAAAACACAGACACACACACACGCGCGCCCTGTCAAGTATCCTTTTCTACTGTTGATTTGTACTTTTAATAAGACTGACGTCTGCATCTCTAAAGAAATATTTCACTGTCAAAAGAATCTAACTTAATTTTGTTTGCTTGAAGTGTTTTCATTTCAGACCAAATTTAGAATCCCCAGCCACCTGTTTACACCGCTCATCTCCAGCAAAGCGGCAAAAGCTCACCTCTGCCATCCTCTTCCGAGCTGGAAGAGTCAGGTTGGGGGAGAGATAGTTATCAAAGGTTGTGAATTAGCCCCTAACATCTTGCTCTTTCTCAAGAATGTGTGACCATAGTGCTCCAAATGCTTCAGAGGACACACCTCAACTCCACGGGGCATCAGAGAGCATCTCACAAACAGAAAGGTGGGAACATGAAGGGACAACAATTAACACTCAAGCTCTTTTAAAAATGTCAAGACACAGAATAATACAAGAGAAGAATGAATGATCTAGGCTATTTTGGAAACAGTATTTAAAGCTCTTGGAGCCTGTTTCCTCATCAGTAAATAAGAGTGTGTGAGGTGGCCAACAGCTCAGGCTGGGTTCCCTCCTGTTCTAGAATATTATTAATGTATCTGCAAAGGAACTTTGATTCCTCTATTACCTTGCAGGCATTCTCAAACCCACTAAGACCTAATAGTGAATAAGCCTTGGTATATACACGAGTTGGATTAGGTATTTTGAGGTTAAAAGGAACAGAAACCAACTCAAATTTGAAGGGGGAAAAAAGGCAGTGTTATTAAGAAGATTCAAAAGTGTTTTTCTAAGACCCAAAGGCAGGAATACAAACAGGCTTCAGAAAAGGACTGGAAATAGAAAATCTAAGTGTTAGGAACTTGGAAGCTCTTTCCCACCTTTGTACCTTTCTGCTTCTGCCTCCTAAGCTCCTCTCTGCTACTCACCATTTTGTAACCTATACTACAAAATGTTTAACAAGAGGTTAGATAGTCTTGTGAAGAAATGAGCCCAAATGGACATAAGAATCCTTTCATCTCAGTTACTATGTACCAGAAAAGGATCACTAATTGGATGAGGTGTCCACCCTGGTCTAATTATAAGGATGTTGGGGGTTCACCAGTGGGATCCTACGAATTTAGGGGGTGGGGTAAATTAGGGGGAAAACAGTTCCCCAAAATTGGTGGAAGAAGGGGAGAGAATGGCTTACCACAGCAGAAGTGAAGATATCATACAAGCGGAAAGCTGTGTGCGTTGAGAACGATTTTCCTAGTGTTGTGTTGAGCAAAGAGGTTGTGCCACGTACTCACGAGAGAACTTAAGACCTGAGCTCCAGTCTTGGTCCTGCCACCTAGAAGTATGTGAGCTTTAACTAATCACACCTTTTTCAAGCTTGATTTCATCAAGCTGAGCAAAAACTACCAAGTACCAGATACATTGGCTTCATAACACATTTGTATACCTTTCCTATCCCAAGTAAGAAAACACACGAACAAGTACTTTGCAAACTGTAAAACATTTATTAATGTAAGAAATTGTTTTAAAAGCTGTTTCAAATGCAACGTCATTAGTCTATTCACTTTCTTTTCCACGTGTCTGGAGCTTTCGCCTCCAGACAGGCAGGCATAGAATATCAGAGGGACCACAAGCCAAAACACCACCACCCAACGATTAAGACCAGACTAGGTATCTTGTGTAGTAGCACATGCATTTTCGTATTTCTTAAGCCCACTGCCTCCTGAGAGTGCATTTCTGTTATAGTACAGTGGGCAAGAAGTGGGAATCATCAGCTGTAATTCTCTTTGTATCTCGTTAGAGGCCTAGTTTCCCCTTAATGCACATGAAGACCTTTCATTAGCAGTAATGGTGGCTGCATGAATCGACGAGAAAAATAGACCCTCACCATTTTGATCTAGGAGATGAGGTTACTGGAACACTTGCCGACTGGAGAATTATGACATTCAGAGATGCATGATTCCATCAGGGGAAAAAAAAGAAATTAAAATCTTTAAGAATGAAGTGCAATTTTAAAAGCCTCAAAACAGAGAAGGGCAAAAATCAAAATCAAAGAATTACAAGCAGATTGAGTTTAGGAATGGGTTAAGAAAGTGAAAGCCAAATGACAAGATAAACAAAGGTGGGGAAAGATTACTCAGGGGATCTGACAAAATAAGAACAGTTTCCAATACATACAAAGTAAAACGTTGGCAAGAAGACGACTCCAGCCCAAGAAGAAAAGGCAAGGACCATTTACTGTCAGGAGCAGTAAACACTGCTGAAAGTTAAACAAATCCTTTGCCTTCAGGTCTACAAAGGAAGATGGAAGATGCCAGAAATGGCTGTGCCCTGGAAAAGGGTCAATGAAAAAAAATATTACTGAAGGAAATAAAAGTGACATCTGGGTTTATGCCTTGAGGTTGACACAAATGCTAGAAGCAATAAGAATATTTTCCTACTGCAATCAACTGTAAAGAAGCCCTCTTGGAAATCGGACACCCTGCATTGTTAAGGGTCTGATGAAGCGGTCCTTTACCTTTGTCCAAATGTAAAAACAGCAATTTTTGGATTAAAACAGGAGAAAAATCATTTTTACCTTTCTTCACAGTACAGCATCCGTGTACTACAATTTCTTTATACAGGGGAATTAGAGGGGTTGGTAGGGGAGAAGGCACATGGAAAGACACTTTATCTGTTCATAGGTTGCATCTAGTTCAAGTCCATGGGTTCGCTAAAAGCTGGACACGACTAAGCAACTGAGCTGATGGAGTACAAGTCCTAGAGTAAGCATGGATTCAGCATCCCACTGCCATCCCCTCAACTCACAAAGGTTCCTTGCACTACTTAAGTCAGTGAGGTTCTGAGGCTGCACCCAGTCTTTGGCAGTCTGCTGGCCATTGATTTAATGAAAAGATTGAAAATGGGCTGCCTACCTCATAGTTGTAAAAAAAAAAAAAAAAGCAATTGACTTCAAAATCAAGCCCATCAAATCAAACGGCAGTTCTATTAAACTGATCACATGAGTTCATGTGACAGCTTAACAGCCTCTGAGAACAAGGAGGATGTAGGTATTTAAAGAATTATCTGGGACAGACCAAATCCCCATAGAAAGGCCCAAACTCTGCAAGTTAGGGGTGGAGGCTCTTTGAAACCATTCCACATAGAGGGACTGTATTCCTAAAATCATGATGAGGTTTCAGTATAGCCATTGTGGGTTACACTGCAGAGCGAAGCAGGCTTAGGATGCGTCTGGGGACTTCCCAGGTGGCGCTAGTGGTAAAGAACCCGCTTGCTAATGCAGGAGACTTAAGGGACCTGGGTTTGATCCCTGGGTCGGGAAGATCCCCTGGAGGAGGGCATGGCAATCCACTCCTGTATTCTTGCCTGGAGAATCCCATGGACAGAGGAGCCTGGCAAGAAACAGTCCATATGGTCACAAAGAGTCAGACACAACTGAAGTGACTTGGCATACACCCACATAGGGAGTATGCATCTATGTAATAAGAAAGCTCAAGGCAACGGGTATTAGGCCACACCTGTTTGCTTCCACAATCAGCAATTTCCCAACAGCTCTGGCTCCCCAGGCCTCCTTTTCTACCTCAATGGGCCACATCAATCCCTGTCCCAATTGGTCTGAAGAGGCTCACTCCAGTCTGGGAGTCACTGCCAGATAAGCAGGTTCGAACTTCTCCACAGCACATTCTCAGGCTACAGGAAGCAGAATCCATTCATTGCTTTTCCTGTCTTTATTAATACTGACAGACTCAGATCTTTAGCCTCCCCTTCATTATGTACCTATTAACCACCCCTTCCATACATGCCAAATAAAGGAATCCTCTGCTCGCAAAGATGACTCAGTCACACCCTCTATAGATGGACACTTATTTACTAAAATAAGCCCTAGCAGCCATTTGAAAAGTTAAAAGTCACACAGTCCATGTCTGACTCTTTGCAACCCCACGGAAGGTAGTCCATGGAATTCTCCAGGCCAGAATACTGGAGTGGGTAGCCTTTCCCTTCTCCAGGGCATCCTCATAACCCAGGGATCGAATCCAGGTCTCCCGCATTGCAGGCGGATTCTTAATCAGCTGAGCCACAAGGGAAGCCCAGGAATACTGGAATGAATAGCTCATCCTTTCCCCAGTGGATATTCCTGACCCAGGAATCGAACTGGGGTCTTTTTCATTGCAGGCAGATTCTTTTACCAACTGAGTTATCAGGGAAGCCCACTGACTATACAGTCCATGGAATTCTCCAAGCCAGAATAATGGAGTGGGTAGCCGTTCTCTTCTCCAGGGGATCTTCCAAACTCAGAGATCAAACCCAGGTCTCCCACATTGCAGGTGGATTCTTTACCAGTTGAGCCACCAGGGAAGCCTCATCTTGACCCAATTTGGGTATTATCAGCCCCATCTCTGATAGAATTATGGTAGAAAGAGATGCCTAATGAGAAAATTGATGAATGGTATATTCATATTTAATTTGAATGAGAAATGTTTACTGTAAGATGGAATTTACAGCTTAAGTAAAAAATTCTTTCATGACATTCTCATATCCACACCAGAGTTTAATGCCAGCATGGTCTGAAAGTAAAGTTGACATAGGTTTTCCGAAGAATGTTATAAAAACATACTGTGAATAGTGTAGTAACATTTTAGAAGACATTAGAATTTAAATATTTAGATGTTGTACATGAGAAATTACTGTACATGAGCTCCATTAATGAGGTTAACATTAGATAACCAACCACATCTCCATTTCCGAGCTTCAAAAAACAAAGACGAAAGTTCTTTTAGTTTTACCCCCATTTAAAAAGGACAAGGTATTTTGGGCAGGCTAAAAGATTCTTTCTCTTGGGCATTTTTTAAGAAAAATGCCACTTTTTCTAGAGCCTTATAAAACATTATCTATGATTATGGGGTTAATATCAAACAGCTTTTGCTTTTCTTGGCTTATAACATTTAATTTTCCATTGATTAACATGCTAGCTTTTTCTGTTCTTTTTTGTTCTTGGGTAAGTAAATGATTTATTAGACCTGGTACTCAGTTTATGAGCTTTTCTCATTTCAACTTGAAGAAACTGCAAATATTTATAGAAGATGAACCACATGTATCTGTTCCTGAAAAATGTCAGAATATAGCACTCAAATCAAATGCTGAACAGAAGCTATTCCCTAACACTACATACTGTGGAGATTTAATTTCCATTGACATGTTTTCCTGAACAGTTTTTCCCACTACAGTAATTCCTAACTCAAAAACTACTGAAATCGCCTGTTAAGTCTATGCTCACGTATTACTGAGTTATGGGCACCTAAATAGTCATACAGAATTTCAGAAAGATTCCCATCTTTAAAAAATACAATAATGAATGAATGAATCTGTTAACCATATGCCACGAGGGAAACATTACATAAGACTAAGTTTGAACCAACTTTCCTTCTTTTTAGTTTGCTCTCTGATACTTTAAGGCCGCTTTGTTTTTATTCACAAGGAAATTCTAAATCTAGGCAACAAGAATTTGGGAAATGAACCAACAGTCTACCACCCACAAAGGCAGGGACTGGCTCTATCAATAATCCCCTCTGCCTAACAGTCAAATTCAAATACATGCTCACTCAAATAAGGAACCACCATGGAGGAACTGAAAAGCAGTATAATGTTCCTGAAGGTGACATGGCAATAAAAAGCCTCAGAATTGTATATACCCTCTGACCAGTAAGTCTGCTTCTAGGAATTTATCCTAGGAAAACAAATTACATGTGAGCAAAAACCAATATCCTCAGTGGAGAGCCACGGAGCACAGCCTTGTCACAGCTCCCACTGAGGCTGCTCCGCACCCACCACGGCCCCCTACAAATCCTCCGGTGCTCACACCACTCTGCAAGTAATACACCTGCCTCTTCCTCTCATCTCCTCTGGACAAGCAGAGTCAGGCACAACCTGTCACTAGGCAGTATCCAACTCTTTGCAACCCTATAGACTGCAGGCTTCCCTGTCCTTCACCACCTCCCGGAGTTTGTTCAAACTCATGTTCATTGAGTCGGTGATGCCATCCAACCATCTCATCCTCTGCTGCCGTCTTCTCCTTTTGCCTTCAGTCTTTCCCAGCATCAGGGCCTTTTCCAATGAGTCAGCTCTTCGTATCAAGTGGCCAATCTGCCTAAGGGCACACTAAAGGGAAAAGAGCCAGGGTGGAACCCAGCTGATTGATCCCAGGGTCCCAGTGCTGCCTCCAAAATAGTGTTAAAAAAAAAAAAAAAATGTCCCTTCTTATCTGTTACCCATTCCTTTTGACTATCTTTCTAGAGGCCATGTCTTCAAAGGGAAAATCACAGCAAGAGTCTCACAGGCATACCTCCACCATCTTGGTGACTCACTGATTGTGGTATACAAATGGCAGGATTTTTAAAAATTTTCTTTCAAACGAAAAATTATTACAACAGTCCTTTCCTTCCTAATGTAGTACTTATTTCTCAATTCCTCTTTCTTCACTCATAAAACTTGCTATTAGCAGAATTATTAATACATTTCATGGTATAAAAAATAAACATGAAATCCTCAATTCAAACACACACACAGAATGAATTTCATTTTCACACAAAACATGGTCCTTTAGCAAAATGTTTTTTTTTTTTTTTTAATTCTTGCCCCCAGTGAATGGCCTATAAGCATGGGGACTGGCCAATCATCATCTGAAGAAATGAAAAGCCAGCCATCGAGAGTACACCAAGCGATCCCAGGCCTGAGAACAAGGGGTGCCAGGGTAGGAGCAGGAGCAGGAAGCCTGGGCTCCACGTGCGCTCACTGGTGAGCAAAGAAGTCTGAGAATTCACAGTAGGTGCCAGGGCCTCCAGGGCAGGCGTCGGGACAAGCAGCACTGGGCTGGGCGGTTGAAATGTGGCACCGAAAAGGTAACAAATGTGATGAAGCCTGTAGGTGTGAACTGGTGAAACTTTTGGTCGGGCCTGCTTTATCTTCGGAAATACACAGGTGAGAGCAAAACAAAAATAAGAAGCTTAATATAATATATACATATATATATACACACATACATATTGTCTAAAACCAAATGAGCAAGCAGTCAAGATTGGTTTATTTTTACTTTATTAATTGCTAGAAAGACTTTCCAATATTCAAATGTGCTTCTTCTAGGAGTTTCCCCAGTGTGATCTTAAGAGTCTATGTTAACTTCTTTTTCTGGAAATTTTCTCTTCTTAGTTGTTGTATTCTTGAAGAGCCTGGGCCATGAACAGCTTGCCTAAGTTCTGGGCAGTGAACTCCTTGATGTTCTGGCAGTAAGTGTTAATCTGGCCTGTGCATTCAGGAAAGGGAGAAAGAGTCATAATGTTCCACAAACTGCAAAACGACCTAGAATACTAGTCACATGATAAACTCAGCATAATACAGAATCATCGGAATTTTATTATGTTTTGAATCAATAACAAAAAAGAAGCAGACTCAAAGATATAGATAACGCACTAGCAGTGGAGAGAGGGAAGAAGGGAGCGGTAATACAGAGGTAGGGGAATAAGAGGTACAAACTATTAGGTATAAAATAAGCTACAAGGCTATACAACACAGGGATATAGCCAATATTTTATAACAACTACAAATGGAGTATAAACTTAAAAAAAAACTGAATCACTAGATTGCATACCTGTTACTTACATAATATCGTACAGCAACTATACATCAATAAAAATTGTTTTAAAAGAGTTAATAATTCTATTCACTCATAAGGGATAATAAACAATGTCAGTTGTTTTGAAGATAAGCTAACTTCCATTCTTGGTTACATGGAGAAAGAAGAAAAATGACAACTTTTTAAAAGATAATCAGCAGTTACTAGCACATGTTAGTTGTCAATCAAAATGTACTGACAGTGCAGATCAGACCAACACTGTAACTAAGAGAAGTGAGAAAACAGCACTAGCTCTTCTCAGTCAGGTAGATAGGAGACACCAATCAAAGCACGGTAAACTGACCAGATCCCCCTGCCCCAGATGTTAACAACTGCAGGAGTTTTCAGTCCATGCTCTGGAAATATTAACAGCCTCCTGCTGCAACCCCAGAGCCAAGACAGAGCCAGAGCGGGGAGTCCACGTGAGGGGAGGGCTCCATTACTGCCCCGAGCCCTCAAATGAGTGATCTGATCTGATGCGACAGTAACACATTTCTTAGAAGCCTAAGAAATACAATTTCGCTTAAACTGGACCTTAGGTAAGAAATGTGTCTCAGTTTTCCAAATTTAATTTATACGTGTACCAGAAAGCTTTAAGGAATTGGAATTTTCTCCTGCTCTAAAATATGTCAACAGAAATGAGAAACTGTAGAGGATCAGCTTTTCTGTGAGTTGGATTTTCACACTACAAATCTCTTGGACAACTGGCTGACTGAAACAAACAGTATTCAACCACATTTACACACAAACAAGTTATACAGCTAAGTAAGAGCATGAATGTTATACATTCAACATCAGGTCCTAGCACAGGACACAAGGCCTCCACTACCTTAAGGCAGTGTTAAATGTTAGGTATCCCCGGAGAAACTCCATCCAGAGTTACACTCACGTTGCTACAAGACGAGTCACAGTAAGGGAGACGCTTCTTCGAGTCAAAACTACAGTTCATTTCAGACACCCTCAGTCAGGCCAGGCTCAATCAGGCCATGGCACCTAAAGAAAGGGGTTCCAGCTAAATGGTCTTTTCCATTATGGGACAATAAGCACTTTTTCTTGGTTTCCATGTTAGATGATCCACAATAAAAACTTTCTCATTTTAGAAAGTTTATATAATCCCACCTCACCGAGGGGAGCACTGAAAGGACCTTAGAAATAACAAAGACTGACAAATTCTTAAATTTCAGAAGTTACAGGTGCCAGATTCAAGTTCATCATTCCACCATTTGAAATACACTATCTTACTGTTAGTGAACCTCCCACCGTCTTCTGCTTCCTAAAGAATAAAGAAAACCAGCCATGCTCTGCACGGGCCGGCAGTACCTGCAATGAGCAGAGAATCCATCCTGGCAGGGGGCTGGTGCGGTTTGAAGAGTTTGGACAGGTCCTCCTCAGGGAGCGGCGGTTCTCCTCGGCTCTGCCGCTGCATGTTCTCCTGCTGGCGACGCTGCTGGTACTAAAGTTCAGACGGGGGACGGCTGGGTTACTATTCTCTACCCGAGGAGAAAAGTAACACCTCCCTCACTTGTGCGATCAGCAAAAGTTCCACTGCTTTGGATTCCAATCTTGGTTTTATAAACGCAACGCTTCCTAATCCTTGCCTCTAAGAGGTTAAATATGGCGACGGTCGTGACGGTCAAAGAAAACTTTGTTATAAACTCTAGCGTCATTCTGAGTTCTAAGGGTCTAATCTAACTAATGATTTGGAAAAGCAAAACTGGTTATGTGAGGGGGCTTCAAAGGCAAAGAAGCTCAAGATGAGTGAACAAAAAGGGAGGAACTTGACCATTTATGACAACAGGGTAATAACAGCACAAGTACGATTCATCCTAACTTACAGAACTAGTAACGAAATACCACAGTGTAGAAGGTTTTCAACTTTATCTCTATTGACCAAAAGAACAAAAATACTGATGATGTTACTATTATAACATCACTATAACAACATACTATTATTATAATAGTAAATACTATTATTATTCTTAACAACAGATAATCATCTGTGCTTTAGCACCACAGCTGAGAATGAATATTAACTCAGATAACACTTCAAAAACTTTCAAACTCTGGATTCTATGATTTAACGCAGAAAACGCGGGAGTATATATAAAGATATAGACCAACTATAAACTTACATTTCTAATTACAATCAACATGCTGCTTAAAACAGCAAATGGAGTAAGTCCATGCATAGCCTTAGAAGGTCAGGCAATGGCAAACCAGGGTAGGCTGGTAAAAATTTTAAGTTCTTAGGTTCCTAAAGAAGGGAAGTAACTTGCCTGGAGAAGATTTCTATTTAGTATGAGGCATGAGACTAGAAGTTAGACAAATCTAAAAAGGGTTATGAATGGTGATAAGAACAAATGTCAAGTGTAAAAATTTATGACAGAATTAAAAAAAAAAAAAACTCTCTTAAAATTGGTTCCCAGAATCAACTGTCTCATTGGTGACAGATTCTCACAACTTGATCTTCCAGTTGAGCCTGGACTATAGGAAGGGCCAGTAGGAGAAAGGATCAAAATGGTTTTACTCTCCCCAGAGACATTCACCATTACCATCTTCATCACCATCTTTTCAGTTAAAAAAAAAAAAACAAAAACGTATTTTATAGACATATATGTGCTTTTTAAAATTTTATGTATGCTGAAACAATGTATTTTAAATTTCAGTAAATATATGAACACTGAAATTAATTTTTAAATAAAATACTCTCAGAACCATTTAGTTGTGCTTAGAATTCTATAGTTACCAACACCTAAAGTACATTGTAATGAACAGACTAGTCAAACACTCGCATGGATATACATCCTGGAATCAACTATCTATGAACCGAATGCTAAGAATATTCTGGAGCAATATAGTCCAAAACAGTATTCCACAAACTGTGAGAATCAATCATGTGGCCTTCAGGCAACACTGACAAAGAAAAGTATGATTGGCCAGAGCACTATGGATGTGCATATGAGAACATCCAGGTAATCCTAGGGTTTTTTCTGTGTTATACTATCTATTTCACAGCAGTTAGTCTATTATTTCCTATCAAAATTGCCTGCTCTTAATCACAATTGCTCAGTTTTTTAACTGAACTGAAGATTGCTAACTGTACTGCAATAAGCCACTAGCAGACCTAATTGTTACTAAAGAAATGAGCTGTGACCCTCCAAAATCTCTCTGCCTGATTTTCTCAATAAATGTTGCCCTTATTTGCATAACCTTGGCATTACCATCTGAGCTTAAAATATTAGCTCTCTTCAAGACAGGTATTTTTAAGTACAACTTGCAAATAATCTATTAGGAACATACTATATAAAGAATAATCTTTTAAAATATGATACAGAGTTCCCAGCTAAGAGTCAATGATTTATTAATTTGGATCATTTTGAAGATGACTCTTCAAGCATCACACTTAGAAATGAATTCTATGTTAGCTGAATTTTCCCAAATACCAACCTGATGTTTCTGCTGCTGCTGTTTACTCGTGTTCCTCATGTATGTGTTATATTTAACTATATCTTGGCTCATTTCATCCACTCTGTCCATCAGCAGCTGGAGTGTCTTCCCCAAGTGATTGCTGAAATATAAAGTACAGATACTGACATGTCGAACTTTTAAAGTTAAAGCCCGGCCACTGCTCTAATGTGATCTGCCATTTGCTTAAAAAAAAAAAAAAAAACAAAAGCACACACATACAAGAAAGCAAGGTGGAGGAAAGAATGTGAGTCAGCATGTTATTAAACTTTTCGTATCAAACCCACAACTATAACTACAACGGTATTTGAAATAGTTCAGTTTCTTACTGTCAGAGCATACACACGTCAGAGCAGTAAGCAGTTAAACGTAGCAGCAGCGGGTTATCTAAAATGTGTACTTTTGGAACAACCAAGTTTAACCTAAGCTCAGTACTCCTGAATGCACTTCCTTAACCCCACCACGGCCCTCCCAAACTGTGCTCGACATTCGGATCAGAAGTCACAGAAAGGAAGAACCAGGCAAAGAGACTTGAGACTTCTGGCACATGATTTCTCTACCTAACTGATTCTGAAAGAGTAACAAAAGCATTATTCTGCAAGGCCAAATGAAGAGGGCTCCTTTCCCTCTATCCTTCCTAGAATCTGAAATACAGTCATTTTTCATCTTTTCTTCTCCAGAAATTTCGACTGTAGCTTACTTACCAAAATCTTACAAAGTGATGCTAACGGTTTATACAGTGCCCATCATATTCACTGATTTCCTCCTGCAACCATCTCCTACCATGGTAAGGCCCTCTTACACAGAGATGTAATCTAAAAATAACTAGCTGACAAATAGGATTCATTTATTCATTCCAAAAGACTATTTACTAAATTACTATTATGTTCCAGCCTCAGTGTTGTTAACAAATAAGGAGACAACAGTGAATGAGACGTTCCTAGTCTTGGTCTTCACTAGCTTGCAGTTGACAGGAAGAAGGGAAGAGATGAGATAGACACTTACATAGTATGGTCAGAATATTTCTTTTAAAAGATGACAGGTTGAAAGCAAAGGATTAGAAGGCATCAGCCATGCAAAAGTATTCTAGGTGGAAGACAGCACAAGTGCTGAAGGCCTGAGATGGGCAACAACTAGACAGATTTTAAAATATGGGGGCCTGGCATGGGAGGAACACAGAGACAGGTTAGGGAGGTCAGACAAGCATGTATGAGGAACTGTTGGCTGTCCATGCAACACTCCAAAAACATAGTGTGAATGAGACCCTGTGACTCTAACATGAATGGTGCCCTGGTGACATGTTTTGCCTTAAATTTTAAAATGACCACCATGGCTGCTATACAGAGACTACACTGGAGAGTAGAAACCAGAAGATGATAGAGTCAGAAAACTAAGATCATGGCATCTGGTCCCATCACTTCATGGCAAATAGATGGGGAAACAAAGGAAACAGTGACAGACTATTTTTTGGGGCTCCAAAATCACTGCAGATGGTGACTGCAGCCATGAAATGAAAAGATGCTTGCTCCTTGGAAGAAAAGTTATGACCAACCTAGACAGCATATAAAAAGCAGAGACATTACTTTGCCAACAAAGGCCCATCTAGTCAAAGCTTTGGTTTTTCTAGTAGTCATGTATGGATGTGAGAGTTGGACTATAAAGAAAGTTGAGCGCTAAAGAATTGATGCTTTTGAACTATAGTGTTGGAGAAGACTCCTGAGAGTCTCTTGGACTGCAAGGAGATCTAACCAGTCCATCCTAAAGGAAATCAGTCCTGAATATTCATTGGAAGAACTGATGCTGAAGCTAAAATTCCAATACTTTGGCCACCTGATGCAAAGAACTGACTCACTGGAAAAGACCCTGATGCTGGGAAAGATTGAAGGTGGGAGGAGAAGGGGACAAGAGAGGATGAGACGATTGGATGGCATCACCAACTTAATGGACATGAGTTTGAGTAAACTCCGGGAGTTGGTGATGGATAGGGAGGCCTGGTGTGCTGTAGTCCATGCGGTCATGAAGAGTTGGACAGGACTGAGCGACTGAACTGAAGTGATGGAAGTGCTGGAAAGGATGAAGAAAAATTAAAATGCTCATACATTTGTGGTGAGAATGTAAAATGGTGCTGCCACTATGGAAATCAGTTTGGTGGTACCTCGAAGAGTTAAACGCAAAGTTATCATATGACTCAGCAATTCTATTCCTAGGGGGGTGTGTGTATATATATATGTGTGTATATACATAGAATCAAAAGAACTGAAAAATCTATATATATAGAATCAAAAGAACTGAAAAATCATGCTCGTACAAAAACTCATATGTGTATGTTAATACCTGCATTATTCAAAACAGCCAGAAAGTGGGAACAAGAAAAGGATAAATGAATTGTGATACATCCATATAATGGAATACTACTGCATGATAAAGAGAATAAAGTATTGATCCATGAATGAAACTTAAAGGCATTACACTAAGTGAAAGAAACCAGACACAAAAGGCTACTTATAATATGGTTCTATTTATATGAAATGTCCAGAAGAGGCAAATCCACAGAGACAGAAAGCAACAAGTGACTGGAAGGGGGTGGGGAAGTGAATTGGTATTGATTGCACAATGCTGCAAATATATTAAAAATGTGTTCCTTAAAAATGGTTAAAATGGTGCCTTCATCTTCTGTGAATTTTATCTCTACTCTTAAAACTGCATACATACATGCACGAAATACACCGTGGTATTCGACAGCAGCAGTAGTGGCATGGACTAGCCAGTGGCAGTCAGCATGGAGGAAAGTGGGCAGAACTGAGCGCGGCATCAAGGCTGACTCCCTGCTTCTTGGCCTGAGCAGCTGAATGGTTGGTTATAGCACTTAAGAGAGAAAAGAGACTGAGGAAGAAACAGAATGGGAATCCTGGGAATGAGTAAAACTAAATCCAGCTAAAATACGAATTCTATATGGATTCCATCTGTAACCTCAAAAAAAAAGAAAGCGTTGACTCTTCATCTTAAATAGCAGAAAGAGCATAGATCTGGTCTCTGTGGGTGTGTGTAAATTAATCTTTTAATTTTAGGTCTGACACTACCTACCTTACCTTGATATAGTAGCTTGGCCTAATGACTTAACCTAAAAATGAAGTGCTTTTGGCAAATTAAATCTTATTTCATACTTATCTTATTATAATTTTGTGAATCACCTTTAACTTTCAGACATTTCTTCTTCCTTGGAATCAGATTAAGTATTCATTCACTCTGTTTTTTTTTTTTTTTTTCAAATTTCTTAATAGTCTGATTTTAATTCATCTGTAATTTGAGCTGATAGTGCAAGATGAGGATTAAAAAAATTTTTTTCCCAATATCTAATCAAATGTCCAGATCAACTGATTATTTACACTGCTTTCCAAATAACTTCTGAAATTTAACAACACTGTGTCCTCTAGCATGCATTCTTTCAACATACATTACTAAGTATATACTTACTTTCCCAGTCACACTCAAAACATTCTACTGAGAAGAAGGGAGCACAAAGAGAGAAGTACAACACAGTGGGGGGAGACTCTATGACAGAAGAGAAGCATAAAAGATAGTTTGATAGGATCAGATGATGTGACAGTTGAATTCTGAGTTTTTGAAGGAGCTGAAGATGGGAGTTGAAGACAAGCAACAGGGGGAGGGACGCTTCAGCTACTGTGTGTAGGAAGCCTGTTCAGAGACACTGGCGTGAGAAGTGTGACCCATCTGCAGAACCACAATTACCTCAGTCCATCAGAAGCGCGGAAGAAGGGCAAGATGTGGGCAGAAGGGGAGCAACGAGCTGAAGAGGCAAACAGTCACACAGCAGAGACTCTTGGAAGCCAGGGCTAGAAGTCTGGATTCTATTCTAAGGACAAAGGGGACTCAGCCAAAATTCTAAGCAAAGGAGTAATGTGATCATACACTTTAGTTTTAGCAAGATAACTGCAATGAAACGGGAAAAGGTCAGAAGCAGGAAATTAAGAGACTGTGAAAGTAATCAGGAAAAGAAATAATGAGGCCCTGACCGAAGGCAGCCACAGACAAGGATGTAGATGAGATTACCCCAGGAATCACTTACAGGAAGACAGACCCCAAGAAACACATATTTAGGGATGAGCAGAGGAAGGCTAACTGTGGAGAAAGACAAGTAAGCCAGTAGTAGAATCCTAGACTCAAAATATTTCAGGAAGAAGCTGTTATCAACACATTAAATGCATAAGAGTCTACCAGGTCCAGCAATACAGTGATAAAGTCATCTTGTATGGCTTGAGCAAAAACTCTATCACAGAACAGATGGAACACTGAGTGTTTAGGATATGTGGAAAATGAGTAAATACAGAGAGCAACATGCAGAAAATCCTATTAAAAAGTTTGTAAAGGAAAAAATCAAGTAAATGATGAAAGGAAATGGATAAACTGATATAAGGTCAAAAGGTGTTCTTTTTGGAACTTCGTCTTTTAAGATGAGAGAAGCTTAAACAAGTTTAAATGTCCTTGCTTATTCTTAGGATGCACGTTCAAGTATTTAGGGGTTAAGTATCAGGTCTGTAATTTACTTTTAAATGGTTCAGGGAAGAACCCATTTATGTCTACAAAGAGAGTGGGTGCAAAGGTATACAAGTAAAGGTTTATGCGTGTTTACTGTATCATTTATCATTCTTTCAATTTTTCTCAAGAGTCGAGCATTAAAAAAAAACAAATTTTTTTTTTTTTTTAATGGGGAAGGCCAGTCAACAAATGTAACAGAAAAGAACCAGCACAGAGAGGAACTGGAGATACTCAGGAAAAAGGGTGCAGAAAAAGAGAGACCGGATGAGACCTCATAGAGACCGTGAACTCTCATGTTCACCAGTGAAAGAACTGAGGCCCCAAGAAATATGAAATACTGAAATTCACTACAGGATTATTTGTCATATAAGACATTTATATCCTGAAGTGCAAAGAAATTCAGAGAAGGGAAAGGTCAGCCCCAATCCTTGACTGGGTGATGGAAGAGAGAGTAGAGACACAGGAAAAAGCTACTGAGAATTACTGCCACTGCAGAGAAAGATCGAGTATTTGTTTCCAGATCTCGTATCCGGGAGTCTGACTGCACCGATTTCAGCAACAAGAAAGGTACTACCAGAACAGACCTTCCCTCACCACCAAAAACTGTCTTTCCTGTAAAGTACTAACATCACATGTTATACAGGTACATGTTATAGTGGAAGACCGTGAGCACAGGTATGTGGACTGTGAACATATCATAGCATTCTATTACCACAGTGCTCTTAAGAAATCTAGCCAGCAAGAAATACCTGAAAATCTGCACAGTTCAGGTCTCGAAGGGCAAAAGGAATTAACAATAATACAGAACTGTTTCACAGATAACGTTCACAGGGAATCAGGTACATTACCAAGAGCAACTTTATGGGGATCTTTTCAGTACCAGTGCAACCAGAATACTGAAACAGAGCTACGGTTCAGAGTCTCAATAATATAGTCTTTTCTTTTATTGCTCAGGAAACAAAGAACTGGAAGCAGAGAACTCAAGCAGCTGTGAGCCAGGACGCACAGTGACAAGCCTGCTCCGGCTGCAGTGTCAGTTTGTCCTTACTACCCTTCATCTGTGATGCCCACACTTAGTTTACTTTTTTAAAGAGGAAATAAAAGCAGAATTTTTTTTCATGTGTGAAAAACTGAAGGCTTGGGTAACACATTTTAAAAAATTAATAAAGGCTGTTATGAAATACCAAAACGTCCATCTAATAAAATTGAGAATCAGAATTTTTCCAATGAAAGGGAATGTAGTATGTTTTATTCATAGCATAGAGCAAATTTATCAGGTAAATCAAAAAACTGATACACACATATGGGTTGTGAAAAGCAAGACCAAGCACAGTGTTTAAGGAGCTGCTTCAGAATGATTTCTGAGGCAGTTTCTTAGAAAAAATTTGTATGGCAAATGATGATTAACATCATTGTGCTACTAATGTTAGAAATTAAAATTTGAGAGGCATGAAGGTTACATTTATTTCAGTGTTTTAAATTAGTATTATCAATTCGGGTCAATGTAGCAGTCCATTAATATAAGCACAGCTTCTTTTTTTCTCCCCAAAGGAATACCAATTTACTGTTTTAAATAGCTTCACATGGAAAGCTAAGGCCTTTTCCTATTTCACATAAAATACAGAAGATAAAAACTATAATAAAATAAATATTTGTCCTGATCTTAGTTGCTATGGGAACTATGAACAGTTTCTTGGCTATTATAAACGCTACTCTGGACAGACAGACACTGCAGACCAGCTCACTGGTAATGGGAAAGCAGAGAAGGGCCGTATTTGTTTTGTATGATCAATGAAGGAAGCTTGGGAAAAGGTGAAGACATAAATTATATAAGCAAAAGCTTTCACATAGTAAATTCAAAATTATTATATAACTATATACTTAATACATCAAATTGTAACCTTGCATGTTGAAAAAGGTTCTTAGCTCAGTGCTTTAAATACAGGTGTGCCGAGTGTGTTTGTGAAAGCAATGAAGAAAAATATGACCTTCTAAAAGAGACAAATTAAAGGACTATTATGAATGTATGTTTGCAGTCCAACAGTACACTCTTTAGTGCCAAATGAGCCTTGCAACCTGGCTGTGTTACTTAGCACTCCGTTTACCATCCAGTTTCCATCTCCTTCCCCCGTAAAGACTTTCTAATGGTCTCTGTGATGAGTTCATGCAATGGGAAGGTGGTTCTTCAACCACAGCCGCACCCGTCCTGGTGCGTGGACAAGAGCACTGGGCACACTGTGCTTCCGGGTTTATCCTCACTTGTCTTACACTGAGGAAGCACAAAGCCTGTATATTCTTTTGTAAAGCTTCTATCTGGGATAACTAAAAATCTGATGAATACCTGAGCTTCTGTTCCAAGCTGGTTGCTTTAAGAAAACACACCTTGCTTTTCTCAGCCATTCAGCAACTGCATATTCATAGTTTACCTACACCTACCTGCTGATAGTTTCCTTCCGACACAGAGAACAATCACTAGCATCAAGCTTAAAGAGCATTTAGGAGGAGCTATATATTACGTACATATAGTTGACTCTGTTCATATTTCTGTTAAAAGCAATAAATGAGGGGAAATGAAACATTAATTCCATAAAGGAAATACCCTGTTTTGGCACACCTCAGTCAGCATTTTACCAATATAATAAATAGTATCCTAGCAACTAGATAGCTAAGGCAGTCAGGATGGGGCAAATTATGTCACCACTGTCTAAGCAAAAACCAGTGTCAGGTTCAGAAAATTCTAATTTTGGTTGAAAATTCAAGTTGAAAGTTTACTGCTAAACAGAGCCTACATCTGAACAAGGGCAAGTGCCACAGTAAAACAAACAAGCATTTCTGGTTTTCTCCTAAGCATTATTAAGTATCCAGACATAACACCATAGCCTCTAATGTCGGTATACAATAAATAAGGCCGAGCCACATCAAAAAACCCCTCCTCCATGGGCATTTACCATCTCAAAGCAAAAATGACACGGCAAGGGAGCTGTCAGCTACAATGACAAGAGGTAATTAGTATTCAAACCTCATCTCACTTTATCAATAACCATGGTGCTCTTCCAGGCTTCCCTCATGGCTCAAACAGTAAAGAGTATGCCTGCAATGCCAGAGACCTGGGTTCAATCCCTTAGTCGGGAAGATCCCCTGGAGGAGGGCATGGCAACCCACTACAGTATTCTTGCCTGGAGAATCCCATGGACTGAGGAGCATGGGAGCTACAGTCCATGGGGTCGCCAAGAGTCCGACACAATTAAGAGACTAACACTTTCACTTTCATGGTGTTCTTCCTGGGATTTGAGCAGAGCTGGACAAGTACTACGTGCTGTTACTATGGCTTAAGAACCTCCCAACATGCTTAAGTCATTTTTACCCCCTTGTTTCACAGGTAAAGTCTAAGTTAAAAAATCTTTTGCAGAAAGTGATTTAAAAAAATTAAAAAGGGGGGGGGCTACTTTTCATGAGACAGGGTTGCTTACCTGCTAGCAAGACTGAGCAATTCATGTTTGTCTGCTACAGCTGACTTCTTCTCTAGCTCCCACATTAGAACGTTGATCAGATGTGAATTTTTAATTACAATCGGCACTTCTTCAAACATGTGCTCAAAGGTGATATTTCCCTTTTTCAATCTGCAAAGCATGTTAAAAATACTTTATAGTCTGGTGGTCAGAAGTAAGTGTTAAAGTGACTATTTCATACATTTTACATTATTCCTAATTACAGGCCCTCTTCAGGGTTTTTGTTTGTTTCATTAGCAATCTTTAAAAAAGGGAGAAAAACTAGAGATCTACAGAATCAAGCACAAGTTGAGTGATTTGAACAATTCGGACAATGATGTGAGTTGGAGCTGTAAGACCAGAAAATAAGACTCTTAGCCAAAGAAACAAATCTTTCTTCATAATCAGCTATCTTTGAAATTTCACATACTAAAAAATGCAAATGTCGTAAGAAATTATGCTATATAATCTATATCTAAAATATTTAAAATAAACAGCTAGAAAAGAGAAATACTCTCATTCTTGGAAAGTTCACTTTAAAAGCCAACTGAACTCAAAGAGATTAACAATGAGCAGGACACTCACAGGCTATTCCACACACAATGGTTGAAAACACAGGAAGAATGCAACTTCTCACAGTTTAATTATAATTACCATACCCAGGAGACCTTCAGGAGTTAGCTTTTCTTTTAAAATTCTTTGTATCTTAATTTCTTTAGGAGCCAAATGGGAAATCAGTCATGAACTGCCTGTCCCAAATGAAGTCAAAGCCACTAACTTTAATTTATTAAGAAATACATATTCTTATAATTAACAGAAAATTAAAGAATTCTGAATTTTAGAAAATTTTAATATAAATATCCCAGTGCCATTATGCAGGATCACAAAACAGCTTTAATAATTAGTTCTCTGCATTCCTGTCATCCATGAAATTTCCCAAAAGCCACACTCCTTACTAAACCCTTAAAATGTTGAATCTTTCCACACCCCGTCCCCCACAATGAAACAGGAGGTCAGAAAATAAGACAAACTGCTCACAACCGTTCTGACGCAGAGCTTACAATCTGACAGCCGCTGAACACTCATCCCATCTCCTTTTATTTAATCATGCATTTCTTCAAATCCAGTAGCTAATTAATTCTCATTCTAACTGCATTCACCCATGGTGAGAACAACAGATGAGACATTCCATAAAGAACAGTTTAAACATGGAAAGGGAGAGATCAAGGGGCACTCAGCCATGCAGACACTTCTACCGTCCACATGGCAGAAGCATTACCGCACCACCGCCAAGGACTCAATACATGTGGCAAACTAGTATCTTAAAAGAAAAACACCAGTCCTTAACATATGCCTTATAGGCCCCCAAACACTTACGCTTCGGGAGAAAAATCCTTTTCTTTACAAACTTCCATCAATTTAGGAGTCAGTCTGTATGCCTTTAGTGAGAGAGACCCTTGGGCAGTTTTTATGGGATCTCAAATGAAGAAAAGAGAAAGAAGTTATTACGAATCTTGTCACTACCAGTGCTCAAATGACACTGGTTCTGAGCACATTCTGTTAATTATTGTACAATCTTGGCAAAATGAAGATCAAAATAAACATAAGTGAAGAATAAAATAAAAATAAATGAAGATCAGAGCACAATCTGAAGCAGATTCAAAGCAATATAGCAAACGGTAAGTGAAAAGGCAAAAAACTATCATCCTACTTATACTAGGCAGAATAACTTCCTCCTGAAAGTATAAATATAAGATACAAAATACAGTTATTTTCAAATCTACTCAGCTGGAACCAGCAATCTTGACAAAGATTAAATACAGCATATGTTCCATACATCTTATATATATCTTGCATAATTAAAAGAAAAATACTAATATTAAACATGAAAACTCACTGGATGCACTTGTGTATTTCCTTTGTCCCTAATTTAAATGAATGGCCCTGCAAACAATTTATCCATCCGAATAATCACTGTTCACATTTTTTTAGTTAAAGTAAATTCTAAAAACAAAACCATTAAAGTCAAGGTGCAATCACAAGTGTCTTTTTAGTTTTAGAGAAACTAATTTTGTCAAAACTAACTGCTTAAACACTCCAAGAGTAAGGGAGCTTAGCACTTGCTGCATGATAACGGCTCCAGCATGCCAATATTCGCCTAAAACCTGTGTTAACATTCATGTTGCCTGAAACTTAACACAGTGAAACTTTTAGCAATAGGTGATAAAATGAAAACCAAAATAGATTGAAACAAGTGGAAAATTCATCAAGGTCTGATGATGCAATGTTTCCAGCCAATATAAGTACACTTTAACAACTTGTTCTTTACTGTAATCCAATTGTTAACATACTGAAACAATTTGGGGGCAGCTCATAAGATTGATCGTATTCATTAGTATTTTTTCTGACAGATACTCAGGACGTTACATTTACTTCTCAGCTGGAAACTATATGCAAGTCTGCCAGATATGGCAAACTGTGAGTGTTTGGGGAGGGGGAAGGCTATAAAGCTGTTAAATTGCCTACAGTTCTGATACAGCACAGAACATCTGGTCTGGAGAGCTTGAGGAAACACCATTAAATAGGCCGAAAAGAAAAAAATCTTTGTGCTAAGAAACAGTCCAGGTTTTGTACGCTGCTGTCAGAGGTATAAAAAAAAAAAAAACTTGGCACACTGTGTTATGATTGGTCAGTCACGTACAGAGCCAGACACTCTAGCAATCGGGGTTTGTTAGACATCTGGTCTAGTTCCACCAGCCCCTTCAAATGAGGGAGGGGAGATGGAGGAATAAAAATGAAGCAGCTACTCCAGCATTCCAAAATGTACACATCAGGGCTCTGATAGCAAGAAAAATAAACAGAAAGAAGGAAACCCTGTCTAGACTTAGCTGCTGCTGAGGCTGCTGCAGAAACAGGGTTGGTATTTACTTGGGAAGGCCTGCCAGGCTGCTCTTAGAGGCAAAAAGACAGAAAGCAAAAATAGTAGTAGCAATAATATTAAGGGAAGAAAAGAATAATAAAGGAAACTCCTACTAACCGTAAATGAGAACGACAGATTCTTCAATGGCATGCTGGTAACTGAACTGAGAATCCAGAAGGGCCCGGGTGACGAACGAGCCGTAGTATGTGGACTGGTACCAGCCCACGTGGAGGTGGTCGATATTTACATGGCGAAGGCTCCGCATCATCTCCATCTGATACTGGACTAGATGATGGGCATGAGAGGGACAGAAGAACAACTGTTTAATGACATCACCCATATGAAAAAACAAGCCTTTTCGGAAACAAATTTCTATACAGCTATTTCTTATCTAAAGGGAACATTTTTCCAGATTTTTAAATTCATTCACTTTACACATAAAGAAAACAAATTAAGCCTTCAAATCATTAGGGCATTTCTTTTCTCATTAACCAAAAAACATTCTGTAGAAACAGTATTAAAAATAATATTAATAGTAATAATAGTATTTAAGTAGTAATACAATATAGTATATATTATAGTATAATAGTAATTATACTATAATATATACTATATTATAATATTAATACTAATAGTAACAAGTAATAATAATGCTTTATTGCAAACAAGTAATTATGTGGTCTCTTTTAAGAAGAAATTTATGAATTACTAAATTGGTTGGCTGTAAGAAGTTTTGTTTGAAAGAATAAGTTAAGAGCAGTTATCACTGTTTTCAACAAAGCTTTTAGAACTAAGAAGATAAAACAATCAAGAAAACTAACGGGGAAACAGTTAACTACTATACAATTTAAGTATGAATGGGACACAAGCTGCAGCTGATTAAAAATATAAGAATTCATTTTTGCCTTCGTCTGGTGCCCCCTGCTGCATGTGCTAAACTTTAAAAAGAATTTTTTTCTTGTCTAAGAGTTCCTTTACGTTAAGTAATCAATATTTATTAGGTAAGTCATATGCTAATCACCATGTATGGAACAGAACAGTTGAATTAACTTTTATTGTTAATGACTATAATGTATATTATTAACTCAAAGCTGTATTACTAGGAAAATCAGTGCAAACTGACAACACAATAAATAATGTATTTTAAAAAGCAATATAGCCCAATAATGAGTAGCAAATATGTAAAACAGGAGAAAATTTTATAGTTAGTGTAATAGTCAAGCTATTTCTGTATAATAAATGCACTTAAACATAATTGTTTAACTCAAAATCCTACCATTTCATTTTTTAAGTTTTTAATCAGGTTTCAGCAAAAGTGGGTTAAATGTCATTTCCTTGGTCACAGTGCTATGGTTTTACAAATCAAACAAAATTCAGGATCAAAGAATATAAAAGAAACTTCCTCAGATGGACATGGTCTTTTCAAGACCTGTTACTAGATAAAGAAATTATAAATCTGCTTATTCCAAAGAAAGTTGTATTTCTCATGATAAAAGATGGCAGCCAACTCATCAACTATTCAGAACTAAGTGCTTTTTGAATTTTTCTTTTTATATACAGCATGATGGTCTCAAGAAGCAGCAGTATAAAATTAACAGGTGATCCTGTGTCAATTATCTCTTAATTTTTTCACTCTCAAGCATATAAGAGATTCCCTTCCTAGCCAGTTAAGAGATTTCTATCAACCACATAAAACTAGGATAGAACCACTACTGTGATCTCTATTTTAAAATTTCACAACTCTTCTAAAGTAAAATCACTGATTTGGCTAGTAAAATTTAATCAAATGTAATTTATGAACGAAAAATTCTAACATTACCAGTAAAACAGGAGCCAGAGCTACTAAATTTAGTATTTATTCTAAACAGATAGGGATCAATTACAAGCAACTGACAGTGCAAACACGATTGTACAGGATGAGCTTTTTTTAGAAACAGGAACTTCTTAAACATCTGTTAATGTACAATTTAGATAAAATAAGCACAAATTTCTACCAACTTGCAATAGTAATAAAGAAAAGACTTGGAATCTAGCAATCTAGGTTCTCATGTTGGTGCTGGGATTTCTCTCATGGGGAATCTTGCTGTCCTTCTCTGATGCTCAGTTTTCCCATCTCCAAAAAGATCTGAGAGCTCATCCCAGTCAAAACGCTCTGACTCCACACTGCTCACTGGATATGCTACTTGTAAGTAATGATTTTTCTATAAACTAAAGCTGGGCCTCTAGCAGGCATTAACAATTAAAATAAAAAATGCCATCTCTAAGAAATATTCTTTAATCTTACTGAGTCAAACAGCCTGAATACAACAGGTTTAATAATAGCATTTTCAGGAAGCATGAAGTAAAACATCTTACAATTGGTAGCAAACATCCAGATTCCTTCTTCATACAGTCTTACCTACCTCAAAGCCCCCTGAATAAGGATAAGAAGGAAAATGAAGTATTTCTCTCAGCTAGAAAAGGGACTAAGAGATATGAGTAAAGCCTGTTGCCTTATGGATTTGCCATTGTAATAAAAATTTATTTTTAAGGTCACAAGAGCTTTCATATGATGAAAAAACAAATTTAAGGGTTAAGAACAATGACAGGGGAGTTAATAAAACTGCTCTTGAAAAATCTACAATGAACTGAAATTTCACTATTACACAAAAAATATGTGAAGTTGCAGGTCATTCTTCATCTTGGCTTAGACTTTAAACCATTCATTTTTTAAATTAAAAAACACATTAAAAAAAATGAATGTCTTCCTGGAGGTATCACAGGGAAAGAAAGGATCTAAAAAGACTGCAAGTGATCCTTGAAAAGGTGAGGCTAGGGGTGCCAGAGCTCTGAAGTGAACCTGGGGTGCACTGAGGCCCAGTCCTTGCTGGAACTACACACATGAGGCTCCAATAAATGCACAGTTTAAAGAAGTGGTGGTCAGTCACTCAGTCGTGTCTGACTCTTTGCAACCCCATGGACTGTAGCCCGCCAAGGTTCTCCATTCATGGGATTTCCCAGGCAAGAATACTGGAGTGGGCTACCATTCCTTTTCCAGGGAATCTTCCTGAGCCAAGGATCAAACCTTGGGTTTGATCCAACCAATGTGTCTCCTGCATTGGCAGATACATTCTTTATCACTGAGGTACCAGGGAAGCAAAGCTTAAAGAAGCTACTTTGATTTAATTTAAAAAAATTTTAAAGAAGTCATATTTATCCTATTATATGCAAGCAAGAGACAACTCAAAAACAGCCAAGGCAATTTTTATCTCTGCAGCCTTTTAGGTCTGTGTCCTTGTTCTAACGTTCACATAAGACATATGACCGTTGGCTCCTTTCTCAGTTTTTCCCCTCCTCCTCCAACCCAGGTTCTCAAAAAGTACAAAATCAAACCCTACAAAAGCTAAACTGTCTCAAAACTGTGCTCCCAACACTCCCACCAATCAACGTAGCTGAGCTGCCACACCAGCTGACACGCATTTATCCCTCTGACACGGCAGCAAACTTCACACAGGAAATAAGGGATGGTCATTCCAGATTCTAATCTTCCAGGCAAATGCCACTGCTTTAGTGGCTTTGCTGACGCCCCCCAGGAGTTATGCTGGAGGTGAAAGGGAGAGATACTGGAGGTGGGCAGGTGAGGGATGAAAAGGCACCAAGTTTAGCTAGGATACTGGATGAACTGGGATGAGAGGGGCTCATGTTACCTGGAAGGGACTGTGAGGACAGTGTCCCAGCCCAAAGGCTTTGGCGAGTGGGGACTGCTGCTATTTCCTTCTTGTTCCCAGCCATCCTCACTTAACACCCCCTCACCCCCCGCTGGTTTTAAAAGAGGGGTAGAAAAGATGCAACTACACAGGGAGATAGGTTCACTCCCAGGCAGGGATGGCCTCACACCTCCGGAGGAAGAGAATCAGCAAGAAGAAACACAGGAGCAGGAAAAGAAGACCAGAAGCTCCTTGATACAAAGTGCCACAGCTCCCTACTGTGGAGTTAATGCGGATTAATGAAATAATAAACAAGCCTTTACTGGCAACTTTGCCGAGTTGGTTCAGGGTTACAGACACTTTCATTTTTGTTCTCAAGTTCTCGGATTTAACAGAAGCCCAGGCAGCAACTTCAACCAATGACACTCACTTCTGAGTTAATGGCTAAATATTTCTGGAGAACTTCCCAAAGATGAATAGCAAGGAAAAACCTTTTGGGAGAGGGAAATACTTCAGAATTTATTATAATACTCAACAGAAAGGCTCAGAATTGTGTAGTGAAAAGTTTATGAAAGAACATTTTAAACATTGTTCATTTAAAAAGCAAACACACCCTCCCGACTGAGGAGAAACAGTGCACAGCAAATGAATTTCAAAGACAAACTGGAAGTTACTGCTAAGCCAACTCAAATTACTAATACACAAACTACACTCAGATGCAACTGAGGTGGTGCTACAGAACTTGGAAGGTTATAAAAACGAGGTGAAGTTTTATAAATCTCTTCAACCTCTACAATCATCTTAATTGGTTAAGCCTCTCCCAAGCAAAGGACAGCATGGTTTACAATACTGAATAACTGTTCAGTTTGGCACCAGTATATTCATATTCACTTTTTCCAGATATCTTCTTTGCGAAACAGGCAATTTTAAATTGCCTAGAGCTAAAACTGTCTTAACTGAGGCAGGCTGCCCAATAGTTAACTATTCCTTTCACAAATCCACCACATTTGTAGGGCTTTCCCTTGTTTTTATCTCCAAATGTGAAAACACTGAAAATAATATGCAGTCTTCTATTTAAATGCTATGCTGGGACTCACACTGGCACACAACCAAATAAGACTTTGAGTTCTCCTTAAGACCACTGGGAAGGATGGTGGCTTAGAAGATTTTCAGTTCAGCAGAATAATCAATTAGTATTTTTTTCACCTCCAATTTCTCACCATTTTAAAAACCATCTTTATTATTTTCAGTGAACTCTCATGAATGCAATTTATCATCAAAAACACAGGAACAAGGAATTAACACAGTTGGCCAGATGGGGATGAGCTGAAAGAAGGAAACTGAAACATACTCTAAAACGATCTGTCTGGCAGATTTGGGGGTGAGGGGATGCACTGGGGAGAGCTTACAGATGTCTTATTAGAGAACAATTAAGGAACTAAGGAATAATCTAATTTAAATTTTAAAAATTAAAAACAATTCGACAGACCTATTATTTGCCTACTTAACATTGTAGCAAATAAATCTAAATCATTAAAAAAACTACAAAAAAAACACATTTTAAAATGTGCACATGCACTGACATAGTGTGGAGAAAAAGGGAGAGAGCTCGGCAACAGGAAAGGAACTAGCACTTAGTGAGCACTTACTAAGTCAGCCTTCCTGTTAAGAGGTCTACACATGGTATTTGACTTTATTCCTCAGGATGCCTCTAACGAGACAAGCATGATTATTGACATCTTTTTTAAAAAGTTGTGTATTGCAGCTTGTGAAGGGGCAGGACTCACTGGACTTCAGACTTTCTGACTCCGAAGCCAGGCAACCACCCATTTACAGGATCTCATCTCTTATTAGTAAAGTCGAGAAAATTATTTCTGAATCAATAAAGCATAACAGAGATAGAGCAGAAATACACAATTTCTAGGTTTTCAGAAACCACAGCGTGTGCATGTTTGATCACTAAATTAACCAACAATTTAGCACTATCAGTAAGATTTTAAGTGGTAAAACTACCATCAAGGGTTTTTAAATGTCAAAGTTGAGAATTATCACAAATATATAATCAACCTCCTAAGACACTGCATTCTATGTTAGCATTTGAAACTTCTGCCAAGATCACTTTGTAACCAAGCACTGGCTCAGATCAAAGATGCACAAACACATCAAGGAAAGGAACAGAGAGAGACCAGATGTAGTATACATGCTCTTTGCAGCAAAGAACAAACTAAGCTCAGGCAAGAGATGCAAATAGCTTTAAAAGCAAACAAACAAAACCCCACAAGTCTGAAACAAATCCATGATTACCACAAGCATCACAGGGATATGGAATACATCAAAATCTCCTATCTGTCCTGGCATTAGGGCTGTCCTAAGGAGGGCTTATAAGAAAATTATCACAAGCTTCCCTCCCAGCAGCGCCACAGGCTGAAACGAGCGCAAAAGGGTTATCAACTGTGAGGCTCTACCCCAACTACTCGGTGCTTTCCTGCCAAGCCACACATACGTTTCAGGCAGTGTTCAAAGCTAGGAGCAGATGTAGATTTAAGCAAACAGAATGTGCATTTGAAAAAAAGAATTAAATAAGAGTCTACTTTGGGTAGGAGAAGGTAATGGCACCCCGCTCCAGTACTCTTTTGCCTGGAAAATCCCATAGACAGAGGAGCCTGGTGGGCTGTAGTCCATGGAGTCGCTAAGAGTCGGACACGACTGTGTGACTTCACTTTCACTTTTCACTTTCGTGCTTTGGAGAAGGAAATGGCAACCCACTCCAGTGTTCTTGCCTGGAGAATCCCAGGGACAGGGGAGGCTGGTGGGCTGCCATCTATGGGGTCACGAAGAGTTGGACACGACTGAAGCGACTTAGCAGCAGCAGCAGCAGCTACTCTGGGTGGAGTACACGTTTCTGAAAACTTCCATACTCTCTCCACCAAGTCTGCATTTATGTAATCATCTGTTTTCCCCTCAGTTAATATACCTGTTATTAAGGTCACTCTGGGATTGCTTAAGAATTATGGTAAGAGCTCAGTTTCTCACAATAAAGTGTCCAATATAAATTGTCCTCTAGACATGAACCTATTCTATTTAAAATGAAATAACCAAAGTACTTTCTTAATCTTACCAGAAATATCCTTTAAATTGTTCATTTGTCCTGGGTGGTTTAATTCCTTCTTTAAAGTATTTATGAATTTTGACATGAAACTTCTTCTGTATGCCAATCTGGGAATGGGGGGAAGAGGATGTGTGTGCTACTCTACCTTTTAAAACCAGCAAGTGCTTAGAAAACTATTGGAAGCCAGAGGGTTTTTTAAGAGGTTTTAATGTAACTCAGGAAGTATCCTATGAAACAATCTGGATTCTTCACAGAAAATACTGTGTATATATTGCAACAAATTGATATAGTTATGAATTTGTCCACAGGGGTTCTTCAGGCAAGAATAGCAGAGTGGGTTGCCATGCCCTCCTCCAGGGGATCTGCACAACCCAGGGATCAAACCTGAATCTCTTATGCCTCCTGCATTAGTTGGCAGGTTCTTTATCCCTAGCGCCACCAGGGAAGAAGTCACCTATGAAATAAACAGGATTCTTCACAGAAAATACTATGTATATACACAACAAATTCATACTGTTATGAATATGACTTGTTACAATGAAGAGCACAAATGTTAGAAGACCAAATGAGAATCTCTGGATTTAGAAAAATAAATATTTCATGCTCTTTTCATGAGGACAAATAACGCTCCAATATATTTACAGATATATATACCATGTTCTTGTTTAATGTTGGCACAAAGTAAGGTGCTAACAGAAATATTTCAAAATTGTGATTGTTGTTAATGTACTAGGGAATGGTCACAATCATTAAGAAATTATACATATATAGGTAGATGTTGCTGGTTACTAAGTCGTGTCTGAGTCTTTTGTGACCTCATGCACTGCAACCTGCCAGGCTGCTCTGTCCATGCGATTTTCCAGGCAAGAACACAGGAGTGGGTTGTCATTTCCTTCTCTAGGGGATCCTCCTGACCCACGGATCAAACCTGAGCCTGCTGCACTAGCAAGCGGGTTCTTTACCACTGAGCCACCAGGGAAGCCCCAGATAGGTAGGCAGATAAAAATCGATATATCTCCATCTTAGCATGTTCATGAAGCACAGAAAGTAGCTTGCATTAAAATGTAATCAGTGAAATCACATCTAAGGAAAGTAAAATTAAACAAGGTAGAAATTAAAGGTGAGGCAGAGACCTGAACAAAGTGAAGCAAGCCACAGATATTTTGGTTAAAATACACAAATTTAGCTCTGAGCACTGGCAATCAGTGGAGAAGGAAATGGCAATCTGTTTCAGTATTTTTGCCTGAGAAATCCCACAGACAGGGAAGCCTCGCCGACTACAGTCCACGGGGTGGCAAAGAGTCAGACACAACTTAGTGGGTGACTAGACAAACAACTGGCAATCAAAGCAAAATGGGGTAGAAAACCAAGATCTCAAAGTAGATTTACTCTACTTCTTAACCCTAAAATAAAATTTTCAGGTGGGGTTTTAAAGGAAAACTATTATGCAGCTTTTTGAGACGCAAAAACATTTTTCTAATAAAACAATTACAACTGATTTACCTTTAAAAAAAATCTAGGTTTTTAAAATAAAACAAGGAGAGACTGTCTCATGATTATTTTTTCATAAAACAGGTAACAGTTTGTACAACTTAGCAACAGAAGAAGAACAAGCAGGAGCAGAGGAAGAAAAGAAGAAATGGCTACTGAAATGAATCAACAGTCTCATCCTGTAAAAAACTACCTAACCCACTACTAGCAGTAGTTCAACTACCTATTGAACCACTGTTAAAAAAAACAGACTGGGATGCATCAGGAGTAAGCACTAAATACTTCAAATAAAGAACAAACGATCCTTTCTGGAAGTATTGTTTGCAGTGTAGGAGCAAAACTGTTCATTCTGAAACCATTTACTGAGCATCACCTGTGCTGGGAGCTTGACGAAGTTACGGTGACACGATCTTTAAAGACAGTCCCTCCTTCAATACAAGCTGTTGGTTAAATATGCATTTATCTCTCTAAACCTTCATTTCCTCACCTAGAAAACAGTGGTTTCAACTTCCAACCATCTGATGATGGCAGTTTTAAAAACGTACCTCCAGTTTGGACAACTGCTTGCTTGTAACGAGCATTTTCAAGGGGGGAGTTCCACAGGTAATGCGCTCTGTAAAGGCATGCACTGACTTTAATCAATCCCACCCTCCACACACACCTACTAATTCTGTTTGCTCCCTCCCTGAGAGGTCCTGAGTCATCAGTCTTGACCACCTTCTCCCATACTCAGCTCAGATAACACTCTACTTTCTCAGTAGCTCTCAAATCTGTTTTCTCCAAGGCAAAAATCACTTAGAAGTTTTCTAGAATTTTAACTGGGAAACTGCTTATGAGAGGCCAAGAAGAAAAAATTCAAAAAAGCACAACATGTGAAAGTTGCTCCCTCCTCCTAAAGAGAAATACTAGAAAGAAATATGCTGAAATGGTAAAGAAATACGCTGAAATGGTAATGGCAACAGTTCTCCAGGGTGTGGGATCATAGATGATTTCTGTTTTCTTATTTATTCTTACCTTTATTTTCCTTGGTTTTTAGCAAAAGAAGTGTAAAATACGTACGATATTAAAGGAGTTGCTGCTGCTGTTTAGTCAATCAGTTGTGTCTGACTCTCCGAACCCCATGGACTGTACCCCACCAGGCTCCTCTGTCCATGGGATTGCTCAGGCAAGAACACTGGAGTGGGTTCCCATTTCCTTCTCCAGGGCATCTTCCCGACCCAGGGGTCAAACCCATGTTTCCTGCTTGGCAGGCGGATTCTTTACCACTATGCCACTTGGGCTGTATTAAAGGAGCACACACACGTATTAATAGAGTTTTCTTTTGCTGGCCAACTTACTACATTTAACAGAGTCACCAAATAGTCTGGATACCAAAGCTCCTAAACTGCGGGAGCAGAGAATTCGGCACAAGATTATTCAGAATCTCAAGTGGCCAACCTGGTCTGAATGTTCTCTGCTATGGACTGAAGTGTGGCCACCCAAATTTGTAGGTTAAAGGTTGCAATGTGATGGTATGTGGGGACAGGGCCTTTGGGAAGGAAATGGTTTTAGCTGAGGTCATCAGAGTGAAGCCTTCATAATAAGGGAGTAAGTGCCCTTATCAGAAGAGATACCTTAGAGCTTCTTTCCTTTCTCTCCATCCATGGGCAGTACTCAGTAATGAGGCTGTGTGAAGACACAGTAAGAAGCTGGCTACAATCCAAGGAGACAGTGTTCACTAGACACCAACCCTGACAGCACCCTGACCTTGGACTTTCAAAGCTTAAATTGGAAAATAAATTCCTGCTGTTCAAACCATCCAGTCTACAGTATTCTGTCATGGCAGCCCAAGCCCAATAAGACACTGTCTAAATTTACACACATTAGTTGTGTGACCTATGACAAATTATCTCAGCCAAGGTGTCTGCTCTTGTAAAATGAGAATAAATCAGTATCAACCTCGTGAAGTCATAAAGAGGATTAAATGAAAGCCTTCGCAACAAAGCAAAGGCCTTCTGAAGACTTGAATATCCTCAAGAAGAGTTCAACAGGTATGCACTGTCACCTATTATTCAGAAATGTTATTTATAATCTAGAGCCTATGGAACTTATCTGAACCGCAAGTTTTTGAGAATTGGGTTTGGTTAACTTGGTCCCCAAGTACTGAGTAAATTCCCCATTTTCATCTGCATTTTGGGAGGACAGAGAAATTAGGAAACTGGGGAAGAGAATCAGAGGTAGTATCCATGAATTTGTAACATCAACTTCATGAAAAAGAAGTCACATGTGCAAATATGAATATGATCAAAAAACAACCTACCATGAAAAAGGATTACAAAAGGAAAAAAATACTTCTTAGATACTAAAACTATAAGCTAATTATATTCAGTACAATAAAGAACAGATTCAATAAAGAAAGAGACAAGCTACAGAAATTAGATTTTGAGAAAAGGTAATCTTGGGTGTTCTATTATTACTGTGTATATAACAATATAATTGCATTGTACTATATAAGTTTCTATCTCCTGATTCCATTTGTAACTCTTCGGAAGGAAGGAAGGAAATCAGCTTCCTCCCCCACCCTGCAACAGGTGACTTTACAAACTGCACTGAGAACAGGGGTGGAAATGGGAAGGAGACTGAGCAGCAGCGTGCCCCGTACACAAACACTGACTAAGCACACTGCCCACCCAAGTGACGGGGCTAGACTCAATTTCAATACAGCACACACCTCCCTCATGTGCCATCTATTGCTTACTGGGGTGATCCACTCCTTTACCTTCAAAGGTCAGGACAAGTGGATTAGAACATTCGTATTAAAGATGTTCTCAGAAGAAAGGGGCTTCCCTGGTGGCTCCAATGGCAAAGAACATGCTTGCAACACAGGAGACCTGGGTTTGACCCTTGTGTCAGGAAGATTCCCTGCAGGAAGGCACGGCAACCCACCCCAGTATTCTTGCCTGGAGAATTCCAGGGACAGAGGAGCCTGGTGGGCTACAGTCCATGAGGCCTAAAGCTTGAAGGATACAATCTTGTAAAAGTGTCCTTAACTACAACCCAAAGAAGGGAAAGCTGGCAAGAATGGCAAGTGACAGGAGTTACAAAAAAAGCAAAGGTTACGAAGAGGAAATAATTTTCTACAGATTAGTTACATCAACAAAACAGAAGTACTTATAACCATAGCCTCTATCCAACCCTTTCTTGCCCATCTCTTTGCCTACATGCTCAGTTCAGTTCAGTTCAGGCGCTTAGTCGTGTCCGACTCTTTGCAACCCCATGAACTGCAGCACGCCAGGCTTCCCTGTCTATCACCAACTCTCTACACGCCCAGCTTCATCCAAACTTATTTTCACAAGGTAAGGAATAATGAGGTGTATGCTGAGAACATGACCAAGCAGAAACCCTCATAGCCACAACAATAAATCTGAGGTTTGATTCTCATGGTTTGTTTTCAATGAGGCCATGTTACTTCCCTGTTACAATCTCCTTTTCCCAAAACCATATGAATATACACTTTTGTGGAGAGAGGGTGTAAAGCTTTCACTAAATTCTCAAAGGGGCTAAGATCCAACAAAGAGTAACAAGCACTGAGATACAGTGGAGAATGAGCCAAACACGATCCTGGCTCTCAGAGAACTTCCATTCCTCTTAAGCATGCAGTGGAGGGGGATGAGGTGGGACGGGGGTGGTGGTAGGGGGCAACGGGGAGAGACAAGACGAGAAGTAGCAATCGGTTCGGTTCAGGGGCAGCCAAACAGATCACCAAAGACACACCATCAGAAAAAGTAGAAATGACAGGCCAAAGTTCCTAAGAAAACACCAGTTTTCAGCAGGACATGCAACAGATGGTCACTCTTACCCCTGTCCTACCAAGACCAGGAAGTCCATCATGGGAAAAGGTGGACAGAGGCTTTATCCAAACTACTCTGCAATTTAGATTAATTCTCAGGGTGGACATGAGAAAATACTCGCGTTTACCCACCAGGTGATATGACCAGAGCTATTAATAGAAAGCTAAGACTGGTCTAAAGGTAAGAAGTGAAAAAAATAATAATAATAATAAAGGCAAGGAGTGGTGATCCCAACACAGAGGCAACCCTTCTTCATTTGAGATGAATACACACTCTGGGGAAAGCTGGTCTCTAGCAAAAATGTTACATTCTAAAAATAAACAGCACAGACTGTGTTCTGCTATGTTACAAACGTCCCTTGGAATACAGTTCTAGAGTCACACACACTAAAAACCTTCCTCAAGCAACCCAGTGATCCTGTTGTCTTTGGCAGCTTTCACAAGGAAACCTCCAGAAGCCATTACTGAGGCTGCTCCAATCATAGGCCACTATGTAATCTGAGGCTCCTGAAGATGGTTTTCTATGGTGGGCCTCTCAGATTAGACAGAAGATGAAACAGAGAGTACAGGTGAGAAGTAAAAATCTTTGAAAGGGGAAAAAAAAAATTATTACAGAAAGACGCTGGAAGGCTACAAAACAGACCAAATAATTCTCTTGCACAATTGGCAGGCAAGATCCTGCCAGATGTTTGAAATAGAATTAACCTCTACGGGCTACACTGATAGAAATAAACCACACAACTATAAATAAATAAATACCTAGGGAAGCATAAGTAACTACCTAGGGAAAGGCTATCTTTGTTTTACTTTCCCTGAACTTGATTGTTCAACCCTCACTCAAACCACACACACACACACACACACACACACACACACACACACACACACACACACACACACACACACACACACACACACACAACACAAAAAACTGTCCCTCACTGCAGTATCCAGATATAGAGCCAGCAGCTTGTGCCGAGGCTTTAGAAAGCGTGCCAAAGGAAGATCAAACAATACCTACTTACAAAGCTAATAAGTTTAATCAGAGCATTTGCAATGTTTCAAAGCATTTTCAAACCAGGTAATATCACCTTAACAACAAAAGCCCTCTTTTATCCCCAATGGATATGTATCTATTCCTTGCAGAAAAGACTATAGTCAGATAAAGGCAATACAAACAGCTTACAGATGCTTCCTTCTTCTATTTAGGGGAAGAAAAATCTTGAACAGCAAATTCATCCCTTCATATATTCACACTGCAAGTGTATGTATCAATCTATAATGTGCTTGTCCAGAAACAGGGCGAAAAAGACAGAAAAGGTCCCCACAGCTGACATTCAGAGGAGCGGATATGACACGAGGGGACAGCTAGCATTCCTGGGTCTACTCAAATGCTCAATGTTCCCTAAAGAGAGTAACTGGGTAATCCCATACAGTTCTCTGGGCCTTTAAAATCAACAAACTAGCTCTGTTAATAACCACCAGAAACTGGTGGTTGGGACTCAAAGGTCTGGCTACTTACCTTGCAAAATAATACAGTGCGAAAGAATAGTTGCAGACTGAGAAAACAGCAGACTTGAATTGCTCTGCCATTATATACAATAAAATGAGGCAGAGGAAAACCTCCAAATAACCAAACTGCCCTTAAAAATACAGTTTAAAAATCATCTAATTTTTAATTTACCTCAAATGAAAAAGATGATTTGGATTAATGCTTATCACATGGTAACAGTAATCACAGTAAACAGTGGCAAAAAGGCAATGATTACCCATGTGAGAAATCTGACATTTTAAGAGTTAAGGCATGGACCAGCTAAAAATCCTCCATGAATAAAATTTCATGTGTTCCTTTTCCAGCTTTTTAAAGTGGAATCAATTATCTCTAATGTACCTTTGGGTGCTAATATTCCAGAGGTAAATGGGGGGGGGGGGGTCAGTTTCACTAAAAATATAATCACGAAACCCTAACAAGAATGGCCAGAAGAAAGGGAGAAGTAACAAGAATCAGAGTTTAAGACGTGACAAGAGTGCTAGACTACGGAGGATATGTGGGTTGCTCACAAAGAAAACAGGCCTCAGGCTGATCTCTGAAGGAAGGAGAGGGTCGAAAAACATTAGATTTTCCTCCCAACACAATTTCAGTTCATACTAAGAAGCAATGAAACAATCTCACACTTGAATCATTTGTAGAACATTTAAACGGACATTGGCACTCAGAAAAACCACCAATTTTGAGTTTTTAAAACATCTTAATTTTAATTACATAAATAAAAGTTTAAATAAAATTAAAAACAAAACAAAACTGGTGTATATCAGTGACAGAGATGATCTGCATTGACCTCCAGGGCTTAAATATACAGCCTGGAGATGGATGACTTGGAGTATAGGTTATATATCTAAGAAGTTTCTTTTCTCATTCTGTTTCTACTAAATTCAGCAGTGCAGTTCAGTCGCTCAGTCATGTCCGACTCTTTTGCGACCCCATGAATCGCAGCACACCAGGCCTCCCTGTCCATCACCAACTCCCAGAGTTTACTCAGAGTCAAGTCCATCGAGTCAGTAATGCCATCCAGCCATCTCATCCTCTGTCATCCCCTTCTCCTCCTTCCCACAATCCCTCCCAGCATCAGAGTCTTTTCCAATGAGTCAGCTCTTCTCATGAGGTGGCCAAAGTACTGGAGTTTTAGCTTTAGCATCTACTAAATTAGCAGCTCCTTAATCAGACTTGCAGGTCATGAGGAAAAGCAGCCAGCATTTTTACTGTCAGATGATCCTACATTTATGAATGAATGTCACAGACTAGATTCTAATCCTTGATTTCACCGAGTTCCAGAGCTATAGATGAAGTTTTTAAAACAGGCCTAGCTATCTCTTCAATTTCTTCCTCTAATAAACTAGAACTATCAAGGCTCAGTAAAGTAGGAACACTTTACTCATCCCAGTATCATAATCTCAATGTTTAAAAGTGTGATATTTTTACTCAAAATTAATACTGTAAAGCTTCTCATGGTATTGTATGTTTAGCTAAAATATGCTGTTTAGCAAATTATTTGAAGGAAGAAATGGAAATAGTTTTTATTGGCACTTACTACAGTCATAGAGAAGGCATCTATGCAAAGACTCCAGCAGGCATCTTTCTCCTTACATGCAGGTTAGAAAAGCAGGGTCAGAGTTAATCTCCTGTCCCACATTTTTCATTAAATATAAAGATAAATATTGAAAGACTGAGATTTTAATTTCATTATTTTCATTATTTCCTTCCATACTAAATTAAGGCTAGAAAGCATAATAGCATTATTTTATCAAGTCTAAAACTAAGCATAAAAAAGAGAGCTGGCAATTTTAATTCCAAGACACCATGGATTAAGACACCTAATTTCATAGAAGTTCAGATGCAAAGCCAATGAACCTGTTACCTGTAAATAAAGCAGTGTGTGGGCAAGCACCGTGGCAGCAATGCTCTTTTCTTGTCAAAAATACAATTGTATTCTATCAGTATAATATACTTTTTCTGGGCTATATAACTCACAAAATGGTTAAGTAAAAACTCTCTTCTCTTTAATCATGGATTTCCCATGATAAACAATAAAATCACCTGGCACCTTCATACAAGAGTAATATATATGCTAAGACTGAATGCTTTTGTGCACATCAATAGTGAGGCTGAGTATCTAGTAACATGCACATGTAACAGGAAGTCCTTCTGCACATTCTATACAATTGAAAGCACACAATGTAACTAGTAGTCATTTTGTAAAGGGGAGGATATAGGTACTCCACCTTCTCTCCAAACACAGCATTCCTCATTAACTTTGCAGCCACTTCACAAGGTTCTCTGCAACAGTGTTGACTTCTCCTTGTGTTACTTAAAAGAAAAAAGAAGTGCTACTTTGAACGCTGCTCTGATAGATGGGACTCTCGTCCATCGTTAGCAACAAGACTCATTATATTTGGAAATAATTCTTTGGAAAGTAATACTGCTTAAACAACAATGAGGAAAATCATTCAATAATACAGTAATTTAATGTAATATAATATGAAAGATAAAAAGGGCGTTCCTGGTAGCTCAGCTGGTAAAGAATCCACCTGCAATGCAGGAGACCTAGGTTCAATCCCTGGGTTAGGAAATTAACGTAATATAATATGAAAGATAAAAAAGGTAAAGACACTCTAAAATTAAAAATGTTAAACACATTTTAAAACCTTAGAAGGAAATATACCAAATTATTAACCATCACTGTGTTAAAGATATAAGACGGATAATTTTTCCCCTTTTCCAAATTCTCTGAAATACTGTTCTATTAATTTTTTATAATTCAAAGAGTGTACTTAAAATGAGAAAAACTTAGCAAGGGCTGAAAGTTCAAATAGAGTACATTCTGTTCTCTAATTCATAACAAAATTTGCATGCTCACAAAAGTGATAGTTAAGTTTAAAGATATAGATAAGAAAGGAAGAGAAAAGGCAAAAAAGAGATGCAAGATTTTGAGTTCAGTAACAGAAGCATTTCAAGAAGTAAACCAGATGTTCCTACTATGGAACTTCAGCAGAGGGTCTATGAGACAAATTCATAATGTCAAAGGCTATATTCAGATCAAAGAGCATAAAAATAGGGTCCATTTGCTACAGAATTGTCCACGACACTGAAGGGATCAAGTCACACTAAGCTCTCAGCAAAACTCAAAATCAGCTGAAGGCTGTTGAGTAGGAAAGCAATGGAAAGATGAGAAGACTGCTTCTCAAACATGTCACTGGGAAAAGGAAGCCCCGCAATGGGGTCAAAGCACAGAAGTCAGAAGTGTCTCATTTGAGGCCATAAAAAAACTTAGTTACCAACAGTAATTAGCAAATATTCATTTTATTTGTTTTTACTGCCACAAAAACAGTAGAAGCTTTACTTTACTTCTTTCTCCCTAAGCATCTCTCTTCTACTTTACTGTTCTATAGATCAAGTAATATTACAGTCCTTTCTCCAGGACTTCTCAAAACCAAATGAAAAAACTCTTTTAAAACAGACATCCTTGTCTTCAGAAGCACCATGGATCAAATGTCCAACTTTACAGGTCACATTTAAGAGGGCAGACGATGCATACTCTGACTAAATTACCTGCAGTAAGTAAACAGCAAACATTATTCTAAGTGCTTGGTCTATATCTAATAAATTTACCTTCCCTACAAAATTAAAATGGAATCTTATTAAAGACCTGCAGGGTGGCATGAGGCCACTTCAGCAGGAAATGTTTGATTTCCTGGAAATAAGTCTTAGCTTCCAATTGCCAGTTACTTCGATTCAACAACCTCATCAAGAGAATATATAAAAACGAAATGTTGATATGCTGTTTGCTATGGCTGTGATGCACCAGCTTTTCCCAGGACCTCTGCTTAGCTGATAATCATCTGACACTGAATTATGACTAGTACACTAAGTGCCTGTCCAGAGAAAATCAGCTACACTCACATGACTGTTGAAGGTCAAAAACATCTCAGAACACCTACCATCCACAAACAGTAACATCTTACAGATGGTGTCATAAAACAAAAATTCCAAAACACATCTGCTCTCCTATCAGGAATAAGAACAGATAGGGCCATACTCCAGACATTGTCACAATGTCCTCAATACCGAATTTCTCTCTTTAGTATCAGAGATCAGCCTACTTCTTTACATAACTTCTGCAATTCTGAGTGTTCCTTGTGTACTAACCTGTTTGGGCTGCCATAACAAAATACTGGAGAAGTTTACTTACTCATGGCTCTGAAAGCTGGGGGACCCAAGACAAAGTGTTGGCTCATTCAATTCCTTGTGAGGGCTCTCTTCCTGGCTTGCCAGCCTTCTCCCTGGGCCTTCACATGGTAAAGAGAGAAGGAGAGCAAGCTCCTAGAGGGACTCTAATCCTATCAGACCGGAGCCCCACCCTCATGGTTTCATCTAACCCATTACCTCCCAAGGCCCCATCTCTAAGTACCAACGGGGGTTAGGGTTTCAACATATGGACTCTGGAGGCACACAGACATTCAGTGCATAACAAGGTCTATTTAAATTTCTCAATTTGGAAATGCTGTGTGTGGACAAGGGTGTATGACAAAAGCAAAAACGTTTATTTAAATCATAAAAAATTTTTATTTAAAAAGACTGACATTAATATTCATAAAAAGAACTGTAAGGAAACAATACCAAAATTGGGCAGAAGCAAAAGATAAAATCTCTGGTTATCACAAAGATGCTGTTCTGTAAATGCTCTGATCAAAACAGTGCTCAATGATTATACAACCCAAGCAGGTTACATACATTGAATTCTTTTAACTTTTGCCATCTTTATTTTTTCAAAGCCACAAGATGAATAATAATAGTCTACATTTATCAGTAGCCATCCCAACAGTTCTATGGTATAGGTATTATTATCTCCATTTTACAGACAAGGAAAGTTTAAGAACCGTCCATTACGGTAGCACAACTTTAGAATGTAGAGTTTTAAAGAAGAAAATTAGACCTGTCTCTAATAATTCTCCATCTGGAAAAAGGACTATTCACAAATCTGTAGCCTTTCACTTTTATATTAATAAAAAGAGCCTGTCTTTGTTCTGTGTTTTAATCTCAAAGAGAAGCTATTATGCTACAACCACTGGAGAGAGCCAAGATGAAACTGGGCAGAAAAGATCAAGTTTTCACCAGATGGAAGTCCTGCAGACACGAGGGCTTTTTCCAAAATATTTGATTGAAAGTAGGAAGAAACAGAGTGTATCTTCTTAAATGCACTATAAAACTGTCCTTGCTGGATCCCCCACTAAAGTGAAGATGCAGAATGAACACGAATAAAGCAAAGCTTCCAAAAGAGAAGACGCCAGATTCCTCCCTTTCTTCAATTAATACTCATTTTTAATTACCTTGCAGCTATTATATTCATATTATTCCAAAGAAACAAGATGATGCATTCTTCAACAAGATCACTACTTTTACAAAGTTAACACTCGTAACATTAACATAAAACTGCTAAACCATTATGGATGGGAAGGAAAAACACAGAAATCTGGAATATCATGAAATCTTTTCCAGACTCAGAATTATGACCAGTGGTAAAATTCAAAGATTGAAGGAAACAGATAAGAAAATAATTCTTTTGAACTGTAAGCATACACTACAGGAAGTATGCATAGCATGAAAACATTTTATAGTGTTTATAAATCAACATCCTGCAGATGTTATGATTAAGAATATCCACAATTTGTTCAATTATAAAATGTTTTAAATTGTCAAATTAGCAAGAAACTCACATTTGCTTCAAATACTTTTTGGGAAGGAATATGTAAATCATAAATAGTCGTTGCACAACCAACAAAGAACACTACTTTACTGTTCATTTCATAAGAAATATATTCTTGAAATATGTATTTTCCCAAACCTTTTCGTGCAGAATATACACACACAGTATCAATGACAAAGGTATAAAGTGTGGCTGTAGGACAATTTATTTGATATTATGCAAATCACCCAGTCTTTCAGGTTATAAATGCCTGTGCCTCTTCTCTTATTTATAAACAGCCACAGTCTGCATAAAATGAACTTCAAATTCTGATTTCTTAAAGAGTGACTGATATAAGAAACTAACCAGAAGTTTGCCCTAAAGAGAAATGGAACATCTGGTGAAATGTGTATATGCTTCAGGACCTCATCTGCTGCTAAGGTTAGTATTCCAATGTGATGGCTGTCATCTCCACGCTAAGTGGTAAAAGCCTCACGTACTGAAGAGGCATCTTCTTCAACCGCAGAGTGCGTTCTTTTTCTCAGCAATGTGCTAACAACTGGGCCTCACAGAGTACTCAGAGAACTATTTCTGTAATAAGTACACCCTTCAGTTCAAAACACAGACCATTCAATAGACTGCTTTCACCATGGGGTTGCTGATTGCATCCCTCTCCCACATATTTTAACCTCAGCATTAATCAAGTCAAAATGTGTGCTACTTCTTGTCTGTGATCCATCAATCTATTCTTTTATTTTTCAATTCACCAATAAGAGAATCCAGAGAAGAAATGGAAGAAGAAAACTGAGAGAAAGTCCAGGTGACCAGGAGAAATGGCATTATTAATTCGAAAAAGAGCCGCTTTCACGAGCACACCATGCTCAGTAGCCTTCCTCCTCCATTTACTTTTAACTTTCAATTTTCTGCCATAAACAGCAACAACAAAATTCTACACTTACCGCAGTATAAATTGCCTTACATTTGTGACACTTTTAAAAGCCCCTACTGTGCCATCAAAGGTTCCCAAACAAGGAAAGATCTGCACAGCAGGAGAGGAACCCACTTACATTTTCTAACAGCTGTGAAGGATCAGTCCCCTCGGGTAACAGAAATCAAATGCAAACTGAAAAGTGTTTAGAAATAAAATGTTTCCATCACCTCACACTATCAGCTACTTCCATTAGTATCCAGGAAAGGGACACGGATTTTACTCAACATTTTAATACAATAAACTTTACTGACAGTAGAAAAGAGAACACAATTACAGACTAATCCTACTATTAAACACAGGAAGTCATCAATGAAGAAAATGAATACTAAACTTCCCATTTCAGCCGCTTCTCTACTGGACTAAACAACGAATCACAAAAGCCTTAGGGAAGAGTTTACAAGTGTTATTTATGAAGCTTATTTGGAGTTCCGTATTCTGAATTAAAAACATATTACTTAAAATATAAGACATTTAGCATCACATCAGGAACTGATTTTACATCAAGTTCAAAGCCGATGATAAAGCCCTATGGAGGGAATTTCACATTATTGTGATGGTTCTGTAAATATCTTGACTACCTACTAATCAGAAAGGATAACACAGTCTACAGATCCTGGAAAATAAAAGATGAGTGACCAAATGGGCTCAAATCATCCAAAATACACTAAAAATAGAACGATGTGAAAAGATATTCAAACATCACGACAGAGTGAATCCCAACTCTCCAGTTTCAGATGACTTCCGCCTGTTATTTCTTGAGCACCTATCTCAACTTCCAGACACAAAAGTAAAAGTTGACAGCCAGCTTTAAATCAGGACATAGTCCTTGACTTAAAGCAGCTCAGAGTGGGTAAGAAAGCCACATTAGGAATGTGTGTGTTAGTCGCTCAGTCGTGTCCGACTCACTGGAACCCCATACACTGCAGCCTGCCAGGCTCCTGTGTCCACAGAATTCTCCAGGCAAGAATACTGAAGTGGGTTGCCAAGCCTTCTCCAGGGGATCTTCCCGACCCAAGGACTGAACCCAGATCTCCTGTATTGCAAGTGGGATTCTTTGCCCCCAGCGCCACCTGGAAATCCCATTAGCAATACACACGATAAATTGAAGGTGTGTGGGTTGCAGAGTTAATACAAAGGGGACTACCGGGACGGGCAAAGAAAAGGCTTTACAGAGGTTCAAAACCTGTGCTGTTTTGAAGGATGGGTAAGAGCTTGCCAGGCAGAAAAAGTTAAGAGCTACAGCTGAGCCTGAGGAAACCACCATGCAAGGTATAGAGTGTAAAAGACTCCAAATTTTTAAGGAGCTCTATAAACAATCTCATACTATATAATATGCACAGGGAAAGGAAGAAGAAATAAGGTGGAAACCACACACCTGAGCCAAATCTCAAAGTGTCACAGGCCAGGGAGACACGGGCTTTACTCTGCGGGTACAGAGGTGCCAGACAAGGGTTTTAAAGTAGGAAAGTGACACTCTGAGACTTCAAGTTTTTTTTTTTTTTTTAAGGTATCACTTTGGAGGGAAAAATGGACTAAAAAGGAAAGACTTGGGCAAGAAACCTGTTAAAAGGCTACCACAATAATTTCAGCAAGAGATGATAATGAAAGCCTGAAGTTAGGTAGTAATGTAGACAGAGTAGTTAATATGAAAAACGGAATATGCTCAACAACTTTACATGTTAACTTTAAAAGGGGCTTGTGCAAAAAATTTAAAGGAGCCACCAAGAAAACATCAAAATTCCAAAAGGCATTTTAGGCTGTGTACTGCATTAAAGTAATACTGCAAAACAATTTAATTAGTAAGAATCAAAGTTTACACATTCAAGAAAGGACTAGAAATACACATGGTGCCTTTTCCAACCTCGGCATTCCAGTAAAAGACACAACTTACCAAGTGTTATGACAAAATGCATTAATCAACAGTGCAGCCTAAAATATTCCAAATTAATAACTGCTATAATTTATAATTATATTATTTGTTACTACACTATACTACCTAGAAAAAAAATAGATGTAGAAATTCAAGAGAAACTGTTTCAGCCATTTGATGCGTTTTATGAAGTATTTTTTACTTGGCTCAATCTTTTTTTTCCCAAGTGAGAAGGGCCAGGAGAACTTTGTTTAATCTGGTGCATTTTTACAGGGTTTTAAAACAGCATCATTTCCAAACTGCTTTTCCCATGACTGCTTTCATTCCTGGAATGATTTTCAAATATACTGAAAATCACCTAAATTTACAAAAATCTCTAACAATGAGGACTGCAAAGTTATTTATGTACTGTATGATTCCTTTTAAAGATACCTGTAATAAAAACTTGGTCACAAAAGCAATCAATCATTCATTCAAGTAAGAAACCTAAAATGCCCAAGACACTAACCTCGCATGAATCAGGTCTGACTACTGCCTACATATACTTATACTACAAGTTCTCTCTCTCTTTTGTCGCTAAGTCGTGTTCGACCCTTGCAACCCCATGGATTGTAGCCTGCCAGGCTCCTCTGTCTGTGGCCTTCTCCAGGCAAGAATACTGGAGTGGGCTGCCATTTCTTTCTCCAAGGTATAAGACCTTCCCGACCCAAGAATCGAACCCAGGTCTCCTGCACTGCAGATAGAGTCTCTACAACTGAGCTACGAGGATAACACAAGTTAAGGTTAGTTTAAAATATAGTGCTTCAGAAAGTGAAGAGACACCTTCTGAACACAGCTTAAATGTAACACAAGAAAATGTTACTGTCAATGCAAAGCAATAAATAAATAGATAAATAAATACTATATTTAGTCAGCCCAATTTAACCCATAATTTTCCTCACTTTTATCTGTATGATAGTCACATAACTTGGAAAAACTAAAGAAACATTTGAATATCAAGGGAAAAGTTTCAAAAATTCTGAAAGAAGCAACATCAAACTCACCACAAATATATTAGAGAGTAGGGAAATGCCTTTCTCTGAATAAGCTCAAGTACTAGCTCTAAACACAGAATGGTGTCTAATCTCTCTGGTATTCATATCTTAAGGAAAGGTCCTATATGGCCAACTTCAGCATACAAAACATTTTGACATATACAGTGCTTTTAAAAACCAAGACATTTTACATAAAAATTGGAAACAATTCAATAGCCCACTGAGGACAGAATGAGTAAATAAAATGTGATATTCACACAAGGCTGCTGCTGCTAAGTCGCTTCAGTCGTGTCCGACTCTGTGCGACCCCAGAGACGGCAGCCCACCAGGCTCCCCCGTTCCTGTGATTCTCCAGGCAAGAACACTGGAGTGGGTTGCCATTTCCTTCTCCAATGCATGAAAGTGAAAAGTGAAAGTGAAGTCGCTCAGTTGTGTCCAATCTTAGCCACCCCATGGAGTGCAGCCTACCAGGCTCCTCCGTCCATGGAATTCTCCAGGCAAGAGTCCTGGAGTGGGTTGCCATTGCCTTCTCTGATTCACACAATAGGATATAGCAATTAAAAAATGAATGAAATACAGAGGTTGAACCTCAGAAATATAAGGCTGACTAAAAGAAGCAAAACAAAAAGTTCAAAGATAAATAAAATCAAATTAATAATACATTAAAACACAGCTAGTAAAAACTATACAAGATAAAGCTTCATGAAAAGTCAGAATACTAGGTATGATCAGGGAGATTTGAGGGGATGTGTTATATTTCTTAACCAAAGTAGCAGTTCCATGGATATTTGCTCTATAATTGTTTATCAAATTGTGTTTGTTTTCTGTACTTCTCCTGCAAATAGATGTAGGAATTCAAGAGAAACTGACCCAGCCATTTGATCAGTTTTATGAAGTATTTTCTACTTGGCTCTTAATTGTGGGTTGTTGTTGTTGTTGTTGTTGTTGTTTTAACATTAGAATGGCCAGGAGAGATTTCTTTAATCTAGGGCCTTTTTACAGGCTTTTTAAAACTGTACATATTCTTAAAAACTCAAATACAGTCAGAGGCCCTATCACATTAAAAAGTAAGATTCTCTGTATTTTAATTAAAACTATTACAGGTAAAATGAATCACATCAGTAGGAAAGTATATATAACATGAACATATCTCAGAAAATCCAGGTGGGTCTGACATCTTAATGCCCAATCTACTCCTCCCACATATGATAATATATTTCTACCCAAAATAATCACTATCACTTTAACAACTGTTGAAAAGCATTTCTATTTTCACAATTACTACTAAAAGTCAGTCTTACTAGTTCTTAGAAAATACTAAGCCCAGGACCCCTTCTTACTGGCCCCCACTCCTTTCTGTTGTTGTTTCCTAGAAGCAAAAAGTCAGCTTAGAAACCTGGAGCTGACAATTCTCTGACACATCACTAACTACTGAGTCACTTGTCTATTTTCTGAATACACAGCAACCTGAAACAATCAGATGGAGGGCAATATAACTAAAAAGAAAAACAGCTCATCTCTTTCTTTATTCCTCAACTCCACCGCAACAGCACTTTAAAATATAAAATGGTTGGTGGGGGGGACCAGAAATTTTAAAAGAAGTTCTAACTGAGCAGAGGCAACTTACTTTGCTTGCTAAGTATTGCAGACACTGAACTAAGATTGCAGACACTGAAGCCCAGGAAAGGGTGTATTTCGACTGCTGACAACATTACTTTTGATTCTGACTACCATTTCTAGGTTAACTTACATTAGGGTCTAATTATAACCTACTTTTCTTATCATTCTCAGCGTGTAAAAGAAAAATGTCTTAACATAATAGATACAGCAAATATTCGAAGATTAGTTCTGTTGCATGTATTCACGTTAAAGAAGATTTAAAATACAGGTAGAAAATGCTTTAAGTATATCTGCTAAATTAAGCAAGTGACTAAGAAGAAAGCCACTATTCTCAACATATTAACGGCTCTGACAAATGTGAGAATGATATGAACAAGTATCATATCTAAGGCAAAGCATTTACACCAAAATTAGTGACCGTGTTGTATCTTTGAGAATACCCTCAACCCCAAGGCTCACTCTTCAGGTAAACACTGTTTCCCAGTATTCATAGATCCAGTTCAGTGCCATCATCGTTCAGTCTTGTCCGACTCTTTGGGACCCCATGGACTGCAGCACGCCAGGCCTCCCTGTCCATCACCAACTCCCGGAGTTCACCCAAACTTATGTCCATTCAGTCGGTGATGCCACCCAACCATCTCATCCTCTGTAGTCCCCTTCACCTCCCGCCCTTAATCTTTCCCAGCATCGGGGTCTTTTCAAATGAGTCAGCTCTTCGCATCAGGTGGCCAAAGTACTGAGGTTTCAGCTTCAACATCAGTCCTTCCAATGAATATTCAGGATTGATTTCCTTTAGGATGGACTGGTTGGATCTCCTTGCAGTCCAAGGGACTCTCAAGAGTCTTCTCCAACACCACAGTTCAAAAGCATCAATTCTTTGGCGCTCAGCTTTCTTCACAGTCCAACTCTCACATCCATACATGACTACTGGAAAAACCACAGCCTTGACTAGATGGACCTTTGTTGGAAAAGTAATGCCCAAGAGGCATTTAATAAACAATCTTAGTGGAAGCATGACTTATTACATAATAAGCTTGATGGCAGCTTCTAATGAGAGCAAACATTTACGTTAGGAGATATAAGAAAAACTTTCATTTTCTATTTTAAACAACAATTGCATCCACAATACACATACATACCACACTTTGAAGGAAATGCTGGTAACAGTGCGCAGAGCAGACTCCAGTTCAGACCAAATGCCACCTTTTGGTTTTGACCATCACTCCCCCTCCACTCCCTGCAGACCCGGCATGGGCAGTCAGCGGGGTGGGGGGCGGTGGGGGAGGGCAGGGGGAGGGAGAAGGGAGACACATGCTTAAAAAGCCCCAAGGACACTCCGAATAATGTATTCAAGTGTTCTTTCTTTTGGTTGTTTAACATGTACTAAATCATCTTGCATTTCTTGCCTGCCACACTCTATGCACCTTTCAGTTATTTAAATTTTAATTTTGCTTCAGAACACTACTACCAGGAACTTTTATTAAATAAAAGAAATAAACATTTTAAAGGCTACAAAAGAAATGCCCTTCCATTAAAAATAAAAAATGAGGAGGGGGATGTACAAGTTTCTATTTTCAATTTTAAGGTTTGGGAGATTAGACACAACGGCTTCCCTGGTGGCTCAGAGGTTAAAGCGTCTGCCTGGAATACGAGAGACCTAGGTTTGATCCCTGGGTCGGGAAGATTCCCTGGAGAAGGAAATGGTAACCCACTCCAGTATTCTTGCCTGGAGAATCCCATGAATGGAGAAGCCTGGTAGGCTACAGTGCATGGGGTCGCAAAGAGTCAGACACATCTGAGTGACTTCACTTTTTGTATTATTCCTCTTGGAACAGAGGTTGCTCACAGCTAGTGAAATCACCAATAGAAAATTCCCTTTTCTCAGTGCTCACTTCTTAACACAGCAGATAAGGTCCTGTTTTCTAAATTAACAACCTGCTAAGAAATCCTCCACAGTCAATAAAGCAGAAATAGATATTTTTCTGGAACTCTCTTGCTTTTTTGATAATCCAGAGGATGTTGGTAATTTGATCTCTGGTTCCCCTGCCTTTTCTAAAACCAGCTTGAACATCTGAAAGTTCACGGTTCACGTATTGCTGAAGCCTGGCTTGGAGAATCTTGAGCATTACTTTTCTAGCGTGTGAGATTAGTACAACTGTGCGGTAGTCTGAACATTCTTTGGCATTGCCTTTCTTTGGGATTGGAATGAAAACTGACCTTTGCCAGTCCTGTAGCCACTGCTGAGTTTTCCAAATTTGCTGGCATACTGAGTGCAGCACTTTCACAGCATCATCTTTCAGGATGTGAAGTACCTCCACTAGAATTCCATCACCTCTACTAGCTTTGTTCATAGTAACGCTTTCTAAAACCTGCCTCTATGCAGAGTACATCATGAGAAACGCTAAGCTGGAAGAAGTACAAGCTGGAATCAAGATTGCTGGGAGAAATATCAATAACCTCAGATATGCAAATGACACAACCCTTATGGAAGAAAGTTAAGAGGAGCTAAAGAGCCTCTTGATGAAAGTGAAAGAGGAGAGTGAAAAAGTTGGCTTAAAGCTCAACACTCAGTAAACTAAGATCATGGCATCTGGTCCCATCACTTCATGGGAAGTAGATGGAGAAGCAGTGGAACCAGTGTCAGACTTTATTTTGGGGGGCTCGATAATCACTGCAGATGTTGATTGCAGCCATGAAATTAAAAGATGCTTACTCCTTGGAAGGAAAGTTAGGACCAACCTAGACAGCAGAGACATTGAAAAGCAGAGACATTACTTTGCCAACAAAGGTCCATCTAGTCAAGGTTATGGTTTTTCCAGTGGTCATGTATGGATGTGAGAGTTGGACTGTGAAGAAAGCTGAGTGCCGAAGAATTGATGCTTTTGAACTGTGGTGTTGGAGAAGACTCTTGAGAGTCCCTTGGACTGCAAGGAGATCCAACCAGTCCATCCTAAAGGAGATCAGTCCTGGGTGTTCATTGGAAGGACTGATGCTAAAGCTGAAACTCCAATACTTTGGACGCCTCATGCGAAGAGTTGATTCACTGGAAAAGACTCTGATGCTGGGAGGGATTGGGAGCAGGAGGAGAAGGGGATGACAGGATGAGATAGCTGATGGCGTCATCGACTCGATGGACATGAGTTTGGGTGAACTCCGGGAGTTGGTGATGAACAGGGAGGCCTGGCGTGCTGTGATTCATGGGGTCGCAAAGAGTGGGATACGACTGAGTGACTGAACTGAACTGAAGAAATCCTCCTAGCATCCCACTCTAACACCATCCTTTTTACTTATAGGACTGAACTAAATCTAAAGGACTAGAGGGATAAAAGCACAGAAAGATAAACACATAATTTTGCAAGCACTTTGAAAGGCTCTCAAAATCCAATAAAAGTTTACAATGATGTCAATAATATGAAACAAACAAATAGAAACTGGAGAAAAGAACCATTCCCTTCATAAAACTTACCTAAGATTCCTCTTAATGGCAAATTCTCAGTGCATTTGAAAAGACTGTTAGATGTGCAAACATACAAACTATGTCCTTTTTCAGGGCCTCAATTATATATAGGGCATCAATGCAGTAAGGACCAATTAAATTTCTCATTTACAGAAAAGACCACCTCACTTATTATCTTGTACTAAAAGTAAATATTGCTTTAAAATCTAACCGAAGTGGAACTTAGGCAAAACATTTAGAGAATGTATTGGTATAATAAATGACTAAGAATCAAGACCACACCACAATTAAGGGAGTCTCAGGAAAAGTACTATCTGTTTTTCAAAAATCCTTTATCTGATACCCTCACTGAATCTATATCTTATATACTAGCTCTGAGACCTTAATGAGTACCTCTCACTCCTATGACCTCTGACATCACCACTCTTCCTGGTTTCTGAAAATGAAAGTCGCTCAGCCATGTCCGACTCTTTACTACCGCATGGACTATACAGTCCATGGAATTCTCCTCAGAATTCCATATTCATGTATTGAATAGCATATACATGTCATATATGCATATGGAATTCTCCAGGCCAGAATACTGGAGTGGGTAGACTTTCCTTTCTCCAGGGGATCTTCTCAAGCCAGAGATCAAACCCAGGTTTCCCGCATTGCAAGCAGATTCTTTACCAGCTGAGCCATAAGGCAAGCCAAAGAATACTGGTGTGGGTACCCTATTCCTTCTCCAGCAGATCTTCCTGACCCAGGAATCAACCGGGGTCTCCTGCACTGCAGACGAATTCTTTACCAACTGAGCTATCAGTGAAGCCCAATAAGCAACAGTCATGAATAATAATAATAAAGACTTAATATAATAAATAATTAAGACTTGATAAAAGATCAGCATATTTCATAAATACATCAAGGAGATCCCAAAGCACTACACAAACTGTTTCTGAAATAGTTTATTATTTCTGCCTGAAATATAGGGTCCAATGACTAGGGCTTCAGAATACTTACAATGGAGAGGGATGGGGTGATATTAACATGATATCAAATTTCTACTACATGCTTAATCCTTGTATCTTGCTTAGTCTTCTTGACAAAAAAAAATCCATATAATTCAAGAGTAAAATTAATGAAGTATAAATCTGACTATAAAATATGTGAGGCAGAACACCCTTGATCCAAAACTAGAATGAAAAGCCAAAAACAAACAAACAAAAAAAAACCTTTTTAAAGAAAACAAAGCAAATGAAATAAAACAGAGACAGCTAAGGCAGCATATGCAGTCAAACAAAACAGGCTAGGACACCAAGCCTGCCTGTGTTACAATAAGGGCACAGACACAGTGGTCTCACTGTGGCTTTTCCAAGGAGTTCCAGATCATCCCTAGGGAAATACTTCGCCTGGATGAAAATTTTTTATAAGAAATAATTAAAAAAGGATAGAATTTTAAGATTTTAGAAAAGCATTTTAAAAATGCATGCCTATTTATATACATCTGGATGTGTGTGTTAGTCGTGTCCGACTTCTAGTAACCTCATGATGGCCTGTAGCCCACCAGGTTTCTTTGTCCATGGAATTCTCTAGGCAAGAATACTGGGGTGAGTTGCCACTCCCTTCTCCAGGGGATTTTTCTGACCCAGGAATTGAACCGAGGTCTCCCGGACTGCAGGCAGACTACCGACTGAGCCACCTGGGAGCCCTGGTGGATACTGAAGACATCTGGGTACTGCAGATCGATTGCTGCCTTCACCAACCTTAAGGCTGGCACATTTGCTCACTCGCCTCCTTTGTTCTAGAACCAATAAATACCTTGCTACAAACTGGGAACAATATGGGGCTTCGCTCTACCAGTGAGCTTTATGAATTAAACTGGAATTAGGATGGTTCCTAGGTGATGCAGTGGTAAAGAATTGGCCTGCTAATGCAGGAGATGCAAGAGACATGGGTTAGATCCCTGGGGCTGGGAAGAGCCCCTGGAGAAGGAAATGGCAATCTACTCCAGTATTCTTGCCTGGAAATTCCATAGACAGAGGAGCCTGGCAGGCTACAGTCCATGGGATCACAAAGTTGGACTTGACTAAGCACGCAGCACAGGCACGTACAAAGAATGCCCACAGCCCTCTATTGTCTATACACAAGCCACTCTCCCTACGCCTTACACTTCAAACAGGTGGGGCTTCTTCTGCATTAGGTTACAAACATTTTTTTGCCCCCTTTATTAGGAACCTCTTTCTGAGCCTATCCTCCTCACACTGAATTAGTACTAATGGTTTACGTTTCTTCCCTCAGGGCCTAAATCTTTATTTGTTCCTATTAAATATCACACTGTTTAAAAATCTCCTAAATTTCAACTTGCCCTGATTAGTCTCAATTATACAATGCAAATTAGACCTCTCAACAAGGCTTGATCTTAAAATGCAATAAACATAATCGCAACTGATTAAGTTAAATTATGCTACCACAGAAGGTAGACTTTACATATTTCATATGCTTCCAAGCTATAATGAACTCAAAACTGTACCCTAAATGTACCCAGAGTTATGCTTTTGTGAAAAATACGGTATCTACCACTCATTAAGTGTTTACTATAAATCAGGTACTGTCTTAATGTTTTACATGCATTCTTACTTAACCCCCAGAACAACCCTAAAGGTAGATGGTATCTATCTATCAAGAGCGGATCACATTCGACTGTAGCAAGATCCTATCCCTGAACCACCATACTAGAGAGGTATGATCATGCTATTAGGTATCTAAGGTTTCACATGCAAAATAATTCTAAGAACAGTTATTATTACCATAGCTTTAACATGTTGATCGATGTGATATAAAATAAATTTGACATGGCTGGTTATTCAAAAAAGTAAACCTATACATTTCCTACACATTTAATTCAAAATTGAGTTTAAGGTGCAATTTTCTAGATCATGTAAGTCTAGTCTACAAGTCTAGACTTAGTTGTCACTCACTAATGCAAATTACCCAGAAGACATCAAATTTCTCATCTCTACCCCTCTGGTCACTGCCACCACCAATGCTCAAACTGGTTTTCTTGCAGTTTAACATTTTTTCTTAAACCAGATCTGAACATTGTTAAAATACAAAAAGCTTATACAGCTGCCCACTGTCAGTGGTACAAAGGTCAAACTTCGACAAAATGATCAAAAACTAATATACCCTATGTTGTAGATATCAATTGTCTCCATTTTACAGAGGCAGAAACTAAAGCCGAAGGACTAATTTTTTTCCATATTCCACATCTATCTATCAGTACACTGGTCATGCAACAGCCTCTATTTCAAAACCTCTTCCCACAATCACCCTCCTTCCTCATTTTGAGAAATTCTAATCTCTCATGTGAACTCCAATTCTTTAATGCTGCCAATCCCTAAATTTCATTATAATTTTTTTCTACCAAGAGATGCAAGACATTGTCAGTACCTGTGGCTCATCTTAGCAAAGGACAGCAGTGGGGCTGTTAAGAATTTACACATATTTTACATACAGACATACATACATTTATTTGGGTGTGTATGTCTAAAGTCACTGAGCTATACGTTCCATTTTACTAATTAAAATTGATTTGGTAACATTTGTTTACGTTTCCATCCATTTCATAATTTTACTTCCCAACAATTTTTGTCATCAGTAAAACACTTGACGTTTGACTCCTCTAAGTTCAACAAACTTTTCCCTTATATTTCACCAAAATGGTTAATTTAAATGAGCACATATGTGCTATCAGTATTTTCTTCTAAGAGCAAGGGCCAGTAAGATCAATGGCAAATGACAATGCAGTTTGTTTTCTTAATGAAAATAATGAAAGAGAAGACAGCATTTTAACAGTCTCAAGTAGACAATGATTATTTGGCATTGGTGCAAGACTGCTTAACTGTCTAGAAGGTAACAAAACTCATCCTCAGTAGGATGGTGGCAACAGCAGTGGAAACAAAAGACTAAAACCAACTATCAATTTCCTTAAGCCTTCAACTCCTTAAAGAAAACTCCTCTTCACTTTTTAGTCACTACTTAGCAAAGCCATCAATGGCCAAAAGCAAGTATAGTTCATTGTTCCTGTTTTTAGTGAATCAACCAACATTCTTAAAAAAAAAAAAAAAGATTTATACAGTCTGAAGGGAAGGCAGAGCATCCATAAGTAAAACTGGAATCTAATATGGAAGTTAAATTTAGCATGCTTGGAGTTCAGAGAGTCCATTTATAAGGTAAAAGTTAGGAAAAGTTAGGTTAAACTTAACACTGGTACTTTTAAACACCTTTTTTGAGAAATGGGATGGGATTTTTCTATCACTGCTAATTTACTTAGAAATTACATGCTTTCCCAAGTTAAATCCACCCTTCTAAATACAGAGTATGCTCAAAACATTCAACCAGCTACCTTTAATCATATAATAAGACTTCTGGTCTAAATTTATTTTGTTAAATTTCTTTATTCTAATCAGTTGTCCTTCAAAGCTAACAGGAAAAAATACTTTTTCTAAATATGCTCAAATCAGGGAAGAATATATTCTTTAATCACAAACAGAATTAAAACTAAGAAAACTAGAACACTAAAAATTTTTGTTACATTAGTCAAACACTGTTAATACTATTCCACTACCTAAAGGATCAACTTAAACTAATTTAGCTTTGTATGTAACTTACAATCTCCCTTTTTTGGTTCTAGCCATTCAACATTTTATTGCACATTTACCCTATGTCACTGTTCTACATATGAAACAATACATCTTAGCTCCTGAGCTCAGTAAACATCCAGTCTAATAAAAGTGAATAAAAGAAAAAGGTAATTAAGATTAAGTCTGACAGTCCTCATAATATTTACTAGTTACTGAAGCGTTTTCATTTATCTCTAAAAATTCTTTGCTGCTTTTCCCACCAGGAGGCGGAACTTAACTCTCCCCTTAAGCAGTAACTTACTTCTAGGGACAAATAGTAACTATTCGGTGGAGAAACCTGGCCGTCACCCCCTAAACTGAGTGGCCAAGGTTAGTCTCACCAGTACTAAGACATGCTGAGATGATGGCCTTCCCAGTATGATGTGATTAGAAAGGCATTTCTCCTGTATCCTTCCCCAAATTCCATAACGTCAATCGAACCATGAGAAAGCAACACACAAACCAAACCAACAGACAGTGGAGAACAGACCTGGCAGTGCTTCCCAAAATGCCAGTCAGGAGAAACAAGGAAAGGCAGACTGCAGGGGACTAAAGAAACGTGACAACTAAATGCAACAGGCATCCCGACCTGACCTCTGAACACAGAAAGAATGTAAGCAGGAAAACTAGAGAAATACAGATGAAATCTGTAGTTTACCTAATGGTGGTGTGCCAATTCTTAGTTTTGACAAAGGCACCGTGGTTATAAAAGATATTAATAATAAGGGAACCTAGGTGGAGGTTATACAAGGACTCTTTGCAATTTCTATAAATCTAAAATTATTTCAAATTAAGAGAACAGAATAATCCACTATCCAGGAACAAGGCAGATTTCGGTTTGGGCAGAAAACAAGTGGTTTAGTACAGCTGGCATAAAGCGGGGGAGAGGCGGGAATTGAGGGTAATGTTGCAAGAGAGAAAAGCAGGAACCACGTATCCTCAAGATTTAGCTCAAATTCCACTAGTTCCAAACTAGTGCATAAGTGGCTTCCTCTTCTGAAATCACTTCCTATACAGTCAACTGTACATAACCAAGTACCACCTGGGAACAGTACAGAACTTAAGTTCATAAAGTAGCCATGGGGATTATATTTAATGCATGCCAAGTGCTCAACACAATAGTGAAAGTGAAGTCGCTCCGTTGTGTCCAACTCTTTGCAACCTCATGGACTGCAGCCTACCAGGCTCCTCCGTCGATGGGATTCTCCAGGCAAGAATACCGGACTGGGTTGCCATTTCAGTGCTCAATAAATGTTAACCATTACGACTGAGGCTGTAATGTTATCATCACCAATACAATAATAATGACGACAATGACGATGATAATGACAATATTCAAAGATTACTGCCTCCTCATGGCTAGTTTTCAAGACTTCTACTTTTTAGTGATCTTTCCCAGTTAAAAAGAGAAAAATGAAAACTTCTTGCTATGTTCTTACTAATAGCTAGGAAAAATACCTATTTTACTAATAATAGCAAAATTTTTATGTACACTTGCTTTTTTCCCCACACAAAGAGCCATAATAAGGTTAGTCAACAGATATGAAGAGATACTTGGAGTCAACAATCAAATAGAAGTTAAAGAATTGCAAAACGGGGAAATCAAAGGGATGTCCCTGAAATTTCAAAATAATCAAGCTTCCAAATCTCCCATGTTTCACATATGATCAACTGCAGATTGATAGCATTCAAGGAAGGGAAAACAAAACTTCCAGAAAGTTCCAAAATAAGAATATAAAAGATAGGAACACGAGCATCTGTGGATTCTGGTCTTCACTGACTGCAGGGGCCCTAGCAGCAATCCCCCTTGGGTACCAAGGGACAGCCGTACATCCTTTCTTATTTTCTTAACTGGGAAGTTAAATATCTGAAATGTTTCAAACATCCCAAAGGAAAAAACAAGCTATTTGGTTTTCAATTATTTCAAGCATTTTTTCTTCATCTCTTAATTTCACCAACTGTATGTCCATGTGATGCTCTCACAGTGGTAGTATACGCTATGCTGGCAGTCAAAGTTGTGTTGACACCAAATGTGAAAGTTTGAAGAGGTTCTTTGTACATAAGATATTTTGCAGTGTATACAAACTATTGCCAATAATACTGTGTAGGACCACACATGGGAAAATGTTAATTCCTGCATCAAATATTCCTGATATTGAAGTTCTGGTGAGCTATAATGAATGTTCTCCAACATCCAGTTCATATTCTGTAAGAGATGAACCTGAATCAGCCAGAATAAATTTAGATACTCAATAGTATGTCTGAGATGGCACAGTGTAAAAGTAAAAAAAAAAAAAAAAATTAATCTAACTTATGTGAAAAGTTACAGCACATTAATATACAACTCTGCCCATGTTGTTTAGATATTAAACTATTAGAAGTAAACAGTAAAGTTGCAAAGTTATCTGAGTTGTTTCTTCCAAGAGAGAAACTCTTTTTCAACTGAAATATCAATGTTCTAATGTTTCTGTAAATTATAGAGATTTCCAAGATAGAGTGATAATTCAAAAAGGATACTAGACACCACCTTATCCAAGTGACCAAAGTTAACATCACCAGTGATGTCATGTGGATTACACTCTACCATCCAATAGGACGTAGTAAAAAGAGCACTCACCATTGTGGGTTTTCTCCTCAAAACTCTAATCATGAAAAAATATCTGACAGACCTAAACTGAGGGACATTTTACAAAACACTTAATTGGTACTCCTCAAAACTACCAAGATGAAGGAAAACAAGGGAAGACCGAGGAATGGCAATAGACCAGAGAGGACTATGGGAGACACGGCGACTAAAAGTAACGTGGAATCCTGGACTGCATCCCAGAAAAGCAAAGGACACTAATGGAAAAACTGGTGAAATCTGGATAAGGTCTGGAGTTTAGTTAACAGTAACGTACCAATGTTGGTTTCTTAGACTTATGTACCACAGGAATGTTAAGATGATAACATTAGAGGAAGCTTGGCTGAGGACTACAGAAACCTCTCTAAACTATCTCTGCAAGTTTTCAGTACACCCAACATTATTTCAAAATAAAAAATGTAATAAAAAAATAAAAACTCCAGAAAAACTTGTTTATAAAAGTTATCTAGGAACAAAATTATGGCTGCCAGGGGTGTGGGGGCTGGGGGGGAAGGGACAGTTAAGGAATTGTGGATGGGCATGTAAACAATGCTATATTTAAATGGATAACCAACAAGGACCTCCTGTATAGCATATGGAACTCTGCTCAATGTTATGTGGCAGCCTGGACAGGAGGGGAGTCTGACGGAGAACAGATACATGCATGTATGGCTGAGCCCCTTCCCTGTTCACCTGTAACTATCACAACATTTGTTAATTGGTTATACTCCTATACAGAACAAAAAGTTAAAAAAAAAAAAAGTTATCCAGTAGCCACAGATAAACCTTCTTGAAATGAACATTATCACTAATGCATTCAATCACCAAGCTAAGTTTCATAAATATTTCAAATACACCACCAAGAAGAAAAATCTGAGATTGAGTCACAGTATTATAAAGAACACGACAGTCATTAACTCAATTACATTAACTTAAGACTCTTCAGTTCAGTAACTTCTTGCTACTTACTAAACAAAACCCAAATTCCTATAAGGCTCTAAATGACAGAGCCCCTTGTTTCTCACTCAGCAGGATTTATTCAGATAGCCAAGCTTTCCGAGAGTTGCTAGACAAACGGCAAGCTCATTCCCACCTCAGAGATGGCCTTTGCACTTGGTTTTCTTCTACTCCTGGCTCTCGAACAGCTGAATGCACCTCAGTACCAGGGACTCGGAAGGGACCCATTTAAGGTGGGGTACCACCTGCTACAGTATCTGTTTATTTCTTCCACACTACTTAACACAATTTATAATTATTTCACCTGGTTAACTATCTTATGTTTCTCTCCTCTAGGTGTTCACTAGATTGTCTCTAAATATCTGGCAAAGTTCCTGAAATAGCTGGACTCAGTAAATATCTTTTGAATGAATGGATGAATCTACCAACTTGTAAAAACTATTCTCAAGACAGGACATGACTGTCTAAAGAATTCCATCCCATGAATGGACAGTTCTGTCAGAAGAGTGAAGTAAATCTTCTTTACTCTTTATTTCTATTTTTAGTACATCTCAGTTCTGTCCTTTGGAGCTTTAATCCTCTCTTCTTAAGACAGCCCTAAAAATATCAATCCATAGCTATATCACACTGACTCTTCCAAACAACACATGTACTTTTCAAAATGCCCCCCAAAGCTCCCTGAATTGAAAAATATTTAATATTTTAGTAAAGCTTGTATTGTGCCCTGGTGGTTATCAATAGCTCACATTTACCTTACCCACCTGCTCTGTCATACACACCAGTATCTCAGAACAGATGCTTTTCACAAATTATGCGAGAGGAAAAGGGATGACAAACAGGATTTAATTCTTCTGGAATATGTCAGATACTAAAGCTATTTGATACATGAGGTCAAGCCCTCAAAATGTGTGTATAAACCTGAACTCAACCTTTTGCCATTTCTTCCAACTCTTTAGTATCACCTTTTCACTCTTATTGCTACTGCCCACATTTCATTCAAACCCCCATTATCCATTTTGTTTTTCCTGCTTCTAGACCAAGTCAGACAGATAAATTTTATACCCTCATACCTCTGCTGGGGCACCTAGAATGAATGACACACAACTGCTTCAAGTTTAAGCCTCTTGTTTTCAAGCATTCTGTCTTCCATAATCTGACTCTATTATTATTTCAGACCATTCCCCCAAACTAAGTGACAGGCCTCATTTTTCTCTGCTTGTATCACCTGCTTGTTCCTAAATCTATGCCTCTGCATTTTATATGAGTTCACCTTTCCTCAATCAATGGGTTACAAACCTCTAAAACTTAAAAGCACTACCTACTTTCTAAAATAAGAATGTTACAAAGCTCTTGCTCAGCAATTTTTCCAATGATCAAATATTTTCCTATTTTTAATAGTTTTTCCTTTGTCTTATCATGGAAAACAAAAAGGCTGTTGATTGACTAACACTTCCATATGCTTCTTTCAATACCAAGGGCAAATCAGGTATATTAAAAGAAGACCATTATAGTCTTAAGTGCCTTTAACCACTTAAGGCTTAAAAGTTATACTGAGACATGGAAACTTCAAGCCAAACTAACAACAGTTGTAAGAGTACTCAAAACTCAAGACAGTGAAAATTAATAAGCACATCAATAAATGTACAAAGCATTTTACATGTAAATTTTCAAAACAGCACTTTTAATATGCTAGGGACAATAACATCTTAAATTATTAAATCTTCCCTGTCCTCTCTTTACTAATCAAAATGAATATTTATGTCCCTAGGCCAAAACATTGTCCCTAGGCCAAAACATTTGCTCAAGTATCATACTTAACAAAGATACTATTAGGTACTTGTGAAAGACTATTTCTAAAATTAGTAGAAGGAATATCTATTGATTTTAATGACTAAAAATTTCATTCATCTATATCAACAGGCTAACTAAAGTTTAGCATTTCAAGTTCAAAGACAAAAAGCAAGACAATTTATCAAATTCTGTGATTAGTATAATTTATTCATTATGGGTGAAGTAGTTAAAAAATCTTTCCATAAATTCTCAAAGATGCTCATCAAAACCACTTAAAACCAGCTGAAGGGAAACCAATAGCAGCACCACATTCTCAAAACATGAATATATATTTTAAGTGCATGTATTTATATCAAACAATAATTAATTGAATTATGCCAAATAGCATTATAGTGCCCCACTACTATATGATCAACAAAAGTGTAATTACGATCCAAGTAAAAATCTAAAGAGAAGCAAAGTCAGATGAACTCGATACTCAACTGCTGTACTTTCAAGCTTTTAATTTTGTTTAAAAGCTTTTCTCGTTCTAAGGATTGCTGAGCTGTTGAACTTGCACCTCCCCAGAATTTCAGCTTGGCCAGGGCCTTTCTTTTCAAAAATCTCTCTGCAGTGAAAGAAATTATGGTCTAAATCACAAAGATGACAAGAAACCTTAGCAATTTAAATAGACAAGCCTTGAAATAATATTGTGATCAAAGTATCAAGCAGCCTAATAAAACCCAGGTGGCTCAAGCTTATCATATATGGTACTCATTACCACAATTGCACTATTTAATCTACTTCCTGGTGTCAACAAAAACTTTCTGTTATTAATTCCCTCCAGTTATGGATCTGCTTAAGTTACTGCAGTTTTCTGATAAGACAGCTCTTTGTCCAAAAAAAATTTTTAAAAGAGGGAGCGAGTCTCATTTTAAATGTTTCAGAACTAGAGCCATGGCTGGTAAAAACCACAGAAACCACAGTGGCTTTGTATTATTAGTCATCTATATAAGGTTATGTTAATTCCTAAGGAGGTACCAGATGACTCATGATTAACACAGTTTTATAAGGGCTCCTATGTTTACATCAAAAAGATAACCATATGCATACACAAAGAAGGGCTTTACAAGTTATAAGCCTCAGATTCAAACAAGAGGTTTACCTACTGACAAAGCTATATAGGTTAGATTCTGCCAGTCAATTCCTTTTACCCATATACAACTTCTCCATCATTCACATGGTTACAACTTATAAGATTTTGAAGCAATTTTCTCATTTATAGGTCTTACTGACCTTTTAAAAAAGTATTTAAATGTTTCTCAGGAAACATGTTTTATAGTATAATTTCTTTCCAAAAAGATTCCATTTAGGCAAAGTAAAAATGCCAGCATTATTACATCTACCTCAACAATGGTGTCAAACCCTAAAGCAGCATAAAGATTCTATCCCCACCCCCCAAAAAAAAAAATTTGAGAAAAATATAACAGGGTGACAAGATCATGGTTACTATCTTTGGATTTTCTACTTGGTCTCAAGCATAGGTACCACAATATCCACAAGGTGAAGCTGAGAGCTGAATGCATTTCAAGCCTCCAGTTTACAGACAGCTGGCTGAACTGGGTACAAAGAAAAACCACTCACCGCTCAGTGTGTCATGAGTGGCACCCAGTGTTCACACAGATTCCTTACAACTAACACATCTATTTCCTTTCCACACTCTCTTCTCTTTCACTCTGCTTGCGCAGATGGCAGGCACAGCAGACTGGAAGCACTGCACAGCACACCACTTAAGCATACTGTGTACTCAGTAAAGAAGGAAATTCACATGACAGGCTTTATCAGTATTGTCTGTTTAAGTCATCTGCAAAGCAATGTATTCTAGAAAGTCTTCCTGTGTCATCAGTCCCAGACTGATCTCCAGAGTTAAATTAAACCATCTATTCAACCTATTGTTTGTAACCTCTTTCGACAGCATTTAATAAGAACGTATTTTTCCTCCCTTAACTTAACCAGATCAATTTATACTTTCAATTAGGTCCTTTTAGCATTGAAATGGGCTTAAGAGTGCCTGAGCTGACTGTATATATTCAACTATCACTAATTTTCTTTTGACCTGAAGGTTAGAATTGCCCTTCATTTTGACTTAATACCTCATATACCGGCACAGACTTAAGAAACTTTGTGAATCTAGTGTTAAATTCAACAATCCAGCTGTGCTGATGGCAATGATAACACCAAAAAGTCGCCTTTAAGTAAATACATCATGCCTACATGTCACAACTACATGTATCTATAGCCCTCACTCACATCGATTTCAACAAAACACTGGGAATATGGAAAACCCTCCTAAACTGTGGTGAATTAATAGATGAGCAGAGTGGAATTTCTAGTTCCGGATTAGCCACTTAGTTTAAACTTGGGCCTCTCTAGGCTTCAGCTTCCCATGTGTACAAAAACAATTACAAAAGTTCCTCTTGTGATCCACTCTGCAAATGCGAAAGCTGAGACTTAGAGACTCACGATTACAATTAGTAATAAACCAGAACCTTACCAGAACTCCATCTAAATTTATGTCTTTCAGAACGTTTACAAGATCTGTATATAAATGATTCAAAAATTTTTCTCAACCAAGAGCTATAACGGTAAATGTGTACACACCATTTCCACACATGTGTAACTGGCTGCAACTTATTTTTTATCAAGCTGCCTGTAGGATGAGGAGACAAGAAACAAAGAAATATAAATCTGGATTCTAGCAACACATCAGTCTCACGGTTAATCATGTCAAACATCTGAAGGAGCCGGGAAGTAACCCAGACATGCTTACGGTGATTTTAACATTTCACAGTATGTCTAATACCATCCCATTCCTCATTCATTTACCAGAAAAAATGGCTAGTACCCATAAAGGTGTTACGTCACCACTCTTCATATAACGCTTCACTCTCTTCTGATAATGAATCTTTGCAATGTTTCTCTGTGTTTCAAAGTAGGAACGGTGGTAAGAGTGGTATGAGGAGGGAAAGAAGAAATTTCTAAATTAAGGAGAAATAATTCACCTTAGCAAGAGTCTTGCTCACAGACTTTTAAAACTGAGTATATTTGTTTACAGATTAAATTATTGACAGAGGAAGTTTTACCTAAAGATTTGGGAACCCCACCCAAGTGATATCAAAAAATAAATATAAATATTTCTAAGACAAAAATGAAAAACATGGTAATTTACAAATCTTGAGGAACCATGTTATTTTACAAAATAATGGAATTATCCTGAATCGAAAATCCACAGATGTGTAGATTTACAGACACATATTTATAATCCTAAATCATTCAACCACACAAAAACTTTCCAGAGACTTCCACCTGAATAGCAACATAATCTTCACTTGGTATACTAACAATCTGATTTCACTAACATAATGTGCTAACAAATCTCCCCACGCTTCAAGTCACAAACATTGCTCAGAACAGCTAGGTTCTTGAAATAATGAACACCTCAGAAAACATCCTTAGCAGGTATAGACACGAAATGGCCACTGGAAATGCCTGGCACATAGTTCCCCCTGAAATACTGACTTGATGAGTGAATAACACAGGGATAAAGAAAGAAAAGAAAAGGAGAAGGTAAAGTGAGAACAGAGCTACCTGGAAGCTACAGTCACTTGAGGACAAATGCTATTTGTGGAGGGACTGCTGCAGCCGCCTTTACTGCTTGCTGGGGTCATTAACATGTGCCCCAAGTCCAAAGCCCCCATGAGGACTCTGCTGCGGGACTCTTACAACCACTACTGCTGCTTGTGGGACTAGTAAGTAGCCTGCCACCCACTCAAGGTCCTTACCCATCCAATTCTACAAAACAGAAACAAGACAGATATATTTCTGCAAAGACCACTGAAATAGCTGTAATCCTCTCACCATTCAAGGAGGAAAGAAAGATTGTATATTAAAAAGTCTGTAGGTTAAATATTAGAGAAAACAAAGGGTGAATGTGTAGAGGGTGAAAAGAGGGGCGATGCAGGGTTGCATTATAAACTCATGCCATTATATTGTTACTTAAGTCAAAATAAATATCGCCTTTGTTTTCAGAAATATTAGAAAGCATCTAAAATGTACTGAGTAAAAATTACTGATTAAAAAAAAAGCCAGCAAATAATCCTCATGTTGAAACGGGATAAAGGTATGAAAAGATCAGTCTAAAACTGATAATAGGTAAGTCTTGGAGAGTAATCTCAAACAGATAAAAGTTTCAAGAGCTACGAAAATTTCACCTAGAGAGACGAATACAAAACAAACAGAACACTTCACTCTTAATATAAAGGGCAGTCTGCAAAACACAATTATTAGCACCAAAACATCAAACCTAACTATAATTAATCTATCAATCTATAAAACTTTCAGGTCAGATAATGTATTGAATTGGGGGGGAGGGGTGAAGCCAGGTTAACACCTCCTGGGTAAGATAGAAAGCTAGCTTTAACTATGATGATTAGGACAATTTTTAGTAAAACAGAAATAGCAAGGATCTTTGGTTACACACTAACTGTGACTTTTTGACATTTTAATTAGTGCCCAAACAGTTCATTTTTAATGGTTATTATCTTAAAGTTCAGTAATAAATTCAAATATCTATACCTAATGTCACTGTGGTCCAAAAGTAAGGCTATTTTTATTTAATTAAAATTTAAACCACTGGGAATAGTAATTTAAGGATTACATTTTTAGACTTGGGAAACAGGAATTTTAAATACTATTTAAGTATTGTATCCACCTGTAATTTTCAAATCTTAAAGTATTACTTTAAGTCTGCACAAAATTTGAACAGGTTTTACTTGGCTTCTTTCCAAACCATAGCACTTACGCTTCAGGGACCAAGGGAGGGTACAGTGTAAAGCGCTTTAATTTCTTAAAGCAGAAAAATCTTTTACCTTGACCACACTTTCAATAGTATATCCTTCCATGCACAGGAGTCTCTCAATTCACTTAAAAAGCGAGGGGAAAATCCTAAATTTTAAAACATGAAGTAAACACAAAAAGTATTTTTCAAGCTTTTAAAAAGGAGTAGACTTTGCTCCTACTCTTGTATTTTAAAATCTTCAGACACCCAAACTGGAAGAACAAAAAAGGCATACAAATATCAGGATTGAGGCTTTATATCTGGATTTTACTTCTCTTATTCTAATCACCTTAATAAGCCAAAAAACTAAACATATAAAATATGGTTAAGGTTATTAAGTTCGTTTCAAATCACAAACCATAGCTTTATGAGTGATCAAAATAATTTAAGTAAGCAATAATCTAAAGTTCATTACCCTGAATATTCAGCAATAAATCACTCAGTGTGAAGGATTTAACATTTTCAAAACACTACCGTGAATAACCACCAAGGATCAGTACCCTGGAGAACTGCAGCGTAAGTCAGAGTGCAGATTCTCTCTAGTTATCTGACCATACAGTATTTCACTGAAAAAGAAACATATATGAAATAGTTTATCAAATATTTAAGATTTATTAAGCATTCTATTTAAATACCTATTAAATATTTTAAATAGAGCTAAATGAAGCAAGGGTCCTGAGTTTCTATAAACAAAGCACTCAATTACCATCGGGCATCGTTTTATGTATCAAAAGAACCCAGATGTCAAAGACAACTTCACTACCTGATAGAAAATCAGCAACAAAATTTGAAAAATACTATCAAGGGACATAGTCAGCTCTGAATAATAAAGATGCCAAATTGAATATATATTAAATAGTTTGTTCTTTGTTTCTAGAGATGCTTGTGTTATGGATGAGGGCCCAAAAATGCGAATAATTTAAACAGACTCACAAGACATAACTTTCTTAAAAATTACTTAAAATGCAACTGATAATCAACTTTACCTCCCCTGTAGCTGTAAAGTCATCGCCCAAAAGGAATGAGTAGCTCCTATCTGAGCGTTGCCATCATTTTTTCCTCACTCTAAACTTACATCAATTCTATTTCACAATTCTTTACACACTTATCTCTCCCACCTAAAATCTTTCAAAGCAGTAACTAGATTTTGTATCTGTATCTTTTTCACCACCCACTCAATGTAATTTGCTGGATAAAAGCTGAAAAGAAATTTTTTCCTAAGATATCGGAAACATTTTTATCATACCTCCTCCACTTAATAATTTGACGGCACAAAGTAAACTTGCTCCTACTTCTCCAATAAGTTTCAAAACACACTCCAATACGGTCTACATAAACTTTCAATATTTCTACCAAGAAAAGTTCTTTGGGAGAAAAAATAAAGCAAGAAAAGAAATGGTTTTTTTTAAAAAAACTGAATTTGTCTAACAGATCACAGTGATCGCTGACTGTTCATACAGATAGAAGATAATACAAAATAATAACTAAACATCATGTCTTTTCACAGAATGTCCCCATCGGCCTGAGAAAGTATGAAAAGCTTTCTCTATTCTGACTCGGTGCTTCCCTGAACTCAGAGGCAACACACAGCTGAAGCAGTAACCACCGGCCAGGTTTAAAGCCATTTTGCCCTCACCGTGTGGGCTGCAAGCAAAGGAGAAGGTGAGACTTCAGGAAGCAAGCAATTAAGCAGAGACTTTCTCCAATGTAAACTGTGGCTTAGCAAGGCAGAAAGTAAGGAAAATAATGTAACCATACAAACCCACTCTCTCTGAATCCAGTGATACCAAAATAACACCTATGCCATGAAAAATCACTGTGATTACATTTCATTTTAATTACATTTTGGCCAATCTATACTTTAGTCTTTAAAAAGTCTGTTGAAGGCTACACTGCTACCTTTCTTTTGGAAGCTTGATGATAAAGTGATAGCGTACGGCACAGTGTTAAGTAGTGTTTCTTGCTCTAACACTAACCTTAAGTAATAAAAAAGAAAATAATTTTCAAGTACCTGAAAATAAACAGAAAGGTTAAGAGCTATGGGTGTGTGCGTACTGCTTCACTGTGTGAAATTACTTCAGTAATTACAGTCAATACAGTCTCAGTTAGGCATCATCTCATTCCCGACTCCATTTTGGTAGCACAGTAGTCTTCATGCTTCATTTCTCTAAGAAACTTATTTGAAGGCCAAGGATCATCCTTTGTGACTGACTTAATAGGAGCAAAATTTTCAAAATTGTCTATTCTAAATAGGAAAATTATGGATTTGGCTCTGATTCAGAATAAAGTAAGCTTCTTATATCACCTGCAATATTATATTGATTTAGTTGACTGAAAAACAAGACAGTGAGTTATTGGATCTGTGTTTAATTTACTGCACTTTATAACCGTATTTAAGGAATTTGATTGTATAAAAAGTATCTGAATCTTATCAGATGAAAATATTTTTCCCTTTTAGCAAGCCTCGGGTTGCGTGTCTGAGAAAACAAATTAGTCTCTAGTTCTCCTAAGCTTGATAATAGTGCCCCCTAATGGGAATTTTAATATGAGTTTTTCTACTTAATTTTTAAAAAATCATATATTCTCTAATAGGAGCACATTATCTCTCTAGAAAGTAAATTCTGTAACATGAAAGTGTATCAAGATTTAAACCACTCAAATGAGTTATCACATATGCCAAAAAAAAAAAAAGTGAAACTTCACGCCAACAGTTTCTTATTTTCTGAATCACCTTATTGTAACATAAATCCACTGTAGCACTACTCAAAATGTTAACCTCGTAAGGAAATTCTCCTTCAGCTATGTTCCGAGTATTCAGTAAGTGAGCAACTAATACGTGCTTGATCAACCAGTCAGATAAAAACTGGTTCAGAAGTGAGTTATCCAGAGTCACACAGATCCTAACTATAGAGCTGAGATTTCCACCTGAGTTTTCTGGCCTCATACCACTCTCTTTCCACAATACCTGGTCACAAACCTACAACCATAATCGAAAGCCTTCCTTTCCTACTATCTACAAATGCGTGTCGTGAGCTCAGTCAACTCAGTTGTGCCTGACTCTTTGCAACCCCACGGACTGTAACCCGCCAGCCTCCTCTGTCCAGGGGATTTTTTAGGCAAGAACACTGAAGTGGGTTCCCACCTCCTGCTCCAGGGGATCTTCCCTATGCAGGGATCAGAACAGCGTTTCCTGCATCTCCTGCACTGCATGCAAATTCTTCACCATTGAGCCATCAGGGAAGTCCATTATCTACAAACAGTTCTCCCAAACATCAGTAATTCAATGTGTGGGGTTTTTTAAAAAAAAAAAAAAAAAGGAAAAATGCAGTAAAATTAAAGCAAAAACTACCATTCTGATATTTTCAGGTGCACCAGTGAAACAAACACTTGATAATACCAGCATTTTCATTATTGTGCCCACGAACAGTCTAGACTGAGAGTCAGAGTCAAGGGCAAAATCTAAAAGAAATAAACAAAAAGCCATCAATTCATGATAAAAAGAACTATCTAACTTCATGAGTGGGAAAAGAATAAGAAAAAGATATATATAAAAAAGAAATGGTCCGTTTTTCTTAAAGAACCAGACAGTAAAAAAAACAATTTCAGGCCAGGTACCCATATGATCTCTGGCACAACTACTCAACTAAGCCACTGTAGCAGGAACACAGCCACAGAAAATACACAAGTGAATGGCATGACAGTGTTCCAAAGAAACATTACAACCCGGATGGGAGGGGAGTTTGGGGGAGAATGGATACATGTATATGCATGGCTGAGTCCATTTACTGTCCCCTTGAAACTATTACAACATTGTTAATCAGCTATAGTCCAGTACAAAATAAAAAGTTCAAAAAAATTTTTCATATGCAAAAGCAGGCCCACAGATCACAGAATCTCTAGTTTACACTGGGCACAATAACAAACCGAAACAAACAAACAAACAAACACAACGCAATACGTAATCACTAAAATTATTAAATGTTTGGTGAGTGTTTTACGTCCTTAGGGTGAAAGTCAGAGCAAAAGATCCTTCCCTGAACAAATATTAGTTTTAGCAAGCATAAAACAACAGAAAAGCAGTAAGCAAAACAACAGGCCTTTAGCATGATTTAAAATAATAAACATGCAGAACTATAACAAAAAATTCACTTTTATCAAGTTTGATAAAAATCTAATGGTGACTGCATACTAATATCCATTAAGATAAATAAACAGATTAAATGAAAGAATCTAAAACTCAAGAAGAAATACTGGGTACTGTCTTAGATTTTTCACATATACAAGAAAAATGGCAAGTCCTACTAGTTTCCAAATTAGCTTTCCTCATCTGGAAAATGGAATGAATAAAACCTTCAACTATGCACAGTAAATGATTATAGAAAATGCACATTTAATACACAGCAAACAATGTCCTGTAATATTTTTATTATTTAATGCTAAATTGAAGTCTGTTGTTACCTCAGTGTTATTTTCAAATGAGCTTCTTAAAGCATATGTTAATGAAAGGCACACAGGCCAATTATCTCAAGTTCATAAGAGAAGTTAAGCATCCAATGATCAAGATCTTTGGTTGGTTCATCTACCATAATTGCACTAAACATTATTCCTTCTCATATTTCAAAAAGAATTTTAGGACTTCCCTAGTGGTCCAGGGGTTAAGAATTTGCCTGCCAATGCAGGGAACACAGGTACGATCCCTGGTCTGGTACCATTCCACATGCCGCGGGGTCACAGCCACTGAGCCTGTGCTCTGGAACCCATGCTCTGCAACAAGAGAAGCCACCACAATAAGTAGCCTGCGCACTGCAACCACAGACTCCCCCGCTCTGTGTAACTAGAGAAAGCTCACACACAGCAATGAAGAGCCAGTGCAGCCAAAAAGAATTCATTAACAAATAAACTGAGGATTTTATAAAACAAAATTAACTACTTGAGAAAACCACGAGACAATGTAAACTCTTCAGGAATGGATTCTGCTCCCAACTATGCCACTAACAGGGAAACTGAATAAGTCACTTCAAATGAACCTCTTAGGCTCACTTATAAATCAAAGAAAGTATGCTGGCAAGTCATGGTCTTCCAAATCTAAAATAGTTATTACTGAATTATAATTGTGAATCTCCAGGTAGGGTGGTGAATATGGGAATCAGTTCAGTTCAGTTCATGAATCGCAGCACGCCAGGCCTCCCTGTCCATCATCTCCCGGAGTTCACTCAAACTCATGTGCATCAAGTCGGTGACGCCATCCAGCCATCTCATCCTCTGTCATCCCCTTCTCCTCCTGCCCCAAATCCCTCCCAGCATCAGAGTCTTTTCCAGTGAGTCAACTCTTCGCATGAGGTGGCCAAAGTAACTGGAGTTTCAGCCTCAGCATCCGTCCTTCCAATGAACACCCAGGACTGATCTCCTTTAGGATGGACGGGTTGGATCTCCTTGCAGTCCAAGGGACTCTCAAGAGTCTTCTCCAACACCACAGTTCAAAAGCATCAATTCTTCAGCGCTCAGCTTTCTTCACAGTCCAATTCTCACATCCATAATGACCACTGGAAAAACCATAGCCTTGACTAGATGGACCTTTGTTAGCAAAATAATATCTCTGTTTTTGAATATGCTATCTAGGTTGGTCATAACTTTCCTTCCAAGGAGTAAGCGTCTTTTAATTTCATGGCTGCAATCACCATCTGCAGTGATTTTGGAGCCCAAAAAATAAAGTCTGACACTGTGATGGGACCAGATGCCATGATCTTAGTTTTCTGAATGTTGAGCTTTAAGCCAACTTTTTCATTCTCCTCTTTCACTTTCATCAAGAGGCTTTTTAGTTCCTGAAATCTATTAATAAAGGATTAAAAATTATCTCTCAAAACTAAAGAAGCCTAATTTTGTATCAGTTCAGTTCAGTTCAGTCGCTCAGTCGTGTCCGACTCTTTGGGAATAGAGATATCCACATACTGCCAGAATAGACTGAAGTGAAATCCCAACCATAAACTTGTGTTTTACACACATTTAATAGGCATGTTATAGCCGTTCAAATGAAACAGGGAGATTCTGGCTGGCTTAAGATAAAAAATTTCAAAACTTTAATAAGTTTTTTAAAAATTCAAATACTTGAGTGCCTAGAATAAAACAGCCTTGGTTAGTTTCTAAAAGTACTACTTCAATTAAAAAAAGATGTGCAGATCAAACTACAATATCAAGGTATCAACCTCAGTAAGAATATACTTTGTGTTACTATACGTTCAAGGTACTATGAGGACATGAAGTCAAATGAGATAACATTTTACCAAAGTTAAAAGTGATCAATAAAATGAATGAAAGGAATTTAAAAAACAATCACATTTACAATAGCATCAAAAAGAATAACATACTTAGGAACAAACTTAACCAATGCAGCAAAACACTTATATGCTGGAAATTACAAAACACTGCTGAAAGACAAAACAAAAGGAAAAGACATCCATCTCGTATTCCTGAACTGGAAGACTGAATACCGTTACACTGTCCATAACACCCAATGTGATCTACAGATTCAATGCAATCCCTAGCAAAATACCAATGACATTTCTTTCTTTTTTTTTTTCTTGCAGAAATAGGAAAAAAATCTATCTAAATTCTTATGGAATATCAAAGGACCCTAAATAGCCAAAATAATGTTGAGAAAGAAAACCAAAGTTGGAGACCTCACACTTCTTGATTCCAAAACATATTATAAAAGCAACAATAATCAAAAGAGTACAGCACCAGCATGTAATTCCTAGAAGAAAATATATGGAAGAAACTTCGTAATACTGGAACCTTCATAATACTGGTCTTGGCAATGATTTCTTGGGGAAACAAAACAAAACAAAAACAAAAATAGACAAGCTGGATTGTATTAAAGCTTCTGTGCAACAAAAGAAGCACCAAAAGTGTGAAAGATAATACCTGCAAACTATATATACAAAAAGGAGTAAATATGCAGAATATATAAAGAACTCCTTCAACAAAGCCCTAAGAAATTAGCAAAAGACTTGAAAAGACATTTCACCTTCTAAAGAAGACATAAAAGCAGCCAATAAGCATATGAAGAGGTGCTCAATCACCAATATTAGGAAAATGTACATCAAAACCACAATGAGAGACTGCCTCACACCTGTCGGAATGGCCATCATCAACAAGACAACAAATAAGTGCTGACAAGAATGTGAGAATTCGGACAACCTGTTTCAACTAGATTTTTTAAAAAATCCTTTAGGATGCTGACCTTGGCCTTTGGTAGGATCTTACTACTGGCCTTCGCTAACAAAGCAATTACCCCTGCAACACAAAGATTCTGAAATGCTTAAGGAGTATCTTCTTTCTCAAGTAGACAACTCATCTCTTCTAAAACAGTAAGTCAAAAAACTACGGAAGGAAATGGTTGTGGGACATAGCAACGATTTCTGTCCTTCACACTGTAATTGGTAAGCTGCTTTCACAATGAGAAAGTTAACATCAGCACAGCTCCTACCCAAATTATCAGAATCACAAATCCCGAATAACTAAAGGCCAAACTAATCAAGTTTTTGATAATATAACTTCATTTCAGAGAATCTGTAGAATCTTTTTCAAGAGACGGAGAACTAGGTTACTCTGATGAACTCCCGGTAACAATTATCAAAGGTTACAGTGAACACTGGATCAATAACCATTTGTGTGAATACCCTTACCTTCATCAAAGTCAGCATCATCTTCAGTGTGCTGAGGGAAAGGAAAGCAGTTGGTAATCTCAAGTCGATCTTCTACAACAAGGCCCAAAAGCACTCCTTGAACCACCTCAGTTCCTTGTCCTTCTTCCTGGTAATGTTTGATAATCTTTAATACCACCTATAAGAAAAAAATAAAAGTTTAAATATCACTCTTATAGTTTACACTTCCTTTATTTCAAAGAAAAAATAAAACTATATTGATGAACCCATAGTTATATGACAGAACTGACCAAATTTCTTACAAACCATTTCCTTTACCCTTACATTAAAAAAAAAAACCTTACATAGTCTCAATGTACACCTGAAACTCTTGGAATCTGAAGACGTGTCAGAAATGTCCATGTGGGCTTCCCTGGTGGTTCAGTGGTGAAGAATCTGCCTGCCAATGCAGGAGATCCAGGTTCAATCCCTGATCCAGAAAGATCCCACATGCCATAGAACAACTAAGCTGAAGAGCCACAGCTACTGAAGCCTGCGTGCCCTAAAGCCTGTACCCTGCGACAAAAGGAGCCACTGCGATGAGACGCTCCCACAGCACGAGAGTAACCCCCGCTCACCGCAACCAGAGCAAAGTCCACGCAGCAACAAAGACCCAGCACAGCCAAAAATAGATTAAAAATAAGTAAATAAAATTACATTCTAAAAAATGTCCATGTAGAACACTCACAACCTTTAAGTCAAAGATGCTTAAAGGTCTGGCACCCAAGAATTCCTTCAGTTGAATCTAACATTACCACTTCAACCTGCGACTATTACAGAGAAAGTGACCCTGTTAACCTTTGTTAATAGCAATATCCTGCCACAAAAGATAAAAATATCAGTAAGACACAGAGATAAAGATCTCAATTATCTGAACATCTAAACACAGAACCCTCTGACAAACTCTCAACACCTCAAGATGGTTCCTGGACAGAGCATCTCATTAATCAGAGGAAGCAACAACAGGAACACGTATCCAAGAACTTGCTTGGTAACAGAGAACATGACAGCCCAGTCACCAACACTACCTAATTTTTCTCAACAATAAGGATATACCAAATAACCTCTAATGGAACAGCCAGCTCTTCTATTTACTCACTCCTTTAATATTCCCATTAAAATGAAGAGGTACACTGCATGACTGAACAGGCAATTACTTTAAAAGTTCACAGTAACAGTCATGATTAATAATAATTCCTACAACATGAGACTGTTAATAAATTAATGGGCTTTGAACAGTGCTTGGCACATAGTATTATTAACAGTAGTAGTCTGTATTATTCAGTACAAGGACGTGGCCCGAAGACTAAAGGGCAATATAGTCTAAAATACAATGGAAAGCTATCAGAGGGAAAAATAAGTCTAAGAACAAAATGGGAATTAGAGTTTTACTGATTAGTGTTCAATTTAAAACAAGTATATTATTGATAGAAATAAATCATCAGTAACCAGTTAATAATACAGGTTACAATTATTGAACATCATGTGCCAGGCAGTATTCTAATTATTATACCTGTATTATCAATCACGGAATCCTCATAAGTACCTCAGGAAAAAGCATTATATTATACTCATTTTACAAATAAGAAAGCTGAAGCAGAGAAAAGTTGAGTAAATGGCTAAAGGTCATACATCCAGGAAATGACAGAACCAAGATTTAAACTCCAAAGCTTATGCGCATATTTTAACAAGAAGATTATTCTCGTATCAGCAGCTTAATTATTAAAACCATGAATTAGGAACAGACATGAAGCAAAGACTCTGTGATGAATGGACTCAGAAAGACTTTACACCAGTTTAAGATCCAGACCTTCTAAGAACAGCAAGCAGTCAGCAGGGAAGAGCTTACTGCAGGACACCAACCAGACTGGCAGACCTTCAACACTGTGAAGTGGAGAACGTGCATAAGCCGCACACATTTCTGTATAAAAGACCTCTCCATTTCTTGAAAGGCACAAAAACAGGCTCGAGGGGTCATGCAGGAAGAGGAAGAATGGTTTCCAGCTCTAGCATTTATCAGCTGTGACCTTGGGAAAGCTATTTAATCTTCCCAAGTCCTAGATTTCTGACTTGCAAAATGGAACCGTTTCCCACAGCATTACTTAAGACTATTAAAAATGAGGAAAATGTACAGTTAATATTTCACACAGGATCTGCCCTGAAATAATGCTTAATAATCAATATTATTGACTTTATCGATAAAAAGAAAACAGAACTGTTTAATTCCCATTCAACTTAACTCTGCCAACAACAACCATTTTCCCAATTAAAAAATAAAAGAAACATCGGTGACTAAGAAGGAATATACAAAACTGATAAAGAGTTGTTACAAACACACCTATCAGCTTGCCCAGGTCACCTAGTTTCCTGAACTCTATTAATGAACCACAGCTGAAATCAAAGTAAATGAGAGATGCTAGAAGGTAACTGAGCTTAGTGTGTATCTTTGCACCAACTGATTCCTAACAGCTGATTCCTACATGTGGGAAATGGAGTATTGATGACTCAGCATAGTTTCACCAGAAGCCAGACCAAAATAACCTTATTTCCCTTTACAAAGAAAATAGAAGTGAGAAAAAACAATTATTATCTTTAAAAACAAATTAGCATAGACTGTCTTACTTTAAACAAAGTAAACTGTGAAGGGGCTGGGAGCAACATAACAGAACAGCATGGCAGCCTGATATGCCCGCCCCAAGAATCAGTGCAATTTATACAGTATCCACAGAAGCACAGTCCTCCAAGGAAGAGAAATTATTATCTCGCTCTTTTCTGCATCACTGACCTGCTACAGCCAGTTCTCTACAATGACCAAGAGAAAAGTTACCAGTAACAGTATTCACCTGAGTAATGGAAAAAGCAGTGGTTTAACTTCACTGGCTAAAGACAATGAACATGAATAGGTGTACCCCCTAAAGGACTAATTATAAGAGAGAAAGTTTAAAACCCTGTGATGAGAACCAGTTCAATGAATTAAAACCTCTCTACAGGCTAGGGACAATCACAAAGAGCACTGTCCAAATAGTGAGGCAGTAGAGAATGTGTCTTACTTTGAAAAGCAAAGGACGCACCACAGGTGACAGTTTCAGGAAAGAGGGTATCCATTTTAAGGATGAATTCTCTCTAGCATTTTTGGTTGACAAAACAGAAAACTTTAGGAAAGGCCTGGTGATCATTAAAATAATTTCCAACTCTAACATTTATGATCTTGCCAATTTAATAAAGTCAAATATAATAACGCATTCAGAAAACAAAAACCTTTTAACAAAACTAAGCAAACTCATTCTCCATTTTGACATTTTATAGCTTTCCTATTTCCCGCATACACACTAACATCTCAATTCTTTAGTTAAAAAAAAATGTAGTGGAATTGCATTACAAACTTCCGAGGACACTTAGATGTCAGAAGGAAATTCCTGAGCAGAAGCAACCCACTGACACATAGGCTTCTGCTATTCTATACAAATAATGAAGAACTTACTATATCTAGAAAAACATTCTGTAGATTATCGGTATTTATGAGTAAGACAGAATCCATGTACTGCTCATGGTCTATATACTCAAAATGTATTTGCTAAAGGAATTAATGGTAAATACCGGTCAATTACTTTTGTCAAGAGCACTCCACTAAGTGCCTCAAATGCAGTTACTCATTAAATCCTCACAATCACTCTATAGAGTCAGTAATATTATTTTCCCATTTTACAGAGGAGGAAACAGATAATCTGACATAGATTTACTACAGCAGGGAGGTGAGATCTGACTTCCGACACCAAGGTGTATTTAATTACTTCACAATAACTGAGTAATTTGAGGCTCCAAATAGGTTTTTTTTTAACAGAACTGAAACGGAATGTGGTGGCAACAGCTCCAGAAGTCTCCATAACAAAGTTGTAGGAACAGGGTTACTACATAGAGTAAAAAAGTTCAGAGAAGGGTTTACAGGGACAGGCGGCAAAAAGACTGAGGGAATGGTGCTGGTGGTCACATTTTTTGTGCCCTAATCACGGGAAGTCTAATAGCATGAACAACTGCCCCTAGTTGTGTAAATTCGTACATAACTAAGATAAAGAGGTGCAGCTCTGTATCTTTAGCAGCACTGTCCTCACTAAGCCACAAGATGGGAATGTTCCACCACACAAGTCCTGTTCTCCTGCTCACGGGCCTTCCATGGTCACTCCCCCGAACCACTCATATGCTTCTGTCCACAAAACAGTGCTGACAGACTCTTAATTAACCCTGCTTATTAATGTCACGCTCCCTATTCTTACTCTTGAAAACAAGATACACGGGGAATTTAATAGGTCTCCAAACAAAAGCACACTCCTCTATTATATTTTGTTTATAAGTGTCACAAATGATCCCACATGCTCAGGAGCTCTACATCATTTGTTCCTAGCTTATCAAAATGACCAGGGGAGTTTTTTTAAATAACTGAAGAGAGGTCTTTACTCTGGTGACATATTACAGCCATTAGTATTTTAAAAAATACAGATGCCTGAAACCCAATCAGAGGTAATTAACCTGGCCTGGGGTTCCTATCCTGTATTTTAGGGTTTGGGGGGATGTGGGATTTCTTCTCTTTTGGGGAGGGGGGGTGGTTTCTATTTTCATTTTTATATTCTCCAGTTGATTCTAACATCCTGCTGCTGCTGCTGCTAAGTCGCTTCAGTCATATCTGACTCTGTGCGACCCCAGAGACGGCAGCCCACCAGGCTCCTCCATCCCTGGGATTCTCCAGGCAAGAATACTGGAGTGGGTTGCCATTTCCTTCTCCAATGCATGAAAGTGAAAAGTGAATGTGAAGTCGCTCAGTCGTGTCCGACTCCTAGCGACCCCATGGACTGCAGCCTACCAGGCTCCTCCATCCATGGGATTTGCCAGGCAAGAGTACCAGGGTGGGTTGCCATTGCCTTCTCCGCCTAACATCCTACTTCATTCTAATTTTTAATGACGTAGCATGGACCAGCCTTTGTTTCTTCTCTAACACCTCAGGTGACTGCAATGAACTCAACTGATTAAACCATAAGTCTCCTTCTTTAAGACTCCTTGTGTTGCTAAAAACTGGGTACACTGAGGAATACAGATCCAAGAATGAACCTTTTATTTACAAAAGTATAAAGAGAAACTTAAGCCCTAATTGGAAGGATCTCCACAGTAAAGAAATGAGAGGAAAGATAAAGTGAGCAGTCCAACTGAGAAGCATTCAAGTGCCCTATCAGAGTTAAGATTTATTCTTTATAGCTTGACCCCCTAATTTACAACTACTTATGAATTTGTGCCGGCCAGGTTACTTTATCCTATATATCAGTGGGTAAATGAAAAGTCTTCTATAAATTATGCCCTAAGGGACAGAAACAAACTAACCAGCAGAATCTGAAATTACCAAATTCTTCTACACCTCCCTAACACTGTCATATTCTGGGTCTGCTGCTGCTGCTTAAATCGCTGCTGGGTCTAAATGCTTATAAAAAACTTCCCTGATGTGACCTACACAATCAGTATTGTTCTTGGAATAGGTGAGCAGTCTCTAGAACCATCTCCTAGCTTTCTTAAGTTTGCACCTTCTCAGGATGGGCAAATCTTAGTAAAGAATTCCAACTTGCAGGACAGTAAACGGATTTCCTGTCTGCTGAAAATAACTGAGAGGAATAAATTTTTTTTCCTTACTATCATTTATTATTCAGTGTGGGCAATCTGAAAAAGCAAAACAGACTATCTGTAATCTACAATGAACAAAATACTATTTAAGTGTCTGGCATTAAAAAAAAGAAAAAGAAAACCTAACTTTGTCCAAAGGCTAAAAGCAACAGAGGATTTAACTTCCATGACAGAAAATATTTTTTATTATAAAGTATTCGGTATTTATTATAAAATACACAAAGTATTTTATAAGTAAAATATAAATAACAATCTAAAATATACAAATAAATTATACTAGAAATCAACTTAAACTTTGAGTTAGTTAATAAGCATGGAAAATATTCCTAGAAAGGAATATTTAACAGAATCTCTAACCAAAATCACATCAAAAACTTTCAGTTCCATATCAGGGAACAATTAAACCTGGCCATAATAAAGATTATGCTTTCTGATGAACTGGAGTAATTTTCTATCAAATATGATGTCCACAAAAACCGGTTACTATAGGAAAACTTGAAAGCCCTGTAGAGAATTACCAGAATTCTACAATTGTCATTTTCTTTCATTCATTCATAATCTGTTCACCCAGATAATTCAGTGATTTCCACAGGCCAGTTTTACCTCTGCCAGGCCCTACGAATATGAAACCAAATCAAATACATAAGGTCTTTACTTTCATGGGACTTTTATTTTTAAGAACACCAGTTCTCAAATTTTTTGGTCAAAGGGCCCTTTTAACACTCAAAAATTATTGTGGACCTCAAAGAACTTTTACATTGATATTTCACACAGAAATTCAAACCAAAAAATGTTCAAAATACTTTATTCGCTTAAAATTTAAATTTTAAATTTAAATCACGACACTAATTTAAATTACGACATTTTTCACACTTCTGTAAACTATTTACCTTTTCAAAAAGAAATTTTAATCAGGATAAAAGAGTGACAGTGTTCATAGTTTTGTAAATTCTATTAATGTCTACTTTAATAAAAGACAACTGGATTCTCATATCTGCTTCTGCATTCAATCTTTTCTATAACACATAATGGAGCATCTGAAAACCTCCATTAGACGTTCATGAAAGAATGAGAGTAAAAAAGATGAATAACGTTTACTTATTATTACAAAAATAGTTTAAACCTCAGAGAGTGCTGGGAGTCCACACTTTAAGAACCGCTATTTTAAAATGAAAATTAATAAAGTTAATGTGCTTATAGACTGTTTAAAGCACCAAGAAAAAGACAGAGAAATGTGCTGTTAAGCTGGGGCGATCTGGTAAAGGCTTCTCTCAGATGACACCTCCGCCGAGGGCTGATGAACAAGCACCCAGCCCTGTGAAGACCTGAGTGAAGGAAGAGAGTATGTGCCAACTATGATTTTAAATACTAGTTTAGCAAAAGAGACACAGATGTATAGAACAGTCTTTTGGACTCTGTGGGAGGGTGAGGGCGGGACGATATGGGAGAATGGCACTGAAACATGTAAATTATCACATATGAAATGAAATCACCAGTCCAGGTTCAATGCATGATACAGGGAGTTCAGGGCTGGTGCACTGGGATGACTCAGAGGGATGGGATGGGGAGGGAGGTGGGAGGGAAGTTCAGGATGGGGAACACAGGTACACCTACGGCAGATTCATGTCAGTGTATGGCAGAACCAATACAATATTGTAAAGTAAAATAAATAAATAAAACTGAGATTTAAAAAAATTACTAGTTTCAAAGAATACTAATATTTGCTTCGCATAAAATATACAAGTTGTATTTTAAGGGTACAACAGGGCCTAAAGATGGATGAACGCAGGGCAGCAGGAATACACCCCCAGGCTTCTACTAAAAGCACTGATACACCAGTAAGAAACCCAATCTGCAGACACAGACACTACTGCGTAAGTCAAGACTAATAATTTCACATCGTTTTTGCTGATATAAATCCTTTTAGAAAAGGTTTGCCATAACTTTTATAATCAGCAATATTTCTAAGAGCAGTGTCAAGGTTATTTTACTTGGTAGATATATGTCTATGAAGTTACCATCCAAGATTCCTCTAATGAAAGTGGCAATTTGAAGTTCACAGGTAAGAAGCAATTTAAGAACTGTCTCTGGAACTTTCAGGCCTATAAAGTACCTCAACCTTCTCTGTTCTGTGTGCAGGTAGAAATGTTAAATAAACTGCGTTTCGGAAAAGCTTAACTAGCCAACTAAGCTAGAAGAGAGAACTCACAAACCAGAGCATTAACTCTCTGAGTTAATACAGCAATATCCATAGGTACATCACAGATACAATCCCCAAGAGCAAGGAGCTGGGCTGCAGCCCAGTCTCAGTCCTGGGTCAGCAAATGGGGTATTGGCCTTGTTTGACTCAGAAAAGTGGAAACTGAGATCTTTCCAAAAAGCTTATTGCCAAAATCAGACTCAAATTGAAGAAAGTAAGGAAAACTGCTAGACCATTCAGGTATGACTTCAATCAAATCCCTTATGATTATACAGTGGAAGTGAGAAATAGATTGAAGGGCCAAGATCTGATAGACAGAGTGCCTGATGAACTATGGAATGAGGTTCCTGACACTGTACAGTAGACAGGGATCAAGACCATCCCCACGGGAAAGAAATGCAAAAAAGCAAAATGGCTGTCTGGGGAGGCCTTACAAATAGCAGTGAAAAGAAGAGAAGCGAAAAGCCAAGGAGAAAAGGAAAGATATAAGCATCTGAATGCAGAGTTCCAGAGAATAGCAAGAAGAGATAAGAAAGCCTTCTTCAGCAATCAGTGCAAAGAAATGGAGGAAAACAACAGAATGGGAAAGACTAGAGAAAATTAGAAATACCAAGGGAACATTTCATGCAAAGATGGGCTCGATAAAGGACAGATATGGTCTGGACCTAACAGAAGCAGAAGATATTAAGAAGAGGTGGCAAGAATACACAGAAGAACTGTACAAAAAAGATCTTCACGACCCAGATAATCACAATGGTGTGATCACTCATCTAGAACCAGACATCCTGGAATGTCAAGTCAAGTGGGCCTTAGAAAGCATCATTACGAACAAAGCTAGTGGAGGTGATGGAATTCCAGGTGAGCTCTTTCAAATCCTGAAAGATGATGCTGTGAAAGTGCTGCACTCAATATGCCAGCAAATTTGGAAAACTCAGCAATGGCCACAGGACTGGAAAAGGTCAGTTTTCATTCCAATCCCAAAGAAAGGCAATGCCAAAGAATGCTCAAACTACAGCACAATTGCACTCATCTCACATGCTAGTAAAGTAATGCTCAAAACTCTCCAAGCCAGGCTTCAGCAATATGTGAACCGTGATCTTCCTGATGTTCAAGCTGGTTTTAGAAAAGGCAGAGGAACCAGAGATCAAATTGCCAACATCCGCTGGAACATGGAAGAAGCAAGAGAGCTCCAGAAAACATCTATTTCTGCTTTATTGACTATGCAAAGCCTTTGACTGTGTGGATCACAGTCAACTGTGGAAAATTCTGAAGGAGATGGGAATACCACACCACCTGACCTGCCTCTTGAGAAATCTGTATGCAGGTCAGGAAGCAACAGTTAGAACTGGACATGGAACAACAGATTGGTTCCAAATAGGAAAAGGAGTACGTCAAGGCTGTATATTGTCACCCTGCTTATTTAACTTCTATGCAGAGAACATCATGAGAAACACTGGACTGGAAGAAACACAAGCTGGAATCAAGATTGCCAGGAGAAATATCAATAACCTTAGATATGCAGAGGACACTACCCTTATGGCAGAAAGTGAAGAGGAACTCAAAACCCTCTTGATGAAAGTGAAAGAGGAGAGTGAAAAAGTTGGCTTAAAGCTCAACATTCAGAAAACGAAGATCATGGCATCCGGTCCCACCACTTCATGGGAAATAGATGGGGAAACAGTGGAAACAGTGTCAGACTTTATTTTGGGGGGCTCCAAAATCACTGCAGATGGTGATTGCAGCCATGAAATTTAAAGACGCTTATTCCTTGGAAGAAAAGTTATGACCAACCTAGACAGTATATTCCATAGCAGAGACATTACTTTGCCAACTAAGGTCCATCCAGTCAAGGCTATGGTTTTTCCTGTGGTCATGTATGGATGTGAGAGTTGGACTGTGAAGAAGGCTGAGCACCGAAGAATTGATGCGTTTGAACTGTGGTGTTGGAGAAGACTCTTGCGAGTCCCTTGGACTGCAAGGAGATCCAACCCGTCCATTCTGAAGGAGATCAGCCCTGGGATTTCTTTGGAAGGAATGATGCTAAAGCTGAAACTCCAATACTTTGGCCACCTCATGCGAAGAGCTGACTCACTGGAAAAGACTCTGATGCTGGGAGGGATTGGGGGCAGGAGGAGAAGGGGACGACAGAGGATGAGATGGCTGGATGGCATCACTGAATCAATGGACATGAGTCTGAGTGAAATCCGGGAGTTGGTGATGGACAGGGAGGCCTGGCGTGCTGCGATTCATAGGGTCGCAAAGAGTCGGACACGACTGAGCGACTGAACTGAACTGAACTGAGAGCTCCCTGAAAACTGCTGGTGGAAAGACAGAAAACAGTAATTGAGGTATCTTAACATTAAATACATATTTACTACATGACCCAAATTCTGACTCCTCAGAATTTACCCAAGAAGAATAAAAAATATTCACATAAAGATATGCTCACAAATGTTCACAGCAGCACTATTTGTAATAGCCAAAACCTGGAGGCAAACCAGAGGTCCACCAAACATAGATGGATAAACAACTACAGCAGCATATCCATTCTGTGGAATACTACTCAGCAATAAAAAAGGAACAAAGGATCAATACAACAACAGGTCATCTCAAAAAACATTGTATGAGTGTTAAGAAGTCAACAAAACATTACTACTGGGTTGGCCAAAAAGTTCATTAACATCTTACAGAAAAACTCAAACGAATTTTTGGCCAACCCAATAGTATATGACTTCCTTTATGTGGAACTCTGCTGCTGCTAAGTTGCTTCACTCGTGTCTGACTCTGTGCAACCCCAGAGACGGCAGCCCACCAGGCTCCCCCGTCCCTGGGCTTCTCCAGGCAAGAACACTGGAGTGGGTAGCCATTTCCTTCTCCAATGCATGAAAGTGAAAAGTGAAAGTGAAGCTGCTCAGTCGTGTCTGACTCTTAGTGGCCTCACAGAGTGCAGCCTACCAGGCTTCTCTGTCCAGGGGATTTTCCAGGCAAGAGTACTGGAGTGGGGTGCCACTGCCTTCTCCATATATGGAACTCTAGAAAAGGTAAAACCACAGCTGACAAGTGGTTGCCTTGGGGCCAAGGTGAGTGGGAAGATTCTGAGAGCAAAGGGGCACTAATAAGTGTATAACTGTGATGCCCATAATACAATCCATTTACAACTAATAATAGTAAAGTTCATCAAACTTTACATTTAAAATAAGTGGGTTTGGACTTCCCTGGTGACACAGTGACAGGAATCTGACTGCCAATGCAGGGGACATGGGTTCAATCCCTGGTCCAGGAGGATTTCACATGCCAGGGAGCAACTAAGCCCATGTACCACAACTAATGAGCCCACGCGCCACAACCAGGGAAGCCTGCTCACCTAGAGCCCGTGCTCCACAACAAGAGAAGCCACCACAGTGAGAAGCCCGCACACTACAAACAAGAGCAGCCCCTGTTCACCACAACCAGAGAAAGCCTGCACACAGCATCAAAGACCCAGCAAAGCCATAAGTAAATACATACATAACTAATTTAAAATGAGTGAGTTTTATCATATATAAATAAACCTTAACTTTAAAAAAATGGACATACTTTTACAAAGTCTACTTGATGAAGAAACAATTCGTATGTATCCACTCCAAATTTTATTCTTAATTTCACAGTTCAAAGATCCTAAAGAAGGTCCAAGAAATTAGATTAAGAACCACTGCTACATTCTGACCTATATACACATATAAAATATAAGCTCAAGTTTATAATAAGTCTAAATAATCAAACTAAATCTGTATTATCTTAGAAGCCAAGTATAATATTTAGACATTTTCCTTTGAAGTATTTTAGAATTTAATAAGATTAATTAGGTAATTAATACATAATTTCAGTTACCCAAAAATATCTGTTTAGGAAAAACTAATTCACCACAAATCGGATGTTTAAATGTTTACAAACATGCATACATGCCCCATCAAAAAAAAAAAAAAGACATCTAAAATCCACACTATCCAAAATTCTACATTAACAAGTATACTTCTCCAAGTGTATAAACCCTAAAAGCAAACATTCAAACCTGAAGGTTGCAAATAACTAAAAGAGATCTAAGAAGTTCTTAAAATCTTATGCAATATTTTGTGTGTATGCACTTAAGGGCACATTCTTGGAAAAAAAGACCCATGGCATTTGCTAGATTCCCAGAGGCCCAAGACACACAAAAAGTTAGAAAGAGTTTTTTAAATTACATAGTACTAAAAATGTATTATATATATGCATTTATGTTTATATGAACAAGAATGGTGTGGAAAGACATACCTTTTATTAACCTTGGTATTATTTATTTAGTTCTTTAATTACTTACCTAGTACTAAGCATGTATTTGTTTTTAATTCAGAAAACACTGAATAAAGAAAAAAATCAAGGGAAAAGATTTTAATGTATAGAAATCATTGCAATTTACTGCATGGAGTTGCACAAAGAACAAACTAATTTAATTTCCTTTTTTGACAGTGCTACTGAGTTGATGGAATGCTATGGACATAAGGTATGTCTTGATTTTAGTATGTTCTTTAGGGTATATTAAAAAAATATATGAACTGAATGAAGCATGGTTAAGTGGCTTTGAAAAAGGGAGAAAAAGAAAAAATCCACACACTATAAGCCTGAGCACCTGCTGACTTTAAATTCTAATCTCTTGCTGATACAGTTACTCTTCAACTCAATTCACAGATGTTGCTGCACACACATATACAAATTACCAGAAAATACCCCTATGTACATACTATCAAGGCGAAAGAGGTAACTCCTAGATATATAGACCAGTTTTCAACAAGCAGAGAGATCTGTTTAAGAGAAGTCTAACCTAAGCCAATTATAAATCAGTAAAATATCAATTCAAACTTTGCACAAACTTATCGTCATAAATCTTCCCTAGGAAAAGCAGCAGGTTTCCCACTGTCTTTGTAATACACATAAAAAGGATCTGTTGAAAGCCCAGTTTAAACGATTTGGGACCAAACTAGTTTCAAATTGTTAGAACTACACCATCGATCATTTTTAACCTTCCGTACAAAGCTGAGCTCATAAAGAATGCTCAGAAGTTGCAACCTGTGTTGTGCACCTAAACAGTGAATCCACTTGTTCAGCTTGATAAAAGAGTTCACTGACCAAGAAATGCTGACATTAAAATGGTTTACCATGAAACCTAATCATAAAAAGTAAATCTAGTGTTATTTAGTGATTACAATATTATTGAGATGCTGGTTATAGGAAGATGCTATTATACAGAATAGGTATAAAAGTTGCTAATTTATAACTGTGCTTCTCAAACTACAAGTGAAGAATTCATTTTCCTCCAGTCCACCACAGACCAAAATTTCAGTCAAAGAATAAAAATTACTTACTAGAAAGCAAAAAAAAATTTAACAGACATGAGAGAATACAAGCCCAGGGATCACAAGCCTGGCTACATAGCAATATTAAACTGCTGTCAAAGCTTCTAAAGACGGAGTCTCAATCCCACGCTTATCTCAGGCAGACCAGGGACAGACAGGTCAGGGACCACACCTCACACCTTCCAACAGCACTGGTTTACAGACCCTGTAACATTAGGCAGGTACAGTTCTCTCCCAACGTCAGGAGTGGAGCATTCAGGGTTTCTAACCAAACACTTCCTAATTTATGTCACTGATAATGAAGTCTCTCAAAATATAACAGCACCTCAACAGATGTGAGCTCTAAACTGTGTAGCTATCAAATCCATAGCTTTCCCCAACCCTTGGTTGCTACCAAAGCAGACAGGCTCCCGCTGGGGTTCTGACCACTACTATTAGTTTTGATTCTATTCCGAACATTGCATTTTTTAAGAAAGGCAAAAAAAAACAAAAAAAAAACTCATTTCAGCAGCAGAAGCTGACTTTGAATCACATGCTCTGTAAGACAGAGTTGAGACAGTGAATTATTGAGTAAGCCCAGCTGAAGCCCCAAAGTGGAAACCTTGATCTGCTGTCTTCCACTTATTGTCTAGTACACAATAACTCTAGAACTAATCTTTATTTTTGTCAGGAAAAAAAATAATGCTCAAGTGAGAGAGAAAACTTTAGTAAAAGCTTAAAACTTAATTCTTATAAGGACACACAAATGTCAGTTTCTGGTCTGTACAAACTGGAAACTCATACAGCATAGTTAAGCCTGAGCACTAGAATTCAAAATTAAGTTTGAGTGCCAGATCTGGGCCGTAGGCAGGTTATCATATCACTTATCTTATTACCTGGGCTTCCCTGATAGTCAGATGGTAAAGAATCTGCCTGCAATGCAGGAGACCTTGGTTGATTCCTGGGTTGGGAAGATCCCCTGGAGAAAGGAAAGGCTACCCACTCCAGTATTCTGGCCTAAAGAATCACATGGTATGGGGTCACAAAAAGTCGGACACAACTGAGCGACTTTCACTTTCATTTATCACCTCTCCTGTGAAGATAAATGAGTCATTCAGTACCTATCTCAGAGCATCCCTTGTTCCGCTGCTAAGTTGTGTCTGATTCTGAGACCCCATGAACTGCAGCCAGCCAGGCTTCCCTGTCCTTCACTATCTCCCAGAGTTCGTTCAAACTCATGTCCATTAAGTTGGTGATGCTATCCAATTATTTCATCCTCTGTTGCCCCCTTCTACTCCCACACTCAAGTCTTTCCCAGCATCAGGGTCTTTTCCAATGAGTCGGCTCTTCGCATCAGGTGACCAAAGTACTGGAGCTTCAGCTCCACCATCAGTCCTTCCAGTTAATATTCAGGGTTGATTTCCATTAGGATTAACTGGTTTGGTCTCCCTGTATCTTTATGAGGACCAAAAAAATCATTCAGCCAAAATACCTAGCACACTGTGCCTGCTGCTGCTGCTGCTGCTAAGTCACTTCAGTCGTGTCCGACTCTGTGCAACCCCATAGATGGCAGCCCACCAGGCTCCCCCGACCCTGGGATTCTCCAGGCAAGAACACTGGAGTGGGTTGCCATTTCCTTCTCCAGTGCATGAAAGTGAAACGTGAAAGTGAAGTCGCTCCGCCAATCCAGGGCTGCGGGTCGCTGTCCAAACTGCCTGCTAGCGGACCGGCCCATGGGACTGGCCAGGCCCTTCCCAGAAAGGCTCCTCCGTCCGATCCCCCATGGTGGGGTTCTTGGCCAGGCAAGAGTACTGGAGTGGGTTGCACTGTGCCTACTAAAGCTCAATAAATGCTAGCTACTATTACAACTACTATTATTACAATAAATGTTTCAACCAATCTCATTCATTCATCCAGTCATCTATCCCACAAATACTTAGTGAGTGACTGCTGCTACTGCTGCTAAGTCACTTCATTTGTGTCCGACTCTGTGGGACCCCATGGATGGCAGCCCACCAGGCTTCCCCGTCCCCGGGATTCTCCAGGCAAGAACACTGGAATGGATTGCCATTTCCTTCTCCAATGCGTGAAAGTGAAAAGTGAAAGTGAAGCCACTCAGTCGTGTCCGACTCAGCGACCCCATGGACTGCAGCCCACCAGGTCCCTGTCCATGGGATTTTCCAATATGACAAATATCCCCATGGTGCTTACACTTGTCTCCTCAGAATGTTTGGTCTATTCCTTAGAGATCTTTTTCAGCCTTATAAGAAACAAATATGACTTATTAAAAATCAGCCACCCGACACCAAACTTCCATTTTCTGTTAAGACTTATAACGCACTTGTACCTAGAGCTTTATTTTTTGTTGTTATTTAGTCATATCCAACTCTTTTGTGATCCCAAGGACTGTCGACTAAAAAGCTCCTCTGTCCAATGTACCTGGAACCATCTCTTATAATAATCAATACCACAGGGTTTCAGGACAAGATTTTTAAAAATCTGCATTAAAAAGTCAATGGTCTGATTAAACTGATTTATTTAAAATATTGCACGTATGTGTATGAACAGATGTTAAGTTTCTTTAAAAACATTATTATCCCCACTAAAAATACATACTAGATCCACTACTAGAGTTTCTTAAAAGTCTGAAACAAAAAAAGTCCAAACTGTTCCAATTGCTGGCCAGACAGAAGAGGTCAGACAGGATGCATGATTCTTAGCTGGCTTTATTCCAGTTGTATAGATTCTGGGAGGTAAGGTCCACAGCCTGAATTTCTCACATCAATCACCGTCAAAGAACAACTATTACAGTAAAAGAATTTAAGTCTCAGAGAAATCGTAATGCCACAGAATCTCCCCTTAGCATATTCGGTAAAGTCAATATCTAGACTTTCATTTAATTCTGGCTTCTCTCACTGACTGATCTGTGAACTTGGCAGATTTCTTATTTGGTTAAGCCTGGATCATTTTTTTCTAGCACTGAACAAAGAAGGTAGTTACTGCCAAAATGTAAATTCAAAAAGCAGAAAGCAGCATTAGTCTTAAATTTAACACATTTTATGGCTCAAGTGGGATGGGGTTTTATTTCATAAAGGGCTGAGTCAAATAATAAATAGGATTTAAATCACTGCTGTTAAGTTTTGATGTGAAAGAAATTCAAGTAACTTCAGTAAGGGAAAAAAAAGATATTTTGCTCCTGACATATGGGATTCGTTACAATACACTTAATCAATATCATTTCTATAATACTAGAGTTGAAAAAACATTTTGTAATTATTCTCCTGTATCAATGTTCATTGATGGCCCACAGTTTTAAAGTTAAATCAACTAATTACTATTGGGCAAAGGGGAAGAAAGACAATGCAACCTCAAGAAAGTCAACAGAACAGCTCTGCTCTCATCATAAAAACGAGTCATGAGAAAAGTACAATGATGCAACTAACATACAAATATATAATTTCAATTAAATGTTAACTGATAAGGATGTTTAACTTATAACAGTAAGTTTTTACTTTACCAACTCAATATATATAACTAATCAGCCAATTTCCCCACATATAGCTAACAGATAATGTTCCTAAGGTAAAAGGCTTAGATGGAACAAAATTTCCTCTCATACAAAACAAAAAAAATTTCAAAGTTCTCATAAGCAGTCTGCTTCCTAATACAGTTTAATTTTATTATATTCAGAAGCATGAACAACTGCTTAATCAGCAAGCCTTAAGGTGATTTTTAGGTGCTTCTATTACAGTTTATTTCTGCTTCCTTAACAGGATGCAATATTTGCTAAACTAGGTCCAGAAAGAAACATTAAAAAAGAGCAAATAGGATTTCCCTTAGGAAGAGGGTGGTTGAAAATAGAAATGAAAGTGACAATTTTTTTCACCACCTATTCTTTTTTGCCTTTTGATTTGTGAACCATGCATACCCAGCAAAATGGCTATTTAATGAAATAGGTTTAATATATTAAAAACACTTCAATTTTCCAGCATAAAAAGTATACCACAATAACCCCAGGAGGAGGTGGTTATTCATGCTTTTTATCCTCAAAAGGTCCTTCAGAACAAAACTGAAGATGATGCATTTCTGTACAAAATGTAAAAGAGGTTTTCTTCTATCCCAAAGGAAAAGATGCTGGTCTTGTTTTAAAGTGAAAGTCGCTCAGTCGTGTCCGACTCTTTGCGACCCGTGGACTATAGCCCACCAAGCTCCTCCATTCATGGGATTCTCCAGGCAAGAATACTGGAGTGGGTTGCCATTTCCCTCTCCAGGGGATCTTCCCGACCCAGGGATCGAACCCAGGTCTCCCACATTGCAGGCAGACGCTTTTAACCTCTGCACGGTTACTCTTAAACCAAACTTGAAAGCAGTATACCTACAAGTCCTTGTTTGAAGGCTGTGAACAGAAGATAAAGAGTATCTTCAAAGTCAAGCTATGAAGTTTTGATTTTATTTTGTGTAATGACTTTTTTCCAAAGGGCTTTTGCTACTAAGTAAGTGATCTTAACAGAATTCAAGGGAAACTCTAAGGGACAAAGATAACACCAGAAGACTGGGTGATCTGGGCATACATGTGAGTGTTATCATTATCAGACAGGAAATATTTACCAAACTGCTGAATCACACTGTAACAAGCATACTAACGGGCATATTTAATTTTAAAAAGAAAGATTAAGAAATCATAACTTTCAGTTGGCAGTGGTACCAAGCAACAGCACTTGATACTGTGTAAGTGGGAAAGCACACTGAACTACACAACTATTTGAGAGAGCAGTTTGGCAACATGCTTAATGTGCTTAAAAACATGCACAACCTTCTTTAACTCATTAACTTCAAAAATATTATTTTTATAGGTATTTTATCCAATTTATTAAAGCATTGGAAAAACAGAAATATTAAATTACAAACTCTTAATGGTGTAATAACCCTCAAGTCATGAGCTTATAAACTAACTACCTTTGTGTTTTTTATATTTCTCCAGATTTTTATGAATGTATGTTTTTGTTTTCTAAAACATCTAATGTTAGTAATTATTGCTATCCCATATATACAACAAACATCTGCTACTTATATGAAATGAAAACTAGTTGGAGACAAGGATAGAAGACAACAGTATTGAGAAAAAAAAAGTTTCATATTAATCATCAGGATACAATGAATATCTATAGCATTCAAGTACTTGAGAGAAAAATAAATCCTTAAATTTTTATGTCAAAGTACAGTCAATATTCAGACTCAAAGAGTGAAAAAGCTTTATACTTTTATTAAGTTAATACTCAGCTACCACTATTTCACTGAATTCATTTTTTTTTTTCTTGTATGCTTGGGCTTGGTACCAGAATCAATAAACTCCAGAATATGATGCTTGTATATACCAGTACCACTTTAGCCCTTTCAGTTTTGATGAAACAAGTAGTTTTCATCAAATAGATGGCTTTGTAAATTATATTGTACTTTGCTATCAAGTCTAATCTTTACAGGAGATAATCATTTTATAGAATGATCTTGTACAAACAGTAGTTTGCAGAGAAAAAATAAAGCTATTCTCTATTTTCCCATGTCGAGCCAAATGAAATAATATTCAAGTACCACAGTTTATTTTTTCTCTTTTATTTTCACTTTACACAGTTTAATTCATTGATTTTAATTGGAGTATCATTACTTTAAAATATTGTGATGGATTTTGTCATCCATCAACATGAATCGGCCATCTATAGGTATACATGATAAGTGAAAGTGAAGTCACTCAGTCGTGTCTGAGTCTTTGCGACCCCGTGGATTGTAGCCTACGAGGTTCCTCCATCCATGGAATTTTCCAAGCAAGAGTACTGGAGTGGGTTGCCATTTCCTTCTCCAGGGGATCTTCCCAATCCAGGGATGGAACCCGGGTCTCCCGCATTGCAAGCAGATGCTTTTACCATCTCCAATATGATATTTTACAACAAAATTATGAACTAATTACCCAGAAAAAAAGCAAATGCAACCAAGTTTTCATGTAAGTGCCAAAATCAGAAAGTTTTATCTAAAAGACTATCTGAAGTCAGCTTGGTAAGGTAAGAGAATCTGACCACAAAAAATAAGAACTGACAAACACGGTCTTCAAAGCCTAATGCTTTATAGAGGCTTTTCTTCCCAACACTGGGGCTAAAGGCCCAGAAAAGGGTTGCCAAGGCTGAAAATAGCTGAATAAACTTGTGAAATCCTGTACATTAAGATCAGAACTTCTAATCATAACAGAGTTGGCTGAAGCCAAAGGTGACAAGAGAGCAAAAGATAAGAAATCAGTAGTCTACAACAAATGCTAAAGGAACTTCTTTAGGTGGGAAACACTAGGGAAAAAAAAAAAAGACCTACAAAAACAAGCCCAAAACAATTAATAAAATCATAATAGGAATATGCTGCTGCTGCTAAGTCACTTCAGTCGTGTCCAACTCTGTGTGACCCCGTAGACGGCAGCCCACCAGGCTCCTCTGTCCCTGGGATTCTCCAGGCAAGAACACTGGAGTGGGTTGCCATTTCCTCCTCCAATGCATGCCTGCATGTTAAGTCGCTTCAGTCATGTCCGACTCTGTGTGACCCTATGGACAGCAGCCCACCAGGCTCCTCTGTCCACCAGGCTCCTGGAATTCTCCAGGGAACAGAACTGGAGTGGGTTGCCACTTCCTTCTCCAACAACAGGAATATACATAATGATAACTACCTTAAGTGTAAATGGGTTAAATGTTCCAACCAAAAGGCACAGGCTGGATGAATGGATGCAAAAACAAGACTCATATAAACGCTGTCTACAAGAGACCCACTTCAGGCCTAGAGACACATACAGACTGGAAGTAGGGGGATGGGAAAAGATAATTCATGCAAATGTAAATCAAAAGAACGCTGGAATAGCAACACTCATGTCAGACAAAACAGACTTTAAAACAAAGACTATTATAAGAGACAAGGAAAGACTCTATATGATGATAAAAAGATCAATCCAAAAAGATAAAACAACTATAAATATTGATGCACCCAACACAGGAGCACCTCAATACAAAAGACAAATGCTAGTAAGAGCCATAAAAGGGGAAATCAACAGTAACACCGTAACCCTGGGAGATTCTAACACTCCACTTACACCAAAGGATACAACTGCACTCATCTCACACACTAGCAAAGTAATGCTCAAAATCCTCCAAGCCAGGCTTCAACAGTACATGAACCGTGAACTTTCAGATATTCAAGCTAGATTTAGAAAAGGCAGAGGAACCAGAGATCAAATTGCCAACATTTGCTGGACCTTCGAAAAAGCAAGAGTCCCAGAAAAACATCTACTTCTGCTTTACAGACTATGCCAAAGCCTTTAACTATGTGGATCACAACAAACTGGGGGAAATTCTTAAAGAGATGGGAATACCAGATCACCTGACCTGTCCCCTGAGAAATCTGTATGCAAGTAAAAAAGCAACAGTTAGAACTGGACATAGAACAACAGACTGATTCCAAATTGGGAAAGAAGTACATCAAGGCTGTATATGGTCACCCTGCTTATTTAGCTTATATGCAGAGTACATCATGAGAAGCACTGGGCTGGATGAAGCACAAGCTGGAATCAAGATTGCTGGGAGAAATATCAATAACCTCAGTATGCAGATGACACCACCCTTGTGGCAGAAAGTGAAGAACTAAAGAGCCTCTTGATGAAAGTGAAAGAGGAGAGTGAAAAAGTTGGCTTAAAGCTCAACATTCAGAAAACGAAGATCATGGCATCCAGTCCCATCACTTCATGGCAAATAGATGGGGAGACAGTGAAAACAGTAACAGACTTTATTTTTTAGGGCTCCAAAATCACTGCAGATGGTGACTGCAGCCATGAAATTAAAAGATGCTTGCTCCTTGGAAGAAAAGCTATGACCAACCTAGACAGCATATTAAAAAGCAGAGACATTACTTTGCCAACAAAGGTCTGTCTAGTCAAAGCTATATGGTTTTTCCTGTAGTCAAGTATGGATGTGAGGGTTGGGACTATAAAGAAAGCTGAGCGCCGAAGAATTGATGTTTTTGAACTGTGGTGTTGGAAAAGACTCTAGAGAGTCCCCTGGACTGCAAGGAGATCCAACCAGTCAATCCTAAAGGAAATCAGTCCTGAATATTCATTGGAAGGACTGATGCTGAAGCTGAAACTTCAACAGTTTGGCCATCTGATGAGAAGAACTGACTCACTAGAAAAGACCCTGATGCTGGGAAAGACTGAAGGAGGGAGAAGGGGATGACAGAGGATGAGATGGTTGGATGGCATCATCGACTCAATGGACATGAGTTTGAGTAAGCTCCCGGAGTTAATGATGGACCAGGAAGCCAGGCGTGCTGCAGTCCATGGGGTCACAAAGAGTTGGACACGACTGAGTGACTGAACTGATACCAATGTATAGATTCTTCAGGAAGAAATAATAAGGAAACACAAGCTTTAAAAGACACATTAGACCAGATACACTTAATTGATATTTAGAGGACATTCCATCTGAAAGTAGCAAAACACACTTTCTTGTCAAGGGCACATGGAACATTCCCCAGGACAGATCCCATCTTGGGTCACAAATCAAGCCTCAGTAAATTTAAGAAAACTGAAATCATATCGGGCATCCTTTCTGACCACCCTGCTATGAGATTAGAAACCAATTACAGGGGAAAAAAGACCATAAAAAACACAAACACATGGAGGTTAAACAATATGCTACTAAATCCACTCCAGTATTCTTGTCTGGAGAATCCCATGGACAAAAGAGCCTGGCCAGCTATAGTCCATGGGGTCGCAAAGAGTCAGATGCAACGAAGCGACTAACACACACACACACACACACACACACACACACACACACACACACACACCCAGAGATCACTGAAGAAATCAAACAGGAAATGTGAAAAAGCCTAGAAACAAATGACCAAAAAAACACAACAAACCAAAACCTATGGGATGCAGCTAAAGCAGTTCCAAAAGGAAAGTTTATATAATAGCAATACAATTCTACCTCAAGAAACAAGAAAAGTCTCAAATAAACAATCTAACCTGACACCTAAAGCAACTAGAGAAAGAACAAATAAAACTTAAAGTTAGGAGAATGAGAGAAACCATAAAGATCAGAGCAGAAATAGATGAAATAGAAACAAAGAAGACAACAGCAAAGATCAGTGAAACTAAAAGCTGGTTCTTTGAGAAGAGGACCAAAATTAATAAACCTTTAGTCAGACTCATCAAGAAAAAAAGGGAGAGGACTCAAATCAATAAAATTAGAAGTGAAAAGGATAAAGTTACGGCTGAAATACAAAGGATCATAAGAGACTAATACATGTGAACAACCTGGAAAATATGGACAAATTCTTAGAAAGGTACAACCTTCCAAGACCGAACCAAGAAGAAATATAAAATATGAGCAGATCAATCACAAGTAATAAAACTAAAACTGTGATTAAAATCTTCCAACAAACAAATGTCCAGGACCAGAAGACTTCACAGGCAAAGTCTATCAAATATTTAGAGAAGAGCTAACATCCATCCTTCTCAAACTCTTCCAAAAAACTGCAGAGGGGGAGGAACATTCCCAAGCTCATTCTAGGAGGCCACCATCACCTTGATACCAAAACCAGACAAAGATATCATAAAAAAAGAAAATTATAGGCCAAATATTATTGATAAACACAGACATGAAAATTCTCAACAAAACACTAGAAAACAGAATCCAACAACACATTAAAAGGATCATATACCATAATCAAGTGGAATTTATCCTAGGGATGTGAGCATTCTTCAATATATACAAATCAATCAATGTGATTCACCATATTAACAAACTGAAGAACAAAAACCATATGTTCATTTCAGCTGATGCATAAAAAGCTTTCAACAAAATTCAACACCCATTTAATGATAATAAAAAACTCTCCACAAGATAGGCATAGAGAGAACCTACCTCAACATAAATAAAGGCTATATATTATATTACAAACCCAGAGCAAACATCATCCTCAATGGTGAAAAACAAAGCATTCCTCTAAGATGAGGAACAAGACAAGGGTGCCAAATTCACTACTATTCAACGTAGTTTTGGAAATCTCAACCACAGCAATCAAAGACGAAAGGGAAATCAAAGGAATCCAAACCGGAAAAGAAGTAAAACTGTCACTGTTTGTAGATGACATGATAGTATACACGGAAAATTCTAAAATGCTACCACAAAACTACTGTAGCTAATGAATGAATTCAGTAAAGTTGCAGGATACAAAATTAATAAGCAGAAATCTCTTGCATTCCTATACTAACAATGAAAGATTGGAAACAGAAATTAAGGAAACAATTCCATTTGTCATTGCAACAAAAAGAACAAAATACCTAGGAAAAACCTATTTAAAGAGTCAAAAGATCTCTATGCAGAAAACTATTAAGATACTTATGAAAGAAATCAAAGATGACACAGACAAAGATATACCATCTTCTTGGACTGGAAGAACCATATTCTGAAAACGATTATACTACCCAAAGCAATCTACAGATTCAATGCAATCCCTATCAAACCACAATGGATTTTCCACAGAACTGGAACAAAAAATTTTACAATTTTTATGGAAACACAAAAGACGCCAAACAGCAAAATCATTCTGAGAAAGAAATGGAGCTGGAGGGATCAGGCTCCCTATACTACAAAGCTACAGTCATCATCACAGTGGTACTGGCACAAAAAAAGAGAAAGATCAGTGGAGCAGGCTAGAAAGCTCAGCCATAAAGCCACACACCTATGGTCACTTAATCTGTAACAAAGGAGGTAAGAATAGAAGAATGAAGAAAAGACAGTCTCAATAAGTGGTGGCTGGAAAACTGGACAGCTACATGTAAAAGAATGAAATTAGAACACTCCGAACACCATACACAAAAATAAACTTATAATAGATTAAAGATCTAAATGTAAGGCCAGACACTATAAAATTCTTTAAGGATAAAATAGGCAGAACACTGTTTGACATACATCACAGTAAGACCTTTTTTTGACCCACCTTCTAGTTATGAAAATTAAAAAAAAAAAAATACACAAATGGGACCTAATTAAACTTAAAAGTTTTTGCACTTAAAAGCAAAGGAACTGCACAGAGGAAAAAAAAAAAAAGCAAAGGAAACCATAAACAAGACAAAAAGAAACCCCTCAAAACGGGAAAAAAAACATTGCAAACAAAGGATTAATCTCCAAAATACACAAACAGCTCATGCAGCTCAATACAAAAGAAAACAAATAACCCAATCAAATGTTTAGATCTGAACAGAGATTTCACCAAAGACACAGAGATGGCAACAAACACATGAAAAGGTGTTCAATATCACTAATCACAGGTGAAATGCAAATCAAAAATATAATGAGCTATCACCTCACTCCAATCAGAATGGCCACAATCAAAAACTCTATGAACAATAAATGCCATCAAGGGTGTGGAGAAAAGTGAACCTTCTTACACTGTTGGTGGCAATGTAAACTGATACAGCCACTATGGAGAACTAAAAACAGAACTATCACATAACCCAGCAATCCCACTACTGGGCATATTATACCCAGAGAAAATAATAATTCAGAACAGACATTTAAGAAGACGACACATAAACCCCAACGTTCACTGCAGCACTATTTCCAACAACCAGGACAAATGCAACATAGCTGTCCACTGACAGATGGATAAAGATGCTATGGTAGATATATACAATGAAATATTACTCAGCCATAAAAAGGAATGGATGTGACTCAGCTGAACTGAGGTGGATGAACCTAAAGTCTGTTATACAGAATGCTTCATATTACAATATGTAAAACAAATAGCTACTGGAAAAAACTGCTGTGTAACACAGTAAGTTCAACCTGATGCTCTGTGACAACCTAGGGGGTCAGATGGCTGGGGGCTGGTAGGTGCTGGGAGAGAGGTTCAAGAGGGAGAGGACGTATGTATACTTCTGGCTGATTCACAGTGTTGTATGGCAAAAACCAATACAACACTTAAAGCAATTATCCTACAATTAAAACTAATTTTTAAAAAATTATTAAAAAAAAAAATACAAGCACCCCACTGTCTATTGCAGCACTGTTTACAACAGTCAGGACACAGAAGCAACCTAAACATCCATCAAGAGGAATGGATAAAGAAAATGCGGCACATAAATGCAGTGGAATGTCAGTGATAAAAAGAAACGAAACTGGGTCACTTGCCAAGAAGCAGATGAACCTAGAGACTGTCATACGAGCAGAGTCAGAGAGAAAAAAACAAATATTATATATTAACACATATATGTGGGACCTAGAAAAGTAGTATAGATGATCTTAGTTGCAAAGCAGACACAGACATACAGATGTAGAGAAAAAACTTATTAATAACAAAGGAGAAGAGGGGGTGGGATGAATTGGGAGATCAGGACTGACATATATACACTTGCGCTTTGTGTTTAGTTCCTCAGTTATGTCCAACTCTTTACAATCCCACGGGCTACAGCCCACCAGGGTGCTCTGCACCAAGGAGTTTTCCAGCCAAGAATACTGCAGTGGCATGCCATTTCCTATTCCAGGGGATCTTCCCAACCCAGAGACTGAGGTGGGATTCTTAACCACTAGCACCACCTGAGAAGCCCATATATACACTAGAATATATAAAAGAGACAGCCAATGAGAATCCACTGAATAGCACAGGGAACTCTACTAGGGCTCCATGATGACCTAAATGGAAAAGAAATCTAAAAAAGAGGGGACACGTGTATGTATACATATGGCTGATTCTATGCAATACAGGAGAAACTGACACAGTGGTGTAAAGCAACTATACTCCAAAAAAAAAAAAAAATCCACTGCAGCACTACTGACAACAGCCAAGACAGAGAAGCAACCTTTTAAAAAGGCAATGGATTTCACAAGCTCTCTGACCTCAAGGGCAAGAAACTATGGCCAGGATGTCTGCAGATCATCCAAGTCTTGAAAGCAACCTGAGATGAAAAAGTCAGATGCACTTAGGTTTGCCTACATGAGGCAGGTAACTTCACTTAGGGATACCTGCTAGTACTGAAAGAGGAACTCCCCAAGACGGTAGGTGCCCAATATGCTGCTGGAGATCAGTGGAGAAATAACTCCAGAAAGAGAGAAGAGACGGAGCCAAAGCAAAATCAACACCTAGTTGTGGATGTGACTGGTGATAGAAGCAAGATCCGACGCCGTAAAGAGCAATATTGCACCGGAACCTGGAATGTTAGGTCCATGAATCAAGGCAAATTGGAAGTGGTCAAACAGGAGATGGCAAGAGTGAATGTTGACATTTTAGGAATCAGTGAACTAAAATGGACTGGAATGGGTGAATTCAACTCAGATGACCATTATATCTACTACTGTGGGCCAGAATCCCTTAGAAGAAATGGAGTAGCCATCACAGTCAAAAGAAGAGTCCAAAATGCAGTACTTGGATGCAACCTCAAAAACAACAGAATGCTCTCTGTTCATTTCCAAGGCAAACCATTCAATATCACAGTGATCGAAGTCTATGCCCTGACCAGTAATACTGAAGAAGCTGAAGTTGAACGGTTCTATGAAGACCTACAAGACCTTTTAGAACTAACACCCAAAAAAGGTGTCCTTTTCATTATAGGGGACTGGAATGCAAAAGTAGGAAGTCAAGAAACACCTGGAGTAATGGGCAAATTTGGCCTTGGAGTACAGAATGAAGCAGGTCAAAGGTTAACTGAGTTTTGCAAAGAGAATGCACTGGTCATAGCAAACACTCTTCCAACAACACAAGAGAAGACTCTACACATGGACATCACCAGATGGTAGATACCAAAAACAAGATTGACTATATTCTTTGCAGCCAGAGGGAGAAGCTCTATACAGTCAGCAAAAACAAGACCAGGAGCTGACTGTGGCTCAGATCATGAACTCCTTATTGCCAAATTCAGACTTAAATTGAAGAAAGTAGGGAAAACCGCTAGACCATTCAGATATGACCTACATAAAATCCCTTACCATTATACAGTGGGAATGACAAATAGATTCAAGGGATTAGATCTGATAGAGTGCACGAAGAACTATGGATGGAGGTTCATAACACTGTACAGGAGGCAGGGATCAAGACCACCCCCATGGAAAAGGACTGCAAAAAGGCAAAATGGTTGTCTCACGAGGCCTTACAAATAGCTGAGTAAAGAGAAGCTAAAGGCAAAGGAAAGACATACCCATTTGAATGCAGAGTTCCAAAGAATAACAAAGAGAGGTAAGAAAGCCTTCCTCGATGGTCAGTGAAAAGAAACAGAGGAAAACAATAGAATGTGAAAAACTAGAGATCTCTTCAAGAAAATTAGAGATACCAAGGGAACATTTCATGCAAAGATGAGAACAATAAAGGACAGAAATGGTATGGACCTAACAGAAACAGAAGATATTAAGAGGAAGAGGCAAGAATACACAGAAGAACTGTACAAAAAAGATCTTCACAACCCAGGTAAACACGATGGTGTGATCACTCACCTAGAGCCAGACATCCTGGAATGCGAAGCCAAGTGGGCCTTAGAAAGCATCACTATGAACAAAGCTAGTGGAGGTGATGGAATTCCAGTTGAGCAATTTCAAATCGTAAAAGATGATGCTGTGAAAGTGCTGCACTCAATATGCCAGCAAATTTGGAAAACTCAGCAGTGGCCACAGGACTGGAAAAGGTCAGTTTTCATTCCAATCCCAAAGAAAAGCAATACCAAAGAAAGTTCAAACAACCACACAACTGTACTCATCTCTTACACAAGCAAAGTAATGCTCAAAATTCTCCAAGCCAAGCTTCAACAGTACACGAACCAAGAACTTTCAGATGTTCAAGCTGGATTTACAAAAGGCAAAGGAATCAGAGATGTAATTGCCAACATCCACTGGATCATCGAAAAAGCAAGAGAGTTCCAGAAAAACATTTATTTCTGCTTTATTGACTATGCCAAAGCCTTTGACTGTGTGGATCACAACAAACTGTGGGAAATTCTTAAAGAGATGGGAATACCAGACCACCTAACCTGCCTCTTGAGAAATCTGTATGCAGGTTAAGAAGCAACATGGAACAACATGGAAGAACCGACTGGTTCCAAATTGGGAAAGGAGTACGTCAAGGCTGCATATTGGCACCCTGCTTATCTAACTTAGATGCAGAGTACATCACACAAAATGCTGGGCAGGATGAAGTACAAACTGGAATCAGGACTGCCGGGAGAAATATCAATAACCTCAGTATGCAGATGACACCACCCATATGGAGAGATACAAATGTATAGAACAGACTTTTGGATTCTGTGGGAGAGGGAGAGGGTGGGATGATTTGGGAGAATGGCATTGAAACATGTATACTATCATGTAAGAAATGAATTGCCAGTCTAGGTTCAATACAGGATACAGGATGCTTGGGGCTAGTGCACTGGGATGACCCAGAGAGATGATATGGGGAGGGTGGTGGGAGGGGGTTCAGGATTGGGAACTCATGTACACCCGTGGCGGATTCATGTCAATTTAAAAAAAAAAAAAAAAGAAAGAAAGTGAAGAAGAACTAAAGTGCCTCTTGATGAACGTGAAAGAGGAGAGTGAAAAAGTTGGCTTAAAATTCAACATTCAGAAAACTAAAATCTTGGCATCTGGTCCAATCACTTCATGGCAAATAGATGGGGAAAGCGGAAACAATGACAGACTTTATTTTGGGGGGGCTCCAAAATGGTGATTGCAGCCATGAAATTAAAAGACGCTTGGAAGAAAAGCTATGACCCACCTAGACAGCATATTAACAAGCAGAGACGTTACATTGACAACAAAGGTTAGTCTAGTCAAAGCTGTGGTTTTTCCAGTAGTCATGTATGGATGCAAGCATTGAATTATAAAGAAAGCTGAGCACTGAAGAATTGATGCTTTTGAACAACAGTGTTGGAGAAGACTCTTGAGAGTCCCTTTGACTACAAGGAGATCGAACCAGTACATAAAGGAAATCAGTTCTGAATATTCATTACAAGGACTGATGCTGAAGCTGAAACTCCAATACTTTGGCCACCTGATGTGAAGAACTGACTCACAGGAAAAGACCCTGATGCTGGGAAAGACTGAAGGCAGGAGGAGAAGGGGACAACAGAGGTTAAGATGGTTGGATGGCATCACCAACTCAATGGACATGGATTTGGGTGGACTCTGGGAGTTGGTGATGGACAGGGAATCCTGACGTGCTCCATGTAGTCCACGGGGTCGCAAAGAGTTGGACACGAAAGCTGAACTAGTACTCTTCCTGACTCTCCTTAATATACGTAGACCATTCATTAACAGCATATGATCACATGCCAAGATGAGTAACACAGTTGTCACCATAAAAATAAAAAGTTCAGAGAAAAGAAGAGATTGATGTGGCCTAGAGCAGCACTGCTCAAACATTAAAATGTTATAAATCACCTGAAACAACAGATCAAGAGAAATTCTGAGATACAGTGTTTCTGTCTTTCTAACAAGCTACCAGGCAAGGCCAATTCTGCTTGTCTTGCTGGTCCTTGGACCAGACCTGGAGCATAAAAAGTGTAATATACATAAGAAAGGTTAAGATTCAGACTGGTTTAGGGGGATCAAAGAGGGTTTTTACGTGAAAAGTCCAATAGGAAGAATTAGCTTGATCTTACCTAGGAATTAGGAGATCACCTGACTACAATGACAATTCACTCATCCATTCTATAAGGATATACTGAGTACCGACTGCACAACATACAATAAAAAACTGGCTGTCAAGTCTACTGGAATGGACAGTTAACCTCATTAAGAGATACCATTTCACACAAGGAAAGCAAGTCATCTCACTGTCCATTAACATGTAGAAGAGGAAAATTATGTTCTACTCATGCAATGAAATGCTAAGTAGTAATGATAATGAATGAATTAGAGCTCCTCACTCTAGAACAGAATAATCTCAAGATCATGGTATGAGATACATATATATGTGATTCAAGACACAGGTGAACATGCACTATGATTTAACTAACACTTCCTACTTTTTATTAATATAAACACGCCAAAGTAAACAAATCGTTTGGGAATACTCTGTGTGGTACAGCTATAAAGAAAACCAAGAAATTATTGAAACAAAGCTCACAAGAGTGATTACAGGTACAAAAAAGGGATGGGAGAAAAGGATGAAATGGAAAGGACTTCAAAGAGACTAAAAATTCTATTTCTCAAGTTAAAAGGCAGGTAAATGGATATTTATTCTGTGGTTACTTAAATTATGTATTAAAGACATTATTTTACACGTATATCCTGTTGTTTTACAGTTCTTTGCTAATGTTATCAATCATCTTTTTAAAAACTAAATCAAGAAACTGGTGATGGCAGATTCTAGTAGCACTGAGTTGAAGAAGGAATGGAAGACCACAAATACAGATGAATTGTTTAACCACTGACATCAAAGGAAAGAAGTGGGGACTAAGAACCAACACAAATGAAAGTCGTTCAGTCGTGTCCAACTCTTTGCAACCTGATGGACTATGGAATTCTCCAAGCCAGAATACTGGAGTGGGCATACTTTCCCTTCTCCAGGCAATCTCCCCAACCAAGGGATCGAACCCAGGTCTTCTACATTGCAGGAAGATTCTTTACCCGCTAAGCCACAATGGAAGCCCAAAAATACTGGAGTGGGTAGCCTATCTGTTCTCCAGCGGATCTTCGCAACCCAGGAATTGAACCAGGGTCTCCTGAATTGCAGTGGATTCTTTATCAACTGACCTATCAGGGAAGCCCAAGAATGAACGCCAAGTGCCAAGTAAAAAGAGACAGGGTTGGACATTTTAATATGGAAAAGTCTGACAATCACCATGTGTTAAGAGAAAGGTAAAATTAAAGATTGATGAAACAAAACTAAAGGTTCGAAAAGAGAGGCTCAAGAAGAAAAGGAAATCTGGCCCCGGCTATCACCAAGGTGCCAGAAACAAATGTGATTAAACATCAGACTAAGCAAATCAGTCCTGTGTGGCTGGAATGAGCCATTCCTACGAAGCATGGAAACAGTGGCAAGTTAACCTGAACACAAATGCCAAGGACATCTTGGTCAGCCTTGAACTCATTGCAAAGGCACTAAAAACATTTCAAGAGAGAAGTTAACCATGTCTGAACTTTCACATTAAAGTGCATGTTTTAATAAAAGTATGAAGGATGGACTGAAGCAGGCTAAGAGAACAATTCAAGATGCTATGAAAATAATCTACAGAAAAAGGTATCAGAACGTGAAATGGAAGTACTACAAAAGGAAACTAAAATACTTCGTCAATTTATCCTATCTCAATTAACTGATTCAGTTTTGGAATGTAACAGATGAAAAGTCATAATACCTGTCTGCCCTCAGTAGTTTGCATTCTACTGGGAGAGAAAAACAAGAAAACAAACCAGACAACTGCAAGTAGTGGAAAATGCTATGAAGGAAATGAAGGTGATGTAAGGGAGAGTAACGGGAAGGAAGCTATGTTTTACACGGTAGTTAGGCAAGGCCTCTCTTGAGATGCTGACACTTAAGCCAATACCTTAGAGGCTCAAAAAAAGCCACGGAGTAGGAAGATATATTTCAGACAGTATTTCAGGCTGAGAAAATAAAACACTGAAAGCTGTGACTGAGGCCTAGGAGAAAGTATGAGGTGAGTCTGAAGAAAGAGACAATAATAGCAGGGCCTTGAAGACTGAGTAAGAATTCTACATTTTATTTTAAGTGAATGTGGTCAGTGGAATCTAGAAGAAAAGCAAAGGAAATCTGATGTATTTTGGACGTAGAACCAACAGAATTTGCTCAGAGGCTGGACGCCAAGAGTAAAATAAGAACAAGCATACATTAATGCTCAGGTTTTGACTTTTCAAACAGGTAAATAGCAGTTCTATTTACTATGATAAGAAAGAGTGAGGTAAGATCGATGGATGGGAGAGAAGCAGGGCAAGGGTCAAAAATTTTATTTTGGACACATTAAGTTTGAAGTTCCTATGAGATATCCTAACAGTGACAAGCAAGATGCATAAGAGTGGCATTCAAGAACGACGCCTGACAAGAAACATAAACCTACGAGTTATCAGAATACACATAATATTTAAAGTCTTGAAAAGACGGCCTTAAAGAAAGTCTACTACTATAACTTTTGCAAATGTAACAACAGCAGCTAAAAGTACATGTTAACACCTCTTACCATTTAACATACCAAGCACAAAGAGATTACCAATATGCCCGACGTCATTCAGCTCATTTTAGCGCTGGATTTCAAGCCAAGCCGTCTGACAGCAGAGCTACGCTTTCATCTGCTTTGTGAAGCAGAGACCAGGTGGAAGGACGCCTAAACCCAAATCCCAAGGCACTCCAACATTCACAGAGAGGGAAAGAAGTCAACATAAGGTATTTATTCCAATAATGCGGTTTCACGTAACCGCTGAACCACAGGCTCAAAAGTGGCTACAAACTAATCTCCACTTGGAAAGTTACAGATGTCAGATCCCAACAGGGAAACAAAGTTTACTCTCCCCTTCCAAAAGCCCTATATCCTTCTCGACACCTCCGTCACCTACTTGCCTCCCACAATAGTCATTCTCCAAAAACCCTGTCCCAAGCATCTCAAAACAAGCCCCCCAAGAATCTGTCACACACACACACCCGAGCCCAGGTCCACTTTCTGAGTCCTCAATTCCCTGATGAGACGGCAGAGAAGGTAGCCGCGTCTTCCGAACATAAAGTGAAGATAAAGGAAGAAGGTTTTACGGGAAAACCTTGGCCCAGCTTCAGCAAGCCCAGAGGGGAGACTGCCGGAAAGCACGCCTGGCAAGACCCGGCTGGGAACTGAGCTCCCCACGTGGGCTGGGAAAAAAGCAACCCCACTCACCAAGCCATCTATCTGCACTTGCTTCACGGCTGAATCTCCGGATCCTCCTTTGCCTTTGCCTTTGCCTGCAGCGCCGGTGGTAGAGCTGGAAGAGGTGGCCGATGAGCCGGTGCCTTCCTTGCGGGACGCCATCTTTCCAGCCGGACAGGGAAAGAGAAACCTGAGTTGCCGGAAGCGGAAGTAAAGTTTCACTTGACGTCAGGCGCAGTCTGGCGTTCGATGGGCGGAGCTGTTAGGAAAGGCCGGCGGGGGAGGCTCCGCCTCCCTTCTCTTTTCCAGCGTTCCTTCGGCAGGGAAACGCCTTGCGCATGTGCATTGTGCTTGGGGGGGGGGGGGCGGGGTGCTTCTTTCGTATAGAAAGCTTTAAGAAAGGCAAAAAGAAATTTTTGAAAGTGTTTTTCCCTTTATGTTTAACCGATATGCACTAGGTAGTGAATTGCTTTATAGCTAGCATTTATGTAGCGCGTCATTCGTATAAAATGCTTTCACTTCTAATTTTTTAAATTAATCGGTAGTCCCAATGTGACAAAATATGAAGAGCTGTACTTACTTCAGTAGCATATTTGGCAATTGAGACATGATTTGTCAAACATCATTCTGTTCATTAATGGCGAGCTTATATTGAAGGGTTTTTTTTTTTTTATTTCTTTCCAATTTTTGTCCTTGGCAATATCTAAGATTTTCCAGTCATGTATGTTAATCACACTACATGTGAAACTGATTGGTGTCATTTCAGGGGGACTCTGAAGAGCTCCAGTGCTATAGTCCTTTATGTCTCAGTGCACAGAAGAATTCAACAAGAGCAAAGCGGTAGATAAACAGTGATTCATTAGAATAGAACGCTTGTGAGACTTACAAGCAGGTGGGCAAGAAATGCCATGCCCCAAGAACTAGTTGGCTACAGCTTTATAATCAAAGGAAAAGGGGGAAAGAGGAGAAGACCTCCTTTGTCTTTCTTGAGTAGACATCATGTTTTCATCATTAGCTCCTCCAGACTGAGCAGGGGAGTTTTCTTGTCCCCGTGTGGTCAAGCTAGGTCCACAAATTACTGTTTTTTACGCATGCAGAGAGCATTTCGGAGGGATCACCGGGCAGGATGTGGGTCTTTTGCTACCATTGTTTTATTGTTTGTTGGTGTGTCCCTTGCTTCTCTTGCACGGTTTTGTTGCTAAGCAACCCTGCTTGGTTTTGTGGTGAGGCAAACCTGCTTTCTCAAGTAATCATTAACTTACAGGGGTCTCCCATGTTTTCTACTTATAGAAAATCCCTTGTGGGATTAACTAATTAGTCACCTATTTTATCCTGTCATTCTGTCCCTATCACTGGGTTCTTGTAATCTAACCCTAACTGGAAATGACCTAGAAGTGATAGGGACAGAATGTGTGCATGTGTTCTAAATTGCTTTAGTCCTATTGAACTCTGCAACCTTGTGGGCTGTAGCCTCAGGCTCCTCTGTCCATGAGATTCTCCAGGTAGCAATACTGGAGTGGGTTGCCATGCCCTCCTCCAGGGGATCTTCCTAACCCAGGGATCCAACCCACATCTCTTATATCTCCTGCATTGGCAGGCAGGTTCTTTATAGCTAGCGCCACATGGGAAGCTCAGGGACAGAATGTGAAAGTGAAAGTCGCTCAGACATGTCCAACTGTTTGTGAACCCATGGAGTAGATAGTTCATGGAATTCTCCAGACCAGGATACTGGAGTAGGTAGCCTTTCCCTTCTCCAGGGGATCTCCCCAACCCAGGGATCGAACCCAGGTCTTACACACTGCAGGGGGATTCTCTACCAGTTAAGTCACCAGGGAAGCCCAAGAATACTAGAGTGGGTAACCTATCCCTTCTTCAGCAGATCTTCCGAACCCAGGAATTGAACTGGGGTCTCCTACATCTCACGTGGATTCTTTACCAGCTGACCTACCAGGGAAGCCCAATAAGATGATCAAATAGTTAGCTTAGAAACCCCATTAAGGAGTTGTAGATAGAGAGGGAACTTTAGGGGGATTTGGGAGACCACAGTAAGACTAATGATTGCTCAAGAAAATAATGGGAAACTTCTGAAACAATGTGGGCCTACTTGAATCATAAAGCAAAGCAAGTCACTTAGCATCAAAGTCAGATTGGCTTGCTTAACGATAAAAACAAGCTAACCTGATGGCAACGAAGCCATGCAACAAAAACAGGAGACATGCCCCAAAACAATAAAACAGTGGTGCCATGAGACCTGCATCCTGCCCAGTAAGCTAAGGGAATTAATAACCCCCAAAACATGCTCTTTGGCCCCGAAGACATGTTCTTTGTGCCATTTCGCCCAAATAATAAAACAATTGTAGAAAATAACTACAATCTGCCCAGTGCTATCAAGTTAATGATTTCCAAAACAGGATCTGCACACACACACACACAAAATCATTTATGGGAAGATGACTTCTTAAAATGAAAGTCACCATTGTACTGAAACCTGAAAATATGTTTCCAAAGTGCTATGATAGTCCTGGCTTGACCGTATGGGGAAGGACAAATAAACTTCCCTGCCCTACCGGGGGAGGAACTGATATCGAAACATGAAGCCTACTCAAGAAAAACAAAGATATTCTCCTCCTCTTTCTTCCTCTGATTATAAAAATGTAACCCACTGAGCAGTCAGGGCAGTGCAACATTTGCCTGCATGCTTGTGAAACTTACAAGCATCCTATTCAAATAAATCACCTCTTATATATCACATTGCTTCTTGATAAATTCCTTTCTGCGTTGAGACATAAAGGACTGTGAGACTGGAGCTCTTCTGGAGCCCTGACGCCTAACGGTTTCAGAAGGAATGACATGTCCTTCACTTGAATGCCTAATTTTAATTAAATTTTTAAATTTAAGAACAGGAGCATGTTCAGCCCTTGTACATCTTCATTCCCTTATCTTTACTCTGTATCTCAATTCTCCTCCTGCAATGCCGATGATTCCTGAATTTATATTTACCCAGACCTCTCCACTGAACTCCACAATGGCATGTCTGTCTATTCAACCTCTTCACTTAAATGTCCCACAAGCACCTGCTCCAACTTAACCTTTCAAAAATTGAGCTCCAAATACCTCCCCCTCTTGAAAAAAATGTTTTTCCTCAATCTTCCCCAGTCATTAGATGGCAGTTCTTTTCTTAAGAACAAAGCTTTTGGGGCATCGTTGACTCCTCTGTATCCTTCACACTCAACCAGTGATTCATTGGAAGCTTCTGTAAACTCCATGTTAAAAATATATTCAAGGGCTTCCTGGGTGGTCCAGTGGTTAAGAGTCCACCTTGCAATGCAAGGGACGCTGGCTCCATCCCTGATCCAGGAAGACCCCACATGCTGCAGGACAACTAAGCCTGTGTGCCACAACTATTGAACCTGTGCTCTGGAGCCCGGGAGTTGAAACTACTGAAGCCCAGGTGCCCGAGAGCCCATGCTCCGTGATAAGGGAACCCACCGCAATGAGAAGCCCTCAAAGGGCAACTAGAGAGGAGCCTCTGCTCGCTGCAACTATAGAAAGCCCAGGCAGTAGTGAAGACTCAGCACAACCAAAAATTAATAAACAAATTGTTTTTTAAATGAAATAGTAGTCTTAAGCCTAAACATATCGGTAATTAGATTAATATAAATGTTCTGTATTAAAATACAACCATTGGAAGAATTTCAGGCTGGTTTTAGAAAAGGCAGAGGAACCAGAGATCAAACTGCCAACATTCACTGGATCATCGAAAAAACAAGAGAGTTCCAAAAAAACATCTATTTTTGCTTTATTGACTATGCCAAAGCCTTTGACTGTGTGGATCACAATAAACTGTGGAAAATTCTGAAAGAGATGAGAATACCAGACCACCTGACCTGCCTCTTGAGAAACCTATATGCAGGTCAGGAAGCAACAGTTAGAACTGGACATGGAACAACAGACTGGTTCCAAATAGGAAAAGGAAAACGTCAAGGCTGTATATTGTCACCCTGCTTATTTAATTTATATGCAGAGTACATCAAGAGAAATGCTGGGCTGGATGAAGCACAAGCTGGAATCAAGATTGCCAAGAGAAATATCAATAGCCTCGGTATGCAGATGACACCACCCTTATGGCAGAAAGTGAAGAAGAACTTAAAAGCTTCTTGATGGAAGTGAAAGAGGAGAGTGAAAAAGTTGGCTTAAAGCTCAACATTCAGAAAACTAAGATCATAGCATCCAGTCCCATCAGTTCAGTTCAGTTCAGTTCAGTCGCTGAGTCATCTCCGACTCTTTTCGACCCCATGAATCACAGCACACCAGGCCTTCCTGTCCATCATCAACTCCTGGACTTCACTCAAACTTGTATCCATCAAGTCAGTGATGCCATCCAGCCATCTCATCCTCTGTCATCCCCTTCTCCTCCTGCCCTCAATCCCTCCCAGCATCAAAGTCTTTTCCAATGAGTCAACTCTTTGCATCAGGTGGCCAGAGTATTAGAGTTTCAGCTTCAGCATCAGTCTTTCCAATGAACACCCAGGACTGATCTCTTTTAGGATAGACTGGTTGGATCTCCTTGCAGTCCAAGGGGCTCTCAAGAGTCTTCTCCAACACCACAGTTCAAAAGCATCAATTCTTCGGTGCTCAGCTTTCTTCACAAGTCCAACTCTCACATCCATAATAACCATTGGAAAAACCATTGCCTTGACTAGAAGAACCTTTGTTGGCAAAGTAATATCTCTGCTTTGGCAAATAGATAGGGAAACAGTGGCTGACTTTATTTTCTTGGGCTCCAAAATCACTGCAGATGGTGATTACAGCCATGAAATTAAAAGGTGCCTACTCCTTAGAAGGAAAGTAATGACCAACCTAGACAGCATATTAAAAAGCAGAGACATTACTTTGTCCACAAAGGTCCATCTAGTCAATGCTATGGTTTTTCCAGTGGTCATGTATGGATGTGAGAGCTGGACTATAAAGAAAGCTGAGCGCCGAAGAATTGATGCTTTTGAACTGTGGTGTTGGGGAAGACTCTTGAGAGTCCTTTGGACTGCAAGGAGATCCAACCAGTCCATCCTAAAGGAGATCAGTCCTGGGTGTTCATTGGAAGGACTGATGTTGAAGCTGAAACACCAATACTTTGGCCACCTGCTGCAAAGAGCTGACTTATTTGAACAGAAAGACCCTGATGTTGGCAAAAGATTGAAGGCAGGAAGAGAAGGAAACAACAGAGGATGAGATTGTTAGATGGCATTACAAACTCAATGGACATGAGTTTGGGTAAACTCCAGGAGTTGGTGATGGACAGGGAGGCCTGGCATGCTGCAGTTCATGGGGTCGCAAAGAGTTGGACTCAACTGAGCAACTGAACTGAACTGAATTGGAAGAATGGATAAAAACACTGATAGAATGGGACTTCCCTGGTGGCACGGTGGATGGAGTCCACCTACCAGTGCAGGAGCTACTGGTTCAATCCCTGGTCCAGGTAGATACCATATGCCTCAGGACAACTAAGCCCGTGCACCACAACTGCTGAAGCCAGCGGGCCCTAGAGCTCATGCTCCCCAACAAAAGAAGCTACTGCAATGAGAAGCCCATGCACCACAATGAAGAGTAGCCTCCGATCGCCACAACTAGAGAAAGCCCTTGCAAAGCAATAAAGACCCAGAGCAGCCAAATATAAATAAGAAAAATTGCTTTGATAAAAACAACCTAATAGGCTGTCTAAAAGAAACTCATATAATGATATAAGCACATTGACAGTAAAATGATGGAAAAATATATCAGTTATCAAAAGAAAGCAGAACTGGCTGTATTAATATCAGACAAAGAGAATTCTGAGCTAAGATAATCAGCAAAGATGGAGGAAAATATATAATGATAAAATGGTCAATCACCAAAAACACAGCAATTCTAAATGTGTATGTTCTAGCAACAAAGCTGAACTTACTGTGTTGAGAAAAAACTCATAGAGCTCAAAGAATAGACACATTCACAGTCATAGTTAGAGATGTCAACTCTCCTTTCTTAACAATTGATAGAACAACTACAGAGGAAATCAGCAAGGATATAAAGGAATTCAGCAACATCATCAATCAAAGGATCCAATCAACATTTATAAAACATTCCACTCAACAGCAACAGAATACACATTCTTGTCAGAACCCCATGGAACACAGAAATCATATCCTGAGTGAGGAACCAACCTCAACAAATTTAAAGAAATTAAAATTATTCAAAAAATCATTCAGAGCATGTTCATCAAGCAGAATGGATTCAAACTAGAAGTCAAAATACAAAGGTAACTGAAAATTTTCCAAATACTTGAAAAAATATACAAAATGCTTCTTTTAAAATTTATTTCTAATTGAAAGATAACTGCTTTATAATATTGTATACAACATGCTTTTAATAACGCATGGATCAAAGAGGAAGTCTTAAGGGAACTTTTAAAACACACTGAATTTATTCAGAGGAAGCTGAATGAATATGAAAAAATGTAAAATGTCAAAATTCATGGCACACGGTTACAACGGTACTGAGAGGAAAGTTTATAACTAAATGTATACATTATAAAAGATGATACATCCCAAATCAATAACCTAATCTTCCTCTTCAAAATCCTAAAACAAGCCTGCAACATGCATAAGAAATTGAACAACCCTAAACAAATGTGATCATCCAAAGAAGGTTGCTCACAGCCATTCAGTTGTACTTTAGCAGCCCTCCAAAAGGCAGTTTTGATGTTGTGGTTATTAACTTCACTATAGATATTCATATACTGGAAAAGACAAATTTACCCTATATTTCCAACAGTATGTTCTTCATTCTCGCTATCCAAGGAACTAAAATTTTCAGCAAAGTTCTATATTTGCTGGAAATATTTCAGATTTAGTCAGAGGTACAGAGAGAGGATGGCAAGGACCTTCCAAAGCAAGCTGTGGGCCCTGTCCACGGTTGATTACCACATGGGGACAGGAAGCAAAGGAGAGCCTGCCATACCTGAGTGAAAAAATGAAAAAATAAACAGTCTGACTGGGTCTGCTTTTGTGGCATGGTAACTCAACCCACTCAGAAAACACAGCCCAGTGAATGTCAGACTGTGACCAGTCCGTGCCTTAGACCCAGCATTAGAGCTGTTTCTAATACTCACAGTATTAGAGCTGTTTCCTCTCAGTTGGCTAAGACTCACCTAAATACCCTTCAATGCAATAAAATAGACGCCAAAGATGAGCCAAAGAATTTCTTAAAATGTCACTTTATTCCTACTCAGTATTAGGATGAGCCAAGGGTTTTTGTTTTTTTTTTTTTTTTTTGAATGTCAATTTATTCCTGTTAAGTTGTTGGCTTTTTCCAGCTCTCTATGGAAGGCAAGGTTCCTTTGGACATCTTGACAGTCTGAGTTGAGCAACGGCTTTTAGCCAACCTCTATAGGGTTGCCTAACTTAGCATCGGTTCCAGCCTCAGTATGAAGGAAGAGGGTAGAAAGTCCTCTGACCTTTCTATTTACTGTCCCTCTGGGAAGCAACTATATGCTCATGACATACAAGTGAAGGATGGTTCTTCTTTGGTAACCATTTGGAACAAAGAAACCACCATTTTTAATAAAAATTTCAGTGGAAGGCTGTAAGGGTGTATGCTTTTATCTCATCTGTGTAGATTATTTTCTAGGAAAGGAACAGAAAAAAAAATGTCCTTTTCTCTTGAAAAGGAGATACTGTTACAGGATGGTTACAAGTTCTCCCCAAACATCAGATTAGTCACTCCACTGTTCAGTTCAGTTCAGTCGCTCAGTCGTGTCCGACTCTTTGCGGCCCCATGAACCGCAGCACACCAGGCCCCCCTGTCCATCACCAACTCCTGGAGTCCACCCAAACCCATGTCCATTGAGTCGGAGATGCCGTCTAACCATCTCATCCTCTGTCGTCCCTTTCTCCTCCTGCCCTCAATCTTTCCCAACATCAGGGTCTTTCAAATGAGTCAGCTCCTTGCATCAGGTGGCCAAAGTATTGGAGTTTCAGCTTCAACATCAGTCCTTCCAATGAACACCCAGGACTGATCTCCTTTAGGATGGACTGGTTGGATCTCCTTGCAGTCCAAGGGACTCTCAAGAGTCTTCTCCAACACCACAGTTCAAAAATATCAATTCTTCGGTGCCCAATTTTCTTTATAGTCCAACTCTCACACCCATACATGACTATTGGAAAAACCAAAGCCTCTAGACGGACCTTTGTTGACAGAGTAATGTCTCTGCTTTTTACCCCTAACTCCATTGTTAGGGTGTCATCAGTAAGAGGATATAGAGAGAAGTAGGAAGTCTACTTTAACACTACTCAGTTATAAGGAAGGGATCGGAAACACGCTACTCTGAAAATGAGAGGGAAGGGCAAGAGTTGGCTCATCTCCTCCCCTCTAAAAGAACATATAGTGCCATCACAATTGACCAAAGCCTGGGGAACAAAAATCAGACATAAGCAAAGCCAGAAGAAACAACATACAAGTGAGGCAAAACTGAAGTTGTGAATTAAATTCACACACTCTTAAGAAGTTCACAAATATTTGCTTGATCAAAGAAAATCATTTGGCTTAAAATGCTAAACACTTTGCTTAATATTTAACTGGAATGGAAAAAGATGCCTTTGGGAGATACTTGAAAGCAGCTAGTAGCAACACTTACTTCTGCATTCCAGCCTCTTCACGATGGTATCTGGGATAAAACAAGAACATATACAGAACATCCTAAATGTCTTTAAGGTAAAGCATTATACAGGTAATATTATTTTTCCTTTAAAAATAGATTTTGTTGTCTAGATTTAACAAAGAGTCCATCAGTTAGTATAGCCCATCAGTTTGGGTTATGAGCAACTAAAAATAAATAAGTAAACAAAAAACAGTTTATTTTAAACAAGAAGGACATATGTATACCTATGGCTGGTTCATGCTGATGTTTGACAGAAAGCAACAAAATTCTGTAAAGCAATTATCCTTCAATTAAAAAATAAATTAATTAAAAAAGGAGGAAATGTATTCTGTCACACAATTAAATGTCTAGAGGTATCCACACTGCAAATGAACCAGCATGGAGACTCCAGCTCTACATTTTTATGAATCTCTTGTCTGTCTTCGGTCATGTTTTGGTTCTGTCCACACCCTGGCTGAAGCTCCAATACTCTGGCCACCTGATGGGAAGAGCCAACTCACTGGAAAAGACCCTGATGCTAGGAAAGATTGAAGGCAAGAGGAGAAGGGGATGACAGAGGGTCAGTTGTTTGGATAACATCACCAACTCAATGGACATGAGTTTGGGCAAACTCCAGGAGATAGTAGAGCACAGAGAAGCCTGGCGTGCTGCAGTCCATGGGGTCTCAAAGAGTCAGACACAACTTAGCGACTGAACAACACGAATTGGCTAGCTACCCCATAACCTCAAAATAGCTGCTAGTATCAAAGAACACAATACACTTCATTTTTATAATTCTTGTAAGAAAAAGAAAACCTATTCCCCAACTATGGGGGAAAGTCTTTCTCTTTAATCTGAGATCAATTTAAATCATATGCCTTTTTCTGTATACTTACGTGGAATGAGACTAAGGGAGGTTATACTTTGAAGAACCAAATGATTTGTTTGTTCAGTATTATGAAAAGTCACAATAGAGAGGGTAAGGAGAGAGCCAATGGAAAGAAAATAATACTATGAATTATATTACCTATGAATCAGCATGTAGGTATTTTCTATATGTTTGTTAAAATAATAATAGTTTTTTAAATGATATTTGATCTTCTCATCCCAGTATTTTGATGTATGACCTACCAACTAATATTAAAAGAAAATGAGTCCCATTGAAAACATTAGCACAGATTCTAAGAGTGACTTTTATTTGGTATAATATCATGTAATTAATACCTTGTGTTGGTGTAATTCAGTTATAAATACAAGACTTTGAAATAATATTCTACTGAATTATTGAAAACCTGTTTAATTTCTTGCCACTAGAAATTCAGTTTCTGCCCTGAAGTCTCCCTGCTGCTTAAAAATATATACTAAACCATGAGTGAAAGGGTTGTCTTCAAAATTTTGTTTAATATAAATCAATACTGTTTTTAGAAAATCCTTTAATGCCATATTTGACATAATTCTCAATTATTAAACTCCTTTAGGTAATAGTAATAATATTTGCTTACCTAGAGTAATTTTATAAGGATTCATTAATCTTCTAAAACTGCTTTGATAGGTTAAAAAAAAATGACCCCATACAGCATGAACTTCTCTGGCAGTTTCAGTTATGATTTCATTAAATTTCAAATGATGGTTTATTTATTATGCATATATCAAAGTAAAACATTTTGCACATTGCTACCACTTTTCAACTTTTTGCTTTTCTCTCCCAATGTGTATTTTTACTACTTTAATTAATACCACTGAACACTTTGATAGTGAAACTCCAGTGGAGAGCATTATTCAGATCTATTGTGAAATATTTAATTCCTTTTAACTTACCTCAGATGGCAGTATTTTTTTCTCTGTATAATTTCATTCAAATAAATTATTTAGCAAGCAAATTTGCTAGTCTAATTTTACAGCCACCTGACAACAGCCATCTGATAATCAATGGTAAATTATTTGCTAATCACTGTCTGGTTTAGAAATATCCTTGACAAAGAGCAATCCCTTGTGATTTTTTTTCTAAGACACAGTTTCTCCTTCATTATTTCAGGAAGAGGCCATGGTACTAGATAGGCCAACAGACAGAAATTTTGCTTGCTTCCTTTAATTGACAGCTGGGTGACACAAATATTTCCTTGATGTTTCTTGCCCAAGCAGCTAAGGGTCTTCATATTTAGCTAACTTTTCCAAACAGGAGATACATCTCACTGACACTCTTAGTTCAAATCAAATTGTTTATACTTTCAAAATAAACAAATGTCAAGATAGCTTCTGTAGAATGTCAAAAGATTTAGTTTATTTTATTTGAAAAAGTATTTTACGTTTACATCTACTTCTGCTTTATTGACTATGCCAAAGTCTTTGACTGTGTGGATCACAACAAACTGTGGAAAATTCTGAAAGAGATGGGAATACCAGACCACCTTATCTGCTTCCTGAGAAATCTGTATGCAGGTCAAGAAGCAACAGTTAGAACTGGATGTGGAACAACAGACTGGTTCCAAATAGGAAAAGGAGTATGTTAAGGCTATATACTGTCACCCTGCTTATTAACTTATATGCAGGGTACATCCTACAAAATGCCAGGCTGGATGAAGCACAAGCTGGAATCAAGACTGCTGGGAGAAATATCAATAACTTCAGATATGCAGATGACATCCCCCTTATGGCAGAAAGTGAAGAGAAACTAAAGAGCTTCTTAATGAAAACGAAAGAGAAGAGTGAAAAAGTTGGCTTAAAACTCAACATTCAGAAAACTAAGATCACGGCATCCAGTCCCATCACTTCATGGCAAATAGATGGGAAAACAGTGAAAACAGTGACAGAGTTTATTTTTTAGGACTCCAGAATCACTGTAGATGGTGACTGCAGCCATGAAATTAAAAGATGCTTGCTGCTGGGAAGAAAAGTTATGACCAACCTAGACAGCTTATTAAAAAGCAGAGAACTTTGCCAACAAAGTTCCATCTAGTCAGAGCTATGGTTTTTCCGGTAGTCATGTACAGATGTGAGAGTTGGACCATAAAGAAAGCTGAGCATCAAAGAGTTGATGCTTTTGAACTGTGGTGTTGAAGAAGACTCCTGAGAGTCCCTTGGACAGCGAGGAGATCCAGCCAGTCCATCCTAAAGGAAATCAGTCCTGAATATTCACTGGAAGGACTGATGCTGAAGCTGAAACTCCAAGACTTTGGCCACCTGATTTAAAGAACTGACTCACTAGAAAAGACCCTGATGCTGGGAAAAATTGAAGGCAGGAGGAGAAGGGGACGACAGAGGATGAGATGGTTGGATGGCATCACCAACTCGATGGACGGGAGTTTGAGCTAGTTCCAGGAGTTGGTGATGGACAGGGAAGCCTGGTGTGCTGTAGTCCATTGGATCACAAAGTCAAAAATGACTTAGCAACTGGACTGAAGTGATTTTACGTTTCAAAAAAATAACAACTTTTTTACTAGGATTTTGAAACTGTTCAAAGAAAGCGTAATTATATTGGCAAAAACTAACCAACATCAAAGTTTCATCAAAGACATCTGCCAAGATAAAATTCTCTAATTCTGGCAAATAGTTTTAACTTGGGCTTCTGTGATGGCTCAGCAGTAAAAGAACCAGCCTGTGATGCAGGAGATGGGAGTTTGATCCCCAGAAAAAGGAAATGGCAACCCACTCCAGTATTCTTGCCTAGGATATATCATGGACAGAGGAGCCTGGTGGGCTACAGTCAATGGAATCATAGCAGTCAAACACAACTTAGTGACTAAACAACAGCTACAACAAACAACAGCATACTTTCATGCCCTTACAACCGGAGCAGGCAATGGCACCCCACTCCAGCACTCTTTTGCCTGGAAAATCCCATGGATGGAGGAACCTGGCAGGCTTCAGTCCATGGGGTTGCTTAAAGTAGGACACAACTGAGCGACTTCACTTTCACTTTTCACTTTCATGCATTGGAGAAGGAAATGGCAATCTACTCCAGTGTTCTTTACTGGAGGATCCCAGGGACAGAAGAGCTTGGTGGGCTACAGTCTAGGGGGTGGCAAAGAGTCTATTCCGACTGAGGGACTGAGTTCACACACACAGTTTTAACTTGGTTTAACTAAGTTTAACTTAGTTTAACTAAGTTTTAACTTAGTCTGTCAATGTTTGGGTATGGCTGTATATAAAAGAAAAATGTTTCGATATAGGGTCCTTCTTGGGTGAAAAAGCTGTACCATTCTGGTGAGTGGTATTGATACTGGGGGAGGCTCTGCATGTGTGGAGGCAAGGGCTACATGGGGAATCTCTGCACTTTCCTTTAAATTTTGCTATAAACCTAATACTGCTCTAAAAAAAATACAGTTTCAAAAATGAAAGTAAATCAAAAATAATATTTTTAGTACAATAGAAGTTTATTTTTCTTCTTATGTAAAATAAGCTCAGAGGTAAAAAGGCTAGATTTGGAAAGGTAGTTTCATAGTCACTGATGGCCCAGGCTCTTTCTCTTTTCTACTTTGCTAGCTTAGCACATGGCCTCCATCCTCACATTTACCTCTTCCTCTAAAATAGGCTACAAAATCCCCTTTATCACATCCAAATCCTGGGAGTGGTTAGAAAGATGATGGGGGAAATAAAAAATCAGAAGTGCCCACCACCAAATGAAACCAATTTCCTTTAAGCAGCTTTCCCAGAAGTCCCTTGTAACACTTGTACTTAACACATCTTTGGCTAAAACTTAATCCTATGACTATACTTAACTGCACAGAGTCTGGGACACGGATTCTCTTTTCTGGGCACACTACTGTCCAGAATGAAATTAGGATCCTATTACTAAAGAGAAGAGAAGAGATATTGTCAATTCACAGTTTGTGTCACATCCGTTATGTTACATGTGGGATTTTGTGGGAAATTTCATGCAGTCATTAAAAATAATGAAAAAGTACTATGCCAATTAACTTGGAATATGCACTGAGAGGATTTTTACAAAGATCATTGGGTGAGAAAACTAAAATAGACAGAAGTGATAAAATATGATTTCATTTTTGAATAACAAAGTGACAAAAATCTCTAAATATGTATGCAGATGTACATGCAAATGAGTATGTGAATATGAAAAAAGTCACAGAAGGGTACCCAGTAGATTATTATGTATTATTTTGGCAAGGAAGAGGAGATGACTGTCTTGTGTTGTTCTATTGTTCCTCTTGTTATAGTAGGCCTGTGTTATTTTTATAATTTGAAAACCATAAAATGGTTTTTTTAAATATGGCAGCAGAACCAACCTTTTAACACCTTCCTTTATATATAAAAATTCACAGTAAGCAAGTCCCAGATGAAGTTTAGAGGATCTTAGTGAAGAACTAATAGGCTCTCAATGCAAACCAGTTTACCTAAGTTGCTTTATTTATTTTTGGAAATTACTTATTTAAGGAATATGTTAGCTGGGTAACAGTAGGGAAACATTGCATTCCTTTGGAGCTAATGGATGTTAACAAATGTTTGTAAATATTTAAATATGAATATAAGGAAGAATAATATCATGACAGATATCTTTGCTGAATTATTGGAATATGAGCATTTATGAAATTAAACAAAATAAGCTTTATGAACTTAATATTTACCTATTTAATTCCATTTAGGACATGAATCTTTCATGAAAAGTCTTGTTTGGGAATTAGTCATACCTTGCAAGAATAAATCATATTCATGTCAACTTGGCTTCATCAAAATTTCATGAAGAAAGAGCTTCACAATTGTGTACAACAACATATAAATTATATTTGATCCAGGTGTAATAAAGAATATGAAGACTATGAAAAAAATAAAGAAAAATAAATTAATTCCCTACTGCAACTGAATGTCTATTTGGCCTGGAAAATATCCAGTGTTTGACCTGAGGGGGAAAAAAAAACAGCAGCTAGAAATGCTGAGACATTACTGTTCCTGCACTCTAAGGTCAAGAGAATTTTCAATGATTATTTTTAAAAGTTAATAATATTATAATAATTTTCAAAGTAAAATTTCAGGTTCAAACTTATATCCAAATAGTTTGTCCAATAGTGGCAATATTTGGTTCCTGCCTTTGTTGTGGCCAAATGTTGATTTTTCAATACTAGGTCATTTAGTATCAGGCAAAGATATACTCAGTAGACCCAGAGAAGGCAATGGCACCCCACTCCAGTACTCTTGCCTGGAAAATCCCAGGGATGGAGGAGCCTGGTAGGCTGTGGTCCATGGGGCCTCTAGGACACGACTGAGTGACTTCATTTTCCCTTTTCATGTTCATGCATTGGAGAAGGAAATGGCAACCCACTCCAGTGTTCTTGCCTAGAGAATCTCAGGGACAGGGGAGCCTGGTGAGCTGCCGTCTATGAGGTCACACAGAATCGGACATGACTGAAGCGACTTAGCAGCAGCAGCAGCAGCATACTCAGTAGACCACTTAATGAAAACATCCCATTGGGTAAACAGTGACACTTTACTGCAGATAGTCCTTCTGGAACACTAATAGGCATAATAAATGACTTGCAGGAGATTGTAATAAATGTCACCTCCTCTCTGAATAGTATCCTTCTCCCTCAATACTTGTTCTGAATCAAATGGGCTTATTAAACAAGCATACTTGCAACCTTTCTGCATGTTCCAGGATCAGGTTTTGAGAAACACTGATGTAACAGAAAATTCCGTTTTAAACTTGATAATCACCAGTATCTACTGTCTTCTTGCTTGTGCAATAAAGGATGGTTGTGTAAATAGCACTGTCACATACATAGACCTTGAAAAAAATTGCTACAGTTTACTAAATTGAAAAAAAAAAAAAAGAATATGACTCAACCCTAGTCCTGAGCCACACATTTCTTACTAGTGAAATGCGGCCAACAGGATTGTAGATAAATCTGTGAGTCTGTTTTTAAAACTAACTGTTTTGTAGGACTGGGATAGTATATTTTCTCTGTCTGTGGTGGGATTATAGTCAGAGTGGGGTGTTGGCACACAGGGATAAAGAGAGTATTCAGATTGAAAGGTCATGAGAAATTCTACTCAAGAACTGCGATTCCAGTTCTACAGTAACTCTTCATGGCTGCCAACCCCTAGATTTATTTTTGGTTAAAAGATGCAGCCATTTAAATGATGTTGTACTGGGAATCAAGACAGGGTTTGCATTATGGATTTCAATTCCAGTTTCATAAACCTGTGTCTTCAAATAAAACCCCAAATGCAAATAATATGTCTCTATCACTTTGTAAGTTATTCTTCTGCATTGGTTCTTTCAATCTTCAGCTAGAACTAGATCTGGGACAGATCCAAGTCAAAAGAAAAAAATGCAAAATCCCATACTCCCACTCTCTAATTATTTTGCCTAGAATTGAAGTAGATATGTAGCAGTTAGTCATCGGGGAACTCAAAATTTTCAGATTCACCCTCTTCGTTAATCAAGTTGACCAAATAATTTCTAAACTTTTGGTCTGCTTTGTACCTCTCTGTTAGTAGCCCAGTAGGTAATCTTCCTACCTTAGAGACTATAGACATAAAGAGGTTCTTAAAAGTCATCTAGTCCTGCGGACCTATTTGACAGTGAGGAAGTTGAACCCAGCTTTTGTGGGGAGTTGCTCAAGGTCAAATGATTTGGGTTAGGGAAAGAATGAGAACTCTAGTTTAGGGACACTGACTCTTGGAAAAGGAAGCTCTTGAGAAGTCCTCCTGAAACGCTCCTTGTGAGTCATTTAGGATGGTCTCCAGAAGAAATGCAAAATGGTAGTACTTTTTGCCCTGACATTTGGCTCTTTAGAGACAGTGGTCCTATGGGGGAGATGTGGAGGGGTGCCAGAAGACTTGAACTTCAGGCAGGAGACCTGGGTTCCACTGGTAGTTCTGACACTAAAGAACAAGGTGTCCTTAATACTCAGGCTCAACTTCTTTATAGGAAGGCAACCATTACAAACCAGCCCAATCACAGTCATCCAATATACTTTTGTCCATTTCTTCCCTCATTTGAGAATTATTAGCTTCTTGAGAAACCTATATGCAGGTCAGGAAGCAGCAGTTAGAACTGGACATGGAACAACAGACTGGTTCCAAATTAGAAAAGGAGTATATCAAGGATGTATATTGTCACCCTGCTTATTTAACTTATATGCAGAGTACATCATGAGAAACGCTGAGCTGGAGGAAGCACAAGCTGGAATCAAGATTGCCCGGAGAAATATCAATAACCTCAGATATGCAGATGACACCACCCTTATGGCAGAAAGTGAAGAGGAACTAAAAAGCCTCTTGATGTAAGTGAAAGAGGAGAGTGAAAAAGTTGGCTTAAAGCTCAACATTCAGAAAACGAAGATCATGGCATCTGGTCCCATCACTTCATGGGAAACAGAAAGGGAAACAGTGGAAACAGTGTCAGACTTTATTTTTCTGGGCTCCAAAATCACTGCAGATGGTGATTTCAGCCATGAACTTAAAAGACGCTTACTCCTGGGAAGGAAAGTTATGACCAACCTAGATAGCATATTCAAAAGCAGAGACATTACTTTGCCAACAAAGGTCCATCTAGTCAAGGCTATGGTTTTTCCAGTGGCCATGTATGGATGTGAGAGTTGGACTGTGAAGAAGGCCGAGCGCCGAAGAATTGATGCTTTTGAACTGTGGTATTGGAGAAGACTCTTGAGAGGCCCTGGACTGCAAGGAGATCCAACCAGTCCATCCTAAAGGAGATCAGTCCTGGGTGTTCATTAGAAGGACTGATGCTGAGGCTGAAACTCCAATACTTTGGCCACCTCATGTGAAGAGCTGACTCATTGGAAAAGATCCTGATACTGGGAAAGATTGAGGGCAGGAGGAGAAGGGGATGACAGAGGATGAGATGGCTGGATGGCATCACCGACTGGATGCACAGAAGTTTGGGTGAACTCTGGGAGTTGGTGATGGAAGGGAGGACTGGCATGCTGCTATTCATGGGGTCGCAAAGAGTCGGACACAACTGAGCGACTGAACTGAACTAAACATTAAAGGAGGAAATATAAGATAACTTATCTAGAACAGTGCCTAGGGCATATTACTTCTCAACACTTTCACTGATTATTATAACGCCAATTTTTCAGCTGCTGTGCCAGGTAACACGCAAGAGGCTGTGTGTGTGTGTGTGTGTGTGTGTGTGTGATTTCACGCGCGCGCCAAATCGCTTCAGTCGTGATCCACTCTTTGCGACCCTATGGACTGTAGCCCACCATCAGGCTCCTCTGTCCATGGGATTCTCAAGGCAAATTCTTGAGAATCTGAAGTGGGTTGCCATGTTCTCTTCCAGGGGATCTTCCCGACCCAGGGATTGAACCGACGACCCTTAGCATTCACCTACATGGCAGGCACGTTCTTTAACACTAGCGCCACCAGCGTGTAGTAGTTTTAGTCTGATCCTTGACTGCGCATGCACGCTCCTAATCACACGCCTAGTTGTTTTCCCGCTTAAGCTCAAGCTCCGCCTCCAAGGGCGTGCCCCTTAGAGCGCGGGCACCACGGTGAAGCGCGCGCCCGACTGGGTGTGACGTAAATCGGGGCGACAGATGGGGGCGTTTGCTTCCGGGGCCAAGGCTGTTTGTTTCCGGGGAAACAGACATTGCCGGTAGTGGGATATTTATTGGTTCGAAGCTGCCTTCTAGTCGGGTGGCGTGGGTCCGGGAAGCAAGGCATGAAGATCACCAGGCAGAAACATGCCAAGAAGCATCTTGGCTTCTTCCGCAATAATTTTGGAGTCCGCGAGCCATACCAGATACTGCTGGACGGCACTTTCTGTCAGGCGGCGCTACGGGGCCGCATCCAGCTGCGAGAGCAGTTGCCCCGCTACCTCATGGCGGAGACTCAGCTGTGCACCACCAGGTGGGCCTGGCCGGTCCGGGTGGAGGCGCGGGGGACCCACGGGTGCGGTGGCAGCGGGGGCGGCAGCTCGCAGGCATCCAGTGCGAGCCGTGGAGGGGCAGAGTGCCCCCCCGCTCCCAAGTAGGAGTTGACCGTTCAGCCGGGCCGCGGAGGAGGGTAGGCGAGTATCTACCGGGTAGACAGATGGTACTATCGTGGTGGTATTTTCTTGTCGTTAGTCTGGAGGACAAGGGCATGTCCTTTGCAGTCCAACCTGGCTTCCGCCCCCAGTGCTACCAGTTTCCGTCAAGTTATTTAATCTCTCTCGAGCCTAGAATTACTCATCTGGTAAAAAAAAAAGCTCGTAACTACTTATAAATTTGCTATAGAAGTCTGACGAGATATAGTATTTGGGGATCGTTTATTGGTATCTCAAAACCTATCTTCTTGAAGTGGTTGCTGGTTGTTTGCAAAGCTTTTCCCAGTTTAAGAATTTTTCAAGCTTCACAGCTGCCTCATGCTGTAAGATCGTCGATTCCCAGAAAGATAAGGCCAGACTCGATGTTAAGAACTTTGTGCAAGGTCCTCTGTTTATTCAGCTGCCTTTTTTGAACACCAACCATATGCCAGGCACTGCTCTAGCCAGAGGATAACTGGATGAGCAGGATGATCTCCCAAACCGAATGGCCAGCAATGTGCATAAAATGTTAGTCGTTCAATCCTGTCTGACTCTGTGCAACGCTATGGACTGTATCCTCCCAGGCTCCTCTGTCCGTGAGGTTCTCCAGGCAAGAATACTGGAGTGAGTTGCATAAATCAACCGCTAATTGATATGTTTGATTCCAAGTGTAGTTTCCCCATTTCCTCAAAGTGTGGGAATATGTAAGATGAAACCATGTGGGGTTGTTTAGAGGGAGGATGGAATCAAGGAAGGTTTCATAGAGGAAGTGACTTGAGCTCAGTCACAGTTCAGTTCTGAAGGGAAGGACATTTTTTGAGTGAAAGATCCCTTGTAGAACTCTTGAAGGAAGGAGTGGAGTTGTGAAATGCAAGGGAAAGAGGTTAGAGCACAGTGTATACTCAGGAAAGAAGCTGGGAAGAAGATAGATAGAGGCTGCATAACAAAGAACTACTATTCATAAACTTAGTAGTTTTTTTTTTCTTCGTAGAATATTTCCTTTAAAAAGTGAAAAAGGAAAATTTAAATGACCGTAAGACCACACCAATGACCTACTACTGTCATTCATCCAGTTCTTTGCACACACACACATAAGAATAGGCTCTTACTCTATATGATATTAATGGCCTGCCTTTCTCACCTAATAGTACTCCATAAACAGCTTTCTGTATTCAGAACTTCATATAGATTTCATCCAGTTAGAGAGCTTCAGATGGGACATAGATATCCTTAATTTTTGATCCCCTTTACCTTCAGGACTGCCAGATCCTGATGGCCTGTGCTCCAGAGTTGATTTCTTCTGTCTGCAAGCCTTGTCCATTTAGCTCTGTCTGTCATAAATACTAACATTTTTAATTACAGTCTGTAATATACATATGTTTGAGAAGTAGTGGGTGAAATTATATTTTGCTGCGTTTTTCCCCATAAAGAATTTAGCTTCTGAACTTTTGGAATATTTCATGCACAAAAATAGAATAGCATCACAAAATATCTATCACTCAGCTTTTGCAGTTATTGACATGACTATTCTTACTCATTTATTTCCCCCACCCACCCTTAACCTTACTGATAGGTTATTTTAAAGCATATTGTTCTGTTAATTCTTGGTGTGTGTCAAGAGGTAAATGCTATCAGACATGATAAGTATCTTCTAGAAAAGATAACTGCAGCTGTGTAAGGGGTGAGTTAGAGAAGCAAGAGAATGAAGACAGGTAAACCCATTTTTTGGTTGTCTAGTCAAATAATGAGAGAGAGGAAAGGCAGGAACCCCAGGATTTTACAAGGAGATGTCACAGAAGTAAATACCAAGCTGAGATAGAACTACCCATCTATGGGGCAGGGTAGAGGTGGGAATGAGAAAACAAAGATCAAATAGGACTTTGGATTTCTAAACAAGGTATCTGAGAAGATAATAAATTCAAAGCATTAGCAAGCCCTGGATAAGTTTGGAGACAGGAAAGTAGTTTGATTTTGGACATAGTGAATTTGATGAAGAGCTGATGGCAGGCCATCCTTGGGAAATATTCAGTAAATGTTTGGCAGTTTAGTCCTGAAATTCAGAATAGCATTCAAAATGGGTAACTGTAGAAAGCAAAATCTTTTCAAACAAATAAACTGATGGGATGATAAAGGGGATGAGGCAAGGTAGAAACAGGCAAGGGTTGGCTCAGGTTGAAGAACCTTTTGACTCAGTATTTGTCATAATTTTTAAGTGGGATAGAGGAAGTATCTGGGGATCTGATTAAAATGCTAATATTTGACTCCTCTGTAAGAGGTTCAGATTTGTGGATGAGAAATTAGGCTTCTCAGGTGGTAAAGTTGTAAAGAATCCGTCTGCCAATGCAGGAGATGCAGGTTCAATCCCTGGGTCAGGAAGATCCTCTGAAGTAGGAAATGGCAACCCACTCTAGTATTTTTGCCTGGAAAATTCCATGGACACAGGAGCTTGGTGAGCTATAGTCCACGGGGTTTCAAAGAGTTGGACACGACTGTGAGTACCTGAGCACACACACATTGGTAATACTTTGAAAAACTGTACCTTAATATGAAAATGCAAAGTGAAAGAAAGTTGTGATTGCCTTGAAACAAGCTGGTGAGTTGAGAATGTTTACTTTTCTGAGCTGAAAATACTTTAAAGGTGTATCGATTTGTACTTGAAACAGAAGCCTATAGCACTCTGGTTGGGGCATCTATTGTCAAACTACTTAGATTCACATTTCACTCTACCACTTTTAGTTGTTTGAATTTGGGCATGTTACTTGAAATCTCCCAGAATGAGCTTTTTCTAAAATAAGGATAATTTTAAAGTAAGCTGCCCAACTTTGCAGGGCTGTTTTGAGATAAGGGAGAATTTATGTCAAGAGCAGTTAGCATGCTGCCTGCACATGATAAATGCTCAGTACATTTCAGCTATTCATTAAGTTCGTTCTACTTGGTGTATGCATTTTTCCAGGTCTTTTGCGAGTGAAATGGTTACTGTATGGCTTGTAGTTTTTGAAAAAGAACTGAGATTGTTTTATATTTGCTTTATGTGAATAACTGATATGCAGCTGTTAAAATTGTGAGCTGCTAATAACATTTTACTTTCCAGATGTGTGTTAAAAGAGTTGGAAACATTGGGAAAGGACTTATATGGGGCAAAGCTGATTGCCCAAAAATGCCAGGTTCGAAATTGTGCCCATTTCAAGAATGCAGTGAGTGGATCAGAATGTCTGCTTTCCATGGTGGAAGATGGAAATCCTCACCATTATTTCCTGGCAACACAGGTGACACCAGTTTTAAAACCAGAGTCAATTTTAATCATCCCTGTTTATGTGGAGCTGTTTGTCATTAGAAAAAATTAGATGGATTAAACATAATGATTTTCTTCTTCATTACTGAAATATCCTTTTTTTAAATAAAAAATTGCTGACATAGAGATGTGATGATATGTTTTAGGGCTCTTGAAAGTAAGTAGAGCAAAGATTTTACGTTTTATGTTTATACATGTTTTTTCATGTTTCATATGTATTACATATGAATACATATATTCAGAAAGTTGTATTTCATATTATTTGAGACCATACCACCAGCATGGAACTCTTTCAGGCTTTTAAAGACTGGGATGCAGGGGAGGAGAGACTCTCTGGGTGAATATTAATAAGTTCACATATGTACAGATTTCCTTAAATATGCTTGTGGAATATTAAAATTACACAGAAGCAGAGCTGAGTGAAGAATCTGAGTCAGCTAGCTCCTACTTTATTTCTATTTTTGCAATCTCTGTGAGCATTCTTGAAACATGTATCAGAGTAGGAATAATGGATATCACCTAACATATTTACCTTTCCATTAGTTTTTTTTTTGAGGTCCTAGAAAATTAGTGGTCTTAGAATATTGATCAGTATAGAACATTGATAATTCCAGTTCACATTGTTGATGCTTAACTGTGCTCACTTTTTATGTTTTTCTTCCTTGCTCATAAAATATACTACCATTAGTAAAGCATACTGATTTGGAAAGTAAAACCAATGATCTTTTATTTTTAGTATAGTCTTCTTTAAGTTCTTAGAAATCTATTTAAGGTATCTAATTATTATATTTGAACTAAATAATTCTATTTTTCTCTTTAATAGGATCAGAATTTGTCTATGAAAGTAAAGAAAAAGCCTGGAATTCCTCTCATGTTTATTATTCAGAACACTATAGTCTTGGACAAACCTTCTCCCAAAACGATTGCATTTGTTAAAGCAGTAGAGTCTGGTCAGCTTGTCTCAGTGCATGAGAAACAGAGTATCAAGCAACTCAAAGAGGAACAGGGTTTAGTAAAAGACCCAGAACAGAGAAGAAGAAAAAAGCGCAAGAAAGTAAGTGGCCCCAATCCTCTTAGCTGTTTGAAGAAAAAGAAAAAAACACAGGATACGAACTCATCTGCCTCGGAAAAGAAAAGGAAAAGAAAAAGAATCCGAAACAGATCTACCTCAAAAGTACTTTCTGAAAAGCAGAATGCAGAAGGGTAATAAGTCCTTTGGTTACTTTTAAAGACTTTCAAATATGAAAATAAATTTCTTTTAGAAACTGAAAGTACTTATTTTTATAAATGAATATTGAGCCTTTATAAAATTATTTTTTAAAAACCAGTGGATGTATTTAGATGTAATCATGTTTACTTTTCTTACAGACCTTAGAGGGTTTTTTTTTTTTTTAATGTAAAACTGTTAATCTTTTTCTGTCTTAGTGCTATCCCCCACCCTCCAACATTATGTGGAGATGGTTTAAAAATATCTTATAGTACCAAAATGCTTGTGACTAAAAAAGAGGTAATCCTTCTCATCCTTCTTTCATGTTCACAGAAGAAACTTACTCTTGCAACTTATATAGTGGTTGTAGAGTTTACCTTTATGTTTCCAAATAATATGAATATGTTGCTATCTTTTGATCTGCTGATTATTTATTAACTTTCTACTGGAAAGAGTGAAAATTTTGCTTATTTTACTTCACCATTTTTCTAATATATTAATATTTTAGTATTTTTACATCCCAAATTCAGTATTTTCATTATGAAGCCTATCAAATTAATTTACTACTGAACCAAGTAGCATGCTGTGGTTGACTTTATTTCTTATATTACTTTTTTTGTTGTTTCAGAAGTTAATAATGGGCTCATTTTCTTCTAGCATCTGACTTGATCTTGCCATATTCAGTAATTCTGGAAAGGAGCTCATAATTTTCTATATGATTGTTGTTGTTCAGTTGCTAAGTCATGTCTGACTCTTTGCAACCCCATGGACTGCAGTACACCAGGCTCTTCTGCCCTTCACTATGTCCTGGAATTTGCTCAAATTGGTGTCCATTGAGTCCGTGATGCTATCTGATCATCTCACACTCTGCCTCCCCCTCCTTTTGCCTTTGATCTTTCCCAGCGTCAGGGTCTTTTCCAGTGAATTGGCTCTTCTCATCAGGTGGCCAAAGTATTGGAGCTTCAACTTCAGCATCAGTCCTTCCAATGAATATTCAGAGTTGATTTCCTTTAGGATTGACTGGTTTGATCTCCTTGCAGTCCAACAGACTCTGAAGAGTCTTTTCCGGCACCATGATTAGAAAGTATCTTTTAAAAAAATATATAAATGTATTTATTTAAGTTAGAGGCTAAGTACAGTATTGTATTGGTTTTGCCATACATAAACATGAATCCGCCATGGGTGTAGTTCTTTGGTGCTCAGCTTCTTTATGGTCCAACTCTAATGTGTATATATGACTACTGGAAAAACCATAATATCAGGTAATGTCTTTCCCCTGGTGATACTTCTGGAGCCAGCTCTCTGACCTCCCATGTGGAAACATTTTCTGCCAGGTATATTCCTCAGTTATTACCTAGGTATTTCTTGTCCCTATCCAGAGAATATATTCTGTAGCCTAGATTCTTCCTTCTTGGTTTCCTCTTCTGTGGTGGAGCATAGAGTGTGCAGGAGGTACATTTTTTGAGGCTCAGCCAGTGTGTCTAAACTTACATTTAGTGTACCAATAATCTAGCAAGATAAAGAATTCTCTATTCTTAATTGTTTATAAGACCCTAGGGGGGAAAATCCCTTTACTCATTCTGAGTTCCATTTGTCCAGTGGAGAGGATGATTTTCTTTCAGGTATACATGTTAACTTCAATGGCAAGAATTCTCTTCCACTCTTGGAATAATACTCTCTCAGATTGGCTTTAAATATTGTTTTTAAAATGTCTAAATAGTTCAATTAGGAATTGAATAATCTAACTTTTCTTTTTTAGGCCCCTCCCAAATTGTTTCAGTCATCAATCAGGCAAAAATTTAAATGTTTTTTACACTGTAAGATTGAAGTATAAAGTTCTTACATTGATCAGTAGTTCCTGACTTTGAGAGCCTGTGATACCTTCAAATAGTGGTTCTAATCTGTATCCTTATAATATGATCATGTATGAAGTACTTCATGAATAAGCTCTTATTTATGGCTAAAATAAATGAGTTTTAAAAAATATGAGACAATTCAAATTTATTCCTATAGAAATATTCTCAGTTGAATTCAGAGATGCTTTTTTGATGGAAAGTGGAATTTTAGCTTTACACCAGGAGCACCACATAGGCTGTATTACCTCTCAAGCCAGGTGAGTGTTTTCTGTTGTCATTTCATCATTCTGTTTTAAATTGTTTATGTAGGCACTTTTTTTTTAAAAAAGGAAAGCGAAAGTACTAGAAAAAGGTGAGTATAGTTCTATAGTTTTGTGAGGAGAAAACATTTGTCAGTAATGACAAGAGTTGAGATTACTAAATGTAGACAAAGTGATAAGGCGAGTGAAACATATACTCACGATACTCGTTTCAACGTTCTCAAATGCATAAATTTTAGGTATTTTTCTTTTTAACAAGCTTTATATTTATTCAGTACTATCTGATTGCCTACTAATAGAACTGGTGAGCTGAGAAAGTCAAGTCATTTTCATAAAATAGTAATTTTTAAAATATAAAAAGTACAATGCGTTATAAAACATTTAATATCTTAAAACTTTGATTAGTCATGTATTTTTTCTTGGCAAAATTTACTCTAAATGTAACAGAAGGATCTCATATCTTTGTACTAGTTCTTCAATGAATATTACCCATTGCCACCACCTGAAAATTGCTAGTGCTACTTGCCTTATTTCTGTGTGCAAATTAGAGAAGGAAGTGGTGGGCTGTAGGAGGACGCACATGTAATCCATTTTGTGGTTTGGAAAAGAAAATGTTAAGAACCTCTTTAAAGGATAGCAACTTGCGTTGTTGGGGGTAAAATACACATGCTTTTGCATTCTCTGAAGTTTGCCAGACTTCAGATTCTGTATTCCCTGTATTTTCAATGCGCTACAGCCATTTCTAAAAGGAACCAGTCACAGCTACCTGGTGGCAGGTTGATTACACTGGATCCTTTCCGTCATGGACAGAATAGAAATTTATCCTTAATGGAATAGAGCCTATTCTGTATATGAATCTTCTTTTCTTTTCCATTATGCTTATGTCAGTACAACTTAACAAAATGCCTTATTTGCCAACATGGTACTCTGTCAACACTACTTCTGATGAAGGAATTTGTGATATTAAATGGTCTTGCTCTAATATGTCATTATGTAAGTAATGCTATTTTGGAGACGACACCTTGAAAGGATGGATATTCTCTTAGAAGAATATCTTACAAGACACAGTATAAGATTTGAACCAGAGGTCAACATACGGTGTGTCACTTCCGTAGCTAGAATATATGGGTCCGGAAATTAAAAAATGGAAGTTGAAGTACTTCCTCTTACTATTATGTTTTATAACCCACTCAGAAATTTTACATGCCCTCAAACTTTGAGCTTTGCTGGCTTGGGGGGGGTCTGGTTCCCAAAGGAGAAATGCTTCTACCAAGGGAGCAACAATAATTCCATTAATTTGGTAGATGAGACTGCCACCACGTCATCTGGGGACTTCTGTTTTTAAACATTTGTTTTTATGTTTGGCTGCACTGGGTTTTCACTGGTGCACGCGGGCTTCTCATTGCAGAGGCTTCTCTCGTTACTGAGCACAGGCCCTAGAGTGCGCAGGCTCAGTAGCTGTGGTGCACGTGGGTTTAGTTGCTTCACAGCATGGGGGATCTTCCCAGATCAGGGACTGAACCCGTGTCTCCTTTATTGGCAGGCAGATTCTTTAACACTGAGCCGTCAGGGAAGCCCTCAGCTAACATCTTGGCTGATTTCATGTGAGGCAGGACCACTCAGTTAAGTCACTCATGAGTTCTTGACCCATGGAAACTATGAGATATATGTTTGCTGTTGTAAGCAAATAAATTTTGCAATAGTTTGTCATGTAGCAAAACAACTAGTATAATAATGGAAGTTTAAAATATCAAATATGACCTTGTGACCAGTTACATAAATTGTTCCTTTAACAGCTATGAGTGTTGTCTGTCTTGTTATGTGTATACGTATCTAGAGCTAAATGTGCTTAGTTGATCAGTCGTATCCGACTCTGGAGCCAACCTACCAGGCTCCTCTGTCCATGGGGATTCTCCAGGCAAGAATACTGGAGTGGGTTGCTATGCCTTCTTCCAGGGGATCTTTCCAACCCAGGATTGAACCCAGATCTACGTTGCAGGTAGATTCTTTACCATCTGAACCACCAGGGAAGCCCAATCACTATATGTGTATATGTATATATAATATGCATACACATATACATTATATAAATGTTATATATATACATTATGTATAAATGTACAATATAATGTATAAAAGAATCATACATTCACACATACATACTACTCCTTTTCCTAATTGTTACATGTTTTTTAAATTTATTTTTTATTGAAGTACAGTTGATTTACAATGTTGTATTCATTTCTTCTGTACAGCAGTGACTCAGTCACACACATATATACATTCTTTTTTAATATTCTTTTCCATTATGGTTTATCCCAGGATATTATATAGTCCCCTCTGCTATACATTAGGTCCTTGTTGCTTATCCTTTCTATATGTGATAGTTTCCATCTATTAACCCCAAACTCCCAGTCCCTCTCTCTCCCACCCACTACAAGTTTTTCTTATTTGAGAGTAACTTTACCATTTAATCTTTTGGTAACAGAATTTCAGCTGGGACTGAGATTGAAATTAAGGGGTAATTAGCATAGCCTGTGTAGCTACAATGGCCATTAGTATTTTGCATCTTCTGATTTTGTGAAGTGTGAGAATACCTTCTTTTGTATGAAGGACAGTTGCATCATACAACTGGGAGTTGTTGAATTATTGTATGAAAATTTAAAGTGTAAAGAAGGGTGCACAGGAATGCGGAGTAGCCAAAGGTGAGTCAGCTCCAAGTCCACCTTTCTGTGCTCTATATTGTGGCACTGGAACTCTGCAAACCACAATTCTCTGGTGGCAGTTTTCTCTTAGATTCTGCCAATGAGGGGCACTAAGGCAGGACCTGGAAGGAGCATGGAAGAAGAAAGGGTGTGCTTCTTCCTGTGAGCTTACTATAGACTCCTTGGGTGCCTGGGGTTCTTGAGAGTGCCACTTCCTCACTCTAGCTGTTCCAGTTTCTTGCCAGCAGTCCCTAATCCAATTATAACACTTGTAGAACAGGCTTATTGCCTGCATCCCTTACCCCCCACCAGAAAGCCGGCCCTAGCTGGCTGGAGCCCATTCTTCTGAGCTGAGAGACATTGGAGTTTGCCTTCTCAGATATATCAGCTCCAAGTGCTCCTTCTCCACATTCTGTTTTAATAATCTTTAAAATTTCTTAAAATTATTTTTGGTTGTGCTGGGTCTTCGCTGCTTTTGTGTGGGCCTTGTCCAGTTGTGGCGAGCGGGGGCTGCTCTCTGTTGAGGAGTGTGGGCTTCTCTCATTGTGGAGCATGGGCTCTGGGCGCGCGAGCTTCAGTAGTTGCAGCATGGGGGCTCTAGGAGTGTGAGAGCTTCAGCAGTCGTGATGAACAGGCTTAGTTGCTCTGAGGCACGTGGAGTCTTCCCAGACTGGGGATTTACTCATGTCCCTAGTCTGCATTGGCAGATGGATTCTTATCCACTGGGCCACCAGAGAAGTCCTGTTTTAATAATTCTAACCTCTTCCCTCTATCCCCTTGTGTTAAGGGCAGAAGTTGCCTCCTGCAGTTGCTACCTTCAGAATTTTTAGGGTTCTCCTTCTACCTGTTTAGTGTCCTGGTTAACAACTTGATACCTGATTAATATGTGTTTGTATTAAATTATCTCTTTCACATGACTGGTGTGGTTTTTCTCTCCCAACTAGTCCCTGATCTAAGGGTTCCAATTAGCCAGGCCTGATTCAAGTGTTTATTCTAGAGCTAGAGGGGAAGGGGTCAGCTCTACTCAAATTGTATAGACTGAGATTGGATAAGGTTTAGTCCTCCTCAAAGAAAAAATGGGATACTATTATAAAGAGAGATGAGGAGGGATCAGGCAAAAAAATCACATCTGAGTATGAGGATAATCATTAAAGACAATGAGAGAAGTTTTCACAACCTTTTTCTCCCATGTACAAATAGCCCAAATAAAATTATTGTGAAAGTGAAAAGACAAATGGAAATTAGATGCCATTTCACATTCACTAGGATGGGTTATAATTACATAGACACAAAATAACAAGTGTTGTTAAGTATGTGGAGAAATTGGAACCCACATACATTGATGGGGAGAGTATAAAATGGTGCAGCTGCTTTGGCAATCCCTCAAATACTTAAACATAGCATTATTGTATTATCCAGCAATTCTTTCCCAGGTATATCCCCAAGAGAAATGAAAGCATATGCCCACACAAAACTTGAACATAAAAGTTCATAGCAGTATTGGTGAGGGGCAGCAACATGGCCCTTCTGCCTCAGTGATCAAAACAGCAGGTCCTGCCTCTGTAGGGAGAAGAGCATGGCCCTGCCAGCCTTAAAGCTGGTGTTAGCCTGCCTGGGATTTTTTGTTTTTTGTTTTTTCTGGTCAGGAGGACAAAATTGACTGAATGGACCTTTTCTTAAAGGTGAAATTTCTTTTCTATTTTTCTGGGGAAGGTGGGTTGACTGAGTGGGGATTTCAGCTGCTGTAGTCAAGTGAATTGCAGTACTTGAGTGTGTGTGCACACACGTCAGTGGTTTTTTGCCACGGCGTTCTGCTTTTCTGAGACTCAGCCATAAAGTGACCTATATAAATGTAGGAAAAAAAAATTCATAGCAGGATTACTTATAATACCAAAAAGTGGAGACAACCCAAATGTCCATTAACTGATAAATGGATAAATGTGAGATATATATATATATAAATATCCATATAATTTATTTGACAATAAAAAGAAATACCTATGCATACTACAACATGAATGAATCTTGGAAATATGCTAAGTGAAGGAAACCAGTCACAAAGGATCATATAGTGTATGATTCCATTTATATGAAATGTTAAAAATGGGCAAATCTATAGAGGCAAAGTGGATACCTAGGGGCTAGAAAAGATGAGAGGATGAAGGCAAGGGGTACAGGATTTCAGAGTAATGAAATATTCTACGGTTAATTGTGATTAGATATACAACAGTGTGGGCATATTTAATCCTTGAATTTGTACACTTTAAATGGGTGAATTGTGTTATGTGAATTATATCTCAGTAAAACTGTTAAAAAGTATTGCACAGTAGGTATACAATGGACTTCCCAGTGGTACATTACAATGGTACATTCTTTACCATACAATGACTCAGGTAAAGAATCCACCTGCCAATGTAGGAGACTCAAGTTCAACCCCCAGTTCAGGGAAATCCCCTGAAGTAGGAAATGGCAACCCACTACAGTATTCTGGCCTGGGAAAGCCCATGGACAGAGGAGCCTGGTGGGCTATAGTCCATGGGGTTGTAAAGGAGTTGAAGACAACACAGCGACTAAACAACAGGTGTACAGTACATACTTTTTATTCATGAATTAGTCATATAACCAAGTAGATTGAACAAATATATTTCTGTGTTCTGAATATTTTTAAGGAGCAACTGAAGAAGAAAAAATGTATCAATTGTTTCCAGTTTCTTTAAAGGAAAAAAAAATTACTGCCAAGCTCTTTGGGTGGTAATGTTTCATTTCATTTTCTCCTAGAAATGAACCCGAAGTGGCTCTCTGCCGGTTTGCTCATGCTCATTAGCCACTCCCTGATGCAGTCAGGAATATACCATCTGTTCCTTTCAGTTGTCAAAAAGTTACAAATTATCTAAACCTTTCCACAGGTGGTAAATCCTGAAAAGGTACATCTTGCAAATGATCATCATTTTCTATAACTATTGTACAATGATATTTTGTTTAACTTGATGTGACAATGATAATCCCTAGGTAATGAAATATTTAATCTCCAAAACTGAATTAGCAAATGTCAATATTTTACATGGTGAGCAATATGAGCATGGTGCTGTTTAGCTGTATGATGTAACAATGTCCACACTGGCACTTGGAGAGTTTTCTATATTCAGAAAGAGCAGGGCATGAAAGGAAATTATCTGGGAATCGCATGGATGTTTAGAAGTCATATTTGTTAGCATATGCTCTCCATGTTTGTGCCTCTTAGAATGATGGCGAGCCCAGACACCTGAGCAGGTAGGTAGCATCTGTGATTAGATTAATTCAGTGTTTTTTTTTTTAAAGTAAGTTAATTTTTGGTTGCACTGGGTCTTTATTTCTACACGCACGCTTTCTCTAGTAGTTGTGAGTGGGGGCTACCCTTTGTTGGAGTGCACAGGCTTCTTATTACAGTGGTTTCTCTTGCTGTAGAGCACAGACTCTAGACACACAGGCTTCAGTAGTTGCAGCACGTGGGCCCAGGAGTTGCAGTCTGAGGGCTCTAGAGTGCAGGCTCGGTATTTGGGGCACACGAGCTTTACTGGCCCTTGACATGTGGTATCTTCCTGGACCAGGGGTCGTACCCGTATCTCCTGCGTTGACAGGTGGATTCTTATCCACTGTCCCACCAGGGAACTACTAGGGTTTGTATGTCTCATTGTTTCCTCAAACAGTACCTTTACACACTCAGAGTTATCACTAGGCTTTTCTTTGATTAAAGTTCAAAGACAACGGTTTTATTTTACCCTTGTTTTCCAGTAGTGCTTGATGTCATTTCTGGCAACTAGGTCCTTACTAAATGTTGAATGAGTGAGTGAGTGAGTGAATGAATGAATGAATGAATCAAACTGGGTGGAATGAACTCTGTTATTATCACCCGTATTTCAGGGTCTCTAGCTCATGACTAGAGACTTCCTAACTCATGACTGTCAGTATCACACTGTTTCTTTTTTGTGTGCAAAATACGGACCATTTAAATTTGCTTGCCAATATAGCACATACATGAGGAGGGCATGGCAACCCCCTCCAGCATTCTTGCCTGGAGAATCCCCATGGACAGAGGAGCCTGGCGGGCTACAGTCCATAGGGTTGCAAGAGTCAGATGTGACTGAGTGGCACAGCACAGCACATAGCACATACATAGTTCCAAACTTTATTCCTTGAGCACTTTGCTATTTGGAAATAACCAGTAGTTAGCAAAAAGTATCTTATATTTTGGTGAAAGGGAAGAAATGCTTAGAAATATGTTTGATTGGCAAAATATCATGTATCCTAACTGAAAATTTATTTCATATGCTTCTAAAATCATTGACTACTTCTCTATTCACTGTGTTATGAATTATTCTGATTGTGGTAAAATGACAATGTGTACATATTGGGGGTACTGAGAGTATCCACTTGGTTGCACATAAGACACATTCTTTGTTAGAACAAGTGTGGTTATAGTGCATGACTACCCATGGGGCCCCTTCATCAATTCTGGAACTCTGTTTCTCAGAGGTCATCAGTACTTCCCAGAGGACAGAGATACACTCTTTCCTCTCCATCTCTGTCAACCAAAAGAAAAGCCTATTATAAGGAAACATTCATCTAACCACATTCAACACTGCTGTCTGATTCAGTGTCCTTCCAACTGCGTCATTATCCTTTGCACTGATACACACTCTGCTCTGACATTCTGAAAAGACAGTTTCATACCATTCCTCATTATTTCCCTCTGCAGTGAGAAAGCATTTTAGTCTCTCTAGATGTAATGTCCTGTCATCATGTACCTGGTCCCTATTGTGCTCCGGCTAAACACACTCCAGACCATCTGAAATTTTGGGGGTGACTTTGGAGAAGTAACAAAAGGAGAAGAAAGTGACTCTGCTGAAACTGAAAATGGAAAAGGGAATTCAGAAATAGGTATATATGATTGTGTCTCTTATTTCTGCTTTGCAAGTAAGATCACCTTTAGTATCTTTCTAGACTTAAGAGAGCAAATATATGGATACCAAGGGGAAAAGGAGAGTGATGATATGGAGTCCTGCACCAAGGCCACAGACATGGAGCCAAGTGAACCCCTTGGTAACTGTTGCTCAAAGCACCACCCCCCATCCTTACCAGCCAAAATTAGGCAAAAATTCCCACCCTGGTACTCACCCTATTACCATAACCAATCACGTAATGCCAATCTACCAGCGGGAATTTTCTTTGACTTGAGGCTACAAAAATTGGTTATGAATCCAGGAAAAACATCGACTCTCCCTGGCCTGTCAGGAGGTGTCAGCCCACTGCACTGGCAGTGCCCACATTATTTCTGCTCTTTGTTCTTAATAAACTCACTCCTTTCTGCAATACTTTGTGTCTGGAAATTCTTTTCCAACCCGTGTTAGGACTGCCACACAGGTGGGAGGAATTGGGAGACTGGGATCGACACATACATAGCACTGATACTATGTTATCAGTACTATGCTATATAAAATTTATATAGTTCTACCCATGGAAAAAAAATGCAAAAAAGCAAAATGGCTGTCTGGGGAGGCCTTACAAATAGCTGTGAAAAGAAGAAAAGCGAAAAGCAAAGGAGAAAAGGAAAGATATAAGCATCTGAATGCAGAGTTCCAAAGAATAGCAAGGAGAGATAAGAAAGCCTTCCTCAGTGATCAATGCAAAGAAATAGAGGAAAACAAGAGAATGGGAAAGACTAGAGATCTCTTTAAGAAAATCAGAGATACCAAGGGAACATTTCTTGCAAAGATGGGCTCAATAAAGGACAGAAATGGTATGGACCTAACAGAACCAGAAGATATTAAGAAGAGGTGGCAATAATACACAGAAGAACTGTACATAAAAGATCTTCATGACCAAGATAATCACGATGGTATGATCAGTCACCTAGAACCAGACATCCTGCAATGTGAAGTGAAGTGGGCCTTAGAAAGCATCACTACGGACAAAGCTAGTGGAGGTGATGGAATTCCAGTTGAGCTATTTCAAATCCTGAAAGATGATGCTGTGAAAGTGCTGCACTCAATATACCAGCAAATTTGGAAAACTCAGCAGTGGCCACAGGACTGGAAAAGGTCAGTTTTCATTCCAATGCCAAAGAAAGGCAATGCCAAAGAATGCTCAAACTACCACACAATTGCACTCATCTCACATGCTAGTAAAGTAATGCTCAACATTCTCCAAGCCAGGCTTCAGCAATACGTGAACCGTGAACTTCCTGATGTTCAATCTGGTTTTAGAAAAGACAGAGGAACCAGAGGTCAAATTGCCAACATCCACTGGATCATGGAAAAAGCAAGAGAGTTCCAGAAAAACATCTATTTCTGCTTTCTTGACTATGCCAAAGCCTTTGACTGTGTGGATCACAGTCAACTGTGGAAAATTCTGAAAGAGATGGGAATACCAGACCACCTGACCTGCCTCTTGAGAAACCTATATGCAGGTCAGGAGGCAGCAGTTAGAACTGGACATGGAACAACAGACTGATTCCAAATAGGAAAAGGAGTACATCAAGGCTGTATATTGTCACCCTGCTTATTTAACTTCTCTGCAGAGTACATCATGAGAAACGCTGGGCTGGAAGAAGCACAAGCTGGAACCAAGATTGCAGGGAGAAATATCGATAACCTCAGATATGCAGATGACACCACCCTTATGGCAGAAAGTGAAGACCTAAAGAGCCTCTTGATGAAAGTGAAAAAGGAGAGTGAAAAAGTTGGCTTGAAGCTCAACATTCAGAAAACTAAGATCATGGCATCTGGTCCCATCACTTCATGGGGAACAGAGGGGGAAACAGTGTCAGACTTTATTTTTTAGGGCTCCAAAGTCACTGCAGATGGTGATTTCAGCCATGAAATTAAAAGACGCTTACTCCTTGGAAGGAAAGTTATGAGCAACCTCGATAGCATATTCAAAAGCAGAGACATTACTTTGCCAACAAAGGTCCATCTAGTCAAGGCTATGGCTTTTCCAGTGGTCATGTATGGATGTGAGAGTTGGACTGTGAAGAAAGCTGAGCACCGAAGAATTGATGCTTTTGAACTGTGGTGTTGGAGAAGACTCTTGCGATTCCCTTGGACTGCAAGGAGATCCAACCAGTCCATTCTAAAGGAGATCAGCCCTGGGTGTTCTTTGGAAGGAATGATGCTAAAGCTGAAACTCCAGTACTTTGGCCAGCTCATGGGAAGAGTTGACTCATTGGAAAAGACTCCGATGCTAGGAGGGATTGGGGGCAGGAGGAAAAGGGGATGACAGAGGATGAGATGGTTGGATGGCATCACTGACTCGATGGACCTGAGTTTGAATGAACTCCGGGAGTTGGTGATGGACAGGGAGGACTGGTGTGCTGCTTTTCATGGGGTCGCAAAGAGTCGGACACGACTGAGCGAGTTAACTACATAAAATAGAGAACTAATGAGAACCTATTGCATAGCACAGGGACCTCTGCTTAATGCATTGTTGTGACCTGAATAGGAAAGTCCAAAAGGGAGAGGACATATATAAATATATGGCTGACTCACTTGCTGTACAGTGGAAGCTAAAACAATACTATAAAGCAACTATACTCAAACATTAATTTAAAAAAGAAATAGGTATATATGAGAAACAATGCTGTGAGACAGTGGCTCTTAGTCTTACCATGCATCAGAATCATGGGGAATAGTAAAAACAATGAATAAACGCCCAGACCCACCGGAGAGACTTAGATTCCTTTAGTCTGATGAGATTTGTGTAAATTAAATGTTCCTTAATGTTTCTAATGTGCCATCAGATTGAGAACCTGGCATAGAAAAGAACTGGGGTTTGGGAGTCAGGCAGTTCCAGGTCCAGTCAAATGGGGCAACTCTCAGCCTCAGTGGCTTGTTTTTCCCCATGAGTGTAAGTCTGTGACCCTATGGACTGTGGCCCACCAGGTTCCTGTGTCCATGGAATTCTCCAGGCAAGAATATGGCAGTGGGTTACCATTTGGGTAAATGTGGATTGTAAATAAGATAGTTTCTGGTCCTTAGTATATGGTTAACCAGCTCTCAGTTCCTAAAGCCACAGCAGTATCAGCATCAGCTGGGAGCTTGTTAGAAATGCAAATTGAGAGCCAGACTACCAATCAGAATCTTTGGAGGCGGGGTCTAGGAACTTGGGTTTTAACAAGTCTTCCAACGGATCCTTATGCTAGCTAAAGTAGGAACTATGCGTTAGATGAGAGGAGAACGCCAAACCAGGACAGAAGGCACCACGGGACCGCCACCGAAATTTCAAATGTCTAACCAAGGAACCAGAGTCCGAGGCTAGAGCCAGACACACCCCAAGGAGTAAGTATAAGGGAGAAGTGGGTCTTCCAAGGAAGCTGGTGGTGTTTCCAAACTAAGGGGAATGAACGTTAGTTAAAAACATAGCACAAATATGGAGGGGGTGTGGAATTATGGCGTTTGTTTTTGAGGATGAAACAAAAATGATGCTGGCAGAAGTATTATTCGGTTAGTGTCTGGCCCGTAATAAGTATTTAGTGAGTTATATGAATTATTTTTATTAAAGTAGCACATTGGGGACGTTCAATTTAATTAGGAACTATAATCTTTGTGCTTTATGTTTCTGGCATTAAATGATTAAAGAAAATGTTTTAGGTGATACGAACAAATTTTAACACCACAAAGTGGACTTTTAACACCTCACAAAGTCTCCTTTGGAAAGCTGCAAAATGGGGTGGAAAGCAAAAACTTATAGGCAAAAAAGGAAGAGAAAAATAAGCGATATCTGATCGGCTGGAACCATAGTCAACCTTGTTAATATCCAAAATGTATAAACAGCTCACAAAATTCTATTAAAAGATTTTAAAATGGGCAAAAGATCTGAATAGGCATTATTTTTCCAAAGAAGACATATAAGTGGCCAACAGACACATGAAATGTTACTCAACATCACTAATCATCAGTGTAACACAAAGATTATATCATTTGTAAGTTATCATTTGTAAATATTTCCTCCCATTGAGTAGGCTGTCTTTTCATTTTGTTGATGGATTTCTTTGCTGTGCAAAAGCTTTTAAGTGTAACTAGGTGGGCTCCAGTCCACGGGGTTTCCCAGGCAAGAATACTGGAGTCGGGGTGCTGCTTCCTTCCCCAGAGAATCTTCCTGACCCAGCGATCGAACTGAGTCTCCTTGGCAAGCAGATTCTTTACCACTGAGCCACATGAGAAGCCCAGGTATATCAATCAGGTAGGTATTCCTAAATAACAAGCCATGCCTAACTCACTGGCTTAAATCAGTAATCCTCTACAGTTGTTGTCTGTGTTTTGACTGACCTAAGCTGAAGTTGATGGTTTGGCAGCTGAGGCCACTCTGCCACTCGCTGAGGTCTGTGGTTTGATTGGGTTGGCCTCCCTCCTCCTTGGGTTGGAGTGGGGGCCAGGCTAACCAAGGTTGTTCTTCTGGTAAAATAAGAGACACCAAGCAGCAAGCAGGCCCCATAAGGCCTGGTGTCAGAATCAGCCCCTGTTGTTTCTACTCATGAAGAAGTCACGTGGTTGAGCCTACAGTCAAAGGGTCAAGACACATTGCCCATGACAAGGACATGAAAAAGAAAGATGTGGGTATAGGGAGGAGCAAAGAATTAGGGGTAGTTGTTCATTCTGCCACAACAAGATAGAATTTTTTTCATCTAAAAGTCCAAAAGTTGGAAAATTCTCAGGAACTCAGGTTGCTTCTTTTTTTAGGCTGTGAGGCCTGTGAGAATATTAGTTCCCCTACCAGGGATTGAACCTGGGTCCTGAGAAGTGTAAGTGTGGAGTCCTAACCACTGGACTGCCAGGGAATTCCCTGCTTCTATCTTGTTGGTCCTTGAGCATGGCCTCATTGTCAGGGTTAACTCATGGACTAAGGTGGCTTTTTTAGCTCTGTATATGGTAGGAGGAAGGGACAAGACAAAGGGGACAAAGGGCACAGGCCAACTGTCTTTAAGGGAGGTTCCAAGTAGTTGTCACATGACACTTCTATATTATGTGGCCACTGTTGGTTGCAAGGGAGACTGAAAACATAACCTTTATTCTACTTAGCCATATACCCAGGTACATCAGAGCATCTATTACTAAGGAGGAAGAGAAGAATGGATATTGGGAAAAAGACAATGATTTCTGCATATAGCCTTATTCAGAGTATGGGTGCAGTAAATATTTGTTACTTTTATTGTAAATCTTTTACATGCTGTGAAACAGTGGTTATTCTTTATGGAAAAAGAGAATAGCTACTCTTAATAAGAATAAAAATGTTTTTTAAAATTCAGTGGTGCACATGTTTGGCACTGTAAGTTCTTTCTGGTCCCACAGTCACAACTGAGAATTTTTTGTATGAAAAGCAGTATTCTCTCCCAATCGCTAGACTTGACTCAATGACTCTAACAGTATTCAAGGGATTGAAACTAATAAAATTAAAAAACCATAACGTGGTATCACTATGCGCCTATTAAAATGATGAAAAAACAAACAAATGGTGGCAAGGATATAGAACAATGAAAACTCTGATAGACTGCTGGTGGAAATGCAGAATGGTCCAACAATATTGGAAAACGGTCACTTACTGTGAGACCCAGTAATTCCACTCTTAAGTGTTTATCAAGGAGAAATTGAGGCATATGTCCACACGAAAACCTGTGTTTTGTGCAAATACTTACAGCATCTTTATTCACAGTCACTAAAATGTACTGAAAACAAAGTGTCTGTCTATAGGAGAATGGATAAAGAAATTCAGTTACAGCCGTACAATGGAATACTACTCAGCAGCAGAAAGAAATGAATTACTGAACATGCAGTAAGATGAATACATCTCAGAATAATTATGTTGAGTTAAAAAAAAAAAGCTACAAACTGTGATTTCATTTACGTGACATTCTGCAAAAGTTAGAATTATAGGGAGAGAAACTGGTGGTTGATAGGGGCTGAGAGAGAAGAATGATGGTAAAGAGCATTAGGGAACATCTTGGAATAAGGGAGATTTTCTTGATTCTTCAAAATTGTATTATTTTTCATAGAACTGTACACCTAAATATGATAAGTTTTACAGTATATAAATTAGATCTCAGCAAATGTGACCAAAAAAATTCTTTTTTACATCTTTTTTTTTTTTAATTGAAGCATAGTTGATTTACAATATCATGTTAGTTTCAGGTATATAGTAGAGACTCAGTTACATACATTATTTTTCTGAATCTTTTCCTTATAGATTATTATAAAGTATTCAAATAGTTCTCTGTGCTATACAGTAGGTCCTTGTTTATTTTATATATAGTGATATGTATCAGTTAATCTCAAATTTCCAATTTATCCCCCACCACACTACCTCCTTTGGTAAGCATAAGTTTGTTTTCTATGTCTGAAAAATTCTGTTTCTTCTATCAAAAAATAAACAATGCAAATTTGATGAACTCAGGAAGAAAAACTGATTGATTTTAAAGTGGTGTTTGAAGCTATTTTTTATTAAGAAAATAGTGGGAATTCACTGGCAGTCGAGTGGTTAGAACTCTGAACTTTCACTGCCACGTTGAATCCCTGATTGGGGAACTAAGATCCCACAAGCCGGGCACGACCAAAAAGAAAAAAAAAGCAAAGTCAATTATTTTTATAATAAAAGATTCATTTATAACCTCGAATTAACTCTAGCTTCAAATAATTAATTACTTTTATATGTTTTATTTTAGCCTCATATCTGTAATTGCTCACCGTGAAACAGTTAAACCCATTTGGGAAAGTGCTTCTCTCTCAGCATTGTTTAATAGTGACTCATTATAGTCCACTGGGTATTGAAGGGCCAAAAGGAATTGTTTTCATAATGTAAAATGGCATATCCTGGAGCTGTGGAAATGGTATGAGAAAATTCTGTAAGAGTAATTGTTCTGTTCTGGTAAAAGAAAAGATTAATAATAGCTCTCTCACAGATTCAAGATAATAGTGTTTTGCTTTCATTATCACCTAGCCTTAACTAAACATGAGAACCAAAGATTTCCCTGAGGAAGAGCTGAGTACCCCATGGTGTGAAGAAATACATCCCCCTGAGTGGAGATAAGAGGTGTGAGGGTGGGCGGAGGAGGTGAAGGGGGTATAGCAAGAAAGTTAGTCCCAGGGACAGACTTACCTTCAAAAGGTTTAGGTCTAACCCTAGAGAAAGACACACACTGACAAGTAAGGCAATAAGGTGTGACGAGTGGACAGACATGTTAAATTCCACCTCTGGGGCCTTGGAGGTCACGTGGTTTACATGAAGGGGTAATTCTACAACTGAGACAGCAAGAGGAATAAGCGTGCTGTGTAGCTGGAGCAGTTGAGCAGGGCATGGAAGTATGAAGGCTCCAGAGTGGGCAGTTGTGTGGGCTTGGAGTTTGGACGGGGTGTGATTACAGAGGAGGCTGGTACATTTGGGGAGACAGACAGGAGGCAGCTCTGTGAGTCTCTGCAGAGTTTCACCTCTGTGCTCCGACAGGCATGGAGAGCCAGTGTGAGAGTGGTATATGCAGATGACCCCCAACTTACGACGGTTCAACGCAATACACTTTGTTGTTGCTTAGTCGCTCAGTTGTATCTGACTCTTTTGAGACCCCATGGAGATCGCCAGGCTCCTCTGTCCATGGGATTCTCCAGGCAAGAATACAGGAGTGGGTTGCTATTTCCTTCTCCAGGGGATTTTCCCAACCCAGAATCAAACCCCTATCTCCTGTATTGGCAGGCAGATTCTTTACTGCTGAGCCACGTGGGAAGCAATTCATATTCCATGGAGACCATACTTTGAATTCTGATCTTTTCCAAGGCAAGCAGTATGCATTATGATAGGCTTCCCTGGTGGCTCAGCCGGTAAAGAATCCGCCTGCCATATGGGAGACCTGGGTTCAATCCATGGGTTGGGAAGATCCCCTGGAGGAAGGTATGGCAACTCACTCCTATATTCTTGCCTGGAGAATCCCAATGGACAGAGGAGCCTGGTGGGCTACAGTCCATGGGCTTGCGAAGAGTTGGACACAACTGAGTAACTAAACACACACATTCCCTTATGATGCTGGGCAGTGGTGTTGAGCAGAAGCCCCCAGTCATCTATGTGATCACAGGGGTAAACAACCTACACACTTACAACCACTCTGTATCCATATTATCATTCTGGACCCATATGACCATTCTGTTTTTCACTTTCAGTAGAATACTCAGTAAGTTACAGGAGATATTAAACATTTTATTATAAAATAGGCTTTGTTAGATGATTTTCTCCAACTGTAGGCTAATGTAAGTGTTCTGAGCACATTTAAGGTCAACTAGGCCAAACTATGATGTTTGGAAGGTTTAGATGTTGTTGTGTTAGTCACTCAGTTCAGTTCAGTTGCTCAGTCTTGTTCGACTCTTCGAGACCCCATGAATTGCAGCACACCAGGCCTCCCTGTCCATCACCAGCTCCCGGAGTTTACTCAAACTCACGTCCACCGAGTCGGTGATGCCATCCAGCCATCTCATCCTGTGTCGTCCCCTTCTCCTCCTGCCCCCAATCCCTCCCAGCATCAGAGTCTTTTCCAGTGAGTCAACTCTTCACATGAGGTGGCCAAAGTATTGGAGTTTCAGCTTAAGTATCAGTCCTTCCAAAGAACACCCAGGACTGATCTTCTTCCAGTCCCAGGGACTTGTCTTCTCCAACACCACAGTTCAAAAGCATCAATTCTTTGGCGCTCAGCTTTCTTCACAGTCCAACTCTCACATCCATACGTGACCACTGGAAAAGCCATAGCCTTGACTAGATGGACCTTTGTTAGCAAAGTAATGTTTCTGCTTTTGAATATGCTATCTAGGTTGGTCATAACTTTCCTTCCAAGGAGTAAGCGTCTTTTAATTTCATGGCTGCTATCACCATCTGCAGTGATTTTGCTCAGTTGTGTCCAACTCTTTGTGACCCCATGGATAGTCTGCCAGGCTCTGCTGTCAATGGGATTCTCCAGGCAAGAATGCTGGAGTAGGTTGCCATTTTCTCCAAGGATCTTCCCTACCCAGGTATCGAACCCATGTCTCTTATGTCTCCTGCACTGGCAAGCAGGTTCTTTACCACTAGCAACACCTAGGAAGCCCAACTCAGTTATATACATATATATATTCCTTTTCAGATTTTTTTCCCTTATAGGTTAGCACAAAATATGAGTATGGTTTTCTATTAAGTGTACTTTGTACTTAAAGATATTTTCAGTTTACTATGCGTTTATCAGGATGTAACTCCATCATAAGGAAGAGCTGTATCTGAATTTTGAATAAATCACATTGGTAACTCTGAGAAGTGTAGGGTAAGAGGTAGTGGAGTGGACAGTGGTGATAGACTGACCATTTAGGAGATGATTGCAAAAGTCCAGCTGAGAGATGATGGGGGTCTGAAATGAGAGGCAGCAGCCATAGAAATGAGTGGGTCAATTCTGAGAGCTATGTAGTACCTTCTTCAGAATAAAGTTGTGAGAAAAATATAGAACCTTGGATAAGGTTCCTTTTTGGAAAAAAATAAAGATTAAAAGCTATGTCATCATCTGCTCCAGCCTTACTTCTGTAGTACATCCATCACCACCATGCCCTGGCGTCCTGTCTCATATCTTTTTATTGGCTTCATTCTGAGGCAGGATCTCCAGACAAGGCCAGAAAAATGGTCCAGCACTTTTAGGCTTATGGAGAAAAGACCTAGAACTGGGGATGCTGTTGAGTGCTACTTCTAAGGCTGGGTCACCATGGGTGTGTGTGGATGTATTTCACATAGAAAAGAGAGGTGTTAGTATCAGAAGATAAAAGACAGCAGATGGCATCCATTATATATTCCAGCTTTCCACAGTAGATGGGGTTTTGGATTGGTATAAAATACAGTATCATGTTGCTGCAAAGTTAAAGAGACAACTAGGCTAACTGGCTTGGGTGTTCCAGGGGTGCTGTTTCATCTGGCACCACCCACTGGTCTATGTCTGCTCTGCCTTAATATTTCTCAGGACGATTATTTATTATCTAAGCTGATTGACTTTTATCTCATACAAATGCTGAACCAGACAAATACTAGGGCAACAGGTGTAAACCAGGATAGTCCTGAGCAAGCTGAAGCACAGGGTCACTCTCATTCTGGGTCTCGCCATTCAGCTTAGTTTCCGGAAGTCTCCTGGTTAGTTGATGCTTGCTTCCTTTGATCTGATTCTAAAATATGGTGCCAGAGTCATGATGATCCATCTTCTGCCTCCTTGCCACGTGCATTGGGGTGGTTCTACTTCCTGGTCCTTCTCTACTTTTTCTTCCCCTCCATTCCTCCATCAACATCAGAAGATGTGAATGTTAGCCTGACCCCTTTCAGGAGATGAACCAAAGGCAGGATCCAGTGACCATTTGCATTATATCAAAATTTTCATCTGTAGGCTTGTGTTTTACTATATTATATTGATTTTTTTTTTTTTGGAAAAAGGAAAAAAATTGCAGGTGACAGCAAGAATGAATCGTTTTGATTATTTGTGTGTGTCTATATCTTGAAGTATCTTAGCATTGTCTGTATTTTTCTCTCCATAGACTGGGCACCTTGAGGACAAGAGACATGTTTTATTAGCCTAGTGTCTTCATTTCTTATCACAGTGCTTGTGATATATTTCAACTTGTCAAACATTTGAACTAAACTAAAATCTAATATCAGGTTGATGGTTGTGCTGTTAAATTCTGCCAAAGAGTTAAACTGAGGAATTATTCAAATGGAGAACCTACACGCTTTTATTTGTGTCCTCAATATAGACTGAGCAGTAGATCACATACATTGTTAGCGTGTGACCATGTTTAATCCACTGCTCTTCTTGGACGTGATAACAGATACATGCCATCACAGCAATACTGACAGGAGTATGGTGTTTGTGTTCAGTGGTATTTAGTGTCTGAGGAGCAAAGCAGGCCAGGTGAGATAAGTTCTGATTGATCAATTCTCACAGCTAAAACTTAGCAATCTCATAATATTTTTCACAATGTTAGGCCGAGGCAGTATGCTGGTAATTGTTTACCATCCAGCTCTCCTGAGGATGAAAAAAAAGGCCCTGATTTGTAAACCTTGCCAGTTTCTATGGTGTAAATATTCCCACCATCACTGATTCCCAACTACCAACGTGATGTAACCAAAGGAGGAGCTGGAAAGAGGTGCAGACTGGCGTGAGCAGGCTCCAGCATACCCTGAGTGTGTTAGTGCAGGATTGTCCCAAGCCTAAAGCGGACGCCTCCTTATTTTTTAAAAATAGAATTTCATTTTACTTATTTAAAAATTTTTTTACCTTTTACTTTTGGATGTTCTGTGTCTTTGTTGCTGTGCATGGGTTTTCTCTAGTTGCAGTGAGCGGGGGCTACTCTGTGGCTGTGGTGAGCTGGCTTCTTATCGTGGTGGCCTCTTTTGTGGAGCACAGCGCTGGGCTTTAGTAGTTGTGGCACATGGCTTAGTTGCCTTGAGGCTTGCGGAATCTTCCTTGACCAGGGATCAAACTCATGTCCTCTTCATTGGCAAGCGGATTCTCAACTACTGGACCACCAGGAAAGTTCTGGTGTCTCCTTTTGATAGTCATTCATTCAACAGACAGCTATTCATTGACCACCTCCTGTACCAGTGCTTGGGAAACAGGAAAAAAGCAAAGATTTGTAAGCTTATGGGATTTAAATTCTTTTGGGGAGGGTGGAGACAGAAGATGAACAATAAACATATTTAACAAATGAGTTATATAATATAGTAGAAATTGATAGAAAGTGAAAGTCACTCAGTCATGTCTGACTCTTTTTGACCCCATGGACTATACAGTCCATGGAATTCTCCATAAATTCCAGAATACTGGACTCCAGAATACTGGAGTGGGTGGCCTTCCCTTTCTCCAAGAAGTTGATAAGTGCGACAAAAAACTAGGTGGCTTGAGAATGTAGGAGAGGTTGTAATTTTAAATGGGGTGGTTGGACTGCTCTGAGATGACATTTAAGCAGAAATTTGAAGGAGGTGAAGGAAGCAAGACTTCTGGATATCTAAGGCAGGAGTGATCTAGACAGAGGGGGCAGGTGGTGCAAAGACTCTGAGGTGTGAGGCTGTGTGGTAAGTTCAGGTGGGAAAATGGAGGGAAGGGGAAAGGAGGAGAGAGACTCATTGACTGAAGGCAGAAGGAAAGGTCATGGGAGAGTGTTGGTATGACAAGGGAAGACAGACTTCATAGAATATTGGGAGCGTTCTGAATTTTACTCAGAGAAACTGGAGAGCCACTGTAGGCAAAGCAGGAAGTAACAACCCGGAGAGTAACTGTGCTCATAAGAAAAATCATATTATCTATTCTGAAAATAGTTACTCAGTCCCCTGAATAAAAATTTTTAAATTATTTAAATTAATTGGAAGTTCTAAATATTACATTTCACTTCTGTCAGAAGCTTTTTTTTTTTTGATAAATCCACCTTTATTATGCAGATAGTTTAGATATGGGGGGAAAAAAACTCTGAAAATCTATAAAAAGCTTTTTGAAGTCTTTAGAAAGGCAGAGGTGATGAATCTAAGGAAACATTTACCTCATTATGTAAATTAGATGTAGGCACCTGAGCCATTATAATATTTCATTTGAAAGTTACTAAATGTTCTGGCTTTGAGACAGTGTCATTTGCATCATTATTTGCTCACCTTGGCAAATTACTGTTGTTTTAGGGATTTGATTGTACAGATTCTTTGTGACCCCATGGACTGTAGCCCACCAGGCTCCTCTGTCCATGGAATTCTCTAGGCAAGAATACTGGCTGCTGCTGCTAAGTCACTTCAGTCGTGTCCGACTCTGTGAGACCCCATAGACGGCAGCCCACCAGGCAACCCCGTCCCTGAGATTCTCCAGGCAAGAACACTGGAGTGGGTTGCCATTTCCTTCTCCAATGCATGAAAGTGAAGAGTGCAAGTGAAGTCGCTCAGTTGTGTCCGAAATGGCACCCCACTCCAGTGTTCTTGCCTGGAGAATCCCATGGACGGAGGAGCCTGGTAGGCTACAGTCCACGGGGTCGCAAAGAGTCGGACACGACTGAGCGACTTCGCCTTCGACTTCACCTTAGCAACCCCATGGACTGCAGCCTACCAGGCTCCTCTGTCCATGGGATTTTCCTGGCAAGAGTACTGAAAGGTTGTTGTTGAATCACGATGCCAGGATTCTTGGCCCCCGGAGGAGAAAAATTCAATCTGGGGCCAGAGATGAAGCTTGATCGCTCAGAGCTTTTGTGTAATAAAGTTTTATTAAAGTATAAAGGAGATAGAGAAAGCTTCTGACATAGGCATCAGAAGGGGGCAGAAAAAGTACCCCCCTGCTAGTCTTCAGCTGAATGTTATGCAGTCACCAGCAGTCTATTAATGAAAGAAAGGAATGTCTCAAAACTTAGAATGGCACCAGGCCCTCACCCATAGGATGTATTTTGGGATAATCTTGGCTCCAAATGGTTTATCTTGGGCCATAAAAGGATTAACTTGAATCTTGAAGAAGGGCAGAGCACCATACAAATAGTTTCATTTACATAGATTAGAGGAACAATATCAGAATATAACATACTGGTTTATCAAGTAGGTTCTGAGTCCAAAAGGTGAAACCGACTTGAAGACAGAGTTTGGGGTAAATAAGCATTTCCATAAGAAAAAGGCAATGGTTAACTTCAAGTGAAACCAGGTGTCATTTGGCAACACAGAATTTTAAGAGAAACCTCCTTTTAAATTTGTATAGAGAAGGAAAAAATATCGCTAGTTTGTTTCCTCCTGCAGCTTAAGAGAGATAAAAATGTCTGACACTTGGCAGGCTATTTCCTCCATTTGGAGACCCCTGGTCTTCCTGCCTGTTACCCTCTCAGTACTGGAGTGGGAAGAATACTGGAATGGGTAGCCATTCCCTTCTCCAGAGCTTCCAGACTCAGGGGTTGAACCTGGATTTCTCACATTGCAGGCAGAATCTTTACCATCTGAGCCACCAGGAAGCCCCCTGTACAAACTGAAATTAGTCCAAAATGATGAAAACAAGGGTGGATTCAATGGAGGAGACAGTAATAGTTCCTCATACCTAGGGAAAGGTGTGAAGCTCAGTTTCATGAAGACCAGAAACTAGGAATTGGAATCAGAAATATAAATCCAACATAGCTACTCCCTCCAGCTCTGTGTCTTTCTCTCTAGAATTTTAAGGGCTCTTGTCTCTGGATTTTATCTGTACATTTGCTTTGCTTTTTTCACTTCCCAGATGACCACTTGCCTCTTCCCAAGCTTGCCTTTCTCCTCCTTCATTCACTGATGTCCTTAACCTCAGAGTTTATACCACATTATAAAGCCAGGACAGACTGCTCATAAATCTATATTCAGCACTGACATATATTTAACTACCATATGTAAAATATACAACTAGTGGGAAGCTGCTGTATAGCACAGGGAACTCAGCTCAGTTCTCTGTGATGACCTAGAGGGGTAAGGTGGGTGGGGGTAGGAGGGAGGCTCAAGAGGGAGGGGATGTATGTATACATATAGCTGATTAACATTGTTGTACAGTAGAAACTAGCACAACATGGTAAAGCAATTATACTCCAATTTAAAAAGTGCATATTCTCCAGAACCTAAATTGAGTTTTTGCAAGAGGGAATCTGATTGGCCCCAGGGTCTGAAATAATTCAGTCTTGATCCAATCAGCTGAGTAGAAGGGAAATGTTCACATGCACTCATTAAACAAATGCTGACTGAGAGTATCATGTGTTACTTGCTCTTAAAGGTTTTATGCATGCTGCAGGGACCATACTCTCCAGTGTCTATGAAGCTTAAAATGCACTGATGCTTGCATTCCATCCTGTGTCAATGTGCGTGAAATAGGATGGTGTTAGAGAAAGGTGGACAGGCATCCTAAAAGAGTATCCTGTTTGGGGATCTGCCAAAAATAGAGATGTCATATCTCTCTGCACTAGGTTGTACTTTGATTCTTTTGACTGCAATTGCAAGTTAAGGGATTCTCCTTCCCTTTATTCCATACCAAGCCAAGCAATCACCTCTTTGCCAGAAGGTGAGAAATTACAGTATCATTTATCCTGTCCTGTCCCAGCTAATAAAGTTCTTTATGATGGAAGTAGGTACAGGGCAGGGGCTGATTCACTCTATAGTGAAACCTCAGTTCAGCGAACCAGGTGGTTTTTTCAGTCAAACAATTGTTAACAATATCAGTTGAATTTTTTGATGATTTGCAGTGTTGCTTTGCTGTGGCTTAAGTACTTTATGTCTGTTATCTTGTTTAATCCTCACCAGTCTATGGAGAAGGTCCTTATTTTTACACATGAGAAAACTGAGCGGAGAGGTTGAGTGAGTGGCTCTAGGTCTCTCAGCTGGCAAGTGGTGAGCCAGGATTTGAATGTAGAGTCTGTGGAACAATCACTAAGTCACGCGTTCTTTAAGGCACTCCTGGTGATGGTGATTTGGGGGGGTTTGAACTACTTTTAGTGCCTTTCCTGGTACATAAACGATAGCTCCATGGGGATTGCCAGTCTCAACTTTCGTCAGCCTATCTGTGTGAAAGATGTGAGGCACTCTGATTCATGGAAATATGTATTTCAAATGAATAAGCAAGCAAGATTTTTTAACCAAAGGGCCTCAGGTAGAGAATTGGTGGGAATTACAAGTTCTTCTCTCTCAGGATATACAGGTTATCCTTTAAAAAGAGTGTGTCAGCCTTTAGAGTTAGATACTTCGCTTCAGTGTCTTTCCCAGGTTCTTTGAGCCAGCACGTGATGAAATCAGGATCTGAAACTAGGACCTGTGGTCTTAACCACTAACTTACATTGTCTGAAAGGTACTTGTAGTGATGGTGGTGGTAGGGAATTATAAGAGATGACACAAGTTGTGGTCTCTCAATCACATCTACTTGCCAGTAGAAGGAAAAATTTTGATGTTGTTGTTGGTGATGATAAGGAGGTATCCCAGGTCCATTATAGTGAATTTTCCTAAGGGTCTCTTCTAAAATCCTTCAAGACCAACCCTTATAAAGACTTCTATTACCATCCATCCCCTTAAACAGAGTTGATTGTTCCTTTCAAAATCCAACAGTGTCCGTTGGATGTATTTCCATTAAAGTATGCAATCTCACTATAATACTTTTTTTTTTGAATTTACAGTCTGTGAACTCTAAAGTCAAGAGATTTTCTCTGTTCTATTCACTACTGAATCCCTACTGCCTAAGTGCTTGTCCTGTTGTGTGTAGTGGACACACAGTGTTGTCAACAAAGAAAAAAATGCAGACAAACCAGTGCTTTACCAATAAGCATCTTCTGTGTCTCCTTTGGAAACTTTTTCAATTATTAGTTCCCCTATTTCCAGCAACAAAATTCTCCAAAATGTCCAAGGTTCTTTGAAGTCATTAAAGAACTAATCTGATGTCTTTGTCATATTACTTTATGACCCTGTACTAAGTCCAAATCCAATTATTATTGAGCATTCTTGTTCATGTTGCAATTTTTTCCCTTTTCCTTAGCATCCATAATAACCATCAGTTGCAAGTTTATGCATCTTGTCATGTTATATCTACCATCTATTTAGCAGTCACACTGAATTTCAGTCCAGCAGAGTAGGCCATTTGGTTTGCCTATAAAACTTCTAATTAGCAGAAGTGAAGTTTATTCATTTAATCATGAATTTACTAATGGAATTTACTTTAAATGTATTAATCTTATTAAAAATGAAGCCACATGGATGAACTAAGGGAGATAGGAAGCCTTAGGAATTTTAGGATAGAATAATAAAATGATTTGGGCTTCCCTGGTGGTTCATCGGTAAAGAATCTGCCTGCAGTGTAGGAGACGCAGGAGACACAGGTTCAATCCTGGGTAGAGAAGATCCCCTGGAGGAGGGCATGGCAACCCACTCCAGTATTCTTGCCTAGGAAATCCCATGGACAGAGGGGCGTGGCTGGCTGCAGTCCACAGGGTCACAAAGAGTCAGACATGACTGAAGCAACTAAGCACACGTGCAATAAAATGATGTAACTGTACATTAAAAGGTTCTCTCTGGAAATTGTGTGGAAAAACAACCCGAGCAATACAAAATGGAAGATGGGAGAGCATTTGAGAGCATATTGGAAGATACTGAGAAGATATAGGTTGCAGTAAGTTAGAGGTGGTCAGATTTTGGATATATTTTGAAGAAGAGCTAACAATTTGCTGAAGGGCTGATGTAAGGTGAGAGAAAGAGGGAAGGCAAGGACACCTCCAGGGTTTTTAATCTGAACAATTAAAAGAATTTTAGTGACTGAGTTAGGACAACCTGAATGAATCTCAGTCTGGTGAAATCCCATGACAGTATAAATACATTCGATTCCCATGGGGGATGGGAAATGAAGCCATGTGCTTTCGGAGCATACCGTTATCTTAGTCATATTGTGTGTTTCAGTCAAAAAAGAATAAACTAGGTGTAGGGTGAGTGGTCCTGGAAGAGGAGCTGTCCACAGACTGTGTTGTTCAGTGCTAAGTCACGTCCGACTCCTTGGGACCCCATGGACTGCAGTTCTCCAGGCTTCCTTGTCCTCCACTATCTCCCGAAGTTTGTTCAACTTCATGTCCATTGAGTTGGTGATGCTATCTAACTATCTTATACCCTGACACCCCCTTCTCCTAATCCACAGACTTAGAATTGGTGAAAAATAGAAGTTACACTAGGCAGGATACTTATGGTTACAAGTAACAGAAAACTACCATTTAAAAGACAGTTTATCAGGTCACACAAGTAAAAAGTTCAGGGGTACATTTAGCTTGTCTCATCTGACTCCAGGTACTTTACTTTGTTCAGACCACTCTCTGATTCCATCTTTCACTTATGCTTTTGTTTCGGTTTTACTCTCAGGTAAGTGTTCTATACTTGGTGGCTTCCAGAATCTGTAGTTTCGAGATGGAACAGAGAAGAAATCACCTCTGCACACTGATATCTGTACATTAGAATTTATTAAATCGTCACTTGGATTATTTAATTCTCATCAAAGTTTGTATAAAAATATAGTATAACTTACTATCAACCCTGGGATTTCTTTGGAAGGAATGATGCTAAAGCTGAAACTCCAGTACTTTGGCCACCTCATGCGAAGAGTTGACTTATTGGAAAAGACTCTGATGCTGGGAGGGATTGGGGGCAGGAGGAGAAGGGGACGACACAGGATGAGATGGCAAGACGGCATCACAGACTCGATGGACGTGAGTCTGAGTGAACTCCAGGAGATGGTGATGGACAGGGAGGCCTGGCGTGCTGTGATTCATGGGGTCGCAAAGAGTCGGGCACGACTGAACAACTGAACTGAACTGAGTTATCAACCCTCAGTATGATCAGTTGAGTCTTGTATTATTATAATCATGTGAAGATCATACTCACCATTGAAATTAAGAACTTTGGAAGTTATCTTCCCTCACTGCTGTTCATTATGATTTCCTTCATCTGGCTTCAGTCCCTTGGTAAAATTGCAGGATGTCTATAATTTGGCGGGTACGGTAAATGATGAATGCATTTGCTTTTCTGTAGGATTGCATTCTAGAAAAGAAGCTTAAATTCACTTTCCCCCCAGTCCTTTTTAGAAACTCTATGGCAAAGAGTTTTAAACATGTAGATATTTTTTAAAAACCCCAAAATAAGGACCTCTAGTGTGGTCTTAATATTAGAAATCATTATGTAATATGGGAAATTTTAGTTATATAATGCATTATTATTATCTATAATCACAATTCTCTGCATTAGCTCTCTAGAACTTACCGTCTAACTGGAAGTTTGTATCTATTGACCAACATCTCTCAGTTCCCACATCTCCAACCCCTGATAATACCATTCTACTCTCTCCCTGTATTAATTTGGTTTTTTTAGGTTCCACGTATAAGTGATATCATATTGTATTTGTCTGCTCTGTCTGATGAAAGTGAAAGAGGAGAGTGAAAAAGTTGGCTTAAAGCTCAACATTCAGAAAACTAAGATCATGGCATCTAGTCCCATCACTTCATGGGAAATAGATGGGGAAACAGTGGAAATAGTGTCAGACTTTATTTTTTTGGGCTTCAAAACCACTGCAGATGGTGATTGCAGCCGTGAAATTAAAAGACGCTTACTCCTTGGAAGGAAAGTTATGACCAACCTAGTAGCGTATTCAAAAGCAGAGACATTACTTTGCCAACAAAGGTCCATCTAGTCAAGGCTATGGTTTTTCCAGTAGTCATGTATGGATGTGAGAGTTGGACTGTGAAGAAAGCTGAGCATCAAAGAATTGATGCTTTTAAACTGTGGTGTTGGAGAAGACTCTTGAGAGTCCCTTGGACTGGAAGGAGATCCAACCAGTCCATCCTAAAGGAGATCATTCCTGGGTGTTCATTGGAAGGACTGATGCTAAAGCTGAAACTCCAATAAAAATTAGATGTGAAGAGTTGACTCATTGGAAAAGACCCTGATGCTGGGAGGGATTGGGGGCAGGAGGAGAAGGGGATGACAGAGGATGAGATGGCTGGATGGTATCACCGACTCGATGGATGTGAGTTTGAGTAAACTCCGAGAGTTGGTGATGGACAGAGAAGCCTGGCATGCTGCGATTCCTTGAGTCGCAGAGTCGGACACGACTGAGCAACTGAACTGAACTGTCTGATTTATTTTCCTTAGCATAATGCTTTCAGGGTTTGTCCATGTTGTCACAAATGGAACTTCCTCTTTCTTGTGGCTGAATAATATTCTGTGCATAGCTGACCCTTGAACATGATGGGATTGCACTACATGGGCCCACTGATACAAGGATCTTCTTCAATAAATATAACTACAGTACTATACAATCTGTAATTGGTTGAATTTGTAGATGCAGAGTTGTGGCTGTCGAGGGATGACTGTAAAGTTATGCATGGATTTTTGACTGGGGAGGTAGTACATCAATGCCTCTAAACCCTCACATTGTTTAAAAGTCAACTGTGTCTGAATATAGAATATTAATATGTGCTTCTTCTCTCCCTCAACCATTCATCTATTGACTTATGCTTAATTTGCCTATGTATTTTGGCAATTTTGAGTAGTGTTGCACTGAACATGGGGTTGCAGATAACTGTTTGATACCCTGTTCTCATTTTCTTTGAGTATATATCCATAAGTGAAATTTCTGGATCATATGGTAGTTCTAATTTTAATTTTTTGAGAAACCTCCATGATGTTTTCCACCGTGACTGAACCAATTTGCATTTTTATCAGTGGTACACCAGGGTTCCTTTTTATCCACACCCTGACTCAACACGTTCCTTATCTTTTGTCTTTGTGATGATAGCCATTCTAACAGGTGTGAAGTGATGTCTCATTGTGGTTTTGATTTGCATTTCTTTGATAAATAGTGATGTTGAACACGTTAAAATGTACCTCATGGCCCTTTGGTTATTGTCTTTGGGAAAATGTCTGTTTCCTTTGCCAATTTTAAAGTGAGATTATTTTTGCTAAGTTGTATGAATTATTTATATATTTTGGAACTTAACCTCTGCTGTAATATGATTTGCAAATATTGTCTTCCATTTTGTGCGTTGCTTTTTCATTTTTTGGTGGTTTGTCCTACTGTGCAGAAGTTTTTTAGTTTGATATATACACTTACTAATTTATGCTTGTGTTGCTTTTGTTTTCATGTTATATCTTAAAGATCACTGCCAAGACCAACGTCAAGGAGCTTCTTTCCTGTGTTTTCTTCCACATGTTTTACAGTATCAGATCTTTGTGTCTTTAATCCATTTTGAGTTAATTTTGTGATTTGGGGGTCAGATTTCATTCTTCTAAATGTGCTTATCTAGTTTTTTCAACAGTTATTGAAGAGACTATCCTTTCCCCATTCTTAGCTTCCTTGTCAAATATTAGTTGAGTGTAAAGGGGTTTATTTCTGTGTTCTCGACTCTGTTACATTAATCTATGTGTCTGTTTATTAGCCAGTGTTGTACTTTTTTTTAAATTACTGTAACTTAATATCACAATAATATAGTTTGAAATCAGGAAATGTGAGCCTCCAGCTTTGTTTTTCAGTTAGTTGAAATTGAAAAATGCTGGGTCTTCGTTGCTGTGCATGGTCTTTCTCTAGTTGTGGTGAGTGGGGATTACTCTCTAGTTGCAGTGCAGGGCTTCTCATTGAAGGCTTTTCTTGTTGTGAAGCACAGGCTCCAGGCGCACAGCCTTCAGTAGTTGCAGTGAATGGGTTCAGTGGTTTTGGCTCACAGGCTCAGTTGTTCTATGATATGTGGAATCTTCCTGCACCAGGGCTCAAACCCATACCCCTTGCACTGGTAGGTGGATTCTTATCCACTGTATCATCAGGGAAGTCTTTGTTTTTCTTTTTCATGATTGAGTTGGCTATTTGGGGTCTTTTGTGTTTCCATATATATTTTAGGATTATTTTTTCTGTATCTGTGAAACATGCTATTGGAATTTTGACACAGATTGCACTGAATCTGTAGATGACTTTGGGTTGTATGGATATTTGAACAGTATTCATTCCTCTGACTCATGATCATTGGTTATTTGTATCTTCTATTTCTTTCATCAAAATCTTAGTTTCGGGACTTCCCTGGTAGTTCAGTGGTTAAGAATGTACCTGCCAATGCAGGGGACACAGGTTTGATTCCTGGTCCAAGAAGATCTCACATGTGATGGAGCAACTCGAGCTCTCAAGCCACAACTACTGAAGCCTGTGTGTCTAGAGTCCATGCTCTGTAACAAAAGAGGTCACTGCAGTGAGAAGCCTGCACGCTGCATTGAAGAGTAGTCCCTGTTCAGTGCAACTAGAGAAAACCCTCTAGCTGCATAGCAATGAAGACCTAGAGCAGCACAGCCCCCCCTCCAAAAAAAGCTTCATTTCCATTGTACAATGGTTAAAGTTATTTATATCTTTGGTTAAAGTTATTCCTAAGGATTTTATTGTTTTCCATGCAATTGTGAATGGAAGGTTTTATTTCTTTTTTCAGATGTTTCATTATTAGAGTTTAGCAATGCAACTGATTTCTGAATGTTGAGTTTGTATCCTGGAAATTTACTGAATTTATTAACTTTAACAGGTTTTTGGGTTGGGTTTTTAGGGTTTGCTATATAAGATTATACCACCTGCAAATAACAATATTATTTCTTTCTTTCTGATTTGGATGCCTTTTATGTCTTTATCTTGTCTAATTGCTCTAGCTATGACTTCAAGTACAATGTTGAATAGGAGTGGTGAGAGTGGACACCTTTGCTGTTTTTCTGATTTTAGAGGAAAGACGTTTGACCTTTCACTGTTAAGTGTAATGTGATCTGTGGGCTTGTCACATGCGACCTTTATGATGTTGTGGTATGTGCCTTATGTCTCTAATTTGTTGAGAGTTTTTAATCATAACAGGATGTTGTATTTTGTCAAATGCATTTTACGCATGTTTTGAGATGCTCATTTTGTTTTCATCTTCCATTCTATTAATGTGTGAGTCACATTTTTCTGTGCATGTTCACTCATTTTCATCCCATGGACAGATCCTACTTGATGTATAATCTTTTCAATGTGCTGTTGGATTAAGTTTGATAATATTTTGCTGAGAATTATTGTATCTATTGTGAAATATATTTTATGGCAAAATAAGAAAAAGTTAAACATAAAATTTCTCTGCCCATTGGTCTCCTCTCTCCCTTCCATTGTGCACTGAGTATCTGCATCATGTATCAACCAAACCTCCACATCAGCAGAAATACCTCCTCAACCATAAAGAGCAACATTTTCTTAGCATCACCAAGGCAACTCCTTAAAAGATAAGTCCTTTTTCATCTCCTAAGGGGTCACATGACCCACCACTTTGTCCTTGCGAAACTGTCAGTAGCATTTAATGTGCAGCCCACTGTCTGAAAAAACATACCTGACTGTGCTTGGACTTTTAATGGACAGAAGAGTTCTCAGAACTTTCTGAGCGGCTGTTCCTGGATTATAATCCTCAACTTGACTAAAATATTTTTTCATATCTTTCAAGGTTGACTGATTAATTTTTATTTGATAGTATATTCATCAGAGATTTTAGCCTGTAGTTTTCTTTTCCTGTGATGTCATTATCTCATTTTGATAGTGCTGAACTTCTAAAATGAGCTTGGAGTGCTCCCTTCTCTTTTGTTTGTGTGGTTTTTTTTTTTTTTTTTTTGAAAGAGATTGTGAATGATTGTCATTAATTCACCAGAAACCCTCTGGTCATGGGGTTTTCTGTATTGGGAGATTTTGATTACAGATTTAATCTCCTTACTAGTTATTGTAAGGTTACATGATTTAGTCTTTGTAAATTGTTTGTTTCTAGAAATTTATTCATTTCACTAGGCCTTTAGTTGTCCACAGAAGTTCATTATGATCCTTTGTATTTGTGTAGTATCAGTTGTGATGTCTCCTCTTTCATTTCTGATTTTGAATCGTAGAGTAGGTGAAGTTTTGTCCATTTTTCTTTTTTTTGGAAAAAAACCCAGCTATTTTTGTTGATTTTTTTTAAAAAAATTGTCTTCTGGATTCTATTTCATTTATTTCTGCTCAGATATACTTTTCTTCCTTTGGCTTACTTTGGACTTTTTTTCTTTTTCTGATTTATGGTGTGAAGTTAGATTGTTTACGATTCTGATTTTCTTAATATATACGTTTACTGCTATAAACGTCCAGAACATTTTTGCAGCATCCTGTAAGTTTTGGGATATTCTGTTTCCGCTTTTGTTTTGAGATAGCTTTTTATTTTCCTTTGATTTCTTTTTGACTCATGGGTTGTTCAACAGTATAGTGTTTAATTTTCACATTTTTGTAGATTTTTCAGGATTCCTCTTGTTGCTTATTTCTATTTTTATATTGTTGTGGTCAGAAAAGATACTTGGTATGATTTCAGTCTTAACTTTGCTATGACTTGTTTTGTGGCCCTTTATATCATATCCTGGGGCTTTTTCCGTGTGCACTAGAGAATAATGCATATTCTGCTTCCATGAGACAGAATTTCCATAAATGTCTGGTCGGCCCATTTAGTCTAATGTATGGTTCAAATTCAACATTTCCTTGTTTATTTTCTGTCAGCATGATCTGTTCATTGTTGAGAGTGAGGTATTGAAGTTCCCCACTATTACTGTCTATTTTCCCCCTGAGATCTGTTAGTGTTTGCTTAAATTTATTTTGGTGCTTCAGTGTTGGGTGTCTATAATTGCTCTATCTTCTTGATTAATTGGCTCCTTTATCATTATGTATTGACCTTCCCTGTCTCTTTTTACTATTTTTTTGGCTTACAGTCTATGTTGTCTGATTTAAATACAGCTACCCCTGCTTTCTTTTGGTTTCCACTTGCATGAAATCTATTCGTACATTGCTTTACTCTGAGACTCTGAGCTGAAGTGACTCTCTTATGTGAAACATATATGTGCATGCTCAGTCATGTCCAGCTCTTTGTGACGCCATGGATTGTAGCCTGACAGGTTTCTCTGTCCATGGGATTATCCCAGCAAGAATACTGAAGTGAGTTGCCATTTCCTTCTCCAGGGGATCTTCCTGATCCAGGGATCAAACCTGCATCTCCTGCATTGGCAGGCATATTCTTTATCGCTAAGCCACCTGGGAAACCCCATGAAGCATACAGTTGAGTTTTTTAAAAAATCCATCCACCCAGTCGGTGCTTTTTGATTGGTTCTGTTTGAAGTTATTATTGACATGTGAGGACTTGCTAACGCCTCTGGTTGTTTTGCATTTCCATTCTCCCCTCTCTGTTTCTACGTAGCTTTGGCTTGTTTTCTTTTTCTCAATCACTTATTTCTTTGAAAAGCTTTATCATTTGTGCTGAGCTATATGTTAGAAATCGAACACTGGAAATATCTTAATAGTCTGATTCTTGGAAACTTTTTGGAAAATGCAAAGAAATTATAAAGAAAATTAGGTCTGCAATGTGTGTGTGGAGTTAAAGCATTCACAATTTAGGCTTGATTAATGGGAACCTCCACTTACAAAGCTGAATACTTTTAACTGGTGATTTTCCATGGCGATGTGCTGTTTCCTCTCTTATCTTTTGTGCATCAACTCTAGGATTATTCCATGTGGTTACTGTGAGACTTACGGAAGACATCTCATAGATAAAAGTCTATTTTAAGCTGATAGCAACTTAACTTTGTTTACAGAGATTTCAGACTTCTTCATTTTATTTTTTTATGTCAATTTTGGTATTATAATTATGCCTCTTTTAATATTGGTATTAGTTGTCATTATAGTAGCTATAATTATTTTTAGTATTCTTTTCCTTTGACTTTTAGACTGTAGCTAAGTGGTTAACATACCATGCAATTACAGAATTAATTTTCTAAGTTTGACTTTATATTTACCTTTTCCAGTATATTGTATACTTTTGTATGTTTTTAGGTCATGTCATTTCAACGTGAGCTCCTTTCAACGTTTCTTACAGGTCTGGTGGTAATTAACTCCCTCAGCTTTTGTTTGCCTAGGAAAGTTTGTACTTCTCCATATATGAAGGATACCTTTGCCAGATAGAGTATTCTTGGCTGACAGGTTTTTTTTCCTTAGAACATTAAGAATGTATCATTCCACTCTCTCCTGGATGGCTAGTTCTCTCCCCAGGCGTGGGAAGTTCTTTGCCGCTGTTTCTTTAAATCTGTCACTTTCTTCCTCTCCTCCTTCTGGACCTTGATTATTCTATTTTTGGCTGCGCCGTGGTCTTTGCTGCTGCTTGGGCTTTTCTCTAGCTGTAGAGAGGAGGGGCTACTCTCTAGTTGCGGTGTGTGGGTTTCTCATCGTGGTGGCTTCTCTTGTCGTGAAACACAGACTCTGGAGGCCTGAGCTTCAGCAGTTGCAGCACATGGGTTCGGTAGCAGTGACGCATGGGCTTAGTTGCTCTGCAGCATGTAGAATCTTCCTGGACTAGGGATTGAACTCATGTCCCCTGCTTTGGGAGGCAGATTCTTATCCACTGCACCACCAGGGAAGTCCCTGGATTCTGATTATTCTAATATTTGTTCTTCAGTGTTGTCCCATAGATCATGAATGCCTTCTTCTCTTTTTTCCATTCTTTTTATTTATTCCCTATAACTGGGTTATTCTTTATTTCCTATAACTGGGTTATTTTATAGTTATAGGTTACTCCTATAACTATAAAATTCCTATCCTCTATCTCGCTTGTTTGTTTTCCAGGTGATCTGCTCTACTGCAGATGTTCTCGCATTTTCCATTTCATTTATTAACTTCTTCAGCTCTAGAATTTCTGTTTGGTTCTTTTTTATGGTTTCTATTTCTGGTAAATATCTCATTTTGAACCTGTGTTTCTGCGCATATGTGTGTGTAATTTCATTGAATTGTCTTTCTGAGTTGGGTTATATTTTTCTTTTGGTAGCTCATTGAGTTTCTTCAGAATATCTATTTTGAATTCTTTATCAATCACACTACAAAATTTCATGTGTTGAGCTCTGTTATTAGAGGATTATATTTATCTTTTGGTGATAACATATTTGCTTGAAACTTTATGTTCCTTATAGTTTTGCATTGCTGCTTTTGCATTTGAAGAAGCAGACACCTCTTTAAATCTGTGCTAGTTACCTTCAGATAGGTATTCAATTCCCTGGTGCTAGTATTTTCTGGGGTTTTCTCTGCCTTTGTGTGGGTACACCTGTTCTATTCATCTTGCGCCCTCTTGTGGCAGAATTCTTAAACTCTTATTTCTTCGCAGGTTCTTAACAATTAACTATGCTGGCTCCTGGAAACCTCTCTTGTTTTCTAAAAGCTCAAGCTATAATTTTCCCCTTGCCCACAGCCCCTTTGCTGTTTTCTAAGCATATTCACCATCTGCAGAGCTTCCTCTTGGAAGTGTGCAAGGAGCCGGCTGCAGAGTGGAGGGAGGTAGGTGGGCATGGGTTTAGCACTCTAGGTGTTGGGGGTGCCTGTGGACTTGGTAGCTTCCCGGGCGGTGCTAGTGGTAAAGAACCCATCTGCCAGTGCAGCAGATATAAGAAACGTGGGTTCATGTCCTGGGTGGGGAAGATCCCCTGGAGAAGGGCATGGCAACCCACTCCAGTATTCTTGCCTGGAGAATCCCAGGGACAGAGGACTTGTAGGGAGCTCTCTGGCTGTGAGATTCCCAGAGGCGTCTGGGTGGGCTTCCTGCTGACTGTGTTCGCTTTAATGCCCCTTGACAGTCTTACTTGTCCCTCTGCTGATCTCCTCTCTCCTCTGAGACATGGAGGTCCCACCTCAGTCCTCTTGGTGCCGCTGGAGACAGACAGGTTTCTTTAGCTGCGTCTTGCACCCCTGGGATAGCTGCGTTCTCGCTCACCACTCTCCTTTCTTCCTGTAGGGAGTTCACTTCTTTCTGATAGGTAACCCCCATGTGGTGTTTGGGGTGGGGAGACTGGTGCTGGTCAGGTTGTTGTCTTGACTACATTCAGACACATTTTTTCCCTCAGATGAGGTACTGAAATCTTTCCTCAGGTACGCTGGACTAATATGTCTGCCTTTTTAAAATTAAATTTATTTATTTATTTTTTAAATGAAACAGGTGAATATTTTTAATAATAAAAGGTACAGTTCACAAAGAAGATAAGACATCGTAAACCGTTAGATACCTAACAACAAAGAAACAGAGATACATAAAGCAAATATCAGAAGAAATATAAGAAAGAGAAAAAATATATAATATTTTTATTATATTAAAAATTTAACTTTTCTATGAGACATATTAATATTTCTCTGAGAATATTCTATCAAGTGCAGAAAAAAGAATAGGAACATCTTGAATGATGTCATTAATAATTTAAATATGATACTTTTCTATTTATATTAGTAAAATGTCTCTCTTGACTGGGTTTCTGCCCTGTTCAGCCCTCTCCAGGCTTTTTCCTGACCACAAGACAGGAGTTGAGACAGGTTTGCTGCTCAGCTGTTCCACCCTGTAATGAGGTCTGTCTGCTTGTTACCAGATACAGGAACCCACTCCAGTGTTCTTGCCTGAAGAATCCCATGGACAGAGGAGCCTGGTGGGCCATGATCCATAGGATTGCCGAGAGTCTGAAAGGACTGAAGCGACCATAGCATAGGTGAGTGAGACCCCTCCTGGTTCCCTTGGCAAATGTTGCTGGATCTCATAGCTCTGTTCTAGGCACTGTGGTTCATGGATGGATGACCAATTCCTTGTTGAAAAAGGGGAACGAAAGGAGGAATGCCTTATACTGCCGCAATGTTGTCACCCTGTCTGCAGTGGAATCTTTTTATATCCTATGCTCTCGAGACAATTACCACAATCAAGGTTATTAACATATCCATTACCTTATGTAGTTAACGGTTTTTGTATGTGACAACTAAGATCTACTTTTTGAGAAATTTAAGTATACAGTACAGTACTATTGAGTTGATAATATCACCATGCTGTATATTAGTCAGTCCTAAAGGAAATCAGCTGTGAATATGCTTTGGAAGGACTGATGGTGAGGCCCATACTTTGTCCACCTGATGTGAAGAGCTGATTCATTGGAAAAGACCCTGATGCTGGGAAAGATTGAGAGCAAGAGAGGAAGGGGGCGACAGAGGATGAGACGGTTGGATGGCATTATGGACTCAGTGGGCATGAGTTTGAACAAACTCTGGGAAATAGTGAAGAAAAGGGAAGCCTGGTGTGCTGCAGTCCATGGGGTCGCAAAGATTCAGACACGACTGAGCAATTGAACAACAATTTATTTACCCCGTGTAACTAAAACTTTGTACCTTATGACTAATAACCTCCTCCTTGTTTTCCCCTCCCCCTCTCTGCTTCTATGAATTTGACTTTTTTTTAATTTCACTCATTTATTTTTATTTTTTGGCTGCGCTGGGTCTGAATTTGACTATTTTTAAATTTCACTCATTTATTTTTATCTTTTGGCTGCGCCGGGTCTTCATTGCACACAGGTTTTTCTCTAGTAGCAGCAAGTGGACAGCACACTCTAGTTGCAGCGTGTGGATTCCTCACTGTGGTGGCTTCTCTTGTGGAGCACAGGCTCCAGGCGCTGGGGCTCAGTAGTCGCAGGCCACGGGCTCCAGAGCTTGGGCTCAGCATGAGGGATCTTCCCAGACCATGGATGAAACCATGTCCCCTGCATTGGCAGGTGAATTCTTAACCCTTGGACCTCCAAGGAAGTCCTGAATTTGACTATTTTAGATTCTGTATGTAAGTGGTACTAGATAGTACTAGTCTTTAAATGTGGGACTCATTTTACTTAGCATAACGTCCTCCAGGTTCATTTCTGTTGTCACAAATAACAGAATTTCTTTTTTGTTTTTTTTTTGAGGCTGAATGATGAATGATACTTCTGTGTTATATACACATCATATTTTCTTTGTCCACTCATCTGTCAGTGAATGCTTCGGTTGTTCCACATCTTGGCTATTGTGAATAATGCTGCAGTGAACATGGGAGTTCAGGTATCACTTTGAGGTTCTGATTTCATTTCCTGTGGATTTATATCTCGAAGTGGGATTGCTGTATCATGGGGTAATTGTGTTTTTAATTTTCCATGACCTTCCGTACTGTTTTCCATAATGCTTTACCAGTCTGCATTCCCACCAACAGTGTACAAGGGTCCCTTTTTCTACACACTTCCACATCCACAACTTCATCCAAATACCCTGTACTTTACACAGAACCTGGTGTATAAAAGATGCTTTATTTGCTGGATGACTGTTACAGGAGCATTGTTAAACCTGCTCCTCTGTTTGTTGTTATGTGATGTTGCTGTGTTTTAAAACATTAGCCTGCAGTGTCAGTGGTGCCTTTTTGAGAATAATTAAAAAAAAATTTTTTTACTGAAGTTTGGCTGATTTGCAATATTATGTTAATTTCTGCTGTACAAGCAGAGTGACATATGTATATATATATTATATGGTTTATCACAGGATGCTGAATATAGTTCTTTGTGCTGTGCATAAGTAGGACCTTGTTGCTTATCCATTTTCCATACAATAGTTTGTATCTGCTAACCCCAAACTCTCATCCTTCCCTCCCAAGCCCTCCTCTCCCTTGGCAACCCCAAGTCTGTTCTCTGCCTGTGAGCCTGCTTCTGTTTCATAGATGTGTTCATTTGTAGGACCTAATCATTTTATTCTTCAGCTGGGAAAGTACCCCAGCTCAGCTGACAGCACAGTAAGACCTTTTTCCTTGCTATCTGCATATGTGCACAGCTGCACGCATGTGCACATACACACACAATGATGTCAGCCAGGGGTGCAATGAGCAATGCTGGCAGCCAAGGTCCGGAACAGCCGACTTTGCACAGAGTTAACAGAGAGAGAAAGGAATTGCAGGTCCAGGGAATGGCAGCAATGGAGGCTGTTTCTTTAGTTACCAAGTCATGTCTGACTCTTTTCTAACCCTATGGACTGTAGCTCACGAGACTCCTCTGTCCATGGGATTTCCCAGGCAAGATTACTGGAGTGGGTTGCCATTTCCTTCTCCAGAGAATACTTCTTTTGACCCCTAGAGGGAGCTCCATCCTCCTCTAGAGGTCCCCTCATCAATACTCTCCTCCATGATTTTGTTATTCCATTCCTAGAGATGGAGAAGGAAATGGCAACCCACTCCAGCACTCTCGCCTGGAAAATCCTACGGATGGAGGAGCCTGGTAGGCTACAGTCCACGGGGTCGCAAAGAGTCGGACACAACTGAGCAACTTCACTTCACATTGCTAGAGAGGGCCTTCCCTGGTGGCTCAGTGGTGAAACCTCGTTGGCTGCCTGCCAGCATAGGAGCCGTAGGAGCTACAGGAGACACAGGTCTGATCCCTGGGTCTGGAAGAAACCATGGAAGAGGAAATGGCAACCCAGTATTCTTGCCTGGAAAATGCCATGGAAAGAGGAGGCTGGCTGGCTACAATCCATAGAATCAAAGAGTCAGACGCAACTGAGCACACATACAAAAATAAAATTGTACCCTTAGCACCCAGCTGGGTGTGACATCTTCTTGGGCTTCCCAGGTGGCATTAGCGGTAAAGAACCTGCTTGCCAGTGTAGGAGACGTAAGATACATGGGTTCAATCCCTGGGTCAGAAAGATTCCCCTTGAGGAGGGCCTGGCAACCCACTCCAGTATTCATGCCTGGAGAATCCCATGGACAGGGGAGCCTGGCGGGCTGTGGTCTACAGCATCACAAAGAGACACCACTGAAGTGACTTGGCATGCACACATGCATGCCTAAAGTAAAGAACTGAAAATCTTCCAATGGCAAAAGCATCTACTGGACATGCTTTTCGAGGTGTGACTTTCTCTCTTGATCAGACAGTCATAGAAAGACTGGTTCATGGCTATTGATCTCTGGAGCTGCCTCTCTTAGGAAGACCTTGAGATGTTGGATTTATTTACCTATTTAATATATATTATCTGGATGCTTGCCAGTTGCCAGGCACAGATCTAAGGCTTGAAATTCAGCAATAAGCAAGTGATAGGAGATCACTATGTCCTAAGAGGATACCCTGGTATATGGTTCCTTTTCTGCCTTCAGTTCAGTCGGTCAGTCGTGTCCAATTCTTTGTGACCCCATGAATCGCAGCACGCCAGGCCTCCCTGTCCATCACCATCTCCCGAAGTTCACTCAGACTCACGTCCATTGAGTCAGTGATGCCATCCAGCCATCTCATCCTCTGTCCCCTTCTCCTCCTGCCCCCAATCCCTCCCAGCATCAGAGTCTTTTCCAATGAGTCGACTCTTCGCATGAGGTGGCCAGAGTACTGGAGCTTCAGCTTTAGCATCATTCCTTCCAAAGAACACCCAGGACTGATCTCCTTCAGAATGGACTGGTTGTATCTCCTTGCAGTCCAAGGGACTCTCAAGAGTCTTCTCCAACACCACAGTTCAAAAGCATCAATTCTTCAGCGCTCAGCCTTAGTCTTTATAAAGAAACTCAGTAGAGGTCCAGCCTCAGCAAGCATGCTATGTCCATGCTGCTGCTGCTGCTGCTAAGTAGCTTCAGTCGTGTCCGACTCTGTGCAACCCCATAGACGGCAGCCCACCAGGCTTCCCCGTCCCTGGGATTCTCCAGGCAAGAACACTGGAGTGGGTTGCCATTTCCTTCTCTAATGCAGGAAAGTGAAAAGCAAAAGTGAAGTCGCTCAGTTGTTTCCAACTCTTTGCAACCCCATGGACTGCAGCCTACCAGGCTCCTCCGTCCATGGGATTCTCCAGGCTATGTCCATAGCCTCTTCCTAATCTCAGGGAGTCTGGCTTCTACCACTCCAAAAGTGGTTGGTTCTTAAATACAAATTGCTACTGTGTTAACTTAAGGTTCCTCCTGCCTCTCCCTGCCCCAGTTTCCCTGAACAAAGCTGAATAGGCCAGGGGTGGGAATATGATCAAACAAGCCAATCTGTAGGTCAGTTGATAGAATAAACTTTTCTGAGAATTTTGCCCAACAAGGACCAGTAATTAATTTGGACCCATTAGATTCTTTTCCCTTGAAATTTGACTAAGATGCAAAAAGAATTGGTTCTTTGCGGGGTGGGGGAATATTACCCCAAGGTACGTCAGTGCCATGAGGAAGCAAGAACTTTGAGTATGCAGGGGATAATCATATCAATAGTACCTATATCTTATTGAGGTTAAAGGATTAAATCAAATACATATACAGTATTTATTGGACTTTACTTTCACCACCAGACACATCCACAACTGGGCCTCATTTTTGCTTTGGCTCAGCCTCTTTATTCTTTCTGGAGCTATTTCTCTGCTCTTCCTCAGTAGCATACTGGACACCTACAGACCTGGGCGGCTCATCTTCCAGCTTCATATCTCTATGTCTTTTCATACTGTCCTTGGGGTTCTCACGGCAAGAATTCTGAAGTGATTTGTGACTGAACAACAAGAACATATGCACTATTTAGCACAGTTCTGAAATATATGGCTTTTATTTTCCCTGTCCTACAGATAAAGAAAACGAGTATACTAGAGTTCTCCAGAGAAACAGAACCAATAGGTGATTAGAGAGAGAGAAAGAAGAAAAAATTATTTATAAGGAATTGGTTCAGATAATTATGGAGGCTGAGAAGTCCCTTGACCTGCCATCTGCAAGCTGGAGTCAAGGAAAGTCAGTGGTGTAGTTTCAGTCCAAGGCAGGAGGTGGCCTGTATCTCAGCTAGGAAATAGTCAATGTGATTTCTCCCTCACTCCATGCTGTTGTCATTCAGTCGCTAACTCATGTCCCAGTCTTTGTAACCACGTGGACTGCTGCATGCCAGGCGTCCCCGTCCTTCACCATCTCATCCTCGCCCCCTTCTCCATGTTGGGGTGGGCAATCTGCTTTACTTAATCTCCTAATTCAATTGTTGATCTCATCCAGAAATACTCTCACAGACACACCCAGAATAATGTTTAATCAGCTATCCCACTTCCAAGGGCAAAGGAGAAGCCCTAGCAAGATGGTAGAAGGGGCAAAATTGCATTTAGAAGCAAACCCCCTACCCGCCAGAGATACTCAGAGGGCTCAAACATACCTTGTGTGCACCAGGACCCAGAGACCCCACAGAGACTGAGACAGAACTGTGTTTGGGTGTCTCCTGAGGTGGCACAGGTCAGCAGTGGACTGCTGCGGGGGCAGGGCCTCTGGGTGCAGTAGACCTGGGTGTGGCATAAGCCCTCTTGGAGGAGGTCACCGTTAACCCCACCATAGAGCCACCAGAACTTACATGGGACTGGGGAAACAGACTCTTGGAGGGCACAAACAGAACCTTGTGTGTCTCAGGACCCAGGAGGAAAGAGCAGTGACCCCACAAGAGACTGACCCAGACTTGCCTGTGAGTGTCCAGGAGTCTCTGGCAGAGGTGGGGGTCAGCAGTGGCCTGCTGCAGGGTTGGGGGCACTGTCTGTAGCAGTGCATGCATGGGACATGTTGAAGGAGGTCACCATTATCTTCATTACCTCCACCACAGTTTGGCCTCAGGCCAAATAACACTGGAGGGAACACAGCCCTGCCCTTCAACAGAAAATTGGATTAAAGATTTACTGAGCATGGCCCCACCCAACAGAACAAGACCCAGTTTCCCTCTCAGTCAGTCTCTCCCATCAGAAAGCTTCATAAGCCTCTTATCCTTCTCCATCAGAGGGCAGACAGACTGAAAACCACAATCACAGAAAACTAACCAATCTGATCACATGGATCACAGCCTTGTCTAACTCAATGAAACTATGAGCCATGCCGTGTAGGGTCACCCAAGATGGACAGGTCATGGTGGAGAATTCTGGCAAAAAGTGGTCCACTGGAGAAGGGAATGGCAAACCACTTCAGTATTCTTGCCTTGAGAACCACATGAACAGTATGAAAAGGCAAAAAGATAGGACACTGAAAGATGAACTCCCCAGGTCGGTAGGTGCCCAATATGCTGCTGGAGAGCAGTGGAGAAATAACTACAGAAAGATTGAAGAGACAGAGCCAAAGCAAAAACAACACCCAGTTGTGGATGTTGCTGGTGATGTAAGTAAAGTCCAATGCTTTAAAGAGCAGTATTGCATAGGAACCTGGAGTGTTAGGTCCATGAATCAAGGCAAATTGGAAGTGGTAAAAGGGGATGGTAAGAGTGAACAATGACATTTTAGGAATCAATGAACTAAAATGGACTGGTATGGGTGAATTTAACGTAGATGACCATTATATCTACCAATGTGGGCAAGAATCCCTTAGAAGAAATGGAGTAACCATAATAGTCAACAAAAGAGTCCAAAATGCAGTGCTTGGATGCAATCTCAAAAACGACAGAATAATCTCTGTTCGTTTCCAAGGCAAACCATTCAATATCACAGTAATCCAAGTCTATGCCCCGACCAGTAATGCTGAAGAAGCTGAAGTTAAACGGTTCTATGAAGACCTATAAGACCTTCTAGAACTAACACCCAAAAAAGATGTCCTTTTCATTATAGGGGACTGGAATGCAAAAGTAGGAAGTCAAGAGATACCTGGAGTAACAGGCAAATTTGGCTTTGGAGTACAGAATGAAGCAGGGCAAAGGCTAACTGAGTTTTGCCAAGAGAATGCACTGGTTATAGCAAACACCCGCTTCCAACAACACAAGAGAAGACTCTACACATGGACATCATCAGATGGTCGATACCAAAATCAGATTGATTGTGTTCTTTGCAGCCAAAGATGGAGACGCTCTATACAGTCAGCAAAAACAAGACCAGGAGCTGACTGTGGCTCAGATCATGAACTCCTTATTACCAAATTCAGACTTAAATTGAAGAAAGTAGGGAAAACCACTAGACCGTTCAGATAGGACCTAAATCAAATCCCTTACAATTATACAGTGGAAGTGACAAATAGATTCAAGGGATTAGATCTGACAGAGTGCCTGAAGAACTATGGAGGGAGGTTCATGACATTCCACAGCATTCACGTGGAGGTGCTCCTATGTATGTATGAGTATTCATTTACTCAGTACCTTATATGCTAGGATTCAGTGAGTGAGATATAGCCACCTTTTCTGAAGTTTGTGATCTGTCTTGGGGAACAGACACATAAAGAGTAAATTTTATTATATTGAGACTAGTGTTATAGTAAAATTCCTTTCAGCTATAAGATTATTTGATTATATAATATGTGATATCAATCTGAATTTTTTTCAGAGGGCACCTATAAATAAGAAAATAAATTTATAAATTTTAAAGATGGATTCAACCTGAGGGCTTTCAGAAAGGCTTGACAGGGAAAGCAGTATTTGAAGACTGAGTAGCATTGAGATATGTACACTGTCATGTGTAAAATGGGCTTTCCTGGTACCTCAGTTGGTAAAGGATCTGCCCGCAGTGCATGAGACCCCGATTCAATTCCTGGGTCAGCAAGATCCACTGGAGAAGGGATAGGCTACCCACTCCAGTGTCCTTGGGCTTCCCTGGTGGTTTAGCTGGTAAAGAATCTGCCTGCAATGTGGGAGACCTGGGTTCGATCCCTGAGTTGCAAAGATCCCCTGGAGAAGGATAACAGCTACCTACTCCAATATCCTGACCTGGAGAATTCCATGGACTGTATGTATAGTCCATGGGGTCTCAAAGATTCGGACACAACTGGGTGACTTTCAGTTACACTTTCATGTGTAAAATAGCTATCTAGTGAGAAGATGTTGTATAGCACAGAGAATTCAGCTTAGTGCTCTGTGATGACCTAGAGAGTGGGATGGGGGTGGGGAGAGAGGTTTAAGTGAGAGGGGATATATACATATAGCTGATTCACTTTGTTGTACAGCATAAACCAACACAACGTTGTAAAGTAATTATCCTCCAAAAAAAAAAAAGTGAAAAAACAGATATATGCCAGAGACAAAGAGGTATTCAATAAATGTTTCTTAAATCAGTAACATAAGGAAGTACCAGTCTTTCTTGATGCTGGTATATATAGTGTTGAGCCTTTATAAAAGCTGATTGCCCTATTTAAATTATGTGTGAAAGTGAAGTCGCTCAGTCGTGTCCAACTCTTTGTGACCCTGTGGACTGTAGGAGCCACCAGGCTCCTCTGTGTCCATGGGATTCTCCAGGCAAGAATACTGGAGTGGGTTGCCATTTCCTTCTCCAGTGGAATCTTCCCAACCCAGGGATCGAACCCAGGTCTCCCACATTGCAGGCAGACGCTTTAACCTCTGAGCTACCAGGGAAGCCCAAATTATGTATACTCTGGTAGAAAAAGTCTTTTTGAAGCTTCATTCTAAAGTAGGCACAGTTGGCTAACTAAATGAATAAATGAATGTATTAACATCATAAACTACTAAATGTAGGCCAAATGGATTTATGTTGCTTACACTAGAGCCTTGACAGTTATGAGCAGGGTCCAGTAGCCTTGGTTTCATGCCCCCGGTCTTTCATTAAATCATCTCTAAGGACTTTCTAGAATTAAGCCAAGATCTAAAGGCCTTAACACTTTCCTAGCTTACATACTCAGTATTTGCTCAAGATTAACTGCCCTTTAGTGCTAATTTTCTGAGTATTTTCGGACCCTTCCCCAAGAAGTCACAGGACGGGGTCATAACAAGAGCTGGGCCATTCTTTTCTTCATTCGCACTTCATTAAGCTTGAGCATCACCATTACAGCAGAATAACTCCTGTTCTGACTTAACCCCAATGGGACCAATGTGTGTTTCTCCAATGGGGTTCATGGACCAGCAGCATCAGCTTAGCTGGACCATCACCTGCTTAGCATGCAGATTCCTGGCCCCACTCAAACCAACCAAGTAAAAGACTTTTTTTTTTTGCGGCTAGAAAGTATGATTTTTAATAAGTACCCTAGGTGACTGTGATTATATAGGTCAAATCTAAGATGCATTAAAAAAGAAAGAAGAAATATGTACACCTTCTTTCTGTAAGTTCTGACATTCTTAGCAGTTGGGCAGCCATACCAAAGCCCCTGTCCTAGGAGGCCACCCTTTACCTCATCCCTCTTCTCACCTGATAACTCTGTGATGTGTTATTAACCTTGTTTTATAAATGACACAGGCTTCTCTAATGACTCAACAGGTAAAGAATCCACCTGCAATGCAGGAGACACGAGATGTGGGTTCTATCTTTGAGTCAGGAAGATCCCCTGGAGGAGGAAAGTGGCAGCCCACTCCAGTAGTCTTGCCTGGAGAATTCCATGGACAGCAGAGCCAGGTGGGCTACAGTCTATGGGGTTGCAAAGAGTCAGACATGACTGAGCCACAATGGACACATATATAAATGACAAGATTAGTTGTAACAAGTTGAACGCTCTTAAAATTCATGTGTCCCTCAAGGCCTTTAGAACCGGAGGGTCTGTCTGATTTGAAGGATGTTAAGTGATTGTTCTAAATAACTTACTTGCGGAGGACAGGCATATAGGCGGACATGACTGAAATCCCCGGGGTGCCATATGGTGGCATCTCCAGTGCTTGAGGAAGACCAGACTGTCAGCTCTTGAGAGAAGTTTTTTGTTTTTTGTTTTTTTTAAACATAAGAAGCATTATACATTTATAGGGAAAATTAAAGTATTTTAGAAATAGGAGTTGGAAAATGAAAATTGCAACTATCAGGGCATTACTGTAGTATCATTCCACATCTGTTTAAAAGAGCTGCAAGTATATATATACACACATATGTATGTAAGCTGTATAAATGCATAGAGACAGGAAGGGAAAGGTGCTCAGTGATTGACGATGGAATGAAAATGAGAGGGATAACATGAGATTTTGTTTGTTTTTGTTTGCTTTTCTTTTCTTCCCGCCCCCCCCCCGCCCCCCGCCCCACCACCAACCGTGTAGCTTGGCAGCTTGTGGGATCTTAGTTTCCTGACCAGGGATTGAACCCCAAGCCCCGACAGTGAAAGTACCAAGCCCTAACCACTGGACAGCCAGTGAATTCCCAATAAACTTTATTTTTTAGAAGAGTTTTATGCTGGCAGTGAAATGGAAGGTACAGAGACTTCTCATGTCTTCTGTGTCCCCGCACATGCATAGGCTGGTCTTATTATTGTCCCTCCCCAGAGCGAGGTGGTATATTTGTTACAACTGCTGAAGCTACATCGACACATCCTTGTCAATGACTCCAGAGTCTACACTAGGGTTTGCTCTTGGTGTTGTACATTCTGTGGGTTTGGATAAATGCAGCATGAGGTGTGTCCCTATGATAGTATCATACAGAGTAGTTTCACTGCCCTCCTCTATATTTGTGTCTTTTAAAAAACTTATTTTTCTATGGTGATGTCTTTTAAAACCAATTATATAATTTTTTAAGATCTTATAATTTTTCCTTGAGTAAAAGTTTCTGTGAGTTAGGTTTTTGTAAATTCCATATAGAAGTAATACCATTTAGTATTCATCTTTGTTCTAAATTGGAGTCTAGTTGATTTACAGTGTTGTTTTAGTTTCTGCTGTGCAATGAAGTGAATCAGCTATCAGTTCAGTTCAGTTCAGTCACTCAGTCATGTCTGACTCTTTCCACGAATTGCAGCACACCCGACCTCCCTGTCCATCACCAACTCCCGGAGTTCACTCAGACTCACATCCATCGAGTCCGTGATGCCATCCAGCCATCTCATCCTCTTTCCCCTTCTCCTCCTGCCCCCAATCCCTCCCAGCATCAGAGTCTTTTCCAATGAGTCAACTCTTCACATGAGGTGGCCAAAATACTGGAGCTTCAGCTTTAGCATCAGTGCTTCCAAAGAAATCCCAGGGCTGATCTCCTTTGGAATGGACTGGTTGGATCTCCTTGCAGTCCAAGGGACTCTCGAGAGTCTTCTCCAACACCACAGTTCAAAAGCATCAATTCTTCGGCGCTCAGCCTTCTTCACAGTCCAACTCTCACATCCCTACATGACTACTGTGTATCCCCTGCTTTTCATGCCTCCTTCCCACCCTCCCATCCCAACCCTCTGAGTCATCACACAGCACCGTGCTGAGCTCCCTGTCTATACAACAGCTCCCGCTCTCTCAAGTCATCCCAGCATCCCCCGACATGTCCCCATGCCCGTTCTCTGCGTCTGCGTGTTGTCTGACTGACTTCCCTTACCATAATGCCCTTGAGGTCCATCCATATTGCAAATCACAGAATTCCCATCTTATGGCTGAATAGCATTCTACTATATATCACATCTCCCTAATCCATTCATCTGTTGATGGACACTTAGGCTGTTTCCATATGTTGGCTATTGCGAATAATGCTGCAGTGGACATGAGAGGGTGGATATCTCATTGATATCCTGTTTTAGTTTTTGAATTTATAAGTAGAATTGCTGGGTTATATATTATGGTAGTTCTGTTTTTAAGTTTTTGAGGAACCTCTCTGCTGTTTTCCATACTGGGTATAGCTATATTCATTTCCACAAACAGCATAATCAGTCAGTTCAGTCTCTCAGTCATGTCCGACTCTTTGTGACCCCATGGACTGTAGCACGCCAGGCTTCCCTGTCCATCACCAACTCTCAGAGCTTGCTCATGTCCATCAAGTCAGTGATGCCATCCAACCATCTCATTCTCTGTCTTCCCCTTCTCCAACAGAGGATGAGATTCCCTTTACTAGGATTCCCTTTTTCTCCACACCCTTCCCAATACTTGACTCTTGTCTTTTTGGTGACCACTTCTGATATTTGTGAGGTGCTCTCATTGTGGTTTTGATTTGTATTTCCTTGATGATTAGCGATGTTGAGCACTTCATGTATCTCTTGGTCATTTATTTTTTTTTATTTTTTATTTTTTTTAATTTTTAATTTTTTTTTAATTTTAAAATCTTTAATTCTTACATGCGTTCTCTCTTGGTCATTTAGATGTCTTCTTTGGAAAATGTCTGTTCAATTTCTCTTTCCATTTTAAATCTAATCATTTGTTTTTTGTTATTAAGTTATATATGAGTTTGTTATATATTTTGAATATTAATCCATTATGAGGTGTATGGTTTGATAATATTTTCTCCCATTCTGTGGGTTGCCATTTTTTTTTTTTGATGTGCAGGAACTTTTAAACTTGATATAATGCCTCTTATTTATTTATGCTTTTGTTGCTTGTGCTTTTGGTGTCCTATCTGAAAAGCCATTCACAAGACCAATGTGAAGGAGCTTCTTTCCTATGTTTTCTTTTACAAGTTATATGATTTCCGTTCTTAAGTCTTTAATCCATTTCGAGTTCATTTGTATGAGTGGTATAAGATAAGAGTTGAATTTCATATTTCTGCATGTGGTTATCCAGTTTTCTCAGCACTATTTATTGAGAAGAGTGTCCTTTCCCTGTTGAGGATTATTTGCTCCCTTGTCTAACAGTATTTGGTTATATATACGGGAGTTTATTTCTAGGGTCTTAATTCTGTTCTCTTGGTCTATATGTCTGTTTTTATGCTAGTACCATACTGTGTTGACTACTGTAACTTTGTATTAATGTTTGAAATTAGGACGTGTGATGCCTCCAGCTTTGTGGAATCTAAAAATTTGAATGCACAATTTCTCACTAGCATGCCATGCTGTATAATAGCATTTTACCCACAGTGGAACTTCTTTCAAAATTGGAATCAGTCCTCTCAAACCCCACCACTGCTTTATCAACTGAGATTACATAATATTCTAAATCCCTTTGTAATCATTTCAACAATCTACAGCATCTTTGACAAGAGTAGAGTCCATCTTAAGAAGCCACTTTTTTGCTCACTCTTAAGAAGCAACTCCTCATCCGTTAAAGTTTTATCATGAGATTGCAGCAGTTCAGTAACTCTCATGAGATTCCAGCAATGCAGTCACATCTTCAGGCTCCATTTCTAATTCTAGTTGTCCTGTTAGTTCTACCACATCTGTAAGTACTTCTTCCACTGAAGTCTTGAGCCCCTCAAAGTCATCCATGAAGGTTAGAATCAGCTTCTTCCAAATTCCTATTAATGTCGATGTTTTGACCTCTTCCCATGAATCACAAATGTTCTTAATGGCATCTAGAGTGGTGAATCCTTTCCAGAAAGTTTTCAGTTTACTGTTCCCAGATCCATCAGTGTATTCATTGTCTATGGTAGTGATAGCTTTACAAACTGTATCTCTTAAATAGGAAGACTTGAAAGTCTTAATTACTCCTTGATCTATGGGATGCAGAAAGGATGTTTATTAGCAGGCATGAAAACAACATTAATCTCATTATTTATCTCCCTCAGAGCTCTTGGGTGACCAGAAATGCTGTCAATGAGCAGTAATATTTTGAAAGAAATTTTTTTTTCTGAGCAGTAGGTATCAGCAGTGGGCTTAAAATGTGTAGTAAACCATGTTGTAAAGAGATGTACTGTCATCCAGGCTTTGTCCCATTTATAGCACATAGGCAGAGCAGACAGATCATCCTTCAGGACCCTAAGAATTTTGCCATTTTGGAATGGTAAATGAGCATTGGCTTCAGCTTAAGGTCACCAGCTACAGTAGCCCCTAAGTAGAGAGTCAGCTTATCCTTTGGATGTTTGAAGCCAGACACTGACTTTTCTCTAGGTATGAAACCGCTGGATGGTGCTTTTTCCCAATATAAGGCTGTTTTATCTGCATTTAAAATCTGTTGTCTAGTGAGCTTGTGCTCATACTCAGTCCCTCAGTCATGTCCGACTCTCTGTGCCTCCGTGGAGTGTAGCCCACCAGTCTCCTCTGTCCATGAGATTTCCCAGGCAAGAATACTGAAGTGCGTTGCCATTTTCTACTCCAGGGGATCTTCCCGACCCAGAGATCGAACCCATGTCCCCTGCATTGGCAGGCAGATTATTTACCACCGCCCCACCTGGGAAGCCTGCTGTCTAGTGTGACCACCTTCACTAATAATCTTCACTGGATCTTCTTAATATCTTGTTGCAGCTTCTATATGAGCCCTTGTTTCCTCACCTTGCACTTTATGCTATGGAAATGACTTCTTTCCTTATGAACCTCTGTTAGTTTCAAACTTTTCTTCTGTAGCTTCCTCACCATTCTGAGCCTTCATAGACTTGAAGAAAGTCAGGGCTTTGCTCTGGATTAGGCTTTGGTTAAAGGCAATGTTGTGGCTGATATGGTTTTTCCAGACCACCAAAACTTTCTCCCTATCAGCAATAAGGCTGTTTCGCTTTCTTACAGTTGGTGTGTTCACTGGAGTAGCACTTTTAATCCTCTTCAAGAACTTTTCTTTTTGTGTTCGTAACTTCATAATTGGGCTCACTGTGCAGAAGACCTAGCTTTTGGGCTATCTCAGCTTTTAACATGCCTTCGTCACTAAGCATTATCATTTCTAGGTTTTGATGTGAAGTAAGAGACATGTGACTCTTCCTTTCTGTGAACTCTTAGAGGGTATTGTAGGGTTTTTAATTGGCCTAATTTCAATATTGTTATTTCTTTGGGAATAGGGAAACCTGAGGAGAGGCAGAGAAACAGGATTGACTGACCAGTGGGTGGAGGAGTCAGAACTTGCACATATATCTATTAAATTTGTGATCTTATATGGGGTGGTTTGTGGCACTCCAAAGCAATTACAATAGTAATATTGGAGATCACCATAACGAATATAATGAAAAAGCTTGAAATATTTCAAGACTTACCAAAACGTGACACAGAGACAAGTGAGCAAATTCTTTAGGAATAATTGGTGCCAATAGACTTCAACACAAGTCTGCCAGAACCCTTCAGTTTGTTAAAAAAAAAAAAAAAAAAACCACATCTGTGAAGCACAAAAAGTGAAGTGCAATAAAATAAGATATGCCTGCATAGATGTTTGATGCTGTAAATTTCTAAGTTCTTTTTTGATTGTATGCCATATATTTTGACATGGTGTTTTTCATTTTCTGTTATCTCAAAACACTTTGTAATTTCGCACTTGGTTGGGTTAGCATGTATTGTTTGCTTTCCAAATTTTTTCGTTTCTAAATATTTGGAGATTTTCTTGATATCATTTTTAATGGATTTCTAATATAATTCTGTTGTTTAGAGAGCATACTTTGTGTATTTTGAAAGTTTTTAAATTTATTGAGACTTGTTATATGGAACAGAATGTGATCTGTTTCTGTAAATACTCCATGAGCATTTGTAAAGACGTTTTCAGCTGTTGTTAGGTCACGAGCTCTATAAATATCAGTTGGGTCAAATTGGTTGATAGTCTTGTTCAAGTCTTCTATATCCATAATATATTAGTCTGGGTTCTCTAGAGAAACAGAACCAATAAAATACATATAAGAAGAGATTTATTAAAGGAATTGACTACTGTAGTTATGGATGCAAAAAGCCCCACAATCTGCCTCTGTGAGCTGGGGAACCAGGAAAGCTGGTGATATAGTTCAGTCTTGTCCAAAAGCCTAAGAACCTGGAGGCTGGTGGTTGAAAGAAGGCCTGAGAACTAGGAGCTTCAATGTCTGAGGGCAAGAGAAGATAGATATTTCAGTTCAAGAAGAGAGAGGGAATTCACCCTTCCTTCACATTTTTGTTCTATTGAGACCCTAAAGGAATTAGGTGATGCCCATCCCCTGGTGCAATGCAGGAGACCTAGGCTCAATCCCTGGGTTGGGAAGATCCTCAGGAGAAGGGAATGGCGACCCACTCCAGTATTCTTGCCTGGAGAATTCCATGGACAGAGGAGCCTGGTGGGCTATAGTCCATGGGGTCACAAAGAGTCGGACATGACTGACTAACGCACACACATCCCCATGGAAAGGCATCATTGGAAGGATTTCATTGGAATGGCTGATGCTAAAGCTGAAACTCCAATACTTTGGCTACCCGATGCAAAGAGCCAGCTCATTAGAAAACACTCTGATGCTAGGAAAGATTGAAGGCAAGAGGAGAAGGGGGTGACAGAGGATGAGATGGATGGATGGCATCACAAATTCAATTGACATGAGTTTGAGCAAACTCTGGGAGACAGTGAAGGACAGGGAAGCCTGGCGTGCTGCCATTCTTGGGGTCACAAAGAGCTGGACACGACTCAGTGACTGAACAGCAACAGCACTGCCATTGGTGACATCTTCTTTACTCAGTCTATTGGCTAAAATGCTAATCTTTTCTGAAAAGACTCTCCAGACACATCCAGAAATAATGTGTGTGAAGCGCTATGAAGTGAAGTGCAATAAAACTAGGTATGCCTAAACTATCATATAGAGTATTTTCACTGCCCTAAAAGTCCTCTGTGCTCTGCCTATTCATCTCCCTGTATCCACTGCAACCACTGATCTTTTTATTGTCTCCATAGTTTTGCTTTTTCCAAAATATCATATAGTTGGAATCATCCAGGATGTAGCTTTTCCAGATTGGTTTCTTTCACTTAGCAATAGGCACTTAAGGTTCCTCCGTGTCTTTTCCTAGCTTAGTAGTTTATTTATTTTTTAAAATCTTTATTTATTTGGCTGCAGCAGGTCTTGGTAGGGGCACACAGGATCTTTGGTCTTTGCTGTGGCATGCGGGGCGTCTCTAGCTGCGGCATGTGAACTCGTAGTTGAGGCACGTGAGCTCTATTTCCCTGACCAGGGATCCAACCCTGGCCCCCTGCAATGGGACCACAGAGTTTTAGCCACTGGACCATCAGGGAAATCCCACTTTGCTTATTTTTAGCACTGACTTTATTTTTTGGGGCTCCAAAATCACTGCAGATGGTGACTGCAGCTGTGAAATTAAAAGACGCTTACTCCTTGGAAGGAAATTTATGATCAACCTAGACAGCGTATTAAAAAGCAGAGACATTACTTTGTCCACAAAGGTCCGTCTAGTCAAGGCTGTGGTTTTTCCAGTAGTCATGTATGGGTGTGAGAGTTGGATTATAAAGAAAGCTGAGCACCGAAGAATTGATGCTTTTGAACTGTGGTGTTGGAGAAGACTCTTGAGAGTCCCTTGGACTGCAAGGAGATCCAACCAGTCCATCCTAAAGCAGATCAGACCTGGGTGTTCATTGGAAGGACTGATGTTGAAGCTGAAACTCCAATACTTTGGCCTCCTCATGTGAAGAGTTCACTCATTGGAAAAGACTCTGATGCTGGGAAAGATTGAGGGCAGGAGGAGAAAGGGACAACAGAGGATGAGATGGTTGGATGGCATCACTGACTCAATGGACATGGGTTTGGATAGACTCCAGGAGTTGGTGATGGACAGGGAGGCCTGACGTGCTGTGGTTCATGGGGTCACAAAGAGTTGGACATGACTGAGTAACTGAACTGAATAGGTGTATAGTGGTACCCCACTGTTGTTTTAATCTGTGTCTCCCTGATGCTATATGATAAGCATCATTTCATATGCTTATTTGCCGTCTGTTTATCTTCTTCAGTTTGTCAAGATCTTTGGCCCATTTTTAAATTGAGTTGCTTATTTTCTTACCATTGATTTTTACGAGTTCTTCGTATATTTAGTGTAACAGTCTTTTGTTAGATATGTTTTTTGGGAAGATTTCCTCCCAATTTGTGGCTTGTCTCCTAATTCTCTTCAAGTCACATTGTTTTCCCTCTGAGAGTTAAAATATTTTCATCTCTATTCTCCTGGCTTTGCCTTGTTTTCAGTATGTGATCTTCTGTCTTCTTTTCTGTTTATCTCTACTTAGTGGTTTTTTGTTTGTTTGTTTGTTTGTTTTTGGCCACACCGCACAACTTGGGGGATCTTATGGGATCTTAATGGATCTTAGTTTCCCAACCAGGGATCGAACCAGTGTCCCCTGCAGTGGAGGCATAGAGTCCTAACCACTGGACCACCAGAGAATTCCCTAATTTATTTCCTGAATCACATTCAGTTGCTTGTCTGATTTTTCATTTCAGACATTATAGTTTACACTTCTAGATGTTTGATTGGGGTCTTTAAAATTCTTTTCCCTATCTCTCTGAAATGTGCTTCATCTTCCCTCTAGCTCTTAAAATAATGGGATATATTCTATTAACTGCTTTAATGCCCCTCTCTACTAATTCTGTATGTCATTTTGGGCCTGTTTCCATTGATTTCTTTTCCTTTTTGTCATGGGTTGTATTTCCTTCTTCTTTGCAGGCTTAGAATTTTTTTTTTAATTGGATTCCATATACTGACTGTTACATCTTGTTGAATGACTAGATATTTTTGTACTGCTAAGAATATTTTTAAAATACAGTTGAGCTCCTTGGAAGAAATGTAATCCTTCTAAGTATGTATTTTTTAAGCATTGTTAGGTAAGACCAGAGCAATATTTAGTCTAAGGCAAATTCTGTCCCACTATTGAGACAGATGTGTTTTGAGTATCAGCACAGTACCCTGTAAATTATTATATTCTCTGTTCTGGCTGTTAGGAACTATATTTTAGCCCTGTTTGAATTCCAAGTGTTCTTCCCTGCAATGCTTTCACATGGTTCTTTTCCTGCCCTTGGTAGTTTATTTACATACATGTGCTGACTGTTACTCAGTTAAAGACTCAAGGAATGTCTCCTGCCGATTTCTGAAGCTTGTTCTCTGCTTCTCATTCATCTCTGGTTCTCTGTCCTCTGAATTCTAGTCTCTGGACTTCCTAATTCATCTCCTCCTTCCTGAAGGTTTGCTGAGTTCTTCCTGGGTTCGTTTTTCATACGCTGGAGCCTGGAAAGTGTCTCCAGACTGAACGCCGTGGCAGTTAGAGGAAATTTTTTCTTCCAGCTCTCAGGGAACATCGTCCTTTGTTGCTGATGTACAATGACTTGAAAGCAATTGTTTCCTGTATAGTGTCCTGTTTTTCAGTTATTTCAGGCGAAAGAGTACTAGTTGCTGCTATTCTATCTTGGTTAGAAACAAAAGTTACTTAACATTTTTCTAATTTAATTTTTATGCATACATTTCTTTTTATGTTCTTTTCCATTGTGGTTTATCCCAGGAGATTGGTATAGTTCCCTGTGCTATACAGTAGGACGTTGTTTATTCATTCTAAATGGAATAGTTTGCGTCTACCAACGCCAGCTCCCAGTCCAAACCTCTCCCTTTCACCTTCCCCACAACAGCCACACGTTACTTCTGTATGTCTGTGGTCTGTTGCTATCTTGTAGGTAGGTTCATCTGTGTCATGTTTTAGATTCCACATATAAGTGATATCATATGCTATTTCTCTTTCTAACTTATTTCAGTTCACGTGATAAAATCTAGTTGCATCCATGTGGCCGCAGATGGCATTATTTCATTCTTTTTTATGGCTGAGTAGAGAAATAAAAGTTTCTCAAGTGTAGGGCTTTTGAGACGTTATTCCTGAACTGTTAGTAAACTTTGGAAAGGACTAGCTAGAGGAAAGAGGTCAATCATGGTTTAGTTTCCAAAGAAGGGGAGGAGATGCGTGGATATGCATAAGGTGAATCCAAATGTGAATATTAGGATTATTGGACTTTTAGGAATGAGTCTTCTCTTTTTGATGGTGGACATTCTATGGACCAAGATGAAATCATTTTTACTTCAGGTCTCACCACTAGATGGGGCTATGTGGGAGAAAAAAAATACCTGGGGAGATGGGTCTTCCAAATTTGGGGGCAGTTCTCTGTATTCAAGGGGCTTCCTGGAGGCTCAGACAGTAAAGAATTCACGTGCAGTGCAGGAGACTTGGGTTTGATCCCTGGGTCGGAAAGATCCTCTGGAGAATTCAAAATAGATAACCAACAGTGACCTACTGTATAGCACAGGGAACTCTGCTCAATGTTATGTGGCAGCCTGGATGGAAGGGGAATTGGGGAAGAATGGATACATGTGTTTGTATGGCTGAGTCGCTTTGCTGTGCACTTGAAACTATCACAGTTAATTGGCTATACTTTAATCTTCAATATAACATAAAGTTAAAAATAAATAAAATAGATAAAAGCAAGGTCATACTGTATAGCACAGGGAACTATATTCAATATCCTATAATATACTATAATGGAAAAACATGAAAAAGGATATATGCATATACACACACATATAGATATATATCTGAATTGCTTTGCTGTACACCAGAAGCTAACACAACATTGTAAATTAACTGTACTTCAATGTAAGAAAAATAAGAAAAAGAATGTAAAAGAAGTAATAAACCTCTATGTACCCTTCAAAAAAATTAGGGGCCATTGGGTATATGTTGGATCAGACCTTACTCTCTCTGGAGCCTCTTGTGTGGGATAATAGTTATTATTCATGACAATGGCAACTATTACTTCTTGAGTACTTGCTATGTGCCGGAATTCCTGAGATGGTTGGATGGCATCACTGACGCGATGAACATGAGTTTGAGTAGGCTCCGGGAGTTGGTGATGGACAAGAAAGCCTGGCGTGCTGCAGTCCATGGGGTCACAAAGAGTTAGACACTACTGAGCGACTGAACTGAAGTGACATAATATATGTAAATACACAACAATCTCTGTGGGTAGGTATTTTATCATCATTTTCTAAATGAAGGAATCAGAGTTCAGATAAATAAAATGACCCATGTCTCTTGGGTATTGAAAGTTATAGTTGGGATTTAAACCCAAATCAGTATTATCCCAAAGCCAAAATGCTTATATACTATGGCATGCTGAAGGAACTCAAGCTGGCTACTTTAGTTTCCTCTGCAGAAGATGCCAAGGGACTAAGAATTTGGGATGTTTTTTGGTACCCAAATTCCGCAAAGCATCTTGAGGAGGAAGTTGTCATGTAACCAGTATTGGCCTGGCTTGAATCAGTCCTGGAAAAGACAAACTAAGGGACTTGATGGAGCTCTCATTCACCATGAATTCATTTGGACATCCAGGGCATGGTCTGGATTTTACCCTTTGAAATCTAAACTCACCTTAGACAGATTGTCAGGTTTCCTCTAGAAGGCATCTCATGTTTATCCAAGGCCTGGAGGAGAGTTGGTCAGGATGTCAAGCAGTTCTACTTTAGCAAGTTCTTTCTATTCTATGTCAATAGAATCAAGAAAATTGAATTCTTATTATCTTGGGTAAGAGTTCAGAGCCTCAGTTGTTAAGGCTAGGATTTAATTTAATTCAATAGACATTATTGCTATTCAGTGCTAATTCAATGCTCTATCAACACCAGGAGCTTAGGTTGGGAAATCAAAGAGGTGTAAGACATAGACCACACCCTAGAGGAAATCAAAGTCCAGTTGGGGAGATGGATGCATATCCCATGGATAGAGGAGCCTGGTAGGCTGCAGTCCATGGGGTTGCTAAGAGTCAGACACGACTGAGCAACTTCACTTCCACTTTTCACTTTCATGCATTGGAGAAGGAAATGGCAACCCACTCCAGTGTTCTTGCCTGGAGAATCCGAGGGGCGGGGGAACCTGGTGGGCTGACGTCTATGGGGTCACACAGAGTCAGACACGACTGAAGTGACAGCATCAGCAGATTAAGTACAACAGAACATATGCACAGAAGACTATGAGGGTTCAAAAGAGGGGCCAGTGATCCTGGCCTGAGGTTGGGAATGTTAGACCAGCACTCTTCAGCTGGTTTCAGGAGCCGTGTTCAGAGTTTCAAGACCTTTAACTCATTATTGACTGGGGTATTCTTGCAGAAATTAATGCCTATGGCTGGTGATTTTTATTTTGGTTGGCCCCAACTTAATTGTTATTTCACTAACACTTTGTGGGTTATTATATTCAATAGTTACACCTGACACACCTGTAAAGTCTTCCAATTTTTTGTGAAACATTGTTTTCAATCTACTCCGCCGGGGTCCAGCCCCCGCAGGATCCAGGGAAACCCAAAGGAGAAACGGCGTCGGCGATTGATTTAGAGAGAGAAGGAAAAAAATGTTATAGATAAAAAAAATAGAGGAGAAAAAGAGGCTGATATTTCTTGGTTTACATAGAAAGCCAATAAAACTCCGAGACAAGAAGTTTGCCCTGTTCACGGAGGCCACAGGTGCCCTCCCGGTCTCCCGAGGGAGTGAAGACGCAGACCGTCTTCCCGTTCAGGTCTTAGAAACCCGGGCAGATAAGTGAACGCAGGGAGCCCCCATGCTCCAAGGGATCAGCCTGAGAAAGAGAGGGAGAGAGAGAGAGAAAGAAAGATAGAAGAAAAAACACGGGGTGACCAAGCTTCTGCGAGGCCCAAAAGCTTTATTTTTCAAAAGGTACTTTTATACCTTGCCTTATACATAGAGGGAAATGAAAGATGCAAGGTCATACAGAGTCAGCCCAAACATTCCAGCAGTTTTGCCCTTATCGAAACCAGGATTTTTCTGCATACCTTTCCCACAAATGATGTTGTGTACAGTATCTTCTGGCCTTGGAGGCCTGTGAACATTTTATGACCCTCTTTTGATAAAGGCTGCTCAACCAGAAAACTTATTTTCCCTCAAAGCGTTTTTTCTTTATATTTCTAATCTATGTCAGCCTCAGAAAATGCCAAACAGAGTTAACGTTTTTCACAGAGCAAAGGTGCAGTGAGTTACAAGAAAGAACCAATTAGCTCAAAAGTCTGATATGGTTAAATTCAAGGCTACACATGTTTTTCTTGCATTCTCACTATGTTAACTAATGCACTCCCAGGTGCACAGTGGATAAGAGATATGGGAACTTAGCAACAAGCATTGGCCCAATAATGAAATCCTACACCAGCACTAGCACTACTCTAATAACTTTTAACTCTTTCAAAGGCTCTTATGTTTTAGGCTTTCCGTGCTTCTCACAGTTGGGAGGCTGTAAATAATTGTATGCATAGCTGCAAGAGTCTGGATATACCTGCCAAGCAAGCTAGAATGCTAGCAGAGGGGGTTTGATTTGAAATATTCCTCTCATGTCCAGGAGACTTATTAGCTATAGCCCTAAGTTGATTTTCTCCAGAGAAAGGTGGTCAGGGTTAGCCCCCTGTTAATGTCAGAGGAGTTGGTGAAAGTCATGAAACAGTAAAACAGACAGATTCTGGTTTTGGGGTAGATGCCCGAGAAAGCCTAGGAAGCCCCTTGAGTTCTGAAGCCTTGCTTAACAGTTCTCTTCCACATGACCTTGTCATGGGTGGGATCTCCCGTGGCGGCTCCTAGCACCACTCATCTCTAGAAGCAGAGGAGCACTCTCCAACACCATGAGTTTCATTTTCACTTTCCATATCAGAATCAATCACTAAGTTTTTTTTGTTGGTCTCATATTCACTTCATCTGAATCAGAACTATATTCTGAAGAACTGTCATCTTTGGAGACACTAGTATATGTCACTCAGACAATCAGTATCTGCATGAAATTCACTGAAAAATTCTTCCTCACTCACAATTTTGCAATGTGTCATTTTTGAAAATTTTGTGTGAATTATGATATACACAGGATTGGAACAAAAACCTAATGGAGCAAAATGTGAATGATAACAAAAATCATAAGTTGTATGATGAACCCTTGATCAGTTTTAACCTCTAAGGACTTTGCATGGTGCTGTTAATTATATCACTCTTTAAAAACGTATTGATATGTCTTTGGTCAATTATACTAGATGCTCCCAGGCATGTAGCAGTCATGCCACTTTGTTGTTGGTGGTGGTGGACCAATACGTGAACCCAGAGTCACTGAGAGGAGAGTGGAGAATTCCACATGGCATTATGAGTTTGCCTTTGATATGGTTTGTGATTTGAATATGTCATGGGCCTTTTGAGTTTTATCAGGTGTCAGTCTTGTGAGTGCATTTTAAAAAAAAGATTTATTTATTTTTTGACTGCTCTGGATATTCATTGCTGCACCTGGGCTTTCTCTACTTACTGCAAGTCAGGGCTGGTCTTCGTTATGGTGCAAGGACTTCTCATTGTGGTGGCTTCTGTTGTTGTGAAGCATGGTTTCTAAAGCACAGGCTTAGTAGCTGTGGCATGGATTTAGTTGCTTTGTGGCATGTGGGATCTTCCTGGACCAGGGATTGAACCCATGTCCCCTTCATTGACAGGCAGATTCTTAAACACTAGATCACCAGGGAAGTCCCTTGTGAATGCATTTTAAGTCACTTGTTGGATATTAACAGAATTCTTCTAGGAGATGATGGAGTCAGGATTCTGTTGGTGCAAAAAAAATTCTCCTGAAATATATATTGAAATAAGACTTCAATCTGATTATATTCTACAGTCCTAGAAAACAACAGGAACCAAGCTATGTTAAAATGTAAAAATAATGATTAATATCACCTCTTATAGCAAGTTGTACTTAATCCTCTAAAATTAATTTGTGTTTTTTTTTTTTTTTAAGTAAGATGTTGATCAAAGGAAAGTACAGAGACAATCACTATATTTGTTTTCTATTGCTACTGTAACATGATCACATGGTGATATCTTGCAGTTCTGGAGGTCAGACATCTGAAATCACTTTCATTGGGCTTCAGTTAAGGTGTTGGCAGGACTGGTTCCATCTTAGAGGTTCTGAGGGCAACATATTTCCTTGCTTTTTCCAATTTCTGTGACCAGTTTCCTTGGCTTGTAAGTTCCTTCCTCCCTCTTGAAAGTGCATCACTCTGATTTAGCTTCTGTCATCGTTCCGTCTCCTCTGACCCTGACCCTGCCTCCCTCTTACAAGGACCAGTGTGGTTATATTAAGCTGACTTGAGCACTCCAGGATAGGCTTTTCCCTTCATGATCTTTAATCACATTGGCAAGCCCCCTTTGCCAAATAAGATAACATTCACTAGTTCTGGAAATTAGGTCATTTTCAGGGACCCATCATTCAGCCTACCATAACCGCTGTTTATGTGTTTCAGGATTGACTTTTAATATTCTTCAAAAATTTATACAGTTCAGATTATTCTGTATATGTCTGTTGGTATTATGCTTTTTAAAAATATGGACCATTTTTTTAAGTTTTTACTGCATTTGTTACACTGTTGCTTCTGTTTTTTTATTTTCTGGTTGTTTGGCTGGGAGGCATGTGGAGTCTTGGCTCCCCAAGCAGGGATTGAACCTCCACCCCCTGCATTGGAAGGCAAAGTCTTAACCACTGGCCCACCAGGGAACTCCCTCAGTCTTATGCTTTTTCACTTAATCCTATATTATTTATTCATCTTAATATAGTTTTTTGAAAGAATGATTTTTGATAGCAGCATTATTCTTCCATGGGGTTATGTCATAATTTTTTTTAGCCATTATATTATAATTTTTGTTAGGAACTTTGATTGTAAGTAATAGAAAGCCAACTCTAGTTGGTGAAACAAAGAGAGAAAGTTGGTTCTGGCAGTCTGAAGTGTGAAGGGTTGAACAACCAGGCTCTGTGGTTTTCAGCAGGGCTTCAGGCGCCTTTGAATGCTCTTTCATTGAAGCCTGCTATTTTCCCCCATATCATGATTTCATCCACTAGAGAGGGGCTGGATGACCACAAGCCCTCTGTCTAACCTGGCCAGTGCAAATCCCCTAACAGAAAGCAAACTCCCAGTCTCATTAAAGTCTGAATTTAATCTCAGGGAATTCAACTGCAGGTCCTGGTGGTAGGCGTCCTTGCTATTCAGAATGGTTCATGGACCAATAGCATCAGTATCGTCTGGGTATTTGTTAGAAATTCAGAACTCAGACCCCACTCAGGACATAATGAGCATCCTATGTTTCTAGAAAGGCTGGTTATAGATTATGAGTGGGACCAGCCTTGTAATCTGCCTTTTAACAATAGTCCAGGTGGTTTGCATGCCCATGGATATTTGAGAAGCACTGTTATCATAACTTATTTCTATGCCTCTGTTTTGGTGGATGTTGACAAAGCCTGTGTTGACTGACTGGCAATCAAGTTTTGTAGCTGTGAGGGTGGATCAGTGAGACAATGAAAACAAGCAGCCCCACAGGCATGACTCATACCAACTGGTCATTACCGCTGCACAGCAGTTTCTGACATCACAGGGAACTAAACTAGAACAGCCAAGATCTGCAGCTGTGGCATCCAAATTTTGTCTAAAGCACCCCTGGAAAATATGGCCTTGTCAAGTAAATCTTGGGTCCCTCTGGTTTGGGCTCTGTCCCTGCCTGGCTTACCCCAGAGCATCAGCTAGTCATCCTCCTGTATGTTTGTTACTAAAGTAAAAACAATGGGTAGTCAAGGGTGATGTGGTATCATTTTATGGATTACCCATGAGCTTTTTCCTATTCTACACACACCACCTATGGACACCTGCATCTGGGACTGCTGGGATTCTTCTCCTGTTAAGAAGTGTGTTTACAAACTCTTGCTAGCTAGGAAATGTCCAGCTTTGAATAAGACCTAAAAAGAAAGCTACGGGAATTTGCAGAACGATTTAAAAATGATCCCAAAATATAGTAAATAGTCGGTAACGTGGGACTTCCCTGGTACTCCAGGATTAAAACCCTGTGCTCCCGATGCAGTGATCCAGGAGGTACAGGTTTGATCCCTGGTTGGGGAACTAAGATCCCGCATGTTTCATGGCACAGTCACAAAGAAAAGAGTTGATAACCCATGTATGGGTTAGTACAGGGGCAATGTGGACTTTGTCATCTGGTATAGCTGTATTGCGGAGAAGGCGATGGCACCCCACTCCAGTACTCTTGCCTGGAAAATCCCTTGGACAGAGGAGCCTGGTAGGCTGCAGTCCATGGGGTCTCGAAGAGTCGGACACTGAGTGACTTCACTTTCACTTTCTTGCATTGGAGAAGGAAATGGCAACCTACTCCAGTGTTCTTGCCTGGAAAATCCCAGGGATGGGGGAGCCTGTTGGGCTGCCGTCTATGGGGTTGCACAGAGTCGGACATGACTGAAGCGACTTAGCAGCAGCAGCAGCAGCAGCAGCAGCAGCATAGCTGTACTGTCACAGAGTCAAGATACAGAACCTTCTGTGCCTGGGTCCAAAGCCTAGAGAGGGTATTAGGATCTATCAGATAAGGTAACAGGGCTTCCCAGGTGGCACTATTGGTAAAGAACTTGCTTGCCAATACACGTAGACATAAGAGACACAGGTTTGATCCCTGGGTTTGGAAGATTCCCTGGAGAAGGGCATGGCAACCCACTCCAGTATTCTGGCCTGGAGAATTTCAAGGACAGAGGAGCCTGGAAGGCTATAGTCCACAGGGTCGCAAAGAGTTGAACACGACTGAGGCGACTTAGCACTGGAGCTCTGGAGATAAGGTAACAGAAAACTCACAGTCCAACCAGATTAAGTAATAGGGGCATTGAGCCTCTAACCTTAACAGCTGTTCAGAGGGAGGGCTGCTTTAGCCACTGGATGTCTGGGCTTTGTCTCTTTTTGCATTCTGCCTTCCTTTGTGTTGGCTTTGTATTCAGAGTAACGCAAACCTAGGTTCAGTTCCTGGGTTGGGAAGATCTGCTGGAGAAGGGATAGGCTACCCACTCCAGTATTCTTGGGCTTCCCTGGTGGCTCAGCTGGTAAAGAATCTGCCTGCAATGCGAGAGACCTGGGTTCTATCCCTGGGTTGGAAAGATCCCCCTGGAGAAGGGAATGGCTATCCACTCCAGTATTCAGGCCTGGAGAATTCCCTGGACTGTATAGTCCATGCGGTCCCAAAGAATTGGACACGACTGAGCAACTTTCAGAGTAACAACAAGATGGCCACCTGTTCCAGACATCAGTTCTTACATTCCACTGGTCCTAATTTCATCATGTGTCACGTCTACACCAGTAGCAAAGAAAACAGGTCCTCATGATTGGCTTAGACAAATAAAGACATACTGAATGGACTTGAAGATGGGACCAGCCTTTCTAGCAACATAGGCTGCTCAGAGAAGGATGAATGAAACAAAAGTTGGATTCTGTTAGGAAAGAGGAAATGGCAGGTGCCTGGTGTATGTAGGGGAGGCAACCAATGGTGTCTGTTATGAGGCATCAGGGCGGCATTTATAGCTACAGAATTTGGACAGTGACTGAGTTCTCTGGCTCTAGAGAAGGATTTAAAAAGAAGGAACAATCCTGCTGACAATATTCCTCATATGAACGAAGAGATTTTCTGATGGTCTTATATTTGAAAATGACCACATCTTATTATCAGAGATAGAAATTACATCAGAAATACAACAAGGTGGTTTAGTGAGTGGGTCCTGCCCTATTTTCCCTCTAATTCTCCCAACAGGAGATGAAGCATGGGGATGTTTTAGATCACAGGTGGGATGGGACTGGAGGTGGGGCAAGAGGAGGAAATAGGGGGCAACATGAGGGATCCTTGTGTGGAAGAAAATGGTATCTTTACTGTTTTAGTATCTATCACCTAGTTATGATATTTTCCATAGTTTTGTAAGATGTTACCATTGGAAAAAACTAGATAAAGAGTACCAAGAATATTATTTCTTACAATTGCATATCAATCTACAGGGATCTGAAAATCAGAAGTTTAAAAGATTGTATTAAAGTAGTAGTTATCTTGAGTTTTTTCACATCCCCTTGAATTTTTCTCCCTTGGCAAGTGCCTCTCTTGCCTCTCCCACACCAAAGGCACAGAAACTAAATGCCACTTTCTAGTAAATAATCTTCAGCAAACAAATGATTGTCCCCTAAGCCTAAGTTTCCTTATCTGCAAAATGGGAGTGACCGTAATTGTTACCTCCTAGGGTTTTTGTCAACATTAAGCAAGATAATGCATATAAATAACTAGTCCAGGGCCTAGTATATAGAAAATTCTATTTGTTTTATTAAAACTTTTTATTGTGGTATAATTACAATGTTGTATTTGTCTCTACTATACAACAAAATGAATCAGCTACATGTATGCCCATATCCCCTCTTTTTTGGATTTCCTTCCCATTTAGGTCACCACGCAGCGTAGAATTCCCTGAACTATACAGTAGGGGTAAATTCTATTTGAATGTTAGCTATGCAACCTATTGTAACACGGTAACCAGCGCATCCACGTAAAAAACGCGCACAGGTGGCAGCAGGGGGTCGATTAGACGGAAGATGCATTGTATTTAATGCCTCAGCGTCCAAGTGCCATGAGCACTAAATGTGTAACGCTCCTCCTCAGGGCATGAGACCTGTATGGACAGTTCCCCCAGGGTCCCCTGTTTGGTTTAATGTGCTATGGTGACAATCTTGAAATTCTTACTAATTTTTTTTAACAAGGAACCCATTTTTTTGCACTGTCCCCAAAATGTATGTAGCCCGACCTATCCCTCCTTAATCAAAGCCCACGTCCCCTTGGAGAAGGTAAGATGGACTAGTCTTTGCCTCCTCCCTTGCTTTTCCCTAGTAGCCCTGGGAAGTAGGTTCAGCTCAAGCAGAGGGAGTTCTCCTCCAGACTTGGTCTCCTGCGGCCCCATATCTCCTCATTCAAAGATACTTTCCCACCCTATCCCCACAAGTAACGCTGACCCATAAGTGGAAGCCTTGGTTTCATGAGTATGGGTGGGGTCGTCTTAAGAGGGTTTTCCTCCAAATTTGTGGGTTTAGGTACTTGTGCTTGATCAGTTTTTTATTAGGCGGAAGAGTTTTTTGGACAAGACCAGGGCTCTACTTTGCCACAATATTTAAAAAAAAGAGAATCTGTGGGTCTTGAAGAAACAGAGGAGGTTTGGGAAGAAAACCCATAAAATCATTAAACTATCACTTTAGTGGTATTTCCAAGTTGTCAAAACCACGCTGAAGTGTCAGTTGCTAAGGAGAAGCATTCTTGGGGTTTTACAGACCCTGGACTGGGAAGGAATTTCTCAGTGAGAGTGCTGAGGTTGTAGTCAGTAAGATGATCCACTGGAGAAATATTGCCCTTGGACTTGAAGAGTTTGAGTCCTGTTTGTCCAGGTGCAGCACTTCTGTGCAAATGTGTGCACTCAGCCGCTCTGCCACTAGGGTCTGCCAAGACAGGCAGGTGTGCCCTGGGCTGGTGGGCTTAGCCTGGGGGTGGTGGGTGGGTTGCACCTCGCACCTCGCAGGAAGGTGGGGGGAGCCTGGGAGAGGGGCCTGTGGTTCCTCATGGAGAAAAGATGTGCCTGGAATAACAAAGGAAAGAAATCAAAACAAAACAAACCCGCAGCATAGGAGTTCCAACCAAGCTTAGAAGTGATGAAAGTGAAAAGAAAATTTTAGCTGGAGTTCAAACTGTGGCTAGGGTTATGACAGTTAATAAATCAGTGCATCTGGAAAATGTTCAGTCTCAACAATAAAATTAGGAAGCAATACTTTCATTCGACTAGTGTTATTAAAAAATAGTAATTATTAAAACATTTATATCATCTTTCTGCAGGCATCTTTTATTTATTCATCATGAGGCTTGCCCTCTCCAAGAAATTAAGGTGTATTGTGTGTATTGATAAAAATGGATTCTGCCACTTACTAACCATGTGGCTTTGGGTGGATTACTTAAGATCTCTGAACCTTGTAAATTGAATTTCACAATAACTGTAATTTTTTACTATTTTAAAGCCTTTTTATTTTGTATTGGGGGGTTGCAGAGAGTCGGACATGACTGAAGCAACTAACACACTTTCACATGGCTGATTAACAATGTTGTGACAGGTACAAGTGAACAGCAAAGGGACTTAGCCACACATATACATGTATCCATTCTCCCCAAACTCCCCTCCCATCCAGGCTGCCACATAACACTGTGCAGAGTTCCATTTGTTATATAGTAGGTCCTTGATAACTGTCCCTTCAAGTGGTGGTTTTCAAATATTTTGGCAGCAGCCTGGAGTAAAGAACAATCTTTATCACAATGTAATATGCAACATACACCCATATGTGCATAAGCAAAACAAAGCTTCCATACATTTACCTTTTTTTAAATTTTTTTAATTGCATTTTATTTAAGAAATACTAGTTGAGACCTACTAAACTGATTTCGTAGCTTACTGTTTCAAAAATGTTATTATGAGTTCGTCTGCCCATGAAATGATGTAATCTCACTATACAGAGAATGCAGTGATTACATTTTGGTGTGTACATTTCCATTCCTGTCATTATGTGTGTGTACATGTCTGTGTTTGTATAGTATATGTGTATATAAGAATATTATACTCACAGGTTTGTTACCAAGTTTTACATTTAATAATATACCATCACCATACCCTTGTTTTTCTAACTTTTAAAATTTCCTTTATCCTTAAATACTCCCTCAAGTTTGTCTTTGCTTGTCCAGCAATCTGTTACCAGGAATTTTTCACATTCTTTGGTGCAGCATCCATACCTTTCAGGGCCATTTATGCCCTCCTCGGATTATAGAAATCATACCATGGGCTGGGCACTATAGGTGCTTCATGTACACAGTAGGTGCCCAATGAAGTAACAGGAATTGAACAACTCACTTGTTCCCACAGTGAGCTCAGATGTTAAGGCAGGATGTTTTAAGACCTCTTTCAGGAAATGAGGTCCTAGCTTAGGGCAACTTTTTTATCCAACAATCTGTAAGTCTGGAGTTTGGGTGACATAGCTGAATTTATTTGGTCCACTGACATCCTGTATATTACAGAACCCAAGCTCTGCTATACCAGGAGTTTATTCTGTAACCTGAAACTCTTGAGTCTTCATTTACTCATCTGCAGTGATGACAGTCCTAACACCCACCTCACAGGGAGATGATGTAACAAATGAACGCTCTTGAACATCTTGAACATTCTCAAGAGCTGTTGCGAAATGAATTTTTTCTATAAACCCTCACCTGAATGGGATTTTTGTCCTTTGTAGACCATAGTTCAAATCACAGTGTTTTCAAGTTCCTTTTGATGAATAAGTACACCTGGGTAGACATCCTAAAGGAGCTGTATTTTTTTTCAAGTTAAAATTTAGATTTCACTTATAAACATTTTTATTTATATTCATGACATAGGCAACTAATGTACCTTTTCGTCTCTTGGAGTCTGGTTTGTTTTATGACAGCATCTTCCAACAGGACTTGATTTGTTTCTGGTGAGAACTCCCCCTAAACACTAGTAGATATATTAGAGAAACCACTAGGCCTCTAGACATACTAGTGAACATAATTTTAGGTTATGCTGACAGGAAAGGGGATCCTGGAGGCCTGTGTGGTTTATTCATCTATTGGCCTGTGCATTGATTTGTTCAATAAACATTAAGTACTCACTTATTTTTACCAGACACTGATGCTGCTAGAGGTGCTGGAATAGAGGCAGTAAGGATGGTCTTTGACCCTAGGAACTCACATTTCTGTGGAGGAGGCTGACTCGTCAACTGACAACTCTACTATAATATGACAGGACTGTAATAACATAGCAACTGCTTGTTGAGCTCTTCCAACATGCCGGAGACAGTTCTGGAGCTGAGACTATATTGTGTACACACAGCACTTGCCATCGAGAGTTCATACGCTAGTGTTAGGGGAAGAATTATGTTTTGGCAGTTACAGGCATAGAGGTGATGGCAGCTAACTTTCCTTGGGGAAATCATGGAAGACTTCCTAGAGCAGGGGATGTTTAAGCTAAGCCTTAATGATTGAGTAGGGCTTCCTGGGTGGTTTGCTGGTAAAGAATCCACCTGCAGTGCAGGAGACTCAGGTTTGATCCATGAGTCAGGAAGATCCCCTGGAAAGGAAATGGCAACCCACTCCAGTGTTCTTGCCTGGGAAATCCCATGGACAGAGGAGCCTGGCAGGCTACAGTCCATGGGGTCGCAAAGAGTCAGATATGACTGAGTGACTAAGCAGCAATGATTGAGGAGGGTCTTTGCAAAGGAAGGCTATGGAGGCAGAAGCTATGGGGGAGGGGGGATGGGAGAGAGAGGGCTTTCCAATCCGAGGAAACAGCATCTGCCTAATGCATGTGTGGTTACATCTGAGGGGAGTGGGAAGAGATGAAAATATCAAATCAGAAAGGGATTTATGTACCTTAAAAAGTAGTTTAGACTTCATTCTCTAGAAGCAGAGGCTCAACATTGTGAGACTTATCTGTTAGAATGATTTTTCAGTAGCAATGAGAAAAATGGATTTCTCTGGGACTGAAGTGGGCAAGAATGTTGTCAGAAAGAAAGGTTAGGTTAGGAGTCTGATCCAGTTATCCAAAAGGAAATTGATAAGTGCTTGAACTAAAAACAGTGGGGTTGAGAACAGAGAATAAGGGATGGATTCAAGAGAAATCTTGGCTATAAAGTCTGTAGACCTTAGAATGTTTGCTGGAGACTTCGTTCAGGAGTATTAGAAGGGGTGAATTTAGTGAACCCTAGGTGTCTGGTTTCAGTGACTTAAGTTGTGGATACTTGATGGTATCATAAAGAGACCATAGGAAATTACTCTGTGTGTGCCTTTGCTAATTTTCAGGTTGTTGTTTGAAGAAGTCATCCCTGTCCATGGTGCAGGCAGACAGCTGGTTGACTTGTGCAAGTCATTTTAGGCTCAGAGGATAATTTTGACATGTAAGACCTGGGTTCGATCCCGGGGTTGGGAATATCCACTGGAGAAGGGAATGGTTCCCCACTCCGGTATTCTTGCCAGGAGAATCCCATGGACAAAGGAGCCTGGTGGGCTACAGTCCATGGGTTGCAAAGAGTCAGACACAACTTTCACTTTTTTTTTCAAGTATATATACCTGTATGTATATATATGACCTAACCTAATACTGATCCCTCTTGTTTAAGTGACCACTGCATGTGTTTATAGATACCACTTTATTTTTTTCTCATTTTTAAAATATTTGTTGTGGTTTTCTAATTTCAAAAGTAATAGATGTTCATTATTAACAAAAAAACCCGGGAAATTTCAGAGAAGCATAACAAAGAATCAACACAGACAGCACCACACAGAGATAACCACATTAAGATTTCTAGATTTTTTCCATGAAAATACAGACAATGTACAAAGTTACAGGTAAGTAAACACTTAAATGTTGCTTCTTAAAATTGAAATTGCATTACTTTATGGGGTTTCCTACCATTTAATAGTCTAATTTTACATTTGATATTCTATGTACTCACTTTATTCCCAAATTTAACTTAAAAAGAGATCTAACCCAGACACCTGGTCTTTAAACTCCTCTACACTGAGCTAAAGCCCCTGCCCAGTTAGTGCCAGCCACTACTTTTGAAATCCTTTCCTGTGAGATATCACTTTATTTGTTTACTTTTTTTTTATTTGTTTACTTTTTAAAAATAACTTAAAAAAAATAACTTTCATGTATTTGTTTCTTTTTGGCTCTGCTGGGTCTTCCTTGCTGCTGGGGCTTTTCTCTAGTTGTGATGCACAGGCTTCTTATTGCAGTGACATCTCTTGTTTCAGAGCACGGGCTCTAGGACATGCAGGCTTCAGTAGTCGTGGCACACGGGGTTAGTAGCTCCGCAGCATGTGGGATCTTCCTCGATCAGGGTTTGAACCTGTGTCTCCTGCATTGGCAGGCAGATTCTTTACCACCAGGGAAGCCGATATCACTTTATTTTTAATGACATGTTACTGCAGCAGTACGGTGTGAAGTTGCGTTCCTAGGATCTGGAACCAGACCACCTGGGCACAAACCCTGTCTCCATGCCTCACTTGCAGGCTGATGTGGGGCAAGAAATAGAACTACTTTGTCCCCGAGTCTCCCTGCCTGTGTTAAATGATTATCACAGCTATAGTTGCTTCATAGGGAAATTGTGAGGATTAAATAAGTTAACCTCTGTAATTCACTTAGAACATGGCCTGCCTGGTACATAGTAAGTACTCTATGACTTGCCTCTTACTATCGTACCAAGAATGGCTCCACGAAGCAGCTCCTCTCTGAGTCCCCAGTGTTGCTTGAACGCTGTGTGTGCCTGTTGCTGACGTGCAGAGCCCGTGCTCTGTGCCACAGCTGTGCGTGTATTCCTTCCTTCAGTTGCGCAGCAGAGTCACGAGGCCCTGGGTTCAGACAGTGTTATGATCCAGTGTTAAGTACAAAGACACAGAGGTGAGAGATGGGGAGCAGCCTGCCCCATATCCCGCAGCTAGTGAGTAGGGGAACCAGGACTACCTAGCTCGAATGCCCATGGATATAATCCAGGCTGTTGCTCGGGCAGCCAGTGACCAGAGCAGCCAGTCATTTCTAGTAGGACACTGGTTGGAAGGGCCTCATTATTCCAACAGCAAGAGCTGCCTTGGATTTCTGAGAGCCTTCGTCCAGTGCCCCACAGGAGGATGCGCTGAGACCTAGCCGGTGTCCTTCCCTCAGTGTGCAGGAGAATGATCCCACTTCTCCCTTTATCTCTTCTCCCAGATGTCCTGTCCATCACGTTGTCTCCCCTCCTCATCCTCTTCTTTCAGGGATTTAGACCTGCTTGTAGAAGCCTCTACACAAAAGACCCAATTTGGCAGGTTTCAAGACATTATAAGACTATGATCTAGAAAAGGTTTCAAATGGCAATTGCCTCAACCACGTTTAGCTGAACCGTATAAGCCTCTTAGAGGGGAATATACTTTGAATACACATCGCCTGTGTATATTCAGCTTATCCATTTCCACATCATTGCCTTCATGTCCTGCTAGAACTTGGTAAATATCAGGTCTCATTTTTCGTTGTGCCTTTCAGTTAAGTTCTTTCTGCACATGCTGCTGAATGTTAAGATGGATGTTGCCATCTTTCACAAAGCTTTCTCTGATGCACAAAGATCACAGGCTGTTTGATACAAGTGTGAAATATTACTAATCACACTGTCTTTTTCAATTGCAAGCTGGGACTCTTGAAGGAACTTAGGAGTAAGTTATTGATATAGCTTATTTCCAGGGCACTGAAGTCAGAAATTTGTGCCATCCCAGATCATTGTTTATAATCTCAGAGCAGACTTGGGACCTATTCCAGCCCAGAAGTCTGCTATGGACACCTTTCCTAAGTTTGTGGAAGTTGAGTTCTCTAAGCTTTGCATCAAAACACATGTTTTTCTCATGAAGACATACCCAACCTTTAGCAGTCTCTCAGGTCATTTTCTCCAGATAAAGAAACCTGGTATCCACCACCCAAGTCTCATGTGTGCTGTCTTACTCCTGGATATTTAAAAATCTATACAGCAAGAGAGAGAGAGAAAGAGAGAGAGAAAACAGATAAACTAGGTCCATCTAGCAGCAATCCATGGCTTTTCTCAAAGGATTCACTCCAGAGATTCTTTACATTAAAAGCTTTTCTTGAAGCTTTGAGGTGATCTAGAAAACCCAATTTACACAAAACTTTTCAAGAACTTATATTTTCATTGTGTGCTAAGTTGCTGCAATTGTGTTCAACTCAGTTGGACACAGTGGGACACAATTGAGCGACCCTATGGACTGTAGCCGGCCAGGCTCGTCTGTGCATGGGATTTTCCAGGCAAGAGTACTGGAGTGGGTAGCTGTGCCTTCCTCCAGGGGATCTTCCTGACCCAGGGATCGAACCCATGTCTCTTACATCTCTGCATTGGCAGGCAGGTTCTTGGTCACTAGTGCCACTTGGGAAACATATTTTGAGTAAAATGCTATTATTTATGTTCAAAATCATTGGTTAGCATAGTTTAAATATAGATCTAAAAAAAAAAAGATCGCTTATATCCATATTTAAAGATATGATCTTTTGGTACTCCATATTACAAGCAGACAAGTCCACAAAATTTTTGGTTTGGGAGGAAGTGAATTCTCATGGACTCACGTATAGTTCCTGTATTTCATTTTTGAACACATTGACATATTCATGGTGTCATCTTATGAATTGGAAGGTGACTTGAGGCTTCATACAGGTACAAGCTCACAGAATCACGAGAGAGAAATGTGTGGTTTTCCTTGTTTTCTTTTAAAGCTACCATTCTGCTGGGTGCTTGTTAAGGACTGAAGGATTTGCAGAGTGCTTCATATACATCTCATTTCATCCTTGCCTGAGACTGATGAGGCTAGAATTGATTGTCTTCATCTTGCCCATGAGGAAACTGAGGCTCTTCTAGGTGAAATAATTTGTCCAAGGTAATACAGTTAACTTTATAGCTCTTGATTTAAATACAGTCTTGTGCTGTGTAAAAGGTCATACTATGAGCCAGTGCACTTGCCACTTGACCTCAGCTCTATCTCCAGGCTGAGTCATTATGTTGTCAGGCAAAGATTCAGTGGATACCTATGTGTTGCTATTCCCCAGCAGGTATAATGAGGGCAGTGGTATCTGTCATGATTGTGGTGAAGGACAGGAGACATGCTGGATGAGAAGATATTTTCAGAGTACCTTGATATTATGTAAAGAGTGGCGATGTGAGCTGGTGTCTCCCTCTGAAAGAGTGGAGGGTTTATACCACCTTGTATTATGCTTTTGTGTATGTCCACATACATTATTTCTTGAGAGATCAGGGATGTATCTCATTATTTTAATACTTCATAGCATCTAGCAGGTTAATGAGTGCTAAGTAAACATTTATTGAATGAATAATATGGTTAGTAGTTAACCTTTCTTGAGCCCTTACTGGGAACTCAGGCTGTGCTCTAAATATTATGAGAACTCATGGTGAGCTCATTTAGGGGCTTCCCTGGTGGCTCAGATGGTAAAGAATCTGCCTGCAATGCAGGAGACCCAGGTTTAATCCCTGGACGGAGAAGATTCCTTGGAGAAGGAAATGGCAACCCACTCCAGTATTCTTGCCTGGAGAAATGCCATGGACTGAGGAATGTGGTGGGCTATAGTCCATGGGGTCTCAAAGAGCTGGACACGACCGAGTGTCTAACACACACACACACACACACACTCACACACACACACTCACACACACTCACACACACACACTCTCTCACACTCTCTCACACTCATTTAGTCCTTATAACAGCTCTTTGTGGTAGGTTCTACCGTCCTTCCCATTTCACAGATGAGGAAACTAAGGTACCGAGAGGTTGAATGACTTCACCAAGAACACAGCTAGAAAATGGGAGGAGAATAAAAGTTTATGTCCGTCGGCTCCAGAATCTTCTCCCCTAACTATTGTGGCCTCAAGCATCTCTATAAAATCCTGCCTCGCTGTTTCTGCCACTTCCATTGCAATGAGTAGGCCTCTCCCCATTTTATTTTTACCACGGCGTTTCTCAATGCTGCTGTGCTTTATACTTGTTTAATTGTTAGTTTCTTTTCCTTTTTGGTTTATCCTCCTACATTAGAAACGTAAACTCCAAGAGGGCAGATGTTTCTGTCTTCTTTATTTACTGCTGTGTCCCTGACACACTTATGAATTACTAGTAAATATGGAACAGTGCCTGGCACACGGTAGGCAGTGAATAGCTCTGCACTGAATGAAAATGATTGAATCATGGGCATGTCTATAAGTTCTTTGGAACTGGCCACTATTCGGGATCTACCCTGCTGTAATTCTGCTTGCGGTGGTGCTTTTGAATACAGTATAGTGGAATGGTAGGTATATAAAACAGATTTCTCTAGGCTAAAGAATGCATAAGAAGTCAAGAAGTAACCCTTTGCTCCATCAGAGCTTTGGTCCCTGTGTCTTGCTTTCTTTCTTTCTTTCTCTCTGTCTGTCTCTCTCAGGCTATTTCTTTGGAGTGCAGAAGTCTTCTGTGTTCACTTTCCTGCCTGGGCTTCTAAGACCCTCTCGAGAATGCGCTCTGTGCCTTCACCCCATCGAGAGGGCGCCTGAGGTCTTTGTGAACAGAGCAAGCCCCGTGCAGAGGCTTTATTGGCTTTCTGCGTAAACCAAGGAACATCAGCCTCTTTCTTTCTCCTTTACTTTCTTATCAGTCGACTCTGGACCACCAGGTTCTGGTCCATTAAAGGACCTCAACAAGTGGCGCCCAACGTGGGTCTTGGTACACATAGGCAGATTCGGACGGAGTGACCCCAGGGCCTGTTGAGGCCGATTCAACCCAAGGGTGCCCCCAGCATTCAAAATGGAGATGAAACAACAAGAACCCCAGGAAGAAGAAATTCCAATATGGGCTGTGTCCACTCTAAAGATCTCCAGAAAGCACCGCCCCTTGGCGGCATCACCTCTATGATCTCCCCATTTGGGGACAAATAAAAACCCTTACTAATTGAGCTGAAAATTTGCTCTCTCAACAGGGATTGCCTCAGAGTCCGGAATACATTCTCCTGGCAATGCTCTGTCTTTTGGCCTGTACCTCCCCCGGCTTGAGCTTGACTAATACCCAACCCCTCTATTACAGGTGGTTGAATGGACAGAGAGAGGACCAATCGTTTCAACTAATGACTCTATACATATGCCCCCTCCCTAGAACATGAAGGAGCCTTCACACCCTGAGGAGGAAGAAAAACTAATTAACATTTCTTTAGGCTATGAAGTCCTTCCATTGTGCCTGGGCCCAGAGTAATTATGCATAAACGTCAACCGACAAACCTGGGCTTTCGTCCTGCCTCCAAAAGAAGGCTTTTGGACATTGCTTGGATTATTTACTACCCTTTCTTTGTCTGTAAACCATGTTTATACTACTGAGACTTAGGAAGAGTTAGGGAAAGAGTTAGGAAAAAATAAAAAACATTATACAAAGGGTTTACTTATAAAAACTTTACTTATATTCCTGTTCACTGGGACAAATGTCAAGCCAAATCAAAAAAAATCAATGTTTCTGGCTAATCATACAGTTGTTGATTGGGGACCCCATAGTATGTGGTTATCTGACTGCTCAGATGATAATAACAATACTGTGTGTGATATGGAAGGTCACTGACACTATGATGGAACATTACTATGACAAAGGACTTCTTGGGTGGCTTGACGGTGGATTAGCCCACCTCGTCCTAGGATCGTCCTCGATAAACAGTGGGCCTGAACAATGGGACCTTTGGAAACTTGCTACGAGCACCAGAACACCAAAGAACTTAAAACTTGGATCGGACATTTCAAAGGGACAGTCGTGGTCATAGTAACTATTTCTTTTGCTATAATCAGTCATATTTTATACAGGCCTGTGTCCCACTTCCTTTTGTTATAGCCATATAAAATTTACAATTTATAAGACTTTTACATTCTGGAACTTGTATTAATTGCAAACTATATACTTGGCTTAACTCAAAAAAAAAAGTCAAGAAGTAACTCGGCTGAGGGGAGGAAAGATACAGAATGGTAGCTGGAAGGGGTATCAGTGGTAGAAGAAGGTATCTGTGGGTGCAAAGATTTACAGATTAAGAGGAAGGAAGATGTGAGTGGAGGTGATTGATGACTCAGCAAAAGGAGACAGGAACTGGTTCAGAGAGCCAGTGAAGGGGCCAACCTCAGAGAAGGTGGAAGACTGCCACTGCTTCTGAAACAAGGCAAGAGGAGGTGATGGCTGATAATAATGAAGAGAGATTTGAAGTACAGAGAAATTGACAGAGACCCTATTGCATGCCCTCCCTTGATTTTCCCATGATAATAGCAGGATGAAGGTCTCTGCAGATGATTTGAAAAATGATGTCAGATTAAATGGTTTGCCACTACTGAAACAGGGAACAGGGGACCGAACTTCACCTCATTTAGCACATTCATTTCTTGTAGGCAGTCAATAACAATGACAGGTAGTCAAGACTGGCATATAATTAGTGTGAAATTTCTCTCTGTGACACTGTCAGGAAAAGGAGGTCTTGTTTGATAAAAGAGCACTGACGTAGGCTGTTTTCATTGACTACTTTTACTGAAACAAAGCAGTTGGCTTCATGCCTTGATGTCCCTATAGGATCAACCAAAGGTTCAAGACAGTTGGAAAAAAAGGACATCTTCCCTCCCAAAGTGATGTATGTAGTCACTGACTTTCTTAGACCAGGAAGTCACTTGTGATTCCTGGTCATTTGTGGCAATCAGATGCTGCTCTAACTAACATCACCAACTATATTGTTCTAGTCAGTCTAACATCTGCTTCTAATTTATTACTCAAAATTTGCTTCTGTGCCCTTTCTTTATCTTCCCAATATTCTCTGAGACACTAATTTTTTCTCATTCTTTTCTTATTGGCAATCATTTCTGTTTTTTTAGGAATTCTACTCAGGAACTCACTGTTTGTATTAGTTATTGCTGAATACCAAAATTATCCCCAAATTTAGATGCTTAAAGCAACAAACATTTATTATCTCATAGTTACTGTGTCAAGAGTTTAGGAATAGATTAGTTGATGGCTTTGGCTTAAGCCTTCTCAAGGCTGCAAAGGAGTCCTGGCTTGAGCTGCAGTCTCATCCAAAAGCTCTCCTGGGGGAGCCTCAACTTCCATATTGACTCCTCCATGGGGCAGCTCACAACCTGGTAGCTGGCTTCCTCAGTGAGCAAGAGAGGCAAGAAAGATGAAAGTTAGTCTCTTTGTAACTTGATCTTAGAAGTGATATCTCATCACTTTTGCCATATTCTATTCATTAGAAATAAGTCACTAGGTACATCCCACATTCAATTAGAGGGAGAAACTTGAATATCAAGAGGTGAGTGGGGCTTCCCTGGGGGTCCAGTGGCTAAGACTTCACTCTCTTCACACTGGGGGCCCAGGTTTGAACACTGATCAGGTAACTAGATCCCACATGCTGCAACTAAAGATCCTGCATGTCTCAATTAAGACCCAGCACAGCCAAATAAATAAATAATAATAAAAAGAGGTGAAGATCTCTGGGGACCATCCTCAGAACTGCCTGCCATAGTCACACTGGTGTCTCCCCCCCAACCCCTTGCAACCAGCAATAGTAAATCAGCTATAGCCGATTGTTGTCATCACTCTGCATAGACAAGCTATACTCGCCCAAACTTCACCCCACTAAATTTGGTTCAGATGTTGAAACTGAGGCACTGCACATGCACCAGGAGAATATGAAATGATTTATTGCTCACATAATGATGCTTTCTAAGGAGATCAGGACCGCTTCCCAAGCTGGTCCAGTAAAGGAAAAAAAAAAAAAAAAAAAAAGACTTGAAAGAGCAAGGAGAAGAGACTGATGTGGAGTTGCATGGTGGTTAGTGGGTGGGTGGGATGAGGGTCCCTGTGTGTGGGTCAAGGCTTATGTGGTTTGAACTGCCTGCTGGCAGCAAAGGAGGCCACATGTGGGCTTTCTTATCAGTTTTCCCAGATGTACAGCAGAAGGGGAAAAGGAAGTGGTAGGGCTTGAAAACTGTCAGCAGTCAAATATCAAAAACGGAGTCAGATGCCTCATTACCCTTGAACTTCAGTGGATAAGATTGGGTATTAAGATTCTAAGGTCTGATTCTGTGGTGGATCTGATAATTGATTATTTTGTGTCTGTACTCACCCACTCACAGAAGCACATGCCTAAAAATGTGAGTAGACTATAAATGTGTCCACATAGTTTAAAAATTTTCTAATAGTTTTGTCCTCAAAATAGTCACCTTGGGGAATCTTTTCTCCCCCAAATCACAATGTTATGATTTATCTAAAATATATTGGCATTTTGACAGTTGTCTTCAGCAAGTTTATATTTTGATAAAAACAGCTCAGAGTGTTTTTCAACTTTTGCTTTTCAGTTTTAAAATGATTTTTCTTAATAGTTTGCTACATCTCTTTTTCAGAATTAACTTTATTAAGGTATAATTTACATACAATACATCAAATTTGAAGTATACATTTTGATGAATTATGACAAATATGCACACCTGTGAAACTATTGCCAAAATAAAGAAATACAGAAAATTTCCATCACGACAAAAATTTTCCCGTGGACCTTTGCAATCTATCCTTGCTTATTCCCCCAGTCAGGTAAGGCAACCACTTTCCTGCTTTTTGTCACTGTAGGTTGCTTACTTTTATTTCAAGTTTTATAGAAACTAACTTATGTAGTGTGTTCCATTTTGTGTCTTTCACTTAACCTAATGCTTTTAGGTTCATTGATGTCATCATGTGTATTTATAGTTGAACTTTCTTAACTGTTGAATAGTTTTCTGCTGCATAGGTATGACACAATTTGTTGATCCAGTCACCTGTTGATGGACATTAGAGTTTTTTCATTGTTAATTAACTTTTATGGGCATTTGTGTATAACTCTATAGATCGACCTATACTTTTATTTTTCTTGGGTAAACACCTGGGATTGAACTTGGTTATATAGTAGGTAAATATCCAAGTTTTTAAGAATCTGCCAAACTTTTCCAGAGATTTCCCTGGTGGCTCAGTGGTAAAAAATCTCCAATGCAGGAGACATGGGTTTAATCTCTGATCTGGAAAGATCCCCTGGAGAAGGAAATGACAGCCTACTCCAGTATTCTTGCCTGGGAAATCTCATGGACAGAGGAGCCTGGCGGGCTACAGTTCACGGGGTCACAAAGAGTTGGACATGACTGAGCAGCTAAGCACCAGCAGAAGTTATATGTTGCAGTATGTCATTGTGGTTTTCATTTGTGCTTGCCTGGGAGAAGGCAGTGGCACCCCACTCCAGTACTCTTGCCTGGAAAATCCCGTGGATGGAGGAGCCTGGTAGGCTGCAGTCCATGGGGTCGCTAGAGTCAGACATGACTGAGCGACTTCACTTTCACTTTTCACTTTCTTGCATTGGAGAAGGAAATGGCAACCCACTCCAGTGTTCTTGCCTGGAGAATCCCAGGGACGGGAAAGCCTGGTGGGCTGCCGTCTATGGGGTCGCACAGAGTCGGACACGACTGAAACGACTTAGCAGCAGCAGCAGCAGTGAGGAATTATCTTGAGCAGTTTTTCATGGCATTATTTGTTTTCCAAGTCTCTCTTCTCTGGTAGATTACTATTTAACTCTTTTGTCTCTTTTTAACTGGATTTCTTGTCTTACTGTAGAGTTGTACTTCTTGTATATTCTGTTTACAAATCTATTTCTATGCATGTATATATAAAATATCTTCTCCTAGTCTATGATTTGACTTTTCACTTTAATAATTCTTCAAGAGCAAAAATTTATGATATTGATGAAGTTGTTTGTTGATTTTTTAATTTTAAAACTTATGCTTTTTGTGTTTAAGATACCTTTGCCAAACCCAAGATCATTGCAGTCTTCTCCTGTGTTTTCTTTTTATGGTTTCATAGTTTCAGTTGTATTGAGGTCTAGGATTCATTTCAAGTTAATTTTTGTTATGGTGTTGAGGTTCATTTTTTTCCTCAAATGGCTTCCCAGTTACTCCAACACCATTTATTAGAAAGCTTATCCATTTCCCATACATTGTCCTTGTGCTTTTGTCAAAAATCAATCTAAACTATATGTGTGTGTTGGTCTATTTCTGGACTCTGTGTTCCGTTCTCCTGACTGGCTAACTGGATGCAGTATAACACTGTAATGATTACTGTAGCTTTGCAGTATCTTTGAGGGCTTCTCAGGTGGCACCAGTGGTAAAGAATCTGCCAGTGCAGGAGACACAGGACTCAGGGGTTTGATCTCTGGGATGGGACGATCCCCTGGAGAAGGAAAAGGCACCCCATTCCAGTATCCTTGCCTGAGAAATCCCATGGTCGGAGGAGCCTGGCAGGCTATAGTCCATGGGGCTGCAAAGAGTCAGACACGACTGAGGACTGAGCACACACATTTTTGAAATTAAAAAGTGTATATTCTTTAATATTTTAATTCATTTTCAAACTTGTTTCTATACTCAGTTCTTTGTATTTCCATATCCTGTTGGTCTTTTGATTGGGACTACATGGAACTTATATATCAATTTGGGAAAGAACTGATATCTTAACAATGAGAAGTCTTCTGATGCAAGAACACAGTGTATTTCTCCATTTGTTATGTCTTCTTTAAATTTATACTCCAATAAAAATTTTTAAAAAAGAAAAAATTCTCTTAGCAATGTTTTGTAGTTTTCAGCACACAGGTGTTACCTATCTTTTGCCAAATATGTCATTAATTTTTCATATTTTTAAATGCTATTGTCAAAGATATTTAAAAATTTAAAATTTCTGATTATATGCTATTCACACATAAAAATATAAATAATTTTTGTGTATTGATGTTGTTTCCTATAACTTTATCAAAGCATTTTAATATGTATTTTGGGGACTTTTTTACACAATCATCACCTATGAATATAGCTATAGATTTTTTATACATGCCCTTTATTAGGTGGAGGACATTTTCTTCTGTTCTTAGTTTGCTGAGAATTTTTATCAGGAATAGATTTTGGATTTTGTTAAATAAAAGCCTTTTCAGTAGTTAGATATGACATTTTTATTTTAGTCTGTTAGAATGGTGAATGACATTGATTTTTCAAATACTGAAACAACCTTGAGTTTCTGAGACTAAACCCCACTTGGTAATTGTGTGCTATACTTTTTTATATGCTACTAGATTTAATTTGCTACATTTCATTGAGAACTTTTGCATCTATAATTATGAGAGATATTGGTCTATATTTTTTGGCATTGTTAATGTTTTCTCTATATTTTTCTCTGGACTATCTCATGATTTTCTGCTCGTAATTATTTCCTTTTCTACTTTCACCCCTTTCTCCTCCCCATCAGTAGCCACTGGTTAGTTCTCTGTATATGCAAGTCGGTTTCTGTTTCGTTATATTCATTCCTTTCGTCTTTTTGAATTCCACATGTAAGTGATAGCATTAAGTATTTGTGCTTCTCTGACTTATTTCATTAAGCGTAATATCTTCCAGGTCCATCCATGTTGCTGCAAATGGCAAAATTTTGTTCTTTTTCTGGCTGAGTAATATTCCATTATATACATGGACTTCCCTAGCGGCTCAGACAGTAAAGAATGTGCCTGCAATGCAGGAGATCTGGGTTTGATCCCTGGAAGACCCTCTGGAGAAGGGAATGGCTGCACACTCCAGTGTTCCTTATTGGCTAGAAGGAGATATCCCTCAATGGGGTTTTAATTTGCTTTCTTCTTCTTCTTATGTGTGAGATTGAAAATCTTGTATTATATTTAAGGGTCATTTGCCTTTCTGTATTTTCCTCTTCTTTGACTTTTTTTTGCCTCATTGAGAAGCTGGCATTTTCCCGTCTTCATTTCTTCGAGTTTTTTAGATATGGTGATTAGCCCCCTCTTGTTGTAAACTTACTCCAGTATCTTGTGTATATTTTCACTTTGTTTACGATGTTTTTTTTATCCCATGCATATCGTTTTCATTTTTATGAGCTAAAATTTACTGATGTTTTCTTTTATTACATTTGGATTTTGAGTCATATTAGAAAAGAATTCTGGTCCTCATGCATATTTTTAATATCCTCAGAGTTGAAATTCTTTGCCTACTGAGAATGGATGTTATAGTTGCCAATAGCCTAAAATTATGTGGAATAAAATCTGATAAATAAGGTAGGACAGCAAATTGAATACTGACAGTTTTGTTTAAATCACAATGTTTTTGTGTAGTTAAGAGGTTGGCTTTTTTATCAAATGCATACATTTTTCTGAAGTTGATTCCAAAGTGGAATTTTAGAAATGTAGCTGGATAATATTTTTAAATATTAACTTTCCCTTCTACTGTAGTTCCTTCCCTCCTTTTTCCCACTTAAGAAGGGAGTCTGGGGACAGTCCTGTGGTTAAGACTTCATGCTTCCATTGCAGGGAGCATGGATTTGATCGCTGGTCAAGGAACTAAGATCCTGCGTGTCATGTGGCACGACCAAAAAAAATGGAGTCTATTCTATACTTTACAGCCTTGAAGGAAATCTGCTATGACCAACCGTGGGAAGGTTGATGGCTCTAGCGAGAAATAGCTATATGATACCTTTTAGCAAGTAAAAGCTTCAGCAGACTTAAAGAAAAGTTTCTATGTCTCAATCAACAGAGAACCACTGAACCTGAAGAAGCCATCAGAGAAGAACAGTGGATATCATATGGGTAGCTTGTGTGGACAGATCAACACAGAGAGCTCCTCCTGAATGATGTGAGACTGAGGAAGGACTTGGAATCACAAAAGATTCCCAAGCTGGTTGGGTAGAAACGCCAAGAATGATTGTCATGTGGTTTCTTACCAACTTGGTTGTGCAGAATCTTGAATTTGAAGTTTAGTTTATAGAAAAATAAATATGGTTTACACATTTAGATGAGAGCTACTCTTTTTTTTTTTTTTAACAAATATTATGAGGGATGGTTAACATAAACTTGTAGCTTCCCAAGTGAGGGATTTGAAGAGATACATTCATTTGCTTGTCTGCTGAGAGGGTGGGTGGCTCAACTGAATTTGTTTCTATCACCTTATCACAGGGCTTTTAATTTGAATGCTTAGATCCCTAAGTGATCCCTCAGATCACTAGGAAATTGGAAAGCAAAAAGATTACATCTTTAGTAACTTCTAATTGAAATATAGATTTTTTTTTTCTATTATAAATGTTGGCAACAAACCTTAGAAGTGTTAGCAATATTTATCATTTCATCAACAATAGACCTCACACAGATTTTCATCCCATAATACAGTTACTGCAGGTCTATCAACATGCTCTTTGCTACTTGTTGTTGTTTAGTTGCTGAGTAGTATCCGACCCTTTGTGACTCCATGGATTGCAGCACGCCAGGCTTCTCTGTCCATGGGATTTCCAAGGTTAGAACACTGGAGTGGGTTGCCATTTCCTTCTCCAAGGGATCTTCCCAACTCAGGAATCGAAACCTCCTCTCCCGCAATGGCAGGTGGATTCTTTACCACTGAGCCACCAGGGAAGCCCAAAATTGTGGTAGTTTCTAGATTTATTGCTAGAGGTTCTTATTTATTTAACAAGTAAGCACTGTTCAGTTCAGTTCAGTCGCTCAGTCGTGTCCGACTCTTTGCGACCCCATGAATCGCAGCACACCAGGCCTCCCTGTCCATCACCAACTCTCGGAGTTCATTCAGACTCACATCCATTGAGTCAGTGATGCCATCCAGCATCTCATTCTCTGTCATCCCCTTCTCCTCCTGCCTCCAATCCCTCCCAGCATCAGAGTCTTTTCCAATGAGTCAACTCTTCGCATGAGGTGGCCAAAGTATTGGAGTTTCAGCTTCAGCATCATTCCCTCCAAAGAAATCCCAGGGCTGATCTTATCACAAATATTTTAAATATTTTGGTAATTTATATTTGAACATAATTTGTTTTCTTTGTGTTCATATGTTTTTTCTTGAGCATTTGCAAACATTATTCTGACAAATGGCCCATAGGCTTCAGTAGATAGTAAAATATGTTCTTGGCATAAACAATTTAGGAGTGCCTGTTTGGTTAAATTCCAGGCTGGAGTCACTTTGAGAAGAGACAAGATAGCAATAAGGCAGCTCCTAGCTTTTCTTTTCCAGCTCCTCTTCACCCAGAAGATTTGAGGATGTAACTTGAATCTGAGAGGATCTGACCTTGTACAGTCATTTCAGGCTCAATAAACCGCAGGAGCCCAGTAGTTTATCTGTCTGACTTGACAGCTTCCACCAGGAGCAGTGTTTACTAGGTCTGAGGGCCTGAAACTGCTCTGCAAGCCTTGGCTGTTGACAAATTTGCCTCTCTTCTTAACTTATGAGCTGGTGCCAAGATGACTTCTCATATCAGTGAAATATCTTTAAAGCTGACATTCTGGGCTTGGGGCCTCTTCTCATTTTACCAGCACCAGTTCCATCGTGTCTTTGAATCCACTGCATTCAGGGCCCAAGGCCTCTATCGTCTGACTCACTTCTGCCCTCCCAAATGCTTTCTTCTCTGTCCACATCCCCTCTAGCTGTGGCAGGTGATGGTGCCAAGGGGCTGGAGGATTCCAGCATCCAAGACTTGCAGGTCCCTGCCAGGACCAGCTTTCACCAACTGAGAAGAAGAGAACGGAATCAAAATCAGGCCGAAAGCAAAGGCGGTGCTGAGCCGAAGTCTCTAATCTTGTCATTTTTTTTTTTTAACACAAAGCTGTCTGATCCAGAACCCCCTTACTTAAAGATCAACCTGATAATAAGACTTTCCAGTCTCTGTTACCAAAGAACGTTTTACCGCATGCAACTCCATCTTCTGTTTTAACTAGTAATGAGAACTAACATTTTATAATGTCTGAAGTTCTTATTTATTGATTGATTGATTGGCTGTGCTGGGTCCTCATTGCTGCATGCAGGCTTTCTCTAGTTGCAGTGGGTGAGGGCTACTCTTCAGCGTGGTACATGGGCTTCTCACTGTGGTGGGTTCTCTTGTTGCTGAGCACGGGCTCTAGGTATGCAGACTTCAAGAGTTGCAACATGCAGGCTCTAGAGAGCAGGCTTCAGTAGTCGTGGCACATGGACTTAGTTGTTCCATGGGACTTTGAATCTTCCAGGACCAGGGGCTGAACTTGTGTCCCCTGCATTGGCAGGTGGATTCCTACCCACTGCACCACCAGGGAAGTCCTGAAGTGCTTTCTTAGTTATGATTTTATTTGCCCTCAGAGCAATTGTGTCCATAAAGTTTTCTTGCTCCCATGTGACAGAGGAGATGTCTGAGCCCCGATAGGTTTAAGACTATCTCTATAAAAGCACTGGCTGGAAGGTAACCCTGGACTTCTGACTCCAGAGGCAATGCCAGTTTCACTGCCCTGTACTTTCTGCTGTCTATGTATGTGCATGCTCAGTCGTGTCTGATTCTTTGCCACCCCATGGACTGCAGCCCACTGGGCTCCTCTGTCCTTGGGACTTCCCAGGTGAGAATACTTGGAGTGGATTGCCATTTCCTCCTCCAGGGGATCTTCCTGATCCAGGGATTGAACTCATGTCTCCTCCATTGGCAGGCAGATTCTTTACCACCTGCGCCACCTGGGAAGCTTTCTACTATAGGAAGAAGTAAATGCTCAAGCTTGTGCTTTGTTGGCAGTTTGTGTTCTGCACTGAGGTTTTGTTTCTTTCAGACAATGTTTTAAAAGAATTCATGTGCATTCCTAACATTTAGAAATTTGTAAATTTCACATCAAAATCCAGTTTCCTGAATTTTTCCCTCTCTGGATGAACTAAACGGTTTAATATGTAGGGTATACAATACTGCAAGGCAATAATTAACTAGAGCTGAGTAGTGAGGTTTCTTTTAGATGGTGTCTGAATTACCTAGACTGCCGCAGTCCCCACCGTTCCCTGTAGAGTCCTGGCATTGAGGCTGAATATCAGTTGTCATTTATTATTCTCTTTGTTCTATTTTTCTTATAGTAGAATTAAAAGAGAAATGGAAAACAACTCTTAAACTCATATCTCAAAAGTGGAAAAGTGAAATCTAGGCCAATTGCCTAGGTTGTGTAGGAATTTGAGTGTGTGATTCCTTATGGAGACAGTTGTTCCCAAATCTGGATGCCCATTGTAAACACTCTGGAAGATTTAAAAAAATACATGACTCTGGGCTGTGCCACAGACAGACCCATTGAGTCAGAATTTTCAGGTGTGGGCACCAGGATTGGGAATGATTGAGGCAGAAAGAGAAGAGGGTGACAGAGGATGAGATGGTTGGATGGCATCACTGATTCAATGGACATGAACTTGGGCAAACTCCAGAAGATGGTGAGGGACAGGGAAGCCTGGCATGCTGCAATCCATTGGGTTACAAAGAGTCAGATACAACTTGGAAAATGAACAACAATAGTCAATGATTTGTTAATATTTCATTGAATGAAGACCTTGGTCTGGTCAGGTCTCCTCAGGCTTAAACCAGCATATAGGGTAGGGTTAATACCAGGCGAGTATGGTGGAGGGACCTAGCTCCAGCTTCTGGGGGCATCTGCCAGGAACTGCCATATGGAGGCTTCTGGGCACAAGGTATGCCTACTAAACAAATAAAAGTAGGGAATATAATTAATAATTATAACATTTCATTTGGCGTTATTTTCCAAAGCAATTTTGTGTATGTGGTTTTATTTCATGCTCAGGTGTGTATACTACAGATAGCTTAAGCAGAGATTCTGTACTTAAAAGTGGGTCAGGTGTTGTTAATAGCTGCTGTGTGTTATGTTCCCCATAGACTGTCAAGAACCCCTTCCTGTCTACTAAAACACTGTAAAAAAAAAAATCACTTAATAGGGACTTCTCTGGCAGTCCAGTGCTTAGACTCCGCACTTGGGGGCTTCCCTGGTGGCTCAGGTGTAGAGAATCCACCTGCCAATGCAGGAGACATGGTTTCGATCCCTGGTCTGGTATGATCCCACGTGCCTTGGAGTAACTAAGCCTGTGTGCCGCAACTACTGAGCCTGCGCCCTAGAGCCTGTGATCCACAAGAGAAGCCACCACAATGAGAAGCCCTTGCACAGCAGCTAGAGAGTAAGCCCTGCTCACCACAACTAGAGAAAAGCTCATGCAGCAATGAAGGCCCAGTGCAGCCAAAAATAAATAAAAATTATAAAAAAAGGTTCTTCCCTTCCACTGCAGGGGGCGTGGATTCGATCCCTGGTTGGGCAACTTAGATCCTGCATGCCGCATGGAGTGATTGAAAGTATTTAAAAACAAATAAAATTTTTAAAGAGGAATGATGGAATAAAAAGTAATATTAAAAAAATCAGTTAATAGTATTCATACTGAAGATAAGTTTGGCAGAGTATTGACATTATGTGAGCATCATCATAAAAGTGGCTTGGGGTGGGATGAAGGCTGTTGTGCTAAAAGTAAAAATTTGGTCTGAACCTGGTTGGTTGATGAATGAGAAGCTAGTGAGATTACGGGAAACTTGGTCAAACAAATGTAAATGTTGCGGAGGAAAGAATTAGGGTGGTGTTAGAAAACAAGATGGAGAAGGCAATGGCACCCCACTCCAGGACTCTTTCCTGGAAAATCCCATGGATGGGAGCCTGGTAGGCTTCAGTCCATGGGGTCGCTCGGAGTTGGACAGGACTCAGCGACTTCACTTTCACTTTTCACTTTCATGCATTGGAGAAGGAAATGGCAACCCACTCCAATATTCTTGCCTGGAGAATCCCAGGGACGGGGGAGCCTGGTGGGCTGCTGTCTATGGGGTTGCGCAGAGTCAGACATGACTGAAGTGACTTAGCAGCAGTAGCAGCAGAAAACAAGACAGGCAGCTTGAAAAGGAATTTAGTCATATGCCAAAGGGAACAGAGGGTTGGAACATAATTGCCCTAGATTACACTTTACAATATGATCCTCTGGGCTGGCTATGTATAATATAACTTCTGTGTAAGGATAAGCCTGTATCATCTTAATGGATTTTTGATAGAATACCAAAATTTTAAAGTAACAAGGCTGTGCTTCTATCAAGAAGTAATTCTCCTCATAACTCATTTTTTATTTTAATGTTCTGTACAGTGACTTGCCCATCACTCTTTCTTTTTTTCTTTCTCTTAACGATCCTAAGGATATGTTTCCAAAAAGCAACCACTGACAACCCTGAAGCCATTGTTCAGAGTTCTGACTCCTATGAGCCTCTCAGGTAATACTGTTCCCAGGATTCAATGTCATCTTTCTTATCCCGTCATTTGCTTTCTTGGCTGCCAAGCGTCTTCCATTTATCTGTCTCCTTTTTCTTGTGTCAGGCCATTCTGAGTGGTAATTTTTCATCCTGTCTATTTCCATATCCCAGTGGCCCATTCATTTCCTTCAGGCTCCCTTTCCTTCCTCCTCCATGTCCCGCTTCCTGACAGTGCTTTCTCTAGTGAAGTTTTGAAGCATTTCAAGAGTTGACAGTTGAAGATGGTGATAGGGCTGAATGAGAAGATGAGCTTATTGAATAGCAATCCCGGGGTTTCACATTAGAGCTCTTGGTGGCAAATGATGGAAAATCAACTCAGCTTAAGGAAGGAATTCCCAGTAGTAAAGACTTTGTATGCCAGTGCAGGAGACACAAGAGATGTGGGTTTGATCCCTGGGTCGGGAAAATCCCCTGGAGGAGGGTATGGCAACCTGTTCCAGTAGTCTTGCCTGGAAAATTCCATGGACAGAGGACCCTGATGGGTTACAGTCCATTTGATCGCAAAGAGTCAGACATGACTGAGCATGCATGCACATAGCTTATGAAAAAGGGAATTTATTGGTTCATGTGTCAAAAGGGGTAAAGCAGGATAGGAGGGATTACTGTCAGAACCTGGACCTCACAAACTAGAACCAGAATTCAATGAATTTTTTTTTTTAATGTTTCATTCTATAGGTGGATTTCCCTTATGTGCTGGGAAATATGGCTACTGATTTTCAGCTCCAGATTCATATTCTCCAGCAGACAAAGGGCTTTCTGTCTCCTGCCCACCCCCTCCAACTGCAGATCCATATATCATTCCCAGGGAAGGCATTTGATTGGTCATGGGGTTGGGGGAAGGGACTAGATACGGCACTAACAACCTCACCAGAACCATCGACAGGGAGAAGAAAAGAGTGGTTCTTGAAAGGATTCTAGGACAATAAAAATAGTCTATAAGCACTATAGAATTAAAGCAACTTTTAATAAATTTTTTCTTACAAAATTATACAGGAAAGAAGTCCCTTCCTCTGTAGTAACCCTTATAATCAAAAAATTACTTTGAAGAGAAGATTTATAGTACAGGTGTTACCAACTACAGGGCTTTTTGTTTTAATCTAACACCATGTTATATTCTTTTTGAAAAGTCTAGCATGCATGCATGCTAAGTCACTTCAGTCATGTCTGACTCTGCAACCGTATGGATCAGCCTGCCAGGCTTCTCTGTCCATCGGATTCTCCAGGCAAGAATACTGGGGTGGGTTGTTATGCCCTCCTTCAGGGGATCTTCCTGACCCAGGGATTGAATCCACATCTCTTCACCACTAATCCATTAGCGCCACTAATCCATACTGGTTGAGTAGTTCCCTCCCGCACTGACTCTGGGCTTGGTGGTTTGATTTGTTCTGGCCAGTTGGACAATAATACAAAGCAGAAGCTTGAAACATGTGGGCACTGGGGCTTCCCTTCACCTACTGCTCTTGAGAACCCTGTTAAGCCTGGTTAATGTGCTAGATTATGAATGGCATGGCCTGCTTAGAACATTGTCTCTACAAATGGTGAACCATTGAGGTCACTGACCACCAGTTGACCATGAAAACAGGAGTGAGCAAAGATGACACCACATGGAGCAGAAGTGATCTGTTCCTACTGAATCAAGCCTTAAATTCTGAGAATGGTGAGGCAGCAAACCATGTGGTCATCTGAGGGGAAGCCATTCCAGACAAAGTTCAGTTCACTTCAGTTCAGTTGCTCAGTCATGTCCGACTCTTGGCGACCCCTTGAATTTCAGCACACCAGGACTGCCTGTCCATCACCAACTCCCGAAGTTCACTCAAACTCACGTCCATCGAGTCAGTGATGCCATCCAGCCATCTCATCCTCTGTCATCTCCTTCTTCTCCTGCCCCCAATCCCTCCCAGGATCAGAGTCTTTTCCAATGAGTCAACTCTTTGCATGAGGTGGCCAAAGTACTGGAGTTTCTGCTTTAGCATCATTCCTTCCAAAGAACACCCAGGACTGATCTCCTTTAGAATGGACTGGTTGGATTTCCTTGCAGTCCAAGGGACTCTCAAGAGTCTTCTCCAACACCACACTTCAAAAGCATCAATTCTAAGTTACCAGCATAATATTCCTGGAGTATGATGGGCCTGACTTGGTCCACGCATAACAAGGAAGCCAGAGTGACTGGAATGCAGTGAACAAGGGGAAAGGAAGTAGGAAATATGATCAGGGAGGTAATGGACGAGAGTGAAGTTACCTGGGACCAATGCCATTACAGTGACTGACGTTTTCTCTGAGTGACATAGGAAGCCATTGGAAGGTATCGAACAGAGTCGTCATCCATCTGGCCAAGGTTTTAACAGGATCACTCTGGCTTCTCCCTTGAGGACAGTTTGATGCAGGGGAACTGGCTAAGGTGAAAGGGAAACCAGTTGGGAGGCTATGGCAATGATCCAGGGAAAGAGATAATGGACACTTGGATGATAGCCATAAAGGTGGTAAAAGTGGTTGAATTCTGGCTATATTTTGAAAACAAAACAGCAGGATTTGTTGGAGGGTATGATGTAAGATGTATGAGGGAGATTAAGGAGTCAAGGAGGGACCCCAAGGTTGTGGGTTTGAGGAAATGGTATTTCCATTGACTTTGATGGTGAAGTTACAGGAGGAAGTTGTTTGTAGGTGAAGCTCAGAAGGTCAGCTCTGGACATGTTAAATTTGAGACACTGATAGACATCTCGGGGAGAGGTCAAGTGGGCAGCCAAGAGCTAAAGATTAAAGTCAGCTAGAGGTATAGGGTTCAGCGTCATCAGCATGTGGGTGCTATTTAAAGCCACGAGACTGGAAGAAATTACCAAGGGAATGTGCACAAATGAAAAAGACTTTCAAGGACTGAGCCTTGAGGTATTCCAATGCTAAAGATAGGAAGATGAGAAGGAATTAACAAAGAGACCTGAGAATGAACTTCTAGTGAAGTGGAAAAACTAAACAGCAAGAGAGTGAATGTGAAATACCCCAGAAGCCAGGTCAGGAATATATTTCAAAGACGAACCAAGTGGTTGAATGAGCAAATGTGCCAACAAAATCATTGTTGTCAGGCCAGCAAAATCATTATTGACCATGTGATAATCATATTGCTGAGTATAAAATGACAGACTGGATTTCTGGTTCAAATTTTCTGTGAGTTGGATACTCCAAGTTGAACCTAGAGCAATGAAACTGCTTTGGGTCTGTTGACCAAATTGGGTAATAGGAGGGTCAGACCTTGGACTATAGTAAATTCGTGTGACCTTGTGAGACTATTTGGCAATCCCTCTGTTTGTATCTGCTTTTAATGATATTTTGGCTTTGTCACGTGCAGGGCCTGCCTGGGAATTCAGTCTTCACATGTGCCTTTAGCCAGCCTGCCCTGTCAGAGCTAATCTATTAGCTGCTTTATGAGATATCCCATCTGGGCTGGGTCTTTCATGGGTAGGTTCTTGGAGTCATTGCCACACACATGGTGAATGGAGCAGTAGAAACTATGACCTTTATCACAGTCAGATTGGAATTCGTACAGCAGAGACCTGCCTGGGAACCAAAAGATGTTGTTTCTAGTGCTAACTCCCATCACTTACTTAGATCTGTTATTTAGGGTAAGTTACTAAGTTTCTTAGTGTATTATCAGGAAAGGTTAGATTATACAGCTGTTAATAAATTAGCACTAAAATCTCAGTGGCTTAACACAACAAAGGCTTATCCCTTGCTGCTGGTATATATTTATCCCAAGTTTATGAGCAGCCTCTATTCTCCCTAGTTACTCAGGGACCAGATTGATGGAGGTTCCACCAGCTAGTAGCTACTGACACACTCCCACCCTCCTTCATCCCTTGAGCTCAGGGGAAGAGAGGAACAGGACTGGGAGAAGAAAGTGCAAATGGGTTTTTCACTTCCTCAGTTCTGAAGAACTAACTGTGCTTCATTTCTGCACAAAGCCCATGGGTGAAAGCTAGTTTTGTGACCTCACCTAACTATCGTCAAGTCATGAAGCATGAAGAAACAAATGAAATCTTCACTGACCATTGTAGTCTAGGACACACTAAGTTTCTCTATCTGTTGATACGATTAACAGCAATACTGTTGTTATTATCATGGAGATACGATTATCGATCTCATAATAATACTATTATTTATCTCAGATGTTAGGATTAAGTGAGATAATGCAGGTGACATGCTTAATGTACAGCCTGACTACTAACAAATGTTGGACAAGTTCTAGACATGATAAATGTATTATTAATAGGGCTTTCCTGGTGGTTCAGTTGGTAAAGAAGCCACCTGCAAAGCAGAAGACTGCCTGCAGTGTAGGAGACCTGGGTTTAATCTCTGGGTTGAGAAGATCCCCTGAAGAAGGAAATGGCAACCCACTCCAACGTTCTTGCCTGGGAAATCTCATGGACAGAGGAGGCTGGTGGGCTACAGTCTATGGGATCGCAAGAGTCGGATATGACTTATTTTTAAGTGGGCAGTAAATTGTTCTTTTGTTATTATTATCATCATCATTTTGTGATTCTCTTAAGAGCAAAACTGATTTTGCCTAAGCCCTTAACCGTTTGTCACTTTGGGGCCGTTGTAAAGTCATTCTTCCCTGAAGTTTGGCTTAGGATCAAGACAAGGGCCATTGACAAAAACATTCCAGGAAAACTGGAATTGAAGATGGCTTCTCTTTACCTTCTTCCCTTGGCCTACCCTTTTCCCCAGTATTCCTGGCCACAAATGCCTCTGTTGGCAATGCAGGAAGAAGTCTGAAGATTTTGGAAGCATTTAGCTCTTTCTTCTCCTAAGTGATTTTCCAGGGTCCAGAGCACTTCTTACATGTCCAAGCTCTCAGAGTGTGAGACACGGGAGGCTGCAGGGGCGGCTCAGTTTTCCTCGCAGTCAGGCTCCCATGTAAACAATGGAATGAGGTGGACTTAAAAAAATGGTCGTACTCAACGAGCAGACTTACTCTTGTCTGGAAATGTTTTTCAACTTTCTCTTTTCTATCTGGTTTGTCGAGGTATGAAGATCCCACATGACCTGATTTAAAAGCAGAAAGGTCTGTTGAGAACCCCTATTTGTTGTTAAATATAGGGATATGGAGAAGACTGTACTGAAGGAAGGAGAAATGCCAGGTGGTCCTTTGAGCCTAGACTCTCTACAAAATCCAGCAAGATTGAGTAGCCCAAGAGTTAATCCTGCCTGCTGCCGGCTACCTAGGCTTTGCTTCCTTACATTTGCCCTTGAAATCAATCCTGCTCTTTTTTACCTCCACGCCCTTCTTCTTTTTTAAAAATTGCATATATTTTTGGCTGTGCTGGGTCTTTGTTGCTGCGCATAGGCTTTCTGTAGATGCAGCGAGCAGGGGCTCCTCTCCGGTTGCAGCGCACAGGCTTCTCAATGCAGTGTCTTCTCTTTCGAGGAAGCATGGGCTCTAGGGCGCAGGGTGCACGGACTTAGTCGCCCCACGACATGTGGGATCTCCCTGGACTATGAATTGAACCTGTTTTCCTGTGTTGGCAGGCAGATTATTTGTCATTGGCTCATCTGGGATGTTCCCTGCCTTTTTTATGCAATTATGTATTATGTGTGTAATAGGTATGTGTCTATCTTTTTTAATCTGTCTGTCTAGGCCAGGTTTAGTTGTGCCACGTAGGACCTTTACTCACAGCATGCAAAACTCTTAGTTGCGGCATGTGAGGTCTAGTTAGTTCCCTGACCAGGGATCGAACCTGGGCCTTCTGCATTGGGAATGTGGAGTCTTAGCCACTGGACCATCAGGGAAATCCCTGCAGTCTTAGCCACTGGACCATCAGGGAAGTCCCTGCCCTGCCCTTCTGTCTATCATCTTAGTCTACCTGGCAAATGAAATCACACTCATTCTTCAAGGTCTGGTTCAAATGCCGCTCACTGCCTCCTTGAAATCTTTGAAGATGTCATTGTAAGGATTATGTTTTTGTGCTATTAACAGTGTCTGGTGTTTAATAAATGTGTGCCAAGTTGAAAACCTCCCTCTTCATTAATTTTATCCTTTAGTTTATGTTTTTGGAAGCCATCGACTATGTCAGGGTTTGTGGAAAGTTGTTTTTGCCCCAGAATCTCATCAGGAAAAACATTAAATGTTGAAATTCCCCCAAACTTTCAAGTTTATAAAACTTGAAATAGTTACTCCCAGACATCATCCCTAACTACATGATATTCCCTTACCTTCTGTGAAATTGGCTTGTAGATCAAGGTTTAACCTTCAGTTCAATTCAGTTCAGTCGCTCAGTCATGTCCGACTCTTTGTGACCCCATGGACTGCAGCATGCCAGGCCTCCCTGTCCATCACCAATTCCCGGAGTTTACCCAAACTCATGTCCATTGAGTCAGTGATGCCATCCAACCATCTCATCCTCTGTCATCCCCTTCTCCTCCTGTCCTCAATCTTTCCCAGCATCAGGGTCTTTTCAAATGAGTCAGCTCTTCGCATCAGGTGGCCAAAGTATTGGAGTTTCAGCTTCAACATCAGTCCTTCTAATGAACACCCAGGACTGATCTCCTTTAGGATGGACTGGTTGGATCTCCTTGTGGTCTAAGGATCTCTCAAGAGTCTTCTCCAGCACCACAGTTCAAAAGTATCAATTCTTCGGTGCTCAGCTTTCTTTATAGTCCAACTCTCACATCCATACATGACTACTGGAAAAACAATAGCCTTGACTAGATGGACCTTTGTTGACGAAGTAATGTCTCTGCTTTTTAATATGCTGTCTAGGTTGTTCATAACTTTTCTTCCAAGGAGTAAGCATCTTTTAATTTCATGGCTGCAATCACCATCTGTAATGATTTTGGAGCTCCCAAAAATAAAGTCAGCCACTGTTTCTACTGTTTCCCCATCTGTTTGCCATGAAGTGATGGGACTGGATGCCATGATCTTAGTTTTCTGAATGTTGAGCTTTAAGCCAGCTTTTTCACTCTCGTCTTTAACTTTCATCAAGAGGCTCTTTAGTTCTCCTTCAATTTCTGCCATAAGAGTGGTGTCATCTGCATATCTGAGGTTATTGATGTTTCTCCCAGTGATCTTGATTCCAGCTTGTGCTTCATCCAGCCCAGCGTTTTTCAAGATGTACCCTACATAATAGCTAATAGATAAAGAGCAGTGACCGCAGGCCAAGCACTGTAAGTGCTTTGCTTGCATTATATTATTTAATCCTCATAGGATCCTTGACTAGTTTTTGCAGTAGAGAACCAAGATGTAGAGAAGTGAAGGCAGTCCCATGGTTGGTTTCTAGTTAGAGACAGAGCTGTTACTCAGTTCACCTTTCTCTTATTCCAGTTTCATGCCCTCAGTTCAACCAAACTCTCTCAATAAAGAGAAACTATCAATTAAAAAAAAACGTGTTGGAGTATAGTTGATTTACAACATTGTATTAGTTTCAGGTATACAGCAGAGTGATTCAGTTATACAGATACATATATTCTTTTTTAGATCCTTTCCCCCTAATAGTTTATTACAGAATATTGCCTTGAGATCCCTGTTCTTGTTGGTTATCTATTTTATATATAGTAGTGTGTATTTATTCCAAGCTCCTAATTTATTCCGCCTCCCCCAACGTGTTTCCCCTTTGGTAATTATAAATTTGTTTTTGAAATTTGTGGGTCTATTTCTGTTTTTTAAATAAGTTCATTTATATCATTAAATTAGGTGCTTTGTATGGATTATATCATATGACATTTGTGTTTCTCTGACTTAGTATTCCTATCAATGTTTTGATGATTGCTCTGTTGACATGACTATTATCCATCCATGAGTTGGTTCTCTTATTTATTTTCCTACCGTGTAGGAGACTGCCAGCAACTGTGATAATTAGAGTGGGACTTGAGAATCCCTTTGGCCAGATGCCCTGTGGAAATAACACTGTATCAGTCCGCTCAACTTGGACAGCCTCATTCCATCTCTGAATTGTGTGGGAATTTCCCACTGCACAGCTGTTGGCCATTTGAGAACTAATTAGTCCTAGAGCATAAATAATAACTGACCACGGGAAGGGCTCTTCCTCCTTCCAGTTGGGGCTCCAGATGCTGGCCAAGTGTTTGACATGGCAACTCTAAGGCTGGGGCTAACTTGTGGTATCTGAAAATATCATCTGGGAATTGCCTGCCTCGGAACCACAGGAATGCTTGTTAAAAATGCAGATTCCTGGGCCAGATTTCAGGCCTATAGATTCATAATCTCCCACATGCCTCTTGCATTCATAACATCTGAGAAACACTGCATTGTTGGGCTTTTGGAAATTTGAGAGGGTGAGACTTTTGTCTGTATGTGTAATTTTTTTCTAGCCCTGCTTCTAAGAAGAGGTTTCTGTTAAGTTATATGCTTATATAGTGGTTATACGGTGGTTATCATGAGCTGAAGCATAAAGTCAAATAAGAACTCTCCTGTTAGGCTTAGAGAATAAAACAAAGGCCCTGGGAGAAACGAAGACAATGTTATTTAAAGAGGAAGCAGCCAGCCTGTGGTCTTTGAAGCGGTAACAGAGAAAACAGTCCTGGAAGCCTTGCTTTAGTGTGCTTTCCTTCCAGCTTTTATACTCCATGCAACAGAAGCCACACAGCTGAGGCTGGATCTGCATGATGTTGGGAACAATTTTGGATCATATATCATATTTAAAAATCAGTGTTTAAGAAAATCTGAATTCATGGCCTCTCTTGATAAACCCCTAAATGTGGCATCCTTGGGTCCTATTTTCTGAACCAGCAGTTGATGAGATTTTAACAGACACCACCCACCCCTCCCACTTCTGTTTGTCCAGTTTACCACTATTCCCCTCCTGCTGTCTTGCTGCACACCGACCGTGTCACTTATTTCCATTACCTGCCGGACGTGCCTAAGCACGTACCCTCCTGGCAATGCATGGCTGGGAGAGAAGTGGGAAGAATACTGAACAGGAAGCAGAGGCTAATGAAAGCATGTTCTTGGAATAAGAGCCCCCCACCATTTTAAATTCCTGTGTTGACTCACTAGTTGAAAAAAAATGTAAATGTTTAGAGGAAACAGCATGAAAGCAAGATAACAAGGCAGAATGTCGTCAAAGTAAGTGGCTCCAGTCACCTCCTAATGCCCAGGGCCCTCAACTCCACCTGGGAGGTCACATCCAGGGGTCGCTTCCCATATTTATGGAGCAAGGCTGGTTGTCTATGTATGTCCTTGTCCTCCAGGTTCTATAAGTGATAAATTCTTCTTCTTCTTTTCTAAATTGGAGTATAGTTGCTTTTTGGGCTTCCCTGGTGGCTCAGTTGGTAAAGAATCTGCCTGCAATGTGGGAGACCCGGGTTCAACCCCTAGGTCGAGAAGATCCCCTGTAGAAGGGAATGGCTCCCCACGCCAATATTCTTGCCTGGAGAATTCCATGGACAGAGAAGCCTGGCAAACTACAGTTCCTGGGGTTGCAAAGGGTTGGACACGACTGAGTGACTAACACACACACACAGTTGCTTTACGCTGCTGTGTCAGTGTCTGCTGTACAGCTAAGTGAATCAGCCATACATACATATTTATTTCCTCTTTTTTGGATTTCCTTCCCATTTAGACCCTACCAAGCACTGAGTAGAGTTCCCTGTGCTATACTGTAGATTCTTATTGGTTGTCTATTTTATATGTGGTAAGTGTATATATGTCAATTCCAGTCTCCCAGTTCATCCCCCACACCCTTGGTGTCCCTATTTGTTCTCTACATCTGTGTCTCTTTCTGCTTTGCAAATCATCTATGTCACTTTTCTAGATTCCACATATATGCATTAATATACAGTATTTGTTTTCCTGAAGTGATAAATTCTTAAATTACATTTATGAAAGTGAAAGTGTTAGTTGCTCGGTTGTGTCCAACTCTTTGCAACCCCACAGACTGTAGCCCACTAGGCTCCTCTGTCCAAGGAATTCTCCAGACAAGAATACTGGAGTGGTTGCCATTTCCTCCTCCAGGGGATCTTCCAGACCCAGGGATCAAACCCACGTCTCCCGCGTTGCAGACAGATTCTTCACCACCAGGGAAGCCATAAATTACTTTTATAGAAGAGACTTAGAGACTTGTAGAAGTGAATTTTGTGTGTGATAATGTGTATATAGTGACAAAACAAAAATGTTTTGATGCAGGTAGTTACATACTTCCTGATACTTTCTAGGTACCAGCTGTTGTTCTGGCTTGATGCTTGTTGTGTTCATAGAGTATGTTATTTGAATCTCACAAACCCATGAGGTAGGTCTTGCTACCCAGCCTTAAAGATGAGGAAACTGAGGTTCAGAGAAAAGAAGAGGTTTGCTTAAAGCATATTAGTGGTAAGTGACAGTTGTTCAGTCGCCAAGTTGTGTCCAGTTCTTCTCGACTCCATGGACAGCAGCATACCAGGTTTCCCTGTCCCTCACTGTCTCCCGGCGTTTGCTCAAGTTCATATCCATTGTGTCAGTGATGCCATCCAGCCTTCTCATCCTCTGTTGCCCCTTCTCCTTCTTCCTTTGATCTTTCCCAGCATCAGGGTCTTTTCCAATGAGTTGGCTCTTTGCATCATGTGGCCAAACTATTGGCGAAGCTTTCAGCATCAGTCCTTCCAAAGAGTGTTCCGGGTTGGTTTCCCTTAAGATTGACTGGGTTGATCTCCTTGCATACCAAGGGACTCTCAAAAGTCTTCTGCAGCACCATAGTTTGAAAGTTTCAATTCTTCAGCACTCTGCTTTCCTTATCGTCCAGCTCTCATGTCTGTACATGACTACTGGAAAGACCATACCTTTAACTATAAGGACCTTTGTCAGCAAAGTGATATCTTCGCTTTTAACACACTATCTGGGTTTATCACAGCTTTCCTGACAAGAAGTAATTGTCTTCTGATTTCATGGCTGCAGTCACCATCCACAATGATTTTAGTGCCCAAGAAGAGGAAATCTGTCATTGCTTCCACCTTTTCGCCTTCTATTTGCCATGAAGTGATGAGACTGGATGCCATGATCTTAGTTTTTTAATATTGAGTTTCAAGCCGGCTTTTTCACTCTTCACCATCATCAAGAGGCTCTTTAGCTCTTCTTCATTTTCTGCAGTCAGAGTGGTATCATCCGCATATCTGAGGTTGTTGATATTTCTCCTGGCAGTCTTGATTATAGCTTGTAACTCATCCAGTCTGGAGCTTCACATAGTGTGCTCTGCATTTCAGTTAAATAGACAGAGTGACAATGAATAGCCTTGTCATACCCCTTTTTAATTCCTGAATGAGTCAGTTGTTCCATACAGGGTTCTAACTGTTGCTTCTTGACTTGCATACAGGTTTCTCAGGAGACAGGTAAGGTGGTCTGGTATTCCCATCTCTTTAAGAGTTTTCCACAGTTTGTTACAATCTACACAGTCAAAGACTTTAGCATAGTCAATGAAACAGAGGTAAATGTTTTTCTGGAATTCCCTTGCTTTCTCTATGATCCAGTGAGAAATTTGATCTCTGGCAATTTGATCTCTGGTTCCTCTGCCTTTTCTAAATCCAGCTTGAACATCTGGAAGTTCTCGGTTCCTGTAGTGCTGAAGCCTAGCTTGGAGCATTTTGAGCATAACCTTACTCACATGGGAGATAAGTGCAATTGTACTAAAGAATTGAACATTCTTTAGTACTTCCCTTCTTGGGAACTAGGATGAGGATTGACCTTTTCCAATATTGTGTCCTCTGCTGGGTTTTTCAAATTTGCTGACATATTGAGTGTAGCACTTTAATAGCATCATCTTTTAGGAATTTTTTAATAGCTCTGCTGGAATTCCATCACCTACACTAGCTTTATGGGCAGTAGTGCTTCCCAAGGTCCACTTGACTTCACACTTCAGAATGTCTGGCTCTGAGTGAGAGATTACATCATCATGATTATCCCGGTCATTGAGATCTTTTTCGTACAGTTCTTCTGTGTAAAAAGGTAAAGTGACAGAGCTGGGATTTTAAATTCAACTGTGTCTGATTATGAAGTCAGTAGTTTTTCTACCAGGGAGTCTAATGTTATATTTTCTCATTTTTTTTCATGGTTTCAAGAGACATGTTATGGTTGAAGACATATATAGTGGTCTTTATTGGATTGTGCTATACTAACCAGTAGGTCATACCACCTTAGAAATTTAACAGCATTTTTCTAAATGATAGGAATGTTTACTTGCTTTTAGGTTAGGATGATCGCAGGTGACTCATTCTAACTTCTAAGAATTTATAATTATTTTTCTATTATTTAGCATTGTATGGTTTAATATTTTTGGAACAAGATCCTTAAAAGAAAGTGTATTAAAATCTGCAGTTTCTTTCAAAGAAAGTGGGAAAGTTTTGCCAATTAACTATAATGATCATTCTTTCATTCATTTTTTTCTCTAAATTTATTGAGATTATATTGATATATAACATTGTACAAAGAGCACAGCATGTTGATTGATACACCTATCTATTACAAAATTATTACCAATATGGTGTTCACTAGTTCTGCTATCTCTTCACATAATTACCATTTCTTTTTTTGTAGGGAGGATATTAAATATCTGTACTCTCAGCAACTTTCAAGGATATAATAAAATATTCTTAATGATAATCACCGTCATATACATTAGATTCCCAGACTCATCTCATAACTGAAGTTTATTCTCTCATCAACAACTCCCCTTTTCCCCCACCTCTCAGCCTGTGGTCCTACCATTATACTCTGCTTATATAAGTTCAGCTTTTCTGGATTCCACACGTCAGTAATATCACACAGTATGTGTCTTTCTCTGACTTACTTCACTTAGTATAATGTCCTCAAGGTCCATCTATGTTGTAGTAAATAGCAGGATTTCCTCATTATGACTGAATAATATTCCATTGTCTGTGATGTATATTTACATACATTTGTATTTACATTGTATATTCACATTTTCCCCGTTTTTGTTGTTGTTGTCGTTCAAAAACACTAAAGTTGTTTCCGTCAGTTCAGTTCAGTTGTTCAGTCATGTCCGACTCTTTGCGACCCCATGAACCGCAGCACGCGAGGCCTCCCTGTCCATCACCAACTCCTGGAGCCTACCCAAACTCATGTCCATTGAGTCAGTGATGCCATCCAACCATCTCATCCTCTGTCGTCCCCTTCTCCTCCTGCCCTCAATCTTTCCCAGCATCAGGGTCTTTTCAAGTGAGTCAGCTCTTTGCATCAGGTGGCCAAAGTATTGGAGTTTCAGCTTCAACATCAGTCCTTCCAATGAACACTCAGGACTGATATGCTGAGGGACTCTCAAGAGTCTTCTCCAACACCACAGTTCAAAGGATCAATTCTTTTGCGCTCAGCTTTCTTGATAGTCCAACTCTCACATCCATACATGACTACTGGAAAAACCATAGCCTTGACTAGGTGGACCTTTGCTGACAGAGTAATGTCTTTGCTTCTTAATATGCTGTCTCAGTTCAGTTCAGTTCCATTGCTCAGTTGTGTCCAACTCTTTGTGACCTCATGAATTGCAGCATGTCAGGCCTCCTTGTCCACCACCATCTCTTGGAGTTCACTCAAACTCACGTCCATCGAGTCGCTGTCTAGGTTGGTCATAATTTTCCTTCTAAGGAGTAAGCATCTTTTAATTTCATGGCTGCAATCCATATCTTGGCTTATTCTTTGGTGATAGCCATTCTAGCTAGTGAGAGGTGATATTTCATTGTGGTTTCTATTTTTTCTTTTTTGCTTTGAAGTTGTATGACTTCTTTGTATAATTTGAATATTAACTTCTTATCAAGCAGATGATTTGCAAATATTTCCCCAATTCTGTAGGTTACCGTTTCATTTTTTTGATGGTTTCCTTTGTGCAGGAGCTTTTTACTTTGTAATCCCACTTATTTTTGCTTTTGTTGCCTTTGCTTTTGAAGTCAAATCCAAAAAATCGCCAAGACCAATGTCAAGGACTTTACACCCTGTGTTTTTGTCTAGGAGTTTTACAGTTTGAGGTCTTAAGTTCAAGTCTTTAATCCATTTTGAGTTGATTTGTCTGTGTGGTATAGGATAGGGGCCCATTTTCATTCTTTTGCAGATTTCTTGGGAAATCTTATGGACAGAGGACCCTGGTGGATTGCAGTCTATGGGACTGCAAAGAGTTGGACATGACTTAGAAACTAAAACAACAACAATCCAGATATCCCAATGTTATTTATTTGGTGCTTTTGTTGTTAATCAAATGATTTATATATGAGTGAATTTATTGCTGAGCTCCGTATTCTAGTTCTTTGATCTGTTTGTTTTTATTGACAATACTGTATTGTTTTAATTACTATAGCGCTGAAATATAATTTGAAATCAGGAACTATGATTCCTCCAGCTTTGCACTTTCTCAAAATTTCTTTAGCTATTCGGGGTCTTCAAAGTCAATTTCCCTTGGGGTTCTCAGTCCCTTTGCCAGATCCTCAAGTTGGGAAATCTGTTGTGGGTCCTAGAACTTTCTTAACAGTATGAGAATTTATTTGGTATAACTGTTCTGCAGTTTGTGAGTCATCTGCTTGGTGGCTCTATGGTAGGGTTAATGGCAACCTCCTCCAAGAGGGCTTATGCCACACCCAGGACAGCTGCATCCAGAGCCCCTGCCCTTGCGGCAGGCCACTGCTGACGTGCACCTCTATAGGAGACATTCAAATACTCAAAGGGAGGTCTGGCTCAGTCTCTGTGGGGTCTCACAAGGTTTTGTTTGAGCCCTCCAAGTGTCTTTGGTGTGTATGGGGTTTGATTCTAAATGTAATTTCGCCCCTCCTACCATCCTGCTGGGGCTTCTCCTTTGCCCTTGGACATGGGGTATCTTTTTTTGGTGGGATCCAACATTCTTCTGTTGATGGTTGTTCAGCAGTGAGTTGTAATTTTGGAGTTCACAGGAGAAGATGAGCGCATGTCATTCTACTCTGCCGTTTGTCATTCCATACAAATTTTTCAGTTCATTTCAGTTCAGTCACTCAGTCATGTCTGACTCTTTGTGCCCCATGGAGTGCAGCACTCCAGGCTCCCCTATCCTTCACCGTCTCCTGGAGTTTGCTCAAACTCATGTCCATTGAGTTGGTGATGCCATCCAACCATCTCATTCTCTGTTGCCCCCTTCTCCTCCTGCCTTCAGTCTTTCCCAGCATCAGGGTCTTTTCCAATGAGTCGGCTCTTTGCCAGAGTATTGGAGCTTCAGCTTCAGTCCTTCCAATGAATATTCAGGGTTATTTCCTTTAGGATGGACTGGTTGGACCTCCTTGATGTCTAAGGGACTCTCAAGAGTCTTCTCCAGCACCACAGTTCAGAAGCCTCAATTCTTTGGTGCTCAGCCTTCTTTATGGTCCCACTCGCATATCCGTACATGACTATTGGAAAAACCATAGCTTTGACTATATGGACCTTTGTCAGAAAAGTAGTGTCTCTTCTTTTTAATACACTGTCTAGGATTGTCATAGCTTTCCTTCCAAGGAGCAAGCGTCTTTTAATTTCATGGCTGCTGTCACCATCTGCAGTGATTTTGGAGCTCAAGAAAATAAAATCTGTCACCATTTTTACTTTTTCTCCATCTATTTTCCATGAAGTGATGGGACCAGATGCCATGATCTTAGTTTTCTGAATGTTGAGTTTTAAGCCAACTTTTTCACTCTCCTCTTTCCCTTTCATCAAGAGGCTCTTTAGTTCTTCTTTGCTTTCTGCCATAAGGGTGGTGTCATCTGCGTATCTGAGGTTATTGATATTTCTCCCAGCAATCTAGCATTTCTCCAGCGTCTCTCCATATAAGTTAAATAAGAAGGGTGACAATATACAGCCTTGATGTACTCCTTTTTCTATTTGGAACCAGTCTGTTGTTCCATGTTCAGTTCTAACTTTTGCTTCTTGACCTGCATACAGATTTCTCAAGAGACAGGTCAGGTGGTCTGGGATTCCCATCTCTTTCAGAATTTTGCAGTTTGTTGTGATCCACACAGTCAAAGGCTTTGGTGTAGTCAATAAAGCAGAAATAGATGTTTTTCTGAAACTCTCTTGCTTTTTTGATGATCCAACAGATGTTGGCAATTTGAAATCTGGTTCCTCTCCCTTTTCGAAAACCAGCTTGAACACCTGGAAGTTCATGGTTCACGTAGTATTGAAGCCTGTCTTCGAGAATTTTGAATATTACTCTGCTAGCGTGTGAGATGAGTGCAACTGCACAGTAGTTTGAACATTCTTTGGCATTGCCTTTCTTTGGGATTGGAATGAAAACTGACCTTTTCTAGTCCTGTGGCCACTGCTGAGTTTTCCAGATTTGCTGGCATATTGAGTGCAGCACTTTCACAGCATCATCTTTTAGGATTTGAAATAGCTCAACTGGAATTCCATCACCTCCACTAGCTTTGTTCATAGTGATGTTTCCTTAGGCTCACTTGACTTCGCATTCCAGGATGGTCTGGCACTAGGTGAGTGATCACACCATTGTGATGATCTGGGTCATGAAGATCTTTTTTGTAGAGTTCTTCTGTGTATTCTTGCCACCTCTTCTTAATATCTTCTGCTTCTGTTAGGTCCATGCCATTTTTGTCCTTTATTGTCCCCATCTTTGCATGAAAAGTTCCCTTGGTATATCCAATTTTCTTGATGAGATCTCTAGGCTTTCCCTCTCTGTTGTTTTCCTCTGATTATTTTATTTCTGTTGGAAAATTGTTAGGAATTACATTGAATCTGTTTATTGCATTAGGTAGTATGGATATTTAATAATATTCTTCTAATTCATAAGCACAGAGTATCTTTCCATCTATTCATGTCTTCAGTTTTTCTCATCAATATTGTATAGTTTTCAATGTATGCTCTTTCACTTCCTTAATAAAATTTATCCCTAGGTATTATATCCTTTTTGATATAATTGTAAATCAGATAATTTTCTTAATTTCTCATTCTAATAATTTATTGTTAGTGTGTTGAAATGAAACTGATTTTTGTGTACTGATTTTATATCCTACAACTTTACTAAATCTGTTTATTATAACTTTTTTGAGGGGGAGAGTCTTTAGGGTTATCTATATATACCCTGCTTATTTAACTTATATGCAGAGTACATCATGAGAAACGCTGGGCTGGATGAAGCACAAGCTGGAATCAAGATTGCTGGGAGAAATATCAATAACCTCAGATATGCAGATGACACCACCCTTATGGCAGAAAGTGAAGAAGAACTAAAAAGCCTCTTGATGAAAATGAAAGAGGAGAGTGAAAAAGTTGGCTTAAAGCTCAACATTCAGAAAACTAAGATCATGGCATCTGGTCCCATCATTTCATGGGAAATAGATGGGGAAACAGTGGAAACAGTGTCAGACGTTATTTTGGGGGCTCCAAAATCACTGCAGATGGTGATTGCAGCCATGAAATAAAAAGACTCTTGCTCCTTGGAAGAAAAGTTATGACCAACCTAGATAGCATATTGAAAACCACAGACATTACTTTGCCAACAAAGGTCCGTCTATTCAAGGCTATGGTTTTTTACCAGTGGTCATGTATGGATGTGAGAGATGGACTGTGAAGAAAGCTGAGCGCCGAAGAATTGATGCTTTTGAACTGTGGTGCTGGAGAAGACTCTTGAGAGTCCCTTGGACTGCTAGGAGATCCAACCAGTCCGTCCTAAAGACCAGTCCTGGGTGTTCATTGGAAGGACTGATGTTGAGGGTGAAACTCCAATACTTTGGCCACCTCATGCGAAGAGTTGGCTTATTGGAAAAGACCCTGATGCTGGGAGGGATTGGGGGCAGGAGGAGAAGGGCATGACAGAGGATGAGATGGCTGGGTGGCATCACCGACTGGATGCATTTGAGTTTGGGTGAACTCTGGGAGTTGGTGGTAGACAGGGAGGCCTGGCGTGCTGCGATTCATGGGGTCGCAAAGAGTCGGACACGACTGAGTCGGACGCAACTGAGCGACTGAACTGATACATACTATCCTGTGTAAGTAGATACAGCTTTACTTTTAATTTTCTGATTTGGATGCCTTTTATTTTTTTTAAATTTATTTTGCCTAATTGCTCTGACTATTGTACTGTTGTACTGTTTTTAATAAAAACTGTACTTTTTAAATAAAAAGTTCAAAGATTGGGCGTTCTTGCCTTACTCTTCATCTTAGAGAAAAAGCTTTCAGCCTTTCAGCATGTAGTATGATGTGGCTGTGGGCCTGTCATATATGGGTTTTACTATGTTGAGGTACATTGCCTCTATAGCCATTTTGCTGAGAGTTTGGATAATGAAAGATGTTGAATTTTGTCAAATGCTTTCTGTACCTCTGTTGATTTTTACCCTTTTGTTACTGAAGTGTATCACAGTGACTGATTGGCAGATATGGATCCATTCTTACATCCCTGGGAAAAAACCTAACTTGGCTGTGGTGTATGATCCTCTTAATATACTGTTAAAATCAGTTTGCTAATATTTTGCTATTTTTGCATTTATATTCCACAGGGTTATTGGCCTATAGTTTTCTTTTCTTGTAGTGTCCTTGTTTGTTTTTGGTATCAGGGCAATGCTGGCCTGGTAAGATAAATCTGCACGTGTTCCTTCTCTTCTGTGTTTTGGAAAGGTTGAGAAAGTTTGGTGTTAATTCTTCAAACGATGGATGGAATTCACCAGTGAAAGCATTTCCTCCTGGGCTTTTTTTTTTTAAATAGTGGATTGTTTTTGATTACTGATTCATTCTCACCACTTGTGATTTTTCTATTCAGATTTTCTATTCCTAATTCAGTCTTGTAGGTTCTAGAAATTTATCCACTATTCTAAGTTGCCATGTATTATTTATAATATTCCCATATAATACTTTGTATTTGTTATCAATTTGTCTCCCCTTTCATTTCTAATTTTGAGTCCTCTCTTCTTTATTAGTAGCCTAATAAACAGACATTTGTCTGTTTTATCTTTTAAAAGAAAAAGCTCTTAGTTTAGTTTTTTTTCCCCTAATATCTTTTTTAGTCTCTATTTCATTGATTTTTACTTGAATTTATTATTTCTTTCATTTTATTAACCTTAGACTTAGTTTTTTCTTTTTTATTGTTTATTCAGATGTAAAGTTAGGTGGGCTATTTGAAATCTTTCTCTTTCTTATGTAGGTATTTTTATTTACTGCTGTAACCTTCCCTTTTACAACTGCTTCTGTATCCCATAAGTTTGGGTTTTATCTGTTTCCAATTTTTATTTGTTCCAATTTATTTTTTATTTCTTTTTCAATTTCTTCTTCAACCCATCCGTTGCTCAAGGGCATTTTGTTTTATCTCCCCATACTTGTGAATATTCTAGTTTCCTCTTGCAATAGATTTCTATTTTCATACCATTGTTGTCAGAAAAGATGCTTGGTATTATTTGTTTTGTTTAATTTGGTGACATGTTTGATGGTCTAATACATAGCTATCCTTGAAGAATGTTCCATGTGTACTTGAGAAGAATGTGTATTCTGTTGCTTTTGGATGGAATGTTCTGTAAATGTCTAAATCCATCTTGTCTAATGTTATCACTTAAGTCCAACATTTCATTTTTGAATTTTGGTCTAGGTGATCTATCCAGTGTTGAATGTGGGGTACTAAACTCCCTACTGTTACTGCCTTTTTCTCCCTGCAGAGATGTTTATTATTTGCTGTAAAGCAAGGGCTTCCCAGGTGGTGCTAGTGGTAAAGAGCCCACCTGCTAATGCAAGGGACATGAGAGACGTGGGTTCGATCCCTGGGTTGCGAAGTTTCCCTGGAGGAGGGCATGGCAGTCCACTCCAGTATTCTTGCCTGGAGAATCCTCATGGACGGAGGAGCCTAGAGCTACAGTCCATGGAGTCCCACAGAGTTGGACACGACTGAAGCAACTGAGGACGCATAATGTGTATATTTGGGTGCCTTGATGTTGGGTATGTGAATATTCATAATCACTATATCTTGGTGAATTGAGCCCCTTTATCATTATGCATTGACCTTCTTTGTCTGTTATTAATGTTTTTGGCTTAAAGTCTGTTGTGTTTGGTACAAGATTAGTTGCCTCCACATGCTTTTTGTTCCTACTTGTAAGGAATATCTTTTCCCATCCCTTCACTCTGAAGTGAGTCTGTGTAGGTAGTATATGTTTGGGTCTAGATTTTAATCCCTTCAGCCATTCTGGGTGTTTTCACTGGTGAATTCAACTCACACATATCTAGAGTTGTTATTGATATATAAGGACTTAACTAATGCAGTTTTATTAATAATCAGTTTGTTTTATATTTCCATTGTTTATTTTTACCTCGTTTCTGGCTACTTTTGTAAATTGGTGATTTTTTATGAGCATATATTCTGTTTCTTCTTTCTTTATCTTTTACACTTTTACTATAGGCTGTTGCCTTGTGGTTACTAAGATGGTTACAGAAGACGTCTGATAAATAAAACAGTCTATTTTAAGATGACAGAAACTTTAATTGTCTACAAGAGCTTCACCTTTTTGCTTTTCTGCCTTTAAATTTTTGACGCATTATTTACTTTTTATATAGTGTGTTCATTAACAAATTATAATAGCTATAATTATTTTTAATACTCTTTTCTTTTGATGTTTTTTACTTCCCTGGTGGCTCAGATGGTAAAGTGTCTGCCTACAATGTGGGAGACCCGGGTTCAATCCCTGGGTCGGGAAGATCCCCTGGAAAAGGAAATGGCAACCCACTCCAGTATCCTTGCCTGGAAAATCCCATGGACGGAAGAGCCTGGTAGGCCACAGTCCATGGGGTCGCAGAGAGTCAAACATGACTGAGCGACTTTCTTCTTCTTCTTTTGATGTTTATACTGTAGTTAAGTGGTAACACATCGTCCTACTACAGAATTAGTTTTCTAAGTTTGAATGTTTATTTTTACCCATATGCTGTATGCTTTTGTACATTTTCATGTTACTGATTGGCATTATTTCATTTCAGCTGGAAAAACTACTTTTAGCATTTCTTGCAAAGCGGGTCTAGGGGTGATGAGCTCTGCTGGATTTTTTTTCTGCTCTAGAAAATTTGGGCTGGCAATTGTTTTTCTTTCAACTTTGAATATGTCATTGCATCTCTCCTGACCTAGACTTTTAGCTGAGAAATCTGGTTAGAGCCTGATGGGAATTTCTTTATAGGTTATTATCTTTTTCCCTTGGCTGCTGTTAGGATTATCTCTTTATTTTTGATTTTTGACAAGGTCATTATAATGTGTCTTAGATATGGTTTTATTTGCACTGAGTTAATAGGGTTATATTAGCTTTGTATACTTGGATATATAATTCTCTACCCAGACTTGGAAAGTTCTCAGCAGTTATTTCTGTTTTAAATTGAGGTGTTATCTCTGCAACCCCATGGACTGCAGCACCCCAGGTTGCCCTGTCCTTCACCATCTCCTGGAGTTTGCTCAAACTCATGGCCATTGAGTCAGTGATGCCATCCAGCCATCTGATTCTCTGTCACCCCCTTTTCATCTTGCCCTCAATCTTTCCCAGCATCAGGGTCTTTTCCAGTGAGTCAGCTCTTTGCCAAAGTATTAGAGCTTCAGCTTCAGTCCTTCCAATGAATATTCAGGGTTATTTCCTTTAGGATGGACTGGTTTGATCTCCTTGCTGTCCAAGGGACTCTCAAGAGTCTTCTCCAGCACCACAGTTCGGAAGCCTCAATTCTTTGGCGCTCAGCCTTCTTTATAGCCCCATTCTCATATCCATTTATGACTACTGGAAAAACCATAGCTTTGAGTATATGGACCTTTGTTGGCAAAGTGGGTATCTCTTCTTTTTAATACACTGTCTAGGATTGTCATAGCTTTCCTTCCAAGAAGCAAACGTCTTTTAATTTTGTGGCTGCAGTCACCATCTGCAGTGATTCTGGAGCCGAAGAAAATAAAATGTCACCATTTTTGCTTTTTTTCATCTGTTTGCCTGAAGTGATGGGACTGGATGCCATGATCTTCATTTTTTGAATGTTGAGATTTAAGCCAGCTTTTTCACTCTTCTCTTTCACCTCTCATCAAGAAGCTCTTCAGTTCCTCTTCACTTTCTGCCATTAGGGTGGTATCATCTGCATGTCTGAGGTTGTTGATATTTCTCCCAGCAATCTTGATTCCAACTAATGCTTCATCCAGTCCAGCATTTCGCATGATGTATTCTGCATATAAGTTAAATAAGCAGGGTGACAGTATGCAGCCTTGATGTACTCCTTTCCCAATTTTGAGCTAGTCCATTTTTCCATGTCTGTTTTTAACTGTTGCTTCTTGGCCTGCATACAGGTTTCTCAGGAGACAGGTCAGGTGGTCTAGTATTCCCATCTCTTTAAGAATTTTCCAGTTTGTTGTGATCCACATAGTCATAGTCAGTGAAGAAGAAATGATTTTTTAAAAAATTTCCTTGCTTTTTCTATGATCCAACAGTTATTTGCAGTTTGATCTCTGATTCCTCTGCTTTTTCCGAATCCAACTTGTACATCTGGAAATTCTCAGTTCACATACAGTTGAAGCCTAGCTTGAAGGAATTTGAGCATTACCTTGCTAGTGTGTGAAATGAGTGAAATTGTACGGTCATTTGAACATTCTTTGGCTTGCCTTTCTTTTGGATTGGAATGAAAACTGAGCTTTTCCAATCCTGTGGGCACTGCTGAGTTTTCCAAATTTGCTGGCATAATGAGCGCAACACTTTAACAGCATCATCTTTTAGGATTTGAAATAGCTCCGCATGAATTCCATCACCTCCACTAGCTTTGTTCATAGTAATACATCCTAAGGCCCACTTGACTTCACACTCCCAGATGTTTGGCTCTAGGTAAGTGACCACTCCTAGAGTGATCATGGCCATCTGGTTCATTAAGACCTTTTCAGTATAGTTCTGTGTAGTCTTGCCACCTTTTCTTAATTGCTTCTGTTAGGTCCTTGCTGTTTCTGTCCTTGATTGTGCCCATCTTTGCATGAAACGTTCCCTTGGTGTCTCCAGTTTTCTTGAAGAGATCCCTAGTCTTTTCTCATTCTGTCGTTTTCCTCTATTTCTTTGCATTGTTCACTCAGAAGACTTTCTTCTCTCTCCTTGCTTTTCTTTGGAATTCTACATTTACTTGGGTTTATCTTTCCCTTTCTCCTTTGCCTTTTGTTTTTCTTTTCTCAGCTATTTGTAAGGCCTCCTCAGACAACCACTTTGCCTTCTTGAGGTGAATATATCATCAGTTTCAAGTGCACAACATGATGATTTGATCTTTGTATATATTGCAAAATGATCACAGGTTAACATCCATCACCATATGTAATTACAAATTTTTTCTTGTGAGAATGTTTAAGATATACTATTATCAACTTTCAGTTATGCAGTACAGTATTAACAACTGTAGTCACCGTACTGTATATGACATCCCTATGACTTATAACATGAAGTTTATACATTTTGACCTCCTTCACCCATTTCACCAATCCCTCCTTCCCCATGTACCTTTGGCAACCACTAATCTGTTCCTTGTATCTGTGAATTTGGAAGTTTTTGTTGTTTTAGATTCCACATATAAGTGATATCACATGGTCTTTGGTTTTCTCTGACTTATGTCATTTAGCACTGTTCTCAAGTTCTGTTTTTGCAAATGGTGAGGTTTCATGTCATCTTTTATGGCTGAAGAATATTCCATTGTGTGTCTGTATGTGTATAAAAGACACAGTTTTTATCTATTCATCCATCATAGACACAGGTTGCTTCCATATATTGGCTATTATAAATAATGATGCAATAAATTTGGATGTGTGTCTTCTTCAGTTAGTGTTTTTGATTTCTTCCTGTAAATATTGAGAAGCAGATATGCTGGATCATATGTTGACTCTATTTTTAGTTTTTAAAGGACCCTCCATACTGTTTTCCATAGTGGCTGCACCTATTCAGTCTAACAGCATACCAAGTATTCCCTTTTCTCCACATCTTCACCAACACTTGTAATTTCTTGTCTTTCTGATAATAGCCATTCTGACAGGTGTGAAGTGCTATCTCATTGTGGTTTTGATTTCCATTTCTGTGATTATTAGAGATGATGATCTTATTTTTTTTCATGTACTTGTTGGCCATCTGTATTTTTTGTTGGAAAAATGTCTGACACTCTCCCATTTTAAAATGATTGTTTTGCTATTGGGTTGTATTTCTTCTAGTTTTACCTATTAATCTCTTATCAGATATATACTGTAAATGTTTTCTCCAATTTTGTTTTCAGTTTTCTGGCAGTTTCCTTTGCTGTGCAAATGCTTTTTGGTTTGATTTAGTCCTACTTGGTAATAGTCTTGTTGCTTTCTAAGGTCAGATCCAGAAAAATCTTAGTTGAGACTGATTTCAAGGAGCTTATCACCTGTTTTCTTACAGGAATTTTATGGCTTTACGTGTTATATTCAAACTTTGATTTGTAGTAAATTCTTTAATTTTCAGCCTCATTCTTTTGTACATGGTGGTGGTTTTCCCAGTACCATTTTTGAAGAGACTGTCATTTCCCAATCGTATATTCTTGACTCCTTTGTTGTAAGTTAACTGGCTGGTGAAGTTTGTATCTAGGCACCTTCCAGGTGGGCCTTTTGTCTGCTCCCTCTGATTAGGGCCTGGGTCTGTGTGCACGTGTACTCCTGAGTCAGTTAATTCCTTTGCTGTTTGCTACAGTCCTGTGGTTTGAATGTCAGCTTGTGAATCCTATTGGTTATTAGAATTAGCTCATGAAGGGTCCTTCCCTCAGGCAGCAGCCATAAAAGCTGGGGCATCAGACGTGTATGATCTCGTCTCAGGGATATACTGATGACTTGAAGCAAGCTAGAAGTGTCTGTTGGTTTTCCTAGTCTCTGAAGAGGATCACAGTCAGCCCCTACAGGAGTGCTCAATCAGAAGCCTGAACCCTAAGCATCAGCTTTTTTTCTCCCCTCTGTGTATTTATATTAAAAAAATATTTTTGAGTATAACTGCTTTACAGTGTTATAAGTTTCTGCTGTACAGCAATGTGGATTAGCTGCATGCATACATGCATCCCTTCCCTCCTGGGCCTCCATCCCACCCTTCTAGGTCATCGCAGAGCAGCGAGCTGAGCTCCCTGGGTTATGTAGCAGCTTCCCACTAGCTATTTCACACGTGGTACTGTATGCATGTCAGTGCTCTCTCCATTTGCTCCACCCGTCGTCTTCCCCTGCTGTGTGCACAAGTGCTCTGTACCTCTGCATCGCTACCAAGCATCAGCTTTCAAATAGAAGCTTTTCTTTGTCTGTTTCCTGAGTGCATGAAGTCTTAAGTGTCTTAAAAGTTCACAGCTGGTGGTGGGACAAGTCAGATGCTTGAATACAAAGATGGGCGTTCTATTGAACGCCCTGGCTAAAGTAGATTTCTCAGATGGAGCCAGCAATTCTCCAGGACATTGTTAATTGGCTATGTTTGTTTAGACCCCCAAGGACACACCTCCCCCATGTCATAATTTCTATGTACTTAGCAATTACAAGACTATAACTATGCCCCCAAAGATTCCTCAGCATCAGCCATTTACTGGTTTCATTTTAATCTTAATACATTCTAATACACCTTGTAAAGATTTATTATTTTGTACTCTAAATAAATATCTCTTTAAAAATTCACTATTTGTGTGGATAATTATTTCTAGTTAAGGCAAAAAAGATGAAGCAATATTCTTGCGGGATGCCACCAAGTGAACACCAATACTCCAAAATTTACAGCTTATAACACAACTTTTATTAGAAAAGTTATACATAACATAGCATCAACTATTTTCAAGAACAATATTAAACCCAATAAGCAACAAAAACCAGACTAACAAAATGTGTAACAAGAAACTAATGACCTTTCTATAATCAAACATTCAATTATCTACAATGTCTTTATACAAAGGGAGAAAAATCCATGGTTTACAGGCACATGATACTGAAATAAAGCGGCAATACCAATTTTATACAATTACCATTCTCAAGAAACTGAATCATCAAAACAGGAATTACGAGTTCACAAATTTAAAACATCTCACATAATTTAAAATTATTGGGTATACACTGAAGTCTGAATGATTTTTTTTTCCCATACAAGTGCCAACACTTAAGCTAGAACTTTTAGTGTGTAATTTTGCCCTAAAAAGTTAAGACACGTTTTGATAATCATAACAGTCACATAATTTCTGGTGCTACCTGGTCTGTTAATATTTAAAGCCTTTATTTGGATGTTTTTCTTCACTTAATTTATAGGAAACTATTGGATTTCTGTTGCAAAGCTATTACAGTTCCAAACAAAGGAGTGTGCAAGCTTTGGAAAAAAAGATCAGTACTAAAACTTACAATAAATATCAAAGAAGCCATTAGTTTTTACAGCACTGTCTGCTTAAAGGTTAAGTCTACCAGTTGTACAATTTCCCATCAGTCTGTCCTTTCAGTTAGCATAGCAATTTCTATTTTCATGATCTGAATACTCAAATATGTCCAGACATCTTTTTAAAACCTTGATTTATAGCTCCTGGAAAATTATAGATGCTTTTTATATTCATTCTACTCTAAAAAGTCTATTTCTGCTCATTTTAGAGTCTCACTAAAACAACAGATTTCAGCATAGTAAGATTCATTAAAAAGTTTCAAATGGAATGATTTACAAAATAGGGCACTTTAAACCAAGTCCTATCTTTTTATACAGTACAATTTCACATACCAACCCCTACCCCCGATGGTGAATTGTGAAATTATACTTTAAAACTTATCCCAAGACGACAGTCTATTTGGGGCACCATCCCTGAAGGACAGTACTCCCTTCTAAGACTGCTGGGTGTTGCTGATGGGAAAAGACAATTTCGGTCAAAGATCCACACTACTGTTCTTAACTGTCAGATGTTTTTTCCTGAAACGTTCTCCTTTATAATGCAGTAATGGAGAACTGAGATAAAAACTCCAACCTTCCGTTGCTACTCAATTATATGCGCCAATATTGCACACATCTGTTGCGGACTGATCTTGGGGTGCTTGCTTTCTCCACCAGAATACAAACACCATACAAGCAGTTCTGCTTAAAGAGGAAATGGGTAAATTTAAAATACTGGAAAAAATGAAAAGGCAGAGACTTTGTACAGACAAAAATCTAAATTTTCTGGAAGGGTTTTGTGTGCCCTACACATGGGGGCAATTTGTACACACTAGTGAAATGAACACTAGCTCTAATGCTTCTAGCTGCTCAAATAATGTGGAACCTTGGTCCCGGTGTTGCAATGATATCACTGTACGGTTCTTCCTGTGTCAGCTCAATAGCTTGCTGCTTTTTAAGAACCAAGAAGCTGTAGAACTTTGCTGCAGCTTGCTTTCTGTTTGTGTTTCGGCACAACTCAAGCAAACTGATAGATTCAGCTCCAGTTTTAGCAAGAGCTCGCTGAAATAAAACAAGAGAGGAAGGATTAAATGAAAGTAATCAGCAGACCAAATCAGTAATTTTAGAAGCATACTATTTTTGTATATTATGTGAATGTTTCTCATGTTAAAAAAAAGCAAAGGGACAATGTTAACACAGATTCATTTCTTTGTAGATTTAATTGAACGGATAAAACAGTAAAATATAGCACTTACAGTTTCGCAAACTTTCAACTATCCTTTGAATCTATTTTAGGAGACCCTGAGCATCTTGCCTGGTATTTCAGACACTCAAGCAATCTCCTCTGTATCTGATACATGAAGGCCCAAGGATAAGTGACACTCTAACCCTGTACAATGATTTGACAAATTTAATGATTCAACATATTAAATTTGCTCAACCAAAAATAAGATGTATACACACACCAAAGGAGCTCTGCTTTGCAGAGTAACAATGGGAAAGTGTTCACCTGGATGCTTTCCAGGCTCGATTTTAGCCTAACAGCTTATGTATTAAAGTAATTTAAGGTATGTGGTTTTGGAAGAAGTTTCACAAAAGGCAGACTTGCTGGCTATGTAGCATGTAACTTTTCCTTTTAAGGAAACAATGCCAAAAGCCTTTGACGAATTTTTTCTCTAAGCCTTCACCGGCATACCTGAAGACCATGAAGCATCTGCTGGGTCCTTTTGTTCCACCTTCTTTCCTCTTGATCCTGATCACCCCCTGAAGCATCTTCATCCTAAGTGAAAATGACCCCACACAAAACTGACAAAACTGCTACAAAATGAATCATTTCTGTTACCTCCTGAAAGCTCCAAATTGTGTATTTTGGTTAGTGGAAAAAACACTTAGCATTTAGTTCAGTCTTTTTTAAATTACAGAAGAATGTCCTTTGTGCGTTTAGCTGATTATATGATTCTGTACTGATCTAGAAGCATGGGCTCTACACAGTGTGGTCCATGGACTAATGCTGGCAAGCAATGGGTTATTGGCCGCTGCTAAGAAACTTATATCAGGTGTTTCAAAAGAAATGGGCTATAATTTATAATATATATTTAACTGTAATAGCCTGGTTCCTAGTCACCTGCCATCTACAGGATGGAGGTTAGCACTGGGCAAGAGCTGAGATACTCCCAAACTATGTTGGAACTATACATAATATCCAAAGGACCAGGAGTTAACAATCTCAAAAATATCAGAAAGCATAATTTTAAATACTAATTGAACACAGTCTGAGATACTCTAGAACATAGGTTGGAAGAACTCGGGGGTTAAATTCTTACTTTAAAACAATGTAAGGCTCATAATCAAGCCCTAAATGGTTATGAAACCTATGCTGGCATAAATTACAAATATGAACAGATGGTAATGAGAATTAGTCTTGGAATAAACTTTAAACATAAAGGTTTAAATAAAATATTTGACAGGACATCAAATAGAAAAATATCTAAGTCTTCTATAACAATCTTAAAGACCCAACAAAGGCGGGGGGTAGGGGGTTGGGAAAATAAAAGAATTTGGCTAAGTTTTGCTTTTATTCAAACATTTTTCATCACTCTAATTAACTCAGCTCCAATATGAAAAATAACAACAGCTGGTGGAAGATTTTCACTAAATCTGGATGGGAATGTACTTATCAGATCTTTTTACATTTCCTTACCTCCTCCTCCTCCTCATCTTCTTTCTCCTTCTCCTTCTCTTTTTCTTTTTCTGGTAAAAGTTCTAACTCTGGAATTAACTGACAGATATTTGGAGGTTCTTCTGGGGGCAGCTCTACAGGAGGTATTTCCATCTGCTCTGCCTGCTGAGGCTTAAAGCAATAAAAACAAGGCAATTTAAGGATGCACATTTTAAAGGTAGCTTCTTTTAAGTATGTAGTTGCTGCAGTTTTCAAAATGAAAAGAAATACTGGGGTCACACCTCCACACTTCCTCATAATCAAAAACTGATTACAAGTCTCAACATTAGTTTACAAAAGAAAATCCATTCTCTGTCTTATTATCCTAGAGCAAAGGTGCTTTGTTTTTACTTACTATTTGCAAACACTTAACAAAAAACCCTCAAAACTTTCTGTATTAACATTTTAGGAATAAATAGAATCCACTGACTCCAGAGCAATGCAAAAAGGCTCTAACATTAATTAGCCTGGCACAGGCAACCATAACTGTATAAGACTGCTTTAAGGTTATTGCAACTCAGCTTGAGTGCTAAATAGGCCTTTGGGCTCTTCCTGAAGCAAATAATACAAATGAGGAGACTGTTTTTCTGGATCCATTTCTTGTATTTTCTTCTCTGACTTAATACAAACAAATGAGAACATTAAAATACTGACAAGGGAACAATTATCCAGAGAGTGGTACTAAAGCAACCCACTATTACCTGCTCCCCTTCCTGAACTCAAAAAGAAAAATGCGCCCAGCCTTTTACAACTCCTTAACACCAGGGGGGGCTTAGAGAACTAGTTCTTAAAATTTGCAAGGAATATTCTTTTGCCAGTGTCTTGCTGGAGGCTGAACCAAGAGCCTAAGGTACCCAAAAGTCTCCCTTTGTCCAAATTAATATATTCTATAGACTTAAGCTTGGGAAGCTTCAAACCAGACCACCTTTCTTTTCACTTACAACAGGACACTGAAGTGAACTTAATGGTAGCCAGTTTAAATGAAGTAGCAAGATGCTACTTTACTTTTTGGACAACGAGATAGCCTGAAACTACTCTGTACTATAGATAGGCAGGAATGTTTGCTGAACAATAAACCAGAATCTGGAAGAGAACAGAGGCCTAGGAATAAATCCACACTATATGGTCAATTAATTTAGCACAAAGGAGCCAAGAGTAGACAAGGAGAGGACAATCTCTTCAATAAATGGTGTTGGGTAAACTAGACAGCCACATGTATAAGAATGAAATGGATTAAAGACTTGAATCTAAGATTTGAAACCAAAAACTCCTAGAAGAAAACACTGGTAAGAAACTTATTGGTCTTGACAGACCCTTTTGGATTTGACACCAAAAGCAAAGGCAATAAAAGCAAAAATAAACAAGTTGGACTTCATCAAACTAAAACACACTACAAAGGATACCATCAATAAAATGAAAAGGCAACCTACAGAACGGGGAAATATCTGCAAATCATTTATCTGATAAGAGACTAATATTCAAGATATATAAACAACTCAACTTAGCTCAAGAGCAAAACAAACTGAAAATGGGCAATGGATCTGAACACAAATTTTTCCAAAGACAATATACCTGATGACCAACAGGTACAAGAAAAGGTGCTCAACACACCTCTGATTAGTCAATGTAAATAAAAGCCACCTGACACCTGTCTGAATGACTAACCTGTTAGAACACCAAAAAAGACGAGAGCGCACCAAGTGCTGGCAAGGATGAGGAGAAAAGGGAACCCTCACGCACTGCTGGTGCAAGTGTTAATTGGCTCAGCCATTAGGGAAACAGTGTGGAAGTTCCTCAAAAAATTAAAACTTAAATTAAAACGTCCAGAAATTGCACCTCCAGGTATTTATCCAAAGGAAATGAAATTACTATCTGGAAAAGATGCTTCCATGCTCATAGCTAAGCCATGAAAACCACCTAAGGGTCCATCAACACATAAATGGACGAAGAGAATAGGACACACACACAGATCTATTATTCACCACAAGAAATTATGCCTTTTGTGACAACATGGATAGACCTGGAGAGCACTATGCCAAGTGAAATGAAAGACGAGTCCTCTATGACAGCTGTATCACTTATATATGCAATCTTAAAAAGGTGACATTCATAGCAGCAGAGAGTAAAATGGTGGTCATGAAGGCTAGAAGGTGGAGGGAATGAGATGTAGTAGATGTTGGTCAGAGTATACATCTGCAGTTATAAGTAAGTTTGGGGGATCTAACACACAATATGATGATTACAAATAACAATACAATTGTCCCTCTGTATCTGCAAGGGATTGGTTTCAGGATCCCTTCAAAATAGAAAAATTCATGGATTGCTCAAGTATCTTACATAAAACACTTACTCCAGACAGCCCTCAGTATACATCCATGGATATGGAGGTTCAACCAACTATAACTACAGACTTCAAAATTGCTCAGAGTAGATCTTGTGTGACAAGAAAAAAATCTAATTCTGTAAAGTGACTGATACTAACTAAACTTATCATATTAATCATTTCACAATATATACATGTATCAAGTCATTATACTGTATACCCCAAACTAATACAATTTATATGTCAATTTTATCTCAATAAAATGGAGGGAAAATGTTCCATTCTTGCTAACAGTTATTTATCAGCAGGAAGCTTGTTCTATTTTACTCAAAATGTATTTAACAGGTTCCTTATGTTGCTTTTCTTATTCTATCTAGAATTGTCTGATTCACCATGGGCTAATGTTTGAGAAATAAAATAAAATTAGAACCTAGTGTCAAGGATTCCATATTAGCCAAGGATGTTCAGGCCACTCTGAAGCAAGACTATCCAAGAAGAGTCAGAAAAAACCAAAAACTTCTAAACTAAAAACCACTCCCACTCAGGGCACACTGTGTTTAGATCCCTGGCTGCCGTTCTTTCTCTCTGGATCCATTCCTTGCTATTTTCTGCCCAAACCAAGATACTTCACAAGGCCTCCTTAAATAACACTTGCTACTAATAGCAATCCTTAAAATACTGTCTGAACATCCCAAACATTTTTGATGGAGAGATGTGCTTACAGGGATCACGGGTTCTGGGTCAATTTGTCCCGCTTTTCGTTTAACTCCCTGAGGTGGTGGTGGGGGCATGGCTGACTCATCCAAGTTTGTTCTGCTGGTTTCCATCGACTCCTGGAGGCGGCTGGGCTCTTCCAAAATAGGCTCATCTACAATTGGTCATATGAAGAGAAGACTTAGGTCATACAGTCCTTAAGAATATTTTAGAACCATTTAATATTAATATGCTACAACATAGGTACTTTCCCTAGTAAGGAAGACAGAATAAAATTTTACCTCCACAAAAGTTACTCAGTTTATAACAATACATTTAAAAGTAGGAGGGAGCTTTAAAAGGACAGATGCCACTTCCAGTCCAAGGCAGGACAATCCCTCAGCAGACTAGCACTCAGCCAAGTCCTAAACCTCTATGCAGTCAGAGAATATAAAGCATGTATCTTCCTGTTCAGAATCTGAGTATACTTCTTCGTTCCTGACTTCTTTTACTTTGGCAATATACAGGTAAAACTTAAGCCAAATGTTCACTTCAACTTTATGGGGGAACTATTCTAATAAAACAGACCGATAACATCACGCTGCTGATGTTGCTGCTGTTGGTCCTCTCTGGGAACCTCTGGATTTTCAAATTCTTTGAGGAATTCATCCAAATTATCAGCCTCTCCTCCTTTCCTCCTTTTTCGAAGATCTTCTGGTACTAGTGGTGTAAGACAGCGTGTAAAGAGCTATAAAAAATAAAAAGATCAATTATACAATCTTTACTACCAATCACAAGAAATGAAAACCTACCACTAACATTACAATGTTTTAATAGTTGGTGTATATATACATAAAATTGAACACGATTTCTACTTAATGTTATACCATATTCACACTCCATTCTATAATTTGAAGTCCTGTAGGATTTTCATTGCAGCAATTTTAGAAAATTTGAGGAAATTTTTTTATCCATTGTCTAACTTGGAGATTTAGTTTTAAATTTATTGACCTGCAGTTTATTTTCACATTTATACACTTAAAACTCAATCTAACTGAAATCATACCCAATAGCTTTACATGGTACCCTTTTCACTTAATGATATGGTAATTTTATTAACTATTACTTCTAGTATTTTTAATGACTGAATATTCCACTGAGTGGAAATATATGTGGGTGTGCATATATATGCCACATTTGATTTTTTTAATATTTTAAAGTTCTTTAGAAAAATTTAACTGTAAATAATTATTTAACATCTTCATGGAGTAGTTTTCCCCCATATTTTAAATTATCTCCTCAGGAAAAATTACTGACAATGAAACCACTAAGTCAAAACAAACAAACAAACAACTTAAGAACCTTCTTCCAAATGACTGTGCATCCGAAAAAAAAGCAGTTTTAACAAAGTTTGCTGCTTTAGAGACTTTCGATTATTAAAGAAAAAAAAAAAATTGGTTCTAAGAGTATTTCACCTCTAGAAAAGGGGTTGTAAATGGAAAGAAATTCTCATAAAGCCAGAAATCTGTATTGTGGGTAAAGTAGAACCAAGCCATGTTTTAGCCAGAAAGCACCATCTACAGAATATAGACTTGAACCACAGTACACACTAAGGCAACAGAACTAATACTTTATCACAGGAAGTTGAGGAGAGAGAACTATTACTAAAAACACCAGTGGCTTTTTAGAATAGTGAAAATTCATTCACATCTTTTAGAAATGTAGGTGTCACTTATCATAATCTTTCAGATCAGGTTTATGTTCAGTGTACTGTGGTTTAAGGGAGAAAACAGAAGATGCCATATGGCTGGCTAAACAATACCTGATCAAAAACGATGTAAAGAAAAGGTTTTAAAGTTTGTTTAAAAAAATGATCAAAATCTGTATGAAATTTAAAATCCTGCAAACGCTATTACCTTCAGTAGTCTGTTATTCCATAAAGGCTGAGCAGGTAAAGAGAAGAGTTTTTCCACTCCTCCTGTCTCTTTCCACATCATCAATTTCTTGGTGGGTGGTGCCAGATCCAAAGTAGTAACAATATCAGAATAATCACTAAGCTGGGCTCTAATTGTCTTGCTATCCAACTCTTTGACACTGTCAACGATGAGCTTCCTCTTCCTCTTGGCTTTTGTTTCTTTGACTGGCATGATAAAAGAAAATAAGGTCATCTTTCTGAGAGGCCAGCAAGAACTGTACAACTTTGGTCTCATTGTATTTCTGCCTTTCTACATGCCTAGAAGAAATGTTAAACTTTCATGAGTACACAATCTATTTTAACTGATGTTTCCCAAGCACCATATAGAAGCTGACATATGATGAATATTCAATAAAAATTTGCTGAATGAATATGTATAGACTTTTAGCACAAAATCGGCAAAAAAAAAAAAAAAAAAAAAAAATTCTAAGAACCAATTCATTTTTGCCCATGTAGTTTTATACTGTAAACACGAAACATATCACACCTCATTCAGAGTTAGACCCAAGAGCTAGGTTTTGCAAATTAGGTGAGTGACCATTAAAAAAAATTAACTTTACTTTGCTAACCTCTTTATTTTCTCATCTGAAATATGGCCAACCATTTACAAGGGATTGTAAAATAATTAGTATAGTGTCTGGCATAGATTGAGGACTCCATAAATGGTTGCAATTACTATGACTTTTATTAGAAAAGTTACAATTCCTATATGGCAGCTGCATAAGCACCTTGATGAAGTGAAACAAGCCCAAACCCAGTTAAATGAACCTGAAACTCCATCCTGTACACTTTTTGTGTTTCCATTTCTAATCCTTACTAAATTCTTACAAAGCAGGTAACATTATCTCACGTTTCTTAAGATACCGAAAGGCTCGTGGTGTTAAATCAATTCCTCAGGATTTCATTCTGTCTTACGTTCTATAACTCTATTGGTTTTAAAGATAAAATATGCACGTCGTTCAAAATTCAAGAAGCTGTTAACACAGTGACAGCCTCTGTCCAGCCCCTGTCCTCCAGCTACTGAGTTTCCTTCCTTGAAATTTAAAGTTCAAGTTCTTGTAACAGCTGGCTAAACTCAGCTGTCTTAAACAATGCAGTATTTGTCCTTTTAAAGATCTCTGTGATATCTGTCAATAATAGAGTACATAATTTACTTAATTACCCAGGTTACCCTACTACTGAAGTTCCGGGAGGAAAAACTTGTTCATTTTTATATTTTCAGTTCCTAAATCGAGTTCGTTACACAGAAAGTACTGTTTTTAAACCAGAAGCCATGTACCAATTTTGGTGATCAGATTCTAAGTAGAAAATCTCGAAAAGTTAATCTTGTTTTAACCAAGAAGTAATAACAATATCTTGAGTCACACTGTAAATAACTTATTCCATCCCATTGTACCCAAAAATCATTTAGAAATTTTTAAGTTTCACATCCAAATTACATATTGCCTCTTCTACTCAGAAGAGGCACCTCCAATTATACTTTGCTATGCTTCTTATTTAAGCACTATAACTGATTTAGTCAATCTTGTTATTTTACTGAAAAATGCCTTGCAGTGTTTTTAAACTATTATACATGTGACCTGTTTGCATTTTTTTGTGACCCCCAAAGACTGAGATACATATTTGCAGGAAGCCTGTTTCATCCTTTGGAAAGTTATTTCACAGCAACTTGTAAAAACATTCTGTAAGATACTAAAATTGTCATTGATTAAAGATTCTAAGACAGATGCTGGACAAAGGAGAAAAGTTATTTAAAATGAGGAGATTACTAGAAAGTATGTTTGCTCACCAGTGATATCAATAGGTTCCAAAGCAAAGGCTTCTTCCTCATTTGGAACAAGCGTTGTCTGATCAGTCATAGTTGGCATTGGTTCGACAGGATCCACTGAATCAGGACTATCAGGCCCACCCACTATAAAAGCAGAAAGTTGGTCACAGAAGGCTTGGAATTTACTATACATCCAACAAATGGCAGGGAAAAAACCCCTGTGAGTAACTGAAAGAAACCCACTGGTACCAAAGAGAAAACATTTTTCTAATTATAAGGTCTTTCCAGTTGACCTCCTGGCCAAAACACAGCAAGGAGCACAGGGTTAAACATGTAAGAGACTCAAGCATAAGCACCTTTTAAATTTCAGTTCATTAAAAGCTGAAATGGTTAGTTTTTGGTCTTCTACATGAAATATGTTTTGGATGCCATACAATCACATGCAATCACTGAGCATGAAATGCTTACTTGACACGTTATCATCCTCGTCCATATCATCATGTGCAGGCTGCTCTGGCAACATCACCCCCGCCTCAGACAGGGCAGGGGGGTCGTCAAAGATACCGCCATCATTATTACTAATCAGCTTGTCATCTGAAATAGGGAATGTAACTTAGTTGCAGTTTAGAAAAGAAATGCTGAAAGATCAATAGCCAATCACTGGGAAAATAAAATTATGTCAAAACGGAAATTTTAAAAATTTAAATCTGTATTCAGTATGCATCTGTTCTCTTCATGGTAGTATATGGAAGTATAAAATATTTCCACACATGGGAAAAAAGTCTCCTTCTTAATTTTAAAACTTATACTTACAGACACAGATAGAGAAGCCTGAAGAATTAGTAAAACTTAAAATTCCAAGATAAGCACTTATAAACAAAATTAGGTATTGCTAACATTTTAAGGTTACAGGCTTACAGAAAACTTCAACTGAACCAACTGGTCACAATTCACATATATATACCTAGAGAGATGCTCAAGACTGAGAATTAGCAGCCACTCTAAAACACTGCAACTAAATAAGAATTTATCACCTTGTAGTGACTCACCTAATATACCACCATCATTTCCTTCTCCAAAATTGTCATCCTTATATTGGTCTTCATATTCTAAATGGTTAATTTTCTCATTAAGATTGCTGGTGCTCTGCTCAGGCTCTAATAGGAGATTAGAAGCACCAGTGCTTGCTAACATGTCATCATCCTCGAAAGCGCTGCCTTCTCTCATTATTTCACGATCATCCATTCCAAAGTCACCTGAACAAATTTTAGTCAGTCATTAATTGAAAAAAGTTAGAAATACTGCTGACACAAAAGAAAATGCCTTATGATTTAATTATAATGCCATATTTGCCTAATAAAGTCTTATGTATCTTTGAATATTGAAACATCTGGTTTAAACTTTAAATCTTCAGCATCTGCATTGCATAAACCAATTCTGGGGCGTGATCAGAAAATTCAAATAAGATCCAAATTTAGGTTATCCTAAGTATGTCTAGTGACATAACTTAAACATTAGAGCTAGTGCTAGTGATTTCCTTCTCTATTACCAAAATCATTTTCTTGTAGAATACTGATGTTTCCAACTTCTTCTCTCATGGTTATCTCTTCCACTCTACTCTGGTTCAGGCTGAACTGCTGGGCCACATCGATGTCACTATAAAAGAATTCCAAAAACACTTTAGTCTCAATTCTCACTGTATTGTTTTATAAGGGAAAACATATCTCAAATTCTATTCTATAAGGGGGGAGAAAAGCAAACACACAAGCTATGGAGCCTAAATATTTGACATTAAATAAATACAATCCAAGAATCTAAATGATTTAGAAGCGAATTTCATTTGTATTTAAATTTTAAAAATGTTAATAACCAGTGAGCAAAATATAGTATGCTGAAATCACTACATAAAGCAACATGGTATACAGAGAGGAAGAACTTAGAGATGCCTGGGTTAGAGAACCATAGGTTTCCATCAGGGCCCTGCAATTTATAGGCTATGTGAACACTGACATTAACTGCCTTTTCTGGAACTCTGTTTAATATGAACCAACCTCAGATTGGGTGATACTGCAGCATGCATTTAGTGGGGAAAAAAAAACACCTGCACATAAGCAGACTCTTGCAGGTGAAAATGGTGTTAAGTGTCAACTGTACACATTATATACAACTGGCAATATATTGATAATGAAAGAAACTGGATGATCAGTACCTGGAGTTCATAATACTAATCACTCTTACTTTTTAGCTGTGTTAAAAAGGAAAAATTCCACCATAAAAATTAAACAAACAAACCCACCAAAGTATAAAGAGAAAAAGTAAAGCAGTCAAATAGTGCCAAGCGCTAATTAACACAATAAATTCAAAGTAATAAATTTAAATTTAAGCCACAGATTGTTTTTTTAAAAAGCAAAGAAAAAGTTAAATAAATGGGGCTTGAGGTAGAGGGTTTCCTGGTTAACTGTGCTACTTAATCACTTGGTCGCAGTCGCATGCCCCGTCACGGTCATGAGACCTGGCTTCTCACAGTCATGAGACCTGGCTTCTGAAGACCTGAGAAGAGGCAGACAACCCAGCAAAGCGCGCGGTTACAATGGCCATCTCTGTACAACTTTCTGTTCTCAAGTGTGTGTTGTGACAATGACCTTCACTCGCTCTTTGTATAAAGTTATCTCACATGTTTATTAAAAGAAGAAAAGAAAAAAACTTGTGGCTGAGTATAGCTTGGTCAAGATGATAAAATGCTAGAAGATGTTAGTAAATACCTCTGGAAAAAAATCATGAAGCTACAGTTCAAGTTTATTGATATTCTCATGTAAAGCGAACAGCTAGACAGCTGTTCAATTTACATAATGGCCTAAGCAAATCAAATTCTCCTTAGCAGTGGTAAAGCTGACATCGTTTACATGGTTTTCTTACAGAAGACACATTTCCTAGTTATATGTTTCATATTTATATACTATCATAAATACAGCATATGCATTTTGGCTACATGTTAACTCAATGTGAAAACATCCCAAGAAAACTATGTATTTATAAGCCAGTAATGTTTTTTGGTACACCAAGTCAATAATTTAAAAAAAAAAAGAAGAAGAGAGAGAGACATACTCTAAGTCAGGCAGTGGCTGATCAAAATCATGAAATTCTTCAGGTAAAGTAATGGCATTGTACGCAGCTTCTCGATTTTCCTCAGGCAGGTCAACAACACCTGGAAAAGTAACAGTAAGCTTCAAGCCCTGGCTATACCAAAGATTATCAAGGGGTCAAGGAAGGTAAAATATCAGTTTAATTTCCTAAGGTTAGATACCAGGAGGGTTGCTTCAGTACCACTGAAGCACAAGTACTTTTAAGTTTTTCTAGAATCATAATTCACACTACTTGAATCACAAGAAAAAGGTCAAAGCACTAATTATGAATTAAACTGAGAAATCTTTAATAAAAGGACATAGCAACAAATAAGTATTAGTAATAGCTTTCTATATAAGCATGAAATTTATGAGGAAAAGGAATGACTGCAAGAGTATCCCACACGTTAAGAGGAATTAGTTATTTTAGAAAAGTGGGATTGAATTATTTTTTATTTTCTTTACATTTCCCCCTATATTTTAAAGTGGTCTATAATAAACATACATTGATTTAAGATAAAAAGAAACAAAATGTTATTTCAGCAAAATATGCTTAGTAGCCTACAAAGTAGGAAACAATCAAGTATCATGTCCTCTGCCTAAGCATTTTACTTTTAATCAAATCTTAGAATCTCAAAGATTTCACTATTCATGTTACAATAATTTGAAATAGAAGAATACCACATCAGTAGAAATTAACAGTATAAAGCAGCTCTCCTACACACTGAGATTTTAATCAGAATAAAATTTCATCAATACTTAAAAAAAAAATTATACAATTGTAATTATCTATGCAGATGGAAGTTTGGTTCCAAGGGTTCAGTTTTAGAAATCAACTATTACCTGAAACAAAACAACAAAGAAATATGGAGAACATTTAAAGTTTTAACAACTTCAGTTTAAAGTGAATTTGATTTTAAGACTACATCAAAATTGTAAGATTTTTTTTCTGAGCTGTATTTTTAAAAACATAGAACAATGAGTTTTCAACACTTCAACCTCTGATGACTGCTGAAAAAGGAGTTAAAAGGGTAGCTCCAAAGGAATAACAAAAAAGGTCTGCCATAATTCCATCCACAGAACCAAACTGAAATGGGCTATCTCCCTTGAAACACTGCCTCTCCAAGCTTTGCCCATTTTTGAAGGGCTCCTTGTACTGCAATTAAACTATGCCCATCTAGAAATACATGCTTAGCAGTTTTTCACCCTGAACACAGTAAACTTCAAAGTTAAAAAAGTCAACAATACCTGGTCGAAAAGCCATCTTTATCTTAATGAATGCCTCATTACAATCTGCCAGGAGGTATTTGGCTTTTCTGTGATAGATTCGAACTACTCCCAGTAAGAGATGTCCTGATGTTCGGAGTGCCATCTTCACCTGCGGATTAACATTAATTTATATAGTAATGTTCTGGTTTTAAAGAAAATTTCAAAGCCTGTATGTTGTGCAATTTATAGGCACTTTATATCTCTTCATACTTTTAACCATTTATTTGAAGTTACCTCATAATCATAACTGAGCAACTTCACTTTCACTTTCCTGCATTGGAGAAGGAAATGGCAACCCACTCCAGTGTTCTTGCCTAGAAAATCCCAGGGACGGGGGAGCCTGGTGGGCTGCCGTCTATGGGGTCCATACAGAGTTGGACACGCCTGAAGCGACTTAGCAGCAGCAGCATAATCATGTATATTTTTTCTCACCTGTAAATTTCCTGAGTATACCCAAAGAACAGATGACAGAAATCCATGAATGAACATGGATGTGAATGGACATATTAAGCAAGTATTAAGGCAACCCATGAAGTGCTATCATTAGCACACTAAGTATGTGACACTTTTGGATGCCAATCCAGAGTCACTGCTCCCTGTCAATTAACTGAACTCTGATTTTATGTGGGAAGTGAACATCCCCAGACTCGAAAGATGATGGTCTCGTTCATCTCTGCTGATGCTTGTTTCTGAGTGGGCATATAACCTAGTTCAACTAACAAGGAATATTAAGTAGGTCAGAGAATTCTGAGATTTTCCCAATTAAAAAAACAAAACAAAAATCTCCACAAAAAAACTGAACACTCTTTTCCTTCTCCCCTCCTGCACTTTGAGTAGGTGGAGCTTATAGCTGCCTGCAGTAGCCCTGTAACCACAGGGCATAAGCATGAGGACAAGGACAAGAAGCCAACAAACTAAGAAAGGTGAGTCTAGGTGAGTCCTTGGATGACATATTTGAACTGCTGAACCAATCCTAGATCTTCCTACTTCTAAAACTTCTAGTTAAACAAGACCGCTAATTTCCTGTCTAAGCCACTTTAGTTTTTATTACCTGACTGGAAAGCATACTAACCGATAAAGGATAACAGTACTCTTTTTTTTTTTAACAAGAAATCACACTCCTCAGCCTGTATTTTATCAAGGTGGATTTTGACCAGTGTTTATGGGGCGGGTCTAGACTGAGGTCCCATCACTTCATAGGAAATAGATGGGGAAACAATGGAAACAGTGTCAGACTTTATTTTGGGGGCTCCAAAATCACTGCAGATGGTGACTGCAGCCATGAAATTAAAAGATGCTTACTCCTTGGAAGGGAAGTTATGACCAACCTAGATAGCATATTCAAAAGCAGAGACATTACTTTGCCAACAAAGGTCCATCTAGTCAAGGCTATTGTTTTTCCAGTGGTCACGTATGGATGTGAGAGTTGGACTGTGAAGAAAGCTGGGTGCTGAAGAATTGATGCTTTTGAACTGTGGTGTTGGAGAAGACTCTTGAGAGTCCCTTGGACTCCAAGGAGATCCAACCAGTCCATTCTAAAGAGAGGAGTCCTGGGTGTTCTTTGGAAGGAATGATGCTAAACCTGCAACTCCAATACTTTGGCCACCTCATGCAAAGAGTCGACTCATTGGAAAAGACTGATGCTGGGAGGGATTGAGGGCAGGAGGAGAAGGGGACGACAAAGGATGAGATGGCTGGATGGCATCACCGACTCGATGGACATGAGTTTGAGTGAACTCTGGGAGTTGGTGATGGACAGGGAGGCCTGGCCTGCTGCAATTCATGGGGTCGCAAAGAGTTGGATACGACTGAGCAACTGAACTGAACTGAACGGATGGACTCCGCTAACAAACTGAACATCTACTGTTAAAAGACAGCCATTTTGCTTTTTTGCATTTCTTTTCCATGGGGATGGTCTTGATCCCTGTCTCCTATACAATGTCATGAACCTCCACCCATAGTTCATCAGGCACGCTATCAGATCCAGTCCCTTAAATCTATTTCTCACTTCCACTGTATAATCATAAGGGATTCTTATGAAGTTTAGAGTTATAAATTCTTATTTAAAACTGTAATAAATTTCTGACTAAATCTAAGACACATCCGATGCTGAATCTCTTACCCAATTAAAACACTGCTCTTAACTGAAAAATCAGACTCTCCCTTTATGGCTTGCCTTAGGAAATTTGAAATTAATAATGACTATGCCTAACCCTTCACGTGAGAAAAAAGGAGGCAAAAAACTCAACAATGGTATGCCATTATCTTGTCCAGAATTAGCAACTTTTAGAAGGAGGTATACAAAAAACAGAGTAGCGGTTTCCTTAGGAGAAGGGGATGGGGGAGAGGCAAAGGGGCAGAGGGATCAGCTCTATGGGAGTGGATAGAAACAAAACTTTAGGTGGTGAGCTCGGTGCACGGGATACAAAAGTAGAAATACAAAATCTATTATGTAATGTTATAGATCAATATCACCTCAAAGTAAATTACTTACAAATGAAGATAACAGTTTAAAAAAATGTAGTGTTTGGGCAAAGGCTTTCTTTCTTTCTAGATTAGTTTGGTTCATAATTTAGTCTAGAAGGAGGTAAAATGAGGAGTGGAATTTTTGCTGCTGAGCTTGCTCATTATTAAGCATGTAGGTATGATCAAGAACACAGGCTATATACATCCAAGGACAGCTCTACAGGGGCTAAGAGGAACCGTTCCAACCAGAGTGGGGGAAGGCACGGAGTTCTGAATGTACCATCTGTCTGACACTTGTTCTAAACGACTAAATCAACATTTCCCCACAAGAACTGCACAACCAGAGCAAACATTAGAAATTTTTAGGTCATTTCACCCTGTGGAGGTATCTATTGTGATACATTCGATCACAATAAACCAAAATCTAAGAACAGACTTAGAAATGATTTTAAAGTTATAAGTGTCCCTAATGGCGTACAAAGTACTCTGCATGTATTATGAAAAAATGTTTTTTTAAAAGCCAAATCAGCTTCAGTATTTGCTTATGGATTTTGTTAAAGATTAGCCACACATATCCATTTCCAGAAAAGAGTGCAATTTCTCCTTTCTCCGCTTACTTAATTCAGTAAGCATACCTATAAAAAGAAAACATTTCTCAATTCGACCAGCAGTGCACACTGGCACAACTTCCCCCCAGACTGCATTGGTAATGCATCAGATATCTTAAAAATAAGTGTATCACCTGCTCCAACAATCATATTCCTAAAACATCAACATTAAAGAAAGACACAGAACAAAAGATTTTACAAGTAACGGTTACCAAATGGTAGTTTTTTAAAGAGCAAAATAAAAACTTGTAATCATACCACTTAGAGCAATCTTTAGTAATGTTTTAACATGCCTTCTAGGCTTTTATATGTGCATACACACAATTTTCCTTTTTGTATGTATATGTGTACATAAAACTGCATATTGTTTTGTAATGAGCCTTTATCCAGGAAAAGCTCTGTCTATAGTATTATTGTAATTTTTAATGGCTGCATTACAAAACCAGAGCAATTCAGAAAATTTGGGGAAAACTATGGATCAGCTCCCTCCTTTCAAAGACTGCAGCTGGTGAAACGAATCCTGCACAGCCACAGCTATGAATTGAAGTCCAGTCCCTTCCTCTGGAGTCCTAGGGGCCAACTGCGTTTTGGAATTCAAAGCTTTTTTGAATATTATAAAGTCAGTGCAGTACACATGCCATTTATCAAAACATTCCCAGAAGTGTCTGCAACAGCGCCCCCCACCCCCCCCAATCATACGCTTTAGTGTTTCCACAGTGAATTTATGAAAACACAAACGACCTCACTTCAATTACAGTCAAGTGTGTTTCTGGGTTTTTCTCTGTATTTTAAGTTCTGTGCATAAGACACTATGACACTGTACAATACAACTGCTAAAACGACGGCAGAGTTATGAATAGAGCTTTTCCCGAACGCAGTCTTGTTACAAAACATACAATGCAGTTTTTGTATACATTCATTAAAAGGGAGAAAATTACATGTATAACACATGCACCCATGAAAGTCTAGAAGGCATACCAAAATACTAAAGGTTTTTCTAGGTGGTAGAACTAAAGGTCACTTATTTTCCCATTTGCAGAAAGTTTTCTAATTAGTATTGTCTTAGAAATTATAAAACATCTTTAATACCATAAGTTCTATATTAATAACTCTAAAGCTGGCTGAAGTTCCATAGAAACCTTATAATGTACTCTAATTCCAAATCAAACTTTCACTTCTCCCCTGTAAAACATTTTTCCACATAACTTTTCTGAACAAGTGTCTGCTACATCCCAGGTTTATTCCTGGATCCTCTTGCTCTTTCAGCAATGAAGAACTACTCTCATTTAACTGTCAATTGTAACAGTAGCTCCCAGTGCTGATCCAGAGATCTGGAATCTTTAAAAACAGGAAAACTGGTAGATTTATGTGTATACGCATATGTAAAAATACAACATACAGGAAAGGACCTTTAAAACACAGACGTACTATACGTATAAAAAATTACATTCAAGGACTATACCTTTATTTTGAGATTAGCCCTTCATACATTTTTAAAATCAACCTGTTTGTTCCTCAATGAAATGCTAATAATGTTAGTAGCTTTGTGTCTGTGTGTTTTAATGGTCCTTCTTTGGCAACACAAAAAACATGTATTAAGTCATACTATTTGTGAAATCCAAGGGTGGAAACCACTGCTTCAGAAGTTTCAGAGGATATCAAGAAAATCTCTAGAAGCAGAGCAGCGAACAAGGCAGATAAGGTTAGGACATTCCCGAGCCTTCCACTCCAGGGGCACACAGCGATTAAGTATTTAGGGAAAGGGCATGGCCAAGTACAAAAGTTCTATGATGGGAAAAGGTTGGTATCTTCAAGAAAGAGCAAGCAGGCCTGTGAAGCTGAGGTGGAGCAAGTGTTCTGGACACTGTTCACCATATGGATAAAGTAGTTAGATCTGGCCCCTGTAACATTTTCCAAATGATGGGTCCTTATTTTGAAAACTTTATATAAATTCTATAAATTCCTCAATCAAGAACACCTATACACATATTTAGTACAAAAACATCTAGAAAGTCAAATATAAAATATTTGGGTACTGCTAGACCATCCTTATCTGTCATTAAAAGAGGCAAATGAAAATTATCTTTGTACTCACCACAGAATTTTTAGAGAAGAGAGTATCAAATTGAAACTCTGGGTAATCTATGGATTTTCTTTACCCCCAATATACACAGATGCCTGCCTAATAAATCGTTTTTATAGAATTCTATTTCATACATCAGTGAACAATCAACAAAGTGAATAAAAATATCAACATCAAACATACCTTTGGTGAGATGATACTCTCCACACTGCTCTCTAAATTACACTCAAACACATGGGCTTTGGTTAGCTTCTTATCCCAGTGGGCCGCAAGCCAAATTTTGGCCAGCGGCCCTCTTTTACTGAGGACAAAATGTGCGTAGAACATTGTTCTGGTTGACTATGAAACAGGAGGAAACCTGAGGGGGAAGAAAAATATAAATGCCACATGAGAACTGAATTATCAAGATGTACAAGAATTCGGGCTTCCCTGACAGCTCAGTTGGGAAGGAATCCACCTCCCATGCACGAGACCCCGGTTTGATTCCTGGGTCAGGAAGATCCCCTGGAGAAGGGATAGGCCACCCACCAGTGTTCTTGGGCTTCCCTTGCGGCTCAGCTGGTAAAGAATCCGACTGCAATGAGGGAGACCTGGGTTCAATCCCTGGGTTGGGAAGATCCCCTGGAGAAGGGAAAGGATACCCACTCCAGTATTCTGGCCTGGAGAATTCCATGGACTGTAAAATGGAGTCTCAAAGTGTTGGACACGACTGAGCGACTTTCAAAAAAATCTGAAAAGTTTCCTTTTAAATCTGAGAACTATGTATGAAAGGCTCAAGTGAAGTAGAGCATAAATTAAAAGAAAAAAAACCTATTGTTTAATTTTGATAGCATTAAGAAAAAGACTACTCCTCCCATACTACGGTGAAAGGGGACAAAGGTCAGATCACTTTCATGCCACACTGTCATCTTATAATAAAAGTGCTAGTATGTTTTTTCACTTTAAGTAAAAATTGTCATCAGAAAATCTACTCTTTTTGAAGTTCCATCCAGTGTTAATTCTATTCCAATCCAGATTACTAACTGTGAAAGTAAGAAGTAAGTTTGCTTTTGGCCAAAAGTTAGAAAATTTATTCCTCATGATAAGAAAAAAATGTCCAGGAAAAAAACCACTCAAGCACAGACATTAATCAATGAGGAAACTTCCATTTTAGAACCCCATTTAAAAATGAGATTTTCAGCCAAAAGCATTATACAATAATTGCTACCTCATGTCAAGCATTTTACATTTCACCAAGTTGATAAGTAAGTGGGTTGGCCCCATTTTACAAGTGAGTAGTTTAGAAAAGCTAAGCCTTAAAAAAGAAGCATTATCTAAGTTTTCTCAACTCAGGAGTCTGGAAAGCACCTGCCCTCTTATAATTTAAATACTAAGTCTAAAACAATGATACAGTATACAATTCATCATGACTGAAATATTCTTAGTAGAAATACAAGTATGTTATTTTCCTTTTAGTAATCTAATATATAAATACTAAAGCAAAAAAACAGCCTGAAATACTCTAGCTTAGAGAACACACTAACTGTGTCAAACGGTCATTTCCCTTATACCATGTAGTTTTTCTTTTCCACAGAATTTTAAAAATCTTTTACCAAATGAATTTCTATTTTTTTCTAAAATGTCCGTAACTGGAAAAAGGTAAGTCATACCTCTACAGAAAGCATGAAAAGTAAGTAAAGTTTTAAAACTTACTGCACACCTATCCCTTGCTCCCTACCATTCCTAAGTTCCGGCCAAACACCAAATTTTCTTTAAACTTTATCATTTTTTGAATGTTACAAAAATGGAATCATACAGTATCTGACTTTGGAATAGCTTTTTGGATTCAGCATCAGGTTAAAAAATCTATCAAGGTGTTTGGTGCATGTATTAATAGTTTGTTTCCTTTCGACACTGAGCAGCATTCCCTGGGATGGGTATGGTACCACAATTTGCTTAGCCATTTTACCTATTGAAGGACATCTGGTTGTTTCTAAGTTTTTTGACTATTTCAAATAAAGCTGCTATAAATACTTGTGTATACAGACTTTTGGTGAATATAAGTTTTCACTTTCTAAGACAAACAGTCTGAGCTGTGACTGGACAGCACAATAAATATTCCTTTAATTTTTAAAGAAACTTTAACACTGCTCCTATCAAAATTCTAATGAGGCTTTTTAAAGTAAGCTACCGACAAGATTTTTCTAAAATTCATAAGGAGAGGCAAAAGACCTAGAATAACTAATTTGAAAAACAAAAACTGTGAAGACTCATTCTACCCAATTTTAAGACTTATTTTAGAGGTATACTAGTCAATTACTGTGTGACCAGAAAGACACAAATCAATGGAACAGAGTAGAGAACACAGTAATATATCCACACAGTTAAGTCCAACTGATTTTTCACAAAGATGCAGAATCAAAGGAGGGAGGTAGTCTACTGGACTTTCTGACAAATGACCCTTCAGTGATTAGGGATCACCCCACAGGCAAAACAAACAACAGAAACACAAGACCCTCACCCCAAATCTCACACATTATATAAAAAGTAAACTACAGACTTAAATACAGAACTATAAAATTTTAAGGTGGGGGAAAAAACACAAGAAAACACCTTTAACACCTGAAGCTTTGTAAGAACTTTTAGACATCACACCAAAAACATGTCCCATAAAGGGGAAGAACCTATTATGAAGGAACCCACTGAGGATGCAAAGACAAGACAGAAAATGAGAAAACATACGTGCAAGCCACATATTTGAAAAAGACCTGGATCCAGAATATAAATAAAAGAACTCTCAAAACTAAAGAGTTAAAAAAAAATCCAACTAGAAAAGGGTGAGTATTTCAAGGAAGACAATGTACTGAAGGCAAATTAAGAACAAGATGCTCAGCACTGCTAGTTAAGAAAATGCAAATTAAGACTCAAGGAGATATCACTGCACACCTCTCGTAAGAGCTAAAATAAAAAATAACGGCAACAGTTCATGCTGGTGAGATACAGAGAAGCCGCGTATCTCATAAATGGCCTACTGGGAATGCAAAATTTCCTTTTGAATTAGCTTAAGAAAAAAAGATCCAGACTAAGTCAATTTGAGTTTTCATGCTTTCATAAAGGGACCCTAACTTTAAATAAGAACTTTGCTTACTGTATTTTCAATTAAAACCTGTGCTCATTCTTTCCAGTACGGTACAGAAAATACATATATACTAAACATATTCCAGGCAAGAGATTTCACACCTGTCAAAAAATTGGGAGGGTGGTGGTACAAGAGTAATAAGGTCAGGTTTGCCTCATCTTGATGCCAATAATTTGATGGAATTTTCATTCTCTGAACCAGATGCTTTCAGGGGATCATTAATTCACACAAGGAAAAATTTTTCAAAAGAAAAAATAGGCTTCATCAACTGCCTAAAGTTGTGAAGTTTTTCTTGCACATGTGGAGTTAAGAAAAGAACTAAAGAAGAATTCAGGTCACTCTAAAGTAAAAGGACTAAACCTCCCCACGAAAAAACAGCACAAGTGTACCTTGTACCCTAGTAAATCAAAATACGCTTCCCATAATCAAGAAGAGCCTCCTATGTTGTAGCACTTCTACTTCAAGCCTTAAAGTCTGTTAGTATAAAAATCAGACTGCCTCTATAGCATTATAAATATAATCCACAGGATTTTGCAGAAATCCAATATGGCTTTGAAATGTTACTAAAAACACTGACTTAGAAATCAAGTCGGTGATGCACAATAAGCCCCAAGTTTTACTACAGAAGACAGTCATGTTCCAAATAAGTTAAAAGAACTCTTACTATTTAGCTCCTACAAGACTCTGCTGCAGTCAAATACTAAATATGTATTTAATGAAAATGGAAATGAAATACACCAAGTGATCTCATAATTGATACATGTAAAAAATTTTGGAAATTTTAGAAATTGAAACTAGCATGTCTCAACAGGTGTCAGTAGCTCACGGCCAGCACTTCAGCTGCTGGTTAAGAGTTCCATGCTTAAAATATCCCAGCTATGCCCAGACAGAGATTCCTAAACAGATGCTTTCTTGGCATTGGATGGTGAGTAACTAAAGCAGAGTGGTGCTAAAATTAATCTGGGAAACAATTAGCAACAGGAAATCACCTTAATAACTAAAGGAAGCCTGATGGACAGTAGTGATCAACTATTGGCTTTTATCTAGATAACAGTAAAATTTGATCATCCTCGCCTTTTGCAGCATTTCTTTCCCTTACTGATACCAAACCTTTAGCCTGGCCCCCACCCCCACAAAAAAAGGTTGATTAAAAGTTCTCAAGATTCTAAATTTTGGAACTCCCTTACAATAGATCTTAGCAGAAAGCCTACATTTCTGCTTACCAGAAACATAGCTTACCAATTTCATAATTTCTCAATTTTTTTCTAAAGCAGCAACTTTTAAAAACTGATCCTAAAAAGTAATTTAAAAAATCTGATATGAAATGGCAGACTAGCATTTAGGAACATATTCAGGAACGCAAAAAATGGCAATTTCTTTAAGATATGTCGGGAAAACCAAAGTCAAATTACAGCTCATGTTTCTACAATGTTAAATCATTCTAATATTTCACTTATCTGTTAGAAAGCAGGGCAAGATAGTGGTTGTATAAATTGGTATGCCCTCTTTGAAGGGCAATTTGGCAAAATCTTATACTCTCTAGCCAGAAATTGGGCTTCCATTAATAAGCCAAAGGTATACTTGAGGACGTATAATAACGACAGATCAAAAATTAAACTTACTAAGCGCTAAGGATTTTATGTGTGCATCCGCTTCATGACAGCCTTAGAAAATAAATACTGGCCCATTTTATAGACCAAGAAAGAAAAGGAGAGGAATAAGGAACTTGGCAAAGGTGACCAGTATTCAATGCAAATACAACTTGAACTTCAGAGCTCACAAGCCTAACTAAATGTTTTGTTGCCTTGCCAGCTTGACTACAACAAGGTGTTAGAAAAAAACCTACCTGGCCCCTAAGACGGAGAAAGCAATGGCACCCCCACTCCAGTACTCTTGCCTGGAAAATTCCATGGACAGCAGAGCCAGGTAGGCTGCAGTCCAGGGGGTCTAAGAGTCGGACACAACTGAGCGACTTCCCTTTCACTTTTCACTTTCATGCACTGGAGAAGGAAATGGCAACCCACTCCAGTGTTCTTGCCTGGAGAATCCCAGGGACAGGGGAGCCTAGTGGGCTGCCGTCTATGGGATCACACAGAGTCCGACAGGACTGAAACGACTTAGCAGCAGCAGTCCCTAAGAAATGATTTTAAGCAAATCAATACAATCAGGCAATAGAATTCTATGCATTCTCAAAACAATGATAAAGTATTGAAAAAGAGAATTCTCTCTATACATGTATGTTAACACGCACTTGCAGGAGCATAAAATACCTGCAGAGTGAAAACAGAACTGATGAAACTGGTCACCTTTGAAAAGTAGGTCCAGTGAGAAAGTAAGGCCTACCCTTCTGCACCGCCGGGCTTTTTTTTAACTTAAAGCATACACAAATGTCACCTATTCAAAGTAAAAACAATTCTATTGGGAGTGCTTTCCCAGTAATTAGTGAATTAGGCTGGTTATTATGTGGTGTTCATTTTTCCTAACCATAAAAAACTGGAAGGTGGAAATTCAGTGATTACTAACCTTGAAAAACATCAACATCTAACTCAGGTAAGAATGGAACTGTCTTCTGGGGGGTGTTTGGGGGGAGGGTCTCCAGAACAAAAGGTATTTGCAATGCTACACATTAGAACTGCGTCCCTTTTGATACTAAAGTTCTTTGAAGGAGCGTTTTACAACCAGATAGTCCTAGGTTCAAGTTCAGCTCCCTCCTTAGCTGTTCTGTAACTGTTGAAAGCGATTTAACATGTGAGTCTCAGCCTTCTCAGCTCTAAAATGGGGATGTTTCCTAAACAGGATTTTGAGAATTAAATAAAACATCATACCCAACACAATGCCTTTATAGACGCAGTTACTATGAGAAAAAAATCTCCTCCAAAGTATACAGGAGTTATCAAGAACATGCCTAACAACTCGGATATCACAACATTTAAACATAAAACATAAAATCTTCATTTTCAATATCAAGAACTTTCCTTTCTGTACCAAATTATACGAGAGAAAACTCAGAATCTTTGTGTTCCAATAAATGGGAACTCACCAGGAGAATCTCATCCTCAAGAAGTTAATTCTAGAGTGCAGTAATGTGTTGCCTCTAAACACAAAAATGGTAAGGATTATGCGCTACCAGCATAATTGACTTGTATATAAAAAAGCACAAAGTCCACTGAGTTATTCACTACTGTCATCTCATCTGTAAACTGTTAAATAATTTAATCACTGGATATGGCACCGGTCCCCATCAACGTCTTTTTAAAAGTAATTGATTAGCAGCCTCCAACAATAAGCAATTTAATGACCCTACAACTTCAAAAAGCTTCCCCAATCTGTCTTCAACATTCTGCACCATCACACAGCTCACTGGCACTGACATTCATTGGAAGAAAATAGAAATTTATTTTCTGCAATTCACTGATTACTCTATAAACAGCGTAAGGAGAGCAGATGTTACACTTTGGCTTGCAAAGAGAAGCCGATAAACATTAGCCTTTACCAGAAACCCTTAAAAACACAAGCGCGTTTTCGAACGCTGGTAGCCTATCTATCAAATCTAAAGGCGGCCAAACCCTCCAGCATTTCCCTCTTTGAAGCGGGTCGCGAAGTCTGGCAGCACAGCTCGACAGGGTCACCCCTGAACTATTACAGATCCTTCTCAAAGCCTTCTCAGCGAGGAAAAAGAGACACCACCTATTTGTCAGAAACACACACTTCCCTCCCAAACACAACATTCAATATCCTCAATCTCCAAGAAAAGTCTGGGAGGAAAACCAATTATGCTAATTTCCCAAGAATCAGAGGCAACTTCCCTTGGTCGCTTTTTCTATTGGTCTAACATTTGCTATCCCCACCGTAACCATTTTCCTTAAAAAAAAAAAAAAAAAAAAAAACCGGGGAAAGGGGGAGCAGCAGCAGTCCCCGGTTGGGGGCCCGCCGCATCCTCCGGGCCCTCGTGTCTTCGATCCCCGCACCCGCGCGCGAAAGACGGTTGCGGCCCCTCGGAGCTGGCATCGCGGGCTGTCGCCGCCTCCCGCCCCGAATCCCGCGTCCTCCCAGACAGCCATTTTCACCCGAGGAGTAGGCGGCCCGGTCCGAGAGCGGGCTCGTTTAAACCTCCTCCTCGCCCTCCGCGGCCCAGGCTTTCCCCCGCTCCCCGAGGGACCCGCCGAGTAACGGCTCCTGTGGCCTAGAGACAGACCTGGACCATTTGTTAGCTAACAAGAGACGATGCGGGCCCAGGCGGCGCGGGTCCCGGCCCAGGGAGCCGGGGCGGGCGGCGCTGCCGTCCCGGAGCTCAGAAGAGGCAGCACGGCTCCGTCCCGGGGCGCGGGCCGTGCCGCGGTCTTCCTCGCCCTCCCGCCCCGCTCCGGAGTCCGGCTCCCCGACGGCAAGACGGCGGGGATCGGGGGTGGGGGGGGAGGAAGCTGGAGCAACAGAAGGGGCCGGCCGTCTGTCTTACCTTGCTCTCCGCCGGGAGTTGGGCGGGCTGGGTGGCCTGGGGAGGGGAAAAGGGTCGGGGAGGGGGCGGGGAAAGGGAGGGGAGCCCTAGTGTGGTGTAGCTTCGCAGCAGCTCCCGCTGCCGCCGCAGCCGCCGCCTCCTTTTCCGATTCACTCAAACAAACAAGATGGCTGCCGTTACGCCGCGGCTCTTCCTGCCGCCCAAATCCTCGGTTCAAATCGGCAGGATGTTTACGGTCAAAAATGGTACCTGTGCGCCTGCGCAGCCAGCCTAGGACCCAGAAGGAGCGACGCAAGCGCAGCGACCATTTCCTTTTCCTAGGAACCCGCCCTCTGGTTGAGCAGCCCCGGACTGAGCAAGCGCAAAGGGGTTTCTCTTGCTAGAGGGTCTTCTAGTTTCGCGACACTGGCAAGTGGCTCACGCGCAGTGCTTGCCAGTGAAGCGCTAATTGGATTCAGTTTTATTCTTTGGCTTATTTTAAAGGGGGAAAAAAGACAACAACTTGTCTTTGTGCAGTTTTATGTGCCCCTGACGCATTGATTTTAATGATTCTGTAGCAACTAAGGTAGCATAAAACCATTATATAAATTATTTAAAATGTAGGGGTTCATTCATTCAGTCAACCTATAGTTATAGACGGTCTTTGAAACACATGCTAGGGTCTGGAATCTAATGACTATATAATGAGATAGTATCTGCCTAAGTGCTATTTCCCAAAGTGCTTAAGAAAATACAATGGTCTTGCCCCCGCCTCCTGCTCAAGCTTCCTGGCCCCTCTCTACCTCACTGTGCTCCAGTCACTCCGCCTTTTAAATTACCGAATGCACTACGAACGCTCCTGCCTCAACGATTTTTCCACTCGTTGGCCCCCGTGGTTAAAACAGTCTTGCAATTCCATCCCTTCCCCTTTTGTCTGATTTCTTTTGCTTTTAATTTAAGAATGTTTTATTGGAGCATAGTTGATTTTCAATGTTTCAGTCTCAGGTATATAGCAAAGTGAATCAGTTATACACACACACATTCTATCCACTCATTGGTTCTTTTCCTAAGTAGCCATTACAGAGTATTGAATAGAGTTCTCTGTGCTACAGTAGGTCCTTATTATTTTATATATGGTAGTGTGTATGTGTCAACGCCAGTCTTTCCATTTATCCCCCACCCTCTTACCCCCTGGTTACCATAAATTTTGTTTCCTACATCCCTAACTTTATTTCTGTTTTGTTAGATAATCTTACACATCTTAGTTGAAAAGTCACCTCCTCAAGAGTCTTCCCTGATCCTCTGTATTATGTAGGATAACACTATTACTATAAGAAAAGGTCTTCATCCTGCCCCAAACTTAAGGGCTTTACAACAAGGCCCTGCCAATTTCTGCTGGTATGACCGTGAGTAAGTAACAGCCTCTCTCTGTGCTTTTGATTTATCACCTGAGAGGACTGTTGTGAGGATTCATGAATGAATATGTGTAGAAGCTTTTGGAATGCCGCATGGCCTATTACACGTAATATGTTTTATTACTTAATATCTTCATTATCATTATCAAAATTATTCTCCCCTATAATTTTCCCCCCCTAATGAATGGCACCCTGAGCTAGACATCATGCTCCAAGCCAGAGGAGGAGAGTAGGATCATCATCTTTGGATGTGGACACCTAGTGCTTTTAATCCAGCCCAGTTGTGTGCTAGTTTTTCAACTGCCCTGGACCCTTCCAGTGTTTTTACACTATGCAACTCACTTTTAACTTTCTTGTGTTGTAGCAACAGGTTGATAAGAAAGTGAGCAGCTTTCTGCTCCACTTATTCTGGGTCACCTGATTTTGGCTTGGGGCAGGGTTCAACTCACAAGCTGGAGTCCATTAGCCTAGTGGTCATGTCAGCAGGAACTCGGTAACTCCTATTTTAGTTGGGCAATTTTTTTTTTTTTTTGCTGTTTTTTAATGGGGACTTTGACTACTGGAAAAAACATAGCCTTGACTAGACGGACCTTTGTTGTCAAAGTAATGTCTCTGCTTTTTAATATGCTGTCTAGGTTGGTCATAACTTTCCTTCCAAGGAGTAAGTGTCTTTTAATTTCATGGCTGCAATCACCAACTGCAGTGATTTTGGATCCCCCCAAAATTAAGTCTGACACTGTTTCCACTGTTTCCCCATCTACATGCCATGAAGTGATGGGACCAGATGCCATGATCTTTGTTTTCTGAATATTGAGCTTCAAGCCAACTTGTTCACTGTCCTCTTTCCCTTTCATCAAGAGGCTCTTTAGTTCTTCTTCACTTTCTGCCATAAGGGTGGTGTCATCTGCATATCTGAGGTTATTGGTATTTCTCCGGGCAATCTTGATTCCAGCTTGTGTTTCTTCCAGTCCAGCGTTTCTCATGATGTACTCTGCATAGAAGTTAAATAAGCAGGGTGACAATATACAGCCTTGACGTACTCTTTTCCTATTTGGAACCAGTCCATTGTTCCATGTCCAGTTCTAACTGTTGCTTCCTGACCTGCATGTAGGTTTCTCAAGAGGCAGGTCAGCTGGTCTGGTATTCGCATCTCTTTCAGAATTTTCCAGTTTATTGTGATCCACACAGTCAAAGGCTTTGGCATAATCAATAAAGCAGAAATAGATGTTTTTCTGGAACTCTCTTTTTCCATGATCCAGCTGATTGTTGGCAATTTGATCTCTGGTTCCTCTGCTGTTTTTAAAACCAGCTTGAACATCTGGAAGTTCACGGTTCACATATTGGAGAATTTTGAGCATTACTTTATTAGCGTGTGAGATGAATGCAATTGTGCAGTAGTTTGAGCATTCTTTGGCATTGCCTTTCTTAGGGACTGGAATGAAAACTGACTTTTTCCAGTCCTGTGGCCACTGCTGAGTTTTCCAAATTTGCTGACACATTGAGCGCAGCACTTTCACAGCATCGTCTTTTAGGTTTTTCCAGTAGTCATGTATTGGATGTGAGAGTTGGACTATAAAGAAAGCTGAGCGCTGAAGAATTGATGCTTTTGAACTGTGGTGTTGGAGAAGACTCTTCGGAGTCCCTTGGACTGCAAGGAGATCCAACCAGTCCACCCTAAAGGAAGTCAGTCCTGGCTGTTCATTGGAAGGCCTGATGTTGAAGCTGAAACTCCAATACTTTGGCCATCTCATGCAAAGAGCTGACTCATTGGAAAAGACCCTGATGCTGGGAAAGATTGAGGGCAGGTGGAGAAGGGAACGACAGAGGATGAGATGGCTGGATGGCATCACCAACTCAATGGACATGGGTTTGGGTGGACTCTGGGAGTTGGTGATGAACAGGGAGGCCTGGTATGCTGCCGTTCATGGGGTCACAAAGAGTCGGACACGACTGAGCGACTGAACTGAACTAAACTGAATGGGGACTTTAAGAGGCTGGCAATAAGGATAGCTGTTGAAATTCCAAGCTAAGTAGGGAAGGGGTGCAAGCACTGCTGTTATTTTCAATGTTATTTCCCTCAACCAATACAGATTAAATGTTTAAAACATTTACAGAACTTCCGTGGTGGTCTAGTGGTTAAAAATCTACCTGCCAATGCAGGGCACATGGGTTCGATTCTTGGTCTGGGAAGATTTCACATGCAGTGCTGCCAACTAAGCCCATGTGCCATAACTACTGAGCCCATGCTCTAGAGCCTGTGAACTGCAACTTCTGAGCCCAGGCACCATAACTGCTGAAGCCTGCACACCCAGAGTCTGGGCTCAACAAGAGAAGCCACCATAATGAGAAGCCCACACACTGCAACGAGAGAGTAGCCCCCTCCACACAACTAGAGAAAGCCCGTGTGCTGCAGTGAAGACCCAGCTCAGCCAACAACCAAAGCAAAAACAAAACTGTTATAGAAGTAGATGATCAACACACGGTAACAGAGTTCTTTAAGATTTAAACAAAACTTCACAGACCTAATCATCAGAATTGCAAGACTTTCAAAACATAATTCTCTATGGCATAGAGAATATGCCATACACTATACTACATATAGTGTAGGTAGGAGAGGTTAGATTAACAGAGCAATAAGGCAAATGGACAGATTTTCAGGATTAATAATGGAGTGTTAAGTATGAGTGTTAAGTATGTTGTAACAGAATTTAAAAGTTATTTAAATAAATAAAAAATCAAAGTATAAAATATTTGTTTTATGAGGTTACTAAAGTTCATTAGAGTCGAGAAAGAGTGAATAAACCCTTTAAGATTTGGTATAAACATTTTCCAGTCATTATCTGTCCATTTTTCTCTGTTTAGATTCTGACTTTTCTTCTAATGTCAACAAATATTTTTTATCCCTAAAAAGGATGGTACTATTTTGATCAAAAAGGGAACACATTCTAAGGACAACATAGTCAAAAATGTTATAATCAGATGTATTATATTTAAGAAGCAGCAGGACTAAGGACAAAACATTGGTATTGAAATATCATATTAAGATATTAAGTTAGCTAAATCACAGAAATGTTAGATTTCATTCACAATCACATGCTCAGCTTCCGGAATGTGGGTTTGAATCAGGATCCTGCTCTGGAGAGGTGCTGCAAACATCCCTGTCAAGGCCGTACTAAAGGTCTGTTCTGGCAGGTAGCTGTCTGCAAAGAAATATCGCCAGGGGCCAGGAGTGGCCCCAGGGATGCTGCAGGTCTCTGGACCAGGTAGGAATGTGAATTTGTCAACCCCTGAGATTGAGGCTTCTCAGGTTGCTCAGTGGTGAAGAATCCACCTACCAAGCAGGAAAGGTGGGCTCGATCCCTGGGTCTTGAAGAAGGAAATAGCAACCCACTCTGGTATTCTTGCTTGGAGAATCCCATGGATAGAGGAGCCTGGAGGGCTACAATCTGGGGGGACATGACTGAGTAACTACGCACACACAGTTAGTCCCTATAGTCTTCTATCTTTTATCTTGCTTACCTACTGTTATCATTCATTTCTTTCATGCAGTGAGACCATGAGAATCAGAGGCAAAGGTGATCATTGTATCTTATGTTTGGGATCCAACAGATCAATGGCTCTTCATCCAGTGTTGCCACCCTCTATGTCTGTGTGGTAACCATACACCTAATTACCATTCAGCAAGTACCTTTGATAATTACTATACGATAACACTGTTTTCAATCTATTTTTTAAATTTTTTAATATTTTAAAACCTTTCCATTCACACTACATCCCCTTCCTGCCATTGCACCATTTTCAACTACTCTTTACATCAAAATTTCTTTAAAGAATTGTTCATGTTTTGCACCTCCAATTCCTTCCTTTCCACAATCTTTTCACTGCAGTGAAGTATATACAATACAGAATTCACCATTTTAACCACCTTAAAGTGTATAGTTCAGTGGCGTGTAGTATAATTACAATGTCCTACAACTATCACTACTGTCTAATTCTAGAACCTTATCAACCAAAAAGGAAAACCTATACCTGTTCAACTCTCTCTCCCTATTCCATCTTCCTTCTGGCCCCTGGAAACCACTAATCTCTGGATTTTCCTGTTCTGGATATTTTATATAAATGGAATCGTACAACTTGTGACCTTCTGTACCTAATTCTTTAGCTTAGTATAATATTTTCTAAGTTCATTCACATTGTAGTGTAATTTGTACTCCATTCCTTTTTATATCTGTATAATATTCCATTGTATGGATATGCCACTTTGTTTACTCATTCATCAGCTGATGGACATTTGGCTTGTTTTCACCTTTTGTCTATTGTGAATAGTGTTGCTATCAACATTTGCTTAGTCATTTGTTTGAACGCCTATTTTCAGTTCTTTTGGATTTATCCCTAGAGGTGGAATTTAATCATTGCGGAATAGCCAGACTCTTTCTCCAGTGTCTGTACTATTTTATATTCCTACCAGCAATGTATTAAGTTTCCAATTTCTCTAAATGCTCACCACCACTAGTTATTTTGTTTTATTTCTTAATTCTATCCATCCAAGTGGATGTGAAATGGTATCTCATTGTGGTTTTGACTTGCATTTCTTTAATGACACTGAGCATTTTTTCACCTGCTTGTTGGCCATTTATATTTCCTCTTTAGAGAATGTCTATTTAAATACTTTGTCTGTCCTTAATTGGATTGTTGGTCTTCTCTTGCTGAATTATATGAATTCTTAATATATTATGGACGCTAAGTTCTCATCAGGTATATTATTTGTAGATATTTTCTCTGTATGGGTCATTCTTGACAAAGATTAGCACAAAACCCAAAATTCTCAAATGTTACGATATTTCATTGTGTGGGTTGAGTAGAGTGTTTTTTTTTAATTTAGTTTGCCTACAGGCTTATTATTAGTAGAGATACAAATTTTGAAATCCTTTGTTGTCATTGTTGTCGTTCCATCACCAGGTTGTGTCCAATTCTTTGCAATCCCAGGGACTGCATCACGCCAGGCTACCCTGTCCTTCACTATCTCCTGAAGCTTGCTCAAATTCACGTCCATTGAGTCAGTGATTCTATCCAACCATCTCATCCTCTGACACCCTCTTCTCCCTTTGCCTTCAATCTTTCCCAGCATCAGAGTCTTTTCCAATGAGTCAGCTCTTTGCATCATGTCACCAGCCAAAGTATTGGAGTTTCAGCTTCAGCATCAGTTCTTCCAGTGAATACTTAGGGTTGGCTTACTTGAGGATTGACTGATTTGATCTCCTTGCAATCCAAGGGACTCTCAAAAGTCACCTCTAGCACCACAATTTGAAAGCATCAAATATTCAGCACTCAGCCTTCTTTATGGTCCAACTCACATCAGTACATGACTACTGGAAAAACCATAGCTTTGACTATATGGAAATGCAAAAAAGCAAAATGGCTGTCTGGGGAGGCCTTACAAATAGCTGTGAAAAGAAGAGAGGCGAAAAGCAAAGGAGAAAAGGAAAGATATAAGCATCTGAATGCAGAGATCCAAAGAACAGCAAGAAGAGATAAGAAAGCCTTCTTCAGTGATCAATGCAAAGAAATAGAGGAAAAGAAAAGAATGGGAAAGACTAGAGATCTCTTCAAGAAAATTAGAGATACCAAGGGAAATTTTCATGCAAAGATGGGCTCAATAAGGGACAGAAATGGTATGGACCTAACAGAAGCAGAAGATATTAAGAAGAGGTGGCAAGAATACACAGAAGAACTGTACAAAAAAGATCTTCACGACCCAGATAACCATGATGATGTGATCTCTAATCTAGAGCCAGACATCTTGGAATGTGAAGTCAAGTGGGCCTTAGAAAGCATCACTACAAACAAAGCTAGTGGAGGTGATGGAATTCCAGTTGAGCTATTTCAAATCCTAAAAGATGATGCTGTGAAAGTGCTGCACTCAATATGCCAGCAAATTTGGAAAACTCAGCAGTGGCCACAGAACTGGAAACAGTCAGTTTTCATTCCAATCCCAAAGAAAGGCAATGCCAAAGAATGCTCAAACTACCACACAATTGCACTCATCTCACATGCTAGTAAAGTAATGCTCAAAATTCTCCAAGCCAGGCTTCAGCAATACGTGAACCGTGAACTCCCTGATGTTCAAGCTGGTTTTAGAAAAGACAGAGGAACCAGAGATCAAATTGCCAACATCCGCTGGATCATGGAAAAAGCAAGAGAGTTCCAGAAACACATCTATTTCTGCTTTCTTGACTATGCCAAAGCCTTTGACTCTGTGGATCACAATAAACTGTGGAAAATTCTGAAAGAGATGGGAATACCAGACTACCTGACCTGCTTTTTGAGAAACCTGCTTGCAGGTCAGGAAGCAACAGTTAGAAGTGGACATGGAACAACAGACTGGTTCCAAATAGGAAAAGGAGTACGTCAAGGCTGTATATTGTCACCCTGCTTATTTAACATCTATGCAGAGAACATCATGAGAAACACTGGACTGGAAGAAACACAAGCTGGAATCAAGATTGCCAGGAGAAATATCAATAACCTCAGATACGCAGATGACACCACCCTTATGGCAGAAAGTGAAGAGGAGCTAAAAAGACTCTTAATGAAAGTGAAAGAGGAGAGCGAAAAAGTTGGCTTAAAACTCAACATTCAGAAAACTAAGATCATGGCATCTGGTCCCATCACTTCATGGGAAATAGATGGGGAAACAGTAGAAACAGTGTCAGACTTTATTTTGGGGGGCTCCAAAATCACTGCAGATGATGACTGCAGCGATGAAATTAAAAGACGCTTACTCCTTGGAAGACAAGTTATGACCAACCTAGATATATATTCAAAAGCAGAGACATTACTTTGCCAACTAAGGTCTGTGTAGTCAAGGCTTTGGTTTTTCCTGTGGTCATGTATGGATGTGAGAGTTGGACTGTATAGAAGGCTGAGCGCTGAAGAATTGATAGTTTTGAACTGTTGTATTGGAGAAGACTCTTGAGAGTCCCTTGGACTGCAAGCAGATCCAACCAGTTCGTTCTGAAGGAGATCAGCCCTGCGATTTCTTTGGAAGGAACTGAGGCTAAAGCTGAAACTCCAGTACTTTGGCCACCTCATGTGAAGAGTTGACTCATTGGAAAAGACTCTGATGCTGGGAGGGTTTGGGGGCAGGAGAAGAAGGGGATGACCGAGGATGAGATGGCTGGATGGCATCACAGACTCGATGGACGTGAGTCTGAGTGAACTCCGGGAGTTGGTGATGGACAGGGAGGCCTGGCGTGCTGCGATTCATGGGGTCGCAAAGAGTCGGACACGACTGAGCGACTGAACTGAACTGAACTGAACTGACTATATGGACCTTTGTTGGCAAAGTGATGTCTTTGCTTTTTAATATGCTGTCTAGATTTGTCAGAGTTTTCTTCCAAGGAGCATCTTCCATTAAGCATTTTTTAATTTCATGGCTGCAGTCACTGTTTGCAGTGATTTTGGATCCCAAGAAAATAAAATCTAACACTGCTTCTACTTTTCCCCCTTCTATTTGCCATGAAGTGATAGGACCAGATGCCATGATCTTTGTTTTTTTTTTAAGTTAAGTTTTAAGCCAGCTTTTTCACTCTCATCCTCTCAGGTCTTTTAGTTGTAGGCAATTCTAGAGCCTATATCTAATATCCAAATATTTCCCTAAACACTGGAGTTTTTACACATGCAATTTAGTTCTCGGACTATTTGAAATATGACCATGGAACCATAATTAAAATAAATGTTAATGGGTTTAAGAAAGGCCACCAACAGAAATTCAATGTCTCTGAATCTTTCCTGATTTCTGAACCTTTGCGAAAGAATTTAAATTTAATGTACTAGATTATCAGGCTTGGAAATTTGGTTGTACATGTCTAACATTACAACTGATAGGCTGATTTATTTTGGAAGTTAGTAGACTCCTGAAATTTTTGTAAAATAAAGACAGCCCATGCAGAATTGCTATGAATTACCTACAGAAGATGTGTCAGTCAGGGGCTAACTAGGAGATAGAAACCACTCAGTAAATTGAATGGAACATTTAAATATAAAGCATTATTATCTAGTAATGAACTACTAATAGCAATTAAGTAACTAAGGGATAAATAATTAATAGTTAACTAAATAAGAGGAGGTGACATCTTAGCAATAAAGTAAACTTGACCGAATACAAGAATAGCAGATGTAGGGAGGGGCTACTACCTCTACAGCTGAGGCTAAAACCCATGGAAGGAGAAGATTTGGAAAGAAGCCAACACTGACATACAGGCCCTGTTGGAGAGGGTGTGGCTATGGCCTACTTAACGACAGAGAGTTTGCTGAAGTGCCACCAGCCAGGGCTGGCTGGAACCCACCTGTTGGGGCCCTAGGAAAACTAGCTGGGAATCAGCCCTGTGGGATGCTGGTGAAACTCACTTTCTGATTTTTGCATATCGCTGGCAAAACATGTTGGTGCATGAGTGCCTATGTGCTGCATGGGTGTCCTATATGTTGCTTTCTGTCAAGAGCTGTAGGAGCAACCTCCCCCCACAGCCCCAACCCTCCATCTTCACACAAGAACCCAAAAGAGCAGTCCCTGCCTCCAGCAATAGCACTGCCTCGCCCTCCGCTGACAAAGCCTAACATCGCACTAGCTGATCTGGGGAAATGCTTGCAGGGTCCAGCTAGCACAAAGCAAAGCAAACAAAGTTGAATTAGGAGCTCAGAGACAATCAATTGATAACTGGCACAGACGGTGACTATGACTGTTTGAGGGGAGAACCCAGGTTTATGGTTTGTGAAGGAAAGTTTCAGAGGTGGTCATTTGTGGAATTAATGGTAGCACTGTGATTAGTCTGAGGACAAAAGCTTAGCAATGGCTGAAGCAGGAAATCTGTAATAATTGAAAAACAGATTATGTTGCAGGTTATCTGAATTTGTGAGCCAAGAACTTCCCCAAACAGGAAATTCTCTCTTGGAACAGACCCAAAGATAATGCCCAAATAGGTACTATACAAATACGTATGAGTCAATTTCACATGTTCTGGATAAAGTGTTACGTTGCATGAAGAATTGGAGACATCAGCAAACAAATGATTTCGTGTTTTTCTTTATCCGAGAAGACTGTTGTGACATCAGATCAGGCCTACCTTTCAGTACCTGGAAAAAAGATGCACTCTTCCTTTTAGGGGTTTATCAATGAAGAATTCTTTTTTTTCTACAATAACAGTGGTTTCAGGGACAAAGAATAAAACATTTACATTGGATATTAATCCCTTATGGGTCATATCATTTGCAAATATTTTCTCCCATTCAGGAGACTGTCTTTTCATTTTGCCAATGGTTTCCTTTGCTGTGTAAAAACTTTAAAAAATTTAATTAGGCCCTATTTGTTTATTTTTGTTTTAATTTCCCTTGCTTTAGGAGACAGATTCAAGAAAATATTGCTGTAATTGATGTCAAAGAATGTTCTGCCTATGTTTTCCTCTAGAAATTTTACAGTATCTGGATTCTTACTTTTGTATATGGTGCTATCAGTTCAGTTCAGTCGCTCAATCATGTCCGACTCTTTGCGACCCCATGAATCGCAGCGCGCCAGGCCTCCCTGTCCATCACCATCTCCCGGAGTTCACTCAGACACGTCCATCGAGTCTGTGATGCCATCCAGCCATCTCATCCTCTGTCGTCCCCTTCTCCTCCTGCCCCCAATCCCTCCCAGCATCAGAGTCTTTTCCAATGAGTCAACTCTTCCCATGAGGTGGCCAAAGTACTGGATCTTCAGCGTTAGCATCAGTTCCTTCCAAAGAAATCCCAGGGCTGATCTCCTTCAGAATGGACTGGTTGGATCTCCTTGCAGTCCAAGGGACTCTCAAGAGTCTTCTCCAACACCACAGTTCAAAAGCATCAATTCTTCGGCGCTCAGCCTTCTTCACAGTCCAACTCTCACATCCATACATGACCACTGGAAAAACCATAGCCTTGACTAGACGGACCTTAGTCGGCAAAGTAATGTCTCTGCTTTTGAATATGCTATCTAGGTTGGTCATAACTTTTCTTCCAAGGAAATGCCCTAATTTCATTCTTTTACATGTAGCTGTTCCATTTCCCCAGCACCACTTAGCAGAGACTGTTTTTTTCCTTCATTCATTGTGAATTATCACTTCTGTCCTCATAGATTAACTCACCATTAGTGTGTTGGTTTATTTCTGGGCTGTCTGTCCTGTTCCACTGATCTATGAGTCTGTTTTTGTGCCACTACCATACTGTTTTGACTACTGCAGTTTTGGAGCATAGCCTGAAGCCAGGAAGTGTGATTTCTTTAGATCTGTTCTTCTTTCTCTAGATTGTTTTGGCTGTTTGGGGTTTTTGTGTTTCTGTACAAATTTTAAAATTATTTGTTCTTGTTCTGTGGAAAATGCCCTTAGTATTTTGATAGAGATTGCACTGAATCTGTAGATTGCCTTGGGTAATATGGTCATTTGAACAATATTGATTCTTCCCATCCAGGAACACAGTATATCTTTCCATCTTCAATTTCCTTCATCAGTGTGCTATAGTTTTCTGAGTACAGCTCTTTTTATCTTCATAGCTCATACAGCTCAACATCAAAAAAAAAAATCAAATAACCCAATTAAAAAACGGGCAGAAGAACTGAATAGATATTTTCCAAAGAGGAAATGCAGATGTCTAACAGGCACATGAAAAGGTGCTCAACATCATTAATTAGCAGGGAAATGCAAATCAAAACCACAATGAGATATCACCTTATACCTGTCAGAATGCTGCTGCTGCTGCTGCTGCTGCTAAATCACTTCAGTCGTGCCCAACTCTGTGTGACTCCATAGACGGCAGCCCACCAGGCTCTTCTGTCCATGGGATTCTCCACACAAGAATACTGGAGTGGGTTGTGATTTCCTTCTCCAATGCATGCATGCATGCATGCTAAGTTGCTTCAGTCGTGTCCGACTCTGTGTGACGCTATGAATGTGCGACCCTATGGACAGCAGCCCACCAGGCCCCTCTGTCCACAGGATTCTCTAGGCAAGAATACTGGAGTCAGTGGTAGCCATTTCCTTCTCCAGAATGACTCTCATAAAAAGTCTACAGGGACTTCCCTGGAGGTCCAGTCATTAAAACTCTGTGCTTCTACTGCAGGGGCATGGGTTTGATCCCTGGTCAGGGAACTAAGATTCTGAATGCTATGTGGTGTAGCAGAAAACAAACAAATAAATAAGTTGGCAAATGTTGGTAAGGCTGTGGAGAAAAGGGAAAACTTGTACAATGTTGGTAGGAATGTAAATTGATGCAGCCACTGTGAAAAACAGTATAGAGCTTTTTTTGAAGAGTAAAAATAGAGTTGCTATATGATCCTGCAATCCCCCTCGTGGGCACACACCTGCAGAAAACCATAATTCGAAAAGATACATGCACCCTAATGTTCATAGCAGCACTATTTACAATTGCCAAGATATGGAAGCAACCTAAGTACCCATCAACAGATGAATGGAAAAAAAAAGAAAGATGTCACACACATAGACACATACAATGGAATACTACTTGGCCATAAAAAGAATGTAATTTTGACATTTGCAGCAACATGGATGGACTTTATGCAAAGTGAAATAATTCAGAGAAAGACAAGCATTACATGTTATCACTTAAGTATGAAATGAAAAAAATACAACAAACTAGTGAATATAACAAAAAAGAAGCAGACTTACAGACATAGAGAACAAACTAGTAGTTACCAGTGGGGAGAGGGAAGTGGAGAGGGGCAGTATAGGGGTAGGGATTAAGAGGCACAAACTACTGGGTACAAAATAAGCTACATGGATCTATTGTACAATATGGGGAATATAGCCAATATCTTATAACTGTAAAGGAACTATAACTCTTAAAAACTGTGATTCACTGTTTTGCACACCTGAAACTTATGCAATATTGTAGGGCAACTATACTTCAATAAAAAAATAGAAAAAATATAAATTTGCACTTGGAAGCAAAAAAAAAATATATATATATATTAACATAAGAAAACATCTGGAGCAAACAGTTCCTTGATAAACTCAAAGCCTCACATCTTTTACATCTTCCTGCCCTATCAGCCTAAGAATACTGGCTTCATGGTTGAAATATGATGCCTGTTATGGTAGGTATCATTTCATCTTTTAAGTCAAGAAGAAGGAAGAAAGGAATTAACATCTATATATGTGCTCAACAGGTATCATTGTTCTCAAATTGTTTGACCAACATGTATTGAAACACCATGTGTGTGGCAATGTATCAGACCTTGGAATTTAGTGATTAATTAAAATATGTATATTCTGGGCCCTTTAACAAATCCTACAGGTTCAAATATGAGGCTCTCCTTCCGAGGGTTTCCTTTCCCACCTCATTCATGCAGAATCTATCTTGAACTCCTGCATACTCACAGTAGGAATATTCCTCTATCCTGAGTCTTCTTGGTACATCCTGGGAGTTAACTTATTTATACTCACTATATCATATGTTTAGGATAATATTTTATGTAATGGTGTTTTGTGGCAGAATTCCTTAATGTAAAACCCTTTTAAAAAATATAAATTTTATTAATGGTCATCAAGAGTATTTATTTTCTCTCCTGCTTTCTCTCTTCTCCTGTCTTCAACACCTAACAAGCTATTATGTTAGATGATATAAGACTCCCATTTTTAAAGTGCATTCTCTTTGTTGTTAGGGTCTGACTTTCATCTGAAGTGGGAAATATACTGACTAGGACAACCAAAAGAGAAACTCTCTTTTGAAAAATAATGTTCAGTGACAATTTCTCATGATATAAATTACAACTTTTGAAGGGACAGTCCCTTCTGCACTTTTTGGGAACCAATTGTTTTTTTTGGCTGTGCTGTGCAGCTTCTGGGTTCTTAGTTCTCTGACCAGGCACTGAACCTGGGCCCTCGGACATGAAAGCGCAGAATCCTAACAACTGGACCACCAGGGAATTCCCTGGGAACCAACTCTTAAAAACTTGTACAATAACTCTTTAACAAATAGAAAAAAAAACCCACAGTGTGTTAAAAGTGCAATATAATTGACTCACATGTTATTCAGTAACTTTGTATTACAAATTTTCATACCCATGAAAAAATATGTTGGCCCTCTCCATCCTCTGATACCTTCTACTTCACCCGCTTTCTGTATTAGGAAATCTCCTCTTACCAGGTTTGTCTTTTCAGAGGAGTAGCCTGTCCTTGGCTTGCCTCTATAAAATTATACAAACAGTGAAGAGGATTTTCCCTCTATGATGTTTTTCTGAGATGGTTTTCTCTTTGAAAAATGTTTTCAGTTTCAAAGGCAAACACCACAGATATACCAAAAAAAAAAAAAAAGAAGAAGGAAAAAACCACACTAGACACAGAGTTTAGCTGCTTCAACAGAATGTACAGAAGACAGGAAGCAACAGCCAGATTCTCAGGCTCTGATTGTCCCAAATCACACAAGTCATCAACTGAGTAATCAGAAAAGGAAAACAAGCCATTTTTAGTTGAAAGAAGATTTGAATCCATAATATGCACTGCAAATCCACAATGGATGGTTTATAACCAAACAGCTGGTTTTTGTGACTTAATTTGAGTTACCCAATGCAACATATCTTGAAAATTCCACAAAATATCCTACAGGATACATTATGCAAAATGCTCAAATATTGAGATGCACAATTTTCTTGCCTCTGGGGAGCAGTCTTAACAGTCATCCACAGCAGGTGCAAACTATTCCAGACAGAGGGCTGGGATGGAAAGAATGTATTTTTTCATCAATTCCAGAAATCCATGTTTCTGAGGGATTAGGAAGAGAAATTTCTGAAATGGAGTAGGTGTTACTCAGTCATTGGAAGAGGAATTTAGAATTGTTCATTTAGTTTGTGGGGTCAAATAAACTCGGGTGTGGCTTATTGCGGTCATTTAGTGTTCCTGATGATCAGCTTTCTTGATGTCAGATGAGGGTATAGTATTAGTCAGGGTTCAGTCTTAGATAACAGGGCACATTTGGATAAACTAAGATGAATGAGAGAGATGGTGAAGAAAAGCTGACTCTCTCTGGGTCTCCAGGAGAGACTCCCAGAATATCCTCTAAAACAAGGGCTACCTCTGCAACTGTCAGGAAGCTGGGGAATCAGAAAGGCCCTGTTGGCACACTTCCAGAATTAGCTACGGACTGGAGTCAGAAGTTCCCTCCAGTCTTAGAGCTCCAGGGAGAGACCATGCCTACTACACCCACTCCAGCAAAACATTACTGGCATCCACACCTTTCCTTCTTTTTATTTACTAAGTGAACACACACATATTTTTTGAGTACTTACTACAACAAATGACTAAAATATATAGTACACTAGAAGGTGATAGGGATTCCCTGGTGGCTCAGTTGGTAAAGAATCCGCCAGCAATGTGGGAGACCTGGGTTCGATCCCTGGGTTGGGAAGATCTCCTGGAGAAAGGAATGGCTACCCACTCCAGTATTCTGGCCTGGAGAATTCCATGGACTGTATAGTCCATGGGGTTGCAAAGTCAGACGCGACTTAGTGACTTTCACTAGAAGGTGATAAGTGCCATGGAGAAAAATAATGTTGGGCAAGTAGAGAGTAATGAGTGGGTGAAGGAAGGCTCCCTAAGAAAATGATACTTGGGACTTCCCTGGCAGTCCACTGGCTACCACTCTGTTCTTCCACTGCAGAGGGCACAAGTTCAATCCCTGATCAGGGAACTAAGATTCCGCATGCCACATACTGTGCCCAAAAATTTTAAAAAAAGAATGACAATGATATTAATACTTGTGTGGAGATTTGAGGGAAGTGAGAGGGTGAGCCCCGTGAGTTCCTAGGGAAGGAGTATCCAGGAGAGGGAGCAGAAAGAGCCACGATTCTGAGACAAGAGGCTCCCTGGAAGTCTTAAGGAACAGAAAGGAGACCAGCGTGGCTGGAGTAGAGTGGAGCGAGGGGATAAGCCTTCTATGAGACAGTCAGACTTATTCCAAAGTAGAAATTTCTTAAGATGCTTCTTAAATAATTCATTGCTTGGTTTGCTATATAGACTATGTATTTTGAACTAGGATATTAAAGATTTGGACAGATTTTAAACTAACACGTACATCTTGAAATAAGAACAGATCTATTAATACTAATCTATTTGAAGCTATTGTGCTTTCAAATAATATATATATATATATTTTTTTTTTACAGATAATAAGGGCTAATATTTATTGAGCATTTTGGGTAAGGGGAGGCACCAGCTGCAACTTAAGGTAGCATATCTAGTTTGGCGTTTTTTCTTTGTATTGTTTAAGTTTCATCATAAAGAATTTAAAAACACCCATCTTTGATGGAATGGTTTTGTGCGAAGAATTAATCAGTTACAAGATTGAATTCTACACTTTGGGAGATTCTTACAATTAGCTTCATCTTTATTATGGTACAACTATTACATCCAAAAGAAAATCTGAGTATAAGTTGTCAGATGCATCATTGAAACATATCTTAAGGATGGAGAATAATAAGTAGGCCAGCTTTGACAAGTATCTCTTCTCAAAAGAAGGCTAAACATGAAATAATGAACTCGTACCTCTGTGAGATAGAAACTTACATTTGACAAAATACTTTCAGAAATAACATGCATATTCTAAGAACACTGGTTTTTATCTGAGACACAAGTGATCTTATTGTAAGAACCATTGTATTGCCATTGTAATCAAGAATTAGCCTAGGGATTTAGAAGAATACATGGGAGGTAGGCTGAGGAGGAAACAACACAGAAGACATCTAAGAGACAGAAGGTGTTGGAGCAGGCTTTCCCAGACTCGGCGTGACTGTCCTTGTGCCACCTGTGGCAGCTGTCCAGTGGTCCGGGTCTTCAGCAGCATTTCTGGCCTCTGTCTACTAGTAATATCTCCCTCTCCCTCCTTATGTGACAGCCCCAAGCGTCTCTGGTTTGAGGACCACTGAGTTACAATCAGAAGAGTGAACAACCTGCAAAATTGATCTGACTTTGAAATCTGGAAGAGAAATCTCCACCTATGGATCTGGGAACAAAAGGACCTTCTGAACAGAGACCTAAAGAATTTAAGATTGAATCTTAGATGCAATTTTAATATTATTTGCAACCTTTGTTAAATAATTATTGGTAAAAATAATTAGTTAAATATCTGTGTACAAGTTTTTGTGTGGACATAAGTTTTTAACTCTTCTGAGTAAACAGCAGGGAGTAGAATTTCTGGATCATATGGTAAGAACGTGTTTAGTTTTGTAAGAAGCTGTCAAACTGTCTTCCAAAGTGGGTGTACCATTTTGTATTCCTAACAGCAATGCACATTCCTGTTGCGCTACTTTTTCATCAGCATTTGATGGAGGCAACATTGTGGATTTTGGTCATTTTAATAAGTGTGTAGTGGTGTTTCATTGGTATTTCCACTGGTATCTTCCAGATAACATATGAGGGCTTCTCTGGTGGCTCAGCTGGTGAAGAATTTGCCTGCAATGTGGAAGACCTGGGTTCGATGATGTGAAGTGTTTCTTCACTCACTTATTTGCCCATCTACATACATATCTTCTTTGGTGAGGGATCTGTTAAGGTCCTTGGCTCATTTTATAATTGAGTGCATGTGTGCGTGCGCTAAGTCACTTCAGCTGTGTCCGACTCTTGGCGACCCTCTGGGCCGTGGCCTCCTCTGTCCATGGGATTCTCCAGGCAAGAATACTGGGGTGTGTTTCTGTCGCCTTCTCCAGGGGATCTTCCCAACCCAGGGATTGACTCTGTGTCTGTTACACCTACCCACACTGGCAAGTGGGTTTTTTTTTTTTTTAACCACTAGCATTATTACAGATATCAAAAAATAAAAAGACTAGGAGAAAAACCTTGCAAAATACCTATCTGACAACTGACTAGGTTTCTTACTATTGAGTTTAACACTTTTTGTGTATTTGGAATAACAGCCCTTTATCAGATATGTATTTTGCAAGCTTTTTTCTCCTAGTCTTTATATTTTCTCAATATCTTTTGCAAAGCAGGAATTTTTAATTTTAATGAAGTCTAGCTTATCATTTTTTTTTGTGGACTGTGGCTTTGTTGCTCCATAGCAAAAGAAGCAACCGCAATGAGAAGCTGTACACTGCAACCAAAGAGTAGCCTCCACTTGCCACAACCAGAAAAAGCCCAAGTGCAGCAACGAAGACCTACCGCAGCCAAAAAAATTAAAAAATATAAATATTTTTAAAAAACCAACTAAGAATAGAACTACCATATGACCCAGCAATCCCACTCCTGGGCATATACCTAGTGAAACTATAATCCAAGAAGACACATGCACTCCAGTGTTCATTGTAGCACTATTTACAAGAGCCAGGATAAGGAAGCAACCTGTGTCCATCAACAGAGGAATGGATAAAGATGTGGTACATATATAAATGGAATATAATTCAGCCCTAAAAAGAAATTGGGTCATTTGTAGAGATGTGGATGGACCTAGGGGCTGTCATACTGAGTAAAGTAAGTCAGAAGGAGAAAAACAAGTATCATATATTAATGCATATATGTGGAATCTAGAAAAATGGTACAGATGATCTTATCTGCAAAGCAGAAACAGAGACACAGATGTAGAGAACAATGTATGGACACAAAGTGGGATGGGATGAATTGGGAAGTGGGTTGATATACATATACTACTGATACTATGCATAAAATAGATGACGGATGAGAACCTACTGTGTAGCTTGAGGGGCCCTACTCAACGCTCTGTGGCTACCTAACTGGGAAGGAAATCCAAAAAAGAGCCGACGTATGTGTATGTTAGCTGATTCTCTTTTTTGTACAATAGAAACTAACACAATATTGTAAAACAAGTATACTCTAAAAGATTAATTTTTAAAAAAGCACGCAAAAAACAGGCCACAGAGACTAAGTCGTCTGCTTCATGAAATAAGGGCTGGCAGGCGGAGCCTTTGGTTTTCTAATGAGGAAGTGGAGGATGCCAGTAATAACTTCCCATGTTTCCATGAACATGTATTATTGGTGCTTGCATTCACAGAGTTGAATCCATAAATTTATAGAAAATTATACTCATTTTCTTCATCTCAGAAATCAAAAGTTTCCAAGTAGGAAAGCAAACTGACTTTCCTGTAATTTTCTTAGTTCATTTCAGTTCAGGAGCCTTTTACTATCTGAAGTTTCCAAGTGTAGCTCAGAGGCAAATGAATCTTTCACTTTAAATAGCATGAAACATCTGGGAGTTGCTTCTTGTCTGTTAAATTAACAGTTCATGGAATTCCATGAACTGTAGAGTTTGTCCTAAATTCACAGTAGAATGAAAGTCCCTTTCCCTGATGGAAAACTTTCGGTGGTGCGCTGAGATAGGTTTTGCTCAAGACTGCATTTTGCACATTGATTTAATTGGGTGATTCTCATTCTATGTCACTTTAAGATGATGTCTCTATGGGATGAAGTGAATTTTTTTTAAACAGAGATATGATGCAGGAGGAATTAGTTATTAGCTAATATAAGAGACTGCCGATCCAGTCATTAGACTGCCAGGCTGAAGTGACCTGAGATTGGGAGACTTTTCAAGAGCCCTCTTCTGATGGTAAAAACTGAACAATGTGCCATATGAGTTCTTCCCTTATATTAGAAGTTCACCTTTTGGAATTCAAAACATCTGGTAAACCTGAAATTCTCTCTCAAAAACTTTCTATAATATATATTCTTTTAAACATTTTGTGCAGAAAGTTTATTTCACTAAAACCTAGCAAGCCCAAGCATGCAACTCCAACATACAAGACTGTTCCCTTTTGTTCTAAGCATAGCACTGGGTCCAACTTTCACAGAAAAGACCTGATTGATCCTCTCTCTCATTATAAACCTTCAATGATATGGACTACCCAAACACAATGCAAAATAAGAACAGACTGAATCTTAACCGCATTTGAAAACAGGCTGAATTCATATTAGTTTTCTGACCACTTTTAACCCACGCTAAGTTTACTGTCAAGAAAAGCCTCTCTGATTTAAAAAAATTATTACTATATCTGCTGCTGCTAAGTCATATCTTTCCATATTTGTGCAACTGCTTCTTACATTTATCCTTAGTTAATTTCCTATTAGTGTATTTTGGTTCATCTTAGTACACATCAGTATTTTTTACTTTTGATTTTGTCAACAGTGTCATCTGGAAATTTGGGGTATGTAACTTTATCCAAGTCATTAACAATAAACAATGACGCAAATAAATATTAACTGGCTAGCACCAAGGACAGAGTCAATATATAGTTAAAGCAGTTAGATAGATTCTGTTACCATGTGTATATTTACATAGATCCAACTTCAGTATTAATGTACACTTTTCTAACAAAAGACTAATTCTTATACCAGAAGGCTAATGGATTGATTTGTAACAGAAGATTTAACTGCTGTGACTAATGTTATCATCATGTCCATAGCTGAAATTCTTATTATCATCAAGATATCTGGGACTCCAACTCAATAATCGGAAAAGAATGTTTTGCAAATGATCTTGCAAAGCAAAATCAAATTTAATATACCTAAGAATTATTTCATCTCATCTTTTTATATTCACTCATACAGATCAACAAGAAATCCAATTTACCAATTGGTTGTGATTCAAAAGTCACTTTGGGATTGTTTTGGTTAGAGTTTGTAACATATTTCCCCTAGTAATGATATTACCATGGTAGTTAAATTCCCAGTTATTTCAACAAAAGCCCGTTTGAACTGTAATGTGGATGAAACAATGTACTTTTAGCCAAAACAGGAAACGATACCTGTCTTAAAACTAATAATTAAGTTAAACACACACAATGAATGAAAAACGATATTCACAAAAATTCTCCTGCCTTCAGTTTCTCTTGTGGTAAACTGGCCCCAGTGTGCTTTCAACACTTTCCCTCCATCCTCATGGCACAATGGGCATATCTGTAAAGTGGAATTTATTATGCTGAAATTTAATTATCAACTTATTTTTGCTCTATTCTTTACTAGAAGAATCTTTTGTAAACTCTGACTTGCTAATGGAGGTTTTGAGATGTTTTTAAAGAAACCTTTGGAGGATTTAATTCTCAGCATCATGCACGCAAAAAGGCCAACAGAAGGCCAGTTCAGTGATCCACTATTGGTAAGAACATTTATAGGAAAAGAGGATGGCTGTCTAACCTTTGCTGAACTACAGAAAAAATAATGTTTCACAACAATCACTGAGTGAGAGTCAGATGACTGGTTTCTCAGAACAAGTCTTAAACCCTTTTAGTCCCAAATTGCTTATGCATTTTTATCAGGAGTGCTAATTTCTTCCCAGAGGAAGCATTGGAATAACAAAAATAGGGTTCTGTTCCATACCAAGTTTGGACAATTTTTTTTTTTTTACAGACGTAATGTGGTCTTGTATATATAAACAACTCTGATTTTTTAAAAAAATATGTGGTTTGGTTCAGTCTTACTAATGAACCCAAATTTAGCTCTCCACATTTAGAGGTCATAGGTATGCATTTATGAGAATATTACAGAGAGAGACTGTGTGTGTGTGTGCGGACGCTTCACACTCTCTCTCTATGGAATCAAGGTCAGGAATACTGTGCCCTCAAGCACTGTGATGATTTATGACAAAGCAGATGTTACAGAGCACGTTGAAACAACACAGAAAGAATGCAAGTGTTAACAACATTGCTTTTCAAGCCAGTAAGGACTAGTTCAAAAATATGAAAACCTGCAAGGTATTCAAGCTGCAAGGAAATCAATTTTGCCTTAGGAAAACAAGACCACATCAGTGTATTCTGAATGACAGATGAAGACGATTAGTAAGAAGAGTTATCCAATATGCATGCATGCTCAGTCACTCAGTCATGTCCAACTCTTTTGCGAACCCGTGGACTGTAGTCTGCCAGGCTCCTCTGTCCATGGAACTCTCCAGGCAAGAAAACTGGAGTGGGTTGCCATTTCCTTCTCTGGGGGATCTTCCCGACCCAGGGATCAAACCTGCGTCACTTGCATTGGCAGGCAGGTTCTTTACCACTGAGGCAACCAGGGAAGCCTAATGCCAGCATTATAAATAGGCTCTATGGCTCAGAGGTTAAAGCATCTGCCTCCAATGCGGGAGACCTGGGTTCGAGCCCTGGTTCAGGAAGATCCCCTGGAGAAGGAAATGGCAATCCACTCCAGTATTCTTGCCTGGAGAATCCCATGGACGGAGAAGCCTAGTAGGGTACAGTCCACGGGGTCGCAAAGAGTCGGACACGACTGAGCGACTTCATCTCACCTCGACTTCACCTCACTGAGTAGGAACGTTTCTACTTAAATAGAAAAGTTAAAAGCCAAAGATGTTCTTCCAGGAGTTAATTATTAAGCACCTCTCTGTAGATATTTATGATACTTGGATGATGGAATCAAATTTTGTCTTTCTAATAACTACTTGAGATTATGAAATCCAGTAGAAATAATTTATTATATTAATTAAGAGACACTGTAGAGAAAGGTTTAATAGTAATAGGAATCAGACAGTATTATTAAGGTTGGGGTGGATATATAAAATAAAGCTTTTCATGACTAAAATTTATCTTGATTCACTTTCTTAAAATAACTCTTAATGTATTTCATTTCTGTGATACTTTTATTACAATTCTCTATGAATATCATTTAGCCTAGGTAGGATATTTCATTAATTAAGTATAAATTGTATTATGTCAAGACAGGAAATAATAAAGCTATGTGTGAGTGTTAACATATCTGGGACTAAAAGAAAAAAAATTAATCTAACCAAGATGCCAATCACAAAAATAAATTACATGAGCTGAAGAAAAATGTGAATGTCAAATAAAAAAGAGAAATAGCATTCTAAATCTAGCAAGGTGAATGGGTAGAACTGAGTTCCAGATAAAGAAATATTTAAACTCATAACTATTACTAGACTTAATTTCAAGCCGACAAATTTCAATTTAGATTTTCTCTTACCCTGAGTTGCAGCAATATGTCTCCATTTATTGATGAATCCTGTCAAGAATGACAATGGAAGACGAATTAAACCATCAGGACACTCCTCACACTCCTCCTAGGATAGAATGCCATCTATATGAGGGAACAGAAAACAAATTAAGTGCGAAATTAATGTGCATCACCAGCATCCTCAAAACACTGACTCATAATCAGGATGCAGTAAGCCTTTGTTATATATTCTTCAGCTTTCAATTGTCGGTAAGCATCGGATCTTCAAACAAAAACAAATGTCTCCCCAGAAAGGCTATGGTAAGTAATGATAAATTGTCAAAGGACACATTCAAGAAAAGCAAAAAAATTACATAGGGCTATTTTTATTTAACTTTTTCGTTCAATTTTAAATTATAATTTATTTTTAAAACTTTTGCAAAATTTCCCTTTGATTAGTAAGAGGAAATTAATAGGCTTATTTTAGGGAAAAAAAAAAAAGAGAGAAACTGAAAGCAGAAAAGTAGCCTGTGAAATGTTTACTAAAGAAAAGCACTCTGTTATTCTATACCTCTCCAAACTTTCATTGTTTCTTTAAGCTAACTGTGCCTATACTGAATATATATTCAAAATGTAGATTGTATTCTGTATCTGATATGTTTGTATATACATATATTGTCTGCTGTACTTTTATTCACTTACTGTAATATAAGCATGCTTGCATGTTACAACATCCTGTTGGTAAAGATAATTCTTAATGCAATGACGGTATTCTGACTAGTGTATACAATCCCAAGATATAAAAAACTTTTTAACTTAATGCATACAAATAGCTATCCAAGATTGTACCAACTTGCACCATTATGTCACCATCATATTAGGAGACTGCTTATTTCATTCTTCTTCCTAATATTAGTCTATTTCTGGACTGTTTGCTCCATTTCTTAGATCTCTTTATCAATTCCTATCCAAGTACTCCACATTTTAAATAACAAAGCTTTAGAGTGTATTTTGATATTGAACAGCCAAATGTCTCCAAAGATTCCTCCTTTTTCATCAGGTCTATAAAAAGTTTATTAGGCCTTCCCCCATATTCATATTGCAATTACTTTTAAAAGCAATACAAATAATCTTACAACTCTGTCTTATTGCCTCAAGCCCTTCAATGACTTACCTTTTGTCTACTGTGGTGGTGATCAAGTAGGGGCTATCCCACCCCCCAGGGGACATGTGGCAATATCTGGAGGCATTTGGTTGTTGCAGCTGGCATGTGGTGGCTCAGGGTCAGGGACACTGCTGAACATTCTTCACTGCACTGTAGAGGATGACCTGCCCCAACAGTAAAGAGTTTCCCCCAATTTCCAAAATGTCAACAGCGTGGAGGTTCAGAAACCTTTGTAAATGGAGATAAGTTGAAAATTCCATTGCTTGGCACATCAGTCTCTCTTTCATCTAAGTTAATAGTCTTCAAACTGAGGTATGTATACTGATGGTCAGATTCCAGATTCTCAACATGATCTTCTGGAGAAGGAGCCCAAGTTCAAAATAATTCTTCAACATTAGAAGGAAGAAGAGGACAGGGAGGAAGAGGCATATTTTTCATCCATTTCAAATCTTACTATGTTGCAATGCCCCTAGGCTAAAAAAAGAAAACACACTAGGAAGCCTACTTACATCAAGACAGTGCATTAATCCACACAGCTACATCCATGCGGCTTCAGCCTTTTTTTTAAAATGGACTATACTAGTGTATTTAATAAATGCTAAGCTTATCTCTATGCTTAATTTTTAACTAGATATTTCACAGGTTATGATTCCATTTGAACTTAAAAACTGGTTTTGTTAAAAAAAAAATCCGTTGGGCATATTTTAATTGGGTTACATTGATTTTATGGATTAATTTAGGGAACAAAGCTAGTGGAGGTGATGGAATTCCAGTTGAGCTATTTCAAATCCTGAAAGATGATGCTGTGAAAGTGCTGCACTCAATATGCCAGCAAATGTGGAAAACTCAGCAGTGGCACAGGACTGGAAAAGGTCAGTTTTCATTCCAATCCCAAAGAATGGCAATGTCAAAGAATGCTCAAACTACTGCACAATTACACTCATCTCACATGCTAGTAAAGTAATGCTCAAAATTCTCCAAGCCAGGCTTCAGCAATACGCAAACCGTGAACTTTCAGATGTTCAAGCTGGTTTTAGAAAAGGGAGAGGAACCAGAGATCAAATTGCCAACATCCGCTGGATCATGGAAAAAGCAAGAGAGTTCCAGAAAAACATCTATTTCTGCTTTCTTGACTATGCCAAAGCCTTTGACTGTGTGAATCACAATAAACTGGAAAATTCTGAAAGAGATGGGAATACCAGACCACCTGACCTGCTTTTTGAGAAACCTGCTTGCAGGTCAGGAAGCAACAGTTAGAAATGGACAAGGAACAATAGACTGGTTCCGAATAAGAAAAGGAGTACGTCAAGGCTGTATATTGTCACCCTGCTTATTTAACTTACATGCAGAGTACATCATGAGAAACGCTGGGCTGGAAGAAGCAGAAGCTGGAATCAGGATTGCTGGGAGAAATATCAATAACCTCAGAAATGCAGATGACACCACCCTTATGGCAGAAAGTGAAGAAGAACTAAAGAGCTTCTTGATGAAAGTCAAAGAAGAGAGTGAAAAAGTTGGCTTAAAACTCAACATTCAGAAAACGAAGATCATGGCATCTGGTCCCATCACTTCATGGCAAATAGACAGGGAAACAGTGGCTAAATATTTTTTGGGGCTCCAAAATAACTGCAGATGGTGATTGCAGCCACGAAATTAAAAGATGCTTACTCCTTGGAAGGAAAGTTATGACCAACCTAGATAGCATATTATAAAGCAGACATTACTTTGTCAACAAAGGTCCATCTAGTCAAGGCTATGGTTTTTCCAGTAGTCATATATGGATGTGAGAGTTGGACTGTGAAGAAAGCGGAGCACCGAAGAATTGATGCTTTTGAACTGTGGTGTTGGAGAAGACTCTTGAGAGTCCCTTGGACTGCAAGGAGATCCAATCAGCCCATCCTAAAGGAGATCAGTCCTGGGTGTTCATTGGTAGGACTGATGTTGAAGCTGAAACTCCAATACTTTGGCCACCTGATGTGAAGAGCTGACTCATTTGAAAAGACCCTGATGCTGGGAAAGATTGAGGGCAGGAAGAGAAGGGGATGACAGAGGATGAGATGGTTGGATGGTATCACCAACTCAATGGACATGGGTTTGGGTGAACTCTGGGAACTGGTGATGGACAGGGAGGTCTGGCGTGCTGCGGTTCATAGGGTTGCAAAGAGTTGGATGTGACAGAACTGAACTGAAGGGAATGCTGATAGACATGTATTTGTCTTATTGTATATCCTTTAGTGGACTTCCCTGGCAGCTAAGATGGTGAAGACTCTGCCCACAATGCAGGAGACCCAGGTTCAATCCCTGGGTTGGGAAGAACCCCCGGAGAAGGGAACGGCAACCCACTCCAGTATTCTTGCCTCGAGAATTCCATGGACAGAGGAGTCTGGCGGGCTATTCATGGGGTCGCAGAGTAAGACATGACTGAGCGACTAACAATATCACTATATCCCATAGTAAAATATTATAGTTTTCTCCCCATTTCTTGTTAAGTTACTTGAATAAGATTTTTTCTCCCTTGATACTTTAAAATGATATCTGAACATGCAGTTGGCCTGATATAGACTTCCTTCCCTGTGACTCTTGATTCCTCACACTTATTTGTCTGGTGTACTGGTTGGTTCTCACTCATCTATATATTCTCAGCACTGGGTAGGGCGCCTTACACATTGCAGGTGGGCCACACATGTCTATTGAATGAAGAAATGATAGAGGCATTTATAGCAGGACATCTGAGTTTTAGTACCAAGTATTCCTCATAGAGCCCTCTCCTTCCCCCTTTTTTAAAAAATAAGTATTCAGATTATTGTATTATTATTATTATGGGGAAATAGATGCATAGATTAAAGCAATTCCTGCCACTGTTTGTATTTTCTCCTATAACAGTGATAAACGCTGCTTGGCAGTTATATGCTTGGTATTGTGCTAAGAGTTTTGCCCATATGTACCCAATTCAGTTTTTTTCCCCTAAAGCCTACTGCTGCTGCTAAGTCACTTCAGTCGTGTCCAACTCTGTGCGACCCCATAGACAGCAGCCCACCAGGCTCCCCCGTCCCTCGGATTCTGCAGGCAAGAACACTGGAGTGGGTTGCCATTTCCTTCTCCAATGCATGAAAGCGAAAAGTGAAAGGGAAGTCTCTCAGTCATGTCCGACTCTTAGCAACCCCATGGACTGCAGCCCACCAGGCTCCTCCGTCCATGGGATTTTCCAGGCAAGAGTCCTAGAGTGGGGTGCCATTGCCTTCTCCGAAAGCCTACTACTAATCAATTAAATAATACACTTTAGGACTTTCCTGGCGGTCCAGTGGTTAAGACTCCATGCTTCCACTGCGGGCTACATGGGTTTGATCTACTGGTCACTTGTGACCAGATCCCATGTGCCACACAGTGCTGCCAGAAAAATAAATACACTTAAAGAAACAGACTTTAGTTTAGAGAAGTTTTAGGTTCATAGCAAATGGAGCGAAAAGTACAGAGTTGCCCTGTCCCCTGTGCACATATACACACACATACAACTCCACACATGCAGTTTCCCTCACAATCACTGTCAGATACCAGGGCAGGATATTTGTTACAACTGATGAACCTACAATGACACATCATTACCCACACACATACACACGCACACTGACATTTTCATTACTAGCTTTTTTATTTTGAAGGACTGTATAATGTGTCTTGTCTTTTTCATTATAAAATGCAAATAAGCTTTCTTTTCTGAAGGCAAAGAATAGGATCTACTTCTCTTAGTCCCACAAGCTCTAATCCTGCCCTGGGCAAGACCTGGTGTGAGGCTTTTCTAGAACTATCCCAGGAGGCAGGTGGCGGGGTGCTGGTTGTACTTGAACACTGGGTGGGTAGCAGGCAACTGGGAATACCAGGCTCCCAAAAGACATTCTTAAAACCAAATAGAAGAGTTCTTTTCTGACTCCCATCAGAAAAGAACAATCCAAAGACTGGCCTTTTCTTCCCCTAAAAGAACACAATGAAAAAAAGAAAAAAAATCATTACATCACTGAGGCAATCAGTGCTTTATTGAGAAAATACTGGTGGTCATGTTCCATTCAGAGGTGATATATTGACCAGAAATTGCATTTCTAGAAATCTGTCCTAAGGAATGAAGTAGAGTTGGGTGCGAAAACATGCAAATAATACATGCATCTGTAGCATGCTTACAATGTGCTATGCAGTTCATGTCATCAGTGAGGCTGGTGATGTAATCCTTATTTTATGAGGGAAACTGAGGCTCAAAGTGGGAAATTGCCCCAAGTCACAAATCTATGAAGTCAAGTCCAGATCAACTCAAAATCTATCTGATGACCTTGACTTTTGGGGGGGTGGTGTGTGTGTGTGTGTGTGTGTGTGTGTGTGTGTGTGTGTGTGTGTGTGTGTGTGTGTGTGTGTGTGTGTTTTATGTCTGTCCCTGTGTGTGTTTCAAAGTAGTTTTGTCCTAAGCAACGTCAGGGAAATCACAGTTTGATGTCAGTTATATTTCCCCCCAACCAGTCCGAATACATTCCATCTACAATCTTCAGAGAGGCCGGCTCTCTCTTTTACGCTAAGGTCACCAGTACCCTGGTTGAAAGGCTAACACCATATGGCCTGAAGGCAGGACTGTGAGTGTAGAGCCCAGCAGATCTCAGGGTCTCTCATGGATGGAGAGATTAAGCTCAAATACTTTAATAATGGTACTGGATTCCTGGGCTTATCCTATTCCTGGCATCCAAGAGCAGTGTATCTTAAATTCTTATCAATCGCTTATAGGAAACGTCATTCATTACACCACTGTAAGGATTAATGCTGAAGTTGAAGCTCCAACACTTTAGCTACCTGATAAGAAGAGCCAACTCACTGGAAAAGACCCTGATATTGGGAAAGACTGAGGGCAGAACAAGAAGGGGGCGACAGAGGATGACATGGTTGGATAGCATCACTGACTCAATGGACATGAGTTTGGGCAAACTCTGAGAGATACTGAAGGACAGAGAAGCCTGGTGTGCTGCAGTCCATGGGTCACAGAGAGTCAGATACAACTTAGCAACTCAACAACAAAAATGCTAATTAACACATCCTCTGATGTAGATGTCAATAAGAATACTTTACCAAATAACCTACTCTGAAAATGTTGATCCTTTTTAGGACATCTCAAGTGCCATTTAATTGTCTCTGCTGCTGCTGCTAAGTCACTTCAGTCGTGTCTGACTCTGTGCGACCCTATAGACAGCAGCCTACCAGGCTCCTCCATCCATGGGATTTTCCAGGCAAGAACACTGGAGTGGGGTGCCATTTCCTTCCCCAATGCATGAAAGTGAAAAGTGAATGCGAAGTCGCTCCGTTGTGTCTGACGCTCAGTGAACCCACGGACTGCAGCCTACCAGGTTCCTCCATCCATGGGGTTTTCCAGGCAAGAGTACTGAAGTGGGGTGCCATTGCCTTCTCTAATAATATAAAGAAGTGTACCAAAAAGATCTTAATGACCTGGATAACCATTATGGTGTCATCAGTCACCTAGAGCCAGATATCCTGGAGTGCAAAGTCAAGTAGGCCTTAGGAAGCATCACTATGAACAAAAATAGTGGAGGTGATGGAATCCCAACTGAGCTGTTTCAAATCCTAAAAGATGATGCTGTGAAAGTGCTGCACTCAATATGCCAGCAAATTTGGAAAACTCAGCAGTGGTCACAGGACTGGAAAAAGTCAGTTTTCATTCCAATCCCAAAGAAGGGCAATGCAAAGAATGTTCAAACTACAACACAAGTGCACTCATTTCACACGCTAGCAAGGTAATGCTCAAAATCCTCCAAGCCAGGCTTCAATAGTACATGAACCAAGAACTTCAGATGTACAAGCTGCGTTCAGAAAAAGCAAAGGAACCAGAGATCAAATTGCCAACATCCACTGAATTATAGAAAGAGCAAGGGAATTCCAGAAAAACATCTACTCCTGCTTCATTTACTATGCTAAAGCCTTTGACCATGTGCATCACAACAAACTGTGGAATATTCTTCAAGAGATGGGAATACAAGACCACTTTATCTGCCTCCTGAGAAACCTGTGTGCAGGTCAAGAAGCAACAGTTAGAACCAGATACGGAACAGACTGGTTCAAAATTGGGGGAAAGGAGTACATCAAGGCTGTATATTGTCACCCTGCGTATTTAACTTCAGAGAGTTGGACACGACTGAGTGACTGAACAAGAACAAAGGATGTGACTTAGGGATAATTTGCATTAGGCTCCCGAGTACAAGCCTACACACAGGTGCGCACACACACACACTCACCACAAAATTCTTATATTGTTGTAGCTTAAAGTCAGTTATCACACAGGCCATAGAACAGCCTCAGCAAAAAGACACTACTAGTATTTTCACGTCAGTGTTATTTACAATAATTAAAAAAAATTAAAGTTGAGTAAGAATCGCTTGGTTCAAAAAGGAAATCCTGACACATTCTTGGATTTCTCACTGGCAACACTTTGATATTTTGGGCTGTAGAATTCTGTTTTGGGAGACTGTCTTGTGCTTTGAAGGATGTTTAGCAGCAGCCCAGCTTCTAACTCACTAGATGCCAGCAGTACTCCATTTCTCCCAGTTGTGCCAATCAAAAAGCACACTGTAAAGGGTCTACTGGGGGCAAAACTGCACGTGGTGGGAATGACTGGTTTACAGGATGGAATACCACATGCTCTGTTGCGTCTAACTCTTTGTGACCCCACGGAATGTAACCTGCCAGGCTCCTCTGTCCAGGGATTGCTCAGGCAAGATGGCTGGAGTGGGGCTGCATTTCCAACTCCAGGGGATTTTTCTGACCCAGGGGTCAAACCTGCATCTCCTGCACTAGCAGGTGGGTTCTACACCACTGACCCACTTGGAATACCATACTATGAAGCTATTAATAATAGCTTGTAAAGGTTTTCAATGACCTGGGAAAACATCCAAAATATTTTTTAGTAAAAAATCAGGATTAAACAAAATAAGTATGGCCCCAATTTATAAAATATAAAATGGATATATGCACTGAAATATAACTACAGCTAATCTTTTTTCATGTACTTATTCTGTACCAAAGATTAAGTTTTCACATGTATTATCTATTTAATTTCTGAATAACCTTATGAGGTTGGTACCATTATTAACCTCATTTGACAAATAAAGAAACTGAAGCTCAGAGAGGTTAAGAAACTTTGAAAGATAATATCAAAATATTAACATCAATCATGTTTGAATAGCAAAATTTGGGTGCTATTTATCTCTTTATTTTTTCTAAGCTGTCCTCAATAAATATTTATTACCTTTTATCAGAAAACTTAAAGACATTGTAGAATCACAAACCTTTCTTTCAGAGAACAATATGCATTTACTGAGTGCTTTCTTACTTTTCACATAATACCTATAGTCTTAGAATTCTTCCTCTGACTTGAGTTTTTAAAAAATTTCTTTTTTCATTGAGGTATAATTGACTAAGACATTATATTTGCTTCAGATATACAACATAATGACTTGATATTTGTATATACCAGAAAATAATCACCACAGTAAGTCTAGTTACAATCTTTTTCCTTGATGAGAACTTTTGCATATATCTACAATGGACAATTACACAATCATAAGAAAGAATGGAATTCTGCCATTTGCAACAACGTGGATAAACCTAGAGAGTATTATGCTTAGAGAAATAAGTCAGACAGAGAAAGACAAATATTCTATGTTATCACTTATATGTGGAATTTAAAAAATAAAACAAATGAATATAACAAAACAGAAACAGATACAGAGGACAAACTAGTGTTATCAATAAGGAGAGGGATAAGATAAGGATGGAGGATCAGGGATGCAAACTACTATGTATAAAATAAGCAGCAAGGGAAGGACTGATGCTGAAGCTGAAACTCCAGTACTTTGGCCACCAGATGCGAAGAATTGATTCATTGGGAAAGACCCTGAAGTTGGGAAAGATTAAAGGTGGGAGGAGAAGGGGACGACAGAGAATGAGATGGTTAGATGGCATCACCGACACCATGAACATGAGTTTGAGTAGGGTCCAGAGTTGGTGATGGACAGGCAAGCCTGGCGTGCTGCAGTCCCTGGGGAGGCAAAGAGTTAGACACGACTGAGGGACTGAACTGAACTGAATCAAGCAGCAAGGACATATTGTACAGCACATGGAAATAAAACCATTATCTTAAAATAACTTTAAATAGAGTATAGTCTATAAAAATGTTGAATCACTGATACGCACCTGAAACTAATATATCAACTCTACTTCAATTAAAAACGATCTCTTAGCAACTTTCAAATATGCAATACAGTATTATTACTATAGTCATCATACTGTACCTTGACTTCTTTTAAAATAACATTTTCTTTCTAATTATTTGATCACTTAAACCTGTAATGAAGAATCTTCCCCATTATTCTAGCTCAGATGAATATTTAGTGCTTCAATTTAAAGCCCTGAATCACTGAAATAAAACTTTGATGAAACCCTTCTAGAAAAATAAGGTGCCCAGATACCATGAAACATTTTTATTTCTAACTTAAAATTAACTGGAAAACTCAAAAAAATCCCTGTTGAGATCTTTTGAAATATCTCAGCCAATATTCCTCTCCTTGGTGAAGAATGTTAACCGGCAGAACAGATAAAAATAGCTTTAGTATGCTTTGAGGATGGTGAGTCCTTGAGCCTGTGAAAGCTTAGGTTTTTGATATCCCAAGATCAGGACACAATACTGATATTTAGGAAAGTAAGACTTTTTGACCACTGGAAGATACTCTTTTTTTTTTTTTTGCCACTCCACTCTACTTGTGGAATCTTAGTTCCCACAACAGGGATCAAACCCAGGGCCTTGGCAGTTAAAGTGTAGAGTCCTAACCACCGGACCTCCAGGGAATTCCCTGGGAGATACTTTCGTGTTACTACTTGCCTGTTTGAGGATTATTCAAAGTGGCAAACAAAATCAAAATCACAGTGAGGTACCACCTCACACTGGTCAGAGTGGCTATCATTAAGAAGTCTACAAGTAACAAATGCTAGAGAGGGTCTGGAGAAAAGGGAACCTTCCTACACTATTGGTTGGGAATGTACATTGGTGCAGCCACTGTGGAGATCTGCCATGTGATCCAGAAATCCCACTCCTGGCATATGTCAGGGCAAAAGTGTAGTTCAAAAAGATACATGCACCCCATGTTCATGGGCTTCCCTGGTGGCTCAGATTGCAAAGAATCCGTCTGCAATGCAAGAGACCTGGGTTCGATCCTTGGGTTGGGAAGATCCCCTGGAGAAGGGGAAGAATACTGGCTACCCACTCCAGTATTTTCTGGCCTGGAGAATTCCATGGACAGAGGAGCCTGGCAGGTTACAGTCCATCGGGTCACAAAGAATCAGACACAACTGAGCGACTTCCACTACATTCATGGCAGCACGATTAACAATAGCCCAGACACGGAAACAACCTACATATCCACTGACAGATGAATGGATAAAGAAGACGTGAGACACACACACACACACACACACGCACGAGAATAGTACTTAGTCACAAAAAAAAATGAAATAATGCCATCTGCAACTAAACAGATGGAACTAGAGACCATCATATGATGTGAAGGAAAACAGAAAGACATCGTAGGATATCATTTACAGGTGACATCGTAGGATATCATTCACAGGTGGAATCTAAAATATGACACAAATGAGTCTAGGCAATGGCACCCCACTCCAGTACTCTTGCCTGGGAAATCCCATGGACAGAGGAGCCTGGTGGGCTGCAGTCCATGGGGTCGCTAAGAGTCGGGCACGACTGAGTGACTTTACTTTCACTTTTCACTTTCATGCATTGGAGAAGGAAATGGCAACCCACTCCAGTATTCTTGCCTGGAGAATCCCAGGGACAGAGGAGCCTAGTGGGCTGCCGTCTATGGGGTCGCGCAGAGTCAGACACGACTGAAGCGACTTAGCAGATTAGTAGCATGAAACAGAAATAGACTCACTGATACAGACTTGCAGTTGCCAAGGGGCACAGGGGTAGGGAAGTGTTGGATTGGGAGTTTGGGATTAGCAGATGCAAACTATTATACACAGAATGAATAAACAACATGGTTTTATTGTATAGCACAAGGAACTATATTCAGTCCTGTAATATACCATAATGGAAAATGATATGAAAAAGAATGTATAACTAATCACTCTGCTGTCCACCAGAAACTAATACAACATTGTAAATCAACTATATTTCAATTAAAAAAAAGGCAAATACAGTTGGTTTCTGATCACTAATGAAAGCATTTTTTTGTATGTTGGTTATTTATGTTACCCTCTTGGCTGGGTAGAAAGAAGTCTTCATGATTGGCCTCTGCTTACTCATCTGGCCTTGACTTTTCTTCACAATTCTTCTAAGTTCTTGACCCTCATTCAGTCTGTATTAGTTTCCCCCTCTCTATATTTTCCTAGAACTCAGTGAGCTACCATCAGAGATTTCTCATAGGGCTATAGGTGGAAACTTAAAAAATCTTCATAAGTTGCCTCTTTCTGGAAGGAGATGTGAGTGTAGTGATGAATAGGTATCACTACCGAGCAGTAAACATCACCCAAAGCTCACGCTGTTTTTCATGTATTTTTTGATACAAAATGACAATACGATATTTGACTCTAAGCTTCAAGGTCAAGTTCCAATTTATGGACCATTCAGTCCCACTTTCCAGTCCCCATTCCAACACATTCACTAGGAAGGTATTTCTCAACAATAAACATCAAATACACAATTTTCACATGTGTATTGGGTCCTCATCTAACATTCTCTTTATCCAGGTCCTCTTTCTTTGGAGTCAGTCGATAAGAAAATAGAAGTTAGGTATACAATTTTAACCAAAGGTGCTTTAAAACGGGCAACCACAGACAGAAGAGCTAGACTCAGTACTCCTCATGTCACTATAATACGTCAGAGCAACTCAGAGTTGATGAGATGCTCTCAAGTTGGTTTCTGCCTCTGAAACAAAACTTTTATCACAGCCAGGAAAGTTATAAGGGGTTTACAATATAGACAGCCTCGGACCATCTTTGTCCATCACGTGGTCCCTTCTTTCCTACCCCTCATCCCCTCTTTCTGGCTAGATGAAGAACTCTGGAGACATCTTGGTGTGTGTGATGGGAATGAGAGGGTAATTTGGGGATTAAGAGAGGAGGATTAGCTTAGCATACCCATGTGTATTGAAATGTATATTCTATAGATTTTAAAAATCAAATAAAAATGCTCAAGTGTGTGTGCTAGTCATTCATTGGAAATTATCCGCTGAAAGATGTTAGGTTAAAAATTAGCAAAGTGAATAACCGTTCAATCTATTAATATAGTCAGCTGACACGCACATACTAACGCATTTTGCTAGGAGAACAATTTAACAATTCAAAACCTAAACTATTATTAATGTCATGTATATTTTCTTTTACAATGTTAGTTTATCTAACAATTATTCTGCATGCTTATATATCACCCTTCACAAAACACCTCTAGTGAATGCTATCACAGGTGGAAGTTAGTTATTCAGTAGAACTCAGGCTGGATGCAATAGGCTTGGAAGATTAACAGCTCTGTAGCTTGAAATCCTGGTTCAAGTCCCAGCTTTGACCCCTCTCATATTTATAACCCAAGTTACTTAGTAACCTTAAGCTTCAGTTTTAACTTCCCTAAGAACACAACTGTCTGCCTTATAAGGCTTATTGAGAGACTAAATGACACATAATGCATGTGATGATTTTGGCACAGTGCCCAACATACAGCAGAAGTTTAATACGTGACAACAATACTGCTGAAAAGGAGCAGCAAGAAGGAGCTGGGGCCAGGAAGATCTGGATCATGGTGGTACCATTAAGAAAAATTGGAAACCGAGAGAGGGCTTGGCTGATCCAGAATGAGGTTGATAAAAGCATATGATAGTAATGATCTGGTATGTGAAGTGGTAAAATTAAGTTTTTAGGAAATGGCATGTTAAGTGTCGAACACTCCCGTTAGCCTGGGGAGAGGCTGCCATGTCTTTTTGTGGACAGTAGGGGGCCCCCAGGTACTGGAAAGCAGCAAGCAAGGCTCCTTTTTTTTTTTTTGTACTTTGCTCAGTTTTCTTATTGCTGGCAAAAGCCAAGACCTAGCCTCATTTGGTGTCACGGTTTAAAAGACAGGGAGTAGAGAGGCGCAGCACAAGCCATGGGACACCAAGGATAGCCAGTGACCTCCAGAAGCTAGAACAAACGGCTGGAAGAAGCAATCTTTCCTTAGATTCCGGAGGGATCCCAGCAGGGCTGACACTTTGATTTGGGACTTTTGGCCTCTAGAACTGCGGGAGGGTAAATCACAGACTGTGGTGATCGGCAGGCGTAGGAAACTAACACACCTTCCTTTGTAGGAGAAGACCTGCATGCTGTGTGACATCTCCAAGGTCACAGAGTCAACGGGTAGCCAATCTCGCATTCCATCTTGCCTTCGAACTGTTCTTTAAGAATTTTATTTTTCTTAAAGAGATGGGAATACCAGACCACCTTACCTGTCTCCTGAGAAACCTGTATGTAGGTCAAGAAGCAACAGAATCAGACATGGAACAACCAACTGGTTCAAAACTGGGAAAGGAGTACGTCAAGGCTGTATATTGTCACTATGCTTATTTAACTTATATGCAGAGACATCATGCGAAATGCCAGGCTGGATGAATCACAAGCTGGAATCAAGACTGCTGGGAAAAATATTAGTATCAATCATCTCAGATAGACAGATGATACCACTTAATTGGCAGAAAGTGAGGAGGAACCAAAGAGCCTCTTGATAAAGGTGAAAGAGGAGAGTGAAAAACTTGGCTTGAAACTCAACATTAAAAAGTCTAAGATCATGGCATCTTGTTCCATCACTTCATGGAAAACAGAAGGGGAAAAAGTAGAAGCAGTGACAGATTTTCTTTTCTTGGGCTCCCAAATCACTGCAGATGGTGGCTGCAGCCATGAAATTAAAAGACACTTGCTCCATGAAAGAGGACAAACGTAGACAGCATATTCAAAAGCAAAGACATCACTTTGCTGACAAAGGTCCAAATAGTCAAAGCCACAGTGTTTCCAGTAGTTGTATGGATGTGAGAGTTGGACCAAAAAGAAGGCTGAGAGCTGAAGAATTGATGCTTTTGAACTGTTATGCTGGTTAAGATTCTTGAGAGTCCCTTTGACTGCAAGGATATCAAACCAGTCAATCTTAGAGGAAATCAACCCTGAATAGTCACTGGAAGGACTGTTGCTGAAGCTCCATCTAATACTTTGGTCACCTGATGCAAAGAGCCAACTCACTGGAAAAATCCCTCATGCTGGGGAAGACTTTCGGCAAAAGGAGAAGGGAGAAGGGGGTGGCAAAGAATTAGACGGTTAGATATCATCACGGACTCAATGGACATGAATTTAAGCAAACTCTGGAAGATAGCTGAGGACAGAGGAGCCTGGCCTGCTACAGTCCATGGGATTACAAAGAGTTGGACACAAGTTAGCAAGTGAACAACAATACCAAAAACCTCATCAAGTTGTATACAGCTTTCTGTATGTGAATCATATCTCAATAAAATGTTATTTTTGTTTGTTTTAGATAAAAGAAAACAGTTTAAAATCAGTACAAGCTTATGCCATAGAGCACAGGGAGCTCACCTTGGTGCTCAGTCATAACCTAGAGGGGTGGGATAGGGGTGGGATGGGAAGGAGGTCTAAGAGAGAGGGGATATATGTATACGTATAGCTGATTAATGCTGTAGTACAGCAGAAACTAACACAACATTGTAAAGCACTTATACTCCAATTAAAAATAAATAAATCAAAGACAAATTACCCAATAGAAAAAGAGACATTTCCAAGATAAGAAGAGACAATTCACAGAAAAACCAACATTAAAAAAGTACAAGTTTAAAATAACAAACATTATCTCAAGATTTCTGTGTTCAGGAATCTGGTGTAACTCCGCTGGGTCTTCTGCCTCAAGGTCTCCCACGAGGATGCAGTCAAGATGCTGGATGGGGCTGCAGTCAAGATGCTGGATGGGGCTGCAGTCATCTGAAGGCTTGGCCAGGCGAGGACTTTCATTCAGGCTCACTCACGTGGCTGTGTAAAGTTTCAGTCTCTCGTGGGCTGATGGACAGAGGGCTCACTGCTGTCCTCCAGCCCTTGCTTCATGGCTTTTCACAGGTCAGCTCATGGCACAGCAACTCGCTTTCTTCAGAAGAAGCAAGCAAGGAAGTACAAAAGACTGAGCAAGGTCAAACTCAGTCTTTTTATAACCTACTCTAAGAAGCGACATCCCATTTCAAGAGGCCAGTCAGTGGTAAAGAATCCTCCTGCAATGCAGGAGGCATAGGTTTGATCCCTGGGTCAGGAAGACTCCCTGGAGGACGGCATGACAACCCACTCCAGCATCCCTGCCAGGAGTATCCCATGGACAGAGGAACCTGGTGGGCTACGGTCCATGGGGTTGCAAAAAGTTAGACGTGACTGATGCAACAGAGCATGAGCAGAATCTAAGTGACATCCCATTTCAAGGGGCTAGTGTGGCTCTAGTGGTAAAGAACCTGCCTACCAGTGCAGGAGACGTAAGACACTTGGGTTCAATCCCTGGGTCAGGAAGATCCCCTGGAGGATGGCATGGCAACCCACTCCAGTATTCTTGCCTGGAAAATCCCATGGACAGAGGAGCCTGGTGGGCTGTAGTCCAATCGGTCGCAAAAAGTCGGACACGACTGAAGTGACTTAGCACCAGGAATGCACATCCCCAAATACTAAACATGTTTCTGACAGTTACCAGCATTTCAATTTAAATCTGTGTCATCAGTCACAAAAAGCATGCATTTGCTAGCATATTTCTTCTGCTTAGGTGTTCTTTGAACAGTGTTTTCTGAGTGTGCTCAATTGCTCCGTTGTGTCTGACTCTTTGTGACCCCATGGACTGCAGCCCATCAAGTTCCTGTCTATGGGATTCTCCAAGCAAGAATACTGGAGTGGGTTGCCATTTGCTCCTCCAGGGCATCTTCCTGACCCCAGGATTGAACTGGTATCTCCTGTGTCTTCTGCACGGGCGGGCAGACTCTTTTACCACTGAGCCACCTGGGAAGCACACTGCATTAAATACGGTTCAACGAACATGTTGGGTTGATTGAATAACATTTAAATTTCACCGGAAAGTTCAGTCTTAAAAGAAGGTAATAATATTCTCCAGCAGATTTTGCTTCCTGAGTACTTCCTGGGTGTTTACAACTATTCTGAAAATTGAAATTACCAAAGAAAATAGTTAACTTGTGTATCTTATATAAAAATGTATCTATTGGAATGGGTATCAAAGTTGCTGTTGGACAGATTTGACATTTATTCTATTTCTCAAAACTCTTGAATATCATAGTACATAAAAGGCAGAAAAATGTCGTAAGTTTTCTAGTTTCTGTATTTTTCTGGTGTCATGTTTAGTTGAATCTTAAAAGAAGGTTGTAATTGAAATGTCTTCAAGAAACAAAGCCTGAAGACAAGATAAATAGTCAAAACTATATTAAAATAACATACCCCTTTTATATTTGGTGTGGAAATGAGGCTGTGATGCTCTACTCAGACTATAAAGTGACAAGTCTAAAATTACAGTGTCTTGTATATCTGCTTCTATATACTCTCTGTCAATAAAAAAGTTACTGTTATCTATATTCCATATGTAACTTATAACTCATTTAACCTAATAAAAGAGGAAGTGTTTTTGAACAGTTACTAGAAATTTTTTGCACCTCCCAACAACTAGATTTTTCCTGTTTGAGGCAAATATGCTTCTGCACATCTCTGCCCAGAAATGATTCAGTCAAATTTCAATTTACCCAAACTCCCAGTCCTCTGGATGCTTACATCTGCACTCTACTTTTAGAAAAAGGAAATAAAGCAAAAGGATAATCAGATATCAAGGCTTTCAAAAAAGAAAATACACTCATCTTCTTGGATTTCTACATTTGTTTAGTTCTCACTCAAACTATATAGCCACAATAGGCCAGCTTCCCCTCTTGTTCATGATTATCTTTTTTCTATGACTCAGGGTAAGGAGTTGCCTGCCCAGGGACAGTGCTGGGAAACAGAAGAGGGCTGACTGTGTGACACCACCGACAGATTTCGCTCGCACATCACAAGTGCCCCATCTGTTCACAGTTCATTGGCTGAAGCCAGTCCTATGGCCAAGCCTGAAGTCACTATAGTGTAGAAATATAATCTTTCCATTGCAAGAAGCAGAGAATACTGTGAGCAATAAAACTCACCAAACACACCTGGAAAATGTGAATGAGATGATTATACTGATGCCATGTGATCCCTCACAAACTAAAATGGTCACGCAGCCCATCAGAATGGACTGTGTCCAGGCTGAATTCACTTTTGTAGTTCAGACTTGACTCAGCTTCCCTGGCAACCCTAATACCAATTCTCTTGTATCTTTCAGATTATTGGCACTGTGATTTTCGCTGATGTAATGTTGAGAAACATGCTTCTACATCAAGAACCCCATCACGTCCCTCATGTGAGAAGTACAGATACATATATGAAGGGCCATAAATGGTTCAGTGGGCTCCTGTGTGCTGTAGTTTATCTCCTTAGTAACTGAGTGAAGAGGGAAAGGTTATTTTCTTTTTACTTGTGAACAAATTGACCCAGAGAGCTTACACAAAGTCAAATGGCCAGCAAGGGGTGAAGCTGGGATCTGAAGCCAACATTTTGACCTCAGGGTTCTGGCAAATTAAGGAAGAAAGACAGTGACTACATTCCAGACATTCCACAACCAAAAAGAAATTTTTGGCAACTATTATTTAGCCAGGAAAGGGAATGACCATGTTCCCCACAGGCTCTCAAGTGCTTCAAATCACTAACCTGTTCACCGAAATAAATTACAAAATATCTATTTTAAGGCTTATAAGGAAAGTCTTTCTCCGAAGCCTAGAAAATGTTTCTTTTTTGCACAGAACTCTTGCTAGAGAAATATTTGTTCCTTTTTTGGCACAGAACACTTGAGGACATTCTGTTTGCAGTGGGAACACAGAGAACCCATTGCTTAAAAGAACAATTGTTTAGAACGGATGGTTGAAGATGAAGCGAAGAAGTGAAATTGGAGCTCAAGGTTTTCCAGGTACAGATAAAGAACACATACATAAAAGAACCAGGATCCAGGTTTCCCAGGGAACAGTGATTAGGCAGGAAAACAAAGTAGGAATGAGTTGCAACAAAGGTGGATATTAACTGGTGAATTTACTAAGGGGATTTAGACAGGAGACTAGAATTTTGCATAAGGAATGACTTTAATTTTGTTGCTGTTTTGTATGAATTAGGAGGATGACATATGTATTCAGGGTTTCCCAGGTGGCATTAGTGGTAAAGAGTCTGCCTGCCAATGCAGGAGGACCTAACAGATACAGGCTCGACCCCTGGGTTGGGATGATCCCCTGGAGAAGGAAATGGCAACCCACTCCAGTATTCTCATCTGGAGAACCCTGTGGACAGAGGAGCCTGGCGGGCTACAGTCCATGGGGTCGTGAAGAGTCGGACACGACTGAGCACACACACACACACACACACACACGTGCATTCAACCTCCTGCTGTGCATTCAACCTCTCTTCAAGGGCTGAGAGAAGGTGGCCTTGCTAAACCCAGGGAGGAAGCAGGATGGCACTTAGGCTAGGGAAGAACTGGTTTAGGTAACTGGAATAAAAGAAATTCAAAGTTCTAACCTTCTTTAGCAGATTTTAAATGATTCTGTAACTGTATATTGCGTGATACGGAATAAAGAAAAGAGCAGAACCCTTGAAGACACACAGATCTGGTATCCAATCTTGCCTCAGCCAGTCCTTTGTCCACTATTTGACCTTAAGCAAGTCTCTTCCTTTCTTTGAACTCCAGGTTCCCAAACAAAAAACAGAATAAAACAAACCTAACATGGGATTTTTGTGAAGATGAAGTAAACTATATACTATTTATATCTGTGTCTACATTTATGTGTATGTCTATAAATATATCTGCATCTGTACCTGTGTCCACATCTGTATCTATATACTACTTAAGAGGTGCTCTATGAAGGTTAACTGCTTTCTGCCTTGCTGTATTCATTAATTTGCTAATGCATTTAACCAATATTTAAGTGTTTGTTTCATGCTAGCATTGTGATAGTTTCTGAAGATGATGAAAAGGTGATGAAGACAGAGACACGGTCCTTAAGAAGCTAAAGGAGAAATAGATATATAGACCACATGATTCCAGACATCACATGGTTTCAAAAAGTTAGCTGAGACTTCTAGGTTCAGGCGCTGTCAACTGGATAGACTTGGGGTTGATGTCATGACCTGTCACCGCCTCATGCAATCCACATTGGACAAATGCACTGAAGAAATATGCTACAAGGACAGGAACTATTTTTCTTTTCATTAGAGGATGCTGTGCTCTTTTTAAGCAGGCCTGATATATCAATTTGGAGTCACTCTGGAGAATATCGTAAACTGACATGATTACTTTACATTTGTTTTAGCTCTCTGCTTGGTCTACTCAACTCCTTCTGCCTTATTTCTCTCCCCTTCATCCTTCTCTTTGTTCCGATGCCCTCTGTTTCTTTCTGTCCCTTCTTTTCATTCATCTAACAAAATTTTACACAGTGCCTACATTTCTCATGCTAATAAGGTTATGCTCAAAATCCTTCAAGCTAGGCTTCAGAAGTACATGAAATGAGAACTTACAGTTGTACAAGCTGGGTTCAGAAAAGGCAGAAAAACCAGAGACCAAACTGCCAACATTTATTGGATCACAGAGAAAGCAAGGGAATTCCAGAAAAAACATCTACTTCTGCTTCACTGACTACATGAAAGCCTTTGATCATGTGGATCACAACAAACTGTGGAAAATTCTTAAAGAGATGGGAATACCAGATCACCTTACTTGTCTCCTAAGAAACTTGTACACGGGTCAAGAAGCAACAGTTAGAACCTTACATGGAACATCGGACTGGTTCCAAATTGGGAAAGGAGTACGACAAGGCTGTATACTGTCACCCTGTTTATTTAACTTATATGCAAGTACATCAAGCAAAACGCCAGGTTGGATGAAGCACAAGCTGGAATCAAAATTACCAGGAGAAATATTAACAACCTCAGATATGCAGATGATACCACTCCAATGGCAGAAATCAAAGAGGAACTAAACAGCCTCTTGATGAGGGTCAAAGAAGAAAGTAAAAAACCTGGCTTAAAATTCAGTATTCAAAACACTAAGATCATGGTATCCGGTCCCATCATTTCAAACAGATGGGGAAAAGTGGAAGAGTGACAGATTTTATTTCCTTGGGCTCTAAAATCACTATGGATGGTGACTGGAGCTATGAAATTAAAAGATGATTGCTCCTTAGAAGGAAAGCTATGACACACCTAGACAGTGTATTAAAAAGCAGAGACATCCCTTTGCTGACAAAGATTCATGTGATCAAAGCTATGGTTTTTCCAGTAGTGACATACAGATGTGACAGTTGGACCATAAAGAAGGCTGAGCACTGAAGAATGGATGCTTTCAAACTGTGGCACTGGAGAAGACTCTTAAGAGTCCCCTGGACTGCAAGATCAAGCCAGTCAACCCTAAAGGAAATCATCCCTGAATATTCATTGGAAGGACTGATGCTGAAGCTGAAGCTCCAATACTTTGACCACCTGATGCGAAGAGCAGACTCACTGGAAAAGATCCTGATGCTGGGAAAGATTGAGGGCAGGAGGAAAAGGGGGAGACAGAGGATGAGATGGCTGGATGGCATCACTGACTCAATGGACATGAGTTTGAGCAAACTGGGAGATAGCGAAGGACAGGGGAGCCTAGTGGGCTGCAGTCCATGGGATTGCAAAGAGATGGACATGACTTAGCAACTGAACAACAACTAAATGCCAGATGTCATTTTAGGTATTGAGGTTAGCAAAAGAAAGTACCTATTCTCATGCAGATTATATTATATTAGCAGATAGTGGAAAATACATGAGAAAACAATAAATATATGACAGTTGGTATAGGTATTAAGCAACACAAGGCAGGGCAAAGACACAGAGAATGACAGGTGTACCTATGCTAATTTAGATCAAGGAAGGGTTTCTCTGATGAAGTGACATTTGGGCAGAGACCCAAACCCAGTAAGGGAACTAGTCATTCACATATACGGAAGAAGAGACTCCTAGGAAGAAACAGCAACAAAGCAAAGGCCCTGAAGTCAGAACAGTAAAGCGAACAGGGTGGCAGGATGGAGTAAGCAAAGGAGAGAGAGGGAGGATCTGAGATGAACTGAGAGTTTCGGTGTGACTCCGGATATATTGCAAGGTAGGGCCTACAACATATGCTGATGAATTTCAGGCAGGAAGAAAGAGGGAGAGAAAAAAGAAAGTGTGGGTGCTTCCCAGGTTTATGGTTTGGGTAGCTGACAGAACAGAATTTGCATTTACTGAGTTGGGGGTGGGGGTACTTCAGCTTGAGCTGTTTCCTTCAGTATTTCTAATAGCCAAAGGCTCCTCTGATAGCTCAGCTGGTATAGAAACTGCCTGCAATGCAGGAGACCTGGGTTCGACCCCTGGGTTGGGAAGATTCCCTGGAGAAGGGAAAGGTTACCCACTCCAGTATTCTGGCCTGGAGAATTCCATGAAATATATAGTCCACAGGGTCCAGAGTCTGATGCGACTTTCACTTCACTTCAGGTTAGCTACTAACAGATTCTCCTAATGTTCTCTATGTCAAAACACATTTATTTTTCCTTTGAAGGGTATTTTTGCTGGATACAGAAATCTATGTTAATTTTTTCTTCTTAATCTAAAAATTCATTGTTTTAATATCTTCTGGCCTTCATTTTCTTTCCTGACATGAAGTCAGCAGTCACTTGATGGTTGTTTATGTATGCGGATATTTTTCCTGTGGCAGAGTAAAAACATGCCTGCAAATTTTTTGATACTCCTTACTTCAAAACATGGAACCTAATCCCCCACCACTTAAATGGGGTCCAGATCTAGATACCTGGTTCTAGTAAACAATGTGGTGATGCTGTGTGATTTCCAAGATTAGATCATAAAACAGAACACATATACAGAGCTTCCATGTGACTGTCTCTTTCTCTGTCTTGTTCTGAGGTAGGCTGGCCACTACATCATAAGGCCACTCAAGCAGTCCTGGTGAAGGATGCACGTAGAGAGGAGCCGAGGGGCTTCCCTGGGGGCCCAGTGGTAAAGAATTCACCGGCCAAAGCAAAAGACACAGTTTCAATCCCTGGTCCCGGAAGATCCCACATAACTAAGCCCAGGAGCCACAACTGCTGGATCCATACGCCACAACTGCTGGATCCATACGCCACAACTGCTGAAGCATGCACACTCTAGAGACCATGCTCCACAAGAGTTGTCACCGCGACGAGAGGCCAGTGCACCGCAGCTGGAGAGTAGTCCCCACTCTCTGCAACTACAGAAAAAACCCGCTCAGCAACGAACACCGAGCACAGCCAAAAATAAATATTAAAAATTATTATTATTTTTTTAAGAGAGGACCTGAGGCTTCCCACAAAACACCAGCACCAACTGCCAGCGATGTGAGCCATCCACCTTGCATGTAATCCCTATAGCTCCAATCACACCCAACTTTATTATTTTTTTTTTCCTTAAAGAAAGCACTTTATTTTCCATTTAAACAACTTGGTCATGGTACATTATTTTACATGAATGGCAGTCATTTTTTAAATCTTCATTTAAAAGGCCCTGTGTCTGAGTCTGAGGTGATAAGAGGATATGAATACATGTATAAAAACAGTGCAAAACGTTTAGCCCACAGCCTCCCACACCCAACTTTAGATGACTATAGTTCTGGCTGACATTTGACTGCAATGTCACGAAAGTCCCAGATTGTTACCTAAGCTGTTCCCAAATTCTTGCCCATGGAAACTATGAGACATGATGCTTATTGTTGTTGTTAGCCACTAAGTTTTGGGATGATTTGTTATGCAGCAATGAATAACTAATCCATCTCCTCAAATGTCTCTGCATGCTATATTTACTCTGATTTATCAATGCTTTAATTCACCTTATTTATATAAAAGAAAAAAATACTGTAGAATTCAACATTAAAATGCGCCAAAATGCACCACAACTGAAAAATATCTATCTATGGAGGAAATTATTAATTTGTGGTAAAACTAGCCTTCTAAAACATCATTTTGTCTTACTGGTTTACTTTCATAGCTTGAACACTCTAATGCTGCTGCTGCTGCTTAAGTCACTTCAGTTGTGTCCGACTCTGTGTGACCCCATAGACGGTAGCCCACCAGGCTCTGCCATCCCTGGGATTCTCCAGGCAAGAACACTGGAGTGGGTTGCCATGTCCTTCTCCAATGCATGAAAGTGAAAAGTGAAAGTGAAGTCGCTTAGTTGTGTCCGACCCTCAGTGACCCCATGGACTGCAGCCTATCAGGCTCCTCTGTTCATGGGATTTGCCAGGCAAGAGTACTGGAGTGGGGTGCCATTGCCTTCTCTGGAACACTCTAATACTTGGTATATAATGAGATATTAAATAAATATTGCTGATGAATGAATGAATGAATTTGTTCCTTTAGGTTTTAAGCTTCTAGAGGACAAAAACTGTCCCATACGAAACAATGCTTTTTTTATCCCATATGAAACAATGCTTAACTGAACATGCTCCATTCACTGTTTGTTGAATTAAATCAAACTTAGCTGAAATCCTTGTTGAAGAAAATGATCTAGAAGCAGAAGTGAAAAATTATGGCAGAAAACTAATTTTAAACATTTACACTGCACATTCACGGGTGCTGGTTTTTAAGCCTCATCACCTATCACATGCTGCTGCTGCTGCTAAGTTGCTTCAGTCGTGTCCGACTCTGTGCGACCCCAGAGATGGCAGCCCACCAAGCTCCCCCATCCCAGGGATTCTCCAGGCAAGAACACTGGAGTGGGTTGCCATTTCCTTCTCCAGTGCATGAAAGTGAAAAGTGAAAGAGAAGTCGCTCAGTCGTGTCCGACTCTTCGAGACCCCATGGACTGCAGCCTACCAGGCTCCTCTGTCCATGGGATTTTCCAGGCAAGAGTACTGGAGTGGGGTGCCATTGCCTTCACCTATCACATACATGCAATAAAAACTGCACAAAAATAAAGAAACCCCTAAATCTCTAAATTTATATTCAGTTGGTTCATAGTAGACCATATGGATTTTCATAATTTCCACCAATAGAACACGTCTTCAAACGTTTCTAGAGAATCTTGATAGAACAATATACAAGGATAGATATATAGCTGTTCAGGTTGTAAACTACTGAAAGGTGTTGAAATTAGCAGATTACCTGCAGAAGCACTAACCTGCATTCCACTTTATCCAATTATAGCCTTAACCCATTTCTGCAGAGTTGAATTTTATGAGCAGAGGGAATTTGCACATTCAGTCATGCAACATGTAAACTGAGCAATGTCTTTCCTCTTTCGGAGGTAGTGTGTATCCAAGGTGTGTCTCAGTGGCTTAGAATACAAGCTAGACTTTTTCGGCACAAATCCCAGCCCTACTACTTACCAGTTTGGTGATCTTTGCCTTACTAAGTCAATTCAGTCGTGTCCAACTCTTTGCGACCCTATGGATCATAGCCCAGGCTCCTCTGTCCATGGGATTCTCCAGGCAAGAATACTGGAGAGGTCTGCAGTGCCCTCCTCCAGAGAATCTTCCCGACCCAGGGATCAAAAATGTGTCTCTTACATCTGCATTGGCAGGCAAGTTCTTTACCACTAGTACCACCTGGGAAGACTTACACTTAACAACTGCCTTAGTTTTCTCACCTGTGAAAGAGAGAAACTAACAGTACCTTTCTCACAGGGTTACTGTGAAGATAAGATGGGTTAATCTATGAAAAGGGCCTGACACACAGTAAATACTAATAGCAGTTAGCTCTTACTGCCCTCAATGCCAATCACGAACTTGGAACAGTTTGTGGGAACTGTGGGTAACCTGTAAATCTTTATTAAACAAATGATTAATTCTGAGAGTACTATACAGACATTTCTGCACTTTGTGTGTGTGTGGGGGGAGGAGGTATTTGCATTCTAGGATCACATAAAACTTTTAATTGTTTATTCCTTTCTAGAAATTCTTCATTAGACCCCACCCCAAAGAGGCAGCTGATTATGTTCAATGATAAAGGATATACAAGTAATATCGGCACATGATTACACTGAATTGGGATTTAGAAAATAACACACTTTGGAGTAAAGGACTTTGCACGTTGTTCAGTCACTCAATTGTATCTGACTCTTTTCGACCCCATGGACAGCATCACGCCAGGTTTACTTTTCATTTTAACCCCTTCATAATGTGAAAGTGGCAGAATGGTCTCAAGAATAGAAAAGAACATGGAGTTTCAGAAACTAAGTGGCTTCTACATTGTTGGGCTTGTGGAAACAAGTGTGTGCGTACTCAGCTGTGTCGGACTCTTTGTGACCCCATAGACGGCAGCCCACCAGGCTCCCCCGTCCCTGGGATTCTCCAGGCAAGAACACTGGAGTGGGTTGCCATTTCCTTCTCCAGTGCATGAAAGTGAAAAGCGAAAACGAAGTCGCTCAGTCCAGTCCGACTCTTAGCGACTTCATGGACTGCAGGAAAAGGTGATGGCACCCCACTCTAGTACTCTACGTTGCTGGGCTTGTGGAAACAGGTGTGTGTGTACTCAGCTGTGTCGGGCTCTTTGTGACCCCATGGCCTACAGCCTGCTAGGGTCCTCTGTCCTTGGAATTTTCCAGGCAAGAGTACTGGAATGGGTTGGCATTTCCTACTCCAGGGGATCTTCCTGACCCAGGGATCAAACCTGCAACTCCTGCACTGGCAGGTGGGTTCTTTACCAGCTAAGACACCAGGGAAGCCTTGTGGATTCCCACAAGCCTGGAATTGTGGAAAGATTATTCTAACTTGCCAATAGGGCCAAGCTTCTCCTACTAGGCTGTCTTAGCAATGTCTGGGCTGGCTACTGCTGCTGCTGCTAAGTTGCTTCAGTTGTGTCCGACTCTGTGCAACCCCACAGACTGCAGCCTACCAGGCTCCTCCGTCCATGGGAGTTTCCAGGCAAGAGTACTGGAGTGGGGTGCCATTGTCTTCTCCCTGGGATGGCTAAGGGGTCTAATTAAACTTTATATCCTCAACACCTGTCACAATGCCTGGCCGTATAGTAGAAAGCCAGAGAAAAATATTTTAAGGGCTTCTGAAATATTAAACAATCAAAGCAACCCGGGTCTGAGACGTTCCATCCGGACCTCACTTCCACCTACCTGGATGGACTTCACTCTCTCCTTGGAATGACACTCAAGGAGTGAGAACAAGGGATCCAGTTGAAAACTCTTCTCGGGGTCATGGGAACTACTTCCTTCGTTTGTTGCTAAGCGGGGAAGGTCAGACGCGAGGCTGTAGGAGTGGAGCGCCTCTGAGTAGCAAGCGATAGCCTCGTCCCACGCGCTTCCCCGCCCCTGCCGTCGCCCGCCCTAATTCTCACACTTGGGAAGAAACCCTTAGCCATACAGCTCTGGAGCTGGGAGCCGGCACCTCCGAGATGGGCCTAGAGGACACCGGCCGCCGCAGAGAAGGGCCCTCCCGGGGGCCCCACAGCATCCTCCACGCGGCCGGGCTCCGGTCCTCCGCCCTGCGTCCCTCTCGAGGCTTCCTCGAAGGCGGCAGGGGCGTGGACGGCCCGGAGGAGGCCCAGGCCGCCGGTCCGCGGCTGGAAGAGCTCAAGCGGCGGCTGGTGCGCGCCTTCCAGCGGGCGGTGCTGCGCGGCAGCTCCAGGCGTTTGCGGGAAGAGGCGGCGGCGCGGGAGGCGCAGAGCCGGGCGCGCGTGGAGAGCGCCCTGGCCGGGCTGCGCGCCGAGCTGGTGAGCGTGCCCGCGGCGGGCTCTCGGGGCCTCCTCGCCCGGGGCCCTCGGCTGTAGGCCGCGCACGTGCCCCACTGAGGACTGGGGAGGCCGAGGGCAGCTTTTCCCAGGGAGACGGTGAGGCCGTGCAGCGCGGGCAAGCTGGATTCCCGACGGCACTGATGCTACTGCCTCCCAGGCAGCATTCGGGAGGGAACCGGCTCTGCAGAGCCCAGGTGCTGGCTGACTGTCCCCGGCGAGGGCTGAGTCTACCGGTGACACAGCCAAGACCCCCGTAACCACTCCTCCTCAGCTTGTTCTCTCTCTTTTTTTTTGTTTTTCCTACCAAATAGAAAGTTCCCTCTCGGGCACTTGCAGTGTGTATGAGCATGAAAGGGGCTGGGGCGGAAATTTCAATGAAATAAACTCAGGGGATGGGTGGAGCGAGTCTGTTAGCAAATGTTTCTTTTATTTTGCAAATTTTACTATTACCTTTCTCCTTGGTAAGAATTCAGAAAACAGGAAATGGTAATAAGGAATTTTGTAAAATTGTAGCTTTTTAACATTAGGCAGGAGAACTGTAGGTAACTAGTTACTGTTTTGTAGTTTAAACCATTTTCGAGTTAGGCAAAATTTGAGCAATTTAAGCTTTAAAATGGTGCTACCTATGATTATGCGTGGGCATTCTGCTGGTTCAGCGGTAAAGAATACAGCTGCAATGCAAGAGACCCGGTTCAATCCCTGGGTCGGGAAAATCCTCTGGAGATGGGAATGGCAACCCACTCCAGTACTCTTGCCTGGGAAATACCATGGACAGAGGAGCCTGGTAGGCTGCACAATCCATGGGGTCCTAAGAGTTGCTCACAACTTAGCGACTAAACCACCATCACCATGAACATGCATAGTGGAGATTTGGAAAGTTATACTCTTTTGCATTGCATGCTAATAAAATAGTAAGCACTACCTACTTTAGAACTGATTCAACCATCAGTTAATTGTCTGAAACTTAAAAGTTTACCTTGTTTCTATGTTTAAGAAGGGCAAGAAGGTAGTACATTTAATTTTCATTTAATTCTACCTGTGTTAACAATTTGAATTTGACAAAGAATGTATTAATTTTGACCCAGCCCTATAGTGGCTCACACCGTAAAGCGTCTATCTGCAATGCAGGAGACCGGGGTTCGATCCCTGGGTTGGGAAGATCCCCTGGAGAAGGAAATGGCAGCCCACTCCAGTATTCTTGCCTGGAAAATCCCATGGCCCCATAGCCTGGTAGGCTACCATCCCTTCACTTCACTATCAAAGAAACATATGATTTTCTTCCAATACCTGAGCAGTGGGTGGGTGAAACCCCTTATTAGAAGAGATGGCCTGGAGGGGCGTGCTGTGGGCCAGGATGCCAACTGGATGGCTGAGTCCAGGCTGAGCCACCCCTCTGCTGCTGACCTGGGGTGTCACCTCCTCACACCTCAGTTGACTCATATTTAAATCAGGTGAAGAAAGTATATTCAAGAAGCTCCGAGACACTTGAACTTTAGCATTCTAACTAGTCAGTCACTCCACCAGAAGGAGGTTTAAGCAAGTAATGTACCAGGGTGGGGAGAAAAAGAATAAAATTTCAAACAGGTGAGGGTTCACAGCCCAGCATTAATATTTACTGTCTCTGCTCTTATTGTTTCTGTTACCTTAGGAATGCTAATTAACAAGTTTAGGTTTCGTCTGTAAAATGGAGATTATAAACCCATAGAATGGCTCTAAGTATTATACAAGATAATGTTACATGAAGTGCCTAGAATATAAACACTATTCAGAGTGGCTTTTACTGTTTTTCGGTTGTGCCCCCCCAAATGGCAGACACATAGGCATGAAAGATCAAGGGTTTTGCTGGAAAAGAGGCAGAGACCGTAACACAGATGCTGTGTTCCCGAGACACAGACCATGGTCTTGGCCGACCACTGTGTGTGACCCGTCATGAAGAGGCAGCGAAAGAGTGTGGATCTTTAGCACTATCACCAGTAGCCAGAACATGCCATTTCTGATAATGGTCTCTTGGCCAGATTTCTGTAGGAATTGACACCCATCCATATATGTCTATCCACACCTCATTTGTTAGGGTGGTATCTGTGTAAGGAACAATGATGAACAGGTTCAGTTAATTACAGACAGGTTGCTATTTTTGTTTTCATTTATTTTCATGTTGCTATTTTTGAGATGTCATTTATACTATTGTTGTTTGAACTGGTCTTCTTAATGGGATGCGTTGAGTTCTGGGAGTCTGTGAGTGAATTTCAGGGATTCTATATACTTCAAATTGTATGCCAAGCTTTCTGTGCACATAAAATGCACATCTTTCCCCAGAGTGAGTTAATAGTTTTCATTAGATTCTCAATAGGATCCATGAGGAGAGAAAATTAAGGAACCATTGGTGTTCAGATTTCCTAAAGAATTATGAGTTACACGTACTATTTTTTTTTAAACTTAGGTGGTAAGCCATTATCAATAATTTAACTGATTCTGGGCATGAAAGCACAGGATGGGTATTCATCAGTTCATTTATTTGTTCCTTCACTCAGTCTTTTAACGAATACACAGAGAACCCAACATGCTGTGGGTGCAGGCAGTGCACCCACGGTTAAGGGTAGGAACAGACTTTGTGCTCGAAGTCACCAGTTTAGTGTAGGCTGTGTGCTAGGAGAGGGACACGTACAGAGTGCTGCGGAGGCACAGATCGGGTGACACAGGGAGGGCTTCTAAGCAGAGCTGGCATTCGGCTGGGCCCAATGGGAAGTGGGTGGCAAGGGGCAGAGAGGGCAGAAGATGGGGCTCAGTATGACGTGTTTATTCCAAGAGAGGCAAGATTTCTGACCAGCTGCCCCGGGGCAGGGGGGTGTGGGGTGTGTGTGTATGTGTGCGTATGTGCATGTGCGTGGTGTGGGGGGGGGGGGGGGGGGGGGGGGGGGGGGGGGGGGGGGGGGGGGGGGGTGTGTGGGTGTGTGTGTATTATAGGGCCTCTGTGCACACTGGAGAACTGAAGCTGTGTGTGTGTAGGGGGCGTGTGTGTGTGGGGGTGTGTGTGTGGTGTGGGTGTGTGTGTGTATTTATAGGGCCTCTGTGCCACACTGGAGAACTGAAGCTTCCTGTAGGGGTGTGTGTGTGTGTGTTCAGCAGAGAGATCAGGGTTCTCCTGAACTGCATTAAACAAGACCCTAACTGAAGAAATATGCAGAGTTGGTTACTAGTTTTCAACTATAATGCAAAGACTATGCTGGACTGCCTCTTAGGTACACTGCCTGAAAGATCAATTTTTTCTTTTAATACATGAGGACCTTCACAAACTCCTATTGGAGGGAGGTTATAAATCAGCATTTCTCTACAACAGATTTCACTGTAGAGTGAAAATTGTTAGATTCTATAAGTACACATAACTGTACATGTGCCTCTAAGGGGTCATTAAATGTTTTGCTCAACAGGGAGGCTGTTTAAAATCCTAAGAACTTGAAATGACAAGTAATCAAGTAAATGGGCCCAGGTCCTGAAAGCTCAGGTGGCCCTGGGCAGTCATCCTGAAGCTCAGAAAGCTCATAAAGATAAGTGATTTCCTCGCAGATCACATGCCATTGCTTGGAAATTGCCTTCCAAGGACAGGAATTTTTCAAATGGATAGCTCTGTGCATCAGCTATTTTTGTTTTCATTGCAAGGCCATTTTGAAAGCTATTTGTATATCTGGATTTTACCTTGTTGTATAGAAAGTCAGTTTTAAAGTCAGGCCAAATAGTCAGAACTGGAGAATAAGATGAGAAATACATCTTTCTTGATGTCTTATTTTCCTTTCCTACAAAATCCTTATATTTTTCGTGTGCAGAGAGCAGGTTCATTTGATCCATATCTCAGGCTAATAAAAACCCTTATTCTTTTTCTAACTTTCAGCTGGAAATGCGTTTCCAGAATCGTCAGCTGGCCAGAACTCTGCTGGATTTAAACATGAAAATGCAACAACTGAAAAAGGAGGACGAAATGGAAACTGCATCAGAATCGCAAAGCTCTGAAGATAATGTTCAGAATCTGGAATGAGTAAATGCACAGATGAAGGTTTGAACTCTAAGAATAATGCAGACAATGCCAAAACACTTCTAACAGTAACGTGATGGATGCTTAGCATAAGATTTTCGGGGCAATTTTTAGACCAAAATCTTCTAGGCCTTGGGGAAGTGCCAGTGCTATGAGAGGGGAGAGAGAAAATGGTGTGTTGACAAGTTTTAAAGTTATGTATTGTTTCTTTGGGACATAGAAGTAAAAGAAAGTACTGAGACTTACCTGTTGGACCATTGACTCATTGTCAATGAGGGGATAAGAATCTACCTGCCAATGCTGGTTTGATCCCTGGTTCTAGAAGATTCCACATGCTGTGGGGCAACTAAGCGCCGAGCTGCAACTGCTGAGCCACGCAGTGCAACTACGGAAACCCGCGCGCTCTGAGCCCGTGCTCCGCAATAGAGAAGCCGCTGCAATAAGAAGCCCGACTGTCGCAACTCGCTGTGTAATAGCCTCTCGCCTCCGGTAGAGAAAGCCATCATAATAATGAACTGTAGCCTTCCAGGCTCCTCCGTCCATGGGATTTTCCAGGCAAGAGTACTGGAGTGGGATGCCATTGCCTTCTCCGAATGAAGACCCAGCACAGCCAAAATAAATAAAGTGTGAAAGAAGAACGTACGGGAGAATGTCTTGTTGCCAGTTTCCAGCATTTTCTCTTGTGCTCTCTTAATTTTCTGAACTTTCGTCAGAGTCGCTGTTAGTTTTTGTTCTACCCGATTATGATTCGTTTGTCTGCCCAGCCAGCTGTTTAGTAGTCTTCCCTCCACACCCTACCCCACTCCCATTTTTTGAAGAATTACTTCTGCCTGGATTCCAACCATACCCTTCAGGTTGAGTCTACCATTAAGGGTGACTCACCACCTTGGATATAGTCATGCAAATTAAGGCAGTTTGGTTAGATTGTTCTCGGGAGCTTTTGAGCTAGAACTAAGAGCAGATGAGTCTTAGAAGGTGATGGTGGAAGCTGTGGGACAGACGGGCTTGGAAGCTGCTGGCGGCTACCAAGTGAGAAGGTGTGAGCTCTTTGCAGAAGATTGAAAGCGCACCCCTGAGAGTCCAAAAGGGGAGAGAGAACTGCTCTTCCTTGGCTTTGGGGTCCGGCTGTTTAAATCCCCAGTCCTGGCTATCATTAGGATACATGAAAATTCTCTCGTAGCCTCCTATTACAGTCTCCTTTTGCCAAGTCAACTGAGTTGGACTTTTACGACTTGTACTCCAAAGACTGCTAACTAACACAATTCTTTGGCTATTAAGCTTTCAGGAATTAAAGGGCTCATGTTGAATTAGAATAGCTACCTCTGCCTTAAAAGTGCTGCCTTCTGGATGCAAAAAATAAAGCTAATTTAAAAAACAGTTGCCATATTCATAATAATCATCTATAAAAATGAATTTATAAAACAGGTCATTTGCACATTTAATTAACAATAAAAATTAGTTCTGGAAGACAAAGGAGAACAGAATGGATGTGGTCTTTCTCTTAAATACAGGTTTTATGTGTGTGAGGATTTGAGGATTTTCTGCACAAAGTTTGTCCTTATATTTTTTGGGTTACTATTAATGAATTCTTTAAATTCTTTGGTACTTAATTTCTTCTCTCTCTGCAACTGAGGTACCACTAGGTTTCAACTTCCAGGACATTGTCAATGAGCTGTCAGCAATATCCTGAGACCTAGTCCCTGGATTTCTTGAGATATTCTGCATATGTGCTCCTGCCTTCCAAATATACAGGCTGATTTCTTAAACTGTATTTGTAAAACAGATTTCTTACATGTTTCTTCATCAAAGTTACAGAAATTCTGAAGAAAGAGGCAGTGGAATTCCTCATGATCTGTTCTTCAAAAGAGACTAATCAGATATTGGAGCAGTCATTCTAAAGTACATTTTACAACTTAACATTTATACATTCTTGAGATTTTGTGTTTAGCAGATACTCAAGATGCTTCACTTTATAAGTGCAATTCCTCACAGAATGCAGAGAAACTGACGTTAGCATTCATGTGAATGATTTGATTCCACTAAATGTGCTCTGTTGGGAATCAAAAGAAACTTAAAAAGAGATCTTCTGAAAATGGATGCATTGTTTTTCACATTGTCAGATAAAAAGTCCACAATTTATTGTAAAGTTCTTGGTCACCAGTTTTTGGTCCTATCTTTCAGTGATACACTTGGGATCACCATATCTTTTAGGGATGACAGATGGAGAAACAAGAGAAAAGAAACTCTTTGTTTCAAAGTCTCTTATTTTTTGAAGCCCTCATTAGGGGAGGTGGCTTGTGATATTAGCTGACACAAAGAGATACAGTGAGAACTCCATACATGGGACACTATTGCTATTAAATGTTTTTGCTTTGTTTCCCCTCATGAACTGAATTCTGCTCTCATACCACATCCTTCATCTTTTTAAGTAGCAGAAGCCAGATTGTGTTCATATATAGATATATTTTTGCAACTGCACTCAGCTGTTTATTGTTTGCTGAATTCTGGTTCTGTTCGCTGCACATAGACAACAGGGACTCTTTCCTACAGGATGTGGGAATGCACTTTCAATGGCTACACTTCCTCACTTTTCAGAGTGTTTAAATAAGTGAGAGCAACTGTGTGACATTTTAAAGAAATACGAGGTGGAAGGGACCAAACTACTGCCAGCTGGAGGGGGAAATGAGAAAATAATTATAACCTAAATGGTGCAACAGGGAAGCAGTAACTGAGTAAGTCAAAGTACGGAAGACGTTCACCGCAGTGGTGGACAGAGAGTGCCAAAGACGAGAACTGAAAAAAGTTTAGTGAGGAAGATACGGTGTTAAGGTTTTCCAAAATGCCGATTTCTCACAGCTTTAATTACAGGGGGGAACCATGTTAGTGGGAACAGGCTTTCACTCTATGGTACCTGGTTAGGACCTACCAGTGAAGAGGTGCCAAATTAATTATGACACTTAGGAGCTTTGCACAGGTTGTTAGGCATTAAATCCCTTTACGGGTGGCCTGGATGAATCCACATTTTGGTTGCTTGCCAGATTGCTTCTGCTATTATAACAGGTGCTTCTGGAACACCAGCCTGGGCAGAGTCTGGTGTGGGTAAACCTGGGATGGCTGAGCCTGCACCAGTGTAACTGCAAGAATGCCGTCTCCCCTGGTCCCTGCCCTGGCAGGGTGCCGGGCCATCAGGCAACCGTCAGTTTGGTGTGTTCACCACTGTTATCACTGCTGGAGTCCCTCCCAGCCCTGAGCCTGGCACAGGGCCCTCCGGTGCCAGCTGCTTCCTCTCATTCATTGTTGCCACCTCTCCTGCATCTTTGGCTGTGTCATTAACGAGGGTTATGAGAAGATTAGAAATATGGGTGGGTTTCAGGTTGAACCTATGCCACTCTGCTTACCTCTGCGTCTGGCAACCTCTTGTTTCACCTGGACCAAGTGCTGTAACTCAGTGATGGGCATGGACCTCTCCTAGCAGCCCAAGCCAGGTACTGCTTCTCAGGGGGCCATGCACCATCAGTGCTTCTGGGTCTCGGCTCTGAGGAATGCTAAGCCTTACAAATTTCTACCTCTTCCTTAAAGAACACACTGTTACCATCCTTCTGTGCTGGGACCAGTGCAGGAGGGACCCTTGGGATGTAATGATAATTAAACCAGCAATGACACGGGCCACCCTCTTCTGTGCCCAGTGTTGTTCCAGGAATGGAATAGTAAGTATTAGCTAATTTAATCTCACAATGATTGGTATGCATGTAGACCATGATTTTGGAGTCATCTGGCCTTGATATTTAGCCCTGGCTCTGTCACTTGCCAGCTTTATAACCTAAAGTAACTGCTTTTAATCTTTTTAGATCTGTCAAACGAAGCTAGTCACAATGGGTTGTTGTCGTTTAGTGGCCAAGTCATGCCTGTTCTTTGCAACCTCATGGACTGTAGCCCACCAGGCTCCTCTGTCCATGGGATTTTGCGGTTAAGAGTACTGGAGTGGGATGCTATTTCCTTCTCCAGGGTATCTTCCAGACCCAGGGATCAAACCCACATCTCCTGCATTGGCAGGCAAGTTCTTTACTGCTGAGCCACTGAAGCTCCAAGTCAAAATAGTATCTGTCTTATTTAAAACCTGAGGAGCTCAAGTTCAAGAACCTTGAAGCAGGTTTGGGAGACTGAGTGAGTGGTGAAGGCTCTTTCACTTCCTGTGTTTCTTTCTTTTACATCTTCAGTTCTGCATGATCGTACTGCACTTTTGCACTCAGACCTTCCTTGTGCCTCTTTCTCCGTCATGTCTTCACTGTGACTCTCTAACGTTCTCCGTCATGTCTTCACTGTGACTCTCTAACGTTCTGCTGCCTGCTCTCTGTTGTGATATTACCTCTTCTGCTGGTTGGTAAATTGATTTACCAAACTCAAGAGGAGGCACCAGAGAGATATGAAGTCACCAGTAACTGCTACTTACCAACCCCTGAATCTGCCTGGCACACAGTGCCATGTGCGTTTAAAACTCGGTCATCCCAGCAACACTGTGAAGTTGGAACTATTGCTGTTTCCATTTTATCGAGGAGGAGATGAGTATCAAGGAGGCTAAGTGAGTGGAACTGTCAAGATTCTGGTCCAGGGCTGGGTGTAGTGTGGTTTTTGAGATCCTCCCAAGGGTTTCGCTGTGGCTCAGCTGTAATGGAAGCCTGTATGAGGTGCTAGGCATATTTTCTGCAAGGGTCAGACAAAGAAAACTTCCTTGAGGACATGCTCTTAAGTTCTTTCTGTTTCACCTGGAAAAAAGCCCTCATTCTGTGCCTTACATTCTACATAAACAAGCTGGGTGATCTGAACACACTACTCCACTCTCTTTGGGCCTCATTTTACTCATTGGAGAGCTTCCCGGTGGCTCAGATGGTAAAGAATCTGCTTGCAATGCAAGAGACCAGGGTTTGATCCCTGGGTTGGGAAGATCCCCTGGAGAAGGGCTACCCACTTCAGTGTTCTGGCCTGGAGAATTCCATGGACAGAGGAGCCTGGTGGGCTACAGTCCATGGGGTTGCAAAGAGTTGGACACAGACTGAGTGACTTTCAATTTACTGGAAAATGAGAGGAAGAGTGGAGTGGTCTCTAAAGCATTTTTCTAACTTGGAGACTCTATTCCAATGCTGCCTGCTTGTACCTGGACCCTCCATCACTTACCTCTGACTCACCCAGACTTCCTGACACCTGTGGTTGAGGTGGGGGAGGGGGAGGTGGGTTGCTGGCTGTTAATCACTGGCCCTGGGCTGAGTTGTACTCTCCCGGTCCTTGACCCCATCACACCCTGGCTGTGGCAGCCTTGATGACAATGGGACGCAATTCCTGTCACTCTCAGATGCCTCTCTGCTCTTCTCACCACACTGTGACTGCAGCCAGGGGAAAATGTCACATTTGCACTTCACAAGGAGACAAACATTGCTCAGACCTTTTATGTGTTAGATTTTGGAAGCAGGCTGGTAGATTGCCTGCTGAGGGGGATGCTGCAGGCTGAGAGCGGTGTAATGTAGCTAGGAGTGCAGTCTCTGGAGTCCGGTGACAGAGGTGGAAATCTTGGCTTCTTCAATGCCTCAGTGTGTTCTTACTGCTGAAGTTCAGTTTGCTTCTTCTCTGTAAAGTGATAATAGTCACACCTACCCACCCGATGGACTTGTGGCGATCTCATGGATTAAGGTATGTGAAGTGTTTAGAATGCTCTCAAGTTATGTTTATTATTTTCACAGCCCACCTAACAAACACCCTGCTCATCCTTCTTGTCTATTGGAAGTACCCGATTCCAAGAGAGACTGACAAGGACAGTTTCACTTTCCCCAGATCTTCTGGGGAGAGCTTAAGATGGCTATGAAATCCAGCTTTGTACGATAAGACATAAAGGAAATTTGCAGGGGTTTTCCTGAGAACAGGGCTTCCCTTGCGGCTCAGCTGGTAAGAATCCGCCTGCAATTTGGGAGACCTGGGTTCAATCCCTGGGTTGGGAAGATCCCCTGGAGAAGGGAAAGGCTACCCACTCCAGCATTCTGGCCTGGAGAATTTCATAGACTATATAGTCCATGGGGTCACAAAGAGTCAGACACGACTGAGCGACTTTCACTTTCTGAGCACCATTTTCTCTTCATGCAAAATGAGGAATAGGAGTAAGCTCTCTTTCTCCTTATGTCCTTCTTGCTGAGGAACACGCTCACATGCTGGGGGAAAGCTTGCACCTGCAGCAGCGACCCTGTGACCAAGGTGGGAGGTACCTGGACTCTTTGAGGATGGGAAGACAGCAAGATGAAGAGAAGCAATGTTTCTGATGCCACCAGTGAGGTCCCGAGCCAGCCCTGAGACTGCCTACCTGTGGCTAGTCTTAATCTCTAATAGAATCTCTGATCAATAAAACTGAATTATTCATCACTTTTATTTAAGTATGTAGTTCCATGAACACAATGAAAGATCACTAACTGACACACTTGAATCCCAACAGCCTTCTGGGATGAAGGCTCAGGATGATGTATTACCTGACTGCAACCTTACATATCAGAAGCTACATGCAAAGGATTCCAGAAGCATCATTTAGTTGCTTAAAAGCCTGTAATGAGGACCCACCTCATGCAATAGGAGACCAATCAAAGCATATCAGAGTAAAATGTGTCTGAGAGAGCCTCTCTCCCTAATGCTGTGGAGACTCTGGAATTCCGCAGTAAATGTTCCAATGAAAATATTTCCACATGCTCACTCTTGTTAAGAGAAAGACAACAGGTCCAAAATGGAGTCACTTATGCTAAGCCCCATGCCATCAAACTGAGACTTAACTCAGTTACAGTTTAGGACCTCTGAGAAATGGAAGTTTAAACCAGTCAACCAGTAATCATGTGATCAGCACTAGTCAGGTAATTTGTCTCATAGAACCCTGCCATCCCCTAAAAGAAAGTGACCCTGCAATAACCAACCACTTTTTGTTGTTGTTGTTTGGCCTAATAGAACTTCCTTGTTTCTGCTCCCTATTGGCTATAAAAGTCTTTCATTTTGTCAAGCTCCTATCTGCAAGATCGGATGCTGTCTGCTTCAAATTGATTTTTTCTCAAATAAACTCTTAAAATGTTTTAATATGTCTCAGTTTATCTTTTAACACACTCCATGAAGGATACCCAAATGCCTATGGAACCTACCACCTATCTGATTCTGTCGGAGAAGCCATTTTATTTTTCAGCCATTGAAATAAATTGGAATGAAATAATTTTCTAAAGTGTTTGAAGAGTGAACTGGCAGCAAAATACAGTAAACTGTTCATCAGCTTTAAAATTTTATTTCAGGGAAGTTTAGCAAACTGTCCAAAGAATAAAAACCAGCCAAAATTAAGTCTATACAAAAACTGCTTCTGAATTGGTATTAAGGATGCTCGTCTCTCTAAACTTCTAAAGGATTTTTAGGAATTGTCATGCAAAGAAATACCTCAAGATTTCAAGGTGAGATTGACGGGTTACTGAGAGCACAACCAATGACTTGATGGTTTATTGTCTACTCTGAACCCTACAGCTTACCGAGTTCTTTATGGTGTATAATTTACCACTTGTTGTCCTAGCCAAATGTTCATTAAACCCACAATAACCTTCTGGGGGTATGTTGCTTGAGGCTGTTGAAATTTGAGGGGCAGCAAGAAAGCTTGTTTGACTTTGGGAACATCATCCTCATCCTGCTTCCCAAGATGTCACTCTCTCTAAATGGCCAGTATTACCTCCAGGAGGAAGTACCATTCTGGAAGTCAGAAAATCCAGCTATGGGAGTCAGCTCTGAGTTGAACCTGCTGTGTGATATCTGGTGAACTGGTGATGTCTCAGGGCTTCAATTTCCTCATTTATAAAGTCAGAGGTTGAACTCAAAATAATCTTTAAGATTTTTGGGGTTAAGCATATTGTCTCTAACTGATGCTTTTGGAATCACCCTTGGAAACCATGTTGACACCAATTCTTTGGTGTGGATTATTTCAGGTGGTGATATGAAAACACTGACCTTTAGAGTATCTGTAGTGAACAATTAAAGAAGAGAAAAGAAAAAAAGGAAAATACAAAATTTAAATTCTTCACACTTTATATCGAACTTTAAGTTTGATAGACAGGCATGAATCTAATAGTCCAAATATTCTTTTTCTTTTTTTTCACTCCCTCCTTCCACTTTCCCTTCCTTTTTTCATTTAACTTTATTGCTATGCCTATTGGGTGCCAGGCACTATTCTAGGCATGTGTTGAACATCAACACTGAAATGAACATCTTGCTGGTGCTAAGCATAGGAGAAAGAACATGAAAGAGGCATTCTAGCTCTCATGGGTCTATACCTTGGGTGAGGGGGCAGATAATTCATTAAGATACTATAGTGTAATATGATCAGTGTTGTAATGGGGGAGCATTTAGAGTGCTGAGGGAGTAAACGGGAAACACACTTAACCTAGGTGAGACAGGAGGGGGAAGGCTGCCAGAAGAGGCGACTGGGGAGAGAAGAGGAGGAACCGACAGTCTTTGGCAAAAGCAACTGCTCATGGAAAGCCAAGGGGTGAGCAAAGTCATCATCTACTAGGAGGAGGTGAAGAGGCTCCTGGAGCTTAGAAGGAAAGGGTAAGATGTGAGGAGTATGGCTTGAGTCATAAGGAGAGGTGGCTTTATGATGACAAACGTTGCAAGCTTCCCTTTGGATTTCAGACTTTATCCTTAAAAGCAAGGGTAGCCATTAAAGAATATTTTAAAATTCAATTTTATTATAATAATACATGCACATAATATATAAAAACAGTAAAGTCTAAAAGCGTTACTCAAAAACTTTCAGTGCCCTATACCTGAAATGGTACCCCTGCCCTGATACCATCCCAGAGGAAACCACTGTCAATTCTTTTACTTTCAAAATAATGCCTCTTTCTTTTTTTGTTTTTGGACATTATGCTTTCTTATTGCAACAGAGAAGAATTCTAGCTCTCTTATTTCTAATCCGTTTACTCTTCCCAGTATTAAAATGGGGTGGGAGGAGGAATATACCTTTTTGGAGAAGTCTATAGGCAGGTTTTCACACACAACGCAATAGTACGGAATACTGAATGTTTGGATTTAGTCATATCTCAGCTATTCTTTGGAGAAGGCAATGGCACCCCACTCCAGTACTCTTGCCTGGAAAATCCCATGGATGGAGGAGCCTGGTAGGCTGCAGTCCATGGGGTCGCTAAGAGTCAGACACAACTGAGCGACTTCACTTTCACTTTTCACTTTCATGCATTGGAGAAGGAAATGGCGACCCACTCCAGTGTTCTTGCCTGGAGAATCCCAGGGACAGGGGAGCCTGGTGGGCTGCCGTCTACGGGGTTGCACACGACTGAAGTGACTTAGCAGCAGCAGCAGCAGCAGCTATTCTTAAAACAGCTCTCTAAGTTCATTAAGATAATTGGCTAAGTATTTTGGGATAATATATGTGTGCTCAAAATTTCTGTCTACTTAGCTAAGAAGCTGAAATAGTTAGAATCTAGAAGAATTTTACAGAAATTGAAGCAAGGGACTGAGGGAAATACAGATTTCACATCTTTAATGAGAGTTCAATGTTAGGAAAATGTCTCTTTTGATTTTTTGTCTTAAAGAATGTGGAGGATATTAATGCTTCTATACTTTGTGATTTGATTTATGCTCCCACTTTTTATGGCTCTTGTATCTTAAATAATAAATACCCTTAAGATTTCCTGGATTTCTTTGGAGGGGATGATGCTGAAGCTGAAACTCCAGTGCTTTGGCCACCTCATGTGAAGAGTTAACTCATTGGAAAAGACCCTGATGCTGGGAGGGATTGGGGGCAGGAGGAGAAGGGGACGACAGAGGATGAGATGGCTGGATGGCATCACTGACTCAATGGACGTGAGTCTGGGTGAACTCCGGGAGTTTGTGATGGGCAGGGAGGCCTGGTGTGCTGCGATTCATGGGGTCACAAAGAGTTGGACACGACTGAGTGACTGAACTGAACTGAAGATTTCCTCAATATCCTTAGGAAAGAAAATAAAATAAAGGAAACACAAAATGAAGGAAGGATGGAAAGAAGAAAGAAAAGCTAAGTACAGCCATTTATTTATTCACTCATTCATTCAAGATATAGTTGAATCTCTTCTATTTATGTATAATATTCTATCAAAGCCTCTTGATGAAAGTGAAAGAGGAGAGCGAAAAAGTTGGCCTAAAGCTCAACATTCAGAAAACGAAGATCATGGCATCTGGTCCCATCACTTCATGGGAAATAGATGGGGAAACAGTGGAAACAGTGTCAGACTTTATTTTTTTGGGCTCCAAAATCACTGCAGATGGTGACTGCAGCCATGAAATTAAAAGACGCTTACTCCTTGGAAGGAAAGTTATGACCAACCTAGATAGCATATTGAAAAGCAGAGACATTACTTTGCCAACAAAGGTCCGTCTAGTCAAGGCTATGGTTTTTCCTGTGGTCATGTATGGATGTGAGAGTTGGACTGTGAAGAAGGCTGAGAGCCAAAGAATTGATGCTTTTGAACTGTGGTGTTGGAGAAGACTCTTGAGAGTCCCTTGGAATGCAAGGAGATCCAACCAGTCCATTTGGAAGGAGATCAGCCCTGGGATTTCTTTGGAAGGAATGATGCTGAAGCTGAAGCTCCAGTACTTTGGCCACCCCATGAGAAGAGTTGACTCATTGGAAAAAACTCTGATGCTGGGAGGGATTGGGGGCAGGAGGAGAAGGGGATGACAGAGGATGAGATGGCTGGATGGCATCACGGACTCCATGGATGTGAGTTTGAGTGAACTCTGGGAGATAGTGATGAACAAGGAGGCCTGGCGTGCTGCTATTCATGGGGTCGCAAAGAGTTGGACACGACTGAGTGACAACTGAACTGAACAAAGATATATGTGATGTAAAGGCAGAAATAAAGATACAAATGAGAAAGTGGGACAAAGAGAAATAAAACCGGGTGAATAATTGACACCAGGTAATTGACATCAAGTAAGACCAGTACTTGAAATATTAATTTTTGAGTATTTTTAAGCAATAGGTTAAATATTGAGCTTAAGCTTTCCAACAACTAACATCGTAATCTATTTCTAGTGAATCATCAAGGACAAATTATTTATAATATATATATATATGCCTAGGAACTCAGTAAGTTAGCTCATTGTATTAATTCATCAACTGGAAAACAATTGGGTTCAATGAAGGCTTTCCAGAATGATGACTTTTGCCTTTAGCATGGAACATTAAGCTTATAGAGCTATAATTAAAAGCAAGAACCAATATTTTAAAAAATTGGAGTATAATTGCTTTGCAATGTTGTGTTAGTTTCTGCTGTACAAGGAGTCAGCTGTATGTGTACATATATTTGTTTAGGCCAATTTCCACAGGACTGGTAAAAGTCAGTTTTCATTCTAATCCCAAAGGAGGGCAATGCCTCAAACTACCGTAAGAGCACTCATTTCACGTGGTAGCAAGGTTATGCTCAAGATCCTTCAAGCTAGGCTTCAGCAGTATGTGAACTGAGAACTTTCAGATGTACAAACTAGGTATAGAAGAGGCAGAGGAACCAGAGGTTAAATTGCCAACATTCATTGGATCACAGAGAAATCAAGGGAATTCCAGAAAAATATCTATTTTTGTTTCACTGACAAGTTAAAGCCTTTGACTGTATGGATCATAACAAACTGAGGAAAATTCTTAAAGAAATGGGAATACCAGACCACCTTACCTATCTCCTGAGAAACCTGTACTTGAGTCAAGAAGCAACAGTTAGAACCTTACATGGAACAATGGACTGGTTCCAAATAGGGAAAGGAGTATGTCAAGGCTGTATATTGTCACCCTGCTTATTTAACTTCTATGCAGAGTAGATCACGTGAAATGCAGGCCTGGATGAATTACAAGCTGGAATCAAGATTGCTGGGAGAAAATATCAACAGCCTCAGATATGCAGGTGACACCACTCTCATGGCAGAAAGTCAAGAACGAAAGAGCCTCTTGATGAGAGTAAAAGAAGAGAGTGAAAAAGGTGGTTTAGTACTCAAGACACAAAAAATGAAGATCATTGCATCTGGTCCCATCACTTAGTGGCCAACAGATGGAGAAAAAGTAGAAACAGTGACAGAGTTTATTTTCTTGGGCTCCCAGATCACTGCGGATGGAGACTGCAACCACAAAATTAAACGATGCTTGCTTCTTGGAAGGAAAGCTTATGACAAATCTACACAGCATATTAAAAAGCAGAGACACCACTTTGCTGACAAAGATCCATACAGTAAAAGTTATGGTTTTTCTAGTAGTCATGTATAGATGTGAGAATTGGACCATAAAGAAGACTGAGTGCCAAAGAACCAATGCTTTCAAATTGTGGTGCTGGAGAAGATTCTTGAGAGTCCTTTGGAATGCAAGGAGATCAAACCAGTCAATCCTAAAGGAAATCAACCCTGAATATTCATTGGAATTACTGTTGCTGACCTGGAGAAGGAAACAGCAACCTGCTCCAATATTCTTGCCTGGAGAATCCCATGGACAGAGGAGCCTGGCAGGCTACACTCCATGGGGTCGCAAGAGCCAGACACGACTTAGTAACGAAACCACCACCACTGTTGCTGAAGCTGAAACTCCAATATTTCAGCTACCTGATGCAAAGAGCCAACTCATTGGAAAAGACTCTGACACTGGTCAAGATTGAAGGCATAAGGAGAAGCAGGTGGTGGAGACTGAGATGGTTAGATAGTATTATCTACTCAAAGGACATGAATTTGAGCAAACTCAGTGAGGTAGTGAAGGACAGGGAAGCCTTGTGTGCTGCAGTCCATGGGGTAACAAAGAGCCAGACATGACTTAGTGAGTGAACAACAGCAACAAAAAATAAAAGCCATGCTACCTGCATATTAAAAAATAGTTATCTTAATTATTTTAAGTAATCTTCCTTCTTCCTGCCTCCATTTTATCCCTTTTTATTCTACACTGATGTCAAAACCTTGACATAGATTTTACCCCATTGTAACTTTCACTTTCCTCAATTCATCACAAAACTATTCTTACTGATACTCACTTCAGCCATGACATTAAAGTCATTTTATGGGCATCAATAGCCTGGAAATAGTTTGAGTTTATTCAGTTTATCCAAGAGTTGATTCATTTTCACAGAATTAAAAGTTAAAAATTGAAGTAAGATCAATACATGCTGCAAAAATCTCATGTTGCTTCTAATACATTTATTCACCAGGTAGTAAAAAATATAACCATATCCCTGTCTAAAGGCACTTCATTTATGACACTGTCCAGCAAAGATCTGATTTCAGTTTATGGAAACTGACACACTGCTTTATGAAGTATTACTTAGTGCATTAACAGTTCATAATTTGGGAACAGCGTACAGCTTTCACTTAATACACAAGAGAGAGTAATTTCTGAAATCCCTCCCACGTGCCCAGGTAGAGTGCAAGGACCACAGAAAAAACTGCGAGACTCAAGGAACTCAGAGTCTGGTGGGGAAGGGAGATAAGCCAGCAAACAGGTATGATGCAATATGATGGTATTAATATAGGTATTGTATAATAGGTGTTATATAAGGCATCTAAATTGGATTGGGAGTTGGGGAGGTCAGGGAAGGCTTTGCTTAAAAATTTAGGAGGTCTTTAGACTAACAGAGAAAGCTCACATCATGGAACTGAGGAAATTACTTAAATTGGGCTTCATTTATTTCCCTGAAACACCAGGTCTGAAGGGAACCATGAGGCTATTTAAAGTTTCCCTCTTAGATTTCAGGCAGGACTGTAGTTATACCCTTCCAGAAACATGAGAATCAAACTTACAGAAATAATAATTTCTTTTAAAAAATTGTGGTTAAAGTGCACCTAAAATGCACCTAGTGATTTTTAGCACATGGACAATACTGTACAACCATCACAACTATCTAGTTCCAAAACCTTTTCATCAGCTCAAAAGGAAATGCAATACCCATTAAATAGTCACACTCCCATTTTCCTTTCCCTCTAGACACTGGCAACCTTTAAAATGCTTTCTGTAGTCTATGGATTTGCCAATTCTGGATATTTCTTATGATATGTAATATTTGATGAAATGACAGGAATGATATTTCATATGATATGAATATTTCATATTTCATGAAATATGTGACTTCTTGTGTGTGATTTCTTTCACTTAGCAAAATAATTTCAAAGTTCATCCATATGGTATCATGTATCAGCATATGGTATATTTATTTCTTTTGTGGTTGATGATATTCCATTTTATGGATATACCACATTTTACTGATCCATTCATTAGTTGATGGACGTCTGGATCAACTTTTTAGCTATTGTGAATAGTGCTGCTACGAACATGTGTGTAAGTTTTTCTATGAACACCTGTTTCCAGTTCTTATGAGTTTAGAATGAGAAATGAAATTGCTGGGCCACAAGGTAATTTTATGCTTAGCTTTGATAGAACCACAAACTACTTGCCACAGCAGCTACAACATTTTACTGAGTTTACTGTTAATGAGAAAGCATTTCTTTCAAGGCAATCATGTGCTTTGTTAATTTTTTCTCTCTTGACCTTAAAAGATCACTTGGAGGATTAATAATTTTTGTGAAACTATTAAAGGCCTTCTGAAAGCAGCCTTTATATATTTAAATTAGAGGTATTATGTATTCAGGCATTCATTACAGTGTCGTGTACAAGAAGTTTGATAGTTCAATAAATTTATATGAAATTCAATCTCTATAGGTGTGAGCTTTTATAATCTTAGAAAACCTGAAGCTGAAAGGAGACAAACTGAGTTGAATTAGTTTGCCACCATCTGACCTGTTTTTCCTAATGAGCTATTGGGGGCACAAAAAAGTGCAATTCTTTTAAAGTATGGGCATGCTGACTGCAGTTGTTAAATCCATTAATTAATCTATCTTTATTCAGGACATTCTAATGAACTGAAATCCAAGATTGCTTTAATCCAAAGTAGAAACTCAAGCATGGATGAACCAATGGCATTTGCACTGTTCCAGCCAACTTTCATAATGGTCTCTGAGAGATAACCAGGTAAAAAACAAATCTGAGCTATTTTTGGCTCCAGACTGTTTTGAAAACTCTATTGAAAACAGGAGGCAATTACATATTTGTCTGAGCTCCTATTATATACTTGGCTCACATTTGTGCTTTAGGAAAGATCGTCAACTTAAAGTATTTATGCAGACCACTCCCCACAGCATCTGGATTCCTGGATGTCAGACTTTCTGAGAAAAACCTGTATCCTAGGCTTGAATCAATCCAAGACTGGCTATAGTGGATCAAGAAGCTCACACAGCAGGCCCCAAAGCAAAAACAAGACATCAAGAGCCCTGTCTAAATTTTGCTTTATCATTTAAAAATGCCTGATGCTGTGTAAAATCTCTCCATAACCTGCTCTTCATAACCTACTCAAGCACCTTGTTGGGAAGGTGGTATATTCACATGTGAAAATGAAAGTTGCTCAGTCGTGTCCTACTCTTTGGGGCCCCATGGACTATACAGTGATGGAATCCTCTAGGCAAGAATACTGGAGTGGGTTGTCATTTCCTCTTCCAGGGGATCTTCCTGACCCAGGGGTTGAACCCGTGTCTCCTGCATCTCCTGCACTGGCAGGCAGATTCTTTACCACTAGTGCCACCATTGGTGTATAATATTATGTTAATGTCAGGTGTACTACTTCAGTTCAGTCGCTCAGTCGTGTCCGACTCTAAATGCTCACCACGGTAAGTCTGGTAACCATCTATCCCCATACAAAGTTATTATAATATTATTGACAATAATCCTTATGCTGTATATTATACTGCTGTGACTTATTTATTTTATAAATGAAGGTCTGTACCTCTTAATCCCCTTCACCTGTTTTGCCCCGAACCTCCTCCTCTGTTCTCTATGAGCTCTGTTTTTGTTGTGTTTTCTAGATTCCACATGTATGTGAGATCATATGGTATCATCTTTCTCTGATTTGTTTCACTTTAGCTTAATACCCTCTAGATCCATCTGTGTTGTCACATATGGCAATATTTCATTCTTTTTTTAATGGTTGAGTAATATTCCATTGTGTGGAATATATATGTATATACATATGTGAGTATATATATGTGCTGTCTGTGCTCAGACGTGTCTGACTCTTTGCAACCTCATGGCTGTAGCCAGCCAGGATCCTCTGTCCATGGGGATTCTCCAGGCAAGAATACTGGAGCAGGTGGCCATGCACTCCTCCAGGGGATCTTCCCAACCCAGGGATCAAACTCAGGTCTTCCGCATTGCAGGCGGAACTGCAACGGGCATGGAAACTCACTCCAGTATTCTTGCTTGCAGAATCTCCATGGACAGAGGAGCCTGGTGGGCTACTGTGTCTCCCTGAACCTTTCATCTATTGATGGACACTTAGGTTGCTTCCATATCTTGGTGATTATAAACAATGCTGCTATGAACACAGGGGTGCATATAACTTCTCAAATTAGTATTTTTGTTTTATTTAGGTAAATACTCAGAAGTGGAATTGCTGGATCATATATAAGCTCTATATAAATTTTTTTTGAGGAATTTCTACACTGTTTTCCAAAAAGTGGCTGTGTTAATTTACAATCTTATCAACAGTTAATGAGAGTTTCCTTTTCCTCACATCCCCTACCAACATTTTTTATTTGTTGTCTGTTTAATAGTAGCCATTCTGATAGGTGTGAGGTGGTATCTTATTATGCTTTTGATTTGCATTTCTCTGATCAATGCAAAGAAATAGAGGCAAACAAGAGAATGGGAAAGACTAGAGATCTCTTCAAGAAAATTAGAGATACCAAGGGAACATTTCATGCAAAGATGGGCTCGATAAAGGACAGAAGTGGTATGGACCTAACAGAAGCAGAAGATATTAAGAAGAGGTGGCAAGAATACACAGAAGAACTGTACAAAAAAGATCTTCATGACCCAGATAATCACGATGGTGTGATCACTCACCTAGAGCCAGACGTCCTGGAATGTGAAGTCAAGTGGGCTTGAGGAAGCATTGCTATGAACAAAGCTAGTGGAGGTGATGGAATACCAGTTGAGCTATTTCAAATCCTGAAAGATGATGCTGTGAAAGTGCTGCAATCCATATGCCAGCAAATTTGGAAAACTCAGCAGTGGCCACAGGACTGGAAAAGGTCAGTTTTCATTCCAATCCCAAAGAAAGGCAATGCCAAAAATTCTCATACTACTGCACAATTGCACTCATCTCACATACTAGTAAAGTAATGCTCAAAATTCTCCAAGCCAGGCTTCAGCAATACGTGAACCGTGAACTCCCTGATGTTCAAGCTGGTTTTAGACAAGGCAGAGGAACCAGAGATCAAATTGCCAACACCCGCTGGATCATGGAAAAAGCAAAAGAGTTCCAGAAACACATCTATTTCTGCTTTCTTGACTATGCCAAAGCCTTTGACTGTGTGGATCACAAGAAACTGTAGAAAATTCTGAAAGAGATGGGAATACCAGACCACCTGACCTGCCTCTTGAGAAATCTGTATGCAGATTAGGAAGCAACAATTAGAAGTGGACATGGAACAACAGACTGGTTCCAAATAGGAAAAGGAGTATGTCAAGGCTGTATATTGTCACCCTGCTTATTTAATTTCTATGCAGGGTATATCAAGAGAAACGCTGGGCTGGAAGAAGCACAAGCTGGAATCAAGATTGCCAGGAGAAATATCAATAACCTCAGATATGCAGATGACACCACCCTTATGGGAGAAAGTGAAGAGGACCTAAAAAGCCTCTTGATAAAAGTGAAAGAGGAGAGTAAAAAAGTTGGCTTGAAGCTCAATATTCAGAAAACTAAGATCATGGCATCTGGTCCCATCACTTCTTGGGAAATAGATGGGGAAACAGTGGAAACAGTGCCAGACTTTATTTTGGGGGGCTCCAAAATCACTGCAGATGGTGATTGCAGCCATGAAATTAAAAGATGCTTACTCCTTGGAAGGAAAGTTATGACCAACCTAGATAGCATATTCAAAAGCAGAGACATTACTTTGCCAACTAAGGTCTGTCTAGTCAAGGCTATGGTTTTTCCTGTGGTCATGTATGGATGTGAAGGTTGGACTGTGAAGAAAGCTGAGTGCTGAAGAATTGATGCTTTTGAACTGTGGTGTTGGAGAAGACTCTTGAGAGTCCCTTGGACTGCAAGGAGATTCAACCAGTCCATTCTGAAGGAGATCAGTCCTGGGTGTTCTTTGCAAGGACTGATGCTAAAGCTGAAACTCCAATATTCTGGCCACCTCATGGGAACAGTTGACTCATTGGAAAAGACTCTGATGCTGGGAGGGATTGGGGGCAGGAGGAGAAGGGGACGACCGAGGATGAGATGGCTGGATGGCCTCACGGACTCGATGGACGTGAGTCTGAGTGAACTCCGGGAGTTGGTGATGGGCAGGGAGGCCTGGCGAGCTGCAATTCATGGGGTTGCAAAGAGTTGGACACGACTGAGTGACTGAACTGAACTGAACTGAACTGATGATTAGCAGTGTTGAGCATTTTTACATGAGACTGCCATCTTTATGTCTTCTTGGAAAATGATCTATTCAGGTCCTTTGCTCATTTTTTAATCAGGCTTTTAAAAATATTGGGTTGTATGAGTTTTTAAAAAATATTTTGGATATTATTCTCTTATGTATTTAGCAAATATCTTCTCCCCTTCAGTAGGTTGATCTTTCATTTGTTGATAGTTTCCTTCACTGTGCAAAAGCTTTTTACTGTAATGTAGTCCCATTTATTTATTTTTGCTTTTGTTTCCCTTGCCTGAGGAGACAGGTCCAAATATATAATTAAGATCTATGTCAAAGGGAGTACTCTCTATGCTTTCTTCTAGGAGTCTTATAGTTTCAGGTCTTACATTCAAGTCTTTAATCCATTTTGAGTTTATTTTTGTGTATGGTGTGAGAAAATAGTCCAGTCTGATTCTTTTACATGTAGTCATCCAGTAGTCTCAGCATCACTAATTGAAGAGACTGGTCTTTTCTCCATTGTATATTTTTTGCCTCGTTTGTCATAGATTAACTGAACATGAACCCTGGGTTTATTTCTGAGCTATCTATTCTCTTACATTGATCTATATATCTGTTTTTGGTGCTTGTATCATATTGTTTTGATTACTGTAGACTTGCAGTAGTTTGAAATTAGGGTGTGTGATACTTCCAGTTTTGTTCTTCTTTCTTGAAATTGCTTTGGCTATTCAGAGTCTTTAATGTCTCCATACATATTTTACAATTATTTATTTTAGTTGTGAAATACTAATTCTTCCAACCCGTGAGTCTGGGATACTTTCCATATGTTTGTGTCATCTTCAATTTCTTTCATTCCTACAGTTTTCAGAGAACAAGTCTTCCACCTCTTTGGCTAGATTTATTCCCATGTATTTCATTCTTTTCATGAATTTTAAATGGAATTGTTTTCTTAATTTTTATTTCTTAGTTTGTTGTTAGTGTATAAAAACACAATAGATATGTCTATTAATATTGTAACCATAACTGTACTGAATTTATATATTAGTTCTAACAGTTTTTTGACAGTCTTAAGGATTTGCTATATATAATATCATATTCTCTGCAAACTGTGAGGGTTTTACTTCTTCTACAGTTTGGAATCCTTTTATTTCTTTTTCTTTTCTGGTGTGGCTGGGACTTTCAATACATAATGTGGCAACAGTGGACATCCTCGCCTTGTTCTTAAGAAAATGCTTTCCGCTTTTATGTTGAGCACGATGTTAACTGTGAGTTTATCATATGTGGTCTTTACTATGTTGATGTATTTTCTCTCTTTGGGCCTCCCAGGTGCCTCAGCAGTGAAGGAACTGCCTGCCAGCGCTGGAAACGTGGGTTTGATCTCTGGGTTGGGAAGATCCCCTGGAGAAGGAAATGGCAACCCACTCCAGTATTCTTCCCTAGGAAATACCACGGAGAGAGGAGCCTGGGGGCGACAGTCCATGGGGTCACAAACTACTCAGATAAGACTTAGCGAGTATACAATGACAACAATTTCCCCTCTACACCGTTTTTTGAGAGGTTTTTTTTTTTTAATCATGAATGTTGAATTTCGTCAAAAGCTTTTTCTGTATCTATTGAGATGATCATATGATTTTTATTCTTCAATACGTTAAAGCTGTCTATCATCACATTGATTAACTTCTGGCTATTGAACCATCTTTGCATCTTGGGATAAACTCCACTTTATGAAAGTATCAAAGAATTGTTGAACTCAAGTTTGTTAATATTTTGTTGAGGATTTTTACATCTATATTCATCAGTGATATTGGCTTGTAATTTCACTTTTTTTGTGGAGTCTTTGGTTTTGATATCAGGGTGATGCTGGCCTTGTAGAATGAGTTTGGAAGTGTTCCTCCCTCTGCCATTTTCTGGAATAGTTTGAGGAGCATAGATATTAACTCTTTTTAATATGTTTTGTAGAATTTACCTGTGAAGCAATTGGATTCTGGACTTTTGTTTGTCAGGAGTTTTTTTTTTTTTTACCAACTCAATTTAATTAGTAGTAATTGGTCTATTTCTATTTTCTATTTATTCTTCTATTGTGCATTTCTGGAATTTATCCAATACTTCTAGATTGTCCATTTATACTGCTATATAATTGTTCACAAATATCTCCTATATGGTGTTGGCTGTAACTTTTCTTTCACTTCTGATTTTTCTGTTGATTTGGGCTCTTGCTGTTTTTTTTTTTTATGAGCCTGATTAAAGTGTTATTGATTTTGTTTCTCTCTCCGAAGAGTCAGTTCTTTTTTTCATTGATCTTTTTTATTGTTTTTTGTCTCTATTTATTTTATTGTCTCTCTTTACTCTGTTTTTGTTTCTTTCCTTCTATTCACTTTGTGTTTTGGTTCTTCCTATTTCTCTAGTTCTTTTAGGTGGAGAGTTAGACTCTTATTTGGGGTTGTTATTGTTTCCTGAGGTGGTCCTGCGTTGCTATAATCTCCCCCTCTTGCTTCCCGAGGTGGTCGTGCGTTGCTATAATCTCCCCCTCTTGTTTCCCGAGGTGGTCGTGCATTGCTATAATCTCCCCCTCTTGTTTCCCGAGGTTGTTGTGCGTTGCTATAATCTCCCCCTTAGAACTGCTCTTGCTGCATCCTATAGAGTTTGGATCGTTGTGTTTCCATTTTCATTTGTTTTCATGTATTTTTAAATTTCCTCTCCTATTTCTCCCACAACCCACTAGTTGTTTACCAGCATATTGTTTAGACCCCACATATGTCTTTGCAGGTTTTTCTTATAGTTTACTTTTTGTCATATTGTTGTGATCATAAGAGATGCTTGCTCAATTATAAAAAAATTACCAGGTAAATAAGAGAGGAGAGGGTGTTGTTACTAAAATACGGATAAAGAAGATGTGGTACTTATATACAATGGAATATTACTCAGCCATAAAGAAGACTGAAACAATACCATTTGCAGCAACATGCATGGACCTAGAGATTATACTAAATAAAGTAAGGCAGACAGAAAAGAGAAATAACATATGATAGTGCTTATACATGGAATCTAACAAAATGATTCAAACAAACTTACAAAACAGAAACAAAGTCACAGATGTAGAAAGCAAACTTATGGTTATCACCGGGTAAAGAGAGGGAAGGGATAAATTGGGAGATTGGGATTGACATATATGCATTATTGTGTATAAAAGAAATAACTAATAAAGACCTACTGGTATAGCACAAGGAACTCAATACTCTCTAATGGCCTATATGAGAAAAGAATCGAAAAGGGTGAATATATGTATAACTAATTCACACAGGAAACTAATGCAACATTTTAAATCAACTATACTCCCAATAAACATTTTAAAAATTAAAAAATAATTTTACCAGAGGAGAGGGTGTTAACACTCAAGTACAAAATGATGACAATAAAAGCCGATTGCTGCCATGAAGGTAATGACACTAAGTTCCAAAAACACTTTACTGCTAGCTTCCCATCTTCTAAACGTGTGTCTAAATACAAGAACCAGACTTGAATAACGTAAGTCTCTGACTCATTCACCAAAGGGAGCTTTGGGGCAATTTTCAGTAATCTATCCTCATCCCTTGAATGTTTCTGGCTGTTCAACTGCTTCTTTTAAACTTTGAAAAATAATAAACAGCTATATTTTGTCATTCTCACAAGAAAAAAGTAAGGATGTGCATTTTATAAAGGACTAAGACAGTGTTGTGACTCAAACAAATATCCCTCAGGATTGAGGAATCAACTTTTAGAAGTGTAAAGTGAAAACATTTTTCAGTTCAGTTCAGTTCAGTTGCTTAGTCATGTCCGACTCTTTGTGACCCCATGAATTGCAGCATGCCAGGCCTGCCTGTCCATCACCATCTCCCGGAGTTCACTCAGACTCACGTCCATCGAGTCAGTGATGTCATCCAGCCATCTCATCCTTGGTCGTCCCCTTATCCTCCTGCCCTCAATCCCTCCCAGCATCAGAGTCTTTTCCAATGAGTCAACTCTTCCCATGAGCTGGCCAAAGTACTGGAGTTTCAGCTTTAGCATCATTCCTTCCAAAGAAATCCCAGGGCTGATCTCCTTCAGAATGGACTGGTTGAATCTCCTTGCAGTCCAAGGGACTCTCAAGGATTTCTCTATCTAAAGTGGTAGGCTAAATTTAAAAATATTAAAAACATGTAATCCTGGTGAGTCCAACTTAGCTTGTGTTAAAAAGCAGATGGAAGAGAAGAGAGTTGGTAATGGAAAGTTTGCAAAAAAAATTGAAGAACCAGCTTATCTTTTCTATATGGCTTTAAAATTGTCTAGGGAATTATTTTGCCTCAGATGGTAAAGAATACCTCTGTAATGCGGAAGACCTGGGTTCAATTCTTGGGTTGGAAAGATCCCCTGGAGGAGGGCATGGCAACCTACTCCAGTATTCTTGCCTGGAGAATCCCTTTGGATAGAGGAGCCTGGTGGGCTAGAGTTCATGGGGTCACAAAGAGTTGGACACAACTGAGTGACTAAGTACACAGGAAATTATTTTAATTTGAATGGTCTATATCTAATTGAAGCATGTTGTTCAGTCATACATTTTTCCATGTTGTCTTGGAAATTGTCCACTCAGGACATTGATAGTTAACAAGGATTGATGTGTTCTGATTTCTACATTGATCAAGCTACATTTCACCTCTAGAACTTTGAAACCACCAAGTTCAACTGGATTTTCTAATCTTCAAAGTGTAATGGTTTGTCTTTCATAGTTCACAGAGGTAATTAGCGTGTACCTGAGTAAACCAAGTCCATACATGAAGATGATTCATACTGATTAAGATATACTGTAGTTTCCTCACGGTAGCATATATGTTTATAAAGTATAACCAGCTACAGTTGGAGGTGGTAGTTCTTTCTAAATGATGAGATATAACTTACAGTTGTACTTTTTAGGTCAGTAAAGGAACATATTGTGTGACACGCCCAGTAATTTTAGGGCAGGCTGGCTGAAGTTTGGAGAGTCAAAGTCTTCAACCTTCAGTGTCATAAACTCTCTGAAGGTAATGCGGGTCTTCTGGGATCTTTTATCTCCTGGAAGAAGAGGCACTATACTATCATAAGAAAGGCCTGTGCCTTGATATCACAGACCAAAAAAGGGTGGGGATAGTTTCCCAATACTAATTCTGTGATGTCAGCCAAATCACTTAATATGAAAACTGTTTTCTCCTTTATAAGATGAGAGTAATGATACTTTCCTGAAAAAAGCTTTGAAACCCCCTGGTTTATTCAAATACATACTAACTACCCTTGTGAATTCTGAAGGATGACATATTATACTTATAAGATCTGAGAATTCATTTCAACTCCTATTAGCACACAGGAGAGGTAACTGTATTAATCAGCTGTGCTGCAATAACAAATAACCACCACGTTTTAGTGGATTAGGACAACAAAAATTTATTCTTGCCCATGTTCCTTGTCAATAGCTACAGGTCAGATGGAGCAGCATGTATGTGAGACCTGTTTTATTCGTGGCCGAGGGGGAGGGAGAAAGAGAATTAGAGTAAGTACATTATACTTCTATATGCTCTTGTGGGAACAAACAAACTGCCAAAGTAAGTTATATGACAAAGCTTGCCATTAATGAAGAAGTGAAGTACACTTCTCCCTCAAAGCCATTGCAAGTCTCATGGCAATGAATAAATATATTTTCATCTCTTATAGGAAGTGAGAGGGAACTGTTGGGAATAATGATACATCTAGTAGCTCAGACAGTAAAGAATCCGCCTGTAATGCAGGAGACCTGGGCTCAATTCCTGAGTGGGGAAGATCCCCTGGTGCATGGCAACCCACTCCAGCATTCTTGCCTGGACAATCCCATGGACAGAGGAGCCTGGAGGGTCACAAAGAGTTAGATATGACTGAATACACATATATTACATTATTACCACAATAACTATTGCTATTACTAGAGAGGGTGCACTGGATGGTGGGTAAGAACATAGACTCTGAACTTGGGTTTTTATCCTACCTCTAGAGTTACTTGCTATAGGAATTTGGGCAAATTACCTTTCTATGCTTGTTTGCTCATCAGGAAAATTTGGATAATAACAACATTTATCCCCTCCCACAGGATGATTAAGAAACTGATATAAGATTTATGTATGTATAAATACATAAAAATGTATTATACTTAGAATGAAAACTGACATGCACAGTAAGTAACATGTATTAGCTATTATTATCACTGGCTATATTGAGGGGATCAGTTTAGTTCAGTTCAGTCGCTCAGTCGTGTCTGACTCTTTGCAACCCCATGAATCACAGCACGCCAGGCCTCCCTGTCTATTACCAACTCCCAGAGTTCACTCAGACTCACGTCCATCGAGTCAGTGATGCCATCCAGCCATCTCATCCTCTGTCGTCCCCTTCTCCTCCTGCCCCCAATCCCTCCCAGCATCAGAGTCTTTTCCAATGAGTCAACTCTTTGCATGAAGTGGCCAAAGTACTGGAGTTTCAGCTTTAGCATCATTCCTTCCAAAGAAATCCCAGGGTTGATCTCCTTCAGAATGGGTTGGTTGGATCACCTTGCAGTCCAAGGGACTCTCAAGAGTCTTCTCCAACACAATAGTAAATTTAAATAGGCATTTCTTATAGAATAAACAAGTCAATTAAAGTAGCTATGATAGGAAAATAGTATATAAATTTCCCACATCTCTTAAAGTGACCTTCTCTACACAATTCAACTGGTTCATATCATTGATTCTTTACCACTTTCTTTTCATTTTTGGTCAACAGTCTTTGAAGATATCCTGGCAGAAAAAGTAAGAAGGAAGATTTGATGGCTAACATGGCATCAGCTACTAATTTTGTTTCCTCTTTTTGAGACCATTTGATGATCTTCCCATTTTCAATAACTTTTAGGAAAAGTAATTTTTTTAGGGGCAGAGAGAAACTTTTTCTCCATATTTTCAAAGAATAAAATACAGAAAGATGTTAAAAAACTAGAATGAAAACTACCATATAACCCAGCAATCTGACTGCTGGGCATACACCCTGAGAAAATAATAATTGAAAAAGACACATGTATCCCAGTGTTCATTGCAGCACTATTTACAATAGCCAGCACATGGAAGCAACCTAGATGTCCACTGACAAATGAATGGATAAAGAAGATGTGGTATGCATATACAATGGAATATTACTCATCCATAAAGAGGAATGAATTTGAGTCAGTTCTACTGAGGTAGATTAACCTAGAGTCTGTTATACAGAGTGAAGTAAGTCAGAAAGAGAAAAACAAATGTCGTATGCTAATGCATACATACGGAGTCTTGAAAATGGTACTGATGGACCTATTTTCAGGGCAGGAACAGAGAGTCAGATATATAGAAAAGACTTATGGACACAGCAGGGGCAGGAAAGGGTGGGATGGATTGAGAGAGTAGCACTAGAATATATACATTATCATATGTAAAATAGAGAGCTAATGGAAAGTTGCTGTATAATACAGGGAGCTCTGCTTGGTGCTCTGTGACTACTTAGAGGGTTGGGATGGGGTGAGAGGTGAGAGGAAGGTTCAAGACAGAGGGAACATATGTATGATATGTGGCTGATTCATGTTAATGTATGGCAGAAACCAACACAGTATTTTAACGCAATTATCCTCCAGTGAAAAATAAATAAATTAAAAAAAAATTAATTAATTAAAAAATACACAAAGATGTTGGTTTCTGATAATGAACATGAGGTGCTTCTCTCTCGCCATGAGCTTGTTTCCTTAGACAATGAGCGCTGCGTCTTTCCACTATTTTAGTACTCTATTTTGAGAAATAATCAAACAGGTAATTTCCCAAATAACAGTGCAACAGTAGTAAAGCGTCACCATCTTTCCTCACTATCATAATGATGGAAAGTCTATAGAGCAAAATGTGTCTGATTAATTTCCTCCATCTATATAACAGAATCTGCTTGAAAATTTAACCTTAATTTCCTTTAAATAGTCCCTGCAAAATTTACTAGGTAAGGAGAGATATCTATAAAGTGATATATACATATATGTATAAATGAATGTTTCAACTAAAACAATAATGGTCTTTTGTATTATAAAATGAACAAACTAGAAAAAACTAGATCAAATCCCATAATTGCTCATTTTAGATACTACCAGCTCTGGGTGATAGTGAAGGACAGGGAGGTCTGGCCCACTGCAGTCCTTGGTGTGCAGAGGCAGACATGACTTAGTGACTGAATAATAACAGATACTACAAAAGCACAAGAAAAGAACCAGTTACACAATTACATTACTTCAAAAGTTTTTCTTTTCATCTTCCAATGAATCACGTCTAATTGCACATTTACATTTTTTAAAATTCTTACTATTTATTTAATGAATTTATTTGGCTGTGCCAGGTCTTAGTTGTAGCATATGAGATCTTAGTTCCCTGACTAAGGATAGAACCCAGGTCCCCTGCATTGGGAGCATGGGGCCTTAGCCACTGGACCACCAGGAAAGTCCCTACACCTTATCTTCTAATCATTAACATTCTTCCTATTCCTGGCATGGGATTCAGGCATCTGGGAACAATTTACAAACTTGCTGAAAACATCGTCCAGACACTGGGATTGAAATAGAATTTGGGACCTGGTCTCCCCACAAACAAATGAAATAAAAGTCTGTGAACTCTTGTGGAATTGAGGCAGAGAAGTGAGTCAACGGGTGAGTGACTTCACTCATGGGGGAATACATGACGGCTGTTTTTGAGCTGGGTTAAGATGGTTAGGACTATGAGGAAGAGGAATAGAAGACAACTATGTGCTTTTGGACTGCAAGGAGATCCAACCAGTCCATTCTAAAGGAGATCAGGCCTGGGTGTTCTCTGGAAGGACTGATGCTAAAGCTGAAACTCCAGTACTTTGGCCACCTCATGCAAAGAGTTGACTCATTGGAAAAGACTCTGATGCTGAGAGGGATTGGGGGCAGGAGGAGAAGGGGACGACAGAGGATGAGATGGCTGGATGGCATCACTGACTCAATGGACGTGAGTTTGAGTGAACTCCGGGAGATGGTGATGGACAGGGAGGCCTGGCATGCTGCGATTCATGCAGTCGCAAAGAGTCGGACACAACTGAGCGACTGAACTGAACTGAACTGAACTCATGCACTCTTTCTTCAGTGTATGTTTCTCACCTTCAGCAGACCTGAGCTCACAGGAAGAGAAGCCTTAACTTTTCATGGAGTCTGAGTTTTAATTATTATGCTGCATATATGAATTAGTGAACTGACAAAATATTTTGGGGGACTAAAGTGACCAGTGGTCTTCCTTGGTGGCTCAGATGGTAAAGAATCTGCAAAGCAAGAGACCCAGGTTCAATCCCTGCATCGGAAAGATCTGCTGGAGAAGAGAATAGCTATCCACTCCAGTATTATTGCCTGGAGAATCCCGTGGACAGAGGAACCTGGTAGGCTACAATCCATGGGGTTGCAAAGAGTCGGACATGACTGAATGACTGTTTGTTTGTTTGTTTTCCTAAAGTCACCAGTAGACTTTTTAGAATTTGAGAGTGACCAGAAAAACCATAGGATTGACCTGAAATTTCATCCAAATTGTCAGAGGAAAACTGCCTCCTGGAGCTGATATGCAGATACTGATCTACTAAAAACAATGTCTTGTTTTCTGTTTATGCCTGTTCAGAAACCATTAATTGTTCACAGGTTTCCAACCCTCTTGTTTTCCTTATTAATAATAAGCCCCCTCATTTTCATCTGGTCATATGGACGCCCTCTAGTGACTACATTACAAAGCTTTCATTGCAGTTAAGTGTGGCCATGTGACTAAATTCAGACCAATGAGGTGTGAGTGGAAGTGCTATATGTACCTTCTGGGTCCCTTTCTGTTTTTTTTTTTTTTTTAAGGTGCTTTATCTAGACCTTCTTTTCCTTATGGAAAGAGGCAACTAGTGGAACAATCTGGATATCAGGGCTAATCAAGCAGCATTAAATTACTTAGTTCTGGGAAAATACGCAGAGGAAAAATAAGTTGTATTAATTTAAAACACTATATCTTGGTATCTTTGCTATAAATCTTCACCTGGGTTTTACCCAGTATGAAAATTAGTATCTGAAACTATATTGTAGCTGTAATGAAAACCTCAAATATATGGCCTTAGTGTCAGAAGCAAGATGACCAAGAAACTTATTAAGGCTGGAAGGCTTATGACTTTTCTGAAATACTTTGAGAATGTTTTTGGTAAAACTGTTAAATGTACTGACTTGAAAGAAAGAGCACTTAACTTTAGAGAAGTGGTTAGAAGAAGGTAGACTATCAGATATGTTGACTGTTTCATGTTGATTTTACGAAGATTTCAGAAGAAAGAAATGAGATTGGATGATTATTGGCCACTTTGTAAATGAAGATGGAAGAGAGTTCACTTCAGTTCAGTTCAGTTCAGTCGTTCAGTCATGTCTGACTCTTTGAGACCCCATGAACCGCAGCACACCAGGCCTCCCTGTCCATCACCAACTCCCAGAGTCTACCCAAACCCATGTCCATAGAGTTGGTGATGCCATCAAACCATCTCATTTTCTGTCGTCCCCTTCTCCTCCTGCCCTCAATCCCTCCCAGCATCAGGGTCTTTTCAAATGAGTCAGCTCTTCTCATCAGGTGGCCAAAGTATTGGAGTTTCAGCTTCAACATCAGTCCTTCCAATGAACACCCAGAACTGATCTCCTTTAGGATGGGCTGGTTGGATCTCCTTGCAGTCCAAGGGACTCTCAAGAGTCTTCTCCAATACCACAGTTCAAAAGCATCAATTCTTCAGCACTCAGCTTTCTTTATAGCCCAACTCTCACACCCACACATAACCACCCTAAGAACCATAGCCTCGACTAGACGGACCTTTGTTGGCAAAGTAATGTCTCTGCTTTTTAATATGCTGTCTAGGTTGGTCATAACTTTCCTTCCAAGGAGTAAGCGTCTTTTAATTTCATGGCTGCAATCACCATCTGCAGTGATTTTGGAGCCCAGAAAAATAAAGTCAGCCACTGTTTCCACTGTTTCCCTATCTATTTGCTATAAAGTGATGGGACCAGATGCCATGATCTTAGTTTTCTGAATGTGAGTATAACTATACTAATGGAGGTTTTTTTCCGGCTTTTGGTGAAAAGTGAAAGTGTTAGTCGCTTTGTCGTGTCCGACTCTCTGCAATCCCATGGTCTGTAGTCTGCCAAGTTCCTCTGTCCGTGGAATTTTCCATGCAAGAATAGTGGAATGAGTAGCCTTTCCCTTCTCCAGGGAATATTCCTGACCAAGGGATCAAACCCGGATTTCCTGTATTGCAAGTGGATTCTTTACCAGGGAAGTTCCCTGCTTTATGTCTATAGACTAAATCTCAGGTCTAGAAATTTGGGTCCTGCAAGGTTGGAATGTCCATTTTATCTATACCTGAAATAGCAGGAGGTAGATTCATTCATAGCCTTTCTCAAGGGAGTTCCATAAGACAGTTCAGCTATCAGGAGGTAATTATGGCCTTCTGAGCCAGGCATCAAGTTAGTTCTTGTTGAAATAGGGAGAGCTGAGCTAGCCGCTAATAAAGAAGGAGCAGAAGCTGGCACTGGTCTAAGACTTTATTGTATATTCTCATATTTTATGTTCTCACTCAGTGTTTGCTATTATTATGAGTAATAAATATGCCCATTGACTGAATGAATGAAGAACAGAGATGCAAAATATATATCACCATTAAAATTTTTTTAGAGGTAGGTGGAAATTTTTGAACAGCATTTGTATCATTTATGGAAAACAGAATAAATAAATAGAAGAGCCCTGGGCGTGAAGCAGTAACAAGGTTCATTTTGAGCATGCGTGATGCTTAATGCTTTATAAAATGTAACCAGAACTATGACCTCCTCTTAGCAGGCTCTTAATTTGAGATCATCAGTCATATTACAAACCAAGGATAAAAATGGGGGTAAGTCTCATCAGTGATAACTATTACTCTCTTTTCCCTTCATTTCCCCTCTCTCTTAGTAAATGTACAAAAGTTTAAATAAAATATCATGCAAAAAATATTATGAAAGAAAGCCACATGCTATGTATTTGGAAGAAGTATATCCAAATGCTCAGACACAATCTGTATTTCCCCTTGGAGAAATTTTTAATTTTTCTGGGAAAATTTGAGACCTAGCCAGTGGCCTTGTGATTGTTGTTGCTGTTTAGTTGGTAAGTCATGTCCAACTCTTTGCAATCCCATGAATCATAGCCTGCCAGGCTTCTCTGTCCATGAGATTTCCCAGGCAAGAATCCTGGAGTGGGCTGCCATTTCTTTCTCTAGGAGATCTTCCTGACCCAGGGATTGAAACTTTGTCTCCTGGAATGCAGGCAGATCCTTTAAGCTGAGCCACCAGGGAAGGCCAATCCTAGGGTGACTCAGGTACAATTCATTCTAACATCACACATCCCCAAAGAACCTATAAAGTTGTGTAACAGAGAAGAGAGAGACTGAATGTCTCAGGGAATTGGGAAACAGAGTGGGATGCCTTTCCCATCCCTTGTCATTGGTTTCCATTCTGCCGAGGTCAGACAAGACAGGAGAGTAGCTGCCCTAGGATGATTTTTTAATGCATCTTTGGGAACCAGTGGTCTGAGGTCCATTCCTGGGAGATATTTATCAAAATCTTGAAAGCCTTACGATTGAATTTCCTTATATTGTATGCAAGCAGCTAGCTAAGAAAAAAAACAGGGCAAACGATGAAGGGGACTACCAAAATACACAATAGAAGCTCAGGGCAACCCTAGTGAATTCTTCATGTACCCACTTGCCCCAGGAGGAGTGAGTGCCTCCCTCCAGGACCACTGCAGACATCACCTTTTCAAGATGCTTCTACCTGTGAAAGCAGTCGGTTATCATACACCCCGGACATGACTGCCCCAGGGGTTTGGTTGCTTGAACTATGCCAACAAAAATCAGTTCCATGGTAGCAGGGGTAAGATGAGAAATAAAATTAAAAACTTTCATGAGGTGAAGGTAGAATCAGGTCTAAAGAGACAGAACACTTAGAGGAAGTAAAAGAAGGCCTAACATGAGGTTGAATTTGTATAGAAATCTGAACACCAATACTTAAAATTGCATTATGAAAACAAGGAAAACTATGGTGGACGTGATTTCTTGATCACTGGTCTTTCTGAGGCATGGGAAACTGCACATAAATGTTGTTGAGTTGGGTCGGTAAGTCGTGTTCAACTCTTCGCAGTCCCATGGACTGCAGCATGCCAGGCTTCCCCGTCCTTCACTATCTCCCGGAGTTTGCTTGAACTCATGTCCGTTGAGTCAGTGATGCCATCCAATCATCTCATCCTCTGTCGCCCCCTTCTCCTTCTGCCCTCAATCTTTTCCAGCATCAGGGTCTTTTCCAATGAGTCAGCTCTTTGGCATTAGGTGGCCAAAGTATTGGAGCCTCAGCATCAGTCCTTCCAATGAATGTTCACGGTTGATTTTCTTTAGGATTGACTGCTTTGATCTCCCTGCTGTCCAAGGGACTCTCAAAAGTCTTCTCCAGCACCACAATTTGAAAGCATCAGTTCTTCGGTGCTCAGCCCTCTTTATGGTCAAACTCTCACATCTGTACACGACTACTGGAAAAAACCATAGCTTTGACTATACAGACCTTTGTTGGCAAAGTGACGTCTCTGCTTTTGAATACGCTGTCTAGGTTTGCTCCTTTCCTTCCAAGGAGCAAGCGTCTTTTAATTTCCTGGCTACAGTCACAGTCTGCAGTGATTTTGGAGCCTGACAAAATGTGGTCCACTGGAGAAGGGAATGGCAAACCACTCCGGTATTCTTACCTCACATAAACTTAGTTAGACTTTATGGTTTGACCACTGAAATTTCCAATAAGTGCTTATTGCCTTAGTTTTATTGCCTCTATGGAAATTGATTCGACAAATTTTTATTGCTTCTGGTTTGTTGTTATTATGTTTGGGTTATAGAAAAAACACATATTTATCTTACAGTGGTTCTACAGAAGCTAAGTCTGAGATGGGGATTCTTGTTTAAGTGATCTGTTAGTGGAGTGCTTTCAGGAGCAGGAAACTGAGGGAGAAAAGGAAACGGGGAATTGAAGCAAGAATACAGTCTCAGGAGGAGATCGAGATGGTGGAGAGAGAGGACACTGAGCTCACCTCCCCTCGTGAAACCTCAAAAATACATCTCATGTGGAGCAACTCTCATTGAAAACAAACTGGAGGCTGTCAGAGAACCCTAAAACAACCAAGGCTCTAAAGAGAGACCCATATGGAGTCAAGTAGGAAGGGAAGAGAAGCCATCCGGTCAGGACCTGCCACCCTAGGAGGGAACAGAGAAGAGGAGGGGTCCACAGAGGCTCAGAGATCCTTCCTGGGGAGTGAGCAGCTGGACCACATACGGGGTGCCCCAGTCCTGGGATCTGACACCCGGGAGATGGTTTGAAGACCAGTGGGGCTAGCAGAGGGCTGTGAGAAACCTGCTCATTTAACTGGGTCATTTGCTTTCTTTAAAAAAAAAAACAGCTGGCATCTGGTCCCATCACTTCATGGGAAATAGATGGGGAAACAGGGGAAACAGTGGCTGACTTTATTTTTCTGGGCTCCAAAATCACTGCAGATGGTGATTGCAGCCATGAAATTAAAAGACGCTTACTCCTTGGAAGGAAAGTTATGACCAACCTAGACAGCATATTAAAAAGCAAAGACATTACTTTGCCAACCAAGGTCCGTCTAGTCAAGGCTTTGGTTTTTCCAGTGGTCATGTGTGGGTGTGAGAGTTGGGCTATAAAGAAAGCTGAGCGCCAAAGAATTGATGCTTTTGAACTGTGGTGTTGGAGAAGACTCTTGAGAGTCCCTTGGACTGCAAGGAGATCAAACCAGTCCATCCTAAAGATCAGTCCTGGGTGTTCATTGGAAGGACTGATATTGAAGCTGAAACTCCAATACTTTGGCCACTTCATGCAAAGAGCTGACTCATTTGAAAAGACCCTGATGCTGGGAAAGATTGAGGGCAGGAAGAGAAGGGGATGACAGAGGTTGAGATGGTTGGATGGCATCACCAACTCGATGGACATGGGTTTGGGTAGACTCCGGGAGTTGATGATGGACAGGGAGGCCTGGTGTGCTGCAGTTCATGGGGTTGCAAAGAGTCGGACATGACTGAGCGACTGAACTGAACTGTTGAGTTTTGAGAGCTGTTTATATGTTCTAGATATAATCTCTGTCCAATATGTAATTTGCAAATATTTTCTCCAAGTTTACAGTTAGTCTTTTCATCCTTTATATTGGGTTTTTACAGAGGAAATTTTTAATCTTGATATAAACCAATTTATCACTTTTTTTCCTTTTGTGAATCTTACTCTTGGTGTCATCTCTAAAAACTACTGACCAGCCTTGGACAATGCCTTTTATTTTTTCCCTTTGGTGTTAACAGTTAAAAATAAATGTAGTTAAATCTGTCAATCTTTTGATTTATGGTTTCTGGGTTTGTGTGTTCCATAGGAAGACCTCTCTACCCCAAGATTATAAAAATTATTTTGCATGTATTATTTTGGACATGTCTTTTTTATTAACTTATTTAAAAAAATATAAAAGTACCTGTTGTTTAGTCATTAAGTAATGTTTCTTTGCAACCCCATGGACTGCAGCCCACCAGGCTCCTCTGTCCATGCGATTTCCCAGGCAAGAATACTAGAGTGGGTTGCCATTTCTTCCTCCAGGGAATCTTCCAAACCCAGGCATTGAACCCAGGTCTCCCACCTTGGCAGGCAGATTCTTTATTGCTAAACTACCAGGGAAGCCCATAAAAGTAAACATATCCATTAGAAATTTCAAAATATAAAATTTCAAAACGTAAAATTTGAAGAAAAATTTGCCTTTACTTCGGCCTGCTTTACTTCTTGAAGTAGACATTGTCAATTATTTCTTGTATATCTTTGTAGAATTGCTCTAAGCACACACAATCACAGACACACACACATACAACCCTGCACACACACACTCACAAATTATCTTTTTTAAACTCAAAGGGGATCATAATATATGTATTATTTTGTAACACTGTTTCCCACTTGATGTATTTCTACAGTAAAGAGATACATCAGTAAAGATCATTCTCATTATTTTTAACAGCTGCAGGGACAAACCATAATTTATAGGCCTTTTCTACCAATAATAAACATTTAGTTTACTTACAAGAGTTTTATCTCCCATGTGAAATAAAGTTGCAATAAAATTTCCTTTACATATTATTATACAAGTGTTTCTGAAGACTACATTCCTGGATGTAAGTTTCTTAATTTGCAGGGCATGTGCTTTTACAATTTCGATACTATTGGCAAGCTGTCCTTTAAAAGTGAAACATCAGAATACACTCTTGCTAACAACGTATGGAAGTGCCAATTTTCCAATATCCTCACACCTATTCTGAAACTATCTAAACTTTTATTCTTTGCCTATCTGAGAAGTAAGACATTGTTCTCTTGTTTTGCTGAATTCTAAATAGACTTAAGAGATGGTGAGTTTGTGTGCATGTATGTGTTTGTATCAGTATAAGGTTGTTAAAAAACACAATTTTAAGTTTCACCCTATGAAATTCAAATTCTTTGGAATATGTGCTAAGGTTTTTTACAGTAAAAGAAAGGATATGCTTCTAAAGCCAACAGAGGTGAATTTTACTTTCTGGAGAGTCAGCAACTTTCTACCTCGCTGTGCTAACAGAGAGGATGGGATTCATCATCCGTGTCATTAGTAGGAAATGTCCCACCCACCACATAATTCTAGAAGTCAACGATCACCCACAGGTTTTCAAGTGAGGGAAGATTTGTCTGTAAACAGAGAAATACCTAATATATAGTATCATTTCAGTTTTCTTTATTGTTTAGCCATCCATTTATCTTTCTGCTCATTCATCTAACTATTGGCTGCCATGCTCAGTTGTGTCCAACTCTTTCATGACCTCCTGGACTGTAGCCCACCCGGCTCCTGTGTCTACGGGAATTTTTCAGGCAAGGATACTAGAGTGGGTTGCATTTTGTTTTCCAGGGGATCTTTCTGACCCAGGGCTCCAACACACATCTCTTGGGTCTCCTGCATTGGCAGGCGTTTTCTTTACCACTGTGCCATATTTATTTATCACCTAACTGGCATTGGCCTAGGGCGCTGGAGACATAAGGATTGTGTCCACAGACCCACAGTCCGATGTGGGGATGAAGACACAACAGAGTAAATGGGTCTGAACAGATGTCTGCTGCTGCTGCTGCTAAGTCACTTCAGTCGTGTCCGACTCTGTGCGACCCCATAGACGGCAGCCCACCAGGCTCCCCCGTCCCTGGGATTCTCCAGGCAAGAACACTGGAGCAGGTTGCCATTTCCTTCTCCAATGAGTGAAAGTGAAAAGTGAAAGTGAAGCCGCTCAGTCCTGTCCGACTCCTAGCGACCCCATGGACTGCAGCCTTCCAGGCTCCTCTGTCCATGGGATTTTCCAGGCAAGAGTACTGGAGTAGGTTGCCATTGCCTTCTCCGAGATGTCTGCTAAGAGCCCTGAAAGAATCCTGGACAGGAAGTTAGGCAAGGACAGAGCAGGGTAAACTTAAATCCCATAATGATGAGCAGACAGGTAGAGAGAAAGGGCAATTCTACCTATTGGAGATTTTTGTTGCTGGATCGAAAACTTAATTAAAATACAAATTAAGAGCTGGATCAGAAGAGTTTATTTCCACTGATGATCTGAGGTAGGAATCAATCAGCAAGTCAGAAGATAGACCTAAAAACAAGCAAATTAGTGGCTCATCTGTCATTTCCCAGCCAAGAAATCTGCATTATAAAGAATGATCACCTTCTCAGCTATCAGCAAACAAGTGTAAGACTGGGGGACAGGCAGGACAGGCACACAGGGGTTTGCAAGTAGGGAGTGTAAAGTGGATTTTTATTGCAACTTACAAGGATGGTCTTTATGAATGAATATTTTCTATTTTTAAAAAAACCAGTTATGATAAAGAAAAAATTTAGACCTGAGAAAAATCAAAGTTATTACTTGATATTCCTCTTATCACCTTTCATTTTCTAAAGAGAGAACATAAATAACGTGATACGTCACAGTTTTTTACTGGTCTGTATTATCACTATTAGTCTTTATATATTAAGACATATTTGTAAGTATGAAACACAGTATGAAATACCACTGACAAAAGTGTATTGACATAGGAGAAAAATTCATTTTTAGAGTGAGTAACAGAATAAGTATTGCTTAAGTCTGAGAACTGAATTTCTATTCATGTCATGGAATAGAACTTCTTCTACAGGGTATTCTTTCTGAAAGTCTCTTTATAATAACAGGATAGCTCTGTTAAAAACAGAAGATTAAAATAAATATGTTCTAGACTGGACTTCAGTTCAGTTCAGTTGCTCAGTTGTGTCCGACTCTTTGTGACCCCATGGACTGCAGCACACCAGGCCTCCCTGTCCATCACCAACTCCCGGAATTTACTTAGAATCATGTCCATTGAGTCAGTGATGCCATCCAACCATCTCATCCTCTGTCGTACCCTTCTTCTCCCGCCTTCAATCTTTCCCAGCATCAGGATCTTCTCCAATGAGTCAGTTCTTCGCATCAGGCCAAAGTATTAGAGTTTCAGCTTCAGCATCAGTCCTTCCAGTGAATATTCAGGACTCATTTCCTTTAGGATGGACTGGTTGGATCTCCTTGCTGTCCAAGGGACTCTCAAGTGTTTTCTCCAACACCACAGTTCAAAATTCAAACTTAAATTGGAGAAAGTAGAAAACCACTGGATCATTCAGGTATGACCTAAATCAAATCCCTTACGACTATACAGTGGAAGAGACAAATAGATTCAAAGGATTAGATCTGATAGACAGAATGCCTGAAGAACTATGGATGGAGGTTCATGAAATTGTACAGAAGGCAGTGATTAAGACCATCCTCAAGAAAAAAAGATTGGACTTAGGGAAATTAAATTCCCCTCCCTTGAATTCTCTGTACTCCTCTTTCAAGTCTTGAATTCATCAACTGTTCAATTATCATCTGACCTAGGAATCTTACCACCATAGCCCAAAAAGAAAATATCCATTGCCTATGAGCTAGATGAAGAGTGTTCTAATACTTTAACTTAATTTTTTTTCTTGGTAGGTGATCTTTTTCTCTTCACTCTTCAACTTAGATATCCCCACTTGGCCTTTCACTAGTTGGGGTTGAGGTCCATGTCTTTGGACTTATCTGATAGGATGACACTCCTCACCATTGGGATTTCCCTGACTCACCTCTTCCCTATCAGGGTCCCTGTTCTGCTCACTCTTCCTCTGACAAACTCATCCATGCAGATGTGATAATGGGTGCTGGGGTCCAGCCCCGGTGGATCCAGGGTAATTCGAAGGTGGGGACGGAATCGACATCCTAGAAAAAACTTATTTAATTACAGATATAGAGGGAGATTAGAAACAGATAGTGTAGTAGGAGAATTAATGGAGAAAAGGAGGCTGAATAACTGGTTTACGTGGAATACTAATCACCACCTACGAAGGCCACAGGCGTCTTCCATTCTCTTGAGGAAGAGGAGGCACTGAGGCCTCCCTGGTCCGATCTGAGAAGCCCCAGCAAAGTCAGTAGGCTTGGTGCTTACCCTCGTACCAGATGGGAATTCAGCCAGGAAACCAGGGAGCGAGAAAGAAACGACACGGGGGAATCAGTCTTTCCAGAAACTGATCCGATTTCTTTGCTTTTCAGGTTTGTTTATATACCTTTTTGTTATACATAGGGATGAACACAGAGTCATGCAGGGGTCAGCAGACCTGACCCTTGTCACAATCAGGTGCTTCATATAAAATTATACAAAGGTCTTATGGGTTTTTACATCGTCTTCTAGCCATGAGGTCTGCTGACATTTTATGGCCCTTTCTGATACCAGTCAGTTAACCAGAAAACTTATTTTTCCAGGGGTGATTTTTTCTTAAATCTGGCACCACCCTCCAAATAAAGTTGCATTCCTATAGGGTGCGGGTGTAGTGAGTTACAACTAGAAGAATTTACTTATCCTAAGGTTTAACATGATTACTCTTAAAGTTTAATATTTATTTCTCCTATATGCTAGTTATATTCATTATAAGGGCAGGGAACATGGAGATTCAGCAGCAAACATCAGCCCAACAAATGAAAACCCTTCACCAATGTTTCCCTTAAGATCTATTTAGTCTTAAGATAGTGATAAAGTTACATTTTTGCATAGCAAGGACACAGTGATTTATAACAAAGTACAGTGGTCTATAATAAAAGAGAAAATTCATTAGCTCAAAAAGTCTAGTATTGCTAACATCAAAAACTACTATATTTCCTTTTCTATATTCCAAATACATTGATTAATATATTCCCAGGTGCCTAAGGATATGGAGGCCTGATGGCAATCATTGACTTGTCAATGAAAAAAGCCCTACGCTAATACTCCAAACTCTCTGTGCTGTTTATGGTTGAGAGGTTGTCACACAAGCTAGTCTGTCAGCAGAGAGGTTTGACCTGAGACATCCTTGTCACACCCAGGGCAGGGAATTAGCAGTAATTATTGGCACGACAAATGAAGCAAAAACCCTTCACCAATATAATTCCTAATCAACCCACTAATGCTATACTAATGATCTTCTAACTTCTCAAAAGAGTCTGTATTTAAAAAGTTTTAAAACATCCCATGCCTCTCACAGTTGGGAGGCTGTAAATAATCACATGCAGCCAGACGAGCCTGATCAGGCAGGCCAGAGAACCTTCAGAGTTCGTAAATTGAAACACTCTTGTCTTGCCCAGGAATTTTTATTAACTGGAGCTGCAAGTTAACTCCTTTTCTGAGAGAAATGGTTATCGGGGAGAGCTCCCCATAAAGTACTCTGGTTTTGGGGGTAGATGCTCAGGAACAGGGGGTTTCCTGAGGCTTGATCACGCCTTTGCGTATGCCAAGCTTCCTTCCTCATGACCTTTGCCATGGGTGGAGTTCCTCACGCTGGCTCCCAACAAATGGGTGATTCTGATGGGCAACTCATGAAAGGGCAATGTGGAGGCAATCCCGTAATCCAGCCGAGCATGTGGCAGGCAGGTGTAAACTTCACTCTGAATGTTGTCATGTTATACTATATAGTCAGCTGACAAGGTTAAATGCTATGAAGCTCAAGTCTTCATTCTTCCTTTCATATACTGCTCCATCCTCCAGGCCTATCTTTTAAAAAAAAATTTTTTAATAAAAATTTAATTAAAATTTTATTTGGCTGCATAAGGCCTTGTGGCATGCAGGAATCTTTGTTGCAGCGTGCGGGCTTCTCTCTAGCTGTGGCACATGGGGTCCAGGGTGCACAGGCTCAGTAGTTGCAGAGTGAGGGTTTAGTTGCCTTGTGGCACGTGGGATCTTAGTTCTCTGACGAGGGATCAAACCCACATCCCCAGCAATGGAAGGCAGATTCTTAACCAGTGACCACCAGGGAAGTCCCTGCAGCCCCATCTTCCTTTGGGACTGTGCCCTTCCCCTCACCTCATCCAGTCTTTTTCAGTATGCACCATGGATTCTCTTGCTTTAGGGTCTTCCTCCAAGCTCTTCTCTCTTAGGGCGTGGTGATTTGGCCCCATACAGGTGGCTACCTCCTATTCAACTTTAAAAACTTGGCTGGAGTCGCTCTTCCAGGAAGTCCGTTAAAGTTTTTGCCTTTTTCTTCCATAAATCCCATTTTAGATGATACGCCTCTGTTTCCTTAGCACCTTTCTCATGATTCTCTCAGAACAGCTGTTAAAGACCATGTCTGTAATTTTGTTCATCTAGCACAAAGAAAGGTTGAATTAAAAGTAATTATTTGTATTATTATAGTTGCTATTGTTCTTGTACTATAATCCTTAGCCTCTACTTTTGTAGAATGACTGGATTAACTCAGGCTTGCCTTGGGGAACTATCCTCTCCTTCTCTGCTTCTTCCTCCAGGGAAGCTGATCCCCATCTTCCTAATGCCTGTAATGTGTTCTCCCATTCATATAGACTTTTCACTGTGTTCCCTGATTTATGCAAAGTCTCCTCATATAAACTCCTTGAGGGCAGTAATGCTATTCAGTGGAACTATGGCCCCCACAGAATCTAACACAAGTCACTGAGTGAAGTAGGTATTCAAAAAATAATTTTGAGTGCATAAAAAATAGATAATAAGCCAGATTACATTTGTTGATTTCTGAGAATTAGAGCATTGTTTTGCTGAGTTAAATGTGGAGGAAGGGACAAATAGAGATATGCAGGTAACTCTGAATGTGCTACACAACTATAGCTCCTCAAGAAAGACCACTGGCCAATGTTACAATGTTTGCTGAAGTGTAATGATAAATTTTGTGACTGTGTTCTTCAGTGTTAGAAACAAAAGAAGAAAGGTTGTTAGGCTTCTATTTATATATCTATTGCCAGCATAGTTGACGATGAAAGAATTCCAAAGCTATACTGGATAAAATGAGAAAAGATGTCTTGATTGATCAGTGGTATCTGCCATGAGAACGAGGAGGGCATGCCCATATCTTTACCATCTCAGGACTGCGCCATCCACTTTGTCATTCAACTGGATAGCAAGAACTGAAGACTAACTTCCCGCGCCTGAGGCTGAAACCATGGTATGTAAGTTTTTATTCTGTTGGGTTCTATAATAAGATATACTATATATTAGTTTTGGTGTTATAAAACACTGAGTAAAAGTTTGTATTTGTTTCAATTTGCCTATTTATTTATGGTTGTGCTGGATCTTTGTTGCGGCTCATGGGCTTTCTCGAGCTGCAGTGAGTGCGGGCTATTCTCTGGCGCAGTGCCCAGGCTTCTCATTGTGGTCGCTTCTCTCGTTGCAGAGCATGGGCTCTTGGGCATGTGGGCTTCACTAGTTGCACCACGTGGGCTCAGTAGTTGCGGCTCGTGGGCTCATTAGCTATGGCAGGGACTTATTTGCTCCACAGCATGTGGAATCTTCCGAGATCAGGGATCAAACCCATTTCCTCTACACTGGCAGCTGATTCTTAACCACTGGATCACCGGGGAAGTCCCTTTATTGGCTTTTTCATATTTATTTCTAAAAATCTAGGTTTTGGAAACATTTGTTTCCCCTGTAAGGAGGTAGAGCCTAATCTCTATCATTTCTCTTGAGTTTGGCTTCCAGAGAATAGTGTATGGAAAGGTAAAAAAAAAAGTGTGTGTATGTGTGTGTACACACATGGCAAGTAAACTGGCAAATACTCCCTAACCAAGGAATCAAGGTGCACATTCCCTGTGATAAGCCATGTTTATATCATGTATTCTGCTATGATGTGATAAGGGTACTCCACCTCTGTTGTCTTCTTCCCCAAATCCTTTAACTCCAAGTTTAAGCATGAGAAAGCATCAGCCAACCCTAAGTTAAGGGGCATTGTACAAAACATCTGACCAGTACTTCCCCAAACTGTCAAAGTCATGCAAAAATAAGGAAAGACTAAGAAACCATCAGAGCCAAGAGCTGCATAAGCTGGTAAGACGTCTAAATGCAGCGTGGCATCCTGGAACAGAAGAGGACTAGTGGAAAACTGCTGAATCAAATTAATTTGAAGTTAGTTAACAGCAAACATACCAGTGTTGGTTTCAGTTTTGACAAATATATCATAGATAATGGAAGATGTTAACATTAAGAGAAACTAGGTGAGGTGTACATAGGAACTCCTTATTATCTTTGCAACATTTTTTGTAAATCTCTAATTATTCTAAAATAAAAAGTTTGCTTAACCAGCCATTGCACAACACTTATTAGTGAGATATATGTATTCTTGTTTGGGGTGTGCATGTGAGTGTTTGTGTGTGTGAACTAAAACCTTGTTCAAATAATATACATGAAATTCAGGCTTCAGAATACAGTTTTATTTGGGGAGAATTTTACCAGGGAAATGCTATTGGTAATTTATTTAGTTACTAACTTTTGGCCTACCCAATATTTACCATTCAGTTTTTTAAGTCACCTCTACCTTATAATAATTAGAATTTTTCTTCCTCCTTTCCTCTTTATAAATGAAGTATTAGAATAATACTCAGCATTTCCCTTATTTCTTTTATACTCCCTCTAATTTCGAATACTACTCTGCTATCTTCTATCGAAAGTTTCTCCTTTCTGGAGGTTCACTTGCATTTTTATATGTTTTTCTGAACTGCTTTAGTTTCTATTTTTTTCCAATTTACTTGCAAAACTCAGACACACTTTTATCACTCTTGACATCAGTTGTGAATCTTAATCTTTAAGCAAAATAAAAGATTTGGTGTGACAACAGATATGTAAATTCAGCTGTTTTATCTTTAACTTTCCTGCTGACATTAGTTGGTACAGATTCATAATATTGGAGTTTAAATTACTTTCCCTGACTAGAAAATATATTCCCTCTGACTTTCAGCCTGTGAAATCACGTGCAGGTCTGCTGCTAACAAGGAAAGAGAGGAACACAAGAGCCACATTTGATGATGCTTAGCAAAGTCCATTTAATTCCACAGTAAGTGTCTTGTGGCCCTGAGGCTGGCAATGCAGGGTCTACGCCGAGAATAACATCCTGCTCTTCAACAGCTATAAAATTAACTCAAAATTTATGGTTCTGGCAAGTACTTCTGACTTTTTATGTGTTAGTTATTAACTAAGAATATTTCATAGGGGAGATTTATTTGCCTAAAATGCACTGAAATTGCTTGCATCAATGAACTATATTATAGGTGAAACTCAGTATAAATTATGTAGGAGACAATTCAAAAATAACAGGACGACAAAGCTGGGAAAACTCAGTTATGCCATTTCTTCCCTTGATTTGATTTTGATATAACTTCCAGGCCAGAACCAAAAAAATGGTTCTGGTAGACAGTTACAATGAAAATGCAAGCAAGGGATTTTTGCGTCGACAGTAACTTGTATCTGACTAACTCTTCTGCTGAGAATAATTCCATAAGTTGAGTTAAAGCACAAAACAAAGGAAAAAGAAGATGTATGAAAGTGCTGGAAATCAACCAAGATGACCAGAAATACGTGGTCACGATTCAGACAGGAATGAACACACACAGTAAGTGCTAAATTTATCATGGTCTTATCCCCTCCGGGCATTTGCTTATATTTATTGATAATAGGAGCTTTAGATGGTAAGAAAAAGTGATCTTCTGAAACTTGTGACAGCCTTATGTAGGGAAGACAAAAATTGGATAGCAAGCGTACCACGGCAGTCACAAAAATGTGAGCCCCAAAGTATATATGCAGTCTCCCTGTGAGGCATCTATTAGTTACAAAAGGATGCATGCATGTGATAAGAGGCTCAGAAACTGAGAGAGAGACAGCAAAGAGGCTAATACCTAAGGAGACATCTCTTATCTGGCATTGGACTCATCCTATTGTTATAAGTGTATATCAGAGCTGGACAAAATGCGTGACATAACTATTTGCAGCCACTGGATAGCAACCAACACAGGGCTTTAATTCTTGAGAGAGGGAAAGCATAAAAGGTGACCCCCATATTTCTGACAGTAGTTTGAAATGTTAGAGTTAATGGAAAAATCTCTTGAAAACGCAGTGTGCCAAAACAGACAGAAGTAGAAAATCTTAGCATTCCCACATCTGCTTAATAAATTGAATCTGTAACTAAAATTTTTCCTCAAACAAAGAAAAATCCTCCAGGCCCAGATAACTCCACTGGTGGATTTTTCAGAACTTTTAAAGAAGAAATAAAACTAATCTCACAGAAACTATTCAAAAGAACATAAAATATACAGAGCAGCTAGACCTCTCATATACTGCTTGTGAGAGTGTAAACTGATGCACTGTCTTGGAAAACTATTTGACACTATCTACCAAACCAGAACTATGGAGCCCCCACGATCATTTTACTCTACTTTTAGATAGAGATCCAGCAGATATAAGTTAGATACGTGCATCAAAAGGAATGCACAAGAATATTCACAGCATCATTATTCATGATAGAAATAACTCATATGTTTAGGTAGAGTCAAATGGATAAATAAATTGTGGCATAGTCAAACAATAGAATACTATCTACATTAAAAAAATAAATTACAGTATACATTTCAGTATGGATGACTCTCACAGAGAATTGTCAGCTGAAAGAAAGCAGATGCAAAAAGAGCCTAAAATGCAGTAGGGTTCTATTTGCTCATGTTAAGTCACTTCAGTTGTGTCCAGCTCTTTGCAGCACTATGGACTGTAGCCTGCCAGGCTCCTTTGTCCATGCGATTCTCCAGGCAAGAATACTCAAGTGGGTTGCCATGGCCTCCTCCTGGGGATCTTCCCAACCCAGGGCTCAAACCTGCATCTCCTGCATTGGCAAGTAGGTTCTTTACCACTAGTGCTATCTGGGAAGCCCTGTTCACATTTTTTTGTTTGTTTGCTTTTAAAAATTAATTTAATTGGAGAATAATTCAGTTCAGTCGCTCAGTCATCTCTGACTCTTTGCGACCCTGTGAATTGCAGCACGCCAGGCCTCCCTGTCCATCACCAACTCCCGGAGTTTACTCAAACTCATGTCCATCGAGTCGGTGATGCCATAATTACTTTACAATATTGTGATGGTTTTTGTCATACATCAACATGAACTGGCCACAGGTATACATGTATCCATAGACATAAAACTCATGCTACTTGGAAGGTAATTCAGGAAGCATGAAGAGACAGACTTCCAGGCTCCTGGTAATAAACTATACCTTGATCCAGGAGGTGGTTACACACCTGAATCACTTTGTAAAAACTCAATGAGTTGTAACCGAATGACTTACAAATCCTTCTCTGTGTGTATTATACTTCTTTAAGAAATTCCCTTCTCTCCTTTTCAAAAGCAAAGTAAATCCTCAAAATCTTAACATGCATAATCCCTACTGTTTGAGGCCATGAGAAAATGACATGTATGTGTCTTAGCTGGTTTTAGAAGGCATCTCCCTGAATGAATGACTAACCCTGATTATGGAAGATGATCGCTAAAATGTAGTATGATTAACACTACCTTGTTGGTTTGCTTCTCTTTCCTTTTTCCAGTTGGGTATGCATGTTCTTGTTTGTGGTTAGTAAAGGCATGGAAGGTCACTCTAACGCCTCTTCAAATGCTGACGACAAAGCATGCAGGCACACACCTGACACAGGGTTTCCCTAGGAGAGAGAGTTCACCTCTAAACTGATTTTGCCCTACCCCATGATGGCTGTGATGACATTTTTCTGCCCTAGAATGAGGTTCAGTATGTATTTGTAAAGTACTGGGAGATGCCCAGGTATGGGAGCTGTTGAAATGCCAAGGATTCATTCGAAAGAGATGTGGACTTTGGATCTAAAGTATTCTTCAGCCAAATAAGCCACCCAAATAGGTTGCTTACAGTCAAGTTTCTATCTGTATTTAGTCAAATCCCAATGATGCCTTAAATGTACAAGGACTTCATTTCCCACGTGGTTCTCCATTGACATATACAAGAACCACATTTATAATAATATGAGAGCCCTGGCCCCTTCCCTGGCTATGGGATTTGTATCTGGAGGTGCAAGCCGGGGGATGTGCCTCTTTAGAAAGCTCCTCTGGTGGCTGTCGTGTGCCACTCTGGTGGGAACATTCTATGTGGCCAGAGCCTAGAGGGGACACTGATATGGCAGGTGCTGGATATATCTCAGGCATGGGGAGGGAGGTGGAGGGGACGATATTTAAGCAGCCACTATCTCCAAGTCTTCACATCTTTACTTTTTAATTTTGCCTCCTGGGTCTCTCCAGGGATTTTTCTTTTTCCTTTTTAAACTTTTTACTTTGCATCAGAGTATAGCTGATTGTGTGACAGCTTCTGGTGAAGAGCGAAGGGACTCAGCCATATATACACGTGTATCCGCTCTGCCCCAAACTCCCTTCCCATCCAGGCTGCACATAACATTGAGCAGAGTTCCCTGTGCTATATATAGGTCTTTATAGGTTCTCCATTTTAAATACAGCAGAGTATAAATATTGATAGAAAAGCTTCTAATAAGTAAAATAGATGGTAATTTTAAAATTTTGGATCCAGTGGGACCTAAAGCTCTCATTTTACATGAGGAAACTGAGGCTCAGAGACTGAGCAGGATAAGGACTTCGTGCTTTAAGCTTTCAGTCCCAGATACTTGGGAAAAATCACGTCCTTTTAAATTTATCTTTACCTAGGTTCCCACCACCCTCCTATGTTCCTGCTTCCCACCCCAACTATCCTTTTTTCTCTCTCTGTCTCTTCCTCTTCTTTCTTCTCAACCACAGAGGATGATCTTATTTTTATCCTGTACAGGTCACAGACCACCACAATACATACCCCACAAGGCACACTCCGTGTATACAATTCCATGAGAACACGTAGGATGAAAGACATGTTGGTAGCAGTATATTTATCTGATAGCTTTGAAACCTTGAGAACTTGATGGTTTTTGCATGTACCCATGGCTCCTACTCAGTGGTATTCAGGTGTTTGGAAAGGCATACAGAACCTTCTCATCAGAAGAAAAGCACAAAAGCAAAGGAAAACATGGCCCAACTCCCAAACTCCATTATTTGTGCTGTTTCCCAAATAGAAAATAATTTAAATATAGAAACCTGGAGTGTTTCATTCAGGTGGAGATGTCCTTAAGCATAACTTCAGCTTTCAAAGTCTAATTTAGCAAAGAAAATATAGGCAGCATTTGTGTTTCAAAAGGAGTCTATGACCAGGATATCTGGGCATAGGTTCTGAGAACCTTTACTGCCAGAAGCAGAAGACTAAGAGTATAAATAGGCTTTATAATACCCCACCCCCCTCTTACCATCCACCTCTAGAAGCCAGACCACCCAGAGGGCAGTGGGATACAAAATGAGGAACTGAATACTTTGCCTGTTATTCTGGCGATGGTTTTTATGAGGTGGAAGTCCAGAACACGCTTTAAAATATAATCTATAATTCATTGCAGATGAACTGTAAAATGCAGAAACATTAATTTTTACAACAACCCTCATTATTTCTGACATTTCCCCTGTCCTCTATTAAAAGTATTTCTTTGTTAGATGTATAGAATGTTCACAGCTGCTAGATTATTTATAGGGGGGTTAATGAACAGTTATAACAATTTAGCCATTAGAAAATTAAAGCCATTTAAAAAAGGTAACTTGTTTCTGAGGTGTTTTTGGATTGAATTAAAACCAGAACAGAATTAAATTTATTTACCAAAACCTAATTGCCAAGTAAAATTGATCTAAAAAGAAGGCTTTGAAATTTTATGTGAGTCAGGGTACAGAGCATAATACCCCAGATGGTGTTTTGAAAATGAAGAATATTTATTGAAGGAATTTTCTTTGGAAGGCGAACAGAGATAGAAATGGGATAAAATGAGACCCAAGACTCATGAACTTATTGAAGTTGCTCTGCTCATTCATTCATTCACTGAGCATATAAGAGACTGCTGGGAACCATGTATTGTGTTACATATTAGGGATATAAAGATGAGAAAATAGGGTCTCTGCTTTCAAGTGGTCCACAGTTTAAAGAGGAGATAAGCTCCTGAAAATAGCACTACCCTTAGCCAGTGCTGCAAAGAAGCTGATTACAAAGCAGAGTGAACTGTCTCTGTCTGTGGGGTCTGAGAAGATTTGCCAGAGTTGGGGATACTTGACCCCAGCAGAGGTTGCCAAGTGACAGATGCTTACTTTGTTTGACTTACACAGAATGCACTTAAAATAAAAAATAGAAAGAAAGGGGAAACCCATCAAGATGATGTGGTTAACTGATGCTTCGATGAACTGAAACATATAGCGAAGAGAGAGAAAAATGCAAAGGAAGCAAGCTTAGCAGACATAGCTGGGTTCAGAAACAATGCAAGTATCTTTAAGAAGTAGAAATGGCATAGACATGTGAACAGGTAGCAGGCTAAAGTGAAGATGCACTGTGCCCTCAACTGGCAGTGGTGCCAGGAATTTGGTTTCTTCAAGGGACCTGAGCTTCCTCTACGTGAGACAGGCATCCCTTCAATGCCAAAACAAAAAGGTGGAAAAAGTACTATAGATTACTGGCTGGGTCAAGGTACTTATCGACAGCTTTGTGACTGGGAGCTGAATGAAACCAACCAAGGGCTAGGTAACAGTCTTTGTTCTTCTCAATATCATCATAGGGCCTGTGACTTGACCTGGGTTGAATAGACACTCCCCCAACCCTGCAAATATCCATGGCCATCCAGAACCTCAGAATGTGACCTGACTTGGAAATAAGCTCTTTGCAGATATAATTAGTTAAGTATCTAGACACTAAATCATCTTGGACTGAGGATGGTCCCTGAACCCAATGACTGAGACGTCCTTATAGGATGAGCAGGACACACAGAGACACACTGGGGAGAAGGTCACGTGAAGACAGAGGCAGAGACTGGAGCGACGCAGCTACTGCAAGCCAAGGATGCCAGTAACTGCCAGAAGCTGGGAAGACGCAAGGAAGGATTCCAGTCTAAAAGTCTTCAGAAGGAACATGCATGTGTTGACCCTGTGATTTTAGGCTTTTGGCCTCCAGAACTATGAGGATATTAGTTTCTATTGTTTGAAAGCACCAAGCTTGTGGTAGTTTATTGTGGTACCCTTAGAAAACTAACATATAGCCCAAATCTCCAAAGCTTAAAAGAGCTGCTTTGGAGTAGGGGTGGGTGGGTGTGCCGGGCACGCTGAAGCAGTTATAGAGGGAGACACACAGGGACTTGGGGGGAGATGAGAGCAGGCAGCAAGAGCAGGGGGATCCAGACAGAAGGTGAGCGAAAGCGTGTTCACAGGCAGATGTGAGAGCCGAAGTCAAACCCAAACCCCCAACCAAAAGGCTTCCTTTCAAAATGAGCCTGCAAGCCCAAATGCATAGACACACAAAGAAAACTAGCTTTAAGAAACAAAATCCACATAGAGACATGAATGTACTAGAGATACAATGAATTCTATAGCATCAGACAAAGACATATTTTCCACACTTTACACCATAAATTTTATGATAGTTTATATTGATCTGGACTTTAAAATACTTATGTTTAGGATACTTCAAGAGATAAACTAAGGTTTTCTAGCCACACAAAGGAAAAGAAATGATGAAACAAGCTTCCATTTCAAGCTGCTTGAACACGTAGCTCTATTTTAAGTGTCTGACTCAGACCCAAGGAGTGTTAGTCTGACTCTGGTGAAATGCGGTTGGCATTTCTTGAAATTAGCACTAGCCTTAGAGTCAAGAGTGGGGCGAGTGAGGTAAGGGTGGGTAGCGATGAGGGAAACTGGCAAAAAATACTGTGGCCCAGTGGTCTAGCCCTGGCCTATAGCACATATTCACATTTCGTGTAAAGATTGCTAGCCAGCCCACAATTACTGTAGGCCTTGACCCCTGACAGTCCAGATCAGGCTTATAGAAATTCTGACCAGTTTTGCTATAATGTAGGTCCTAGGCCTTGTCAACCCTGAAAAACGATGGAAGTGTATAAGTGTATATGCTGTAAACTTAAAATGAAGAGCAAATACCTTATCTCCTTCAGAGTACTTGGCTTTGCACCTGGATCTAGGTATTTGTTGGCCTGAATAATGAAACTGATTGTGATGTACTATATTAATCCAAATTCTTTGGTTATATCTATATGACACTGTACTGTTAAAATAGAAAATGGAAGGAAAAGTCACCATATTTCAGAAAAGAGCTTAGTGGTTATTATGAAAAGGGGATGTTAATTGTGTGCTCTGTGCCAGGAATTTTTCTAAGTGGCTTAAAATCTAGAATGGACTTTGGAGTCAGATGACGTGGGCTCAACTCCTGACTCCCACACAATGTTTGTGTGAACCTTGGATAAATCATTTAACCTCTCCAGGCTTCATTTATTTCTTATAAGATGGAGATAATAAATGGGTACATTGTAAGACTTACATGTGATACTATATACTGTTTATCTTATCTTTCAATTACATGAGCTAGTAAATTTCCTTTATTGTTTGTGTTGAGTGGAGTGTTTCTTTTAACTGCAACTGAAAGCATCCTGATCCAAGTACTATTATTACAACATGCTTAATAGCTGACTCATTCTAAAACGATGATACTTATTGGCAAAATATTACTTCAGGTTAATATTATTGACAAAATATTCAAATGACTAATTTTTACTTTTTCATGTGAGCATTTAATAATATCATATTTCTGAAATAATAAATTGAGCTTTAGTCACATTGATTGGGAGTTGAAGAAGAAAAAAAAATCAAGCTGTAAAGGTCAGATTCATTTAGACAACCTCCATGGCTATGGAAACAAGAATATCATATCAGCCACTGTTTATCAGTCACTGACTTTATTTCAAGAACTGTTTCTTAGATTTAATATGAGGAAAAAGAAGCTTAGAGAATGGTTTTAAGGCCTAATACCCAGAATAGTACCCAGCACAAGCCAAGCTCTCAATAACTCATCCCTGCATATTAATTAACTGCTCTTCGTTGTTGCTGCTTATTCGCTAAGTTGTGTCTGACTCTTTTGTGACCCCATGGACAGTAGCCCACCAGGCTCCTCCATCCATGGCATTTCCCAGGCAAGAATACTGGAGTGGGAAATACTGCCACTTCCTTTTCCAAGAGATCTTCCTGACCCAGGGATTGAACCCGCATCTCTTGTATTGGCAGATGGATTCTTTACCGCTGAGCCACCAGGAAAGTAACTAACTCTCCTAACACATGCAAAGCCAGGGTGCAGACCTCTGTCTTCTTTCCTTCAAAGCCTTTCCTCCTGTCACTGTACCACGTTGCCTCTACGCATGAACAGTTCCATGCTTATTAGTAAGTGTGTTCACAGGTCTAATTGACTGGATTGGTGTCTAAGGCAAGTAGCTTTCGATGGAGAAAGTCTAGCTTCATCAGGGTCAATTCCTAATTTGAACACATTTATTATCTTTTCAGAAGCTAGACTTCTAAGATTACTGCCAAGAGCAAGAAAAGATAGATAAACTCCAGGTTGCTAAGCTCAAGCAGTTTGTAGCCCCCAAAGGAATTCTTTCTGTTACAAATTACATGCCTTAAATTGACATTTTAAACCTTGCCCAAGGACTTCAAAAAGAGCTGAAATACTTGTATTCCAAACTGAAGAGTGGTTATTCTAAATAAAGTTTTGGAATTCTTATCCAACTTTTAAATGAGTATAAAAATATACTTCTTTCAATTTTTCTTAAAAATCTAAGATCAAAATATTCAATTTTTAATGTTTCAGTAATGTTGGAATTGATAAAGTCTATTTTAAGCATCCATTAATTTTTAGATTTCAATATTTTGAAATATTTTATCATGCTCAGATTAATCAATGTGGAACTCATATAGTAAATTATGGTCAAAATGTTCTACATCTACGGAGAGTGGTCAGCCTTTGACGCTACAGTTTTTGCTGCACAGTGTAAAATTCAAGGTCCAGGTTGTCCAAAGTAAATGAAGAACCCAGGTTTTGAGAGACCACAGTGGTTAATATGGTCTTTAAAACTTCCCGTTAGGACCTAGGCTATGTTGTTGATCAATAAACAGCCTGGTATTGTCAGCATGTATGTAATGAGAGCTACTATTCGTTACTTGCTCCCTAAGTGGTAGGTGAAGTGAGAAAGGTAGGATAATGAATGGAACGTGCCTGGCTGCTGAAGCTTGAAGATAAGCTTGTTAAATGGGTTCCGCCAGAGAAGCCTGGTAGGCTACAGTCCACGGGGTTGCAAAGAGAAGAGTCGGACGTGACTGAGCGACTTCACTTTCTTCTTTTCTTTCTTATTTAACCATTCAGTTTCCTCAGTGGAGAACAATGCTGATCACACTGTAGGTTGTGGTGAGGATTAGAAATACTATGTTGCATATGAGGCTTTGTGTATGATACAGTTTCAATACATGTCATCATTGTTTTCATTACTAGATTTGAAAGGCAAACTTACTTGCTTAGTGTCACTCTGCTAGGAGTGGAAGAGCCAGGATTTAAACTCTGATATAAAGTCTATCGCTTCCCTGGTGGTGCAGAGGTTAAAGCGTATCAAGATATCCTTTGTATTCAGACAATTTTCTTACATATGACAGAGAAAACTGGCATGGTGGGATTTGGCGCAGGGCGAACCTATTCCAGGTTGTGGACATTCAGGGTTTCATGGAAGGGATGATCTCTCATCTGGGTTTTAAAGTGTGAGTAGGATTTTGATAAATGAAATGAATCAGTTTATCCTCAGGCTGTATAGAATTTCAGTAGCATACAGAGTAATGACACATGAGTTTCCCTACTAACTTATTTACAATAATTCATTGACAGAGTGCTGGTATTGATCAGTGGATGAGAAGGAAATTTTTCTGTTATCTCTACCTTTGCTTACTTTTCTGTACAAGTATTTTTCTCTTTTTGTTAATCTTTGATCCTTAGAAGAATGCCTCCATTAAAGTCAAAATTTCAGATGCTATATGTCAAAATACTCACTTTATCCAAAACGACTTTACACAGATGTGTTGGAAGAGACAACCATATATTCTGTTTAGGTCAAAGACATGTTGGGAGATATTGATAATTAAACCTGACATGTGTGATCTGAGCTCCACCCAAACTCAGAAGCATCTCATTGTCAAAACCTCTGTTTACACACCTCCCACCCTGGGTTTACACAGCTGTATCTAGTCCAGTGGGATATTCATGGTAACAATAGCCCTTTAAATTGCCTTTTCAATTTGTACACATACTCCTTTCGGTTCTTCAAGAGATTTCCTTGTGAAATTCCCATCACAGTTAAAGGATATGCTATTTAAAATGTCACAAAGGTATTGTAGGATAAACCTAACTAGACAAGGAGCTGAGAAATACATTCTGAATGTATCTTTTTCAGTTCTTGTCAAAATAGTTGTCATAAAGTACTGTCTTTGAAGAAAATCCTGTAAAATACATACTTAAGCTGAGCACATATAAGTTGACAGAAAGTAATTCCTCCTGAGATCTTTGATTTCTCTGACATGAAGCATCAAATGTATCAATACAACAGCCTTTGACAGCATCCACAAACATGTCTCTATCTCAGTGGACAGAAACTCTTTTTTTTTTTTAATTATTGGGGTTTTTTTTTTTTTTGGTCACCTTTACATTTCTATATATAAGTAACACAATTTTTAACTAAATAATTTGAATATAAGTTGCAGATATCATGCTACTTTACTCTTGAATTTAATGATTTATAAAAATTGCATGTATTACATTATATCTATATGGGCTTCCCAGGTAGTACTAGTGGTAGTACTGTTGGTAGTACTAGCAGTTGTCGGTCAATGCAGGAGATGTAAGAAAACTGGGTTCAAGCCCTGGGTGGGAAAGATCCCTGGAGGAGGGCAAGGCAATGCACTCTAGTATTCATGCCTGGATCATCCCAAAGACAGAGGAGCCTGGCGGGCTATAGTCCATAGGGTTGCAAAGAGTTGGACACAATTGAAGTGACTTAGCACTCATATACATTACACATACATCTGCATGTGAACTCATAGCATCAACATATACACGCTACCCATGTCTAAAACAGATAGCTGGTGAGAAGCTGCTATACAACACAGGGAGCCCAGCCTGGTGCTGTGAAACTCCTTCTTTACTACGGGAAATTAGTGCCAGAAAAGGAGCTCTAGGAGAAAATCTACTGATTGATGGTGAATAATCAATCATTCAATCATCAAAAGGTTTGATTGAAATGCTATCTTTAAACAGAGATAAAAAATTATGCTTTCTCTTACATTTAATACAGTGAAAGTTATGTCTTTTCATGGCTCTTCTGAATTTATACTAAGTTGAGTGAACTTTGTCTAAATCCAATGATATAAGTAATGGCAATCCACTCCAGGACTATTGCCTGGAAAATCCCATGGACAGAGGAGCCTGGTAGGCTACAGTCCACGGGGTCTCAAAGAGTCGGACACGACTGAGCAACTTCACTTCACTTCACAAGTAAAACCTATTATACTTGGAGAACCTTACCTGGGAGTACCTTTTCTACTTCAAACACTTAAGTGTTGTTGGTGTTTTAGGGAGAGACACTGTGGATAATGTAGCAGTTGCTGCTGCTGCTGCTAAGTCGCTTCAGTCATGTTTGACTCTGTGCGACCCCACAGACTGCAGCCCACCTGTCCCTGGGATTTTCCAGGCAAGAACACTGGAGTGGGTTGCCATTTCCTTCTCCAATGCATGAAAGTGAAGAGTGAAGGTGAAGTCGCTCAGTCGTGTCCGACTCTTAGCGACCCCGTGGACTGCAGCCCACCAGGCTCCCCTGTCCCTCGGTTCTTCCAGGCAAGAACATTGGAGTGGGTTGCCATTTCCTTCTCCAATGCATGAAAGTGAAAAGTGAAAGTGAAGTTGCTCAGTCATGTCTGACTCTTAGCAACCCCATGGACTGCAGCCTACCAGCCTCCTCTGTCCATGGGATTTTCCAGGCAAGAATACTGTAGTAGATACTCCCAAAGAAAATGCTGTTTTATTTGGAAATGAATCTGTAGCCTCATATAGTGTGTGTGCTAAATTGCTTCAGTCATGCCAAACTCTTTGTGATCCTATGGACTATAGTCTGCCAGGCTCCTCTGTCCATGGGATTCTCCAGGCAAGAATACTGGAGTGGGCTGCCAGGCCCTTCTCCAGGGGATCTTCCTGACCCAGTGATTGAACCCATGTCTCTTACATCTTCTGCAGTGGCAGGCAGGTTCTTTACCACTAGCACCACTTAGGAAGCCAGGCCTTCTATGGAGAACTACATATATCCAATACTTTCAGGTGACTCCCCCTCCAAGTGTCTCCACAGTCCTTTTCTGAGCATCCTAATTCTGAGTGTGGGCTGAGGAAATATCAGGCTGATGTATCAAAAAGCAAAGAATCTCTAAACCAGACTGGACTTTCTCTGGCACCAGAGAATTTCATGAGTTTACAGATGTGCTTGGCCTTGATGCACAGGAGGTGACCTTTTTACTTCATGGGAACTATTAGTCTATTTGTTAGGAAGGAGCATTTTTCACCAGGGTCCCTCCAGCTTCATGTCATGCTTTGTGTAGTCTGTGTTACCTTAGGCCCGAGAGCCTAGTACAGTGATGCTCATGAGGCTAAATAATTGTGTTTTGGTTCCTACTTCCTCTTCATTCTTCACTTTTCTACCACGATTACATGATCTTCTCCCCTGATGAGTCCAGTGTTTTGAGAGGAGGATGCTGTTCTGTTAGGCAGGCCCATACCTGGAACCCATGTCTGATGCTTTCTAGGTATGTGATATTGGACAACCTATCTACTTTTCTAAAATTCAGTTTCCTCACCAATAAAAGAGGGATAGTGAAAGCTGCTCAGACACGTCTGACTCTTTGCGATCCCATGGACTATACAGTCCATGGAATTCTCTAGGCCAGAATACTGGAGTCGGTTGCCATTCCCTTCTCCAGGGGATCTTTCCAACCTAGGAATCGAACCAGGGTCTCCTGCATTGCAGGTGGATTCTTTACCAGCTGAGCTACCAGGGAAGCCCAAAAAAGGGGGATAACACAGGGATAATTTAGGGTTAGCTGAGGACCAAATAAAGTCATGTCTGCAAAGTATCATGAACAAATAATTGTTCTACCAGGGCTGGCTTCCTAACCTATACCTCTATAGAATTTAGTCATCAAAACCACCTGTTTGGAAAGTTGCTTGTAAACTCAGTCACCCTTATAATGAACTGCAATAAAAAGGTTTAAAAGTTTGCTATTGCTTTAGTCGCCTTTGACTGATTACTAGAGAAAGAATTTCTAACAGTGGAACTGCAAATATTCTCAAGAAATCAAAACATGGAGGCCAGTCTTTCTTACTGAAAAATACTGAGAGGGAAGGGAAAAAAATGACCATTTCCTGAAAATTCTAGAAGGACTAGATGAACTTGAAACATCCTTCAAGGACTAGACGGACAAAGTGCTCTTTCTTATAGGGGTTTCTGTTGCAACTCGGATTGAAGTTGGGGATTGGTAATTTTGTGTCTATTTGACATACCACAGGACTTGATGAATATTAACAAATTCCCAGTGACCTAGGAGTACAGGACTGCATGGTTACTCCTCAAGGAAACAATTTGTATCTAAACCATTTCTGACAGGCAGGCAAGCTCAATGTTGTAAAACACCACAAAGGAGAAACTGCTAAATGCAAGCTGTTCATCAAATAGTTTAATTTGCCAAGAAGACAGGAAAGAGTAAACCAATATGATGAAGGCCTTCTGCTCAGCTTTGTAATAGAGAACATAAAATATTTACCTTGAAAAATTGTTGACTAGGTCCACAATTCACATAAAATTATGCTACCATTCTGAGTATGTCATGTGAACTTTTTTTTTTTTGGTTTCTTGTTTGGAAATTGCTCATTTTCAACACTTCATGATTCATTTCCCACTATCTCTTTAGAGTTAAGCAAGTAGAGTCAACAAACTTGATGTGAAGAGGTAGTTTATGATAAAGGTCAACAGCTCAGGCTTTGAACTTGTTTTAGGTTGGTTCCCTGGAAACTGAATCAGAAATGGAGTTTTGTGCATGTGAGTTTTACTATGGGTACGCTTGGGAACAACACATAAGGAAGTGTGGGGAGTGAAATGGGGCAGAAACTGAAGTTTAACAGTGACGCAGTTGTAACAGAGGCCTCTAAGATCCCATGGGAAGTTCTTTGCAGTCTCTCAAATTAATGTGAGGTGACTGGATCTTGCTACCTTTTATTGAGGGGCAAATCCTTGGGTGAAGCATCTCCCTTTCTTGAGGGAATTCCCTTTCCAAAGGGAGATTTTAGGAGAAGGCAGTTATGAGTCTTTAGCAGTCAACACTCGGGCCAACGTCCAGAGTGTCCAGTAATGGAGTCATATGTACTGACCTGGGTTTTCAAATATGGTGAAACATATGGTTTAACAGTTATGTGAATTTGGGCAAGACATTTAGGCCTCTGAGACTCTCTCACAGAATTTTGAAGGTTTAATGAGATTTACTGCTTGGTAGGCTGTGGTCCATGGGATCGCGAAGAGTCAGACACGACTGAGCGACTTCCCTTTCACGTTTCACTTTCATGCATTGGAGAAGGAAATGGCAACCCACTCCAGTGTTCTTGCCTGGAGAATCCCAGGGATGGGGGAACCTGGTGGGCTGCCGTCTATGGGGTCACACAGAGTCAGACATGACTGAAGCGACTTAGCAGCAGCAGCAGCAAAGTAAAGGTGCAGGTGATGCTCAATAAATGTTACTGTCATTATTTCACGGAGATCTATGAAAATTATTGAGCCTTTTGTCCTCTGCACTCATATATCTGATGGCTGACTTACTTCTTACATTTGGTTCTGTCACAGTTTCTTTTTTTTTTAAACTCTATTTTATATTGAAGTATAGCCAGTTAACAATGTGATAATTTCAGGTGCACAGCAGAGGGACCCAGTTCTGTGCTGTGCTTAGTCTCTCAGTCATGTCTGACTCTTTGTGACCCCGTGACCTGTAGTGGACTAGTCTTCTCTGTCCATGAGATTCTCCAGGCAAGAATACTGAAGTGGGTTGCCATGCCCTCCTCCACAGGATCTTCCCAATCCAGGAACTGAACTGGGGTCTCCTGCATTGCAGGCGGATTCTTTACCATGTGAGCCACCAGGGACTCAGCTATTCGCATACATGTAATCCATTCTCCTCCAAACTCTCCTCCCGTCCAGCCTGCCACATAATATTGAACAGTGTTCTCTGTGCTGTACAGTAGGTCCTTGTTGGTTATCCATTTTAAATATAGCAGTGTATACCTGTAGATCTCAAACCCCCTAAGTCTACTCTCATATCCTCAACTCTTTGTCTACTCCACACTCAGGTTACAGTCTGACACAGGTAATTCATTTGGAGAAACAGCTATGAGAACAGGAGCAAGAAAGAGAACGGGAGATAGTGAGAGCCAAAAGTTTTGATCCTCTACAGACCATGAAGCCAGATTCTCTCCTGGACTTTTCAACCACATGAACCAATTCTCTTTCTGATTAAACTTGTTTCACTGGGTTTTTATCACTTGAGATCAAGAGTAGTGACCGGTATTTCATGCTTCAGGTTTTGTCCTCCTTGCCTCAGTGAAACTAATCTTTTCAGCCTGCCTTCTTATTAGGAGGTTCCTTCTATTGCCAAGCAGTTCAATATTTCTGAACCCCTGAGGTAAACTTGCAAAGGAGCAGATAACTTCCAAATTAAACACTTCCACTCTGCTCTGCGTTCCAAGCCTGGGTCAGTGAGAAGCATGGAGGGCTGACAGTAGAAGCTACTGCTTGCCAGCCATGGGGCTTCAGGCTTGTTGATTCAGAGTCTGGGGTGGACTCTGCAGCTTTGGGACGCATGAAGGATAATTTTGCACTACCCATGGGCACTGACAAAAGACAAAAAACCTGTATGCTATTTTGTTGAGAATGAAAAAAATAGCTAAGGGTGATATTGATGTTGGACTTCTTTGGGAAAAATAAAATAGCTAATCCTCTTAAGGAAGTTTTACAGCATTTTGTTGCAAGGAGAGATAAGAAAGGCTTCCTCAGCAATCAATGAAAAGAAATAGAGGAAAACAACAGAATGGGAAAGACTAGGGATATCTTCAAGAAAATTAGAAAAACCAAGGGAACATTTCATGCAAAGATGAGCTCAATAAAGGACAGAAATTGTATGGACCTATCAGAAGCAGAAGATATTAAGAAGAGGTGGCAAGAATACACAGAACTGTTCAAAAAAGATCTTCACGACCCAGAAAATCATAATGTGTGATCACTCACCTAGAGCCAGACATCCTGGAATGTGAAATCAAGTGGGCCTTAGGAAGCATCACTATGAACAAAACTAGTGGAGGAGATGGAATACCAGTTGAGCTATTTCAAATCCTGAAAGATGATGCTGTGAAAGTGCTACACTCTATATGCCAGCAAATTTGGAAAACTCAGCAGTGGCCACAGGACTGGAAAAGGTCAGTTTTCATTCCAATCCCAAAGAAAGGCAATGCCAAAGAATGCTCAAACTACTGCACAATTGCACTCATCTCACATGCTAGTAAAGTAATGCTCAAAATTCTCCAAGCCAGGCTTCAACAGTACATGAACTGTGAACTTCCAGATGTTTAAGGTCGTTTTAGACAAGGCAGAGGAACCAGAGATCAAATTGCCAACATCTGCTGGATCATGGAAAAAGCAAGAGAGTTCCAGAAAAACATCTATTTCTGCTTTCTTGACTATGCCAAAGCCTTTGTCTGTGTGGATCACAATAAACTGTGGAAAATTCTGAAAGAGATGGGAATACCAGACCACCTGACCTGCCTCTTGAGAAACCTATATGCAGGTCAGGAAGCAACAGTTAGAACTGGACATGGAATAACAGACTGGTTCCAAATAGGAAAAGGAGTACGTCAAGGCTGTATATTGTCACCCTGCTTATTTAACTTATATGCAGGGTACATCATGAGAAACACTGGGCTGGAAGAAGCACAAGCTGGAATCAAGATTGCCAGGAGAAATATCAATAACCTCAGATATGCAGATGACACCACCCTTATGGCAGAAAGTGAAGAGGAACTAAAAAGCCTCTTGATGAAAGTGAAAGAGGAGAATGAAAAGGTTGGCTTAAAGCTCAACATTCAGAAAACTAAGATCATGGCATCCGGTCCCATCACTTCGTGGCAAATAGATGGGGAAATAGTGGAAACAGTGTCAGACTTTATTATTTTGGGCTCCAAAATCACTGCAGATGGTGATTGCAGCCATCAAATTAAAAGACACTTACTCCTTGGAAGGAAAGTTATGACCAGCCTAGACAGCATATTAAAGAGCAGAGACATTACTTTGCCAATAAAGGTCCATCTAGTCAAGGCTATGGTTTTTCCAGTAGTCATGTATGGATGTGAGAGTTGGACTATAAAGAAAGCTGAGCACCAAAGAATTGATGCTTTTGAACTGTGGTGTTGGAGAAGACTCTTGAGAGTCCTTTGTACTGCAAGGAGACCCAACCAGTCCATCCTAAAGGAGATCAGTCCTGGGTGTTCATTGGAAAGAGTGATGTTGAAGCTGAAACTCCAATACTATGGCCACCTGATGCAAAGAGCTGACTCATTTGAAAAGACCCTGATGCTGGGAAAGATTGAGGGCAGGAGGAGAAGAGGAAAACAGAGGATGAGATGGTTGGATGGCATCACCGACTCGATGTACATGAGTTTGGGTAAACTCTGGGAGCTGGTGGTCCATCCTCCCTGATGGACAGGGAGGCCTGGAGTGCTGTGGTTCATGGGATCGCAAAGAGTCTGACACGACTGAGCGACAGAACTGAAATGAACTGAATAATCAGGTAATAGTAAATTAAATTATTAAATAACACATAACAGGATACTACTTGATAAATATTTTTAAAGCTTCTTACACACATATATATTTATGGAAGTATTAAGATTGAATAATTTCCAAAGACTATGTACAATGTAGATTTCATTAAATTAAAGATTTTCTGGTTCCACATTCTGGTTCCATAGTGGCTAACTGTGGAGTAAAGAGTTTCACTCTCCGTAAAACACACAGGAATTGTATGTACTTAGCTTACTTTGGAGAGATTCCAGAATAATCTCCAAGCTGCTTTCTCTTCTGAGCTTTTGTAGTAGTTGCCTGTACAAACATCACTCATCGTACATTTAGCATATGCTTCTTACATTTTAACTTTTTTCAAAATTTGAAGGGTATGCAAAACTTCAGGCGTACAAAAAATATAACGTGCTTTGTTCGTAGAAGTTCCCTTATTTCTTTTAATTTGTACAGACTGTTCTATTCTATATTTTCTGTTGTATTATTGTTTACATGATGGCCAACTGTAATATTTTACTAGTTAATCTTCCAAGTCTAATTTTCTAATTCCAAACTTAATTTTCCCAGTTATTATCATGCATACACAATATATCCCAATTATATAGTTAAATATAAAGCATACAATCCCAAGTTATATTACACATATATGTACATGTACACATATGTGTGAACAGTATCTTCAAATAGACTGTAAACCTTCGATGGCAGAAATCATATATTTCATGTAAGTTTTTTGACCTCCCAGTGCCAAAAATAGTACTTTGCACTCTATAGGGACTCAGTAAGCAGCATTTAAACTATAATGATGTTATGATGAACATGCATCATGTTGCAGATTTAAGAAAAACATCTAATCATTCAACATTGACCTGACTTTCTCATTCTAACAGGGCTATGTCTGATGAAAGAGCAAGAAACCCTGGCACTTCCTCTGACTGTCTCCTTAACTATCAGTTTTTCTTATAACTTCTTGGAAATTTCATTACCTCTTCGTCAGGAGAGGTATAGCTTTGCGAATTCAATCATATAAAGAATATTAGCAAAATGGATCCATATTCCTTCAGTATAAGGAGAGGAAAGTCTAGAAATATAAAAGAGGAGTAGAGGAATGGACAATATGGTATAAGGAAAATGTAAGACTGTTTCTTTGCCATTGTACAATTTGTTTCTATGAGAACTCTGCTTTCTACAGCTCAGGTACTTCTGTCTCCACTGCATGATGCCTTCTCATTTCCACACTAGAAATAGTTTTTGCAAAGCACAAAGTGTTTAGTGACCAAAAATAGGACACAAGGTCTAAGCAACAGGAATATTAAGTAGGAAATAGTATCAAATCATTTAGGTACCCTTTTTTGAACAGTCCCTAGTCTTGTTCTAGATAGATAGAAGAGTAAAATATGTAAGAAGGAAAATAATAATACTATTCACCTATTTTTCTCATTAAATAAATATTTATCTGTTGCCAACAATGTGGTAGTGTATTATATGGGATTTTACGGCTTAAAAATTACAATCATAAATATACCTAGAGCTGGTGCCAGCCTTTTTGGTAAAACTGAAAGTCGTTCTTAGGGGAGATTAACGGGACCTAGGAATTGTCTTAGAAGGGATAGAGGTGAAGAGACAAGTGTTTGCTTCAAAATCAAATTGAGTCTCTTTTAAAATTTTCCTTAGTCTCTTGGGGGACTTCTCCAGGATTAGCTTACCTGATTTAAGATGGTCTATTTTCCACTAGGTTATATTAACTCTTGATAATTGGTGCAGTTGGTAAAGAATCTGCCTGCAATGCAGGAGACTCGAATTTGATCCCTGGATTGGGAAGATTTCCTGGAGAAGGAAATGGCAACCCACTCCAGTATTCTTGCCTGGAACATCCCACGGACAGAGGAGCCTGGTGGGCTACGGTCCACACGGTCGCAAGAGTCAGGCATGACTTAGCGACTAAACCACCACCATCCTTCCAGTGTTATCTCCCTTCTCTTCCTAATGTCTGTTCTTGGTGTTTCTTATCTAAGTACATTCCATTATTCCCCCTTCCTCTTCACCAAAACCATTAGACATCCATCTTTTGGGCTCAAAGTTGACTAATAAACAACGGATATTTCTGTGTTTTATTCTGAATATTCTATTAATGATCCCATGACTGTTCCAAAAGTACCCATTTCTAGAACACCAGTGAAATAAAACATAATACCAACTAGGGCATAGTTTTAGACCCAATGGAAGCAAGGCAAAAGGCAGTTTCAGATGGCTGACCTGTCCTGGAACCACAGTGAAGGAGACTGGGAAGGGGTCTTATCTTATAGAATTGACATTCTAACTCAGAGAGGCAGAGAATAAGTAAGGAAACCAACAAATATGAAAATTCCAAAAATATCTGCGAAGAAAGTAAAGAAACACGATATGACAGTTGCTGAATCACAAAGAGAAGTTCAAATTTCCCAGTCTAGGGAAAACTTTGTTAAGAAGTTTTTTGGGAAGGGAATTATGAAAAGATGAGGGTTTGGGGTTTTGTTTTTTGTTATTTTTAATGAGTTCATTTTAAACTATGGCATTCTGCCCAATACAGAAGTTATCCAGACCAGTTCTGTCCAACAGAAATTTAATGTGAGTGAGTCAGCTATATGATTTTAAGGTTTCTAGCAGCCATATTTTAAAAAATAAAAAACAAGAAGTGAAATTTTGATAATATATGTTAAAACAATGTATCTAAAATATCATTATTGTTGTTCTGTTGTTTAATCATGTCTGACTCTTTACAATCCTATGGACTGCAGCATGCCAAGCTTCCCTGTCCTTCACCATCTTCTGGATTTTGCTCAAACTCATGTCTGTTGAGTCATTGATGCCATCTGACCATATCATCCTCTGTTGCCCTTTTCTCCTTTTGCCTTTAATCTTTCCCAGCATCAAGGTCTTTTCCAATGAAGTTCTTCACATCAGCTGGCCTAAAGTATTGGAGCTTCAGCTTCAGCATCAGTCCTTCCAATGAATATTCAGGGCTGATTTCCTTTAGGATTGCCTGGTTTGTTCTCCTTGCAGTCTCTCAAGAGACTCTTAAGTTTTCTCCAGGACCACAATTCCAAAGCATCAGTTCTTCAGCACTCAGCCTTCTTTATGTTCTAATTCTCATAACTACATGAAACAAATCTTGAGATATTTTATATTCTAGTTGTTGTTGTTGTTGTGGTACTAGTTTTTAAAATCGAGTGTGTGTGGAGACTTAGAGCACATCTCAGTTTGGATTCACCACTTGTGAGTGCTCAGCAGTCCCAGGTGGTGAGTGGCTGCTACTGACACCACAGGTCTAGACCACAGGTTGATAGAATTTGGTTGCTTGAACCAAGTCTAGAAAACCACGTGGTGTTTGTTTGTTTTTTAAGACTTACCAGCCAAGCACCTTTTTTTTTTTTTTCACATTTTAACATGATTAACTGTTTTTTAATTTAAATTTATTTTGTATTATAGTTGATTTACAATACTGTGTTAGTTTTAGGTGTACAGCAAAGTGAGTTATACATACACATAAAGCTATTTTTTTTTCAGATTTTCTTTCCCATTTTGGCCATTTCAGAGTATTAAGTTGAGCTCCCTGTACCATACAGTAGACATGGTTAAGATTTAAATGGTCACCTACATACTTACATATCAGCTTTGGTTTTCCCTTAAAACTTAAAATATCTACTCTCTGGCCTTTTAAGAAAACAATTTCAGATGCTTGATATACAGAAACACAATAATTACCACAAAGATGGTTAGGGCCCAGAAAACAAGACCCATATTATTCCATTATCTTTCCCTAGCAATCAGCACAATGCCTGAAAAGAGTTGACGCTCAACATATTTTTTAAAAATTGAATAGATTTATATAAAAATGCTTTATGTTGAATAGACTGTTTGAAAAAATGTTGAAATCTGTGAAATGACCCCTGGGGATGGAGTGCTGGAAAACCATTCTAGACAGAGTGAATAGCATTAGCAAAGGCACTGAGGAGCAGGTCATAAGAAATCAAGATTGGTTTCGGAAACTGCAAATAGTGGAATATGTTGGAATAGGCTGGAATGTTGAGGGCAGGACAGGCATAAAGGAACTGAGGCCCAGAGGTTGGTCTGGCATACATCTCCGAAGGACTTTGGGGCATAACAACCCTTTTAGGCTTAATTCTGAAGGCTAAGATCTCAAGTTTTGCAAGGCAAAGGCAGGTGAGATGAGGCATGGGCCAGGCACAAGATGAAAGAAAATTGCTAACTAGCCTCAGTGCAAGGAATTATATGCAAGACTTAATCGGGGGAGAAACAGGGGAAGGAGAGGGTTGGAAGAAACAACCTTCTTAAGATACCTTAAGGTCCTTCCTATAAACCATAGTCTCTCTTATAAAACCATATATATAAAACCAAGGTCCCTCTTATAAAGCCATATATAAGAGGGACCTTATAAACCAGAAAGCCTTATTGGGCTCTCTGATAACCAGAGGAGCAGGTTTCATAAACTATTACTAAAAAAATTATCATTCTGGCTAGCTCAAAAACTTTCCAGAGTGACTAGTTTGGCCAATCTGTTGGCCAGTATAAAAATATTTGCCTTTCATTTCCCATCTGGCATGGCATCATTCAGGTAGAACAACCATGAGTAAAACTTGCTCATGCATTGCTAATAATGCAATCGCAGAATCTATACTCATAGTTAAATGTCCAGTGTTAGATACTGAGTATAAATTGCTATTGAGTAGATACTGTTCAGCCAATAAAACTGCTGAGATATTTTGAAGAGAAAGACCTTTACATGATGCTATTTCCCCCAAAACACTGCAAAAATGAAAGGTGTTTTAAAGTGGTTAACAATTTTGAGAAAATTTTTTTCATATTTTCCATTTGGATACATTATATTTTTCTTTTGGGATTTTCAGCTAATTCTTTAATCTATTATAAATCAAAAGCCTTCTGACTTTCAAATATGTTTACCAACCCTTCAAGATCCTGTCTCAAATGCTATTTCTTCTACAGAGTCTTCTGTGATCTCTTTCTATCCAAGTTGCCAAGTTGCCAGTTCTATCTATGCCAGTTCCTAGTTGTGGCAGGCGGGATCTAGTTCCCTGACCAGGGATCGAACCCCGGCCCCCCTGCACTGAGAGCATGGCGTCTTAGCCACTGGACCACGAGGGAAATCCTGACCTTCTCTCTTTTTGGCAGAAAATTTAATTGCCTGTCTTATAAGAACCACAGCTTTTAAAATCTGACTAGATTTCCTAACAAGGCTTTAATAGCAAACTTGAATTTCTGGTGGCCTTACAGCCAATCATATTTCAGGGAAACATGCTGCTACACTGAATGCCTGATGGATCCCTTCTTGGGAGAAGAACAGTGGCAGTAAATGGCTTCAAGTTTAAGCTGACACAGATAGCACTAGGGTCTCTGCAGTCCCATGACCATCAGCCAATAAGAAGGTTTCCTTTCCTTCTCAGCTTCCAGCTTCCATCCTTGTTCCTAGGATGGAGTAGTGCTTTAGGAGTTCTGTAAGCAAGGCAGAGGCTTGCAGAAGGGGAATGAGGAGAGAGAACGGCATGTCTCCTTCCCAGCAAAGAACAAAGTGTTCATTCCATGAATCTTGTTGATTGCAATCTTTTGGCTGACTTCTGTTGCGCTTCAGTTATAATTAACTTCCATACATTCTGTTGGGATTAGTGTCTTGTTGGCATTTCTGGAACTTAGTACAGAGAACTGGATGTAATAGCACTATTTATCTTCCGTATGGGCACATTTTCGGGTGATGGATAAAGATAAGTCAAGAGCACCCACATGATTTCATCAAACTTTCATTTGTTTTTTTTTTTTTTTGTTCTAAGAGAGCATAGGGAGGGCTGGTTTTTTCCCTTCTTCTTATGCTCAGCAGAAACAGCAAAGAGAAATGTTTAATAGAGTCAAGTATGCCCTTAAGAAATTCTTGTTGAGTTTTTTGATTAATGCTCAGACAAATCCCATGCACCCAGAAATTGACCTCCCTCTCCCTGTACATGGTACCCTCTCCTATGATGGTGGAAGCAGGTTTATTAACCTCCTTCCCCTTTGCAGTGATTCATAGCCGTAGAGAGGAAAAAGCATCTAGATGATATAGCCAAAGTTTTGGTTCTAGCATTTCCTAAATGTGCAAGCTTAGACAAGTCACTTTATCTCTTTGACTTTTGGTTCTTCTATCTGCAGAATGCGGTGGGATACAGGCTCCTCTGGCTGTGAATCTACCAGGCAAGAATACTGGAGTGGGTAGCCATTCCCTTCTCTGGGGGATCTTCCTGACCCAGGGATTGAACTGAGGTCTCTCGCATTGCAGTCAGATTCTTTACCATCTGAACCACCAGGGAAGCCGGGGGTTGAAATATGTACAAGTATATTGTGCATTTACTACCTGCCAGGCCCTATGCTGCACAGTCTTGACACTTTATCTTGCTTATTTGCCGGGAGCCAGCACGGGAGATCCCACCCATGACAAGGTCATGCAGGACTCGAGGGAATCCCTGGGCCATCCGACCTATGACAAGGTCATGTGGAAGAGTCCTGATGAGCAAGGCCTCAGGACTCAACGGACCCCCTGGACCTGCCCGAGCATCTACCCCCGAACCAGAAGCTGTCTGTCTTACTATTTTATGTCTTTCACCAGCTTTTCTGACATTAGCAAGGGGCTGTCTCTGACCAAAAGAGTTAACTTAGGGCTCTAGTTGATAAATCTCCTGGGCATGAAAGGAGTGTTTCAAACCCTCTGTTAGCATTCTAGCTTACATGGCAGCTTTATCCAGACTCTTGCAACATTGTTGAGCCTATGCAATGCTTGCTGCCAAATTCTCACATCCCTTATCCACTGTGTTCCTGGGAGTGCATATAGTCAGGATGTAGAAGAAGCAAGTAATAGCCTTAGCATTAGCAACATTAGACTTTGAGTTAATAAGTTCTTTCTTTGCTGTAACCTGCTGAATCTTTGCTCCATAAGAATGTAACTCTGTACTTTAAGGGTGACGCAGGCTAAGAATTTAAGAAGAAACACTTTAAGGAAAAATCATTGTTCTGGTGTTCTGGCTGACCAACCTTTATCAAAAGGAGGTCATGGAATATCAACAGGCCTCCGGAATAGAAGATGATGTACAGAAAATTAGACTTTTGCAGGAAGGAACCTGATGTCGATAAAAGTTATTACTGATGGAATGTTGAGTTGACTCTGCATTTTTCACCTTGCTGTATGTATAACTCGGGGTATAAAAGCCCCGAGAAGAATAAAGTAAATGGGCCTCGCTCGAAGAAGCTTGGTCACCCCGTGTCTCTTTCTTTACTTCTTTATCTATCTCTGCATTCCCGACATCATCCATCCTGAGGATATCCCTGGACTCTGCTGAGGCTGGACCTTGGCACTTATTCCCCACAGAATGAATGCAGCAAGATAGTTGTTTCCTTTTTGAAATGATGGACCTGGGATCTAGAGAGGTGAGGTGACCTGTTAGAAGTCACACAACTGTGAAGTAGCAGAACTTTTGTTGGTGCCCACGTGTGACCACCCAGGCACACGGCTGCTAGTCCACTTATTCTGGTTGTCGTGAGAAAGAGGAAAGGGTGCCAGGAAGTCCACTGCAATGAATCCCACCAAAATGTGAGGCATTATCACTGAGTAACACTCAGAGTGGTTACTGAGGGCTTGGACCTACAGGAGGTAATGAGAACCAAAGAACAGGGACTTCCCTGGTCATCCAGTGGTTAAGAATTCGCCTTGCAATGCAGGAGATGAGGGTTCCATCCCTGCTCAGGGAACTAAGATCCCACATCCCGAGGGGCAACTAAGCTCGCACACCACAACTGCTGAGCCTGCACATTGCAACTAGAGATGCCGTAGGACAGAACGAAGATCCCATGTGCTGCAATGAAGACCTGACACGGCCAAAAAGAAGTAAATGAATGTAAACAAGGAACAAGAGTACAGTGTGCTTCCTGATTGCGGGTATTGTCCAAAATTAAAGCTTTGTGCTGGCCGCTGACAAACGGGAGACAGTAGAATATAGGGAGAGGAATGGCCCCACCACGTTAGCCTGAAGTCCTGGCTTGGGGTCAGCACCCATCTTTGACTCCAGCATCAGCTCCTGCCACCCACCCTGGTGCTCACAAGGCCACATCACTGGCCTGCTTTTTGGTTTCTTCCAAGTCAAGCTCTTTCCTGCCCCAGGGCCTTTGTGTTTGCTGTTCTTTCTAGGAAAGCCTTTCTACCTTCCTGTTTCCTCCCATTCTTCAGACCTCAAGCCAAATATCAGCGTCAGAGACAAGCCCACATAACCCAATCACTTCATTTTTTGTTCATCTACCTGTTGATTGTTTGGGTCTTCTGAGCAGAGATCCTTATTCACTGTGCTATACTAGTGACTTGAACAGTGTTCGGCTCTTACTAGACACCCAACAAACTAGCGCTGAGTGAAGAAATTAATGGCATTGCTTCAGAGGAGACCAGTGAAACCTAGGTGCTGGGTCATGCTAACTTATACCCTTAAGTCCCACTGGGATTTCTACTGATCATTTCTATTTGAAGGACAAGATAATGAAATTCTCATTTCTTCACTTCTGAATAGATTTTCCTTCCGAATGTTCACCTGTGACCCTGCTTCCTGCCACTGTCCTTGGAGAAGGTGTCAGTTATAGGAAAGAGTAGTAGGACCTTTGAGGTTACACAGAACTGGGGTTAAATCCTAATTCTATCATTTATAGTATGATCTTGGGTATGTCATTCAAGTTCTTTGAATCTAAGTTTCCTTAGGTATAAAATATTTCAAAGGATTATTTTTACTTAAATAAGATGTTTACAAAGCATTCGTAACAGAGTCTGATAAATTGTTTTCTCCTTTTACCCAAGGAATTTAACTTTCCTGAAAATAAATTTTGATCTTGAAGGATTCTGCCTGTCAGTTGGTTACTGTTTAATTTGTTTATGTTGGAGGAAACAAAGAGTAGAGGAAGAGACGATGGATGATTTTAGATGACATTATGATCTCCTAGTGGGCAAGGATTTTTATCTGATCTCATATCAACATCACTGATACATGTTAGGCTATTAATAGGCATGGAAAAAGAGTGAGAAATTTAGGCAGTGATTTGAAAAAAAAAATCCTAAAAATTTTAAATCTTTTGTTTAAGGAACAAATTAAATTATTGCCCTAAAATATGAATGCAACAAAGATTTTATGAAATGGTTTCAACAACAAAAATAGCTTAAGAAGTATAAACACAGCATTACTGTCCCCAGTCTTTGGGGACAGTCTTTAGCTCTCAAAGGGTTGCTGGACAGTACTGGAAATTTCGGGATTAGGTAACATAGGTATATATGCATGTGTCCAGACTCATCAAGAGGTATAGATTACATGTGTGCAGTATTTTTGTTTATCAATTGTATCTGGATAAAACTTAAAAAAAAAGAAAAAACAAATAAATTTATCTAGTTTCAATGCTTTCCTGGGGTTTTCTGACATGTATGGATTTCTACAAATTTCTAACACATTCAGGTTCTTTTTCGTGTGTGTAGCGCTAGATTAGGAAGACTATTAAAGGGAAAGGGTTCTTTTGTTGAAGAGAAAAAAGTGATAATCCTTCCGACACTGATCCTATAAAAACCTTAAGTCCTTGAGCATGGGGATCTTTCTTTTAGCTTAAATCAGTAGGTGAAAGAATTATATGATAGACATGTCTATTATGTACCTGTACATATATATATAAATGAAAATGCACATGATATATAGGTTTATAAATAAAGAACAAATATACTTAGTAGATAAAGGTTATCAAATTACTGATAAGTTTCTCTAAGGTAACAGTAAATGACACTGTGAAGGACAAGCTGAGATAGCATCAACTTAGAAGATAATCAGTGACCAAGCAATCCTATTTCTGGGCATATACAGAAAAAGCCATAATTCAAAAGAACACCTGCACCCCAGTGCTCATTGCAGCACTATCCAGAATAGCCTGGACATAGAAGCTCCAATACTTTGGCCACCTGATGCAAAGTGCTGACTCACTGGAATAGACCCTGATGCTGAGAAAGATTGAAGGCAGGTGGAGAAGGTGGCAACAGAGGACGAGACAGTTGAATGGCATCACCCACTCAATGGGCATGAGCTTAAGCAAACTCCAGGAGATGGTGAAGGACGGGAAAGCCTAGTGTGCTGCAGTCCATGGGTTGCAAAGAGTTGGACATGACTGAGCAACTGGACAACAACAGATGTCTGTTAACAGAAGAATGGATAAAGAAGATATGGTACACACACACACACACACACACACACACACACACACACGCGCACGCGCAATAGTACTCAGCCACAAAAAGGAGGGAAATAGTGCCATTTGCAGAAACATGGATGGACCTAAAGACTGTCATAGAGAGTAAAGTAAGTCAGAAAGAGAAAAATAAATATTGTATAATATCACTTGTATGTGGAATCTAGGAAAAATGGTGCAGATGAACTTATTTGTAAAGCAGAACTAGAGACACAGATGTAGAGAACTTATGGATATCAAGGGGGAAAGAGGGATAGAATGAATTGGGAGCTGGGATTGACATATAAACAATACTATGTATAAAATAATTAGTGAGAAACTACTGTATAGCACAGGGAAGTCTACTCAGTGCTCTCTAGTGACCTAAGTGGGAACAGAATATAAAAAAGAGGGGATGCCTATATACATATAACTGATTCACTTTGCTGTAAAACAGAAACCAACACAACATTATAAAGTGACTATATTCCATTAAAAATTAAAAACATTCTCATTTAAAACATGAAATTAAAAAAGAAGATAATCAGAACTAGTTTTCATTTGCGATATTATTTCCTCTTGAACAAATAATGCTGGTATTATTTTATCTCCTATGCTGCTGCTGCTGCTGCTAAGTCGCTTCAGTCGTGTCCAACTCTGTGCGACCGCATAGATGGCAGCCCACCAGGCTCCCCCATCTCTGGGATTCTCCAGACAAGAACACTGGAGTGGGTTGACATTTCCTTCTCCAATGCATGAAAGTGAAAAGTGAAAGTGAAGTCGCTCAGCCGTGTCTGACTCTTAGCGACCTCATGGACTGCAGCCTACGAGGCTCCTCTGTCCATGGGATTTTCCAGGCAAGAGTACTGGAGTGGGGTGCCATTGCCTTCTCATTTATCTCCTATAGGTGACTGGAAAAGAAATTAATATTGATGGAAAAAACACATTCATTTAAGTAAATGTCAGACAGCAAGGCCAGGTAAGGGCAAAACTGCTATTTTCAACATTTTAAACTGGGATGGGTGCCCTCTGCCCATGGTGTTGAGCTTATTCATTTTTCTAAGGTAAATTGCATTGTCTCTGCCAGGATTTCTCACTGTTTTTTTTTCCATTTATTCACAGGAAGTGCCATTCCAATGATTTAATTATCTTAATTATAAGATGTGAAACTTTATAAGGTAGATAAGATACCAGAGGATGAGATGGTTGGATAGCATCATTGACTCGAGGGACATGAGTTTGAGCAAATTCTGGGAGATGGTGAAGGACAGGGAAGCCTGGTATGCTGCAGCGCATGGGGTCGCAAAGAATCAGACACTACTGAGAGACTGAACAACGTCAATAGATAAGATATGAACCTTTCCATCAGCTACAAGATGGACCTATGATTGGTTTTCCACTACTCAGGCCCTTGCAACTGTCATACAAAATACAACACTGTAGTCTGGTAATCTATTCACCTTCTAGTTATGAGCTTTTAGTGCTTCTAGTGCATAGACTATTTTGTTTTTTACTAAAGAGAATTAGAGCATAATCAGAAATTTAGTTTCAGAGATAAACCTTAAAGGTTAGGTCATCAGTGCAAATCTCAAAACAAAAAAAAAAGACAACCACAGAAACTATTCTGTTAAAAAAATTTTGACTTGCTTTGAAAACTAAAGTGAAAGTTCTAAAATTCATCAACCCACAATCCTAACATCTCTTCGTCACTCAGATGTTTTGCTGGTGGATCAATAGCTCTACATTTTCTTTACTCACTGCAAAAGTTAATGAAGTTCAGTGTCTCTTACATAAAGACAAACAGCCAAAGTAATGACAAGATAATTATAAAGAAGTAAATTACTGGAATTTAAAGGAAAACCAATTTCGGGGCATGGTTTTTCTTCAGCACAAAATTTTTGTTTGTTTGAGGTCATCTAAGACTGTGAACAGATTCAAAATGACTCAGTCCAATGTCAGAGTATTTGACACTGAAGGAAAAAAAATCACTCTTTGAGCAGTCATCAGGGAATCAATTATTAAACAGGACGAAGGGGATGATTTTACAAATACAATGACAAGATTTCAAGTAGGGAAGTTCCAGAAGGTTGCAACATTTGTCTGATTTTTAAACTGAAGTTCATTATGCCTCATTTTTTAAGTTTGATGAAAATGCAGCAAATAATAAGGGCAGATCTTAGGCATTTTCAGAGCACAGGACGTTCCCGACAGATTACAGATCTAAGAATAGCCTAGAAACAGCAGTAGAGCACATGAAGACGTGATCCTGGGTCACTCACTGGTTTATCAGAGGATATGTAATTATAGGGCCTGCTTTACGTGCATGCTAAGTCTGGCTCTTTGAGACCCTAAGGACTGTAGCCCACCAGACTCCTCTATGGAATTCTCCAGGCAAGAATACTGGAGTGGGTTGCCATGCTCTCTTCCAGGGCATCATCCCAACCCAGGGATTGAACCCATGTCTCTTATGTCTTCTTATTTGGCAGGCAGGTTCTTCACCACAAGTGCCATCATATAATTACTAATGACTATACCAATTGTCATGGAGAAGGGAATGGCAGCCCACTCCGGTATTCTTGCCTGGAAAATCCCATGGATGGAGGAGCCAGGTAGGCTGCAGTCCATGGGGTCGCACAGAGTTGGATACGACTGAGCGACGTCACTTTCACTTTTCACTTTTCTGTATTGGAGAAGGAAATGTCAACCCACTCCAGTGTTCTTGTCTGGAGAATCCCAGAGATGGAGGAGCCTGGTGGGCTGCCATCTATGGGGTCGTACAGAGTCAGACACGACTGAAGTGACTTAGCAGCAGCATACCAATTGTTGAATTTTAAGCACATCAGTCAGTCATACATAGCCATGATGGTAGGCATTTCTTGCTTTTGTTAAAAACAAATGAAGACCAAAAAAACCAGAAAAAACACCCAAAAAACCTTTCCTTAGAAAAAGATGCTCTGCATTTAAAAATACAGTGTTTTCTGCTCTCTCAAACTTGTTCCTAATTGTTGACCAGGCATGTTTCCCAATTCCCAGGTATGGCTCCCCTGATCTGTTCATGTTGCCTTCCATATTTCCCTTTATGTAAATTTAATAACAGTTCTTTTTTGAGTAAAGCCAAGGTATGCTTGATGTCTGAACTTGATCTCTTTGGTCTGTCTTCTACTTTGTCATGCTGAAAAGTGTAAACATCTGCCTGGACACAGTTGTTAAATGTGACAGATTATGGAGAAAAGTCTTTAAACTGTGTCGGAATAATCTCCATATTTCTAAATGTAATTTCACCTCGGGATAGAGCTTCGTCAAGGTAGGTTTAGCTTTTGCTGAGTTCTTTAGGTAGCCTGGAATGGAAAACTTCCCCAAGTTACAAGGATTTGAATAGCAAGCACTCATGAAATATATGTGAAATTCTGTTAGCCAACAGGAGACTATTGTTATTCAAACCTTGAGTTCTCTCCCTTAGTCACTCTTGACCTTTTTTTCCAGGGACATTTTCAAGAAGTAGAGGGGGCTGTCATTGCAGAGATGAGAGCTGTCTCTGTTGAGACCAGGTCTTAGGAAATTCCCAAGAGAAGCAATCTGTTTAGGATGCTACAAAGAACCAGAAATCAGATTTTTTTTTTTCCTTTCCAAGCCAACTAACAAAAAGTCCAGGTCTTTTCATGATATTGGTGATAAAGATTTCATCACCAGAGTTGACCCCTTGATCCAAATGTTTCCTAAAAGAGAGATGAAGTATATAGTTTCCTGAGATACCAAATCAGTTTGAATTCCTAGCGCTTCTCATTAAGACTAATATTAAGCCACATTTATAAGTGCTTTACTATGTGAGTGTGTGTGCGTGTGCACGTGCTCAGTTATCCTGACTCTTTGCGATCCCATGGACAATAACCCTCCAGGCTCCTCTGTCCACACAATCTTCGAAGCAAGAAGACTGGAGTGGGTTGCTGTGCCCTCCTCAGGGGATCTTCCTAACCCAGGGATGCAAATTGCGTCTCTGTATCTCCTGCATTGGCAGGCAGGTTCTTTTCCAGAGTCACCAGATTAGAACTAATTAATTCATTTTCATCATTTAATCCTCTTACAGCTTTACAAGGCAGGTATTTTCATAAGGCCCATTTTATAATAAAACTGATGCTTAGGGGGATAAAAGCAGTCACTTAAGGCTGTTTTCCAAATTTCACAGCATCATCTTTCAGGATTTGAAATAGCTCAACTGGAATTCCATCACGTCCACTAGCTTTGTTCGTAGTGATGCTTTCTAAGGCCCACTTGACTTCACATTCCAGGATGTCTGCTCTAGGTGAGTGATCACACCATTGTGATTATCTGGGTCGTGAAGCTCTTTTTTGTACAGTTCTTCTGTGTATTCTTGCCACCTCTTCTTAATATCTTCTGCTTCTGTTAGGTCCATACCATTTCTGTTCTTTATCGAGCCCATCTTTGCATGAAATGTTCCCTTGGTATCTCTAATTTTCTTGAAGAGATCTCTAGTCTTTCCCATTCTCTTGTTTTCCTCTATTTCTTTGCATTGATCACTGAGGCTTTCTTATCTCTTCTTGCTACTCTTTGGAACTCTGAATTCAGATGCTTATATCTTTCCTTTTCTCCTTTGCTTTTCACTTCTCTTCTTTTCACAGCTATTTGTAAGGCCTCCCCAGACAACCATTTTGCTTTTTGTGCATTCCAATCCCAAGGAAAGGCAGTGCCAAAGAATGCTCAAACTATTGCACAATTGCACTCATCTCACATGCTAGTAAAGTAATGCTCAAAATTCTCCAAGCCAGGCTTCAGCAATACGTGAACCGTGAACTTCCAGATGTTCAAGCTGGTTTTAGAAAAGGCAGAGGAATCAGAGATCAAATTGCCAACATCTGCTGGATCATGGCAAAAGCAAGAGAGTTCCAGAAAAACATCTATTTCTGCTTTATTGACTATGCCAAAGCCTTTGACTGTGTGGATCACAGTAAACTATGGAAAATTCTGAAAGAGATGGGAATACCAGACCACCTGACCTGCCTCTTGAGAAATCTGTATGCAGGTCAGGAAGCAACAGTTAGAACTGGACAAGGAACAACAGACTGGTTCCAAATAGGAAAAGGAGTACATCAAGGCTGTATATTGTCACCCTGCTTATTTAACTTCTATGCAGAGTACATCATGAGAAACGCTGGGCTGGAAGAAGCACAAGCTGAAATCAAAATTGCCAGGAGAAATAGCAATAACTCAGATATGCAGATGACACCACCCTTATGGCAGAAAGTGAAGAGGAACCAAAAAGCCTCTTGATGAAAGTGAAAGAGGAGAGTGAAAAAGTTGGCTTAAAACTCAACATTCAGAAAACGAAGATCATGGCATCTAGTCCCATCAATTCCTGGCAAATAGACGGGAAAACAGTGGAAATAGTATCAGACTTTATTTTTTGGGGGCTCCAAAATCACTGCAGGTGGTGATTGCAGCCATGAAATTAAAAGATGCTTACTCCTTGGAAGAAAAGTTATGACCAACCTAGATAGCATTTTGAAAAGCAGAGACATTACTTTGCCAACAAAGGTCCGTCTAGTCAAGGCTATGGTTTTTCCAGTGGTCATGTATGGATGTGAGAGTTGGACTGTGAAGAAAGCTGAGTGCCAAAGAATTGATGCTTTTGAACTGGTGTTGGAGAAGACTCTTGAGAGTCCCTTGGACTGCAAGGAGATCCAACCAGTCCATTCTGAAGATCAGCCGTGGGATTTCTTTGGAAGGAATGATGCTAAAGCTGAAACTCCAGTACTCTGGCCACCTCATGCGAAGAGTTGACTCATTGGAAAAGACTTGATGCTGAGAGGGATTGAGGGCATGAGGAGAAGAGGATGACAGAGGATGAGATGGCTGGATGGCATCACGGACTCGATGGATGTGAGTCTGAGTGAACTCCAGGATATGGTGATGGACAGGGAGGCCTGGCGTGCTGCGATTCATGGGGTCACAAAGAGTCAGACATGACCGAGCGACTGAACTAAACTGAACTGAAGGCTGTTTATTGCAAGGCTTATATGCTTATACAGCAGAGCTTTCTAAAACTTTGACAAATGCATTTAGAAATTTAGAGAAATGCCATTCTCAGGTCTTGAAATCTTTTAAATGGCACCCCCAGAAGTAAATCATACATTGCTACATATGCCTAATGGCAATGCTTAGCCAGTGTGGGTGAGTGATACCCCGGAGGACTCTGAATGTCAGGAGGGGGCTGCTCTCCAAGGGATGAGTCTCAGGCTGGTAGGGTCAATTCATTTCTGGCTGCTAAAAAGAGACAATATTTACTTTCCAATTTTACCTTCTCATTCCCACATTCATAAACCTTATTATTCCTAGATATTCTTGAATTATGTAAAGATTCACTTAACTGTGTCCTGCGGTTGGGTACCCCCAAGCCTTCGATCATAGCATCTCTCTCTGAGGACCGCATTCCTACCATGCTTTATGATCCAGCTGACACTATCTTTTCCTGTCGAGCCTTTTTTCAGCTTTGTCATTGTTGTTCAGTCACTAAGTCCTGTCTGACTCTTTGAGACCCCATGGACTGCAGCTTACCATGCTTTTTTGTCCTTCTGTATCTCTGTGAGTTTGCTCAAATTCATGTCCATTGAGTTGGTGAAGCCATTCAACCATCTCATCCTCTGTCATCCCCTTCCCCTCCTGCCCTCAATCTTTCCCAGCGTCAGGGTCTTTTCCAGTGAGTCAGCGTTTCAGCTTCTTAGGTATGATAAACTCCTCCATCTACTGCACCCCCACCACACTCTGTCCAGTCTTGTTCTTAGCACTTGTCAGATTCTAACATGATTATTTGTTTACCATCTGTTTCCTTTGCTAGCTCATGAGTTCTCTGATAACATGGATCATGTTATTTAATCAGTGCTAAGCACCATAGCAGGCAGTTAACATGCTTTTGCCAAGCAAACAAAAGGTTTGATATAAAGAAATATTTTATGAAGACTGTGAAATTGTAGTTGTTTTCCTTTTCAGCTTCTAAAAGCCAGCTGACTCATTTGACCTTACACAGCTTCTCACATTTACCAAGCACCTACCATATTTTGAGCATGTGTCTGTGACAGCACAGGGAAGTTTCATCAAAGTGTCCAAAGGTCTACAGACTTTTAGAAGGGCTTTCCAGTCTCCTAGGAGTCTATGGCAGCTTTCCACATGTAGAACATTCATTAAGAGGGTTTCCTACTTTAGTAAATGTCAGAGGAACCCCTGCAATCATGGGAGGTATTGGGGTCACATTAGAGAGAGGGAGTGTAGCTGCAGGGAGATGTATTGAAATTAAGGGTAACTTGGCCCAATGGTTGTACAAACTAGGTGGTTCTTTAAAAAATTAAACACTGAATTACTCTGTGACCCAACAATTCTACTTCTTGGTAGCTATCCAAAAGAACTGACAACAGGTACTCAAAAACATGTATAAGTATATTCATAACAGCATTATTCACAATAGGTAAAAGGTGGAAATAGTCCAAATATCCATCAATGGAAGGATGGATAAACAAACTGTGGTATATTCACTCAGTGAAATATTGTTCAACCATGTAAAGGAATAATAGTGCTTGTACAAGGTAATATAGGATGAAGCTCAAGAATATTAAGTGAAAGAAGCCAGAAACAAAAGGTCAGATATTATATGATTCCATTAATATGAAGTATCAGAATTGGTAAATCCACTGAAATCGAAACCAGAGTGATTGTTGCAGAGGGTGGAGAGAGCAGAAAATGGGGAGAACTGCTTAATAAGCGTGGAATTTCCTTTTGAGATAAAATGTTTTGGAACTAGACAGAAGTGGAGATTGTTCAACATTATGAATGCACAAAAATGCACCGAATTGTTCACTTTAAAATGGCTAATTTTAGTGGTTGTCAAGGGGGCAGGTAGGGGAGGGAAAATTGGGAAGCTTGGGGTTAGGAGAGACAAACTAATATACACAGGCTGGATAAACAAGGTCCTACTGTGTATAGTACAGAGACCTATATTCAATATCCTATAACAAATTATAATGGAAAAGAATAAGAAAAAAATATAACTGAGACATTCTGCTATATAGAAGAAATTAATAAAGCATTGTAAATCAACTATACTTCGGTAAAAAAGAAAAACTGGGCGGGCAAGGATAATTTGGAATTTGGGATTAACAGATATATACTAGTATATATAAAGTGGCTAAACAACAAGGACCTATTGTATAGCACAGTGAAATATATTTAGTATCTTTTAATAACTATAATGGAAAAGGACCTGAACAAGAATATCTATATTAAATTACTTTGCTGTAACCTGAAACATTGTAAATCAACTACACTTCAATTAAAAATGGTTAATTTTGCATTATATGAATATGACCTCAATTGAAAGGAATAAAATGAAAGGGGATTAAAAAAACAAAACAAAAAAAAACAGTAGAAAAGGAGATCAGAAGGTTATGCTGTGAGGACTTGATCAGCTAATACTGGTTTTGAAGACGTAGTAAGACAAAAGCAAGGAAGGAGGTAGCCTCTGGAAACTGGAAAACGCAAGTAACAAATTCTCCCCTAGAGCTCCAAGGAGCAGCACACGCTGCCATCACCTTGATGTTAGCCCAGTGAGACCAACCTTCGCCAACTAATCCTAGCACAGTAAAATAATACATTTGTATTTTTCGAAGCTAAAAATGGTAACAAGATATCATGCCTTGGTGTCACAGCTGAAAAGAACTTCCCAGATCTAGTGCAATCCTGATGGAAATACCATGAGAAAGTTGGTCTTTTCAAGGTCACATAGCTAGTTGTCCTATTTATTTAAAAAAAAACAACAACATTGTTTCCTTCTCAAAGAGGTAGGAAGAGAAGAAACAATGAATGGGGTTATTATTCTAATTTTATGAGAAGAAACAAATATTCACTGAGATTAACTAACTTGACCATTACTTCATATCTAATACTGTGTTTTAAGTATTTAAAAATATCAAAGTAATGAAGGTACATGAATGATAATAAAAAAATCACATCATAGCAGACAGAAGGACTTATGATGAATAGCATCCACTTCTGTGCTGTTCTTACTCGCTCAGTTGTGTCCGACTCTTTGTGACCCTATGGACTATACCCCTCTGTCCATGGAGATTCTCCAGGCAAGAATACTGGCGTGGGTTGCCATGCCCTCCTCCAGGGGATCTTCTTTTCAACCCAGGGATTGAACCCAGGTCTCTCACATTGCAGGCTGATTCTTTACTGTCTGAGCCGTCAGAGTAGCCCAAGAATACAGGAGTGGGGAGCCTATCCCTTCTCCAGGGGAACTTCCCAACCTAGGAAGTGAACCTGGGTCTCCTGCACTGCAGGCGGATTCTTTACCAGCTGAGCCACCAGGGAAGCCTTTACCATCCAGTTCTAATACACCTCAAACCCAGTCCTCATCCACTGCACTTCTTGGTTCTTCTTCTGCTTCTAGTATTACTTAAATATTACAATATAATGTTACTGTATACTATCATGTAAGAATTGAATCGCCAGTCTATGTCTGATGCAGGGTGCAGCATGCTTGGGGCTAGTGCATGGGGATGACCCAGAGAGATGTTGTGGGGAGGGAGGTGGGAGGGGGGTTCATGTTTGGGAATGCATGTAAGAATTAAAGATTTTAAAATTTAAAAAATAAAAAACTAAAAAAAATAAAAAAACACAATATAATGTTACTATGCATTGATATTTAATAGGTACTTCTAAGGCACTTAAGTGCTTTTATGAAAATAACTCATTGAATCTATGTAACAATTCTGCGAGGTAAGTACTAGTATTTGCCCTACTCTACATGGCGTGGTTAACATAATGTATCTAGAAGTTGTTAGAGCTGGGATTTGTGACCATCTGGCTTTGGACTCCTTGCTGTTAACTACGACATCACACTACTTACAACCACTAACTTTGTTTGTAAGGCTCACTGTGGCCAAGCAGCATGCCCACATTCATGGCCAGGCTGGGATGGGAGCCCACCTGGGCTCTAAAGCCCGGGCGTACATGTGTGCTAAGTCTCTTCAGTTGTAGCCTACTCTTTTAGACCCTGTGGACTATAGCCAGCTGGGCTCCTCTGTCCTTGGGATTCTCTAGGCAAGAATCCTGGAGTGGGCTGCCATGCCCTCCTCCAGGGGATCTTCCTGATCCAGGGATCGAACCCAGCCTCTCTTACCTCCACTCACATTGGCAGGTGGGCTCTTTGCCACTAGTGCCACCTGGGAAGCTCCTCAGGCTTTGGAGCTCTGCTGAGTCTTTTGCCTCAGAAATTGGCTGTCTGGTGAAGGGCGAGAACCCTGCCTGGGATTAGAGAGGGAGTGCTGGTTGAAAGTAACAGCCTTCTAGGAAAAAAAAAACAACCACCAGAGTTTTCTAGTACATCATTTTTTAAAAATGTGTTTTTAAAATCAGAAAAACAGGCTTTAAAGGTCTAATTTTTCTGATACCATATTTTCTTGGAGTCATAAAAAATTAAAATCCTTTTATTTTCTCTTAAAAAATACAGATTTTTGGAAAGCAGAAGTCTGTTCAGCTGCCCTTTAAAGGTTTGTGTTGTGTTTGTGCTAGAAGGCTGGTGCACAAAATGCTTTGAGGCATTCTCTGTAGCTCAGGCCAGAGACCTGGGTCCTGGAGCTACATGTCTCCTATCTCACCAGAGTAACTCTGCCTTCTTTCTGACAACAGTGACAACAGCGACTTACGTTTCCCTTACAGCTGCCCTTCCTTGTTCTAGACAGAGGTTTTCGAACTTGACTGTGCACCCTCAGCCACCCTGGATGACATTTCAAAATTGCATGTAGGGTCGGGGTGAGGAGAGTGGAGAGTCAGGGGTAAGAGAGCAGCAGGAAGAAAAGGCATGCATGTGGGTCAGCATCGCCACCTCCACTTAACCTAGAGAAGCCCAGTGGCCCTATGGATGCATGCGTGCTGTCTCTTCAGTCGTGTCTGACTCTTCGCGACCCTGTGGACTGTAGCCCCTGCTAGGCTCCTCTGTCCATGGGATTCTCCAGGCAAGAATACTGGAGTGGGCTGTGTACTCTCCTCCAGGGGATCTTCCCAACCCAGGATCAAACCCGGGTCTCTTGCATCTCCTGCATTCGCGGGGGGTTGTTTATCACTAGTGCCACCTGGGAAGCCCAACTCTATGGATTTCCCACAGTACGTTGTTGGAAGAAAATATTTTATTGAGGGAAAAAATACCATTGTGGGTAAAGAAGAATATGTGGAACCAGAGAAATTGGGGTTAGAAGGGAATAAAATAAAAACACCACTTAGAATAATAAGAAAACAAGGCACATACATCTAAGATGGGCATCTAAACAGTATTCCTCAGCTAAGGCAAGATTCTAGAAGCTGACCACCCATCAAGCTGTTAAGGAGAAAACTCCACTGTACATGCCGTGGTGGGGGAAGCCAGACTGTGTTGTGAGAATTTAAGAGAGAAAGAAAGTTAGATGAGGAAAAGATGGGGTGAGTTAAATGTAATAAACCCAAAGTCTTCATTCTGGGAAAGGAGCTCCTTAATAATTCAATTCACTGTGGACTCCGAAGTTGCAGGTGAAGCCGGAGAACACTCAGAGGAAACCAAATTAAATTTTTGCTGGAGAAAGAAAAAATGGAAGAACTAGAGTGCCATCGTGAGGCAGAATGCTAGGAAATGGTGATTGAAGTGCTGCCGGAGTGTTTGTAGCCCTATTTGGCACGGATACCATGGTATCCACGGAGAAGGCGATGGGACCCCACTCCAGTACTCTTGCCTGGAAAATCCCATGGATGGAGGAGCCTGGTGGGCTGCAGTCCATGGGGTCTCGAAGAGTCGGACACGACTGAGCAACTTCACTTTCACTTTTCACTTTCATGCATTGGAGAAGGAAATGGCGACCCACTCCAGTGTTCTTGCCTGGAGAATCCCAGGGACGGGGGAGCCTGGTGGGCTGCCGTCTATGGGGCCACAGAGAGTCGGACACGACTGAAGTGACTTAGCAGCAGCAACTGTGGTATCAAAATACCCTTTAGCTGTTCTATTTTCCTAAGCAGTAGTTTTATAAAATTGATCTTAAAGATCAATGTGGATACATGGTAAAAACAACAACAACAACTATATAAACAATACAAAAATTCCACAGGGTAATTTAAGGCTGTCTTTTTCACTCCAAGTTTCCCTTACAAGAGGCAATGATTCTTTCCAGCTTATTATGCATCTTTTAAAACAGCTTCTGTGCACTTATAGTTAGTTATGTACAGCACACATTCCTTTGGAACCACCAAGGACGTCTACTGCTCTGCACTCTGATTTCGGTTTAACAGTGTGTCTTGGAGCTTGTTTCCTTCCTTTTCTTGATTGCTTCAGCTTTTACTAGATGAACATACCGGACATTATTGAATCATTGTTACACTAATGCACAGTTTAGTTTACTTTCAGGACTTTTGCTACCATAAGCAATGCTGGGCAAAACTGTTGAAAAAATTCCGGAAATACTTAAAAAAAAAGTATTACATTTGTAACAGGTGTAGTAAGACTACACACCAAGGAGATGAAGCTATTGTGTCAATCATGTTTGAGAATGATGGCGACCCCCTTGCCAATCTTTAGGTACTTTGTCCAGAATTATTTTCTTTCTGCATTCTTTCTCTGTATTTTTCAACACAATTTTCCTGTGTGTGTGTTCAGTAGTTCAGCTGTGTCTGACTCTTTGTGACCCCGTTGTCTATAGCCCTCCAGCCTCCTCTGTCCAAGAGATTTCCTAGGTAAGAATACTGGGGTGGGTTGCCAATTCCTCCTTCAAGGGATATTCCTGACCCAGGGAGCTAACCTGTGTCTCCTGAGTTTTCTGCATTGCAGGCAGATTCTTTCCTGCTGAGCTACCGGGGAAGCCCCAGTTTGCACTGTGTAGTGAATCAAATGATCTTAAACTAAGATATCAGATTATTCGGTCACTGCAACCATCCCATCAGCATTTGGCTCTTGCGGTTTAAAGGGATCACTGAGGAAGCATCAGAAATCATTCTTGGCTTTCAGGAACTTCCAGTGTGGTGTGGTTGTAGAGTATCTGAAGCTGCCACTGATGAATGGAAAACAGTGGCTGCTAAAACAGTAGACAGATACGCTGGAAGCCCCCAGGTGGGGGTGGGGGAGGAATTGGGGGAGTGGACCAGAAATAAGCATGAAGCATCTCACCTCTGACCTAACTCAGTGAATAAATGAAGATCTATATGTTAATTATTCAGACAATCTTGTAAACCTGTTATGACCAGCCCCTGTGCTGGATGTCAGGGCTAGAAGAGTGAGAAAGATGTATTTCCTGCCATCATTTTACTTGCTTATCCTTTCTGAGCACACACTTGTTTTCTAGTCAACAGCACAGTGTTTAGTTATATCTATACATAATTTATGTTGTATATATTATATATATATAAAATATATATTACATTATTTATGGGCTTCCCAGGTGGCACACTGGTAAAGCATCTGCCTGCCAATTCAGGAGATGCAGGAGACACGAGTTCAATCCTTGGGTTAGGAAGATCCCCTGGAGAAAGAAATGGCAAGCCACTCCAGTATTCTTGCCTGGAAAATCCCAGAGACAGAGGAGCCTGGTGGGCTCCAGTCCATGTGGTTGCAAAGAGTTGAACATGACTGGGCACACGACACACACACACACACATTATGTAATTTAAATTGTTACGTATATGTTTTGTCATAAGCATTTTTATTTTTGTCTTTTCTTAATAGATAAAACTATCCCAATGGGCAAATATTTCTTATCAGTTTTGCTACTTCTTTACTTCTACTCTGCACATTTTATGGAGTTCAAGTCCTATTTCACTCTTGAATCCAGACATGTGTGGCCACAATAACGTGTGCCCCAAACCTTATGCAGACATGTGACACAGCTGTCCTAAACTCACACCTTCCTTGAGCTCCAGCTGCTGAGATCAGGAGAAGACATTGTTGAGACCTTAAACAATACCCTTATCCAGAGGTCCCCTGATGGCAGTGGCTATATGCCTAGTGGAAGGCAGCCATCCGTACACATTAGCTGAATGAGCACATCGGTCTACGCTGCTTTTGGCGCTACTATACTTGAATGATTAGTATGCATATGACACAGTGCTTAATAAATACCTTCACTTTTTAAGTGTTGTCTGGGATACAAGGCCAAATGGTCTCCAATGCCAGTTTTTAATGGATTTTGGATTTGTTTTGACCTTTTCTGGGCTTTACCATGTCTTTTGGTAAGCTACTTTCTTATGTGTGCCCCATCCCTCCACCCAGCCCCCAAGAAAGATGCTCTCTTTAGGTTCTGATGCTGACATTTCTGCACCAACATCTGAAATTCAGGCTTTACAAGTTTTGCCTTAACACATTTAGCCTGGTATGTGCGTTCACCCACGGACAGCAGACAGACAGACAGACAGACAGACAGACACACACACACACACACACACACACACACACACACAAATCCCTCTCTGATCACTACGGCATGCCAAACTCATGCCTTTGGAGGTCATTCTTCTGAGAACTTGTAACTAATTCAGAACACAGAGGAGCTCTTAGACATATTTTCATACAAAAGAGAAGGAAGAAATTTGTGACCGAACAAGAGGGTTAATACCAGCTGGTCATAGTTTAGTGAGTTTAATTACTGGAATTTCTATATAATATCACCCCAAATGACATCTGGCTTGGAACTGAGCGTGAGATTCCTTTCGGGTGAGCAAAAGAAAACAGCCCGTGCCAAGCTCTCCCCTATCTAATCCTTGTGGCTGATGCACATGAGCTGCAGTGACATTTCTGGGACTGATTTGTACTTGGTGAAGATAAGCTTGTTAATAAAAAGGCAAGATAAAATTGGCATTAGCTACTTTTAACAAGGAAGCAAAATATACAGTTGCAAAGTGAGGATGAAAAATGCTTAAGTAAAAGACCAAGGAATTCTTTGTTTTACACCTAGCTCATTCCCTGGGTTCACTGATAACCTATTTTATTCCTCAGTAAATACTGGCCTCAAATGGAAATCGAATGGATTTTATTTTCACAAACATTGTGAGTTGGACTAATTTCAAATTTATTTTAAGTCAACGTAAGCATTGATTAAATTGCTGGAAACTAAGCCTGGTATAGGGCTAGTTGTTTAGTTGCTAAATTGTGTCCAACTCCTTTTTGTGACCCCATGGACTGTAGCCTGCCAGGCTCCTCTGTCCATAAGATTTCTCAGGCAAGAATACTGGAGTGGGTTGCCATTTCCTTCTCCAGGGAATCTTCCCAACACAGGGATTGAACCCATGTCTCTTACATTGCAGGTGGGCTTTTTACCCTTGAGCCACAGGGCAGCCCGTAGGGTGAGTCAACCCTATGTTTTGCTAACCCCTTTCATTTCAAAGTGTGGTCCATGAACCTGCACCAGGAGCATCATCTGGGAGTTTGCTAGGAATGCAGAGGCTTAGGCTCTACACACAGACCTAATGAATCAGAAAATACATTTAGCAAGATATCTGTGCACTTGGAAATTGAGAATCACTGGCCCATGATGTTGCCTTTATTTTCTTTAAATCTTTTCAAAAGCTGCTTTGCATTAGAATACAGTTGGTTAACAATGTTGTGCTAGTTTCAGGGGAACAGTGAAGGAACTCAGCCACACATATACAGGTATCCATTCTCCCCCAAACTCTCCTCCTATCCAGGCTGCCACATAACATTGAGCAGAGTTCTCTGAGCTATACAGCAGGTCCTTGTTGGTTATGCGTTTTAAATACAGCAGTGTGTACATGTCGATCCCATACTCCCTAACTGTCTCTTCCTCCATCCTTCCCCTTGAATGTTGCCTTTCTTTTAAAGGGCTTCCCCCCATAGAATACCTGAAAGAACATTTGCCTGAGTAACATAAACCAAGGGCCAAATTTGAGATGATTCCAGCCTTCCAGCCGCATGGAGGAGAATGCACAGATGCACGCTCCATTCTGCAGTGCCAAACTGAAAGGCTTGCCATTTGTTCTGACTGTTTTATTGCTCTCAAACTCTGCACTCAGCTTCTTGTGAGGCTTCCAAAACACGACAAATCCATGGAAAAATTAATAATGTAAAGGTTTTCTAAGGCTCTTGGCAGCAGAAGGAATTTCCAGTGGGTTCATATTGAGGTGGGGGTGGAAAAGGAAGGAAGTTTGACATATAATAGCAAGGAATTCCTAAATATTTGTCCAACTTTCATCATCTCAGCCTGTTGAAAAATGAATTTGTATGTGATGGTTCTAGGATTTGTCCTTAAGAAATTCTGACCACTTAGCAGACAAAAAGATAAATATTTTGAGCACAGGTCTTATGCATATAAGTTGCTTTATATCTTGAGTTTTGTGTGCTTCAGTGAGAAGTGAGGTGCTTTTGCCATTTCCAATAAGATATATTTAAGTTAGTATCTTCATCTCTTCCCCCTTCTAGTATTTTCATTTGGAAAGTAGACAGCTGAAATATTGGCCAGCAAAAGAAAACAGATTTCCCAATGAATAGTTGTAGTCCATGAAAAACTGAGATTAGAGGGATGCCCAAACTAATTCCAGGTTATTACAATCTTCATCTCAAGCCTAATTCTCTGTGGTTTCACTCCTGGTTTACAGACAGAAATTTAAAGCCAGTATATTTTATCATCTAAATCATTTAGTTCCCCTTTGACGGAAGCCTTTGCAATGTTCTCTTCAATTTCCATGAGAATGAATTTCACCTTTTATGACATTCAAAGACAATTATGGTGTCTTTATGAAAAATGATGTCACTCTGATACCAGCAATAAAATAACAATGTCCTAGTGCTGATAAATGTATTAATCATACCAGTCATCTTTCAGCTTTTCTGGTTTTGCTTTGGGAACTACAGACAACCTTAAGGTTTTTAATGTGTGAGCTCTCTAGAAATGTGGCCAGAATACTTTACTCTTCCTTTGAGTGCTCAGAAAATGGAGTAGAATGGAGTGACCATCCCACTAATAGGCAGGGTCATTCGGCCACTGCCTAAACGAGAAAGGGCGCTGCAGACTCTCACACATCTGTATCTGGGAGGTGGGGCAGTGATGGGGAAAGGCATCTCAGGTGTCCTCTGGTCAGTCCACTGCTGTTCCACCCCTTGCTTTTAAGATGCTTTGAGTGTTGCCCTCTGGGAGACACTGAACTCCTAGTAAAGTGCTAGCCCAAGTCCTCCTGGAACCAGGAAGAGGCCTGGGACCTCTCAGATTCTTAGGTCCAACTCTGTTCTTGTGATAAGACTGCCAAGATTTGGAATAGGCTAAACAATGATAGATTTTTTTTTTTCTTATGAATCAGTCAATGTACAGATTGAATAGAGTGGCTTGTTCCATACAAGTCAACATACGGATTTGTATGCTGAGACTCAAATAACACGCTTTCTGGATATCAAAAACATACAACACAAAGCTTTCTACGTGTAGCTTATTGTTTTGGTTGGGGAGAATATGCTTATGGCAGGAAATAAGTGCAGAATGAACAGTTTATACTTGCAGTTAGCATGCAGGCTTTTCTGGGATCCAAGCGTAATCCATTTTAATCTAGCTGAGATTTTGATTTCAGAAGTCACAGTCTCTGGATACAGACCTTCAGGTGTAGGCTTTCAGAGATGAGGGATCACTGTGGGCTTCAGTACTGAGGAGAAGCTTCTTGGCAGAGACAGGACCTAAGCACAATTGTGAGGCTAAGTGGGAACTGCATGAATAGAGAGACAGCAGGGAAGTCATCCAAAATGAAGTGGTCAGAACGAGCCACAAAAGTGAGAGGAGACTGGCATATGTCTGGAAAAATGAGAGAGTTACCTGATAGAAAAAGTACCAACTGGGTGATAATGGTGGAGGTAAAGATAGGGCCAGATTTTAGAATCCATCAACTGCTGAGCAGGGAATTTACTTGATCCTGTAAGCTATGTTATTCAGATATTTTTTTACACTATAGAAAAATATAATGCAGATGATATTGTGACGCATTGCCATGAGTTAGAGATTTTCACAATTCTGTTTTCTAATTATAATCCCCCTACTCAGTTAAAACAATACATTGAAAGTCAAGTGAGAGCTGTTGAAAATAACAGAATGGATTCAGTTAGGTTTTTTGAAAAAGTAAGTTCTTCACCATCCACTTATGATAAAAACATGCAAAAAGTGGGCATAGTGGGAATATACCTCAACATAATAAAAGTCATATATCGCAATTGCACAGCCAACATCATACTCAACAGTAAAAAACCTGCAAGCTTTTCCTCTTAGGAACAAGATAATGATGCTCACTATTGCCCCTTTATTGTTGCCACTTTGGTACTGGAAGTTCTAGCCACAACAATTAGGCAATAAAAAGAAACAAAAGGGCTCAGAATTAGAAAGAAAAGGTAAAAATGTCATTATTCACATATGACAAGATATTACAGAATGCCCTGAAAATCCATCAAAAAACCATTAAAACTAATACATGAATTCAGTAGAGTTGCAGCATAAAAAAAATCAATGTATTAAGTTGTCTGCATTTTTACACAGTAATAATGAACTATCAGAAAGGGAAACTAAGAAAACATCTCCCTTTGATTGAGTGTAATCTACAGTCATATCACAAACAATAAAATACCTAGGAATAAATTTAACCAAGGAGGTAAAAGACCCATATACTAATGTGTAAAAGACATTAATGTAAGAAATTGAAGAAAATGTAAGTAAATGGAAAGATGTTCTGTGCTCATATTAGAAGAATTAATATGATTAAAATGTCATACTATTCAAAGCAATCTACTAATTCAATGCAATTCCTATCAAAAATATCAATGGTGTTTTTCACAGAAACAGAACAAACAATCCTAAAATGTGTATGGAATCATCAAAAAAGACCCCAAATAGCCAAAGCTATCTTGAGAAAGAAGAACAAAGCTGGAGGCATTAAGCCTTCTTATTTCAAGCTATATTCCAAAGCTATGGTAATAAAAACAGGATAGCATTGGCATAAAACAGAAACATAGATAATTGGGACAGAATAGAGAGCCTAGAAATAAGTACACACATATACGGGCAGTTAATTCATGATAAAGGAGCCAAGGATACACAATGGAGAAAGGGCAGTCTTCTCAATAAACAGTGTTGGGAAAACTAAACAGCCACAAGAAGGGAATGAAACTGGATTCCTATCTTACGCCATACACAAATATTAACTCAAAATGGATTAAAGACATAAACAGAAGACCCGAAACCATAAAATCCCTAGAAGAAAACATAGGTTCTTGATATAGGTCTTGGTGGTGATTTTTTGAAGCTGAAACCAAAAATAAAGCTTCTGCACAACAAAGAAAGCCATCAGCAAAATGAAAAGATAGCCTACTAAATGGGAGAAAATTTTGCAAATCATATATCTGATACATTGAAAATATATAAGCACTCACACAACTCAATTAAAAAAAACACAACAATTTGATTTAGAAAGAGCCAAGTAGACATATTTCTAAAAGAAGACATATAGATGCTCAATACCACTAGTTATCCAGGAAATGCAAATCAAAACCATAATGAGACACCATCTCACATCTGTTATAACAGCTATTATCAAAAAGACAACAAATAACTAGTGTTGGTGAGGATATGGAGAAAAGGGAATTCTCATATACCATTAATGGGAATGTAAATTGGTCAGCCGCTATGGAAAACAGTACATAGGTTTCCTAAAAAAAAAAAAAAAAAAAAAAGAAAAACAAAACCACTGTATGATCCATCGATTCCACTTCTAAGATTTACCTGAAGAAAAAAACCCACTAATTTGAGAGCACACGTGCGTCGCTATGCTCACTGCGGCACTATTTACCATAGCCAAGATACGGAAACAACGGAAATGTCCAATGAATGGATAAAGAAAATATGCTATCAATCTATTTAACCTACCTGCCTAGACAATGAAATGCTATTCAGCCATAAAAAGGTGAAACTTTGTCATTTTTGAAAACATGAATAGACCTTGGGGGCATTATGTTAAGTGAAAGAAGCAGACAGAGATAACAAATACCGTATTATCTCCCTTATATGTGGGATCCAAACACGCACACACACAAACAAAAACCCATAAGAAAGAAAAAAAGGAAACAACAAGTTCATAGATACAAAGAACAGATTGGTGGTTGTCAGAGCCAGGGTGGGTGAAATGGGTGAAGGGGGTCAAAAGATACACACTTTCAGAGGTACACACTTATAAAATAAATAAGTCATGGCGAGGTAATGCACAGCATGGTTAATAACACTATACTGCATATTTGAAACTTGCTGAAAGGGTATCGAATTCTCACAAGAAAAAAAAATTGTAACTATAGGATGATGGGTATTAACTAGACTTGTGATCAGTTCATAATATAAACATTGAATTGTTATGTTGCACACCTGAAAGTACTAGAACGTAATCTGTTAATTCTCTCTTAATAGAAAAATAAGAAAAAAATGAAAAAAGGGAACTAGACATTTATGAACAGCTACTATGCGCCACATACAAAATACTTGACTTATGTTTTTTCCTAATGTGGCAGAGTTTCTGAAACAACAGTTTTATTAAAATATAATTCACATACCATAGTATTCACCTTTAAAAGTGTACCATTCAGGGATTTTTAGTATATTCACAGAACTGTACACCTTTCCACACTATCTAGTTTTAGAACATTTCCATTACCTTAAAAAGAAACCTCATATCCTTTAGCAGTCACTTTCCACTCTCCCCAACATCTCAGCCCCTGGCAACCTCTAGTTTACTTTCTGCCTCTGTGATTTGCCGGCTCTGGACATACCACGTCAGCAAAAACAAGCAAAACATGACCTTTTTGTTGACCGACTTCTTGAACTGAACATGGTATTTCCAAGGTTCATCCATTTGCAGCATGGATATACATTATTTTTAAAATCCTACTATTATCTTCTAAACTAGACATAATTATCTGTTCTACCGATAAGGAAACTGAAACTGTAAGTGCTTTGCCCAGGGACTCACAGAGTTAGCAGAGAAATATTCACACCTAGGCCTCTGTTTCATGGTTCAACCATTTCCATCACACCACACTGATTCTCAAATGCCTTAGAATTCTCCCTATTTTTAAACTGAAAACCACAACACCTTGTAATAACAAGAACTAGCAAAATGATCTTTTTTCTTCCTGGTTCTATGCTCTCTCAAGACGAATTTGCATCCAAAAACAAGGAGACTGGTCTCCTATTCCTGGGGGTGCCATGACAACCCCACTACCTTTGAAATTGCGGGGCAACTCAAACCCAATAGAAGACTGCGGGTAGCACCATGCTGTATTCTTTCAGACGAGGGGGTATTCACTACTCAGACCAGCAACTAGCTTAAAGTTCCAATAAGAAAACAACAAACAATGAAAAAAACCAGCCTTTGGTTCATCAGTCACTCACCAGGCAGCTGAAGCGTGAAGCTCACAAACACCATGAATTGAAGCCCCAAACACAACCAAGACTCCTCCATTCCACATCAGCACGCTCTCTGCCAAACTGGATCTTGTAGACAGTATCTGTATCCTTCATTCTCACAGCCGCATTCACTTCCTTGTCTCCCATGTATCCTTTCAGAGGCACCAAAGCCCTTGGTGAGTTTCCAGCATAGCTTCCACATCCTCAGGATCCAGGTCGAGGTGATCCACCACATGGCCACCTGCAGGGCCTGGAGCCCAATGCTCCGAGCTTCATGTAGATACAAGCGTTCCTTGTAGTTCTTAAATGGTAGATCCCTCCATGCTGGCAAAACACAGTAAACAAATACATATACTGAGACTTCTCTAACTCTCAAAATTGGGAGCTGGCTCCTTATTATTATGAATTTTAAAAGTCTACTGCTTTTCAAATAGCCTGACAACTCTGCCTGAAGTTTCAAACCAGCAAGGTCAGCTGACGCCATGGCTAGGCAGACTTCAAGGGGAAGAGAGAAGTGTCCAACTCTTTGCAACCTCATGGACTATAGCCCACCAGGCTCCTCGGTCCACGGGATTTTCCAGGCATGAATACTGGAGTGGGTTGCCGTTTCCTTCTCCAGGGGAACTTCCTGACCTAGGGATTGAACCCAGGTTTCTGGAATTGCAGGCAGATGCTTTACCGTCTGAGCCACCAGGGAAGCCCACTCAAAAGGAAAGGAGACTGGATCTTTCAAAACAAGCAGCAGAACACAAGTGATCTTAATTCACTGCAGCAGGCTAAAGGTCACAGCAGATTCTGATAGAGCTTGTAATTAGAGGCAAATTAGGCTTTGCATGACATTGCGTGTGTACCGAAAATTACACAAAAGAATAAAAACATTAGGAGGCAAGAGAATAAGCACAAGGGCTGCAGATAGGTTACCAAAGTAAAATATTTCTTCAAATTATAAAACTAAGTTCACAAATTTTAGTATGGTTTTAATTCTACAGTTTTTTTCCTTTAATTCAACAACTACTGATTAAGCACCTTCAGGCTATGGGCTGTCGGGTAAGCTAAGCCAGGTGGAAATGCCTCTGTTGAGCTTTTATTCTTCAGCGAGGGAAGGGAGATAGACCACTGCTTCATCAACCTAAGGTTATTCCACAATGTTAGAAGGACTGAAATGATGAAAGTTCAAGCTGTTACAAGAGTCATACGAAGGCCATCTCATCTGGACTTGGCCTTGACAACTGACAAACCTAGCAAAGGAAGTGACACTTAGATTGAGAGCTAGAGAAGGCAGTGACATTAGCCAAGTGAAGAGGGGGCAGGAGTGCTTTCAGCGGAGTGCAGCTGCACACGCAAAGTTCTGGAAGTTAGAGGGAGCTATGTCTGAGGGTTCTTCTGTGTTTTGGGGGCTGCTGTTACAAGCAACAGGGAATCAGTATGCAAGGAGACCATGAAAACAGTAATATTGCTTATTTATTGAACAAAGAGCTAATACACATTTGAGGCTGTGTATCTTCAATAAGTGATGCTATTACTTGAAAAAAAAAAAAAAAAAGAAAAGGCAATGGCAAATCTAGTCATAGAAACTTGAAGCCAAAGGGCAAATTCATCACCTTTTAAAATATGCCAACTAGTCCTGAGAGGAAGGTAACAGCAGGTGATTCCTGTTCCATAAACAAACAATTGGGTTTGGAGAGAAGGCTAAAACCTCCCTGGGGGAAGATGACGGCTCCCTAACACAGCACTAGCATTGCTCCTGAGAACACGGAGAGGGCCTTTCAGAGAACATGTTTGTCTTTGGGGTATAATCATTTGGCCCATTTAATAGAAGTCTCAAGCAGGTCAAACCTTGAAATAGGGCTCTCTCTTTTGAGCAGAGCTTGAACAAAAGGAAACTTAAAATCATTTAGAGGGAAGGAATGAAACCTATTTCTGTCCTTCTGGAGACAAAAGATGTAATACGATTGGTTAAAATTCAAGGGGAATAAGAACCTCTTGGGGGTGGCGGTGGGGGTGGGGGGTGCAGGTTGCAGCCCTCAGGCACAGCCCTTGCTTCAAATGCAGGCTGGTGCTGCCATCTCGTGGCGGAAAGGCTCGCTCCACCTCAGCAAGAGCTGGGAACTGCCTGCTGTTTCTCCTTGTGCTCCTTATGGCCTCGTCAGCAGGACGCATTAAACAAACACAAGGCAGAGAATCCAGCAGGGGATTTAACACTTCGTGGCCTGCCAGGAGTTAAATTCCCCGCTGACAATATTCCCTTCTTCATCCTCTTCTTTTGTCTTGAAAAAGCAGAATCTCGTTCTTTCAGCAGCGTGATTGGAAGCCAGCCTGGGCTTGCTTGATGAAGCCACAATTTGACCTTTTAAAGCAGGCTGGAGGGTGGTAGTTCAGGCCGTTAACTTCACTCTTTCCCCCTTAGGAAGGGCCTCGTGTTTTGCCTGAAGGGATCTCCTGAGGGTGCTTTTTATGGCCTGAATTCAGGAAAGCTGAAATGCTCTATCGATAAAATCCTGAAAGCATATTTCCCTTTCTCTCCCCACCAAGCTCTCCTTTTATTGTCCCATCCTATCTTTGAGATTTTCACCTATCCACCAAATTAGCTCTATTTAATGGAATGATTCACTGACTGCCTGTTTGGTATTAATCAAAGAGGCCCCTGTTGCCAAGTCAGGTTTCTAGTTACTTGGCAATGACAAACTCAGCCAGCCTGTTAATAATCCATTTCAGGCCAAAGTGAAAAGGTTTGAAGTTCTGGCAGCTTGTGCAGCCTTACTGTGGCTACACAGGCTGGATCTGTCAGGCTGGGGAGATACTGAGAACAGGCCACCCCCTCCCAGTGGCATCTTTGAAGAACCAGGTTGGGGTGCCTGACCGAGGTGTGTGGACCCCAGGCCTCTGCAGGGGTGGACCCCGACATCTATCCTGCTGTCAGTGGCAATTCTTCTAACGCATGGCCAGTGCAGAGCGTGAAACTAATCACCATTCACGAGGAGAGCCATCTGTCTAACATGTGGACACTTACGTGAACCTGAGCTGGGAGACCTCTTCGGGCCAGCCTGTTTCCCCAAGATCTTTGACACCGTCTCCTTGTGTCTCTGGGTCTTTACCTCTCTTTAAGAGAGACTGAGAAGCTTTTCTCCCATTTTTTTCCCTTTCTTTTTTAAACCCAGAGGAAACTAATCCAGAGAATTAAAGCAGGTTTATTCTGAGCTGTCAACATCCCTGTGACAGATGACGGTATATGAGGAAGTCTGAGGAATGAGCAGGAGAAAAGAGACGTTTTATGAGCCATGGAGGACAGGATGAGAGGACGATGTTGTAAAGGTCCCTCTCTGAGGCTGGGCATGTTGGGAGAGACCCAGAAGAGTGGTTTTAGACCTTATCCTAGCAGTTAACTCTGGGCTCTGGGGTTGATGTGCAAGCTCGCTGGGCTCAGCTGCTCAGAATTAGAGAGGGCGCCGGCCCCCTCCCCACCAGGGACAATCTAATGTGCCGTCCACTAATTCTCTAAATATCTCCCTCACCATGACAGTCACTCGTATGTGTCTTGTCTTTCTCTCCTATGCCCAGATAAATGCAAAAATAGCATTTGGGAAAGATACAAGTTAAACTCTTAGAATAAATATGGAAGACATGATATACCTGGAACATAGTAGGTGGTCACAAATTATTTAATACATAATTTAATGAAAGCTTTATTCACTCAGTTGTGTCCAACTCTTTGCGACCCTATGAGCTGTAGGCCTGCCAGGCTCCTCTGTCCATGGAATTCTCCAGGCAAGAATACTGGAGTGAGTAGCTATTCTCTTCTCCAGGGTATCTTCCCAACCCAGGGACTGAACCCAGGTCTCTTACACTGTGGATTCTTTACTGCCTGAATCGCCAGGGAAGGGTGCATGAATAAGTGATGAGACAACGAGACAGGTAAATAAGACAAGGGAAGTAACACTCACTGAGTGCCTAATCAGACCTCGCTAGTTCCACCCACATTATCTCAATAAAAACGGAAGCTGTTCTAAGGATTCCCATAGCCTGGAAATGGAATCAGAACAGGAAGCTCAGGAACTGAAAGTTGTATCCGTTTTTCATTCTCTTTTTCTGCAGGTCTGCTTCATCCTCCTCTTTCCATAGATGCCTTTATTAGTCTCCATTCTCAATTTTCTGCTTGTTCATAAAGTATGCCTAGCCATGATTTTGGCATGTCACACCACCAAAACAGCCCTCTTGTTCTTTTTTCAAACCTTCTCCTTCACTGTTAGTTATTTCATCCTCCTCTTTTTCTAAATCTAAAAATCCAGAGAGAAGAATTTGATCAGCCCGACTCACTAATTTGTATGCTTGTTTTTGAATTGCGCCAATGGGCTTTGGCTGCTGACTAGCCTATGCCTTGTTTGCTTTGGGGTCAGGTGACTACTTTGGTCCAATCATTGTGGATGAGTGGAAAGTGGCCATCCCAGAGCGTCAGCATAGACGTTACACAGCGAAACTGCAGACTACAGGGACCCAGCTTTCCTTTGTGGGAGGGATATGGAGGGATGGGTACTTTAAGCATGTCTGGAAAATTAGATGCCAAGGTCTATGAACGTATCCTCGAAAGTATTGCCATATTTAATCTTAACAATGACCTGTTGAGTGTAGCTGAGTTTGCTCTGCTTTATAGATGAGGAGAGCAAGGCTCAGCTAGCGAAGTAACCTGCTTGAGACCAGAAGGCTATTAAGTGACAGGTCCTGGATTTGGTCCAAAGTGAAAGTGAAAGAAAGTGAAGTCGCTCAGCCGTGTCCAACTCTTTCCAACCCCATGGACCCTAGCCTGCTAGGCTCCTCTGTCCATGGGATTTTCCAGGCAAGAATACTCGAGTGGGTTGCCTTTTCCTTCTCCAGGGGATCTTCCCAACCCAGGGATCTCCCGCATTGTAGGCAGACGCTTTTACCATCTGAGCCACCAGGGAAATTGCTCAAGCTCTATTCCCCAGTCTGTCCCTAAACAGAGGGAATAGGATGTCAATAATATTTATAAAAATGCTTTGGGGTCCCACGTAGTGCAGGAGATTCAGAATCTGAGAGCCCTTCTTAGGGTCTGAGTTGGCACAGTTTCATGGTGATTGACATCAATTCCCAAGCCCAGCAAGGAAGATGGCCTTGGAAAGTACTGCAGATGGTCCCTCTCTGTCTTTACAATTAAGAAGTCAAAAGGATCAGGATCTGCGCATGGCTCTGCCGGCCACAGATCTTTCAGGCTCGTTTGACCTTGGTGGATCGTTCTTTCCCAAGGGCGGTCATACTGCATGTGTTCAGTGTGACTGACCAGAATGGAAAGAATTGATTGAATGTGTTCATCAGATTTGCTGTCAGGAGGCTAGTAAATGGATAATTATTGGAACAAGAATCAGATGGCTGGGTCGGGGCAGAGAGGGGTGTTGGGGGAGGCGGTGGAGGAGGAGTGAAGACTAGAAAAGCATCAAGATATTTTCTCGTGCTCTCCTTCTATATCCTTAAGGTTTTATTTCAGGTGCTTTAATTGGTGTAATTGTTCAAAAATGCATCTTGATGTACCTGTGGTGCTACCATTTTATGCTTCCCATCTTTCTGTGGAATTGCCTCATTAATCACTAGATCCTGCTGGTTGTGATTATTTTCAATGTCTTTAAAACAGTCTGACCTTATTCTTCCTAATTTTCTTTTTCTGTCTGGTTTAGCAGGATGGCTCAATAGCTTGTAGGTATTTGGGCAAACATGCTGACCAATCTGTCCCCACTACCTGGCGAAGTGCCTGGCACGGGTACACAACAAGTATCTGCTGAATGAATGAATGCAATAAATCTTCACCTAAAAACACAATGTTCATTGCTAAAAATAAGACTGTGTTATTCTAAGATCATTACCCTTGCAACATTCCCTATTGGATTAGAAGACAATCCCAGCTCCATTTCTTTTACAGGTAGAGCATAAGAATAGCAAAAAGATTAATAAATCTTGATCCTAACGTGCTGCCTTCATGGAGATAAATTCCCATCCATGTGGACCTTACTGAAAATTTTAAAAAGGGGCTTTTACTAATAGAAACATATATCTTAATTTAAAAGACTGGAGATTTTTTACTGATTAGCATCATATTAGATAGTTTCACAGGATTTTAGGATGGGTTAACTACGATTAAGGGCTTCCCCAGTAGCTCTGCAGTAAAGAATCTGCCTGCAATGCAGGACACACGAAGACGCTCATTCCATCCCTGTGTCAGGAAGATTCCCTGGAGGAGGGTACAGCAACGACTCCAGGATTCTTGTCTGGACAACCCCATGGATAGAGGATCCTGGTGAGCTCCAGTCCATAGGGTCACAAGAGTTGGACACGACTGAAGTGACTTTGCACGTATGCATGCATGCACACATTGGCTCTTAAAAGCTAGGTTACCATCTGGGGATAATAATACTGGAATAAAGTCTCCAGTGAAGCCTTTAAAAGACCCCTTTTCTCTCCAAGGAGGTCACAGCTACAACCATTGCAATTTGGAGGCTGCAAACTTCCCTTATCATTTTAGAGCCCTCAGGAATACATCAGTTGTTTGGAGGTTTTGAAAATGCTTTTACAAATTGCCATCTTCTTTACCTGCTGTCTGATGTATGTTTCCAAGTGGGCACTGTGCCCTTCGCCTTCAGAAAACACTGAATAAATCCTTTGACTCACTTCACGAAATGATAGGTCTCTTTGTCAGAATTACCAAGAACCCAGCTGCCCATTAGAAAATGGCTTTTCCAGAAGTGAGAGCTGATGTATAACTGCTCACGAGAATGGCCCACGGTGATTAAGAAGAGTGAGTCCATCGTCACTCATGGAGGTGGTGCCGGGTGGAGTCCCCTCAAGCTTCCTTTCCTGCTCTGTGAAGCAATCTTCATGATATATTGGGATGCTTCATATGGGATCTATTTTAAACTGTGTGAAGTGACCCTGGCTTGTGTCTTTTTTTTTTCCCTTGGGCACTGCATTTTTTTCCAGCTCAGTATTTCTCTACTGGAAAAGAGTAAAAATGTCAGGACCTTGCACAAATTGTACTGACTTGACCCTTGGAAGGCAACAGCATGCTTTCTTCCACATCATTACTTTTTATTACACTCCCAGCCACATCTCTGCAAAGGAGGGAGATGGGAAACCTGGTACGCTGCTTGTCGCCGGGCTGAATGAGTCTGCGGTTTGACCCTGCTTCAGCACATTTGGATGTGTTCATCATCGCTCCTCTTCTTAAGCAGGTTCCGTGATAGATCTGCACTCACTGGAGTTGCAGCCTTGGTGGTGGCCAGCAGTTCTCTGAGAGCTAGGGTGCAATTAATCACACAAATGATGGAGGGCAAGAGCTTGGATGAATGGAAACTCATCTGGGGAGTCTCCACCTCCATCACTGATTTCTTACCAAGCTGACAAAGAGTCAAACAGCAACTGCAGTTTTACCTGCTGACCCACTTTCTCTCTCTCTCTCTCTCTTTTTTTAAGTCTTTATTTAATATGTTACAATATTGTTTCTGTTTTATTTCTCTTGGCCCTTAGGCATGTGGGGTCTTAGGTCCCCAACCAGGGATTGAACCAGTGGCCCCTATATTGGAAGGCAAATTCGTAACCACTGGGCCACCAGGGAAGTCCTTACCCACTCCTTCTTAAAGGGCTAATGAAGCCACAGGTCTGTGAGGGAAGTGGGTGGAACAGGGGTTCAGTGGTCAGATCTGAAAGATACAGAGTCTAGTCAATCCCTGCAAACAGGTTGTGGCATGACCTTGGGTGAATTATCTGCATGCATTTCCTCAGGCTTCTCCTCTGTGAAATGGGGCTAGAATCACTGATAAATTGGGTCCTGGTACCCACTGATCATGGAAGATGCGTGAGTCAGAGAAAAGGCACAGTATTCTTGCTAAATATGATCTCCACGTGTTCAGAGCACAGTCTAAGAAGATCATTTACCATAAAAGTAGAGACAGAAAGTGGGACAGTGGTCTGGGATTGTTAGGATGAGACCGAAGCCCAGAGGAAGGGATAGATTATGAAGTTACTTGATTACTATAGTTTTAAATTTTGGTCAGACTGTACTGACTCATTGGAACAATAATTTTCTATGGGGAGGGTACCACCCCCGAAAGAGTGTTTTTGAAATTCATGGAACTGTTTTGGTTATTACAATGACTAAGGAAGCTCTTGGTGGTTGGGGCAGAAATATTGGAAATCTTGTGATATGTGTTACACTCTTGCCCCAAATGAATTGTCCCATACCCATCTAACTTTTGAATGTCCACCTGGACATTTAATAGATAAAGAAAGCCGATTTATCATTTTCCAAGCCTAGCAACTAACTTATTTTTGTCAGCACAATGCATTCTTTTAAACATACATTGAATTTTCTAAGAATTCAGCAGGAGTTATAATTCAACTATATAAACGGAGAGAACATTACATTTTGTCTTTTCATAACATCATTAGGATTTGTTTAGCTCAGAAAATTACGTCACCAGTGGCAACACCACTTGTGAAGTGTGAGTTGCCGGTATTACAGACTTGTGGGTCAGCTGGATTGTAGCAGTGTGATTCTATAAAAAGGTACAAGCTTCTGCTTATTTCATTTAATATCCCAGTGTCATCACCTCCCAGCTGTTACTTTATGAAGTGCAAAGGACTTTATTATAAATTGCTTTCCTTTTTACTTCTTCATATTATATAGGTAGGCAATTTTATTGATTTAAAAAAACATTATGTATGTAGATAGGTCCTATTATCTCTGAATCTCATTTCAGGATGAAATGAAAAGCCTTATGTTTTTAGTGGTCAATTGTAGTGGCTCTTTCTCACTAAGATTTTTCTCTCTAGGGGTTCAACATTCTTTTTCTAGAATCTGACTTCCACCCATACCAGTGCAGTCAGAGAATCATAACTGTGTATATTTAACCTCCAGGTATAGACTGGATTCAGGTTTTCTCTGTGTCTCAGGCAAAGAGAGGATGCACAGAGAAAACAAAGGCAGTGTTGCCCAGATTCATATTCTGGGATGTCTGAGCCTTAGCCCTAACCCAGCTGTTCTGGGAACCTCTATTACTACGGACTTTATTATCTCCTGGTGGATCAGCAGAAAAGAATCTGCCTGCAATGCAGGAGACCTGGGTTCGATCCCTGGGTCAGGAAGATTCCCCTGGAGAAGGGAAAGGCTACCCACTCCAGTATTCTTGCCTGGAGAATTCCATGGACAGAAGAGCCTGGTAGGCTACAGTCCCTGGGGATGCAAAGAGTTGGACACGACTGAGGGATTTTTACTACTACTTATTATCCCCACTCAATATATGTTCAAATCAAGGTTCTGAGAGGTTCATGACATTCCCAGGGTCTCAGAGGATGTCAGTGGTAGAGCTAGAATTGAATTCCATTCTGTCTGCAGCCCTAGTCTGCTACATTATTCTACCACGACTCGCACCCTCCAATATGAAGGGAATGAACTCATTGTTACCACACACAGCAATGGCAAGAATGACTAAAATAATTACACACACTTGTGTGTATAGACTTTAAATGTTTTCAAATGTACTTAAAAACTACCAGCATATTTGATCCTTTCTATAAATTTGAGAAGATTGAACAGGGATTGGTTCCCATGGTAGAGAGTGGAAGGAGGTCTTTGGAGTTACACAAATGGGCACTCAATGTCAGATCCACAACTGGACCACAAATCTCTGAATTAATTCTAACTTTATGCTCTTTCTACCCTATTGCATCCATGAAAGATTCATTAAAAATAATACATATTTGAAAGATGCCCTAGTGTATAGCAGATGTGCTGCTAAATCCTTTACACATATCATCAGATTTTTGAAATTAATTCAGGTCAGTTTAGTCACTCAGTCATGCCCCAGTCATTCTGAGCCCATGGACTACAGCACACCAGGCCTCCCTGTCCATCACCAACTCCTGGAGTTTACTCAGACTCATGTCCATCGAGTTGGTGATGCCATCCAACCATCTCATCCTCTGTCATCCCCTTCTCCTCCTGCCTTCAATCTTTCCCAGCATCAGGGTCTTTTAAAATGAGTCAGTTCTTCCCATCAAGTGGCCAAAAGTATCACATCAGGTGGCCAAACTTAATTAAATGTGTTTATTTTGGGCTTTGCTGGGTTTTTGTTGTTGCGCATGGGTTTTCCCTGGTTGTGGGGAGCAGGGCCTCCTCTGGTTGCGGTGCGTGGGCCTCTCACTGCGGTGGCTTATCTTGCTGTGGAGCACAGGCTCTCGGGTGCCGGGGCTTCAGTAGTTTCAGCTCTAGGGCTCTAGTGCACAGGCTCAGTAGCTGTGGCACACAGGCTTAGTTGCTCTGCAGCACGTGGAATCTTCTTGGACCAGGCATTGAACAGTGTCCCCTGCATTGGCAGGTGGATTCTTACCCACTGTATCACCAGGAATATAAAATTTAACCTTCAAACAACCCTATGGGTGGGAACCTCATTTTGTAGGTGAGACAACTGATAAGAGCAAATGATGTGAAATTCTAAATAGAATCCAATTCATCATTATCGACAATGATAATGTTGCAAATAGACAGGACAATGCTCAAATCCCTCCCTTGTTGGACTGAACAATACTCAACAAGTTACTAGGTGTGACGGGTGAGAATTTTTTCCCCCTTTCCTCTTGGTGAGAGAGATGAGAGTAGAATAACGGAGGGGAAGGATTAAAATGGTCAGAACTACTGAAAATATTAATTAGATATGAAGCATGCCAGGAAAATGGTAAAAGGTTGCAGAGAAGGGAAAAAAGAGTTTCATTCAGAGCTAGTCAGAGTCTCGAGTCTATTTTTGATAGCTCGACAGAAACTGTTTGCTATCAAATCTCATGTGGATTCTGTGGAGCATTTTATTCAGAGCCCTAAGACTCCTACCACATTTTTTTTTTTTTTTACTTAACTCTGATTGTCTCCAAATGTTTTGATGAGGGAGAAAAAAAAATAGCTTTTGGTGAGGAAAGGGCAGACCTTGATCTCCAGTTCAATGTCCTTGAAATTCAGTCTCTGGGAGACTGTGCCAACTATTTAACCTCGCTGGACCTTAATTTGGCTGTCTGTGAAATGGGGCGGACAAAATTGAACTACAGAACCACTTTGGTGATAATGAGCTTCAATCAGTGCTTGGAAATGCCCAGTTACCAGTCCCTCTCCAGGGAGCAGAACTTAAAAAGCTAACGTAGGGGCTCAGAGTTGATGATTTTCAGCTAGGGCTGGTGGGTGATCATTTTTTCATACACGATCTTCTCTCTAATTGCAGAAAGATGACAGAGAATAGGAAAGCTGTGGCATGAGCCCAGGGTTCTACAGTTCGGATGGAAATCTCCTTGGTTATTATATGCATGTGGAGAGCTCAGCTTCAAATCCCAGTGCCCTTATTCTTAAATTACAGCTACTGAAGCACATCCTAAATTGGCTCCTCCAAACATAGCAGCATTTGTTGGGCTGCATAGAGTGACTTCTGATCCCCTCAACAGCTGTCACAGGGCCAGCAGGGTCCCCCCTTCTGCTCCTTTTAGGATATCACTTTGATTTGGGTCCCAAATGTCACTTCAAACCTGCATTCCTTGTTTCCTGCTTCTTCAGTTAGCTAGCATTTCCTTTCTATGTTCTGTGCATTCTTACCCATTGTGATCATCATCATTGTTTCAGTTCAACAGGACTTGTGAGAGCCATTTGAGCGTCCCACATGAAATGCCAAGATAATGAAAACAATGAAGTGACCACTAATATGATGAGTGTAATAGAGAATGTATGGAAATACGTCCTTCTGTAAGGACATTCAGTAGGGTTTGGGGTATAAAGGCGTAAGGAAAAAGCATAAAGGAATTCTATATGTATTTGTGGTTATAAGATGTAGATCAGTTAACCTGTGATTGAACCCACATATATACATTCTAATGCACTCTTTCCGGGAGTTGGTGATGGACAGGGAGGCCTGGAGTGCTGCGATTCATGGGATCGCAAAGAGTGGGACATGACTGAGCGACTGGACTGAACTGAATTCACTCTCATGTTGACCTCCCAGCTGTAGCTTGTATTCCCCTTCAGACAGGTAGAATATCAGATTTACCTCTGTCCTGTAACTTACCAAACAGACTGCGGAATAGAAGCGCAATGCAACTGAGAGCTTGTTTTCAGTTTTACCGATTGAATGTCTGTAGTACCAGCATCTACCTGAAAAAACTGATGCCTGCCCTTAGGGCCTAATGTAGAGTATGCTCTGGACAAGAAAGTTCAAATGTAAGTTCCCTCAAAAGAGAAGGTGGCTAAATCTCAAGTGAGGGGAGGAATACATGCAGTGGAGGAGAGGGAAGTCCATCCAGCCCCTTCTGCAGCTGAGGGTGAGAGGTGGGTCTGCAGAATAGGCTTTGGATCCAAATCTGACTGGAGGCAGATGAAGGTCAAGCACAAAACTCTGACCAAGAGAAAAGACTAAGGGTCAACACAGGGAAACACAATCTCTTGTCGGGTCCAATCCAGAAATAGAGAGTCAGGAGATTCTAGCAACTGTCTCTGTTTTTTCAATGTGTGATAGTAGTCAGGTCTCCAGAGAGACATAGATCAGAGCAAGGCCAAGGTTAGTTGGAGGATCTCTTGGGCATGACCAAGAGAATTGTTGTTCAGTCGCTAAGTCGTGTCCAACTCTTTGCGACCCCATGAACTGCAGCACACCAGGCTTCCCCTGAGTTTGCTCAAACTCAGTCCACTGTCAGTGATGCCATCCAACCATGTCATTCTCTGTCGCCCCCTTCTGACCAAGGGAAGGACCATACCATTTTCAATCCTCCCCACTCCCTGACACAAGTGTACACACACACAGCCCTGATACCCAAATTCACTTATGTAGGCTCTAAACATGTCTAAGCATTTCTCCTTATTAAAATAATATTATCAGACCCTAAAATAGTTCATTGTCCTGATACAGGCCACCAGATATCATTAAGATTTTTATTGGCTGGAACTAATTTCTTGACCTTTAAAAATTTATATCACGCTGCTGCTGCTGCTAAGTCACTTCAGTCATGTCCGACTCTGTGCGACCCCATCGACGGCAGCCCACCAGGCTCCCCCGTCCCTGGGATTCTCCAGGCAAAAACACTGGAGTGGGTTGCCATTTCCTTCTCCAATGTGTGAAAGTGAAAAGTGAAAGTGAAGTTGCTCAGTCCTGTCAGACTCCTAGCGACCCCATGGACTGCAGCCTACCAGGCTCCTCCATCCATGGGATTTTCCAGGCAAGAGTACTGGAGTGGGGTGGCATTGTGGTCCTTGGCATAAACTTGCCATTAACAGGTGGTTGGGTGGATAACTTAAAACACAAAAAGCTGACAGCATGGTCTAGGGAAGCCTGTTTTGGGAAAACACCAAAGTGGAAGGAATGGCTAACAAAAGGAGTCAGTGAAGCAGCTCTGCCATTCAAGAAAAAGACTCAAAAGTAATACAAAAATAAATGAAGAAGGATTTGCAGACCCTAAGCATGGACATGCTCTTCTCAGTGATCTGACTAGTCAGGACTTTTACAATCAATTCCATGCCCATAAGCAGTAGTAGCCTGGGGGATCAAACATCAGATGTGTCAGGAAAGTAATGATTTGTGTTCACGTAGCTGTGCAGTGTACCCACTGTCTGTGCAGTCTGTTCATCCTCCATGTACCTGAGCAGTATCTCTAGAAAGCCCTGTTTGTGTTGACTTAAGCCCACTAATATATTAGGATATTAGTGCATTCTCCACATTACCAAGCCCCATTTTCAAATGGTAGTGTAGCATCTGACTATGAACGATGAAATCAATCCTGTCAAGGGGAACCCTTCAGGCTCAGGGTGATTCTGGAACACCCCTTCTTCCAGTCTCCTCCCCTGGTCTCCATCACTGGCATCCAAGTTGATGCCAACCAGTTGGTTCTGCTGTTGTCTCCAGCCATGCTCTTTTACACCCCTACGGTGGTAACTATCAGGGTAAAGGCTTCTGGCCAAAGTCAGGGCCCTGTGCCATTGGGCCTTTAACACTCCCAGTCCCTTTGGAGGGTGAGTTTACCATCCTAACTGGAAGACTGGGTAGATCCCAGCAACAGCACAAGCTCAATCTTCCTTTTTTCCCTCCCTAAAACTGGGCATGGCAGGCAAGGGCTGCAGGCCAAGAATGAGGTCTAATTGAGAAGAAGATCTGGAGGAGCTGGACTAAAGTCTGGTCAAGGAGGGAGTCTTTTTTTTTTTTTTTTTTTAGTTTTTTATTTTTTAAATTTTAAAATCTTTAATTCTTACATGTGTTCCCAAACATGAACCCCCCTCCCACCTCCCTCCCCACAACATCTCTCTGGGTCATCCCCATGCACCAGCCCCAAGCATGCTGCACCCTGCGTCAGACATAGACTGGCGATTCAATCCTTACATGATAGTATACATGTTAGAATGCCATTCTCCCAAATCATCCCACCCTCTCCCTCTCCCTCTGAGTCCAAAAGTCCGTTATACACATCTGTGTCTTTTTTCCTGTCTTGCATACAGGGTCGTCATTGCCATCTTCCTAAATTCCATATATATGTGTTAGTATACTGTATTGGTGTTTTTCTTTCTGGCTTACTTCACTCTGTATAATTGGCTCCAGTTTCATCCATCTCATCAGAACTGATTCAAATGCATTCTTTTTAACGGCTGAGTAATACTCCATTGTGTATATGTACCACAGCTTTCTTATCCATTCATCTGCTGATGGACATCTAGGTTGTTTCCATGTCCTGGCTATTATAAACAGTGCTGCGATGAACATTGGGGTACATGTGTCTCTTTCAATTCTGGTTTCCTCGGTGTGTATGCCCAGCAGTGGGATTGCTGGGTCATAAGGTAGTTCTATTTCCAATTTTTTAAGGAATCTCCACACTGTTCTCCATAGTGGCTGTACTAGTTTGCATTCCCACCAACAGTGTAGGAGGGTTCCCTTTTCTCCACACCCTCTCCAGCATTTATTGCTTGCAGATTTTTGGATCGCAGCCATTCTGACTGGCGTGAAGTGGTACCTCATTGTGGTTTTGATTTGCATTTCTCTAATAATGAGTGATGTTGAGCATCTTTTCATGTGTTTGTTAGCCATCTGTATGTCTTCTTTGGAGAAATGTCTATTTAGTTCTTTGGCCCATTTTTTGATTGGGTCGTTAATTTTTCTGGAATTGAGCTGCATAAGTTGCTTGTATATTTTTGAGATTAGTTGTTTGTCAGTTGCTTCATTTGCTATTATTTTCTCCCATTCAGAAGGCTGTCTTTTCACCTTGCTTATATTTTCCTTTGTTGTGCAGAAGCTTTTAATTTTAATTAGATCCCATTTGTTTATTTTTGCTTTTATTTCCAGAATTCTGGGAGGTGGATCATAGAGGATCCTGCTGTGATTTATGTCTGAGAGTGTTTTGCCTATGTTCTCCTCTAGGAGTTTTATAGTTTCTGGTCTTACATTTAGATCTTTAATCCATTTTGAGTTTATTTTTGTGTGTGGTGTTAGAAAGTGATCTAGTTTCATTCTTTTACAAGTGGTTGACCAGTTTTCCCAGCACCACTTGTTAAAGAGATTGTCTTTACTCCATTGTATATTCTTGCCTCCTTTGTCAAAGATAAGGTGTCCATATGTGTGTGGATTTATCTCTGGGCTTTCTATTTTGTTCCATTGATCTATATGTCTGTCTTTGTGCCAGTACCATACTGTCTTGATGACTGTGGCTTTGTAGTAGAGCCTGAAGTCAGGCAAGTTGATTCCTCCAGTTCCATTCTTCTTTCTCAAGATTGCTTTGGCTATTCGAGGTTTTTTGTATTTCCATACAAATCTTGAAATTATTTGTTCTAGTTCTGTGAAAAATGTGGCTGGTAGCTTGAGAGGGATTACATTGAATTTGTAAATTGCTTTGGGTAGTATACTCATTTTCACTATATTGATTCTTCCGATCCATGAACATGGTATATTTCTCCATCTATTAGTGTCCTCTTTGATTTCTTTCATCAGTGTTTTATAGTTTCTATATATAGGTCTTTAGTTTCTTTAGGTAGATATATTCCTAAGTATTTTATTCTTTTCGTTGCAATGGTGAATGGAATTGTTTCCTTAATTTCTTTTTCTACTTTCTCATTATTCGTGTATAGGAATGCAAGGGATTTCTGTGTGTTGATTTTATATCCTGCAACTTTACTATATTCATTGATGAGCTCTAGTAATTTTCTGGTGGAGTCTTTAGGGTTTTCCATGTAGAGGATCATGTCATCTGCAAACAGTGAGAGTTTTACTTCTTCTTTTCCAATTTGGATTCCTTTTATTTCTTTTTCTGCTCTGATTGCTGTGGCCAAAACTTCCAGAACTATGTTGAATAGTAGCGGTGAAAGTGGACACCCTTGTCTTGTTCCTGACTTTAGGGGAAATGCTTTCAATTTTTCACCATTGAGGATAATGTTTGCTGTGGGTTTGTCATAGATAGCTTTTATTATGTTGAGGTATGTTCCTTCTATTCCTGCTTTCTGGAGAGTTTTTATCATAAATGGATGTTGAATTTTGTCAAAGGCCTTCTCTGCATCTATTGAGATAATCATATGGCTTTTATTTTTCAATTTGTTAATGTGGTGAATTACATTGATTGATTTGCAGATATTGAAGAATCCTTGCATCCCTGGGATAAAGCCCACTTCGTCATGGTGTATGATCTTTTTAATGTGTTGTTGGATTCTGATTGCTAGAATTTTGTTGAGGATTTTTGCATCTATGTTCATCAGTGATATTGGCCTGTAGTTTTCTTTTTTTGTGACATCTTTGTCAGGTTTTGGTATTAGGGTGATGGTGGCCTCATAGAATGAGTTTGGAAGTTTACCTTCCTCTGCAATTTTCTGGAAGAGTTTGAGTAGGATAGGTGTTAGCTCTTCTCGAAATTTTTGGTAGAATTCAGCTGTGAAGCCGTCTGGACCTGGGCTTTTGTTTGCTGGAAGATTTCTGATTACGGTTTCAATTTCTGTGCTTGTGATGGGTCTGTTAAGATTTTCTATTTCTTCCTGGTTCAGTTTTGGAAAATGGTACTTTTCTAAGAATTTGTCCATTTCTTCCACGTTGTCCATTTTATTGGCATACAACTGCTGATAGTAGTCTCTTATGATCCTTTGTATTTCTGTTGTCTGTTGTGATCTCTCCATTTTCATTTCTAATTTTATTGATTTGATTTTTCTCTCTTTGCTTCTTGATGAGTCTGGCTAATGGTTTGTCAATTTTATTTATCCTTTCAAAGAACCAGCTTTTGGCTTTGTTGATTTTTGCTATGGTCTCTTTTGTTTCTTTTGCATTTATTTCTGCCCTAATTTTTAAGATTTCTTTCCTTCTACTAACTCTGGGGTTCTCCAATTCTTCCTTTTCTAGTTGCTTTAGTTGTAGAGTTAGGTTATTTATTTGACTTTTTTCTTGTTTCTTGAGGTATGCCTGTATTGCTATGAACTTTCCTCTTAGCACTGCTTTTATAGTGTCCCACAGGTTTTGGGTTGTTGTGTTTTCATTTTCATTAGTTTCTATGCATATTTTGATTTCTTTTTTGATTTCTTCTGTGATTTGTTGGTTATTCAGAAGTGTGTTGTTCAACCTCCATATGTTGGAATTTTTAATAGTTTTTCTCCTGTAATTGAGATCTAATCTTAATGCATTATGGTCAGAAAAGATGCTTGGAATGATTTCGATTTTTTTGAATTTATCAAGTTTAGATTTATGGCCCAGGATGTGATCTATCCTGGAGAAGGTTCCATGAGCACTTGAAAAAAAGGTGAAATTCATTGTTTTGGGGTGAAATGTCCTATAGATATCAATTAGGTCTAACTGATCTAATGTATCATTTAAAGTTTGCGTTTCTTTGTTAATTTTCTGTTTAGTTGATCTGTCCATAGGTGTGAGTGGGGTATTAAAGTCTCCCACTATTATTGTGTTATTGTTGATTTCCCCTTTCATACTTGTTAGCATTTGTCTTACATATTGCGGTACTCCTATATTGGGGGCATATATATTTATAATTGTTATATCGTCTTCTTTGATTGTTCCTTTGATCATTATGTAGTGGCCTTCTTTGTCTCTTTTCACAGCCTTTGTTTTAAAGTCTATTTGATCGGATATGAGTATTGCCACTCCTGCTTTCTTTTGGTCTCTATTTGCGTGGTATATCTTTTTCCAGCCCTTCACTTTCAGTCTGTATGTGTCCCTTGTTTTGAGGTGGGTCTCTTGTAAGCAGCATATAGAGGGGTCTTGTTTTTGTATCCATTCGGCCAGTCTTTGTCTTTTGGTTGGGGCGTTCAACCCATTTACGTTTAAGGTAATTATTGATAAGTATGATCCCGTTACCATTTACTTTATTGTTTTGGGTTTGGATTTATACACCCTTTTTGTGTTTCCTGTCTAGAGAATATCCTTTAGAATTTGTTGGAGAGCTGGTTTGGTGGTGCTGAATTCTCTCAGCTTTTGCTTGTCTGTAAAGCTTTTGATTTCTCCTTCGTATTTGAATGAGATCCTTGCTGGGTACAGTAATCTGGGCTGTAGGTTATTGTCTTTCATCACTTTAAGTATGTCTTGCCATTCCCTCCTGGCCTGAAGAGTTTCTATTGAAAGATCAGCTGTTATCCTTATGGGAATCCCCTTGTGTGTTATTTGTTGTTTTTCCCTTGCTGCTTTTAATATTTGTTCTTTGTGTTTGATCTTTGTTAATTTGATTAATATGTGTCTTGGGGTGTTTCGCCTTGGGTTTATCCTATTTGGAACTCTCTGTGTTTCTTGGACTCGGGTGATTATTTCCTTCCCCATTTTAGGGAAGTTTTCAACTATTATCTCCTCAAGGATTTTCTCATGATCTTTCTTTCTGTCTTCTTCTTCTGGGACTCCTATAATTCGAATGTTGGAGCGTTTCATATTGTCCTGGAGGTCTCTGAGATTGTCCTCGTTTCTTTTAATTTGTTTTTCTTGTTTCCTCTCTGATTCATTTATTTCTACCATTCTATCTTCTATTTCACTAATCCTATCTTCTGCCTCCGTTATTCTACTATTTGTTGCCTCCAGAGTGTTTCTGATCTCATTTATTGCGTTATTCATTATATTTTGACTCTTTTTTATTTCTTCTAGGTCCTTGTTAAACCTTTCTTGCATCTTCTCAATCCTTGTCTCTAGGCTATTTATCTGTGATTCCATTTTGATTTCAAGATTTTGGATCATTTTCACTATCAATATTTGGAATTCCTTCTCCGGTAGATTCCCTACTTCTTCCTCTTTTGTTTGGTTTGGTGGACAACTCTCCTGTTCCTTTACCTGCTGAGTATTCCTCTGTCTCTTCATCTTGGTTATATTGCTGCGATTGGGGTGGCCTTTTTATATTCTGGTATTTTGTGGAGTTCTCTTTATTATGGAGCTTCCTCACTTTGGGTGGGGTTCTATCAGTGGCTTGTCAAGGTTTCCTGGTTAGGGAGGCTTGTGTTGGAGTTTTGGTGGGTGGAGCTGGGTTTCTTCTCTCTGGTGTGCAGTGGAGTGACCCGTAATGGGTTATGAGACATCAAAGGTTTTGGGATAATTTTGAGCTGCCTGTATATTGAAGCTCAGGGGAGTGTTCCTGTGTTGCTGAAGAATTTCCGTGGTATGTCTTGTTTTGGAACTTGCTGGCCCTTGGCTGGAGCTTGGTTTCGGTGTAGGTATGAAGGCATTTGATGAGCTCCTATTGCTTAATGTTCCCTGAATTCAAGAGTTCTCTAATGTTTTCAGGCTTTGGATTTAAGCCTCCTGCTTCTGGTTTTCAGTTTTATTTTTACAGTAGCCTCTAGACTTCTCCATCTATACAGCACCGATGATAAAACATCTAGGTTAAAGATGAAAAGTTTCTCCACATTGAGGGACACTCAGAGAGGTTCACTGAGTTACAAGGAGAAGAGAAGATGGAGGGGGTAGTTAGAGGTAACTGCAATGAGATGCGGTGAGATCAAAAGAGGAGAGAGCAAGCTAGCCAGTAGTCACTTCCTTATGTGCGCTCTATAGTCTGGACCGCTCAGAGGTATTTACAGAGTTATACGGGGAAGAGGAGAGGGAGAAAGTAGACAGAGGTGACCAGGAGGATAAGAGAGAGGAATGAGTAGGAGAGAGACAAATCCTGCCAGTAACCAGTTCCTTAGGTGTTCTCCACTGTCTGGAACACACAGAGATTCACAGAGTTGGATAGAGAAGAGATGGGGGAGAAAAGAGACAGAGGCCACCTGGTGGAGAAAAAGGAGAGTCCAGAGGAGGAGAGAGTGGTCAAGCCAGTAATCTCGCTCTCAGGTAAACTTGGGTAGTGAAGTTTGGGTTTTTAAATGTACAAAATTGACAACAAAAACCTAAGAGCAAAGATTAAAAATCTAGAGTAGAGGTTGGATTTTCAAAGATACAATATTAAAGAAAAGCAGAAGGAAAAAGGAAGAAAGAAAAAAAAAGAATTATTAAAAAACAAACAAACAAACAAACAAACAAAAAACCACCAACAACCATCCAAAGACTATATGGTATTTGCCTTAAAAAAAAAAAGTCTTTTTTTTTAAAAAATAGTAATAATAGGTTATAGAAATAAAAATTAGAAGAGAAATAGAAGACTTAACAATTAAAAAAAAGTTAGAAAAAAAAAAGAAAAAAGAAAAAAAAACCAAAAACCAAAAAAGCAAAAACAAAAAAAAAAGGAATGATTTTAAAAATAGTAAAAATATTTCTGACCCTTCTCTGGTGTTATGGGCCGTGTGGGATCACTTCCAAGGTGGTTCCCTCTGTTTAACTTCTTCTGTTTGCTGGTTTTTTAGGCTCACTAGTTCAGTCGCGCTGTGGGGAGGGGGGCTGCTGCTAACAAATAGCACTGTCGTGTGCACACAGTATCTCAGCCCTGCTTGACCTGTCCTTTCTCGCGGTGCACAAACCGCTCCGGCTCTACGATGCTCAGCTGGGAACCGTCCGGGGCCGGCCCTAGGCTGCGTGCACTTCCCCGGTCCAAGCCGCTCAGGTTCGGCGCTCAGGCAGCCCTCAGAGGCACAGATTCGGCTGGGACTGCGCTTTGTGCCCTTCCCAGGTCCGAGTAGCTCAGGAGTTTGGCGAGCGCGATCGCCGCGGCTTGTCACCTTTTCTGCCGCTGCTGCTCAGCTTTCTGGGTGGACCGCTGGCGCACCCCGTGAGGCAGATTGTGACTGTCCAGCACCCCCAGAAGTCTTAGCAAAGGAGCCTGCTTGCAGTTAGGTAAGTAAAGTCTCTCCGGGCCTGCAATTGCCCCCTTCCAATCCTTACGGCTCTGGCTGCCTGTCCCCGGCGGGGGATGGTCTGCAGCCGGCTTTTTCCGTTCAGTCCTTTGTTCTGTGCTCGGTCCTGGCGGTATTTTATGTTCGAGCTTTTCGCGTGGTAGCTATCCCACAGTCTGGTTTGCTAGCCCAAGTTAGATCATTCTGGTTGCGCGTGGGGCGTTCCTGCCCGATTCTTACAAAGCTCTGCAGCCCGCGCCTCCCGCGCGTCCCTGCCCTGCCCCCACTTCCCAATGGCGGATGCAGGCGCCTGTGCTGCTTTTCCGCTGGGGGAGTTACTGTTGGGCTTGTAATCTGTTGGTTTTAATTATTTATCTATTTTTCCTTCCTGTTATGTTGCCCTCTGTGTTTCCAAGGCTCACCACAGACTCGGCAGGGAGAGTGTTTCCTGGTGTTTGGAAACCTCTCTTCTTAAAATTCCCTTCCCGGGACGGGCTTCCCTTCCTGGGACGGAGCTCCCTCCCCACCTCCTTTGTCTCCTTTTTCATCTTTTATATTTTTTCCTACCTGTTTTTGAAGACAATGGTCTGCTTTTCTGGTTGCCTGATGTCCTCTGCCAGCCTACAGAAGTTGTTTTGTGGAGTTTGCTCGGCGTTGAAATGTTCTTTTGAGGAATTTGTGAGGGAGAAAGTGGTCTTCCCGTCCTATTCCTCCGCCATCTTTCCCTCCTCCTATCGGAGCTAAGAACCCCCTCATTTTGGTTAATGAAAACCCCCATGAGCCTTAGTTTTGTGCCCATCCTCATTCTGATTCTTGTTTCAGATGCTCTTCTCCATGTTGGGTGTAGCATTCCCTGCTTAGAAAATAGGCAGCTACTCTTAGATGTTTACAAATGTAGGGAAGCATTGCTGGAGAGCCAGGGCATAGACTTCTGTCAGATGACATGGCCTAGACACCTAATACCAGTGTCATCTTGTGTGATTTCAGACACAAGCCATTTCAACTTCTGAGCTCAGAATCGCATCTGTAGATTGAGAAAAGCACTATAACCAGAAGTGAAAGTGGACAAGTCACTCCAGTCCGTGCTTAGACTCTTGGTGGACTCTCCATTGGACTAGTACCTAGGGATTCCAAGAAGTCTTCTCCTCAGGCCAGATTCAACTGAGCCAGGCAAGAATTTCGTAGCTTCTCTCCAGCACTCTCACACCGATGACATGGCACTCTAACCAAGCTTGAGACTGAGCACTAGCTGTCAGACTCTCTTGGATTGGCATGCTAATTCTCCATGGCGTCGAATATGCATCAGCTTTCCATCTTTTCATAGGGTCCAATCGGAATACTCTAGTATACTTTGGCAGTAAAAAAAAGACATGATATTTTACCATATAAAGTCGATGAAGCATCGACGGCAGTCCAGTGTAAGATAGACTTGCGTGAACAGGGCTTGAGCCCTTTGAACTCCTTTCCCAGGGCCATGAACTCACTCCAAGGAGATGCCTGTGGAAGATCCTTACATCCCATTCCAGGTATTCTTCCTGGAGATTCAGGGGAGTCTGGAGGACTATCTGTGCTCCAGGTCAGATGATACCTTAGCCACGCGTCCCACAATATGCCTATGCTAAGACACATGTCCTGAGCACAGAGCGAATTGCACTGAGGTCTCCATCATGCCAGAGGGGATCTTTCCAACTGAGCTGTCAGGGAGAGCCCTGCAGTGCCATAACCCGTCAGACTGGCGCTGCAATGGGGAAATCATCCACCTGACCAGAGATCTGGATCCACTATGCAAATAAATAATATTTAAAAAATGTGGTAAAACAGGAAGAATAATCAGTCATGTAACATTCAAGATCTCAGATCATGAATGAACATGTTGCACGGGCAACACAGGACATATGCCGTATCTATGACATATTGTCTGTGGCTGCTTTTGTGCTCCGAAAGGGATTGAGGGAGAGATGCCATCGGCTCCCACCAAGCCTAAAATATTTACTACTTAGCCATTTTATAGAAAAAAGGTCATTGACAAACCCCTTCACTACAGCCCATCTTTGCCTAAGCTGTAACAACTAGTGTGATGAGAGGAAAAGTCCTGCCCAAAGCTTGTGAAAGAATTTTTCATCATGCAAAGCTCTTACGACCCTGGGAAATTATAATTATTACTGTTGCTTTGTTTTATAATATACTTTGAGGATTCATCATCGTTTATGGGAAGTCTGAAATATCCAAACATGGCTGTATGGAACGTCTAACTGACCCCTAAACAATTTGACTCTGCAGACTTTTCATTGACTTCTGCGTGAATTGTTTGTTGAGAGATGAGAGAGAGAAGGGCTGCTGTTTTTAATCTGGCTGCGGTGAAAGTCATTCCTTCTTCCCCATTAAAACATAGCTGAGTCCTTGCCTGGGGAATGTATTTGTAACACAGTGCATATTAACAGAAAGTTGAGAATAATAAGTCACACTGATTTATAGAAGCATAAGAAAACATCTGCTCTTTGATTGAGATTTGTCCAAATGTAACATCCTGGCTTAAAATGTAGTAAAAGCAAGTTGCTTAGCAAGAATTCCTGGAGTGTCTACTGTTTCCAGAGTAATAGGCTGAGGAAAGAACTATGCAATTGGCAGGTCTTGTCTTGGACAACCCTCTTTGCCTTTGGGCCACTGCTTGACATTCCCACGCCCCTATCCATGAATAATATGCATGCCTGAACTTCTAGACAAAAGCCCAATTCTGGACTTTTCTTGAGTTCTTCCCTATGACATTGGTTTAGATGGGCAATAAGGCAGTAGTGGTTGATAAATCTCAACAGATGGGTTGAAGTTCTATTGTAAAGTTACTTGAGTGGCAGGATGAAATGTTTATGCTTCATCCCAAAGACAGTGAGGTGTTTTAAAGTTTTATAACTGGGGGTGGACAGGGAAATTGGGGCTGTATTTCAGGATGATTAATCTGATAGCTGTGTGTGTAGGATGGATTGGAGTGGGTGAAGGCAGCAAGATCAATGGAGTGGTTTTGCCCAGTAGACCAGGCGAAGACTAATGAGGCTCTGAACTAGTGTGGGGGCCGAGGGGATAAGATGGAGGGAACAGATATTAAGAATCACTGCAGAAGCAGTTGATTGAACGTGGGAGTTAAGGAAAAAGAGCTTTGAGCTATGGATGCCATTAATGGAAGTAGGGGAATGAGAAGGAGCTCGTTTGGGAGGGAGATGGTAAGTTTCATTTTGGATAATGTTGAGTTGAAAGTGTCAGCAGGACATGCAGGTTGAGTGGTCAGAACAGAGGGTGGAGATGCCATCCCAGAGCCCAGAAGATAGTGTTAGAGGATGGAAAAAGAGGGGCAGGTCTACTCTGACACTGAGCTCAGATGCTGATAGCAAGACAGGAAGAAAGAGAGTGGGTACAAAGTAGGAAACCAGATAAAGATTGAAGAGTTTCACCTTAAGAAACTCAATGAACAAAGGACAAGCTAAGTAGTGTTAGTGCTGATCAGAAAGAGAAATTGTTGAGGAGAGGGTGGCATGGGGAGGGAGAGCTGTAAAGAACACAAGGCCAAACAAAAACAGGTCAGCAGAGGGACTCCACAAAGTCAAAATATAGATGTGTGAAACAAAGCCAGTTTGTAGTAAACATTGCAATAAAAATTTCATTACCTAGTAGCTCATCAATGTTCCAGAGAGAAGTAAATAATGTTCTCCCAACGTGCTTTATAAGCCTTCTTCCTCCCATTTCTCCACTCTAGAGACAATTTGGCTTTTCTTGAATCTGATTAAACTGAAATCCCCTGTTGACTCAGTTATGTCTTTGTTTTATCACGTATGTTTCCCAGTCACCAAAAGTTGGGGAAGCGAATTTTTTTTAAAGGAAAACATTCCTTTTCCTCTGTTAAACCAGCAGGTAGTTCATAGCAGGCTTTATTTTCCCCTGGTACTCTTCCTCTCATCACTTTTTTTTTTTGTTCTTTTAGTTTGGAGTCCATTTGGGGAATGGATATATTACAAATGAGCTTCCCGCTCATATTTCTTTTTCCATGCTTGCTTTTCTTCCCTCCCCTACTTTCTGAGTGACAATTGAGGTTTCTGGGACTGTAAAGAGTTAGAGTTAGAGGTTTCTGGGGTCCTGCTATTTACCATGCTTTACTCAGAAAGCTTGATCTTTTGTTTAGAGAGATAGCTAGTATTGTTTTAATCAATAGATGAAGCAGCAGAAATTGATGAGCTCTCTGGTCAATTACATCAGATCATGGTTTTCATGATTAAAGTCTTTTTTTCAGTGGTTCTCACTATGACTCGTTTGATTTTTCAGTGATAAAAGTCTAAATAGCAAAACCAGAAATCATCAAACTACTCATCATCTATTTGTATATACTCCGTGGATTGGGAAAGTATATGGGTGTGCATGCATACATACACACACACAAACACACAAGTGTGTGAGCATGCATGTATTCATGTGGTGTCAGTGGCAAAAGGTGTACAAACCCAGCCGGATAAGCCTTTTCAGCTTCCTTATTACTGATAAGTGGCACAGTACAGAAAACTCACAGACCAAGTTGCTGCCTCTTTATCTTTGCCCTACAAATGAGTCCTACAGAAATGAACTTGTTTAACATAAAGATTATCTCAGAGGCAGCTCTACAGCAGTTCATAACATATACCCTAGGCATTTTCCATTGCAAAGATGAAAGTAACATTATTTCCCTTTAAAAATAATACCAAAATATTGAAAAGCCCCTTGGACAATGACCTTCCTTTAGGTTGTAATAACCAGCACAAGTTTTTCTCATTTATAAGCCCAGATCTGGGCTGTCCAAGCTGTGGACTACACTGCCAAGACCCTTGGCAGAGACCTGGGTGTGTGTTCAGCTACCAGCTTTGTCGGAGATCTAGAAGCAAGTATCAGCAAATGGCTAAAATTTTACTTGTCGAGTTTCTGAGAGTCATGCCAGCAGTGCTGAGGTTGGAATCATGGGTCTGCAGAATGGTTACTCTCTCAGCCAAATTCACCAGCCCAGTCATGAAGGCAGAAGTCTCACCCCACTGTGGATCCTCTTCTCATAATTAAAATGCAGCACAATAAAATAAGATGTGCAATTCTTCTATACAGAGTTACATTTATGGAAGACTGAATATCCAACAGCATGACTAACTTTTCCCTAAACAGTTTGAATCTGCAGACGTTGCATTGACTGAATGGCTGCACTGTTAGTTGAAATTGACACTTCTTATTTATACCACTAAGCCGAGACTGAAGTTCTTGGTACAGAATACTGATACATTACAGTATAGCAGAGCAATCGTCAACATCTGCACAAGGTGGAATGAATACTGTGGTGGGGTGTTATGTTATTGACTAGGACTAACCTCCTTCCTAGCCTTGGTCCCCATCTGCCTTCACACCCTTCCCCATGTTCTTGAAACCATTTAGGTGTATCTTATTGGACTTCCCCCATGGTCCAGTGGTTAAGAATCCACCTGCCAATGCAGGGGACACAGGTTCGATCTCTGGTCCAGGAATATTCCATATGCTGTGAGGCAACTAAGCCCGTGTGCCCCAATGACTGAAGCCTGTGCACCCTAGAGCCCATGCTCTGCAACAAGAGAAGACACTGCAATGAAAAGTCTGCACAACTCAGCTAGAGCGTAGCCCTCGCCCACCACACCTAGAGAAAGCCGCGTGCAGCAACAAAGACTCAGCACAGCCAAAAACAAAATAAAATAATAACTAATTAAAAAAAAGAAATAGGAGTTATTAAAGCAGAGACATAGCCTGGGAAAGAGGTAAGGGGAAACCCAAGCAGGTAGGTAAATGATGGGGTTCAGGCAGGTAGATGTTGACTCTGAAGCACTGGACCCAGACAGCTGGGCTTAGGGCTGAATGTGAATTTCACTGGATGCAAGGCAGAGAGCTGGCGGCAGGAGGGACACAGCAGAGGAGCAGCCTCTGTGCAGAACGACACACAGATGTGGCCATGAACCTGAGGTCAGAGCTAGGAGACTGGAGGGAGGAGAGGCAGCAGGCGTGCGGACTTCAGAGTCCAGTTTGACCCTGGGGGTGGCTGAGCAGAGCTGTCCTCCTCTCTCTTACTTCAGGACAGAGTCTCTTAGATGCCTCTGATCTCTTCCTGGACTTAACCTATGCTTTTGGTCCATAGTGGTGGTGTTAGAGGGGATTTAAAGCTCCTTTGGCATAAATAATCTTTTCCTGATTGAAGACCTCACTTAAAACAGATCCCCTCCACTTTCCCAGTGCGAGACCTTGCCCGTGTAGCACCATTAGAGGTCTCCAGGCAACAGCTGCTGCTGACATAACGCTTAATCACTTCACGCCCAACAACATGAGCTCTGGGGACGTATTTAGAGACCAACACCGGCCAGATGATAATCAGGGGCTAGAGTGTCCCATCAATACACGAGTGCATAAATATTTATTCTTGGCAGAAATGCTTTGGATGGATGCTCACCTTTGGAAAGCATCTTTCCCAAATGCTGCCTTTTCTCAGTTCATTTAATTACTGTAGGGAGACTGTCTCATTTCTTCTTTAGCAATTGCTAAAGCTCTCTTTTTATCAGAGAAGTTATGAGTGAGGAAGAGCTGGAGTAAGAGAAGGTCAGCCAGAGGACTTTTCTTTGGTGTCCATTATAAAAGGATATGAAAACCCCACAGGAATCAAATAGAAATGCCTCTTTTATCCAGGATTCCACAGGTGACTTCTTACAAAACAGGTAAAATATAAAGCAGGCTAGCTCCTCCCAAAGGAGGCAACAACGTCACATGAAAAGAAAAGGGCAACTTGAGAGCAAACACATATGTGTAAATGGGATAATACCTTGAACATATTAAATAGTGTGTTTTTCTATTCCTTGCTCTCACATGTCTTATTCCCAGGTAGCCATCTGATGGTACAGACTCAGAGAAAATGGCATGGAAAATTCTAGTTTGTGAATAAGAAGGAGGGAGTGCAGAGGGAGTTCTGATTTGAAAAGAAGAGAATGTAGAAACCTTAATTCTTTCATCTCCCAGTTGATCATCAAAAGGAGAAGAGAATGAAAGTAAGACATATTTGTCCTGACTTTCTCATTCTGCATTAAAAATCTAGCAGACACAAACACTGTGGAAAACAGTAAGGAGGTCTCTCAGAAAACTAGAATTACCAAATGATCCAGCAATCCCACTCCTGGGCATATACCCAGACAAATCTATCACTAAAAAAGGTACATGCACTCCTATGTTCACAGCAGCACTATGAACACAATCGCCAAGACAAGGAAAAAACCTAATGTCCATTGACAGATGAATGAATGAAGAAGAAGTGGTACATGTATACAGTGGAATACTATTCAGGAAGAATGAAAGAATGCCAATTTGCAGCAACATGGATGCAGCTAGAGATTAAGAGATTACTTATTTTAAGACAAATCCCATAGGATGTCACTTACATGAGGAATCTAACTATGACACAAATGACCCTATCTATTATAGGAACACAGAATCACGGATATAGAGATGAGGCTGGTGATTGCCAGTCTCAACCTGGAGGAGCTGGGGGAGGGACGGAAGGGGAGGCTGAGGTTAACAGATGTAAGCTTTTATATGTGTGCGTGTGTTAAGTCGCTTCAGTTGTGTCCTACTCTTTGCAAACCTACGGACTGTAGCCCACCAGGCTTCTGTATCCATGGGATTCTCCAGGTAAGAATACGCCCAGGGATTGAACCTGTGTCTCTTATGTCTCCTGCATTGGCCAATGGGTTCTTTACCACTAGCCTGGATGACACTACCCTTATGGCAGAAAGTGAAGAAAACTAAAAAGCCTCTTGGTGAAAGTGAAAGAGGAGAGTGAAAAAGTTGGCTTAAAGCTCAACATTCAGAAAATGAAGATCATGGCATCTGGTCCCATCACTTCATGGGAAATAGATGGGGAAACAGTGGAAACAGTGTCAGACTTTATTTTTTGGGGCTCCAAAATCACTGCAGATGGTGATTGCAGCCATGAAATTAAAAGACGCTTACTCCTTGGAAGGAAAGTTATGACCAACCTAGATAGCATATTGAAAAGCAGAGCAATTACTTTGCCAACAAAGTTCTGTCTAGTCAAGGCTATGGTTTTTCCTGTGGTCATGTATGGATGTGAGAGTTGGACTGTGAAGAAGGCTGAGCACCGAAGGATTGATGCTTTTAAATTGTGGTATTGGAGAAGACTCTTGAGAGTCCCTTGGATTGCAAGGAGATCCAACCAGTCCATCCTAAAGGAGATCAGTCCTGGGTGTTCTTTGGAAGGAATGATGCTAAAGCTGAAACTTCAGTACTTTGGCCACCTCATGTGAAGAGTTGACTCATTGGAAAAGACTCTGATGCTGGGAGGGATTGGGGGCAGGAGGAGAAGGGGACAACAGAGGATGAGATGGATGGCATCACTAACTCAATGGACATGGGTTTGGGTAAACTCCGGGAGTTGGTGATGGACAGGGAGGCCTGGCGTGCTGTGATTCATGGGGTCACAAAGAGTTGGACACGACTGAGCGACTGAACTGAACTGACTGGGAAGCCCAAGTTTTTATATAGAGAATGGATAAACAATAAGGTCCTACTGTATAGCACAGAGAACTGTATCCAATATTCTATGATAAGCCATAATGGAAAAGAATATTTAAAAAAGAATGTGTATATATATGCTAAGCCACTTCAGTCATATCCAGCTCTTTTGCACCTCTGTGGACTGTAGCCTGCCAAACTCCTCTGTCCATGGGATTCTGCAGTCAAGAATACTGGAATGGGTTGCCATGCCCTCCTCCAAGGGATCTTCCCAACCCAGAGACTGAACCCACATCTTCTGTGACTCCTGCACTGCAGGTGGATTCTTTACCACTGATCCACCAGGGAAGCTATATATAAATATAAATAAAAAACATCACTTTGCTGTACATCAGTAAGTAACACAACACTGTAAATCAACTATATCTCAATAAAAGAAAAACTAAAACAAAAAAAATCTGACACTGATGTATTAGGTGAGTTAGGTGAGATCTAAAAGTTGAGGTACTTTTTGACTTACTTTTCCATCACAGGGTCTGAGAAGAGACCAGCTGTCACAGTAACTCCTCCCATGCCAACCTGTGGTGGCCATCTCAGAATAAAATCCTTGGTGAACAGTGTTTATGCAAAGGGAGGTCTCCATCTCTGCAGTATGGAAGGTATCGAGACATTCTCACACATTCTACGGGGATGTAGGATGCTGGCCTTTGTTGGGGAGTGAACCAGGAGGGATGTCATAGAGTGTAAAGTGAGCCTAACCGTTGACTACTGGTGAGAAGACCATTCTGCTTGCGATCAGAAGAGAGCTACAGTGAGATCTCAGGGGTTACACGACACCAGCAAATGCCAAGGAGGGGCCAGTTTAGCAAGAGTGATCACAGGATACTGATCAAAGTCAGAGAACCCCCACAGATTTTATCATTTGATGCCTGCAGAGTGATTCGTTACCAGGCTGCCAAGGACCACTGTCCCAGTCATCCACTGCATCAGAGAACACAAGGGTTTATGTGTGGGAAAATGGTACTTCCTCTCCCTGCCTCTAGGAGGCTGCGTGAGCCCTCCTTCCCCATCCCCTCAACAATCAGTGGCCATCTTGGAGAGAAGCAATTGCGGGAAGGAAATATGCAAGGGGAAGGAATTTTATCTGCCCAAGTTAGGATCATGTAAAGAGACTGTTTATCAGATTGGGTCAAATTTAATAGACAAAATTGATTTTGTTTCTCCTCTACCATCCAATAAGTTAAGGGCCTGTAAGGAAGATAACTGGGAAATGCCGAAGCTCAGTGTCTTTATACATCTGAATGTGTGTTATTAATTTTTACTTCACTATGTCAATCATGTTTTCTATTTATTTTTCATTTTATTTTATCATCTAAATGTTAAGAACTTTAATATATCTCCTGGGAAGTCATCTGGGTAAGAAAAATTGCAAAAGTAAACTGGAGACTGTGAGCTACAAAGAAGTGAAAGACAAGTCTTCTGAAAGTGAGAAAGAACGTTAAACCTGGAAATGAAGTTTAAAAATCTTATGCTTGCATTATGTGTACATATACAGAGAGGTATATATACATACTTAGTAAGAATGTATGTCTAATACTGTGAGTTTTCCCTGACAGAAAAATTAAGGGAGTTAAAAATCATGCAATAAGTTACTTAAGTGCTAAGTTGCTCCAGTCTTGTCGGACTCTTTGGGATTGTAGCCTGCCAGATTCCTCTGTTCATGGTATTTTCCAGGCAAGAATAGTGGAGTGGGTTGCCATGCCCTCCTCTAGGGGATCGTCCCAACCCAGAGATCGAACCTGCATCTCTCAACATCTCCTGCATTGGCAGGTGGGTTCTTTACCACTAGCGCCACCTGGGAAGCCCAATAAATTTCTTATTTGGAACATAAAAAGGAAGAATATGATTCATATTAATACAAAATATTTATTTCCGTTTAGGTAAATAAGGGCTTCCCTGATGGCTCAGATGGTAAAGAATCCACTTACAATGCAGGAGACCTGGATTCAATCCCTGGGTTGGGAAGATCCTCTGAAGTATTCCTGCCTGGAGAATCTCCATGGACAGAGGGGCATTGCGGACTACAGTCCAACAGATCTCAAAGAGCCGGACACAACTGAGTGACTAAGCACAGCACATGGTAAGTAAATGAAAGGACCCCGAATTATTAGCTTGCTGCATAGCTTGTCCTGACCTAAGATCTAGAGTTTTCTGCTGGCAGAAGCCACAGGAGCACCAGCCAGAGGCAGTGGAATTGCCCTGACCTGGACACCTTCTCTACTAGCTGCTCTTCTCTCATTCCAGTTGTTTGAAGTCTTCTTCCTAGATTCACACTGTCACCATGAGAGCAACCAATTTCCCCATGTTCTCACTCTCTGGCTACAATGGATGGTCTATGTTGGACAAACCATACAGGCTGGGCTGACTGGTTCCTTCTCCCGGAATGCTGAAACCAAGAAGGAAGAGAGAGAGCTCAGTCCCCTCTATGGCTAATCCAAGCCTTAAGAAGCAGGTTAGCAGATGATCCTGTGTGTGCACACGGAATCAGAGGCAGAGGTTGAAGAAGATGTCCTGTGGAATATAAAACTCCCAAGTATCCACAGGGCTGGGCTGGCAGAGGGTCTGACTGGCCCTCGGCAAAACTGACAAAACTGGAAAGCTTGCTACTGGCCATTGCCCCATCTGTCACTGCTACCATACTTTCCTCAGCACCTCATTTGGGTCCCCTGTTTGCTCTTAATTGATGTTTCACCTGTCTGCTTTTACTTATTAATTCATATGCCAGTGAAACACAGAATACAGAGTATAGGAAGGTTTTACCTTGGGTATAGGGGGAACCGTCTTCTTTCTAAATCTCATAGACCCACAGATGTCAAACTTGCACCCTCACACTGAGTGGAACAGCAATTCAGGGGAAGAGACACCAGCCCAAACAAGACTAGGAAGTGGGTGCAAGAAGGTGAGCCCTTTCTTTCTCTGTCTCACTGCTCAGTGGCCCTGAGGAATAAGCAAGCTAGTTAGAGAGCTCTGTGGTTTTAGGAATTAGTCTACCGAGGCTCCCTACACCATCCTCTGATTGCTGATTTGCTGTCTTCTCTTTCTCAAAGCTTATTCAGAGATTTTTAGTCACAAGATAAGGAGAAGTGGTGGAAATAGCTCCTTTCCTGAAGTCAGGGGCCGGGTGACCCAGAGGCTTCTTGCTGTGGGCTTCTGTGATTTTTGTGTGTTAGTCGCTCAGTCGTGTCTGACTTTACCCCTGTGGACTGTAGCCCACCAGGCTCCTCTGTCCATGGGATTCTCCAGGCAAGAGTACTGGAGTGGGTAGCCATTTCCTCCTCCAGGGGATCTTCCTGACCCAGAGATCAAACCTGCGTCTCTTTTATCTCCTGCTTTGGTAGGCAGGTTCCTCACTGCTAGTGCCACCTGGGAAACCACCCAGCATTTTCTGGTAACAGAATGATGCTTTCCTCTTGAAGAACCACTCTGATCCCACTCTCACTCCGTGTATTTTGGATGGAGCTGACTCCCACTGGATCAGGGAGAACTTGTGACACAGACCAGGCCAATCAGAACATCTAGTCTTCTGGCCAGAGGGATTGATGGAAGACTGGTCACATGACCCACCAGTGTCAGTGAGATCCAGTGAGGCTTGTTCTAGGACTTGTGGGAAAGACACATACTTTTTCTTTTTTCCTTCTGGAGCTTCAGGCAATGAAGAAGAAGCTGGCCTAGATTTTCAGGGATTACATTGTGGAGGCTGAAGCTAATTCCTAATGATCTGGAAAGGCAAAGTTGAGAGATAAAGAGAAGCCAATGCTTGACAGCATCTTTTGAGCTCTTGTATCCAGTTTTTCCTGCAAACCTCCTCTGCTGGATTTTAACCATATAAATCAACAGATGATTTTCATGCTGGAGTCACTTTTTTAAAAAATTTAAATTATTTATTTATTTTTGGCTGCCCTAGGTCTTCGTTTGGAGAAGGCAATGGCACCCCACTCCAGTACTCTTGCCTGGAAAATCCCATGGATGGAGGAGCCTGGTAGTCTGCAGTCCATGGGGTCGTGAAGAGTCGTACATGACTGAGTGACTTCCCTTTGACTTTTCACTTTAATGCCTTGGAGAAGGAAATGGCACCCCACTCCAGTGTTCTTGCCTAGAGAATCCCAGGGACGGGGGAGCCTGGTGGGAGGCCGTCTATGGGGTTGCACAGAGTCAAACACAACTGAAGCGACTTAGCAGCAGCAGCAGGCCTCTGTTGCTTTTTCACCAGGGCTTTCTCTGGTTGCAGGGAGGAGGGGCTACTCTCTGGTTGCGGTGCACGGGCTTCTCTCATTAGGGGGCACAGGCTGCAGGTGCACAGGCTTCAGTAGTTGTGGCTCACCAACTTAGTTGCTCCGAGGCATGTGGAATCTTCCCAGACTAGGAATCGAACCCGTGTCCCTTGCATTGGCAGGTGGATTCTTACCTGCTATGCCACTACAGAAGTCCTGTTTTTACTTTAAAAAAAATCTCTTTAAAAGAGTTCTATCAGTTCATCATCTTACTGTGACATTGGGAAAAATCTGCCATCTCTGCAGGGCTCAATTTCTTCATTCCTTCATTCGGTATATAAAACTTTAGTACATACTATCAAACATGACTCACTCACTATGCTCAGAACTTTTGTAAACTGAAGAGGACAGCACGCATGAGTCCCAGCCCACAGTCTCAGTTTCAGTCCTCAGGTGTCTCACTGATTTGGGTCATGCGCCAATCCTTGGATCACTCACTACGGCCGGAGAATGTGGCTCTCTAATTGACCAAGTCAGATTGTGTGATTTCTACAGGCCCTTCTGTTCTACCCTTTTAAGTGTGTAAATAGATTGGCTTTCAAGTTTAACAAGAATCCATTTTAACAGCACAAGGGAGGTTTTTAGAGTCTAAAGTGGTCATGGACACACATTTGACATCCTGAAAATGCAGGTGCCGATGGGCAAGGTCTTAATCTGATGAAGCTTTTCACTCTTTTGTTGACACTTAGGAAATGTTAAGTAGTCATTTTCTAAGTTTGGGTGGCTACATATGGGCAGTGTAGTAATTGCATTGATGACTGTCTCCTGTTCATTTCGTCTATAGAAGAAAAAAAGAAATTATGCAATGTCCTAGTCAAACCAAATGTCCTTTTCAAAAGTAATACTTTAATGATCAGAGGGAGAGAAGTGAGGGGCTTCTTAATGGAAAGTAATTTTAGGTGACTAATTTCACCAGCTACTGGAATATTCCAAATTGACTACAGTGGAGAAGAGAACAACTCCATAAAAACTTACCTATTGTTTCTAAGCAGATCAGAAATACCTTGGACCTTATAAGACTTCGAACAGATATATTTTTTATATAAGAAGTAAAAAAAATGTTGAAAGTCATTCCTAATGAAAATCAATGTTTTTGTTCTATTATGCATTGATGAAAGAAGTTTCATGATCATTAGAACGATTGAAGTCTGAATTCTTTTTAATGAATATTGCATTTCTACCCATTAACAGGAGGCACTGCAGCTGGCCAGACTTGAACCCGGTTTTCATCCCCTGTGGTGTTTCCATCAGGGGTTCTAGGAGTCAGCTCCTCAGAGCCTGCCTGCAGTGTTGCATGGGGAGGAGATTTCACTAGCAAAATCTAATGTCAGGCCAAATAAAAGCAAGAAAGGGCTTCAGATCCAAATAGACTTGCTAAAAGTGAGCAAATGGGGCAATTATTTCAAAATGAGGATGATCATGGCTTTAAATAATTGCAAGGAGTATACTGTGGTGGTATTCTCTCCCACCTCATCTGTTCTGCACAGGCAGCATTTGCGGATTTAATTATTGTTTTTCTTTTCTCAATCACTTTCCGTCTCACTGTTTGCCCTGTCTAAATGAACCACTCTGTTTTCTTATCAGCTGCCCTTGATGCCTCCTCTACTTTCCAACTCTCACCTTCTACTCTATCTCCATGACATGTCTGACTTTCTTCCCAAATATCTCTTGAGTCCTTCCTTTCTTGCTATCCATGTTGATACTTTCTTGGCTCAGGGAATTAACCATAGAATACTTTCCTAGTTTTGTATATTGTTTGAGTGTTTTTTTTTTAACCTTTTTATTTTATTACAGAGCAATGTAAATGCATTGTTAAAAAACATACAAGAAAAACACACACAATAATAGAAAACTATAAAGAATAGCTATAATCCCATCTACATTTCAGATTCCTCTTTAAAAAGGATTAGAAATCAGATTATAACACAAAATTTCTTAAAGTTATATAAACTATTGCAAAACTAACTCACAGTTTTCCAAAATTTAAAATATGGAGGTATTTACTTTCAACCAAAGAGTTATTTCAGTAATTATCAAGTACTACCTTTCAGAATCTTCAGCACATAGCAAGCTCTAGGAGAGTACTTGTTCAGCTGAAATTCAAATGATGGAAGTTATCACTTGAACATGAAATAATATTCTTATAGAGTCTTAGGGGTCAGTGGGCCCTGATTTAAGGTTAGGGACTACTTCTAACATTTGTGGGCGCCTGGAGAAGGGTACAACGAAGGTCTGGAAAACATAAGTTGAAACTTTTTAGATTTAAATTAAATGAACAAACTTCAAATGTTTTCTTATCTTGGTAAGTACGCCTTCATCATAACTTGCAAGGCAGATTGGATTTAGAATTCTCAAATTCTTCAGGCTTCCACTCTGGAATTTGATGGTGCTGGGGAAAACCATGAATCATTTGGCTTTGTCTCCAAAGTGGCTGTGTCTGAGTTCTGAGGCACCTTGGTTGCCTAGAGTTGAGTGCACTGGCAGTGTGGTCTGGGCAGAGAGACCCCCAGAAGCTTACACACACCCTGGAGCTGGGTTTACTCTTCAGCTGTGGTGTGGTTTGCACATATAATTAAATTTATTAATCACTCCTTCCTTTCCCAAACTAACACATCTTGACTTTCATTTGCTTCTACATAATTCTTTCACATTCAGTTTCTTCATTTACTCCAGGGAGAAAATTTTCACGCTCAACTGTTTCCAGTGTCTATATTGCAGGATAAAGCTGGAATTAATCAGTGGCTCAGACGTCCTCTTAGGAGATCTGTATCTGTTAATGACTGCTGAGAAACAGTCCCCTCCAAAATTGAGTGGCTGAAACAATGACTTTTTTTTTTTCCAATTATTCTGTTGACTGGTGGTACATTTCTAGTGCTTGTTTTGCCTGAGCCAGTTCACAAGTTTGCATTCAATTGCAGAGCAGGCTGGCCTGGAAGACCCACTATGGCCATACTCACATGCCTGGCTATTGGTGCTGGTTGCAGACAAAAGTGCCCAGTTCTTCTCCATGTGGCCTCTTGGCTTTTGCTAAGCTAAACCAGCTTCCTTTCATGGCTGGTCAGGGTCCTGTTTCAAGAGGCAAAAGCAGAAGCTGTGAAGTCTCCTGAAGCTTAAGCTCTAGAATCTCCATAATGTCACTCCTGTCACATTCTATTTATTGGTCAAAGCAGGGCACAAGCCAGCCCATAGTTAAGGGTGGGGAATATATTCTGCATTTTGATAGGAGTAGTTGCAAAATACTGTGGCCATGTTTTTCCAACGTGCCATAGGATCTTAGTTTCTTTCTTTGCTTACCTGTAGAAGACATTATTTAAAAGTATAATTTATATGGTTTCAGCAAGTCACCTTTCCATCATCCTATATTTCTACCTTCCTAAATGTAAAGTAACTCATTTCAGAAGTCAGTGGTGGATTATAATAGCAAAATTATGATTCAATGATTACAAAATAATATGGAATTTGAAGTTTCTAAGATTTTTAAAAATTGGAATTCACCTATAAATATGTGGACTTCCCAGGTTGTGCTAGTGATAAAGAATCTGCCTGCCAATGCAGGAGACACAAGAGATGTGGGTTTGGTCCCTGGGTCAGGAAGATCTCTTGGAGAAGGAAATGGCAACCCACTCCAGTATTCTTGCCTAAAAAATTCCATGGACAGAGAAGCCTGGTAGATTATAGCCCTTGGGGTCACAAAGAGGCAGATATGACTAAGCACAGCACAGCTATGTTTTGAACATTTAAATAAAACCATAATGGTAGAAAATAATATGTGGCAGCAAGACATTTATACGTAAAACATCTAGAGAATACATTAACACGAAAATGTTTTATTTCAAATGATTTCTTGTTTAAAAGAAGACTCAGGAAAAGATAGGAATCAATTCTCTAGGGAAGAAATAGTGAAATTGAAAACATGTTCAATATTACTAGTAATAAAATAAATTAAAATTATAAAATAAGATCAGTTTTTTTCACTGATTGATATGGCAAAATTAAATATATAAAAACGCCTGCTATTGGTGAATTTATACTGAAATGGGCACTCTTGTGTATTTTATGGAGGAGAATTTGGTATATGTACTAAGAACTTTAAAATGTGTTCAGACCTTATAATCTAGTAACTCTTGGAATTTATAATACAATTATGGGATAAATATAAAAATTTTGATACATGATAATATTTGGAGGAGAAAAAATAAATAATTTATATACTTCAAATAAATTATGACATATTCTGTTGACAAAATGCTACAAGTCGTAAAAAATTCTGCCACAGGAATACTTATAATACCATACAAAAATGGTCATTGATGCAATGTTAACCAAAAGTGTAATTTGCAAAGGTATCTGCATACTTTATTTCCTATTTTTGTGTGCACACTAGCTGGTCCCTAATTTCCTGCCTCCTGTCAGATTGGTTTTCCACCCTCGTGTCTGCCTTGCTGTGTGCCCTGAAGGGTTGGCTGACTTCTGTAAACTGTATTTTGGGTGCTTCTTCATCAGTGGCCTTCCAATTGGTTGCTACCAGTAGAAGGTATGGGCTTAAGACTGGACGGTTGGAGAAGAAAGTGCTCTGATGTTTGATTTCTTTCTCCTTTGGCATCAAATCTGTGACTCTCTGACTACAACTCCTGCCGAGTAGCTGTATTCTCTTCCTTTGGCCTTTGGCTACTCGGATGCAACAGCTTGCCATTTTTTGCTGTGTTTGGTGTGCCTCACCTTCCCTGGCCACACTTCTGAAAGCAGTCCCTTCATGAAGTCTCTTTGTTTGAATCATCTTTATTTGAATTCAATTTTCTACCAAGTTTGTGACTAACGCAACATTCATATGTAATCAATATAAAAAGGTAAAGAATACATGAACAGTAGTTTTTTTTTTTTCTGGATGACAGTATTTATGGTTGATTCTTAGTTCCTTCTATATATATATTTGTACTTTCACATTTTTATTTTACACAAGAATACATTATAATGCATTATAAAAAAGAAAACAAGATAAAGATTTGTATAAACTGACTCTTTGAGATGGAGCTAATGTGTATTTTAGTATTGTTTACACCACAACTAACACTTTGTAGATGGTGCTATAGTTGAAAACACAGATTATCCTCTGTTCTTTCTGTCTCTATGAAGTGAGTGGGTTACCACTGCTGTCCTGATTTTACCTGTTAGGAAACCGGAGCTTAGAGACTCAAAGTGATTTACCCAAACACTATAACTGGTTAAATGCATTGGAAGTAGATCTTCCAACTCATATTCAGCTCTTTTCTGCAATGCGGAGGTTGTGGAGGCTAAAGCTCTGGGCTGTTCCATTATTATAAAAAGCTGATGATGATTGATCTTTAAGATTTTACTTAGAAAGTAATCATGTATATTTAAATTAGGTCATTTTTTTCCCATCATAGAAACAAACATCCTTATTTGGAAAATACAAACTATAGCAAAGGCATTAAAAAGTCTATTCCTAATGACACTATTAGAATATGCTTATATTTATTTCTTTTTGTATTTTGAAAGAGATAGCTCTTATTTGATACCATCATATATCTAACCAAGAATAAAATTTACCAAATCACCACAAAAGATTGTCCATTTCTTAATGTTCCTTGTGTGTGTGTGTGTGTGTGTGTGTGTGTGTGTGTGTGTGTTTAATTGCTCAGTTGCATCTGACTCTTTGCAGCCTCAAGGACTGTAGCCTGTCAGGCTCCTCTGTCCGTGGGCTTCTCCAGGGCAAGAATACTGGAGTAGGTTGCCATTTCTTTCTCTAGGGGATTTTCCTCACCCAGGGACGGAACCAGCATTTCCTGCATTGCAGGAACCAGGGAAGCCCTTATGTTCCTTACCTAAATCCCTTTTCTGACTCTCCTTCAATGTTTCCCAAAAAGTATTTTATTTTTTTGTCACCGCCTATCTTTGATTTCATTTTCCCCATTCATCTTCCATCTAAATGAACTGTTTTGTCAGCGTCTACATTAAAGGGATATAGTAATAAAAAAGGGAGTCCAGGGCCTTCCCTGGTGATCCAGTGGTTGAGAACCCACCTACCAGTGCAGGGGACATGTCTTCTATTCCTGGTCCGTGAAGACCCCACATGCTGTGGGGCAGTTAAGCTCGCAAGCCTTAGAACTGGTGCTCCTCTATAAGAGTAGCCCTGCCAGACACAAATAGAGAAAGCCTGCTTGCCGCAATGACCACCCAGCACGGCCAAAAATAAATAAAAAATTTAAAATAAAGGACGTCTAACTGAGACTGTCCTAATAAACCAATAGCCAAATAGCACTCACTTCACCCCTATCAAGAAAAATGGCTCATGTCCCAAACTACCTTTCCAAGGCTGTAGAGGCCCTTCTGATCCATTTTTGGTATTAGCAATTCAAATCATTGTTTCATGTACCCAAACTCCAGGGCCTTTGTGCATGGAAAGTCCCCGTTAAATTTAATGGCACTGTATATAAAAATAGCGTCTGACATTTACTTGTGATGTGACAGCAGTGTCATGTCCGGAGCTTTATTTCAGTTGCTGAAATTGCTTTACATCTTTCGATTTCTCGATCATTTTACTGCTGTTCACTAGCCACCATTGTGGCTTTACTTGAAAAATGTTCACTTTGCACTTTTGAAAGTAGATGCAGTTCTTCATGGTTGAGCGCACACTGCTTCTAAGACTAGTGGGTTTCAGGGTGGGGTAGTCCGGCTTCTGCTTCCTTCTCTGAGCTGCTTCACTGCCTCTCCCTATTCCACAAATAGTTCTTGCTGTTTGCTTTGAGACAGGCCAATTCTGATAAAAATTCCTTCTGAAATCCTATTCATCCCATTCATTCAATACCATTTCACCTCAAATATTCAAAACACTTTCCCTCTGGAAAATAAATAACCATTTCCTTAAGAGTTGTAATTGGTTTCTCGTGAAATATAATTTAGGTTGGAGAATATTCTGATCTGAGTCACTTGAACCTTACACCCCAACGATTCAGTCACTGACATCGCTCTTCTGTGCACCTGAGCTCGCTGCCAGGGCTTCCCAGATGACTCAGTGGTAAAGAATCTGCCTGCAATGCAGGAGATGAAGGCTCAGTCCCTGGGTCGGGAAGATCCTCTGGAGGAGGAAATGGGAGCCCACTCCAGTATTCCTGCCTGGGAAATCCCATGGGCAGAGCAGCCTGGTGGGCTACAGTCCATGGGGTCACAATGAGTTGGACACAACTCGGCTACTAAACAACAACAAGAAGAAGAAGCTCCCCGTCAGCCCTCCGTGGATAGAGGATGGTATGTGGGATCTGAAAATCTACTCAGATGGTCTGTACTCTCAGCATGTTTATGAATTCAGGTACACGGCACAGGGCAACTGATTCTTCTTGCCACTGGAGAGCAAGTCGAGGGCAACATAAGGTGAAAAAGAAAGTGTCAATTGTCAGTTGTGTCTGATTCTGTGACCATATGGACTGTAGCCTGCAGGCTCCTCTGTCCATGGAATTCTCCAGGCAAGAATACTGGAGTGGGTAGCTATTCCCTCCTCCAGGGAATCTTCCTGACCGAGGGATCAAATTCGGGTCTCCTGCGTTGCAGGCAGATTCTTTACCATCGGAGCCATAACACTTGGTTAACTGGAGTTTTTTTCCCTGACAGGAGGTGGGAGACTTCTAAAAGTACAACGCGAAGCAGGCAGATGCGAACTGTGGGAGGAAGGTACAGTACTTCCTGGGGAGGAAGTACCTACAGTACTCTCAGAATGAAGCGCATGTAAATGTGTGTGTGTTTAAGTGGTTATGAGTTTATGCAATGGAGAATTTGAAATCTGCTTCTGAGTGGTTAGGTTTACCTAAGTTGGAGAGCACAGTATTTAGCCCCAAGGCCTTCCCCATGACTTTACAGACAATGGTTTCATTATGAGTCAACATGAAACTATAGAAGACCACTGGAATTGGATCCACTGCAGCTGAGTTCTGGAGTGGACATGTGGATTTGGGCAAGTATTAACCTGTTTGTTCTTACTGTACTCATCTTTAAAATGGGAATAACTGCTTTTGAACCACCTACCTTAGATGGATATTATATTTTAAATGTGCTTAGAAAATCACCACATGCCATCAAATGCAAAGGATTCTTACCTCAGTGGGTATTGATGCCATAGATATCATTGTCACTAATACATTGATGATCTTCAAATCTTTGTGGCTAACTCATTCTCCCTCTGAGCTCTAGCCCATATTTCAAATTATCTGTTCAACATCCCCTTGAATGATAGTAATTAAAAGCACTTTCAATTTGATATGCCTCAAACAATGTGCATTTTCTTTTTTATTTTTGTCTCTGGTTTCCCTTAGTTTTTTAATTTTTTAAAATTAATTTTTATTGGAGTATCATTGCTTTACAATGTTGTATTAGTTTCTACTGTACAACAAAGTGAATCAGCCATATATATACATATATACCCTCTTCTCTGGATTTCCCTCCCATTTAGGTCACTACAGAGCACTGAGTAGAGTTCTCTGAGTTATACTGTAGACTCTCAATGAAAGTGAAAGTTGCTCAGTCATGTCCAACTCTTTCCAACCGCATGGACTGACTATACAGTCCATGGAATTCTCCAGGCCAGAATACTGGAGTGGGTAGCCTTTCCCTTCTCCAGGGGATCTTTCCAACCCAAGGATTGAACCCCAGTTCAGTTCAGTTCAGTCGCTCAGTCATGTCCAACTCTTTGCGACCCCATGAATCGCAGCACGCCAGGCCTCCCTGTCCATCACCAACTCCCAGAGTTCACTCAGAGTTGTGTCCATCGAATCAGTGATGCCATCCAGCCATCTCATCCTCTGTCATCCCCTTCTCCTCCTGCCCCCAATCCCTCCCAGCATCAAAGTCTTCTCCAATGAGTCAACTCTTTGCATGAGGTGGCCAAAGTACTGGAGCTTCAGCTTTAGCATCATTCCTTCCAAAGAAATCCCAGGGTTGATCTCCTTCAGAATGGACTGGTTGGATCTTCTCGCAGTCCAAGGGACTCTCAAGATTCTTCTCCAACACCACAGTTCAAAAGCATCAATACTTTGGTGCTCAGCCATCTTCACAGTCCAACTATCACATCCATACATGACTACTGGAAAAACCATAGCCTTGACTAGACGGACCTTAGTCGGCAAAGTAATGTCTCTGCTTTTGAATATACTATCTAGGTTGGTAATAATTTTTCTTCCAAGGAGTAGGCGTCTTTTAATTTCATGGCTGCAATCACCATCTGCAGTGATTTTGGAGCCCAAAAAAATAAAGTCTGACACTATTTCCACTGTTTCCCCATCTATTTCCCATGAAGTGATGGGACCAGATGCCATGATCTTTGTTTTCTGAATGTTGAGCTTTAAGCCAACTTTTTCACTTTCCTCTTTTACTTTCATCAAGAGGCTTTTTAGTTCCTCTTCACTTTCTGCCATAAGGGTGGTGTCATCTGCATATCTGAGGTTCTTGATATTTCTCCCGGCAATCTTGATTCCAGCTTGTGTTTCTTCCAGTCCGGCATTTCTCATGATGTACTCTGCTTAGAAGTTAAATAAGCAGGGTGACGGTATAGATCCTTGCCGTACTCCTTTTCCTATTTGGAACCAGTCTGTTGTTCCATGTCCAGTTCTAACTGTTGCATCCTGACCTGCATACAGATTTCTCAAGAGGCAGGTTAGGTGGTCTGGTATTCCCATCTCTTTCAGAATTTTCCACAGTTTCTTGTGATCCACACAGTCAAAGGCTTTGGCATAGTCAACAAAGCAGAAATAGATGTTTTTCTGGAACTCTCTTGCTTTTTCAATGATCCAGCGGATGTTGGCAATTTGATCTCAGTCTCCTGCATTGCAGGCAGATTCTTTACTAGTGGAACCATCAGGGAAGACGTCTGAGCTATACTGTAGGTTCTCAGTAGTTGTCTATTTTATAGATAATATCAATAGTTTATACGTATCAATCCCAAACTCCCAATTCATCCTACCTCTATTTTACCTGCTGGGTGTCCATATGTTTTAGCAATCTCACTACTGGACATATACCCCGAGAAAACCATATTTCAAAAAGACACATGCACCCCAGTATTAATTGCAGCAGCATTTACAATAGTCAGAACATGGAAGTAACCTAAATGTCCATCAACAGAGGAATGAATAAAGAAGATGTTGTATATATATCCAATGGAATATTACTCAGCCATAAAAACGAATGATATTGGGTCATTTGTAGAGATGTAGATGGACCTAGAGACTGTCATACAGAGTAAAATATATCAGAAAGAGAAACACAAATATTGTATATTAACGTATATATGTGGAATCCAGAAAAATGGTACAGATGATCTTATTTGCAAAATAGAAATAGAGACACATGTTGTATTTTGAAGCTTCTCTTGCTTCTGTATTTTGGTTAATGACATCACTATGTTCCTTATCACTTGATGCAGGTCCCTGGGAAGTATCTTCTACTCTCTCTTATCACTCATCACCTATAAATGAGTCAGACCCACTTATCTGCCTCTGTAACATCACTTGTGTCCTAGGTTAGGATCCTTGTCATTGTGGAAGAAATAGACTTTTTGGTTTAGAATAAATCTCTTGGAATTATGCATTTTTCAAAAGAAATACGTCTATAGGGAAAAGGCTAAAACAAGGATCAATATTTTCAAATTCATAGTGGATAGTGAAAGTCTCTCAGTCGTGTCTGACTCTCTGCAATCCCGTGGGCTATACAGTCCATGGAATTCTCCAGGCCAGAATACTGGAGTAGGTAGCCATTCCCTTCTCCAGGGGATCATCCCAGCCTGGGGACTGAACCCAGGTCTCCTGCATTTCAGGCAGATTCTTTACTGTTGAGCCACTAGGGAAGCCCATAGTCATCATACCACTTTTATTATATTCAGATTACCTAAGAAAAAAGGAGAATATGGACTGGGAATTTCCAGGAAGAACCTGGCTATAATTAACCACAAAGAGTATTCTTTTCTCTACGATAGACATATTCCAGTTCTTAAGGATGTGATTAGTTAATTCTTTGCCTCTTCTGCTTCTTTCTAGCAAACCACACACCACACTCTTAAAATCATTATCCTATTTATCTGTCCCCACTAGACTATGATCTCCTAAGGAAGAAGGGTCAACTCTTGGTCATTTTTCTATTCTGGCACCATCTATTACAGTGTCTGGCAAAGAGTAGGAATTTAAAGATGTTTGTTGATGGACTGACTGACTGATGGACTAAATTAATGAAGTGCAGCAGAAATTAATAAACATGATCTTGAGATCGGTAAAATATTTCCTGAAGGGATATCTTGTTATTAAAAGAAGAGACATTCTACTCATGCAGCAGCTCTTAGTAGGATATGTTCTATTTTGCTAAATCTTCTCAGCTGACATAGCTAATTACAAGACTTTTAAAGAACTACAGAGATGTTTTTGAACTCTGCAAAGTTATTAACAGATGCGGCATTTAAGAGACCTGTCTATCTTTATGCATCTTGAGATGTTGGTAGTTATATCTGTCAGACACTGGTATGATCCTACAAAATTTGAACTATTCCAATTTTTCATTCAAAGGACAGATCTTAAATCTTCTCATTAAAATATCTCACAGTAAGTCAGAAAGGCAATTTATTATTATTTTACAAGCAGGTTTAAAAAGTAAACGTGAGAAGCAATGTCTTTCCTTCTCCATCAGTTCTCCATGAACTAAAGCATTGAGGCAGAAGCCCCTTCTCAGTGGGTTGTTCTTTCAGGTGTCTTCTGTCTCAGGTCCCCTAAGTGGCTTAGCTGAGTATGGGCCCCTGGTGGTCCATTCACCCTACACAGGTTGGGCCTCAATGTCTCCTGAGGAGCTTGTTGAAAATACAGATATCGGGGTTTCCCTGGAAATCCAGTGGTTGAGAGTCTGCCTGCCAATGCAGGGACTCAGGTTTGATGCCTGGTCTGGGGAGATCCGACACGCCTTGGGGCAACCAAGCCCATGTGCTAGAACTCCTGAGACCTGGTGTGCTAGAGCCTGTGCTCGGCGACATGAGAAGCCACCACGATGAGAAGCCTGCGCTCCACAACTAGAGAAAGCCCATGCCCAGGACAAAGACCCAGTGCAGCCAAAAATAAGTAAATAAGCGTCCTTTTTAAACAAAAATACAGGTATCAGGCCTCTTGCAGGGATGGGCTTAGATGGAGATTTCAATGCTTCTGCACTTCAACTTTTTGATTCCTTTCACTATTTACAAAAGAAAAAAAAAAGTCTCAGGATGACTTGTTAGAATCAGTCTCTGTGCTTACTCTCTCTAACCAATAAGATAAACTACTTCCCCGATGGATTTTTAAAAATCATTTATTTTTATTTCTGGCTGCACTGGGTCCTCGGTGTTGTGTGCGGGCTTTCTCTAGTTGTGAGGAGCAGGGGACTCTCTCTAGTTGCGATGCTTCTCATTGCAGTGGCTTCTCTTGTTGCAGAGCATGGGCTCTAGAGCATGAGCTCAGCAGTTGCGACACTCAGGCTTAGTTGATCCGAGGCAATGTGGGATCTTCCCAGACCAGGGATTGAACCTGTATTGCCTGCATTGGCAGGTGGACTCTTAACCACTGTACCACCAAGAAGTCCTTTAAATAAACTCTTTTGTGGTCTCTATCATTTGACTTTTAAAATTTCTCAGTAAGAGCTAAGTGTAACTCAACTTGTTTTCAATTTTTGTCTGTATTTGATTACCACTTTGTTGCTATTTGACATCTGATTTTGGTTTTACTGTCAGGCTTATATTCCTTGTAGATAAATAGCTAAAAACAAGAATAAAACTAATAATCAGAGTGCTTTGTTTTATCAACTGCAAGAGTCATATCATTCATATTTTAAGAACTCTGGAGGTGGAATACATCTTTACCTGATTTAGTTCAGTTCAGCTCAGTTACTCAGTCATGTCCAACTCTTTGCCACCCCATGGACTGCAGCACACCAGGCTTTCCTGTCCATCACCAACTTCCAGAGCCTACTCAAACTCATGTCCATTGCATTGGTGATGCCATCCAACCATCTCATCCTCTGTTGTCCACTTCTCTTCCCGCCTTCAATCTTTCCCAGCATCAGGGTCTTTTCCAATGAGTCGGTTCTTCGCATCAGGTAGCCAAAGGATTGGAGTTTCAGCTTCAGCATCAGTCCTTTCAGTGAATATTCAGGACTGATTTCCTTCAGGATGGACTGGTTGACTTGATGGCAGTTTACAGTCTCTCTTAGGAAGGCAGCTATTGTGAGGTGGTTGGCATCATATATACATGCATTCAAAGTGTCAGCAGGTATGGCAAAACCCATATAATATTGTAAAGTAATTAGTCTCCAATTAAAACAAATTAATTAAAAAAAAAGTGTCAGCAGCAAAAGCTGCTGAATGGGTGTCAAAAGGTTGCAGGAAAATCCTGGAGACAGTAGTGGATTACTCTTTCAACTGCTAGAAACCAATTTTTGTTCAGACTATGGGCAATTTCTCCACAGCCAGAGTCCATGAAGATTGCCTCTACATAGCTACAAAAGCATGTTAAAGGAAGGCCCTCAGAAAAGGCTTTTTATGATTTTAGGAGTTAATTTAGAACTAAAGTACTCTTCATGATACTGAGGGATGACATCATGGGAAGAACTTGGATACTGATGACTAAGTGGAAAAGTGATGAAGATTATAGCTCTGAATTTTGAAGTAGTTTTAGGAATAACTTAACCAATTTATTTCAGTTACATTTCCTTTTAATGTATACACAAAGGTGATTTATGATAAGGAAATCTATATTTCATTAAGTCAAAAGTATTCTGTCAATGCATATAAAATTTTAAAGGATAAGAATGCCTTAGGTTACAGTTTAATGAATAGCCTTCCTTCCTCTTTCTTTCTCTTTCTTCCTCACCCTCTCTTCCTTCTTTCTTCCTCTCCCTCTCTCTTCCTTTCTCTTTTCCTTCTTTCCTTCCTTTTTTCCTTCCCTCCCTGCCTCTCTCTGTATCTCACCAAAACAATGGAGTTTCTTACCACTGATGAGCTCAGATCCCATGAAATGAAGTTAGGACAATGCCAGGTGTTACTGCGTCCTCACTGTGTACCAGACACTCTCCAAGCATGTCACAGGTATTAACTCATTCAGTTCTCACAATGCTCTGTGAGATAAGTGCTGCTGCTACATTCATCATACAGAAAAGGAGCAAAGTCTCAGATGTGAGACTCTGAATCTTGACGGCTTTTTAGATTTGTGACCCAGGATGCTCCTCTCTCTGGTAGTTCCTTACGAAATGGGCATCAAAAAGCCCACTTCACAGTGCTGATGTGAAGATTAAAAAATGGCCTAAGGAGGACCTCAATTCCACGAATTATGATTTCTCTTTCTTTCACTAAGAAAATATTAATATAGTGGTCACTGTTGGTCACCTGCACAGCTTCTATTATCCACTTCCCTCACAGCAGGACTCAGATTTTGTTAAGGCATCGGCCACCTCTCCCTCCAACTGATAAGAACTCTAGGAGTGGCCTTTGTTTCAAACTACTCATAGTACCATTCTCTTTACTAATGATGGGTTCAAGAATCTGCTTCCTTGGTGCCTCAGATGGTAAAGCATCTGTCTGCAATGCTGGGGACCCAGGTTCAATCCCTGGGTCAGGAAGATCCCCTGGAGAAGGAAAGGGCAACCCACTCCAGTACCTTGCCTGGAAAATGCCATGGGTGGAGGAACCTCGAAGGCCACAGTCCCTGGGGTTGCAAACAGTGGGACACAACTGAGCGACTGAGCGACTTCGCTTTCACTTTTAGGAATCCAGGGCTAAGCCAGTCAGATAATGACATTTCCCTAGCAACAAGGAAATGGCAGGTGCATTTGACTCGCTGGGGCATGAAAAAAAATTTTGGAGAAATTTTTTACTTATGGAGAAAATCATACGAAAAAAACATACTTGTTTCTTCTAAACATTTTAGAACCCAGATCTGCGATAGCCATTTAGCTACCAGTCTGAGGATGAAGTTGACACGCGGTAGTGAGACTAGAGTTAAGGTTAAGTCTTCTCTTCTGCAGAGAAGCAGAGCTTGTTGGAGCTATTGGATTAAGTCATCCCTGCAACCCACCCCGATTTTGGATTTCCAGCCTTTGAGCCAATTCCTTATCATTCAGACCACTTTAAGCTGGAATTTCTGTTATTTATAACTGAGAGCAGGTTCAGTTACTTTGCTCTTTCATGTTCCAGGCCCTTGCTAGGTCCTTGGATGGCTAATACACATCCCTCTACTCCTTTTTTTTTTTTTTTTTCAGCTGAGGAAATGGAGATCAAGAGAACAGAATCAGAAGGTGGCACAGACAAGACACGGACTCAGAATTTCCTCCACCTTTTGTTTCAAAATCAGTGATCATAACCGCTATATTCTTCTGAAACTTAAACTTGATATAATTTTACAAACTGTTAAAATTTTGTCTATGGAGGTGTGTTTTGTATGAGGGATGTCTGCTTTTGCTGAAACTGCTTTTACCTAAATATTTAAACTGATTTTCATTTTACCTACTTCAATATCTTCTCCCAAAGTCACTTTTGTTTTTTTTTTTAACTGCAGAGCCATCTACATTTTATTGTTGCTCAAAGTAATTGTCCCATGGGTCCCAGGTGAAATTCCTCCTGGACCCAGAGGGGGAATGAGTGAGATGATTGGGGCGTGAGTGCAAACTCTACAGCACAGGCCCAGTGATGGACCGTGTGGTTAGCACAGTGGGTGTCTTGGTCGGCTCAGGCTGCCGTTACAAAATACCACATGCTGGGCAGCTTAAATGGCGGAAATCTATTTCTCGCAGCTGTGGAGGCACAAAGTCCAACATCAAGGTGTCAGCAAACTTGTTTTCTCCTGAGGCTTGTCTGCTTGACTTGCGGATGGCTGTCTCTTGCTGTCTCTTGCTGTGTCTTTCCTCTGTGGATATGCATCCCTGATGTCTCTTCCTCCTCTGAGAAGGACATCAGTCCTAATGGATTAGGGCTCCACCCTTAAGACCCTTATCTAACCTTGATTATCTCTTCAAGCAGCCAGTCTCCAGCTACAGTCATACTGGGGGTTACAGCTTCAATATATGGGTTTGAGGGGGACATAGCTCAGTCCATTACACTGGGGAGTCGTGGCACCCTCGTGACCTGGAGAGTGAGTATCCTGTGGGAAGCAGCCCCTCCTTGACCTCTCAGCTACTGCCACAAGGATGGCTCAGCACTGTCAAGGCTGACTTTTTGATTCATGCTCGGAATACAAACTGTTAAGAGAAATTTTCCAATTTTAAAGATGGGCACTAATTCAAAACTATGTCTGTGGCTGGCTACTCACTCGTGAAGTCTGGTTTAAGTAGGCAATCACAGTAGATTTATGATGGCCTGTCCCATTAGACTGTCCTGCTCCTCACATACTCCATCCCTAGGTACCATTTCAGTGGAAATACTCATAGAGCATTTGAATTGTAATCAATCAGCAGCCCAGCCCCTCTCATCCATGGGTCAGAGGTCATTTAGTTGTCATTCATTATCTCCCAAGTCCCTGAGATTGAGTGAGTTGAGTTTTGAGGAGTCAGCTATTCTTCAACAGACTTATAAACTGTAATTGGTTCCACTAAGATAGAAACATATACTATATTTAAAGAATCAATAGTCTCAGTCAATTATTAAAGTCGGTTAATAGCTACTGCATGTCCAAGGACTAATGCTGTGTATGCAGTGATCCATACCCTCCTGCTTTAATTATGATTGGTCTAGGTCCTTAAAACACAGGGCATTGTCTAGATGAAGTAAGTAATGACTCCCTAATGATAAAAAAGTAATGTGTATATACAGGGACAGTGAGAAAGAAGCAAGTAATTAAAAGAAAAAAAAACTAGTTCATCACAGAAATGCACCTTAACAAAGAATGTTAAGGTGGAGTTTTTCTTTCTTTCCCAGTTTAATGGTCTTGGCTGAATTCTGGGGTTTCAGGGTTTAGGGTATCAGAAATTCAAAAAGGTACTTGGTTAGGGAGACCTGTCTGAAAGATGCATCAGAAGGTAACTGGTAGGTGTCCAGGCAAAGATGTTCATCATGATGATGTGAAGTAAGAGAGTAGGCAACTTGAAGAGAACTGAAAGCCAGGTGACAGGACGTACTAGAATAATCCTGGGTCGGCAAGATCCCCTGCAGGATAGGGTACCGACTCCAGTTTTCTTGGGCTTCCCTGTGGCTCAGCTGGTAAAGAATCTGCCTGCAATGTGGGAGACCTTTGTTCAATCCTTGGGTTGGGAAGATCCCCCAGAGAAGGGAACGGCTACCCACTCCAGTATTCTGGCCTGGAGAATTCCATGGACTATACAGGTCATGGGGTCACAAAGAGTCAGACACGACTGAGCGACTGTCACTCACTCACTCACAGAATAATGTGGAGTCCAGGACTCTGAATTGATGGAGAGGATTGATGTGGGATAATAAGTGCTCCGATCCTTTGACAACAATGCTGAACAACCATTTCAGCTCTAGAACTCCCTGCATGTTGCCAAGACCTTTGTTGTTACTGATGTTCAGTAATTCTTTTTGCTCAACCAATTCCCCTTTTTCTCATACTTCAATTTTGAATTAACTCTGTTCTGCACAGAATCATCTTGGTCTGTTTCCAAGGTAGCCTAACCTGAGAAATTTCTCTTCTCTTTCTGATAAGAGAGGTAAGTGTTCCAGATGATACAGCTATGAAATGGCAAAGCCTCAGTTCATCTGGGTCTGTGAGTGGAACAGAGCCTTGTAGATCTGAAGTGGACATGTGACACAAGTGAGAAATAAACCTTATTGTATTAAACCACTGAGATTTGGGGTTACTTTGCCACTGCAGCCTGACCTTGCCTGTCTTGACTAACACATATATTCTCAGTATTACCCATGTCCTTGGTCCTCTGGGTGGGTTTCTTCAGAAGCATCTGGGTCCTTGTCTTCAGGCCACCTTCAAAATGTTTCCACTAGCCTCTGTCAGTCCCAAGACAAGGATACAGAGATTAAATAAAAGAACCTGCATATAACTCAGTTCTGCCATGAGAATTCAAATAATTTTGGCTGTGATTTTCTCTGTCAGTAATGTGATGATCTACTTAATAGACAAGATCACTGCAGGCCTACAAAGTATACCAGGGCTCTTTGTCTGTTCTATATTGTGTGATTCTCCCAGGTTTGTTGGAGGAGGGGGATAGGTGGAGAAGAGGAGAGAAATAGGGCAAGTGGCTCCCTATGCCTCAATGCTTACAGCATCTAACAGTCAGAATTTCTTCCTGAGTTATCTGCAGGAAGAACTTTGATGGCCCTTCACCCGAGTGTGGCAGACATCATCCCTAGTGTTTGCGGTAGGGCTGAATTCCTGAGTAGTACAGGTGGGGTATTAAGATTTAACATATCTAATTTGGCCTTTGTTTCACACTAAAATAAGTAAAAAGGAAAAGCTTGTAGTCTTATTAGGGTGTTCCAAGGGAATATACCATTTGGTTTCTCCCACCCACAGTTCTTCCTTGTATAGCCTTGGTCAAGCCAAGCTGTGTTCTCTAGAAATTCCATTCTTGTCCCCTTAAGGAAGGACTGCCTATTCCAGGTAGAAGTTCAGCTCTTTGGTTCTTCTGGTGTTTTGTAAACCCTTGCATTTTAGTCTTTTCCTGGTGCGAATGGTTGCTCCAAAATAGGTAGATGGGAGAGTTAAAGCCAATAGGAAGATTATCTGATTCCAGTATGGTCTCTTTATCAAAGACTTATAACTGGGTTCTACGTGAGCTATTTGGAATCAAGTACATTTTACCACATGGATAATGAAGCAGGGAGAGTCCTAATGTGAATCTAACTTTGACTCCTCGCCTTTGAAATAATAACCAAAGAATTACTGGATTAAGGAAGTCTGATTCCTTCCTGATGACATTATAGAGGTTCAGACTAGGCAAAGAAGTTCTGATCTATGTGAAACAAGTGATATCAACTCCAAAGAGATTGCTTATTTTTCTACATTCAAATGTTTCTGAGGTGTTTGGAATTCATTCTGTTTCAGCAACAAATGTGTACATTACAGAGAAAGAGAAACAGCTTAGGCTACAAAATCTTCATTTTTCCCCTGGATCTTTAGTAAGTTAAGAAACAATCGTAATTTTATTTATCGAGTCGTTGCTATGTGCCAGGAAGTTTGTGTGTGTGTGCTCAGTTGCTTAGTTGTACCCGACTCTTTGTGACAGCCAGGCTCCTCTGTCTACAGAATTCTCTAGGCCAGAATACTGGAGTGGGTTGCCATTTCCTACTCCAGGGGATCTTCCCAATCCAGCGATCAAACTCGCATCTCTTGTGTTTGCTGCAATGGCAGGCAAATTCATTACCATTGTGCCACCTGGGAAGTTTACATACACTTTATTATTAAATACACACAGCAACTCATTTTTACAGATGGGAAAAACCAGAGGTTAATTAAGTTTCTTAAGGTCACTCTATTATTCATTGTACTCAGCATAGTGAGTGTTAAAACGCATGTCTCTCTTGTCTACTAATCAATCCTTCTCACCATTATACCCACTCACCTCTCTGTAATGAATAAAGTTTGTAGGAATCACTTATCCTTTAGAGATTTCATTATTGATGTCTACATTAAATGGGATTGCAAGCTCTTTCTGAGTGTGAGAAGTACAATTACAGTTACTCAAACCTGAAGCAACTTACTTTAAAACTATTTTTAGAATGTCATAGGACAAAAGAATATGTACAGAAAAAATACTGAGAAAAATCTGAGACTTCTAACTGGACAAATACCATCAGCTGCATAACTTTCACTTACTGAGCTTTTATTCTGTGGCTAAGGCTGTGCTAAAGGGGTCTTATGAATTGTCATTTAATTATCAGAACCATCCTAGTGGGTAAGAACTGCGATTATTCCCACTTTACAGACAGGGGAACTGAGATACAGAGAGTTGAATTACATAGGTCATATAGCTAATAAGGGGTTTTCTAGGTGGCTCAGTGGTAAAGAACCCACTTGTCAATGCAGGAGGCATAAGAGATGCAGGTTTGATCCCTGGGTCTGGAAGTGGCCACCCTGGAGGAGGAAATGGCAACCCACTCTGGTATTCTTGCCTAGAGAATCCCATGGACAGAGGAGCCTGGCAGGCTACAGTCCAGGGGTCTCAAAGAGTCGGACACGACGGAAGCTACTTCACATGATGCATACAGAGCGAAAGAGGTGGACCCGGAATTGAACTTGGGAAGTCTAACTCCAAATATGTACCCTTAGTTACAAGGAGCTTCTGTAGGATAATTGTACAAAGAAATTTAAAAGTGCTTTGGTTTTTAAATCTAAATAATGGATGGACTTTCATCAACAGTAATGTATTAATATTGGCTCATTAACTGTGACAAGTGTATACTAATATACACTACAAAGAGGGGGAACTGAGTGTGAGGTATATGGAAACCCTCTGGATTACCTTCACAATGTTTCTGTATATCAAAAACTGTGCTAATGTAAAAAAGTTTATCAAAAATTAAATTCTTTCACAATAAAATTCAGTCTTTCTCATCTCAGAAAAGAAAAAAGAAAAGTTCTTGTGGATACATAAGAAAGATTAAGATACTGTTGGGCAAGCATGAAGAACAAAGTAACTCCAGCAGAATTTGAGTATTTTTGACAAGGGATGATGGATAAACGAACACTCTGGAACTTTTCTCTCTTCCCTATACATGAAATGAGTCAAGTCATGGCTCTTTTGAGAATGTTTCTCACATTTGATGTCCTAAAAGTAGAGGGTTAACTAAAATTCAGGGCTTCCCTGGTGGCTCAGATGGTAAAGAATCTGCCTGCAATGCAGGAGACCAGGGTTCAATTCCTGGGTTGGGAAGATCTCCTGGAAAAGGAAACAGCAACCCACTCCAGCATTCTTGCCTGGTGAATTCCATGGACAGAGGAGCCTGGTGGCCTATAGTCCATGGGGTCTCAAAGAGCCAGAAACGACTGAATGACTTTTAGCTAAAATCAGACACTCTATTTCTGAAACCAAATTTTGTTAGAAGGATGGGTTTGTTACACTTGTCTTTGACTGTCTGGAAACCCCAGAGACCCCAGGATCATCTCTCTGATGCTCTTTTTCATCTTCCTGGGAACTAATTGTTTTCGTGTGTGTGTGTGTGTGTGTGTGTGTGTGTGTGTGTGTGTGTGTGTGTTAGTCACTCAGTCGTGTCCGACTCTGCGACCCCATGAACTGTAGCCCACCAGGCTCCTCTGCCCGTGGAATTCTGCAGGCAAGGATACTGGAGTGGGTTGTCATTCCCTTCACCAGAGACTCTTTCCGACACAGGGATTGAACCCTGGTCTCCTGCATCGCAGGCAGGTTCTTTACCACTTGAGCTACAGGGAAGTCCTATGTTTTCACATAACCCATAGAAGTATCCTTGTTATTTTATAAGATTTGCTTATATGGCCAGATGTAAAGAGAAGAAAGACAATGAGGGAAATACATGACAAGAGATTGCTCAGCAAGGAAGCTTAATCCTGCTGAGAGAAGAGGAGGGTTCCTTTCAGGGCTCCACTGCAGAGAGGGATGTGTTAGTTACTGGGAAGAAGTAAGAAGAAGGGAATTGGAAGCCTTTACACTTGTGACATTTTGGCCATTGCTCTCCAATAGTGTGCACCTGCTTTAAAAGTCCATACTCCATGCTGTAGCCAGAGTGAGGTTCCTAAATAACAAATCTAATCACATCCCTTTCCTTCTTTCATCCTTTCAGGAGCTCTGCCTTGCGGTTTGTATAAAGTCCAGCCCCTCTTAGATGACATCTAAAGCTCACTTCTGCGGGCATGTCTCTTATCTCTCACCTTCTCAACACCTTATAATCCACCATAGTGATCTCTTTGGAGTTTCTCTGACATGCCTTTCTGTCTTTGGCACTTGGGATTTTGCACTTGTCCTTTCTGCATAGAACAATCATGATAACTCCTAACACAGTTTTGAAAGACTAACCATAACTACTAACTCCTCTGAGAAGCGTTTTCTTTACTTGTTCAGTCATGCATTCACCAAATATTTCTTAAGCATCCACTCTGCTAGAAGCTACTAAGTGCTGGGACAAGGGTTTTGGGTCAGCTCCCAGGATGTCCTATAATGCCCATATTTAGCTCTATGTACTTGTTACATTGTATTGCAATTGCTTTTTATGTAAACATTTCTTGCACTACCCTGATAGTACCATCTTGGAAAACACAATGTCTCGTTTGAAGTTGCAATGCTTGACATAAGGATAGGAATGCAGAAAATATTTCTAGAATGAATGACTGGAAGAACCGTCTCAAATTCTGTTTTCACTTCTAGAAGATAAGCAATCAGATTATGTTCACAATTAATCTGAAAACGTCTTTTTTTTTTTTTTGCCAGAAGGTTAGGAGAATGCTTTATTTCAGCAGAAGTTTGGCCGCCTGCCCTCCAGGTAAAACCATAGCAGTTCTTCTAGAATTTCTAGCCAGCTATTCCTGATGTAACCTTCCTAGCTTTAAGAGTCCAAGGACAGGCAGGAGAACAAGATGGTGGAGGAATCAGTGGACACGGAGTACATCTCCCTCAGATACATCAGGAATTCACCTTCAGACCCAGAAGTGCATGCAGAACACCAGCTGAGAGCGGACAGGAGTACCTGACCAGTGGAAAAGAATATATAGAACCACGCAACACTCAGGAGGAAGAAGGAACGAGGGGGAAAAACAGGAGTGTTCGTACGACTGGACCTGCCCTCAGCTGGTGGGAGAATGGAAGCAGGGATCTGATCCCCACATCGGGGCAACTGTCTGAGTCAGGGAGAAACATTGAGGGCTTAGAGTGAAACAGCTGATCTGTGGCAGCCTAAATGGAATGAGAATCAGACAGTCCTTGCCGCAGCCATACGTATCCCAGATAGGGACACAGGTCCTCTGGAAGGTGCAGCAGCTGGGAGCTGGAGTTTAGGGATTGTGCAGCAATCCCAGGGTGAGGGCTGCTGTTGACCATGGAGAGACAGATCAAGGGGATGTGAGGGAGGAGATTGTGGTGGGAAATGCTTGTGGAGGAAAGCCGGGCAGCTATGGAAGCAAGGTGAAACTGCTGAGTCATGCATAGGGGGTGAAGCCCTCATTGTAGCTCTCTCTCCATAGGCCAGCATCTGTAGCTGAACAATAGAGAAGCTTGCCCATCAAACTCCTGATGCACTGAACTACAGAGTAGGACCCCACCCAGGGTTCTCCTTTAAGTGACTGATGTACCGAACTACAGAGTAGGACCGCAGTCGGCGGCGGGGGGGGGCGCCCTCTATGTGCCTGATAGGCCCAACAACAGAGAAGGACCCCAGGCAAGGGGGGCCCCTTTATGTGCCTGATAGGCCCAACAACAGAGAAGGACCTCAGGCAAGAGAGCCCTCTAAGTGCCTGAATAGGCGGAGCTACAGAGAAAGACTGGCCAAAGAGGCCTTCTGATCACCAGCTACAAGATGCTTGAAAAAAGGCTCTGATAGGGCCAGAACTCCTGTGGCAGAGGCAGTCCATGTCCCTGCACACTTGGTGCCTCCAGGGTCCTGGCAAGCCAAGCAGCTGCACCACCTTTATGCTCAACTCTCACTGGGGCAGAGCTACCACAGGCTAAAAAAAGGTCTTCTGTCTATGCACACAGGATTGCTTTGGTAGTGTCCGACTCTGTGACCCTGTAGACTGTGGCCTGCCAGGCTTCTCTGTCAGGGAGGGAGGTTCTCCAGACGAGAATACTGGAGTATATTGGCCAACACTGGTTGCCATACCCTTCTAGAGCACTATATTTCCTGCTGCCCTAGCTGCCAACTCCCTTGAGTACCTGGAGCTGCCAGAACCCCTGTGACCCAAGCAGCTTCACCACTTCCACACTTGGCCTCACAGGGGCAAACCAAGTCCTCTAGGGCAGCCTCAGGAGCAAACCCCAGTGGATGACTCACACGCAGAGGAAGAAATAAAACCACAATTGAAACCCAGGGACAGTGTGGCTAAGGAAGAAGACCCATAACCTTCCCACCAGCTGTACAAGCTGCAGATTAAATCCACACCATCAACTAGGCAGACTCTGTATCTATGGAATACAGAAAATGTCATTGAGTGCTCCCACAAAAGAAAACACACTTGTTCTGATAACTGTGGAGGCATCAGCTGTTGGAGGCAAGAACACACAGGAGTAGGACCAGATTAGAATCTGAGCTGCCCCCACAGCAGGTCCAGAGATCAGTACAGTGTTGGAGGGCATCCTAGGGAGCTGAGGTGGACTGTGACTCCCAGCCAGAGAAAGGACTCTGACAGCAGTGACTCGAGAAAAACATTTATTATTCTTATGTTTTGAATTGTTCTGTATTCTTTTGGACTACCCCCCCCCCACCCCCTCCCACCTTCTGTTGTAGTTGTTGATTTTATTGGCACTGTGAAATCTAATTAAGCTCACATTTTCTATTGTTGTTATAAACCTCTGCCTCTACATCGGGCTTTTGCAGGTCTGTGGAGTTTTACTTTTTTTCTTTCTTCTCTTTTTAATTTTAATTTTTAATATTTTAAACCTATTATTATTTTTATACATTTATGCCTTTGTTTGCTTTTATGACTGTTCTTTTCCCCTTGCAGTTAATCTTTAATGTATATAAATCTTCTTTCAGTTCAGTTCAGTTGCTCAGTCGTGTCCGACTCTTTGCAACCCCATGAATTGCAGCACCCCAGGCCTCCCTGTCCATCACCAACTCCCGGAGTTCACCCAAACTCATGTCCATAGAGTCAGTGATGCCATCTTCTTTACCTACCCCTATTTTAACTTTGCATATCTATTCTTTCTTTCTTTCCTTTCCTCTCAACATATTTGTTAGTTTTGCTTTCATTGCTTTACTCCCCAGTTGGCACCTTGCTTTAGTTTTGTTTTCCAGTTCGTGCTTTAGTTAGTTTTGTTCTGGTAGATATAATTTTTGGTTTCCTTTGTTTGTCCAGGCAATCTATTGTACTTTATTTTTGTTGGACTTCTTTGATTTTGCTTATGGGTGTATATGTATATGTGTATATTCAGTCACACTTTTTATTGTTGTTATAAACCTCTGCCTCTATGTTGGGCTTTTGCAGTTCTGTGGAGTTTTCCTTTTTCCTTCCTTCTTCTGTTTTTTTTTCTTTTCTCTTTTTTATAATTTTAATTTTTTAAAACCTATTATATTTTTCTACATTTATGCCTTTGTGTGCCTTTCCTACTGTTCTTTTCCCCTTGCAGTTAATCTTTAATGTATATAAATCTTCTTCATCTGCCTCTGTTTAACTTTGCATATCTATTCTTTCTTTCTATTCTTTCTTTCTTTTCCTCTCAACATATTTGTCAGTTTTGTTCTCATTGCTTTATTCCCTACTTGGCATCTTGCTTTAATTTTGTTTTCCAGTTTGTGCTTTAGTTAGTTTTGTTTTTAACTGGTAAATATAATTTTTTATTTCCTTTGTTCGCTGGGTCAATCTACTGTACTTTACTTTTGTTGGACTGTTTTGATTTTGCTCATGGGTGTATATGCATATGTGTATATTCCATAATTTTAATTATTATTTATCTGATTTTGTAACTGTCTGGGGCTCATCTTTGGTTTCTCGTTTTTGGATATTTGCTTTAATCTCACTTAATGCCCTAACAAAACACTTGTGGAATCTTCGTTCCTGACCAGAGATTAAGCCCTGAGCCTTTCGAGTGGCAGCACTGACTTCAAGACCCTAGACTACCAGAGAATTAAACCCTAGGGAGTATCAACTAGTGAGAACTCACACAAAGGAAACCACCTGAATACAAGATCTGGCATCACCCAGCCACCAGAAGCCTCCTGTGCAGGATGCCTCATTTAATAACATACAAAACAAAAATACAAACCCAGTCATCATCAGACAGGATTACCACCTCACTCAGCCTTGCGCATCAGAGGAAAGTCAAACAAACAAACAAAAACTCAGCACAAATCCCACCCTATATGAAGCTTACACAAACCACTGGACCAACATTAAGAGGGCAGGAACCAAAAGAAAGAAAGAATTAAATCTTGAAGCCTGGGAAAAGGAGACCTCAAACACAGTAAGTAAAAAAAAAAAAAAAAAAAAGCCAGGGAAATACCACAAATGAAGGAACAAACTAGAAACACAGAAGTCCCAATAAATGAAGAAGGAATAGGCAAACTACCTGAAAAAGTATTCAGAATAATGATAGTGAAGATGATAAAAAAAAACCTTGAAAACAAAATAGATTAAATGCAAGAAGAGGCTGGTGCACGGGGATGACCCAGAGAGATGTTATGGGGAGGGAGGTGGGGGGGGGGGTTCATGTTTGGGAATGCATGTACACCCATGATGGATTCATGTCAATGTATGGCAAAACCAATACAGTATTGTAAAGTAAAATAAAGTAAAAATAAAAATTAAAAAAAGAATCAACAAAGACCTAGAAGAATTAAAGAATAAATATACAGAGATAAACAACACAATTACTGAAATTAAAAAATACTCTAGAAGGAATCAATAGCAGAATATCTGAAGCAGAACAAATCAATGAGCTGGAAGACAAAATGGTGGAAGCAACTTCTGAAGAGCAGAATAAAGTAAAAAGAATGAAAAGAACTTAGGATAGTCTCAGAGACCTCTGGAACAATATCAAATGCACCAACATTTGAATTATAGGGGTCCCAGAAGAAGAAGAGAAAATGAAAGGGTATGAAAAAATTTTTGAAGAGATTATAGTTGAAAATTTCCTCAACATGAAAAAGGAAATAGTCAATCAAGTCCAAGAGGCACAATGAATCTGATACAGGATAAACCTAAGGAGAAACACACCAAGACACATACTAATCAAACTAAAAAGACTAAACACAAAGAAAGAATATTAATAGCAGCAAGGGAGAATAAACAAGTAACATACAAGGGAAACCCCATACACTTAACAGCTGATCTTTCAGCAGAAACTCAGCAGGCCAGAAGGGAATGGCAGGATATATTTAAAGTACTGAAAGGGAAAAATCTACAACCAAGATTAATTAATTAATCTACAACCAAGGATCTCATTCAAAATTGATGGATAAATAAGAAGCTTTTCAGACAAGCAAAAGTTAAGAGAATTCGGTACCACCAAACCAGCTTTACAACAAATGTTAAAAGGACTTATATAGTCAAGAAATACAAGAGAACAAAAAAGATCTACAGAATCAACTCCAAACAATGAAGAAAATGGCAATAGGAACATATATATCAATAATTACTTTAAATGTAAATAGATTAAATGCTCCAACCAAAAGACACAGACTGGCTGAATGGATACAAAAACCAGAATCATATTTATGCTGTCTACAGAAACCCACTTCAGACCTAAAGATATATATAGACTGGCAGTGAGAGGATGGAAACATATATTCCATGCAAATGGGAAATGAAAGAAAGCTGGAGTAGCAATCCTCATATCAGACAAAATAGACCTTAAAATAAAGAACATTACAAGAGATAAGGAAGGACACTACATAATGATCAAGGGATTAATTCAAGAGGAAGACATAACAATTGTAAATATCTATGCACCCAACATAGGAGCACCTCAATACATAAGACAAACACTAACAGACATAAAAGGAGAAACTGACAGTAACACAATAATAGAAGCAATACAATAATTAACACAATTAACACCTCACTCACACCAATGGACAGATCATCAAAACAGAAAATTAATAAGGAAACACAAGCTTTAAATGATACATTAGATGAGATGGATCTCATTGATATCTTCAGGACATTCCATCCAAATGCAGAAGAATACACTTTCTCAAGTGCACATGAAACATTCTCCAGGACAGACCACATCTTGGGTGACAAATCTAACCTCAGTAAATTTAAGAAAATTGAAATTGTATCAAACATTTTCTCCAACCACAATGCTATGAGACTAGATATCAATTATAAGAAAAAAACTATAAGAAACACAAACACATAGAGATTAAACAACATGTTTCTAAATAGCCAACAGGTTACTGAAGAAATCAAAAGGGAAATTAAAAAAGTCTCTAGAAACAAATGAAAATGAAAACATGACAACTCAAAACCTATGGGATGCAGCAAAAGCAGGTCTTAGAGGGAAGTTTATAGCAACACAATCCCACCTCAACAAACAAGAAAAACATCATATAGACAACCTACCTTTACACCTAAAGTAACTGGAAAAAGAAGAAGAAAAAAAAACCCCAAAATTAGTAGAAGGAAAGAAATCATAAAGATCTGGGCAGAAGTAAATTAAAAAAGAAAGAAACAATAGTAAGGATTACGAAAACTAAAACCTGGTCCTATGAGAAGATAAGCAAAATTGACAAATCTTTAGCCAGATTCATTAAGAAAAAAGAAAGAAGAATCAAATCAACAAAATTAGAAATGAAAAAAGAAGAGGTTACAACAGACAATGCAGAAATACAAAGGATTATAAAAGACTATTATGAACAACTATATGGCAATACAATGGATAACCTGGAAGAAATGGACAGATTCCTAGAAAAGTTCAATCTTCTAAGACTGAACCAGGAAGAAATAGAAATTATGAACAGCCTAATTATAAGCACTGAAATTGAAGTTGTGATCAAAAATCTCCCCAAAAGCAAAAGCCCAGGACCAGATGGCTTCACAGGAGAATTCTATCAAACATTTAGAGAAGAGTTAATGCCTATCCTTCTAAGACTTTCAAAAAAATTGCAGAGGAAGGAACACTTCCAAACTAAATCTACGAGGCCACCATCACCGTGATACCAAAACCAAACAAAGACAACACAAAAAAAGAAAACTACAGGCCTATATCACTGATGAACATGGATGCAAAATCCTCAACAAAATTTTAGCAAACAGAATTCAGCAACACTTCAAAAAGCTCATACATCATGATCAAGCTGGGTTTATTTCTGGAATGCAAGGATTCTTCAATAGATGCAAATCAATCAATGTGATATACCATCTTAACAATTTGAAAGATAAAATATGATAATCTCAATAGACGCAGAAAAAGCCTTTGACAAAATTCAGCAGCCATTTATGACTAAAACTCTTCAAAAAATGGGCATAGAAGGAACCTACCTCAAAATAGTAAAGGCCATATATGAGAAGCCTATAGCAAACATTATTCTCAATGGTGAAAAACTGAAAGCATTCCTCCGAAGATCAGGAGCAAGACAAAGGTGTCCATTTTCACCACTATTATTCAACCTAGCTTTGGAAGTTCAAGTTACAGCAATCAGAGAAGAAAAAGAAATAAAAGGAATCCTGATTGGAAAAGAAGAAGTAAAGCACTCACTATTAGCACATGACATGATATTGTACATAGAAAACCTGAAAGATAGTATCAGAAAGTTACTAGAGCTAATCAGTGAATTTAGCAAAGTTGCAGGATACAAAATCAACACACAGAAATCACTTGCATTTCTATATACTAACAATGAAAAGTTAGAGAAATTAAGGAATCAATCCCACTCACCATTGTAACAAAAAGAATTAAATATCTAGGAATAAACTTACCTAAGGAGACAAAAGAACTGTACACAGAAAATTATAAGACACTAATGAAAGAGATCAAAGACGACATAAACAGATGGAGAGATAGTCCATGTTCCTGGTAGGAAGAATCAATATTGTGAAAATGACTATACTACCAAAAGCAATCTACAGATTCAGTGCTACCCCTATCGAATTACCATGGCATTTTTCACAGAACTAGAACAAAAAAATTCACAATTCATATGGAAACACAAAAGACACTGAATAGCCAAAGTAGTCTTGAGAAAGAAGAATGAAGCTGGAGGAATCAACCTTCTTGACTTCAGATTATACTACAAAGCTACAGTCATCAAGACAGTATGGTAGTGGCACAAAAACAGAAATATAGACCAATGGAACAAGATACAAAGGAGGCAAGAATATACAATGGTGCAAAGACAGCCTCTTCAATAAATGGTGCTGGGAAAACTGGACAGCTACATGTAAAAGAATGAAATTGGAATACTTCCTAACACCATACACAAAGATAAACTCAAAATGGATTAAAGACCTAAATGTAAGACCAGAAACTATAAAACTCTTAGAGGAAAACATAGGCAGAACACTCAATGACATAAATCAAAGCAAGATCCTCTAGGACCCACCTTCTAGAATAACTCAAAAACAAAAGTAAACAAGTGGGACCTGATTAAACTTCAAAACTTCTGCACAGCAAAGGAAACTATAAGCAAGGTGAAAAGACAACCCTCAAAATGGGAGAAAATAATAGCAAATGAAACAATTGACAAAGGATTAATTTCCAAAATATATAAGCAGCTCATACAACTCAATACCAGGAAAACAAACAACCCCACCAAAAAGTGGGGAAAAGACCTAAACAGACATTTCTCCAAAGAAGACATACAGATGGCTAACAAACACATGAAAAGATGCTCAACACTGTTCATTATTAGAGAAATGCCAATCAAAACCACAAGGAGATATCACCTCACACCAGTCCGAATGGCCATCATTAAAAAGTCTACAAAGAATAAATGCTGGAGAGGGTGTGGAGAAAAGGGAACAGACACTCTTGCACTGTTGGTGGGAATGTAAATTGATACAGCCACTATGGAAGACGGTATAGAGATTCCTTAAGAAACTAGGAATAAAACCACCATATGACCCAGCAATCCCACTCCTAGGCATGTACCCTGAGGAAGCCAAAATTGAAAAAGACACAAGTATCCCATTGTTCATTGCAGCACTACTTACAATAGCTAGAACACGGGAGCAACCTAGATGTCCGTCAACAGATGAATGGATAAAGAAGTTGTAGTACATACACACAATGGAATATTACTCAGCCATAAAAAGGAACACATCTGAGTCAGTTCTGATGAGGTGGATGAACCTAGAACCTATTATACAAAGTGAAGTGAGTCAGAAAGAGAAAGATAAATATCATATTCTAACACATATATATGGAATCTAGAATAATGGTACTGAAGAACTTATTTACAGGGCAGCAATGTAGAAACAGACATAGAGAACAGATTTACAGACATGGGAAGAGGGGAGGAGGGGGTGAAGAGTAACATGGAAACTTATATTACCATATGTGAAATAGATAGCCAACGAGAATTTGCTGTATGTCTCAGGAAACTCAAACAGGGGCTCTGTATCAACCTAGAGGGGTGAGATGGGGAGGGAGATGGGAGGGAGTTTCAGAAATGAGGGGATATATGTAGATTGCTGGGAGAAATATCAATAACCTCAGATATGCAGATGACACCACCCTTATGGCAGAAAGTGAAGAGGAACTGAAATGCCTCTTGATGAAAGTGAAAGAGGAGAGTGAAAATTTTGGCTTAAAGCTCAACATTCAGAAAACTAAGATCATGGCATCCAGTCCCATCCCTTCATGGGAAATAGATGGGGAAACAGTGGAAACAGTGTCAGACTTTACTTTTGGGGGCTCTAAAATCACTGCAGATGGTGATTGCAGCCATGAAATTAAAAGACTCTCACTCCTTGGAAGAAAAGTTATGAGCAACCTAGATAGCATATTCAAAAGCAGAGACGTTACTTTGCCGACTAAGGTCCGTCTAGTCAAGGCTATGGTTTTTCCTGTGGTCAGGTATGGATGCGAGAGTTGGACTGTGAAGAAGGCTGAGCGCCGAAGAATTGACGCTTTTGAACTGTGGTGTTGGAGAAGACTCTTGAGAGTCCCTTGGACTGCAGGGAGATCCAACCAGTCCATTCGAAAGGAGATCGGTCCTGGGTGTTCTTTGGAAGGAATGATGCTAAAGCTGAAACTTCAGTACTTTGGCCACCTCATGCGAAGAGTTGACTCGTTGGAAAAGACTCTGATGCTGGGAGGGATTGGGGGCAGGAGGAGAAGGGGACGACCGAAGATGAGATGGCTGGATGGCATCACGGACTTGATGGACGTGAGTCTGAGTGAACTCCGGGAATTGGTGATGGACAGGGAGGCCTGGCGTGCTGTGATTCATGGGGTCACAAAGAGTCGGACACGACTGAGCGACTGAACTGAACTGAACTGATGGCTGATTCATGTTGAGGTTTGACAGAAAACAACAAAATTCTGTAAAGCAACTATCCTTCAATAAAAAGTAAATTAAAAAGAAAAAAAGGAAAAGAAAAGAGTCCAAGGACAGATGTAACCTTTCAAGCTTTAAGAGTCCAAAGACAGAAAGTCAGAACTCTCTTAACATGCCCCTAGGTCCCCTTTCCTTTCTGTAATTTATGTTCAAAGAGTACTAAGAAAGCCGATGTTAGGATGAGGAAGTGTGTCTCCACGCACACACTAAAGACAGGGACATGGTTTCCTGTACAGCAGCTCCCTTGACTTTTCAGAAGACTTTTATTCCCCTTTGCTAATAAATATTCGTGTGGCTCCCAGGGAGGAAAGTTTGATTTACAGCCAGCGCCCTGCTCCTTAGCTGGTCTTGGCAGTCTCACAGCAAGCATATGGTAAAACTCAATAAATATTTGTTGAATTGAATTATCTTGGTGGTAAGGGAAATGAATTCTGTAGAGCTCCAAAAGCCACATTGGTTAGGAGGTATGTTTATATTTAATCAAATTAGAACCCTTGGGACTGGAAATACGATGGATAAAAATTGGCCACAGCAACCTCTTGTCATGTATTTCTCTCATTGTCTTTCTCGTCTTTATCTCCAGCCACATACACAAATCTTACAAAATAATGAAGATATTTCTAGAGGCTATGTGAAAACAATACAGTTGATTAGACATTGGTGGTCATTTGAGGCTGATTCAGTTGCTACCATACTGTGTATATTATGGAGCGTTAGACTGAGTGCTCACGGGGTTCTCCCGATGACCGGTAATGGGATTCAAAGAAATATAAAAACCTAAGAAATCTGATCATACATTTTTTGCTCATTTACTTCCCTGCATTAGCCAATCACCTATGCTGAAATGATAACAGAACGGGGAAAGATAGGATGACCCATTGTTCTTTTTCTTTTCAGTTTCCTTACTCATCCGTAATCATCTATAATCTAAGGTAGAAGTTGGTAGAATTATAACAAGGAGGGAAATAAAAACAGCTGAGTTCATTCTGTGCACAATTTCCACTATTCTGTTAAGAATAAAATACAAATGCTTATATGACCTACAGAAATAGGAATTGTGCAATTTCAGTGATTCTATGTATGAGCTAAATGCTCTTATATTTGTGTTTTAAAGCTGTCATTGCACCATAAAAGATAAACAGTAAAATTCATGCAAATAATTTTGATTTCAAATTTTTCTTTGCTGAGAACAAATTAAGTAGCAAATAAACATCATGACAAAGTGAGAGAGAAGACATGGTAGAAAGGGACTTTGCCCTCTGGTTTTCAAACTACAGACCCCATATTTTCATTTTACACTGGGACTTTCAAATTTTGTTGCTGACCCAGGTAACTAGGCTGGTGATGAGAATGTTCATTCACTCAACAGACATTGAATGAGCGACCACTAGTGCCCAACCTAAGGAGTTAGATGAGAGAGAGAAGGCGAACTGAGTCTGTGAAGTAGAAAGTGAGAAGCTGAACCTGGGGGGCACAAACAAGTGTCCTTAAGGTGAGGCTCTGTCATAAGATGGGGTGGCTGCTTCTGTCGCCCCTGGGAGACACTAAGGGAAGATTCGTATGGATGCTGCCTGGAGCAAGGCTCCATTTAGTGTTGAAATCTGTGCTGAGTCTCCTTGTTTGGAACTGGCATGAGAGACCACTTACCTGAATCGTCAGTGTCGGTCACTGATTATTCTGGGTTCTATTCTACTCCTAGTATTGCCTGCCACCCGCCTGGTAGATATGTTTCAGATGTCTCCTAAATTAACTGAAGGTATCATGGTATCAACATGGGCTATTGCTCCATCTCATTCCTTCCTAACCCATCCTTACAAGGAGCTGATAGAATCAAGCTCTTAATAACATGCTTTTGAAAAAGGACAGGACCCTGCTTCCTTTATAATCATTATTTCTGGCCACACCACATGTGAGATCCTAGTTCCCTGACCAGGGATGGAACCCATGGCCCCTGCATTGGGAGTGCAGAGTCTTAACCACAGGACCATCAGGGAAGTCTAGGACTCTCTTCCTCGAGTTAAATAGTCAGCCTCCCCTCTCTCCTAATCTCCTCGTGAGAAAGGCTGGGGTCTCGGACCTGGGACACTTTGCTGCTGTGCCTGCACCTAGACAAATGTCTTCTGGTACAAGAAAATACCAAGAAATCATATGGGACTAACAATACCTGTGTGCATGCCTGGTTGGGGCAAACTATAGACCACAAGATACAAAAAGACCAAAAACCCAACTGCCACAGCAAAAGCAGGGTACAGTGCCTGCCCCCTGCACCCTTGCACATGATACCACCCAAGGGGTTGGCAAAACACCTAAACTACCCCTCCAGTCCAACCCATGGATCCGCCCGTAACCTCACCCATAAAAGGAACCAGCTCACTGTGCCCCTCTCAGGGAACAAGCAAGGGAACCTGTTACTTGCCTTTGCTCTCTCCTGCTGCAGCAGGGGCCCTACAGCTTTGCCTGAATTATGTGCCTGTCTCCTTGTCAATTTCTATTAATTAAGAAAGGTCAAGAACTGTGGTCAGTAACACTTGGTCATGAGGTAAGATACTCTCGTGGCTTAGATATCCTCCTTCTGTTAGAATCAAAGCAGCTGGTGACAACTACATGACCCCTCTTAGACTGTGGCTGACAGTGTTGGAATCCTTGACTTCAGCAGTTTACTTATTAAGAGAAAAAAAGAATTCAAGAAGTTGAGATGGAATTTGAGTCCTCACCAAATAAGCTGAATATGTCTCCATTCTTATCTCTCCTATCCAATCATGGTTCTTCTGGAATATTTCTCTCCTCCATGGCCCATAGGCCCCAAAGTTGTTGAATCAGATGCAGGAACTTATATTGCCTTATATACTATTAAAGTTTGATCATTGCTAGTGGTGGACTATTTTTTATTAGCTGCTCAACTGTTTTGTCCTATTAAAATAATTTTCAGTAATACTAAGAACTAAAACTTTCTTGGGACAGGATATATTGTTAGAAAAACGCTCCTATTTTTTTCTTAGAAGGGTACTTGATTGGTATAAGCACACTTGGCATTCGCTCTGCTTTCCTCCCTTTTTCAAACTGAGTTAATCACAAGTGAATCAAAAGACAATGACGCTGTACAAATGATGTCCCATGAGATAGTGAGAGGGTCAAAAGCTCTCAGCAAGCATTTCTAAAATTCCATTGCTTGATTCATTCATTTAGTCACATACTCGATATTTATTGAGGGCTTGCCGGGCAGTGAGGTGGAAAGTATTCAGACTCTATCAGAGCTTTATAATAGAGTGTGAATAACATTTCTATTGTTAACATTAGGGGAAGGACAAAGAGAACAGGGTCTACTGACTTGTCCTGGTTGATCTGAATGCATGTTTATGAACTTATGTGTGATCAAATTATTGGAACACCTTGAGAAAACATTATCCCACAACCCATGTATTCATTAAAAAAAAGTGACCATCTTCAGCTCAAATTCTACTCTCCAGAGAAGTCGTCATTGACCAGATATTCCAATTTTAGATTAGATCTCGCAGTCATTCTCTCTCTTGCACTCTTGTTACTGAGCTTCATAGAAATTATGTACATTTTAAATTATGTGTTTATTTATTTAATACATCTTCCTTTTCCAAACTGCCAACTCCATGAAGGAAAAAACAGAATCTATTTCATTCACTATTTTCCTTTACTTCTCTCCCTCTGAATGCACTAGAATGAGAGTCCCCTAAAGACAGAGGCTAGGATAATTTTCCTTAATATCCCCAGTTCCTGGTGGCCCTGGAAAAGCAAAGAGGCCAGAATATCCAGGACCCCTGGGTTTTATGTGTGGAAGGGAGGTGTGGAGAGGTGCAGATTTCAAGCACAAGTAGAGCGTGAAGTAAAAATATTGCTAAGAATTCAATGTCACTAATTATCAGAGAAATGCAAATCAAAACTGCACAAAGGTATATCACCTCACATTGGTCAGAAGGGCCATTATCAAAAAATTTACAAACAATAAATGCTGAAGAGGGTCTGGAGAAAAGGGAACCCTCTAAGACTAAGACTATTCCCTCTAAGGAGGGAATGTAAGTTGGTACAGCCACTATGGAGAACAGTATGGAGGTTCCTCAAAAAATTAAAAATACAGCTACCATATGATCCAGCAATCCCAATCCTGGGCATATCCAGAGAAAACTATAATTCAAAAAGGTAAACGCACTCCAGTGTTCATTGCAGCACTATTTACAACACCAAAACATGGAAGCAACCTAAATGTCCATCAGTAGAGGAATGGATAGAGAAGCTGTGGTATGTATACACGATGGGGTACCACTCAGCCATAAAAAGAATGAAATCATGCCATTTGCAGCATCATGGATGGACCTAGAGTTGTCACACAGTGCAGTAAGTCAGAAAGAGAAAGATAAATATCACATGATTCCTCTTTTATGTGGAATCTAAAAAAATGGTACAAGTAAATCTGTTTACAAAATGGAGAGTCACAGATGTAGGAAACAAACTTATGGTTACCAAGGGGAAAGGGGGTTGAATAAACTGGAGATTGGGATTGACAGATACACACCACTATATATAAAATAGAAATGAGGACCTACCGTGTAGCACAGGGAACTCTACTCAAGACTCTGTAATGACCTACATGGGAATAGAACCTATAAAAGAATGGATTATATGTACAGGTGTAACTGACTCACTTCGCTGTACTGCAGAAATGAACACGGCATTGTAAATCAACAGTAATCCAATAACAATTAATTAAAAAAATACTGATAAGAAAACTCTGCCTCTGCTTTCAGGACAATATGCCTCACTCTTTGCTATAGTTCTGCCTTGGTCCCCACTCTCACTGCTGCCTGGGAGTACTGCCCTTTCTCTTACAATAATTTTTCTAATAATGATGAGAGTTTAAACTGACATTTATTTATTGCTTTTTAATAAGTATTTGTGCTATGTGCTCACTCATGTACAACTCTTCACAACCTCATGGATTGTAGCCTGCCAGGCTCCTGTGTCCATGGGATTTTCCAGGCTAAAATACTGGAGCAGGTTGCCGCTTCCTTCTCCAGAAGATCCTCCCGACCCAGGAATCGAAACTGTGTCTCTTGCACTCCTGCGCTGGCAGGCAGATTCTTTACCACTGGTGCCACCTGGGAAGCCCAATTTATGTCACTTTAATCAAATACTGCCAAATACTATTCTAAGCAGTTTATACTGTTAATTAAACAACATGTTTGTGTTCCCTGGAGGCTGGAACTGTGTCCGAGTCTGACTTCCAGAAATCTGAAAGAGATTTCCTTGACCTGAAGATTAAACGACTCCTAAGTCAGCAGTGTACCATGACATTAGAAGCATCCACTTGTCCCAAGCTTAGATGGAATCAATTCCAGTTTTCCAGTAAGGTAGAAGTGTGGGATGTGGATGTGACCTAAGCTTTACTCCTTTTTGACTCTAATTATTTGGAAGCAACAACCTGGGCATTGTAAGAATCATTCATCTCAGTTCAGCAAGAATAAATACTTCTATTGGTTAACAATGTCTGCCACACACGTGGATGAGGAGGACAGTGGTCTCCTACCGCATTCACCAAAACTAGCACTTCTGCAAGGAAGACGAATTCTCCTCCCAGCCACACAGCTGGAAAGGGTGGAGTTCAAACCTTATCTACACAGAAGAGAGGAGGTAACATCAAGACTTCCCTTCCCTTTTTCCAAAAAGTGAAAGTGAAAAGCTGCTCAGTCATGTCCAACTCTTTGTGATCCCATGGACTGTAGCCTACCAGGCTCCTCCGTCCGTGGGATTTTCCAGGCAAGAATACTGGAGTGGACTGCCATTTCCTTCTCCAGGGGATCTTCCCAACCCAGGGATCAAACCCGGGTCTCCTGCATTCCAGGCAGACGCTTTACCGTGTGAACTACCAGGGAAGCCCTGGCCAAAAATACGGTCACAGAGGTAGTGTAAGAGAAAGAGATGGTGAAAAGATGAGCTCAAAAATGTGCAAAAGAAGAATTGAGAGTTGCTTTCTCTACAGTGGCTCAGCATTTTAGCTTGTCACACACCCTTAGGAAAATTTTCCCTGAACTCTCTTTCTTCTGCTAGTCTGACCTCATATTCAATAATTCTATGATTGTTGCTATTTAGTTGCAAAGGCATGTCCTACTCTTTCACAACTCCATGGACTGTAGCCTGCCAGGCTCCTCTGTCCGTGGGGATTCTCCAGACAAGAATACTGGAGTGGGTTGCCATGCCCTCCTCCAGGGGATCTTCCCAACCCAGGGATCAAACCTGTGTCTCTTACATCTTCTGCACTGGCAGGCGGGTTCTTTACCACTGAGCCACCAGGGAAGCCCATTCTATGATACTACAGGATTTTTTTTAAAAATATACATTTACCTCATAGAACTAAGCACAGTTTGTAATATTTCAATTTAAGATCAGTTGAAAATTTTATTTACCTCCCACTAGACTATGAGCTGACTGAGCTCCATGAAGGCTGAAACTCTGTTTGCATCAGTCCTATTTTAAACCTTTGTCTTCATATGGAACCAGAGTCTTGGGAAAGGACATGGCTTCCTCCCTTCCCCAAACCCATATCAGGGCCAGGCTGCTATTGAAGATACTACATGCACAATAACTGCTCAGTAATGGTCTTACGGCAGAGGGTGCATGGCGTATTGTAATCAAGGAAACATCTGGATACATAATTGAAATATAATTTAGGTTTTACATCAGGGATGTTTTGGTTATCTGTTGGGAGAGATCCATGGTAATGGTATAAATGTTTGCTGGGAATCAACCCACATGAATCTCCTTCTATTAGTGAAAGCCACATGGCCACCTTTCAAGCTTACCGATGCCTGGACATAAGAAATCCTCAAATAGTGCTATCTTGCCTCTTTACCCTTTACTGTTTAGCTCCCCCTTGTATTCATTTCTGCATATATCTTTTCCTCAAGTATAACCTATTACTTACAGACCCTGAGAGTGGAAAGGGGCCCCCAGGATCATCTAGTCTAGTGGTTTATAAATTATATTTTGAGGGTTCCCAGGGACTCATGTAGGACTATCCAGAGGATAAAGAGATATATGGACTCACCTGTCCCAAATCCAAATTCCAACAGTGCCATTCTGGTCTGTTGAATTCAACTAGGATAGCCTATGAATGTGTCACTAAAAAACGTCCAGTGCTAAAAGAATGTTTGGAAATCACTAAGTGTTCCAGCCCTTGTTTTACAGACAATGAAACAGCAACAGAGAGGGGAAATCAGCTGATCAAAGCCACACAGAACACTGAGATACAACCCAACCCAGGCCTCCAGACTCCGAGGCAAGACACTTGGAATCCTCTTCTCAAAATGTTCTGCCTCTGGCTTCGAACTCTTTCACAGGAAAACAGCTTTTCTAGTGGATTTTTGTCTGAGGGACAGCACAGTCAAAAATTTCTGATTCTATTCATTTAGGATTAGATGCTTAGGTTGGCTGGATTCCCTAAGACACTACTAAATACAGAAATAATTGAGACGTGCCTTTAGACATAAAATGGCAGAAAGTATGGGCAGAACTGAAGTTGAGTTTCAGTTCGAAAAAGTGCACTACCACCTGGGGAAAGGATGTCTGAAATAGACTATAAGTGGCCAAGAAAAATCCTGGAAAGCTGGCTGCAAGAATAGCATCAGAGTCAAGGGCAGAAAACCCCATTTGTGTTTGTCATGGGATCCAGTCACAGAAAATAAACAGATTGTGTGGGATGGGGCGCAATAAAACTCCAAGTCACAGCACGCTGGGCAGACGGTCCCTCTGGTCCTCGGCAATACTCTTCTTAGAAAAAATGCTGTTCCATTTGTCAGCTCAGCAGCAGAAGGATGGAGATGAATTGGGGGACCTTCTGAGCAGAGCGATGAATGAGATGAATAATCGGCTTCTAGGGGAAAAGGTGAAAATATATAATGCTTTTGAGGGACTATCATAATAGTTCCCTGTTACAATGCTAGAAACCAGGGACACCTAGTGGGGAGTGAAATTACTTGGATGCACAGAGATTTGGTGGAAAATGATTGCATATGGTTAAAAACATCAGAAAATAGGTTACACTAGGGCTTAAGTTTTAGTAGAGAGAATCAATTTATCAGCAAATTTTGTCACCATGCTAGACGTAGGAGCAGCTTCCTAGAAAGTATAAGATATGTATCTCTTCTTACGCACTTTCAGTTATGGGATGCCTCCAACCAAATCATTTTCTTTTTTCGCAAACAATATTTGTTCTCTCCTGAGTGCACCTGCTGTTTCTTTCATCTAGATTAGTCCTTGTTTAGCTCATCTCCCTCCCCTTTGAGAGACTGGCTCCTTCTTCCTATTCAGGTCTCATGCTTCTGTGAAAATGTCACCTTCCCATCTTTTAAAATGAGGCTTTGAGTTGTTGAGTAAGTTGACAAGTATCACACAGTGTTTCACTCTAACCCCCCCAAATTCCAGTCTCAATGCTGGTTTACTCCACAAGAAATACATATTAATATTTCAGTTAAAAAAATAGTTTATTGATATCATAGGAGACAGAGATGTAAGACCCTCCCATCATAAGTCTGGGAAAGGTCAACCAAAAAGAAAGTGTACCTGGAGACCACAAGTCATCATCCAGGGTATCCTGAAGAAAGCTTTACGGCAAAAATAAATGGGGCCCTGTGACAGCCACCAGTTTATAGAATGCCAAATGGTTGGGCTTTCTAAGTTTTACCAAAATAATTATAAATAGGACTTCTAGGAGCTAATCATCAGTTTCGGATACAATTTTTGGTACCAGGAAGTGGGTTAAGTACAAAATAATCGCATACACAATCATACTCTATATTTATGATGCTATGCATATGCTATATATGATGCTAATATAGTTTTATATATAGTATCATAACTATTTACATATCTATATATCCATCTAACTGTCCACTTTATTTAAAGGATATAGCTCATATGATTGTGTGGGAAACCTGAAATCTATCAGGCTGAAACTCAAGCAGGATTTCTATATTGCAACTTCTTCTCTGGAAAATCTCCATGTTTGTTCTTAAGGCCTTTTAATTGATGGGATAAGGCCCATCTACATTACTGACAGTAATCTCCTTCACTTAACATCAACTAGAAATGTTCAACACATCTGCAAAACGTCTTCATAATACCGTCAAGGCTGCTGCTGCTGCTGTCGCTTCAGTTGTGTCCGACTCTGTGCGACCCCATAGACGGCAGCCCACCAGGCTCCCCCGTCCCTGGGACTCTCCAGGCAAGAACACTGGGGTGGGTTGCCATTTCCTTCTCCAATGCATGAAAGTGAAAAGTGAAAGTGATGTCCTTAGTCGTGTCCAACTCTTAGCGACCCCATGGACTGCAGCCCACCAGGCTCCTCCATCCATAGGATTTTCCAGGCAAGAATACTGGAGTAGGGTGCCATTGCCTTCTCCATTCTCCAGGCTAGTGGTGATTAAATAACTAGGTACCAGAGCCTACCCAGGTTGACACATAAGACTAACCATCATATGTGCTTGTTTCTATACTGTCGGCATTTCCTGCTTACTTCTCTTAACTTGTAAAAAGGAAAACCACATATGACAGTTCAGGAGTGACTTCATCAAGAATCTTAAGACTAGAACAGGAATTTCTTTCCATTTTCAATGCACATCATTATTTGGGGGATGTTTTTCCAGTGGCAGCTCTTCTGGGAGCTGGTATTGGTATTGGCTTTTTTCATCTCTCATTCTCTCATGTATTCATTCCACAAATATTTATTAAATGCCACCAGGCTCTAGGGGGTGGAAAAGTCTTCATAAATCAGTGCTTTCTGCAATGCTGGAAATGTTTTTAACCCATATTATTTAATATAGTAGCCACTAGCCACATGTGGCTATTGAACATTTGAAATATGCCTATTTATGACTAAGAAATTGGATTTTCATTTCCATTTAATTTTAATTAATTTAGATTACATTCAAATACCCAAATGAGATTATAGCATTAGGCAGTGTAATTCTAAATTACTGAGTTTCTTTTTATTAAGATCTATGCATAAACTGGATTCTAATTTTTTGCTCCAGAGAATATCAGAATGAGAAGGGACTTCAGGGGTCATTTGGCCAACCTGCTTTTATAGATGGGGATACAGAAGTCAGACGAGTTGCTGAAGGTTAGAGCTTGTTAGCAGCAGTGCAGAACCCAGAGCTTGGATTGACTAAGTCTCAATCCAGTGTTTATTCCTTTCGTCTGCACCATCTCTCCGTCTAATTAGACCATTTGATTCTCCACTTTCAATCTCCAGTCCATTTTGACTATAATTGACAAATGCTTCTAAAAATGTAATTCAACCACACACATGGTTTCATAGTGATTACATTTTGGAATGATTTGGCATTTTATCTTTCAGAAGCCAGTTGGCTTATGACATATGTATCGCCTCTGCACTGTTGCCAATGGGATGTTCTCCCTAGCCATGTGTGACCCCTGTATGCTTTATTGAAGACAGAAAACCATTCTATGGGCATAGGACTTAACCTTCAGTATTTTCTTTGGAGGAAAATGCTACTTGGCCCACATGACACAGTTTTTGACATGGTACTTTCTTTGATAAATCTCTACGTAATAGAAACAAACAGATTTTTTTTTTTTGGTAGATTCTCCTTAATTTTTTTCACTTGGCTACTGATTGACCTTCTTGTACTATGAATCTTTCTTCATTCATTTCCACTGTGCAAAGTAGACAGATTTACACTGATTATTACCTTTGCTTGGACACAATTCTTGTTAAAATAAACTAGAAAATATTTTGCATTGTACCAAAGTGGGGTGTCACACTGACTCTGCATTTAATGTATTATCTAAGTATAAAATATAGGCCACAAAGCACTCAGAGGAAAGTTTGCCTCACTCTTTTTAGATAAAGTAAATTAAAAAAAAAATAATGGCAATCTGTAGTTGCATGAATGGACTCATGTCTTGGAATGTACACTGGATTGGGGAAGCAGATGGACCATGTCTCTGGGATGAGACTGATTAAATAATATCACTTTGAACATGCTTTGCCAACAAAAGATTTTCTGTCATCCATGATCAATTACTGAAGATGAAATTCTCATATAAGCTAGAAACAAGGATTGTTATTTGAGGGAAGGTGATACTATCTGTTGGTGCAGACTTTTATGATTTGGGGCCAGACTTCCAATTTACTATCTGTGATTGACACAACAATCTGAGTTCCTTCATTTCTCTGAGAGGTGAGTCATCCATCCATTGCTATCAGAGAACCAAATTTAGACTGGTTATTTGAGCCATAAGCTCAACTCCTCCAAATCTGCTCAGCTAAAAGAAAAAAAGCAATACCTAACACACCAAAAAAAAAAAAAAAAAAAAAAAAAACTATGGGATGAGATAAGTCATTACAAAATCAACCACAATTTAAAGACAGTGGTTTGGAGTTGAAATAACTATTTTTATTTTGTTTTTATGCAGTAGTCTCAAGAGTTACAGTAGTGTAGCAAAGCCAAGTCAATTCAAATGACCTCTCCTTCACTCTCATCACCTCTACCATTTCATCACCAACAGTTTCAGTTCAGTTCAGTTCAGTTGCTCAGTCATGTCTGACTCTTTGCGACCCCATGGACTGCCGCACACCAGGCCTCCATGTACATCACCAACTCCCGGAGTTTACTCAAACTCATGTCCATTGAGTTGGTGATGCCATGCAACCATCTCATTCTCTGCCGTCCCCTTCTCCTCTTGCCTTCAATCTTTCCCAGCATCAGGGTTTTTCAAATGAGTTAGATCTTCACATCAGGTGGCTAAAGTATTGGAGTTTCAGCTTCAACATCAGTCCTTCCAATGAACACCCAGGACTGATCTCCTTTAGGATGGACTGGTTGGATCTCCTTGCAGTCCAAGGGACTCTCAAGAGTCTTCACCAACACTACAGTTCAAAAGCATCAATTCTTTGGTGCTCAGCTTTCTTTATAGTCCAATTCTCACATCCATACATGACTACTGGAAAAACCACAGCTTTGACTAGATGGACCTTTGTTGGCAAAGTAATGTCTCTGCTTTTTCATGTGCTGTCTAGGTTGGTCATAACTTTCCTTCTAAGGAGTAAGTGTCTTTTTATTTCATGGCTGCAATCACCATCTGCAGTGATTTTGGAGCCTACCAAAATAAAGTCTGCCACTGTTTCCACTGTTTCTCCATCTATTTGCCATGAAGTGAAGGGACCGGATGCCATGATCTTCGTTTTCTGAATGTTGAGCTTTAAGCCAACTTTTTCACTCTCCTCTTTCACTTTCATCAAGAAGCTCTTTATTTCTTCTTCACTTTCTGCCATAAGGGTGGTGTCATCTGCATATCTGAGGTTATTGATTTTTCTCCCAGTCATCTTGATTCCAGCTTGTGCTTCCTCCAGCCCAGCATTTCTCATGATGTATTCAGCAAATAAGTTAAATAAACACGGTGACAATATACAGCCTTGACATACTCCTTTTCCTATTTGGAACCAGTCTGTTGTTCCATGTCCAGGTCTAACTGTTGCTTCCTGACCTGCATACAGGTTTCTCAAGAGGCAGGTCAGGTGGTCTGGTATTCCCATCTCCTGAAGAATTTCCCAGTTTATTGTGATCCATATAGCCAAAGGCTTTAGCATAGTCAGTGCTTTTCTGGAACTCTGTTGCTTTTTCAATGATCCAGCAGATGTTGGCAATTTGATCTCTGGTTCCTCTACCTTTTCTAACACCAGCTTCAACATCTGGATGTTCACAGTTCATGTACTGTAGAAGCCTGGCTTAGAGAATTTTGAGCATAACTTTCCTAGTATGTGCTGCTGCTGCTGCTGCTAAGTCACTTCAGTCATGTCCGACTCTGTGTGACCCCGTCGACGGCAGCCTACCAGGCTCTGCTGTCCCTGGGATTCCCCAGGCAAGAACACTGGAGTGGGTTGCCATTTCCTTCTCCAATGCATGAAAATGAAAAGTGAGAGTGAATTCACTCAGTCGTGTCTGACTCTTAGCAAACCCGTGGACTGCAGCCCACCAGGCTCCTCTGTCCATGGGATTTTCCAGGCAAGACTATTGGAGTGGGGTGCCATTGCCTTCTCCGTCCTAGTATGTGAGATGAGTGCAATTGTGCGGTAGTTTGGGCATTCTTTGGCATTACCTTTCTTTGGGATTGGAATGAAAACTCACCTTTTCCAGTCCTGTGGCCACTGCTGAGTTTTCCACATTTGCTGGCACATTGAGTGTAACACTTTCACAGCATCAGCTTTTAGGATTTGAAATAGCTCAACTGGAATTCCATTACTTCCACTAGCTCTGTTTGTAGTGATGCTTTTTAAGGCCCACTTGACTTCACATTCCAGGATGTCTGGCTTTAGGTGAGTGATCACACTATCATGATTATCTGGGTTGTGAAGATCTTTTTCGTATAGTTCTGTGTATTCTTGCCACCTCTTAATATCTTCTGCTTCTGTTAGGTCCATACTATTTCTGTCCTTTATTGAGCCCATCTTTGCATGAAATGTTCCCTTGGTATCTCTAATTTTCTTGAAGAGATCTCTATTCTTTCCCATTCTATTGTTTTCCTCTATTTCTTTGCACTGATCACTGAGGAAGGCTTTCTTGTCTCTCCTTGCTATTCTTGGGAACTCTGCATTCAAATGGGTATATCTTTCCTTTTCTCCTTTGCTTTTTGCTTCTTTCCTTTTGACTGTTATTTGTAAGGTGTCCTCAGATAGCCGTTTTGCTTTTTTGCATTATTTTTTCCTTGGGGACGGTCTTGCTCACTGTCTCCTGTATAATGTCACGAACCTCCATCCATAGTTCATCAGGCATTCTGTCTATCAGATCTAGTCCCTTAAATCTATTTAACAGTTTGCTCTGAAGTAAATATTTAGTGATGTATAAGGTGCCTGACTTTTCAGGGCAAAAAGATTTAAGGGCATTTATTCTTTAATATTTATCAGCATCGTTTTATATTTGTATAATGTTTTATTTTGATGAGTAAAACCATCTTTCTCCCTAAACCAACCTTGGGGCTCCAGTGGAACAATGGAAAGATTTAAAATAATCTTCGGCAGTATGAATAAAATATAAACCACCTCCTAACAATATTTAATGTTTTAACTTTTATTTAAGTTAACGGGAGTTTTGCCTTCATAAGGACTGCTGGATGGGAAATCTATAAAGGAGGCCAATATTTAAACAGGCTAGTTAAAATCAAATGTTCCCACATGACAAGAATAAACAGAATGGTGTTGAGAGTGATATGTAACAATGGCCACAGCTGGTGTAATATGTTACATGAAGCCTTTTCTTGTTTAATTTAGATAGAAACTCCAGAGAGGGCTTCAAGGAGTGAATTGCTAATACTGCTTTAGCAAGGGACTGGAAGATGCTCAAAGGAGGGGCCCTGCGGAACTGATGAATGGAGAATGACCCCTCCCCTCACTGTCTCATCAGATCCTCACAGCTATCCTAGAAAACCACCACTATCCCTCCTTTAGTGCTGATGAAGCCAAAGAGAGGATCAGGTAGGTAGGCTGCCTCAGTCATACAATTTCTTTGGGACACAGGATTCCAAAAGCTGCTGAAAAACCTTAACACTGGGTGCATAAGGTTGGACCTCTGATTTTTAGTACTGTTGGCTCCATGCATGAAGATAAAACAATTGTCAAGATGTGAGCCGCATTTCTAAGAGTTGAGCAACGTGAGATTTAAAATGTTCTTATGGACTCCACTAGCAAGCTGAACATCTACTGTTAAAAGAAATCCTATTTAGGGGCTGTTGGCTACTTCAGACCTACATTCCTGGTGTCAGTGTCACCATTTCCTTTGATAACTCTCTTCCATCCATATCAGTGTCACTCTCTGGCAGGCCCCCTCCATGAGGTGGCAATTCTCTAATTTCATTAGAATGGGAAAGGAATGATTCCCCAAAGAAAATTAAGATATCGTTATCAGAAAAAGGATGGAATAATGATGAGACAGGGAACAACTGCCCTCTAGAGGTAAGTTGAAACAATCTTCATTTTATAAATGAAAACAAAACTCAGAGGGGTCAAATAGCTTGACTAAGAAAAAGACAGTGGTGATCAGTAGAGACAAACTCCTTAGTACTAAGGGCCTGATCACTGAGGCCCTGACTCCTGAGCTTAAGAAAAAGTGTTTCATTCGCCTTGGAAGAAAAGCTGTGATGAACCTAGACAGTGTATTAAAAAGCAGAGCCATCACTTTGCCAACAAAGGTCTGTATAGTCAAAGCTATGGTTTTTCTAGTAGTTATGTATGGATGTGAGTGTTGAACTCAGCACCGATGAATTGATATTTTTGAACTGTGGTACTGAAGAAGACTCTTGAGAGTTCCTTGGACAGCAAGGATGTCAAACCAGTCAATCCTAAAGGAAATCAACCCTGAATATTCTTTGAAAGGATTGATGCTGAAGCTCCAATACTTTGGCCACCTGATGTGAAGAGCTGAGTCATTGGAAAAGACCCTGATGCTGGGAAAGATTGAGGGCAGGAGGAAAAGGGGGTAACAGAGGATGAGATGGTTAGATGACATCACTGACTCAATGGTTTGAGCAAACTCCAGGAGATAGTGAAGGACAGGGAAGCTTGGCATGCTGCAGTCCATAGGGTCACAAAGAGCTGGACATGACTTAGTGACTGGACAACAACAACACCTTTTAAATCCATGCACTGCACATAGGAAAACACAAGGGAAGTAACTAACCAGATTTTATAAACATCCAGGAGTCCCAAATTTATTTTGGCTGAAAAGTTTTTTGTTCACCATGTTTAACGAATGGCCTCTTACTTGACAATGCTGAAGCACTCATTTAAACCACAACATCTGTATTTACGTTTGCTGAAGACACACTGTTATCAAGTTGAAAAACTGCTATCTCCACAGTCTTGTGTGCTTTCAACTTTGCCTACCAAGGTAAAAAGTCATTAACAGAAAGCCTTAGTGCTGTTAAGGACAAATACTGAGAATTCAAAGAAGACATTCTTTTGAGGGGATAATCTAAGAAGAATTACCACTTTGGATATCATTCAGAAAACAGCTTCATAGAAGAGCCAGCTCAGCATTTATAGTGATTAAGAAGCTTAGAATTGCCCTTTCTTTATTGACTTTTCCAAACCCTCTGTTTTTGGAAAAAAAAAAAAAGCTGAAGTGCAAAGCATTTTGTTCACTTAAAGAATTTCTGAAAATTTTTTTGTCCCCATTACAGTTTCTGAGATATGTGTACCTAGTAAGATTCTTAGAATAAGAATATGTTGATTAAAACCCTCCTTGGGAGGATGACAGAAGACCTGGCTGCTGCTGATATTTGGGGTGGGCTCCAGAGAGAGATGCTGAGACTTGTTCAAATTCTCCCCTCTCCTCTGAATTTTATAGGAATTCAGCAACATTCACTTAAAGAAAAGCCATCAAATAAGTGGAAACAGTAGTCTAACCATGTGCATTCTCTCACTGTTGCACATTCAGGGTGACAGATTTGAGGACTTCTTTCCAGTCTTGAGTGCCGAGGAACTGATGCTTTTGAACTGTGGTGTTGGAGAAGACTCTTGAGAGTCCCTTGGACTGCAAGGAGATCCAACCAGTCCATCCTAAAGGAGATTGGTCCTGGGTGGCCTTTGGAAGGAATGATGCTAAAGCTGAAACTCCAATACTTTGGCCACCTCATAAGAAGAGCTGACTCATTGGAAAAGACCCTGATGCTGGAAGGGATTGGGGGCAGGAGGAGAAGGGGACGACCGAGGATGAGATGGCTGGATGGCATCACCGACTTGTTGGACGTGAGTTTGAGTGAACTCTGGGAGTTGGTGATGGACAGGGAGGCCTGGTGTGCTGCGATTCATGGAGTCTCAAGGAGTTGGACATGACTGAGTGACTGAACTGAACTGAACTGAACTGAACTTCCAGTCCGATGGGTATAGATGCCCAAAAAGATAATACAAGTAGGACCAATGACATCAGGTTACCACGTATGCCTGTGCACCAGGAGGCAGAGCATGGTGACCCAGAGAATGAAAAGATGCTCTCCCAGGTGTGGACAGCAGATGTGCAGAGCAAGAAGGTAGAAAAAGCTGGGAGTGAGGATCTTCAGGAGGCGACAAGACACCAGGACATGGACGGGGCACACAACAAAGTTTCCCCTCTTAGGGGGATAAAGTACACCAAGGCCCAGCGCTTCCAAGAGGATCAGGGAACTGGCTGATAAGTGTGTGTTCCTGACAAAGCTCGAAGTAAGTGCCTATGGGGACTGTTGTGGCATATGTGTTTCTATATTCAAATTTATACCCATTTCCGCAATTTTGCTTGACTATTTAAGGAATAATCATAATCACAAAGCTACATGTTTGTCCCCTTCTTGGAGCTTCATGATAGCCCTGAGAGATAAGATAGGCAGATCAGGGCAGGTAACACCATTCTTACTGTACAAGTGAGGATGCAAAGGTCTGTTAACTGATGTTAACAGATTAACTGATGTTAACAGATTAACTGATGTTAACTGATTTGAGCATTAACTGCAGACGAGTCTATGAAATGTAGTCAGGAAACACAGCATAGTGATTAACTGCTTAGACTCTGAAATGAAGTCTAGAGTCTAATTGCTTAGCCATTATGTCCTGGTTCTCCCACAACTGTTATGTTACTTTGGAAACTCACCTCAGTCTGAGCCCCAGTTGTCTCAACTAAACAAGGGATTATGATAAAACATCTTCAGATCTGTTGGGGATAATAAAATTACATACATAATGCACTTAGCACAAAGTCTGGCACAAAGTGAGTATTTGGTAAGCATGACTAGCTATTATTATTGTTGTTTTCAGGCAGGTTAGCAAGATAGGAAAGATAGGAAAGATAAGGAGCCAGTTATCAGAAATGGTGTTCAAGTTAGGGTCTGGGGGTCTGGGATTTGGGAACAAAGGAGAAACCGAGTTATCAGAAGTCAGGCAAAATATATGATCAGACTAAGCAGAAGGCCTCTGTTGCTTGCCTATTCAATATCTCTTCCCTCTTCTTTCAGTCACACTCCCCAAGTTTCTTTAGGGTCCTCCTCCTTCCAACTTCTTGGTGGTTGTGCTTCAGGGGCGCTGGACACTCCCCGAGACTGACTACATAGAAACCACACTCTGGCCCTGATGATGGGTTTAGCCTTGAGCAGGTAGATGAGTCTGAGGGGAGGAAGCGGTGGGGGCAATGGAGGATGAGATGGTTGGACGGAGTCATCAACTCAATGGACATGAGTTAGTGCAAATTCTGGGAGACAGTGAAGGACAGGACAGCCTGGCGTGCTGTAGTCCACGGGGGTCACAAAGAGTCGGACATGACTTATCAACTGAACAGCAACAGGTGGATGAGGCTAACCCAATTAGAGTGAGTCCTGAGACTTTCTTGTGAATGAATAGAAAAAGAGGCCTTTGTCTCCCACTGGGGCTGCTGAGCAAGTACAATGCAGGTCTCGCCGCCTGAGGGGACGCCTTCCTAATAGTGATGTTGACCTGGAGGAACACGGAGCTGACGGATGTAGGGAAACTGAGTCCCAGTTACACAGTTTGAAGAATCTGGACAGCAAACCAGCTCTGCTCCTGGTTGAGGCTTCTTTTTCCTCTTTACAATTGGAGAGTTTTTAATTCTCAGTTCCAAAATGTCTTTCTTGCATAACACCTGGAAATGTCCTTGATAATGAGGCTAACCTGTGCCCAGGTGGGTGAGAGGAAGGCTGTGGAAGTTAAGCGGCCAGCAGCAGCTGCCCTGGGTCTCTCTGTAAAGAGGGGGCAACTTTCCGTCCCCTCTGTTCTAGTTATTGTCATCCCCCATCCCTGCCAACCCCACTTCCAGGAAAATGTACCTGCTACTAAGCTTTGAGAAAGTAACAGTGTTCCTGGGTTAATTTATAAATGGCAAGGGCTTTTTATAATTGATTTCCTGAGGCAGAGTCACATCGAGAGAGTGTCCTATGCTCAGACCTTGAGAGATGGGATTCTTAGAAAATGTTTTACTGTGGTTTCCGGCGCTCTATCTCACCAACTGTTAAGAACATTTTAATTAAGCTCTGTCATATGCATCCCTTCTCTGAATCAAGTCTTTTTTTCAGAGTTCAGTTCAGAACAATTAAATAGTTCATTTGACGTGCAATCCCCTGTTCACCACCTTGACTTATTGGGAGATGAAAGTGTTGGAACAGAGGAAAAACTCCGAGAGACTAGCCAAGTGTCATGATCTGGTCTGAGAGGCAGAAAACCCAAGTTCTAATGTCAGCACTGCCTGAAAGGCTGGAGGCAACTCAGACTTCTTTTCCAGAGTAAAAATGAGAATGCTGAAATGGGTTTACTTCACTGAGCCTTGGCAGGGGATATTAGGGAGACAGTGTCTTCAAAGCACAAAAAGAACTTGGGGGAAAAAAATCTTCATGTTACTTAGGGGGTCATGATATATTCTGATGGATGCAATTATGAGAGCAAAATGTGTTATTATCACAGGGTGAACACTGGGGTGTGTCCCAGGAATGCTCCTGCTCTGCAAGTCCTTTATTTTTCATCAATTATGATTACATGGAGTTCTACACGGTCAGCACCTTGTTTCACTGATTGCTAGATTAATTCATTAATTCACTGCTTATTTCCTGAGTGCTTACCTATTTATGTAGCACTGTGCATGCTAAGTTGCTTCAGTCATGTCTGACTTGTTGTGACCCTATGGACTGTAACCTGCCAGGCTCCTCTGCCCGTGGGGATTCTCCAGGCAAGAATGTTAGAGTGGGTTGCCGTTCCCTTCTCCAGGGGATCTTCCTAACCCAGGGGTCAAACATCCATTTCTTATGTTTTCTACATTGGTAGGCTGGTTCTTTACCACTAATGCCACCTGTGAAGCCCTTCAAGCAGCACTAGAGACACCCAAAGTGGGACAGGAAAGGTTGGTCTTTCCTTATTTCACTGATGTGACAAATATTTATTGAGCACCTGCTATGAGCCAAGCAATGGAGATATAAAGGTATGAAGGACGGTGGTATCAATATCCCCTAGGAGTTTGTCAGAAATACAGAATTTCAAGTACAACCTCAGACAATATTAACTCAGAATTTGTGTATTCACAAGATCTGCAGGCAATCTGTGTGCTCATGAAAATATGAAAAGTGTAGCATTAGGAAGGCATTTGTCATAATGGAGTTTATTGGAAAAAGAATGGACTAGTAGTCCAGAACCCTGAGAGCTAGTGGTTGCCAACTTTCTGCTCTGATGCTGGCTATAGAACTGAAGCCAAGTCACTTATCTATGTTATGACTCAATACATTATCTTCAAAATGGAGATAATAATATTTGCCTTTCCTCTCTCTGGAACTATTGTGAAGATCAGATGAGAAACTAATTTCAAAAGTGTTCGGGCCACCCAAAAGAAAAGGGTTGCTGTTGTATACAACATCGAAGGTTTAGAGACGTTTCTGTGTATTGTGCCTGGCTGCATTGCCAGAAACTGGGATTTGATTCTGATTTAACAATTGCCTGCATTATGATTCTCCGTTAAGGCATTCTTATCTCTCGGATTCAGAGATGTGAGTAACGGGTTTGTTAAGGCTCCAGCATACTGTTAGGTTTTAGTGCTTTTTAGCTATGCATTTATGGAGATAGTCCTGGTAGACAGTTTAGGTATTCAACTCATTTTAGCAAAACTTTTTAAGGACTTGTCTACTGGGAAAAACTCTTGGGTAATGTGGGCTTGGTTCCCTCTGCACCCACAAAAAGTTTACTTTAGGATGATGATATAATATACAAAATCATTAAAATTCCTGGTACAATAATGTAGTTGTTCTGGGAGAGGGTCAGACAATAGGTGAGGACATTGGTAGAAGAATAAAAGCAAAGCAATTTGTAAAAACAGAACATGACAGATTAGAGAGATTATATTTTTCTCATTTGCTCCCTTAACAAGCTCTCAGCACAGCTGGGGCAAAGGACATCCACAGGCAGTAGAGTAATCCATCCCTAGATCAGTAACAAGTGATGACCCAGTTCCAGGTGGGAACACACACCTTGTCTAATTCATCATCAAATTAGAGGATTCAGACACACAGCACTTAAAAGCAGAGGCTCTTTTCTTCCTCTATGTTTCATAAAGTTTCCCAGGGAAGTGCTATCATATTGCCTGTCTACAGCTAGAAATAATTGTTAGGGGAAATTAAATTAAAATCTGGATGAGAAAAACAATGTTCATCTGACAAAGACTATCACAGAACCCATGTATTCTGGGTATCTAACGCGATTGCAGCTATGAAATTAAAAGACACTTACCCCTTGGAAGGAAAGTTATGACCAACCTTGACAGCATATTAAAAAGCAGAGACATGACTTTGTCAATAAAGGTCCGTCTAGTCAAGGCTATGGTTTTTCCAATAGTTACGTATGGATGTGAGAGTTGGACTATAAAGAAAGATGAGCACTGAAGAATGGATGCTTTTGAACTGTGGTGTTGGAGAAGACTCTTGAGAGTCACTTGGAGTGCAAAGAGATCCAATCAGTCCATCCTAAAGGAGATCAGTCCTGGGTGTTCATTGGAAGGACTGATGTTGGAGTTGAAGCTCCAATACTCTGGCCACCTGATGCAAAGAACTGACTCATTTGAAAAGACCCTGATGCTGGGAAAGATTGAGGGCAGGAGGAGAAGGGGACAACAGGACGAGATGGTTGGATGGCATCACCGAGTCAATGGACATGAGTTTGGGTAGATTCCAGGAGTTGGCGATGGACAGGGAGGCCTGCCGTGCTGTGGTTCATGGGGTTGCAGAGTCGGACACAACTGAGCGACTGAACCCTCCCCACTGGCCCTTCTTCTGAATTGCTAATCAGATTCCACAGCAGGGCGCCAGAACCCCAGGGAGTATACTTGGTGGAGCAGCAATGATCTGGTGATGATAGAATCTGGAAAATCAACCTGGAGGAATTAAGTATTATGACTGAACACTTAAGCTGTGGGGTAATCACTAGGGCGAATACTCCCATCAACGATTAAGCTGACCCCTGTCAGCCTTAAATCCCTGGCCCTCCTATTAAACAGTGCTTCATTTTTAAAAAGTGAATTAACTGGCTGTTTCCCGAGCCAGAGGCTTATGATTCCGACTTCAGCAGATTCTCAGCCACACGAGCCCCCGAGACTGGGTAAGAAAACGAGTAGGGATGGGATGACAGAAAGCTATTCTTTTGTAGGTTATGCTTCCCTGGCCACAGAATGTGCCATAGCTATATGAAAATGACCAAGTCAGTCCTGCAGAATGACTGCCAAGGAAGCATCAGAAATAAGAATGAGGACTTTTGAATTACATTCTAGGCTGTATAAGATAATCACCATCTTTGTTTCTCTAAGTGGAGCACCAGCAAGAGGGCCTTCCCTAGCACTGCAGGAAAACTTGTAAAATAGCTACAGGTTATCTTTGCCAAGTATCACCCCTACGTTGCCCTCCCATCAGTCTTCTGTTCCAGTTATCTTGGTTCCTTTTAGGGAACTTACTTCTTCCCATGTGCACCCTTCACCCTGGATCCTTCTGGTCACATCCCCAGGTCTTTCAAGAGCCTCGTGCTGTTTTTAATAGCAGTATGTACTCATGTCATATGCATTCTTTCATGATTGTCACTTTCTTTTGCTCCACAAGTAGGCATTGAGCACCTTCTATGTGTTAGGCAGAAGACAAGGTCCTTTCTCTCCCTGAGATTCTTTTTGGGTAAGGGAGACAGATGCTACATAAATAAACGGATGAAATTTCTCATTAGCAACAAGTAGAAGGACAGTTCTACGGCTACAGGACTGAAGATGGGATAAGGGTTGGGAGTCAGTTTCCAGAGTGTTGGGTAAATGCTCATTGAGGCTGTGGGAGATGAACTGAGAAGTGAGTGATGAGAAGAGGCCAGGCATCCTGCGATTTGGAGAAAATCCTTCCACACAGGAATGGTAGGTGCAAAGCCTAGGACGCTGCTCCCTGTCCCTACTACTTTGTAGATTTCAGGCTCTCAAAGATTAATGTTGGGTCATTTTAGAAATGCTTAAGGAGGGTGGGATGAATTGGGACATTAGGATTGATACATGTATACATTCAGCTCAGTTCAGTTCAGTCGCTCAGTCGTGTCCGACTTTTTGCGACCCCATGAATCGCAGCACGCCAGGCCTCCCTGTCCATCACCATCTCCCGGAGTTCACTCAGACTCACGTCCATCGAGTTGTGATGCCATCCAGCCATCTCATCCTCTGTCGTCCCCTTCTCCTCCTGCCCCCAATCCCTCCCAGCATCAGAGTCTTTTCCAATGAGTCAACTCTTCCCATGAGGTGGCCAAAGTACTGGAGCTTCAGCTTCAGCATCATTCCTTCCAAAGAAATCCCAGGGCTGATCTCCTTCAGAATGGACTGGTTGGATCTCCTTGCAGTCCAAGGGACTCTCAAGAGTCTTCTCCAATACCACACTTCAAAAGCATCAATTCTTTGGCGCTCAGCCTTCTTCACAGTCCAACTCTCACATCCATACATGACCACAGGAAAAACCATGGCCTTGACTAGACGGACCTTAGTCAGCAAAGTAATGTCTCTGCTTTTGAATATACTATCTAGGTTGGTCATAACTTTCCTTCCAAGGAGTAGGCGTCTTTTACTTTCATGGCTGCAGTCACCATCTGCAGGGATTTTGGAGCCCAAAAAAACAAAGTCTGACACTGTTTCCACTGTTTCCCCATCTATTTCCCATGAAGTGATGGGACCGGAAGCCATGTGTAAAATAGATAGTTGGTGGGAAGATGCTACAAAGCACAGGGAACTCAGTTTGGTGCTCTGTGATGACCTAGATGGGGGTGAGGTGGGGCTGGCAAGGAAGGCGGGGAATGGAGGCCAAAGAGGGAGGGGATATATGTATACATATAGCTGATTCACTTCATTGTACAGCAGAAACTAATACAACATTGTAAAGCAATTATAGTGAAAGTGAAAGTCAGTCATGTCCAACTCTTTGTGACCCTATAGACTATACAGTCCATGGAATTCTCCAGGCCAGAATACTGGAGTGGGTAACCTTTCCCTCCTCCAGGGGATCTTCCCAATCCAGGGATAGAACCCAGGTCTCCCGCACTGCAGGCAGATTCTCTACCAGCTGAACCACAAGGGAAGCCCGTAAAGCAATTATAGTCCAATAATAAAGGCATCACTCTCCCCAAATAGAAATGCGTAAGTTTCATAAAACAATGAAAAACAATTTTTCAGCTACCATCATGTTTGTCCTCCTAGAAGGGTTTTCCTTTGGAGAATTTCTCATTCATGTGAAACAGAAAGGTTCTTCTGAATAACACAAAACATAACAGTTAAAATAACAGCCAGCACCTAGTGTTTTATGTTTCCCAGGCTCTATTCTGAGCACTTTATTCATATTGACTCATTCAATCCTTGCACAACCATGTGTAGTGTGTAACTGCCCAACATCATTTTATGAATGAAAAACATGGAGGCACTTATGTTAAATTCCAACACTTGTAAATGGGTGGATAATCTGGGAACTCTGAATACGTAACATCACCTCCAAAGAGTTTCAGACATGGAGTCACATTCCAGAGGATAGGATTTATTAATAATTAATCTTATTTCTGCAGAATATGCCAGCAGCTTCCATTGTTTGGGAGGAGGATGCCTTATCAAGAAAATTTTTCTCGATAGAGACTGCTATAAAGCCACAGAGAGGTTTTTGACTTTTAATTATTAAACAGTGAAATAGAATTTCAGATGAATCCCTCAGATGTAATTTATATTGTAATGTTTTGTATTGCTTTATGTACAGATGTCAGGAAAGATGGCTCTAAATGAATTTTATAAGATGAAAAGGAGAACCAGAGGTCTCAGCTTAGAGATGAAGACCCCTCTGGCTTTATCTCAGCAGGGAGCCACTAGCAAACAAGAACCATAATGATGAAATCTTCACTGAAACCGAAAACGGTCAGAGGTAGAAGGCCTTTCAACCTAAATATTTGGCTTTTAAGGTAAAATTGCAAGTTAATGCTACCTGCAAGGCGTTTCTCATTTTCCTCTTTTTATTACATTTGCCTTTTCTTATGAACATGAGCAAGAAGTCATTTGCTAGAGGTTACCAAAATGTGTCACTACTTTTATCCTACCTTTGTAAAGAATTTTAGCTCTTGCAAATTTAACTCAGAAACCTTCTGGTTCCAGATATTGTACCCTCTCTCCCTTTTTTCTCTCTTTCTCTCACCAAAAAAAAAAAAAAACACAACCTTTCAAAACAACAGTTGCTCACAAATAGAGTAAAAGCAACTGCCCATCTGTTATTATTGGTCTTAGAAAACTATAAGTTGTCTTTATAATTTCTCTTCAACTTTTGACATACAACTCAAAACATCTTTTCACAGACAGGTTATGTGGTTATTTCAAATACTGTCTAAAAGCTCTATGAAGAGATTTTATTAAATTCAAAGTACAGACAACTGATCCTCTTAAAATAATTGCTGCCTTAGTGATTCAACATGTGAGCCCTGCCATTTATTACACTTTTAAGTGAACTAATCTAAATTAAAATCTTCTAAGATCAATAGCTCATTTTTTTAAACCTCAGAGCATTCTCAATGCATTACCAGACTGGATAAGTCATATTTTCAGAACTTGAAAGCCTACAGCAACCCTCAAACTAACGTAGATTTGGAGTAGTATTTCACTACACGTTCTCCCTCTCTTTTTTGTGCAAACATATTAAAAGAGATCAGTCAACCAAAGTGTAAATGTCTCCAAACATATCCTGTTCATTCTCTATGCATACCTTCTCACTTGAAAGACATCATCATTTTCTTTTGATGTGTGAAGCTATTCATTGACCTGGTCTTTTATTACCTAAACAACAATCTAAGTCATTCATCTTTTCACTGCTACTAGGTGATGATAAAATTCTGGTGAATTTATGTAGAGAAAATAGTGGAAACAATTCAGTTAAAGTTGCAACTCACTCAGAGTTTGGAAATCAGGCAAGTACCTCTGAGGCCCAAAGTCATGACAGGCCCAGTGTCATGGGGAGTCAGAGATGGTAGAAGACAAGTATGGCCCTTCTCTTTGGCTTCCATGGCAAGTAATAATGAAGCCTTAACCTGAAAAGGACAGATCCAGTTTTGATCACCTTTATCAGTAAGAGTGTTCTGGAAAAGTTTCCAGGTTGGCTCTATTTACAAGCTAAGACACTTTATGCTAATGAAACATTTGAGACCAACCCCGAGCTAGAATTCTTTGGGAGTCAGTTCACACTGCTCTTTTCCATCTTCATGATTTATTTTCACTTATTTTTATTGTTGGCTGCATTGATGCACTTGGGGTCTAGAGTGAGTGAGCTCAGTAGTTATGTCAGGTAGGCTTAATTGCTCCACAGCATGTCAGTTCAGTTCAGTTCAGTCGCTCAGTCCTGTCCACCTCTTTGTGACCCCATGAACCACAGCACGTCAGGCCTCCCTGTCCATCACCAACTCCTAGAGTTTACTTAAACTCATGTCCATCGAGTCAGTGATGCCATCCAACCATCTTATCCTCTGTCATCCCCTTCTCCTTCTGCCTTCAATCTTTCCCAGCATCAGGGTCTTTTCCAATGAGTCAGTTCTTCACATCAGGTGGCCAAAGTACTTGAGTTTCAGCTTCAGCATCAGCCCTTCCAATGAATATTCAGAACTGATCTCCTTAGGATGGACTGGTTGGATCTCTGCACTCCAAGGGACTCTCAAGAGTCTTCTCCAACACCACAGTTCAAAACCATCAATTCTTCAGCACTCAGCTTTCTTTATAGTCCAACTGTCATATCCATACATGACCACTGGAAAAACCATAGCTTTGACTAGACAGACCTTTGTTGGCAAAGTAATGTCTCTGCTTTTTAATATGCTGCCTAGGTTGGTCATCACTTTTCTTCAGCAGCATGTGGGATCTTATTAATACTTCCATAACCAGGGATCAGACCTGTGTCCTTAGTATTGAAAGGCAGATTCTTAACCACTGGACCACCAGGAAGTCCCTTATCTTCAGAATTTAGACTGAGTTTGCAAACAAGAAAGAAGACATCTGGCCAGTGTCAGCATTCTGGCTGCTGAAGTAACTCTCTGCATTTGCAACTTTCAGTTTAATCAAAGAGGAAGCTAAGGGAAATGTGAGAAGAATATATTCTCTCGGGAATTGTTCTACCATCTTAACCTGACCACCCATTCAGCCCTTCTTCCTTCCTCTGTATTGCAACCTTCCCTGCTCCCCACTCTAATATCACATCATCTGGTCCTAAGTGAGGTCATTAAGCCTAAGTTTCATTCTGCATGGCTAATACCCCATTCTTAAGATGCTCTCAGGAGGCCTAGTGTCTTGAGAGGTGGTAGAAGCTACAGTACTAGGAAGGCATGGTGCTACATGAACATAAAGGTGTTTTTACAGCATTGTCTATGGTATGTGGGCTTTTACTGAAATGGAAAATAGGGTATCAGAATTGCATTTGCATTTGATGCTAATTCATTGGGTGTTTATACTCATCCTAGTTACATTTTAGTAACTAAGGCTTAGAAGCAGTGATGAGACTGGCTTTTGTGTGGCCTACATACTCTAATTGGTTTACACTAGGGTCTTAATGTGGAAGAAATGAGATCAAGAGACCTATCTGCAGCTGCAAAGATTGGGTCCTGGCACCTTTAATAACAGGTAATATATCCTAGGAGTTTGTGGAGAGTTAGGCAATATTCTAAGTACGGTTCATACATTATCTCATTTAATAATCACAACAATTCAATAAATTAGATTCTGTCATAATCACTAACATTTTACAGCTAAAGACCTTGATTATACCACTTACCCAAAGTTACTTAGCTCATGCAGGGCAGAACTGGGATTCCAATTTTCTGCTCGTATGACTCATACCCTTAACCACTGCCATACAGCCTTTCCTTGTCTGTATCATCACAGTCTCCAACAGCTGGCTCACCATCTCTGACTCTTCATCAGAGGTCTGACACCCACTGAAGGCCCCAGAGGAACTCATAGTTGAGACAGGAAAATTTGAAGACTTTCATGCTCTCATTTATTAGGACTTGGTATTAGGTTCTACACAACACTCGATCTCTATGTGCTCTCCTAATCACTCATGGAAGCCCAAGTCCCCTTCTGACAAGTGTGGACCAAAGCCTTGCAGGGTCCTTGTGTCCTTAATGATGATCACAGTCTGCCTTTATCCCATAGAGGACCTCGGTCTCCATTCCCCTCCACTAGAGCTCTGCTCCTCTGTATGGGAATCCTTGAATCAGCTGCTCCCTAAATCATGACTGAGGTTGCCAGGGTTTCTGAAAAGTCCTGGGCATTTGTCTCTACCAGCAGCACACACATCGCACAGCACAGGGAACTGGTGGGTTTGGTCACCACTGCAGCACCAGCAGTGAGCATGTTGCTTGGCACAGAGTTGGCATGCAACAAACCTTTGTCAAATGAGTGAAAGAGAAGCTTTTGCATCTGTTGTCTCACCTTAGAGGGCAGGTTTCAGGTCAGGCTCCATCTCCTCCACCTTCACTATTTATTCCTTGCCACTGAATAATTAACCATCCTCTCCTGGGCTCAAGTTTTAATACATGACAATAGAAATGATGTGCCAACTTTTAAGCTTTCCCATTTACTCAGATGACACAGAGACCAAAGGTCTATTCCCCCGACCACCAGCCTTCATGTTTTAAAAATATGGCTTCCTGATTTTATGCAATGAATAAACAGACACTGGAATGAGACTAATGATATTTATATAAACAGACCATCCATATTAAAATAACATGATGGAATCTTTAAATGTAAATTAATTAGAAACCTGAACTAATTTCATTATTAGCCGCTAATACCTTGGGGACATGATCATACTTCTCGAAATACTGAAACGAAAGTTTATGGTATTTATTGTGTGTAAAGCATCATGAAAATGTCATAACACAGAGCAGTATTTGGTTTTCAAAATTATACTTAAAGAAATCACTTAAAGAAATTATACTTAAAGAAATATTTCACTTCATCATGTTTAACAGATTTTTTGACGTATGATTTATTACTTGTTTTATGTGTTCACTTCAAGGCTTTTTAGTACATTTATACAGATATGCAATATAGTCCCTTTCTAACTTAGAACTTAATGTTTCATTCTTAATATACCTCACATACAAGATAGTTGCTCATTTTAATTTCTCAATTCACTTTGAGATGTAATAGTATAGACCACTGAATGGACACTGAAGATACTGGGAACTATCAATGAAGAAAATGAACAAAGAACCTGCACTGGGTCTTGTTGGCCAGTAAACATGTATATTGACTTGCTGTGGGGAAACCTCCCCTCTGTTTGCACTTGAGAATCAAGTGTTTGGTTAGTTGCAACTTGATAGGCTCTTGATAAGCAATGTCCAAAGCAGAGGCAAAGCTCAGGAAGCCAATGGATGGGCAGAATGATCTGCTAATTCCCATGAACAAATTCTCCAAATATGATGTGTTTTCAGGCCTTGAGACTCAGAGCGAACATTGTCAAAAGATAGAACCTGTTTTTGGTGCTCAGTCCCCTGAGAGTAAAATATGGTATAAGGGGATGTAGTCCTTTACTGTAGGGAGAACTAAGTAAGGGCTGTGCCAAGCCTTTGTGATAAGAACACTGTACGGTAAGCCCCCTACATATAAACCTTCAAGTTGCAAACGTTCAAAGATGCGAACGTGCATCTGGTTCTAGCAAGGTGCCAGAAGCTGTGCCATCAACGTCAGGTATGAGTGAAATTTCACCTTGCCCTCCCATCTCCTATTGCTGACCATATACTGTCTCCCACCTCCTCTCCCTCTTCCAGTCAGTAACTCTTCTCGCTTGTTCACTTGATGCCAGCCCCTGTACTATACTTTTCAAGGAACTACACTGTAAAATTAAAAAAAAATTTTTTTTTGTGTGTTTGTTTTTTATGTGTTACTTGGGTGAAAAGATCTTCATGACCCAGATAACCACAATGGTGTGATCATCCACCTAGAGCCAGACATCCTGGAATGTTAAGTCAAATGGGCCTTAGGAAGCATCACTACAAACAAAGTTAGTGGAGGTGATGGGATTTCAGTTGAGCTATTTCAAATCCTGAAAGATGATGCTGTGAAAGTGCTGCACTCAATATGCCAGAAATTTGGAAAACTCAGCAGTGGCCACTTTTCCAGGACTGGAAAAGGTCAGTTTTCATTCCAATCCCAAAGAAAGGCAATGCCAAAGAATGCTCAAACTACCACACAATTGCACTCATCTCACACGCTAATAAAGTGATGCTTAAAATTCTCCAAGCCAGCTTCAGCAATATGTGAACCGTGAACTTCCAGATGTTCAAGCTGTTTTTAGAAAAGGCAGAGGAATCAGAGATCAAATTGCCAACATCCGCTGGATCATCGAGAAAGCAAGAGAGTTTCAGAAAAAAACATCAATTTCTGCTTTATTGACTATGCCAAAGCCTTTGACTGTGTGGATCACAACAAACTGTGGAAAATTCTGAAAGAGATGGGAATACCAGACCACCTAACCTGCCTCCTGAGAAATCTGTATGCAGGTCAAGAAGCAACAGTTAGAACTGGACATAAAACAACAGACTGGTTCCAAATCGGGAAAAGAGTATGTCAAGGTTGTATATTATCACCTTGCTTATTTAACTTATATACAGAGTGCATCATGTGAAATGCCAGGCTGGATAAAGCACAAGCTGGACTCAAGATTTCCAGGAGAAATATCAATAATCTCAGATATGCAGATGACACCACACTTACGGCAGAAAGTGAAGAAAAACTAAAGAGCCTCTTGATAAAAGTGAAAGTGGAGAGTGAAAAAAGTTGGCTTAAAACTCAACATTCAGAAAACTAAGATCATGGCATCTGGTCCCATCAATTCATGGCAAACAGATGGGGAAACAATGGAAACAGTGAGAGACTTTATTTTTGGGGGCTCTAAAATCACTGCAGATGGTGACTGCAGCCATGAAATTAAAAGACACTTATTCCTTGGAAAAAAAGCTATGACCAACCTAGACAGCATACTAAAAAGCAGAGAGATTACTTTGCCAACAAAGTTCCATCTAGTCAAAGTTATGGTTTTTCCAGTAGTCATGTATGGATGTGAGAGTTGGACTATAAAGAAAGCTGAGTGCTGAAGAATTGATGCTTTCAAACTGTGGTGTTGGAGAAGACTCTTGAGAGTCCCTTGGATGGCAAGGAGATCCAACCAGTCCATCCTAAAGGAAATCAGTCTTGAATATTCATTGGAAGGACTGATGCTGAAGCTGAAACTCCAATACTTTGGCCACCTGATGTGAAGAACTGACTCATTGGAAAAGACCCTGATTCTGGGAAAGATTGAAGGTGGGAGGAGAAGGGGGATGACAGAGGAAGAGATGGTTGGATGGCATTATTGACTTGATGGACATGAGTTTGAGTAAGTTCCAGGAGTTGGTGATGAACAGGGAGGCCTGGTGTGCTGCAGTCCATGGAGTTGTGAAGAGTTGGACAGGACTGAGAGACTGAACTGAACTGGGTGAAAAGTATTATAAACCTTTTACAGTACAGTACTGTTTAGCTGATTTAGTTGGATGAACAAACATGCAGAACTTGTTGTATGTGGGGGACTTAACTGTATAAGTTAGAAGAGGCCAGGTAACGCTGCAAAAACAAACAAGCCACGGATCCCAGATGTTCACAGCAGCAAAGATTTGTTTCTCCTTGTTTTATTAATCTAGTGCAGGTCAGGAGGGAGGCTCTGCTGATTCACTGTTGTCTTTCAGGCACCCAGGCTGAGGCAGATTCAAGTTATACACAGGTTTTTATGGATGTCACAGCAGGGCAAACAGTACTGGGGGACCTCACACTGGCATTTCAATATCTCAAACAGAAAGTAATTCACAAGACTTTCAATCTCAGCCCATTGCACTGAATTATCATCCAGTCTCAAGGGGGCAGAGAAATCTACCCATGTATCCAGAAAGAGAGGAGAATCAAATATCAGGAAATGGCAGTAAACATCACCACATATATAGCACTATTTAATGAAATGAGAGGGGAAATATTATAATACTAAAATTCTAGCATCAGAATTACATTCAGTAAGAAAATTCTTCTCATTTGGGAAAATACCTCGATAAGCATCTCAGCATGAGGGCTGAGAGCTGACTAACCTGGCAACAGAAAATAATTCCTGGATTACTCCAAGTGTGATAAATTTAAGAATTTGCTATGATTCCATGAGGAAGAAGAGAAAAGAAAAAGAATAAAGAGACAGATGTCAGCAAGATGCAGAGACAGATGAGGTGAGTAAAAGTTCACGGAAAACCTTAAACCCTTTAGTAAGATAACTGAAGTCATGAGAACAAGGATGACGGCAGTTCCAGTTCAGATTTTTCACATGGCTGCAATTTAACTTCCTTCATCGTTGTCTTCAGTCTTCAGTAAGTCTGGTACCTTCATCTACGCACTGTATGCACAGATTTCTTCTGCGAAAAAATGAAGGGGAGTTTCTTTTCTGGTTTAACACAGAAGCAGAACCCGAAGGCAGACATTCTCCCATTCTTCCTCATGCCCTTTCTCTTCCACAAAAAGTTGCCAAAATAAAGGGAAGATTATAGATTTCTGTTGACTGTGGAATTTGGGGTTAAAGCCAAATCTTTCAAGAAGCCAGGAGATTCCTGGTTGGTTATATCCACATAAACTCAGGATTTTATCAGAATAAAAAAAGTGGGTATTTAAGAAAGTTTTTGTTGCATTTATTGAGATTCTTGGATCTGGTCCCCAAATCTAGAAATGTAACTTGGTTTTACGGGTTATAGTTCTTTCCTTTTTACTTTTTCCATCCTCTTTTATTTTTCATTATTCCTCTCCACTTCACATGAAGAGACACCACCCCAGATTTTCATGATTCTAATGTGGTCCAGTGGAGCAACCAGGAGTTTATGCCACCATTTTTTCATCATTACTTCTGGAGTCTTAGATAACAGATATATTTTAGAAGTTTTTTTCAGGTCAAAAAAATTCACCAAATGCTGGTGTAACTAGATATGCACCTGGAAAACTAGTGCCATCAATGAGGTAGCGTATGGAGTAATGACTTCTATCACCAATGGCTCCCAAGACTTGGGAAAACAACTTGGCTAGGACACTTGGAAATGCAAAGCATCCTGCACCAGATTTTGGCAGGTAGCTGTGCCCTCTTTTGATTTCAGCTGCAATTATAAGGATAATAAAATGGAAAAACAAGTATTTGTGCAATGAATGGGAAAAGCCAATTAGTTTTGCACCAATGAGAAATAATGCAGAGCTCCTCATGTCATCTTATAAAATTGGCTCTTTCCACATATATTTTTAAGATGTGTATATACTGTCCAATTGTACCTAGAATTTAAAAAGCACTGGAATATTCTATAAGTTTTAGTAAAGTAAAGGAAATAAGCAATAAAGTTTCTGAATTTTAAGAAGAAAACTATAATATGATCTAGGTGTATAGTAATCTAGTAAATATCAGAGTTGTGGGTTTTTTTGTTACATGAATATGTTCTTCATGATCTTCTCTTCCCTCTTTCTGTCTCCATTTGCATCCAAAGGAAGTATAGATATATCTAAGATTTACCAGCTAGCAGTGCAATTTCAAGTTTTAATACAAGAATTGATGATTTTGAACTGTGGTGTTGGAGAAGACTCTTGAGAGCCCTTTGGACTGCAAAGAGATCAAACCAGTCAATCCTGAAGGAAATCAGTTCTGAATATCATTGGAAGGACTGATGCTGAAGCTGAAACTCCAATACTTTGGTCACCTGATGAAGAACTGACTCATTAGGAAAAAACCCTGATGCTGGGAAAGACTGAAGGCAGGAGGAGAGGGGAGAGGATGAGATGGTTGGATGGCTTCATTGACTCGATGGACATGAGTTTGAGCCAGCTCCAAGAGTTGGTGATGGACAGGGAAGCGTGGCGTGCTGCAGTCCAAGGGTCGCAGAGTCAAACACAACTGAGTGGCTGAACTGAACTGAACCCTTGCCAGTTCCAATTTTTTTTTTTTTAAGGCAGAAGAGTCCACTCTATTGTAGCTTTTTTCCATCCTAGTTGAAACTTGACAACTAGATCTGAAAGTACTTTGTGATTTTTTTTCATATTTGATAAGGCAAAATTGCCTATCTGATTACAGGCTGATTTTACATATGAAGAATTAATATGGATATCCTTTGTTTACTGAGTAATTACTATTAGCTTTATATGTGAAATTCATTTATTATAAATAATTGAATTTAATCTTTATAACAGTCCTATGAGAAAAATTTTATTGTCCCCATTTTATAGATAAGAAAACAGGTTCATAAAGGTTATCATGGCCTGGCTAGTGAGTAGAGAGATACACAAGTCTACATGAGTTCAAAAGGTTTACTCTGGGATCGACATGTACACACCACTATATTTAAAATAGATAACTGACAAAGTCCTACTGTATAGCACAGAGATCTCTGCTCAATGTTATGTGGCAGCCTGGATGGGAGGGGAGTTTGGGGGAGAATGGATATACATATATGTATGGCTGAGTCCCTTTGCTGTCCATCTGAAGCTATCACAATATTGTTAATCAGCTCTACTCCAATATAAAATGAAAAGTTAAAAAAAAAAAAAAACAAAAAAAAAACAAACAAACTAGAAGGCAAGCAGAGTTCCCAGAGATCAGTTCAGTTCAGTTCAGTCACTCAGTCGGGTCCGACTCTTTGCGACCCCATGAATTGTAGCACGCCAGGCCTCCCTGTCCATCACCAACTTCTGGAGTTCACTCAGACTCACGTCCATTGAGTCCGTGATGCCATCCAGCCATCACATTCTCTGTCGTCCCCTTCTCCTCCTGCCCCCAATCCCTCCCAGTATCAGAGTCTTTTCCAATGAGTCAACTCTTCGCACGAGGTGGCCAAAGTACCGGAGTTTCAGCTTTAGCATCATTTCTTCCAAAGAAATCCCAGGGCTGATCTCCTTCAGAATGAACTGGTTGGATCTCCTTGCAGTCTAAGGGACTCTCAAGAGTCTTCTCCAACACCACAGTTCAAAAGCATCAATTCTTCGGTGTTCAGCTTTCTTCACAGTCCAACTCTCACATCCATACATGACTACTGGAAAAACCATAGCCTTGACTAGACGGACCTTTGTTGGCAAAGTAATGTCTCTGCTTTTGAATATGCTATCTAGGTTGGTCATAACTTTCCTTCCAAGGAGTAAGCATCTTTTAATTTCATGGCTGCAGTCACCATCTGCAGTGATTTTGGAGTCCCAAAAAATAAAGTCTGACACTGTTTCCGCTGTTTCCCCACCTATTTCCCACGAAGTGATGGGACCAGATGCCATGATCTTTATTTTCTGAATGTTGAGCTTTAAGCCAACTTTTTTCACTCTCCACTTTCACTTTTATCAAGAGGCTTTTTTAGTTTCTCTTCACTTTCTGCCATAAGGGTGGTGTCATCTGCATATCTGAGGTTATTGATATTTCTCCTGGCAATCTTGATTCCAGCTTGTGCTTCTTCCAGCCCAGCGTTTCTCATGATGTACTCTGCATAGAAGTTAAATAAGCAGGGTGATAGTATACAGCCTTGATGTACTCCTTTTCCTATTTGGAACCAGTCTGTTGTTGCATGTTCAGTTCTAACTGTTGCTTCCTGACCTGCATATAGGTTTCTCGAAAGGCAGGTCAGGTGGTCTGCTATTCCCATCTCTTTCAGAATTTTCCACAGTTTCTTGTGATCCACACAGTCAAAGGCTTTGGCATAGTCAATAAAGCAGAAATAGATGTTTTTCTGGAACTCTCTTGCTTTTTCAATGAGCCAGTGGATGTTGGCAATTTGATCTCTGGTTCCTCTGCCTTTTTTTAAACCCAGAGATGGTATCATGCAAATTAATTTTAACTTCATCATCCCATGAATAAAGAGATCCCTGGCAAAGAATCTGCCTGCAATGCAGGAGACTCAGCTTTGATCCCTGAATCAGGGAGATCCCCTAGAGAAGTGAATGGCTACCCACTCCAGTATTCCTGCCTGGAGAATTTCATGGACAGAGGAACCTGATGGGCTACAGTACATAGGGTCACAAAGAGTCAAACATGAATGAGTGACTAATACTTTACTTTCAACACTTAAAAAAATAAAAAGCTTAGTCTGAATCACAAGTAATTACAGTACTGTGAATGTAATTCTTACTAGTATCTTTCATTCATCCATCCAATCATTCATGCAATCATTTATTTTTCCATTCATTGATTTCTAAAAAATCTTATTATTCACCCATTCTCCCACGATAAACCGGATACTGTGTACCAAGAATAGGGGATACAACAGTGTGAAACAGCAAAGTCCCTGATCCCCCAAGAGCTTACATTCTTTTTTTTTCTTTTTTTTAAAATTTTTATTTTTTTTTAAATTTTAAAATCTTTAATTCTTACATGCGTTCCCAAACATGAACCCCCCTCCCACCTCCCTCCCCATAACATCTCTCTGGGTCATCTCCATGCACCAGCCCAGTCTTGTAGCAGCAGATGAGAACTGAAATAGAAAACAAAGAGGGTAACATGCATAGTGAGAAGAGCTCTGAAAGGAATGAAGAGTGCACTGTGAAGAAGAGAGATTAGGTGTGGCTGAGACCCCACTGCTTTTCACAGGAAGGTCTGAGAAGGGCTTTCTGAAGAGGGGCTAACTGAGCTGAGACCCTCAAGATGAGAAGGTGGCATCCACGTGCATGGCCAGAAGAAGCAGTGTTCCAGAAGAGCAGGCAGGGTTGGGCAGGTGTCTAGGAGGGCCAGTTCCAGGCAATGGAAGCTTATTCTTATGAGTGCCCATTTAAAACCAGATAACTTGTTCAGTGGAAATTATCCATAATCAATTCTACAGCATGATCTTTTCTAGAAGACAGGTCACTGAATGTGTCCTCTAGTTTTTATTGATTAAATTCAGGCCACCATTACATCTTCAGGTGTTCAATTTAGATAACTCTCAAGCCTATTTACTGTATATACCACATTTATTTTTGAGGCCTAGGAGAAAGGAGCCTCATGTGAGAGTTCTTAGGGGAAAATAATGGGCAAGTCACACATCTAATTAGTTTTTTCATATTATTTAAAGTCTTAGTTACTTTTTTTTTGGTAGCCTTCCCATTTCCTCTCATCTACTGAATAATAAATTGCTGAGTGTTTGTAAACACTGTGCTCAAGAGTAATAACTGAAATTTTCCATAAAAGAGATCTGCAATGTAGAGTGACGGGATAATTTTGCCTTTAGGGTGTTGGAAGAGATACTGTATCTTGCGCACTGTCATTACTTCCACAATTAGAGAAAGCCAGACAAGATTCACCTTCCTGTGACATTTCCTTGAAAGACAGGAAAATATTTGGATTCATATGACAAAATAAGTGTTTCATTTTAAATTGTCTAACTCTTTCAGAACAATGTTATAAGCATCAGTGTCTGTCATTTCAGGCTCTAAGAGAGAGATTTTCTTTTCAGAGCTGAAAGCAACTGTAAGATAACGCATGATGTGTGGTATTATTTTTGATTGACAGAGCCAGATCTGATAATCCAAGAGGCGAAGATAAGAGTTGCTAATTTTTAATGTTGGTGTACAAAATGACTGGGGATGGTGATATTCACTTTAATATTCACTCTGTTCAGGTTTTGTGGAAGAGAATTTTATATATATAGTTAGTAACATCTAACTATATATATATTTTATATATATATATATATATACATATAGTAAAGTCTTTCTGTTGTGTCTGACTTTTTGCAACCCATGGACTGTAGCCTGCCAGGCTCCTTTGCCCATAGGATTCTCCAGGCAAGAACATTGGAGTGGGTGGCCATGCCCTTCTCCAGGGAATCTTCCTGCCCAGGGATCGAACCCATGTCTCTTACATCTCCTGCATTGGCAGCTAGGTTCTTTACCACTAGCACCACCTGGGAAGCCCATTATATATATATCCAAGTATAAATATGTCCTGGGATGTGTTTGCTGGTTTGTAATGACTATGGTATGTCACCCAGTACTGGACCAAATGGATTGCTTTTTTAAAAAAAATTTCTGATGTGGACCATTTAAAAAGTCTTTATTGAATTTGCTACAATATTGCTTTGGTTTTATGTTTTGTTTTTTTGGCTGAGAGGTATTAGGATCTTAGTTCCCTGATCAGGGATCAAACACGCATCCCTTGCATTGGAAAGGGAAGTCTTAACCACTGGACTGCCAGGAAAATCTCTGGATTGCTTTTCAAAGGCAGTTCTCCCCTAAATTATAAATTCTTAGAAAGCAGGAACCATGTCTGTCCAATTCACTGGAGCTTAGGATGAGCTTGGGGCTTAGCCATTAGCAGCAGAAATTTCATCAAGGCTTGGAAGGAAGAGGAGGATGAGATGAATGTCAGCTGTTGAACTGAACAAAGAGCTGAGTTGTCTCTGGGCGCCTCTGGCTGTCTTTTACTTTTCTCCTAATGAAGAGCAACTGCTGTGAACTTTAGCCTGTTCAGTTTGCTGGTAAACAAGACATGAGGTGGGATGTGGAACTGGACTTGCTGGCTCATGGAGGTTGCGGGACAGCAGCCACAACCATCAGATTGTCTTGGTCTAGTAGGGAGAGGACAGGCCTGTGAGTCTCCCAACAAGAGCAAAAGGAAAGACAATTGCTTTATTATTGATGCAACCTTAGGATTCACCAGATAGCACTCTCATAAAAATCGGGTGAATTTAGTTTAGAAAGTGTGTGTAGGACTTCCCTGGTGGTCTGGTAGATAAGAATCCACCTGCCGATGCAGGGGACATGGGTTTGATCCCTAGCCCAGGAAGATCACACATGCAGCCGGACAACTAAGCCCCCACATTGCAACTACTGAAGCCCGTGGGCCCTAGAGCCCTTGCTCCATGATAGCAGAAGCCATTGCTATGAGAAGCCGGGCACCACACCTAGAGAGTAGCCCCCACTCACTGCAACTAGAGGAAGTCCAGGTGAGGCAATGAAGATCCAGTGCAGCCAAAAATAAATAAATACATTAATCTTAAAAATTTTAAAATAAAAAGTGTGTGTGAAAGAACTTTTAGGTCAGTGAAACTGTGTATATTACTATAATAGTGGACACATCCCATTACACATTTGTCCAAACCCATAGAACGGACAATACCAAGAGTGAGCCCTAATGGAGACACTTTGGGTGTAAAACAGATGTACCACTCTGGGAGGGATGTTGAAAATGGGGGAGGCTTCTCATATGTGGGGCGGGGGTATACAAGAAATCTGCACCTTCTGCTCAATTTCTTTGTGAACCTAAAACTGTTGTAGAAAAGAAAAAAAAAGTGAAGTGAAAGTGTTAGTCACTCAGTTGTGTCTGATTCTTTGTGACCCCAAAGACTGTAGCCTGCCAGGCTCCTCTGTCCTTGGAATTCTCCAGTCAATAATACCGGAGTGGATAGTCATTCCCTTCTCTAGGGGATCTTCCTGAACCAAGGATTGAACCCAGGTCTTCACTGCAGGCAGATTCTTTACCATCTGAGCCTCAAAGAAAAGAAAGTCTATTAATAATTAAGAAATGACATGTAAATAATCAACTGCTGACAAGCTTATAAGCCATTCCTCAAATACACATTAATTTGGACTGCAAAAAAGTTTGGTATGTATGCCCATAAAGGCACAAAAAATTCCATGAAGATATTCAGAATATTCTTAAACTTGGTTTATTCCCACTATCTTAGCCTAGGATGTTAGGTAGGAGGATTTACCATCCGTTGTCAATCTTATTGAATTTTAAAGATGTTTTGCTGTGTATATATCTTATTTTTAAGTTAAAATATTTAAAAAAATTTTATATGGGTGGTATTTAACTTCTGGTATGTTTTATTGCTTTTATCCATAAATGATTTCTCAATATTTAATGTACTTAACAATATTAAAAACTTTGGAAGTGTTTTGTTATCTCTGAAGGAAGAAAGGGATTATTTTTACTCAGAAGAGTCTTCTGAAGTGGCTTAGTACTATCATTCAACATTTTCTGGCTAGGAAATTGGGGTGAAAGTGAAAGTGAAGTCACTCAGTCGTATCCGACTCTTTGTGACCCCGTGGACTGTAGCCCACCAGGCTCCTCCATCCATGGGATTCTCCAGGAAAGAATACTGGAGTGGGTTGTGATTTCCTTCTCCAGGGGATCTTCCCGACCTAGGGATCGAACCCAGGTTTCCCACATTGCAGGCAGACACTTTAACCTCTGAGCCACCAGGGAAACCCAAGGAACAAATGTATTCACTGACATATTGAAAATTTGTAAAAAGGACTGAATGAGAACTTGCAGCAGCCAAATTTACAAACTGGGTGCATTTCAGCACAGCAGTACGGTCAGCGTAGCAGTGAAATCAGTTAAAACTGGGTGGCTGGGCTGGATGCAGGTGTTAAATAAGCTAGCCCTGACGGCAATATCTTTTCAGAAGAGGGTAATGCAGGTGAGTATATCTTACTGTCTAAGCCATTAGGTAGAAATTAAATTGCATCTTCAAAGCAAAAAGTGTGAATTAGTAGGAAATGACCAAGTGGGATGCCTGAGGCCTATAATCTGATCAGCCAATATTGGAAAGGGTATATTTGGGCAGACAATGACTCCACTATGTTCAAATATTAGAACTAACCAGTACACCTCACCTTAGTGGGGGGCCTGGTCCTCATTAAAAAGGAGAAATGACTATTTCACATTGTTGTTGTTTAGTCGCTAAGTTGTATCTGACTCTTTTGCAACCCCATGGACTCTAGCACACCAGGCAAACCAAACAAAAACAAGCATATAAATACAGAGAACAGAGTATTGGTTACCAGAAGGCAAAGGGGGTCAGGGAAGGACAGAATGGGTAGAGTGGAATTAATTATATAGTGCAGAATGAAAACTAAATTTGGGGGTGATAAGCATGCTATCATGAGAAATACTGGGCTGGAAGAAGCACAAGCTAGAATCAAGATTGCCGGGAGAAATATCAATAGCCTCAGATATGCAGATCACACCACTTTTATGGCAGAAAGATGAAAGTGAAAGAGGAGAGTGACAAAGTTGGCTTAAAGCTCAAAATTCAGAAAACGAAGATCATGGCATCTGGTCCCATCACTTCATGGGAAATAGATGGGGAGACAGTAGAAACAGTGTCAGACTTTATCTTTTTGGGCTCCAAAATCACTGCAAATGGTGATTGCAGCCATGAAATTAAAAGATGCTTACTCCTTTGAAGGAAAGTTATGACCAACCTAGATAGCATATTCAAAAGCAGAGACATTACTTTGCCAATAAAGGTCTGTTTAGTCAAGGCTATGGTTTTTCCTGTGGTCATGTATGGATGTGAGAGTTGGACTATGAGGAAAGCTGAGGGCCGAAGAATTGATACTTTTAAACTGTGGTGTTGGAGAAGACTCTTGAGAGTCCCTTGGACTGCAAGGAGATCCAACCAGTCCATTCTAAAGGAGATCAGTCCTGGGTGTTCTTTGGAAGGAATGGTGCTAAAGCTGAAACTCCAGTACTTTGACCACCTCATGCCAAGAGTTGACTCGCTGGAAAAGACTCTGATGCTGGGAGGGATTGGGGGCAGGAGGAGAAGGGGATGACAGAGGATGAGATGGCTAGATGGCATCACGGACTCAATGGACATGAGTTTGAGTGAACTCCGGGAGATGTTGATGGACAGGGAGGCCTGGCATGCTACGATTCATGGGGTTGCAAAGAGTCGGACACGACTGAGCGACTGAACTGAACTGAAATAATGTTAAAAAGTACAATATTGTACACATGAAACTTATATAATGCTTAAACCAGTTACCTCAATAAAAATTAAATTAAAAAAGAACTATTCCCCATTTGCTGACAGCATCATCCATAACAACGATGATTCTAAGAAGTGATGGAGAGTTAGTACTCATTTGGACATTATATTAATCATAGAATACATTTCTCCTTCTGTTTCCTTCAGTAGAGAATGGCCAAGGGGTATCTGAGTTTACTATTTACCAGCTTTCTTGGAAACTAACTTGTGACTAGGAAATGCAGGTTATGACAAATTCCATTCTAGCTAACTTCTATCAAAAATTTGTCAGATGGTTTTTGTTGCATATTGATTTTTGTTGCATAAATAAAGCTTAAACTATAGAAGGACATTAATTACCATTGTCTTTGCCTTGAGTATCATTTCTGTAGCAGTTTGATCTGAATGTTTATAAAGTTTAAAATGGAATGCTTATTCAGTGAATGATGAATTATCACAATTTTGGTGCAGACTCAGAGAAAAATCTTAGTTTCAGATTCTGAAGGCTAAAGGAGAATATTATCTTAGGCACAAAAAAATCTGCTGCCAAAGACAATATTTTTCAATGACGTGCTATTTGTTAGCTTGTTATAATTATATATTTTTTCTTCTTTTTCAGAGTTAGCTGACTGTGAAGGAAATGGAAATTCCGATCATTTCTCACTAACAATATCTGGGTGAATGAATAGCGAGTCTTGGGGTGCAAAAGGTAATAGGATGCCTCACTTGCGGTACTGGATGCAACTTCAAAGGACTCCTACCCTGGGGGTGGTGGTGAGATTTGCCACAATTGGATTAGAAGCATTTAAAAATGTGGATTCACTGGATGCAAATTCACTAATACCAAAAGAAGAGATGAGTTAGCTGAGATGCCCTGTAGTTGCGCTTCCAAGCAGAAAACCCAGCTGCTGTCCCCTGATGCACTTTGAGTTTGACGTAAAAAGCAACGGCTCAGTCTTTCAGGGGAAAGCTTTGAGGCGGCTTTTGTCTTGTCTCCTGGACTATCTCCTGAGAGGCAGCCTTGTCAGGCTCGAGTCAAATCAATCCAGGCTTCACAATTTGGAGAAGATGAACTAGGCCTTTGCTCTCTTGGCGTTCATCTGCGGACTTGCTGTGAAGATCCTTCTCCTAGGACGAATTATCAGCCCCTGAAGACTTCACTAAAGGAAAGTAAACCGTGCTCATGAAAATTAAATGGAGGCATTCTAGATAATGAAAGAAGGCTCTCTTTCTCCCTTTTTTTTTTTTAGATTCAGGAATTCAGTGCTTTGGTTTTCAGTGATGCTCTGTGCATTTATAGATCAAGGAGCTAGAATATTAGGAAGCATGCTTTTGTTTGCCTTTCTTATTCCAACACCTTAAAATCATGGCTTAGGTCCGTGGGGCCTTCTCTTGCTTGCCAATGCAAATAAAATAGAGAAGAGAGACATACACTGTGATGAGAATATGAAGCCAGCAGAAAACTGCCCTAGAGTTTGCAAGACACAATCATGTAATTCGGGAGGTGCGTTTAAGGGTTAACTAGTTTAAGTTGAAGAAGACTTGGAAAAGGAAGCATAAGACATGTAGACTAATCAATAAAATATATACTTTGTAAACATTTAAACCACCTAGCCTCAATATTTCTCCCCACTGAAACACTGCTTATTTATTTTTGTATTATTTATTTGCATCGATCACACTAAATAAAATATTTCTTTTATTGTTTTAGTATCAATATTTTATCGTCTTTTTTTCCTCAACAAATACAAGTTGCATTTGCACTGGAACATTGCTACAGCTCATCTCTTTAAAAATAAAAATGCCCGACCCCCTCCCCTGCCCAAGGAATAATATAGTCCCAATTTATCAAGAAAAAAAATAAAACTCAGATGGCTTTCGGTACATTTTCAAGTAAAGTATGAAATATTGGCAGATGCTTTTTATACATGTTTGCTTTAGAGTAAAATGAAATTTTCAGAATGTTCTTTAAAATACAATCCAATTAAATTTCCAGTGTGTTTACAAGCTCCTGGATGGAACTTTTGAAAAACTCACACTGTAGTAATAACCATATAACCACCTTGCTAAGAAAATGCTACGCTAGAAATAGTACTGTCATAGTCTGTGTGGGAATGCATAAGTCTAGAATCTTTAGTAGGTGATTACATTGATGGAGTCTGCATTTTCTCTACCGTTCTGTCCTCTTTATTGAGGACGCATCCTGAATGGCACTCTACTACCACATGGGAAGGATAGGGCCAGCACAAATCTCTTATTTGAGAAAGTTCATGCCCGAGAATTTGAGGCATCTACTCAGAGTCATCCAGCTAACGGCAGGTTCAAGTTCCCAGGTCTTTTCCCCAGAAACCTCTACTTCCATTCCTTGAGTAATTCTTAGCCTCTACTAAGACTGGGGTCAATTTCTACTTGACAGCCAAGGTATTATCCTTCAGTTCAGTTCAGTCACTTAGTCATGTCCAACTCTTTGCAACCCCATGAATCGCAGCACTCCAGGCCTCCCTGTCCATCACCAACTTCCGGAGTTCACTCAAACTCACGTCCATCGAGTCGGTGATGCCATCCAGCCATCTCATCTTCTGTCATCCCCTTTTCCTCCTGCCCCCAATCCCTCCCAGCATCAGAGTATTTCTAATGAGTCAACTCTTCGCATGAGGTGGCCAAAGTATTGGAGTTTCAGCTTTAGCATCATTCTTTCCAAAGAACACCCAGGACTGATCTCCTTTAGAATGGACTTGTTGGATCTCCTTGCAGTCCAAGGGACTCTCAAGAGTCTTCTCCAATACCACAGTTCAAAAGCATCAATTCTTCGGTGCTCAGCCTTCTTCACAGTCCAACTCTCACATCCATACATGACCACTGGAAAAAACCATAGCCTTGACTAGACGGACCTTTGTTGGCAAAGTAATGTCTCTTGCTTTTGAATATGCTATCTAGGTTGGACATAACTTTCCTTCCAAGGAGTAAGTGTCTTTTAATTTCTTGGCTGCAGTCACCATTTGCAGTGATTTTGGAGCCCAAAAAGATAAAGTCTGACACTGTTTCCACTGTTTCCCCATCTATTTCCCATGAAGTGATTGGCCCAGATACCATGATCTTCGTTTTCTCAATGTTGAGCTTTAAGCCAACTTTTTCACTCTCCTCTTTAGACATGGCCAATTACATAGCAGCTCACATCTAGATAAAACTGGTTACATGGTAGATACTACATGGAGTACTGTTATACACGGTATCTCTTTTACTCTTCATAAGAACTCTGTAAGATAGATCCTAAATAATGTCTTCATTTTACAGATGAGAAATTGAAAACCACAGAGGTCAGAAAACTTGTTCAAGGAAAGAAGAAAAGGGTCAACCCAGAAACCAAAACTAAGTCTGTCTATACATTTGAATAGACAGAGGAGCCTGGAGGGCTATAGTCCAAGGGGTCGCAAAGAGTCAGACACGACTGAACCGACTTAGCACGCATACATTTGAAAGTCCATACATTAAACCACTCTGAGGCATGAATCCCCAAAACATTATGTTGAGAGAAGGACACCATATACAAAATATTGCACACTGTCAATACCATATGATTCCATTTTTATGAAGTTCAAAAACAGGTGGAACTAGTCAATGGTGACAGAAATCAAAGCTATTGTTTCTGTGGGGTAGGACACTGTCTGGTCAAGGAGGCAAGAGAAATTAAAAAACAAACAAAATCACTCCATTCCACTGCCTCTACACACAAACAACAAGGATACAAACAGAGCAAAATCCACATTTGTATTTAAAAACAAGTACATTTGCATATGTCTTTGTAAGGAACAGTTATATGCAAACAACATGAAGTGTTCGTGAAATAAGAATTTAAATTTGGGGAAGGCAGATTGTGAGAACTCAGTACTTTGGTGTGTAGGGATGATTATAATGCTTTTGCGTACGCACATCCTTTCTGCAAGTAAAATAGTAAACCAAGTGTAAGACACACATGTAAATTATTTTTCCAGATGTGTTAGCTACCACATGTAAAATCCTATTAAGAAATTTTTGTTGACAACAGCTAGCATTGGGGAGCAGAACCAGATCTTTGGTTGTGTCAGTTATGTTCTTGTGGCTGATAGAATATTTATTCCCAGAGTTAACTGTTGTAAATTGCATTTTGCCCCTTCAGTTGCTACAAGCTTGTGATAGAGAGTGGGCGGAGAGGACAACCTGTAATTCAGGATGGTTTGAAAGCCGGTTGCCTAGGAAACTGGGATAAGCCGCAAAATGCCCACCAAAACCAACTGTCAACAAGACAGGAGGTTTTCTTTTTTGATCTGTGTTGCTTTCCAAATACGTATTTTGTGACTCACGTGGAGTGGCATCTGGTTTGGGCCATCAACCCCTAGTAGTCTGTGTAGGCCTAAGTGGGCCAAAGGTTAGTCGAGGAGGGTGGGACATTTTTCATAAACAATATACTGACAACATATTGGGGGAAGGGGAATTATGGTGCAGTTTAAAAGGGGTTTATAAGATAAAATAATCAATAGGTGAATATTTTACATAACATGAATGCAATGCTTGATCATAACTTTACATCTAAGTTTACAGCAGCAAAACTTTCCTTTAATATGAAAATTCTATTTGTTGTAATCCACTATTCCCTGCTGTTATGCTACTTATACCAGAAGCTTTGATTTACAGTCAGGTAATTATCGTCAAGGGTAGTACTTGGGAATTCACAAACCTTTGATGAAAATACTACCTAATTTCCCAGTACTTTAAAAGCATGTGCACACTTAACTTTTTATTTTTAAATGTGTCACACATGCACACACATGCATTTTAGAAGTATGGATACATGTGTGTGGGGTTCCTCGGTGGCTCAGATGGTAAAGAGACTGCCTGCAATGAGGGAGACCCACGTTGGATCCCTGGGTGGGGAAGATCCCCTGGAGAAGGAAATGCAACCCACTCCAGTAATCTTGCCTGGAGAATTCCATAGGTAGAGGAGCCCTGCACGCTACAGTCCATGGGGTTGCAAAGAGTCAGACACAACTGAGTGACTAACACACACACACACACACACACACACACACACACACACATATATATTTAATAAAATCATATGAAACTGCTGGGTCTACAAAAATGGCAATTTTATATACTTCAACTCATGAGCGATCATAGAATACAATTTTTTCTCACCTTTTTTTTGCTTGGATCCCTGTTTTCTCTTTCCCCACTTCCACCTTACCCTGTCTATATCAGCTCTACTCTGTCCTTCTCACATATCCCTACGCTATCCTCTTCTCACTGGCAATTCACATTAATAACTGTGTATGAATATATCTCCATACTCATGGTATCATGAACTCAGATCTCCTGCACTGCAGGCAGATTCTTTACTGTCTGAACCACCAGGGAAGGCCCATGGAATCACAAACAGGTACAAATATATCTGTATCTGTATGCGTGCTAGCCACCAAACTCATCATGTGAAACCTCAAACTTCCAGATTGCTTTTTTCTCTGTTGAAGGCTATAGCTAAATACTCTAATTCCTGCATTTGAATAATACTTATCTCCTCTTCTTGGCACTTATCTTTAAGGGATTTCAGCCTGGTTTTAAGTAGTTGCTTCACTTTTTTTGATACTCATTCACTTGAATTCTCTTTCTTTTATCATGTGCTAGAAACTACTCACAAATGATTCAAGCTGTAAAGTATGGCAACGGGTCACACGATCAATTAGTCACTCTTTCCTCGTTTCTTACTTCTGCATCCATTGAATAACCTATTATTTTGCAAAGTTAAGAATAAGGATGTAAGAGAAGGAAATACTTTAACACCAGACCCAGAATTTCTCCTGTGAAGAAAAATGGCCTCCCAGAGCCATTTCTCTGATTTCCATCTGTCAGAGAAAAGTTAATGATCAGGTAGGCAGTGGGGCCGCATGAAGAGACCTTAGAATTCATGTTAGAGAGGAGAGTGTTTGAAAGCTCAAAAGAGACAAGACGTACAGCTTTATCGCAGATGTCATAGGAAACCTCAGCCACTCAGTGAAAGGCGACTTCTCCCCTCATTATAGTCTATAGTCATTGTCATTGAATTCCACTCTCCTTCCAGGAAACAATATTGATTTAATGGTGGGAGATCTCTGCTCAGTAACATGGGTAAATCCCCAGGGTGCTGGGCCACTGGGCTACTCCAGGGCTACACCACTCTGAGTTTTCTCACTAGGGAATTAGTCTTGACAGAGGGAGAGGAGCTCAGGACTCAGAGGTGGAGGGTCTATGCCCTCTTCTCCACTCTGCCCTTGCCTGCCCCTGCGTGCACCTCCATAGTTCTTGGGTGGTGTTTGGCTCACATTTAAAGGTCTGCTGGGTGACCAGTCTGTTGTCCTTGGGCCATGGTCCTTTCTCTTATTTGGAAAGTTCTTTGTCATAAAATAAAAGGTCAATTCACAGGAATTTGGGGGTTGAAGTTCTCTTGAGATCAAGTGGGAAGACTCCATTTCTAAGATCTGTGATGGGTTTGCCTGGTAGGATCAGCTTGGGCCCATCTTTTATCCTCAGCCAAGGGCCCCCTGGCCAGGCAGAGCACAGATCATTCTAGTTCTTGTGTGACTGAGGGTTGTTATTTATTTAGAAGCTGAGACTGCCCTCCTCTTGCCTGTCAAAAGGGTTTCAAAGCTGCCGCACCAGGAACTGTTTCAGATTACAGATTTCAGTGACTAACCACCCGTGTCCTCGCTTCAGTAGTGAAATCCCCAAATGGTCCTAGAAGAGAAGAGAAGTAAATCGTGACAGCTGCTTAGAGGGCATCTCAGAACTAAATCCCAGGAGAAATGATTTTAAGTTCGGAGAGAGACCTCCCCACTCACCACTGAAGAAAAAGAAAATGGAAAGGAGGGTGGGGAATAGTACCATACAGAAGGTCACTGTTTGCAGCTCACTCAGGTGTGCTCTGAAGACCAGCCCGCTACATCAGCAATTAGTAGTTGACCCTTGAGCTCCTCTACCTCCCAGAAAGCACAACAGAATCAGATATCATGGGAAGTACACACACACACACACACACACACACACACACACACACACACACACACTCACTCCATATGTTCCTACCTGCAGGAAACAAGTTTCTCTGGGTGAGAGAATGAGGCCAGGTGATATTTCAAACAGAGTATAATTTTAGCAGATCTATCAAGAACATTGATGTGGGAGGCTTCTTACTGTAATCCCAGAAGTCTTTTCATTTTTCCTTTGGAAAGTGTGAGAATAACTGTAACGCTGCTTCTCTTCCAAAACTGGACAGTGGGTTAAAGATCAGCAGCCGCTGACACAACAATAACAGCAACAGCCAAAGCTTTTATCCTGGCCACCATAGAGTTTCTTGAAAGAACTTACCTTGTGAATGACAAAGCCACCAAGATGTACGCCTTTACACTAGACAGGTAACAGACATCCGATTCTGTTTCACAATTTTCTGTGTCTTGAATATTCACAAAGTTCCTAGATCCTACTGCTTCAGACTTGGAGACTTCTGCTGTTGCAACCCAGGGGCATTTTGCAAAATTTTTATCGACTGTTGATTGACTTGTATAATTTATATTCTGAAAAGGTCATACTCTGTATAGTTAATTTGATTCCTTACATATCCTGAGTGCATGAAGGATACATCTTATTAATATATTTTTATCTGTAGATTTTCTTTAAAAATTGATATGTGCAATCTAATGTGTTTACCTTTCTTTCCCTCAATTATTCCCACTTTTAAGATGGTAAATTTTAGTAAATTATATTTAGAAAGAATTAAAGTTTTTTCCAACTATGTGGCAAATTGTGGTTACACTGATCTTAATTGCTCTTTCCTTAATTATATAATATCATTATCAAATATTCACAACTAGAATAAATATAGCTGAGTTTAATGTTCTACCTAGCTCTAGTTCTTTTTATTATCTTCCACAGTGCCACGTGCAATGTATTCATTCATTTCCCCCTTATTTAGCAATTATTGGTTGAACACATCTGGATATATAATGAAACAAAAACATTCCTAGTCACAGATCTCTGTCTTCATGAAAGTTTGAGTCTATTATAGAATGTGTTTCAGAAATAGGTAATTACAAAATGGCATGTGTTTATTCTAGGAGCGTTCAGTAAGAATATCTCAAGGGAACCTAGGTCTTTGCTGGACTTTGGGAGCCAGAGAAAGCTTTTCAGCAGTGATAGACTGAGAATTGAAACAGAAAAAGGAGTTAGAGTAAAGCTAGGGAAACCCTACATAGGAAGTAGGGTTACAAAAGTTTGCCTGATTGAGGTAATTTCCTGGTAAAGATAGAGGCAAATAAGAATGAGATTTTGGTGCGTTTGGGGAATTCAATCCAAGAGAAACATACTCAGAATACATAGATAAATGAATGAGAATCTGAAAAAAATTTATGTTAGGAGTGGAATTTAAGAGAATACATACCCATAATAGTATGTTTAATGTTTCTGTGCATTTCATGAAGCCAGATTAATATTCCAAAGAGTAGTGGCATTGTGTTTGATAGCATCAAATATTCGAGCAACTGCAAAGGGACTTTTCCTTAGGATATTTATAACTTTGCTTAAAAAATATACAACAAAGAATCTAGCACATTATCTCATATTGTAAGAATTATTTTTCTTGGAAAATAATATTAGATGTGATTTATTGAGATCATAAACAATAAAGCCTCATGTTAGGTCAGCAGAAATTTTAAACAACAAATTGTTAACACTATGGACACTATTAATAGAGCATCTCTACATGATGGAATTAATAGTATTTCCCTTCTCATTAAAATAGACCATTTAGCTCTCTGTGATGCAAATAAAGCAACGGTTTATGGTTATAGGATCTCATTTACCTCATATATGGGTACAGTTTTCAGGATACAGTGATGATAAAAACTGTCAAGCTCATTTTTACTTTCTTTTCAAATAGAAACAATAGAACCTATAGGACTCCTTGTTTTCACTGCCAAGGAAACTTTTAGCTGAGGTAGTATCAGTCCTCTAAGGGAAAGACGTGTAGCTCTCTATTCTTATGGCCTGATTCTCCCAAGGTTAGAGCCTGGTGGGGGACCTAAGATTCCACAAGCCACGTGGGTGCTGCCAAAAACAAACAAAAAAAACCCCAAAGACACTTGAATCTACATAACATTATTTATCCTAATCCCTCATTTTGCCACATAGGAAAGGGAATTCCAAAGAGAATAAATACCATTCTTAAGGCTGGATGTCTGATTATAGCAGAGTTGGGATGCGGACTCACACCTCCTGTTTGTAAATTCTGTTCCCCTCCCCTCCCACTCTCCTGCAGACGCACTAAACACAAAGCAATAAAGTACTGATGTACTGATATTTGCTATAACATGAATAAACCTTGAAAGCATTATGCTAAATGAGAGAAGCCCGTCACAAAAACTACATAATGTATGATTCTCTTTATAGAAATATCCAGAATAGGCAATTTTATAAAGACAGAAAGTAGACTAGTGGTTTCTTGAGGTAGTACTGTGTGTGAGAAGATTGGGGATTTGCTGGGTATGGAATTTCTTTTTGGGGTGATGAAAATGTTCTAAATTAGATTGTGGTGATGGTTGTTTGAGTGTGTGTTAGTCGCTCAGTCCAGTCTGACTTTTGCAACCCCATGGATTGTAGACTGCCAGTCTTCTCTGTCCATGGAATTCTCCAGACAAGAATACTGGGGTGGGTGCCATTCCCTTCTCCAGGGGAACTTCCCAACCCAGGGATCGGATCAAACCCGGGTCTCCTGCATTGTAGGCAGATTTTTTCATCATCTGAACCACCAGGGAAGCTCTATTTGGATATCAGATTAGTTGCTCAGTCATGTCCAGCTCTTTGCGACCCCATGGTCCGTAGCCTGCCAGGCTCCTCTGTCCATGGGGATTCTCTAGGCAAGAATACTGGAGTGGGTAGCCATTCCCTTCTCCAGGGGATCTTCCCAAGCCAGGGATCAAGACCAGGTCTCCTGCATTGCAGGTGGATTCTTTACTCTCTGAGCCACCAGGGAAGCCCAAGAATACTGAAGCAGGCAGCCTATCCTTTCTCCAGGGGATCTTCCCATCCCAGGAATCCAACTGGAGTCTCCTGCATTGCAGGCAGATTCTTTACTAACTGAGCCACCAGGGAAGCAGCCTGTTTGGATATAAATATATATATATCAGGTTTCAGTGAGATGGGTGGAAAATTGTTTTTTTTTTTTTTTATTAAATTGACTTTTTTTTCTTTTTTTTTTTAAATTTTAAAATCTTTAATTATTACATGCGTTCCCAAACATGAACCCCCCTCCCACCTCCCTCCCCATAACATCTCTCTGGGTCATCCCCATGCACCAGCCCCAAGCATGCTGTATCCTGCGTCAGACATAGACTGGCAATTCAATTCTTACATACTATACATGTTAGAATGCCATTCTCCCAAATCATCCCACCCTCTCCCTCTCCCTCTGAGTCCAAAAGTCCATAATACACATCTGTGTCTTGAAAATTGTTTTGAGTGACTGTATTACTTATTTAAAACTAAACTTTGAAAACCAGTCACTCTCAATAGCTTGACGTGCTTAATTAAAATACACTTACATCTATAGTCTCTCAACTTTCCCATATACCACTCTTTTTAACCTTTCCTCTCTCAGTCCTCTTTCCTCTCCCACTGCCCATGATACCACACAGCCTCTGTTACTGTCAGCTGGTTTGCCATGTCCCCCCTCTGCTAGGACATAAAGCTTCTAAGATCAGGAGCTTTGTTTGTATCAAGGACACGGCATCTTTAGCACCTTTGATGGGGCAGATGTATGGTAGACATGCAATACATTTGTTGAATGGATGAATACATGAAGTCGTGGAAATGCCATGGTGGGACCTAAGCTTTTATTTCCTCTCCCAACAGGACTAGTGATTTGAGGTTCTTGGGAAAAGTAATGTTAGAGTACAAAAACGAAGTGATTTTATGTGGTCAACGTATAAATAAGAAGTTAAAAAATTATCTTATTGGCCAAAAATGTTGAAAAATCTATTTAGCCAGCCCGATAGTACCAGTGCCACTTCAAATGTATAGAAATAGAAACGTTTAACCTCAAAGACCAAATGAAAATAAGACACAAATTAAAAAAAAAAAGATTCTCCAAGGTCACAAAATAAAGCTCCACTCTTTAATTCCTTTTAAAGGGATGAACTCAAAGTTCTAGGCTACTGATGTTAAATTTTCTAATATTTCGTTACTTTTCTTCTCTGTTTCTACCTCCCCCTCCACTCCCTGCCTGCCTTTTTTTTTCTCTTTGATACTACAGTAAATTTCTTTGCTCTACTCTATTGCTCCTGCTCTTCAAACCCTCAGCCATATTTGAATGGGTAGGAATTCTGGTGAATTACTCCTTGACAGATTCACATTTCATTTTTTTATATATTCTAGCATTTGCTTTCTAGAACCTATGTTTTAAAATTCTTAGAATTTGCATCACTTTCAGATTGAGGGCCTGTCCTACGTCTAGAGATAGATCACTTCGGTCTTATGAGACGATGAGGAATATATTTTAACTTCGGTTTTTAACTTCTTTTGGAATTGTAGACCCTTTGAGGAGTTCAGTGAAGATGGTGGGCTCCAGCCTTTCCCCGTAAAACACACACACAGTTGGATACAGTATGAACACACTGTTTCCAATTTCAGTACCACTTTTGGATTTCTGGCTTAGTGCTTCAAGAAACAATCTCAGCTCCTGTCCTAGTCTAGGACAAGGTAGCCGTATTAAAAGTAAAAACTGGCCAGGTTTTGTGCACTTTTCCTCTGTGGCATTGCATACAGGCTGTGCCTTTGGTAGGGGTCCTGTCATGCTCTGCCTTCAAAAATGATCCAAGGTAAGTTCACTCACCACCTGGTTTTCTCTGCCTACAAGGTTATGAAAAACAGAAAATAAAGAGAAGTAAACCAGTGGTCATGCGAACAATGCCAGAACATTCGGTGACCCTGTCCCTCTCACACTGCCTTCTCAGCACAAAGGAAAAGGAAACTACCATGCTCTCCTGTTAGTTCTCGGCTCCTCTGAGTCAATGACCATTGGTGACTAACAGTACTATGCTACATGGCTGCTAATTATCAGCATGTATTACATTACAAAGGTGAAAATCTATAGATATAGGAACCATATGTGTCTTTTGCCAAATGGTTCTTATTCCAATTAGATTACTTAGAATTCTTCAAAATCCTGAGTGTTACTAACATCACCAGCAAAAACATTCTGAAGCCAATTTGTCAACATACATGAAATTCCTTAAAAATGTAGATGTTCTTTAACCAAGTAATTCCCCTTTCAGGATTACATTTTGAGGAAATAATAATATATTGAGTAAAGATTAAATATAAGGATATGAATCACAGCATAGCTTATACAAGCAAATAATTGGAAGAGCCAATTATTCAATTTTAGGAAATATTGTGACATATCTATACTAAATATAATGTTCTCTGTATTGAACTAATGATGTAAATATTTAATAAATTGAGAAAATGTTAATAATATATACAGCTAAAAATCAGGTCCCAAAGCTTATCTTTGGTGGAATTCCCAGCCCACCTCCACTGAGTTGCAGTCATGTGATCTGGGTAGAGTTTACCCCACTCTCAGCTCTCGGAGTCAGTGTGCTTGGGTTTAGCCAGTCTTCTGGCTGTAACAAGGTCTAAGCCAATTAGCCCATCCATATTCCTCTGGCTCTAAAGGCTGGCCAAATCAGCATGCAACTCAGGACTCCTGTTTAGCAGTTGGGAGAATGAACACTCCTTCTCCCTGTATAATAAAATATAAGCACACAGTCCTGATTACCTTGGGCAACTATTCCACTTTATGATAAAAATTAAGCCTGCGGTAAAAGAGTAGTAGAGAACTGCAGAGCAATGGCTCTGGAGCTTTGATAAATCAGGCCTGCTGCCTCTAGATGTTTTCAGTTGCAAAACCAATAATTCCCAGGTACTGACCTACCTAGCATGAGCTTTGTTTTCTGTACTTGCAATGAAAAACATTCTAATTAATATGGACTCTAAGAAAAAAGTGAATCACAACAAATTCTGAAAAATTCTTAAAGAGATGGGAATACCAGACTACTTTATTTGTCTCCTGAGAAATAGGAAGTTAGACTATTAACTATTTAACAGGAAGTTAAATAGTTAGAAGATGCTTCTAACTATTGCTATAGTTAGAACTAGACATGAAACAACTGACTGGTTCAAAATTGGGAAAGGAGTATGTCAAGGCTGTATATTGTCATCCTGCTTATTTAACTTGTATGCAGAGTACATCATACGAAATGCCAGGCTGGATGAATCACAAGTTGAAATCAACACTTCTGGGAGAAATATCAACAACCTCAAGATATGCAGATATTATCACTCTAATGGCAGAAAGTGAAGAGGAACTAAAGAGCCTCTTAAAGGTGAAAGAAGAGAGTGAAAACGCTGGCTTGAAACTCAACAGTCAAAAAACTAAGATTATGGCATCCAGTCCCATCACTGCATGGAAAATAGAAGGGGAAAAAGTGGAAACAGTGACAGATTTATTTTCTTGGGCTCTAAAATCACTGTGGATGGTGACTACAGCCATGAAATTAGAAGGCACTTGCTCTTTGGAAGAAGAGCTGTGAGGAATCTAGACATCATGTCAAAAAGCAGAGACATCACTTTGCCAACAAAGGTCTGTATAGTCAAAGAAAGCGGAAGTGTGAGTCTCCCAGTTATGTCTGAATCTTCGCAACCCCATGGACTATAGCCTGCCAGGCTCCTCTTTCCATTAAGTCGTCCAAGCAAGAATACTGGAGTGGGCTGCCATTTCCTTCTCCAGAGGATCTTTCCGAACTAGGGATCGAACCTGGGTCTCCTGCATTGTAGGCAGATTCGTTACCATCTGAGCCACCAGGGAAGCCCTAGCGGGCTTAGTCAGTGCTATGGCTTTCCCAATAGTCATGTACGGATGTGAGAGTTGGACCATAAAGAGGCTAAGTGCTGAAGAATTGATGCTTTCAAATTGTGGTGCTGGAGAAGACTCTTCAGAGGTCCCTTGAGAGGCTGCAAGATCAAACCAGTCAATCTTAAAGGAAATCAACCCTGAATATTCATTGGAAAGACTGATACTGAAGCTGAAGCTCCAATACTTTGGTCACCTGATCTGAAGAGCTGACTCACTGGAAAAGACCCTGATGCTGGGAAAGACTGAAGGCAAAAGAAGAAGGGTGTGGCAGAGGATGAGATGGTTAGATAGTACCACTGACTCAATGGACATGAATTTGAGCAAACTCCAGGAGATGGTGGAGGACAGAGGAGCTTGGTGTGCTACAGTCCATGGGGTCACAAAGTGTTGGACACGACTTAGTGAGAGAATGACAGCAACAACTAGGTAAAAAAAGTGCATTTATGTATTACAAAGCTAAACAAAAACTATAAGTAATATTTGTCTCTTGGAAGTATGTTTATTAGTGATTTTCCCCTCTGTTTTGTACCTTTTTGTAATTCCAGTTTTTCTATAGTGAATATGTAGAATGCTCAAACTACCACACAATTGTACTCATCTCACATGCTAGTAAAGTAATGCTCAAAATTCTCCAAGCCAGGCTTCAGCAATACATGAACCATGAACTTCCAGATGTTCAAGCTGGTTTTAGAAAAGGCAGAGGAACCAAAGATCAAATTGCCAACATCCGCTGGATCATCAAAAAAGCAAGAGAGTCCCAGAAAAACATCTATTTTTGCTTTATTGACTATGCCAAAGCCTTTGACTGTGTGGATCACAAGAAACTGTGGAAAATTCTGAAAGAGATGGGAATACCAGACCACCTGACCTGCCTCTTGAGAAATCTATATGCAGGTCAGGAAGCAACAGTTAGAACTGGACATGGAACAACAGACTGGTTCCAAATAGGAAAAGGAGTACGTCAAGGCTGTATATTGTTATCCTGCTTATTTAACTTTTATGCAGAGTACATCATGAGAAATGCTGGGCTAGAAGAAGCACAAGCTGGAATCAAGATTGCTGGGAGAAATATCAATAACCTCAGATACGCAGATGAAACCACCCTTATGGCAGAAAGTAAAGAGGAACTAAAAAGCCTCTTGATGAAAGTGAAAGAGGAGAGTGAAAAAGTTGGCTTAAAGCTCAACATTCAGAAAATGAAGATCATGGCATCTGGTCCCATCACTTCATGGGAAATAGCCGGGGAAACAGTGGAAGCAGTGTCAGACTTTATTTTTTAGGCTCCAAAATCACTGCAGATGGTGATTGCAGCCATGAAATTAAAAGACGCTTACTCTTTGGAAGAAAAGCTATGATCAACCTAGATAACATATTCAAAAGCAGAGACATTAGTTTGCCAACAAATGTCTGTCTAGTGAAGGCTATGGTTTTTCCATTGGTCATGTATGGATGTGAGAGTTGGACTGTGAAGAAAGCTGAGTGCCGAAGAATTGATGCTTTTGAACTGTGGTATTGGAGAAGACTCTTGAGAGTCCCTTGGACTGCAAGGAGATCCAACCAGTCCATTCTAACGGAGATCAGTCCTGGATGTTCTTTGGAAGGAATGATGCTAAAGCTGAAACTCCAGTACTTTGGCCACTTCATGCCAAGAGTTGACTCATTGGAAAAGACTCTGATGCTGGGAGAGATTGGGGGCAGGAGGAGAAGGGGACAACCGAGGATGAGATGGCTGGATGGCATCACTGACTCTATGGACATGAGTTTGAGTGAACTCTGGGGGGTTTGTGATAGACAGGGAGGCCTGGTGTGCTGCAGTTCATAGGGTCGCAAGAGTGGGACATGACTGAATGATTGAACCAAACTGAACTGAACTGAGAATTATAAATATCATTTAAGCCAAAACCATCAGATCTTTTTCTGGATGGTGATAAGACCAATGAAGTGACTCTTCAAGTGGAGGAAAATAATTTATTTCTATCTTTGTGCCTTTAAAAGCCATGAATGCAAGTTCTTCTAAGATTCTTATTAATGTCTTCTAATAAGTTGAGTAAAACCATAAGCCTGAGTAGTTTGAGATCACTGTGGAGGTAAACTTTGGTTTTAAGCATGGGCAGGGTGAAAACAAGACTGAGCTTGGAGTCCCAGCTCTGCCATTTCCCAGCTATCTGACCTCAGGAAATTATTAAAGTCTCTGAATCTTAGTTACTTCCATAAGAAACTGTGTTGTTTGTTGTTTAGCTGTTCAGTTGTGTCTGATCTTTTGTGACCCGCATAGACTTAACTGACAGGCTCCTCCCTGTGGCACTGGATTAATGTCATCTACAATCCTTGCATCTGTGAAATTCTATATTTCTATAAATGGCTCCATATTTCTATGAATTCTTTATACTTGAACAGAACAAAAATGCACTGCCTCTTTTGGGAAGTACAGGTAGGTTTAACTCTCATTGGGCTTCCCTAGTGGCTCAGTGGTAAAGAATCTGCTTGTCAAAAGCAGGAGATGTGAGTTTGATACCTGGGTTGGGAAGATCCCCTGGAGAAGGAAATGGAAAACCACTCCAGTATTCTTGCCTGGGAAATCCCATGGAGAGAGGAGCCTGGTGGGCTACAGTCCATGGGGTTGCAAAGGAGTCTGACATGACTTAGCTGCTATAGAACAACAACAAACTCTCATTACAACTTTGATAGATGGGTAGAGATTTCTACAAAGCTGTGTTAAGGGTCCGTATGGACTCAGCAGGGAAAAGTGCTATAACCTATTAACAATGTGACTGTTGGGAAGAAAGACAGCGATGGCATGCCACAGTGAGTATTTCCATCACCAGGCTGGCTCATACACACATTACTCATTAATAATAATAATAATCTCATCACTGCCCCTTTCTAAATTTATAGCAGTGCCCAAAATCTTTTCAGTGAAGTAGCTGGGAAGGAAATGAATCAAAATGTATTTGCTTCCTTTCTCCTTTTTTCTGATCTCTTTTAAAAAATGAATTTATCTTCGGCTGCACTGGGTCTTCCTTGCTGTGTGCAAGCTTTCTCTAGTTGCAGAGACCGGGGGCTACCCTTTGTTGCAGGTGTGTAGGCTTTTTAAATTTTTCTTTATTGTGTGGCTTCTATTGTTGCAGTGGGTTCTCTTGTTGCAGAGCATGGGCTTTAGGGTGCTTGGGCTCAGTAGTTGTGGCTCGCAAGCTTAGATGCCCCACTGCATGTGGAATTTTTCTGGACCAGGGATTAAATCTGTGTGCCCTGCATTGTTAGGCAGATGCTTAGCCACTGGACCACCAGGGAAGTCCCTCCGTTGCGATCTCTTAATTAGAGCTGTGGGTGTGTGTGTATGCTTAGTCGCTTCAGTCATGCCTGCCTCTTTGTGACCCTATGGACTGTAGCCCACCAGGCTCCACTGTCCATAGGATTCTCCAGGCAAGAATACTGGAGTGGCTTGCCATGCCCTCCTCCAGGGGATCTTCCTGAGCCGGGGATCGAACTTGGTCTGCCTGCGTCTCCTGCATCGCAAACAGATTCTTTTACTCACTGAGTCACCTGGGAAGCCCTAATCAGGGGCAGTATAGGCTAAAAATGAGTTTGCTTATATAAAAACAAAATTTTCTTGAAACAGAATTCAGAAGAGAATCTCTAGCTTGTTCCTTACACTGGATGTTTCATCTGGAAGGAGCTGTGAATTCTAAGTTCCGAGCTAGTCAGCAAATGTCCTCATAGCTGTTCTGAGAATGGGTAGGGCTGTCAGTGAGAAGTCTGTTTGCAACCATGTTCACTTCTTGCTTCTGTCAAACTCCTCCACAGCGTGGAACTCCAGCAGAAACCCTTGAATAAAGATCAGTGTCCTGGAGAAAAGCCAGAGGAGCTGGAGTCAGGAGTCATCCATCACTGCCACCATAACTGCAAGGCCACAGAGGACAGTGCACAGGAGCAAATCTGTGCCAAGTGGAAGCTCTGCGCTGCTTCAGGAATATGCTTAGTTTTCATGATTGCAGAGGTCGTAGGTGAGTATTTCTCAAAACGTCCCAGATTAAACAAGCAAACAAACGAAACCCCTGCGTCATTACAGGAGGGTTGTCTAAAGTGCTTCTTTTAAAAAGAGGCTGCATATTTCCTGTACACTTAAAGTAACAATATGCTCATTGTAGATAATTTGGAAAATGGAAGAAAAATAATATTCGTCAAAATCCCACAATTGAATGATAATCTCCAATAACATTATGGGGTATTTTTGTACAGTATATTTTCTATTCATAGCTCACAACTTTTTAAAATATAACTGAGAGCATGCTGAATGCTTTTTTGCCATGTCATCAAATACTCTTCAAAAAACACTTCTATGCCTGAACAATATTGTATAATATGCTCTTGTGATTTTCATAACCATCTCTCGATTGTTGGAAATTTAGAGAGCTTTTTTTCCTGCTTATGGACAATGATGCAGTGAAAAATCTTGAATAAAACTCTGCCTGCTTTTCTGGTTTATCCCTTCAAAGAGATCCCTGAAAGTGGAAATTATTGGTTGAAGAATATGAATATTTTTATTACTTCTTTGTGCACATTGTCAAACTGCTATCTAGAAAGCTTGAAACAATTCCTGGGTCTGCCACCTTTGCAGAATGACTCTCTCCAAATCATTACTAGAATTTATTTCAATCTTTCAAAAATCTTTGCTAATGTATAGATGAATATGCTTTATTTTAATATGCATTCCTTGAATTGTAACCTGGCTTCCCTGGTGCCTCAGAGGTTAAAGCGTCTGCCTCTAATGTGGGAGACCTGGGTTCGATTCCTGGGTCAGGAAGATCCCCTGGAGAAGGAAATGGCAACCCACTCCAGTATTCTTGCCTGGAGAATCCCATGGATGGAGGAGTCTGGTGGGCTACAGTCCACGGGGTTGCAAAGAGTTGGACACGACTGAGCGACTTAACTTTCAACTAACTTAACTTTCAACTTTCTTTCCTTTAATTGTTACTGTTAATATTATTTGCATGTTTATTAGTGATCTCTATTTCCCTAAGCTAATGTATTAGTGATCTGTATTTTGTCAGATAATTTGTAATTCTCTATATTGATCTCTGGGAGCTCTTTATATATTAGGATATTAAACTTCTATTGCATTTGTTATAAGCACTATTCTAATTTGTCATTTACTTTTTTAAAATTTTGGTATAATTTTTGGTTTGACTTAGAGAAGTTTCAAATTTTATATAGGTAATTCTATCAAACATTTCATTTTGAACTGATTTATTTTATTATAGTAGTCTTCCACTATTTTAGTGTTTAGACGGAGGAGCCTGGTAGGCTGCAGTCCATGGGGTTGCTAGGAGTCGGACATGACTGAGCAACTTCACTTTAACTTTTCACTTTAATGCCTTGGAGAAGGAAATGGCACCCCACTCCAGTGTTCTTGCCTGGAGAATCCCAGGGACGGCGAAGCCTGGTGGGCTGCTGTCTATGGGGTCGCACAGAGTCGGACACAACTGAAGCGACTTAGCAGCAGCAGCAGCAAGCCTTTCCTATCTACTGAGAAAATAAATATCACTGTGTTGTTCAATTATTCACATTTAATTTTAAATCAATATGAAATTATATATGCTCTCAGGATTGAAAATTCCCTTTCTAACGAGCTAACAAAGATTTCAGCATCATTTATGGAATAGTTCATTATTTCCTCCACTGATTTTTCTCCATATTATTTTTTTCTTTTTTTAAAATTTATTGTTAATTGGAGGATGATTGCTGTACAATGTGTTGGTTTCTGCTGTACAACAACGTGAAGCAGCCATAAGTAGACATATATCACCTCCCTCTTGAACTTAATAGAGTTAGGTTCTGAGGTGTTTTATTGACCTGTGTTGCTGATCTGTTGGCAGTTAACATATTAATGTAGATTTACATGTTGTAATGTCTGTTGTTCTTCCCTCATTATCCTTTAATAGAAAAAAAATATATAAAGCTCTTCATTCCTGTTTATTATTCTAATTGAACATGAAAATAATTTTGTTCAGCTTCCTTCAAAATTTAATCATGATTTCATTGTATATGAATTATTTTGGGAACACAAATCTTAAAATACTCAGCTTTTCCTTCTGGGAATATGGTATGTTCCCCCATTTACCCCAATACTCTACATCTCTCTTCAAGGTTCTGTGGTTTTAGTTTGCTTGTTTAAAGACATGGACAATCTATTTCTTGCTAGGTTTATAGTAGTTTTGTGTGTTTGCTTTATTCTTTCCAGAGGTGAGTGGGGTCTCCCTTTTCTCACATCCTGCTTTGTAGATCGTTACTTATTGTATTTTGGAAAGTTTTCATTTTGTATATTCACTTTGAATTCAATAATGTATTTGAACTATTGCCATTCTAAATGCATCTCAGTTAATTTTCCTTGTTCCTGTCATCCCTCCTCCCCATCCCAAGAGATAACCCTTTTCCGTGCAAAAATGTTTATTTCTCCTTGCTTTTAATAGTTATTTCTCTTCTGTATGTTTCATATTTTTATCATGTTAAATAATATGTTAAATCAACTCATATGTTCAACTATTTAACTGTTAAGTGAAATATTTCCTGAGAGGTTAAGTATTTTTATTATGTTAACAAAGTATTCTTGTCCTCCTAGTTTTTTAATGGTTAACAAATAATCAAGGATGAGTATTGCCTTTTATCAAAAACCTTTTAAGTTCTTTCTGTTTTAAAACGTTTGGCCTATTGTCAATGTGCATTTATTAAGAGATCACCATGCATTTCTGACATTATGATGAAAACAGCTAATATTTATTTATGCTTACTATGTGCTGGGAGCTGCGATGAGTGCTTTCCATGAATTACCTTACTTAACCTTGATGACATTCCTGAGAGATAGGTCCTATTATAAATTGCAGTTTATAGACCATAAATCTGAAGCACAAAGAGTAAAGTATTGACTTTTGTAACACCTATCAGTGGCAGGCAGTTTGAATTCCAGAGCTTATGTTCTTAGGCTCCCATATGGTGCCTCTGAACTTGACTTGGTGGACCATCCTTTCAATGCATTGCTCAATCTGAGTCACTGATATTTTTGTTAGGATTTTTATACCTTTTTTCGTCATTGAAATTTAACTATAGCTTTCTGTTTGGAATTACTTTTCTAGGTTTTTGAAGCTGAATTATGCATATTGAAATGAAAAATTTAGTTTCAATAATTTCCTTTTTATATAAAAAAGCTAAAAGTTTATATGGCATTGAAATTATTCTTTCTTTTTTAAGAACTCCCTAATAAATTTTCTAACTTCAGAGACATTCTTGGATATAATCTTTTGATATATTTTAGCTTCTTTCTCATTCACGGACATATTAAAAATTTCTACTTCTTGAGTAAATTTTGGTTATTTATAAATCTCTAAATTGATTCATCTCAGAAATTGTAATATTTATTATCATACAATGGAACATGATAGTCTCATATTGGTATTCTCTTTAATCCAGTTCCTTTCTCATTTTAATGCTGTCTGTATATTTTTACTTCTTTTCCTTAATTTTAACTTCAGTTCAGTTCAGTCGCTCAGTTGTGTCCGACTCTTTGCGACCCCATGAATTGCAGCACGCCAGGCCTCCCTGTCCATCACCACTCCCGGAGTTCACTCAAACTCACGTCCATCGAGTCAGTGATGCCATCCAGCCATCTCATCCTGTGTCATCCCCTTCTCCTCCTGCCCCCAATCCCTCCCAGCATCAGAGTCTTTTCCAATGAGTCAACTCTTCTCATGAGGTGGCCAAAGTACTGGAGTTTCAGCTTTAGCATCATTCCTTCCAAAGAACACCCAGGGCTGATCTCCTATAGAATGGACTGGTTGGATCTCCTTGCAGTCCAAGGGACTCTCAAGAGTCTTCTCCAACACCACACTTAAAGCATCAATTCTTCAGCGCTCAGCTTTCTTCACAGTTCAACTCTCATATCCATACACATACTGGAAAAACCATAGCCTTGACTAGATGGACCTTTGTTGGCAAAGTAATGTCTCTGCTTTTGAATATGCTATCTAGGTTGGACACAACTTTCCTTCCAAGGAGTAAGCGTCTTTTAATTTCATGGCTGCAATCACCATCTGCAGTGATTTTGGAACCCCCCAAAATAAAGTCTGACACTGTTTCCACTGTTTCCCCATCTATTATTTCCCATGAAGTGATGGGACCAGATGCCATGATCTTCGTTTTCTGAATGTTGAGCTTTAAGCCAACTTTTTCACTTTCCTCTTTCACTTTCATCAAGACGCTTTTTAGTTTTCTTCACTTTCTGCCATAAGGGTGGTGTCATCTGCATATCTGATTATTGATATTTCTCCCGGCAATCTTGATTCCAGCTTGTGCTTCTTCCAGCCCAGTGTTTCTCATGATGTACTCTGCATAAAAGTTAAATAAGCAGGGTGACAATATACAGCCTTGATGTACTCCTTTTCCTATTTGGAACCAGTCTGCTGTTCCATGTCCAGTTCTAACTGTTGCTTCCTGACCTGCATATAGTAAGTGTCTATTTATTTTATTGGTAAATATTTTTATTGAATATATTATTTTAATTTTCCTTCTGGTTTCTAATTCACAATCCTTGGCTTTAAAAACATTTTTACTTCCTCTATGTTTCTTTTGTCAGAGCTTTAGTCTTATTGCATCTTTTAATATCTTAGGTTATATTCTTATTTAATATATTTGTATCCTTTTTTATTAATAACAAAGCTATGTATAGTTAACAATCTAAAGGTTTGGGTATGCTATGTTATTTATAATTATTTTTACCAAAATAATTTAAAATAACTTTATAAACCACCTATATAGTTTTTGCCATAAGCTACTAGTACTCTTGGGGCTTCTCTGGTGGGTTAGATGGTAAAGAATCTGCCTGCAATGTGGGAGACCTGGGGTTGATCCCTGGATTTGATCCCTGGGTTGGCAAGATCCCCTAGAGAAGCCAATGGCTACCTACTCCAGAATTCTTGCCTGGAGAATTCCAGGGACAGAAGAGCCTGCAGGCCACAGTCCGGGTAGTCACAAAGAGTTAGACATGACTGAGCAACTACCACTATTACTTGTAACATTCTCTTACTGATATTTTGGCTTCATTTTCTCTTTATTACCCCAAATGGGTGCTAAATTAATAATAATCTAAGACTAAAGGAGATTTTGCTAAGCTATTTTTTTTGTACTACAATAGCAAGCAATCAGAATTAATTTGTTTCTTCAAGCTATTGAGTCTTCTGACCTATACACATAGACATTCATAGCTTTTGAAAACTAGAAAACTTGAGGAGAGCTTGTTGTTGTTGTTCAGTCACCCTGTTGTGTCTAACTCTTTGTGACTCCATGGACTGCAGCATGCCATCCCCCGAAGTTTGCCCAAGTTTATGTCCATTGCATTGGTGATGCCATCCAGCCATCTCATCCTCTGATGCCCTCTTCTCCTTCTGCCCTCAATCTTTCCCAGCATCAGAGAAGAGAGCCTAGGCCCTTAATCAAATTCAAGATGAATCCAGAGTTGGTAAATAACCTTCTAGTCAAATTAAAAAAATTAATACCATACAATTTCTAGAGCCAGGGTAAGTCTTTTGAATGAATGATTTAATAACTTGATAGAGCTGCCAAGAAGTTACTTTTAGCAGCTCCAATCTGGAAAGCTCCCTCTGGAAATCCACTGATATCTATACTAGAGAGGCATTCTTTCTTTTATTAAGGAAATTCACAAGATTGTACATAATTTTCAGTTGCGTGTATAAGAGATCAACAAAACGGAAAATCTAAAAAACAGGATCCATTTGAAACATGATATGAAAAAGTGGAAATTCATAGCCTTACAGATAAAGTACTGGTCCCACCCCACCCCATACCATCTGAGCAACCAGGGAAGCCTGGCGTACCACAGTCCATGGGGTTGCAAAGAGTTGGACATGACTTGGCGACTGAACACACACACACACCAGCCCCATGTGAACACACCTCGCAGGATGCATAAACTGGCTTGTTTTCTCCACTAATTTCTTCTATTGCTTTGCCCTGAAATCATGTGGATGTTGAGAACAGACACATAATCTCCCCGGGTGATGTCTAATTAATATTCTGGAATGAGATGGTCTCTCATTCACAAAACTCAGTTTCCTCTTTGTACCTTTCCATGCCCTGTCACTTTGTGTCTAAAATGACATATTTTTAGAGGGCAAATGAGAAGCTACTCACTTTGAGAAAGCAATTCAATCTCCTCCTTTCCTTCTCATTTCTAATAATTAGTCTATGAGTTCAAATCTGGCTTTAGAGTCAGAAGAAAGTGATGTTGTCAGTAAAGGAATTCAATGGCTACTGACAGAAAATCATTTGGAATTTGAAGTGTATTGATATTGAGCTAATTTTCCGAAAACATTGCTCTCTTCGTGTTAATTCTGTCATCAAAATTCTCCAGTGGCTCACCTTTGCCATTTCAGTCCTTCACAACATTTTCCCCATCACAGCAAGCACAGGAAATTTTCCTGAGCACAGAGATAAACTGACAGGTATCCTTGCAGCAGAAAGAGGCTGACTCAGGGGCTTTCTCTGTGTTAAGCTCTACTTGGCTGCCCCAAGTGAAAAGAGATCAACACATTGGAAAACTCTGGCATCCTGGACAAAGTGAAAAATTCTACTTTGGCTTTCAAGTTATTCCACCATCTGGCTGCCAAACTATCAATCTTCTACTTTTACTACTTCCCTATATGACGTTTCTTCTGTTTCTTCTATTTATTCATTCTATGCAAAATAATCATTGCACTTTAAGATCTCTGTAACCTTTGCTTATGCCTTTTGATTTATATGGAAAAGCCCCCTCATTCTCTCTACTCGTCAAAACCCTGACCATCATTCAAGACCCCAACTCACAGCTTACCACCTTTCTAAAACCATTTTTGACCAAGTCAGAGAAAGCAAGTTGTGTTATCAGATGACTTTTGGGAATCTGGAAGGTCCTCCTGCAGGATGTGGGTCTGAAAAAGGCCTTGAAGGATGAGTAGGAATTGAAAGGTGGCAAAGAGGGAGATGAGAAGGGCCTTTCACACTCAGGGGCTTGCATGTGGCCCAGCAGATCATAAATATCAGCTTCACCTGGAAAGATCTTGAGTGGGTAGGTCAGCATCAGGACAAGCAAGTCAAGTGATTCTGATGTGTAGCTATATTTGGGTGCCCCGTTTGCAGCGGACTGGCATTACCTGTACAATAAGGTTTTCTCATACTTATTGTCCTGGTGGCAGCTCTGGTCCTTCTGGCCCCAGCACTTCAAGTTCACAGGCACAGTGGGATGTGAGATGCCAAGCTGGATAAATCGGGGTTTCTGTGTCTTTATACAAGGAGATTTGGGGAAAAGCTCTTTCGTTCTCCTTTAAAATACTATGCTGAAATGATATAAACTCAGAGACCCACTTTTTTTTTTTGCTGAAGGGGAGAAAGTTTGCCTTCAGCAGAAAAATAAAAAGCAATAATCAGAGCCAGAGCAGAGCCCCAACAAGATTTTTTGAACCTTACGATTAGGCTGTACCTGATCCAATCCCACCCAGATTTATTCTGTTATTTGAGCCAATAAATGATCACTTTGCTGTTTAAAGTAGTTTGCGTTGCGTGTTTATGACTTAACAACTGAGAGAACCGGAGGCAGTAGTACGGGGTACAACATGATTAGCGGAGAATGAAACTAGAATGGTGGTTGAGGGTTCCAGAAGGCTGAGTAGCCTGGCTGAGGAATCTGGATTTATTCTGTAGGCCTTGGGGAGTAACTGACATTTAAAACAGGAGAGAACAAGGTCATAGAGCTGTGTTTAGAGAAAGAACTGGCCACAGGGTACACAGCAGAGAGGAAGAAGGAATTAAAGGAGGCCACAAGCATCAGTGTGTCCACTGTGAATGGGCCTCCGAACCTACTGAATTGGAATGCTTTCTGATTGCTGGTGAAAGGTCCTAATTATAGAAAGGCCATTAAGCAGAGTTACACTGCATATGTAAATATGCATCTGTATTTAAGAAGACAGACATACAGACATAGAGAACCCACAGAAGTAAGCTCAGTTCAGTTCAGTTCAGTTCAGTCACTCAGTCGTGTCCAACTCTGCGACCCCATGAATCGCAGCACGCCAGGCCTCCCTGTCCATCACCAACTCCCAGAGTTCACTCAAACTCACGTCCATTGAGTCGTGATGCCAGCCAGCCATCTCATCCTCTGTCGTCCCCTTCTTCTCCTGCCCCAATCCCTCCCAGAATCAGAGTCTTTTCCACTGAGTCAACTCTTTGCATGGGGTGGCCAAACGCATGAGGTGGCCAAAGTAAGCTCAAGTATGGCCATTTCTGGAAGAAAATGAGAGTGGTCAGGAAAAGACATCCTGAGGTAGGACTGTTAAGAGTTAAGCAAGGATGGAGGAAGCCCTAGCTTGCTGGACAGGAATACAGAGCTGGCATCAGGCTGGGGAAGATGGTAAGTATCTCAGAGGGAGAAAAAATTCGCTCTTAGTAAGAGAAAATTTACTGGGTGGTGTGACAACCACAAGCGTGATTAATAAGGGTACTTGTTTTGTACTAGAGCCAGAGTGTCTCAGTGGCTTAGGTTACTTATATTTTTTGAGGTTCCTGGTACTAAAAATTTAAGAAAAATGTGCCAAAGCAAACTGTGATGTGTTTGAAATACTTTAAAAATAATGACATCATGAATTTCTGGCATGACATTAAACACAGCATAATAATGCTACTCATACAGTGAAGTCGCTCAGTCGTGTCCGACTCTTTGTGACCCCATGGACTGTAGCCTACCAGGCTTCTCTGTCCATAGGATTTTCAAGGCAAGAATACTGGAGTGGGTTACCATTTCCTTCTCCAGGGGATCTTCCCGACCCAGGGATCGAACCCGGGTCTCCCACATTGGAGGCAGGCACTTTAACCTCTGAGCCACCAGGGAAGCCAGTAACAAACAATTTTTAGATGAACAAACAATTGTCAGATGAACACTGAGTTCTCTCAGTCCTGTCAGTATGTCTCTGCTCTTCATGAAAATCATCACGAGTGCTTGGCATGAACTCTCAGATCTGAGGTGAATATGAGACCCAGACCCAACCTCTCCCCTGCTTGTCTAAGGTCGTCTCCACCCGCCAGGCCCTAGAAGAGTCTGTTTCCAGGGCTCAGTCCTGAGCACCTCTCCTGCATTGCTCTCACTGCCTCGCTCCCTCCATTGTGTCAAGCACTCCAGGAATATGACTGTTGCTGCCCCGCTTCATGTCTGTACTGCAATTCCCTGTGGCTATTCCTGCTGTGTCTTAGTCTCCAGCTTCTCCCGGCTCCGAGTCATCCTCCCTATCACTGGCAAAGATCTCCTGCTTAAACACAGACCTGAGCATGCCATAACCTTGCCTCAAAATCATAAATAGATCCCTCTCTCCCACGGGATAACATTCAAGTCCTTTAGTGTGACGTGTGACACCTTACAAAGGGCCCAAGCCACCCTTCCTATCTCGTTGCCCACTATTCCTCCAACACTCCACACTTCCTGTTGTTGTTCAGCTGCTAGGTCGTGTCTGACTCTTTGTGACCACATAGACTGCAGCATGCCTGGCTCCCCTGTCCTCCACTCTCTCCTGGAGTGTGCTCAAATTCATGTCCATTGAGTCAGTAATGCTATCCAACCATCTTATCCTCTGCCACCCGCTTCTCCCTTTGCCTTCAATCTTTCCCACCATCAGGGTCTTTTCCAATGAGTCAACTCTTGGCATCAGGTGGCCAAAGTACTGGAGCTTCAGTTTCAGCACCAGTCCTTCCAATGAATATTCAGGGTTGATTTCCTTTAAGATTGACTGGTTTGATCTCCTTGCAGTCTCTCAAGGGACCTCTCAAGAGTCTTCTCCTGGACAATTGGAAAGCATCAATTCTTCAGCGCTTAGCCTTAATCAGGGTCCAATTTTCACATCTGTACATGACTACTGGAAAAACCATAGCTTTGACCATACGGACCTTTGTTGGCAAAGGTTCACCCCTTTTACTTTTCAACGAAGGTGCCCTGTTCTTTCATTTCTCTCTGTTTTTGTTCCTGCTCTTATCTCTTTCTGAAAAACACTTCCTTCCTAGTTAATTCTTACTCATCCCTTCTGTGGAAAGTTCTTCAGGGTTCCCAGTGACAGTGGCTTTCTGATCCCTTTGCTCATGTCACCTGTCTTCTGGACAGTGAGCATCAAATGACGAGATCACTGCAGAGAGGGCCTGTGCTTTGTTCCACCTTATGTATCTGTGTACATCCTATCCCTGCACTGTGCACCATAAGGGCTCCATACATCCAGGCTGGATGACTCAATTAATTGTCAATAATATCCCTACGCTTTCAGAAGCAAATGCCAGTTCAGCCAAGATGACCTCTTAAAAACAATTTACTCCATAAGATTCAGCATGAAGGCCCACAGTTTTCTGGAGTGTTCTTATAAAAACCTCAGATGGTTGTAAAATGGTTCTCAGTCCCCGGGTCTCCATACAAACATACTTCCTCCAAAGTAAGTCCTTTTTCTTTCCCAGGTGCCTCCTGACTCAGTTGAATCTGTGGAAGAACTCCTATAAGATGTCTTCCTTGACTGAAGCTACGATTTTAGCCCAGCATACAGAATCATCACCATCATTCATTGCTAAGACTGTGGCATGGTGCTTATCTGCATGTAGTCATTCCTCCGGGAAGCAGTAATGCATTATTAACACAGCTTTATTATCAGGCCCAAGTTTGGCAGACAGAGCAACATTAGAGGATAATTGGAAGGACAACTGATTTGTTAGCAAAATGTTGCTTTTTGGCTAATGAATCATTCTGATTTTTGCCCTGACAGCTCAGTAACAAGCTTGAAGACGATTTTGTTTCAGACCATTAAACTTTGACAAACCAGTTATTAACTACAGCTAGAGCCAGCAATCTGTGGGGATTACTGCAATTATGAACCTTATATGTAATTTTTGAAAATCATTAGTTGAGACAAGGTGAGTCTGATGATGGAGGGGCTGATGACCGACAGACTCCATCACTTTGCAATACACAAGGGAAAACCAGCTTCTGGGAGGACTAATCCGTCAGCAGAAGCGCTTTGCTGGGAAGATGGAACAAGAGCAGTAAAGGTCATTGCACTCAAGCAACAAGCCCTGTTTGAGAAAACACAAAGCTGATCTTTGACTTCTGTTTTAGAGGTTGGAGGTCTTTTTTCAACGGAGAACTAAATGGAAGTGCAGGGAACGAACCAAACAGACAACAAGGCAGGTGTCCTATGGTCTGGGTTCCCTTCCTATGCGTTACTGGATTGTGGCTGCATTCAAGATGATCATGCCAACTGAAGGAAGTCTGAGAAAGTGAAATATCATATGATATTATTTACACATGGAATCTAAAAACATGATACAAATGAACCTATTTACAAAACAGAAACAGTCTTGCAGACACAGAAAATAAACTTAAGGCTACCAAGGGGGAAGGTGTGTGTGTTAGTTGCTCAGTCGTGTCTGATTCCTTGAGACGCCATGGGCTGTAGCCTGTCAAACTCCTCTGTCCAAGGGATTTTCCAGGCAAGAATACTAGAGTGGATTGCCATTTCCTTCTCCAGGAGATCTTCCTGACCCAGGGATTGAACCTGGGTCTCTTGTGTTGCAGGCAGACGCTTTACTGTTTGAGCCACCAGGGAAGCCAGGGGAAGGTAGGGGGGAGATAAATTAGGAATCTGGGATTAACATAAACACACTACTATATATAGGCTAGATAATCAATAAGGACCTACTGTGTGGCACAGGGAACTGTACTCAATATTCCATAATAATCTGTATGGGAAAAGAATCTGAAAAAGAATAGGTGCATGTGTATGAACAACAGAGTCATTTTGCTGTCCACCTGAAATTAACACAACATTGTAAATCAACTATGTTCCAATATAGGATAAACATTTTTAAAAAGGATCTCATTGCGAGGTGCCTGTCCTTTCTTCTTCCACCTCCCCAATATTCATTTCAAGCCCAGGTGGTTAAGATAAACTAACAGAGCTGAAGTAGTGAAGACTATGGTAAAATTACACATCGAACAATAGCACACCAGTGGGCCAGACTGTCATCCAGTTTACAGACAAAGTCCAGGTCCCCAGTCTGGAGACCCTTTCAATCCAGCCTGCACCTCTCCACTGTCACCCTATTATACTTCCCTTTTGAATCCTTATGCCCTAATCTAACTGGAATGTTCTTCAAATGGGCCCCACTTTCTAATCTCTGTACCTTAGCTCTCCCAGGAATGGCCTCTCTTGTGCAATTCATTTCTACACGTTCAAATTCTACTCACCCTCTCAATCTCAGTTTCCTTACTTGTCAAAACGATGTAGATTATATCCAAGTTAAGACCCTTTCTCGTCTTCAGTTCTGTGAGTCTGAGGCGTTTTCACCAAACTGTGGTTAGTACACATAGGATCAGGTGGCACCGTGGGGCCCTAACCCCACTTCCTATTCTGTATCCCCGTAGGTGGGCACATTGCTGGGAGTCTTGCTGTCATCACGGATGCTGCCCATCTCTTAGTTGACCTGACCAGTTTCCTGCTCAGTCTCTTCTCCTTGTGGCTGTCATCAAAGCCCCCCTCCAAGCAGCTAACTTTTGGATGGTGCTGAGCAGGTATAGTTCATCAACTGAGCATCGAGGCGGAGTAATGCTGCAGAGTCCAATCAAGGATGAAAATGGAAAGGGTGAAGCGAAGCTTCGTTTGAAAATCCCTTAGAGGCACATCTCTGGTGCACAGAGGGAAATAGACGTGTATATGGGAACGTGTACTCTCAGTGCTAATTCCACTAATAGCCAGATTCATGGTGGCTACCTCTACTCCGATGGGACAACAGGAGCACATGCGTCGTTTTAGCAGCCACCTCAGCCCGAGAATCTCAGTGTGTGGTAACAGCCATGATGTTATTCATTGAATGACTTGGCATCTGGGAGAGAGGGTGGGCTGAAGCTTCTGACATTTTGCAAAATCAAGCCCAGAGAGCCCAGAGAGTTGGTAAGACTGAAGAACTTCCCATAGAGGGGTTGGGAAAAGAGTATGGACTTTCCAGTTCACATGGCGTTTAGCCATTCAGTGGATGGCTCAGCTGGATATCTTGTTCAAACAACCATCAACAACCACAAGAAAAGGAGAAGGAAGAGGAGGAAGAGGGGAGGAAAGTTTACTTTTTGTCTCTTCTTAGACCTGGGTCTTTGATGGGGTGATGGCTTGCTCTTGTCTAGGAAGGGGACCAGGTATGATGAGGCTTTACAGTCTGAGAACTTTTTACTGTGGCTCATTTTTACAGTCCACCCATCTCTTCAACACATACTGCCTCTCTACTTCTCCTCCTTTGTATAATTTCTTATGTCAGAGGAATAAGAGGAGCTTCTGGCTGAATGTAAAAATCATTTATATTAAGAGTTACAACTCCATATTTTCACACCAGTTGAGAACATCAACGTGAAACAGATCTGAGGGCAGAGCTTTGGCCAACATGCTAACACAGACAGCCTCACTAAAAGGTGCCGCTAGACGCAGACCGCAGGCTGTAGCCTGATGATTATGAACTGTGGTTTTTCATGCTTAGAATGATAGAAAGTTCTAATTTCATGAGATGAGATGGTTGAGTGCCATCTCATGTGCAATGGACGTGAAGTTGAGTAAACTCCGGGAGATGGTGAGGGACAGAGAAGCCTGGCATGCTGCAGTCCGTGGGGTTGCAAAGAGTTGGGCATGATTTGGTTTGACTGAACAATAACAACAATTTCATGCCAAACAATTTATCATCAGAGGTGTTTTGCACTGTTTTTCCTTTAACATTCAGAGAAAGAGAGGGAGAGGGAGAATTGAGGAAATAAACATCAATAAAAGGACTTGGTGACATTGTGATTTAAAGATGCTTTTCAGTCCCTAATAGGGCTACATTTGCAAAACACCTACTTTTGACAGTACCCATCATTGATCCTCATAAATTTTTACATGTATTTTACCCTTTCTGATACCATGGGTCAAAGCTGTTTTGTAAACACAGGCAGGACTCAGAATTTAGGTTGCTACTTGAACTTTCTCCTCCTGGCCACGGAGGTCAGTGAGAATTGACAATCCAGAGGCCAGGGCTGCTCAACAGAACTCTCGGTTTCAAGAGAAATGTTGTACAATAGATAGTACACTGGGGCCATGGAGCAATTTAAATGTGGCTAGTGCTAGTGAAAAACTGGATATTTAATTTTACTTTAAATTTAAACAGCCACACTGGATCGATGGCTACCATATTAGGCAGCACCCCCCACAGACATATAGATGAAAATCAACTAGTACATCAAACATATAATTTCCTGGATAACTTTGTTGAGGAAGAAGCTAAGTATGAAAAGTGAGTTTAGGTAAAGATAATATTAACATATGCACCCAATGTTCATAGCAACAATATTTTAATTTTCATGATATGAAAGTAACCTAAAGTGTCCATCAACAGATGAGGTGATAAAGATAAGATGGGCACACACACGCACGCACGCACACACACACACACACACACACACAGTGGAATACTACTCAGTCATAACAAGAGTGGAAATTTGCCATTTGCATCAACATGGATGGACAGGAAGGACATTCTACTAAGTGAAATAAAACAGACAGAGAATGAAAAATGCTATATGATACCACTTATATGTGAAATCTAAAAAATGAAACAAAGTAGGGAAGAGGGAAGGGAGTGAAGCATGATAGGGATAGGAGATTGAGAGGTACAAGCTGTTATACATAAAGTAAATAGTTCAGTTCAGTTCAGTTGCTCAGTTGTGTCTGACTCTTTGCGACCCCATGAACTGCAGCATGCCAGGCCTCCCTGTCCATCACCAACTCCCAGAGTTCACTCAAACTCATGTCCATCGAGTCGGTGATGCCATCCAGCCATCTCATCCTCTGTCATCCCCTTCTCCTCCTGCCCCCAATCCCTCCCAGTATCAGAATCTTTTCCAATGAGTCAACTCTTCACATGAGGTGGCCAAAGTATTAGAGTTTCAGCTTTAGCATCAGTCCTTCCAAAGAACACCCAGGACTGATCTCCTTTAGAATGGACTGGTTGGATCTCCTTGCAATCCAAGGGACTCTCAAGAGTCTTCTCCAACACCACAGTTCAAAAGCATCAATTCTTCAGTGCTCAGCTTTCTTCACAGTCCAACTCTCACATCCATACATGACCACAGGAAAAACCATAGCCTTGACTAGATGGACCATTGTTGGCAAAGTAATGTCTCTGATTTTGAATATGCTATCTAGGTTGGTCATAGCTTTTCTTCCAAGGAGTAAGCATCTCTTAATTTCATGGCTGCAATTACCATCTGCAGTGATTTTGGAGCCCCCCAAAGTAAAGTCTGACACTGTTTCCTCATCTATTTCCCACGAAGTGATGGGACCAGATGCCATGATCTTCGTTTTCTAAATGTTGAGCTTTAAGCCAACTTTTTCCCTCTCCTCTTTCATTTTCATCCAGGGGCATTTTAGTTCCTCTTCACTTTCTGCCATAAGGGTGGTGTCGTCTGCATCTGAGAAATATTGATATTTCTCCTGGCAATCTTGATTCCAGCTTGTGCTTCTTCTAGCCAGCGTTTCTCATGATGTACTCTGCATAGAAGTTAAATAAGCAGGGTGACAATATACAGTCTTGACGTACTCCTTTTCCTATTTGGAACCAGTCTGTTGTTCCATGTCCAGGTCTAACTGTTGCTTCCTGACCTGCATACAGGTTTCTCAAGAGGCAGGTCAAGTGGTCTGGTATTCCCATCTCTTTCAGAATTGTCCACAGTTTATTGTGATCCACACAGTCAAAGGCTTTGATATAGTCAATAAAGCAGAAATAGATGTTTTTCTGGAACTCTCTTGCTTTTTCCATGATCCAGCAGATGTGGGCAATTTGATCTGTTGCTCTACGTAAAAGGAGGGAGGATTGAAATTATGGGATGTGCCTGACCACTGACTCACAGAGTGTTTCTAGAGCCTTGTAGGGTTTTAGAACTGATCTAAAAGGTTGAGTGAAAGATCAAGGTGAGGCTTAAGGAGCTTCTAAGTAAGCAAGCATGCTTTGTTCAGTAGGAAGCTTGAACACTGTCTTATCTTTAAATATTCATGTAAATGTCTCTATTCTGATGCTTTTCTTCCTTACTCTTGCCCATAAAATGCAGTTAGAGTGTTGACATACCTTGGAGTTTGCCTCTGTATTTATAGTAAGTTGAGTTGGCAAATGAAACTCATTTTCATTAAGCCTCTGAAACCTTCCCTTTTTACTATTTTACAGTGCTGGCAAGTTGTAAATGTTTTATGGCAGAATTAAGAGTTTCTAAACACATTTTACCCTTTGTATCTCATTATTTCATCTCTTAATAACTTTCAATCATTTTAGCACCTGTTTAAATTAAAATCCCTCAGGAAAACAGGAAGGGCAGGCAGCAATTAATATGCTTTAAAAATTTGCTGAAAATTACTTAGTAATATGAAGCATAACGAACTAGTATTTTATGAATGCAACAAGAAAGTGTCTCATCTTAGTACTAAAATTCATCCACACTTCTGCTTTGCAAATGACTAAGTGAAGTGCTGTGAGGCCTCTTTTCTTTGGTGGGGAGGTGGAGCATTAATGTTTCATGAGTCTTGGGGAGATTAAGGTGGTTCACAGATTCTCTGTGCATGTGTGTCTGTGTGCTTGTATCCCTAGAGATCCTGGGGGCCCTGCTATCCATCCTGTGCATCTGGGTGCTGACAGGCATGCTGGTGTACCTGGCGTGTGAACGCCTGCTGTACCCTGATTACCAGATCCAGGCGACTCTGATGATCATCATTTCGAGCTGTGCAGCGGCAGCCAACATTATGTAAGTGGTCCCGCACGCTGCCCATGAAGCTTGTCAGGACAGAGATTTGTGCTGGTTTTGTTGTTGTTACTGCTTGTTTCTAATTCCTCCACTTGTGAGGATGGTCGAGACCTGACAGAGTGTTCAAACGGCTCTACGACCGAAGATCAGGCTGCTTGTGCTAGTTAATGTGCATTTTAATATCCACTTCTAATAGCTATCATCTTGAGTGCTTCCTATGTGCCAGAGACTGCTAAGATCTTTTGATCTACATTATCAAGCTCAATGTGCACAACACAAATACTTTATAGATTAGGAAACTGAAGCTCAGTAAGGTTAAATAAATTGCCAATGAGGTAGTGCAGAGGAGGATTTGAAAATAGATCCACCAAACCCAGAATTGAGCTTCTAGCCATTCTACTCTCTCACACAAATGAAACAGTTCCACGTGGGATGTGACTTACCCTTCTCCTGTTTTTGTTACATGAACACATTATGGGTTCCCAGAGACCTGGGTTGGAAAGGATCATAAATTTTGTTTACTTCAGCCCCTTTCTACTTTTGAATTCCCTTTTGCAATATCCCCATAAAATGGTTATTAGTTTCATATATATTTTAACAGAATAACAGGGAATTTATTTCTCTCAAGAGCAACCTATCTTATCTTTGTATCATTATGACTGCATGAACATTCTTCCTTAAACTGTGTTAGCTATATTCTTTCTTTAGTTTCCATCTATTGGCCCATTCTCTTATCCAGGCAGTCTTAAATCATTCTCATAGGACGTCTGATCATTGCCATATTGATCTGGTCTTCTTAGATGAACTGTTTGATTACTCATGACAATGGGGAGTTGAGGCCAGGACTTTGACCCTTTTTGGTTGATTTGCTCTTTCCTATTTGATAGTCTGATTTGGGGTAACCTTACTTAAAACTCTGTTATCTATCTACCTACCTACCTACCATCTATGGTAGACACAATAACGACCCTTCAGGGGTTTCCACATTCTAACCCTTGGAACTCCTGAATATGTAATTTACATGGGAAGAGAAACCTTGCAAATGTTGTTAAGGATGGATCTTGAGTCGGGCAGATTATCCTGGATTATCCAAACAGGTCCAACACAACCACAAAAGTCCTTAAAAGAGGGAAGCATAAGGTCAGAGGGCAGAGAAGATGATGCATTGCTGACTTTGAAGATGGAGGAAAGGGCCTGGAGTCAGTGAACAGAAGTGACCTCTAGAAGCTGGAAAAGGTAAGAAAATGAATTTCCCCCTGGAACCTCCAGAAGGAATGCGGTCCTGCCCACTTTCTAACCTCCAGAACGATAAGACAATACATTTATGTTGTTCTAAGCCACAAAGGCTTTGTGGTAACTTGTTATGGCAGCAACAGGAAACCCAGATACCATGTATGTATCCCCTGTCTTGCGATGAAACATGATACATGCAATCAGGTAGGTTCATGCATAAAAGTAGACAGAGAGCAGAGTGGCATTGTAAGCATTTTGTTTTTTTAAGAGAGGGTACAAAGGAGTCCTTGGAATTGGAGGAACCTGAGCATGGATACTTTGAATAAGTTCCTCTAGGTACTCTCATATCCTGACCTTGCACCTGCTTTTAGTTCCTTACTTCTTAGTTTGGAACCCATTGCTCAAAATCTTTAAGATGAACAATCAGAAGAGTGGTATTTGATCTTCTGTCACTGATGAGATCCCTAATTCCACCCAGTTAACTTGGAAATGCATTTCACATTGGCAGTGGGAGAAAAAGTATGGAGAGATCAATACAAGTCTATCACTCCTAGGAGACAGATAAGCCAGGCCACATGTCCTGCTGACTGTCATCATCTTTGCCTAAGAAGAACAATATGTCCCCAGGACAGCGGTAACAATAAAAATATTAATAATTGCCCAGGAGTCATTGTCATATAGGCTGTGTCCATGCTGCCTGAAGATGAAGATGCACCCAGTTAACTACCACATAAATCTGGCACCTTGATGACTGAGGCTGACTTTCTGAATAGATACCATCCACATTTTCTTTTTACTGCAACTGCTTTCAAACTCTGAGCCTAATATTGCAGGTGAGTTTCATACTTACAAAGACCAGGGAATTGAAAAGCATTGACTTCCCTGCACAAGGAGGTAATTTTTATGGATAAACACACTGAGTGACTAAAATGTTTACTTAGAGAACTGGGATTATAGATTTCAAGTGCTACATGCTTCACTGTCTGACTATAGAGATATCTGAACCATAATTTGGGAATAAATCTATTCCTTGGGAGCCTAAAATCAGGGCAGAAAGTTCTAACAGAAGTTGCTAAGGGATTCTAGGATGAAGGTTATTGATAGAGCCTTAAGGCTAAGCTTTCTCTGCCTGAAACATTTCCTCCTCTCCTAGCCCATTTAACTCTAGTATAACCTTTCAAACCCAACTCAATTGCTTTGTCTGTCTAACTAAATCAGACTCCCTTGCTGTACTATCTGTAGCACCAGTTCTTAATAGGCTCAGGATAATTAGAATTTTCCATTTATGTGTGTCTTTTTAGAATCTCCACCATCTCCATCATCCTTAAAGTTATAATGGGGAGGGGCCATGTCTGTTTTTACCGTTACGCTCCAAGTATTAAACAGTGCCTGGCATATAAAATCCCTAAATAAGTTTTTTTTTAATATAAAATGAGTAAAAGAATGAATGACGATGGGATGAGCATACATAGCAGGCCTAGAAACTGCCAGGCATACACGGCTGTCTGAAGAACTTTAAATGGTAGCTTCTAATAGAAGGTGAATTTCTGCTCAAACATTAACAATATAAAACCTGTAGATTATGTAAATGATCAAATCTTGATGAATAGAAGTCACTCTGCTTTGTGACGATGGCCTGAGATTTAATAGACACTTTACCTGCAAACAGACTGGGGTATGTGGCACTGAAAAATAATTTTTTTACACCTTTGTTCCAAAATGCTCAGAAAGTGTTTCTAGGCAAAACATAAGAGATATTACTCCTAAAGTAGATAAACAGAATTGGGTACATAATTTATAGGGCCCACTACTGATCTCTTGGAATTGGATTAGAGATGTTAAATTTTGCAATATGTTATACACATATAAAACATTTATATACATGAATATATTGCAGGTTTGATAAATAGCTATGTATTTACACAAGCACATTACTTTCATCATTGGCCATTAGGGAGTTATTCACATTTCAAGTTCTAGTGGAAATGAATAAAATTGAGTAAAATAAAAGTTTAAAAAATTCAACCTTGATGAAATTCACTGCTTATTTTGTTGTATTGCTTTTTGCTGCTTTTTGCATTTGAAACCAGCACGTTTAATTAAGCTCCCACCAAAGCTCAGCTTTAAGTCTGGCTCGGTAGACACTTGATAAATGATATTTCCCTTCCTCCTTGTCAAATACTTGGCGTTTACCTAATAGATGTTACTCTCTAGTTTTAAAATGAAACACAGGAGCATTAAACTGGGCTTCCCTGGTAGTTCAGCTGGTAAATAATCTGCCTGCCATGCAGTAGACCCCGGTTTGATTCCTGGGTCAGAAGATCCCTGGAGAAGGGATAGGCTACCCACTCCAGTATTCCTGGGCTTCCCTGGTGGCTCAGAGGGTAAAGAATCTGCCTGCTATGCACGAGACCTGGGTTCGATCCTTGGGTTGGAAAGATCTCCAGGAGGACATGGCAACCCACTCCAGTATTCTTGTCTGGAAAATCCCCATGGACAGAGGAGCCTGGCGGGCTACAGTCCATGGGGTCACGAAGAGTCGGACATGACTGAGCGACTAAGCGCAGCACAGCATTAATTAGAAAGAGAAGATGATATGAATCTTCAATGTCTGTCCTTGTGTGAAAATTTTAAAATTCTGTGATACCCCTGTGTTCAAAATTACTCCAAAATAGTCCATTATAAAGCAGCAATGTTTCAATCCATTGCCATTTTGGATAACACAGGCTGTCGTCAACATGATACTGCAAAGATTTTTAAGGGTTAATCTCACGTGTGCCAAGGACATTGTTTTTTCTTTCAGATTAAGTGTGATTTTACACCAGAAACACCCTGCCCACAGTCACAAAGAAGTGCAAGCCAATGCCAGTGTCAGAGCTGCTTTTGCACACGCCCTTGGAGATCTATTTCAGAGCATCAGTGTGTTAACCAGGGCGCTTATTATTTACTTTAAGGTGAGTATGTCGGAGTCAACTCCCTGTTCCAGTGACTTCATAGATTAGATGGTACGTGATCTGGCCCTCCATTATTACTTTAAATGGGGGTGGACTGCCGATTTGCCTACACGAATTACTTTACAAGGTGCAAACAAACAAACATTCAAAGCTGATTTTCCTAATTCATAAGAGCAATGTCTTTAACTATACCGCTGCCAGTCTTTTAAGAAAGCAGTTCTTTTGTCCTGGGGTTAAGGTGGACAGCAACAGAACCATGAAAAACTTAGGATTCTTGGGTTATAAGCAACAGAAAAGGTCTCTGGTTCACTTAAGCAAAACATAGATTCATTGATTGAAATTTATTAGAGGTACTCCTCTAAGAAAGCAAGGTAGAAATAAGGGAAACTTTTGGTATTCAGATTTCAGAAACTATCCAATTTCTGTCCCAGTCATCATGCTGAAATGAATGTACATGTGTGCGTGCATGCTCAGTCACTCAGTGGTGCCCAACTCTTTGCAACTCTATGAACCTTAGCCCACCAGGCTCCTCAGTCCAAAGGATTTTCCAGGCAAGAATACTAGAGTGGGTTGCCATTTCCTCCTCCAGTGGATCTTTCCAACCCAGGGATCAAATCCATGTCTCCTGCATTTGCAGGTGAATTCCTTATTACTGAGCCACTTGGGAAGCCTGAAATGAATGTGATTCAGCTAATGTTTTTCCTCTTCTTGTCACTCTGCTGAAAATTCATGTTTCTGGGAAATGGAACCCAATTGATGTAGATTGGGTCTTGTATCTTTTGCTTGGCTGGGGAGGGTAGAGCCATTGACTGACTCTTCCACAATGGGAGGGAGAGAACTTCTTTTCCAAAAGAACTATGTTAATGGAAACCTGGAGTAGATCAGGGTGAGCCTCTGACCCTAAACAAATATTCACTATAGCTCCCTGTTTGGTAATTAGTTCAGTCAGTTCAGTCACTCAGTCGTGTCTGACTCTTTGCGACCCCATGAATCGCAGCACGCCAGGCCTCCCTGTCCATCACCAACTCCTGGAGTTCACTCAGACTCACGTCCATCGAGTCAGTGATGCCATCCAGCCATCTCATCCTCTGTTGTCTCCTTCTCCTCCTGCCCACAATCCCTCCCAGCATCAGAGTCTTTTCCAATGAGTCAACTCTTCTCATGAGGTGGCCAAAGTATTGGAGTTTCAGCTTTAGCATCATTCCTTCCAAAGAAATCCCAGGGCTGATCTCCTTCAGAATGGACTGGTTGGATCTCCTTGCAGTCCTAGGGACTCTCAAGAGTCTTCTCCAACACCACAGTTTAAAAGCATCAGTTCTTCGGTGCTCAGCTTTCTTCACAGTCCAACTCTCACATCCATACGTGACCACAGGAAAAACCATAGCCTTGACTAGACAGACCTTAGTCGGCAAAGTAATGTCTCTGCTTTTGAATATGCTATCTAGGTTGGTCATAACTTTTCTTCCAAGGAGTAAGCATCTTTTAATTTTATGGCTGCGATCACCATCTGCAGTGATTTTGGAGCCCCCCAAAATAAAGTCTGACACTGTTTCCACATCTATCTCCCATGAAGTGAAGTGTTTGGTAATACCAAGAACTAAAAGAGGTGGGTGAGGGCAGAGGTACAGGCAGGCGGGTAGTGGAGGAGAGGGGCATTTATCTCTGTCCATTTGCATCATGACTGCCCATTTAGCAGGGACTCTATTGTTTTACTAAAAAACTAAAACATGTAAACAAAAATTACAAAGACATGTCTGAATTCAACTGAGTAAATCCTCACTGAAAGCTTTAAGTTTAAAGCAAAATTGTTCAAGTTGTACAGGTGAGGAGAGTTTGAGAGTACTCTTATCAAGGTCACCCTGGCCGAGTTTCTTGGAAGTAATGAGGCACAAAGTTTTCTGTGGCACAGAACTTCATCAAGGGCAGAATAGCAAATGTTTCACCCTGAGGCCAAGGGCTCCAGTGGTGAGAGAGCATGAGAACGAGGCCTCAGTGTATACTTTTTGGACTGTATCAAAGATGCCCACCTTGAGTCTATAACATACTTAAGAGAGAAAGACATAAACTGACCCCATCTGCCAAGACCAAGCTCTGGCTGTACGTTGGTCACATGCAACCTCTGAGCAGATGATTCCCTTTCTTATCATAATTAAGGCTGAAAAGTCATTGAATACTGTGCCCATATGTGCATATTTTCATCCATCCTCTCTACTTCCATTAATTTGAGAGACATTAAATAAGGCCTTTTGAGGGAGCACTCAAGGATATCTCTCCTCTTACTGTTTTTTTTATCCTCATTTAAAAAAAAATTAGCAGCACTGGCTTTTCCTGAGCTGAAAGAATAGCACTGAAACATGTATCTAACCATATGTAAAACAGAGTGCAAGTTCAATGCATGAAGCACACTCAAAGTCAGTGCACTGGGAAAACCCAGAGGGATGGGGTGGGGAGGGAGGTGGGAGGAAGGTTCAGGATGGGGGACACATATACACCTGAGGCTGATTCATGTTGATGTGTGGCAAAAACCACTCGAATAAAAAAATTTGGCAGCACTGGCTTTTCATTGCAGTGAGCAGGCTTTCTGTAGTTGCACTGCGTGGTCTTAGTTGCTCCATAGCATGTGGGATCTTAGTTACCTGACCAGGGATCAAACCTTAGTCCCCAACACTGGAAGGTAGCCACTGGGAAAATCCCTCTTCTTACTTCTTAAATTGTAGGGAGAACATGTCTTACGGTCTCCCTTTCTTTAGTCATTGAGAATTGAAAGCTTAGAAGGATTATGTCTTTAGGGAGTCTTGTCTCTGATTTGGATGGTAAGTGTCAGGAGGGTGAACGGGTGACAGGAAAGGAAGGGAGTGTGGGGGTTTCCTTATTTTTTCAATCAGACTTTCTGCAGGGGAGGCCTGGATTCAAAGAACTGAAATTCCTTTTTTTCTAGCCAGAGTATAAGGTAGCAGACCCGATCTGCACATTCGTCTTTTCTGGCCTGGTTTTGGCCAGCACCGTCACTATCTTAAAGGACTTCTCCATCTTATTCAGGGAAGGTAGGAGTGATTTTCATATTATTTCCAGCATGTGTGTTTTCTCTTCCCTATAACCACAAAAGGAAATGACTTCAAGGCATGCTCACTGTGAGCCTGCATTATAAGGAAAATGTAAGCTTATAAGGAATTTTTATGAATCTAAGTACTATGAGTTTTATTCATATGGGAATAAATAAAAAAGAATTGGCTATTTCTTCTCTAGCAATTATCATATCATATGGCATAGTATAAAAGCAATACGTACAAATACTAGAGATAAACAGTGAGGGAGAAACAGCAAAATTATACGTTTATTCCTAAATACATGAAAATTACCTAAGAAAGATTGTGCAACTCTGTCTCTTGGGCAGCATTATAACTACTATGATACTGAAAAGGTAAAATGCTTGTTAGACTAGGCCAGCAGTTCTCAGACATTAGTGGCATCAGAACCACTTGGAGGGTCTGTTAAAACAGACTGTGAGGCCCACCAGACAGCTCCTGAGACAGTAGACCTCGATGGGATGGGGCCTGAGAAATCTGAATTTTAACAAGATATTGATGCTACTGCCACAGTGAAACAGGAAATGGACTCAAAGTTCTTGTGTGACAAGTGAATGCCCTCGCTTGGCAGGGAACAGTGTATTTGTTTAGGTCCCAGATGATTCCACCTCCTGTCCTGGGGGCTGAGTGCCGAGCTGCAGCTGTTGCTGCTTTTACAGAAGCTATTGAAAAGAGACAAATGCATATACAATTTAGGATGACTATATTTGGTGTTCTCTCTCAGTACAGCTCTTCTCTCATGATTATCTTTTTTTTAATGTAAGGAAAAGTGTAGCTAATTATTGAAATTCCTATCAGATAGGCAGGTAACTCCTACATGAAATATACTTATTTTTGAATTAGGTTTTCAAATTAGGTTAGCATAAAATAATATTTGTACTTGATAAAATTTAAATATATGTGTGTGTGTGTGTGTGTGTGTGTGTGTGCTATGTGCTTAGTTGCTCAGTCATGTCTGACTCTGCAACCCCACAGACTGTAGCCTGCCAGGCTCCTCTGTTTGTGGAATTCAGGCAAGAATACTGAAGAGGGTTTCCATGCCCTCCTCCAGAGGATCTTCCCAACCCAGGAATCAAACCCAGGTCTCTCCCATGGCAGGCCGATTCTTTACTGTCTAAGCCACCAGGGAAGCCCAAGAATACTGGAGTGGGTAGCCTATTTGTTTTCTTTTTTTTTTTTTTAACATTAGAAAAATTTTCAAAATTTATTAGTACATAGCATCATATTAAATTTTAAGTGTAGCATACATATAACAAAATTAAACAAACAGAAGATACATGTAATATCTGAGATATTAAGATAAATATTGAGAAAAATAAGTTATGTGTAGCTATCCAGATAAGCCTATTTGTTTTCCAGGGGATCTTCCTAACCCAGGAGTTGAATCAGGATCTCCTGCATTGTAGGTGGATTCTTAGGAAAACCCATATATATGTATATATATGTATATATATATATATATATATATGATTTCCCTTGTACACATACATACACATATATGTGTGTGTATGCTTTTCCATATAAAGGCATACATACACATATATGTGTAAATGGAAAGGCATAAAATGATAAGACTTCTCCCCATTTTTTCACCTGTAAATTCTCAATCTTATTCTTCAACCCTAACATCTACTAATAAGGTAAAAGGTGACATGCTGCTGCTGCTGCTGCTAAATCTCTTCAGTCGTGTCCGACTGTGTGCAACCCCAGAGACGGCAGCCCACCAGGCTCCCCTGTCCCTGGGATTCTCCAGGCAAGAACACTGGAGTGGGTTGCCATTTCCTTCTCCAATGCATGAAAGTGAAAAGTGAAACTGAAGTCGCTCAGTCGTGTCCAACTCCTAGTGACACCATGGACTGCAGCCCACCAGGCCCCTCCATCCATGGGATTTTCCAGGCAAGAGTACTGGCGTGGGTTGCCATTGCCTTATATCTTTCCAAAAACATCTATGCATTTACACATATATGTATATGTAATAAAACACACACACACACACATACACATGTGTATGCTGTTGCTAAGTTGTGTCTGACTCTTTTGCAACCCCATCCCAAGCAGGAGTACAGGAGTGGGTTACCATTCCCGTCTCCAGGGGATCTCTCCAACCTAGGGATTGGACCTATGTCTCCTGCTTGACAGACAGATTATTTACCACCAAGCCACCAGGGAAACCCTAAATATGTGTATACATATGTGTGTCTATATACATGAGTGTGTGTGTGTGTGTATATATATAGTGTGTGTGTATATATATAGTGTATGTGTATATGTCTTTTTTTTCATCAAACAAGATTATACACGTATTTTGTTCTGCACCTAGTTTTTTTCAACTAGGAATCTTTCCATATCAGTAAATACATAGATAACCTCTTTCTTTTTCATGGGTACAAAGTATTCTATTGTTAGCATCCACTTGCTTATTGATGGACATTACAAATAATGCTTCAATTATATTCTTAGCACTTATATCTGTGGAATAATTCCTAGACATGTATTGCTGTTTCAGAAGTTATGGACCTTTTAAAATTTGATAGATACTGTCATTTCTACCAAAGAGACCATATCAGTTTTTTTTCCCACCAACAGTGTAGGAGACTGCTCATTTCTTCCCAACGTCACCATCACTGGATATTATCAAACTGTTGATTCTCCTGTAATCTGATAGGTGATTATATTATATCTTATTGATTGTATATGTGACTCTTTAATTATGAAACCTAGTGAGTGATTTTTCATATACCTATTAGCCTGGGTAATTATTTTTTTGAACACTAATTTGGGTATTTTTCTGGATGCATTAATATTTTTGCAGGCTCTCCATCAGAAAGAAAAAGGTTTCTAGGATGTGATGAACACTGAGGTCCACGGGAACATGTCCTCTTGCTCAGTATTATTTCATAGAGGAAAATAAATAGGAGTAGACTTGCCTTCTCCATAAAAGTAAAGTGATAAAAGGGGGCAAGAGAAAAAGAGGTAGTGGGATCTTGACTTCATCTCAAGAGTCCCAGATGAATGACAGCATAAGGTCAGGGATGACACATTAGACATAACTGTCACCTTTGGGTTACAATACCTGGGGTCTACTGTTTACAGAACACTTCACACCCAGAGGAGGGATCTTAGAGTCTGGCATCCCACTTACCCATGTAACCTTACAAATTCTTCTTAAACCTTCTGACTCAAAATTTCTTCTCCAGTCAAACAATTCTAGCACTGATTAGATCTTAAGTTTTATAACTATTAAATAAGATCATTACTAGAAAGTGCTTAGCACAAACCTTGACCTATAGTAGGTTTTCAATAAAGGTGTTAATATTATTAATTATTTTATTATTGTGTAACATTTTCACGCATGACTACATGCACTTTCTATGGCTAATCTGAGACAAGAATTTCTTTGTTTCTAATACCCCAAGTTTGTGGAGCTCATAGAGTAAAAAATCATGTTGACCAGCTGTTTGTTCTACGAAAAGATATTAAATGGGATAAAACTAAACTCAAACTGTACTGAATTTTAAGTTAGCTCCAAGGAGGGAATCCCTATGAGCAAGGTTCTTAAATCCTGAAAAAGGAGGGTTAAGGATTCCCTATTCCCTTTAAGAAAGTGGTTCTAATCTGGCAGCTCATTACAATCATCTGGGAAGCTTTTGAAAAATACTTATGCCCAGGCCCTAGACCCAGATATCTTGATAGATCTCTTGATAGATCTTGACAGATTTAATAGAAGCTAGGTTTTTTTTTTTTTTTTCTTTTAACATGTAGGCAAGCTTGAGAACCACTTCAAAGTAGGGCTTCCCAGTAGCTTGTAAATACTAGTGCAATGGTTCCCTACTTTGGCTCTGTTAGAATCAACAAATGAGTTAACAAAATACTGAAGCTGGTCTTTTCCCCAGAAAATCTGATTTAATTGGTCTTGGGTCTAACTTGGTCATTGGGATTTCTTAAGTCTCTAGTGACACTAATGTGCATGCAAGGTCAAGAGCCTCTCTGAAAGCATATGGATTTCAGAGCCTCATCCAGAGATGTTTTCTTTAGGAGAATTTTAATAGAGCCAAGGCATATTTATTTACAACCAACACACGAGGTGTTTGTGTTGTTTGTATATAATTGAAGTGGAAGCTAAAAAGTGTTCATCCTCAGAAAACTTTTCTACAGAATCCTCTTTGGGTCATCTTTAGTTGACAGAGATTTACCTATCACATCAAATGGCTTTACCACTGTGGTGCTAATTGAGTTGATTTTTTAAAAATTCGTATGTCAACCTGATACCTTTTATGATTTTAACCAACCATTGACTTGGTTTTTCTCTCTGTAGCCAGTCAAAGCAAATGTCCTTATATTTTCAAATCCTATCATCTATGTGACAATCCTTGCAAGGTTTGAAAACGGTGATTCTACTTTCCTTCACCTTCCCATATCCAGGTAGAGACACTCCAGTTCCTTCAGCCCCAAAACATAGCTGACTGGCTGCCAAACTCCCCACCTTCATGCATGTCCCACACTATTCCTCTAGAAACAACGACGACAGTCAAACTACTACATTCTGCGCCTTGAATAGTAAACCCTTACTATCGTACTTAAAATGATAGAAATTCTACAGACAGAATAATGAGATGGTATTATAACATTAGGATCTCCTCTTATCATAGTTCGCTAAGGGGCTGGTTAGATGACTAACAATTGTATAGCATTAGAGTTTACCAAGGACAGATGTTTTCTGAGATGTTTTCAGAGTCCCCAAAGGACACTGTTAACTACATATTGCTTTTATTATGCCTATTTTACTACCAATATTCTGAGGATTAGAGAAGTTCCAAGTGCTGGGTAAAATTCACAATAGTTGTAGTCAGAATGCCAACCCAAGATTATTCAATACCAAATCCCATGGGATTTCACTTTGCTTTCCAGATAATTACAAACGTAATTGGGGGAAATAATGCACTCTGGAAGTGAAGGGTGATGACTGTCTTGATGGCTGCAGAGTAAAATCTGCAAATGCTCTTTGTGAACCTGTAGCTGATGGCAAAACCTTTGAAACAGGTGAATCTGCTTTTGTAAACATTTGAAAAGAGAAACCACAGATGGAGAGGGCAAGGTAGTATTTTAGTAAGAACTTTACAGCCCCAATTAGTCTTTGCACTGAGCCGTACTTCACGAGATACCCTACTAACCCTGGCCTCCTGTTCTCTCCTCTTGGCAGGTGTGCCAAAGCACCTGAGCTATAATGGTGTGAAAGAGCTCATCTTAGCAGTGGATGGGGTGCTGTCTGTGCACAGTTTGCACGTCTGGTCGCTAACAATGAACCAAGTGATTCTCTCTGTTCACGTTGCTGCAGGTCAGTGAGTTTGTAAACATCCTGGACAAAAATTCAGTCATATCCTATAACGTCAGTCATTTCCCTCCTTTTGGTAGAGCCGTCCTGAGTGTCTGTTGCATGCCAAAACAATTGCAATGTGTTTTGTGTGACCAAGGACCTTTGAAACCCCCTTCCCCGTGCCAATGTCGTCATGGCAACAGTGCTACTTAGGACCACCCTGGAGGTGGAAGGTAGCGGTTTAGAGAGTAGAACAAAAGGATAAAACACCACCCAAGCTTCAAGGCCTTAAATTCTTTTTGACTCGATGTCCTATTGGTTAAAGGAGTGGAATGAATTTAACAAGAAACCTTCACTGATTATCTTTGGTGTGTGAGATGTTTTACCCTAGCATCAAAGAGAGAAAGGTGAAGGAGACACAGGTCTCATCCTTAAGATTCCAAAAAGGTAAAAGATATACTAGTCAGAATTAATGGTTGCTTCTTTACTGGATGGTTAGCAATTCTGTAACCATGTGAGATAACTCTCGGGATGTGAGGCTTACCCTAAAAAACTACTTTGTCAAGTAGAAGGTGATTTTGCTCATGATACATCCTAGGGCTGAGAAAATGGGCAATGGCTCGGGAGACAGCTCAGACCAAGAATGATATATTAGGCTGCTGAGAAATAACTCATGAAGTTACTCAGACGCAGGATACAGGAAGAGTCATTGGAGGACTGTGCTTTCTCAGACATCCTCATCTCAGCTGAGAGGCTTGGATCTGGCTGCAGGGAATTTACAGCCTCCCCTACACCAATATTTCACTGCAAATGGAAGGATCTAGTAAACACTCAGGTTACTATGGAGGGAACTTCACAGCCTCCTGATACCTTTTGGGAAAAGAGAAAAAGACGGCAGAGAGGGCTGCTGCTCTAAATGTTTGCTGGCTCTTGTCACCATCCTTGAGATAAATTGTGATTATATATAAGGGTGAAAACTCAGAGAACCCAGGGAGCCAGTGAGCAGGGCTGTATAAGAAATAGTAGTTCTGACTTGACTTTTTCATGGCTTATCTCCTCTGTCACACTCAGCCCCTAGGGACGCCAGACCCCAGAGAGAACTAACTGTGGGCAGCAAGTTCGCATAGTGACAGGGTGCTTTGCAGCCATGTCTGTGTAAGTGTAGCTGATTGTCAGAGCCATCACGGCTCCTTTCGACTGCACTGCCTGTGCCCTACCCCAGCAGCAGAGACAAAGCACTTGAAGCCGGAGATGAGCCGTCGCCCCGTGTGTGCAATCAGTGCCAATCTCTCTCAGTTCTTTATCAACAGCAGCCAGCCGGGAGAGCCAGGTGGTTCGGAGAGAAATCGCTAACATCCTCAGCAGTCACTTTCCTGTGTACTCACTCACCATTCAGATGGAGCTGCCAGCCGACCAGGATCCCGCCTGCCTTTTATGCGAAGACCCTCAGGACTAGCCAGTTGCTCTGCCAGCTTCCTAGGTTTGACAGGCCACTGCGTGCTGCTCCACAGTTTCTAAGAAACCAACAGAAGAAGTCTGAGAAACTCATGATACAGTACGATGCACACTGTAGCTCCATCCCTCATAAATGAAACCATGCTTAGATTTATCAGTCAATTGGATTCTCCACCCATCGGGAGCTGTGTTCATTCTAGAAATGTATGTATAGATTATTCCTGACTGGGGCTGAAATAACAGCTGTTTGTAACCACAGGTAATAGAAAGTTCACCTCCCTTCAGTAACGCATCCCGAGGCTGAGCGGGCAAAGCTGAACTCAGGAAGGAGTCTTACCAGGAATCAGTGGCAAGGAAAGAGTCACAAAAATTTTTCCAAAACATGAAAAGCAAAAGTAAGGAGAGCTGAGTCAAGGGTAAAAGTGAATTTTGAGGCCCAGTATTCTTGCTAAAGAATCCTGTGGACAGAAGAGCTTAGCAGGCTACAGTCCATGGGATTGCAAGAGCCGAACATGACCAAGCACACAAGTATGTCTGCATGGCTCTTTCAATATGTCCCCTTATTTCATTCTAATGACTTTTAAAAAGTTGAAATTAGTATGATCATTGTATAGATAAAGCCATAAAGATTAAGTGAATCAATCAATGTCATTTATTCTTTCATTTAAAAATCTTTTTCAACACAGGCTATGGGCAGAGCATTGGTAAACCAAGCTGACATGCCCTTTGCCCTCACAGAACTCTTTCCCTTTGGGAAGAGACAGGCGTTATACTAATAAACACCACCAAGAATATACTACAAATAGCAGCAAGTGATATGAAAGAAGAGGGGCTGACTGAGATTGGGGAGGTCAATGGAGGGCATCTCTGAAGAAATGGCATCTAAGTCGAGACTTGAATGAAGAGGTAGGTGATAGCCAAATGCACTGTAGAAGGAAGCACATTCCAGAAGAAGCAAGAGAAAGAGGGGACACCCTGAAGAAAGAAGTGGGTGCATTTGAGGAATTGGGGAAGGTCCTTGTGGCTAGAATGTACTAAGAATGAGTTAAAGAATATGAAGGACCAGAAGGTGGAGAGGGAATTTCCTGGTGGTCCAGTGGTTAAGACTTTGTGCTCCCAATGTAGGGGGCAAAGGTTCAATCCCTGGCCAGGGAACTAAGACACCACATGCCACATGGCATGGCTAAAAGAGTTAAAAAAAAGGCAGGACAAACAAGCAAGTCCAAGTAAGAAAGTAGCTGAAACCAGATCTATTTTGACCAAAATCCCATCTATGCTTTCTCTTTGAACACTTTTGCTTTATTTTGGGTGGGGGGGAGGGGCTGTTTCTTTTTGATCAAGCAATCCACGTTGACAATCAGCCATTATTTCAGAAGTGCCTGCAAAAGAGGAGCTTATGTTCCTCAGAGGAATGAGATGAACAAACTGCTGTGTTTAAAAGTAAAGGAGATTCCTTAAAAAATTGCAAATAGAACTACCTTATGACCCAGCAATCCCACTGCTGGGCATACACACCGAGGAAACCAGAATTGAAAGAGACACATGTACCCCAATGTTCATCGCAGCACTGTTTATAATAGCCAGGACATGGAAACAACCTAGATGTCCATCAGCAGATGAATGGATAAGAAAGCTGTGGTACATATACACAATGGAGTATTACTCAGCCATTAAAAAGAATACATTTGAATCAGTTCTGATGAGATGGATGAAACTGGAGCCGATTATACAGAATGAAGTAAGCCAGAAAGAAAAACACCAATACAGTATACTAACACATATATGTGGAATTTAGAAAGATGGCAATGATGACCCTGTACGCAAGACAGCAAAAAAGACACAGATGTGTATAACGGACTTTTGGACTCAGAGGGAGAGGGAGAGGGTGGGATGGTTTGGGAGAATGGCATTCTAACATGTATACTATCATGTAAGAATCAAATCGCCAGTCTATGTCTGACTCAGGGTGCAGCATGCTTGGGGCTGGTGCATAGGGATGACCCAGAGAGATGTTATGGGGAGGGAGGTGGGAGGGGGGTTCATGTTTGGGAATGCATGTAAGAATTAAAGATTTTAAAATTAAAAAAAAAAAAAGTAAAGGCCTGACAGGTGCTTCTGTAATACATCCTGTCTTAGGTGGCACATGTACTGTGTCCACACAGGAGTCTGCTAAAGAAGAGGAAACCTAAAGTACTGGAAGTGGTTGTAGGCCAGACTCAACCCTGGAGACCCTGAGTCATGCCAGTGACGTGGGACATGAAAGGGACAGAGGAGTGAGGCAGTGGAAACGGGGGGCTCTGTGGCAAGGAATGAGCGTTAGAAGGAATGAGAAATCCGGTCGGTCTCTTCCGCGGCCTTCCAGATCTGTGACCTTCCACTCCCATTCCATTTCTCTGAGCTTCAGATTCCTCATCTGAAAATGGGAATTATATTTTCATCAGTGGGTTTCTGTTAGAACTATGTAGGGTAAAATGTAAAGAACAAGGTTCTTCGTGTGGTAAAAATTGAGTGCTCCATAGATATTCTTCTCAATCCAGGGTTTCTCAACCATCATGGAATCATTATTTGGGGTTGGATCATTCTTTGTTGTGATTGGACTGTTACAACACAATGGCAGAAAGTTATTCTTGTGCATCATAGGAGGTTGAGCAGCAGCCCTGGGCTCTACCCACTAATTACTGCAAGCACTCTCCAACACACACACACACACACACACACACACACACACACACAGAGACTAAAGGGGAAAATGGCAGTTGATTGGGGCATGGAGGTCTTGGCACTCAGGATGACTCAGAAGTGGCACTTTTAGGCACTGCTAAAACTCAATGGACGTGAGTCTGAGTGAACTCCAGGAATTGGTGATAAACAGGGAGGCCTGGCGTGCTCATGGGGTCGCAAAGAGTCGGACACGACTGAGTGACTGAACTCAAATGAACTGAAAAGTGCCTTTTGACCAGAAGTCAGTGGGATAAGAGGAAGTAATCCGAGGCTGCTCCTTACATGCCAGGTCCACTTCTGTGCACGTTCCAGACTCTCCAACAAGGGGACAGGAGTATTCAATATGACTTGTCTGAGGCGAGAACATTCTTTGGGCTGTGGTTTTCTCCTAGACAGGGTTCCTGTGTCTACAGCCACGGACACACAATCGCATTTTTTCTCTCCTTGCTTTCTCGGCAGATAAACCCAGACAAAAGCGTCTCCTTGTTCCAGGCCAGTCATGCTTCTCTCCTTTATTTTTGTTTCCCTTTTCCAACCCCTCTGAGCAGAGAGCTGAGTAGGTGAGTCAGGCCAAGGCCTTCTGTGCAAATCTGGCTATCCATCTCTCCTCCCCAGCCCAGGGAGAACTGAATGTGCTGGTTTCAAGATTCAGATTCAAGCAGTAGAAAAGAAAGGGAAGTCTCACTGCAGCTTCCAGCTGGAGCAGTGTGTTCTAAAGCGGGAGGCACTTCACTGGGTTACTGGGTCCTGCTTCAGATTTTAAGGATGTGGAACTTTGATTTGTATTCTGCTATTATCCTCTGTATGTCTTTCACCTGTAGAGAGTATCATAAAGTAAAGATGTGCAGGCCTCAATGGGTCTGGTTTGGAACTTGAACTTCTGTATGTTTTAACACACCCGGAGATGATTCTAAAGAACAGACAGAGTCTAGAAGAGCCTCAGCCAAAGGAGGTCACTAAGTGGGGGATTCAGACACACACCCAGGGACCTTCAATGATATCTAAAGTTGCGACCATGTGGATAGGGTAGGAAGGGAGCACAGAGTGGTGAGGATTGTGGGCTTGGAGACTGAGACTTCACGTCATTAAGCTGACAGCCACACTGGAGTTTGAATGATATAGGAAGGCTCTCGAGGCAGATGAAGAAAAAGGTCTTCTAGACAGAGAAAGCTATGTGTAAATCATGCTTGTGTTTTCCTGCTAGTTTCTAATTTGAAAAGCAGAATATATGTGGCAAAGAAAACGATCAACTCTGTGATGTTTAAAAATGTAATTTTTGGTGCTTTATCATTATTAACATTGAAGAGAACAGGAGTTCTGCTTTTGATGATTTTTCTGACATTGTCAGCGTCTAGCAGGGTGCTGGAAACCTGGCAGGCATTAATAATTGCTGAGGCAATGACTCTGAGGCCTTGTCATTATTTTTTATTTACGTTTGTGTTTTTCTGAAATTCTGAGGGCCAAGGAAACATTAACTTTGACTGAGGAGGTCACACATGTGCCATCTCTGCAAATCAATCCACACCGCCAAAAGACCTACTTAGCATTCTGCTGAGGGCTCGCCCTGCTCCGTGGAGACGGCCAGGCATGTCCCCCACCTTGGGAAACAAGCTTAGGCAACCAGAACGAGAGGTGCTGGGGTTCCTAGTGGCTTCTGCCTCAGCTGGCTCTCGAAACAGAAAGAATGGTTCATGCCAATTCAGGCTCCCGTCTCAAGGGCTGCCGTGTGGTTTTGCTTTTCCATACTTTGTACTGGACGGAGCTCTAACGGACAGACGACCTGGCAAACACACAAGTTCTAGGGGCAGTGTCTGCTCTGCTTTTCTCTGAAATTGTGTTTTCTATGTCAGAAATACATCGAATGCCAGGTCACCCCAAGGGAGATGGACTTGTATGTCAACCAAAGGCAGCGCCTCATTGCTCCCAGCCATTTCTGCTCTTTTCCCTGAAATTCTCCTTCTTTAGTCAACTAGATTGAAAATTCTGGATGGTAGATGTGTTTGTGTTAAAGTCAAGACAACCTGAAGTGGGGTTTTTAAGGATTTGAGATGAAAGAGCAGCTATCACCAAGGGATTTCATGTGCCAGGCATCAATGCCCAAGGTCTCTCTGCCCCCCTTCCCTGGCATGGTTAGACCTCCAGGCCACTGAACTGACTGCAATAGTGCAGTAGAATTCTTTACTTTGTGGCATGGTATTTTCTCTGGCTACTGAAACATTAATGATCTTTCATATCTTTCAAAGCAACAGGCTTTATTCTGCAGAATACTAAAATCAAGCCAAGTCCACTGCCACCCTCCATCTTTATACTATGCTTCACTGTTATCCAGTATCCGGTCAAGATTTATCTAGGGCTCCGTCAAGGCCCAGAAAAGAAATGTATGTGTTCCATATATTTGGTTACAGATGGAAAATGGGAATGCTGAAGGACATGAAGGAAAGAATGCTTATCCTTTGAACAGCAATTCTGTCGATTGCCTGAGTCTGAGTCTTAGCCCTTCCCTTCATTAGCTCCGTGACAGCGATTTAAATGCTCTGGCCTTGTTTCCTGATCAGTAAAACCTCCCTATTGGGATGCATGAGAATTTCATAAATAAGGACTCAGAGGGTGGATTTGTGTATAGCGAGTAGTTAGCACTCAGTATCTTAACTGTTACTGTTGTTATGTACAAAGTGAGTCGGTATGTATGTGTCACAGAGATTCATATCGTGCCAACTTTTAAAAGGTTTTGAGTCATCAACACACCCCCACAAGAGAATGGCCAAATTATTGGTGAGAATTAAACAGCCTTTTCTCTCACAGGGAGCGATTGAGGCTTGCTGAGATAAAGGCTTATCTGAAAGAGTGTTACCTAGTAAGGGAGTCCTGGAATCATTAAAATAGTTAAGTCCCTTTCTGACATGCTCTGAAAACTTCTACTTTTATCTTTGAAGTAAAAGCTGAATGAGGCATTCCGAGTGCATTTATTAGCACTGTTGAATTGTCCAGTTCCATGAAGGCAGTCACAGGACCCCTCCCCTGACCAGATCTTGTACCCTGTTGCTATGAAACGTCACTTCCTTGGTTTTTTGGTGTTTCTTTCTCTCATGGAGTTGAGACTTGCTCTTGCTAGGTGCATTTCCTTCTGCTGGTCTCTACATTGTCATTGCCGTATTTGGATCATTTACTTACCTGTTAAATTTTTTAAAATTAATTAATTTTGATTGGAGGCTAATTATTTTACAACGTTGTGGTGGTTTTCGCCATGCATTGACATGAATCAGCCATGGGTGTACAGGTGTCTCCCCATCCTGAACCCCCTTTCCACCTCCTTCCCCACCCCATCCCTCTGGGTTGTCCCAGAGCACCAGCTTTGGATGCCCTGCTTAATGCCTTGAACTTGCACTGGTCATCTATTTTACATATTTACCTGTTAAATTTTGAAAGCCAACAAAGGCTTTTAGCACTCTAGTATCCAAAAAAAAAAAAAAAGTGCACCTGGGCATACACATTTTATAGATTCTTGGAGAATGTTGCTCTCCAGCACCATCCCCACCCAATGAAATGGGAGCCGGAGAACCCTGCAAAGAGACAGACCTCATTTTCCGTAATTAGCTTTCAAGCACCTTCAGGAAATGATTTTCTCAGCTCATCTCCCTGTATTCCCTGTTTGGGATCACAGGGCAATCTGCTTAAATGACTAATTACAGAAATCATTAAAGGCACCAAGCAAATGTTGTCTTTGAACACCCACATCCCCAGTTTTACAAGTCCTGCCTGGCCTGACAGTGATGAAACCACTTAACAGTCCAGCGCAGGCGGATGTTAAGGGGAAAAAAAAAGGTGACCATATGTGGTTCAGTTTCCTAACTTTCAGATTTCACACTTAACGCTTGTCATTCTGTTACTGGGCACCTGTTTAAATTCTATTTTAAAATGTTAATGTATGTTTAAGACAAAATGAGGAAAAAGAGAGTTTGGATTAAGTCGTCATCTTTTGATCACTAAAATCATGACAGAAAATATTTATTGTGACAACAATCAGGACTGTATTGAGAGGACATAAATGTCCACTCTCAGTCTTTTAATGGAGGGAAGAACACATTTGAGGACCGGATTGGTCTAAGAGAGATCAAAGGTGATCTAAGGATCAGAGGCACTTATGAACAATGCTGGTCATTGCTATGAATCCCTAGTAGGGGTTAGACATTGGTGGTCAGAATCTACGGTAGCCCTTGACAGTTGTTAAAAACTGAAACACACTTGAGCTTCTTCAGCCATAAAGGCCAGGAAGTGCTGAGAGATGTCAAGCTGAATTGCACCCTTTTCAGCTGTGTCAAGAAAGCCCCAGGAGACAACCTATCAACATAGTTGCCCTACATTTCCTTTCCTCAAAGGGGTGCCCATTTGCTGAAAACATAATTGTCCTATTTGCAGCCATTAAAACCACGTGATCCATGTACACCATCCGGTGGCACCATCAAATGTTATGTCCCTAGACCCGTAGAGTTTCAGAGTGTTTGGGGTTATTACAGAAGCAAGGGTGCCAGCTGTACTGAAGATATTGTGAAGCATGGTGAGTTAATCTGTACAATAAAATCAGCATCAGAAGTGATTTGGGGGTTTTGTTTGAAGTTGAATGGCATTTTTCAAATGGAATTCAGTAGGAACTTTATCAACTAACGCCCTGTTTCTTTTCCATCCCCTCCTATTTTTTGCAGTGACAAATAGGGGATTTTCTTTGGCTTGAACATGGGATTTATCAACAATAATTTCTTTTACTGTCCCACTCTCCACTCCAAATGTGTCTCTGACATGGCAGAATCCACAGCCAAAAAAATATGAGTACTCTGTGTTGACATTTCATTAGCAGAATATGTTCTATGAATAATTAATAGCCCAGAAAGATGAAGCCTCCTTTTCTGGTTTCTACTGTCTCATAGAGTTCAGCACCTTATATGAATTTGGATGAGGAAAGGACAGTTCAGATTTCCCTGGCTCAGTAAGCCCTGAATTCATAAGTAAGAAGCAGATTCTTTTTCCATTCAATCACCTTTCCTTTATAAACAGAAGACCATGGAGAAGATTTTTCAGGATCTTGAGATGAGATCAACTTTAATGTTGACTAAAGAGAAAATTCTGAGGGAGGCAATTATTTTTCTTCTTATTATCATAATTAATATTATTTTGATAGCTTTTAAACACCCTAGATTTTATCATTTATACCCCAACTATGGATGGTGTTTTATGTCAGTATAAACATTTGCACAATATATACTTCAGTACACAGATTTTAAAGAAAACTTCTAATTCCACCCTGAAACTTTTCTTTAATTTATTAACTCATGTAATCCATTTTTCAACTGATTTTACTAATATTTATTGATTGAACACACCAGGCATAGTGTAAGAGAGTATAATATTGTTTAGATACATAGTCTAGAAGACGTTTTTATATTGAAGAATAAGAAATGACTGAATAAACCTCAGAGGTCCTCAAAAACATCTTAATACTCATATGTTAGACATCAACTCTAAGAAGTAAACATATCTGCATTCTTCCTTAAAAAAATGTATTTTATAGAGGCATTGCTCAGGTGCAATCAAATCATGAAATCAGTCCCATTTCCTAATGAAATTTTACTGATGGCTCTAAAATATTTCACTTCATTTCTCTCTCCAATTACTGAGATATCAGTGCTTCTCATTGTACAATAGAAATTACTGGGCAATGACTTGAGGATTAGATAAGCTTGGAATGTTAGTGCTGGAATATATAAGAATGAAATACTTAGTAATAAATCTATCTAGGGAGCTAAAAAAAATCTGTACATTGAAAACCATAAGATACTGATGAAAGAAACTGAAGAAGATACCATTTACCACAGATAAGTGGTAATGTATCATGTGTTCATAGATTGGAAGAATACTGTTAAAATATCTATATTATTCAAAATTATCTACAGATTTATGTAATTCCTATCAAAATTCGATTTCAGCTTATCACAGAAATAGAAAAAATCCTAAAATTCATACTGAGCCACAAAAGACCTTGAAAAAATGAATCACAATCTTGAGCAAAACAAAACTGTAGGCATTACACTTCCTGATTTCAAAACACATCACAAAACAACAGGAATCAACAATATGGTATTGCCATAAAAACAAACTATAGACCAACACCACAGAATAAAGGCCCCAGAATACAGCCATGCATTTATGGCCAACTGATCTCCATTAAGGTACCAAGAACATGCAATTTGGAATGTATAGTCTCTTTTATCAATGATATTGGGAAAACTGGAGATCCATGTGCAGAAAAATGAAATTGTATCTTCATCTCACAATGTGTACAAAATCAACTCAAAATGGATTAAAGATTTAGAGGAAAGATCAAGGATTATAAAACTACTTGAAGAAAACATAGGGAAAAACGTTTGACATAGGTTTGGGCAATAACTGTTTTGGATATAACCCCGAAGGTGATTATAATGCAAATTTGTAGGACCTGGCAAAATTTGGAAGGTGTTTAAAGTAAACTGCATTGAGATCATGCATATAAAATGCTTAGCATAGTGTCTAGTTCGCTAGGTCACTAGCCCAGATAATAAGTGTAAATTCCTCTCCTATTGTGCACAAAAATAGAATAAACTGGGAAAGTGGGGACATGGGATGGAGAATGGGATACAGTAGACAGAAGGGTAAGAGGTTGAGGATAATAGAGTAAAATGATTCATAAGTTACACATATCTTGGATGGAGGACACTGAAATAATGTGATGCAAGTATAGTAACAGATGGCCATTTCCCTCCATTACTAGCAAAATCAATAGAAATTGGAGCATTTAAATACTAATGTCAGGTAGGGCAGAATTTAAGTTACCCTAAAACTGATTTTGCTTTTTAATCTACTTGTTTGTTTAATGAGATTTGAATGGTTAGTATGCGCCAGGCTCTGTGGTAGACATGAGCATCCAGGGATGATGATGGTACCCATATTCTAGTAGGTGATATGGACAATAAAGAAATAAAGACGTAAATAAGACATTTTCAGATGGTTCCAAGTGGTAAGAAGAAAATGAAAGCAGATGATATGGTACTGACTGGTGTGGGATATCTACACAGGGTGATCATGTAGGTCCTTTATGAGTAGATGACATTTGGGCTGAGCCTGGATGTTGGGAAGGAGCCAGTCATGCACAATGGTGGAGGGAGGGGGAGGCAGCATGTGTGAAGGCATGAGGCAGGAAGAACTGGGCATGTCTGGAGAAAAGAAAATAAGGCCAGGGGAAGAGGGACACACTGGGCTCAGCTGGACAGAGCCTTGTATACTGTAGGGAGAAAAGTTGGAAGTTTAGTCAAAGGGAAGACCTCCATTGAATGGAAGGAGGAATTACAGCAGAAACTTGCCGCGTGTGCTGTGCTTAGTCGCTCAGTCGTGCCCGACTCTTTCCGACCCTGTGGACTGTAGGTGGCCAGGCTCTTCTGCCAATGGGATTCTCCAAGCAAGAATATTGGAGTGGGTTGCCATGCCCTCCTCCAGGGGATCTTCCCAACCCAGGGATCAAACCCAGGTCTCCTGAATTGCAAGCAGATTCTTTACCATCTGAGCAGAAATGTGGTTTGCCACAATTCTGCAGCTTTGTTGTTTTGGCAAAATACATTTTCAACCAAATTCATCAAAGATTTACCAAGTATCACAAAATCCCTTGTAAAGAAATGCTTTGTTTTTTAAAACACAAACACACACAGACACAGATATGGCTTAAAAGTGAAAATAAAATGAAACAGGGAAAAGTAAAACCAAGTATGGGTTTATTTTATTATGTGGGTATGTGCATGCTAAGTCACTTCAGTCGTGTCTGACTATTTGTGACCCCGTGGACTGTAGCCCACCAGGCTCCTCTGTCCATGGAATTCTCCAGGCAAGAATACTGGAATGGGTTGCCATACCCTCCTCCAGGGAATCTTCCTGACCTAGGGCTCAAACCTGTGTCCCTCATGTCTTCTGCGTTGGCAAGTGTGTTTTCTTACCACTAGCACCACCAGGGAAACCTTTATTTTATTATCGTCTTATTTAAATGGTGCTCATGGCAGACAGCACAAAAGCTCCAAAGGGGAGATGCATCTCAGGAGCATGCAGGTTCACTAGTCATCTAGTCAACTTGGCTCCCACCTGCATCTAATGACCCTCCTGACACTGGTTATGGGTTGTAGTTCCTTGAGTGTGGTGTTTAGCTTACTGTGTGTGTGTGTGTGCGTGCGTGCGTGTGTGCGTGCGTGCGTGTGTGCATTTTAAGGCATGAGTTCCTTTTCTGGGTCTGTAGGAGCTGTCCCCTTTCTCCATGCAACCACCAAGGAAAAGTCATAGTACCCATACAATCCCCACCATTGACTTCAAGGCCCACATCCTATCCATACCTGATCTGGGACAACCTGGTCTTTCTCCAGAGAAGGAACTGTGAAGTTTATTATTTACAAAACTTATTGCCTTTTAAGAAACTACATTCTGAATATATTCATCTCACACAGGGTTAAAAACTAGACTGCTCAGTTGAGGTTGTCTGGTCTGATTTCACCTTCCAGTTTCATCTATTATCACTGTTCTCAAGTATTCTGTACTTGTAACGCACTGAGCATCTCACCTGTTCATGAGCAGGCATCACAGTTCATAGCTCTGGGCTTTGGCTCATTTCCCTTCCTGACATGCCCTCCCTCCCCTTTTTCTCTTCCTAAAAAACTCATATTCTACAGATTTCTAGATATACAACAAACAAGTTCTGGGGATATAATGTACAATAGGGTGACTATCGGAGAAGGCGATGGCACCCCACTCCAGTACTCTTGCCTGGAAAATCAGAGGAGCCTGGTAGGCTGTGGTCCATGGGGTCGCAAAGAGTCGGACACAACTGAGTGACTTCCCTTTCACTTTTCACTTTCATGCATTGGAGAAGGAAATGGCAACCCACTCCAGTGTTCTTGCCTGGAGAATCCCAGGGAGAGGGGAGACTGGTGGGCTGCCGTCTATGGGATTGCACAGAGTCGGACACAACTGACGTGACTTAGCAGCAGCAGCAGGGTGACTATATGTAACAATAATGTATTATACATTTGAAAGTTGCTGAAAGAGTAGATCTTTAAAGTTTTCATTATAAGAAAAAAAAGTGACTATGTGAGATGATTGAGATTAACTAAATTATTGTGGTAATCATTTTTCAACATGTACATATGTTAAGTCATTATGTTATACACCCTAAACTTAAAAATATTATATGTCAATTATATCTCAATAAAACTGGAAGAAAACCAAAACAACAAAATCTCCTATTCATCCTCCAGAGTCTTGCCAAAGATTGACTCTGATGTTTTTCTGCCTTATTCTCTCAGAAAGTTAGTTCATCTACCTTCCTTGCTTGTTTGACAGTTTGTAGGCACTTATCACATTCCACAAAAATATTTATTCACAATTATGACTTTCCCAATTAGATTTTGAGTCCCTTAAAAGCAATTATCTTTATATTAAAATGAAAGTCACTCTTTGTGACCCAATAGACTATAACCCATCACTTATAATGGTCCCATCACTTCATGGGAAATAGATGGGGAAACAGTGGAAACAGTGGCAGACTTTATTTTTGGGGGCTCCAAAATCACTGCAGATGGTGACTGCAGCCATGAAATTAAAAGACGCTTACTCCTTGGAAGGAAAGTTATGACCAACCTAGATAGCATATTCAAAAGCAGAGACATTACTTTGCCAACTAAGGTCCATCTAGTCAAGGCTATGGTTTTTCCAGTGGTCATGTATGGATGTGAGAGTTGGACTGTGAAGAAGGCTGAACGCTGAAGAATTGATGCTTTTGAACTGTGGTGTTGGAGAAGACTCTTGAGAGTCCCTTGGACTGCAAGGAGATCCAACCAGTCCATTCTGAAGGAGATCAGCCCTGGGATTTCTTTGGGAGGAATGATGCTAAACTCCAGTACTTTGGCCACCTCATGGGTAGAGTTGACTCATTGGAAAAGACTCTGATGCTGGGAGGGATTGGGAGCAGGAGGAGAAGGGGACGACAGAGGATGAGATAGCTGGATGGCATCACTAACTCTATGGACATGAGTTTGAGTGAACTCCAGGAGATGGTGATGGACAGGGAGGCCTGGTGTGCTGCAATTCATGAGGTCACAAAGAGTCGGACACGACTGAGCGACTGAACTGAACTGAGACTATAGCCCACCAGGCTCCTCTGTCCATGGAATTCTCCAGGTCAGAATACTAGAGTGGGTAGATGTTCCCATCTCCAGGAGATCTTCCTGACCCAGGGATAGAACCCAGGTCTCCTTCATTGATTCATTACCATCTGAGCCACGAGAGAAGCCCAAGAATACTGGAGTGGGTAGTCTATCCCTTCTCCAGTGGATCTTCCCAGTCCAGGAATTGAACTGGGGTTTCCGCTGAGCTACCAGGGAAGCCCATGGTAGCTTTTTATTTTCCCCTAGAAACTATCATTATGCCTAGCATCTAAGTAATCATAGGATAGTTTGTCAAATGAATAATTATGGAATAGGTTGTTGTTCAGTCGCCTAGTTGTGTCCAACTCTGTGACCCCAATGACTGCAGCACTCCAGGCCTCTCTGTCTCTCACCATCTCCCAAAGTTTGCCCATGTTCACATCATCAGCTTCTAAAACACAGGAATGGCTCATGATCTCTGATCACACCCTTAAGGAAAGGGACTTTAGGGAGCAGACGGGAATAGGTGGAAGTAAGTTAATTGGGATAGCTGTCAACAGAGCCAATTGTGTTCTGTAAATGATTTACAGCTAACTCTGGAGTGCTATCTCCCCACAAGTAAGATGGGAATAAGAATCTCCCTTCAGTTGTTATGGAGACCAAATGGGATATCATAGGTGAACTGTATATCGTCACATGTGCATGCGTGCATGCCAAGTCACTCAGTTGTGTCTGACTCTTTGCGACCCTACGGACTGTAGCCCACCAGGCTCCTCTGCCCATGGAATTCTCCAGGCAAGAATACTGGAGTGTGTTGCCATGCCCTCCTCCAGGGTATCTTCCTGACCCAGGGATCGAACTCACGTCTCTTACATCTGCAGCAGGCAGGTTCTTTACCACTAGTGCCACGCATGAAGTCCTAAGTTCAGTTCAGTTCAGTCGCTCAGTCATGTCTGACTCTTGGCGACCCCATGGATGGCAGCACACCAGGCCTCCCTGTCCATCACCATCTCCCAGAGTTTACCCAAACTCATGTCCATTGAGTCGGTGATGACATCCAACCATCTCATCCTCTGTCGTCACCTTCTCCTCCTGCCCTCAATCCCTCCCAGCATCAAGGTCTTTTCCAATGAGTCAACTCTTCCCATGAGGTGGCCAAAGTATTGGAGTTTCAGCTTCAACATCAGTCCTTCCAATGAACACCCAGGACTGATTTTCTTTAGGATGGACTGGCTGGATCTCCTTGTAGTCCAAGGGACTCTCAAGAGTCTTCTCCAATACCACAGTTCAAAAGCATCAATTTTTCTGCACTCAGCTTTCTTTATAGTCCAACTCTCACACCCATACATGACCACTGGAAAAACCATAGCCTTGACTCAACAGACCTTTGTTGGCAAAGTAATATTTCTGCTTTTTAATATGCTCTCTAGGTTGGTCATAACTTTCCTTCCAAGGAATAAGCATCTTTTAATTTCATGGTTGCAATCACCATCTGCAGTGATTTTGGAGCTCCAAAAAATAAAGTCAGCTAAGAGGCTCTTTAGTTCTTCACTTTCTGCCATAAGGGTGGTATCATCTGCATATCAAAGCCCCAAATCATCATATAATCAGCAGCTATTATTATTATTACTAACTGCAGCAATTACTATAGGCACTATATTGTAGAGATTATATAATAGATTTATCTCTTTCCACAAGAGTATATCTGCCTCCCCTCTCCAACCTTCAAATCTACCTAAAACACACACATACACACTATTTGCTTGTTTGAGTTGCAGAGAATTGCTTACTGAAATCTTCCTTTAAGGCTACTTGACCATAAGGCTGCAAATCCATGGAGACTCAGAAATTATTCTTCCGGTGGCAACTGTTGTTATCATTTCAGTAAACACTGACTGAGCAGTTTTATATGCCTGGCCCTGTATCTGGAGAACTCAAGGTGATGCAATGGAAAATGAGGTAGAATGTCTAATCTCAAATTCCCCCTACCCCAGCACCAGAGGCTAACTTTATAATACTTGGTTCTAATAAGGAAAGTCTTGATTAACTTGTGGGAATGTTGACACAATTAGACATCTCTGAATGCCATCTATCTGGCTGAAGCAGGTAATGAAGTAAAGAAAGTAATTACAGGATGCATTCTGTGACTTAAAATAGAATTCTACCACTAATTAACCTGTTGGAGGAGATAGTTTCTATACTAATGTTACATTGGAATTCAGGATACTCTTGACCTTCAGACAATTTTTAGAAGGGTTGGAAGTCAAGGGCTGGGTGCTTCCAGAAGGTACAGTTGGCTCAAAAAAGCCTGACCACTTTCCTAGCAAGAAAACGAACCTGGCATCTATTCTATGAGTAGTATTACTGGAGTGACAAAGCCACAAACCACCTCCCCACCCCAAACGTGTTCAGGCTCTTAAAGTGAGGGTCTGGCAGCAGTGTTTATTCAAATTAGGGTTTTGCTTTATTATAAAGGAAAATCTCTGCTTTCCAGTGAATTAGTCCAGCTGACAGGAGTGAAGTGAGGCAGAAGAAAAATCACCGTCCTGATTGATGTGGGCTTCTGTACATCACACACCTCTTTAGGAGGAATTAGCATCTCAGACAGGAGGCCTTGGAGAATTTTAACATTAAGTTGATTAGAAGCCAGATAACTTGGTTTAGTCAGAGGCCCCACAGGCTTCCTGAAAGCCCTGTCTGCACTGGTCCAGATGGCCTTTTTTGGCTGCGCTACCCTCAGCCACACATCCAGCCAGCTTCACGTTCCAGCTTCACTCGGAGCGAGAGAGGCTGCCCCCACCTCCTTCTGTGCCCCACAAATGCCACCCCATCTTAGTGTTCAGTGAGTCTGCACTAACAGCCTGAAATTGGCATGTCCCTTGCAAAGTCTTGGAGAAAGGACTGGAGATACTGAATTGATGGCTGGAAGGAGAGACTACGGTTAACATTTTCTAAAGGATAATCACAATAGTGATATGTTGTTGACAATAACGTTGATAATAACATTAATAGGGCCTGGCAAGGTGTCAGGTACTGGGTTGAGAAATTAAATAAATTTTCTTATTTGACTCTCAGCTACACTTTATGACGTATGTATGATAACCTTCACGTTGTGTGTGCGTGTGGTTCAGTCGCTTCAGTCGTGTCTGACTCTTTGAAACCCCATGGACTATAGCGTGCCAGGCTCCCCTGTCCATCGGATTCTCCAGGCAAGAATATGGGAGTGGGCTGCCATGCCCTCCCCCAGGGAATCTTCCCGACCCAGGGATTGAACCCAAGTCTCCTGGGTCTCCGGCACTGTTGGCAGATTCTTTACTGCTGATCTGCCTGGGAAGCCCAACCTCCATGTTACAGGTGGGAAATAGCTCAGAGGGTATAAATGAACTTCCCAAAGCTAACACATAATAGAACAAATTCAAGCTCATATTTGTGATATTCCAAAATGCATGCTCTAAAACTGTATACTCCTCCCCCAGCTCATTATAGCTACATAAATAACATGAAAACTGACTTGAGGGTCAAGAGGAGGCCTTCAGGGAATTCCCTGGCTGTCCAGTGGGTAAGAGTCTGTGCTTCCACCGCAGGGGGTGAAGGTACAATCCCTGGTTGGGGAACTATGATCCTACATGCTGCACAGTGTGGCCAAAAAAAAAAAAGAGAGAGAGAGAGAGAGAGATGGCCTTCAATCCCCTTGTTTAACATTAAAGAAGCAAAATTTTTCGGTGAGGTAACAAGGTGGGATTGAGGTGAGTAGACTAGAAGTGAAGAAAGTCAAGTAATGCTATCTATATCTATATCTATATCTATATCTATATATTTTGCATTGTCTTCTGGACCCACTACCCTGAGAAGTAGTGAATTCTGCCTCATTTGGAAAAGGCAATTGTACTGATCATAATGGTGATGATGATGACCATACAGCTTCAGACAAAATTTTATCAGCTGTTGACTAATACTCACAATATTACTGAGGGCCATTAGCAATAGAATTATAAATGCAACCCACACATGAAATGTCTTAAAAACACTGAATGCCCTAAATAACTCGCTGATCTTGAATATGGCCTCAATTTTTCTACTTAAAGAATGAGAAACTAGAATTTTGTTTATGTACATAGGTGTATATGTATATATATATATATATGTATTTGGATATAAATATATATAATGTTTCAGTGAGATGGGTGGAAAATTGTTTTGAGTGACTGTATTACTTATTGAAAAATACACTTTGAAAACCAGTCATTTTCAATAGCTTGAAGTGCTTAATTAAAATATATTCATATCTATAGAGTATCTATAGGGTCTCAACTTTATCATATATATAAAATACACAAAACAAAATTAAATGACTAGCTTTTATTTACAATTTCTCATACTCAGGTACTGGGGTGGGGAGGAGTTTTATCTAGAATTGCAGGAAAGGCACATTTGCTTATCAGAATGATTATCACTCTCTATGGCACAGTTCATGTGGGGAAAAGAAAAGCTCAAAAGTTTCAATCCTTTCCAGCCTTCATTAAAGATGGGCTTGCCGCTGCTAAATGATTCACAATCACTCAAGGGCCCACGATCTGGGTTTGATCTTGCGCTGCTCACATTAAAATTATTAGACTGTGATAGCAGAAGCAGAACGCAGGATGGTTGGGCAGGTGAGAGGGGAAAACCCTCACTAAGTATAGAAAATTTTATTGATCCAAGGTTTGCTATAAGGCAGGAAATGCAGAGAAGGTGTATGACAGTAATGGAAGTTGCTGAAATATGGACTACTCCTATTTCTGCAGAGTCTCTTAAGTGCAAAATGTCTTATAGACACAGAAAGTACTTTGGCCAGGGATGGCTGCATTTGTCAAAAGGTCTCCTCTAGCTTTATGTACTCAAGGCAGATAGATGAACAGTAATTTCTTCTTGAAATCTGAGTCTACTCTTGTTCACTCACATATCCAACTGATATGACTGATGTATAGAACATGCTTACCCATGCACTCTTCTCTGAAACACGAAGCTAATCATTACAGGCCGCGTCAAGTAACAGTTCAGCTGGGTTCTGGAGCCAGACTGCTTTGGTGTAAATCCAAGTTCTCACTGAAATTTTCTAAGGATGAGCTTCCCCAAATACAAAAGACAGAAGATCAGATTTCCACCCACAGAGTTAACATATATAAAGTGCTCTTAGAATAAAGTCCTTTGTCAACCATAGGATAAACTATGGTTGACAATGTCTTCCATGACCCTCGTCTCCAGCCTCACCTGGTACCTCTTCTTTCCCTCTGTTCTTACTCCAGACACATTTCTACTCATCTCAGGCCTCTCCTTCCGGAACTTGGCATTTTCTATTCCCCTCCTGGAAGATTCTTATCTTCTTCCTTACAAAAAAGGGGCTAAATTTTCAGCCAGGTCTTGATTTAAATGACGCTCAATTAGGCCTGGTGTAGATTCCCCCATATTGCACCCCCATAGCTTCTTGAACTTCTCTCTATAGCATTAATTAAACATAGACCTTAAAAATGTCTCTTCCCTGTTACCCTATATTGACTGTAAGTATATACAAGCAATGAATGCAGTATCTGACATTTAACAGAGACTTGAGAAATATATTTTGGCTGAATAAGTGAATAAATAAATGCTATTTGGCTATGGTTGGTACCCTGTGTTACATAATAATAAATACAGTTTTCAGTTTATCAATATGCACCTGTTATTACAAGTCTCTGGAGAAACTTTTTGAGATGATAGATAGTTTTACTGCATAAATTGTGGTGATGGTTTCACGGGTATACACCTATCTCCAAACTCATCAGGTTGTACCCATTAAATGTGTACAGCTGTTTGTATGTCAACCATAACTCAAGAAAGTGGTTCTAAAAAAATTCAGCTACACTGCTTCTAACATGTTTTATAGATCCTAATAGCTATTTATGTGTCTAACTGCCCACTAGATTCTATAGTCTTCAAAGACAGAAGCCAGGGGTAGAAATATATTGAATCTAATATAAAGTATGCAGGAATTATTTACATGAAAAATAATAACAAGGTTGGTTAACCTGTGTTCTACACAGCCACCTGGCCTAGTGAACAACAATCACAGCTATAAAGGAAAGTCTGACGGGCATGAACTCAAATTAGAAGTTGACACTTTAGGGGTGTTGTGACTTACAATGATCTGAGCGCTGATAGTGCCCAAGGGTAACAGCATGGCATCTGACCTGGCCATGCCACATTCCTGGTAAGGAGCCATGCCCTCTGCTGCATGTCACCTGTCACTCTGTTCTGCTCCTTTGTTCTGGTCGCTCTCAAAATACTTTCCACTCAGAGTCAGCCTCTCTCAAGTTTCCACACCCTCCAATGGGTCTTTCTTCCCAGGCATGATCTAAGCTCCATGGTGGGGCTTCATGCCGGGTGTATGGTTTATCTTTATCTGTGTTCTGCCTGCCTTGCGACTGTTGGGTCCCTAAGAGCTGCGGCTTGAGCATCTTTGGGTAAAGCCGCTGATAATCTCGGTCCAGGGTTTCAGTCTAGCACTTGTGCAACATGCAAATTAGCTTGATCTTTGTCTCTCAAGGAACAACATGGAGAAGCAGTTAAGAGTACGAGCAACTGAACCTGGGTTTAATTCTGCCTCTGCTGTGTATTAGCTACATGGCTTTAGAAGTCAGTTTCTTCTGCTTTTAAAAGTGCAATCTTGTAGCTTGTCAACAGCATTTAATGAGACAATGTGTATAAAATGATCAAGATGGTGGCAAGTATTATTACTACTATTACTATTACTACTACCACTGTTACTGCTACTACCACTGCTACCATTATTAACACATACTATGATTATTATTATTTCAAGTTGATCCTGAGCTGATTGGATTTCACCAACTGATATGACATATGGCATGTGTCCAGACAACATTGTCCTGTGGTTGAAAGTACCCTAAAATATCTGAATAGATGGTTCTGTACTCCTTAGGGAAGCCTTTGAGCAATTTTTCAGATTCTCCATGCTGATGGGAATGTTGTAGTTCAAATAATGTTGAAGGGGAAAAGGGCAGATAATAAGTGAAGAGAGATGAAAGACTTGTAAATTGGAAGTTATAGTTGAGAATCGCATGGAAGCCCTTTCTGTCTATTTTGCAAATGAGTGTGCTTTTAAAATTTCCTAAAAGTTTAGCTCCACCAACTAGCAAGTCAGCAGGAAGCAGGATTTTGGTGAGTTTCTTGTGGATACTCTTCCTTTTCATAATAATCCATTTTGTAAGTATATAAACACACATACAATACGTCTTCCTATACAAACATATAGGCTCCTGTTTGGGAGTTGATTTTTTAAATTATCCTTTGAGAGCATAGACAACTTCACCCCAGGGCTCTTGGGACCAGCGGAGAACAGACAGGGGCATGGTGACCTTCATTAGATATGGTTGTCACCCTGCCCTCCTGCCAAATCATGACTTGTAGCCTTCAAATGGAGGGACTTTCTCCTGGTGTCAGGGTCTGAGAGCACTTTAGGCTCCTAAAGCAGAGGAGACACTAATAAGGGTGTTTCTTATGAAATTTCAAGATAGAATGGTACATACAGAATTTTCCATCTTGGATGGCTTGTTTAAAGTTTTAATCTGCTCAGCTGGCCATTCGCTTTGATGGTAAAGTGACTGACCCAAGTCTTGACTACCTATTCTGGATGTGAGACTAGGTTAGGAGCACATTTACCTTATCTACCTGTGGGGCTTCCCTGCTCACCTCCTCTGCACAAGGGACCCACCGTCATGCTGATTTATACTTCATCTTTCAGAGAACTTGTAGGTCAGGTCATACTGTTTCTTTATATTGTTATGGGCTCTCTTGCTCAAGCACAGTTATACCTGGAGGCTAGAAACTATTGGTTTGGTTGAGAATTTCCCTTTCCTAAGGGCCCTGGTAGTCTGATCCATTGTGCTTCATCTCAATCTTGTTTAGCATGATCAGGATGCCCCACTCTGGGATCCAACAAAGTGTGAGTCTTAGGGATTTGTAAGTACCATTCTGAAAAGTTACCATATAAGTCAAAATAAGCTGAGCATATAGAAATTTGGAGAAGTAGCTATAAAAAATATAGAAAATATATCAGTGGGGTAGCTGATCATGAAACCCCTGTAATTTTTTTACTACGTTGAATGCAAAATAAGAGAAGAATGTGGGTATCAATAGCTAAAATTACTTTCAGCCCTACTACTTTCAAAAATGGGCTACTTGGAATATGGTTCAACAATTCCATTCTTGGATATATATCCAAAGAAAATAAAAACATTAATTTGAAAAGATACAATGCACCCCCAAAGTTCATAGTGGCATTCTTTACAATAGCCAAGATAAGCATCTATCAATAGATGAATGGATAAAATGTGAAATATACATGCAACAGAATAGTACTCAGCCATAAAAAAGAATGAAAATTTTCCATTTGCAACATCATGGATGATCTGGAGGGTATTATGCTTACCCAAGAAAGACAAATACTTTATGTTATCATTCGTACATGAACTCTAAAAACTGAAAAAAGTAAATATAACGAAAGAGAAACAGACTCATAGTAGAACAAACTACTGGTTATCAGCAAGGAGAAGGGAGTGAGGAGGAGCAAGATAGGGGTATGGAATTAAGAGGCTTAACTATTATGTATTAAATAAATAAGCAGCAAATACAAAAACCTAGTGAATATAACAAAAAAGCAGACTTACAGAAATAGAGACCAAACTAGTGGTTAGGAAAGAGGGAAGGAAGGCAGTATAGGATTAGAGGACTAAGAGGTACAACCCATCATGTATAAAACAAGTTGCAAGGATATATTGTACAGCACAGGAAGCAGAGTCAGCATTTTACAGAAACTATAAATGGAGTATAGCCTTTAAAAATTGTGGATTACTATACTGTACACCTATAACATACAATATTGTACACAACTATATTTCAATAAAAAGCATGAATAAATAAGTAAATAAACTACAAGGACAGATTGTACAACACAGGGAACATAACCAATATTTTATAATAACTTTGAAGTATAATCTATAAAATATTGAATCACTATGCTGGATATCTTAAACTAACATAATGTAAATTAAATTCAATTTAAAAATTACATAGAAAAATGTATGTTAGAATACTAAAGTGAAAGTGAAAGTGAAGTCACTCAGTCGTGTCCGACTCCTTGTGACCCCATGGACTGTAGCCTACCAGGCTCCTCCCTCCATGGGATTCTCCAGGCAAGAGTACTGGAGTAGGTTGCCATTTCCTTCTCCAGGGGATCTTCCCAACCCAGGGATCGAACTCAGGTCTCCTGCATTCCAGGCAGACGCTTTAACCTCTGAGCCACCAGGGAAGCCCTAAGGGAAGTGGAAATATGACATTAAATTGCACACACAATATGCCCCTAAAATGGTGTAAAAATATGTAATGCAATTAGTAAATTTTTACTAATTGCTTAAAAAATAAAGTAAAAATGGGCTACTTGGAGGAGCAATATCTAATGTGTACTCACTCCGGCGATTCTAAGAATTGTCTATGATTTGCTGCATATGTACCTGCTCACTGCACAAAACTCAGATACTTTCAGAAATATCCATGTTAGAGCACAGGCTGTGAGAGTCTCATGGGGAAGTTAATGCATGTTTGACCAACTGCTCAGTGATATGTGATTCTGATGACTCAGAAGTTACTTTCTTGGAAGTCAGAACGTCCCTATACAATGAAATACTTTGTGCTTGTAAACATCGGGGCTTCCTTGGTGGCTCAGTGGTAAAGGGTCTGCCTGCCAATGCAGGAGACACGGGTTCTATCGCTGATCCAGAAGGGTATGCCTCAGAGTGACTGAACCCGTGCTCTAGAGCCCCTGAGCCTCAACTACTGAGTCCATGGGCCACAACTACTGAAGCTCGCGGGCCCTAGAGCCTGCAATAAGAGAAGACACCTCAATGAGAAGCGCTCGCACTGCAACTAGAGAAAAGCCCGTGCAGCAACAAAGACCAGGCACAGCAAACAATAAGTATGTCATAAAAAATTAACACCAAGAGAGGTTATTGATTTATGACAAATTCAACAAAACATGTTTAAAAGCATTTCAAAACAAGATGGGGAAACAGTAGCTGCTACACATGGGATTAAAGTCACGGGGGCCTGGAGTCGTTACAGCCTGACAATAATCCCAAAGAAAGTTCTAGAGCCCCTCCTCCCAACATAACTATGGAGATTCTGGTCTCCATTTAACCCCCCAACTCACAGATCCCATTTGGGGCTGTCTATATCACCGGTGGAGGACAAATGCAGCTTTTCCACTTCTCTATAGGTGTTGCTGTTGCTGCTAAGTCGCTTCAGTCCTGTCCGACTCTGTGTGACCCCACAAACAGCAGCCCACCAGGTTCCCCCGTCCCTAGGATTCTCAGGCAAGAACACTGGAGTGGGTTGCCATTTCCTTCTCCAATGCATGAAAGTGAAACATGAAAGTGAAGTCGCTCAGTCGTGTCCGACTCTTTGTAACCCCATGGACTGCAGCCTACCAGGCTCCTCTGTCCATGGGATTTTCCAGGCAAGAGTACTGAAGTGGGGTTGCCTTCTCCATGTCTATAGGTGAGGGAAGTGATATCACCGAAGATTGCAGGCTGTGTTCTCTATCCATGTTCCATCAAGCTTCCTGGCCAACTCCAGGACTCTCAGGCTATTTGTGACTATTAGGATTCTGCTTTCTCAATCTCAGAAGCCTTCTGTGGATGGATACTTAGAAGTTTCCAGCACACTAAATATGACTTCTGCTGTCTTTGCTCTTTTGACATCAAGCGAAGAAAACGTGTTTCAGTCCAGATGGTGCCAGTTGACACATTGGCACCTAATGTAGCATGATACCATAGTGTTGACCCAATGCACATTATGGGTAATTTTCTCAGATTTTGCTTTGGAAAGGAGAATGCAAAAGAGTTTGGAGGGGAAAAAAATTGTAGTAGTGTGAAAATCTAAGATTTTTAATTTTACTTTTTATTTTGTTTTTTGTTTTTTTTTCTAAACTAGAATTAAACATGTACATACTTTCAATGTAATAATAGTAGTATTAATATTTGGTTAAAAATCCAGAATGTGCTATTAAATATAATTGTTTATTTTATATACATTAAATTTTTATTTTCTTGTTTACAGCTTTATTGGCATATATACAAAAAATTGCATATATTTAATATATACATGGGGCTTCCCAGGTGGCTCTAGTGGTAAAGAACCTGCCTGCCAATGCAGGAGACCCAAGAGATTTAAGTTCGATTCCTAGGCCAGGAAGATCCTCTGGAGGAGGGCATGGAAACCCACTCCAGTATTCTTGCCTGGAGAATCCCATGGATAGAAGAGCCTGGTGGGTTAAAGTTCATGGGGTTGCAAAGAGCTGGACATGACTGAAGTGACTTAGTACAGACATGATGTATATATACTGATGAGTTTAGACATAAGCATATACCCATGGTAACACTACCAAAATCAAGGTGATGCATATCTGTCACCTCCAGAAGATTTGTTGTGACCTCTTGCTTTTGTTTGTTTTGTGTGTGTGTGTGTGTGTGTGTGTGTGTGTGTGGCAACAGCACTTAACATGAGATTTACCTTTAACAAGGTTTTAAGTGCATAACACTGTATTGTTAACTGTGGGCATTATGTTTAGTACAGCAGATCTCTAGAATTTTTGTCTTGTATAACTGTAAACAACTCCCCATTTCCAACCTCCTCCCTCCCTCAATGTATTCTCTGCTTCTGAGTTTCTATTTTAGACACCTCATACAAGTGGGATCACGCAGTAGTCATTTTTCTGTGTTTAGCTTATTTCACTTAACATAATGTCTACCAGGTTCATCTGTGTTGTCACAAATGATAGGATTTCCTTTGTTAAGGCTAAAAAATATCCCCACTATGGATATATCACATTTCTTTTATCCACTCATTTGCTGATGCACACTAGGCTGTCTCCGTGTTTCAGCTATTGTGAGTAGTGCTGCAATGAGCACGAGGGTACAGATAACTCTGCTCAAGGCGTCTTTGGAATTACTGCTCCTTTTTTGCTCAGAATATACTTTCCCTCACTCTTTTCCATGATTTACATCTTCACAGCTAAGCTCACACTATGTTCAGTGGTGCCCTTCCCCCTGCTCCTAAGTACTTACTATTGAGCACATCTTCTTGTTCATAGCTCTAGGTACTATCATAATTATTCACTTTCATGCATGATATCTGATTGAAATTGAAATAAAATCTCCAAAGGTGTGTCTCTATTGTTCATCACCGTATCCCCGGCACCAAACATGTGTGAGTGCGTGCGCATGCTACGTCGCTTCAGTCATGTCTGACTCTTTGCAACCCCATGGACTGTAGCTCACCAGGCCCCTCTGTCCACAGGGATTCTCCAGACAAGAATAACGGAGTGGGTTGCCATGCCCTCCTCCAGGGGATCTTCCTGACCCAGGGATCAAACCTGCGTCTCTTGTGTATCCTGCACTGGCAGCCAGATTCTTTCAGTTCAGTTCAGTTCAGTCGCTCAGTCGTGTCCGACTCTTTGCGACCCCATGAATCACTAAATAAACAGAAGGTGACTAAATGAACGTATTAGTTTGCTTGCTATTTCCAGCAGCCCCAGCCCCCATTTCCCGTGGTTATAGAATAATTGAATGTGTCAGAGTCAGAATTCAAACCCGTGTCTGCCTGGCTATCACACCATTTCTACTTCAAGGAATATTGCTTCTCACAGAAGGGGCTCAATTGGCTCGTCTCAGAAGTTCTCTCCATTTCAGGGCACGGAGGTCATGCGCTGCACTGAGATAATAGATCTGTTCGTCACTGCCACAGCAGCTAGGGGTGACTGACATTAGCGCTCGCCCCCGAGGCCGGCTTTTCCATTTGATTCTCTCAAGAGGACCACAATCAGGATGTTTGTAGTTTCCCTTGAATGAACTCATCTTCAGGGATGGGAAATTAACTTCATTCTGCTGACCAATCTTTGGGAAACTCCAATCCTTAAGATACTTATTAACAAAGTGCTTTCACCTCAGAGATAGGGCAGTTATCCTTTTCAGAGTGAGGAACCCCTCAAGACTCAAGGTAGCTGTTTCTAAGCATGATTTTAAATTGCAGTCAAAACCCGATCTGCATATAAATCTTGTTTATGAGACCTTCTCTTGATACAATTTTTATCAAAGAAACTCTTGTCCAGGGTTTTTAGTCCTTAAGAATGACTCAAGACAGCAGAAACGGAGTAGCTGTCTATCTCAGCCCCTTGGCAATTCAACATCTCTACCTCCTGCACACTAGAACAATCTCGTCTGAGTGCTCTGAACGTGTTCCTTTTCCTACTCAGGAAGCGTCACTCTCCATCTGGGAAGTTGAGTCGTCATCATCAATTTGTTTTTCTGTCAGCCATACCTCTCTCACTGCTTCTGCCTGAATTACCATTAGAAGCTTCCTCTGTCTGCCCTTCTGTGTTAGTAGGGGTTGTAGCTGGTTCGTCTCCATGATAAATGCTGTTGCCTTTCTTCCTCATTGTTAGTCATAGATGCTCAGAGAGAGCTGATTGCCCACAAGCAGTGTTGATTTTTTGGCATTAATGGTCATGCCCTTCTAGTCTCTTATGTGAGTTCATTGCACTCTTTCTTTACCTCTAGTCTTCATCAAGTTGAATAAAAGCCACCTCACCCTTGATCCACACTAGATATACCACTCTTTCTCCTAATCCCTATCTTGATCATGCACATAAATATTAGTGAAAATAACAAATAAATGAATGGATGGCCAATATACTTGTCTTGCCCCATAGAAAACTGGAAAAGGAGTACTTGACACAAAAATAGTACTCAGTAAAACAGATTGCATGCTTTGCTTCATCTCTAATGAATGAATTCTCATCTCTGCTACTTTATCCCCAGTGATTTTGTCTGATGTCTTTATCTTTTCATCAGTCCTGACGTAACACTCAATGAGCTCATGAAAGTCCAGTGGGTAAAGCAAATTTTTGTCTCCAATTCAACTCATTGAGCACCAATTTTGTTAGACACGGATGAGAATACACAGATGAGAGAGACATTATCCCTATCATTAAAGATCCAAACGATTAGAATTGCACAGTCACATAGCAGGAAGGGGGGAGACTGTAGTCAGGTCTATAAATCAAACAACAACTAAATGATAGGAGAAGACAGAATTTCTTTTTCTTAGGTGCAGATTAGGAGAAATTTCTTTGGCTTTAAAGATAAAGAAAATGTGACTTCCCTTTCCAGAAAAGTTAAGGTGAAAAAAGGATGGACTACGGTGGGCTAGTTTATCATGTGTCAACTGGATCTTTCTACTGCACTCCAGCTCTGGTTAGACGGGCTGCCATTCTACTGAGCACAGATAACCACCCTCACCCAGAGGCTGGGACTGGTAGTGGCGCCCACTCTTGCCAGCCCTGGGATTCTGTATGCTCCCTTCCTAACAGCCTACACTTTACCCTTATCTTCGTGATGTGTCCAATGGTTAGACGTCACACATTGACTCTGTTCGATGTGCTGTTTACTAAAAGGGTCCAGAGCCTTGGTGGCTCAGAGGGTAAAGAATGTGCCTGCAATGCAGGAGATCTGGGTTTGATCCCTGGGTTCGGAAGATCCCCTGGAGAAGGGAATGGTGACCCACTCCAGTATTCTTGCCTGGAGAATTCCATGAACAGAGGAGCCTGGTGGGCTACATACAGTCCCTGCGGTCACCAAGAGTTGGACATGACTGAAGTGATTGAGCACGCATGCACAAAGCTGAAATAATACTTTCCAGGTGCCGGGCTCTGAGCTGCCCTCATGATTTGGTGATTAAGAATCCACCCACCAATGCAAGGGACACTTATTCCATCTCTGGTTAGGAAGATTCCACATGCCACGGAGCATCTAAGCCCATGCATCACAACTACTGAGCCAACACTCTGTAGCCTGTGAGCCTAGAGCCCGTGCTCCATAACAAGAGAAGCCACCTCAATGAGATGCCCACACACTGCAACAAAGAGTAACCCCCGCTGGCCACAACTAGAGAAAGCCTGTACACAGCAACAAAGACCCAGTGCAACCAAAGATCAATTAATTAATCAATTAATTAATTATTTTTAGACAGTGCTGGGCACTGCACATTTTTTGATTTAATCTTCAAAACAAAATTGTGGGTAGGAATCACTGCTTTAAAGATGAGAAATATTCATTTCTGAAACATTAATTAACTTAGAAAGTGGCAGGGGGCCCAGGTGGCCTGACACCCTCTTCTGAGTTCTTTATCTAACCTCTCTTTGCTCCAAACAATAAAAACTTCACTGCAGCATGTTTTCCCTCTCTCCTTTTATTTCAGCGCTCAAGGTCTATTCATTATTTTTCCTTCCAGGCTTTTCCACCCCTTAGGTACAGACACTATATATGTGCATTTGAGGTACTTCTCTGTCAACATTTTTATGAAAAGTCTGTGAAAATGAAAGTACAGAGGAGGCCATTTCTCATCCACCCCAGGTATGTAAGAGCAAAAGAAAATAAAATTCAATTCTTGCAAGTGACAGCCACAGATAATAGATACTATCAAAGCAGGAATTTGAGAGTGGGTTGTAAATCAAAACAATACAATATGCAATCAAGTAGATAAGGAATAGGAGTGATCAGGGCTCTTTCCATCTATATATTTATCCACTCTCAGCAAAAGGCTCTGGCTCTGAATTTGAGCCAGAGTATTTGAGCTCCTAGAAATGCCACTTCTCATTGCCAAGCAAGGTTGGACACTGACATGTTATTTCACACATCAGGCTTCAAGCTGCCAGTGTTGTCTCCATGGCAGAATCTACCAAACACCAGAGAAGGCTGTGATGGAGGGGTGCACACTTCCAATAACAGAAGGAAAAATCATAAGACCCCCAAGTAGAAGCAGTCACCATAGCTTAGGCTGACAGATGTCTATGACAAGCAAAGAGTTGAAGCTGCTTTACTGTAATATCATGAGAAGTTGGATGGCACCTTTATACAATGATGGTGATAATACCATTTAAAATTTATAAAGCCCTTTTCATTCCTAAGGGAACACAGACTGGGGAAAAACACAGAAAAGACTGAGTTTTGCTCATTTGGTGCTAGTTGCCCTGGCTACAAGACAGTGTATGGTCTGGAGACTATCACAGGATTGCATGGGTTATTTATCCTGCTTGTGGATTAGCCCTTTTCTTGTTCAGGAAAGATGGTATTAATCAATGGCATGCAGCAGATATTTGCTTCACAATATTCAGGCACTTGAAACATCTCATTGCTTTGTTTTCCAAAATCAAATTAAATGGTTCTGAGCACTCACAGAACCAAGGTGGGATACCCAATATCTGCTATTATCAAGGAAATTTTCTGTTTTTTCTTGGCTGTTCTGGGTCTCAAATGGCTCAAACCTGAGCAACTGTGCATACCATACAACTTTATCACTCCCCAAAGTACCCTGATACAGAGCTGTAGGGAATTTATGGTTTATACTTCTGGCCCTAGGAAACCAGTGATCTGTTTCCACCACTACACCTTAGATCTAGAATTGCATACAAATGGAAAGAACATAGTACCTCTTCTCTTGCTCTGGCTTCTTTTGTTCAGTACTGTGTTTCTTCCAATTCACTCATGTTATTGTGCGGATCTGAGGTTTGTTCATTTCATTTTTCAGCAGTACACTGATGAATACTTGCACCACACTTTGTTAATCCACTTACCTGCTGACAGGGATTTAAGTGGTTTCTATCATTTGGCTATTTTGAACAAAGCTTCCATGGACACTTGAAGACAAGTTTTTGTGTAGACATGTGTTCATTTCTATTCAGGGAAAAAACCCTAGAATTACTAACTAATATGTATGTCTAACTATGTAAGAAACTGATAATACTCTTCCAAAGTGAGTACACCATTTTATATTCTTATCAACAATATTTGGGAATTGGAGCTCCTGCATTTCATAACCAAATCATGGTATTTTAATTTTTTACTGTATCCATTTAATCAATATATAGTGATGTTTCAATCTGCTTTAATGAGCATTTCATTGATGACTAATGATTTTGAGCATCTTTTCATTAGCTTATTGTTTATCTTTTGTGAAATCTGTTCAAATCTTGCCTATTTTTGTCACTCTTGAAATGTAGGAGTTCTTTATAGATTCTAGACATAAGTCTTTTGTCAGATATATGCATTGCAGATATATTCTAGTCAGTGATTTGTATTTTTAATTTCTTATGCTGTCTTTCAAAGAGCATACATTTCCAATTTTAATGAAGTCAAATTTATTAATTTTTTTTTATTATTTGTGCCTTCTGGGTTCTATCCAAGAAAACTTTGCTTATACCAACTTTGCAGAGATTGTTCCTTTCATTTTAATCCTGTACTGTCAGGAATCGGCAGCATTTCATCTCCTCACATCTTTGTTCCAAATTTAACTGCCTGTTTACTCCTCGAGTTTCTTACCAGAAGATCATTAGTTTTCTTCCCTTTTGCCTCTCCTCCATCTCCCCTTCTTCATTTCCTTTCTCTTCCACATTATTTTTATATACTACGTCTAGACTTGAAAACAGGTGCTACAAACACTTGGGAAGTTGACCAAAGCACAACACTCTTCAAATACACTTGTGAGCTCACATACACGCATGCATAGACATAGACATACACATGACATGAAATCTCCAGGAGTCAGAAACAAAGGACTAAAGGCTAGCGTGATGCAGCTGTGACTGGAGAGAAGGGGGAGGGAGATCGTAGTACCAGTGACCCTATTATCTGGAATTTTAGGGCCCTGACCATCACAGGCAAAAAGGTCTCTGATATCTATATCTATTTATCTCTATCTGTCTCTATCTCTATTTATATCTAGGGGCTTCCCTGGTGGCTCAGCTGGTAAAGAATCCGCCTGCAATGTGGGAGACCTGGGTGCAATCCCTGAGTTGGGAAGATCCCCTGGAGAAGGGAACAGCTACCCACTCCAGTATTCTGGCCTGGAGAATTCCATGGACTATATAGTCCATGGGGTCGCAAAAATCGGACACAATTGAGCAACTTTCACTTTCACATATTTATAGGGCTGTGAGCTGAAGTTATGACTGTTGCATAATTCTGGAAACCTTGAAGAATTAGACAAATTGTGAAGTATTAGAGTTAAAAAGTATCCACTTGCTGGTACAGGGAAAAGAAAAATAAAGGTTTTTGTCTGTCTTGGCCTGGTCTATGGTAGGAAAACATAATTTAAAACACTAGATTTATGCATCCTTCAGGTATATATTTTGAATTTATACCACCTGTGTGGTCTGGGAACTCCAATCCCAGAGTTTAACATAAAAAGTGGCCCTAGGAAGTGTCTTCTAAAAACAAATGTAAACTCTTAATTTATGTCACATATTATACCCAGTTAAAAAAACAATAACCAAAGGGATTAGCTGCATGAGCCTATTTAAGAAAGATTGTGAGGAATCAATTCAAATGCATTAGCATCACCATGCAAAATAGCAACAAAATTCGTGTTGTACAAATTTGAGGTATTAGAATGTCAACCTGAAAGTAAAATCGTATTGAAGAATAAGTGTTAAGTGAAGGAATCAAAATCACCAAACACATACAAGATATTACATGAAAAGAATAAGATTTGGAAAATGAAATAAATCTTTAAGAAGTAGAAGCATACAACAATTGAAACAAAAAATTCAATAGATGTGTTGAATGTCAGATAAACACATGGAATTAATAAACAGAAACATGTGTTTGAGAAAAAAGTCAACAATGTATCATGAATGATAAGTGGAAACTAGGAAAGCAATGTTTAGAAATAAAGGGGATGGAGTGAAAAGGTCCAAAATACATTTACCAGGAATTCCAAATGGAAATAGTAGGGAAAAAAAAGGAGACTAGTAATAGATATAAGAGATAACTGCTATTTTTCCAAAATTAATGAAAGACTCCACAAATTCAAAAGTAGAAGAGTGTTGGAGGAATTAGAAGATTGGAATTGATGCATATATATTATTAATACTATGCATAAAATAGGTAACTAATGAGAACGTACTGTATAGCACAGAGAACTCTACTTAACAAACTGTGGTGACCTAAGTGGGAAGGAAATCCAGAGGGGAAGGGATATACGTATATGTATGGCTGATTCATTTTGCTGAACAGTAGAAACTAAATGTAAAGCAACAACACCCCAATGAAAACTAAATTACAAAGGAAAAATAATGAAAGTACAATCCTTCAATCAACAAAAGCAGAGCAAAACTAAGAATAATAAATAATTCTTTAAAAATCAGAGAAAATAAATCACTTCTATTAGACAAAAATAGTTACATTGAAATAAAACTCCTCGATACCAGTAACAGAGGCCAGAGATCTTAGACACTGAGGGAAAAAAAGCTGATAATCTAGTGAGCTTGAATTGTATAAAACTGCAGTATTAAAGCTTTATACCTACAAAAATGGCAATGTCATAGATAGTTTAACCAAAAGTGGATTTTATTTATACAACTCCTTATTCAATTATGAAGGTAAAATTATGACATTTTCAGAAGAAGAGTGAGAACTTTTCACCCCAAATTCTTATAGAAAGATTATAATTCAGAAAAAGGAAAGCGAGGTCACAGGACAGAGAAGAATGCAGAAAGCAACTAAACAAAGCAATTTAACATGGATAGGGTGACATCTCAACAACCACTGACTTCATTAAACGGTCAAAAATAATGACTCATGAAGACCATATAAAAGCAAAGAATAAAATACTAAACAATAATTATATGAAATTAGAAAAAAGGAACCCACTCCAGTATTCTTGCCTGGGGAATCCCAGGGACGGGGGAGGCTGGTGGGCTACCGTCTATGGGGTCACACAGAGTCGGAAATGACTGAAGAAGAAAGGAAATTTAGTAACAAATGTTCTAGGAATCATACATGCTGCTGCTGCTAAGTCTCTTCAGTCGTGTCCGACTCTGTGCGATCCCATAGATGGCAGCCCACCAGGCTCCCCCGTCCCTGGGATTCTCCAGGCAAGAACACTGGAGTGGGTGGCCATTTCCTTCTCCAATGCATGAAACTGAAAAGTGAAAGGGAAGTCGCTCAGTCGTGTCCGACCCTCAGCAACCCCATGGACTGCAGCCTCCATCCATGGGATTTTCTAGGCAAGAGTACTGGAGTGGGTTGCCATTGCCTTCTCCGAAGAATCATACATAGTTGAGAAGAATAAAGGTACTGGCTTTCTTTATATATTTTTCAAACATGAGGGAGTATGAAAAATTTAATGGTATTCTCAGAAGAATAGAAACTAAATGTATAACATCTAAGTGAATAAAGGAGAAAAAACTATTAGTAGGCAGAAATGAGAAAAAAAGAAGCAAAAAAAAGCCCCCACTAAAGTGAAAAGTTTTAAAAATTAGATAATAAATAAAAATTCAACATCAATAGGAATAAATGTTAGTAGATCAAGCTTACTATAAAAGGTATTCAGAGCTTCATTAAAGAAAAAAACTCTACTTCTTTTCATTGCTTATCTCTAGCATCAAGAAATAGACCTTAATATTTAGAACTAATTAAATGAATACTTTAATGTGTATTGAAATAATTAAAAATCAGATTTGAAGCCTATTATATTATTTACAAGAGATATAGTTAAAATGAAAAAAAAATACAAAATTGTATAAAAATAAAGGACAAGTTAAAATATTCCCCAAACTAATGAAAAGAAAGTTAATGTAGATAGATGGATAATACAAAATACAGTTTTTAAATAGTTTAAAGGGCTTTCTGGGTGGCTCAGTAGTAAAGAATCCACCTGCCAATCCAGGAGACACAGGTGCGATCCCTGGTCTAGGAAGATCCCATATGTGGTGAAGCAACTAAGTCCATTGGCCACAACTATTGAGCCTGTGCTCTAGAATCTGCAAGCCATACCTACTGAGCCCACGTGCCACAACTACTGAAGTCCCAGCACCCTGGAGCCTGAGCTCAGCAACCAGAGAGGCCACCACAATGAGAAGCCTGCGTGCCTGCAACTAGAGAAAAGACAAGCAGCAGTGGAGACCCTGCACAGCCAAAAATAAATACATAACTTGTCATTGTTGTTCAGGAGCTAGGTCATGTCCGAATCTTTTAAGTAAAATTTTTAAAAAGTTTAGAGATAAAAGTATCATTCAGTTCAGTTCAGTCGCTCAGTCGTATCTGACTCTTTGCAACCCCATGAATCTCAGCACACCAGGCCTCCCTGTCCATCACCAACTCCCAGAGTTCACTCAGACTCACGTCCATCGAGTCAGTGATGCCATCCAGCCATCTCATCCTCTGTCGTCCCCTTTTCCTCCTGCCCTCAATCACTCCCAGCATCAAAGTCTTTTCTAACGAGTCAGCTCTTCGCATGAGATGGCCAAAATACTGGAGTTTCAGTTTTAGCATCATTCCTTCCAAAGAAATCCCAGGGTTGACCTCCTTCAGAATGGACTGGTTGGATCTCCTTGCATTAGGGACAGATAATCACTACATAAATTAGTTTGACAGGATAGGTTTTGCCACAGTAAAAATTAACCTGAATCCCAGCTGCTTTGCATGTATTGCTCACGTTTCACAACTGTAATAGGTCAGTGTGGTATTCTGTTCAACATAATCACTCAGGAACCCAAGATGATAGAATCTTTGTCATCTCGTAGCAACCATCTCTGAAAGACACAGCTTTTTTTTTGCCATGGAGGGTTAGAGAGCGCCAGAGGGCCACATGCTATGAATGAAATGTTTCATCCTGGAAGTGACATTCACTTCACCCCACAGCCCCTGGGTGGAAACTGGTCCCTGGCTTTGCCTTACGGCAAAGAGGCAGGGAATTATAAAGTTTCAATGGACCCAGAAGGCAAGAAGAACCACATATGGGTGAGCACTAGAAACCTCTGTCATAAATATAAAAGAGCAACTGAAAATTTTTATGCACCTAACAACATGCCTTCATGTAAAGTAACATTTAGTACATTTAACAGAAAAATAAATGTCAAATCTACTACCAGAGAAAGAGATTTTCACACATGCTTTTAAGGAATTGATGGACTAAGTAGAGAAAAATTAGTAAGGGTAAAATGTTTTTAAAACACAGGGTAAAAGGGTAAAAATATTTTAAAGTATTTGAATGAGTCAATTAACAATTAGATCTAAGAACATATGTGGAATCCAGTATCCAACAGTTTGAGAATACTCATTCTTTGCAAATATATAAATAATGAAGGAACAAAACTTTTAAATTAGAATTTTATACCTGGTGATAATATCTTTCAAAAAGGAAGCTAAAGACTTTTCAAACATACAAAACTGAAAAAAATTATCACCAGCAGACCTGTACTTCAGAAATACAGTCTTCCAAGAGAAGGAAATGATCTACAGATGGAAATATGAATGTACACAGAGGAATGAAGACCAATGGAAATGGTAAAGACACTGTGATGATATACACAGATTCCAATTATTTATAAATAATAGTAATTCATAAATAAAATAATAATAATGTAGCACGGTCTCTGTTTTACAATATCATTCTCAGAAAGCTCTAATTTTACCATTTCTCTTGCTCTTGAGGTGCGATAAATACAAATATCATATCTAACTTGAAACTAAAATTTTATAAATTAAGAGGTCAGTATTATTAATCTGTGTCTTAAAGGAATTCAAATTTAATGCTGGATTATTTATCCCATAAGAGGCTTTAGTGTTTTTAGCACATGCAGTATGTGTGTGTTTAACAATGCCTATTTCAAGAATAGATTTCTGAACACCAAGTTAAATTTGGTAATTTTTTATTATCTTATTCAAATTTTATTCCATAGTCAAATTGTGGGAATTTTCAGCTTGACTAAAAGGAGTTTTCTTGTGAAAACCTGTTCTGTAAGGTGTTGTTTGGCTGAGCCCATATATCCTCTGCATGAATCATGAGATAATTGGTACAACATGGCAATGACCTCATCTATTTTATATTACACACCAAATATTATGTTAAATGGATTTAGGGTTGCTTTATAACTGATTGCTTTTTCCAGCGGTGCCCTAATTTGTACTCAGTCTACTGGTTTAACAACTAATGTGAGTTCAGTAGTTCCAAGGACTGCATATGTTATTTGCTGCGGGCATAAACAATCTTGGCAAAAGAGGCAAAGAAACTCAAAGACAAGTTTTGCTCAGGTGCATTTCTGGAAGACATGTGGATCTGGAAAAGGAATCTTACGAAATCCACTATGATTCCCCTTTTCCACCCCAAATTAGAGTTTGAAATGACCCTCTGTGGAGTGAATGGGAAGAAAAAAGAATGGATGTAGTTGGAAAGTCTCAGAAATCTCTGAAGCTTTGTGGCAGTGATTATAAAATTTTCTTTCATGGGAAAAAATGAGATTGCTAAACTTGAATTTAAGATATTCCTATTCAATCTTGAAAACCCTGAGGGGCCGTAAAGGAGAGACAACATGGTTTAGGCCTTCACATTCGAAATGGTAACCCACTCCAGTACTTCTTGCCTTGAAAATCCCATGGACGAGGAGCTTGGTGCAGACTACTACCCATGGGGTCGCAAAGATTCAAGCACAACTGAGTGACTTCACTTTCTCACTTTCTTTCTAGATGGCATCAGTGAATCAATGGACATGAGTTTGAACAAACTCCAGTAGATAGTGAAGGACAGGGAAGCCTGGTGTGCTGCAGTCCATGGGATCACAAAGAGTTGAACATGACTTAGTGACTGTACAATGATAATACCTTTTAAAAGAGATACAAGGAATTTCATAGTAGTCACTCAGCCACCATGGCTTTACAGGGTGTTATTAGTGGAACTTGCCCAGACTGAATTGTAGAATAGGAAAAGCATGATTTCTGATTCCTGAAACACTTTATTTCTAGGCCCCTCTGTGTAAGTCAATCCTTTCACAGAGCCCTATTCACCAACGTTTTCCCAATCACCCCCATCCATCCAAACTTACTGGTTTATTTCAGGACTCCTGTGTACTACCAATATTTCAGTCTTTGGGTTAAATGTGCTAAAATTATAAAAAAGGGAAAATGCAGGCCACTGACGAAGCATATATAATGAAGAAGGGTCATCATGTCAATAGGGGGATGTGTGGAGGTGCTGTGGGGACACTTAGGAAGGGCCCCACCAGTGTCTTGGAGGATCACGAAAGAACTCCTTGACTTCCCTGGTGGTAAGTGGGTAAGAATCCACCTACCAGTGCAGGGGACGTGGGTTCAAGCCCTGGTGGGGGAAGAGTCCACAATGCCGTGAGGCGACTAAAGTCCCTGTACCACACCGACTGAGCCCGAGTGCTGGGACTACTTAAGCCTGTGTGCCCAGATCCCGTGCTCTGCAGCAAGAGAAGCCGCCACAACGGGGCAACAAAGAGTAGCCCTTGCTTGCCTCAACTGGAAAAAGCCCATGGGAGGCAATGAAGACCCAGAGCAACCAGAAATAAGTAAATGAATAAAAATTTAAAAAGAAGGAGCTCTCAGTGAAAGTGACACCAGGCTGAAGCTGGGAGGAGGAGGAGTTGGCCAGGTGAGATGGAAGAGAATGGCATTCTGGGTAGGGGAGTGGCCCGAGGGAAAAACGTGGCATGTTTAGGGAAGGAGAGGAACTGCTGCTCAGTATTCATCAGAACACCTGTGCCCCTCGTTCAGAAACGCTTGGCAGCTGCTATTTATAAAGGCATTTGCTTCTTAACTATCTGGTATTGGCAAACCCATGTTGGCAGGTGGCTTTGATGCCTGGCACTTTCAAGAAATGTTTAAGAATAAGTTCTTTTTTAGACGGGCACTTTACTATTGTGCAATAATTCTAAAAGGTACTTTTAATCATAGTGGTTGAAACTTCAGTTCCGAATTTTGTTCTGGTGACTAATCTCCCTCACTGACACAGACGGTGGGGGTAGACTCTTCCTTTGGGAGTCACTTCTGGAGTTCATTCAACCCCTCTTTCAACAAACTCTAATCAGCATCTCCTTGGTACCAGGCACTATGCCAGAGGCTAGGGCTAAACAGACTGGCTCAGGGAAGGCTTCAACAGTGAAGATCACTCAACATTTGCCACTTAAGTCAATTTCATGACAAAAGTTCTGATTACAAAAATCCTTTTCAAGTGATGACTTCTCCATTTTATTTCTGCCATACGAAACATTCATTTGTTTACTCATTCATTCAGCAAATATTTATTAAATACTTACTATAACACGGGTCAATTTCATCTTCCATGAGGCCTATTAGGAAAGACTCATGTATGTCAAAGTACAGTGATAAGTAATAAGTTAGTAATTAATAATAATTACATGGACATGAACTTGGGCAAACATTGGGAGATGGTGAGGGACAGGGAGGCCTGGCATACTGCAGTCCATGGGGTCACAAAGATTTGGGACACAAATGGGCAACTGAACAACAACAATTAGTAATAAGTATAATAAACATGGTCATTAAAGCTCTAGATAGGCCCTATGAATGCTCAAAGGAGGACATCTCATCTCTCTACCCAGAGAGGTCATGGAGGGCTACCTGGAGGAGGTCATAGTTGCCGTCTTAGACAAAGAATACCAATTGTTTCTTCTCAGACTTGGACAATAAGGGAGGGGCTTCCCTGCTTGGCTCAGTGGTAAAGAATCCGCCTGCAATGCAGGAGAGACAGGAGACGCGGGTTCAGTCCCTGAGTCAGGAAGATCCCCTGGAGGAGGGCATGGCAGCCCACTCCAGTATTCTTGTCTGGAGAATCCCATGGACGGAGGAATCTGGTGGGCTGCAGTCCATGGGGTCACAAGGAGTTGGACACAACTGAAGCAACTGAGCACACAGAACATACAAGAAGGGAAGAACTGGAAAGATCTGTGTAAGAAATTCCCATTTCTTATTGCCAATAGAAGGAAGAGAATGAGTAAGAAGGGAAAGACTACATGTACCCAGGTATGGAGATAGGAGAAAGCAAGGAATGTTTGACATGAGGAGTGCTGGGTGGGTGGTAAGATGGGTTGGCAGATATGATTGGAGAAGTAGGCAGGGCAAGATGATAAAGCCTGTTTAATCTTCAGTATCATCATGATTAATAAGCACTGCTGCTGCTGCTAAGTCACTTCAGTCGTGTCCGACTCCGTGCAATCCCGTAGACGGCAGCCCACCAGGCTATCCCATCCCTGGGATTCTCCAGGCAAGAACACTGGAGCGAGTTGCCATTTCCTTCTCCAATGCATGAAAGTGAAAAGTGAAAGGGAAGTCGCTCAGTTGTGTCCGATTCTTCATGACCCCATGGACTGCAGCCCACCAGGCTCCTCTGTCTGGGATTTTCCAGGCAAGACTACTGGAGTGGGTCGCCATAATTAGCACTACTATTATCTAAATGTCACCTCCATATTTCCATTTGAAAGCCTATGTGGCCTTTTATTTATTTATTTATTTATTTTTCTATGTGGCCTTTTAAACAATGTGTATAAAACTGGTCTCCTGTCCTCCCCCCACCCACCTGCTCCTTCTGCAGATTTCTGTGATTCAGTAAACAGCATCTTCATATATTCAGTTGCTCAAGTTTAAGCCATTCTCTATTCCTCTCTTTTCCTCACATCATGTATCTTAATTGTCAGTTAATCCTACTGATTTTCCACTGAAACTGTGCCCAGCATTCAGCATTTCTCATGACCCCTTGGTCCTCGCCACTATCACCTCCTGTCTAGATAACTACTGCCACCTGTTAAGTTCTCTCTCTGCCTCTGTCCTGGCTTGTCCCTTTCTGCTCCCAAACCAATCATCACAATGACCCTCTGAAACTCTGAGATCATATCACTATGCGCGAATCCTTGAAGCAGCCCCATCTCACTCAATGTCCAGCAGTACAAAGGATGACAAGCTCTATAAAATCTGCTCTGTCAGACCTTCAACTTCCTCTTTCATTCCTCTCCCAACTTCCCACTTTCTCCCATCACCTTAGGCTCCTTGCTTTTCCTTGAACTCAGACACCCTCCCAATCTGGCTCTTTTCCTTCCTTGCCATTCCCCCAGAAATTTCCATGATTCATCCCCTCACCTCTTTCCAGTCTTTGCTAAAATGTCACAAGCTCAAAAAGACAGGCCTATTTAAAACTGCAACTCTCACCTACACATGGCCTCTGTCCCTGTTTTACTCTTCACCATAATATATTGCTCATTTAACTAAAAAAAAAAAAAAAACTGACTGGGAGTTCCCTAGTGGTCCAGTGGTTAAGAATCTGCCTTTCAATGCTGGGGACACAGGTTTAATCCCTGGTCAGGGAACTAAGATCCCACATGCTGCGGGACAACTAAGTCTGCACACTGCCACTAGAGAGCTCACTTGCTGTGGCTACAGAAGCCTGTGCGCAGCAGTCAAGAGACGGGACGCTGCAACAAAGACCCAGCACAGCAAAATAAAAAAAACCTCCTAGTGATAAGTAAGCTACTTTAGGATAGAGACCTTCATGGTTTTTTTTTTTTTGCGGGGGGGGGGGTGGTTATTGATATATTCTTAGCACACAAAACATTTTCTGACACATAGTGAAGTGAAACTCTCTCAGTCATGTCCTACTCTTTGTGACCCCATGGGCTATAGCGTCCATGGAATTCTCCAGGCCAGAATGCTGGAGTGGGTAGCCTATCCCTTCTCTAGCGGATTTTCCTGACCCAGGAATCTGACACATAATATGCACTCAGAAAGTGAATAAATTATTGCTATTTTACAAACGAGGGTCACAGAGGGAGTAAGAAACTTGTTCCAGGTGCTACGGAGGCTTGTGTGGCACACTGATCTTGGCTGGGTATTTCACAGGCAATAGCCAGAGTTGATGACTCTGAAGGCTGTATGCTGGACCACATCTTTCTAGAAATATTACAGCCTGAATCAGAGTGAGGGCTGACAAAGGTCAGCGGGGCCCTTTAGAGTCCTGGAAATAATGGACTCCCGTTGTCATGACAGGTGGTAGGATGGTGATCCCCCACCCCTTCCAGAGCTGCCTTACATGCATGTCATATTCAACCAGCTGGAAAGGGACTCTTCTTGCTTTTTCCATGAAGAGACTTTGCTTCTGCCCTCCTCTGGGTCAGGAGTTCCCTTTGAAGTATCAAATATCGTGGGTAGGATGTGAGGGACTTTTGGGGTCTCTGTTATGAGATGGGCACAACTGGACTAAAAGAATGCTTTGAAGACTTATTTCTGAAAAAGTCCTCTGATGGTTCCATGGGGTTTGCCTTTTAGAGGTGCTATAGAAAAAAAAAACTTTATAATAAAAATTATCTATTCTGCTTTGAGTTTCTTGATAAATATGTGTGAAATTTAAAATCTCATTTCAAAGGGGGAAAAGTGATCCTCATTCAATGCAATTCTTTGGGGAAAAAATCCAACTGGAGAGAAAGGGGATTTATCTATTGTCAATGCATCTTTATGTGGGGAGACAAGCTTTGATGTAACTGATAGCTTGGTTATATAATAGCCCAAGAATACAGACACAGCATGTGATGTATTATGCAGCACTTGAGACCAAAAGTTTGCTTCTCTTAGACTAGAATGAAAGTTCAGCCTGAAAGCTTTTGTTGAAAGAGACTTTCTTTGTAATAAATCAGGAGGACCTGTTAACGTTACCTTCAGTAGGCATCTCATATACACTTTGGGGAAAAAACTTGTTAACTCATTAAGCTTAATGGCCCCTGAAGCATCCTGGGATGCTACAGAAGCTAAACCTTTAACAAAGAACTTCACTTCCAAGAGGTAAGTATTGAACCTACAAAAGAAAAATTCTTTAAAGGGGAGATTAGAAAGCTGAGCTATTATGAAAGAGCCAGAACAGAAGCTAAGTCATTCTTTACTAAGGGCAGTTAACAATTTCAGAGATAAGATACTACGAATTGTGGATCCTGGGAAAATCACTTCATCATGGTCCCGTGGCAAAAAATGAATCTTAAAGTGAACAGATGCACGGAAAGGGTCAGGAGGAAAAAACACTTACATTGGGAAGATTTATAAGAACACCTGTGTGTGCATGTGTGTATTTGTGTGTGCCGTGTTAGCAAAATATTCATCCTGAAAATGGCATGAGTTGACTGAAAAAGCAATGGAGAACAATAAATGCATAGGAAGTGACCCTAGAGCCTTCAATTGCAGAATGAAAATGAAACATTAAAGACTTTCTAGTTCTATGGTCATGATTTCACTATAGCAAATGTAAAACTAAATGCAAAGTGAGATATAATTGCACAGAAAGGGACATAATGGTTTCTGAACTCCACAAGAAATGCCATAATAAGAATATTTAGCTCAGTTCCCAGCTTGTAATAAGAGCTCAAACACTATTATCTATCATGATTATTATTATTATCTTCTTATAGACCAAACTTTGTGTTAGCAGATTTACATGTGCTATTTGATTTAATTGCATAGAATAAAGGCCAAAAAGACTGAATGAAACATTCTTTCAAAATGAAGTTGAACGCCAGCAAATTAAAGTCTCAAGAAATCTAGATATGAATCAAAAAGGTCAAATTCTGTATTTGCCTACAGATAATGCCTCACGTCTGACCATCTGAAACCACCAAATTGAACTCAGCTTCGAGCAAATATATGGTATGGCTTATGTTGAATCACTTTTATAATAGTTCAGATGTTTGTCTTCCTAATTTATTATGGCCAGACACTTCTTTCCAGTTCTTTTCCCATCTTTTCTTCGGGCACTGAAGCTCAAACTCCCATCCGTCATCCAGAGATATACTACTTGTCTTGTTCTTGTCCCAATTATTTGCAAAGATGCTGTAATTTACTGCGGGCCACTTGGGGGAGAACTACAGTTAAAATTATTGCTTGCTTAAGGTTTCGTTTTGGAATCCTGATAAGTCATTTCGAATGTAAGCTGTGTCGAGTACATATCAATTTATTACTTTTTCTAAGTGAACTAATCTAAATTAAAATCTCACAGAATCAATACCTCATTTTTATCATAAAGCTTTCTGATTCTACCTCCCAGTCAGTTGTTCATCTATCATTCACTGTGGGTTGGAAATTTCTAACGATGAAGAATTATTTTATAGCATATTATGGAAATGAAACATCTGCAGCCTGATGTTTCATATATATGCCCAAATTTACAGTAAATGTTGCCTGGCTCTAAACCCCTCATTTTATTTATTCTGCAGACTATTTCCCTAATCCCTTATCGTGAGGTTTATCTAATGTGCATTCTGTGTTCTCAATGTGCATGATTACAATCTGAAAACTATCACGAAAAATGGTCTCATTTGTTTGGCTTCAGTTGCTTATTACAGTAATAACCACCAGTCTAGACAAATGCATAGATATTTTCAGGTTTTCAAATGCTATGCAGTGCCCTTCCCCCAATGTATTCATTCTGAGTATTTCCTTCAGGTTTTTTAAGGTCTAGTGTTGACTTGGAGATACTGCAAAGATTTTTAATGCACATGCCATTCTCCTAATATATTTTCATTTCTGGTGACCTAGAAAAGAACAAAAGCAAAAAAAAAAAAAAGGTGTAAGGGGAATTTATTCTCATGACAGAGTGTTTTAAAAAAAGCTTTCAAGGGATTTATTTAGTCAGGTCTCATCTTTTCCATTATTCTTTTATGTCCCACTTGTACTGCATAGTCTATGGCCAATCCATAAAAGAATAATAAAAAAAGCTCCATTTTATGCAACCACGTACTAGCACGTATGCATGAAATAGGTGATGCATATATTTTATGTCCAGAATTCCAAATGGCCACTCATATTTCTTTTCTCTCTCGGCTTTCAAGGTTGGGTTCATAGTTTTTCAAGAGCAAAAGATTTTCAGTGCATTTGTTTCTTGAGGGTAGGGACTGTGTCTGTCTTATTCACTGCTAGATTCCAGGACCTAGGATGGGTTCTGATATATAACAAGATCTCAATAAATGTTTGGATTCAATAAATGTTTGACTCAGTAAATCAGTCAACACTTGAGACAAGTACCCCTATCACTCTCTTGGCTCAAAATTCTGAGAAATATTTGCAATGGGACATTCTAATTTTCTGATTGTATAAACACATAGTTTTTAAGGACAGAAAACTAAGGTGGAAAACATTTTGGAGAATGAAATTCCATAAGAATCACTCATTAGCTTCTGTGTCTATTTGAGCATATGTCATCTGTGCTTTTGTCCTATAGTCCAGGGGTCCCCAGCCTCCTGGATCTAATGCCTGATCTAAGGTGGAGCTGATGTAATAATAATAGAAATAAAGTACACAATAAATGTAATGCGCTTGAATCATCCTGAAACCATCCCCCTCCCTCTCATGGTCCATGGAAAAATTGTCTTCCATAAAACCAGTCCCTGGTGCCAAAAAGGTTGGGGATTATTTGCTATTCTTTAGAAATGGAGAAGGCAATGGCACCCCACTCCAGTACACTTGCCTGGAAAATCCTATGGACGGAGGTGCCTGGTAGGCTGCAGTCCATGTGGTTGCTAAGAGTCGGACATGACTGAGTGACATCACTTTCACTTTTCACTTTCATGCATTGGAGAAGGAAATGGCAACCCACTCCAGTGTTCTTGCCTGGAGAATCCCAGGGACGGGGGAGCCTGGTGGGCTGCCGTCTATGGGGTCACACAGAGTCGGACATGACTGAAGTGACTTAGCAGCAGAAACGAGAGAAGATGTACGTTTCTTCCATCTAAAATGATGAAAAGACAGTCACTGACTTCAAAATGCCTACAATCCAGTTGAAGGCAAAGTACACAAAATTTTTTTTTAAAGATAAATGAAGATATATGTCTATATATGGAGAAGGTCGAAAAAATGAGAAAATAATGATCATTTTGGGGTAAGGAGAGCAGGGCAGGCTTCTGGAAGGCTGTAGACAGGATCTAAGTCCTGAAGAACAGATAAAATTCATAACATTGGAGAGAAAGGATATGGGGTGAGGAAAAGGGATGAAGCACAGCAGTTATTTTTGGAAGAAGGAATGGTGGCAACTAGTGAGTGCAATGTCAGCTAGTGATTTTGGACACAGCAACACAGACAAAGCAGGCTTGTTCTGGAAAGTAATCAGTCATATGGTTAGGTCAGGGTTTATGCAAAGTCACAGCCATAATGAGAATTAGATGGGTTCAGAGTTTTTCCAAAATACATGAAATGATGATCCTGTTTATACATAAGAAATATATCTGATTCCCAATTGCAAATCATTTGGCCAAGTGTTCACTGAGAAAGTATATTCACCAATGGAAACTTGAGCTGTAAACTAAGTAGAGACAAGTTTCGCTAGTGCCCTCAGAAACAGATGGTCTTTGGAGAGTTGTTTCCTGAGCTCCAGGCACTGCTGTTTTTTGTAACCAGCCAACAGCAGAAAATGAGTAAGGACTGGACAGAGGGCAATGCAGAAGGAGAGTGCTCACTGGATGCCTTGTGCAGTTAACTCATACATTCCAGGGGCTACTTGAGTGAAAGTAGGGCATATTATCCCAAGGTTTTCTCAGCCAGGAAGTCAGAGGTGTTCAGCTGATACCTCTGTGGCAAACTTTACAATTGATGAAAACAAAATATCCACACCCAGAGTCAAGCAGGAGTGAAGCAGAGAGCTGGCTTCCATAGAATTACAGCATATGGGACTTTGTCTGTCCCTGAACATCAGGGCCTCTTGCTCTAATTGTCACTATGGAACCACCATGACATTCCCACTGCAGAATGGAGATTATTGTTTTTGGGTTTCCATGAAGCAACTTCAGTGATGTTCAGGACGCTGATTTGCGGCTTATATATCAAGACTGGGTCAAGGCTGTGAATCCTACTTTTGGACAATTTTTGTCACAATCTATTAGTGACAATAACTATGAATACATGCTACCATTTACAAACTGGGGGTTGAAATAGCAAAAACTTGCTAACAACTGAAATGTCCATCAGTATGAGCTTTGCTAAGTAAAATGGTATTACACATATACACTGGAATAGTGAATGTAGCCCATAAAAGAGGATGAGAGTCCAGGAGGTGTCAATTGAAGTTCTTTGAAAAAACAAAGAACAAAAAAAGAACTCCCTGTTCAAATACACTTCAGAGACACTGAGTTAAAACAAACGAAATGGATTTTGTTACTTGATTTCTGAGAACCTTTAATATGTGAAGGTTCCCAGTGATTCTCCTAGAGGGAGATGAAATAGGCAAGCTTTCCAAGCATCACTAACTTCCCCAGGGATGGAAGACACCCTTCACAGTATTATGAACACTGTGAAGAACTCAAGAACTGCTGAAAGCTTAATTCAAGCCTTCAACTTTTCATGCGCGTTGTTTCTTAGTCTTAATGGGAAAGAGTAATCAGAGGTCAAGGGAAAGCAAACTTTTTATTTGTCAATTTCCTGATAACTCTGGTTGTCTGCTGTTCAATTCTGGTATAAACATTCAGTCATTTTTAAGGACACCATTAAAAATTTTTTAAAATTAAAGTGAAAAAAGGTATTCTGGACAAGAGCAACACAAAGCATTTAATCAGCATCCCATCCATCATTGTAATGAATGCAGACTCTGTGAATGCATAGGAAGGTGTGCAAAAGTGGAGCTAATGAATTATGGAAACCTTATGTTTAGTGCATTAAACACTTTCTGCTAACCCTTCCCCTCAACCTCCCAACAAACATGGCCAGAATAATGTTAGGTAAGCAAAGCCCCTTAATTACCTTTCATATTCAAGAAAAGAGAAAACAATTGGTTAATATGCCTAACAAATGAAAACTATGGCCACATGTTCCTGTGTGCTAAACTCAGCTATGTTATTGTTTATACCGAGTCTGTTAACTAAGGGGAAAAAAATGGAAATTTGCTCCAGACTGAGGCTCCTATTAATTTTACATATTGTGTATTCTATTCAATTGAATAATTAAAAAGTGATTCACAAGTTCAGTGCTTCCTTCATCGGTAATGTGAATCACATTTATCATCCAAACATAAACAATGGGCATCTGGAACTGAAGAGATTTAACTTTCCCGTTGGTGTTTGAAGTTAGCCTAAAAGAAGGGCTTCTACTTATAAACAAGCTATATGAACAAGTTATATATGAATTACATGCAAACACAAAGGTCAGTCATTTATTTGTTTGGTGAAGGACCCCATTATGATGAAGAAATTATTCCTCTTTAGGTTAAAAGATTTTTGATACTTTGATTCTTTTGTAGCTTATAACCTTGAGAAATTATTTAGTGAGCAATTACTTAATGTTTGAGTCGGTGTTTTCTCATCTCCAAACCGTACCTACCATTTATTGAGCATGTACTTTGAGCCAGGCACAGGGCCGACCCCCTAATAGAACTTATCTCATTTAAGCCTTATGAGAATCATGTATTAGAGTTAACAAACATGTCAAGAGAAATCCTGAGAGGTTAAGTACCTTCCTTTCAGAAGAGTTCAGAGAAATTAGCTATAGTATAGAGGGTGGTTTTGGACCCAAGCATATTAGATTTCTTCCTGACAAAGTGCTTTGACATTTCCCCTCTGGGTGAATAAAGATGAAAACGCTTGCTTGACCAATCTCCCACGTTGATATAGGCTTGTACATACATCTGTTCCAAAAATGGTTGCTCCAATTTATATTGCATTGTAACCTCTCCTTCGACCATGTGGTGTCGATAATCCTTTACTGAGAGAAGAGGCTTTTGTTGCCCTCACTTGAATCTGGACTGACTTCTAACTTCCTGAACCAAAAATATGCAAGGGAAATGATGCTGATGACTTCCTAGGCTAGGTCATAAATGGTAAGATGACTTTTATGGGCGCTCTCTTTCTCTCCCTTAGATTGGTTGCTCTGGGAGAAGCCAGTCACTATGCTGTGAGGGCATTCAAGCAGCCTGGGAAAGTATCACATGTGGAAAACCAGGCGGGTGACCACAAGTACCAACTTGCCAACTCTGTGAGCACCTTGGAAGAAGCCCTCTAGTCTTAGTCAAGCCTACAGATGACTCAGCTCTAACCAAAATCCTACTGTAGCAACACGAGAGACCTCATGCCAGAACATTCATCTAACCCATTCTCAAGTAACGGACCCACAGGAAGCATGAAAAATCACACATGATGTTATTGTTTTAAGCTATGAAGTTTGGGGATGATTTGTTACCTAATGATAGATAAAACAAGGCTCAAATACAAAGTGTTTTAGAAACTGTAAACGAGTCATTTATAAAGCTAATGCCTGCTTTATAAATGCAGTTGGGTGTATATATTCAGAGAAAGAAAATTTAAACAAATATGCTCTTTGAACTAAATAATTTAGGTTGTGGCTGTGATACATATCATCTAAACCCCAATTTGCACCAAGTTTATTAAAACAGACTTATAATAGTAGCCAGTTAAATAGACTTCCTGGCAGGGAACAACTCTGGAAATGGAAAAGGGGAAACAATGCCTTTCATCTATGGTCCACAGTTCACAAAGATCTTTAACAAACATCATCTCAGAAACAGATTTACCATGAAGCTAAAAATGCTTTGGTTGCTAGGTCTCTCACAGGTACAAGCCCCTTCCGAGACCCTGGCAATATGTTCACACACTCTGTGTTTTCGTAAAATTCACAAAAGTAGGTATTTTAGCTGTGCAGTTTGTTATGACCACACTTTCTCTTTACTCTGAATCTTCTTTCAAGTATCTCTTTCTGGCCACATTCTTTGAAATATTTTTGACATCTGGCTAAAATAAATTTGAGGTGGGAATATGGTTTTCATAACATATGGTGATTTCTTATTCTAAATTCCACATTATATGTAATTTTGTTTTTTATGATTTGGTAATTCTATTTTTTAACCAGGGTACCCCCAATTCTGTAAGCTGCAGACTCCACAGAACTTGGATCTTCCCTTGATCACCCTGAGTTATAAACACAGTAGCCCTGTAAGGTTGTTAGGGGAGATGTTATTATCCCAATTTTATAATGAGAAAATGGAGATTCTAAAATTCCAAATGGATTATCCAAGGTTATGTAATTAATAAGAAACAAAGACAAAACAAACCCCAGACCTGATTCCTGGTTCAATGCTCTTTCCAGTACCTACTCTTCTGGAAGAACATACCCTCTAATTTCCCAGCAAAACTGTGTGCCATTCTTTTTCATCCTGGTCTCTCCTGTAATTAATATGATAATGTAATTCAGCTTCAATTAACAACAAACCAGGCACAAAGGAAAGATCATATAGGTTACATTTCATTTGCAAGCCTTTCCTCACTGCTCTCAAATCTCATAATCCAACTGTACATCAGACTAGGAAAATGAAATCAAGAGTATAGCCAGTATAAAGACAGGGCAACCCAGTGATACTGGGCTGTACTTTTCTGAGCAGGCTTGGGGAAGACATAGGATGAATAACTTCTCCCTTGCAAATGGCTTTCTTGGTACCATCTAGATGCTGCTTCAGGAAACTGCCCTCAGCTTTGTGTGCCATTGATCTGGCCAAGTTTATTTTTCCTTGAGCACCTTGTTTCCATCCCAGCCCACAGCATCTGGCCTGCCCCTTGCTTCTCATGAGAAAGGGAGTCCCTCCCAGTTCTGCATTCTTGTGAAACAGTTTGTTTTAAAAGCTGAATTACTTCACTGAGGCCTCTTGGATCTTTTTACAGAGCTAACAAATCAGAACACTATTTGTTGATCCAGAGGTGGGAAGATATCAAGCCCTCCCAAGGGCAAAACTGAACTGGGTAGAGCTGAGGCACTGGAACAACTGATTTCAATTAGTCTTAAATAGTCATAACGAATGCTAAAAGATCTCTTGTAAAAATGTCCTTCAGCTGATAATTTATTTCCACTCCTTTCTCTCTTCAGAGGCAAAACTTTAATGGACTGTCTTTTTGCAGATCTTAATATAACAGTTAATTTGCAGACAAAGTGACCGAGTCCCCTTGACACATGTGTCTGATCTCCATTTGGCAGGGATGGGAGGGAGGGAGGAAGGAGGAAGTACTTAAGTGAAGATGTGGCCCCCTCCCCTACGCCTTCGCAGTGTAGGCTCTGTATCATTAAATTCTTCTATGAGTTTCTTACAAATCTCTTTTCAAAGGTAGCAAACTGTGGGGTCATCTTTTTCAATTCCACTAAAGGCACCTAGGCTAAAATATAACTTTTCTATTGGCTACTATGAATAACATTTATAGTTATATTTTATATTATATAAAATTATAGTAATTTTGTTTAATCTGCTTTAAGATAAACAAGAAGACGTTGTTTTTCTCTAGTTCTTTTTGCTTTATTTTATGTTTAAAATACCCTAACTGATTGTGTATAACGGACTTTTGGACTCAGAGGGAGAGGGAGAGGGTGGGATGATTTGGGAGAATGGCATTGTAACATGTATACTATCATGTAAGAATCGAATCGCCAGTCTATGTCCGACGCAGGATACAGCATGCTTGGGGCTGGTGCACGGTGATGACCCAGAGAGATGTTATGGGGAGGGAGGTGGGAGGGGGGTTCATGTTTGGGAATGTATGTACACCTGTGGTGGATTCACGTCAATGTATGGCAAAACCAATACAGTATTGTAAAGTAAAATAAAGTAAAAAAAAATAAATAAAATAAAATAAAAAAATAAAAGCATCATTCACAAACTGGAAAAAAAAAAATACCCTAACTGTTCTTTCTTCCTGTCTCTTCTTTGCCTTATTCCAACTTACCACTCATTAAAACACCCATTGGGCCTTCCCTGGTGGTTTAGCGGTAAAGAATGTCAGTGCAGGAAACATGGGCTCAATCCCTGATCTGGGATGATCCCTCATGCTGCAGAGCCACTAAGCCTGTGCACAGCTACTGAGTCTGTGCTCTAGGGCCGTGCTCCACAGCAAGAGAAATCATCACAATGAGAAGCCCGTGCACCGCAACTAGAGTCGTCCCCTCTCGTAACAGCTGGGGAAAAGCCCATGCAGCAACGAGGACCCAGCGCATATTATAAATAAATAAATAAAATTATTAAAAAATCCATGAATCTGCGTATCATTTTGATCCTAAGCCTTCTTGTTAATTCTCCCAGAATTCCAAGTCTTATCAGTTTCTATTTTTAACTCCTTCCTTTCTCTCTATAATGAAATTTAAAATTCTATTCACCAGTATTCCAGGGGGCTGCCCCCGACAGAAATGAGCAATCAGACCTGACAGACTTCCTGAATGCTGGTAACAGCCCCAGGGCAGCAATGTGACTGCCAATGCCACGGCTCTCTAGAAGGAGTGGGATGTGAGCAGGAGAGACGTGGAGGGGATGCCCAGGGCTGCTGGGGGCACAGTGCAGACCCAGACCAGCTGGGAGAATCTGGGACAAGAGATTTGTGAACAACACCCATGAATACTTCAGGAAGATGAGCACATGAGATCTTAGGATGCTTTCCTGTGATTTGCTGGGTCCTTTCTTCAATAAAATCTACACTAAAGAGAGGCTGTATTTCTTGCTCTCATTTCTCCCTGCAAAGCTCTTACCCAATTTCTATCCACTGAACAGTCCCTTTATTTTTCTGGGCTCCAAAATCACTGTAGATGGTGACTGCAGCCATGAAATTAAAAAACGCTGGCTCCTTGGAAGAAAAGTTATGACCAACCTAGACAGCATATTAAAAAGCAGAGACATTACTTTGCCAACAAAGGTCTGTCTAGTCAAAGCTATGTTTTTTTCAGTAGTCATGTATGGATGTGAGAGTTGGGCTATCAAGAAAGCTGACTGCCAAAGAATTGATGCTTTTGAACTGTGGTGTTGGAGAAGATTCTTGCGAGTCCCTCAGACTGCAAGGAGATCCAACCAGTCAATCCTAAAGGAAATCAGTCCTGAATATTCATTAGAGGGACTGATGCTGAAGCTGAAACTCCAATACTTAGGCCACCTGATGCGAAGGGTCGGCTCATTGGAAAAGACCCTGATACTGGGAAAGATAGAAGGCAGGAGAAGAATGGAACAACAGAGGGTGAAATGGTTAGATGGCATCACCGACTCAACAGACATGAGTTTGAGTAAGCTCCGGGAGTTGGTAATAGACAGGGAGACCTGGCCTGCTGCGTTCATTAGGTTGCAAAGAGTTGGACATGACAGAGTGACCGAGCTGAATGGAACTGAACTGAACTGAATAGTCCCAACTGCCAACACCAGCAAGAAAAGATCCCACCAGAGACAGGAACTATCGTGGGTCACATTTTCATGGAGGGTCTACTTTAGAGACACGGTGCTCATAGTTCAGTGCTTGCTGTGGGCACAACTGTTGCACTGGCTTAGACTTCTGGCATCAGGCAGGACTTTGGTGCTCTGCTAAGGAGGTTGTTTATAAGATTTGGGAATGAGTGGGTATGACCAGAGCTCCCAGACGTGAGCATGGTACTTTCTTATACTCCTACACTAATTGCCTCATTTACACTCAGGAATTCTCTTTTCTCCTCTCTTCCATAAACCTTATCAGCTGTCCATCACAGCTTGTGTATTAACTTGGCTGCTTCTAGTTCTAGAACAAAGTTGTCTCCTCATCAGCCATCCTGATTAAAACAAATTGGAAAAGTAGTTCGGTGTTTACTTGTGTGCATGTTACCTTCTTCCCTCATGATATGAAAAGTTGCTTTGAAGGAGAGAGGATTTAGAAAAGGACCCCTGGGCCACCTGGTAGTAAAGGACTTTATATGTTGCATTGGCTTAAAAAGCAGGAGGGAATCTCAGCAGGTGTCTGGTTAGTGATCTCAAGTTGTTGGTAATGGCTAAACATTTTGCCAGAAGAAAACCTTAGCTCAGGGACCTCCCTGAATGTCCAGTGGTTAAAGCTTTGCTTTCCAATGCACAGGATGCCAGTCTGATCCCTGACCAGGGAGCTAAGATCCTGCATGCCTTGTGGCCAAAACACCAGAACATAAACCACAGGAGCAATATTACAACAAATTTAATAAGGACCAAAAAAAAAAAATGGCCCACATTAAAAAAGACAAAACAAAACCTGCAGCCCAGACTGGAATGAGTGAAGTAGGTTCTGACCCCAGGCCAGCTTTTTTCCCCATGCCCCATTTCCCCTCACCACATGACTCTATGACCTTGGGCAAGTAGCTGGGTACCCTACTGTGTCCTCCTGTGCCCACAAAGTAAGACAGCAGTGCCTGTTGCATGGACTCAGTGCAAACATACAACAAGAAGGTATAAGCGAAACCCTCGACACCATGCCTGGAAAATAGCAATCCCCAGCAAACGTTGCCATTACTGTTTTTCTTATTAATGGCAGAACTAAGTCTAGAGGCCTTCTCACTCCTCTTTCAGGCTCTTACATGTCTTTATACTGAAACATATAGAACTTGTCCCCACTTTGCTTTTATTGTACTGCTGTTACTTTCAGGATGCTCTCACTTTCAGATTCCCCCTACTGTCACCACCAGCTTGGACACAGCCACCAGCCCCATGTCTCCTGCTATGTTAACAAGCTGCAGCCCGGGCACGCATGCACACGTAGATATGCGCGTGCAGAGGAGCACCCAGCCTTGCTCCCTGCGGGCAGGCTGAGTCAAACCTGTCTTGTTCCTCTGGCCTCCCCCTACTGTGGCATCACTGCCTCGCCCCCTCTGTCTTGGCCTTTTCTCCTTTGCCTGCCAGATCAGGTTTTTCTTAGCCCCCTTGTCCTTTTTACAATCTCTTCCTGCCTTTTCCTCCCCTTGCCTGCCTTACAAGCATCCTGTCTCATCTCTTTCCTCTCTCCTCTCTCCTACTCCTGCCTCGTTACTGATGGATGAGCCCACTTGATCGCATGCTTGGTCCTGTTCCATCCAGTTTTATCCAGTGAGTTCCCACTGTCTTTGCTTTGTTTGAAGGTTTTAAACAGGGACTGAAACACCATCCTAATGCTTGAGGCAGTACCATCATCTCACATCAGGGTCTTATGGTTACAACAGGAGCTCTGTTGGAATAAATATGGGAGCCAGGTGCTGCTACTGATAATCCCCAATAAAGGGCTCCGCAAGGCACACAATGATGTACTACCAGATGAATCAATGCCATCTGGATGTACAACTCTGGCCAGGAGGGCAGTAAAGTTATGGTGCTCAGTATTTAATGTTAATTTCCGCTGAATAACCCAGAGTGAATTTTGTAATTTGCAATATTGTAAATTTTGTCAACATGTGGGGAACTAAAACGCTGTTTATCCTGTACACTCTGGCTAATCATACCCTGGCTGTCTTTCTGATTGCCGATTCATTTTGTTTATACTTAAAAGGGAATAAATGTATCCCAGAGAAAGCACTTGTCTGGACGAGCTCTGAGATGGAAGCAAAGGCTGAACTATGGAGGATAATTGGGTTCAGAGCCAAAAAGTGATGCTTCCAGGGAAGAGTGAGTCTATTGATACTGAAGGAGTTAGGTTCTCAGGCATAATTGGGATCAGCACATAAATCTTGGAGTAAAATTCACCTTCCCAGATTCCCTGATCATTCAAGCCACTTGCTTGTCCAATGGTAAAAATATAACCCCTCTTACCAAAATTCTGTCAACTAGAGAACTTTTAGTCAGAAATCTCTGTTGTTGGTGCTTTGCTAGTATAATTTGATATATACTATATGTAATGTATATGTAATTACATGGCATATAATCATATAGTATGGATGTGTTATACCATATATTTATATATCATATGCTATATCTACTGCATTTATAATATGTAACTATTGGTGTAAAGTTGAGTATGTAATAAGTAATATGTACTACAAATAGTCATAATAAAGAACTTGTGGTTCAGTTAAACTACAAAGCATAGCTCTAATAACCAAAGAAATTCATTCATCATTCACCAAAGATTTAAGAAACTTCTGTATGCAAAATAAAACCTGGAATTTCAAACTCTTCAGTTAGTTCCCATGTTAAGAATATTTTATTGTATTTTAATTATCAAAGATTTGAATGCACATACAGGATCAGATTTGGTTTTTCATTTCTTAGTTCTTGAAGGCTGTACATTGAATGATCATATATGGTTTGATATATTATAATCTATACAAGGTACATCTGCTGCTTTTGTCTGCCCGGCATGTCTTCTCCCTCATTGTGAATTGTGTCCCAATTCATCTTTGGAGAACTACCCTACTGCATTGCAAGGATAAATATATAATCAAATAGCCTCCACGAACAATTAACTTATTTTTCCTTTTGGATTATTTGCAGGTCAGGTGGTTCCCTTTTGTCTCCTTCCCAATACATTCCTTCTTCCCCACAAATTAATGAAATTGAGGCTGCTTGGGCAATCTTTTTCTCAGGTTCATAATCCAAGTGTTTCTTTTCTTCTCTATCTGCCTCACGCTCCCCCTCACCCCCACTTCAGAGAGCTCATTATTTCCACTGAGTTTCCTTTACTGGCGTCTCTGTGACCTTCACTCTCCTCAATCAGAAAAGTAAAGAACAAAGGAAGTTGATAATAGCGTGAGACACTTCAGCCTATTGAACAGGGATGTCCCTGAGGCTCCCCCTTCAGAAATTTTCTGATAGGTTTGGGGATATACCTGAGCTATCAGTCCTCCCTGAGCTGGGAGATCCAATCACCAGGTTAGGCTGAAAGACCTCATTATACAGTGTCACCTGTAACCCAAGCCTACAGCCTGGACCCCAGAACTGTGTCCTAGGAGGAGGTGGCAGCATCATTCACCCACTGGAGAAGCTTTAATAACATTTGCTTGCTACACTGCAAGTTTTACATCCCAGTGACTTTTCGGAGATTAATTACAGTTTTCTCTAAGAGCAAATTGTGAAACTCAGCAGCTCACTTTACTTGGGTGCAAGAATAATTCTCATTTGGCTAAAATTAAGAATTTAAATGGGTGCCTTTGGAGCCCAGGTAGTAAGAACTCTCTGGGTCCTCTTTGCTGCTGCTACTGCTAAGTCACTTCAGTCGTGTCCGACTCTGTGCGACCCTATAGACGGCAGCCCACCAGGCTCCCCCGTCCCTGGGGTTCTCCAGGCAAGAACACTGGAGTGGGTTGCCATTGCCTTCTCCAGTGCATGAAAGTGAAAAGTGAAAGTGAAGTTGCTCAGTCGTGTCTCACTCAACGACACCATGGACTGCAGCCTTCCAGGCTCCTCCGTCCATGGGATTTTCCTCTTTACGGCTGAGTTATGCTCTGGAAAGTCCTGGTAGAGGAGCTACCTATGACTGAAATGCCACGGAGACTGCTTCTTTAAGACACTTTATTAAGACTTCTCTCCCCAACTTCCCAGTAAAAACCCAGCAGTTGGGTGGCCTGTATTATTAGGGGACAGAGTCATCCCTGTTTAGGGACTCTACTTGATGGGTCCTCATTCATCTGCAAATAAACCCTTTTTCTCTCAATTTTCCTGTTGTGACACACTTCTCTCTCTAATTCTCTCCTGCTCTCATTTACATATTCCCCACATTAGTATAGAAGATCTCTGAAAACAGAGAGGGCAAACATGAGCAGTTGCCTTGTCTGAATGTCTGGTTTGGATTAGAAAAGAAACGCCTCCCGCCATCCTATACCCTACTGAGTCTTACAGGGAGGGGCTCTGAAACTTGCAATAATTTGGTGGCTCTGGGAGAGAAGTCAGTATTTTACATCATCTACATCTAGACAAAATCCTTCTTTGTGTCTATTGTACTACATCATCAGGGAACACATGTAAAAATTAAAGATTTTAAAATTAAAAAAATAAAAAACTAAAAAAAAAAAAATATTAGCTAAATTTTTAGTAAAGATCTAATGATTTAAATTCTCTGTGTTTTATAAATAAGCCACTTCAGTTCAGCTCAGTTCAGTCGCTCAGTTGTGTCCGACTCTTTGCGACCCCATGAATCGCAGCATGCCAGGCCTCCCTGTCCATCACCAACTCCCGGAGTTCACTCAGATTCACGTCCATCGAGTCAGTGATACCATCCAGCCATCTCATCCTCTGTCGTCCCCTTCTCCTCCTGCCCCCAATCCCTCCCAGCATCAAAGCCACTTGCTAATTGTGTAACCTTGGGCAGGCTGTTTCTCTCTCTGTTCCCCAGTTTTCTGTAAAATGGGAAGTAATAAGAGTACCAATCTCCTAGGGTGATTATGAGGATTCAGTGAGGCAGTTTGTGTGTTTACCCACCTGCTGCTGTATGTAGTAAGAGCTCAATTAATGTTAAGTATTTAACTGCTGTGGGAGAGACCTTGCAATTGGATTCCCATCCCTGAGTCAAATATGCAACAGGCATCTACTATCCAAGCTTTTCTTGTCTCTGAGCTATTAGCAATGAATAAACTACAGTGCCTATCCTCAGAGAGCAAGCAGTTAGACCAGGGGAGAGCTACAGAATCCTTTATATAGCCTACAATATGGTTAGAGATAGTAATAACCTTAACATTTATTGAGTCCTTAATACTATGCTGGGCATTTTACATGGATTGCTTTATTTAATCATTTCAGAAACTTATGTGATAGACATAAGCTCTTAAAGAAACTTAAGAAACTTATATTTATTGTTCAGATGAAGAAATTAAGGCTTTGAAGGATTAAGTAACTTCACATCTATCAGACTTCAGAAACTATGCTTTTTACCATTTTTCTTTACTGAGTGCTGGAGATACAACTATGTACCATGTGCTAAGAGAGCCCACATACAGTGGAAATCATTGTGTTTTCAGAACCTGTGGACAGGAGGTGGCACATGAGCAGAGTCTTGACAGAAGAAGGAAAACAGCCAAAGAATGAAGGGGAGGGGGAATATTCAAAACCAGGCAGGCATGGCCGTGACCAGATAGGACTGTGGGTGCAGAGAGGGGGCAGGGATGATGGGAATGGGCAGGCCCGTTGGGAATGGCCTGGGGCACAATGGGACAGAATTTGAATTCTGTTTGTTCAAGAGAGGTTTCTAAGAAGATATAACACAAGATCCCAAAATCAAGTGATCAAAAATCAAGCAAGCAAAAACTTTGCCAATATCAAGTAGGCCTAAGGGAGACCCCTAGGTCTCAAGACAAAACTCAACAATAAAATGAAAGTCAGGGATCTCTCCACACAGAGAGGAGAGGAGCTCAGGCAGGTGAGTAGCACATTTATCTGTGTGTTTATTTGACAACTTTCTCTCTCCCCCACCGGATTGTTGAGCTTATCAATGCAGTGACAAGGCTAATTTTGCTCACTATCTTAATTTTAAAACCTAACACTGTCCTGGTCCTTAGCAGATATCCTACAAATATACTTTGCCTGAAATTTTGGAGTCACTAAAAGCTCAGAAGAGGGGCTCCAGATATTGTGCATGGTCAGGAAATCAAAACAAGGCAATCCTTGTGCCGAGCCTTGAAGGATGATTGGACATCAACAGGCCAATGGTGGGAGAGAGGGACGCACTGGAGAGCAAAGGTCACTGGGCAAAAAAAATGGAGCACAACAGAGGGCAGTGCATGCAGGCAACTCCACGGAGGTTGGTCTGGCTAGAGCAGGGTTTCTCAGCCTCAGCACTACGGACATTTTGGCTAATTCTTTGTCGTGTGTAGCTGTTCTATGCATTGCAGGATATTTAGCAGCACCCGAGGCCTCTGTCCAGTAGATACCAGAGGCAAGTCCCCCTTTCGCCCCTAACCGTGACCATCAAGGATGCCCCCAGATTTGGCAAAGGATCTCCCTCTGCCAATTCAGACTCACTGCCAGGGTTTTTCCAGTGAAGAGAAAAAAAAAAATACAGGGACATAACACAAGATGCTGCTAGAGGAAAAAGCAGAGGGAAAAGGTCAAAAGACATGTGCATCATGGCCAAAGTGGATGGGCTTAACCTGAGCTCTGTGGGAAAATCCCTGAGGGACTGAAACCGAGCAGGGCCACGAACGCAGCCTTGTGTTTTGGGCAAATCACTTGGCAGAGTGGTTTGCAGAGGGTTAGGCATGTCTGCAAGGAGAACAGGCTGTTTCAGCCCTCCATGCAAGAAGACAAGAGAGCCAGAACTGAGACCCCGGGCAGGAGAAGTGGGAGGGCAGAGAGAGCTTCTCAGGAGGTTAAACCCACAGCGTTTGGCTCCGAAGAAAGATGATATCAGCAGAGATGTGATGAAAGTAACCCCTTCAAGGATGGAGGGGAAGCTAAGCAAGAGAGGCTTGCTGGAAGCTAAACAGTTAATATCGGAGAAGGATGCTAATCAAATGAGCAAGTGTGAAGTGAAAATGCCAACCCAAGAGAAGAAATCCTGCCAAAGGTGGTGCAGACACACAGAGGAAATGTGAGCTGTGCTGGTGAGATGGTCCTGAACGTGGAGTCAAACTGCATGAGAGGATTCAGGCAGAGGGAAACAGATGGTCCTTGCGATGTCCTCAGTCACTTGACAAGCTGGATAAATAACTGTTGCCAGGGAAGAAATAATAAAAGCAGGATTCTGCCAGCATGAGCTGCTGCGGCTGCCATGGCCTTTGGTTCAGAGCATGCTTCTGGAGGCGAGGGGAAGGAAAATAAATATGGAATGACGGAGGGAAATCAATTAGCCCCTCACAGATGGCCTCCCACATCCAAGAGACTGTTACTGCCACTAACATGAAAGGTTGAATAAGGTAGGAAGAGAAATAACACGGAGAAGGCTGTGTCCAGGGCTTCGTGAGATAACCTCACAGAAGCAGAGGTGCCCACAGGGCTCACAGGACAGCCGTGGAGGACGGGACCCGGGCCAAGCCCAGCCAGGCCAGTGCCTGAGAGCTCAGGCCAAGCCTCCCTGAGAGGGCGGAAACTCAGGCTTGCAGAACCGGACCCTGACAATTCTACTGACTGCAGAAACCCACAGGGTGTGGCAGGGTGGGGGCGTCCTTTGGTGGGAGGAAGAGATGGACTTCCCATTAAATATATTACATTTTGAAGTAAACAGCACAACAGGCTAGCTCATGAAATGGAAAGAGCGCTGAAAAGAGAATAATACATAATTAAAGCGAGCAATTGTATAACGTCCTTAAGCTAGACTCTGACTTCATGTGATGCTCAACAAATTAAGATGGGGGAGGAAAAGGGGAAGGGAGAGATGGTGGGAGGAGGAGGAAAGAAAAAGAAAAAAAAAGGGGAAGAGAAAGAAGAGGAACAGGGGAAAGAAATTCGTGAGCAAAACCATCACACTGTGTTACTTTTCCCCACCAGGCGCATGTTTATCAGGCTCGAGCCTGGGGTAATAATCTGAGGTTTTGCTCATGTTTCTCTTTTATCACTCATAATTGAAATGTTATTGACATTTCTTGGGCATCTGAAGATGAGCCTAGTTTATTTTCATCTTTTCTGAATCTGATATCAATAATATTCATGAAGCCACACAATGCCTAAATGAGGCCTCAAAAGCTGTTACTCTAAATAAAGAAATTCTTGCAGTTTTATAGTTCTTTACACGATTTTATTGGATCCTGACAACAACCCTGTATGAGGGGCAAAAGGAGGTATTATTATCTTTTCTTTTTTTTCAGTAGAGGAAATGACTACCCACTCCAGTATTCTTGCCTGGAGAATCTGCATGGACGGAGGAACCTGGCAGGCTACAGTCCATGAGGTCGCAGAGTTGGACATGACTGAGTGACTAACACACTCACACTAGTATAGATCTACAAAGTCTAATGGGCTTTCCAGGGGCTTCCCTGGTGGCTCAGTGGTAAAGAATCTGCATGCAATGCAGGAGACCTGAGTTCGATCCCTGGGTCGGGAAAATCCCCTGGAGGAGGGCATGGCAACCCACTCCAGCATTCTTGCCTAGAGAATCCCATGGACACAGGAGCCTGGTGGGTTACAGTCCATAGTGTCACAAAGAGTCAGACACGACTGAAGCCACTAAGCATGCACACATGCACACAACGAGTTTTCTGAGCTTTCCTAGCTCATTGTATGAAACGGGGTTGAAAATCATGTCTTTGATTCTCCATTTAATGCTCAAGGGATCTTAGTTCCCTTACTGGGAATTGAACCTGGGCCCTTGACAGTGAGAGTAGAATCCTAATCACTGGATCATCAGGGAATTCCCCTAACCACATCTTTTGATAGCAATACATACAAAGTCCCTTTTCTCACTCTATCAATTTGCCTCTGAAAGCAAGGCCACTCCTGCCCCTACTGTGCCGACTTTTCCCATTAGCCCATAACTCTATTTTAAGACCAGGAAAGTTCACTTCTTCTAGAAAATTCTCCTTGATTAATTCTACCTTAATTAACCCTACTTTTAGACTAACAGGTTCTTAATTCTTCAGTTCAGTTCAGTTGCTCAGTCAAGTCCGACTCTTTGCGACCCCGTGAATTGCAGCACGCCAGGCCTCCCTGTCCATCACCAACTTCTGGAGTTCACCCAAACTCATGTGCATCGAGTCAGTGATGCCATCCAGCCATCTCATCCTCTGTCATCCCCTTCTCCTCCTGCCCCCAATCCCTCCCAGCATCACAATCTTTTCCAATGAGTGAACTCTTAGCATGAGGTGGCCAAAGTATTGGAGTTTCAGCTTTAGCATCAGTCCTTTCAATGAACGCCCAGGACTGGTCTCATTTAGGATGGACTGGTTGGATCTCCTTGAAGTCCAAGGGACTTGCAAGAGTCTTCTCCAACACCACAGTTAAAAAACATCAATTCTTTGGTGCTCAGCTTTCTTCACAGTCCAACTCTCATATCTATACTTGACCACTGGAAAAACCACAGCCTTGACTAGATGGACCTTTGTTGGCAAAGTAATATCTCTGCTTTTTAATATGTTATCTGGGTTGGTCATAGTTTGCACATGTTGGGTTGCATTTTTTAAAACTAGTGATTTTATTACAGCTACTATAGTGAAGGCTTTTGAATATACCTTCATGTAGTAGGAATGGGTTTTAAAATATTAAACAATTTGAAATCAATATCTTGTAAGTAAAAAGGGCTGAATATCAGCAATTCAATATGAATCAGCTCAATCTTAACCATCATTTTTGTAGAGATTGCTTTTCCCCAGTTTTCACTTCCCCTCATTCAAGAAACTGTGCTGGTCCGAGCTAACTGCTTGCCTCAGTTCCTAAAATAAAAGGTGTTAACAGAAAGCAGAAGATAAAGAACATTTTCTGCCTTTTTAGGTCTCAAAAGGGTGAACCTTTAAGGGAAAAAATAAACTTAAGGAACAGGTAAAATTTGCGGAAAAATATTTTAGGCACAAGCGAAAACAAACAAACAAAAAAAAAACACTCTCTGGGACGTCCCTGGTGGTCCAGAGGCTAAGACTCTGAGCACCCAATGTAGGGGGCCATGGTTTGATCCCTAGTCAGGGAACTAGATGCCACATGCCGCAGAGAAAGGTCCTGCATACTACAACTAAGACTCGGCACAACCAAATAAATAAATCAAGCCCTCTCTTAGCTGGGAGGGGGAAAAAGATTCACGGGGCCCAGGAAAAAGTGGGAGAGGACCAGAGCTAAAGGGATTAGAGTCAACTTCATGTATTTGAGTATAGATGGTCTGAGCCAATAAGGCTGGATCTGCAGGAAGCACAGGTTGTGAGAAGATCCAGACGTGCAGGTCACCAGGCTCCTCTCAGGAGTACACCGCCCATCATCCATAGGTAAAAGCCCTTGGGAGGCTGAGGTGACACATGAGGTCCACTGGGATGGTCAACTCCCAAGGGCTGCTGGCTCAAAGCTGCATTTCCTGTCCTTCGACGGTCAGTAGCATGTTGCTCCTTGATCACCCCAAAAGGAGTCAAAAGGAATGTCTCCACTCTCTGCCCTGATTCTCTACCTGGCCCCTGTCTACTTCTTCCCTATTCGCCTCCTCCCCTTGGCATCCAGAACCCCAGCCCCAGGCATTGTCTACTTCGTACTTTTGCAACATGCTTGATCAATTCACCCAAGGCAGAAATGTCTTTCAGGTGCACACGTCCCATATTATACTTGCATATAAATTTCCAACACTCACAGCACTTTCCTAACCAACCTTTCTTTAGATTTTTCCAACAGATTTTTCAAGTAAGTAAGAGAGAAAAAAACCTAAGAATTAAATTCTCTCTTTTTATTGATTCACTGAGTTTTCATCAAGGCCTACTCCTCACCTGCTAGGACATACAACGTACCCCCACCCCCCATTTTAATGTTGTGTTCAGAAAAGGGAAGAGACACAAAAACTCCATTATTGAGTTATTTGTGTTCCAGGGGTTTGCAAAAGCTGAGTCTGGCATTGGTGTGCAAGACAGATGAAGCAGAGAGAAAAAATGTATAGGGAGGGTTTACTGGTATCCAGGAATGATGTGACATGCTCAGAGATGCTTATTGTACTGTGCTTTAAAAATGATAATAATAATTCTTTTAGTGATTTGTTATCTAAAACCTGGGCTAGTCACTAAAACAGATAAATTATTTATTCATTCATTGTTCATTCCTTGGTGCCCCAAAGTTACTGGGCCAGAAAAGATTTATGGGATGCCTTTAAAAGCCCAAGACAGACCATTGAAAGAAGGGAGATCAAGTTCCTGGAAACTGTCATTAACAATCTCCTGCCTCTTTAAACTCTTTCCCATGTGGCATCTTAGCAGCAGGTCAGAACCCACATCGGAATAGGAATTGTAAAAGATTCCGGCTTCATAGCTATTTGTGATAAAACAAAAATTGACTTTCAACTGAAGTTAGCATGGGGGCAGTCAAACATGAAAGACGGTGTAAAACCTCCAGCATTTTCATGGGCTTGGAAGGTATACACTGTTGTTCAGAGACTGCTCAAGACTGAATGGGTCCCTGCCCAGATATCAGTGGGCTGTGTGTATAACTCCACTTATAAAGCACTTGGGCATTGTTTATCTTGAACTTTATTTGCCTCTTTATTGCCCAGTTGCTCAAGCCAGAAATAGGACATTATCCTCCTTTCTCTTCTTCTTCAACACAAACATCCAATCAATCACCCATTCCCACAGCTCAGTGGCTCAAATTTTAGCATGCATCAGAATCACCTAGTGGGCAGATTGTTGTGCCCAGCCTTAGAGTTCCTCGGATGAGGCCTGAGCATCTGGGTTTGTGACACATTTCCAGGTGATGCTTTAATTTGGAGACCACATGTTGAGAAACACTGCTGGAGACTGGGTCCTGAGCCTCTATCACGTTCATCCATTTTTGCTATTCCCATCCTGAGTATTTTAATCCAGGTCACCCATTGTACATCAACTGTTTTATGGCAGGGATCTTTTTTAAGACACAAATCTGATCATTTAGACCCCTGCTGAAAACTTCAGTGACTCTCTAGGACCCAAAAGATGATGTTCATCTCCTCTCTTTGCCTTCTTCAGAGGCAAAATTTTAATCCTTTATCTGATTATTTTGTTATTTAACTCCATGTTTCAAAATAACATCCTTGAATTGCCATTCCTTACAATTTTAGTTTTATGCTTTACTATTGAATTACCACTGTAAGACATTCGGTTCTCTCTAGATATTTAATCCTTCATGAGCCATACACATTCTCCCATTTTCTCATATCATCCTTTTGTCAGCATTAACGGTAACTGCTTACATATTGTGACTATGCAAATGATACTCACAGCTCGCCATTTATGATCACTTTTTGTTTTGCCTATAGTGAATAATGAGTTTGGTCTTGTTTGCTTACCTTTTATATACTTGTTATAGAGTGTATATATATGTGTGTGTGTATGTATGTATACTTTTATATACTTCCCATGCTGATCTTCTGTATCTGGTGTGTTCTTTACCCCGGATTTTCTCCTTAGATTTTGTGAAACATATCCTCCAGTAGTTTTCAAAGCAACATTGCATGAGAAATAAGTCTCTTGAAATTTTGTATGTCTTAAAATATTTTTAGTCTATCCTGATGTTTAATTGACAGTTTGGCTCAACTTCAAACTTGAAGTTGAAAATAATTTCCCTTTAGATTTTTGAAGGTACTTGTCCATCACCTTCTAGTTACCAGCCTTTCTTTTGATAAAATTTTTTAACTGTGACTTTTTATGTCCTGGAAATTTATAGGATGTTCTCTTTGTCCCCAGCGTTCTCAAATTTCTCTATAAAGCACTGTGGTGTGGGTCTGTTATGTCCATTGTGTCAGACACTTGATGACCCTTTTAAACTAAAAACTGATATATTTCAGTTGTGGAAATTTTCTTCACTATTATTTTAATTTTTCCATGTTTCAATCTTACCTTTTGTGTACCTTATATATATTTATGCTGGACCATTTCTTTCACTATTATATAATAATTTTCTTTATTTCTAACACTGATTTTAAAGCAATATTCTAATAATAGAGTCATATCAGCTTTATTTAGGTTAGTATTTTATATTTATAAAATAGTTTATATTTTTATATTTAAAAATAGTTTATTTCAATATAGAAGTTTCATAATTTATAATGCATTTCTATTTAGATTGTAGGGTTTTCACCTTGAGCGAGTTTACTCATCTTTCTGTATATTTGAATTTCCCTATCTGTAGAAAGGAGTTGATAGTGAAATATTCCTTAACGGAGTTACTGTTAAAATTTAATCAGATAATAAATCTAATACATTCAGATATTTAGCATGTTGTGTAGCTCACAATAAACACGCCATAAAAAGCAGGTGGTGATTATTACTAATGCTTTGTATATTTAACTTTAAGTGACCTGAAAATCTTTCCAGACAATCCACTAACTCAAAACTTCTGAGAAGCAGATTGTGTATTCGAGTGCAATAGTGTAGCTTACCTGTGTGCCGGGAGTCTAATTATGTACCTTCCTGCTAATGCCTTTAGTGGGAAGTCAGACTATCAACACTGTGGGAAATTGATTGATTAACTCAATCAAGATCATCCTCAAAGATGACTCCAAAAATATCTCTGACGGCTTGTGGTTGAGAAAATCAGTCAGCATTTGGGGGGGAGGGGAGGAGGAGGAGTCAGGCAGAGGGATCACTTTCACTGAATTACGAGTTCTGTACAAGACAAATGTTATGTGATAACCCCATGTGAAAAACTCTTCCTGTTACCTGCAGAGTTTTGAAAATAACTCTTTAAGATTCACTCCAAGAAGATTTGTGCTTCAGCTTCTGGGGCTTGGGGTATTTGTTTGCCCTTCAGACAATATTTCTAATATAGAATATATGCCATAGAATAAACAGTAACTTTTATGAAACTGTACTATACTAAGTGATTTGGAGAAGGAAATGGCAACCCACTTCAGTATTCTTGACTGAAAAATCCCATGGACAGGGGAGCTGGGGGCGCTCCAGTGGGTCACAAAGAGTCAGACATGGCTGAGTGACTAAGAACGCAGAGTGGCCATTTTGAGGTACTGCTTCCCGCATAAGGAAGCATTTGTTTCAAGTAACCAGATACTAGGGATGCAAACCAACTGTCCACATTTCTCAGTCCTGAAAGAAAGACACATACATTTAGATCAGGGCTGAAAGACTTACATGGTGCGCATCCTTCTTTCTCCCCCACACATGTGACTAAATGGCTTTTCTAGTCAGGCTGATTAAAAGCAGAATTGAGAAGAGAACACATTTGTTTTCACTAGGACTCCATGCGGTAGATCTAGCATACATGTGCCTGTACACACACACGTGCACACGTGCGTGTGCACACACCCACACACACCCACACACGCCTCCTTTCCATCTCTTACTTCTCTTTCTACTGCCATTGTCAAGAATCAAGTGGCATTTTCAAAAGTCAGCTCATTCCATTACAGCTTGGGTACCTGTAACCATTAAAACAATCAAACTCTAACTCAGACATTCAAAATCTTAGCAAGGTCTAACAACGTGTGTCATCAGTCTTTTATCGTGATGCCTTCTGTGGGTTCACAGAAAAGGTCTTGAGAAAATCTTGGATGGGATATATCATAATTCAGAGCAGAGCTCGTAATGTACCTCTGAAGACATCTCTGTTAATCGATACTCTGGATACAGTCATTCTAAAAAGCTCAACTTACGTTTCAGCACTTCTGCTTGAACCATTTCAGTGGCTCCCGCCATCTCCCCTTGTGTAACTGGAGTGTGTTCTATGAACTAGAGTTGGACTGCAAGCTGTTAATTTCCTTAAAAAAAATTTTTATTGAGGTATAGCTGATTTATAATGTTGTGTTTATTTCTGCTGTACAGCAAAGTGAATCAATTATACATGTACATATACCTACTCTTCTTCAGATTCTTTTCTCATATAGGTCATTACAGAGTATTGGATAGAGTCACTGTGCTATACAGGAGGTCCTTATTAGTTATCCATTTTGTATATAATAGAGTGTGTATGTCAATCCCAATCCCCTAATTCATGCCTCCTCCCCTTTACCTCCCAGTGACTGTAAGTTTGTTTTCTACAATTGTAACTCTATTTCTATTTTGTAGATAAATTAATCTGCAGCCTTTTAAAAAAATATTCCACATATAAACCATATCATATGGTATCTATCCTTGTCTAACTTACTTCACTCAGTGTGATAAGGTGCTTACTTGCAGTCTGCATCAAGGTTAGTACAGAAATTGAGAATAAGTATAGTTAGTGGAAAGAGTGATTTTATGTCAGTTGAATCTCATAATTAAAGATTTGGCTAGTATTTTGTGTCTTTCTTTTTTTCCTAATTATTCATTTTACTGTGTTTCACAAATATATTTGAGTGGTCAGTGATAGAATAAAAATTTAAGAAATAAAAATGGGTCTCTGGCCAAAAAAGTTTGAGAAGTGTTGATTGACAGGATAAAGTCCCAGCTCTTTGTAGGATCTGCAAGGTCACAGGTGCCCCGATCCCTGCACGACTCTGCAGCTCTTCAGCTTCACCACCTGCCACTCCCCTCCCTTCACAGCACTATGTTCTCGCCATATAAAATCACAGGCGCTGTCCTTTTACAAATGCTGGCCCTCCTGCCCGGAATGCTTTTTATATTCTCAGTCGGCTGCTAAATTTCTACACATCAATCAAGTCTAACCTTTCTAGATGAGTCAGGACCCTTAGCTGCAAGTGACAGACACGTAACGAATCATTTAAACAGAAAGGGATTTAGGAACAGAGGTGGAGCAATCTTGAGACTCAATAACATTCACAGACGAGAATGATTTCAGCTAGCTTTCTCTCTTTCTTCCTCCACCCCTATTTCTCTTATCCCTGACATTCTCTTGGTATTACTTCTCTTTTACCACAGATGGGCTTGTTCTATATAGCAGAAGACATTGCAGAACCAAACTCTGTTGACCCAACTTAGCAAAGCAAGAGGATACAGAAGACACCGCTCTTAGCTTCAGAATAAAACCATCCCCAAAATGATTCTTATTTTCATCAAGTATCCACAGTGACCTCTGGACCAATTAATGTGGGTAGAGAGAAGGAATAGTCTATGCAGTCCAACTTCTACCCTTTTATCAGAAAAAATTATTCTAAAATATAATTACAATTACATCTTTCCTCATTTTAAAGACCTTCCCTTCCCTTCATCTGCAGAAGAGAATTCAGGATGTTTCATCCTTCATAAGCAAGGTTTAGTGGTTCCCTCTGCTTTCACCACTGGGGTGAATGATGCAACGATTTCCAGAACCTATGCTGTTCACAGGCTGAAGCCCTCCCCTAACAGTCCAGGAAGGAATCCCTATGCATCTCACAACAGAAACAGGTGTTGCTTCACTTAGTAAGTCTTCTCGAGTCATCTCTAAATATACTCACTATCATTGAGATACACTTCATGGACTTGCAATACTCTTACGTCTTTCTTTCCTTATGCATTTTCTACTAAACTCTCTGAGTTTATTCACGTTGTCTGACATACGTTTGGCACACAGTAGATGCCCAAATTGACGTTTGCTGAAACAAACGATCACATTGATCCTCTTGTATTACAGTTGTATATTTACTTATCTTCCTTTCCTACTAAAGTTTGATCTCTTTAAATGTGAAGAGTCCTTCACTGCATCTTCAGAAACTAGCATAGTGCTTAACACATAGCAAGTGATAAATGAGTGCTGAGGATGAATAATTAAGTGAATAAATTAAGGGGAAATGGCTATATATGGAGCACACTGGGTGACTTTACCAAGACTTAGTTTGCTAATGAGAATTGACTGGTTACTGTGGGGTTACACAGTGCATGTCTTTGAGCCTTCCTTCTTTACAACTAATCTCATGACGAGTAGGGTGCAAGACAGATGAGAGAGCCTGTTTACCTTACAAAGACAAAATTCATTTCTGGCTCTGGGTCATAGCTGAGGGTCATGGCTACTTCCTAGTTCCACTCAGTGTTTATTAAATCACTCTCAGATCAACTCACATCCCTCTTAATACTTGAGGTCCAGAAGGCAGGTATCTTCTGCTCTGTACTCCTGATAACTACAAAGAAGCATTCATCACTGAGAGAGTCTTCCATATAGATTCTCACTAGGCATAAACAGCAGCTAGTGATCTGGTTCTACAGAGATGCTCATAGCAGGAAATGAGGTCTATCTACATAGGGTTGGGGTAGGCAGTAAGGAAGGGTGGGAGGACGGCTGCAACTTACCAATGTAAATGACAAAGTCAGGTCATGATAACCATTGCCTTGGCGACGAGTCATTTCTACCTCTCTAGCACGCACATAGTCATCTGTCATCATCTCCCCAGTGTCAGGTTGACATAACATGAGAAGCTATTAACATCTAAAAATTGCAGGCCCAGGAGAGTGATACCTTGGTTGTTTATTTCTAAGTGAGACCCAAGAACAATATCTGGGTCCTTATTTGCAGAAATTTTGTATCACACTGGGAGACTGGAAAGCATATACATTTGACTTATGGCCTTGAAGTGTCTTGTTTGAAAAGATACCACAATCTGATTAGAAATATTCACTTCCAAAGGGGCTTTGTTATTTGTAAGAGGGTTTTTGCTATTACTGAACATTCTACATCTTATAAAAACACTTGGTAATTATTTTATTGGTCTTCTGTGAAACCCTCTGGAGAAGGTACCTATTGAGTTCACTCTTAGCTTAGTACATACATAAGCACAGGGCTGTCTCAAAGTATATTTATTGTGCTAGAATTGATGTATCCTGGAAAGTGCTAGGTTGATTTTGACCTGTAAAACAGAATCACATAAACTTTGTGTAAAACTTTGAAAAATTATTTTTATGATTATTACTCATTTAACTGTTAGACAATAATTATGAGATTTGGCTATACATATGGGACCAATACTTTGGCCACTTGATGCAAAGAACTGACTCATTGGAAAAGATTCTGATGCTGGGAAAGATAGCAGGCAGGAGAAGAAGGGGACGACAGAGGATGAGGTGGTTGGACAGCATCACCAACTCGATGGACATGAGTTTGAGCAAGTTCTGGTAGTTGGTGATGGAACATGGCGTGCTGCAGTCCATGGGGTTGCAAAGAGCCAGACATGACTGAGCGACTGAAATGAACTGAATGGGACCAAACTTTCTTCATTGCCTAACACATAGCAGATACTCAAAGATAATTGCTGAATAAGTAAATGAGTTAACAATTGCAGACCTGCCGGTATATGTACTATTATAAACATAGTGACTAAGGTAAAACCCTGCAAAACACACAGTAAGAGTCAATGCAGTATCCAAACTCAAATATTTGTTCTTTTCCAAATACTTAAGGCTGTCGAACCTCTAACGTCTCAGTCTACCTTTGTTCCTTCTGCTTTGAGCATCCTTCTCCACTTTGTCCATAAGATAAACTCTTTATAAAAAATTTTTTTTAATTAATTAATTTATTTATTTTACTTTACAATATTGTATTGGTTTTGCATACACTGACTTGAATCCACCACGGGTGTACGTGTGTTCCCCATCCTGAACCCCCCTCCCACCTGCCTCCCCATCCCATCCCTCTGGGTCATCCCAGTGCACCAGCCCTGAGCACCCTTATCATGCATCGAACCTGGACTGGCTCTTATAGTCATTCCTGATCTTGCTTCTCCCCAGCCCTAGCCCTTCCCACTGACCCCTCATAATGACAGAATTGGCTATGCTCCCCTACATGCCACAGGCTTCCCAGGTGGCGTTAGTGGTAAAGAACCCGCCTGCCAATTCAGGAGACATAACAGATGCAGGCTCAGTCCCTGGGTCGGGAAGATCCTCTGGAGGGCATGGCAACGCGCTCCAGTATTCTTGCCTGGAGAATCCCATGGACAGAGGAGCCTGGCGGGCTACAGTCCAAGGGGTCACAGAGAGTCATGACTGAAGCAACTGAGCACACACGTACACACACGTACACACGCCACACTGCAAACTGTGAGTTCCTGTCAGTGTCAGTTCCACTAACCACACTGGACCACAATGATCTTTTCCAAGGTCAGAAGCATCTCACTTAGCTTTGTATTTCCGGTGCCTGAGTAGAGCTAAAGACTCAATAAAAGTTGGTTGAAAGAAAATAATTTTGGTGTACATGGGAACAAGATTCAAGTGCAGCTAAAATTTATACACTAGAAGAATCGTACATTGATTCAAATCTAACTATTTACAGTCCCATAGCATGTAAGTGGTAAGCCTCTGAAGACTCCCAAGACCTGAACCTGAGTCCATCTGATGCCAGTATCCATGTTCTTTTCCCCCACATCTTGAAGGACACCCAAGGGCTCCGGGAGTACACTGGATCAAGGAAGGAAGGTTCCTGAGGGAAGTATTTGAATTTAACAATTGCAAGTGCTAGGGAAGAAGCTGATATAGAGGAATGATAATAGAAGCTGGGAGAAACAGAACTAGGATTCCGTTCCTTTAGATGTAACTAGGCACTAACATTGGAGAAGGCAATGGCACCCCACTCCAGTACTCTTGCCTGGAAAATCCCATGGACAGAGGAGCCTGGTAGGCTGCAGTCCATGGGGTTGCGAAGAGTCGGACACGACTGAGCGACTTCACTCTGACTTTTCACTTTCATGCATTGGAGACGGAAATGGTAACCCACTCCAGTATTCTTGCCTAGAGAATCCCAGGGACGGGGGAGCCTGGTAGGCTGCTGTCTATGGGGTCGCACAGAGTCAGACACGACTGAAGCGACTTAGCAGCAGCAGCAGCAGCAGGCACTAACATGCCAGGCAAGGAATCCTGTGGCATTTCATCACCCTCCACAGCTGGAGCGAGAAGGCAAAGGCACCTTCACTGTTTTGAAATTAGACTGTAGACTCCATGAGGGAAATTCAATTTTTGCTTCCCACCAACTATGGGCACATAGCAGGCAGTGAATAAGTACTTCATGAACAAACAGTACATGTGACCCAAGCAATTATGTCACTGAAATGAAGTTTCCAGCTCTCCTTACGAAGCTGGAATGTGGGATCTCACATTTTAGCTGGGTTTATTTTTACCCCCCGATTCCGCAAGGGCTGTGGTGGAGGTGAAAACAGAGCTTCTCTGAAGGAATGATTCTGATTCGGCATCTTATCCCCAACATTTTATGAAAAGGCATTTTCCAAGAGGTCCCTTAAATACTTCAGATCTCCAGGCAGCAGTACTTCAGTGTCTTTTAAAATATGAAAAGCTTTCCCCCCCTCAATCTTTCGCTTGGCTCTCTCTCCAGGGTGGCTGGCTGAACGGCACAGCAGCAGCTCAGCTGCACCTGTGTTTGATCTTGCACACGCTGAACTGCAGTCCTTGGGTCTTGGACTGCAGACAACTTCCAACTCGTACATGAAAGTCTACCTGGCGCTCTCTGCCAAGGACGTGGGAGACCTTTTTTTTTTTTTGTCAAAGAAACAAATACATGCCGTTTCCAGAGGTAGCATGAGGCAAGGCCACGTTTCTTTTTTTCTTCCTTACCTGTTCTTTTTACTCTGTCTCAGCCTGAGAAGTAGCTAATTATCTACCAGGTCTTAAGGGAGCAGCCACAAGATTCACAGCCTCACATGGACACTACTCTAGAAGGAAATCTAGGTCAGGCTTGCCTTCCAGAGATGCAAATTGAAATAGCCTCTGCCTGCGTGTCAGGGCGAACAAGCTTTCAAACGTGGTGGCAGGGGAGGAAATGTTGTTTGCAGGCTCACAATTGGTAAAAACATACTCTTTGATCGTTGGGCGATAGAAATTGATTTTCTGAGTCTTTGTGCATTGTCCCCAAATGCCTTCACTGTTAAATCTCTGAAGTGTCTACATGAAACAAGAAGATCTGGGTGCCAGGATCGAACTTTCTTTGGTCTTGAAGATGATCTGAGCGTCTGGTTTTCTACCAGCAGCATCAGAGTCAGGCCTGGCCTAGGAGCTGTCTCAGTACACGCCAGATGCAGCTGAGCAAACTCTGTTATCAGATTTAATCCCTGGTCAACATCTAAGATACAAAAACATTTGTCTGGTAGAATTTAGTACAGCCTGTGTGGAATCCAGTTCACATAGGAATGAATATAAACAGAGAAATCATCAGTGGCCTCTTTTCCACTTACTGACATCTGGAGATTTTTGCCTTGCCTGATATTTGAGGTCATCCCATCTTGGTAGGATTTTCTCTGATCTTATATTTCAAATTGACTACTTTTTAAAGAACTATTTCTTTTGCAGATGCCCAAACTCTTCTAAGCATTTTACAAGTATTTCAATATTTGTAGCTTTATGAATATTACAACTTTACAAAACACTACAAATATTTCATGTATTTCATTCAAAAAAATTTTTAGAGCACCTACTATGTGCTAGGCATTGTTCTAGGTAGGCCCCAGTGCTAACACTTCAGAGAGCTTACAGGCTAGCGCAGGCACAAACAATGTTAATATGTAACTTATTAATTCATTTCAGAAAATAGATGATAATGAGAAAATAAACTCAGGTGAGGGTAATGAGACACCAGGAAAGGCATTTAGTTTAGGGTGCTCCTATGAACACTCTAACCAAAACCCCTCCTTATGCTCTAATTGAATTATCAAAGATGTGAGCCATGCAAAAAGCCAGGAGACCAAAAGTCCTGGGCTCAGATCTTAGTGCATTTGAGAAACTTCTGGAAACAATAAGGGGAAAAACCAACAAGAGCTGAGGTCAAACAGAAGGGGACCTGATCATGTAGGGCTTTGGAGGCCAGGGTAACAAGTTTGTCTATCTGTGAGTTAATCGCTCTGTCATGTCTGACTCTTTGTGACCCAATGAACTGTAGCCCGCCAGGCTCCTCTGTCCATGGGATTTCCCAGGCAAGAATACTGGAGTGGGTTGCCATTTTGCTCTCCAGGGTCTTCCTAACCCAGGGATAAAACCTGAGTCTCCTGCATTGCAGACAGATTCTTTACCATGTGAGCCATTTGCTTCTATTTTCAAATTAATATTTAAAAATGATGTTAGATCATTCTTTAACACCATGCACAAAAATAAGCTCAAAATGGATTAAAGACCTAAATGTGAGACTGGACACTATTAAACTCATAAAGCAAAGCACAGTCAAAACATTCTCTGACATAAATCACAGAAATATCTTTTTCGATCCATCTCCCAGAACAATGGAGATAAAAACAATTGGGACCTACTTGAACTCAAAAGCTTTTGCACAGCAAAGGGAAATGATAAACAAAATGAAAAGGCAACTCTCAGATTGGGAGAAAATATTTGCAAATGATGTGACCGACAAGGGATCAGTCTCCAAAATGTACCAACAGTACATGACACATAACAGCATCAAAATGAACAACTCAATCAAAAAATGAGCAGAAGACCTAAATAGACATTTCTCCAAAGAAGATACACAGATGGCCAAGAGGCACAAGAAAAAGATGTTCAATACTGCTAATTATTAAAGAAATGCAAATCAAAGCTACAATGAGATATCACCTCACATCAGCCAGAATGGCTATCATGAAAAAATCCACAAACAATAAATGCTGGAGAGGATGTGGAGAGAAGGGAACCCTCCTACACTGTTGGTGGGAAGGTAAATTGGTACACCCACTATAGAGAACAGTATGGAGGTTCCTTACAAAACTAAAAACAGAGCTACCATATGACCCTGCAATCCTATTCCTGTATAGGAGAATTTCATTTCTCCTGTATATCTGGAGAAAAACATAATCTGAAAGGACATATGCACCTGAATATTCATTGCAGCACTGTTTACAATAACCAAGAAGCAACCTAAATATGCATCAGCAGAAAAATGTAAGATGCAGTACATATATACAATGGAATACTACTATATACTATATACAATGGAACACTACTTAGACATTAAAAAGAATGAAATAATGCCATTTGCAGCAACATGGATGGACCTAGAGACTGTCATACTGAGTGAAGAAAGTCAGACAGAAAAGGAGAAATATCCTATGACATCCCTTATATATGGAATGCAAAAAGAAATGACAGAAATGAACTTACAAAACAGAAAGAGACTCATAGGCTTACAGAATGAATTTACGGTTGCTAGGGGAAAAAGATGAGGGGAAGTGATAGTTAAGGAGTATGGGAGGGACAAGTACACACTGCTGTATTTAAAATGGATAACCAACAAAGACCTACTATATAGCACATGGAATTCTATTCAATGTTATGTGGCAGCCTGGACAAGAGAGGAGTTTGGGGGAGAATGGATACACGTATAAACACAGCTGCTTTCCTTGTGGCTCAGCTGGTAAAGAATCTGCCTGCAATACAGGAGACCTGGGTTTGATCCCTGGGTTGGGAAGATGTCCTGGAGAAGGAAATGGCAACCCACTCCAGTATTCTTGCCTGGAGAGTTCCTTGGACGGAGAAGCCTGGCAGGCTACAGTCCATGGGGTCGCAAAGAGCTGGACTTGAGTGAGCCACTTTCACTTTCACAAGTATGGCTGAGTCCCTTGGCTGTTCACCTGAAACTATCACAACATTGTTCATCAGCTGTACCCCAATACAAAATAAAAAGTCTAAAAAATAAATAAAATAGAAATAATAGGGAGACACTATATAGTTTAAATATCATTGCATCGGCAGCCGAGTGGAGAACAGGTGGTAATAGGCAGGAATAGCAAGAGACAGGCGGGCTTCCCTGGTGGCTCAGTGGTAAAGAATCAGCTTGCCAATGCAGGATATGCAGGTTCAATCCCTGGGTCAGGAAGATCCGCTGGAGAAGGAAATGCAACCAACTCCAGTATTCTTGCCTGGAGAATTCCGTGGACAGAGGATCTGGCATGCTACAGACCATGGCGTCGCAAAAGAGTTGGGCATAGCTTAGTGACCTAACAACAACAGAAAGAGACAGACAGGAGGCTTGAGCGGAAGGGGAGATGACAGTGGTATAGGCTTGCGGCGGTGGCAGGGAGCACTGGGATGGCTTGGGGATAGAGGCAGAGCCAGGACAGGCTCATTTGCTCAGACAATAATTCTAAGAGATGAAGAAGCTGAGGTGGTAGATGGAACTGTGATAGAGTGGATTAGCCAAAAGGTTCGTTTGGGTTTTTCCAGAAGATAGTACAGAAAAACCCAAACAAACTTTTTGGCCAACCCAATATCTGAGAGTGGCTATGATAGGAATTAGCCTTATAATGATCCAGAGAGGTGAAAAACAGAGCTGAGAGGGAAGGCAGTCTCTAGTGAAGATTCAAGAGCAGAATGAGGGCAGTTAGAGAATTCAGGCTAAAGCAACCCACAACCATGTTTTCCAATTGTTATCTGGAAATTTCCAAGGGGTCTTTTTCATTTTGGCATTCTTGCACCTTATCATTCCTTTACTTGATGTGTTTCTGCACTGAGAAAGACTCAGAAGCTCCACAGTTTGTTTCTTCCTTATTTACGTGGTTCATGTTACCATTTGATGTTTGTGTCTCTCATTCTGCAGATGAGCCACCAGAAATAAAAACCCACAAAACTGCTTTTGCGAACTTCCAGAGCTTGCCTTTGTTGCTCTGTGTTGACAAGAAAGAGAACGCTGTTGGCAAAATCTGATGCAGCTGGCTGTTTGTTTTCTTGGAGGATGCAAAGGTGAATATAAATAATTTAAAATAGCTTTAGAAAAAATGATCTGTTTCTGCATGACAAAATTAAAGGAATAATACCAAGACTGAAGAGAGAGACATATAAAAAATATTTGAAGGAAAACATAAAATTTGATTTGGCCTAACAAATATTTATTGAGCAGTCATAGTGTGCAAAAATACAAAGACTATATAATTGCTGAGTACTTGGTTCCCACGTACACTAGAATCCTGCAAAGACACAATGTCATAGGTACAATTTTTATCATTTTATAGTTGAAGAAATAAAGAGGTCTAGAGACGTGAGGGAAACTGCTCTTACCTCTTATATCTGGAATACAGCAGAGTGGACCCCCACCTACGCACCTGCCTGTTCCAAAGGTCAGGTTCTCAGTGAGGATGTGGACGGCTTCTCAATTAAGGAGCTCGTCAAGCATTCACCATCTAGTGGTGTGGGATGGGGACAGACTGTTAGCAGCCAGAAGTGATTCAAGGTCATCAAGAGAGGTTACGGAGGAACTGTCATTTATGCTGGGAGTAAGGAGGAAGTACCTGATTTAAACAGAAAGACGGGGTGTCTCCTCAGGGTTCAATAATGGGAAAAAATGAGGAATCCAGGTTATCGCCTAGTAACTTCTCTCTTGATTGCCAAGCAACATTTTTGTTGCATACCTACTCCCTTTAATGATAACACCTATGTATAATAATATAATACAATGCATTATAAGTAACATTATCATGTTACTTACAATATTGCAAGTAAACTAATATCTTTTATATACCACATAATGCTATAAATAATTTGATATGAATGTATAACTTTACATAGACCTTTAACATATATATTCATAATACTTACACACATATTATGATATATAAATATCAGTATATCTCAATATGTATATTGTATTTTTTTCACGGGTACTCAGTTGTATCTGACTCTTGTGATCCCATAGGCTATAGCCTGCAGATTCCTCTGCCCTTGGAATTCTCCAGGCAAGAATACTGGAATGGGTTACCATTCCCTTCCCCAGGGGATCTTCCCAACCCAGGGATCGAAACCAAGTCTCCCGCATTGCAGGCGGATTCTTTAACGTCTGAGCCATCAGGGAAGCTCAGACAGTATTTTTTTTCATAGACCTGACTAATTGACTTGGTTTCAATCTGTGTAACAAAGAAAGAACTAGATTGGAAGTCTGAAGATGTGTTTCCCTATTTTTTTCAAGCCCCTTAATTTCTCAGGTTTGAATGGTCTTCCTTCAGATAATTAAAGGGTTGTATTAAACATTTCTAGGGTCCCTGACAGTTTGAAAATTCTCGGTTTTGGACATGAAAACCCAGCTGACACGCTCTACTACTTGCTGACTGTCCTCGGTGTTGGTGCTGGGTGTGTATATGACCTTGTTGTACCTACTTGCTTGTGCGCCTGTCAGTCCTTCCAGACTGTGAGCCCCCTGGGGTCAGGGATGATGTATTATCCTCCTTTAACTGAAGCACTAGGCTGTGGTCAGTGCCCAATACCTATTGCTTTTCTTGTACATTTTGCTTTCAATGATTCTATATCATTTGTTATTAGGAAATACCACTCCAATTTCCTGATGCTGGGTAAGATTGAAAGCAGGAGGAGAAGCAGGAGACAGAGGATGAGGTGGTTGGATGGGATCACCAATTCAATGGACATGAGTTTAAGAAAACTCCGAGAGACAGCAGAGGACAGGGAAGCCTGGTGTGCTGCAGTCCATGGGGTCACAAAGAGCTGGTCATGACTTAGTGACGGAACAACAACAACTCACTCCAACTATGCTTCATCCTTCACTATTTCAAAGTAGTTTATTTCCAGCCTGATACAAATAAACAGTTCCTGTCCATTGGGGTTTACTTGGGAATCCCTCATCGGAATGTTGCTAAAAAGGCTTCATAATTACTACATATTTATCCTTTCGATAAGAGATCTCAAAACAATTTACTAAGAAGGTTATTACTTTGTCATTCAGACTGAGGTACAAAGAGATCAGCAACTTATTAAAGGTTAATAAATTATTCACTGATTGGGACTTGAGCTTCTGATCCCCAGAATCACAAGTTTCTATTTAAACCCCAAAGAGCAGGCAAAGGAAACATTCAGTGGTGCTCCGTACACAGCGTGCTTAGCATAATCAGTTTACCAGTGTCAATTTCATTACCGTTTATAAACAGAGATGCTGCCTCGTGGGAAAAGAAAAGCTCTCCTACTCTTTTTCCACCTCCAAATGAGGTAATTCACCATTCAAATCTATTGTGAAAGGGGCACAGAGTTTATTTCAGCAGGCTTGGAGAAAGGACGTAGCTTTCTGCAGAAGCCCCTCTGGGATTCGACTGGGGTTGAGAGACTCCAAGGTTAGATGTTGTGTCCCTAGACCACTCATTCTGGATGCCTTCTTCATCAGAACCTTATTTGAAAATCCTCTTATCCTCCTTTGACCCTGAAAGGCTGTTACCCAAAGGAATATATACTCTAATCCTCCTCAGCCTGTCTGGGGAGATTTAGCTCTCAGTCAAAGTAGTTTCAAAGAAAAGATTTTCAGCAGCCCTCCTGGAAGGGAGATGTGTTGTTGACTATAAAGAAATGGGTCACGTTTACATGTTTTTGTGAGTGACTTGGAGATGTTTCTGGAAATTCAGAAACCTGTGTGTGTGAGTGTGTGTGTGTTTAGAAACAAATGTGTGTGTGTGTGTGTGTGTGATGATCACTTCAATACCTGAGGGAGAAAAGAATCAAAATTTTGTATAAATTTGAATAAGGCTCCCTGAATATTCTGGAAGAGTTTGAATTAAGGACTATTCAGCACCAAAGAAATGTCCTTTTGTTACTTCCCAGCAAAAAATTAATTCAGACTAAGAAAACTGTGCCTAATGAAAGTCTTAAGGGAACTGGTTTTTAGGGGTAAAAAAGGATTGCTTAAAATTAGATTAACTTCCGAGTAATATAGGACATGTTTTCTCGGGGGTACTTTAACAATGTGACTCATGCTTTGTCTCACTGTTGTTTAAAACTACTTCTTCTACAAACTTATTTACACTTTTCAACTGCACAAAATTTGTGTCTAAGAGAATAGTATCGGGGGACTTCCCTGGTGGTCCAGCGGTTAAGAATCCGTGCTTCCACTGTTCAGTCCTGATTGGGGAACTAGGATCCCATATGCTGTCAGGGGAGGGAGGGAAGGGATGGGGTGGAGGAAGGGAGGGAGGGAGGGAAGATGAAGGGAAGAAGGAAGGAAGGAAGGAAGAAAATAGTGTGGAGAGATGGAAATTGTGTCCTGGAAATCAGACATATTTTGGAATTTCACCTGGTTCCAAGTCCAACTTTGCCCCTGCCTGACTGGGTGGAATCTGGGATGTTCCTTAAACTCTCTGAAGCCTCAGATTCCTCTTCTGGAGAAATGATGACAAAATACTCTCCGTGAGAGATTGTTGTGTGAATGGGATAATGTATTCACAGAACCTAACAGCTGGTGGAAATTTTTAAGATGTTACTTTCCATTTATAAGCTCAGTCTTGTCCCAGTTTTCCTAAATGCCGAAACAACTGAGATTGAACCGGCAGGTATTTACTCTGTGTTATCTGTGTTTATCTCTTTGCTGTGCTGACTTATCTCTTTCCCCATGGTTTAGGCATTTTATATATCTCCCACAATGTTTCTCCAATAAATATTTTAAAAATGTGACTTGCGGTAAATTTGAAAAGCATAATTAGTTTTCGTTTTCCTTTGGGAAAGAATATGTCAAGTGACAACACTGGAAAAGCAGTCAACTTTCCCTAACTCTAACCTATTGCCAGTTTACAGATATTCAAACTCATAGCTATGTAATTTAAATGGCAGATATGTGAATTTAGGGATTAATGTGATGGAATAAAACATACTAAATTTTTCCATCTTAATAAACTCTTTGTTTAGTTATCAATGAGGTGTGTGACTTGGAATTAAACTCCTGAATTCTGTGAGAATCTAGTTCCTCAACAACAACAACAACAAAAAATTAGAAATATTATTATAGGGATTAAAACTCAGTTGGATATGATATTATGTTGGCAACTAATTAAAATTTTTTCTTAAAAAAGTGGTCCAACCAGCGGCCTTCACTTTGATGATCTTTTTAGTTTCCTCCTGCTAGGATTCATCGGAAATGGGCTTTGTCTATGATAAATGATGTTAATAGACTCCCTTTCACAGAGCCGTATTTGCCTATTATTGCTAATGTTTTGTAAGAATCAAAACTTCCTACAGTTTCTGAACATGGGAGATCATCAGAGACATAGCCTATCTACACTACAGCCTAAGAGGAAGAGTGATGAATGGAATGTCTCTAAAAGGTCATTTTAAGACCATGAACCATGTTTATTGCTTTCAAGGAGGAAACTAGAGCTCCATGGTATTGATGACTCCCTGGAATTCTTCCCTGGACTCAGGAAACTCAGCATCTCACATGCAAATAGCCAACTTGTCTTGATCCTCCTTTTCCGCCTGCATTGGATGTTATGATATTTGCATCTTTACATGAGAAAATGTACACGTATTTGAATATATAATTAACTGCCCTATTTTCTGCACTAAAAAAACAGGCAGAACCTGTATTTTTTCTTTTTTTTTTATTGGTATCATCACTCCCAGTGATACTGTATTTTAAGTGGTTTTTTTTAACGTGAGTACTTGACCTTTAGTGATTAACTTAAAACCTATGAGTCTTAGCTGTGAATTTTGTCTACATGCATATAAGTACTCATATCCAGTGACATAAAAGCCTACAGGAAACAAAATACACTGATCTATTCTACCTCTATCATTCTAAACAAATAGCTGACTTGGAATCACTGTTTTAACTGATACAGCACTGTAATATAACTGCTGAACACAGTCTGTTTAGCACAATAAGGCAGGAAAATGCACGTTTGAAGGATGATTATTGGTGGTGACTAAGAGAGTATCTAAGAAACTAATAAAGCCTCGATACAGCAACAATCACTTTATTATTAGATGTTAAAGAACCTCAAGGAAAATTTATATGTTCTTTGAACTTCAAGCTCATACACTTTTCAATTCAATGGCTGGGTTGTTTTAGAGGAAAGCAGAAGTTCAAGAGGAGAATATCTCTCAATGGGCTGATAATGATTTAGAGTAAGTTTTAATCATTTTCTGCTATCTCCAGGAAGATTACTGACATGACTAAAGCAGAATATACACTAATTTCATCCCCAGAGAAGAGGGGAGATGTTAAAAGCTCATTATGAACAAATATGCATTTGCATGCAGCCTGTTTCTCATTCAGAGGGAGCAGAGATTCACAACATGGAATTCGAACCAGAGCATTTAGAATGTAAAACATGGTGCGGCTCCTAACAAATAAACAGAATTCCTATAGCCTCAAGGCGTTTAGCGTAAATGAGCTCTAACTGCAAACTTAATACCCACCTTAAGTAAATTTAAAATCTGCATGTGTATCTGAATAAAAAGTTTTTCAATGAAAAACGGTAGATCCCCTGCCTGTCTGGGAATTTATTTAAGATGTTTTGTTTTCTGAGTATAGTCCTTCATCTTAGACTCCTCCACTTTTCACACCCTACTTTCCAGCCAAGGGAACTGATCTCAAATTCCCTATATTCTGAATGTGCTTCACCTCCACTTTGAGCCAATGATAATGGCTGCTCAGGAATGTTCTTCCCACCCATTTTTGCATGCATAAGTCCTAACTATCCTTCCCGGCCCAATTCAAACATTACCTCCTTCAGAAAACCTTCTCTGTATCCCCAAATGGAAGCAGAAGTCTGCTTCTGAACTCCTGTAGCTTTAACATGTGCATAATGACACCACATTCTATGTTACACAACGGCCACATATGCATCACGTTCCTTATTTCCTCTGCTGGTTCCTCAAAGGCAGGACTGAGCTCTAATTCAACTTTGTATCTCTCACAGGACCTAAAATAGCCTTTTGCCCTTAGTAGATTTTCCCTTAATGGCTGATTCATGTTGACATTTGGTATAAACCTATGCAATACTGTGAAGCAATTATCCTTCAATTAAAAATAAACAAATAAATCAAGTTGAGGAACCTAAAATTTCAATCACTGATATTCCTAGGAAAAATGCTATATGATGGTCAGTTTTCATTTGTTTATTCCACAGATATTTATTGGATACCATCTGGGTGTCCAACAGTGTCCTAGATATGAGGAATGAATAGATAATGAGATCACTCATCTTCTGGTGAGCAAATAAACAAGAAAAAATATATAGTCATCAACAGTATATCACGATTAAGATAACGTGATAGTGAATGGGCTGCACAAAGGAGTGCTACTTAAGCTGCAAGCCAAATGACTTTTAATCACTTGTGTTATGTAAAGATAGAGAAAAAAAAAAAAAACATTCCAAGAGAAAGGCCAGACAGAGCGAAGTTTTAAGACAATAAAGATCGACAAACGTATCACAGTCAGCACTTGGACAGGAGAGAAAAAAATCATTCTAGGTATTTAAAGAAAAGGGACTTAATACAGAGAATAAGAGGCTTTCTATTCGGCAGAGGATGAGATGGTTGGATGGCATTACCAACTCAATGGACGTGACTTTGAGCAAACTCCTGGAGAGAGTGAAGCACAGGGAAGCCTGGCATGCTGCAGTCCATGGGGGTTGCGAAGCGTCAGACACGACTCAGCGGCTGAACAACAATGCTTACTTTTGGATCCCCTCCTGAGAATTATTAGGCATCTTGCTGGCAATTGTCTTTGCTTCCTCCATGTGTACATTTTCCAAATGCTACATGGGAAAAGCACACATGGAGGAAGCAAAGAAAACTGCTAACAAAATGTGTAATTCTCAGGAGGACATACACAAGCAAATATAGGTGATCTTACAATAGGTGTGCATGCTGATGGAAATCATTCAGGAGACAGGAATAAATTGAGAATACTGAGGGAAAGTGTAAAATTTCAGATATATTGTCCTTGCAGAATCTTTAGGGAACGGGACCTGGCGCACAAGTGGAGGGTTTGGCTTTTGATGGCACTGAAAGCATTTCTTTCAGAGTGAAGAAAAGGGAAGGCAGAGGTCATAGGAACAGAAGCAAGTGGCATTGTAGCTGCTGAGGTAGGAGAAAGACAGTGTTCCTCTCTAGCAGCTCCTCTGTCTTTCAATGATGTAAAGACAGTAGCTGAGAGTGTGATTTTGGCAAGAAGAGGTCAAAGGATTTCAGGTGAAAAAAGAAGCCATCAAATAGCCATCTTGGAAATGAGAAAAGCTAGGGAAGTGATGTAAAGTTGAACAGCAGTGTTGAATACCCCATGTGATTTGGAACCATGAGTTTCAGATGAAAGCAGTCATCAGCAAATTCGTTTTTTTTTTCCTGCAAATGTTACTTAGTACAAGCAAAAATAGGTAGATAGTTTGATTTAATTAGACTTGAGACTTTGCCAAGTAAGCACAACATAGGAAGAGAGGAAAGAGCTGCCAAGAAGTTAAAGTATTTGCAAGGATGTGATGGTAATAATGAACAATTGAAGCTAGGGAGGAGAGCTGTGAAAATATGAGAAGGTTACAGGAACAGGCGGTGATCAAGATTAGATATTTCATTAAGATCTGAAATTGGCAGTTAGAATCTTGGTACCAGGGTGTTGGAAGTACCAGAGGAAGTGGTCAGAAAGTGAGTGAGAGATTGGGCATTTGGTAAGGATGAGGTCAAGGGCATGTCCCTGAAAAAGTTTCAAGTTGCTCAATCTTTGTGAAGCTATTGGGGTAAAAAGATCCAGCCCTCTCATGCTGTGAGTCAAGATTTCCATATGCCGTCTGATATTAGTGTGTTTTTTTGTTTACCTACTTAAACGAATCAAGATTTAAGAGTAAATTAAAAATTAACAGAAAAGAAATAGAAGCTAGCATGAGGTACCTGATAAGATGAATTCTAACTTTTTAAAGTACCGATAGGGACCCTTTACCTGAACTTAAAGACCTGAAATAAATTAACAATGCCCCGTGCAATAGCAAGCTGAGTCTTGGCTCCAGGAAAAAAACAATCCACAAGAAACTGGGTCACAACCAAGATTAACAGAATCACATGCAGAGGACCCTTAGCCCTGCACCTTAGGCAGGAGTTTGAATTACAATAACAGAAATAATTTAAAAGGTGGTGACACTGGTGGTGCTGACGATGGCACCAACTAGGAGTGTGTCAAGCACTTCATATCAGATTGTTTTTCCATTTAATTGTCTGAATAATCTATTTTACAGGTGAAGAAAATGGAACTTAGAGAAGTTACATAATTTGCCCAAGTAAACAAAGCAAGTTTGAAACTCTGGGCATTTTGACTTCTTGATGACTTCAGTGACCTATCGCCTACTCCACTGTGTCCCTCTGTGAGAAAAACAAGAGCAATCGATTCATCTAAACTCCAGGTCAAGCCAGTCTGTTGTGATAATTAACCGAAGACTGACAAGTCAGGGGTTATGATGGAAAAAGCAAAGCCACAGTCTTCACACAGACCGGAACAGGAATTATAGACTAGCCACATATTCACCATGTGATTTGGGGCAATCTACTTGATCTCTTAAGTAGCTTCTTGTCCGTAAAGATGAAAAAAATATTGATGCCTTACTAGTGTTAAATGGAAAGACTAAATGAGATAAGACTAAATCATATCTATATAGTTCATGGTAGATTTCTTACTTTGTCTGAGTGAAGGGTATGGATTCTACTCATCTTTATTTTCTTTTATTGGAGTCTAGTTGCTTGGAAAATCCCATGGATGGAGGAGCCTGGTGGGCTGCAGTCCATGGGGTTGCTGAGAGTTGGACAAAACTCAGTGACTTCACTTGCATACATTGGAGAAGGAAATGGCAACCCACTCCAGTGTTCTTGCCTGGAGAATCCCAGGGATGGCGGAGCCTGGTGGGCTGCTGTCTATGGGATAGCACAGAGTCAGACACGACTGAAGCGACTTAGCAGCAGCAGTTGCTTTACAATGGCTGTGTTAGTTTCTACTGTGCAACAAAGTAAATCAGCTACATGTATACATATGTCCCCTCCCTCCCATCCCATCCATCAAAGTAATCACAGAGTACGCGCTGAGTTCCCTGTGCTATACAGCAGCCGCCCACTAGCCATCCATTTGACACATGGTAGTGAATATATGTCAATCCCAAGCTCCCAATTCATCCCATCCTCCCCTTTCCCCTGTGTCCACCTATCTCTTCTCTATGTCTGTGTCCCTACTCCTGACCTGCAAATAGGTTCATTCTGTACCATTTTTAAAAATGGTACCTAAGTTATCTAGTAAGTGCCCAGGGTTTAAGGAAGGCAAGGCAATGAATGGATTGATGGATGACAAGCTTGAGATGATGGTGGATAAAAAAGAAAGGGGACTTCCTTGGTGGTCCAGTGGTTAAGAATCCACCTGTCAGTGCAGGGGACATGGGTTCAATCCCTGGTCCGGGAAGATTCCACATGATAAGTCCATTTGTCACAACTACTGAAGCACAAGTGCCTAGAGCCCGTGTTCCACAACAAGAGAAACCACCACAATGAGAATCCCATGCACCACAACAAGAGGTAGTCCCTGCTTGCCACCACTAGAGAAAGCCATCACACAGCAACAGAGACCCAGAACAGCCAAAAGTAAATAAATTAAAAAAAAAAAAGAGGGTATGGAAGAAATGTAAGATATATCACTCATTGACTCTCTCTGCCCTCAGACCCACATTTCTCAGCCCTTTTGCAGTTCAGCAGTGTTGTATAACTAGATATGGCCAGTAGCTATGAGCAGAAGTGATGTATGTGACTTCTGGCCCAAAGCATTTAACAGCCAGAGTCAGTGAATGACTTTCTCATCCTTTCTCGCTCTGTGGCAACAACTGGAGGACCTATGTTGAGACAGAAGAGCCGTAGGGTGGGAGGATCCAGGAACGCTGAGTCTTTCCAGGGCAGAAACCTGCCCTGGAGTTACAGGACTCGCACCAGACTGTGAATAAACTATGATTGTATTGAGTTAACTTGTTTCTGCAGCATAACCAAGCATACTCTGCCCCTTGTAACACAAATATTTGAGGCCAGAAGATCATCTTTCTGGCATACAAAATTGTTGACTTTATAAGCAGGCTCAAACTACTTAGAAGCAATGTCAAAAACAAGAAAAAACACTTGGAACAGAGAAAATGCTTTGGATAAAATTTGGTAATGTCAAGTTTCATAGAACAAGCCATTGATGCTATATAAAAACACAATTAGAAGCACATCTAATTGAAGTTATGAGATTCATATTTCAGAGGGTTTGGATACTTTCTAGAGCTCATTTCCTCACAGACCTCAGAAGCTTAGGTAAAAAGCTATCACAAAGGTCATCAAGAATGACCTCCTTACTTTACTAATGAAAAATATGGGGTTCGCAGCAGTAAGCTGATTTTCCCATGGTGTTTCAGCAACTCAAGGGCAGAACTAATGCTAAGCACCCCATCTATCAAGCTTCAGCCCAGTATCTTTCCAACCCTACTCTTAAGAGGCTTTTTGTGTTATTACCACTGCCTGGTGATACCCGTATGCTGGGAAAGAGTTAATGTATCTTGCAAAGGGTTGTTTTTCTCTACGTTCTGAAGAAAGCCAAACTGAATAAAAGCCATTTGATCCTTCTTGAGGGTGTTCATCCAGAAAATGTTAGAAGATGGAAGTTATCCAGAGAGCATCTCGGTAAAAATACTTACAAGGAAAAAAAAAAAAAAAAAAAAGAATTCTAGCTACCCAATTGAACATTTACATAAGTCTTTAGAGGATTGATGCCAGTGAAGTCAGCAGTTCTCCCGGGAGGATAATGGGATCATGCCTTAATTCTCATCATTTTTTATTTTTGAAGTTCTACCACTAGGTAGATCTGAATGAGTCAGCAGAAAGTGAATCTCGTTAAAGAGCTGCTCTGTGAAATGCATGGTGTTTATCACATAGTGATTACTTATCTGTTGCTAGCAGTTCTCAAAGTTCTCTGCTGTGCCCAACTTTTTCTCTTTCCTGGTTTTCTCTTCTTCCTAAAGAAAATGGGTCTGAGGCCCCTACCTAAAGTACATTCTTATCTTCCTTCCAAAAATTCAAGAGATTTTGTTATTCAGAATAACATGAACAAGTGCCAATCTCACATTCTCCTCACACTTCATTAGATTTTCAGAACCTCCTGATTAACTTAGGTCTCTAGGATAGCAAATGTCTTGTGAATAGAAATAAAGCAAAACAAAAAATAAAGATCAAACAGAAAACAGCCTATGGTAACAAATGCTCTTTCCATGAAGATGTACTATGCGGAGGAAGCAAATCACAATAGACAGAATGGAGTAAGCATTCTGAAGGTATTTTGATTTCGTGTTTTGTTTCAGCTTTCTGATGTGGTTTATTGTGAGCTTTATTAATGAAGCAATATCAATTAAGTGAGGAGGAAAAAGAAAAAGGAACATGGCTCTTTCAGTAAGTTTGAAAATCACTGCAATCTGCCATCTGCCTCATTTCTGAGATTTTGATGGAGGTCTCTGCAATCTCTGATTCAAACAAGAATATGCCTTTTATTTCCTATCAAACTTTTAGATACTTTCAATTAAACAGTTGGCGTTATCTCAAAGCTTTAATTTGCATTGCTTTGATTACCAGTGATACTAAGCATTTTTAAATACTGCTTACTGGTCATTGTATTTAAATATTTGCCTTTTCTTAATTTACTTCTTGAAAGTTGGACTACAAAGAAAGCTGAGGGCTGAAGAATCGTTGCTTTTGAATTGTGGTGTTGGAGAAGACTCTTGAGAGTTCCTTGGACTGCAAGGAGATCCAACCAGTCCATCCTAAAGGAGATCAGTCTTGGGTGTTCATTGGAAGGACTAATGTTAAAGCTGAAACTCCAATACTTTGGCCACCTGATGCGAAGAGCTGACTTGTTTGAAAGGACCCTGATGCTGGGAAAGATTGAGGGCAGGAGGAGAAGGGGACGATAGAGGATGAGATGGCTGGATGGCATCACTGACTCAATGGACATGGGTTTGGGTGGACTCCAGGAGTTAGTGATGGACAGGGAGGCCTGGTGTGCTGTGGTTCATGGGGTTGCAAAGAGTCAGACATGACTGAGTGACTGAAATGAACTGAACTGAACTGAGTTTACCTCTTCACTCTTTAGTTGATGAATTTTTTTTCATTGATTTATAGAATTCCTATAAATATCATTAACCTCTTGTATGTTAAGTATATAGCAAATATTTTTCTCCAGGTAGGTCATTACACATTAAGTTTGTATATGGCTTCTTTGAACATACAAAGGTTTTTATTTGCGTTATAGCCATATATGCCAGTACTTTCTTTCATGGCTTTGAGGTTTGGTCCATGCTTAGGAAATCCTGCCCTATTCCAACATATAAAAAATATCCTCCCAAATTTTCTTCTGGAAGTTTCTCAGTTCCCTCTGACGCCAACCCTCTGCATGTAGCCATAAAACCGTATTACATACTGTAAACCATATTGGTTAGGACCACAAACTCCAAAGCCAGTTGCCTTGGTTCATATTCCAGCATCACATATTACCAACTATATGACTAACATCTGGCAAAAGCAATAATAATAGTTTATATGAAGCTGTTCTTAATTCATTCCCATGAAGTATTTAGGATGGTGTTCCATGAATATTAGCTATGTGAGGGCACCAAACATCATTTATCTCTGTGAGCTTACCCTGAGCACAATTCCTGGCCTACAGTTCACACTCTACAAATAAAAAGTCAATTCACTCTAAATACATTTTTCCCATTTTGCTTTTTCATAACTTATTTATTACTGAATCTGTCTGGCCACAGTGTCCATAATCATTGCAGCAACTCTTGGCATAAATAGTTGTTTTGATTCTCGGTCAATCTGGAGGCTCTTAAATGCAACAAGTTAAATAGCTTTGCCGTAAGATTTAAACCAATCTGCGGTCTTTCCTCACCAGCACCTGATCATGACCACAGTTCTTTGGAAGGCAATGAACATTTGTTAGCCTGAAGGTATAAATAAGATCCTTGCATCTTTTTCCTTCAGGGTTTACTGATGTGTTTTCGTCTCAAGCCTCGACCTGGTAATTCAATGATGATTTGCGTGGCTATTGGAAAGAACTTCCCATTCTCTGGCACCAATAAATCAGAAACCAAACTATGGGATGTTGGAAGTGTTTCTTTTCCCTGAAGTATCTTATAGCTTTACAAGAAGGAAGAGAATGAAATTGAAAAGACAAAACCCCTAAGCTTTATCTATGTGATGGAGTTGCTTAAATGATTCAGAGAACTGAACCTGGGAAGCAGGGCAGTATATGCCTCGATTTATCAGACACCCTCCTTTCAACCCATGTCTTAACTGTAGAGCCTCAATGGATTGCTTTAGCTTCAGCTACCATTCATCTCTCAGGAGCCACTAGAGCCAAAAAAGATGGGCTTTTCCTTCTTTCACCGTTACACATTCTTTTCAGACAGAGTCTCATACCTCATGGCTTGGCCATCACAGAAGACACTTCACACAGCTTTGGGGCTTTGATTTTCTTATTAAAAAAATAGAACTAGAGGAATTTTGAAAACTCTGTATTTCTCAGAAAACCTAGTCGCGAGTTTTCTCCCTCCTGATAGTACTATCTGAAGTGTCAGAAGTTCAGGAGACTTCCCTGGTGGTCCCGTGGCTGAGACTCTGTGCTGTCAATTCAGGGGGCCCAGTTTTGATCCCTAGTCAGGGAACTAGGTCCCACATGCCACAACTAAGGGATTGAATGCTGCCACTGAAGATCCCACATGCCGCAATGAAGATCAAAGATCCCGCATTCATCAACTAAAATCTGGCACAGTGAAATAAACAAATATTAAAAAAAAAAAATCAGAAGTTCAGCATTACCTTGTTCCTTCTCAGTTCCCCCCAGTGGTAACGATGTGATTTCTTCCTGGTGGAGGGATGCCTCAGTCCCACTAGGGAAAGGCCCATGAACCTGAAGAAGCAAAGGAGAAAAGCATATTAATATTTTCCCAGAACCTTATCCTAATTGAAAATGAATAATGGCCTTGAGGCCACCATCAGGCATGCTGTTTGAAATGGACCATAGGTAAGTTTGCTTGGCTAGAAGATAAGAGGAACAAGCAGGGGAGGGGAGTGTGGTAGGAAAACCATTTGGGTGAGGACCTTGAAGCCTACAAGACAACATTGGAGTTGCCTTTGATGGAGAACCAGAAGATTTTGTTCCCTTCCATGAAGAGAGGTATTATGATTGAAATGACACTTTGGGACAGGAATCTTGTTGAGGATGAGAAGGGAAGAGAGGAAAGGGAAATAGAGTACCTCAGAGTGTACTGAAATCATTCCGGGGGAAAAAAAGGCTCAGACCTGAACAAGGTTTGCAGACCATATGGAAGAAGAGATGTCAGGTGTCGCAGTCACCTAGGCACCCCTGGAGAAACAGTAACCAGTAAAATCTAACGTTTAGCTCAAAGTCCATGTCTCTGTAACAGACTTGTTGAACTTAGAGAACTGAAGCCAGGAGAGTGGTGTGATTCTCAGTTCATCGGATACCTTTTCCATCTTTATCTCATGCATGTGTTTTTTAGTGATCAGTAAAGGGCAGTGATCCTATGATGTAGGTGCTCTGATCATTTCTGTTCTACCAATACACAGATGAAGCTCAAGGAGCATGACCAGGGTCACAGAATTAGAAAACGGTAAAGCCAGGATTTGACCCCAACCCCACTGACTCTGGGGCTTCCTAGGTGACCTTGTGATAAAGAATCCGCCTGGCAATGTAAGAGACACAGGTTCGATCCCTGGGTCAGGAAGATCCCCTACAGTAGGAGATGGCAACCCACTCCAGTATTCTTGCCTGGAAAATTCCATTGACAGAGGCACCTGGGTGGGCTACATTCCATGAGGTCGCAAAGAGTCAGGCATGACTGAGTGTGCACATACTCCGCTGACTCTGGAGCCCTTAGGTCTCTGTAGAGACCCTGTGTGACCAAAGAGGAAACAAGGGACTTGGGGGAACTGACTGCAATAGCCAATAAGAAAAAGGATTTAAGATCATTTCAAAATTACTCATTGAACGTGATTACCAATGGTGGTAAAACAATGTGAAAGGAATTGGTAGTTTCACAGGAGAAATATTTAGGCTCTTCAGTCCTTCAACAATAATTGAAGACAAATGTATCTACCAGGCCCTGGTAGGTGCAGGTTTCTGGAGAGATGAAGAAGAGCCCTGACCTTCAAGGAGATGAAACTAGCAGGGGAGTTACATTCTTTATTTCTTACCATTAAGAATCCGCTTCCATTTTATATAATATGCAAACTCCACAGCTCACGGTAAACATCCAGGGTATTATAGGATCTCAGAGGAAGGTATCTACTTGAAACAGGGATCAAGAAGGCTTCTGAGAGGGGTGCACACATGGGATGTAGTGGGTAATAAACGGCATTAGTTGGCAAGGCAGTTACATGGTGGTGAGCAGAGAGACACAGCCCCAGTGGGGACAGCGTGGACAAAGGCACATGGACAAGAGGGAATGAGAAGAGTCACCACCAGCTTGGTTCTTGGGCTTCACTTTCAGGGCACTGAGTGGCATCACAGTTTTGAGTAAGTCGGGCTCATGATGAGTTATGTGCTTTGGCCAGATCTCCTTCAGTGGCATAATCTAAGACGCAGGAAGACACACCAGGAGGCTTGTATAACTCCACATAAGAGACATCAGAAGCTCAAAATAAAAAAAGGGACCAGTGAATTTGGAGAAAGAAGGCCAGATACTAGAAATGGTCTGATATGAGGTTTGATAATTGACTGCATGATGAAGAAGAAGGGTGGGGGTGATGTTGAGGAAAACAAGCTGAATTGTCTACATAAATAGTGGTGTTGTAAGTTAGAAAATATGGTCAAAGAAACATTCAGAGAGGTCAATGAGTTTAGCATGGGACACTAGAATAGATTTCTAGGGATGTCACAATGAATTACTAAAAATCAGGGAGCTTAAAGCGAGAGAAATTTATATTCTCATAGTTGGGCAAATTCAAAATCAAGGTGATGTCAGGGTTAATGCTTTTGGGAGGCTCTCGGGGAGAATTTGTTCTATGTCTCTTTCCTAGCTTCTGGCTGCCAATAATTCTTGGTGTTTCTTGGCTTGGAGGTTCGTAACTCCAATCTGCGCCTCTGTCTTCACATGGATTTCTCTCCCACATCTCTGCGTGTCTTCTTCGTTTCTGTTTATTGTAAGGACACCTGCTATTGGATTTAGCACCTGCTCTAATCCAGGATGATCTGATCTCAAGAGTTTTACCATAATTACCTCTGGAAAGATCCTATTTCCAAGTAAGGTCACATTTGGAGTTTCTGTGGGCATTTCTTTGGGGGGACTATTCTTTAACCCATACAGATACTTTGGGAATACCCAAGGGGTGAGACAGAAGCCGGGATCTGAGTAAGCTGAGAAAAATCAGCATTTGAGTGTAATTGAAACCAAGATAATGAATGAGAAACATAGAAGGAAGGGTGTCAGGAAGCCAAGAACAAAACCTGGGGATATAAATACTTACTTGGTTAACAGCAGTGGAAAAGGTGCCTACCAGGGCAATAAGAAGATATGGATGTTTCAAAGAAAATCAAAGCATTGTTTCATGGTATCTAAATGTCTTAAGAGTTCCTTGGACAGCAAGGAGATCAAACCAGTCAATCCTAATGGAAATCAACCCTGAATATTCATTCGAAGGACTGATGCTGAAGCTCCATTATTTTGGCCACCTGATGCAAAGAGCCGACTTACTGGAAAAGACCCTGATGCTGGGAAAGATTGAGGGCAGGAGGAGAAGGGGACAACAGGGATGACATGGTTGGATGGCATCATCGACTCAATGGACATGAGTTTGAGCAAACTCTGAGAGACAGTGAAGGACAGGAAAACCTGGTGTGCTGCAGTCCATGGGGTCACAAAAAGTTGGACTTGACTGAGAGGCTGAACAACAACATATATTTATAAATGTCAGATGACTTACTGTGTTCCAGGCATTATAGCAGTTCTTTATACTTAGTTCCCCAAACAGGTATTCACAACAGGTAATCTTATTTCCACTTTATAGATCGACTAAGGTTTGGGAATGTTAAATAACTTGAACAAGATCCAAGAGCTAATTAGCAATGAACTGAGAACTGAACATCTGTCTGATCCCCAAGTTTCAGCTCCTTTGCCTCACTATGCTTTTGTAACATTTCAAAAGTGCTAACTTTGTAGAAAAAATGATTTACGATACCATGGTAGTGACTGAGTTGTTTATTCATCTTTTCCCTTTCTAACAGAATCCTGGTGTTTTGGAGAAAGCAATGTACCAAGTTTCAGAAGAATTGTCTCTTGTCTTTCCTTGGAGATACCACTGCCCTTACGACAGAATGGTGAGCAATGAGATAAGAAGAAATTGTTGGGTCTAGGGACTATCCTTCAAAGGAGGACTCCCTAAGCTGTAAGATGTCCTTTTGATACTCCACCCCTTTCTTCTTTCCTACTCTCAGGCATGCAGACATGCTGGCTGTGACCACTCTGATCAAGAGGCATCTCTTTGGAAGGGAGTCAAGTGTAAAGCAAAGAAGAACAGAAAGATCAAAGGGGCCTGGGCCATTGGTGCCACTACAGGGTGTCTGTACCAGACCTAGAATGTCTCTTCCTAATCTTGGTAACATGAGGGGAAAGAAAGCCCTAAGTTTTTAAGCCGTTGCTTTATTGGACTCTATTTGAACAGCCAAAGAAGTGCCCAATGTACTGCTCCTTCCCACAGGGTCTGAAATGAAGGGAGAGGATCAGAAGATGGAAGTGGATATAGATAAGTTATGGGGAGGGAGGGGGGCTGTTAAAGTAGATTAAACTTGATGGCTTCAACTTTTAGGATGAAGAAAGAGGCAATGTCTACTGAAACTGAGTGTAGTAGGGCTTGGAGAAAAGAGATTTTTTAATCGCTTTAATGGTGTGCTGAAATAAAATACTGTGCTAACTCCTAATCTAATGTACCTTGCCTACTTTGTGCTATAACCTGTCTTTGAAAAAAATTGGAGAGCATTTCTCCCTTTCTGAACATAAATTACATTTGGTTTTTGCGGTTGTGCAGACTAATTCCATTTTGAAAGTTCATCATGAACCTTTTCAATTTTTCAGTGGTAATAATAATAACCTGCAAGCTGGTTCAACCTGAAGAACATTCTTCCTTTTTTGTACTTCAAAAGAACTACTAAAACCTTACTTGACCTCAGAAAAATCTTCAAAGTGAATCTGGAGGCAGTCAGACAACAATGAAACTTTTGGGGTAAACATTAGCACTTTCCTGAAAGAGTCTTTTCAACATAAGCTTACAAGAAAGTGGTTGAGATAAGATGATTTCAAGGAAAAACTCTAGGTCTGCTTTTTTTTTCCTTGGCCTTTCTGGGATGTTTAATTAATTTTCTTAAGTCAGTTTTTCAGTCTACCTGGAATAATCAGTATTCTCGGAGTTTTATCACTAGTTTTTGGCTACAGTCCTTAAGTTCACTGCATCTTGATTTATGCTCAAGCCTGGTAGCCATGAGGTGAATTTGTATATCTGTTAGGACTATATTTAATTATAGGATCCCATGATATTTTCGTTTTCCTAGCAAGGATCATATTCTTCTTAGGAACACACTCCTTAAAGAGGAAATGTTTTTATTCTCTCAGGTACTTTGCTAGTGATAATTCAACTTGAGATCTTACCAAATTTTAACTAATTATGCATTGAAATAATAATTCCAGAGAGAGAGAATATCATTGCAAAATCTGCAACACCACTATCAAACAAGATAACATACATATACACATATGTTGAAACTAAAAACAATAGATGATTAAGATTATTGGGTCTATCTTAATTTTAGTTTTTCAATATCACTTATTTAAATGTTTGTTCTTCCTTGTCCCCTGTGAGCTACCAGACAGCGAGGACGGCGTGTCTCTTCATCTTTGTCTCCTCCGTATCAAGTAAACGCAGTTTGAATAACAAAGCAAGTCTTCCATAAATGGGTGCTGGGTGAATGGTTAGATAACTGATTAGACAATAGACGTCTAACCCAATTCCTTTGATAAGCATTCCTTTGACATACATCCCATGTGCATTATGTCGCTGGCTATGGCATTCAGTTCAGTTCAGTTCAGTTGCTCAGTTGTGTCAGACTCTTTGCAACCCCAGAGACTGCAGCACACCAGGCCTCCCTGTCCATCACCAACTCCTGGAGCTTGCTCAAATTTATGACCATCCAGTTGGTGATGCCATCCAACCATCTCATCCTCTGTCGTCCCCTTCTCCTCCCACATTCAATCTTTCCCAGCATCAGGGTCTTTTCCAATGAGGCAGTTCTTCCCATCAGGTGGCCAAGGTATTGGAACTTGAGCTTCAGCATCAGTCCTTCCAATGAATATTCAGGACTGATTTCCTTTAGGATTGACTGGTTTGATTTCCTTGCAGTCCAAGGGACTCTCAAGAGTCTTCATTTAGACACTGGGAATGGAATCAAAGATTAAGAAGCCACAGGCTACCCAGAACTCATACACACATATTAATACATGTAACACTACATGATTAGAGTGTCAATACAAGTAAATACCAAATGCAAAGGACAGTGTTGGAAACAAATGGAAGTCAAACTGCTAAACCTGGACGGTGAAGAGTTACGGAAGTGCATGCATGCCAAGTCACTTTAGTCATGTCCAACTCTTTGCTAGTCTGTGGACTGCAGCCCGCCAGGCTCCTCTGTCCATGGAACTCTCCAGACAAGAATACTGGAGTGAGTTGCCATGCCCCCCTTCAGGGGATCTTCCTAACCCAGGGACTGAACTTGCATCTCGGTGCCTCCTGAATTTGCAGGTGGGTTCTTTACCTCTAGCGCCACCTGGGAAGCCTGAGTTAAGGAAGTATAGGAAGAATAAAGAAGCTAGAATGAGGATGTGAGGTGGGTAGCTTGGTAATGACTGGTGGTACCATCAGCCAAGATATGGAATACAGAAGGAAATGCAAGTCTAAGAGAAAGGACACATTGGGTCATTTTTTCCTTTTCTCTTTTAAAAAAAATTGTTTACATTTCAGGTATATAACATGATGTTTTCATACATATAGTGAAAGATTAGTACAGTCCAGTGAATTAAATCTCTGTACACAGTTGTGTGTGTGTGTGTGTGTGTGTGTGTGTGTGTGTGTGGTGAGAGCACCTGAGATCTATTCTCTTAGCAAATTTCCAATATATGACATAATATTATTAACAAGAGTCACCATGCTGTATATTAGATCTCCAGGACTTACTCATCCTATGCAACTGCAACTCTGTACCCTTTGATTCATATCTCCCATCTCCCCTGCCTCCTCACCCCTGGTAACCACCATCCAACTCCTTGATTCTGTGATTCCACATATAAATGACATTTTTAGATTTCACATAGAAATGAGATTATATATATATTTTCCTTTATGTTTCTGGCTTATTTCATTTAGCATAATGTCTTCCAGTTACATCTACATTGTTGCAAAGGGCAAAATCTCCTTTTTAAAAATATTTACCACAATTTCTTTATTCATTTACGCATTGATGGACACTCAGGTTTTTTCCATATTTTGATTCTTGCGGATAATGCTGCAATGAACATGTGAGCCCAGATGTCTCTCTGAAGTACTGATTTAATTTCCTTTGGATATATACCCAGAAGAGGGATTGCTAGATCATGCAATGGTTCTAGTTTAAATTTTTTGAAGAACCTCCAAACTGTTTTCCATAATGGCTGTTCTATTAAAATTTTTATGGTAGTAATGTACACTGGGAAGGAGAATGTGAGTCTGCTCCAGAGAGAGGCCCGGAATATAGGAATGTAAAGTAGGACATCATGAGAACATATAAAAAGTATTTGAAATGGTACCAATAAAAGTGACAACCCTGGAGGAGCAGGTAGAAACTGGAGAAAAAGCAAGGATGACACAGCGCCAATTATTCAGCCCTTTTCTATTTTCAGGTCAGAGGGTTATTCATTTCTTTAAGACCTAAACCATATCCCAGCTTCTCAATGGCACCCACATAACTGCCAACACCCATGCTGCTCCCTCCTCTCAGGATGCAGTCCATGCACCGTTTTGTCACCAGATTTTTTTAAGGAACATAAAGCAAATATTTATTAAATGAATGAATGAATAAAATAGATGCTGGGAGAAAATTAAGGGTAGTATTTATGGTACTACTATTATATTAGGTTTCGTTATAATGTGCATTGGTATATTGGATATACTGGAAAGTCATTTTCTCAGTAATTCTAGTTTGTTATGTACCTCCCCCCACCCCATGAAATATGTGGGTTTATGCCATTTTAGGTCCGTCTAGTCAAGGCTATGGTTTTTCCTGTGGTCATGTATGGATGTGAGAGTTGGACTGTGAAGAAGGCTGAGCATCAAAGAATTGATGCTTTTGAACTGTGGTGTTGGAGAAGACTCTTGAGGGTCCCTTGGACTGCAAGGAGATCCACCCAGTCCATTGAAGGAGATCAGTCCTGGGATTTCTTTGGAAGGAATGATGCTAAAGCTGAAACTCCAGTGCTTTGGCTACCTGATGCGAAGAGTTGACCCATTGGAAAAGACTGTGATGCTGGGAGGGATTGGGGGCAGGAGGAGAAGGGGACGACAGAGGGTGAGATGGCTGGATGGCATCACTGACTCAATGGACATGAGTCTGAGTGAACTCTGGGAGTTGGTGATGGACAGGGAGGTCTGGCGTGCTGCGATTCATGGGGTCGCAAAGAGTCGGACATGACTGAACAACTGAACTGAACTGATGCCATTTTAGTGTACTTAGAAACACTTGTAACTCCTACCCTTTTCATATAGCTATTGAAGGGAGAAGAGAATCAAGAAAAATATTTGCTTTCAAATGATTTAGATTTCTTAAAGATTGGGAGCAGATTTCTTTCTGCCTTTGTATCTCACGCAAGGCTTTGCATGGATCTGTACTCAATAAATATTTGCGGAAAATAGATGACTACCTGTTTTGACCATTAGATAATACAAGGAGCTTTAGCAAATGTAACAACCTAGATCACTGGCATCCCTAACACTTTGTTTATTAAGAAACAAAAAGTGTTGAAAAATATCCAAGCTCTGACTTTATCCACAGCAGCAGAGACCACATAAAAGAAACCAAACATTCTTATATACATTTTTATGACCAATTTTATAAAAGTTCCCAGCCAGGAAGCAGGTTTTTCCCTTAAGGCAGTTTCTGTTATACAAATCCAAATGCTGCTTGGAAATTCTGCGAGTGAAACTTTCTGTTTATACTTATTCGACTATCCAAACTTAATTAAATCCTCAATCACCTTCCTGGGAACTGAAATGATGAGATGAGATCCAATGACCCGAAATTTCTGGAATCTCCTTTTATTTCCCCTACCCCTTTCCCCTGGTAAGTGAAGCATTAACAACTTTTTTCTTCTAAGCTTCGAGAGTTGCTGTAAAGGACATCTTGTGTCTCGACTGGCAGTACCACTGTATCACAGTTTCTTTCCTCCAAGAATTCTCAGATGAATACCAGAGGAGACTAGGGATTTATTGTATCTGAGTTCCTTAAAGTTAGTCAGGAACTGAATCCTTAGAGACTAAGACACACTCGAATTTCCTATCAGGTTTCCTATAAAGACTATTTGAGTTAAAGAAATATAAAGATACCAGCCTCTACTCATGGTGTTAGAACATGGTATCAAACAGTTTTTTCCCCCAAATGTGGCTTCTCCCGGGATCTTTGGCCACCTTTTACAAAAATAAAATATCAGACAACATAATTTTAATGACATATTTTACATTCCAATATTATTTTAGGATCCAAATGACCTTTCTCAGAGTTCAGACTCCTGTCCATTGTTCAGATGCTACTCTGGAAGCTGGTGAGAAAGTCTGACTTGGGGAGCACTCAGTCCCAGAACACTGCAGGGCTCCAGGACTTTTCCAATAATGGCAACTACGCTTTGCATACATTGGATAATGGAGTGGACAGGTATTTTGCTATTTGTAATTAGCCATTCACCTTTCTTCTGGAAATAACACCTCAGTGTGAGAGGGCAACCCCTTTTCTACTTGTAGTTCATAGAGTTCAGATGACCCCAGGAGTTAATACATCCTGAGATGGACCAAACAAAGCACTGCCTCACCCTGGCCACATCAACTGATTTAGGGATGTGCGTGTTATCCAGGCCAGACTAACACTCTCAGTCTTGGTTCCTCGTCGGCAAATTTTCTACACAGCCTCCAGAAAGATCTTTCTAAAAAGTAACATTGTATTTCTTGGCTGTCCTCATTTCCAGGATTACATCCAAACACCTACCATGGCCTATAAATCCCCTGCAATCTAGCTCCTGCCTATCTCACATATCTGATCGTCTGCTATTGCTTCACATTCATTTCACTTGAACTAGAACAGGCCATGCTGATTCCCATTTTAGAAGCTGCGCCTCTACTCGTCTTTCTCCACGCAATATTCTTTCCCTAGATCACCTGGTTGCCTGTTCTCATAATAGCTCATGTCTTAAGTCAAATGCCCCTTAAGATGATAGGAATCCCGGGACAATGAAACAAAAACGGCCGCTATATTTCTGTTCTACCACATTTGCTCACTGTCGCTTAGTTACTTCAGTCGTGTTTGACTCTTTGCAACCCTATGGATTGTAGCCCGCCAGGCTCCTCCGTCCGCGGGATTCTAGACAAGGGTACTGAAGTAGGTTGTCATGCCCTCCCCTAGAGGATCTTCCTGATCTAGGAATCGAACCCACGTCTCCTTTGTATCCTGTATTCAGGTGGATTCTTTACCCACTGAGTCATCTGGGAAGCCCTCTACCACATTACCCTGTATTATTTTTTCATATTAATGACCAGAGCCCAAATGATTTTGTTTGTTTACTTATTTATTCTCTTTCATAGGATCAGAATGTAAGCTCTCTGAGGGCAAGAACATTAATGATCTAGTTGATCACTGCCTGCATCTCCTATTTCATATATATATCAGGCTCTCAATAACTATTTGTTGGCTGAGGACTCTCTTTGGCTGGGTTTGCTAAGTTGGCAGGATATAAGCCAGGAGCTGCTAGTGTCAAACTGTCAGCTAAAAAGCCAACAAGAGAAGTAAGAGCTGAGAAATGGAGAGGGACAGATTCCCAATAGTATAACCAAAGCCAGATACCCCAGGATGTCGGTTACACAATCCAATAAATTCTCCTTTATGCTTAATTCACTTTGGGTTAGATTTCTGTCACTCGTAACCAACAGAGTGCTTACAGAGAAGCGTGTGAAAGGACTTAGAAAGTACAAAGTGCTGCTGTGTTATACAAACTCCATTTCCTTTTTCACTATACATCTTTTTATTTTTCTGTCTTTGGTTAGAATTTTAGTTATCTGAAAGGATTGGAAACCTTATCTGAGGATATTCATGTAATTCAGCAGTAGAAAAAAAAATTTTTTTTGTAATTTATCTGCAAAACACAACTTACATAATTAACTTAATTGGGGAAAACATTTTACAATGTGTATATATATATTTTTAAAACATCACGCTGTATACCTTAAACACATACAATGTCTGTGAATCATACTTCAAGAAATCTGAGAAAAGTGTTTTAAAAAGAAAACACAAGTGACAGAATAACTGACTATAGTACAGTCTATGGTATTTTTATTGATGTGCATTAGTGAATTCTTTGGGTATCTCTCCTTCCAGGCATAATAGAGTAGCTGTACTAATTTTCTCTCACAACAAATGGGGCTACAAATTAGGAAATTAAAATCAATAATGAATAAAAATATATAATATATGTGATACTTCTGTTTTTTAGGTGTTTTTTCTTAATTGAACAATGAGTAGTGCAGTATTGGAATCCTCATGAGTAGGGATATACACAAGAGAGGTATCAAGGTTATACCATGATCACCCAGACTTTCTCCCTTCTGCAGATTAGGGAGAAGTAGCCTGTGTGGGGAGAAGGAAATGGTAACCCACTCCAGTGTTCTTGCCTGGAGAATCCCAAGGATGGAGGAGCCTGGTGGGCTGCCATCTATGGGGTCACACAGAGTCGGACACGACTGAAGTGACTTAGCAGCAGCAGAAGCAGCAGCCTGTGGTGGGTAGGGATTTCACTGGGCTAGTAAAGGAGGCAGAGATTGGAAGTGCCAGTTTCTGAAGCAGCTGAAATTTGTAGGACAGGATACCTGATAAGAGAGAGCTGCAAGGAAATGGGGGTGGGAGCGGCACGGGGATTCCGTAGTCACATAAAATAAAAATGGATTAAATAAAAAGCAGAGATTTTCCCCGAAAAAGATAAGACCTAAGCATTTCTTTCTAAAAAAAAAAATCCACTTTGGATACAAAGACAAAAAGAGCTTAAAAATGAAAGGAGAGAAAAACAGATATTAGGCAAACAATAAAGGAGCACGTCAAGGCTGTATATTGCCACCCTCCTTATTTAACTTATATGTAGAGTACATCATGAGAAACGCTGGACTGGAAGAAACACAAGCTGGAATCAAGATTGCCGGGAGAAATATCAATAACCTCAGATATGCAGATGACACCACCCTTATGGCAGAAAGTGAAGAGGAGCTAAAAAGCCTCTTGATGAAAGTGAAAGCGGAGAGTGAAAAAGTTGGCTTAAAGCTCAACATTCAGAAAACGAAGATCATGGCATCTGGTCCCATCACTTCATGGGAAATAGATGGTGAAACAGTAGAAACAGTGTCAGACTTTATTTTGGGGGGCTCCAAAATCACTGCAGATGGTGACTGCAGCCATGAAATTAAAAGACACTTACTCCTTGGAAGAAAAGTTATGACCAACCTAGATAGCATATTCAAAAGCAGAGACATTACTTTGCCGACTAAGTTCCGTCTAGTCAAGGCTATGGTTTTTCTGTGGTCATGTATGGATGTGAGAGTTGGACTGTGAAGAAGGCTGAGCGCCGAAGAATTGATGCGTTTGAACTGTGGTGTTGGAGAAGACTCTTGAGGGTCCCTTGGACTGCAAGGAGATCCAACCAGTCCATTTTGAAGGAGATCAACCCTGGGATTTCTTTGGAAGGAATGATGCTAAAGCTGAAGCTCCAGTACTTTGGCCACCTCATGCGAAGAGTTGACTCAATGGAAAAGACTCTGATGCTGGGAGGGATTGGGGGCAGGAAGAGAAGGGGACGACCGAAGATGAGATGGCTGGATGGCATCACAGACTCGATGGATGTGAGTCTGAGTGAACTCCGGGAGATGGTGATGGACAGGGAGGCCTGGCGAGCTGCGATTCATGGGGTTGCAAAGAGTCGGACACTACTGAGAGACTGAACTGAACTGAACTGAACTGACTGAACTGAAGCATCAGAAAGCTAGCATGGCCATCTTAATATTAGACAAAACACACTTTGAGACAAGGAGTATCTGTAAATTTAAAACCATGAATTTATACTGAAATGTTAAATTTCAATCCAAATCCACAAGTTACCTTCCTTTCTTCTTGATTTCCACATTTCTAATTCCCTTCCAAAAGAGTGAGAAACCTGGCTTCCATTTCCCACCAAATACTACTCATTTGATTAAACCTAAAGAATCTGCCTGACAATGCAGGAGATAAAAGTTCAATACCTGGGTCAGGAAGCTCCCCTGGGGAAGGAAATGGCAACCCACTCCGGTATTCTTGCCTGGGAAATCCCATGGATAGAGGAGCCTGGTGGGCTGCACAGTCCATGGGGTCGCAAAGAGTGGGACATGACGTAGTGACTAACAACACAGAATATAGTTTCCAAAGGACTAACAAATATCATTATGAAAAGCGAGCCTGACGGGGCAGAAAATACACAAAATGAGCTTTGAATATTGGTGGTGCCAGAAAATAAGACGTGCTCAAAAACAAACAAAAACCACATTTATAATGGTATGCCAAATGGACAGAGGGGCCAACTGCTGGTGCTCACAGTGACCAAGACTGAGCAACAAAATAGTGTTGGATTATAACCCAAAGCACAAAATAAATATTCATGAGGCCAAGCGTATATAAATAAGTAAGTAAAAGGAAAAGAGACATACCTCTGACAAAACAATTTCAAATAATTTATGTAGATACTGCAGGGTCAAGAAGCAGAAGCAATGTGGGCTTTAGGTAGAGACTTTCTTTCAACAAGTACAGTATACAAGGGATGGAAAGATAACATTATTATGGAGAAACTTTTTTTGCAAGGTAATCAAAGTCAACATCAACAGTGAAAAATTATATTGCTAGTATGTACCCTTAATATGATATGATGAAAATGGACCTCTGAGGTCATTCTCTAAAAACACATGCAATCCAAGTCTATTCATAAGGTAAAAAGACAAGTGCTAATAGAGGAGCATCCTATGAAATAGGGGACTAGTCGAACTCAAAACTGTCAAGATCATAAAAAATAAAAAGAAAAAAAGAAAAGTTTGCGAAACCACCAAAGTCAAGAGGAGCATAAAATGAAACGATAACTAAAATGCAATATGATATTTTGGATGGGACTCTAAAACATAAAAAGAACACTAGGTAAAGCTAAGGAAATCTGAATAAACTACTCATTTTAATCAGCAATGATGTATCCACATTAGTGCATTAATTGTAGCATGCACTACAGTAATGTAAGATGTTAATAATAGGGAAAATGGGCATGGAGCACAAGGAAACTGTATTATCTTCCCAAATCTTAGTTTTTCTGTAAATCTAAAATTGTTCTAAAAAAATATGGTCTATTAAACAAAATAGATGTAGTTATGATTGCTGAATAAAGCTAGTTCAGCATGAAGAAAATGGTTCTAAATCTTATTTTTTCTGCAAAGTGGAAATAAATATCCACCCATTTTCTAAAATTAAACAAAGCTACTAGTTGTTGAAACAAAGGAATACATGTGTGTACTTGTACATTATATCCTAGGTCTCTACTGAGAAGTCACAAAAGTAATAACTCTCCAGAAGCAATAAGCGTATCTAGTGACTGGTTTCTAATTACATTCTCCTCTAAAAAGTAACAAGTCTCCTTGGAGAAAAGGTGGATTCCAGGGCTCAAGTGCAAGACAAGCCTGGAATATTTTTCTACACCTAAAAATACGGAAGATGACGAGAATGTGTAAACAGAACATGGGAGTGAGCTTAAAAGGACTCCACTGGCCAAACCTGAGTCAAACTGAGCCTCAACATAAATGAGGCTATAAACAGTTTATAGTATTAATACATTGAATAAAAAGAATATAATTTCATAGTAATATAAATAAATAACCCAGTTTTTTTACAGTAGAATGCTAACTAATAAATAGAAAATGAATGACTTTAAAAAGTCATCATTGGATACTAAAATTTGTTTGATGAGGAACAGATATATATAAAAATCAAAAAAACTCCCCACAAATTACTTACAAAGAGGAAGGCAGATATTTTGCAGGAGAGAAACATGGAAAACACCACTGTAGGCAGATGATCAAAGCAAACATCACCAACACGGGGAGGAACTGGTGTCACAAGCCTTCTGATATGATTATATTGCATCTATGCTATTCCTGCTATCAAGGAAAAAATCAGAAAAATCCAAACTGAGAAGCATTCTATAAAGTAACTGGTCTTTAAAAGATGTCAGTGTCAAGAAAGATAAAGAGAGACTTCCCTGGTGGTCCAGTGGTTAAGACTTAGAGCTTCCAATGCAAGCCGTACAAGTTAGATCCCTTGTCAGGGAACCAAGATCCCACATACCATGTGGCATGGCCAAAAATAAATAAATAAACAAAATTTAAAAAACTAAAATAAAGATAGATCTTACACCCAAGAATTATTACCTTAGAGAGAACGCTGCAACCTCAAAATCTGTAAAGCCTTAAAAAAAATGATAAATTGAGGAAATAATAATACAGATGAAAAGAAACTACAGGACGTGACAACCACATGCAATGTCTGATTCTGAGTAGGATCCCGAAGCAGAAGAAGATAGTTATAATAGACTTATCAGCAGAAAGGAAATAATTTGACTATTACTGCAGATGATGTCATAATATTTTCATCAACATTTAATTTCCTGATTTTGATAATTGCTCAGCAGTTATATAAGATAAGCAATGGCACCCCACTCCAGTACTTTTGCCTGGAAAATCCCATGGATGGAGTAGCCTGGTAGGCTGCAGTCCATGGGGTCGCTAAGTCGGACATGACTGAGTGATTTCACTTTCACCTTCCACTTTCATGCATTGGAGAAGGAAGTGGCAACCCACTCCAGTGTTCTTGCCTGGAGAATCTCAGGGACTGGGGAGCCTGGTGGGCTGCCGTCTATGGGGTCACACAGAGTTGGACACGATTGAAGTGACTTAGCAATAGCAATAGCAATATATAAGAGAATGTCTTTGTTCTGAAATCTGTCAACAACCTAAATGAATTTGGAAGTGGACTTCTCCCCAGAGCGTTCAGGTAAGAGGCTGGCCCATTGGAATACTCTGAACTCAGTCTTATTAAATCCTGATCAGAGAACCTAGCTTAGTCAGCCTGGACTTCTGACCTTCACAACTGTGAGCTATAAATGGGTGATTTTTTTAAAAAAATTATTAATTTTTAACTGGAGGATAATTGCTTTACATTGTATTGGTTTCTGCCATACATCAATATGAATCAGCCATGAGTGTATATATATATGTATACCTGGGGGTGTTCTTTGAAATCATTAAGATTGTGGACATTTGTTAGGGAGTAATAAAAACTGAATACAACCCTTGACCTACCCATACAAACATACACATATACATAAATTCACACACATACACTGTCTCACACATAGCCTACTGACAGGTATAAATTTTTCTCCTACAATGCGTTGAAATCAAGAAATAGTTACGGATAAAAGTCAAACAGGCTCAAACAGATTAAAAAAAAAAATCAGGGTGGTAAAAAGATTGTCCCCTCCAAGACTGACTGTTTCGGACACCTTCAACTCAAGGTGGAATTTCTGATAAAAGATAATGATAAACGATAGTCCTCAAAAAACAAGAGCCAGAGTATACATCTCTTCTTGATCCCAAACACACAAAATAAGATCCCTGAGCACACATTCAAAACTATGCTTGGAACCAGAGGGTTTCAGGGAAGGCAGGAGAGAGAACAGAGGTGGGCATAAGAAAGCCTGAACCCAAATGAGAGGCTAAGCTAATGCTATGCTCAAGTTAGTCGAGTGAAGGAGATTTTGATTTATACTAAATTCTCTTCCCAGGGGTGCCAAATTCTTTCATAGCTGTGACTGCATTTACCCTCACAATGACCCATTCAGTCCTTCATTTCTCCTTACAAAGCTAATTTTTAAAATGTTGGTTCTGCCTTGACCATGGGATAAAATCCAAAACTCTTTCCAGGGCAAAGAGATTTATACCAACTTACCTCTCTAGTCTTATATTCCTGCCCCTACCCACCCTCACCCTGTAGATGAACACCACAGGACAAATCCTCCAGTAATTACCTTGATGGTTAATGTCCTCCTGCCTTTGTGCATGTGTGTGTGTGTGTGTGTGTGTAGATTATAGCTCAGCTTCAAATGCACTTTTCAATTTTATCATCATGGTAAAGCCTCATGCATCCTTCATGACAGGAAATAAGGGTCCTGATTTGCATCAAGTCTCCTGGAGAGGGATGGTTCCAAGTATAGAATGAGTTCCTCCTTGCTCCTAGTTTATTATGCCCTCCATTCTAGATTAGATTACTACTCACCGTGGGACAGTTAACACAATAGCTGTTAGAAAACTAATTTTAACATACTTTGAAACTTGCTAGCAAAAGTGAATAAGTAAATAAGTGAATCAAATAAGAAAAGAATATTGGGGTTAAAAACCTGGTGGTAAGTTGAGTTTTGATCACTGAATCTTCTAGGACATTTACAGTTGACACTGAAAAGGTAAGAATTCTTCCCAGCCTCATTTTTGGTCACTCCTTAATGTCATATGCAGCTTCCCTGGTAGCTCAGCTGGTAAAGAATCTGCCTGCAATGCAGGAGACCCCGGTTTGATTCCTAGGTCAGGAAGATCCTCTGGAGAAGGAATAGGCTACCCACTTCAGTGTTCCTGGGCTTCCTCGGTGGCTCAATTGGTAAAGAATCCACCTGAAAAGGGAGAGATCTGGGTTCAGTTGCTGGGTTGGGAAGACCCCTAGAAGAAGGGAACCACTAACCGTTCCAGTGTTCTGGCCTCGAGAATCCCATGGACTCTACAGTCCATGGGGTCACAGAGTCAGACACGACTGAGTGACTTTCACTTTAATGTATTTTCCATCAGGATGACTTCCTGTCTGTCAACTCCCTTTTTAGAAATAGAGTTATTGAGATATAGTTCATATACCATAATTCATTCACTTGCCATGTACAATTCAATGATTTTTAGTATATTCACAGAGTTGTGCAATGTCACCACAATCTAATTATAGACGACTAATTCCCTGCTGTGCTTACTTTGATCTTACTCTTTACTATTCATTTATTTATTTATTCAATCATTTAACATGTATTTAGCCAGACAATGTTAATTCTAGAGAAACTTTGATATGTAAAGAAGCAGTTAAAATACCTGGTGATAAGTCCAATAATGGGGGAAGATACAAAATGTATCTATGGGAGGATATATACAGTGGTACCCAACTCACTGATGACAGAAAGTCAGAGGCGTTATTCTAGAAAGAAGTGAGGCTTTTATAGAGACAGGAAAAGTAAAATGGTACTGGTCACATGAAAGTTGGAAGGCAGAGGAGGCATTCAGAGAAGAGCGTTCTAGGCCTGGAAAATGGCATCTGCTAAGACCCAGAGAAAGATGGAAATGATGGACGCAAGGGTCTAAAAAGAGTCTAGCCTTTGCTGCTTATAAAACTTGGATGCTTTAAAAAAAAACCACTTTTTTAACATAAATATTCATAGTAGCCTTATTGTCAATATTCAAGAACTGACCGTAGCTCAAATGCCTATCAACAGGTGAATAGATGAATTAACTGTGGCATACGCATGCAATTCAATACTATCTAGCGATATACAGGAAGAAACTACTGGTGCCCACAACAACTTGGAGTGAATAAACAAAGCCTGACAAAAACCAGTAAACACTGCACAGTTCCATCAATATACTACTCTCGAAAATGAAAACGAACCCCTAGTGACAGAAAGCAGATGAGGGGTTGCCTGGAGACAGAGGTGAGTGGTGGGTGGGGATTATAAAAAAGCATGAGAAAACTTTCAGGGGTCATAGTATTACTTTGATTGTGGTTAATTGCTTCAAGGGTGAATACGTAAATCAAAATCTATTAAATTCTATATTCTAATACATAGGTTATTGTATATATCAACAATATCCCAGGAGAATTGTTTTTAAAAAAAGATGCCTCTGGTTGGTGATAAATTATTAGCTCTCCCTATTAATAAAGGACCTGACATCTAGGGAGTGCTTAATTAGTGCTGGGTATTAGTTTGACTGCTAATGTTAAAATATTAGTGTTATCCTACCTGCCACAGTCATGAAGGCAACAAAAATGAAGTTGGTTCTGATGTGCAGACATCAGATTAGAGACAGTAGGTCTGGTTGGGCAGTTAGCAGGGGGGATGTGGGGGGTGGTGGAGTGGCTGTGGAGACAGTACAGGCGGGGTTAAGATCTTGAGGGTTTTCTGGGTGGGGTGGAGTGGTCAGAAGGGTTAAAATTCTAGCTCTGCCATTGACAAGCCCAACTCATATGTCACCTCCCCTCAGAAGCCTGATCTGTTTCCTCTACTCAAAATTAACTATCTCCTTTTCTTCATTCGCTTAGCATTTTGTGAACATCTCAGTACAGCATTTCCTTTGTCACAGAATACAACATCCTTCAATCAAACAGCCACTGTCCACCAAACTTTGATTAATCTTCACAGACAGTAAGATAATGTTAGGCAATAATATACTTAGGTGGAAAAAAAAACCTCTATTCAATGTGAAGTGGCAAGCAATACAAAGAATGAATAAAAACCAGAGAAATGATTTCTATTTTACCTCTTTAGGTCAACCAATATATACTTGTCATATTGTTTTTATTACAAAAACAATGTCTACCTGTTATACAGTTATAAATATTACAGAAACATTTAATATAAAAATTTTACAAGGACGCTTCCTCTATATGCCTAGCTGCTGCTGCTAAGTTGCATTAGTCATGTCTGACTCTGTGCGACCCCATAAACGGCAGCCCACCAGGCTCCTCTGTCCCTCGGATTCTCCAGGCAAGAATACTGGAGTGGGTTGCCATTTCCTCCTCCAATGCATGCATGCATGCTAAGTGGCTTCACTCGTGTCCGACTCTGTGCGACCCTATGGACAGCAGCCCACCAGGCTCCTCTGACCACAGGATTCTCCAGGCAAGAATACTGGAGTGGGTTGCCATTTCCTTCTCCCCTATGTGCCTAAAGTGTGGGGGTAAATAACTTCTTACATCTTCAAGGTAGCTCATTCCCCAACAAGAAGGTCATGTTCCAAACAGAAATGATCTGGAAAAGGGAGGGCTGAACTATTTTATAAGAAAAGGAATGACTGTGCTACTTATGATAATTTAAGCAAATATTATATTACATTGAAGTCATTTCAAATGGCATGTAACACCTTTCTTGAGTTAATGATGCTGAAATTAGGAAAGATTTTTCTAATTACTGTCATCTTTGGAAAGCTCACTGTTTTCAGTTCAATAAAAAACTTTTAAGATAGCATCAGTATCTTCTAAACCTGGAGTCAAGCTTTTCAACACTTTTGAAAGAACTTCCTACAGGTTTATAGGTGAGCCACTCCACCAGGAAGTTGGCTGCATTCTTTTAGGAGATACAGTAAGTCAATTCATTTTACTGATGTGGCTATCTCCATGTTCTCAAAAGTCCTTAGAATATAAAATTTTAAAGTATAGAAGAAACCCTGCATATTATTTAGTCCCAGTTTTTTACTTTAGAGATGAGAAAAGTAGGTCCTAGAGAGAGAGCGATCTGACCAGACTCGCAAAGCAATGAGTAGCAATATGTGGTCTAAAACCCTAGATTCCTAATATCCGATATCGGTGCCTCTTCTCAATAAGAAACCTGAAACTTGAGCTAAGTGTTTTTGCACAAGGCCATCTTTGATTGGGAAATTGGTTTAAACACAGCTAGATACCAACTCAGGTTTGGTGTCTTTTCTTTTTTAAATGATTTTTATCATTGCTGCATGACAAATTGCCCTGTAAAGTAGTGGCATAAAACAATTATCATTTTCTTTTGCTCAAGGTGTTGCAGCCAAGAATTTGGGATGGGTTTGTCTGAATAGGTGGTACCTGGAGTCGCTCATACAGCTGCAGTCAAATACTGGCTAGAGTTGTAGCCATCTGAAGGTCTACTGTGCAGATCCTTCAAGAGGGCTCACTCACATGGGTGGCAGTGGGTACAGAGATCTTCTGGGGGCTCAGCTGAGGCTGCTAGCTAGAGGAACTGCACACAGCCCCTCTTGCATGCTCATGCTCATCTCAGATGCTCTCTCATGGAGACTGGCTTCCTTTAGAGCAAGGATGGTGAATTATCCAGGCAGAAGGTATAAGCACTTTTCAGAATTATGCAACATCACTTTTCTAAAGTTATGCACTCTTACTTCTATTGCTTCTCCTACAAGCAAATTACTACGGCCCACTTAGATACAAGGGAGGAAAGGAAATCCTCTTCTTGGTATGAATAGTTTTAGATAACTTGTAGACATATTTTAAAACTACCAGAGGCTCACAGAGGGCTTGTCAGGTAGTTCAAACGGTAAAGAATCTACCTGCAATGCAGGAGACCAGGTTCAATCCCTGGGTTGGGAAGATCCCCTGGAGAAGGGCATGGCAACCCAAGCCAGTATTCTTGCCCGGAGAATCCCATGGACAGAGAAGCCTGGCAGGCTATGGTAAATGGAGCTGCAAAGAGTTGGACACGACTAAGCAACTAACACACACACATAGGGTCACAGACAGTGACATCTCAGGTAAGTTAGGAGATACGATATAAAACTAGAAGAACTGATCAGTTGCCTACACCCACCAAAGAAACAGGAAACTAGGACATGAGTCTTCCATTTGTTTATCATACATTTGTTTCCTTACAATAAGAAATGTAATTGAGTGATTAATTCAGCTTTGCCTAGTTTCCAAGACAATGGGATTGACAATCAGCATAAAGTTCTAAAAAGGATATGACATAGAAGGCAAAATAATAATATTCAAGGTCAGGAACTTGAGCTGCAAATCAAGTGTTTCACATTTGAGTTTATAAAAGACCAAAGAGACCTTTTATCACTCCACTCATGAGTCTGTTGAATTAAATTTTATGGAATGTCTTGGAGAGTGGTGGTTCTGTCTTTTTAATTTAACTTGTATGGCATTCCATAGAGCCCAATGTGGAGGTTAGTGCTTAACAAATTTCAGATAGACGATTTAATTGGAACAGAGTAGTCAGTAATTACTTTGGTCCATAAAAACACCAAGGAGCCTGTACTATAGACTTCTATGAGTCCAAGATTTGAGATGAATAAGGGAATATTTTCAAGCATTTGTGATTTCAGAAACTGGAAAACTGGAACAATTGCTAATGGTACTGATAAGGATCAAAAACACCTTTTGGCATGTTAAACTATGTCAAAAAAAGGAGAAAAGAATCAGACACACATTAGGGAATCAATCAGGATGCTGAATTTAAAAATCCTTTTCATTTTTGACATCTGATGGTATTCAGAAATAGCTTAGAAAATATAATGGGTAAGAATTCTCATACCATGAGGAAGGGAGCTATTTGCAGAAGTCATAAAGTGATTTTCCCTCTTTCAAACTTCACCCTGGTCAGTAGAGAGGTAAAATGCCTCAATTCCAGAAGGGTGATTTAAATTACTGTGAAAATTATTTAATTTAGGATTTGAGGTCTTCATAGCCCACCACGCAAAAACTCAAGTTAAAAATCAATAAAAGGGACTTTCCTGGTGGTCCAGTGGTTAAGACTCCATGCTCCCAAAGCAAGGGGCCTGAGTTCTATCCTTGGCCAGGGAACTAGATTTCACATGCTCCTACTAAGAGAGCCTGCATACCACAACGAAGACCCAGCACAACCAAATAAATACATTTTTTTTTTTAATCAATGGCATATCATTCCTTGTAATTCTTTTGCTGATCTCAGCTGGGCTCATTGACATGCCTGCTTTCTGGGCTGCACTAGAAGAGCCAAGAGGGCCTCACTCCCATATCTGGTACTTTGGTGCTGGCTGTGGGATGGAGCTCCTTGGTTCTCCTGTACTTGGCTTTTGTGGTAGACAGAATAATAGTCCCCGAAAGACATCTAAATTCTAATCCTCAAAACCTGTGAATATGGATACGTTACTTTCCAGGAGAAAGGGGATTTTGCAGGTGTGATTAATAAAGATCTTGAGATGGGAAGATTATCCTGGATTATGCCCAATCTAGTTATAAGAGTTATTTTAAGAAGGGGGGCAGGAGAGTCAGAGGAGATGTGATGAAGATAAAATGGTCACAGGGATGCAAGGAAGAGGTTAACCAGCTACGGAATGCAGGTGGGTTCTAAAAACTGGAAAAGGCAAGGAGATGAATTCTCCCATAGATACTCCAGGAGAAATTCAACACTGCTGACCCATGATAGATTTCTGACCTTGAAAATTATAAGACAATAGATTTGTGGGGTCTTTTAGATCACTGAGTTTGTGGTACTCTGTTAGAACAGCAATAGGAAACTAACACAGCCTCTTCTCTATAAGCTGTATTATGTCTTGAGTGGTGTTTCCAGAGAGGCCGAGAAACTGCACATAATACTTCCAAAGCTCCTCCTTGTGTGAAATCCCTTTTGCCAGAACACGTTACATGGTCAAGCCCAAAGTCAACATGAGAGGGACTTTGACTCCACCTCTTGAAGGGAAAGTTGGTGAAGTCTCAAGCTTGCACGTTGGGATGGCAGGAAATTGTGGCTATTAAATAAATCTGTCTCAGGGGAGATTATATGTTCTATGTGAGTAACTTGGCTTCTCTTTTAAAAAAATCTTAATGTCTTGATTTAGTCTCTTAGCCTAGTGCTTAAAGTTTCGATCTTCCTCTGTCAAATATTCCATAATGTCTAAGTCAGTCACCACTGTTACGGCTAAAATTCAGATTACAACTTTTTTTCTTTTCTGCTCTATCTGTCTTTGGCCTTCTCCCAACTTCTCCTCTTCCCCTTCTTTTCCATCTGAGCACTACTTCCAAGTGAACTTCTCAGACTGCTGAGCCACTGGACCATGAGGGCTTTACAGACTCTACATGTTTTCAAGCCTTCTTTTCCCTTAAGGAAGTTAATATCCATGCACTTTTATGTGGCAAATAGTTCTGTGACTCAATCCTCAGATATTCATTTGCAAGAAATACAATGCCAGCTGTCAAGGCCTAGCAGTAATTGTTATTAGGCATTTTTTTTTTCTGTGTATTTAACCTGAAGGGTAGCACTTGTTGGAGGCATTTTAAAAGGCAGAAAGAAAACTCCTTCAGTGTTCTTCAAATTTGCATTTTGCTTCATCTTTTAAGCCAGAAATAAAATACATTAGAACTCTCACATCATTAACAGAATGTGTGGGTAAACTTAAAATTTGCATTTAAACACATTCAAAAACAAAAATTTCTGCAAAACTTGCAAGTAGATCAGGGGAAGATGCCAGTGGAAAGAAAATGGTACTCCCTTGCCAAAAATCATCAAAACTGAATTTATATATGCTTTAATTGTCATATTTATTTTTAAAGAGTATATTGGTTCAAAATAGAACTATGAGTTTCATGAATAATTTATTGTTGTTATCAGTTTTCTGCACGGGTTATAGAAGTTTTACAAATTAGCTGATTTGGCTAACTGATAAAACTTTATGGGGGTTTCATCAAAGTCAAAAGAAAGGCATTTTCCAGGGAATGCATGTGGCCATACCAAGCTGGCCAACAAACCTTAGGAGAACATAACCTTAGAATGAATTTACTATAACCAGGGGCCTAATCCTCAGGCTTACAATTCCAGAGAGCAGATCTTAGCTGTTTCTAATAACGCCCTGGTGGCTCAGTGGTAAAGAATCCACCTGCCAACGCAGGAGACTCGGATTTGATCCCTGGATAGGGAAGATCCCCTGGAAAAGGAAGTGGCGACCCATTCAGACAGAAGAGCCTGGTTGGCGACAGTTCACGGGGTGGTAAAAGAGTCAGACATACCTTATCAACTAAACAATTAAAAAATTAACCCTAAACTTCTTAGGACTATCTTCCTTTCTGGTATTGGTGAGATTGATGGATGAATCCAAAGGCCCTCCTGAGCACAGTATTTAAGCAAAGAAAAGCAGACTCTCTAGGGTCTCAGTGCCATGATGAAGGCTAATCAAATATGACTGACATTTAGCAGCCTTCACTCTGACCATCTGAGCCTCCCAGATTCCGAAATGAGCAGTTTCTACCCAAAGCTCCTTCTCTGAACCCCGTGTTTCTACATGGCACATTCTAATCTCTCTGTGCCTTCTCTTTCGAGATACGTCAATATTATTGATTAAGCCATGAGGAATGCACCAATAGACACCGTGTGTCACCACCCTCCCTTCCTGAGCAAGCATTCATTTGAAAACAACTCCTTTCCCCTGAAATCCTGCTCAGCGGGGCCCTCCAGGCAGCCACTTCCAGTTTGAATTGATACACGAGATTCAGCCTAGCATCTTTGCCATCTCTGGTGCAGAGGCTCTTTCTAAAGACTTAGAAGATTCCCTGTCTCTTCTTATTAGCTGCTTATTCCATTTGACCATGAATTCAGCCAAAAATCTAGCTCAGTAACAATGACCAAGGCAATGGAGTCAGGTCCTCAGAATCCAGTCAGCTTTTCCCTGTTTCCTAAGTGTAACTGCACATTTCCTCCATGATGCTGTCGCGAGGGAGACAAAGCTCGGAGAGTTATCACAGGTTCATATTATTACAGGAATACACTGCCCATGTGTTTTCTCACTTACAGTCTGTTGTCCTCATGAGATCTCAAGCTCCGGAGAAAGTCTGTGCCTATTGTGTGAACCTTGTGTCACAGGGCTGACACGCAGAAGCTCAGCAAATATTCTCATGACACCTTTTCCATGATGATACTAATGGCAGGAGTGTTCCAAACTGTGTGTCAAAAATAGCTTTAGGAATTAAAGCTACATTACTTCATTAGACCAAAATTTTCGATTTTTTTTTGTGTGTGTGTGTGTGAAACAATTAAGGTTTTGGTTGCTGGCCTGCCTCCAAACAGTTTTTAGTCTAGGTAAAGCAATGAGAGTTACATCATAATGATTGTTAAAATAACACAATTCGTATCCAAAGAGTATAATAGTAGCAATAAATATGACAGGAAAAACACTTTCAGAAGGAAAAAAAAATGTTCTCTAAATTTAAGATTGGAAAATATCACTTTTGTTCATGCTGATATACACAAGACATGGTGTAATCCCTTATGTAGACTGGATGAGCCACGAATATTGTTTGAATAAATGAACTGATCAATGAATACTAAATAATTATAGTTTCATGCTATTCTTTGCACATTGTTAGGGTTTAGTATGAACTTTATCCCCAGTACTACGACTGACTAATGGTGATACAGTCTCTGAAGTTACCCCAGAGAAAGGCTAAAGGATTATTACTGAGTCCATTGCTCCTTGCCCCCACACATGTATGGGGACATCTTTTCTACTCTCCTAATAATGCTAACCATTCACTTTCTCCTCTATACCTTGCCACTACCTTTTGACTCTCAGAAATGCTCGCCATAACTTGCTCTCCTTTGCCTCCCTCCTATCCGTTTTCTAAGTGCCACCAGAATGACCCATCTAAGAGCATATATGATCAAGATACTGCCTTTTAACATAATTTTCCATGGCTTCTCATTGATGTAAATTCCTTGGTATGGCACACAAGACCCTTCTTAATCTGGTACGTGCTTGCCTTATTCCTCCACTGTCATCATCCCACTCTAAATTTCAGCCAGACAGCTTCTTAAGTGGCCAAGTGACAGCTCTCTCTCCCATAGCAGTTTGGTTAGCATCCTCTTTCCGCTAGTTTAGACTCCATCTGGCTCCCCCTGGCTCATTTCTAATTGGCCTTGAGATCTCCCCTTTGTCTCCACTCCCAGCAGAAAATGCTAAAGGGTCCTGTATTCATTCTTATTGTAGCAACCATCACCTGTCTTAATCTCCTATTAACTGCCTAGGTTTCTCTCATAACTGAAGTACAGGTTTCTTGCCTAACCTGAATTTATCTTATTTACAGTTGTATCTTTAGCACCTGGGGCTTCCCAGGTGGCTCAGTGGTAAAGAATCCACCTGCCAGGGCAGGAGATGCAGGTTCAATCCCTGGGTTGGGAAGATCCCCTGGAGGAGGAAATGGCAAGCCATTCCAGTATTCTTGCCTAGATAATACCATGGACAGAGAAGCCTGGCAGGCTACAGTCCATGGAGGTGGGTCACAAAGGAATCGAATGAGACACAGCACTCAGGCTCGCATCCTTAGTGCCTAGCTCATGGTAGGAATTAATTATATATTCAAGGAAGGAGAAGAATGAATGGTGGCAAAGAACAAGTTATTTGTTCGAATTAGCCTTATCGACCTATTGCATTCTTCCTGGAAGAAGCTAAGAATCCTCATCTCAGGCATTTTTAGGACCTTTTCCAAACAGTTGCCAGGACCACACTGCTGGGGATGCTGAGGAACGTTAACAAGACTTTCAGTCCACCTTAAACTAAAGCTGCAGTGTTGTCTAGCAGATCCGCTTGCAGAGAATGGTCTCAGAGCCATCCATCCCAATAGTGTGTTTGAGAAGCTATAGGAGAAGAGCACCCAGGACTGCAGTTAGAGTCGGAGGAGAGAAGGGGGAGATGGGGGTCCGTGGATCAGTCAATAATCAGTGCACCTTCCTCCCCACCCCCCTCCCCGCCAGCATCCAGGGGTATGCTGCAGCGATGGCCCCTCTGATTTTAGGCAGTGCACTTCTGCCATCTAGTGGTTCCCTACACTTTTCAAAATGCCTTGAGTAGAAATGGATCTCCTGTACTGAAAACCCAGCAGAAGCAGAACCAAACCAGGAAGCCAGACTTAAAATAATGCACAAGTACCACCAACATCGAAACAGAAAACCACACTGTTATTTCTGTCCCTTTGTCCTGTGAGATCTTTTGAAAAGAGATCATCCTGACCAGTGTTCCGCGGAATACAAGGTTTAAGGCTGTGTCACAACCGAGGTCAGAGTGAAATCACATTTGGAACTAGCTTTTATTTCACTGGGAAACAAGAGATGATTTTAGCTTATTGGTGAGTTGACTATGCTTTTCTCCCTTCTCGCAAATGGTTCTAAATAAGTTGCAAATATTGCCTAGAAATCATTTTTCCCCAACATTGAACTAGAGAATTTCAAAACTGAAAGAAAAAAGGCCAAGAAAGTGTCTGTTACTTTTGGCACACAAATGCTGAAAACAACCAAAGATGACAGTGTTGAGATTTAACAAGGAAAACAGTTCAGGGAGCAGGACTGGCAATGGATGAAATGCTCCTGGTTTTAGTCCTGGAGGGAAGCTGGCGCTCTTACTGTTCTTTTTTTTTTCCCCCATGATGCCCCTAAGGTAACTCATTAAAATATTAATAGTCTCACTTTGCTCTGGGGTGGTAAACTGGGACAGATTCAGCTGCACAGAATCACATCCACACGAGGGACACACGGGTCTTGTCTGCACATACTCTATACCAGAGAAGATCGAGCCTGGAGCGATTCTTCAGACGACAGAGCAGCAGCTGGCCTAGAGCCACACAGAAGGGACAAGAGTCTTCACCACCAGCTGGGGGAAAGCAGAATTTCTCAGGCAGAAAACAGATTTCTACTTTTACAGAAAACTTACATCCTGCCTCTACAAAAAACCAATACCCAGAGCAGCGATGGGGGCACAGATAAATGAACTCAGGAGAGACTGCAGCTGATTTAAAAACTGTTTTTTTTCTTTCCCAGTGCTCCTCATTGTATGCATAGCACAGCTTCCAACAGTGCAGAGACCCACAGCGGAAACCCACTATCAGCTGACTCAGTTACAGGTCCCACTTGGTCGTTTCATGAGATTCCCATTTCCTGTATAGTCTCTACTGAAACAAGTTTGCTGTTTGTTTAGTAAAACATATAAAGAGGATGGGCCCTGCCTGAAAGAAACAAGAATAATTAAATTGAGTTTAAAAATAGACATGTTTCTAAGAAAAAAAAATATCAGCTCATCCAAGTGTTTGATATCCTATAGAATCAATTCATTGCTCATCAAAAAAATTTAAATAAGCTGTCTGACCATGTTGACATTGCCTATGTTATAAAGAACTACTGAGAAATGGAATATTTTCTGCCACATCAGTAAACAAAGAATGTCACAGTCATCAGCTATTGCAGCCCTCCAACAGAAGCCAGTCCATGAGATGAGTTCTGAGGAAACTCAGGAAGCAAAGAATACCTGCCATCTAGCAGCCGTCAGACTGTTTCTACATGAGCCTTGAGGGAACTCAGGATGTGAAAACACAGGGTACTGGCCCCAGAGAGCTGAGGTGCATATCAAAGGTGAGCCCAGACTCCTGCATTTTTCCATCCACAGAAAAGTGCTAAATTCTATAACAGGGTATCTAGTTTTCTTTAAACAGTTCTCTTGATGTTCTGACTACTTGCCCTTGGTTTCAAAACTTCTAAGTACCCTAGCTGCCCCCTGCACCTCCTCAGAGCAGTTTCTCAGAGCTATCTGAAATGCCATCTCCTGGGCTGTAGTCCTCATTTTGCCCCAAATAAAGTTTAACTTGCCACTCTCACGCTGTGCATTTTTTTAGTCAACACTGTCTTTGGGTTGGCAACTGCCTGAGGGTGTTGCAGTAAAAAGGAAAATAGAAGAACGAGTTTTTCTCTTTCCCTTTCCTGAAAGAAAGAAGATAAAGAGAACAGTGAGCAGTCCTGAACATCTCCTAGTTTTTTTCACCTTTACTGCTCCTAACTCTGCATGTCTGTAACTAAATTTGCTTTTCTGTCCCCTAACTCTGCAGGAGCTACAATTCACATTTTCTCCTTTGACTCTCTGCTAAATACACCCCCCACCTGGTGTCTACCCTGACAACACCCTTCCCCTTGTAGTTACATGTCAGAAAGAAGACCACAGAGCCACGAACTGCCGGCCTCCATCACTGGATTACGGGTGCCAGTTTATGTCTGTCGTTGGAACAACGCGAGAGGAAGGAATCCTGATCCTATCACCTTCGTTCCTCATCACTGACTCCGACTTCGATCCCTTGCCTTATATAAGCCCCTAGACTCTTCATGGAGCAAGGGCACAGTTCTTGAGGCATGAGCTTACTGTGTTCCCCTCTCTGCTGGCTGAGAATAAAGGCCACCTTATTATTTCCTCCAGACTCCATTTTTCATTCGGCTTCGGTAGGCAGAGAAGGCCAAGATTTTGGCTGGCAACAAGAGATATTTCCATTTTGTATAAAAACCACTCTTTTGGAGCCAGCTGGTGACTGCAGCCATGAAATTAAAAGATGCTTACTCCTTGGAAGAAAAGTATGACCAACCTAGATAGCATATTCAAAAGCAGAGACATTATTTTGCCGACTAAGGTCCGTCTAGTCAAGGCTATGGTTTTTCTTGTGGTCATGTATGGATGTGAGAGTTGGACTGTGAAGAAGGCTGAGCACCGAAGAATTGATGCTTCTGAACTGTGGTGTTGAAGACTCTTGAGAGTCCCTTGGACTGCAAGGAGATCCAACCAGTCCATTCTGAAGATCAACCCTGGGACTTCTTTGGAAGGAATGATGCTGAAGCTGAAACTCCAGTACTTTGGCCACCTCATGGGAAGAGTTGACTCATTGGAAAAGACTCTGATGCTGGGAGGGATTGGGGGCAGGAGGAGAAGGGGACGACAGAGGATGAGATGGCTGGATGGCATCACAGACTCGATGGATGTGAGTCTGAGTGAACTCCGGGAATTGGTGATGGACAGGGAGACCTGGAGTGCTGTGATTCATGGGGTTGCAAAGAGTTGGACACGACTGAGTGACTGAACTGAAGTGAACTGAACTGAACATTTTCTCAGTCTGGGAAAGTCATTCAGCTAGGTAAGGACATATGATTATAGGACAAATAATCAACTTTATCTTTCTAGACAAATAAAAGATGATTGCTGATGTTCAGTTTGTAAAAGCACTCATATTCACAAGACACCTTAGAGGAAGTTTCATTTTTAAAAGGATAAATCAACCAACCATTTATCTCACGGGCAGACAGCCTTACTCTTAGAGAGTGGTAGGTATTCCTTGCCACAAAACAGGAAATTCAGAAGGAAATTCCAGTAAGGATATAAAGACTGGATTAAGGTCTTCTGAAAAATGCAAAAGGAATCAAAATTCTGCTTAAATAACAAACTCCAGGTTGCAAAAGCTTTAGGCTTCTCCATTAATTCTGTGATGGCAGGTAATGAACAAGTGGCTTAAAATACAATTACATTAGCATGACATTTTCAGTGAACAGGCTGTCAGGTAAGATGTCTGATTTTCTTTTGCAGGGATGGCTGTGGTCATCAAAGAGTCAGTGATATTCTTCTGCTGAGACTAGCCACTCCACCCCTCCCCTATGACACCCTTAAGGGTTTGGTCACAGGGTGTCCAGGCTCCAGGTCAAGCATAGCAACTAACCATGGATAACCTAGTCAGGCCTATTTAGATTTGAATCTCAGTTCCATTACCTATTAGCTATTTGCCTTTGGGCAAATTACTAACATTTTTTTCAGCCGGTTTTCCTTATTTGTAAAAATAAAAATAATTATTAGGCTAGAAAATGCAATTTTTGTAAGGCAGGAACATTTGAATGTCAGCAGTTTATTAGTTCTACCTAGTAAGTTGCAACTGTCATCAACCTGGGAAGCAATGGAGCAAGCTGACTGCTACCGTGACCTTAATGTCCATTTCTAAGCAGCTGATGGACAAACTGTGGGAGAAGTTTACTCAAAAAGGTCTCCACAAGAAAGGTTCAAAACCAGTGTATCTGTCAGGATCTTTGTCAGCTATGTCAAAGAGCTATGTAAGTACACAAATACATGAATTTTTTATCTTACACTGGAAGGGTGAAAAAAAATAGTGCATGTAAGAAATCAGGAATTCTTTTTGAGAACATCTTTTAGTAAATAGAGGGGTAGGGTTGGAATAAAAATAGATAAAACCCCTAATCTGCAGCAAACTAGCTGTGCGACCTGGACATGTGGGCTAAGCTCTTATTTTCTGCTTCCTCTTTTATATGATGGGAATAATAACTGGAACTCTAAAAGTCACACCGGTAGTGATACTATCATTTATTCAGTGCTTTATGCCAGGCACCTTACACGATCCCATTTATTCCTCAAAACAGCCATATGAGAAAAGTTGCTAAAATTCCCAGTTTATAAATGAGAAAACTGGGGATCAACACAGTTAGTGCAAGACCACACAGAAACTAAAAGGTAGAAGTGAGACGAGAACCCCAGCAGTTTCATTCTAGAACTCACTACCCTACCACATGCTTCACTGCTTTTAATCAGAAGGCTTCACTGGACGTTCGTGTCCTCTTTAGCTCTAGCTAGGGATGAATCAGGTTCCAAATGGTTCATCTCAAATGCCCACCCTAATCACTTTTGTTAGAGGTTTCCAGGAGCATAGTCCACAAAAAGACTGCAAAAGCCAAATCTTGTTCAGTGGGAAATAATGCTGTGATTGACTAGTGATGTCTGCCAAGGGCAGATAGGTGCGGCACTTGTAACATTCCTGCTATACCACTTAGGGGAGGGGCGTCCCAAGTGGAGCTAGTGGTAAAGAACCCACCTGCCAAAGCCGGAGACAAAAGAGAGGTGGGTTCGATCCCTGAGTCAGGAAGATCCCCTGGAGAAGGGCATGGCAACCCATTCCAGTATTCTTGCCTGGAGAATCCCATGGACAGAGGAGCCTGGTGGGCTGCAGTCCATAGAAGAGAGTCAGACACGACTGAAGTGACTTAGCATGCACGAATTTCATTATTCTATCCTGCATCTCCTCTCTGTAGCTGCTGAGAAAGTAACCAAGGGTGGCCTGGACAAACATGGGCTACTTGACAGGTCACCAGATAGAACAGGGCTGACTAACAGAATTTTCTGCCAACATGAAAACATCTACTACCGTGGCTACCAGGCACATGTGGCTTTTGAGTACTTGAAATGTAGCTGAATAGATTATTTTTAACTTATAAACATGTTTTTAATTAATAAAAACATAAACTTAACATAAACACCACTTGCAGCTGGTGGCCACAACATTGATCAGGGCAGTTGAGGAACAAAGGTCACTTGGCTATGGATGAATGCCTTGGGCATGAAACCTGAGGGGAATTCACCCAGGAAGCTGAAAGTCAGGGCAATGTAAAGTTTGATTAAAGGAGATGATGAGGAAGGAATCTGGATGTCAAAGCAAATACGTGATGCCAAATTTAGAGGAAGGCATGGAGAGCAAGTGATTGGGGAGGGATAGGAGGCAAGAGTTACATGACCCGATTTCTCAGCTGTATAAATCCTGGTCTGGGGGCTTCCTACTAATCCTGCAATGGGCAGGGCACGGGCTTCAGTCATTTGAATGTCAACTGCCATGCTGTGCTTGGAGACCCTAGCCTCCTTACCCATTCCCAGCTATCCCTGGGAATGTTCCCAGATCTTCACCATCCCTTAGCATCCTCCTAATAACCAAAGTCTACCCATTGTTTACAAGAAATAGTCCTAACGACTGACACCAGGTGAACTGTTCACATGTTTAGTAGATAGTTCAATAGTTTGGGCTCTTTGCTACCAAAATTCAAATTCACTTGCTCAAAATGAGGAATTAACAGAGGAAACATTGGAGCATCTCATATCAGCTTTGGATCCTCGAGTCACAGGAATGGATACTGCTAGATTTCTACAGGAAGTGAGGTCCAATCAGGACGGCCTGCCTTTCATTTTGAGTTTTCTCTTTCTTCTCTTTCTATACATTAGCTTCCCTTGCCTGGCTGTTCACCTGGCAGGAAACATGCCTTTCAAGAACTTCACCCAAGCTTACATCTTTCTGTCTGTTTCCAAGATTTAAAATATCAGGAAAGGAACTCCTGGAGTTATAGCGGGGATGATAGGAGTAGGATCATGACTGAGTATGGGCATTCCTAATTGAAAATCACAATACCGAAAGTGAGGGGAGGAGAAGTGCTCCCAGAAAAGGGGACAGTGGTGGTGTTGCCCCAGGAAAAAAGGAAGAGAAGCTAGGAAAACAAAACAGGTTTTTATGGAAGAAAGTGTGACGACATAACACAGACAACATATACGCATTAGCAAAGGCTTTTCTTTCTTATAAAGCAGATCAAGCATGACATGGAACTTTGCCAACTGCAAAACCAGGATGATTTTTTTTCCCTTATTAAAAATCAAAAGGAAAGCAACCCAGATGCCTTAATTACTTTGATTGTGGAGGTGAAGGAGAGCCTTGCTTTTAAATGAACATTGTATTTATCCATTAATTGTACCAGGAAATTGAAGAGACGCTTTGGTTTTTATATGTGATTATCTTGATACCTATTGAATAAAAAAAGTAGTTTTGCCTCATTAGCAGTAAAGTATATAGGGATAATGATGGATCAGTCTAAGTATTATTTCCTTATTTCTGGTTCTAATCACTATATTTAATAAGGAAGAGCCAGGTTCAATAAAGGATGCATCTGGCTTCAAATGATTAATCAATTTTTATAGAACTCACATGCTGGTAATTTCTTTGAGAAACTAGACAAGACACCATGAATCACAACTCACAGCACACATTCCTCAGCCCACTCTAGCAGCTTTGCTTTTGCTAATCAGCTTCAATTGTCTATCTTGGGGCATTTTTTAAAAAAAGGTGCATCCTTTCTCTCTCACTTCCTGAATTAATGCTGTAGGTAATTAGCTCTTGGCGTTGAGGTCTCTTTCATCTGCATGCAAGTCAACTAAAAGAATTCCCTCTGCTGCTTGAAATAGGAATTTCTTCCTTTCGCTCCCTCTTTGACTCTTCTTCAAGCTTACTTTAATTAGGATGTCAAATTGTATCATACTTCAGGGAGCTAAACTTTTTGAGATTGTTCCAGGATAGACTTTTATTGAGTTGGGGGGACAATTGTTCTTTGTAATGTCAATTTTTCTTTCCAATTTCTGTGGGCAGGAGATGAACTAGTCTTGTGCATTAACCACAAGGAGGGAGATGATATGACAGGCTGCAGAGGCTGTAGATTGAGACGAAAATGTGGAATCGTAGGAGACAAAAACAGGTGTATGCCAAGATGGGCAGAGCTTGAGTGACTGAGGACAGTTCTCAGAAAAGGAACATAAGCAAACAAACAAAAAAAAATTAAAGTCCTGTGAATTCCAGTTGCAGGGCATTTTGGCTATTTAAAAAATATGCATGTGTGTTATGTATTGCTGTATCTCTGGGGACTGAAAAAGGGACCGCAAATACCTGGTGAGTCTGCTGCCACTCCTGCCTTTTCCTTCCTCGCTAGCTGACATCACTAATCACTCACGACATCTTCCTGCTGAGCCCACATGTAGACGCAGACTGCTCCAGACAGTAACTGCCAATTGATCAGAGCTGGCACACAAGATGGAATCTATTTGCAATCCCTGTTCTAGAACATTGTAAGCGTTTAATAAATACGTGTTGAAATGCACAAATAAATGAAGACATACTTCTAGAGATTACGGGACTTCATTGGTCCCCTTCCCCCTTACACTTAGAGTCTTTTTTTAAAATTTATTTATGTTTTCTCAGATGGTTCTTTAATTTAGATGCATCATACTACCCTCCAGCATTATCTAAAGCAGGGATAAAAATATGTTACCCTCAAGCTGGGTTTATCCTAGCATTCAGGACATCTGGACACGTCTGGAGGACTGGTGGAGTGGGTCTCAGAACTGCATTCCAAAGCATGTCATCTGAGTACATGAGTTTGGATCTAAGACAACGAGTCAAAATAGAAAGGAATGTATACGTTTCAAAGTTACATTTTCAACTCATCCCACCCTCTCTTTCCCCAACTGTGTCCACAAATCTGTTCTCTACCTCTGCAGCTCTATTCCTGCGCTGCAAATAGGCTCATCAATTGAGAGGATGGCATTGAAATACATACACTACCATGTTTAAAAATGGGGCTTTCCAGGTGGCACTAGTGGTAAGAAATGCACCTAAAAATGTAGGAGACGCAAGAGATTTGGTTTCGATCCCCGGGTTGAGAAGATCCCCTAGAAAGGAAATGGCAACCCACTCCAGTGTTCTTGCCTGGGAAATCCCATGGACAGAGGTGCATGGTGGGTCACAAAGAATCAGACACAACTGAGCGACTGAGGACAGAGAGATATTTAAATTAGATAGCTAGTGGGAAGTTGTTACATAACACAGGGGTCTCAGGCTGGTGCTCTGTGATGACCTAGAGGGGTGGGATGCGAGGGTGAGAGGGAGGCTCAAGAGAAAGGAGATACAAGGATACTTATGGCTAATTCACATTGTTGTATGTCAGGAATCAACACAACATTGTAAAGCAATTATCCTCCAATTAAAAATAATTGAAAAAATAAAAGAATAGAAGGGAGGTAAGATCATGAATACTGAATTCATCGCTCTGATAATTCATCAGTCCAGTCTGACCTGCCACCTTCTAAGTGCAAGTGGGCTACAATGGAAGACCCAGTAAAAACTACAAAAAAGCTAATCCGAGAAAACAATCATGATATGATGCAAGTATCAAGCACTGGGGTCCCGTATTTACATGGTCAGTGAGGCTCTTTGGCAGTATGGGTGGAGACCAGAGATTGAAAGTGAAAGTTGTTTCCACCTCTTTGCGACCCCACGGACTATAGCCCACCGGGCTTCTCTGTCCATGGGATTCTCCAGGCAAGAATACTGGAATGGGTTGCCATTCCCTTCTCCAGGGGATCTTCCAGACCCAGGGATCAAACCCAGGTCTCCTGCATTGCAGGCAGATTTTGAGCCACCAGGGAGCAAAAGCTGTTTTGAAACCTTTTATCCTTTTCCTAAACAGGCACCATTGACTCAGCTGCTGCTTTGGGATTGACTCCACTGGGAGATGTCACTGCAGGAACCAGGAGTAGGACAAGAGAGACAAATAAAAGGCAGACCCGCAGGGCACTGAAGGGAACAAGGTTAATCACTCACAAGCGAAACACCAGTTGAGAACTCACAGAAGTACTTGGGAGAAATACTGGAGTTGTGTGCAGGAATTTCTGGGAAGCATTTGGGGAGAGCTTTATATTAGTGTATTATAATGTGTGTATCACACATTATATTAGTGTGATATATCTTATCTTATATGGATGGAGAAATTAAGGTTGCATGCATTTTGAAGATTTTATTAACTTGGGGACATTCACCTATAGGATCCCCCCCGCCCCCGGCCCAGTGAAACATATACCTCTGCAAAGTATATTTCAAAAAAGAAACAGTATTTTCTTCAGGGCAGCTTAATCATCAAAATGCACTAATTGAATAACTGATGGCTTACAGCATTTGGCTTCCTGCAAAGGGAACACCACAGAATTCAGCCTCAGCCCTCTAGGAGTGTGTACAAATTCAAAATACCTGTACACATCCTAACAGCCATACAGAAACCTCAAAGCAATGCACGGATTGTTGGCACATTTCTGTCACATACAGGTCATTTTGCTAAGAGGATTGCAAGCTGCTTTTAAGCACATGAATATATTATCCAATTTTCTTGACAGAAATAAAAGCTAAGAAATGCAAAATGACAGGAGCCAGGTCTGTGTGGCTGTAGGGGAATCAAAGCAGTCTAGAAAATTTGATTAACTCAATTTGCCCCAGTTCCTTAGGGAAGCTTCCGAAATCAAAATTACTGTTTAATAGTCCAAATAGTCAGTTTGAATTGAAAAGACCTCTCTGACCTTTCTGCGCTTGTTTTTGAGACGTGATCTAACCTGAAGGGTTGAAGCCAACAGAAGGAGAGACGTAATGGCAATACTGAGCCTTCACAATACAAAGAAATTTCTATCGCCTCAGAACACTCAGGCCAAAGTAAGAAAGCAATGAAATCAAAGATTTCAACAGGAAACTCGGATGTCCGTGTGCTGTGTGCGCAGGCCCTCAGTCGTGTCTGACTCTGAGGTCCTATGGGCTGCAGGCTCCTCTGCTGAATGGGTTGCCATGCCCTCCTCCGGGGATCCTCCCAACCCGGGGATTGAACCCAAATCTCCTGCATTGTAGGTGGATTCCTCACTGTCTGAGCCACGAGGGAAGCCCAAAGTCCAAGAATATGAGAGTGGGTAGCCTAGCTCTTCTCCAGGGGATCTTCCTGACCCAGGAATTGAACCAGGGTCTCCTGCACTGCAGGCAGATTCTTTATCAGCTGAGCTACCAGGGAAGCCCCCTGGATTAGCCCTAATCCTCCCTGATTTCTCTAAAGAATGAAATCATATGAGCAGTGTGGCATAAAGCCATTCTCAACCTTACAGTTCATCAGGACTAACTGAAAAATCTGTTATAACAGAATTCCTGGACCCTACCCCCCAGAGTTTTTGATTTGTAAGTCTGGGCTAGTGACCAAAATTTTTCATTTCTAAGAAATTCTCAGATGATGCTTAAAGGAGGGTGCAATTTGAAAGCCACTTGTGAGCTGATTGATTACTACTTTCTGTCTGAATCAGTCATTTCATTGGGTTTGTAAAATGATGACTTCTAATTTTATCCTTTGGTTTGCATTTGTCTGCAGAAATTATTCTGTGTAGAAGAACTTTCCTTTATCCATGAAAGCTATGTGTTAACTTCTGAAATATACCTCAAACCAGAAAGGCAATATAATTGTTTAATGCTCTTGCTTTGGTATGTATATATAATGGAATATTACTCAGCCATGAAAAGAAGGAAATTGGGACATTTGCAGAGATGCGTGTGGACCTAGACACAGTCATACAGAATGAAGTAAGTCAGAAAGAGAAAAACAAATATTGTATATTAATGCATGTATGTGGAATCTAGAAAAATTATATAGATGGTCTTAATTGAAAAACAGAAATAGAAACACAGATTTAGAGAACAAACATATGAATACCAAGGAGGAAGGGAAGGTGGGATGAATTTGGAGACTGGGATACACACTAGCAATGCTATGTATAAAACAGATAACTAATGAGAATGTACTATATACACAGGGAACTCTACTCACTGCTCTGTGGCCAACTAAATGGGAAAGAAATCCAGAAGAGAGGGGAAACGTATATACATCTCTCATTCACTTTGCTGTACAGAAGAAACTAACATTGTGAAACAACTATACTTCAATAAAACATTTTAAAATGAATATCTTAGAGCAACTCTGAATTCTGATGTGAGTATCCGAGGAGTTTGGTGTTTTGTTTTATTAAACAATTTACCTGGACTCAAACTACAAAGTTTGTATCACCCAGGAAGTGTCCTTTTAGTAGTAGGTTTGTGATTTATCTCATTTCAGGAGGTTTTTTTTTTTTTTTTTTTTGGTTTGTTTGCTTTGTTTTTTTACGCACTGCTGTAAATGTTCTCATTTAGGATCTCCAGTAGCATGTATGTTGGTTCCATTCTGCCTATCTTTCATGTTTTCTTGAATATTTTTTGTCTCTATTTCCACTTCATTATTTTCACTTCTTTTCCCTTGAACATATAGCTCCCACATTAAGCTTTCTTTGTCTACTTGCTTTTGCCTTCCTTCTAATTCAGTATTTTTTTTTTCTGAAACAGTTCACACAATTTCTTTCATCTCTTTTTTTAAAAAAATCTCCTGCCATACAGCTATCTCATTTCTGAAATGCTTTAAGTCTTGTTTCTGTTTTTCTTACACTGTTTTGGTGATATCTAAGTTTCTTTTTATTGAATCTGAAATATCTAGTTTCAATTTTACTATTCTTTGTGGACAAAAAATGTGTATTTTTTCCCAGTGTTTTTATGTGCATGGAGGTCTGTGGTTCATCTTCATCTTTTGCCTTATAGTATCTTTTTGTAATTCTTTCTTTTTCCTTGTTTAAAAAACACTATTAGGAGGAAGTTCTTTTGCCAAAGTTGAAGGTGGGCCAGGGAGGCATTCTCAGATTCACAGCTCAAGGGAGCACTCATCTATGGTTTTTCAAAAATGGCATTTAAAAAATCTGTTTCTCAGCCTCTCTAGGCTCAGCCTCGTTCAGCAAAGCTTCCTGTTTCTCTCATCTTCTTTTTTAAAGCTTTGTCTTCCTCAGTGCCATCCTCACCTGTGCCAGCTTATACAGTTCTATTTTGGACTATGCCCTCTGGATCTCTCTGTCTCACAAGTATTTGAACCTGCATTATCACTGGGATTAATGGTGTTCCCACCTTAAGCAACATGAATTTGGTTCCAGGTAGGTTTTTTCAGCATAGGTCTATGTCCTACTGATAGGATGTTCTGGGATTCTTGAAGCACTGTTTGAATTTCCTGTGGTTTCTATAATAGTTTTCCACAGTTTGTTTTTTTTTTTTTTTTTTGCACTTACTCATGCAAAAAGGAACCCTCTGAAGACTGTTCTAATTTTTCCCCAGTTCTTTTCAGATTTATTTACTTAGGTTTTTACTTACTATGCAGTTTTCACCTTTGGGAACACACTGACAATTTCTGTGTTAAGGCCAAGGGCTCCTTCCAGCCTGCTCTTTCTCTGTCACTGATGCTGCAGTGTTGCTGGTCCCTAAAGACACTGATCTCTTGGATTGAAAATTAACTCATTTCTTGACAGGCAGTCAGGAAAGGTTGCAACTGGATTCTATCACATAGAATTTTCTGAGGCAAGTCACATGACATGCATAGGACAAGTGGGGGAGAAAACTCCAAACATTCAAATGTTTGCTTATGTTTCTTTATGTAAATTCCTATCCATCTTTCAGGGTTCACTGCAAATGTTCCTTCAGGAAACCTTCTGTGGTCCTTGAGATTACTGTCCACTGATCTTTCATTTATTTTCATAGTGCATATTTTTGTTAACCTATTTGTATACCTTTATTATGGACATTTTCATGTTTTATTATAATTTGTTACTTACACAATGATTCCTGACTAGATTTCAAAATACTCCAAGATATGTCTATATTTCAAATGTCTTTTTTCATATACCCAAAGCCTACTAGGCATCCAAGTGTTTAATTAAATTCATTATCAAATATTTATAGGACTTCCCTGGTGGCTCAGTGGTAAAGAATCCACCTGCCAAGCAGAAGATGCAGATTCGATCCCTGGGTCCTGAATATCCCCTGTAGAAGGAAATGGCAACTCACTTCATTCTAGTATTCTTGCCTGGGAAATCTCATGGACAGAGGAACTGGTGGGCTACAGACCATGGGGTCGCAAAAGAGTCAGACACGACTTAGTGACTAAACAAAATCAAATATAAAGTATCTGGATGGCACCCCACTCCAGTACTCTTGCCTGGAAAATCCCATGGACAGAGGAGCCTGGTAGGCTGTGGTCCATGGGGTCGCGAAGAGTCGAACATGACTGAGCGACTTCCCTTTCACTTTTCACTTTCATGCATTGGAGAAGGAAATGGCAACCCACTCCAGTGTTCTTGCCTGGAGAATCCCAGGGACGGGGGAGCCTGGTGGGTTGCCATCTCTGGGGTCACACAGAGTCGGACACGACTGAAGTGACTTAGCAGCAACAGTAGCAGCAGCAGCAGGCACTGTTAAGGATGCTGAAAATTCAAAAATCAATTAAAAATGTATCTATTTGACAAATGTGGAGCAGTTACTATATTCTCCTAAAGTTTCTGCTAATATACAAGGAAAAAAAAATGTCTTTGTGCTTTCTGTTTGTCTGATTGTGGCAGACAAGACTGAATGAGGAAAGACAGGGGAATATCATAATAACACAGGGAAAAACAAGGAGGGGGAAGTTTTGCAATTCAGAAATAAACTTGTAAACAGTAAAGAGCCTTTTGCTTCCAAAAAAGAATAGAAAATTTGGGTTTAAAAAAAAAAAAAACTGAGTTGGAGCAGAGATGAAGACGCCAGAGTGGGAAGATGTGGACAGCAACTCCCTCCAGGAACATATCAAAAATACGTCTACATGCGGATCAGTTCTGACTGAAAACGAACTGGAGACTGGCAGAAAGGAAAATGGCACGGATGAAGTTGTTTGCAAAACAGAAATAGAGACACGGACATGGCTAACAAATTTACAGATACCAAAGGTGGAAGGGAGGGTGGGATGAACTGGGGGATTGGGATTGACATGTACACTGCTAGGTATAAAATTTATAACTCACAAAAACCTACCGAATAACATAGGGAACTCTACTCACCGCTCCGTGGTGACCTAAATAGGAAGAAAAACCCAAAATGAGGGGATATATGTAAGCATACAGTTGATTCACTTTGCTGTACAGCAGAAACTAATACAAAATTGTAAAGCAACTATACTTCAATAAAAAAGGAAGAGATAAATAGATTTGCCAGGCCAGATAAATAAATTGCCTTTAGCCAGGCTCATTAAGAAAAAAAGAGAAAGGACCAAAATAAACAAAATAAGAAATGAAAGAGGAAAAATTAAAACTGAATCCCAGAGCTACAAAACACATAAGAAAATACCATATTCAGTTACACTCTAACAAACTGGACAATCTAAAAGAAATGGACATATCTCTAGAAACATACAATCTTTCAAGACTGATTCAGGAAGAAATAGACAATTTAACAGACTGGTAACTAGTAGTGAAAGTGAACTACTAATCAAAAAATTCCCAGCAAACAAAAGTGCAGGACTGGATAGTTTCACAGGGGAATTCTAACAAACACATAAACAAGAGCTAATAACCTATCTTTCCCAAACTACTCCAAAAGGTGAAGCGGAGGTGACATTTTGAAATTCTTTCTATGGGGCTACCATTACCCTGATACCAAAACCAAACAAAGAAACCACAAAAAAGAAAATCACTGCATGGCACTGCACAATTTTTACACATTTCTTATTCTGTTTATTTCTTCCTAAATTATTTCAAATGCCTACATACCTACTAGTGTACACTCAATTCTCCTAAACTGTGTAGAAGAGGAAAACAAAGGTCATAGCCTATAAAAATGAATAAAGGTATACATTATTGAATTATTTTTCAGCAAATATCCACCCTTCCTCTCCCTTGGAGTGAAGTATATTTTTCCCAGTCCACTGATACAAGGTTACACTATGTGCTTTGTCCAAAGGAATATGAGCAAAAGTGATGCTGTACCTATTCCAAACTGAGGTTTTAAAAAGTATATATAGTAAGTTTCTGCAGCCTTGAAGTGTTCCTGGATTTTGCCATGGGAAGAGCATACCCAGGTAGGTGCTGCCCCATGATCCTGGATCCTGGAAAGAAAGGTGCAAGGAACTGATATGAACCTGACCTTTAACCTGAAGAGAAGCTGGGCTCAACTCACCTGCAGTCTGTAAGCAAAAACTAATTTACATATTCACGAGTAAGAAAGTACTTCAGAGTATTTGCTATGTTTGTTGTTGTAAGCCATTGGTATATGGAGATTTCCTTTTACACAGTGTTATTGCAACCAGGCTTCCTCAGTGGCTCAGTGGTAAAGAATCCATCTGCCAGTGCAGGCGATACGGGTTTGATCCCTGGGTTGGGAAGAGCTCTTGGAGAAGGAAATGGCAACCCACTTCAGTAGGTCTTGCCTGGGAAATTCCATGAACAATGGAGCCTGGCGGGCTACAGTCTATGGGGTCACAGAAGAGTCGGACAGAACTTAGCGATCAAACAACAGCAAAGACTGTAAGAGCTGTTGACTAACACTACAGATGTGTAGCATTTAAAGTTCTACGAATCTCTGCTCAGTGCTCTCAGAGAGCCTCAGCTTCACCAAATCTTTCCCACTTGAGCAATGGATTCATATGGCTGAGAACAGAAGATTTGCTTATTTTGAGTTCAAGACCTTTAGAGGAGTCAAGACTGATGGAAAGCCAGAGAATGGTCCAAGATGCAGGTGGCCATGCTTACGTATAAGGGGATGCACCATTAACTTCAACAGCAATAAAGTGATTTTTTTCACTTGATTATCATATCCTAAATGAAATAAAATTAACTTTCTAATAATTAGCCTCAAATTTCTAATGTGTTTATTTTTACCATATGCTTCCCAGTTCTGCTAAGTTGAAAGCCTCGAATCTATCAACCAATAAATCGTTCCTTGGGTTTCACTTCAGGGACCAATTAAAACTATCAACATGTTTTCTTCCATTACACTGGGACTTTTACCTCCAGCTGTTGGGATCTGGGCTTCTAAAAGTATGAAGCATGATTATCCAGGGAGAAGGCACTTGAGACAATTGGAGGGAAACAGTCTGTTGAAAGCTGGTGTGCGCAAGCGCAGTGGTTCTGCCCTCCCTGCTTTATTCTAAGGGCACATGCTTTACTGAACATTTGGTACATAATACAGCTGGCACTGCGGCAGGAAAGGTGCTGCTCCTAAAGCTGGAGGGAGAGCTCCTGGCAGATAATCCAAGGGCTGGTAATTTATCACTTACACAGGCAGAGCTCCTTTGGAGGGTCTGCTTTTGCATCCCCTGTTCTGTAAAACTTTCCACTCAAGACTTGGGTAAATGTTTTCCAGATGGTATCTATCATAGTGTTACCTACTAATAGGATTCAAAGCAAAGTAACTGAATTAATTAGCAAGTCAAAAAGGAAAGGAAGCAGGACTGTGTGTGAAAGAAGAAAAAGAAGGAACCTCAGAGCTCTCTAATCAGGAGTCAAGGTCATTGAGCAAAAAAGACAAACATTGTATGATACTGCTTATACTCAGAATCTAAAATAAAATGACACAAATGAACTTATTTACAAAACAAAAACAGACTCACAGACTCAGAGAAGTACTTAGGGTTTCTGGGGGAAACGGGAGAAGAGGGGACTAAAGATAGTCAGGGAGTTTGGGACTGACATGTACACACTGCTATATTTTAAATGGATGACCAATAAGGACCTATTGTATAGCACAGTGAACTCTGCTCAATATTATGAAACAACCTAAATGGGAAAAGAATTTGAAAAATCCCTGGGTTGGGAAGATCCCCTGGAAAAGGGAAAGGCTGCCCACTCTAGTATTCTGGCCTGGAGAATTCTGTGGACTGTATAGTCCACGGAGTCCCAAAGAGTCAGACACAACAGAGCGACTTTCACTTTCAGATACATGTATATATATAAATGAATCACTTTGCTGTACATCTGAAGCTAACACAACATTATTAATCAACTGTATTGCAACATCGGAGAAGGCGATGGCACCCCACTCCAGTACTCTTGCCTGGAAAATCCCATGGATGGAGGAGCCTGGTAGGCTGCAGTCCATGGGGTCGCAAAGAGTCAGACATGACTGAGCGACTTCACTTTGACTTTTCACCTCCATGCATTGGACAAGGAAATGGCAACCCACTCCAGTGTTCTTGCCTGGAGAATCCCAGGGACGGGGGAGCCTGGTGGGTTGCCGTCTCTGGGGTCGCACAGAGTTGGACACGACTGAAGTGACTTAGCAGCAGTACCGCAACATAAAATTTTAAATTTTGAAAGAGTGAGGGTCATTTAGGAAAAAGGGACTTGATTGATGTCAATAAACCTGAGATCTGGCCATATCATGCTTCCTCCAGATCACAAGATTTGCATTCTAACAGACATATGTTGAAATCTCAAATCCACTGTACACAATAGGCAAGTCACTTGACTTCTCTGAGCCTCAGTTTCCCTACATGCTGACAAAAGAGGTAAAATAATGTGAACTGTATGCACGACACTGCTTTACAGACTTTAGGTGCACAGGTGTTAACAACCTAGCACAGTATCAGGCTACTAGTAGGCACTCAAAAAAAAAAAAAAAGTCATTTCCATCTGTGGTCAGTTGGATAACTGGCCCGAATTCTTCATGCTGCCTGAATTCACTGCATCTTGGGTAGAGTACATTTTCCTGCCCCTTGCTTTGGGGTTGAATGCATGACTTGTTTTGGCCAATAAATGTGGGCAGATGTAACAGAGACTTCTGAGATAAAGACTTAATGGGCCTTGGTGCATTACATGTTTCTAGTTGCCGTCTGCACCTCCATCTACCCTGTAGTAAAATACACTGGCTTCCCCACTGGGTCCAAGAAGGAATGAGAGACATGGAGCGGGGCTGTCCTAGCCCATCTGCAGAGCCACCAAGTCAAGCAAGCCCAGAGCATTCAAACTCCATCCAACATCTTTAAAGACATGAGTGAGAATAATGAATGTTTGTAACCGCTGAGTTTTGAGGTCAGTTAGTTTAGGCTGCAATATCTCGCAAGCATATGGTCTCACATTCCCTCTCTGGGTTGTAACTGCATCTCTACCCAGGGGGCCTCCCAGGTGGCACTAGTGGTAAAGAATCTGCCTATCAGTGAAGGAGACACAGAGACATGGGTTCTATCCCTGGGTCGGGAAGATCCCCTGGAGGAGGGTGCGGCAACCCACTCCAGTATTCTTGCCTGGAGAATCCCATGAGCAGAGGAGCCTGGAGGGCTACAGTCCACGGGGTCACAAACAGTCAGACACAACTGAAGCGAATCAGCATGCAGGCACATGCAGGCTCTACCTAGGACTTACTGAATGAATCTTTTGCAGTGCTAATATTACAGATTAGGCTCAGAAAATAGTAATCTTAAATGAAACCTCTGTTGTATAATGGTTTTGAAATCTTAATTTCTGAATTCAGGTGTGCAAGAAAAGCAGCTTTGTTATGATGAGACCTATTTTGTGCCACTTTTATTATAAATCCCCTATATAAATAGGGGATTTATTGTAAATCCCCTATTATAATAAATCCCCTATTCTGCTGGGTAGCAGAACTATCCTTAGATCAGTGCCAGATTTCTTCTCCCTCTAGGACTGTATTTGAATATTGGAGTTTTTTCATAGAGGAGGAGGAGCCAGGGGTTGGGAGGGACCATCTGGACCTCATTGTTCCCGTTGTCAATCTCTTCCAGTCTCTGCTGCAATGTCTTGATCTAGGATCTTGAGCAAGGATCCAGGATCTGATTTCTTTTCAGCTAACCTCCTTCTGGAAGCCTAAGATTATTCTTAACTGAAGGGGGCTCGGAGCTGCTCACAGACATTCAAGGATTGTTCTACAGTAACTGCAGTTCACGCGGGTGAAGGGGAATACGATGAGTTGGTCTTGGACACGTCTATCTGGCAGTTCCAGGTGGACATTTCCACTCCAGGCTCTCAGAAGAGGGAACATGAGTCCCCCTGCATGCAGATTCTCTAGACTTTCTGAGGTCCCTGCCTGGACTGAACATGGACTATAGCAGGATGAGCGTCCTGTTTCTTAGCAACCCAAATAACTCAAAATGTTTTCTTCTAGCTCTCCTCATTTCTTTTGACTCTGGGGGGCTTTTTCTAACAGAGCTGAAGAGCTTTGTTGTTGTGCTGAGAGATCTAGACTTTTGAAACTCAAAAGCTGAGACCAACTTTTCTTTACTCTCTTTGATGTGGATCTTTACTACCTTGAAACACTGAGTATGCAAAATCCTAACTGTGGCCTAAGTTGGTTAAAGTGTCAAAGGGCAACAGGCAATTCCAAGAAAAACAACCACAAACCTTCATTAGTTGATATTTCAAAATTATTTTCCTTTACAACTGTATGTACTTGTTCCGTGGATTGCAAAATAGTGAAAAAGGTGCAAGTGCTAGTTGGGAAAGAGTGGAACTGTTAGTCGTTCAGCTGTGTCCAGCTCTTTGGCACCCGTGGGATTCTCCAGGCAAGAATACTGGAGTGGGGTGCTGTTCCCTTCTCCAGGGGATCTCCCCAACCCAGGGATGGAACCCTGGTCTCCAGCATTTCAGGTGGATTCTTCAGTATCTGAGCCACCAGGAAAGCCTAGGATTGCAAGATACAACATTGCTTAATACTACTTTATGTATTCATCATGACAGGCTTTTCATACATTCTACTGTTTCCTACCATTATACACTATTTACTCAAAGAGATGTTATGTAAATGAATTCATAAACTGGAACTTCTATATCAACTCTTGGTTCCAGTTATGTTTTGGGCTTTTTCGTTCATTTTGGATTTTTGTTTTTTTTTTGGATGTCCTTTCTCTGGCCCAGTTTCCCTTGCCTAGATTAACCAGAAAAGTTACCAGCTGTGATTTGCAGGTGTGTTCCAGTTCCACAATGCCAGAAAAAATCAATTATGCACACTAAGGGTCAGCTCTATAAAGCATGACCATAGTGACACTTTACAGTGACTAGTGACTATCAGAACACTCAGCCAGGAGTAGATTGCATCTGCTTATAAAGGCCAAAAATAACCAGGTGTGAAACCTGTATTTTACTTATATTTACAGCCAAATCGAAGTAGGCAATGATCCAAACAATAGGTTGGCATTCAGCCCATTTCAGGCTAAGCAAGGGTGATTTCATGCTGCAAAGTGTGAACAAAAATGCAAGCCATTATAACATGTATTAAGAGTTCAAATAGAATAGAACCTCTCAGAGAAAGTGAATACCAAAGTGAAAAAGATGGCTTCTGAGTACTTACGTCAACTTGCAAATGGGTATCTGGGATAAGATAGGCTTGTCACAGGTAGTGGCATCCTATGAGGCATTCTCTGGAGAGCTACTTCCAGGCTGTTATGTTCCTCAAGCTATCACTATCCATCAAGTATTTAAGGAATTTTACATTTGGTTGTGACTGTGTATGAGGGAGAGGATTTACTCTGTTATCTTAAAAAAAAAACTAAAAAAACATAGAAATAATGGTTTCTCACAAAAGGGAAAGGGGGGTTGGGAGGAATTGGGAGATTGGGATTGATGCTTGTACACTACTGATGCTTTGTATAAAATAGATTGCTAATGAGAATATGGCTTCCCTGATAGCTCAGATGGTAAAGAATCTGCCTGCAATGCAGGAGACCTGAGTTCAATTCCTGAGTCGGCAAGATTCCCTGGAGGAGGGAATGGCAACCCACTCCAGTATTCTTGCCTGGAGAATCCCATGGACAGAGGAGTTTGGTGTCGTAGAGTTGGACATGACTGAACAAATAACACAGCCTCAATGAGAACATATTGTGTAGCACAGGGAACTCTGTTTGATGCACGGTGGTGACCTGAACGGGAAGGAAGATCAAAAGGGGGGGATATTTGTATACCCTTGGACTGCAAGGAAATCCAACCAGTCCATCCTAAAGGAGATCAGTCTTGGGTGTTCATTGGAAGGACTGACGTTGAGGCTGAAACTCCAGTACTTTGGCCACCTGATGAGAAGAGCTGACTCATTGGAAAAGATCCTAATGCTGGGAAAGATTGAGGGCAGGAGGAGAAGGGGACGACAGAAGATGAGATGGTTGGATGGCATCGTCGACTTGATGGACGTGGGTTTGGGTGGACTCCAGGAGTTGGTGATGGATGGACAGGGAGGCCTGGCGTGCCTGTGGGGTCACAAAGAGTTGGACACGACTGAGCGACTGAACTGAACTGAAAAGACGCTCGCTCCTTGGAAAAAAAGTTATGACTAACCTAGACAGCATATTAAAAAGCAGAGACATTACTTTGCCAATAAAGGTCTGTCTAGTCAAAGCTATGGTTTTTCCAGTGGTCACATATGGATGTGAGAGTTGGACCATAAAAGAAGGCTGAGTACCAAATAATTGATGCTTTCAAACTATGGTGCTAGAGAAGACTCTTGAGAGTCTCTTGGACTGAAAGGAGATCAAACCAGTCAATCCTAAAGGAAATCAATCCTGAATATTCATTGGAAGGACTGGTGGTGGAGCTGAAATTCTAATACTTTGGCCACCTGATGTGAAGGGCTGGGTTATTGGAAAAGACCCTGATGCTGGGAAAGATTGAAGGCAGGAGAAAGGGGTGACAGAAGATGACATGGTTGGATGGCATCACCAGCTCAATAGACATGAGTTTGAGCAAACTCTGGGAGACAGTGAAGGACAGGGAAACCTGGTGTGCTGAAGTCCACGGGGTCACAAAGAGCTGGATATGACTTTATGACTGAACGATGACAACAACAGGGACATCAAAATAAAATAAAGTCAGTGATTAACATAAAATATTAAAAACAGAGAATATTAGACATATCCTAAATAAAAATAAAGAAAAAATGATTTTGGACTCTGTACTGGAAAGAATGCAAGCCTGACAATAGCAGGGTAACATCTTCAAAGACTTGAAAAAAAATTTCAACTTAGAGCTCCATTCCCTGTGAAAATATCTTTCAAAACTAAAGATGAAATAAAATTTTTGTGAAAGAGCTTGGGAGAGAAGAAGATGATGCCAGATAGAAATCTGGATCTTCACAAAGATGCGGGAAACCAGAAAACCATATAAAAACATCTGAGGATTTCACCAAAAACCTGTTCATCCCAAGTGTTAACAGAGGAATTGAGTAAGATTTTAGAATGGAAGATTAATACACAAATATCAATTGTATTTTTGCATACTGAAAACACCCAAAGTAAAATTAAACACGGTGTCATCAGAATATAGGAAATACTTGGAACAAATCTGACAAAAGATATGTACAACCTGTACACTGAATACTATAAAACACTGAAAGAGAAATTAAAGAATGACATTTTATCATGTATTTTTAAAATATCAATTTTTCCCAAACTGATTTGTAGATTTAATGCAATCTCAATCAAAACTGTAGGAGCCTGGTAGGCTGCAGTCCATGGGGTCACTAAGAGTCGGACACGACTGAGGACATCACTTTCACTTTTCACTTTCATGCATTGGAGAAGGAAATGGCAACCCACTCCAGTGTTCTTGCCTGGAGAATCCCAGGGATGGGGGAGCCTGATGGTCTGCCGTCTATGGAGTCGCGCAGAGTCGGACTTGACTGAAGCAACTTAGCAGCAGCAGCAGCAGCAGCAATCAAAACTGTAGCAGGCTGTGTGTGTGTGTGTGTGTGTGTGTGCGCGCGCGTGCGTGTGTGTGTGTGTGTGCAAACTAGCAAGCTATTTCTAAAACTTAAGTGGAAATGTTAAAAGACCTAGATTACTCAATAACAAAAGAACAGAGTCCAGATATAGACCCATGTATATATGGTTAATTGACTTTCAACAAATGTGCTGAATTAATTAATGGGGGAAAGCTAATCATTTCAATAATATGATGTTGGGACAATCAGGTAGCCACCTGCAAATAAAGAAACCTTAACCTTTACCTCCCTACCTGTATTAAAATTTCCTCAAAATGAGTCACTGACCTAAATGTAAGAGCTAAAATTATAAAACTTTCAGTAGAAATCACAGGGGGACATCTTAGTTTCCTTGAATTTGGCAAAACTTTATTAAGTAGGACATCAAAAGCACAAACTATAAAAGTAAAGCACCAATAAATTGGACTTAATAAAAATTAAATATGTTTGCTTTTCAGGAGAATATATAAACATTCGTATACCTCAATAAGAAGAGAGAGGCAACCTAATAAAAAGAGAGGCAAGTAGAAAGTTCTCTGATGAGCTAGTGATTGGGATTTGGTACTTCCACTGCTGTGGCCCAGGTTCAATCCCTGGTCGGGAAATGAGATCCTGCAAGCCAAGTGGCATGGCAGGAAAAAAAAACAAAAAAAAGAGGAAAATTAAATTGAATAAACATATTCAGATGGCAAAATAGCCTGTGAAGTATTCTCAGCAAATATTCTGTAAATTAAATGAAAACCACAATGACACACCACAACACACATACTTAGATTGACTTGATTTAAAAGAATTTACCATCCCAAGAGTTGATGAGAATACAGAACAGCTAAATTCTCATACATTGCTGATGCAAATGTAAAATGGCCAGGAAACACATATACGTGTGTCTTTAAAAATTAAAGGTAACTTCCTGTGACCCGGCATTCCATTCTTGGGTATTTACTCAAAAGAATTAGAGTAAAAGTCCAACCCAGAGGTTATAGGCAAATGTTCATAGCAGCTTTATTTGTAATAGTAAAGAACAGACAAACATTCATTCAGTTCAGTTCAGTTCAGTCGCTCAGTCGTGTCCGACTCTTTGCAACCCCATGAATCGCATCAAGCCAGGCCTCTCTGTCCATCACCAACTCCTGGAGTTCACTCAAACTCATGTCCATCAAGTCGGTGATGCCATCCAGCCATCTCATTCTCTGTCGTCCGCTTCTCCTCCTGCGCCCAGTCCCTCCCAGCATCAGGGTCTTTTCCAATGAGTCAACTCTTCGCATGAGGTGGCCAAAGTACTGGAGTTTCAGCTTCAGCATCATTCCTTCCAATGAACACCCAGGACTGATCTCCTTTAGGATGGACTGGTTGGATCTCCTTGCAGTCCAAGGGACTCTCAAGAGTCTTCTCCAACACCACAGTTCAAAAGCATCAATTCTTCGGTGCTCCGCCTTCTTCACAGTCCAACTCTGACATTCATACATGACCACTGGAAAAACCATAGCCTTGACTAGAAGGACCTTTGTTGGCAAAGTAATGTCTCTGCTTTTCAATATGCTACCTAAGTTGTCATAACTTTCCTTCCAAGGAGTAAGCGTCTTTTAATTTCATGGCTGCAATCACCATCTGAAGTGATTTTGGAGCCCCCCAAAATAAAGTCTGACACTGTGTCCACTGTTTCCCCATCTATTTGCGATAAAGTGATGGGATCAGATGCCATGATCTTAGTTTTCTGAATGCTGAGCTTTAAGCCAACTTTTTACTCTCCTCTTTCTCTTTCATGAAGAGGTTTTTTGCATATCTGAGGTTATTGATATTTCTCCCGGAAATCTTGATTCCAGCTTGTGCTTCTTCCAGCCCGGCGTTTCTCATGATGTACTCTGCATATAAGTTAAATAAGCAAGGTGACAATATACAGCCTTGACGAACTCCTTTTCCTATTTGGAACTAGCAAATGAATAGAGACTTCCTTGGTGGTCCAGTGGCTAAGAATCTGTGTTCCCATTACAGAGAGCCCAGGTTCAGTCCCTGGTTAGGGAACTAGATCCCAAATGCCACAACTAAGGATGCTGCTTGTACCTAATAAAGATTCCCCCATGACAGACGGGGAGCCTGGGGGGCTGCTGTCTCTGGGGTCGCACAGAGTCAGACACCACTGAAGCGACTTAGCAGCAGCAGCAGCAGCATGCCAGAACAAAGACTGAAGATATCGAGTCCTGAACCCTGACTGACCCGCCATAGCCAAATAAAGAAATAATTAAAAGCCACACATTAATAGATAACTAAATTGTGACATATGAATATCACAGAATATCACTCAGCAACAAAAGGAAACAACTATGAATATATACAGCAACATGGCTAAATCTCAAAGTAATTATACTCCATGAATAATCATACACAAAAAGTGTGCTCTATTATTCCATTTATATAAAATTCTAGAAAACACAAACTAATTTAGACTGAGAGAAGACAGATCAATGGGGAAGAATTGGATTACAAAGGGGCACAAGGAACATATTGAGATGACAGACATGCTCACTTTCTTGACGGTGTTGATAATTTCACATATGTCTCAGGCTTATAAAATTGTAAATATATTTACATATATTTATATTACCTTATACATATGTATGCATCACACATATTTACATTACATACATACATTATATATAATAAATATATTAAATACATTTACATATATATTTAGATATATTTGCATATATCTAAATATATACAGTTTATTTTATGGTGTGTAGGTGGAGCTAGTGGTAAAGAACCCACTTGCCAATGCAGGAGACATAAGAGACATGGGTTCAATACCTGATCGGGAAGTTTCCTTGGAGGAAAGTATGGCAATCCACTCCAGTATTCCTGCCTGGAGGATCCCATGGACAGAGAAGTCTGGTGGGCTACAGCCTATGGGGTTGCAGAGTTGTACACAACTAAAGAGACTTAGCATGAATGCACATACCTCAACAAAGTTGTTTAGAAAAGAAACCAACAGTGTTTTATGGGGGAAAAAAACCAGTTTGATTGGTCTAAACAACCATGATCACCAAAACCCACTTTTTCTCCCGACTGCATACACAATCAGTCTGCATGTCTGCACCTCCACGCTTACAGCTCTCTGTAGCCAAGTCACTGAGTTCTCCTGATGAAATCAATGAAATATGGCAGAAGGAGATGGTTATCACTTCCAGACTGAGCCAGAAAAACCTTTCTGAATATGTATACACTCTGTCTTTTTTGAACTACATTTTGACAAAGTGGCGATTCCTCAGAGAATTCTAAGTATGACAGACTCATAAAATGGACTATGCCTTAAATCCTGGATCACTGTTGGAAGCATAACATGTGACTAGATCCACCCTCTTTGGACTGTTGCAGGAAGGAAAGATAAATCTTTGTTAAGGAATTAAGGGTTGGAAGTCTTTTTTTCTGTTACAGCAACTGGCATTATCTTAACTAATAGAGAAGTTCACTCCTTGATTTTGGATCTTGCAATGACAAAAAAAAAAAAAATGTACAAACAACAAAAGCCCTCTGTGACTGGCAATATTGGTCCAGTTTTACAAAGTGAGATGCTGTACATTTTCACAATTTGTCCAGATTTATGCAGCTAGTTCACCAGCTCTGCTGAGATGTGAATAGGTGTCATCTGATTCCAAGGGATTCCAGTGCTGTATTACCAGCCTTCCACTTCTGCAAGAGGCCCTGTGTGTATCTATAGACTATATAGGAACATATTTTAAATGAACATAGAGGCTCTCATTTATCTACCTTTATTTGCAATTAAAATTTGTAATTAATTTGTTTTTAATTAGAGTAAAATTGCTTTACAATGTTATGTTTCTGCTGTACAACAAACTGAGTCAGCCATAAGTATACATGTATACTTATGAGCCTCTTGAGCCTCCTTTCTAACCCCAATCCCACCCCTCAAGGTCATCAAAGAGCACCAGGCTGAGCTCCCTCTGTTATACAGCAGGTTCCCACTAGCTATCTATTTCACACATGATAGTGTATATATATCAATCCTACTCATAAATGATGTATAACATTATGTTAGTTTCAATTGTATAACGTAATGAGTGGATCTTTGTATATTGCAAAATGGTCACCACAATAAGTCTTGTTAACATTCATCACTATACCTAGCTACAAAATTTTTTAAATTTGCAGTCATTAAGAAAAATGTTGCTTGTTGATCAAAAATACTTGCAATACAATAGAACAAAGCAGAAAATGTGTTACCAACATCTTTCACAAAGAAAGGGTGTGCTCTCTAAGGATTTCTAAATATTCCTTGATTTCATGAGAAGGCAGCCTGTCTCAGAAAACTGCTGTCAACAGTGATGACAAATATTACCAGGTGAGATAAACAGATCTGAAAAATACAACCTATTAAGAATAACTTCACAATATAGACTTATACACCTTTCAATTTCAGAACAGTTAACAGAGAAAAATTCTGCAGTTCTCTTTCGAGATTTAAAGAGGTGAAGAAAAAACAAAATAGACCAAGTAAAGTGAACTGTGAGGCAACAGCTCCTCCTACAGTAAATGAGGTTTCCTTTTCTTTACTTGCTTTCAGGTCTCAATCCCAATTCAAATATGTTGGGTCTCCTCCCACTTCAACAAGAAGCCTCTCCTTTTATCAGAAACTACTGTCAAGATTAGATTTTAAACTCACACTAAGTGGAAAGTGTGATATCAAGGGAACATTTCATGCAAGATATCAAGAAAACATTTATGCAAGGATGGGCAATATAAAGGATAAAAATGGTAAGGACTTAGTATAAAGGATAGAAATGGTAAGGACCTAACAGAAGCAGAAGAGATTAAGAAGCGCCAAGAATACACAGAAGTACTATACAAAAAATGGTCTTAATAACCTGAATAACCACAATGGTATGGTCACTTACCTAAAGCCAGACATCCTAGAATGTGAAATCAAGGGGCCTTCAGTCAGCAAGTTAGTTCCATCGCTCAGTCATGTCCAACTCTTTGTGACCCCATGGACTGCAGCATGCCAGGCCTCCCTGTCCATCACCAACTCCCAGAGTTTACTCAAACTCATGACCATTGAGATGGTGATGCCATCCAACCATCTCATCCTGTCGTCCTCTTCTCCTCCCACCTTCAATCTTTCCCAGAATCAGGGTCTTTTCCAATGAATCAGTTCTTCGCATCAGGTGGCCAAAATATTGGAGTTTCAGCTTCAGCATCAGTTCTTCCAATGAATATTCAGGACTGATCTCCTTTAGGATGGACTGATTGGATCTCCTTATGGTCCAAGGGACTCTCAAGGGTCTTCTTCAACACCGCAGTTCAAAAGCATCATTTCTTTGGCACTCAGCTTTCTTTATAGTCCAACTCTCACATCCATACATGACCACTGGAAAAACCATAGCTTTGGCTAGATGGACCTTTGTTGGCAAAGTAACGTCTCTGCTTTTTAATATGCTGTCTAGGTTAGTCATAACTTTTCTTCCAAGGAGTAAGCATCTTTTAATTTCATGGCTGCAATCACCATCTGCAGTGATTTTGGAGCCCCCCAAAATAAAGTCTGTCACTATTTCCACTGTTTCCCCATCTATTTGTCATGAAGTGATGGGACCAGATGCCATGATCTTAGTTTTCTGAATGTTGAGTTTTAAGCCAACTTTTTAATTCTCCTCTTTCACTTTCATCAACAGGCTCTTTAGTTCTTTGCTTTCTGCCATAAGGGTGGTATCATCTGCATATCTGAGATTATTGATATTTCTCCCACCAAGGGGCCTTAGGAAGCACTATTACAGACAAAGCTAGTGGAGGTGCTGAAAGGTCCGTATAGTCAAAGCCATGTTTTTTTTCAGTAGTAATGTATGGATGTGAGAGTTGGACCATAAAAAAGGGTGAGTGTCAAAGAATTGATGCTTTCAAATTGTGGTGCTGGAGAAGATTCTTGAGAGTCCCTTGGACTGCAAGGAGATCAAACCAGTCATTCCTAAAGGAAATCAACTCTGAATATTCATTGGCAGGACTAATGCTGAAGCTGAAGCTCCAATATTTTAGCCACCTGATGTGAAGAGCTGATTCACTGGAAAAGACCCAGATGCTGGAAAAGGTTGAGGGCAGGAGGAGAAGAGGGCAGCAGAGGATGAGATGGTTAGATGGCATCACTGACTCAATGGACATGAATTTGAACAAACTCCAGGCGATAGTGGAGGACAGAGGAGCCTGGTGTGTTGCAGTCCAAGGGGTCGCAGAGTTGGACACGACTTGGTGACTGCACAACAAAAAACTGGAAAGCGGCTTTTAAAGCCTAATGAGTAGTCTCCATAGCATAAGTTTAACTTTCTCCTTAATAAACAAGAAAACTTAAACTAATCCGCATAAGTGAAAGACTAATCCCCAGAATTGGTGAGAAACATCCAGGTTCCCTAGAAAAAGGTCTCTTAGCCAGGCTATGGAAGGGGTCTCTAACTCAACTGATTCTCCTTAGTACCTGACAAATCAGAGGTACTTCAAATATTTGGCCACTGCGTTTTTGTTGTTTCTTAGTCGCTGAGTTTGCCCAACTCTCTGCCAGCTATTTGTTAATTTTTCATGTGACCACACGGTGGCGCTCCTCTACAACTGTTAACTTACTCTAGGCAGGGCCCCAAAGTACATAGAAGAGCTGCAGGCAAAAAACACAGGGAGTTGTCCCAGGCTTTTTTTTCCCCCTTGGCTGAATGATAACATAAATCAGCCACCTCTGCTTTTATAGGAGGCTTCCCTGGTGGCTCAGAGGGTAAAGCGTCTGCCTGCAATGCAGGAGGCCTGGGTTCAATCCCTGGGTGAGGAAGATCCCCTGGAGAAGGAAATGGTAACCCATTCCAGTACTCTTGCCTGGAAAATCCCATGGACGGAGAAGCCTGGTAGACTACAGTCCATGGGATCGCAAAGAGTCGGACACAACTAAGCGACTTCACTTCACTTTCAGACATAAGAAAAATAAAATATTCGAATTATGAGCTACTTCATCCTGAATTTTAGTAAATATTTAATCAGATCCTTTAACACATGGCATGCAAAACTTTCACTATCGAAAAGAATATTACTGCAAACCACTTTTATGAAAGATTTTATGCTGTGTTTCTGAGACACTGTTCCTCTGAGTCAAAAAGCAAGCAATGATGCTTTTTCTATTGAGAGAAATTTCTCCAGGCTTGTGATGATTTTTATTTATTCACATTTCTCTTTGGGGGCTGGGGAGATGAACTGGTTGGCAGAGTTTCTACCACAGCTTTTTAGCAGCGCTTGACTGTGGACTCAGAAAACATACATATACACACTCTCTCACGCACGTGTACACAAAGCCCTGCCCTTTGCACAACCTGAATCACAAAGCACTGCGCTTCGTGTCCTGTGGCGGAGGAGACTCCCGCCTGATCCTCCTCTCCTGAAAGCTACTCGCAGGCAAAGGCTGCACCTTTATCCCAGCGAGCTCGGATGCTACTTGGGTACCAGCTTCTGTCTTTAGGACTTCCCCAGTGGTTGAGATGGAAGAATCCGCCTGCAATGCAAAAGACTAGAGTTCGATCCCTGGGTTGGGAAAGTACCCTGGAGAAGGGAAAGGCTACCCACTGCAGTATTCTGGCCTGGAGAATCCCATGGACAAAGAAGCTTGGCGGGCTAGAGTACATGGGGTCACAAAGGGTCGGACACGACAAACGACTTTTGCTGTCACTTTCACCTGTTTCTCCTGTCTTTAAGCACATTTGGTAACAGTTACCAGGGCAGCACTTAGAACCTCATTGTAAATGTCGCAGAGAAACTTACAACACACAGTTCAGAAAAACATGCAATTCCAGCTGCTGCTGCTGCTGCTAAGTCGCTTCAGTCGTGTCCGACTCTGTGCGACCCCATAGACGGCCTCCCACCAGGCTCCCCCGTCCCTGGGATTCTCCAGGCAAGAACACTGGAGTGGGTTGCCATTTCCTTCTCCAATGCGTGAAAGTGAAAAGTGAAAGGGAAGTCGCTCAGTCCTGTCCGACTCTTAGCGGCCTCATGGACTGCAGCCTACCAGGCTCCTCCGTCCATGGGATTTTCCAGGCAAGAGTAATGGAGTCAGGTGCCATTGCCTTAGCACACACACACGCAAAACCCCAACCCCCCCCCGCCCCCCTACACACACTTTGCAGGAAGAAGTGCTTTCCTCTGTGGAAAAAGGAAGCCGCGCAGAAAGAAGATGGGTTGAGACAGGCTTATTTCTACAGATAGCACTCATTTTCTATCTGTCAGAAAACGGTTCACCAAAGTGGTGACATTTGAGAGGAACATGTGGTTTTTGCAAGTACACCCCGTCCCCCTCCACAAATCTGCATTTCGTCTCTTTTCTCCTGACCACCTCAGCCTTCTGCTCTCTTCTCGGCTCTGGCATTTGGGCAGGAAGGCAGGCTGGTCCCAAGCTGGGCGTGGAGCACGAGCTCCGCCTACTGGCAGCTGAGGAGAAAGACAGGCTCTCTCCAACCAGCCAGAGACTTTCCAAATTAAAAGTAGGATTTGGTGCTGGAAAAACTGGTCAACCACTTGTAAAAGAATGAAACTAGATCACTTTCTAACACCACACACAAAAATAAACTCAAAATGGATTAAAGATCTAAACGTAAGACCAGAAAGTATAAAACTTCCAGAGGAGAACATAGGCTAAACACTCTCCGACATACATCACAGCAGGATCCTCTATGGTCCACCTCCCAGAACACTGGAAATAAAAGCAAAAATAAACAAATGGGATCTAATTAAAATTAAAAGCTTCTGCACAACAAAGGAAACTATAAGTAAGGTGAAAAGACAGCCTTCAGAATGGGAGAAAATAATAGCAAATGAAACAACTGACAAACAACTAATCTCAAAAATATACAAGCAACTCCTGCAGCTCAACTCCAGAAAAATAAACGACCCAATCAAAAACTGGGCCAAAGAACTAAATAGACATTTCTCCAAAGAAGACATATGGATGGTTAACAAACACACGAAAAGATGCTCAACATCACTCATTATCAGAGAAATGCAAATCAAAACCACAATGAGGTACCACTTCACACCAGTCAGAATGGCTGCGATCCAAAAGTCTACAAGCAATAAATGCTGGAGAGGGTGTGGAGAAGAGGGAACCCTCTTACACTGTTGGTGGGAATGCAAACTAGTAAAGCCACTATGGAGAACAGTGTGGAGATTCCTTAAAAAATTGCAAATAGAGCTGCCTTATGACCCAGCAATCCCACTGCTGGGCATACACATGGAGGAAACCAGAATTGAAAGAGACACATGTACCCCAATGTTCATTGCAGCGCTGTTTATAATAGCCAGGACATGGAAACAACCTAGATGTCCATCAGCAGATGAATGGATAAGAAAGCTGTGGTACATATACACAATGGAGTATTACTCAGCCGTTAAAAAGAATACATTTGAATCAGTTCTAATGAGATGGATGAAACTGGAGCCGATTATACAGAGTGAAGTAAGCCAGAAAGAAAAACACCAATACAGTATACTGACACATATATACGGAATTTAGAAAGATGGTAATGATGACCCTGTATGCGAGACAGCAAAAGAGACACGGATGTATAGAATGGACTTTTGGACTCTGAAGGAGAGGGAGAGGGTGGGATGATTTGGGAGAATGGCATTGAAACATGTATACTATCATGTAAGAAACGAAGTGCCAGTCTAGGTTTGATACAGGATACAGGATGCTTGGGGCTGGTTCATGGGGATGATCCAGAGAGATGATGTGGGGTGGGAGATGGGAGGGGGATTCAGGATTGGGAGCTTGTATACACCCATGGTGGATTTGTGTCAATGTATGGCAAAACCAATACAGTATTGTAAAGTAAAATAAAGTAAAAATAAAAAAAATAAAAAATAAATAAAAGTAGGATTTTTCTCCTGAATTTAGTCCAAGCTGGAAAAAATTGCTAGACACACACACACACACCCACGAATATAAATAAAATTATACTTTCAGTTTCATGTATCTGGAGGGACTATTTGGTTTAGCCTTCTGCAAAAATATTTTCACCAATGGATTGATTATGTAAGTGTATGTCATGGTAAAATCAACTATCAATTTGATATGTATGTGTTTTTGTTGTTGTTTAGTCACTAAGTCATGTCCAATTCTTTGCGACCCAATGGACTGTAGCCCTCCAGGCTCCTCTGTCCATGGGATTTTCCAGGCAAGAACACTGGAGTTGGTTGCCATTTCTTTTTCCAACCAATGTGCTGTGTATGTGTTTTTAAGGGTGTTCAAAGATGATTCTGAGACCCAGACATCTCTCTGGCTCTGATCCAGTGAGTGAAATTTCCTGATCCATTGCATAACAGACAGTAAGCACTGGCTTTGTCTTACATCCACGGTAATGGACCCTAGGAGATTTAAGGAATGAGTCCCCATCAGACTCTCAGGCGTCCAGAGGCAGCTTGGGAGTGACAGGCCAGCATCTGGAGGGAACCACATAGGAAAGTAGGATTTTATTCTTACCCCTGCTCTATGTTGAGCTGACCCTGGGCCTCTTACTCTCCCTTCTTGCCTTATTATGGATTGATGGTTTTGTTCTAAATTCTTACAGTCTGTGAGACGTGACTCAGAATCAGCCCAACATTCCCTCGTTGTGTGGGACATCCATTTGACAAATGCTTATGTGTCCAACACTGTTCTTAGATGCTCAATTATAAAGACACAAAAGACTTGGTGGCCACCTTCAAAGCTCTCACAGCCTCACAGGCCAAGCAGAATAGAATGGAGCCAAGAGAGGAGGGCTTTGCTGGACCAGAGATGCATAGTAACAGGTGACTTAGTAACTGGATAGTAACAAAGTTATGTGTGCTTTTGAGTTTTGGATGACACTCTTTTCTCTTGGAGATTCAACCAGCCTATGGCTGGCCACCCACCCATTTTGGACTTGTTAGAAGTATTTTCCCTATTGTCAGCTCTGGAGTTTCCATACGTCAGGCACAATTAAATCATATCTAGATAACTTTTTCACTTTTTAGCCATTCCTTGATTTCTCAAAAGCAAGTGAAGATCTGGTCTCATCATGGTCAGAGGCCATCATGCATGATGCTAAGTCGTTCTAACTCTTTGCAACCCCATGGACTGTAGCCTACCAGGCTCCTCTGTCCATGGGATTCTCCAGGCGAGAACACTGGAGTGGGTTACCATGCCCTCCTCCAGGGAATCTTTCCAACCCAGGGATCAAACTCGCGTCTCTGTCTTTTGCAATGGCAGGTGGGTTCTTTACCACTCCTGCCACCTGGGCAGCCCAGAGGTCATCATATCTTTCGTCATATTGAGTTGGTGGATTCTCAACCCCTGTGAAATATGTTGCCCTGCCAGGTCACACCCATTACAGATACGGCATTTTATTCACTCAGGGGGAAATAATACCACTGAGAATAAAGTTGTTTCTGAAGCTTTGGGTTTCAACATGAAAGTACTGAAGTCTCAAACCAGCCAGTGGTCAGAAGGCAAGTGTTTTTACACTGCAAGAGCCAACGTTTTGCTGAGTGATGAAGGGATTTCAGAGCTGTGACAAGCCAGACACTGGAGAACTGAACCAGCACAGCTAGGAGAGGGGAGAATTCAGAGAAAACACAGAAGAGATGTATATCCCTTTGGAAGTGGCGATGGGGAGGAGCTTTGAGTATAGCCTTAGGAACAAATGGCCTCACTTTCTTCCCCCTCCTCCTTGGGGCTAGAAATCAAAAGCTGGGTTAGAAATATCTAGGTGGGCTTTGGTTGGTGGGAATTCCATCCTGGAACTTGAGATAGTGTAAAAGTCCCTCAGAGCAGCTTCAGGTTCAGGAAGGTGCCGCAGTGACTTGACTCAGAGTGGACTGGCTAAGGAAAGACCTGAGGGTGCCTCATTATTGCACCGGCAGCTCTGGGTAGAGAAAGCATCTTAGAGGAGTGGCAGAAAAAAGGGGCAGGAAAATGAAACTGCAGAGAGCAACAACCTTTCAACTGGGGGTGATGGCAGAATGCCCGACTACAGGATAAAATCCAGCAGATACACGAACCAGGGGCCCTCTGGGGACACCCAGCACAGGGCACTAGTGACCAAGAAGGACCTCTTGGTGCAAGCCTTCCTAGAGGACAGGACCCTGCACCAGAGGTCATGGTGTCCTCCCGCTCAGCTGAAGGTATTCAACCCAAGTCTGCACCCAGATGATGCCTTCAGAGGAGGAAGCAGAAGGACACCCCCTGAAAGGGGTGAACAGTTCTGATATGGAGTTTCAACTTGAGGCTGAACATATATATACTTACATATATTTACATACATCCATTTACACATATGCTGTTGTCCCTTGCCATCTAAGTAGGTAGATACCAAAATGAGGATACTCAAGTTCCTTAAACAAAATAGTGTAATATTTGCACATAACCTCCACACATCCTCCTCTATACTTTAAATCATCTCTAGATTACTTATAACACCTAATACAATGCAAATGCTATTAAATGGTTGTAAATACTATGTCAATAGTTGTAAATGCTATGTAAATAGTTACTGCTACTGCTACTGCTAAGTCACTTCAGTCGTGTCCAACTCTGTGCGACCCCATAGACGGCAGCCCACCAGGCTCCCCCGTCCCTGGGATTCTCCAGGCAAGAACACTGGAGTAGGTTGCCATTTCCTTCTCCAATGCATGAAAGTGAAAAGTGAAAGTGAAGTCGCTCAGTTGTGTCCAACCCTCAGCGACCCCGTAGACTGCAGCCCTCCAGGCTCCTCCGTCCATGGGATTTTCCAGGCAAGAGTACTGGAGTGGGGTGCCATACTGGTGGGCAGCAATTCGAGTTTTGCTTTTGGAACTTTCTAGCATTCTTTTTCTGAATATTTTCAATCTACAATTGGTTCAACTAGATATGGAGGGCCATTGGTACACATATGTGTGTGTATGCTGCTGCTGCTAAAGTTGCTTCAATCGTGTCCGACCCTATATATATATATACACTAAATATATATTTAAACGTTGTTTTACATATACATATATACATACATTTGTGTGTTTATTTATTTATTGTGATTGTGGAGCCAATATACACTGGCTAGTGAAAGCGAATTGGAAACATTTTCTCCCAGCTACACATTTAGCAACATCACATTGATAGCTTGAAACTGGCCACAGTGGGGGTATTTACACCACAGAGACTGGTAAATGTTACAAATCAGAAATGCCCCCTGCAAAAGATGATTGTTAAACATGGATCAGTACACCATATATACAACATTCACTGTATGTGTGTATATATAATATGTGTGCTATATGCATGTGCTAATTTTCATCAGAGAGAATGTTTTAAACCAGGAGAGACTAAGTTACGTTTATTAAATATTCCCTCCCATATCTCATCCTTCAACTACACACACCACACACACACATACACACAGATTCATCAGACTTCAGAGCCATATGAGGCCTGTTATTCAAAAGAAAAAGTTACAGTTTCTGTACATGTCAGACAGGAAGGGTGCATTTCAGCCCCGTGATGCTTTCTAAGGAGAAATGTATCTTTGGGGTCGATATCAGAAATAGCAGAAGGAAAAAGGGGAAAGGGACGACAGAGGATGAGATGGTTGGATGGCTTCACCGACTCAATGGACATGAACTTCGGCAAACTCCAGGAGACGGTGGAGGACAGGGGAGACTGGCGTGCTGCAGTCCATGGGGTCGCAGAGAGACGTACGTGACTTAGTGACTCAACAACAACAACAAATCAGACGCATCATCTACTCCTGGCTCACCATAACGCGGTTGAGGAGGAAACCTGCATCTGCTCTCAGCTCCATCTCTTACTCTGCGATCCTGCAGACGTTTTCCACCTCTCCATTTCCATCTCCTCGTCTGTAAAACGGAGGCAAAACATCCCTGTCCAGTAGGAAAGCTGAGAAGAGGAGAGCAATGCAAGTGCCTGTCAACATTAGCTCAATAAACAATGACCACTGGAAAAGGGTAAGGCCTCAGTTCATTACAACCAACTTCTTTCATTCATCCACTGATGGGCTTTAGAGAGCCACTAGGAATGGGTGAGGGGAACAGTCTGCTACAAAAAACAAAGTAAGGCATCACCCCAAACTTTAAGAATCAGCATAGGGAGCCTCCAGGTGATTTTGTGGCCTGAGTGCTCCCCCAGAGGACCTGGGAGCCTCAGGGCAGAGTGGGAGATGGACATATGCTGCTGCTAAGTCACTTCAGTTGTGTCCAACTCTGTGCGACCCCATAGACGGCAGCCCACCAGGCTCCCCCGTCCCTGGGATTCTCCAGACAAGAACACTGGAGTGGGTTGCCATTTCCTCTCCAGTGCATGAAAGTGAAAAGTGAAAGTGAAGTCACTCAGTTGTGTCTGACTCTTAGCGACCCCATGGACTGCAGCCTACCAGGCTCCTCCGTCCATGGGATTTGCCAGGCAAGAGTACTGGAGTGGGTTGCCATTGCCTTCTCCAGATGGACCTATAAGACCTGATTAAAACATGTGCTGCCTCCTATTCTCCAGCGGCAAAATCCTAAGGCTGGGCATGTGAGGAGCTTTCTTAAAACAAAAGCGAAAGGCACACACAGGCCCTCAAGTGCAAAATATTTATGTGGCAGTAAGATAGAGCAAGGCCAGCTAGTACCGAGGGGGCCCAGCAGGGCTGACACAGCATCGCAGACATGGCATTGCACGCCTCCTCCAGGAAATGAAATGCGAGGTATGAAAACCAGAGAGGTGAACGAGAGCATGAAAGGGCTTTTTTCCTTCCCAATTAAATGTGGCATTCCAGGATGTGATCCCCATGAAAGGAAACCTGGTGGCTGATGGCAGGGAGGCAGAGAGGAGAGCGCGGGCTGGTGTTTTAATATCGGCAGTCTTTGCAGAGAAGCACGATGTTGGATAATTGCCCAAACCTCATAACCTTTAATTACACACATCCCGGAGGACAAATTAGAGAATGTGCCAATAATACCGGAAACCAAGGTGAGAGGTTCGAGAACTGTCTGCCGGCAGTTCCTTAGAAATGGAGGAATTTTCCTTGATATTTTCATGCCTCTGCGTAACAGTGGTGTGTGGGGGGAGGAGGGGCAGAGGAAAGGATTTAAGCATCTTGAGGGGCTTGCCGCACTGTCTGGCCTCTCTCTCAACATCTCCTCCCCAGCCCCCAGCCCACCCCACTCCCAGCTCCTCCATCTCAGTGCCAATCTCATAAACAGCTCAGGCTGTGAAGTCACGGCACAACATTAATACAAAAAGAGGGAAGGGGGAAGGGGCTCAAGTCACAGATGCCTGGCAGTCACACTCACAATCTATTTTAGAGGATCAAAGGGAAGAATAGTTGCAATGACCGGCCATTCCCCCCTTCACAATCTTCCTTTCTGTGATCTCTTTGAAGACGGACACGGTCTTCAAAGACGGGCCTCCTTTAGTTAAGGTTTCCAGAGGTGCTGGCGAAGGTGTCGATACCAGAGCTGATGCATAAACACGAGGAATGGGAGCTGGCAGATCAGACTGAAATGGGACGGAGGGCAGAGGAAGAGATGGGACAGTGCAGGGTGTGAGCGGCTCGAGGATGCACTGGAACCACAGCAGAGCGTCTGGACCCTCATTCTTACCACCCGGACCCTCGTCTGCCTCGGAGCAGCAAGAGCAGGCTGGGCTTCAGGCTGTCTGTCACTGGGCTGCAAGGGCCTGTGCGTCTCCCAGAACCAGGAAGGATGCCTTTGTTTACAGTGGGGAGTTAGGAAATGGATCAGAATGTTAAAAAGTACCAAAGCAGAACCTATTATTACTTATGAAAAAATCTGCTGTTATTGGTACCTCTATTTAATCAATCAATCTACTCATATTTATGGGCACCTGCCTTGTTTCAGGGTTGTGCTGGGCATAGTAAGGTTTCAGGAGATGAAGGCATAAAGTCCAGTGTAAAGATGAACCACTTATCAACAGCAAAGTCCCACAGATGGTGAAAAGCTAGTGTTAGTTGCTTAGTCGTGACTCTGTGCCCCTGTGGACTGTAGTTTGCCAGGCTCCTATGTCCATGGGATTCTCCAGGCAAGAATACTGGAGTGGGTTGCCGTACCTTCCTCCAGGGGATCTTCCCGACTGAGAGACGGAACCTCGGTCTCCTGCATTGCAGGCAGGTTCTTTACCATCTGTGTCACCAAGGAAGCCCATGAATGCTATATACATCAATTAATAAATACATGGAACATAATGAATCCCCCCAAAGTGGTTGTTTATTCTTCTGTAAATTCCTTGAGAACAGGGAAGATAATCTGACTCTTCGGTGCATCTTCAGCCCCCAGTGTAACACCACATGCAAAGTAAGAATCCCATAAATGTGGGCAGAGTCAACTACTGCTCCCTGTTGTAAGGGATAAAGGACACTAGGGATGTTCCTGCCACAGACTCCTTTCCTCAGTGCAGGAGACAGCACTCAGGAGCAGAGAGAGAAGAGGTGTTCAGCTCAGAACACCTCGTCCCAGGTCTCTCCACACTACTGCTTACTGTGTGTCCTTCAACAAGATGCTTTAACTCTCTCTGCCTTAGTTTTTTCATCTGTAAAACAGGGATACATATAACTTACATCAAGCTCTATGGTGAGGATAAAAGGAGAGAATGCAACTAAAAGAGCAACATTGAAAAGGGGACAAATAATGAGGTTAGTGACTACGATAGTGATCTGCTTTACCGCCTCTGGGCTAAGCACTACTGAAGAGGAAAAGTTATAATTTTACATAACCTCCTGCTCCTTCTGCCTCTGTAACTCAGCATGCTCCTTGCAAAGTCTGGATCACATATGTCTCAGAAAGTGGGAACTCACAATACTAGGAACTGGAGCTTATCTCACTCACCCTTGTCCTGCTCCTTGCAATAGCCAGCCCCTGCAAACCTGCAAACCTGCTTAACCATGCCTGTCTGTGTATAAACACTCTGTAACCCCTTTGTTTGGGGCTCAGAGCTTGGAGTGTTAACTCCTCTGGGCCCGCTGGCGTAATAAACCTGAGTTCTCCAGCTCTCCGAGTGTGGTACTGGGTTTCTCGAGCATGGTTTCTGCAACACTACTCTCAAATCACCTTGGAAAACAGAAACACGCAGTGCTCCCATCACCCCCATGTGAATGAGGGCCACACGTTTTCTCTGGGAGTTAAAGGGATCCAGTGTAAGGGAGTCTGGGTACTGAAGCCTTCAGAGACTTATCTACAGACTTCCTGCATTAAGTTTAGATTTAGGAAAAAAGAAGTGGCCTTCAAGTGGGAAGAAAAATCCTTGTAGCACTTGAGGCAACCTCCATCTTTCTATCAAGTGGTAGGGAAGGGACTTTGAGACGATGCTTCAAAACCAAGACAGCCAAGGCCAACAGGAAGGCCAGCAACAACCATCCTGGCAAATTGCTGGCGTGTTTCATCTCAGCCTCTTTTTACTCTCTCTGCGGCAGGAGTGCCCAAGGAGAACTTGAACTTGGGCAGAGTGAGAGGGCATTATAAGAAGAAAAAGGGGAGCAGTTCTTTCATCCATGAACACACATCTGTCCTCTGTAAACCTTAGCTCCAGGGTGTCAGACAGAAGGCTGTCCCGTCTCATTTTTCCTCTTCAGCTCTTTCATTCTAGGCAAGGCCGGATGATCAAGGTACCTGGGGTCAAAGTGTGGGCTTCCCTGATGGCTCAAGCTGTAAAGGATCCACCTGTAATGCAGGAGATTCAGGAGACCCAGGTCCGATCCCTGGGTCGGGAAGATCCCCTAGAGAAGGAAATGGCAACCCACTCCAGCATTGTCGCCAGGAGAATCCCATGGACAGAGGAGCGTGATGGGTTACAGTTCATGGGGTCACAAAGAGTCAGACATGGCTGAGCACGCGTGCAGGACGAAGACAGGACCAAAGTGTAAGGAGGCCCTCCCTCACCCTCAAGGTCGTACATTTGCAAGGTGAAGCTTCATAGGAAAGGAACAACAAAGGTCATTGTAAATAAGGAAAGAAATGCAGGGGGTCAGCAATCAGCCTGAGGCTAGGGATGAAGAAACACCGGGAGCTAGGGAAGCCACCTTCTCCTCTTGAGAGGCGCATTATATGTAAGATTCAGATCCCTGAAGCACCAGCTTATTGAGTTACTACCTCCCCTTCCACTGTCTCTCCCTACAGACCCACAGGATCCCAGCCCTGTTAGGGTAAGAACAACGGTTCCATATTCTTGTCTTTTTCTTTTCTTATTTTTAGATTTTTCATCTACATTTTACTTTTTATTACTTTAATTGAAGTATAGGTGCTGTATAATATTATATAAATTATAGCTGTAAAATATAGTGATTCATAATTTTTAAATGCTGTGCTCCATGTATAGTTATTACAAAATATTAGCTACGCTCTCCATGTTGTACAATATATCCTTGTAGCTTTCTTAAACATTTAATTTATTTATTGGCTGCACTGGGCCTTCATCGCCGTGCACAGGCTTCCTCCAGTTGTGGCGAGCAGGGGCTACTCTCGAGTCGTGGCGTGCACGTCTCACTGTGGTAGCTTCCCTTGCTGCAGAGCACAGGGTTTAGGATGCACGGACTTCAGCAGCTGCAGCACACAGACTCAGGAGTTGTAGCACACGGGCTCAGTTGCCCCGCAGCATGTGGACTCTTCCTGGACCAGGCATCAGACCCGTGTTCCCTGCATTGGCAGGCAGATTCTTAACCACTGGACCATCCAGGGAACTTCCCCTTGTAGCTTATTTTATGCATTATAGTTTGTACCTCTTATTCCCCTACACCTGTGTTTTCCCTCCTTCTTTCCCTCTCCCTACTGGTAACCACTAGTTTGTACTCTCTACTTTCTCTCTCTCTCTTTTTTGTTACATCCACTAGCTTGTTGTGTTTTTTAGATTCCACATATATAGTATTTGTCTTTCACTGATGTCTTTCTCTGACTTATTTCATTTAGCATAACTTCCTCCAAGTCCATCCATGTTGTTGAAAGAAAGTGAAAGTGAAGTCGCTCCATCCATGTTGTTGAAAGGAAGTGAAAGTGAAGTCGCTCAGTCGTGTCCGACTCTTTGCGACCCGTGGACTGTAGCCCACCAGGCTCCTCCATCCATGGGATTCTCCAGGCAAGAATACTGGAGTGGGTTGCCATTTCCTTCTCCAGGGGATCCTCCTGACCCAGGGATCGAACCCAGGCCTCCCACATTGCAGGCAGACGCTTTAACCCCTGCACCACCAGGGAAAGTTACAAATGGCAAATTTTCATCTTATGTCTGAGTAGTATTCCATTTTGTGTGTCTGTATACCACATCTTCTTTATCCAATCATCTATGTCTCGAAGTGCTCAGGAGAGTTATCCTGCTATTAATAGTGGTTCTATCCTGTGTCCTCAGGATATTCTTTACCTGTATCTTAGTTACCTTAAACAGAGAGAATCTACTTTTCTGGGCACACTGATACTGTTTAATATCTTGTGAGAATGACTCAGATACACTTCCAAACACATCTACTGAGGGAATATTATCACTCTTGCCTTTGGTGGAGGGAAACAGCTTCTTAACCCTCTCTTTTTGATTTTTCATTAGCTAATGTTCTTGGAGGGGCTTCCCTGGTGGCTCAGTGATAGAGAATCTGCCTGCTAATGCAGGATACATGAGTTCGATCCCTGGGTCAAGAAGATCCCCTGGAGAAGGGAATGGCAGCCCACTCCAGTATCTCTTGCCTGGGAAATCCTGTGGACAGAGGAGCCTGGCGGGCTACAGTCCGCGGTGTCACAAAGCGTCAGACACGACAGAGCAGCTAAACAACAACAAAGCTCTTGGAGGAAACTTTTCCAAAGAAGACAGAATACATTTAAGAATACAGACTAGAATTACTTTTTATTTTAAAAAATAGGGAAAAGAAGGGAAAAAATGGGCATACACAGAAGGGCCAACAAAGGTGTGAGAAGGAAATTCTGCAAGAGTCACACAATCTAAGCCAGGAATTATCTTGACGTCAGTTGGCTGGCTGAGGTTTCCAGGCTGGCTGATATTTAAGGAATTAGCTGAGGTTAAAACACCAAATAAAAAACAAAACGAAACAGTTTTGCCTTCTGGGAAGAAAATTTGCTTGACTCTTAAGGTGACAATATTGGAGAGGGAACCCTTTCCACCACAACTCTCAGAAAGTCAGTGCTGAAATAGCTGATATTCTGTTCCTACCCTGAACCTACACCTGGATGAGGAGGTGTTAATGAGGAATCCATGAATGGGTTTTAAGACCTCAGAACTCCCTGAAAGTATATGCAAATTGTAAGAAGGCAAACATATACTGTGGCCATGAGGGTATTTGCTGAAGGAGGACCATAGTTTGGTCAGATGCCAAAGTTTAAGATCCACTGTGCCACAGTTAAGCTTTAAAAAAAAAATCTGTCAAATGAATATCACAATTTTATAGTGGAAAGAATATTATCTGGGAGCCACAGATCAGTAACTTTGCTGACGCTCACAAGAGAGACTAAAACAAAGTTAATCAGATACTTTGAAGCTCAGCTTTCTTAAGTATTTTAAGAATTTTTAAAGTATTACCATCAGGTGATAGAGAAACAGCCCCATACTGAAGAAGGATATTGACAACAATTAACAATTTTCCCCTTAATCTCGAATAAAGAACTAGTTAATGTACAGTTCAATTCCAGAGTCCAAATGTGCTGTCTTTGTAAATGAAATACAGTGAAGGAAATGTGCGTTCCTTGCTATAAATCCTTAAGAATGTTCTATCTACTGTTGCCAACACTGATACTTCTCCAAGGAGCCTTTGAAATAGTGTAAAAATTTGACAAGACGGTTATCTGGAGACTCACACTTTCTTCTCTTAGAAATAAATTAAAAAGTCTAGATAAAGATAAGTTGAAGGTTTAAAACCTGCAGCCCAAGGACTTTACATCCTACCCTCTAAAATATACTCAGATTAAGAAAGTGGCCCAAAACTAGGTGGTGAAAAGAGACGTGATGCACTCTCTGTTTTTGGATAAAGCTAAGGATTAGGCAACTATAGAAAACTTCAGCATGAGATAATTACATCAACTTCTTTTATAGACTAAGAGTGACTAAAAACTGACAGAATTTGGTGTGCTAAGACGGAATCTGTTTACATTTCAGAGCGCACAGAAGATTAAAAACATGGGGGTTATAAAGATAAGAAAAATAGGACTTACAGGTTTTGCTCTATAGAATAAATCTTTTTACTCCCTTTCTCTTGGGCTTCCCAGGTGGTGCTAGTGGTAAAGAAACTGCCTGCCAATGCAGGAGATGTAAGAGAGGCGGGTTCAGTCCCTGGGTCGGGACGATCCCCTGGAGGAGGGCATGGCAACCCACTCCAGTATTCTTGCCTGGAGAATCCCACGGGCAGGGAAGCCTGGCAGGCTATAGCCCATAGGGTCATTGCAAAGAGTCAGACATGACTGAAGCTACCTAGCACATATACGCACGCACTCCCTTTCTCTCATTTTCAGAACATTAAAGAAGATAGTCAGCTTAAATATTTGATCTGGGACAAGGGAAGCTTAAAAACAAAAACAAAATTTCAAACTTTCTGCTGATTCACTGTGCTCTCCAGGATGGGGAGATGAGGTGTATGGTGATTTGGTTGATAAACACAATTGAAAAGTCTTTCCAGCTGAGAAAGACAGCCCTATGGGTACAATATCCAGCAGTGGTTCTCAACTGAAAATCACTAGAGAATCTTTAAAAGTAGAACAGAGATGCCCAGGATTCACCAGGAAATTCTAAAGTTGTTGGGCTTGGATAAGACCTAGGAAGCAGAATCTACATTTCTATCTTTTAGTGATTTTTGAAGAGCTGCCAGAATTGAAAAGCACTGGTCTAGAAGGACAAGTTTAAGGAGAAAAATCTGCACTGTTCTACTCAAGGAATACTTAGTTTGAGACCAGGGCTAGGAATTATGGAATTGGATAAAGAGAAAATATAGCCATAGGGATTATATACGGGAAATGAGTGAATCTCAAGGAATGGCTCAGACTGAGGCCTCTGTGGGGCAGATGTACAGAAAGAAATTTCCTGCAAAGTACAGCCAAGGTAGAGAGTCAAGTACCTTCAAGACTGTGGATGTCAAATATTCTAAGCATCTGCTTGTCATCTGGAATAGTGTATTGTTGCTCTGTTAACCAGTATTCAGTAATATACTGTCACACACAATGCACTTGTATTGGTGATCTTTTGGGAATTGGACGAAAGAAAAGGCATTAAGAGAGATCAAAATATTCCTCGGGGTGGGCGGCGAGGGGGGGAACATTCCTCAGGAGTGAAGGAAAGTAGATAAGGAACCAAGAAAATAAGTAGACTCCCCAGAAAAATGGAAATTTGAGATAAAGTACTACACTTACTCTAGATCATGAAATGAGAACTTGAGGGTCTTCATTCAACAATTATGCTGAGTACATTGCTTCTGACTATGATGAAAAGACTGGACTACCCATTCCACCATCTAGTCCACTAGAAAACTGGACTACATTCATGAAACAAACAAACAAAAAACCCAATATTCAGCGACAGTAGGCAAAGAATAGCACAGCCCTGTAATTTCCAAAGGAAAGACTGGGCTGCTTATTCCACCAACAATAACCAGAAAACTGGACTAAATTCATGAAACAAAAAAACAATATTCAGACACTAGACAAAGAACAATAAAGTCGTGTAATTTCCAAACAAAGAAAACAAATGAAGGGCACCCTAGCTGTGAAACAAACAACTAATTCGGTTTGCACAAGGCTGAGAAAATTAGAGTTTTGACCAAGAAGAGCTGGGAGACCTCACTGAACACTCGAGGCATTTAAGAGGAAGATGTCATAACGACAGCTCATTCAGAACAGTGTTTTGCTAGCCAAAGACCTGACACTTCGCTAAACAAGCCCTGGTAAAGCTTAAAAACAAGCCTTGAGAGGATCAAGTTGACCTAGAGGCAAAATAACTCGCTACCAGAACAAAAGATGACAGTCTTTTTAGGATAAAAGCAAAATGCAAGTACTCAACTAGGTAAGAATCATAATACTTAGTATCTAATGAAAAATTACTAGGTGCATAAACAAGCAGAAAATCAGGATCCATAAACAGAAGAAAAGTCAATAAAAAGAGCTTAAGAAATGACAGAGATTATGGAAATATTAATGACTTTAAAACTGTTATTTTAAATATGTTCAGTGATGTAGAGAGAAACATGAACACAGTAAAGAGACAAGTGAAAAACTATAAAAAGAATGAAAGAAAATTTATAGAATGGAAAACAATACTGAGTTGGAAAATTCACTGAATGTATGTAAGATTCTACTGCAGAAGAAAAGGTTATTAGACTTCAGGTCATAGTGAAAGAAATCGTCTAAACTGAATCACAGAGATACAAGGGCAGAACAAAATTCATACAGCCTCACTAACCATGGAACAGTATCAAGTGATCTAACATGAGTAGAATCATCTATTCAGTCTTGTGCTGGTGGTCTGGGTCAGTCTAATAAGGCAATAAAAAACAATAAACAACCAAATTGGAAAGAAAAAAGTAAAACTATCTTCATTACAGACAACAGAAAATTGCAAGTAATGTACAAAATGCTACTAGAAACACTTGGTGAGTTACTGAACAAAGGTGACTATATGTACAAAATAATCATATTTCCACATACTAGCAATGGGCACTTGGAACCCTATGAGGCTCCTAGGAAGAAATTTGACAAATGTTACACAAGACCTCTCGGAGAAGGCGATGGCACCCCACTTCAGTGCTCTTGCCTGGAAAATCCCATGGATGGAGGAGCCTGGTAGGCTGCAGTCCATGAGGTCACTAAGAGTCAGACATGACTGAACAACTTTGCTTTCAAGCACTGGAGAAGGAAATGGCAACCCACTCCAGTGTTCTTGCCTGGAGAATCCTAGGGACGGGGGAGCCTGGTGGGCTGCCGTCTATGGGGTTGCACAGAGTCGGACACGACTGAAGCGGCTTAGCAGCAGCACGCAAGATATCTAAACTGAATACAATAGAACACTGCTAAGAGATATTAATAAAGACTTAAGTAAATGAAGAAATAGACCACATTCCTGGATCAGACAATTCAGTACGTCAAAATGTCAATTCTACCCAAATTGACGTCTAAATTCAATATAATGTCCATCAAAATCCTAGCAGACTTTTTCTGAAATTGACAAGCTAATTATAACATTTGAATAGCTGTGAAAAAAAAATGTAGAAAAATTAAAATAACTTTGAAAAAGTGAGACAACGTTGGAGGACTCCCTGTTCCTAAGTTCAAGATACATTACAAAGCTGTAGTAGTTAGAAGGCTGTAGTATGGACAGAAGCACAGCAATACAGGTCAGTAGACAGGAATACTGATTCGAGAGAAAGTTTGTAAGTTAATTCAATGGAAAAAGAATACTTCTTTCCATAAGCTGTATTGAAACAACTGAATAACCATATAGGAAAAGACAAAAAAAACCCAGACCACAGTTATCTCAAACAACAATAACAACTTAAAATTGATGACCTCTGGATTTTAAAAAGTGATATAATTCCCAGAAGAAAACATAAGAGAAAATCTTTTGTGACCTTTGGGTTCAGTTCAGTCGCTCAGTTGTGTCCAATTCTTTGCGACCCCATGAACCACAGCACACCAGGCCTCCCTCTCCATCACCAACTCCCAGAGTTTACCCAAACCCATGTCCATTGATTCGGTGATGCCATCCAACCATCTCATCCTCTGTCATCCCCTTCTCCCCCTGCCCTCAATCTTTCCCAGCATCAGGATCTTTTCAAATGTAGGCAAGGCTTTTTTGATTATAAAAATCACTCACAATGGAAGGAAGACATTGATAAATAGAGCTTCATCTAAATTAAAACTTTCTCTTTAAAAGACACTGTCTAGAAAACGAAAAGGGAAGCTGAAAGCTGAGAAAAGACATTTGCAACCTGATCTGGCAATAGACATTTTCAAAATATGTAAAGTTTACATCTCAGTAATAAGATGAGCAAGCCAGTAAAAAGTTGGCAAAAGATTGAACATACACTTCATAAAATAATATATTTAAAGAGCCAATAAGCATAAGAAAATAAATGTTCAACCTCATTACTCATTAAGGAATGCAATCACAATGATACTACACACTCTGTGGAATAACTGAAAGTTTAAAAGACTGACACTATTACACGTGGACAAGGCCTGAACTTTCATACATTGTCAATGGAAGTGTTAAACGCATAATTACTTTGGGAAACAACTTGGCAGTTTCTTCTATAGTTAAACATATACTTACGCATGACCCAGAAATTCTACTCCAAGGGAAATGCAAACACTTGCCTACTCATAGTGTTCACAACAGTTTTATTCATAATAGGTACAAACTGGAAGCAACACACACATGTATCAAGAAGTGGTATGTTCATTCAACAAGCTATTATCCAGCAATTACAGAAGTATGCTAATATACACAACAAAGATGAATCTCCAGGGCTTCCCAGGTGGCGCAAGTGGTAAAGAATCCACCTGCTAATGCAGGAGATGCAGAGATGCAGTTTCCATTCCTGGGTTGGGAAGATCCCCCGGAGAAGGAAATGGTAACCCACTCCAGTATTTCTTGCCTGGAAAATTCCGTGAACAGAGGAGCCTGCTGGGCTACAGTCCCTGGGGTTGCAAAGAGTCAGACATGATTGAGCACAGACACGCAACACAGATGAATCTCAAAAATAGCATGCTGAGTTAGATACAACAGTACTGTGCAAGTCTTTATATGAAACTAATTTTTATACACAGAAAAGGTGGTCTGGATTGGGTTTTGAGAAGAGAGTCGACTGCAAAGAGGCATGAGGGAAAAATTAAGGGTAATGAAAATATTTTTTATGTTTATTGTGCTAGAAATAACCAGACACATTTCTCAAACCTCATTAAACTGTACAAGTAAATTTGGATTATTTTACTGTGTACAAATTTTACCTCAATAAAATTGATAAGATAAAACAATTATGGGGAGAGATTTTGTCTATAAACCGAGAGAGTAAAAAGTAATACACAACCCAGTATCTAAAGCTGCTTAGAAATTCAGTCAGTGAGATAATTTGCATCAAGAGCAAAATAAATATTTATTAACCTGACTTTGTGTTCTTATTGTAAAATAGGGATCATATAAGAATCTCTTTCACAGGATTGCTCTGAAGATCAAATTAGTCAATACATGTAAAGCACTTAGAATAAATCTGAAAGGTGAGTTATAGTTAACACTGTTAATATCAAGAGTCAAAAACTATACTAGGCATGGGGAGGGATACAATGATAAGCAACACAGATGCCCCCATCCTTGGGGAACTTAGGTTTTGGTTAGAAACAATACCAGACAATTCTCATCTACAGAGGGGTGTTCTGGGAGACTGACTCACACAAGCCCCTTTACAGACATGGGAGCTCCCCAACCTTTGTCCCATGAATATTTATTTTCTGCCTTTCTCTTGGATGACAAATAGGTGGAACTGGCAAATTGTGACTGTTGACCTATTATTGTTAACATAATTTGTACTATAATCTGTATGCACTTTTCCCAGAGAATAATTTATGCAAACCAAAGCAAAAGGAATATGTATTTCTTGGTAACCGGTTTGATATTTTCAGTTCAGTTCAGTTCAGTTGCTCAGTCGTGTCCAACTCTTTGCATCCCCATTGATTGCAGCACGCCAGGTTTCCCTGTCCAGCAGCAGCTCCCAGAGCTTGCTCAAACTCGTGTCCATTGAACTGGTGATGCCATCCAGCTATCTCATCCTTTGTCATCCCCTTCTCCTCCTGCCTTCAGTCTTGCCCAGCATCAGGGTCTTTCATAATGAGTCAGTTCTTCACATCAGGTGGCCAAATTATCAGAGTTTCAGCTTCAGCATCAGTCCTTCCAATGAATATTCAGGACTGATTTCCCTTGGGATGTTCTGGTTGGATCTCCTTGCTGTCCAAGGGACTCTCAGAGTCTTCTCCAACACCACAGTTCAAAAATATCACTTGCTTTCTATTGTTAAGTTGCTCTTAGAGAAAAGTGAGAGAATGGCCTTCAAAAGATGGAACAAAATTAATGACTGGATATTATTTTAGGCTCATCACATCAGCCTCAGGACATGTGTTAAAAGAGTCAGGACTCTGACTGAGAAAGTCACCTGAGTGTGCCCACTGGTCATAGACAAATGTTTCTGTGTACATCTTCTAAGACCAATGTGCCATGCTGGATTAATTGCTTGTCTGTGTCTATGCTTAGTCACTCAGTCATGTCCAACTCTTTGCAACCCCATGGACTGTAGCCTGCCAGGCTTCTCTGTCCATAGGATTTTTTTCCAGGCAAGAATACTGCAGTGGGTTGTCATTTCCTTCTCCAAGGGACGTTCCTGACCCAGGGATTGAACCTGCCTCTCTTGCATCTCCCACACTGGCAGGCAGATTCTTTAATGCTGCATCATTGGGGAAGCCCCTGTAACTGGGGCGAAAAAATAGTGCCACAAACTAGGTGGTATAGAATACCTTTATTCTCTTTCAGTTTTGGAAACCAGAAATCCTAAATCAAGGCATGAGCTGGGCCACATCTCTCTAGAGGTTCTAGGAAGAGAATGCATTTCATGCTCCTCTCCTAACTTCTCATGGCTTCTGGTAATCTCTGGCACTGTTTGGCGTATAGCTGCATCACTATAAGCTGCATACACCAGTCGCTGCATACACCAGTCTCTGCATCCGTCTTCACACTGCCTCCTTCTCTGTGCCTTCCCCCTTATATCTTCTAAGGATATGTGTCATAGGACTTAGGCTTACCTGGATCATCCAAGAGGATCACATCTCAAGATCCTTAATTGTATCTTTGGGAATTATATCTTAATTATATATTTGGGAAAATTATGTATGTTCCCAAATTTATGTACATATATATATAATTAAATTATATAAACATACAAAATTATATATTTTCCCAAATAAGGTCATGTTCACCAGTTCCAGGGGTTTGGACACGGACTTATCTTTTGGGGAGTCACCACGTAACCCGCTACACATGCCGTCTTCCTACCATGCTTGGAATTTTGAGATAAAGCTCATGTTCAGAAGAGGACAGAAAGGTAATTCTGGGATAACTGAACATTACTTAGCATTGCCAGAATAAGCGGATAAAGGAAACAGGGGAAGGATTGAATTGAAGATTCATGAGCGGAAACACTGTGTGTGTTATTCACTCTTATTCCACAGTGCCCGGCATACAGGAGACTTTTTATGGATGCTTATTAGTTCTAAGAATGAATAGATAACTCATGAACTGGTCTTTGTCGTAACTTGGTATCCTGGAAGAATCCAATTTGGCCTCTCTTAATTATTGAAAGGTCCCCAAGCAAATAGACTATAACCAGAACACTTGAAGATGAGTCCTGGAGTCCTGAGCTGGCAGAACTGCTCCCGGGGACCAAAGTGGGTTGGGTTTGATTGGGACAGTGAATCTCATGGTGGGAGGACAGCTGTGGGGGCCAGAAGACACGACAGGCTTCATTCTGGGTTCTGGGAAAATGAGTCTCCCTCTCCCCCTGTCAGAAACACATCTCTCCCAAGAGTTTCAGTAGCTCCTTTTCTTCCAGGAGTTTCAGTAGCTCCTTTTACAATAAGGTTGCAGTGGAGAATGAGAGATTATGTCCTTTTCAAAGCTGCTAATGGCCATAACTTTAAAAATGTAAAACAACAACAAAAACTAAGGGACTTTGAGAAGCATCCATTCTTCAAGCTCTCATTCCCTGGGTTTGCCCGGAGACTCTCTGATTAGCAGGCTTTCATCAGGAGATATGAGCTACAGGGAAACCTAGTGAATGGGGCAAACAGGTAACAGTGGAGGATTTCTCTGAGTGATGCTCTTTATGGCCTTACAAGAGACACTTGGCCACTTTGCATCTCAGTTATTGGCAAATCGGAGACAGTGGTAGCATTGCTTGCTTACCCTACAGGGATGCTAGAAGAGCCAATTAGCTGTGGGCAGCGTCACTGGAGATTGAAGGATGAGTGCCATTACGTCGTTACAAAGCATTATTACTGTAGCGTGAGTGGAGAATGGAAAGTGGAGGGTTAGCAAGGAAATTCATGGTCTGCCTTGCGGCAGTTTCCTGATAAATTGCCAATAGCGTCTTTCTAATTTATCTCATTCTGCCTGCATGGTGACTTGTATCTAACAGCCTGCCAGAGAGGAAGAACAAGGAAGGCAAGCCAGGTACAAAACATTGACAACGTGAAATCAGGCGCTGCCGAAGAGGTTCCTCCTGAAGCTGAACTGTCATCATCTTTTTGCATTATATCGAGAATGTGGATTGAGCAAAGGCTATAGGAGGAGTCTGGCATGAAGCTGAAGAGGAAGGGATATATTTTGAAGATGCCTTTCACCTACAATCAATTGGTAGTGATCTTTGGGGTTTAAACTGGTGTTGGTCAACTTGACTTCAGATCCCTGATTAAAAAAAAATGAGACAAAACTGAGACAGTGTAGACTAATGGCTCTGTATGAACATTTTAATAGTGTTTGAAGCCCATTTGCACTATACTGAAAGGTTACATTAAGAACTGAAATAAAAACACCTAAGCAATGACAGAGCTCCAGGGTCCGTAGTTGAGGGAAAGGCCTGGGAAAATTAAAGACTGTCATCAAATCCAAGCCAGTATGCCAGACTCTACCAGGGAACCTTGGCCTGATGCCAGCACTGATGAGCTCCCAGGGGTGGGCAGAAGAGAAAAAAATCTACTTGCAAAAGAAAATAAAGAGAGGTCCTCAAGCACTGAAAGGATTTAGACTATGGGACAAAAAACACCTGCTCAGCAGAAATCGGATTCTGCCAGTTGCCCAAGGAGATTTAGGGATTTAGGAGAAAATCCAAAAATATGCAATAGCCCAGAGTTCTGGAAAATGTTGAAGATTACTGAAGATTGAAAAACCATTTGGGCAACGGAGAATAGGGATACAGGGTGTGAGAGGTGATAATCCTCACCGTTGTTTTGATATCATTCCTCCCTTCTGCCTTTATAATAGTTATGGTTACTGAGTTCTTAGACACTGTGCTAAAAGGTTTAGATACATTATCATACTTAAGTGTTGCAACAGATCTATAAATTAGAGACTAAAATTATTCCCATTTGAGACATGAGCAAGCTGAGGCTCAGAAGGATTAGGGAATTTTCTCACAATCACAGAGTTAATGAGTGGTCAATCTCAAACCCTGAGATTTTTACCCCAAAGTCCTTGTTTAAGTACTAATATTGTTCTCTTTCCTGAAGCACCTTTCTGGGCAAGAAAGCAATTTATGAAGTAAACAGAATTTAAACTCCTACCCAGACTTATTGCTCAGATTAAACAAGAGAATTGCCCTAAACACTCTCTTAAGAAGACACTATGGGATTTTATTGAAAGAAGTGGTAAATTCTATTGGACTGAAGGAAATGGATGAGGCAAAACACAAGAGAGGAAAGGCTGCCTGGAGGAAGAGAGAAATTTTTTCTGGTCTTTTCAGCATAAAGTAATTGCCATCTCATAAGTGTCAGTAAAGTGGGACTTGTGCCATGTCTAGGGTTTGCACAGGAATGGGGATGGTGAGCTTGAAGATGCAGAGGGGGGAAAGTGCAGAGTGTTTCTGGAAAACTATATAGTCTCTCTAATTTTGATGAAAGGGCTTCCCTGGTGGCTCAGTGGTGAAGAATCCATTTGCTAATGCAGGAGATTCCAGTTCAATCCCTGGGTCAGAAAGATCCCCTAGAGGAGGGCATGGCAACTTACTTCAGTATTCTTGCCTGGAAAATCCCATGGACAGAGGAGTCTGGTGGTCTACAGTCTATGGGGTCGTAAAAGTGTTGGACATGACTTAGCAACTAATCAACAACAATTTAGATAAATGTGAAGGGTCGGAAGAGGCTGGGAAAGAAGGGCTTTTTTCATCTTTATTTTAATCTCTGTTCTGCATTTCTTGATTTCTTTGAGGCCATTTGAATATTTTATTAGAATCTCATTTTAATTTTTCTACTGGATTATTAGTTATGTCTCTTTGTAATTTTTAAAAAGTTGATACTCTGTGAATGCAATATACATCCTTAACTTTTCAGCGTCTGAGTTACTATTGTCCCCTTCTTGTAAAATGTAAAAAGCTTAAAATTGTGTAGACCCATCACCCACTCCTGAGAGCTCACCCTGATAGTTCAATTGGTAAAGAATCTGCCTGCAATGCAGGAGACCCCAGTTTGATTCCTGGGTCAGGAAGATCTGCTGGAGAAGGGATAGGCTACCCATTCCAGTATTCTTGGGCTTCCCTTGTGGCTCAGCTGCTAAAGAATCTGCTTGAAATGCGGGAGAGCTGGGTTTAATCCCTGGGTTGGGAAGATCCCCTGGAGAAGGGAAAGGCTACCCACTCCAGTATTCTGGCCTGGAGAATTCCATGGACTGCATAGTCTATGGGGTCACAAAGAGTCGGACATGACTGAATGAATTTCACTTTCATCGCCCACTCCACTCTGTTCTTTATGCTATAGATATCATACGTATTACCTATGTTTATATTCTAAAAACTGATAATAAAATCTTATAACTGCTTTCAATAATAAAATCTAATTTAAAAAATTTATTAAGAAAAAAATGTAGAATATTTATGCTTTTTGCTTGTTATAAAAGTTCTGAGTATCCTCCAGGTATCATTTTCCTACAGCCTAGAGAATGTTTTTTCACATTCCCTGCAGTCTGTGTCTGCTGTCAATGAATACTCTTAGCCTTATCTCATCCAAAAATGTCTTTATTTTGCCTTTTTTTTGAAAGTAGATTTCTGGATTGACAATTTTGTTTTTCTTTCAAGTTGTAAAGATGTCTTCCTACTGTCTTTTTAGTTTTTGATGAAAATCCATTTTTTGGCTTGCTGCTTTCCTGAACATTTTGAATTACTTTTCTCTAGCTGCTTTTTGAGATTTATTTCCATCTTTGGTTCTCAGTAGTTTGAGTATGATTCATGGGCATGGTTTACTTCATAATTATTCTCCTAAGGGTTCATTGGACTTCTTAAATTACCTAATTTAAGTTTTTGACAAAATTTGGGAAAATGTCCACCATCTTTTCTTGAAATTTATATCAAGGCAAAATTTACATAATGCTAAAACTGACTCGATGGACGTGAGTCTGAGTGAACTCTGGGAGTTGGTGATGGACAGGGAGGCCTGGCGTGCTGCAATTCATGGGGTCGCAAAGAGTTGGACACAACTGAGTGACTGAACTGAACTATTTTAAAGTGTACCCTTTGATGGCATTTAGTCTGTTCTCAGTGTTTTGCAGCCATCACCTCTATCTAGTTGCAAAGTACTTTCATCACCCCAGAGGAGATCCTGTTCCCATTATGCAACCCGTCCCCAGGCTTCCCTCTACCCAACCCCTGACAACCACTAACTTGGCTTATATCTCTATGGATTAGATTATTCATTCTGGATATGTCCTATAAATGAAATTGTACAACAACTGACCTTTTTGCCTGGATTCTTTCACTAAGCATAATATGCTTTTGAGGTTCTTTCATATTACAGCCTGCATCAGTACTTCGTTATTTTTATGGCTGAATGTTGCGTTAGACAGCTATACCACATTTTGTTTGTCCGTGTATTCACTGGTGGACATTTAGTTTGTTTCTACCATTTTCCTATTGTGACTAGGACTTCTATGAGCATCCATGTATCAGAATTGGTTGGGATACCTCTTCCTTGAATATGTTTTCACAGTAGCTGCACCATTAGACATTGCCATCAGCAATGCACTTGGGTTCCAATTTTTCCATATCCTCACCAACATGTGTTTTCTATTTTTATAGCCATCCTCTTGGGTGTGAAAGGTTATTACAATTTTGATTTGCAATTCTCTAATAACAAAATATATTGAACATCTCTCTATATGCTTTTTGGCCATTTGTATATCTTCTTTTGTGGACTTCCCAGGTGGTACAGTTGGTAAAGAACCTACCTGCAATGCAGGAGACACAGGAGACGTGGGTTCAGCTCCTGGGTTGGGAAGATCCCCTGGAGGAGGAAATGGTAACCTACTCCAGTATTCTTGTCTGGAAAATCCCATGGACAGAGGAGCCTGGTGGGCAACAAACAGTCCAGGGGGTCACAAAGAGTCAGACATGACTGAGTGAGCGCACGCGCGCACACACACACACATGCACACACACACACACACATGCACACACACACACACACACACACCCCTTCTTTGGAGAACTGTCTATTTAAGTTCTTTGTTCATTTAAAAACTGGGTTATTTGCCTTTCTGTTGTGAGTTATAAGAGTTATTTATATATTCTGGATTTTAAACCCTTATCAAATATATGATTTGCAACCTATATATTCTCTCCCACCCTATAGGCTGGCTCTTCACTTCCTCGACAGTGCCCTTTGATATACAAGCTTTTAATTTTGATGTGGTCTATTTTATCTTTTTGTTTGCTCTTTCGTGTCTTCAATTTTTTTTTATTCCTTGTATCTTTTATCCTCTGCAATTCCAGTTACACATGAATTAGATTTTTGGCATTGTCCCTCAGGCCTCAAGGCTCTCTCTTTTGCAGACTGTTTCCTTTGTATTCTCCATTTTGTTGTGAAGCCTACACAGGATTTTCAAAATTTTCCTCTATATCATTATACATAGGTGCTTTGCTGTCATGTAGATAGAGACTTCCTGAGATGAAACAGAGAGAGAGAGAGAGAGAGAGAGAGAGAGAGAGAGAGAGAGAGAAACTTGATGGGACAGTTTAACTCAGGAATTTTTTCTTGGTCACCAAATTATAAGTCATGAATAAACATGAGAAAAGGGTTTGAGTAGGGTTTCTAACCCAACATCTGTAATACTGAACTCTCTATACCTAGCATGGTAGAGGTGCCTACAAAAGATAGATAGCAAATGCTTAGATGATCAATGAATCACTGACAATAGGTAGATTGCATATTATTATTGAAAAAGAGTGGCCACTGAGTGAGCATGGCATAGGCACCTAAGATATCAAATGAGTCACAGACGGGGAAATCAAACTAACAAGCTTATCTTTCAGTATGGTTCAGAGCTGACCTAACCCTGGTTGGGAAACCAAATCACCTTTTTCACCTCTGCCAACCTCTAGCCTGTGATGAAACAGACACTCAATGTTTACAGATAGCCTTGTTGTGAATTTGCTCACCTTCAACAGTGAAAATAAATTGGTGATGTGTGTGTCTGTTTATGCTTTATTGCTGCTCCTAAGTGTTCCATTTAGATAGGAAAGCAATGTGCCAGTGTTTCTGCCCTCTTTCCTAGTATCTTCACCTTGGCACGTTTCACTCTCCCTATCAGACCCGTGAGAGGATGGTTGTTGCTGAGTGATGTGTTGTTCACAGTGTGGGAAGCCTCACTCACAGGGGTTGTGTTCAGTGGCACTTAGAACACAGGGAGCATCATAGCCAGCCGAGTTCATGAAAGCTCTTTTCTTATATCTTGCCAAGAATTCAATCTGTTTCTGGTTCCTGCAGACTAACAAAAGCTGTTGCTATGTTATCACTCTAAAAGATGAAGCCACATAGTCATACATAAGTTTCCCTTTAAATGGTAAAATGTCACCCACTGATAGACCAAGAACTTAGAGAACTACATCTGAACGGTTAGCATGCCTGTCAGCATCATGTTGACAGTCTTCAGAACAGGCTGAATGTCTGATTGGTGATCCCTAACCTATATCCTTCCACTGATATCAGCAATACCTTCACAGACATTTCAACTGCTTTGATCAATCCAGGATGCATCTAATATAGCAGAAACTATAGAAATGCAATTTTAAGGGAAATAAAAATCGGGTTTAAAATTGCAACTATGGTATGATGAACAAGTATTTCTAATATAAAAGGAGCATGTAAAAATTAGTAAAAACAATCCACTAAGGACTTTAGAAAAAGAGTATTTAAATGGTTTGAAGATAAAAATTCTAAAAGAGGAAAAGAGAAATGGCATCTACATGAAAAATGTGCAACTTAACAAGCAAAGTAATAGAAATCAGGAGATACAATTTACTCACCCATTATATTAGCAAGGATGTGAAAATGTTATTGACAGGATTACAGTGAGATAAACATTTTATTTAGGGCTTCCCAGGTGGCAACAGTAGTAAAGAATCCACCTGCCAATGCAGCAGACTCAAGAGACTTGGGTTTGATCCCTGGGCTGGGAAGATTCCCCTGGAGTAGGAAATGGCAACCCACTCCAGTATTTTCTCCTGGAAAATTCCATAGACAGAGAAGCCTGGCAGGCTACAGTCCATAGGGTTGCATAGTCGGACATGGCTGAGCACCTTCGCACCACAAACATTTTTTTTTATCATATTAGGTGTGTACGCAAATACATAACCTTTCTGGAAAAAAATGGCAATATTTTGTTTTCTGTATACTCATACACTAATTTGTTCCAGAAAAAAATGTTCAAGTTGATTTAAAGGATATACAAATATAAAAAGGAGGGAGATGGAGAAGCAGGAGGAGGAAGAGGAAGAGGATGACAGGGAGGAAGAACAGGAAAGGAAGTGGAGGAGGGGAGAAGAGGAAAAGGAAGAGGATGGCAGTGACAGCACTGGGGACAATGTGCAGCTGAGAATCAACCTGGAAATGAATGCCCTGAAGAGCTCCACCAAGCACCAAGTGTTTAAACTTATCTACAAGTCAATGGACAAGCGAAATCATTGCGAAGAACTGTTTTCCTTCCCAGCACAGTTCACTGGATCCCTTTCTTGAAATCGTATGCAGGTGCCTCAGCACAACCTGATGGAAATTACCTGGCTTGCTTTTCAGAACTTCAGAGGTGAATACCGTGACCGTCTCTCAGAGATGCGCACAGTAACTGTTGGAACTTTGCATCTCCTCACTTTATTGGGAGGGGGAGAGCGTCTTGTTTGTATAAAGAGAGAGTTGCATCTTCTTCCATGGACGCATAAAGCTCTTTTATTATTGTACTGAAATCTAAATATGTATTCAAGGGTGTATATATAGATTGCAAATGGCCAAAGGGGTAGAGTTTGTTGATTATTATTATTGGAGTGTGTTGATTAGTGAGAGTCATCTCTCAGCTGCTCTACTCTGTTTCCTGAGGCTGGAGTTAGAACTGTAAGAGCCACGTGTCTCCTCTGCACGCTGGATCTCCATCGTGCTCTCCACCTGGGGATGCCAGAGGACAGATTCGCAGACAGGAAGAGGAAGACGCACCTACTCCTTCCCGCTGTGTTTCCTGTTCCTGTCTTGTCCCTGCAGCAACGGCTCCTCTGTAACAGTCTGTGTAGCACCATTGCTTCCAGGGTGCAGTTCTCTGGGCTCCTAGAATCAGCTGAGCATACTTTTTCAAGACTAGAATGCAAATACAACCCGAAACAGCATCCCCTTACAGATGTCTGGTCTCGATCCCCAAGGCCCTTCCTTCAAACTCTTCAGTTTAAATAATTTCAGCTTTTTCCATTCTCCTCTAAGTTTAGCCTTAGAGGTATGCTTACTGTGATAAATCAGTGTCACTTTTTTTGTCACTTGTATTAAAATTTCTGTTTCTCTGTCAAAATAAGTAACTCTACTGATTGAATCCAGACTGAGATAATGGGGACAACAGTAACACTCATAGAACTGTTTGTATGTGTGTGTAAAATACATATGCTCTTTATTTATATGCTCCAAACACTTCTCTATATAATTATGTCTTATATATATTACCATATAAATGTATTTTTATATGAAGTGCTTAGAATAGTATATGGCATATAGTATATGTTCAATAAATATTGGCTATTTTTATTAACAGTAATACTATCAATAGCACTGCTTAGAACTGGCATCTTGATGTAGAAAAGTTTTGGCTGACTATGGCTAACAAGTACATCCAAATTGCAAATTTCAAGGCATCAAAAAAGTGAGAGCTATATAAGGAAGAAGGAGTTAAATCTACCTACATTTTCTGAAATGAGAAATATCAAAGACTTAAAAAAGTTGTTTTCAAAATAATTTTTCAAAGACCTTTTTAAAACTGAACAATCATTCATAATCATCCTCTTTAGACTGTATAGAATATGGAGGTCCAGAATGTTTATAAGCCAGGAGAGAGAGGAAATCGAGAGAAGAGAAACTACTATGTGTAGACTTCTTACCATATTATCAGGTAACTTCCAATGTTGCTCCATGCACCCCTACCATCAGTCTAAGGAGTTAGGTATTATTATTCCCATTTTTATAGATGGAGCAACAGAGACTTGGAGGTTAAACTGCTTATCTTGGATTACTTAAATTAGCAAAGGCAGAGAGAGGATGCAAAACAAGATTGTTTCTACAAAAATACAAACATTATTAGAAAGCAAACTGCAGGGTGCATGTATGTGTAGGAGATAGCAAGAAACATAAGGAGTTAGGAGTTAAAGCTCACACTGTGTTAAAGACTTTACAGTTCAGTAAGAAAATCTCTAGGTAGCTCAAGAAAGAAATTGACCAAGGTCACAGAGCAACACTGTGCTAGAATTAGTCCTATAACCTGCAACTGAGAAGTAGGCCACTGTTCTTTCCTCTAAGCCATGCTATGTCACAAAATTACCATCCATATCATTCACTTGAAAGAGTGACCCAACTCCAGTCATGAAATCCACTGGCATATAAATTGTGAATTCCATAAGATTTTTAAAAATCACTTTCATCTACAAAGATAATGAAACACAAGATTTACTAAGGGTGTTTGTGGCAAGTGGACACATAATGACTTTTTCATATGAGAGAAAGAAGAAAAAAGATTAAATTCTGGACAGCATGGAATGAAGCTGCCAGAGAGGTGTAGTCAGGAGGACTGTTAATGGTCTTTGTGTGCAAGGAAAATATTACTGTGTCTTCCTAGAAGAAGGTTTATCCCCAAAGGTTTCTAATTCTAAGGATGATGTCATTGGGATTGGTATATATACACTATGAGTGAAATAGATGGCTAATGAGAAACCGCTGCATAGCACAGGGAACTCCGCTGTGGTGGTAATCTAAGCGGGAAGGGAATTCAAAAACGAGAGGATATATGCAAATGTGTGGCTGACTCACTTTGCTGTACAGTAGAAACTAGCACAGTGTTGTAAAGAAACTCAACTCCAACACATAAAAAATACAAAACAAAGTAAAGAAACTCCATGCAGGTGAGTGTTACAGGAAATACGCTATATAATGCCGACGGGCTTGCTGGTGAGGTTGTCAGGGAAACACGCTGATGCTAAGTATGAGGAAATGCTCCTGTGTGAGACCAGGTTGTTGTTGTTGTTGTTGTTGTTAAGTCGCCTCAGTTGTGTTCGACTCTGTGCGACCCCATAGACGGCAGCCCACCAGGCTCTCCTGTCCCTGGGATCCTCCAGGCAAGAACACTGGAGTGGGTTGCCATTTCCTTCTCCAATGCATGAAATCGAAAACTGAAAGTCAAGTCACTCAGTTGTGTCCGACTTTGCGACCCCATGGACTGCAGCCTACCAGGCTCCTCCATCCACGGGATTTTCCAGTCAAGAGTACTAGAGTGGGTTGCCATTGCCTTCTCCGGTGGGACCAGGTTGGGGGCCCATTATCATAAGCACTTTCCATTCTAGAGGTTCAGGGAAATATTTACTCTTAGATTTCATAGAACACTATATTAAGATAAGTTAGGTTATTCTGTGATAGCAGATAAACCTATGATTCCAGAAGCTAAGGATATCAAGGCTTTATTTCCTGCTCATGCAGAGTCTCCCCTGGACTTCTCAGTTTTCCAACCATCTTAACCTCATGGCACTGTCATATGTATCTCTGCCCAGGAAAAGGCAGATGGGAAAGACTGGCACCAGCAATTAAGTATTTCTCCCTAGAAGTGACGCACATTATTTACACTCATATTTCACTGACCATTTTCACATAACTGCTCCTAGTTTCAAGGGCCTGGGCAAGTGACAAACTGCCCTATACCTAGAAATAGAAAACCAGATAATAGTGAAGAGTAGCCATGCCTACCTGAAGCCTTCTGCTTATGTTTCTCATTTAAACTTTCCACCACTCTGTGAAGCAAGCACCATATCACTTTCTCTTTACAAACAAAGAACTTTGGTCTTAGTCATTAAACAAATTTCCCAGTGTTACATACCTACAAAAGTGGCAGAGCTAAGATTCAAACACAGGTCCCCAAACATGTGCTTCTAATCACAACACCATTCTACCTCCTTTGATGTGCACAGGCATCTGAATGGATATCTCCATTCCTCCAAGACTGTGTCTCTCAGAAAACATTCCCCCAAGAATAAAGACTCAGAAAAGTCTAAGGTAACTTTGAATCTCTAATATTAGCATGCGTGCTAAGTCGCTACAGTCAGGTCCGACTCTGCGATCCTACAGACTATAGCCTCCCAGGCTTCTCTGTCCATGGGATTCCTCCGGCAAAAATACTGGAGTGGGTTGCCATGTCCTCCTCCAGGGGAGCTTCCTGACACAGGGATCAAAGCCGGGCCCGGCTCCTTTGTCTCCTGCATTGCGGGCACATTCTTTACTACTGAGCCACCAGGGAAGCCCCTTAACTTTAGCATAAGAACAACCCATCAGGGATTGCACTAAAACGTACAGAACAGACTACCTAAGCTTTTTATTTTCTTCATGTTTTGTTTTATATCCCCTGTATTCTCCAAAATAAGGACCTTTACAGGCAAAAGATACTATGAGCCTGTCTTTGGGTGCATCAAAGAGGATAATGTCATTGGGACTGGCTCCTATACACTACTATGTATAAAATAGACTAATGAGAACCAACTGTGTTGCACAGGTCACTCTACTCAGTGGTCCGTGGTGCCCTAAATGGTAAGGAAACCCCAAAAAAGGGGACACGTGTATACATGTGACTGATTCACTTTGCTGTAGTAAAAACTAGCACATCATTGTAAGACAATTATACTCCAGCACATAAGACAACACAAATCAAAAACAAAAAAAGAGGATAGTGTCTAGAGAGATGACCTCTTTATTGTGAAATAAGAACCCCAAAAGATAAAATGGGCAGTGGGAGCATTAAAGAAGAGAGAGCAGATTATGTTCCCGGTGTGCTGCAGGGAAGAGAAACAGTCCCTCCTGGACTGAGAAAAGTGAAAGAAAAAGTGAAAGTGTTAGTCGCTCAGTTGTGTCCAATTCTTTGCGACCCCAAGTACTGTAGCCCACGAGGTTCCTCTGTCCATGGAATTCTCCAGGCAAGAATAGTGGAGTGGGTAGCCATTCCCTTCTCCAGGGGATTTTTTCAACCCAGGGATCAAACCTGGGACTTCCGCACTGCAGGCAGACTTTTACCATCTGAGCCACCAGGGAAAGCCCCCTGAACAAGAACAAGAACTTGCTGCCCTGCCCCATCACACATTAGGACTTGGCTTTGTTTTCTTGGCATTGACCTGGGAGGCTGAGGTTACCTGCTGCTGTCCCACTGCCTGTGTGACTCAACTGCTGAACAAAAGCCAGGATCTTCAGCATCATTTCAAGTCATTAGATAGTCAAAGTCAGCATTGGCTTTAAAGACTTTACAACCTAGTAAAGCAGATCAGGTGGGAGCACAAATGGGAGGACATACCACCATTTCAAGAGAGGTCCAAGCAAAGGCAAAGAGGAGAAGTTGATTTCAACAGAGGAGAAAAAGACTTGGAAGAATATATAAAAAGCATCTAAACTTAAGGAGGGTTTGTAGATAAGGACAGGAATCATACTGATAGAGATAATAAAGTAAAAATATATAAAATAGAGCAAAAGACATTAAAAATGAATATGAAAAGCCTAGGACAGATTTGAGAAAAAGTCAGTAATCCACTTTGGTACCATCCCATTCATAAAAGATTTACAGGATAAGGTAGGAAAGCTATGTTGAGACTAAGGCAGACAGGTTTCTGAAAATTTTTCCTGTTGAGAATCTAACCGATGCGTTCAGTGAGCACATTAGTCCTAGGTCCCTGCAGTGAAAATATACAAATATTTGGTTGCCAAAGAAAAGAAATTATGTTGTGGGGTCAGATAACTTGGGTTTGAATGATAAGTCTACCATTTAATCACTAGATCACTGTGAGAAAATTATTTAAATTCTCTGCTCTTCATTTCCTCACATTTAAAATGGGGGGGGGGTATGTTAATTAGAGGTCACTGAGCATTCAGCTGTATAAGACATGCAAAGAGTTTGAAACAGTATCTAGTATAATGGAATCAAAATCAGTCAATTATGTAAAGCAATTATCCTCCAATTAAAAATAAATTTTTAAAACTCAGTCAATTAATGCTAATTATTATTAACTGCTTGTATGCTATGACACATACTACCTTCTTCTGTGTTAGGGATGCGGCAGTAACTGCCACAATATTAATTTTTCTACAGGAACGGTTGGTGTTCAGCAGAAACGTTAAGTTCACTAACAATTCCCTAAATTATCACGCTGTCTCAAATCTGCCGAAGATATAGAAATCATCTAAAGGCTAGAAATGAGCAAAGATGGTCAGCAAGAAATCAATATAAGGACTTGAAACACAATGCTGTTCACCGAAGCGCTGTGTCTCCGAGTGATTTTATTCTTATTTCACAATGTCCTAACACACATAATGATAAACTGTCTCTACAGCGCTGGTGGCTGCCTGGAGCATCTTTGAGGTAGAAAAAGGCATTAAATAATTATTGTTGTCACAGGTGTTTTGATTGGGTGAAAGGGCTGGCTATAGATTTTGACACTCATGTGTGGACATGTACACACACAGACACATTCTCTCCTCCCTTTTCATTATGAGCCAGAGTCCAGGAGTAGCATCTTTTTTTCTGGGCTTATCTCATAATATACTTTTATAGATCCTCAGTGACCTCAGTTTAGGAGAAGGCATGAAAAGGTACTTAAATTATTTGAATATAAATTTAGACAATACATTTTATTGTTGTTATTTAGAAAAAAGAGATGGTTTGCTCAGTTTTCCTAAATGCTGCACCCTAAGCCAACGCTAATCTACTTGAAATGTAGCAACTTGGGCAATTTATTTAATTTCAATTTTGGCTCCAAAAAATATCAGTTGTCTAAAGGCTGAAAACTCTGTCTTAATTTTTTTTTATTATGAAATTTCACAGCAATGAGGAAACAAATGTGGCTCAGGATAGAATAGAATAATAAGAGTAGTGAAAACCTGGAAGAATATCTAAAAGGAATTATTTAGTTAAAGGGGAGAAGGCTGAGAGACAGCATAGTGATCATTCCTAGTATTTTTTTCTTTTTGTGACAAAGTATCATTTTTTGGACTTTATAATAATATTTATTAAGTGGAAAAATCAGGAAGCAATTATCCACAGCTATAATTACAATTGAATAAAAACATATACACAGAGGCTAGAAAAGAATATGTAAATTGAAAATAGTTTTCAGATTGCCGGTAGGATGGGTAACACCCACTTCCCACTCCATTTCTCGAGTTTCTTACAGCTGTCATAGGAGAAGGGCCATAAGCTAAGTGAGAAAGTAACATTTATTGAGTATCTAATATATTTTATGTACTGTACCCTGGGAGTTACACATATTCTTTCATGTTATCATCATAAGAACCATAGTTAATAAAAGAGGTGGAACTTCCCTGGTGGTCCAGAGGCTAAGGTTCTGCATTCCCAAAGCATGAGGCCCAGATTCGATCCCTGGTCAGGGAACTAGATCCCGCATGCCACAGCTAAAAGAAAAAAAAAACAAAATCCCACATGCCACAACTAAAAGATTCTGCATACCCCGCAACAAGGATCTAAGATCCTTCATGCTGCAATGAAGACCTGGTGTTTGATAAGTGAATAAACATCTCATATAAAACAAAAACAAAAGAAGGAACGGAGGTTTGGAGAAGTTAAATCACTTATCCGAATTAGTCACTTAGAAGATGGCAAATACAGAACTTGGTTGGTTAAATGGGTTATCATAAAAGAAAATATATTTGATTTAAAAGTGATACTACAAAAAATTGGTTGCTCCTTGTATGTATTTGTAGAAGTATCTGACAGTGATAAAACCAAACAGAACAGAATGAAAAACTTCTTTTATCATGACATTTAAATTAGCCATAAATATATCAAGAGGTAAGATGAAGTCTGGAAAATGTTTTTAAAATATCATCTCATGATATAAAGTTGTATTTGTGGGACAAGAATCTCAAGCCCTGAAATAACACAGGGGGCTAACAACTGTTATTAAGATTGTTCCCCACATAATGCTTGAAGAGATTTTTCCATTGAAATGTCAAAATCATTGTTGTCTGGGCCACTCTCTGTTTTGAATCTTTCCAATTCTATATTTACGAGGCAAACACATCACTTAAAACCAAAACAGTAAAAATCCATTCTCCGTGTGTTTGTGAAATTTAATTTCTTCTGTTCCCACCACCACATTCCCAAATGCCTGAACCACAGAATGGAGGAAGGGCCTTTCTGAGCTTTCCTATCAGTAGGAATAATTTTATGACTAGAGTTCAGCTAAACCAAGCTGATCGTTCTCTGACATTGAAGTGCACTCAGTCATGTCCGACTCTGTGACCCCATGGACTATAGCCTGTCATGGTCGTCTGTCCATGGGATTCTCCAGGCAAGAATACTGCAGTGGGTTGTCATTTCCTCCTCCAGGGCATCTTCCCGATCCAGGAATTGAATGTATATCTCTTACATCTGCCTGCATTGGCAAGCAGACTCTTTCACCACTATTAACATTAGTATAGTCATTCTTTCTTACGCGCTTCTTAAGATTAGTTTTGAACTCTGACCCATAGTCACAACCATTGTTCACTTGTTCATCTGTCCTTCCTGGTCATGGAGACAAATTCTGTCTTAGAAGCATTTCAATGTAACACACACTAGTAGAGAACCTTCTACAGGCCAGGTGCTGTGCTAGACACTGAGGATAGTGAGGATCAAGAAATAGCCCTTCTTCTCAAGGAGCTTACAGTCTCTCAGCAGGAAAACAAATCATTATGGTACCTGGTGATACATGTAACAAGAGAAAGTAGTCTAGAAAGAGGAGAAAGCTGGCATCTTGGGAGATGGATCTGGAGACTGAGGGATTTTTAAAAAAAGAAATCATATTATGGGATTAATAGCAGAGGAAGCAATTTGCTAATCTGCAGAAGAAAGGCTCAAATGTCCACCTTTAGGGAAGACTTAGCTTGTAAGGTCTGTAGATTCCTATTCTGGGAAAATTTTTAAACCTCCAAATGAGATTTATGACTAATTAAATCATAACTTGAGGCAGCAGTAACAGAAGACATATTTTAACTTATAAAATGTTTCTCTAGACATTGATTTGGTGAAAGTGTGAAAAATCAGACAGATTTTCAACTTATAAAAGGAACAGCCCTTTGTATGTGTTATTTTAATAGTGTGATTTGGCATGCATACCTGCGATACCAGATGGACCTTATAGAAGAGAGCAAGGCTCATGGAAACATTCTTTCCTTTCTCTTTCAAAAAAAAATTAAAAAACAGCTTCCAAATAAATATTAATACATCCTAAAAGGACCACCTGGCCATCAACAAGATCCTCCTTCTCTTGCCCTTGGCTGGAGGACCCTGTACCAAACTCATTCATTTCTTCAGTTATAATTAAGCACCTACATTTCTTTAGGAACTTCACCTCCAACTTTCTAATTATGTTTATGCCTCAAGACCTTCCTTTCAATGGGGTGGAGTTGGGCTGTCTTCTAAAGGAGGAAATCAGGAAGCAGAGAACAAGGAGGAAATGTGACAGAAATGCTCCAAACCATGAAGTCACTTTGGGTTGAGGTCAGCCTCAATGGGAGTGAGGTTCCCTGAATATGAATCCACCTTTATTATTTATTGCTTAGTTGATCATGTATCACTCCTTTCTCATCTGAGTGGTCCTAATTAAAAGATAATACCTACTCTATGGAGCTTCCTAGGTGGCGCTAGTGGTCAGGAATCTGGCCACCAATGCAGGAGACAGAAAAGACTCAGGTTCGGTCCTGGGGTAGGAAATGGCAACCCACTCCAGTATTCTTGCCTAAGAAATCCCAAGGACAAAGGACCAGCCTGGTGGGCTGCAGTCCATGGGCTGCAAAGAGTCAGACACAACTGAGCACACACAGTTCACACCTACCCTATAGAGTTGTCATGAAAAACAAATGAGAAAAACACCACCATAAAACTGAGTACAGTGCCTGGCACAAAGTAAATGCTAAGTGTTAATTTTTCTTTTCTTATTTCAAAACAGCCCAGTGTTCATACTGAATGTCTTTGGATGAATAAAATCTCTCTCTTCAAAGCAGAAGGACTGGTGAAGTTTCTTCACGCCTTTAGCACATGCAAGCTTCTTCCCCAACCTGCCAATTTTCCTGTTCTCATCTCCTGTAATGGTTCATTCTTTTGACTATTTTTTATGTTTAATTTGGATTTACTTAGAAAACACGTGTGCTCAGTTGCTCAGTCGTGTCCAACTCCTTGAGACCCCATGGATTGTAGTCCACCAGGCTCCTCTGTCCATGGAATTTTTCAGGGAAAAATACTAGAGTGAGTTGCCATTTCTTCCTCCAGAGGGTCTTCCTGACCCAGGGATCAAACCCATGACTCCTGTATCGCAGGCAGATTTTTTACCATGGAACCACCTGTGGAGCCTTTGGAAAACACAGGTTTTGTTATAGAGGGGGGCACTATTTTTCTTAAAGTAGTAAAAACTGCCAAGAAATAAAAAACTATTCCTAGAGTCTTTGTAGATTAATGCAGGGCACTAGGCTATTTATTAAAGATACAGTTTACATATGTAAATCTGGAAAAGCAGAAATATTCCTAGCACAGGATATATGGCTTAAGCAAAAGTGTTGAGGTGCAGTTGTAGAATTTTAGGTTTTGAAGTAATCTTAAAGAGTACCAAGTCCAATGTCTTCATTTCAGAGTCCAGAAAGCTAAAATTCAGAAAGTCCAGTAACTCTTAAGGATACAAAGTCAGTTAATGGGCCACAGGACTTTCACACAAATCCTCTGATGTGCGGTGGAGGGGACTTTCTGCTGGCCCTTGAATGCGCTAATAAAATTTCAAATAGTCCCAGCATCTTAGACAAAACAGAATCACAGAGGAATAAGGGCAGTGTTTCTGAGGCCCAGAAATAGAAACCTCTGAAACAATGGAGAGGTTGGGACTGGGCTACCATCCCCTCATTCCAAGTGGTGCTGGCTCAACTGTAATCTGAATGCATAGACTTGGAGACCCAAATCTGTTCACAATGAACAGTCCAAGAACACAGGATCCATTAGGGACCAATTAAATTTGGGACAGACTGCCTCTCTTTTCTCAATAACATGAACAACAATGATGTCTGCCTGGGGGACTGCCTACGGAAAAAATTTCCTTCACATAGAGAGAGTCTGTCCATAGGAGAGAGAAAGAAGCCAACAGGCTTAAAGGCAAAAAATTAGTAAGAAGAGCTAGAAGATGGTAACACTATATCAACTGACGAAATTTAACACCTGGATTTCACTGCACCGGAAGCCCATATGACCGTGGACTTTTCAGCCCCTAAACTAATAAATTACCTTTCAGCTTAAAATATGTCTGTGCATGCTAAGTCACTTTAGTCATGTCCAACTCTGCGACCCTATGGACTGTAGGACCTGCCAGGCTCCTCTGTCCATGGGATTCTCCCGGCAAGAATACCAGAAAGGGTTGCCATGCCCTTCTCAGTGGATCTTCCCAACCCAGGGATCAAACCCGCATCTCTTAGTCTCCTGCATTAGCAAGTAGGTTCTTTAACACTAGTACCACCTGGGAAGCCCAAATAGGTCTAAAGTAGTTATTTATATTTGCAAAAAAAAAGGTCCCAATGTAAATACTTATGAGTCTGTTTCATCACTATTTTCTTAACTACCTGGATCCAACACTGAATTAAGAGTGTCCTAACATCAAAGCCACAGATTTTACATAGGAAAGGCTCATATGATAGGTAAATGAAACTGTAAATAGATCTGTAAATCATTTACATGGAGAAATTATAAAATGATACATTTTATAAATGTAAAAAAAATGTATATTTGTTTTCCCATCTTTTGATGTAGAAGGCCTGATTTTTGAGGACAGGTTTAACTATTGGTCATTCTGCTTTCCCTGAACTTATGAGCAGCAATGGTATGTATTAAGTAAGAATTGCATTCATCTGCCAGAAGTGAAAAGAGCAGAAATAACAGTGTTTAAACAAATTAAGTATTTATTCTCTCATACAACTTGAGGTCCCAGATTTTAGCCCCAGGATATACATAGTCATGCATGAAATTTCAGAAGCCAAGCCCTTCTTCTATTATATTATATACTTTACATTATTGTATTATATACTTTCTGCTTTATTATCCTAGAGCATACTTTCCAATTTCAAAGCTACCTCATGGATCAAGTGGCTGCTAGAGCTCCAACCATCAGAACCAAATACCAGATTGCAGGGAGGAGAAAGGTGAATTAAATGGGCATATTTGCAAATGAGTTAACTTCTCGAAACCTTATCTAGCTTCATGCAACTTTTTTGTTTCCATGTCATGGTCACACTTAGCAAAAAATGCATAGGCTGGGAAATGTTTTATTTCAGCCAGAATCGTTGACACTGAAATAAAACTTGGATTCTGTTACTAAGGAAAGAAGCTAAAGGAATTTGAGGGCCCACCAATTCCTTTCTTACACAGAAAGATACTAGCTAAATTGCATGAAACACCAAATTCTTCATAAGGATGCCAGATTAACATAAATCAAGCCATTAAAAAATATGTAAATGTTAATTTAGAGGAAAGGAAATTCAACCAGGAAGAATATTGCCCCTTAACATGATGCAGAGAATCAAATGGGCACAGAATAATGAAAGATTCCATAAAACCTCATTATCATCATTATCATCTTATGCATTTTAGAAGTATCTTCAGTTTCATGCATGTTTCATGCATAGAGCTTTCATGTATGTTTCAATTAAAAATTTAAAGTTGAGAAGCAACCTTAGTCTGAAAGGCAAGGTACAAATAAACGGTTTGGGATGACATGATGCCCACATCATGATATGTTTCTCAAACATGACTGCAATGGCACCCTCATGATGTGTGAATTTCTGACCCTATTCATACTGCATATGGCCCGGAGAATAGAATTCCAAACCTTCTAAACAAATTGGAGCTTTCAGGAGTAATAGGCACTATGTTTGTCTCACTTTCTTCCTCCCTTCGACAGCTCTTCTCCTTGTTAATAAGCTTTTTTTTTTTTTATTCTTAACCTCGCAACAAGCTTGTTTCTCAGATCACTAATTATTACTCCCTCTCTGCTGTTACATGCTCAACAAACAGCTCCATCTCGGATCCTGAAAAACTTGTGAAAATGAAACAACACCAGATTTTCTCACTGACATCATCCCGCTTCTAGTGACAGATCTGAAATGCCTGTGCATGTTAAATTTGGTGTTAAAAAAATTTAGTTGGTGTTTAAACTGTCAGAAATTCTGTGGAGGGCCCTGACTTGTAAGAAGATGTGGTTTCTTGTTTTGACAATTCTGGTTTTCCCTCCTTTTAAAACCTTCAGGGTTTAAAAAACACGGATTATGTTAGGAGTAGACGCTGTCTCATCCTCCCTTTGGATCCACAATTCCCACCTTTAGGGAAGTCTCCTTCTGCTTTATTCTGAGACACACCTTGACTTTCACCTTCTGAAGATGTTGTACGGCAGGAATTTATTGTTTCAATTTCAATTAATTCTGTTTTGACAATTTCTTGACACTGCTTTACGGCTGAAGACACTCTGGAGCATGGCAAAACTGGGGCTGTGAATTATCCTCTATGTTCAAAGAAATTGGAGTTGTCCTTTTATGAGAAGACCCAGGTGGAAAGAATAGGTGGCATTTTGAGGTGACAAATTCTCCACAAGACCCAAAATTGGTTATTAACTCTGCTTGCATAAACAGAAGAGAAAATTGTAGCCTATGAAGAATGATGTAAAGGTCTGGAGAAACTCAGAATTCCTGGCTATTTCTCACTTTTAAAAGAATATTTTATTCCCTTTTTCATGATAAAAATAAAGGGAAGGAAGAAAAAAAAATGTTTCCAAATTTTAAACAGTGTTTGGTGGGGCATGGCACGGAGATCTATAACATCTATTGAGCTGGCCAAAAAGTTCATTTGGGGTTTTTCATAAGAAACCCCAAATAAACTTTTTGTCGAACCCAATATAATCTCAGTGGCTTCTCACATGGCTCAGTGGTAAAGAATCCGCGGGCCAATGCAGAAGCTGCAGAAGATGTGGGTTCAGTCCCCGGGTCATGAAGATCCCCTGGAGAAGGAAATGGCAACCCACTCCAGTATTCTTGCCTAGAAAATCCCATGGACAGAGAAGCATGGAGAGCTACAGTTCATAGCGTTGCAAAGAGTCAGACAGGACTGAACAACTGAGTATGGGCACAAGCACTCAATACAATCTCAAGGCTACATAGTGCAGTAAAGAGAAGAGTTTTCCCCCTAGGCAAGCAGAATATGTCGGTGGCTTTAAAGGAGAGGCTACCATGCTGACCTGAACCAGAGAATACATATCTATATCTATATCTATATCTATATCTATATATAGAGAGTGAGAGCGATTTATATTTATGATATGTAGGGTGTAGTCCATGGGGTTGCAAAGAGTTGGACACAACTGAGCAACTAACACTTTCACTTTTTCACACAGAAAGAACATAAAACTATGAGTTGAGAAACTTTGGTTTTACTACTCCTTCCTCCATTAACCAGCTCTATAACTACAGGCAAGTGAATGTATGTGTGTCGAATGAGAAGGCTAGCTGATTGCAATGTACCTTTGATTCCTAAATTCTATGCTTCAGTGACTCATGGAGTTTTAGGTATCTCTAGAGAAGAGGAAATGAACAGGCTTTTGAATTCCCAGACTTAAAATGATCTTGGACAAAAGCAGGCAGTCCTTCACTATCAAAATACTTCTCTAAAACACAATTAAAGATCACAGTTAAACACAATTAAAGATCAAGTGAGTGAAGGCAGAAAACTAGGTTATATGAATTTTATTCTGCTTCTATCTTAAGAGAAAAATTCCTTCTTCAGACTTTGGGGGTAGATATGCTCTTTCCAGTCCGCTTTGTATAGAGAAGACATCATCATTTGTATGTCCCCAGTAGGACATGGCTGGAGACAAGAATAGAAAAATCATCTGAAAGATCATCTGAGAGTTCTCTCAGCAAAATGTTCTGTGCCTCCAGGCTCTGAGGGAGGTATGGTCAACATTTATGTCCAAGAGGCCCTGACGCTAGGGCTGCAAGTGGAGGAAACTGTTCTTTAGGGACCAATAACTCTCCACAATAATAATAATAATAATAATAAAATTAAGGTTGACCATTTCCCATTGACTAGACCCATGCAGAGTGCAGGCTAGAGCAGTTACATTCTAGTAACTGCTCGAGCAGTTATGTTCTTTTTTTTTTCCATCAATTCATTCCACCAATGTTTATTGAGCATTTACTAAATGTCAGCCTCTGTGAGAGACACCGGGGAAATACAGATGAAGACAGAATCGTGATGTATTCCCACCTTACAGGTGAAGACACATGCATGAGCAGAATAACATGTCAAGTTCAGTGACGGGGATGCGCATGGTTTGCTCTACTTGCACAGAGAAAAGACCCGTAATCCAGTTTGCAGGAAGTCATGGAAGCCTGCTTAAAAGAGCTGGTGCTTAAAAAGAATCTCAAAGTGAATAAAAATATTCTCATTGAAAGGGCCTGAGAAAACCTGGGTCAGTATTAGCCTGGGAAGAGAAAAACTGAACACGTGAGAAACTGCACAGTCAGGCGTGAGCATGACAGAAGTAATGTGACTCATGAAAACCCTTCCAGTGATTGATTCTCTGCCTCACCCTCTGAGCCAGGGTGAGGTTAAGAAGGCTTTGGTGAGGAAGAGTGGCTGCCCTGGAGGACTGCTTGCACCTGAGCTCATCTTCTTTTTCTTTATCGGAAAGGTGCAAACAGGTAGTCAGACACATTTCTGAGCCCTGTCAAAAGCTTTATCATTTCTTGTCCTACTTCTGACATGCTTTTGCTTAAATTGTAATCGTCTGGTCTTTCTGGTTTGACATAGAATAATGCTGGCCTCTGAAATCTGATCCTCTTCCTCCAAAACTCATCTGGCTAGATAAGAGCAGCAAATTAAACTAACCTAATCTATGCTTTATGCACATCTAAATGATGGAAAACATATAACACCATGAACTTAAAATATTGATAAGTGGGAAATTTTCTAAAAAATCCTATTTGGGGGAAGAGCCAGGCACAGGTATTAAAGCGATCCAAAGAAAAAGGAGCAAGGGCTATAGGGAGAAAGAATCCAAATAACAATTGTCCTAAAATAATTCCCACCATGAAAGCCGTGTCAAGGACTGGAAAACAGTGAGAATACATTTAAAATCTCGTAGATCAGAGTGCTGGTTACAAATAAATCAAAAGGAAGGATTTAAATGTTAGCAGAACCCAAAGCAGCAGTGTTGGCAAGCAAGGAGAATGGGCAACTTGAGAGGGAGACATGGCCCTCGGGGATTTGGTGGTGAAGAGAAAAGGAAACACACTTCTGTGTGTGTGTGCGCATGAGCATGCACACATGCGCACGTGCACATGAGAGAGAGAATGAATGACAAATCAGAACAAACATGAATTCTTTCCACTCCAAAATAGAAAAATCAATTAGAAAAAAGCATTTTACCATGGCAACAGAAGAGGATAGTTTTGAACTGAGGAATCCAGTAAGCCCTTCAAAACCCTCTCTTTGGTCTATATACAACTGCCACTGCTGATATGAGAAATTAGATATTTAAAATAAACAGAAAAAGTAGATGAATTTACATACAAAGCTAAAAGAAATTAAATGGAAAAACGAAAATCTAATTATATCGCTATTGAAAAATATCCTCAAAATGTCAACTCTGGAGTAGAATAGTGCAACATAATATTCTCACCTGAATTAGATACCTGAAGACAAAAACTTACAAATGTGAAATAAATACTTCAAATGAGAAATTAAAAACTCCTAACCAATATGAGCAAAAACCCCAAGAAAGAGGTAAAATGACTGAACTCAGGTAAGAAATAATAGAAAACGCCAAATTCACCTTAGTGAAAACATTACAAATTGCCAGAGCAAGAAAACATTGAATTGAACTTTAACAAAGACAAGTAGGCAAGTAAGAGAATAAAATTAGCAGAGAATGAAAATGAAATAAAGAAGTCAATAAAATCAAGAAAAAGCATTGGTAGAGGGAAATAAGAGGTAATATACCTATAATTGGAGTCTCTGAAGAAGAAAAACAAAGCAATGTAACAGAACACCACTTAAACTATAATCCAATAAATTATTCTAAAAGTAAAAGAAGGCCTATTTTCATATACTGAAAGGACTGTGTAGAGAAAACTGATCTGATCTAGAATAGTCATATCTGAGCTATATCCTAATAAGGCTTTACAAAGATTCATGGCCTACAGCTAAAAAACAAAATCACCAAGAAAAACTAATAAATAAGGAACAATATGTCATTTACAATGGAAAGACAATCAATTTGGCATAAGATTTACCTACAGGAATAGGCAAAGACAGACAACAGTAGAGTAACATTTTCTAAAATCTCAAGGAAAGAAAGGATTTCATACATAGACAAGCAGTCCTTCAACTATCAAGGTTACAGAAATATATTTTTAGACATGCAAGAATAACGGGATACCAAATAGGTGCCCTTTGTAAAGAATTTTCTGGAGAACAAATTCATCCAACTAAGAAATAAAAGGGGAAACTTAAAAAAAAATAATAGAAGTGAAAAATTAGGTGGGAGTGAACGTGGATCAGTTACAACTCAGAAGCCTTTTTCATGCAGATATCATTTTCCCAATATCATTCATTGAAGAGACTATAATTTCTGTATTATGTATTCCCAGTGTCCTCAAAGATCGGTTGTGCGAATATGCATGGATTTACTTCTGGGCTCTCTATGCCATTTTATCTGCATTTACAGATGATGAAAAGAGGCACAGATAAGTTAAATAAGTTCCCCAGGATCACACAGCCAGTAAGTAGCAGAATTTGAATGCAAGGAATCTGATGCAACAGTAGAGCGTCTTATCATCATTTTTACTACATTTCTCAGTGTGACAGTGTGCCAGGAACTAGTCTAGCCACTTTGCATTCAAAGAAAAATAAGATATTTGTCTTTGAATTATCAAATAAGATGTATTGTCTGGTCAAATAAGATCTATATATTTGCCTTTATGTCCATATCATTCTGTTTGACTACTATAGTTTTGCAATGTATTTTGAAATCAGTAATTGTAATGCCTCCAGCTTTGTTCACCTTTATCAAGATTGCTTGGGTTATTCTGGTCCTTCTGCTGTTCTAAATATATAAGGAATTCCTACAACTTAATAACAATAAATAAATAAACAATTTGATTAAAAAAGAGAAAAGGACTTGAATGGACATTTCTTCAAAGAAAACATAGGAATTGCTGACAAGGATGGGTATGTTAAAAGGTGTTCAATGTCATTAATCATAGAAAAATCCAATTCAAAATCACAATGAGATACCACCTCACATCAGTAAGGTTGACTATTATCAATAAGACAAAAGATAGGAAGGGTTATGGAAAAGAAGTAACTCTTGTACACTGTTGATAGATATGTAAATGACACAGCCACTATGGAAAACAATACGGAGATTGCTCAAAATATTAAAAATAGAGCTACCATATGAACCAAAGATACCACTCTTGGGTTTATAGCCAAAAGACTTAAAATCAGGATTTCAAAGTGGTATCTGCAGCATATTCACAACAGCCAAGATTTCTGGAAACAAATGAAATGTCCATAGACAGATGAAAGGATTTTTAAAAATGTGGCATATCCATGCATATGATGGAATATTATTCTGACTTGAAAAAGAAGGAAAGTCTGTCATTTCTGACAATACAAATGGACATTATGCTAAGGAAGTGAGTCATAGAAGGACAAATAATCCATGACTGCACTTACATGAGGAATCAAAAATAGTCAAACTGATAGAAGTAGATAACAGAGTGATGGTTGCCAAGAGATGAAGGGAGGGGAAAACTGGGGAGTTATTATTCATTGGGTATAAAGTTATAGACAATGGCTAAGTTCTGTTGAACTGTTGCACAACACAGTGAATATAGTTTTCAACACTGTACTGTGCATTTAAAAATTTGTTAAGAGAATAGATCTCATGTTAAGTGCTTTTACCACGAAAAGCAAGAGGACACAAAAAATATTTCAGAAGCAATGTCTATGTTTATTACCTCGTGTGTAGTGATAGTATCACAGTTATATTGATATGTTCAAATTCATCAAAATATATATATTAAGTATGTACAACTTGTTGCATAGTAAGTATACTCAATAAAAAAATTTTAAACTAAAGAATGGAGGGAATATCCTATTTGTCTTTGAATGCAAAGAGGCTAGAATAATTCCTGGCACACTGTCACACTGAAAAATGTAGTACAAAATGATGATACGACAGTCCACTGCTGTATCAGATTCCTTGCATTCAAATTCTACCACTTACTAGCTGGGTAATCTTGGGAAACTTAACTTCTGTGCCTCTTTTCATAATCTTGTAAATACAGATAAAATACTGCTTGTCCTAAAGGTTGCTATAAGACAACAGTCAATATCCATAAAGCTATTCAAACAGTACATGGTATATAGCAGGGATTCACTAAATATCAAACAGTTTACACTGGAAATATTTGGTTACTCACTTTCCTCCCCCTCTTACACTTTTCCTTTTCTCTAGACTATGTTCTCCTTGAGGTCAAGCTTTCCACCTAAAAGTGTTCTATATGAGATATCATGGAAGGACCTGGAGTCCTACTGATTTGAATGTGAATCTCAATTTTGTTACTTATTAGAAGTCACTTGGGGTTTCCCAGGTCACGCAGTGGTAAAGAATCCAACTGCCAATACAGGAAATGCAAGAGATGCAGTGATCTCTGGGTCAAGAAGATCCCCTAGAGTAGGAAATGGCAACCCACTGCAGTATTCTTGCCTGGGAAATTCCAAGGACAGAGGAGCCTGGTGGGCTACAGCTCATGCGGTCTCAGTCAGACACGACTGAGTGCACACATATACACACATACAGAAGTTACTTAATTTCTGTTAACCTTAGACTTTGCATTCATTTATTCACTCATCAAACATTTATCTCTACTACTACAGTATAAGGTCTATAAAGGCAAGACCACATCCACCTGGCACTTCATCCCTGGGGGCCAATTTAGTGCCTGGTTTATGGTGAACTAGTGATTTTTAAAAATAAACACATGTATAAATAAATAAGCACCTACAATAAGGGCTTCCCTCGTGGCTCAGCTGGTAAAGAATCTGCCTGCAATGCAAGAGACCTGGGTTCGATCCCTGGGTTGGGAAGATCCCCTGGAGAAGGGAACAGCTACCCATTCCAGTATTCTTGCCTGGAGAATTCCATGCACAGAGAAGGCTGGCAGGCTACAGTCCATGGGGTCGCAAAGAGTCGGACAGGACTGAGCGACTTTCACTTTCACATTTGCCAGGTGTAAATGTGACTGGGTGTAGTCATCTAGGACAGAATGGGGACCAGGGCAATGATCTTACCCTAGCTAATAAGGAAACAAGGAATAATGAAGACTTCTCACAAGATTACTGTACAAATCAAGAGACTCCTATACGAACAGCTGAGCAGAGAACTAGGTACTTAATAAGATGGTTGTGGTTGGGATCTCAACAATGACTCAATAAAAAGCACACATATTTCATATTTTAAAAAGCCACATTACTAGTATAATGTATAAGAAAGATGTAAGAGGCAGAAATGCATCATTTAGTTTGTATACCCAGTTTTAGACAAAATGGTAAATCAGGTAATATGTGAATAATGTAAGAAGTGAAAGGTGCTGGAGTTGTTTCATGGTGAGCTCTGATGGAAAGAGTAAACGAGTGTGTAAAAGGTGAATGAAAAAGTGAATGAAGGTATGAATACGTGAATGGATGCAAAGTTGCAATGGCTGAACACAGCAGCCGAAAAAGAGCTGGTGTTGCAGGTTCAGCAATGCTTTCTCAGCTAAAGCTAAATCATTTTCATCATTTGCACAGCTTGTACCTCAGCCAGAAACAAGATTCCCTGGAGGGCTCACAGCCTCTGAGAGCAGAAAGTCTCAAAGGAACGAAGATGATTCATGCGATGACTCTTAGGGAGACTGTCAGGAATAAAACCTCTCAGGAAAAAAAAAAAGAGAGAGACCAACAGAGAGGGATCAAAGTGATTCATCAGATTTATTTGCTGTTGATCTTTCATCTGGTGCTATTTCTAGGGAATATATAGTCTAAAGAGAGGTAAACTGATATTGGATGCAAAATTTACAAAGTTGGTTAGCTGAGCACACTGAACTTGAATTTGTCTCGAGATGATACATGGGAAGTTCATTTGGTTTCGATAATCCTTGAGGGTTTGAGTTTGGGCCCTTCTAGCATCTTCCTCTTGGCAAACTGCTGTAGCTGCACTATTTAAAGAGGTCTGTGTCATCTCCTTTTGAATCACCCAATAGATTTTTTTTAACAGCATCACAATTTAGTCCTGAATGGGTAAGATGGCCCTCTCTTATCCAGGTGTGAATCACAGAAACTAAAAACATGCTATCTGGTTGAAAGAATCACAGAATTGCAGAATTTCAGAGCTTAAAGAGCCCTAAAGGTCGTGTAGTCCTTGTTCTGCTTTGAGCATGGTGGAGAATGAGGAATGTCATGTGTTTCTGAACCTGTGAGAATCTTATGACAGGCCAGGGGAATAGCTTTAGGCTGATAGAGATGCTTACTAGCCAGGTGGCTAACTGGTTAAATATTAAGTCTAAAATAATGAGTTAACTACTGGGTGACTTTAGCAGCAGGTATTTTAGAAAATGCATGAGTTATCTACTAAACTTAGTGGAACTTTCGCTGCAAATTTGTTTTTCAAATTCCAAGCAGAAGCCTTTACTAAGAGTAGATCCAATATCCTGTCTTTGCTTCTCGGGCCAGCATTTTTCAAAATATGTCAGCAATGTTAAAACTTTATTCTAGGGTGGAACATAGATCTCTTCCCACCCATGCAAAGCCCGGAGAACAAATAGAGTTGGCCAGGCACTGAGTGTGAAGGCTTGTCTGTGTGCTTCTGACTTCTGTACAACTGTCATTTCTCCAACAATTTAGAGCTTCAGAAATCTCACTTTGTAATAAGCCACTGTTAGACTCAGGTGAGGTCAAGGATAATGTGGAGAGGGTATGCATCATTCAGTCAGGATTTATTGAATAACTATCATGGGTTAGCCCTGTAGTATAGATATGAATAACAATATCATTGGTAGTACAGACGTACGAACAATGGTGTCACAGCAAGGAGGATGACTAAGGCCATCTGTGGGGAAAGCAGAGCAAAACCATTTCTAAGAACAAAAGAAAGATTTCCTGGTGGAGAGATAGGGAAAGGTATTCCAATATCCCAAGCATATTTATATTGTTATCACCAACAGCTAATATATATTGACTAACATTTTCTATGGCCACATGCTGTACTATGGGCTTTATGTGCATTGTTCAAATTATCCTCATAAGGTAGGTACTATGTTCATTCTTTTTTTAATACATGATGGAATTGAAAACTCATTTCCAGTGATGACTCATTGGAAAAGTCCCTGATGCTGGGAAAGATTGAGGGCAGATGGAGAAGAGGGCATCAGAGGATGAGATGGCTAGATGGCATCAGTGATGCAATGGACATGAACTTGGGCAAACTCTGGGAGATAGACAGGGAAGGACAGGAAGGCCTGGCCTGCTGCAGTCCATGGGGTCACAGAGAGTTGGACATGACTGGGCAACTGAACAACAACAACAAATCCATGTCAGCATTTGCCTCCCCTAGATTTCTCATGACATGAGAAAAAATAAAATTTTATATTATTAAAAAAACCATGAAATTCATGAACATTATACAAAAGTCCATAAGAAACAATCTTTCCTTAGAACTCCTTAGTCTAGTTTATATTTTCATATTTTCATCTTTAACATTGGAACATATTAAAGAGACTAAATTATATATTTTTAAAAAATTTAGAAAAGTTTAAGTCCTCAGCAAAGGAAATCGTCAACAAAATGAAAAGACAACCCACACAATGGGAGAAAATATTTGGAAATGATGTGACTGACAAGGGATTAATCTCCAAAATGTACAAATAGCTCATGCAGCTTTATGTCAGAAAACAAACAATCTAATTGAAAAATGGGCAGAAGATCTAAATAGACAGTTCTCTGAAGAAGACACACAGATGGCCAAAAAGAACATGAAATGATACTCAACATCACAAATTATCAGAAAATGAAAATCAAAGCTACAATGAGGTATCATTTCACACAAGTCAGAATGGCCATCTCCAAAAATATCTACAAACAATAAATGCTGGAGAGGACGTGGAGAAAAGGGAATTCTCCTACACTGTTGGTGGGAATGTAACCTGGTACAGTCATAGAGCCACTGTCGAAGACAATATGAAAGTTCCCTTAAAAACGTTAAATAGAACTACCATACGATCCAGCAGTCCTGCTCCTGGGCATATCTGGAGAAAACCATTGTCCAAGATGATATATGCATCCCAATGTTCATTGCAACACTATATATAATAGCCAAGACACGGAATCAACCTAAGTGTCCATCAACAGAGGAATGGATAAAGAAGATGTACATCCAGACAATGGAACATTACTCAGTCATAAAAAAGAATGAAGTCATGCCATTTGTAGCATCATGGGTAGACCTACAGAACATGATACTAAGTGAAATAAGTCATACACAGAAAGACAAGTATCATGATATCACTCATATGTGGAATCTAATCTCTAAAAAAAAAGATACAAATGAACTTGCTTACAAAACAGAAGCAGACTTGAAGGTATCAAAAATGAACTTATGGTTACCAAAGGGGAAATGTGTATCGGGGGATAAATCAGGAACTTGGCATGAACACAGGCGTACTAATACATATAAGATGGGTAACCAGCAAAGACCTATTATATAGCACAGGGAACTCTACCCAATATTCTGTGATAACCTATATGAAAAAAGAATCTAAAAAAGAATGAATATATGTATGTGTATAACCAAATCACTTTGCTGTAACCTGAAACTAACACAGTGTTGCAAGTCAACTATATGCAGTAATACTAAAATATTTTTTAAAATTTATGTAGTATATTCAAGTTGATATAGCTAATGACTGGCAGGGTGGATTGGAATTCTGGTCCTCTTAACCCCAGATGAAACATGTCCCCAAATAATACTATTTTCTGTTTTAATCTGACGTTTACTCAACAATCCTGTGATATCTTTTCTAAGTTTATTACCATTTGGACAAGGTTGTCTCTGAATGTGAAATCCAGTATCCTAGTCACTACCTGGGTATTACAATTTTAAAATATGCATCTATTTATCAGGCTAAACTACATTTCTGCCCTATGAAACTGAGTAGCAGAAGCTGGACCGGGATTCAGTTGGTTATGAGGTTTAGGGTAGCTCCATGGGCTTCCCAGTGGCATTAGTGGTACAGAACCTGCCTGTCAATGCAGGAGACAAAAGAGACTTGGGTCCGATCCTTGGCTCTGGAAGATCCCTTGGAGGAGGACATGGCAACCCACTCCAGTATTCCTGCCTGAGCAGAGTTGGGCTGGCAACACAAACAGTCAGACTGCAGGGACTTAGCACACACACACTCACTTAAGACTTCTGTTGTTGCTGTTGTTCAGTCGCTCAGTTGTGCCCGACTTTTTGCGACCCCATGGACTGCAGCGCACCAGGCTTCCCTCTCCTTCACTATCTATGAGGACATCTCTGGAATTTCACAGGCAATGATGAGGCAACATGGTCTGGAGCCAGTTTCTAAATCAAGTCAGAGCAAGAACTGAGGAGGTAATCAATAAAGAAAGCTAAAATGACCATTTTCAAGCAAGAAATGTCCAAAGTGGTGTGAATAGATTTAAAAAGCAAGACACAGAAGAATACACTCACCCTCTTAGCATGCAACTCATTCTTAGGGCCAAAGACAACAATGTCACTTGCTAACAGACAGCATCACCTCAACACCACAGAAAGAAATAAAATGTTGGTACCATATTTCTGAAAGGCAGCTATTTTGCTAAGCTTCTGAATTTTTGTCTGTACATTTGGTAATATTAGTAGTGGTCTGATTGCTCCATATTTTGTCACGTTTACATAGAAGAATAGGCAGTAGCGGATAAAGTCTGTTCTGCATTCTGTGCAGTAGACTGGTGATTCCAGCCCTGGCCCACTGATGCTGTCAGGTCTTCACTGTCTCTAAGTGATCTGATAATTTCTGGAAAGCCATACGTAGGTATTAGGCAGAAAACAATTATTCATTTTGTTTATTTAATGGCTTTCATTCATTCATCTAGCAATTATGTCTGGAGTGTCTGTCTATGTGCCTAAAGTAAAGTGAAAGTCCGCTCAGTCGTGTCTGACTCTTTGCGACCCCGTGGACTATACAGTCCATGGATTTCTCCAGGCCAGAATACTGGAGTGGGTAGACTTTCCCTTCTCCAGGGGATCTTCCCAACCCAGGAATTGAACCAAAGTCTCCTGCATTGCAGGCAGATTCTTCACCAAATGAGCTATCAGGGAAGCTCTCTGTGTGTGGTACAATTTAAAACAAGGGGCATAATGGTAAATTATTTAGACATAGTGCCTGTCATCAAGGTGTTTGTATTCTAGTGAGGAAATCAAACAAGCAGCTTATAAATCAGTACAAAATAGCTGAAGCTCGTTCTGGGTCTATGAAGGACAAGATCCAGGCAGTGGAGCATAACAGAGAAGAAGCGTGGTATGTGCTCCCTTAGATGATGTAGTAAGAGACTCTCTCTGGGAGATGGTCCTTGAGCAGATCCCTGAAGGATAAAAAGGAGCCCACCAAGCAAAGGGACAGGAAAAGGCAGTTCCTGTCAGAGGTAAACAGTAGAGCAAGACTCTGGAGTGGGAGCAAGTTTGATGGTCAAAGGACAAAAACTTAGGCTTGATTAGGGAAGGCTGCAATGACCATGGAGCTCCTTAGGGGATTTCACCATATAAGGCAGTAAGTGCTTATCAGTATGTCCAGAAGGTGCTGAGACTTTGGATAAGTAGCTTTCTAGGCAGCTATGCTCTTGAAAGCTAATGGTGCTGCAGTCACAGATGACTGCTGAGCCAAGTTCTGCCTCCTACTTGAAGGTCAAAATGCTCATTCTTGTATTTTCTGTTTGATGTGCTCCAAAGATGTAACAGTGTTTAACAGATGGCATCTGGAGGAAACAACAGTTACGATGACATCTAGTCCAATTCTCTATCAGGTTTGGGACGTATCATTTTGGACAATCTGCTTAACTTAGACCAGTCTTCCTTTTCCTCTTCTTCCTATTTATTCCAGATTCCTCAGCATACTGTCTCACATTCTCCTGACCTCACTTCTGACCTCAGCTATGATTATAGCAAATAGTTCTTTTCAAAAAATCATTATTTTTGGTTGTGCTGAGTCTTCGTTGCTGAGCAGGCTTTTCTCTAGTTGCATCTAGTGGGGGCTACTGTCTAGCTGGGGTGTTCAGGCTTCTCATTGTAAGTGGCTTCTCTTGCCAGGGAGCCCTAGGGCACTCAGACTTCAGTACCTGCGGCCCCTGGGCTCCAGAGCGCAAGCTCAATGAGCTGTAGCATGCAGGCTCAGTTTCTCTGAGGCCTGTGGGATCTTCACCCAGACCAGCGATTGAACCTGTTTCTGTTGCATTAGCAGGCAGATTCTTTACCACTGAGCCACCAGGGAAGCCCACAAAGAGTTCTTAGCGGTTTTTACCTCTTACCGTAAATGCTTACCAACCATTTTTCATTTGCTGTCCCCAGTCAGCAAAGAAACAGACAACAATGACTTTGGTACTGGCTATGAGGCTACTGATCTTATAAAATGTGTTCTTCTCTAATTCTATCAGGAAGGACAATCAAAGACAGTTTCTTTGTGTGTGGGAAGGACAACATTATACATTCACTTTCTTTTCCCAGGGCTCTATTAAATCTGCTGCTCTCTGTCACAACATAGTCAGCAGGATCCTTGATCATATTGACCTTCCTCAGGAATCATATTGGCCCACAATACTGATCATATCATGCAAATAAGGCTTGGTGAACAGAAAGGATTAAGTATCCCAAGCAAGATAAATACATGTCAGAAGGCTGGAGAGGAATCTCATCAAGAATTAACTGCCTACTAGGTCAGTCATGTTTTTAGGGGTCCAGTGGTCTAAGACATGCTGGGACATCCCTTCCAAGGATGAAGACACGTTTCGTATTTTATACTGTCTCCTGTTAAGAAGGAGATATAGCATTTAGTGTGCCTCTTTGGGTCTGGGACTTCTGACTGCATCTGGGAATAGTTCTCCAGTGCATTTATGCGGTGACTTGAAAGACTGACAGTTTTGAATGGAGCCCAGAGCAAGAGAAAGCATTGTAATAGGTCTATGCTGATTGCTAGCTGACAACCTGGCAGAATCAATGGTTCTAGAACTATCTGTGAGAGATAAGGATGCTGTCTGGAACCTCGGTCAAACCCGACATCTGAGCTTGACCTTGAGTATACAGTTTGTATTGTTCAGTGTCTAGTAGATCACTGCTGTGCCCACCCAGTATTAGGATTTGGAGAATACAATAACATCCAGCTCATATTGGATGGCTGCACTTACCTGGTGACTACTGTTAGGTGACTACTGTTAGTCCAGTCTTTACTAGGACTCAGCAGCACTCTAGGAGGTACTTTTCCTTTGGCAAGTAGTTGTCTGCTGTGGAAGGAATTTGTTTCATGTCTCTTCTATTGGGGTTTGACCTAGGCTGACCTAGCTTTTGAAACTGTTGAATGCCTAAACTGCCATCAAAAGACCAACACTTCATTCCTTGATACGGCACCGTCTCGCCCAAACATCTGCCAGTCATGTTGTAGAACTTGATTGTATCAGACCTCTTTCATCATCCAGGGTGCATCATTTCATCCTTAAATGAATGGACATTTATTCCAGATATGTCTTACTTAGCCACCCTTGCCAGCTGTGCTTCCCCCAGTGCCACCACCCAGGAGCCTGCAGAATGCCTGATTTATAGACATGGGATCCCAGACAGCTTTGTCTATTAAAAAAGCTATAGCATAGGAGTTACAACAGTAGGCCACTGACCATAAAATCTATGAAACCTTACCATATTCCATCTCACTCAGAAGTACCCAGACTAATATACTGATGGGAAGATCTATTAAAGTCTCAGCTAAGTTACCAGCTGGGGACAATACTTAGTCCTTGAGAAAGAGGTAAATGCTTTAAACTGACAGCTGCTCTATCCCTTCTCTCCACAAATGAAAACACACCATTAGTGACCCTGCTTGCCTGTGTGGCAAATATTCTTTAGCCATGAGGAAGTGCCCAGCAGAAAGAACCTGGACTTTGAAGTACTTTAGGCACATTTAATGAGTATTACGTGATCCAGCTGCACTATCTCAAATCCTAAAAGATGATGCTGATAAAGTGCTGTATTCAGTATGCCAGCAAATTTGCAACACTCAGTGGTGGCCACAGGACTGGAAAAGGTCAGTTTTCATTCCAATCCCAAAGAAGGGTAATGCCAGAGAATATTCAAACTACCCCACAATTGCATTCATTTCACATGTGAGCAAGGCAATGCTCAAAATCCTTCAAGCTAGGCTTCAATAGTATGTGAACCGAGAACTTCCAGATGTTCAAGCTGGATTTAGAAAAGGCAGAGGAACCAGAGATTAAATTACCAACATCTGCTGGACCATAGAAAAAGAGAGAAAATTCCAGAAAAACATCTGCTTCTGCCTTATTGACTATGCTAAAGACTGACTGTGTGGCTCACAGCAAACTGTGGAAAACTCTTCAAGAGATGGGAATACCAGACCACCTTATCTACCTCCTGAGAAACCTGTATACTGGTCAAGAAGCAACAGTTAGAACCAGACACGGAAAAACAGACTAATTCCAAATAGGGAAAGGAGTATGTTAAGGCTGCATATTGTCACCCTGCTTATTTAACTTATATGCAGAGTACATCATGTGAAATGCTGGTGGGATGAAGCACAAGCTGGAATCAAGATTGCCAGGAGAAATATCAATAACATTAGATATGCAGATGATACCACCCTTATGGCCAAAAGTGAAGAACTAAAGAGCCTCTTGATGAAGGTGAAAGAAGAGAGAGAAACAGCTGGCTTAAAAAACTCAACATTCAAAAAACTAAGATCACGGCATCCAGTCCCATCACTTCATGGCAAATAGACAGGGAAACAATGGAAACAGGGAGAGACTTTATTTTGGGGGGCTCCAGAATCACTTCAGATGGTGACTGCAGCCATGAAATTAAAAGACACTTGCTCCTTGGAAGAAAAGCTAAGACAAACCTAGACAGCATATTAAAAAGCAGAGACATTATTTTGCCAACAAAGGTCTGTATAGTCAAAGCTATGGTTTTCCCAGGAGTCATATATAGATGTGAGAGCTGGACAATTAAAAGGTTGAGTGCTGAAGAACTGATGCCTTTGAACTGTGGTGTTGGAGAAGACTTTTGAGAGTCCCTGGGACAGCAAGGAGATCAAAGAAGTCAATCCTAAAGGAAAACGATCCTGCATAGTCATTGGAAGGACTGATGCTGAAGTTGAAGCTCCAATACTTTGGCCACCAGATGCAAAGAGCCCATTGGGAAAGATTGAAGGCAGGAAGAGAAGGGGATGACAGAGGACGAGATAGTTGGATGGCATTACCGACTCAATGGAGATGAGTTTGAGCAAACTCCAAGAGATAGTGAAGGACAGGGAAACCTGGTGTGCTGCAGTTCATGGGATCACAAAGAGTCAGACATGACTTAATGGACTGAACAATAACAACTAAAGACGATCCACCGGGCAGTGACTTTATCTGTTTTCTGTCTATTTTGTCTATTCCCTGCTGAATCCTTGGTGCTGAGAAGAGCGTTTGGCAATTAGAAGAAGCTTGAAAAAATATTGCAAATGCAATATAGATGAAACATTTAATATTGTTGTTGTTTAGTTGCTAAGTTTTATCCGACTCTTTAGCAACCCCCTGAACTGTAACCCACCAGGCTCCTCTGTGCCTCAGGTTTCCCAGGCAAGAACACTGGAGTGGGTTGCCATTCCCTTCTCCAGGGGATCTTCCTGACCCAGGGATCGAACCTGGGTCTCCTGCACTGCAGCAGAGTCTTTACCACCCGAGCCTCCAGGGAGGCCCTGAGGCTTCAAATATATTGAATTTAATATATTCAATGCTTTTTAAAAGGTTATCACTGTGAATATTATTGTTCATGCACACTGTGTGCCATATGTGAAGACTTCCTTAGTTAGACAGTGACTGTTCTAATCTGGGCTGTCACTACAGAAGCCTCCTCATTCTTCTCTTACTTTTGCTCAGGTGAATTAGCCTAGGCAGGTTGGCTGGCTGTTCCACTGCTGCTGCTGCTGCTGCTCTTTCCAGCCCCTCATAGTGGCATTATTCAGTGTGGAATTGGCCTTTAACATGTTATAGGGCCTCCGCCACCCCATCTTCCTGGGAGCCTCAGCATTCCCATTCAGCTTTCAGCCCTTGCCTGGGCACCCTGCTGTCACCCAACCTGGAGAAAATCCTCAATACACATGAACACCATAATTATGCAGACTTAGACTTCTCCCTTCTGAGATAATTACAGGAATAAACCGAGTTTCTCAAACAAATCAGACTGTACTGTTTTGGGGGAGGGTATCTCGGTAGACATAAGAGATTGTAGACTTATTCTGGAGTCGTGCCCAAAGTCAGTGACACAGACACTCTGCCTGAGCAGAGAGAAGCTACTGTCAGAATCCTTATGGGAAATTTGTAGAAGGCAATTGCTACTCTCATAAACAGGAATCCTGCTGGCAATTTGTTCTGTAAGGAAAACAGAAAAAGTGCTGATATAGCATCATCAAGACCTATATCCTGGGCTGCATCAAGAAAAGGAATAATTGAAATAATTCCTGATCTGTGGCCTGAAGGGGTCTGTAGTTTTCTCTGTCCATCTCACACAGAAGTTCTGCGTTCAGAAAATGTAAGGAAAATAAATCTAATGGATAAAATACTGAAGGAATATTGAAGTGATTCTAGAAACCAGGTACGAAGGGAAAAGCACTTCCTTAGCTCATTTGGGTTCAAGGGGCAGGATTCAACTCATAAACATCTTTGAGTAATGAATCTTATGACTCTGTAGCTCTACCCCCATACTCTGAGATTCTCAGTTAATTCGCAGCTCAATCTAGAGAATTAGCATTGTCACAGACAAGGTGAGGTGAGGTGCATGCTGAGTCACTGATACATCTTTTGTGGGGACAAGAGAAGCCAGATGTCAGGAGCATCAGTGTCACCAGGATACAGGATGGTGAGACAGAGTAGCTCAGACACAGAAACTCTGAGGGACACTGAGAATGAGATGAATCCATTTTCAGTGCCCATGTGGCATGTAGGAATGTAGATCGCAGCAGCGTATGACACCTGGGAGAGGTGAAGAGCAGTTGGACTGAAGTTTGTCTATGCAAATGTATTGCATTCAGGTAGAAATACAAGGGGAATAGAATTCAGCTCTGAGAAAGAAGGCTTCCAAGAACCAGGCAAGATGCTGGCTGGAATTCAGAGAAATATCCAGAGCTGAAGCGGGTACTAAACAAGAAAACTAAGAAGAAGCCATGAATGATAAAGAACCCATGCCTAGGACCCATAAAATAGAGAAAGAGTATACGGCTCTGCAGATGCTCAGAGCTCATTCCTGGTACATGGGATCTTGCATCAGGTTGGCATTAACGTGACTCAGAGGGCATGTGATATGCAGTCACTGCTCAGACACCGGATGTGTGGTCTGAGAAATGAGACTTAGTTCCCAGGGCCACTGTACAGAGGGGGTGAGGGCAAAGCTGCTCATCTATCTCATTTCCTCCTCAGTTACCTCAGGGTATGATATGAGCCTGAGTATAGCAAATGGGGCTTAGCAGTTCTTACTTTTTGAGGATATACTACATATCAGGTGTGAGACTAAATATGGGTTACTCAGGTGGTGCTAGTGGTAAAAACCTGCCAACCAAGGCAGGAGATGTAAGAGACTCAGGCTTGATTCCTAGGTCAGGAATACCCCCTGCAAGAGGGCACAGCAACCCACTCCAATATGCTTGCCTGGAGAATCCCATGGACAGAGGAGCCTGGCTGGCTATGGTCCATAGGATTGCAAAGAGTCAGACATGGTTGAAGTGACTTAGCATGCATGTACACAGACTAAATATATCTATTATCTCATTTTTTCCCCAAGAAATACAAGTGGCATTTCTGGTAGTCATGATTTGGAAAGTTACCTACTAAGAAGCTATTGTACGTGTAAGGGGCTACTAGAGCAGGATAATGTTCAGCTTATTAACAAAATGGAAATTTTGTCCGTGTAACCACACAGAGCACATATTTTTTCTTATCAAACAGAATAAAGAACAGTGGCATCACGATTATAGCAAGGCCCTTTATGTTGGCTTAGGCAGTAAAGAATCTACCTGCAATGTGGGAGACCTGAGTTTGATCCCTGGGTTGGGAAGATCCCCTGGAGAAGGGAATGGCTACTCAATCCAGTATCCTTGCCTGGAAAATTCCAAGGACAGAGGAACCTGGCAGGCTACAGTCCGTGGGGTGGCAAAGAAGCAGACACGACTGAGCAACTTTCACTTTCTTTATAAGGGACAGACAGCGTAATTGTGTGGTATTTCATGTATCCACTCTATCTGAATGACCAATAAAACTATCTTAGAGAAGAATGATTTCTTTTCTGATCACGATATTTCTCTGGGATCTCGTTTTGCTCCCAGACATGCTACCCGTGATTTTCAGTTAAACTTGACACACTGGCTTTGCTGGTACCTTAAATCTACTAAATTTTTTCATCTCCCTTTTTCTGTGTGTCCTCCATCTGTTTTATCCTCTATAGTACAACAAAGGACTATTTTCAAGAAAAAAAAAGGGGCATACAATTTCTTGGAGATAGGCCTCCACAGTATTATAGAGTGAATCACCTTCCACGGTTAATAGCCTCAAGTGTAGGTCATAGATTTGCCAGAGATGGTTCAACCAAACAAGAATGCTGGTATTGCCTCAAAAATATAAGGGCATTCATCTTACACTGGGTTTGATGTTCTGCTTTGGGATTTTATTGATGTGGTTTTGATGTAAAAGTAGAAAAGGATGTTTCTGTGAAAGAGCGGAAGCCAGGCTCCTTGGTACCATTTTTCATTACAGCTGTGGTCAGGCTGGGAGAATGAGATGCATTCTGGGAGTTACAACCGTAGTGGGTCCCTTTTCCACTAAGTGCGTGTATCATGTATCTTCTTGATGGGCCCTAGTGTAAGCTTCTACTCTCACTCTCTGAGCCAAATATTGCTAAGGTTCTTTGATATTACTGTGGTACCCTGACAAATGAATATATATGGTGTATAGACTGAAAAACTAGGATTCTGCTGCTGAAATTTAAGATCTAAATATCCTAAAGGATGTCCCAAGCAATCTAAATGGCTAAGTCTCTAAAAGAGGAGAGTTTTACTCTGTGGCACTTATACTTAACAGTGTCTGACAATTAGTGGAACTTTTCAGAGCATATGCCTCAAATTTTTGACCGAGAAGACAAATGCTTGACTCTAGGCCATCTGTATGTGTGCTTGGATGCAGAAGGCAGAGGCAGAAATGCTGATGTAAGTATTGACTATACCCTGCCTCTTGTTTTACTGGGACCATGTATTACTGAACGATACTGCCTTTACCGTTTAATCATGGTTCCATGAAGAGAGATGTCAAAGAGGGCAACATCCATGACTTCTTGTACATCTTCACTAATTTTCCCTCATAAGAAAAAGATTCAATTATCTGAGTTATAAGTTTAGGAGAAGAAACTGGGCATGTATGACTGAGTTCCCTCCCTTCTCCTCCGCTTCTTTGGATCTACCTGATTTCAGAAACACACACTTTACTCTCTTCTTGGTCATTCAATGAGTTTCAGAGTAGCAGCCCTGACATTTTGTGTGGAAGGCCTGTGTCTGACCAGTACAACCTGACATTGCGTGACTAAGCCTGTATTAACAGGGTTAAGTGTTAGGAAGCTTATTGTTGCCTTATGCTTAAGCCTCATTTTCTAAAATCTCCATCAGTAATGAACCAGACACTTTAAGCTCCATCTGCCTGATTCCTTTTCTCTTTCAGCACAGGACTCAGGCAAGAACCAAAATAACATATGTTGTGCTGCCTAAAACCCCAACATATGCCATCAATAATTTTTACATTGTATAGATTTGCCAAGTTCTGTCCATAGTGAAGCCAAAGTGTACCATAAATACTGCTTTAAAGGGAGATACAGGTTTCCCCTACCATCCAAAAGTAGAGCATTCCTATGAAACCTTTTGTAAGGTTTACTGAAATGGTAAAAGCAAAGAAGCAATTACCTTAGGACACATCTGGCTAATGAATGCACAAATCGAGATAAAGCACAGATGCTCACAGGCACAGTTCAAAGCTATGGTGGCTTGATGCTGAGATGCTGAGCGTAGTCCCTGGGGAAAGAGCTCCGCAGGGCAACTCTCACTGCTCTGGGTGCTCACTGCCTCTGTGGTGGCTGATACTAAATGGTATTTTCACTTTTTGCCTTTTTTCGTAAAAGCAAAAATCCTCTTCCGATTTCTTTAGGCTTGCAAAAACAGGTACTAATGTAGGTCTTTCATAAAAGTAGTGTAAAGTGAACTTTTAAAAGGTGGAGGATATCTACATTTATGTATCTAATAACATAGTCCTATTATGGTCTCACCCGTTATAATATTACCTTAATTTTTTTAAGTTTATAAGGCATCCTGTGTCTTGGAGTATTAGTGGTAGACACCTTTAAGGCATGTCTGATGAATGACCAGAGAATAACTAAGACAATCAGAAAATTTGGTCAACAGTAAATTTATAGAAAATAATCAAAGAGTGTTTATCTTCTTTACAAGATAAAACGCAGATTTTTAAAGCTGTGAGAATTTACAAAATGAAAGATAAAACCTTAAGTATCAATTTAGTATTCATTCCAGAAACTAGAAGACTTAGGGCAAGGGTAGAGGCAGAAGCTGAAATAGAAGAAAGCATTCTGGAGTGAAAATCATCCCATACCTTAATTTGATGAGACTAGAAAATGCAGATATTTGGCATCTAACATGAAAACTATAGTTTAGATGTACAAGAAGCAACATCAGTAGGCTTTAATCCAGCTTTGAAGGAGATAAAGCAGCAAATACAGTTGATCCTTGAACAACATGAGTTTGAACTGCAGGGATGCACTTATATGTGGATTTTTTTCAGTATATACGAACAGTACTACTACACCCAGGTAGCTCAGTGGTAAAGAATCTGCCTGCCAATGCAGGAGGCACAGGAGACCCAGGTTCGATCCCTAGGTCACAAAGATCCCCTAAAAGGGGAAATGGTATCCCATTCCAGCATTTTTGCCTGGAAAATCCCATGGACAGAGCAGGCTGGCAGGCTACAGTCCATGGGAATCCATGGTGGAGAGGACTGACTATGGTACTTCAGCATCTGTGGATTTTGGCATCTGTGAGAGGGCCCTGGAACTAATTTGTTGCCTCCACCCCCACCGCCACCCAGCTTATTGAGGGCCTGCTGCAGTACAGGAATCCAAATGTTGATTACTAGGTTTTCAGAGATGTGGTTTTGCTGAGGAACATTTTGAATGGCTCTTTCTTACGAAGAAACATAAGTTTTATAACTCAAATGATATTGGTTTTAATGGTCTATGTCAAAGAAAGACCAACTTCAACTCTATATATTTGGACTTAAGAAGTGTCATTAAAATTTATACTAAACATGTCCCCACAGGACAGAAATCAAACAACTTTCATGAGTGAATACTTAATAGGGTTTTCTCAAATACAATGTAATTTTTTAATGAACTTATCATTAAATTAATAGTCTTCCCTATTTGAATCCAAAATATCCTTAAAAATATTTCAAGATATAAAAAGTCAAATGCCAAAGTGTTACCATTGGTTGTTACATCAATGGGATGAGACCGGAGCAAAATGATGGGGAGATGATAAAAATTTTTGTCTCAGTTAATATTATACAGAAACACATTTTCCAGAAGTTCACATACTGGGTTATGTTTTAAAAGCAACTGAAAGTTTCTCAAGAAATTTTAATGTGCTTTTGTTGTAGGATGGATAGGAGATATCAGTATTAATCCTTATATTGTTATTTTACACTTCTAAGTAATACAGGTGCACAATCCCTTATCCAAAATTATTGGGCAACTGTATTTCAGAATTTGGAAATTTGGGGCTTTTAGTCTAGGAACATGGTACACAGACAGAATAACATCAAACAACTCCACTATTTACTGGTCAACAGGCTGACAAATACTGTCTTTGAGGCCTTCAGTCAGACGCAAGGCCATGGAAGGAGGAGGGAAATGCAGGGTCTATTTATGCTCAGTGGCCAGTCTGCCTCCTTCTCTCTAACTGTGTAGTTCAATAGTCTCTCAAGGCTGGAGAACTCTAGATCACAAAATGAGAATCAGGTATATTTATTTAAATAGGTACAGTCTGAATAATAAGTGCCTAATTACTGCATGTTTAAAAATTAAAGTACTTCAATGTATAAGCATGTAAAAACCATATGCTGCTTAGAAACAGATACTGCTGAGTGTCATTTTGTCTCCTGGAACACGACATATGTATCTATTCAACCTCCTTCAAGAACAGAGATGATTCATAGTGCAGGGCTCGGGAGGGGCCTCTTTAGGGAGTCCATTCTAAACGTCTGGAGTATGCAACTGAACAGTTTGACCTGCCAAGACTCTTTCTAACTCACAAATAATCTTGCTTCTAATTTCCATACCTTCTAAATCCATTTCACATACCACTTCTGAATTAATTCCTTCCAAAACACACTTTTGATCATGTCATCTCCTTCTGGAAAATATTCCCCATTGCTTCTCATTTGCTGATAAATCAATTACATGGTCATCATCCAACAACCAATGTCTTCCATGAGGCTTTCCAACTTCTCTGATCTTTACTCCCAGGAGTTCCCTATCCTATATTCCAGACCAGCCATCTGATGCTCTGTACCAGACTCAGCTTACATGCCACCCCAAATCTGCCCACTTGCTCTCTGACTGGAATGCCCTACGAACATTTTGCACTGTCCCCAAGGTCACGGAACCAGGTCACTGTTTCTGCCACTATGGCACCACGACAGATTAAGAAGCCCTGACTGGCAAGGAGAGACTGAACATGCGAGGCTTATACTTTCTGAGTGGCTAAGAGGGCACAATTCAGCAGTGCAGGGATTTTAATGTCCCGAAGTGTGAAATGTCAATGCTGCAATGGTACCATGGATAAATTCCTCCCTTATTCTTCTCTTTACCCTATCACATGGATGGTTCAGAGACATGAAAATTCATCTAGTCTCTAGGAAGTCGCCCTACATCCAGCCCCTACAACCAGTCCACTTGTTACACAGCTGTGGCCAAATTGGGAGATGCTCTTGTCATATCTTCTCACTCCCTTTATCCCTGCTTTCTGCTTCTCGAAAATGCACTACTGAATAAAGCATCAGCACAAAGCTTTGGCCTCAGAGTCCGTTTTCTATGGAATCTGGGCTCAGGAACATCCCAAACTTCTGAATATTACTTTTTGCTTGTATCTCTTAATGCTGTTTTCTCTCCCTGCATTCACCTGCCACACCACCCCTTTCCCCCAGAAAAATTATAGCTATCCTTCAAGGCATGCTTTAATATAAACTAATTTTCTGATCGTTCCAATCAAATGTGATTTCTCCTTGCTAAAAAGAGTTCCTATTGTATCTTATTTGGACTTTTCTAGAGTACATAGCTCATTCTGTCTTGTGATTTATTTAATAAGTCTTATATATCCTACTGGAGATTAAGTTTCATGAGGGCAGAGATTGTGTGCTATTAATATTGGGTATCTTACGATGCAGAGAGTTTGCATATGAAGTTCTCAATTTGAGGCCCTTCTGCATATGATCTAGATTCCACTGGCCCCTCCAGCCTCAATCCCCTATTGCTAGTCACCCACCCCAACCTATGCTTCACCCAGAACAAACAGAGGGTAGATTCCTAAAATTCACAAACTATGTCACAGTACTAGCTTTGTCGTGGCTGTTCCCAAAAAACCACTCTCGTGCCTTCACACCCAGAAGCTCCTTTATGTCTTTCAAAACTGGTATCAGATGTCACAGGTCAATTCTTTGAAGCTTTCACTAACATCCTTGGCTCCTCGCCTATAACTTCAGTTCAGTTCAGTTCAGTTGCTCAGTCGTGTCCAACTCTTCGTGACCCCATGGACTGCAGCATGCCAGGCCTCCCTGTCCATAGCCAACTCCCAGAGTTTACTCAAACTCATGTCCATTAAGTCAGTGATGCTATCCAGCCATCCCATCCTCTGTCATCCCCTTCTCCTCTTGCCTTCAATTTTTCCCAGCATCAGGGTCTTTTCTAATGAGTCAGTTCTTCGCATCAGGTGGCCAAAGTATTGGAGTTTCAGCTTCAGCATCAGTCCTTCCAATGAATATTCAGGGTTGATTTCCTTTAGGATTGACTGGTTTGATCTCCTTGCAGTCCAAGGGACTCTTAAGAGGCTTCTCCAACACCACAGTTCAAAAGCATCAATTATTCAGCACTCAACTTTCTTTATAGTTCAACTCTCAACATCCTTACATGACTACTGGAAAAACCATAGCTTTGACTAGATGGACTGAACTCCAATACAACTTCATTATACCAACTGCATTTATCCAGCAGTCAGCAAACAATATATTACAGAATAACTGTAAAGAGCAAGATAATAAACATGTTTTACTCTTTCAGGCTATACATACCCTGTTGTGATTATTCAACATTGCCATCATAATACAAAAGGAGCCATACATAAATAAATGAGCCAATATACTTTACAAAAACAGGCCATGGGTGGATTTGGTCCAAAGATCACAGTTTGCCCACCCTTGAATTAATTCACCATGATTCCTTAAATATCAATGAGCTCTTCATTCAAACAATTGAGTTCAGAACTTAACACTTAGAAGGTGTTCAGTAAGAATTCAGTGCATGAGTGAATAAAGTAACAAATATGTGTGTATGCATGGTATCATTTCAGTTGTATTCAACTCTGTGTGACCCCATGGACTGTAGCCTGCGAGGCTCCTCTGTTCACGGGATTCTCCAGGCAAGAATACTGGAGTGGGTTGCCATGCCCTCCTTCAGGGGGTCTTCCTGACCCAGGGATCGAACCCGCCTCTCTTAGTCTCTACACTGGCAGTCAGTTTCTTTACCACTAGCACCACCTGGGAAGCCCAAATAACAAATATAATAAGTGTTTAAATCATGACTCTCAGATTTCCCTCTCTCTGTTCCAACACAAATGCTCCCTCCTGTGTAAGCAGTAGTTTCTTGCCTCTCTTTCTAAGCATGGGATTGGCCTGGCAAAACAGAGTAGACAGAGAGAGCCGAGAAAGTGGTGGAGTTTCACGCCAAGCTCAAGAAACGGTTATTGCTTTTGCCAGACTATTTTCTGCCAAAATCTGGAGTCAATCTTTTCATTAAAGGAGCCACAGGAGCTGTTGGAATCGCAGTATTCATCTGAATGCATCTTTACTGAAATCGTCAGTAAACAGTTTCATTCCTGACTCACTTTCCCTCTGTCTAATAAAGTTTTCTGGGTGTGAAAGCTGTTGTTAAATTCCTAAGAATTACTGAAAGTACTAGGAATTTAGAGGCTGGAGAAGTGTATAGCTTCTCCTTTAAATTCGGGATTCTCATTCTTCTCTGTTAATGATTTTTCATTCTGGCAGTGACTTTCATCTTTGCCAACTGTTTCACCATCATCTCTCTCTCTCTCTTTTGTTTTTTCCCCCCATCAGCTCTTCTGAACTTTTCCATCACTTCTAACACTTCTTTTCCATTCTTGGCTGCTTATCCTCAGCCCCTTTCTTTCTGTGGTGTCTTTGCTGCTTTCTTTGCCATTATGTTGAGAATGCCAAAAACCCAAAGGTATCCTAGCTTCAGATTTTCCTTTCCTCCCCTTTTTCCTTTTAAAATTCTCTAGCCCCTGCTGCCTCTTTTCATACCCACCAACCTCCGGGCTCTACAATTTCCACATTAAATATTAATTTTCCATAAGTGCAGATTTCAAAAGGCAAGTTGGCAAGTTCTGGTGAAAGTAAAACAGAAAAATATTATCAGATCAAATGTATCAACAAACCTAGTGGCAAATGGAGTATTTGTGTTTGTGGTTTAAAGACATATGTACTTGATTTATTAGGGCATATTAATATGCCAAAGAATTTTTAACTTTAAAAGCTGTGTTGATACCGAGAAGGAAAAAAACAAAAAAAATATGGTAATCTGTGAACTACAGACTATGCTAAAAATAGCATTCACATGAAATGCAATAGAAACTGATGGAGAACAAAATTCACATGGGGACAGGAGCATGAAACTGGGGCCAGCTTTCATTATCTGACAGTATTTTTTCAGCTACAGGAAATTCTGATTTCATGTTGATCAAAGATGCTAGTAATCAAGGTTCTAGTAGATTGCCAAGGAAACCAGTTAATTAAAATCTCCCTAAACCCCTCTCATTGCAAAATGTTCTAAACTCATCTACGGGATTCTAGGAGCCCCTAGTTGGAACTATGGAGAAGGCAATGACACCCCACTCCAGTACTCTTGCCTGGAAAATCCCATGGATAGAGAAGCCTGGTAGGCTGCAGTCCATGGGGTCGCCAAGAGTTGGACACGACTGAGTGACTTCACTTTCACTTTTCCCTTTCATGCATTGGAGAAGGAAACGGCAACCCACTCCAGTGTTCTTGCTTGGAGAATCCCAGGGACAGGGGAGCCTGGTGGGCTGCTGTCTATGGGGTCGCACAGAGTTGGACACGACTGAAGCGACTTAGCAGCAGTAGCAGCAGCTGGAACTGTGATGAAATATTTTCATGAGGAGATATGAGAAAAATCAACGACTCCTGAAACTTCTTTCAAAATATCTCGATGGCAGAAGACACACAAACCCATTGAGAGAGAGGGCTGGAAATAGGACAGCTTCTTGGCCCATCCCTCAATGCCTGGGGGAATTCTGAGTGCTTCCAGTAGACCATCTCCATAAACTTTGGAGAATGACTGTCTGCAAATGCCCAGGGTCTTAAAATGTGCTTAAGGTGTGCAAGAAATAAAAAGTCTGAGGAGTAAGTGACACTAAGATTACACTATTAAAGATTCATTAAAGAAATTACCTGGGTAATTGCTAAATTCAAACAAACCTACTACCATAGTGCATATTATAAAGAATCAATCCTTTATGGGACTACAAGGGGAGAGCTCAGCCCTGGAAAGGAAGATAGAGCAACGGCTTCCTGGAAATGTTTGACCTGGATTTGGAGACCTGGGAATTAGGGTGCAGGAAAGAAAGTGGTTGGGCTTCCCTCAGAGCTTAGTTGGTGAATCATCTGTCTGCAACGCAGGAGATCTGGGTTTAATATCTGGGTCAGGAAGATCCCCTGGAGAAGGAAATGACAACCCACTCCAGTATTCTTGCCTGGAGAATCTCCTGGACAGAGAAGCCTGGCAGGCTACAGTCCACGGGATCGCAAGAGTTGGACACAACTTAGCAACTAAACCACCACCAAGGAAAGAGGTGAGAGGGCAGACAGGATTAGTGGAAGGACCACAATTTCTAGAGCTGGAACTCCGTATATAGGAAGCCTGGGAACTGGAAAGGAAAGTGAAGTGATATTTACCTGTGCACAGTAAAACTGCAAGTAATGGTGCACTTTTTTTGACAAAAGCCATCCTGAGAATCTACTGTGTATATGGCACCAATGGTAGGTGCGTGCACGTGGCATGCATGCCAAGTTACTTCAGTCATGTTCGACTCTGCGACCCTATGAACTATAGCCCGCCAGGCTCCTCTGTCCATGGGATTCTCCAGGCAAGAATACTGGAGTGGGTTGCCATGTCCTCCTCCAGGGGATCTTCCTGACCTAGTGATCAAACCTGAGTCTTCTGAATTTGCAGGCAGATTCTTTACCACTAGCACCGTTTGGGAAGCCCAACATACTATGAATCAAAAGACAAATGAGATAGTCTTGCTCTTAAATGTTTCACAGTATAGTAAGACAAACTAAAATATGAATGAAAATATACAATGTGACTGATACTGTGGTATACTTAGAATAAAGGGTTTAAAAGTGGACATGTAGAACTAAAGATTCCAAGTCTCTCTCAGGGAAAGGGGGCAAGCTTATATACTGCAAACATTTAGTACATATATTTGTACAAAATCTTTTTGAAAAGCAATTTGACAATGGGAAGTTTCTTCATATCCTTTAATTCAGGAATTCCACTGTTGTCATTTTTTCATTCAGTTCAGTTCAGTCGCTCAGTCATGTCCAACTCTTTGCGACCCCATGAACTGCAGCACACCAGGCCTCCCTGTCCATCACCAACTCCCGGAGTTCACTCAGACTCACATCCATCAAGTCAGTGATGCCATCCAGCCAGCTCATCCTCTGTTGTCCCCTTCTCCTCCTGCTCCCAATCCCTCCCAGCATCAGAGTCTTTTCCAATGACTCTTCGCATGAGGTAGCCAAAGTACTGGAGTTTCAGCTTTAGCATCATTCCTTTCAGAGAACACCCAGGGCTGATCTCCTTTAGAGTAGACTGGTTGTATCTCCTTGCAGTCCAAGGGACTCTCAAGAGTCTTCTCCAACATCACAGTTCAAAAGCAGCAGTTCTTCAGCACTCAGCTTTCTTTACAGTCCAACTCTCACATCCATACATGACTATTGGAAAAACCATAGCCTTGACTAGACGGACCTTTGTTGGCAAAGCAATGTCTCTGATTTTGCATATGCTGTCTAGGTTGGTCATAACTTTCCTTCCAAGGAGTAAGCATCTTTTAATTTCATGGCTGCAATCACCATCTGCAGTGATTTTGGAGCCCCCCAAAATAACGTCTGCCACTGTTTCCACTGTTTCTCCATCTATTTCCCATGAAGTGAAGGGACTGGATGCCATGATCTTCGTTTTCTGAATGTTGAGCTTTAAGCCAACTTTTTCACTCTCCTCTTTCACTTGCATCAAGAGGCTTTTTAATTCCTCTTCACTTTCTGCCATAAGGGTGGTGTCATCTGCATATCTGAGGTTATTGATATTTCTCCCGGCAATCTTGATTCCAGCTTGTGCTTCTTCCAACCCAGCGTTTCTCATGATATACTCTGCATTTAAGTTAAATAAGCAGAGTGACAATATACAGCCTTGACGTATTCCTTTTCCTATTTGGAACCAGTCTGTTGTTCCTTGTCCAGTTCTAACTGTTGCTTCCTGACCTGCATACAGGTTTCTCAAGAGGCAGGTCAGGTGGTCTGGTATTCCCATCTCTTTCAGAATTTTCCACAGTTTATTGTGATCCACACAGTCAAGGCTTTGGCATAGTCAATAAAGCAGAAATAGATGTTTTTCTGTAACTCTCTTGCTTTTTCCATGATCCAGCGGATGTTGGCAATTTGATCTCTGGTTCCTCTGCCTTTCCTAACACCAGCTTGAACATCTGGAAGTTCACGGTTCATGTATTACTGAAACCTGGCTTCGAGAATATTGAGCATTACTTTACTAGCATGGGAGATGACTGCAATTGTGTGGAGGTAGTTTGAGCATTCTTTGATATTGCGTTTTTTTGGGATTGGAATGAAAACTGACTTTTTCTAGTCCTGTGGCCACTGCTGAGTTTTCCAAATTTGCTGGCATATCGAGCGCAGCACTTTCACAGCATCATCTTTTAGGATTTTAAATGCCTCAACTGGAATTCCATCACCTCCACTAGCTTTGTTTGTAGTGATGCTTTTTTAAAGACATAGACAAAGAATTCTATATTAGATTTATCATGATTATATTCATAATGGTTAGCACAGGTTCTTGAGACATTCTAATCTGGGTTAAAATTCTGGCTTTATCACTAATTGTGATCTTGGATGAGAAACCTAACCTCTATAGTCATCAGTTTTTTCATCCAAAAAGAGGGTATAATAGAAGTGCCTCCCACATAAGGCTGTTATGGATTAAGTGTCACTGAATATAAAAGACTCAACAGAGTACCTGGCCTGTAGTGAGTGCTCAATAATTCTTAGTTCATTCATTTGTAGCAGTGAAAACTTGATTGAAGAGATTATGAACCATTGCATGCAGTGTATAATTATGTAGCCATAAAAACCTTTTTATTGGCTATTAAGTAGAGAAAATGATGATGATATACAGTTGACCCTCGAACAATGTCAGTATTAGGGATGCCAACCCTCTGTGCAATAGAAAATGTGTGTATAACTTCACAGTTGGCTCGCCATTTCTGTGGTTCAACCAACCATGAGTGGTGTAGTACTGTAGTATATATTTATTGAAAATAAACGGGTGGACCCATGCAGCTCAAATCCATGCTCTCCAAGGGTCAACTTTAATATTAACTTCAAAGAGTAAGAATCAAAACTGTATTTGCTGAATTTTCTGGACTGTCTTAAAACTAAAAAAATAAATATACAGATGCATAACCTTGAAAAAAAGCAGAATTTAATATGCTCAGAAGTTATCTCCAGGTGATGGAATTAGAAATTACTTCCATTTTTTCCTGTGTACCTTCAAAAATTCTACAATGAACATATTTTACTTTAGTTATGAGGAAAGGAAATTATTTTAAATAGTGCATTTTTCAAAATGCCAAAGTCACTTGCCAGGATATGGTACTAATTTTTGACAGATTATTATCTGTCCTTTACACACATTTCCATATGGAAGACATTACACTTAATGCCTTCCCAACCCAGTTGTCATTGGCTCATGTAATAAGTCACTGGATTCCATTAGGTTCTCTATAGTACAGTGGATGTTATGTAGGAGACAGGAAAATAAAGGTCATGGCCTTTATCGTCAGACCATCTTGGAGAAGAGTGAGATGTATGAGTTATTTATACACCAGGATAAGGTAAGTAATATAGGAATGAAGAGAAAAGAGTGCATTTGGGGCCAGAATAGTTGATGCAGGCTGCAAAGAGAGAAGGGGATTGAACTAGATCCTGGGGATGGGTAGGATTCGAATACTTCAAGTTCGTGGGGCAGTATATGCTAGAAAAGGATAATAAAAATGAAGCAAAGGCCCAAGCTAAGTGATATTTATAAACCATAAACCACCATCTGCAGGGAACCATGAGTGACTGGCCTCAAGACAGCCAAAACTTCACATTAACCATAAAAAATAGGTTTCATCACACTTGCTAATTTGATTTTTTATAGAACAATGTTGAGAAAGATCCTGGGGTTGTACTGGTAATTGTGAAGATTCATCTGAGAAGATAATAGTATCATAGAGTATTCTTATCTGGCAAGACAAAGTAGAATTGGTTTTTGCTTTCACAGAGAGGTAGTCCTCAGTGGACTATAATGGAAGACAGAGTTCTAGAACTTATTCAGAATACTGATGGGTTTTCAGAATTGGCATGATAAATTTTAAAAGGGGAAGGCACAGGGAAAAAGCCAAAGGTGACTCATGGATTTCTAACCTGGAACATGGTGAGGAAAACAGCCCACAAAACAGAGATGAATTGAGGGCACACACCACCAATGGTCAATTTGGGGGTTGCTAAGTTGCTTCAGTTGTGTCTGACTCTGTGCGACCCCATAGATGGCAGCCAACCAGGCTCCCCTGTCCCTGAGATTCTCCAGGCAAGAACACTGGAGTGGGTTGCCATTTCCTTCTCTAATGCATGAAAGTGAAAAGTGAAAGTGAAGTCGCTCAGTTGTGTCCGACTCTTCGCAACCCCATGGACTGCAGCCTACCAGGCTCCTCCGTCCACGGGATTTTCCAGGCAAGAGTACTGGAGTGGGGTGCCATTGCCTTCTCCGCAGTTTTGGGGTGGAGATCACTAAACTCTTCACACCTAATATTAAATTTAAAATAGGAAGAGGGGAAACTTGATTTCGGATGTTTCTTCTAACTTTAATGATCTGTGATTCTAAGATTCCTAACATGTTTAATGTAAAACCAAGTAATTAAAATTTAAATCATCTTCTTCTATGGACCACAATTTTAATTGGCTGTTTATCTCTGTCTTAGTCTGTTTGGGCTGCTGTACAAAATATCACAGTCTGTTTGGTCTTCTATAACAAAATATAGCTTATAAACAAGAGAAATTTACTTTTCACAGTTCATAGGCTGGAAAGCTCAAGATCAAGGTGCCAGCAATTTCTCCTCGTGTCCTTACTTGGTGGATGGCCTAGGGAACTGCCTGAGCCTCTTGTATAAGAGTGTGTGTGTGTCACATGTGCACACTTGTGCTCATTTGTGTCTGATTCTTTGCCACCCTGTGGACTGTAGCCTGCCTGGCTTTTTTGTCCATGGACTTTCCTAGGCAAGAATACTGGAGTGGTTTGCCATTGCCTCCTCCAGGGGATCTTCCCGACCCAGGGATTGAACCTGTGTTTCCAGAGTCTCCTGCCATGGCAGTGGATTCTTTACCACTTTAATTCCATCTGGGAGGGTGCCACCCTCAGGACCTAAGCATCTCTGAAAGGCCTTCCTTCCTAATACCATCATCTTTGGGGGTTAGAATTTCAACATGTGAATTTGGAGAGGGTAGGGTTTAAACATTCAAACAATAGCAATCCCATTTCAGAAGCTTTAGAGTAATTAGAAAAATCTTGAATATCAAATGCATAATTAATCACCTTTATTAATGAATACTGGAAATAAATAAAATATGTACTAAAAGAGAAATGGGGCCAAAAAGAGAATGGATAAATAATGTAAATTAAATATGATCTATTCGGATGGCAGAATACCATACATTAAATAAAAGCAAAAAATTGGACCTGTGTATCAGTATGGATTTATCATAAAAATATACTGTTGAGTGAATAAGAGCTAACTGCAGAATGATAGGTATAGTATGATCTAATCCATGCAATAAAGCAAAACTGACAAACAATACCCTATGTTTTCTATGAAAAACACAAACATACATGTATACATATTAAAGGGCATGGATACTCAATTCATAAGAGTGACTATTTCTGAGGACAAGAGTAAATAACTAAAATTAATAATGCATGAATTTTATCTATAATGTAATGTTTTTAAAAATAATAAACACATGTATTACCTGGGTGATTAAAAAATTTAGAAAGAAGAGGGAAGGATCATCTATAAAAGCAAGCATAACATGAAGACTATAACAGTGGAGTTACAGTCAGTCTTAGTGGCTCAGATGGTAAGGAATCTGCCTGCAATGCAGAAGAACTGGGTTTGATCCCTGAGTTGGGAAGATTCCTTGGATAAGGGAATGGCAATCCACTTGCCTGGAGAATCCCATGGACAGAGAATCCCATGGACAGGGAAGCCTGGTGGGCTACAGTCCATGGGGGTCACAAAGAGTTCCAAACTGAGCAACTAATCCTTTCTTTCAACAAGAGTCAGAAGACTGAAACTCCCGGCGTGACTCTGTCCATAACTAACCATTTACTATGAAAATTCACTGGGCACTCTCTCTGGGCACCTGTATTAGCTAACATACAATTGGCCAACAAAGATGATAAAAGTTCTAAGTGCTAAGACATTGAGATGTTTTTGAATTGTTGATATTTCATAGAACAATGAGCAAATAGCAAATGATATTCTACAGAAATGTCAGAATTTCTGTGAGTTAAAAAGCACAGTGACCTAAACTGCCAGGACATTTCACTGCTGTTTAGTGATTTGGAAAGGTTAAGCGAACTGTGTAACATATTTGATCAGAATGCTTGAGGGGAGCTGCCTATCTGTTTTGTTTTTTTTTTTCCTTCAGGAACAACTGAATCTGGTCTCTAACAGGTGCCATCTAACTACTCAAAGTATCTATGTATGATAACATCTCAAGATTTTCTCAAAAAAGGTTTGTTGAGAATGACTAAATCTATTCTCCAAGATGAAAACCATTCACAGTTTAATCCATAAGTGATGCACACTGGGTTCTGGCATTAGTCTCTGGTTCCTTCTCCCCAGAAGGTTTCTAATAACTAAAGGCTGGTCTTCTCTGGAGCCTCCTCTCTGAGTCCCACATTGTTCTCCTATTACAAGGCCTGCTCTGGGATGCCAGCTTGTTGGTGTAGAAGCTTTTCACTGAGACTTTACATGAATTCTGCTTGATCTGAATGCTTAGATCAATGCTTTGAAGTTATCATCTGGTTTGAACATGCTATACTCCCACTATCTTTGCAGTAATGCTGATTCTGGAATGAACTTCTGTTGCTCCAGTGCCCATGAGAAAAGTTCTTAAAGCTAGTTTTTCTTTTTTTTCCCCCTACTTGTAATTCAAGTTGAAATCAATCCTTTCTTTGTACAATGTGATGCCACTTCCTATGCGTAGAAAGGAGTAATAATTTCGTTATCTCCCTTTTTCTTTAGCATTAATAATAGAATCCTCAAATGTTATCTGGGCACATGGCTACCAAAGTAAGGACTGCTTTTGCTGTCCTCCCTTGCACTTATATGCACTTATATGTCATGTGACTAATTTCAGACCAATAGCACATGAATGCTATGATGCATGGAACTTCCAAGTTGTGGCCCTAAAGAAAAGGTGTGTGTTCTTTACTTTCTGTTTCTTCATCTCAGGAACTAAAATTTGATGATGACTCTCCTCCATCCATGTGAATGGAAACAATGCCTGGGAATAGCAGAGGAACAAGGGAAAACTCTGCATTACTAATCCATGGAGCAGCCATAACAGCTCTGATATGCTTCTCATGCAACCTAGGTAAAATAGAAACAAACTCTATCTAGTTTAAGTCACAGTTATTTTAGGTCTTGTCCAAGCTATGAAGAAATGTACTTATGAATACAGAATTTGGTACCTAGGAATAGGATAATGATGTAACACAATTGAATACATATTACATTTGCTTAATGTGAGAGTTGAACCATAAAGAAGGCTGAGTGCCAAAGAATGGATGCTTTTTGATTTGTGGTGTTGGAGAAGACTCTTGAGACCTAAAGGAACTTCATCTTGAATATTCATTGGAAGGACTGATGCTGAAGCTGAATCTCCAATACGTTGGCCACCTGATATGAAGGACTGACTCATTGGAAAAGACCCTGATGCTAGGAAAGACTGAGGGCAGGAAGAAAAGGTGGTGATAGAGGATGAGATGGTTGAATGGCATCACAGACTCAATGGACATGAATCTGAGGGAACTCCAGGAGATAGTGAAGGACAGGGAAGCCTGGCATGCTGCAGTCCATTGGGTTGCAGAGTTGGACATGACTTAGTGACTGAAAAACAACGATCGTTAAGCAGTGGGTAGTGAGAGTATAAAAAATTGAGGCTAGAAACCTAATAGTAAAACACTTTTTAAAAAGCTTAATTGATGGGGGATAGGGAGGAAAGGTCAAGAGGAACGGGATATATGTGTCTATAGGCTGGTTTACATTATTGTGCAGCAGAAACAAATTTGTGAAGCAATTATATTTCAATAAAAATTTTATATACATTTAAAAAATGCTTCATTTTCCTATGGCTGCTATACAAAAATCATCACATATTTAATGGCCTAAACCAATGCAAATTTATTATTACACAGTTCTGGAGGTCAGAAATCTGAAATGGGACTTGCTGGGCTAAAATCAAGGGATGGGCATCGTTGTATTTTGTTCTCTAGACTCTGGGAGGGACTCCATTTCCTTGCCTTTTCCAGTTTCTAGAGGCTACTTGCATGTCTTGGCTCACAGTCCCTTCCTCCATTTTTGAAGCCAGGATCAGCAGGTCAAGTCCTTCTTACATCAAATCACTCTGACCCTCGTCTTGCCACTTTCATCTATATTTAAGAGCTCTTATGGTCCAAGATGACCTTCCTCTCTTAAGATCAGCTAATTATTGACCTTAATTCTATCTGCTACCGTAATTCCTCTTTGCCATGTGAAGTAACATACTCAAGATTCTGGAGATTAGGACATGGACATCATTGGGAGCCACTTTTCTGCCTATCACAATGTCTCCTGTGAGAACTTGGAAATCAAAACCCATGCTAACTGAGCCTGCCATAGGCAAGTGTTAAACTTTTTCAGAATATTTCTGTATGTTCTCTACTTCTCTCCATTTTCAACAAAGCCCTACAAGACTAAGCTGAGCTCTAGAAAGAGTCAGCCTACTTGAAAGTAGAGATGGAAGGGAATTCAGCTCTGTTTAGGAAGATACTTTTAATTTTTTTCCCCTTTTTTATTGGCTTGGGGCAGGGTCCAGATATGTGGAGCTTCACAGGGTTGTAAAGGCAATAGCATCACTACTCTGGTGATTCTGAAGAAGCAACCTTAGCAGGAGATAAGCACTTAACCCAAGATTTTCTCAAGTACTTCCCAGTAAGTGCTCTCTGCCATGTGACAGGAGGGGACACTATGGCACAAACTTGACTAAGAATATTTCCTTCCCACCCAAGTCTGTTTTCTAATGGCCTTGGGTACCTTTCAGAAAAAGGCCAGTGTAGAGGGACAGAGCACAGGGGACAGAAAATAAAAGACTAATATTTTCATGTTTAAAACTTTTACATGAGACTATTGGCTACTACCTCATAGGATTGAAAGAAAATAGAACTGAAATTTGACAAGATTTTTGAGGGAATTTTGCTACCAAATGATGGACAACATGGCTGGCCAAACCTTAGGCTGTTCTACACTAAAACACTTATAGACCTTTGAACCTGCACCACCAGAAGGTGATTTAGCTGCAAAGAAAGAGAATCTATCTTATCAGTGCCCACTCTGAATGCAGTGAAGGACAATGAACAAGGTAAAATTCCCTGTAGAAAAAGCAAACGGTTGGGGAAGGTGGGAGAAGGATGAGAGTGAAGCACTGACCTCAAGTATAAAATATTTAAGATGCTGTAAAAAAAAAGTGAGTAATCAGGATAAATAATGTTTTAATGCAAATGATTTGGAAAATCAAAATTAGTGCAAAAAAATCCTTGATGAATAAAATATCAAAGTTTTTAATGACAGGATCAATTAACAGTGCTGTAGGAAGCAATATAGGAGCCTGAAGCAAAAAGAAAATTCAGTAATATTGGCCCTATTTTTATTAAAAATTGATAATTTGTTTATCATGTATTTTTACATTACTTTTATGTGTTCAAAATTTTATTAAAACATTTTTATCTTGATTACTGTAACTTTTATACCCTCCTTATATTTTGTGTCTGAGACAAGTGCTCCCCCTTCTCCCTCAGCTCACTCTAATCTGGGCCCTGGGAGATACTAGGACATTAGTCCAGAAAGTTTGCCCTGAGAGCAGAACCAGGTCTTCTAGATGAACTAAAGAAGAAGTTAACTCCACTTATGAGGAAAGGAATTACACACTGAATTGTGTCTCTGCAAAGTTTACATGTTGAAGTCCGAACTCCCAGGACCTCAGAATGTGCCTCTATTTGAGTTATGGCTATTAAAAAGGTGATTAGAGGCCTCACAGAAAACGAGGCCCATAGGGCGAGCTCTAATTCAATCTGACCAGTATCCTTATAAGAAGAGGAAATTTGGACACACCAAGTGACACCAGGGAGGCACATGCATGAGGAAAGAACACAGCAAGAAGGCAATCATGCACAAACCAAGGAGAGAGGCTTCAGAAGAAACCAAACCTACTGACACCTTGAACTTGGACATCCAGCCTCCAGAACTGTGACAAAATTAATTGCTCTTGTATTTGGCTATGGTAGCTCAGGCAAATTGATACAGGAGTCTCTGGTATTCCTTCACAGCAGTATTTGATAAGTGTTATAAAGTGATTGAATCATCGAGAAATTGGATGATCAAGAAATTGATTGGATGATTGAGATTGGATCATTGAGAAAGCAAGAGAGTTCCAGAAAAACATATACTTCTGCTTTATTGACTGTGCCAAAGCCTTTGACTGTGTGGATCACAACAAACTATGGAAAATTCTTCGAGAGATGGGAATACCAGACCACCTTGCCTGCCTCCTGAGAAATCTGTATGCAGGTCAAGAAGCAACAGTTAGAACTGGGCATGAAACAACAGACTGGTTCCAAATTGGGAAAGGAGTACATCAAGGCTGCATATTGTTACCACACTTATTTAATTTATATGCAGAGTACATCATGTAAAATGCCAGACAAGATGAAACACAAGCTGGAATCAAGGTTGCCAGGAGAAATATCAATAAGCTCAGATACACAGATGACATGACCCTTATAGCTGAAAGCAAAGAAGAACTAAAGAGTCTCTTGATGAAAGTGAAAGAGGAGAGTGAAAAGTTGGCTTAAAATTCAACATTCAGGAAACTAAGATCATGGCATCTGGTCCCATTACTTCATGGTAAATAGATGGGGAAACAATGGAAACAGTGACAGACTTTATTTTGGGGGGCTCCAAAATCACTTCAGATGGTGACTGCAGCCATGAAACTAAAAGACACTTGCTCCTTGGAAGAAAAGCTATGACCAACATAACAGCATATTAAAAAGCAGAGACATTACTTTGCCAACAAAGATCCATCTAGTCAAAGCTATTGTTTTTCCAGTGGTCATGTATGGATGTGAAGAAATGAAAGACCTATATATAGAAAACTATAAAACACTGATGAAAAAAATCAAAGATAACACAAATAGATGGAGAAATATACCATGTTCATGGGTTGGGAGAATCAATATAATGAAAATGAGTATACTACCCAAAGCAATCTATAGATAAATGCAATCCCTATCAAGCTACCAATGGTATTTTTTACAGAACTAGAACAAATAATTGCACAATTTGTATGGAAATACAAAAAACCTCAAATACCCAAAGCAATCTTGAGAAATGGAGGAACTGGAGGAATGGAACTGGAGGAATCAACCTGCCTGACTTCAGCTATACTCCAAAGCCACAGTCATCAAGACAGTATGGTACTGGCACAAAGACAGAAATATAGATCAGTGGAAGAAAATAGAAAGCCCAGAGATAAATCCACACACCTATGGACACCTTATCTTTGACAAAGGAGGCAAGAATATACAATGGAGAAAAGACAATCTCTTTAACAAGTGGTGCTGGGAAAACTGGTCAACCACTTGTAAAATAATGAAATTAGAACACTTTCGAACACCATACACAAAAGTAAACTCAAAATGGATTAAAGATCTAAATGTAAGATCAGAAGATATAAAACTCTTAGAGGAAAACACAGGCAAAATACTCTCTGATGTAAATCATGGCAGGATCCTCTATGACTCACCTCCCAGAATATTGGAAATAAACGCAAAAACAAATGGGACCTAATTAAACTTAAAAGCTTTTGCACAATGAAGGAAACTATAGGTAAGGTGAAAAGACAACTTTCAGAATGGGAGAAAATAATATCAAATGAAGCAACTGACTTAGAATTAATCTCAAAAATATACAAGCAACTCCTGCAGCTCAATTCCAGAAAAATAAGTGACCCAATCAAAAAATGGGCCAAAGAACTAAACAGACATTTCTCCAAAGACATATAGATGGTTAACAAACACATGAAAAGATGCTCAACATCACTCATGATCAGAGAAATGCAAATCAAAACCATAATGAGGTATCATCTCATACCGGTCAGAATGGCTGCTATCAAAAAGTCTACAAACAATAAATGCTGGAGAGGGTGTGGAGAAAAAGGAACCCTCTTACACTGTTGCTGGGAAACTAGTACAGCCACTATGGAGAGCAGTGTGGAGATTCCTTTAAAAACTCAAAATAGAACTGCCATATGACCCAGCAATCCCACTGCTGGGCATACACACTGAGGAAACCAGAATTGAAAGAGACACGTGTACCCCAATGTTCATTGCAGCACTGTTTACAATAGCCAGGACGTGGAAGGAACCAAATGTCCATCAGCAGATGAGTGAATAAGAAAGCTGTGGTACATATACACAATGGAATATTACTCAGCCATTAAAAAGAATACATTTGAATCAGTTCTAATGAGGTGGATGAAACTGGAGCCTATTATACAGAACAAAGTAAGTCAGAAAGAAAAACATCAATACAGTATATTAATGCATATATATGGAATTTAGAAAGATGGTAATGATGACCCTATATGCAAGACAGCAAAAGAGACACAGATGTAAAGAACAGACTTTTTGGACTCTGTGGGAGAGGGCGGGGTGGGATGATTTGAGAGAATAGCATTGAAACATGTATATTATCATATGTGAAACAGATCGCCAGTCCAGGTTTGATACATGAGACAGGGTGCTCAGGGCTGGTGCACTGGGATGACCCTGAGGGATGGGATGGGGTGGGAGGTGGGAGGGGAATTCAGGATGGGGAACACATATACATCCATGGCTGACTCATGTGAATGTATGGCAAAAACCACCACAATATTATAAAGTAATTAGCCTCCAATTAAAATAAATAAATTTAAAAAAAAAAGAGCTGACCACTGAAGAAGTGATGCTTTTGAACTGTGGTGTTGGAGAAGACTCTTGAGAGTCCCTTGGATTGCAAGGAGATCCAACAAGTCCATCCTAAAGGAAATTAGTCCTGAATATTCACTGGAAGGACTGATGCTGAAGCTGAAGCTCCAATACTTTGGCCACTTGATGTGAAGAACTGACTCATTAGAAAAGACCCTGATGCTGGAAAAGATTTTAGGCAGAAGGGGCCAACAGAGGATGAGATGGTTGGATAGCATCACCGATTCGATGGACATGGGTTTTAGCAAGCTCCAGGAGTTGGTGATGGACAGGGAAGCCTGGTGTCCATGGGGTCGTAAAGAGTCGGACACGACTGAGCGACTGAACTGAACTGAACTGACAAAGTGATTGGGCTTCCCACGTGGCATTTGTGGTAAAGAACCTGCCTGCCAGTGATGAAAACATAAGGAATACAGGTTTGATCTGGGGTCAGGAAGATCGCGTGGAGGAGGGCATGGCAACCCACTCCAGTATTCTTGCCTGGAGAATCCCATGAACAGAGGAGCCTGGTGGGCTACAGTCCATGGGGTCACAAAAGCATCAGTCGAACACGACTGAAGCATCTTAGCATGCATGAATGCATAAAGTGATTATTGTATCATTCCTTTTTCTAAATGGGAGATTTGGAGGGGGATGTTTAATTGCAGCTATACAGCTCCCAATTTGCTATTTTACATCGAGGGGTCAAATAAGTGGTCTTTTAGGTTACAGTTCACTGGGCCAGGAGCAGTGCACCAAGTGATAGTGGAAAAGACTATGCTTCACCTGCAAGTCCTGGGTCTGGAGCTGGTGGTGGGAGGGGAGGGGTGTGTGTATTCTCAGAGCAGCAAGAAGGATGCACCAAAGTGTTAGAGTGGTCAGAGAAACAGTCTAGGGTCAGAATCATTATTGTCTCCCATCTTCTACAACCTCTTTCCTCCTTTAGCAAGAAAATTCCCAAATCTCAGCTGAACACATGGCCAACCAGACTAGACATCTCCTTATAGATCAATAAGACCACATATTCATTTCTGAGTAATTGAATATGAATGGAAGAGATGTGTGCAAGTCCTAAAAAGGAAGTGGTACATCCTCCCATCTCTTCTTCAGGGTGCTCCAAATGTCAACATTGTGACGAGCCATTTTCACCTGCGCAGACAAAGGCGACACCTGTCGCCACCACTCCACTGCAGATGGTGATTGCAGCCATGAAATTAAAAGATGCTTACTCCTTGGAAGAAAAGTTATGACCAACCTAGATAGTATATTCAAAAGCAGAGACATTACTTTGCCAACTAAGTCCGTCTAGTCAAGGCTATGGTTTTTCCTGTGGTCATGTATGGATGTGAGACTTGGACTGTGAAGAAGGCTTAGCGCCGAATAATTGATGCTTTTGAACTGTGATGTTGGAGAAGACTCTTGAGAGTCCCTTGGACTGCAAGGAGATCCAACCAGTCCATTCTGAAAGAGATCAGCCCTGGGATTTCTTTGGAAGGAATGATGTTAAAGCTGAAACTCCAGTACTTTGGCCACCTCATGCGAAGAGTTGACTCATTGGAAAAGACTCTGATGCTGGGAGGAATTGGGCGCAGGAGGAGAAGGGGACGACCAAGGACGAGATGGCTGGATGGCATCACATACTCGATGGATGTGAGTCTGAGTGAACTCAGGGAGTTGGTGATGGACAGGGATGCCTGGTGTGCTGCGATTCATGGGGTTGCAAAGAGTCAGACACGACTAAGCGACTGAACTGAACTACTCCACTGAACTACAGTAATCTTGGTCACCCAGGTCACCCCAGCAAATATAGACAAGAGCATATAATCAGGAAAGATTTATGGCTGTCTACCCTAGCCTGTGACAAAATAAGCTAGATTCCCCTGTTCTCTGGACTTAATTGGGCAATTTGAGTAGTTCACATTATGTTGGATATGAAATTATGAAAGAGTTTGGAAGTTTAGCTAGGATATCAGTTCAGTTCAATTACTACAGGGTCCCAAATTACAGTGGTCTCAACAAAACAGGACTTCTCTGGTGGTTCAGTGGTTAGGGAGCCACCTGCCCGCACAGGGGACACGGGTTTGATCCCTGGTCTGGGAAGATTCCACATGTCACGGAGCAACTGAGTCTGTGTCACAACTACTGAAGCCTGTGTGCCCAGAGCCTTTGTTCTGCATCAAGAGAAGCCACCACAATGAGAAGCCCACACGTCGCAACTGGAGAGATTAGTCTCTACTCGCCGCAAAAAGAAAAAGCCTACATGTAGCAATGAAGACCCAGTGTAGCCGAAAATAAATAAAGAAAATTTTATTAAAAAACAAACAAGAAAAACTAAAATAGAACTGTTCTTCCCTGTCACACAACATCTCAAGTAACAAGCAGTTGGGGTTGATTCGGTGGCAACATAATACCTAAGCCAAAAATCTTTTCTATTTTGCAGCTTTGCCATCCCGAATTTGCAAATTCTAGCCCTGACATGTCTCCAGAGCTTCAGACTGGCTTATCTAGTTGCTTAATCAACAGTTCCATTCAGATATCTGAAAGGGATCTCAGACTTAAATCTCTAAAATAGAACCCTTGTTTTTCTCCCCTAAATCATGTCTCCCCTGGTCTTCCTGATGTCAGTAAATGGCACCACTATCAAGCAGTTGTTCAGACTCAATGACTCAGACCAAAATTCTGGGAATAATTCAAGACAAGTTCTGCCCCTTTGGAAATATATTCCAAATCTGATCACTTCCCACCAGCTCCACCATCATCGTTCTAATCTATGCCGTTGTTTTCCCTAGATTACAAAATCACAATAGCAACCTAATTGGACTCGTAATTTCCACACTTAGATTGTACAGTTCATTACCCCATAGAGAGAAGTAAGAGTGTATTGATATTCTATCATTACTATGACAAATTACCACAAACATACTGATTTGAAAAATGCAGATGTATCTTGTTATTCTTCTGTAAGTCGGAAATCTAACATAAGTCTTGCTGGGCTAAAATCAAGGTGTGAGATAGTTGCATTCCCTTTTGGGGGCACTAGTGAAGAATCCGCTTCCTTCTTTCCAGTTTTCACAGGCTGCTCTTACTCAGGGGCTTGTGACCTCAATCCCTCATCTTCAAAGCCAAGATTGATGGATTGAGTCCTACTCACATCTCCCTACTCTTGTCTACCGTCTTCTTCCATCTTTAAGGACCACAGAGAAAACAAAACAAAACAAAACAAGATAACCTCCCTATTTTAAGATCTGCTGATCAGCAACTTTAACCCCATCTGCAATTTTAACTTCCCTTTTCTATGTAAGGCAACATTATTCGGCCTGCCACACGGTATGATCTTTAAACATGTAAATCAGATTGCATTTCCCTCTTTTTATGTCCTCTATTGCCTTCTTCAGAGAAGGCAATGGCACCCCACTCCAGTACTATTGCCTGGAGAATCCCATGGATGGAGGAGCCTGGTGGGCCGCAGTCCATGGGGTCACTAAGAGTCAGACACGATTGAGTGACTTCACTTTCATTTTTCACTTTCATGCATTGGAGAAGGAAATGGCAACCCACTCCAGTGTTCTTGCCTGGAGAATCCCAGGGACAGCGGAGCCTGGTGGGCTGCCATCTATGGGGTTGCACAGAGTCGGACACGACTGAAGTGACATAGCAGCAGCAGCATTGCCTTCTTAGTCACACTTAGAAACCTAAAATCTTACCCCAGCAAACACGCTTCTCCTGAACTGTGTGTTCAGGTCTACCTCCTTATTCTATCCCCCCATCACCCTCTCCCACTAAATTTTATGCAGTCTCAACAATCTTCTTGCTGTCCCTAAAGAGCCAAGATTATTCCCATCTCAGAGCCTCTGAAAGTTCTTTTTGTTGCTGGAACCTCTTCCCTATACATCTGCATGGTCCCCTCCCTCATTCCATTCTTGTCTCTGCCCCAAAGGCACTTCCTCAGAAAAGCCATTCCTGACCATTATTTGTCACTGTCATCAAAATATCTGGTACCAGACAATACTTTGGCCACCTAATGTAAAGAGCCAACTCATTGGAAAACACCCCAATTCTGGGAAAGATTGAAGGCAAGAAGAGAAGTAGGCAGCAGAGAATGATATGGTTAAATAGCATTACTGACTCAAAGGACATACATTTTAACAAACTCCGGGAGATAGGGAAAGCCAGGGAAGCCTGGCATGCTGCAGTCCATGGGGTCAGAAAGAGTTGGACATGACTTAGAAGCTGAACAGCAACGACAACACATCAGCATCACTCTGAGCTGCTATTATTCATTGCTGACATTATGTGATATGTTTATTTGTTCATTTCCACCAGAATATAAGCTCCATGAGGATAGGGGGTTTCTTTTATTCTCGGCTTCATCTGTAGCATATAATGGGTGTCAAATAGGTATTTGCCAAATGAATGGTTGAAATGTAAGTATAAATTAGCTGATACACTTGCTGTTTCTACCTAGTTTCAAACACCAAAATAACCCAAGGCCTCTCCAGCAAGCAATGAACCATTCCTGTTCAGAACAATCCAGGCAGACTCCTACATTTAAACCTCACTCAGTCCTATTTGCAATGCAATTGAAAGCAAGGGATTTGTTCCATTTCCTTCCTTGTGTGTCTTGGTTTTCAAATGGGGTGTTTAATTCCAGCCAGCATGCTAAGCAAGTACAGACTCTGTGCTGAGCAGCCTCCCCTCATTCTACCTTGGGAATTCTCACACCAAGCAGGACAGAGTTACTAATCCACTCTGTACAGATGCCGCAGTTGCGTCTTGCAGACTGTCAAAAAGGAGTGACAGATGTGCGGTGCCCAGCAGCCCTGAACGTTGCTCTACAGGATTCTGGACTAATGGCTTTCCAAAAAGTCATCATTGATCAAGCAAAGTTTTCAACTCAGGGAAAGTGATAGCTTAAGGCAAACAACAGTGTTTCATAACAGAAATGGCTTGACCTGATTTGCTCTTAACAATCTGAACCTAATCACCTCAGTTTGAAAAAAACAAAAAAATGTGTGCAAGAGAATCTGCCAGGGCCTATGGGTCTATGCCAGGGACCAAAGCATTCAAAGGAGAAGGAAGCACCATTTTTGCTCTCTGAACTCTTGCACTGAATGCAGTAAGACAATGATTTACCCTAACGTCCATGAATGTGTCAAAGATATGTTTATTTGAAACAGGAAAATGACTGTCTTTGGATGACAACTTTAAAATATCACAGGTGATATTTGATATTTGCTGCATAAAACAAACAAACAAACACAGCCACTCTTAGGAGCTACTATCTATTCTTCTGTATCATGATTATGGAGTAGGTTTGAATTCGCTCATCATGTGAGCAACAAAGGTAGTAATGGCAAGGATGGTTATCGAAGTACCTAGATTAAAACAGCTTCCTGCTTATACTAGTTTCAGACTCTGTACTCTGGGTGCTAGATCTTATGTATCTAAAACTCACCTTATTCCAATTTGACCTCTTCTGATCTTATCTGCTTCTCTAACCTTTAATACACCTTTCTACTCTTCACCACTTTTTGGTTACTGGTCACTTATAACTGGTTACTATTCCAAACCTTGAAGACAAGAAGCTTCTTAAAACACTCAGTTGTCAGACCAGAGGCATATCTCCTGCCTTTCAACCCAAATCCTGCTAAAAGAACCCTACTACGCAAGTGTCAGAATTGTAGAACGGCAGTGGCAGAGACGGTGAAGTGGACCAAAGCACACCTGGAGACTGGCCTGGTTTGGGATTCCTTCCTGGACAGCTTTGCATTTTCTGAGTAATTAAATTGGAGTTCTGAGAATAGGAACCATTTTGTCTGGATCTCTTCAAAAGAAATCATAGGCAAGAGCACATAGTAGGAACTCATTTCATTACATTGAATTTAATTAAGATACCCAGAAAGATAACAAAATGACTAGAGTAACTGACTTACTTTTCACTCCAAAAACCTATCCATGAGCTTTCTACTCAGGCCCAGATCAAGAAAATAATATTTGATATCAGTGTGATGTACAGGCATAGATAGGGATAGGTAGATAGCAGACAGACAGATGATACATGGATGGATGGACGGACGGTTAGATAAAAATAATACAAACTGAGTTGCCAAAGGAAGACTCGAAGAAGCCAAGACCATCAGCCAAGAATGTTAGTATCCAGTCCTCGTAAGGGACTCCTCAGGCCTGTCTGAAGGAACTAAGAGAGTGGAACACTAAGAAGATCTTTCAGAAGCATATCTGATCCCCTGCGTTGTCTTTGGAAATACAAACATCAAGCTTTCTGAGAATAACAGGAGAGCCAAGTCCAAGTTCAGTAAAAAGATGCTGAGTTAGACATAATCACATTAGTGTTTCCTTCAGGGACTTCCAAGTAGATGCATATATAACTGATGACACTCTCAAGATTTTCCCTTTTAAATACACATTGCTTAAAAATAGGTATCTAAACCCATTGCAACTAATAATTAGTTTACGTTTTTCTCTTAACCACTTGCATCTCTAAGTTCTCCCAGTGAAGGGAGTGTGGTAGCCCTAAATCAAATGTGCTTTACGTCTTGTGTGTGTATGGAGAAGGTGGAGCTGGACAGAAGGAAGTAATTTTTACCAAATTTCTCCTATGTACCAATGTTCTGCTTATATTAACAGTATTTGTCCTCTGCTGGCCTATGGAGGATTGCAGGAGATAGACAGACATGTAGAATACTGCCACGGAAGGGGCTTTATTGATAAATGAGTTCAGGACCTTTATCTCAAAGTTTAGGAAACCAAAGTTCGAATGAGAAAGCTTCTTGCCCAAGGTCATACTTGATTTTTGACAGTTCGTCAGCATCACAGCTAAACTTAGATCTCCATAAATCTTGATTCTCAGTTCAAAGCTCTTTTCATTAATCCATTCAATCTTCTCAAGAAGGAATTATCAGACAAGGGGTTAGCATTCACTTTCTGGGGAGGACAAGAGCAACTGCAGATGAAAAGACATGAGTCTGGAACCTTAGACTACTCAGAAATCCTAACATCTCTACAAAAGAAACTCTTTCTTATTACAATAATCCAAACTGCAGCCAACCAAGGGATTCCCTGGGACTCCAGTTCAATCCCAGGGTCTGGAAGATCCTCTGGAGAAGGGATAGGCCAGTATTCTTGCGCTTCCCTGGTGGCTCAGATGGTAAAGAATCCACCTGCAATGCAGGATACCTAGGTTCAGTCCCTGAGTTGGGAAGATCCCCTGGAAGAGGAAATGGCAACCCAATCCAGCATTTTTGCCCGAAGAACTCCATGGACAGGGAAGCCTGGCGGGCTATAGTCCATGGGGTCGCAAAGAGTCAGACACGACTGAGCAACTAAGAGCAACAAGGGGAAACAGATTCACTCGTAACCCCCATTTTATCCACTCCTTTGCATAAGGAACATGGATTAGGGGAGAATATTTACTTGCTATGTTGCCTTAAAGTCACTGAACTCCAAGCTGCACTTTAATCATCTATAGAGTGAAGATAGTGATAATACAGAAGTTCCTCATTATCTAAATTTTACTATCTGAAGCTGCACAATAATGATACTTCATAGGAAAGCAAAAGCCATCAAAACATGAACATTTTCTCTAATGTGCTGATCATTTATTAAGTTAGTCTGTTCTCCACATCCCTTCTCTCTGAAGATACATATATATCTCTAACCATTAAATCAATGTCTTTGATCATTAGTCTGTAAGTATAATGCAAATCCTTTGCCAAGCAAAACTACACATCTCAGAAAAGTTTCAGAATTTCAAGTAATGAATGACACCAGTGCTGGAAAACAGGGCAAACCACACACAAAGTCACTGACAAGTTTAGCAGCTCAAAACTGGAAGAGAACAAAGGTGAGTTTGATCACACGTCAGCATAGGAGAAAGATTCCAGCATCAACATAAGAAAAAAGTCCTTGAAAAAACTGATAGGTCCAAGAATATTTCTCAAAAGTGACCTTCTTTTTGATAACGCTTTGAAAGTTAATTGAACATGAAAGGATCTTGCACTGTGTTCTCATACAGCTTTCCCAGAATCATGGTTTAAAAAATAAACAAAAAAAACTTGTTATTTTCAATAATTAGCCTTAGTTGTCATTGTAACTAAATTACTTTATTTATGAGACAGATACTATTTTCACTACTTTAACTCCATTTTTTCAAGATAAAGTCTCAATTGAAACCTTTTTCTCTTAAATACTATGAAATTTTTGTTGCAGCTTTAAATGGATTCTCTTGTAGTGAATAATTATCCTTGCATGATAAGACTCTCTTTTATCTGTACCACTTCATATTGTTATAGGGAACAAAAGAGATAAAACTTTCAAATGCGTTTCGGTGATTCTGAGGTGCTGTGTTCAGGTTAGAATTCACTTGGTTTCCCTCCCCAAAAAACTGTTTACTGGGTGCAGGTTGCTTCGAAATACATGATTTATGTTATTCCCAATGACAACCATTGAAGGTAAGTATATACTATCTCTAAACCATAAATTAGAAAAATGAAAAAACCTGCTTAAGGCCACATAGCTATTAGGTGGCTTAGTTATAGCGAGAGCCTGAACTGACTGTCCCCAAGTCCAAGGCATTCCCTCTGGCACTGGAAACATACAAAGCCACTGTTTTGTAGTTCAGTAATGGTTGAACATTCATATCCCATATGGTTCTTCTTAACACACTCATTCAAAAGTGTTTATTGGTCATCTTCTCCATTAGACATTACCCTAATTCTGGACATACAGTGGTGATGATGCAAGCAGCCCCTGCTTTCTCGCAGGTTGTGTTCCGGTGGAGGACCTCATATTGACAACAATTAAGCAAATAATTTAAACAAACAGGACAAATGATGACTCAGCACTTTATATGCTGCTGCTGCTGCTGCTGCTGCTAAGCCGCGTCAGTCGTGTCCAACTCTGTGCGACCCCATAGACGGCGGCCCACCAGGCTCCCGTCCCTGGGATTCTCCAGGCAAGAATACTGGAGTGGGTTGCCATTTCCTTCTCTAGTGCATGAAAGTGAAAAGTGAAAGTGAAATTGCTCAGTCGTGTCCGACTCTTCGCGACCCCACGGACTATAGCCTACCAGGCTCCTCTGTCCACTGGATTCCCCAGGCAAGATTACTGGAGTGGGGTGCCATTGCCTTCTCCGGGAGATCTTCCCAACCCAGGGATTGAACCCAGGTATCCTGCATTGCAGGCAGATTCTTTACAATCTGAGCCACCAAGGAAGACCTACTGAGGCAGAGAGATGTTAAGTTACTTGTTCTGAATTATACTTCAGTAGTGGAGGAACTAAACTTTAAGCCTAGGCAATCCAGCCCTCAGACACACTCTTAAGGACTATTCTATAATGGGTTGATGTGATAGAAAGTAATTGGACAGCTGATTAATATGACTAAAAATGTTTCCCATCATTATGCTCTTTATAAGTAATAGTATCATGTTTAGGGTTTTCCTACACATATCAGAAATACAGCAGATTGCCTCAAATAACCAGTTCTTCCTTTTAATTCTTTTGCTAAACGGAGAGTATTTTGTAGGAATTGGAACACATCAGCCAAGAACAATTTCACCCCAAAATCTACACAGCTGCTTAGGTTCTCAAAATCTCCAAATGGCCCCTTGCAAGATTCTGTTAACATGCCCAAAGTACTCATAGTCTTTAGGACAACAGTTTACCACTCAGTATTGGAACTGCACCCAGAAGTCCTGCTTCCAGAAAAGTGTGTAATTGGGAAGCAGTGCTGGATGAACTGGTAATAGCTGACTTCAGGGTGATTTCATCTCTCTCCAGTTGCCTCTTTACTTACTGTTCAGCTGTGATCCTTGCTCATCCCCAGATCCGAAGATCAGAGGAAATGATGATCGTATTTCCAATTAGCACAAATAGTAGCTATCTTGAGCTGTATCATTAATCCTTTCAGGGACATTTGTATTGTGTTACTTATTCTGTAGCCTAATGAGGCATAAAAGAAGAATCTCTTTCCTTTCCCTGTCTCTAAATTCAGGTCCAAATAATTGCTCCTGCTGCTAGAGACGAAGGTTAATTTGAAGTAAAGACCCAGCTGGGGAGATTTTCACTTGTCTAAGCAATGGAATCAAATGTGTATAACCACTGTCACAAAACTGTCACCTTGTGACTTTGCTTTTTGCTATCTGAGCCTCAGTTTTATAATGCCTTCAATTGGGATGTACTTGCTATTTATGAATGTATGCCAAGAACATCTCATCCTTGGGCACCAGTTTTTTTCATTAAAAGTATTTAACCCAGCAATTTTAGTATTTATTAAACTATTCGCTTACTCAGTAACAAAGGTACCAAACATTTTGTTAGGGCTGGAGATACAAATATGACTAGAGGACTATCTTCACCCTTAAAAAAGAGTTTAGCAAGTAATGGGAGCAGCAAAGGAGGGATGCTAAATTTAAATAGTGATACTTCAGAATAAACATCACGAAAAATAAAAAATATGGAAGATAATTTTCCTTCCTACCATCCAGTGGTTTTTTCTAAAGCTTTTTCTAATATTAATTTTATTCAATAGCAGCTAACATCTTGGCTTACCTAGCAAAGCACCTGAGGGATACGACATACCCAATGAATGATAGTGGTTTGCTTAGGCATGGGGGGATATGTTTCAACATCTTGATTTGAGGGATAATTTATTTGGAGGACACACCCAAGAGACTCTCATGCATCCTTCACTTTTAAAGCGAATTAAAATTTTACCTTATAAAAATATTCTGGAATGCTTATTAAACACACAAAATTCCTGGACCCTTTCATTGAAGGTTAGATTCAGGAGGTCTGGGGTCAGCCCACAAATCTGTGTATTTATTGTAATAAACATCCAGCTGATTCTTAGCATCAGGCTATTGAATGTGAAAGTGTTAGCTGCTCAGTCATGTCTGACTCGTTGCAACCCCATGGACTATAGCCCACAGGGCTCCTCTGTCCATGGGATTCTCCAGGCAAGAATACTGGAGTCGGTTGTCATGCCCTCCTCCTCCAGGGGATTGTCAAGACCCAGGGATTGAACGGAGTCTCCTGCAGCTCTTGCATTGCAGATGTATTCTTTACAGCTGAGCCACCCGGGAAGCCCCCATCATGCTAACAGAGCTTTAGAAAAACTTTTAAATCTAGTCTTGAATTTTAAGCATTTGTGCTACTTATTTCTTAGTTGCTAGTCTGGGACTCTTAACTACCTCTCAACATTTGATAGAACATACTAGATTTCGTTCTAGAATTCCACTGATAGTTAAAAGTTACCAAACCTTTTTAAAAATCTAATCTCTCTATATATTAAAAAAACAGGATACAACTAACCAACTGGAAAGATGAAAACTGCTCCCAGAATGTTTTCAATTTACTGACCTTTTTCTCCAATCAAGAGGAAACATTTTCCTATTCTGTGTAGGATAGGATTAGACAAGGATCTTCTCATCAGTATTCCCAAACAAAGAAAGTATTTTCTGGGCATTTGCTGTGTACTCTGGGAAATTACTCTGCCAATCTCCTTATAAACCCTCTCAGATGGCTTACTATGTCTGTATCCGAATAACTGATTTTAGATCAAACTGTAAAATGTGCAGACAAAAGAAAGTGTTTATTAAAAGTACTGAGTGAAAATATAACCAGATTTATGTTGGAAAAATTTCTATTTTCAGAAGCAAAGGCACAAGAGTTAAATCTACTCCAAAAAACAAGCTCCTAACTCCTCGTGGTATAGTTCCTATCACTGGAGAAGTGAATGTTCATGTGGTCCCTCTGCTCTCATATCCTTGCAGAGGCTCAGGGAACAAAGACCATAAGGAAGCGGTCCATGGTCTTGACTTTGATGGCCTGAGCATGAGTTTCAGAATGGGAGCTGGAAAAAAAATTTAAGAAAACTTGAAAATAATTTTGGGCAGAGTAGAGTTTATTCCTCAGGGGAAGGATACTGGGAAGAGAGAAAAAGGAAAGGAGGAGAGGAGAATGGAGATCAAGCTAGTGTTGATAATGAAAAGATCTGTAAAGAAGGAATGCAAAGATTCAATCTGAGCTTATTTTACTGACTGTATAAACCATCCCCATCTTCACAAATTCTTAATAAAGCACCTGAGGCTGAGTCCACTTAAACACCTCATGGGAAAGTTTTCATTTCCATAGTTTTGGTGGAAATGGGAGAAAGATGTGACATTCAATGTACACATCATGGAATTGGACAGCACACCTGGTGGTGTGGGCTAATCCAGACACTGAAATGATTGATCAGAAGCAAGGTCTTAGCACCAGAGATGACCAGGACCAGCATCGGGGCCCAATCATTCATGTATATATAATATATACACATGCATACATACATACATACACACAGGCAGGGTCTCTGCCGCTGTTCACTGGATGAGGTTTCAGTCAACTTCATTTGAAATTCAAAGATAAGTTCACATGTGGGTTACACATATAGCTGTAGTACATATAAGAGGGCTTTAGTAATACAGTAGGTATATGCATATCTACATTGAAATCTATCCAAATATGGATGCAGTATGGGCACATGGGCATGAGTATTTGTGTATTTTGATGCTACCATTTGGGTTTTAGCTATTTACTCTAAGTTCTCTTAGATGTTTTAAATTCTACCAGGCAGTAGAGTGGACTTCCCCAGGAGCTCAGTGGTTAAAGAATCCCCCTGCAACACAGGAGACACGGGAGACATGGGTTTGATCCCTGAGTCAGGAAGATTCCCCTGGAGGAGGGCATGACAACCCACACCAGATTCTTGCCTGGAGAATCCCACGGACAGAGAAGCCTGCAGGGCTACAGCCCAGGGGGTCACAAAGAGTCGGACTTGAACAGAAGGGACTAGACACCAGAGTGGACAGATCTATGGGGAGCAGGAAGATGAACAAGCAAGGATAATGCTCTGTTCTTTAAGCAAGCTTCATATTTAATCCTAAGTAATAATGTATGGCATCACTGACTCGATGGGCATGAGTCTGAGTGAACTCTGGGAGTTGGTGATGGACAGGGAGGCCTGGTGTGCTGTGATTTATGGGGTCGCAAAGAGTCGGACATGACTGAGTGACTGAACTGAACTGAACTGAATAATGTATGATGATACATTACTACCCTTGCATCCTAACTTCTTCATCTGACCCTAAAGTAAAAATGTATAACATAATACTTAGTAAAGGAAACAAATGTGCTACCTCATTCTATGGGTTCATCGCCCTGCCCATGGGAAGCAAATTGTGCTCTGTGCCTACATCCTTCAGATAAACACACATAGGTCAGGACCAAGAAATTTCTTCTAGATACAAGTCTATAGGCCTTCCTCTCAGTTGCCACTGAGAGAGATCACCAAATGTAAGGCAACAATTCTAGATGTTGCAAACAGTCAGATACAACTGAGTGACTGAACTGAACTGAATTGAGCTGAACCTACTTGGCAGATCCAAATTCTCCTTCAGTTGTATTGTTTCAATTGGGATAAAAGGTAGTAGAAACCCAGTTGTGGCTACAGACCCAAGAAACTTTTCCTGATCTATGTTTACTAAAAATAAAGCTAGAATTTTGATCCCCAGCAAATATTCCAAACTTGTACTGGGGGTAGGAAATGCATGATTAATTATCACCTTAAAACTCCAACAGTGTAATCTATTTCCAGCGAGAATTATGCTATTACTAAAACAGAAATAATTGAGTAATTGATGGTAATTGCCTCGCAGCTATGTGTTGGATGCCATTTCTAAAAAGGAAGCCAATTTTCTAAAAACTGCATGTTAACTGTTGCACACAATTTATTCTCTATGTCATTAAGCCAAGGAGGATATTACTTGGGGGGGTTATTCATTTTTATTTTACATTAATGAACATTAAGAACCTCTAAATCACTTACAACAGTTAAGACAATTAGCTTTGTGTGGAAATGTTAGACCTCGCTTCACTCTTCCAGTATCTGATATTTTCTTCCTTTACAAGAATACACTTTGATAAACTACAAGTCAGAACAGTGTGTATTTCACTCCCCTTTTTTACACATTGTGTATCATTCCTGTTGAATCTTAGTTTCCCTTTCAGATTTTCGAAAAAAGTGAAAGTTGCTCAGTTGCGTCAGACTCTACGACACCATGGACTATACAGTTCATGGAATTCTCCAGGCCAGAATACTGGAGTGGGTAGCCTTTCCCTTTTCCAGGGGATCTTCCCAATCCAGAGATCAAACCCAGGTCTTCCATATGGCATGCAGATTCCTTACCAGCTGAGCCACAAGGGAAGCCCAAGAATACTGGAGTAGGTAGCCTATCCCTTCTCCAGGGGATCTTCCCAACCCAGGAATCGAACCAGGGTCTCCTGCATTGCAGGAAGATTCTTTCCCAGCTGAGTTACCAGGGAAGCCGCAAATTTTCCAGGGATAGGAAGAAATAGTAACTCTTCAGTATATATCACAAGGTTGAAATATTTTGATGGATTCTGACTACTAACTTTTCAGCTCTATATTTTATATCAGATTTAAAGGTGAACTTTTCTTTTATTGCATAGTACAATAGATAACAAAAAAACTGGATAATGTAATATTTAAGTTAATAACAGCAATCATTTGAATGTATATAGCTCTACTATCTGAATAGCTTCCAAATATTTCATATATTGGCACGTCTGTTTAAAACATCTTTCTAAAATGTATGGGTTGGAAGATAGACGGAAACTAGTATTTATCGAGTACTTATATTTCAGATACTTCATAAAATACAAGTTATTTAAATTTCATAATGGCCTTATCACAGTGTTCTCAAACTTTAGTCTATATAAGGACCATCCATAAAGCTTGGTAAAAAGGCAAATACTCTGGATTCACTAAACCAAGATTCTGTTTCAGAAAATCTTGAAAGATCTCAGGGATTTAAACCATCCCCCCTTGATAATGCTGATGTAGGTTGTATTTACATGGAACACAATGTGAGAAACACTGCCTATTACATGATTATTTTAGATGAATAAAGTAAGAAACTTGTCTAAGATCACCTATTCATAGAAAAAGTGGGTAGAATGCTTTTGCTCTTGAAGAATGAGGAAAACGTTAAGAAGCAAGGAAGAAAATAAGAGACCTTGGCATAGACAAGGAATGACCATGGAAATAAGAGATATTGGTAGGGTATTTTGGTTTTGGCAGTGTGTAAGTGTGTCGGGTGTATGTGTATGTGTGTGTGTGTGTGTGTGTGTGTGTGTGTGTGTGATTCGCTCAATTGAGTCTGACTCTTTGCAACCCCATGGACTGTAGCCTGCCAGGCTCCTCTGTCCATGGAATTCTCCAGGCAAGAATACTGGAGTGGGTAGCCATTCCCTTCTCCAGGGGATCTTCCTCACCCAGGATTGAACCTAGGCAGGTCTCCTGCACTGCAGGCAAATTCTTTACCATCTAATCCACCAGGGAAGCCCTTTGGCAGAGTGTCTGGTATTAAATCTACCTCCCATGATAAGCAACTGGACAAAGTAAATTAAATAACTATTTGCAGACAGAGTTTAACAATTAACACAGGGCTCTGGTCTTTGAAAGAAGGAAAGCATAAAGGTGAGTATACCAAATTTATCCTGGTTTTCTCCCTGATAAGACTTCCTAAACTATGGCACAGAAAAAATAAAGCCTGTGAAGAGTGGTATTCTTGCTGGGTTGTGTAAACAGAGTAAACTTTGGAGCTTCCAATACTCTAGGGTTTGAAGACAGGTTATTATATAGGAAGGGTGCAAAGGTAAGAATCATCAAAACCTGACAAATTTCCCTTAGAATTCTTGGTTAATTCTTGAAATGCTACAAGGTAAGATTCCAAAAAGTTTAGCTGGGAAAATTCACTGGGAAACTGGGGAGTTCTGCAGAGATTTCTGAGGCTGCAGAGTGCTGAGAAAAAATTGGATTTCAGGTCCAATCAGGGCAAAGAGATCTTTGTGAACATCTCAGCCTTCTAGCTGAAACCATGGAGAACCATGCTGTAGGAGTAAGGGCCATACACAGGGAGTAAAGTCTACTCTAAAAATGATCATTGGAATTTTGATAGGGATAACATTGAATCTATAGACAGCTTTGGGTAGTGTAGACATTTTAGCAATATTCATTCTTCCAGTTCATGAGCATGGATGTATCTTTCCATTTATTTGTGCCTTCTTCAATTTCTTTCAACATAGTCTTGAGGTTTTCAATGTACAGATCTTTCACCTCCTTGGGTAAATTCACATCAAAATTTTCATTTTTATTCTATTGTGAATGAGATTGTTTTCTGTATTTCCTTTTCAGTAAACCCAATGGTATTTTTCACAGAAATAGGAAAGACAATCTTAAAATGTATATGGAACCACAAAAAGACTCCAAATAGCCAAAAAAAAAAAAATCTTGAGAAAGAAGAAAGCCAGAGGCATCACATTGCTGATTTCAAACTATATTACTAGCTATAGTAAAATAACATGTACCAGCATAAAAATAGACACCAGGGCCAAAGGAACAGAACTGAAACCCAGAAATAAATCCATGTATGTATGGTCAATTAATATTTGACAAGGAATCCGAGAATACTCAGTGGGGAAAAATAGTCTCCATAAAAATTGGAGGGGCTTCCCAGGGAGCTCAGTGGTAAAGAAGCTGCCTGCCAATGTTTAAAATTGGGAAAGGAGTATGACAAGTCTGTATACTGTCACCCTGCTTAACTTCTGTACAGAATACATCATGTAAAATGCAGAGCTGGATGAATCACAAGCTGGAATCAAGATTGCCAGGAGACCTATCAGCATCCTCAGATATGTAGGTGATACCACTCTAATGGCAGAAAGAAGAAAGGAACTAAAGAGCTTCTTAATGAGGGTGAAAGAGGAGAGTGAAAGAGCTGACTTAAAACTCAACATCCAATAAACTTAAGATCATGGTATCTGGTCTCATCACTTTATAGCAAATCAATGGGGAAAAAGTGGAAACAGTAACAGATTTTACTTTTTTGGGCTCCAAAATCACTATAGATGGTGACTGCAGACATGAAATTAAAAGACGCTTTCTCCTTGGAGGGAAAGCTATGATTAGCCTAGACAGCATATTAAAAAGCAGAGACATTACTCTGCCAACAAAGGTCCTTCAAGTCAAAGCTATGGTTTCCCAGTAGTCATGTATGGATGTGAGAGTTGGACTATAAAGAAAGCTGCTAGCTAAGTCACTTCAGTACTGTTCAACTCTTTGTGACCCCATGGATTGTAGCTCGCCAGGCTTCTCTGTCCATGGGATTTTCCAGGCAAGAATACCAGAGTGGGTTTCTATTTCCTTCTCCTAAAGAAAGCTAAGCACCAAAGAACTGATGCTTTTGAACTGTGGTGTTAGAGAAGACTCTTGAGAGTCCCTAGGACTGCAAGGAGATCCAACCAGTCAATTCTAAAGGAAATAAGTTCTGAATATTCATTAGAAGGACTGATGCTGAAGCTGAAACTCCAATACTTTGGCCACCTGATGCAAAGAACTGACTCACTGGAAAAGACCCTAATGCTGGGAAAGATTGCAGGCAGAAGGAGAAGGGGACAACAGAGGATGAGATGATTGGATGGCATCACGGACTGGATGGACATGAGTTTGAGCAAGCTCCAGGAGTTGGTGATGGGCAGGGAAGCCTGGTGTGCTGCAGTCCATGGGGTCACAAAGAGTCAGACATGACTGAGCAACTGAACTGAACTGAAGGGATTAATATCCAAAACATGTAAGGAACTTATGCAACTCAATAACAAAAACACAGCAGACAAAGAAAAGCTATCTGGTTTTAGAATGGCAGAAGAACCAAATAGACACTTTTCCAAAGAAAACACACAAATGGCCCATAGGTAGATGAAAAGGTGCTGAACATCACTGATCATCTGAGAAATGCAAATCAAAACTGCATTGAGATATCACCTCCATCCTATTAGAACTGCTACCATCAGAAAGACAAGATACAACAGTGTTGGTGAAGATGTGGAGAAAAGGGAATCCTTGTGCACTGTGGTAGCAATGTAACTTGGTGAGCAGCTATGGAAACCAGAATTGAGGCTCCTCAAAAAAAATCAGGACTCCACTGGTGGCTCAGATGGTAAAGAATCTGCCTCCTTTGCAGGAGACCCAGGTTTGATCCCTGAGTCAAGAAGATCCCCTGGGGTAGGAAATGGCAATCCACTCCAGTATTTTTGCCTGGAGAATTCCATGGACAGAGGAACCTGGCAGGCTACAGTCCATAGGGGTTGCAAAGAATCAGATATGACTGAAGTAACTCAGCACACACACAGAGTCTGAAATTAACACAGAAAGAAATGCAATGTGCAATTATAGTTTCATTCTGTGAACCATAACCATTGATTCTGTGCTCACTAAGGGTAAAGTCTCAGAAATAGAGCCTTTTGAATATAAATAAAGGGCAGAAAACACTGGTCCAGCCTTAGTCAGTTCTTAACATCTTGGGAGATAATGCAAATCAAAGAGGGAAAACAGTAGAGGATTATCATAGAATTCTATTTCCAAAATTTCCTATTCATGTGTCTTATTGACGATCTACATTGAAACTGATGTCCTAAGTGCTACAAAAACAAATATTAAATAGACACAGTCCATTCTCCAAAGCTTCCCCTCTAATATGAAGAGAGAAAAATGCAGTAACAAATAAACGCAATGAGTGTTGAAGGTGACATAATAGAAATCTAGAAGGTTTCAGTGTGACACAATGCAGAAAATGAGCAATTCTTCCTGGAATGCATTAAAAAAAAATGTTCATAGGAGGGGTGACATGACCTCTAAATTTTGAAAGATGAGAGGCTATTTGCCAGTGGCCATGAAGGAGCAAAGCATGTCAGGCAGTAGAGGGGAAGGGTATGGGTTAGACAAACAGTATTCATAGTTTGGGAGTGAATGTGGCACCATGTGTGAGATGAAGCATGGTTAAAGGGATGCTGGGGAAGTCCACAGAGGACACACTACTGAGAATACTCTATGCCACATATAACATACAGGATCTGGCTTTATTGGCAAAAACTGCCATTACTTAGTCCAAATCTTCTTCAAATGAAAAAATAAATGTAGCCAAGCCCTACAAGATCTGTGCTAATATGGTAGTCATAAACCACATATGGCTATTTAAATTTAAACCTAATAAAATTTAAAATTCACCTCCTTGGCTCCACTAGCTAAATCTGAAATATTCTCTAAGACATATGTAGCTAGTGGCTAGTCGACTTGACAGCACATTCAGTGGCTTGGCAAAACCTAAGTTTGTCTTTCACTCAAGTAAAGACCAAAACAGGAGTTCTAGATAATAGGCAATGGAAGTTTGATGAACACAGTCATTCAAAATCCAAGCTGACAGAATCTCTGCTATCTTCAGAATGCAGTTTTCTAAATCATACTAAGCGTCACAATGTACAGATTAGATTGGGAAGACCATTGAAGGCTCTTGTAAAAGATTTTATGGTCAGAACTATAGGAAATGCATATTCCTCCTGTTAACATCTTATTGACTAGAAACAACTCAGTGTTATGGGCTTCGTTAGAGGCTCAGGCAGGAAAGAATCCGCCTGAAATGCAGGAGACTCAAGTTCAAACCCTGGGTCAGGAAGATCCCTGGGAGAAAGGAATGGCTACCTACTCCAGTATTCTTGCCTGGAGAATTCCATGGACAGAGGAACCTGAAAGGCTATGGTTCATGGGGCTGCAAAGAGCTAGATACAACCGAGCATCTAACACTATGCCTTGTTCATCACTAACACTATGGGCATAAGAAGGCTGGGAAACATAGTATAGCTGGAATCCCAGAAAGAAAAGGAAACCCACCTGCAGATTTTACTGCAATCTCAGTCATTCTTTGATAACTTGAGGTCTTCTTCATTATTAATTGTATTCATTATACTGTGCCCTGATGCTCAATGAGGCCATCTTTACCTATTGGTGTCTGTTGTCCTTATACTAAATGTCTCCAGGCTCTGGGTTTTACAGAGTAATTCTCTACCTTCTGCTTCACTGTGAATCATAGTCACCATCATGGTTACTTGTTTCCCCACTCTTGTGTTTTTAGTCTAGATGAAACAAAATCTTCCTATAAAAATAGAGATACACAGACTGAGCACGCACACAAATAATACTGGAGTGGGTTGCCATTTTCTTCTCCAGGGGACCTTCCCTATCCAGGGATCGAATCCACCTCCTGCACTGCAACTGGATTCTTTGCCGCTGAGACACTGGGGAAGCCCACCAACTTCATTACCTTTATGAGTCTGAGATCTACAGAAAACAGACTCCTGGTTAATTCAAGTATTGTTCTTTATATATCTGACTATTATAAAAGACATTTATAGAGCACGCCTTTTTCCGGACTATTAACTGATAATATTTGGTCTACCGCACAGGATTTTTTATGTAATAAATGCCGTCTATGGCCCAGAGTGGAAGAACATTTTTTACGGACTAACCTTTGGCCTTTTAGTAATGCTAATACACCTATGATAGCCAGAGGCCTTTACCAAACTTGTAATCTAAAAATACTGCACAGTTTTTAAAAAAAAAACAAAAAACAAAAAAACACCCTTCTCTAGAAGAAACAGGTAGAGAACACTGACAACATCAACTTAATATTTTTAAATAGATCTTTATTATTAACTTATTTAACAAGCATTTATTAATAATCAACTATATGCCATGAGTTGTTCTAGGCACTAAGGAAATAGTAATACACAATCCAGAAAATGTCCCAGCTCATAGGGCTATAAATATCTGGCAAAGGTCATATAGGCCTTGGTTCACAGAGGAGTTGACTGGAAAAAAAAAAAAAAACAAACAACCTATGTAACTAAATATTGGGTTGGCCAAAAAGTTCATTCAGGTTTTTCTTTGCCAAGCTATGGACAAACTCAAAAGAATTTTTTCACCAACCCAATATTAAAACAGATAAGAGCTAAGTAAGCTATTTTTTTTTTACTTTTTATTTATTTTGTATTGGGCTTTAGCCAATTAATAATGTTTTGATAGTTTCAGGTGAACAGTGAAGGGACTCAGCCATGCATGTATTCTCCCCCAAACACCCCTATCATGGAGGCTGTCACCTAACATTGAGCAGAGCTCCCTGTGCTATATAATAGGTTCTTGATGGTTATCTATTTTATTTATATCAGAATATTCAGGGCAAGCCCTGTGACGGCTGGCACACCCAGCGCAGCCGAGAGGAGCCACCCCATGTCCGAGGTCAGGGCAACGGTCTGGAGGAGCCACCCCGTGTATGAGGCCAGGGTCAGGGGCCGGGAGGAGCCACCCCACATCTGAGGCCAGGGGCGGCAGTCGGGAAGATCAACCCACGTCCAAGGAGCGGTGGCTGCACTGGCCCAGGAGGGCCTAGAGGAGCTATCCCACGTTGAAGGTCAGGAAGGGCGGCAGTCAGGAGATACCCTTTGTCCAAGGTAAGGAGCAGTGGCTGCACTTTGCTGGAGCAGCCGTGAAGAGATACCCCACACCCAAGGTAAGAGACACCCAAGTAAGATGGTAGGTATTGCAAGAGGGCATCAGAGGGCAGACACACTGAAACCATACTCAAAGAAAACTAATCAATCTAATCACACTAGGACCACAGCCTTGTCTAACTCAATGAAACCAAGCCATGCCTGCAGGGCAACCCAAGACAGGAGGGTCATGGTGGACAGGTCTGACAGAATGTGGTCCACTGGAGAAGGGAATGGCAAACCACTTCAGTATTCTTGCCTTGAGAACCCCATGAACAGTATGAAAAGGCAAAATAATAGGATACTGAATGAGGAACTCCCCAGGTCAGTAGGTGTCCAATATGCTACTGGAGATCAATGGAGAAATAACTCCAGAAAGAAAGAAGGGATAGAGCCAAAGCAAAAACAATACCCAGCTGTGGATATGACTGGTGAGAGAAACAAAGTCCGATGCTATAAAGAGCAATATTGCATAGGAACCTGGAATGTCAGGTCCATGAATCAAGGCAAATTGGAAGTAGTCAAACAAGAGATGGCAAGAGTGAACGTCGACATTCTAAGAATCAGCGAACTAAAATGGACTTGAATGGGTGAATTTAACTCAGATGACCATTATATCTATTACTGCGAGCAGGAATCCCTCAGAAGAAATGGAGTAGCCATCATGGTCAGCAAAAGAGTCCAAAATGCAGTACTTGGATGCAATCTCAAAAACGATAGAATGATCTCTGTTCACCGTAATCCAAGTCTATGCCCCAACCAGTAATGCTGAAGAAGCTGAAGTTGAATGGTTCTATGAAGACCTACAAGACCTTGTAGAACTAACACCCAAAAAAGATGTCCTTTTCATTATAGGGGACTGGAATGCAAAAGTAGGAAGTCAAGACACCTGGAGTAACAGGCAAATTTGGCCTTGGAATGCAGAATGAAGCAGGGCAAAGACTAATAGAGTTCTGCCAAGAAAATGCACTGGTCATAGCAAACACCCTCTTCCAACAACACAAGAGAAGACTCTACACATGGACATCACCAGATGGTCAACACCAAAATCAGACTGATTATATTCTTTGCAGCCAAAGATGGACAAGCTCTATACAGTCAGCAAAAACAAGACTGGGAGCTGACTGTGGCTCAGATCATGAACTCCCCTAGATCTGATAGATAGAGTGCCTGATGAACTATGGAATGAGGTTCATGACATTGTACAGGAGACAGGGATCAAGACCATCCCTATGGAAAAGAAACGCAAAAAAGCAAAATGGCTATCTGGGGAGGCCTTACAAATAGCTGTGAAAAGAAGAGAAGCAAAAAGTAAAGGAGAAAAGGAAAGATATAAGCATCTGAATGCAGAGTTCCAAAGAATAGCAAGAAGAGATAAGAAAGACTTCTTCCTTCAGTGATCAATGCAAAGAAATAGAGGAAAACAACAGAATGGGAAAGACTAGAGATCTCTTCAAGAAAATTAGAGATACCAAGGGAGCATTTCATGCAAAGATGGGCTTGATAAAGGATAGAAATGGTATGGACCTAACAGAAGCAGAAGATATTAAGAAGAGGTGGCAAGAATACACAGAACAACTGTACAAAAAAGATCTTTATGACCCAGATAATCATGATGGTGTGATCACTCATCTAGAGCCAGACATCCTGGAATGTGAAGTCAAGTGGGCCTTAGAAAGCATCACTACGACCAAAGCTAGTGGAGGTGATGGAATTCCAGTTGAGCTATTTCAAATCCTGAAAGATGATGCTGTCAAAGTGCTGCCTTCAATATGCCAGCAAATTTGGAAAACTCAGCAGTGGCCACAGGATTGGAAAAGGTCAATTTTCATTCCAATCCCAAAGAAAAGCAATGCCAAAGAATGCTCAAACTACCGAACAATTGCACCTATCTCACACACTAGTAAAGTCATGCCCAAAATTCTCCAAGCCAGGCTTCAACAATATGTGAACTGTGAACATCCTGATGTTCAAGCTGGTTTTAGAAAAAGCAGAGGAACCAGAGATCAAATTGCCAACATCCGCTGGATCATGGAAAAAGCAAGAGAGTTCCAGAAAAACATCTATTTCTGCTTTATTGACTATGCCAAAGCCTTTGTCTGTGTGGATCACAATAAACTGTGGACAATTCTGAAAGGGATGGGAATACCAGACCACCTGACCTGCCTCGTGAGAAATCTGTATGCAGGCCAGGAAGCAACAGTTAGAACTGGACATGGAACAACAGACTGGTTCCAAATAGGAAAAGGAGTGCGTCAAGGCTGTATATTGTCACCCTGCTTATTTAACTAATATGCAGAGTACATCATGAGAAATGCTGGACTGGAAGAAACACAAGCTGGAATCAAGACTGCCAGGAGAAATATCAATAACCTCAGATATGCAGATGACACCACCCTTATGGCAGAAAGTGAAGAGGAACTAAAAATCCTCTTGATGAAAGGAAAGAGGAGAGTGAAAAAGTTGGCTTAAAGCTCAACATTCAGAAAACGAAGATCATGGCATCCGGTCCCATCACTTCATGGGAAATAGATGGGGAAACAGTGGAAACAGTGTCAGACTTTATTTTGGGGGGCTCCAAAATCACTGCAGATGGTGACTGCAGCCATGAAATTAAAAGACGCTTACTCCTTGGAAGGAAAGTTATGAACAACCCAGATAGCATATTGAAAAGCAGAGACATTACTTTGCCGACTAAGCTCCGTCTAGTCAATGCTATGGTTTTTCCAGTGGTCATGTATGGATGTGAGAGTTGGACTGTGAAGAAGGCTGGGCGCCGAAGAATTGATGCTTTTGAACTGTGGTGTTGGAGAAGACTCTTGAGAGTCCCTTGGACTGCAAGGAGATCCAACCAGTCCATTCTGAAGGAGATCAGCCCTAGGATTTCTTTGGAAGGAATGATGCTAAAGCTGAAACTCCAGTACTTTGGCCACCTCATGGGTAGAGTTGACTCATTGGAAAAGACTCTGATGCTGGGAGTGATTGGGGGCAGGAGGAGAAGGGGACGACAGAGGATGAGATGGCTGGTTGGCATCACGGACTCGATGGATGTGAGCCTGAGTGAACTCCGGGAGTTGGTGATGGACAGGGAGGCCTGGCATGCTGCGATTCATGGGGTCGCAAAGAGTCAGACCCTACTAAGCGACTGAACTGAACTGACTGAACTGATTTTTACACAAATCTAGGACTATGCTAAGAAACAGATGCAGAGGAAGAAAAACATTTACTAAGGACATAGGTATATTATTGATAAACTAAGTATATTTAAAATTAAAATTGTAATTTTCAGCAGATAGACACTTACACCTTAGTGAACAAAATTGATATATTCCATTTACCAACTTGACATATTCAAATAGGTGACACATTCTGTGGCAAACTCACCTTGATGCTGGGAAAGACTGAGAGCAGGAGGAGAAGGGGGCGACAGAGAATGAGATGATTGGATGGCATCACCAACTCAATGGACATAGTTTGAGCAAAGTCTGGGAGATGCTGATGGACAGGGAAGCCTGGCATACTGCTATCCACGAGGTCACAAAGAGTCAGAATTAGCGGCTGAACAACATCCCACATCCTAAGAGGCCAATCCAAATGTGCTATTCAAAATCACACTCCAATATAGGCTCAAATTCTACAGTGGATGAACAGTTGGTAACATTTCCTCTCAAATGTTGCTGAGGAGCCACGAAGTCTGGGTTGTGGTCCTAATGCAAGGGTTAGTGCAGCTCCAAACCACCTCTTGAGCCCATCCACAAACGGAATCACAAGTGTTTCCACTCAGTCAAAGGTCCATGTAAGGATATCAGTACTCCTTCTAGCACAGCAAGTAAAAGAGCAGGTAGGTTGATTTTCTTTTTAAATTATTAACATTCCACCATTGAATAGCATGCATATCAACTCTACCATAAGTTAGACTTTTTCAGTTTTAATAAATATGACATCATGCAGTATATAGACATTATGTGGTCTGTTTTATAGAATGTAAGGCTTATATCACTCAGTATAAATTTTATCTTTAAGTTTTATTTATCTTATTGTTGTTTATCTTATTATTGAGACCCCATGGACTGTAGCCTGCCAGGCTTCTCTGTCCATGGGATTCTCCAGAGAAGAATACTGGGTTGTCATTCCCTTCTCCAGGGGATCTTCCCAACCTAGGGATCGAACCTGGGTTTCCCCCATTGCAGGCAGATTCTTTTTGGCCTGAGTTACCATGGAAGCCCCACAGGTATACAGTGATTCACCTTTTTAAAGGTTATATTCCATTTTTGTTATTATAAAATAATGGCTGTATTCCCTGTGCTATACAATATATCCTCGTAGTTTATTTTATACATAATGTTTTTGTGTCTTAATCTCCTACCCCGATCAGGTCCCCCCACTAGTAACCATTAGTGTACTCTCTATATCTGTGAGTCTGTTTCTTTTTTGTTATATTCACTAGTTTATTTGTTTAGATTTTATAAGTGATATCATACAGTATGACTTATTTCATTTAGCATAATACCTTCCATCTATGTGGTTGCAAATAGCAAAATCTCATTATTTTGCCTGGTTGAGTAGTATTCCAAACATATATATATGCAAACACTTATACATACTGGGGTGCATGTATCTTTTTGAATTAGTGTTTTCATGTTTCATTTTTTCCAGATGTATACCAAGGAGTGAAATTTCTGGGTCGTACGGTAGTTCTATTTTAAGTTTTTTGAGAAATCTCCATACTGTTTTCCATAGTGGCTTGCACTACTTTACATTCCCACTAACAGTATATGAGAGTTGCCTTTTCTCTACATCCTTGCCAAAATTTGTTATTTGTATTCCTTTTAATGATAGTCATTCTGATAGATGTCAGACGATATTTCATTGTGGTTTAATTTTCATTTCTCTGATGATTAGCTATGTTGAGAACTTTTTCATGTGCCTGTTGGCCATCTGTATGTCTTCTTTGGAAAAATGTCTACTCACATCTTCTGCCAATTTTTTAATTTGGTTGTTTGTTTTTTGATGTTGCATTATATGATCAAAGAGATATTTTCTCATTTATTTCTCCAAGCCTGTCATTTACCTACTCATATTATTAATAATGTCTTTTGATAAGTATTTTAATTTTGATGCAGTTTAATTTATTGATATTTTTCTTATGGTTATTTCTGTTACTGAATATAATGCCTTTACATATGCCTAAATCATTAATATATTCTTCTACTTTTTCCTCTATGAGCTCTCTGGATTTAGCTTTAATATTTAGGGCTATTTCTAATTTATTTTTGTATATGACATGCAGCAAGAATTATAGTTCATTTTTTCCCAATTTAGCTTTCTATTCATTCTAGTACCATTTTTGAAATGACTTTTCCTTCTCCACTGAATACTATCAGCAACTTTCTCAAAATGTATATGCCATTGTACATATAGGTAATAATATTGTAGTAAGTACTTAAAACTTTGTTAAGAGTGTAATCTCATGTTAAGTGTTATTATCACAATAAAGGGAAAAAAAACACATAAAAATCATACAACTATACAGGTAGGGGTCCATTCCTGAACTATCTGTTCTGTTCTGCTGATTATCTGTAGATCTTAAGGCCTATACTGCAGTCTCTGATTACTGTAGCTTTAAGGTTACTTTGCCCCCAAGTTCTTTATTTGCTTAACTCTGCTCTTTTTTTAATCTAGCTTCTTATGGTGAAAATTTAAAAAAAATAATTTTAGATACAAATATTAAAACGATAAATTCTATGGCTATCATCAAGAAGTCTACAAACAATAAATGCTGTAGAGGATGTAGAGAGAAGGGAACTCTCTTCACTGTTGGTAGGAATGTAAATCGGTGCAGCTACTATGGAAAACAGCATGGAGGGTCCTTTAAAAACTAAAAATAGAGAAACCATACTATCCAGCAATCCAACTCATAGGCATATATCCAGAAAAGGTGAAAACTCTGATGTGAAAGATTTGTTGTTTAGTTGATAAATCACGTCAGACTCTTTTGCGACCCTATGGACTGTAGCCCACCAGGCTCTTCTGTCCATGGGATTTCCCAAGCAAGAATACTGGTGTGGGTTGCCATTTCCTTCTCCAGGGGCTCTTTCTGACTCTAGGATTGAACCTAAGTCTCCTGCATTGACAAGCAGATTCTTTACCACTGAGCCACCAGGGAAGCCCCAGTTTGAAAGACACATGCACCACAACGCTGTCAGCAGCACTATTTACACTAGTGTTAGTCGCTCAGTTGTGTCTGACTCTTTGCAAACCCATGGACTGTAGCCCATCAGCCTCCTCTGTCCATGGGATTTCCCAGGCAAGAATACTAGAGTGGGTTGCCATTCCATTCTCCAGGGAATCTTCCTGACCCAGAGATCGAACCCATATCTCCCACACTGCAGGCAGATTCTTTACCATCTGAGCTACCAGGGAGATCTATTTAAAACAGCTATCATGAAAACAAGTGCCCAGCAACAGACGACTGATTTAAAAAGATGTGATATATATACACAAAGAAACATTACTCAGCATAAAAAAGAATGAAATATTGCCATTTGCAGCAGCATAGATGGACCTAGAGAATACCATACTAAGTGAAGTAAGTCAGGCAGAGAAAGGCAAAATTATGTGATACATATGAAATCTAAAAAAATAACACAAATTAATATGTATACAAAACAGACACTGACTCACAGACACAGAAAACAAACCTATGGTTATCAAATGGTAAAGGCAGGGGGGAAAATAAATTAGGGGTTCAGTTCAGTTGTTCAGTCATGTCTGACTCTTCGCAACCCCATGGACTGCTTCCTTGTCCATCACCCACTCCTGGAGCTTGCTCAAACTCATGTCTATCCAGTCGGTGATGCCATCTAACCATCTCATCCTCTATTTTCCCCTTCTCCTCCTGCCTTCAATCTTTCACAATTTCAGAGTCTTCTCTAATGACTGCATTCTTCACATCAAGTGGCCAAAGTATTGGAGTTTCAGCTCCAGCATGTCCTTCCAGTGAATATTCAGGACTGATTTCCTATAGGATTGACTGGTTTGATTTCCCTGCAGTCCAGGGGACTCTCAAGAGTCTTCTCCAACACCACAGTTCAAAGGCATCAATTCTTTGGCGCTCAGCTTTCTTCACAGTCCAACTCTCACATCCATACATGACTACTGGAAAAACCATAGCTTTGACTATGGCAAAGTAATGTCTCTGCTTTTTAATATGCTGTCTAGGTTGGTCATAGCTTTTCTTCTTCTAATTTCTAAATTAGGGGTAAACAGAAACAATTTGTATAAAATAGCATAAGCAACAAAAATTTACTGTGTAGCACAGGGAACTATACTTGCTATCTCTCAGTAACCTATAATAGAAAATAATCGGAAAAGAAAAACATATATATATACATATATACACACACATATACACACATATATAAAGCTGAAAAAATTATAAATTCTACTCTAAACACTTACTTAGCTACATCCCACAAATTTTCATATGTGATACTTTCACAGTCAATCAGTTAAAATTATTTTCCACAAATTGCTTAAAAGCATGTTAATTAATTCCCCAATATGTGTGATTTTCCTACATATTTTATTGGTTCTAGTTTTGGTTTTAATTCCATTATATTTAGAGAGCACACATTATATGATTTCATTTATATGAATATTTAAAGAATTTGAAAAAGAATAGATAGATGTATATGTATAACTGAATCACTTTCCTACTATACTTCAATATAAAGTAAAAAATTTTTTTAATTTGAAATATATTTTATGACTCAAATAGATCTCTTTATACACAGCATGTAGACTTGAAAAGAATGCATATTTTTCAGTTTGGAGGTAGTATTTAAGTCAATATGGTAACAGTGTTGTTCAGGACATCTGTGTCTTTGTTGTTTATTTCTTCTACCAATTGTTCAGAGAAGGATGGTAGTATCTCCTTAGTCTAGTGTGGGTAACTGTCTATTGTGCCCTTAAAATTCTGTTAATTTTGCTTAAAGTGTTTTGAAGTTCTGTTTATGATTTTTATTTCTTCCTAGTGAAGTGATTCATAATTATATCTCCATTTTTATCTTTGGTAATATTATTGGTCTTAAGCTGAAACTCCAGTACTTTGGCCACCTCATGCAAAGAGTTGACTCATTGGAAAAGACTCTGATGCTGGGACGGATTGGGGGCAGGAGGAGAAGAGGACCACAGAGGATGAGATGGCTGGATGGCATCACTGACTCGATGGACGTGAGTCTGAGTGAACTCTGGGAGATGGTGATGGACAGGGAGGCCTGGCGTGCTGCGATTCATGGGGTCGCAAAGAGTCAGACATGACTGAGCGACTGAACTGAACTGAAAGTATAATTCATCTAATATTAGTAAAGTATTCTGATCTCCTTTTACTTGAATTATTTATGTCTTTAAAGTGTCCCTTAGAAAGCATAATGTTGGGCCTTGCTTTTTTAAATCTATTTTATCTGCCTTTTAAATCGGAATGTTAGGTTACTAGTATTTAATGTAATTTTTGATGGTGTTGGACTTCCATCTATCTTTTGGAGTTTTGTCTTTGCCACACCCTCCTTTTCTTTTTCCTTTGTTCTTCTTTGCCTGCACATTTTGGCTTGTTTAAATATTTTTCACATTTTCATTTTAATTTATCTATTGACTTTCATTTAGACCTCTTTTCTCCCTAGACTTGTTTAGTGACTCTTTCCTCTGTCATCTTAACTCTGCAGTTATGCTATCCCGTGAATTTTTATGTGAGATAATATAGTTTTCATTTTTGTAACTTGAATTCAGTTTCTTTTTAAAACTTTTCTCCTGAGATTTTCAATCTTTCCCTTCAGTATAAGTATAGTAATAACAGCCTCTTTAGAGTACTGGTCTGCTAACTCCAATATCTAGGTCATCCATTGATTGTCTTTTCTCTTAAGAACAGACCATATTTTCCTTATTCATTTTACATCACAAATATGTTTATTTGTACCCTGGACATAATGAATATTATGTTGAGGATTCTCTGGATTCCATACTTTCCTACAAATACTGTTGATATTTTTACTTTAGCAGGAAACTAGCTTGATTAGATTCAAACATGAACTCTACCTTTTGGGCAGTAATTTAAATCTCAGTTTCTTATTTTTCTTAGCTGGGCTGATTGAAGTCTGGCTTCTCCATACACATGGTTCATGGGTAGCCAGAGATTTCAAAATAGTTTATATAGAGAATTTGAATAGCTTCTGCCCTACCTCTCTGCCCGTTTTCTCTTTGTGAAATTCCTATCTTGCTTTCCAGTGGTCATGACTGCCTTAAATTCTATGCTCTGGTTCTTCAAAATAGGAAAACTGAAATTTTCTTTTCTTATATATTTTAAAATTAATTTTTATTGATTTACGTAGTTGATTTACTATGTTGTGTTAGTTTCTTCTGTATAGCAAAGTGAATCAGTTATACATATACATAGATACACTATTTTTTAGAATTTTCTTCCCATGTAGTCATTACAGAGTACTGAGTAGAGTTCCCTGTGCTATATACAGTATGTCCCTGTAAGTTATCTATTTTATATTCAGTAGTGTGCACATGGAGAAGGCAATGGCGCCCCACTCCAGTACTCTTGCCTGGAAAATCCCATGGATGGAGGAGCCTGGTAGGCTGCAGTCCATGGGCTTGCTAAGAGTCAGACATGACTGAGCGACTTCACTTTCACTTTTCACTTTCATGCATTGGAGAAGGAAATGGCAACCCACTCCAGTGTTCTTGCCTGGAGAATCCCAGGGATGGCGGAGCCTGGTGGACTGCCATCTATGGGATCGCACAGAGTTGGACACGACTGAAGCAACTTGGCGGCGGCAGCAGCAGCAGCAGCAGCAGCAGCAGCAGCAGTGTGCACATGTCAATCCTCACTCTCCCACTTTGTCCTTTCCCCCTTCCCCCCTTGGCAACCATGTTTGTTTTATACATCTGTGACTCTGTTTTGTAAATAAGCTTATTTTTACCATTCTTTAAGATATCACATATAAGTGATACCATATGATGTTCATCTTTCTCTGCCTGACTTACTTCACTCAACTATGACAATCACTAGGCCATCCATGTTGCTGCCAATGGCATTACTTCATACTCTTCTGTGGCTGAGTAATATTCCATTATATATGCACCACATCTTCTTTATCCATTTATCCATCAATGGACAGGACATTTAGATTGTTTCAGTGTCTTAGCTATTGTAAATAATGTTGCAATGAACACTGGAGTGCCTATATCTTTTCAAATTATGGTTTTCTCCACATTTATGAAAAATGTCAGTTAATTTTGAGGCAATTCAACAAGTAGAATTACTAGTTTAATAGTTTACCTTCAACCCAAAACTTTTTCAAAGAAACAGAACTGAACTAGGAGTCAGAAAACTTGAGTCCATCAATTTTACAAAAAGTGCTATATTTGCAAATTTTGTCTGTAAAACAATCATTTTATGTTTCCTATATAAGTCATAGGACTTATATAGGATTTAAACTGAATTGTCTGAGAAGGCTTTACAAATAGCTGAGGAAAGAAGAGAAGCTAAAAGCAAGGGAGAAAGGGAAAGATATACCTAACTGAAGGCAGAGTTACAGAGAATAGTAAAGAGAGATAAGAAGGTCTTCTTAAATGAAAAATGCAAAGAAGTAGAGGAAAACAATATAATGGGAAAGACTAGAGGTCTCTTCAAGAAAACTGGAGATCTCAAGCGAGCACTTCATGTAAGGATGAGCATGATAAAGGACTGAAATGGTAAGACTCTAACAGACAGAATTGATTAAGAAGAGGTAGCAATAATACACAGAACTATGCTTAAAAAGTCTTAATGACCAGGAAAGACATCACAGTGTGGTCACTCAGCTAGAGCCAGGCATCCTGGTGTGTGAAGTCAAGTGGAAGCATACTGCAAACAAAGCTAGTGGAGGTGATGGACTTCTAACTGAGCTGTTTCAAATCCTAAAAGATGATGCTATTAAAGTGCTGCACTCAATACATGCACAAATTTGGAAAACTCAGCAGTGGAACAGGCCTGAAAAAGGTCAGTTTTCATTCTAATCCCAAAGGGGAATGCCAAAGAATGTTCAAACTACCATCCAATTGTGTGTATTTCTCATGCTAGTAAGGTTATGCTCAACATCCTTCAAGGTAGGCTTCCACAGTACGTGAACCGAGAGTTTCCAGATGTACAAGTTGGATTTAGAAAAGGCAGAGGAACCAGAGATCAAATAGCTAACATTCATTGGATCATAGAGAAAGCAAGGGAATTCCAGAAGAACATCTACTTCTGTTCCACTGACTACATGAAACCCTTTGATTGTGTGGATCATAATAAACTGTGGAAATTCTAAAGAGATAGGAACACCAGACTACCTTACCTGTCTCCTGAGAAATCTGTATGTGGGTCAAGAAGCAACAGTTAGATCTGGACATGGAACAACAGACTGGTTCAAAATTGGGAAAGGAGTATGTCAAGGCTGTATATTGTCACCCCGTTTATTTAACTTATATGATATGCAGAGTACATCATGCAAAATGCCAGGCTGGATAAATCACAAGACGGAATCAAGATTGCCAGGAGAATTATCAACAACCTCAGATATGCAGATGATACCACTCCAATGGCAAAAAGTGAAGAGGAACTAAAAAGCCTCCTAATGAGGGTTAAAGAGGAGAGTAAAAATGCTGGCTTAAAACTCAGCATTCAAAAAACTAAGATCATGATATCTGGTCCCATTACTTCATAGCAAATAGAAGGTGAAAAAGCATAAAAAGTGACAGATTTTATTCTCTTGGGCTCCAAAATCACTGCAGACAGTGATTGCAGCCATGAAATTAGAAGTTGCTTACTCCTTGGAAGGAAAGTTATGACACACCTAGACATTGTATTAAAAGCAGAGAGAGCACTTTGCCGACAAATGTCTATATAGTCAAAGCTATGGTTTTTCTAGTAGTCACGTACAGATGTGACAGCTGGACCATAAAAAAGACTGAGCAGTGAAGAAAGGATGTTTTTGAACTGTGGTGTTGGAGAAGACTCTTGAGAGTCCCTTGGACAGCAAGGAGATGAAACCAGTCAATCCTAAAGGAAATCAAACCTGAATATTTACTGGAAGGACTGATGCTGAAGCTCCAATACTTTGGTTTCCTGATAGGAAGAGCTGACTCATTGGAAAAGACCCTGATGCTAGAAACTATTGAAGGTAAAGGAGAAGAGGGTGGCAGAAGATGAGATGGTTATAGCATCACTGACTCAATAGTGACTGATTTGAGCAAACTCTGGGAGATAGTGAAGGACAAGGAAGACTGGTGCGCTGCAGTCCATGGGGTTGCAAAGAGTCGGACACGGCTTAGTGACTGAACAACAACAAATGCATAAATTATAAGATGCTATATACATATAAAACAGTTTCATAAGATTCCTTTTCCTTCCTTCCTTTCTTTCTTTTTTAAAAAAACATAATGAAAACAGTGCCCTTTATTTTATCTGCTGCATAATTTTTTCAGGACCAGAAAAAAAAGCATTAATGTTCTGCTAAAATTTTAGACTGTTTTGTTGTGTTGATGTTCTTGCAGTTTTAACTCAACAGTACTATATCACTTCTCCCTTTGCCTTATAAAACAGAATCCAAAGCTAAGTATGTAGTTATGCAATAGGACATTCACCGAAGCCTCTTCTCATTTCATTTCTTGAATCTTTTATTTTTCTTTGCCCCCCTTTTTTTGGTATAGCTTAACATTCTAATCATTTTAGGCATGTTTTATTTACATCTACTGTACCTCATTTTAAGGATTAAATAGTTTATATTTAGAAACAGATTACAAGCAGGACACTGTAAATGTAAATAGCATGTTCAGACCAATAAACACTCTTGGTTTGTCCCAGTCAAAACTATTGTGGTGTCTTCCATGGTCTCAGTCCCTCATATTCTTACCTGCTTTAGGAAGCATCCCTTTGATTAGTTTCCTTTCCCTTTAATCCTTCCTGTTTTTGGACTTTCTCTTCCTGTTCTCCTTTCTTCAATTCCTTTACCTCTATTCTATCTTCCTTCTGTCTCCACGCCAATGTCCAAGTCATTGAGTGCCTCAGAGGAGAAAGAGTAATTTTCAAAGTTGTAAATGTTCCCAAACCTGCTCATTCTCCACCCAGGTCTGTCCATTACTCATTGCCTACTAAGCATTTCAGTGTCTGGACATCGTTGCCAGGAATGTGTTTGTGTGCAATGAAGACCTCGCTGAGCCCTGACCTGATAAACTGTGGTTTTGGTTTGTGTTTTCACATCATCAGACTATGATCACATTTCATATTCAAAGTGATTAACCCCAGGTAAGTTTATATGATGCCCATTTATTATTCTGGGAGTTTTGAAGATTTGATCATAACTAAAGACTGAGGGGATGACAGAGGATGAGATGGATGGATGGCATCACTGACTCAATGGACATGAGTTTGAGCAAGCTCTGGCAGTTGGTGATGGACAGGGAAGCCTAGCGTGCTGTAGTCCATGGGGTTGCAAAGAGTCGGACACGACTGTGTGACTGAACTGAATTGAACCGGAAGACTGGAGAGAACTATCGCGTCAAACGTTTTGTAAAAATGCAATTCCTTCTCACTAGCCACTGCCTCTTGACGCTAAAATACAGTCTGCTAGACAAGTGGAAAGCTCACAACTGGTACCTTCTCCTTCCGTTTCTTGCTTCTGGCTGGGATTCAGCTCTCACACTTTTACCTCAAGCAGTTTTGCTGCAGTCACTGCATGCCAAGTGGACTGTTAACCGCTGTTTGTACAGAAACCGCTAGTTGTTAAGATGGCGCCCTCTCAGAGCAACTCTGCTTTCTAAGAGAAAGAACGTATCATAAAAGGAGGTTCAGGGCAGAAACTCAGGGGGCAAATTGCATGTAAAATTTATTGGGAAGTATCCAGTATTTCTTTAGTGTTCACACAATATCTAGCATATTGCTGGAGCTCTTAATACTATGCCTTAATGGTTTGAGCAAATGTGGAGGGGTGGGAGCGTGACTTGCCGAGCCAGAAACCCTTCAATAAAGAAGCACACTGTAGGGAAGTCCCTGGAGGCCAGTGGTTAGGGCTCCATGTTTCCACTTCCACAAGCCTGGGTTCTATCCCTGGTCAGAGAACTAAGATCTCACAGGTAGAGTGGTGTGGCAAACAAAACAAAATGAAAAAACAAAAAACACTGTGTTGTCTCCCTACGAGGAATTATGGAGAGTATAAGTGGGAGGCTTGAATTATTTATGAAAACTTTTCATAATAAGCTTGGCTGCCAAGGGAATGAACCAATGTGGCCTCAGGTAGATAATTTACTGCCAAAACTCCAACTTCTTTGTCACTTTTGCTAATTCTAGTGGTCTTTTCAAAATTCCGTTTTTGGTGATAGATCCCTAAAGATGTGGGTTTAATGTGACAGAAAAACCTATAAACACCTCCAGTAAAACAGAAACAGAAGTAGTTTGTAAATGAGAGCTCAGGCAGGAGTAAAAGCTGTTTACTGAATTGGAAGTAGAGAAAATGAGGGACTCAGGGGCCTCTGTTCAAAGAAATGTCAAATGATTATATGTATATGCTTTGCTTCACAGCTCTCCTGTCACTCCACATGACAGAAAAAATGTGAAGAGCAAAGCAGGCCTAATGAGGCAAAGATGGTTCCTTCTTTGTGCCTCAGTCTGTCTATCTGCAAAATGGAATTAAGGGTGTCAACATCAGGGTTGCTCTTTCCTTACAGAGATATTTTAAAGATGCAAAATTACAGCAAGCACAAAAATGATATATTGGTCTGGTTATGTTATAATCAGAGACATATTTTCAAAATGAAAATCTGATCACATCATACATTTCATGGTTTGAAACATTTCAATGATTCCTGTTTCTCTGGAGTTGAAGATCTTTATCTCACCCCAAGCTAGAGAGGCCCCACAGTATTCATCTTTACCCTGAGTCCTCTCCATGCGCTCTGTCATCCAACCCCACTGGCCCTCATTCAGTTCCTCATAAGCACTGTCCTCACCAGGGCTGCGAGGTCATTGCACACAAGTTCCCTCTGGTAGGAAGTCCTTCTTTCCTGTTTTAGCCTCATTGTGTGCGTGCTAAGTCGCTTCGGTCATGTTCTACTCTTTGCGACCCTATGGACAGTAGCCCACCAGGCTCCTCTGTCCATGGGATCCCCCAGGCAAGAATACTGGAGTGGGTTGCCATCCCTGCTCCCAGGGGATCTTCCCAACCGATGGATCAAACCTGTGTCTTTCCTGTCTCCTGTATTGGCAGATGGGTTCTTTACCACTAGCGCCACCTCGGAAGCCCTTTAGCCTCATTAACTCCACTCATTTTTCTGAGTTGATTTCCTCAGGGAAGCCTAGATGACATATCTAAGACGTAGTCCTCCTCTGACAGTCACTTGTAGAGTCTCTTCTTGGTAGTACTTATCACCTGTTAGTTTGCTTGTGTGGTTACGTGTTTAATGTACATCTTGCCACAACACTCTAAACTCTGTTTTTGCCGTTATTTCAGCAGTGTTCCTCCCACATGGTAGATACTTGATGTGTAGTACATAGAGAAAAAAATGACACAGATAAAAGAAAACATTAGATTAAAAAGTGAAGGCGAGAAAGCAAGGAAAGAAAGAGGGAAAGAAGAAAGAATGAAACATTTAGCTGGAAAAGAAACAGTGCTGTTATTTGGTGTCAAATATACCATCACAGTTAAAACTGTGTTAGAACTACTTACAGAGGTGGTTTTGTTTCTTTCTTCTTTTCCAAGATATTACCTCGTCCTTCCTTAAAGTCCTCCTCCACCAGGCATAGCAACTCTACACTGCTAGTCAACATGCAAAATCTTGTTTATCGTACTATTATTGTAAAACTCTGGCATGGATTAATGATGAATCAAGTTTGGAACAGAGCCAAGGAGGCAGAGGTTTATAGAGACTAATCTGGCATTCACAACATGATGTAGGAACCTTACACAGCACATGAATTAGGAGGATTTGTTTTTGTAAAATGGCCAATTCTTTGATGTAAATTATTCCATGGATGACTGGTAAAGAGAAAGATGTTCTTAAAACATCAGAAGTAATCTTGGTTCTTATGTAGGTTGCCAGTAGCTTAATGTTTTAAAGTTATCCCAAGCAAGTTTTGTCACAATTAAAGAAAAATCACAGCAACATAAGAAGATCTTTAGGGAAAAAAAAAAAAAAGCTTAAAAGCTTTTTTAAAAGCTACAGAAGCCTTCTCCTTTGGTGATTCAAGGACAACTCCATGGTGATGACCAAGAGAGGTGGGATGGAGGAGGGGAGGGAGCCTCAAGAGGGAGGAAATATATTTATAATTATGGCTGATTCATGTTGTATGGCAGAAGACAACACAACATTATAAAGCAATTTCCCCAAAATTAAAATTTTTTTTTTTAAAAAGAAGAGAAACAGACCATCTCTAGGTGTGCAACTATGCTAACCTCACTGGGGAAGCTGTCAATATAAATTAAGAAACTGCAAAGACATCAATCCCTGTATTAAAACAGTGGATTAATGAAAAAGTCTAAACAGTAGATCAGAATTTTAGTTTTGAGTAAAATGATTCATTTTGGAAAACCGACATCTCAAAGGAACAAGTAGGAACTCCAGGACTTAGGACTAACAATAACCAACTTACTTTGAAGGCGGGTGCAAATGCTATTAGTGTGTTAATGATACCAGGGTGGGTGTGTGGGTGTGTGTTTAGGATGGTAACTTTATTTTTTTGTGCTCTGCTCTTCAAATTCCAAGTTTTGAGTGGTCTCCCCTTGTTTCATTTTCCTCACGGGCCTTGTTATTTTTAGTGTTCAATTTTGCAGAATGGAAGGTTTTCCAATAGTGCAAACATTGGTATTATAACAGAAACACCCATATCTCTTTTTTATGCTACTGTCCTGGCTAAAAAAGAACTAATATTTTGTCTGGCTACCGATTATGTTGCAAAAATTTGAAAGCAAGGGAAATATGTGTTGTTTTGATATTTGAACTGACCTCTCTAGAATCTAGTCAGGTAGGAACCTAGGTGTTCTTTCGACTTGAAATGAAGATATAATTTTTCTCTGACAGGCAGAAAACATTCTCCAACTGTGTCCATATACCCCATAGGAGGCAGTATTGCCCATCTCCAAAATTTTATATTTGAGTCTGTCATAATTACAAAACTTTTCCTGAAAATTATATAATCCACTATTTTAGAAGTATAGTCCTAATATCTCCAAGGCTCTGACATCAATCTCCTGATTCCCTTCTGTTTCTCCCTGGTGTCCTATGTCTTAGGGGATTTCATACACTGAATTTTCATGGTGAAATAGGTATATTTCCCTACAGAGGTATGCATATTACATCCTACCACGACCTTGCCTCAACAAGGTATCTATGCATGGATGTCTGTTCACTTGAAGAAATGTGTTGTTTTTCTTCTCTCATCAGCCAAATTATTCAGGGGTGAATTTATACCAGCTTATGCAAATATGTCATAAAAACCAGTAGCCTTGGGTTTCCTCTTAAAGATGATCTACTTCACAATCAACACACACACACACACACACACAGAGCCATTATATAATATTGGAAACTAGGGAGAAGAAGCTATATAATAGAATTTCATACAGCTCTAGGGATTTAACCAACTTGAAATCTCTGAATTAGAAATGCAACTGAATCCTCTTTCAGATAATTTGGTGATCAAAGACTGAAGCACAGGAGCACTAAAACTGTAAAATTTGTAAGGTCTAGTCTGGAAACTATGAATAAATTACTTTTTTAAGAGTAAGCATCTTTTGGTGAAAAGATAAAAACTTTCAATTATGAGATGAATAATTTCGGAGGATCTAATATACAGCATGGTAACTACTTTAACAGTACTTTACTGTATACTTAAAATGTGCTGGAAGAGTAGCTCTTGAGTTTCTCACCACTGGGGAGAAAAAGAGTAACGATGAGGTGATAGATGTGTTAATTAACTTGACTGTGGTAATTAGTTCACAATCTGTATGTATTACATATCATCACATTGTATGCCTTAAATATATGTAATTTTTACTTGTCAATTATATTTCAGTAAAGCTAAGATGGGAGGAAGGAAGCAGTTTTTTCTCCTTTCCAGATTCTCTGAGACCTTTCATTTGTAAAACTTTATCAGATGAGCATCACAATAGTAATTCCTAGGAGTGGGAGGTATGGCCATTATAAGAGGTCTTAAAAACACAGAGTTAAGACAACAGGGAGAAATAAGCAGAGTCCACTTTTACTACCTCAGAAACAGAGGATTAAGAAAGTCTACAGAGGCCCATTGTACGTCCAGGTAGAAATAAGACTCTGTCATGCAGAATTTTGTAAGGTTACTGTTTACAGGGTCCATGAGACTACCGTAAGTATCTTGACTTCAGGAGTCAGTTGGAGAGAAGCCTGCCAAAGGTATTTCTGCGTGTAATACCTTGAAGAAGTCTCTAATGTACCTTTATCAAAATGAAAAACAACTGTTTGAGAACTGAACTCCCATTTGAGAATGAGAATTAATACAGTTTGCTGTAGAATTAATCTTCACATAATCATATAAACTGTAAATAATATTTAGAATTCCAAACTTTCCTCAGTAAAAATAAGCCCAGCATGTTTAAAGGAAATATTTTTCTTCTTCTTTTATCAGGAGGGCTCACATCTCATTGACCGTCTTTTGTACTTTGAACTACTTTCCTCTCTTTTTTGTCCTCTGCTGACATGGCTATCTGCATGTATCAAGGACTGCTTTGATTCTGCCTCTCAAAGCTCACATTTTAAGTGTAGGGAATGATCAAGTCTGTTGCTCAGTGTGATAGAATCCCTGGCTTTCTGGTTTACAATTTTATAAGATGTTAGCTTCTTTGAAAAATTGGATGTAATCTGGGATATAGTAGTTGGAGAAGAGGTAGAAAGAGAAAAGGAAAAATAAAGACAATGATTATTATGGGTACAAGTAAACAGATGTAGGCAAAGGTATCTAGAAGGCCTGGACTGAGAGAGGAGAAAGTACATCCACAGCTAAGCACATGGGATGCCTGAACGTAGCATAGTCCATGGCTTGAAGGGAAAAGAGGCTGGGTTTATACTTGCTGGTTGCTTTTGGAATAAGGGCCTGGATGGCTTGGTAACACCTTCCCTTCATAGATAATCAAACTAATGTTGGACAGACATTAAAGTCAATACTTTCTTAAGACTCTGATAAATCTGATTCTAATATCTGAAAGTCTTTTTACATTATAGAAGTAATGTTGAAAACAAAAGAATTCTAAAAAAAAATCTGCTTCATCTAATATGATTTTAAAAGAGAGACAACTTCACATGTTAGTCAAAATCCTAGATTGGGTACAAATACAGATGTTCTTACTTGTCGCCTTTGTGGCTGGGCAAGTTAGTTAACCTCTTTAGTATTCTGTCTCTTCGCCTACACAGTTGGAACAACCAAACCTAACTCTTTCAGTTATTCAACAAATATTCATGGAGGACGTACTATGTGCCAAGCACAGTTCTAGGCACCAGAAACACAACAAAGAACAGAGTGTAGAAAAAATCCTGGCCAAACAGAACTTCCATTCTAATGTGGTGCACGGGTTGAGCTGATTTAAATAAGTAAATTAGTGTGGCCCTGGCACATTTGGTAACTATGGCTATGAACGGTGTGTCCTTCACTTCTCACCAGGTACTCTTTTCTCAGAAATTCTGTTAGAAATTGTGTGTGTGTGTGTGTGTGTGTGTTGCCTTGGAACTTTTTGTCCTGCCTTTGCCCAGCTGTTTCTAGACTTTCTCCACTCTTTGATAATTTCCTCAAATTCTCATTGCTTCCTAGACACTTGCTCTAAGCACTCAGATGTGTTACCATCTCTCCCGTTGAAAGCAAACAAGCAATAAACAGCACAGCGAATAGTAAAAGGCTCCTTGAGTCATCTGGGCCTCTTAAGCTGCTGAACCCTCTTTCCTTCTAACAACTTTTATCTAAAGAATGTCTTTGCAAGCAGTCTTCATGTCCACACTTCATATTTCCTGTCAGGTGCTTCCATCCTGGCATCTGTTCCCACCATTCAGCTACACTTGCTCTTGCTTATTAGCTCATAAATGACTTTCCTCTGTGTTCCTATGCCGAACACACGTTCTCCAGTCCTTATCTCAGGCCATTTATCATCAGCTTCTTCCTGCTAGAAATATTTTTCTCCTTTCGATTCCACAATTATCAGTCCTTCTGATTTTCCTCCTGCCTTTCCAGCCACTCCATGTCAGTTTCTTTTGGAAACTTCTCACACTCGATCTATCTTTTAAACATTGACATTCAGTGTATCTTCATTGGTCTTGGCTCTCTGTGTCTTCTCTCTCATTCCTGATCACTTCTTGTGTGTGTTAGTCACTCGGATGTGTCCGACTCTTTGTGATCCTATGGACTGTAGCCCACCAAGCTCCTCTGTCCATGGGATTCTCCAGGCAAGAATACTAGAATGGGTTGTCATTCCCTTCTCCAGGGGATCTTCCCAACCCAGGGATCGAACCCATGTTTCCAGCATTTCAGGCAGATTCTTTACCATCCGAGCCACCAGGGAAGCCCAATCACTTCTTACGTGTATGCTCAGCTATTCTGTGCAACCCTATGGACTGCAGCTCGCCAAACTCCTCTGTCCATGGGATCTCCCAGGCAGGAAATACTGGAGCAGGTTACCATTTCCTCCTCCAGGAGATCTTCCTGACCCAGGGATTAAACCCACATCTCCTGTGTCTCCTGCATTTGCAGACTGATTCTTTACCACTGGGCCACCTGGGAAGCCCTTGATCACTTCTTACTTCACTTTCGTTGATTATATTGTCCATTCGCATGACTTCAAATACCATTTAAACTTTGTGTTTCCTTGAAAGACCTTCTTCTAGACAAATACAACCAACTTCTTTTAAATCTTCACTTGACCATCTCACCAGTATTATAAATTAAATGTGCGCCAATCAGAACCTTTCTTCCTAAACATCACCCAAATTTCAAATGCACTTTTTCTCCAATATTCAACACCATTCATCCAGTCGCTTATGCTGAAATGCAGGAACTGCGCTTGGCACCTTCCTATCTCCTACCCCCAAAACCAAAGTCCCATACATTCCGCCTCTTAACTACATCTCACGAATCTTCACGTCTCAAAATTGCCAATTCTACTGGCCAAGGTCAAGCAAGCCACCCACCAAAAAGCTTCCTCACACTTCTACTTCACACATTTATCCTTTTCCAATCTGTTTTCTACTAAGCAGCCAGGTTATGGCATTAAAATAAATAACTGATTATTTTACAGCCTTACTTAACACTTGAAAGATATTGTATGTCTTATGACAACCCATTCTAGTATTCTTGCCTGAAGAATCCCATGGACAGAGGAGTTTGGTGGGCTACAGTCCCTAGGATCACAAAGAGTCGGACACATCCGAGTGACTAACACACACAAGAAGTGATCAGGAATGAGAGAGAAGACACAGAGAGCCAAGACCAATGAAGATATACTGAATGTCAATGTTTAATAATGTCAATGTTTAATGTATATTGTGTCTCTTATGAAGACAAAAATTCTCAATATGATTCTTAAAGCCCTAAAAAAGCTAACTTATTGCATTTACTAAACATACAAAGTATATTTTATATGTAAATTTTATAAATAAATTTGTGAGTAAAAATTATTTACCTTTAATATTAAGAACTTTAAAATCCATAGGACAGTAACTATATGTACACACACTGTCATTCATATGCACACATGCATGGAGACACATACAGCTTGGATTCAGACTTCTCAGAATTCCAATTTTTAATATTTCGAGTGTCTGTCCTTAGCACTTAACATGTATTTCACTAAGGGCTTAAAAGCCTTCACACAGAAAGAAAGTCCTAAAGCATCCCAATAGGGTGTGATGCTGGAGAACATCACAGGATTTCTTCTCCTCTCCTTTCCTCACCTCTATTTCTCTCACAGAAACCATGCTCCGTGACATGAGACAAATGAGCCTCTCCAGAGATTGTCTGGGCTCTACTTTTTGATATACAGATCAATCTAGGAGAAAAAATGTCCTTTGCATCTTCACCAATAGAATTTTGATAGAAGCAGTGACATTTGCTGAAACAAGTTTGTGTAAAAAAATGTGCTCCGTACCTGTGTGGTTTTTCTTGTTTGTCTGTATGTCTGAAGAGATACACATAAATTCTTCCTTTTGCTCCTTTCTACACCATTATTCTGTTTGGCCCAAAATAAATATTGTGATAGCTGGACCTTTCACTGGAGGCTTATCTCCATCCTTTGAAGCTGAGTGTTGAACAGAAGAACTACCCTATTGCTTACCTTTTAGTGCCTCTCACCAATCTGCACATTTGCCCAGATATTTGAGGCTCAGTAGGGCAAAATGTTTACCTATTTATTCAAGTGCGGAGGAACAAAGAAGGATCAAGTTTACAAACAGGTCTTAATATCAACTTACTTTGAGGATATATTTCTGTTCTATAACATGCATTTAAATGAATCAGTTTCTGAAGAGTGGTAAACCACTGACACCATTTATATTATCTGACGGTAGAAGAAGAACTCCCAATGGGCTGAGAGGTTTCAATTACTTTGGACAGGGACCACTTCAGAAGTGACTTGATCTATATTAAGTTAGCTTTTATTGCCTTTACAGCCATCGAAATGGGGCTATGTCATGGCATAATAGAAAGAGAAAGTGTCTGGCATTAAAGTGACCTGTTTGTGCAAACTCCATCCCAAACAACTCCTGAGATAAACAGGCACAGAGTCTGTTCCACGACATCATTAATTAAGAGACACACTACCACATACTGCACAGACACCACACATATGCCCATACAACCTTTCAGTCATCTCCCAATTACAGGACAGATTCACGGGCAACCTCACTGTATCAGGCAATGGTGATGTGACTAACAAGCAGCGTCTCTATTTCAGAGCAGGTTCACCACGTTTAGAGATTACTGGGCAATGAGCAGGTGGCTCTAATGACAGATAAGAGAAAATTAAAGAAAGTGCCACGTGAAATAGTGGATGGAATCATAGACGACGGCAAGGTGAGTAAAGTCCAAAGGTAAAGACAGACTAACAAATGAATAAGGAGGAATTAGAATGCAGTAGAACAGAACTGCCATATGACCCAGCAACCTAATTGCTGGACATATACCTCGAGAAATCACAATTCAAAAAAACATGTATCCCAGTGTTCATTGCAGCACCATTTACAACAGCCAAGACATGGAAGCAACCTAAACATCCATCAACAGAGGAATGGCTAAAGAGGATGTGGTATGCATATACAATATTACTCAGCCATAAAAATGAATGAAACCGTGCCATTTGTAGAGATGTGGATGGACCCACAGACCATCACACCGAGTGAAATCAGTCAGAAAGAAAAAAACAAATATTGTATATTAACACATATGTATGGAGTCTACAAAGATGGTACAGATGAGTCTGTTTGCAGGGCAGGAATAGAGATGCAGACAGACAAAATGGATCTGTGGCATGGTAGAGGGGGGATGAGGGTGGGATGAATTGGGAGATTAGGTTGGACATAAATACACTACCCTGTTTAAAATAGATAGCTAATGGGAAGCTGCTGTATAGCACAGGAAGCTCAACTCTGTGCTCTGTGGTGACCGAGAGGAGTGGGATGGGCAGTGAGGTGGGAGCGAGGCCCAAGAGTGAGGGGATGTATGTATATATACAGCTGATTCACTTTGTGGTACAGCAGAAACTAACAAAACATTGCAAAACTCCAACAAAAAAAATTTAAAAATTAAAAAACAGTTAAAAAAATAATACAACAGTAACCTCAAGGAGATATATTTACTTCACAAGATATCTGGATAAAGTGATTAAAAAGTAGGAGTGAAAGCCCCACCTTGTCATTCACTTTAACACTGTGTGATGTTGGAGAGTCCTAATTGTAAGCATTTGTAATCTAACAGGTATGCTTTGTAGGGTCTCAGAATAACTGTCACTTTTGCAGTCTTATTGTAAGGAATAAGATGTGTGTGGTGACACTGTTGTCTTTAGGCTTAGGAAGGAAGTGCCCGCTGCAGGCTGGGCTTACTCCTGAGCTCAGGAGAAGCTAATATTTGTCACGCACAGTGGATTGTGAGGTGATACCAGCCATAAAATCCCTCCGAAAGACCAACACAGAGCAGGTATCCTGTTAAACTGCTTGTAGAATATAGACTCATGGGAAAGCGTAATATGGGGAGTTACAGTGAGAATCTTAAGTCAACAAGTAAAAAAGGATATGTAGACAAAGTTGCCATTGAATAATCTCTTTCTTGCTTCCCTGGTGGCTCAGTGGTAAAGAATCCATCTGCCAATGCAGGAGACGTGGGTTCCATCCTTGGGCAGGGAAGATCCCCTGAAGGAGTAAATGGCAACCCACTCCAGTATTCTTGCTTAGGAAATCCCTTGGACAGGAGCCTGGCAGGCTACAGTCCATGTGGTCTCAAAGAGTAGGACACGCACAACAAAAACAATGATCTCTTTCTTATTGATATGAAAGTTTGCAAACAACTGATCTACACTAAAGAAAGAAAAGAGAACCCTAAATTCAGATGTCAAGGCATGAAAGCTACTCTGTTTTTAAGACCATTGTGAAATCACTAATGGTAAATGAAGGATCAGTAGAGAATTAATATTCCATTTTGCAAATGGTTTACCCATTTTGGTTGAAAAATAAATCTAAAGCCTTGATACATGACAGTCTTGCTGTTGCTATTAGATTTGGATGACCTCTGGGATGCGCTGACACACATATGACTTCATACTTCTGAGGAGTAGGATGATGTCTCCTTTTCTTTGTATGAATCCTAGATGGGTTTCTGCATAAAGATTAACCATCAACCTGCAATTGAAGACTGGAGTTGAGTAAACATTCTGTGATGACAATGGTGATTATGTTCTCACATGGAAGAGTCCATTTGCAATGCCATTCCTTCATAAAACTCAAGGAGGAATATTAATTCCAGATGTTACTTTATAATTATGGGCTTTTAAAAATTATGACACATATCAGATTGATTTGTTTTCCTTTGTCATCATTGCATTTGTCTTTTAGGAAGTAGTAGACATTCCCAGATTAGCTAACTTTCAGTAACAAAAGAAACTTTTATATGAACAATTGTTCTTCCCCATCATTAATTTAATGGCAATAGTGTGATTATGGTAAGAGAGGAAATTGCAATCACCAACTCTTCTCTGCTGCTCCCTCTTCCTGTGTTTAAAAATAGTAATTATCCTTCTGGCAAATGTTCTCTATAAAGACATAAGTTGTAGGGTAGGATTATTTCATGACTTCAAATAAGTTTTATTTTGCTAAGAAAAGATGTCCCAAAGTTTCTAAAAGTTAAGCCGAACCACAAGATATACAAGTAGTTTAGACATGACCAAGACAGCGTCTTCCCCTCCCGGCTAACTTTTTATTAAAAACCACATACTTTATTTCAACATTCTGAGCAGATCCTAGACAACTATGTGCATACAAGTCCCAGAGCAGACATAAAAACCAGATGGAAAAGAGATTTACAAGAACCAATCTCAAAAGAATATTTGCAAGCAGAATGTCAACTCTACATTGATTTTAGCAGTGTATTTTGATTTACAATACAGATGTCTTTTCAGAATTTTCACTTTTCCTTATGTATGAACAAAGTGCAAGGAGGTTATCATCCCAGCTGCTCACTTCAAATGTTCCAGCCCTAAACAACAACAACCAAATTATCGTTTACTTTTATCCCCCGGGAAGTACAGATTTTTCTAGTTAGATTTTATAGGCAAATTATTAAATCAAGTGAGTGGTTGCTCCTATGCTTAAGAATATTTTCTCAAGGATACTACCCTGTCACATTTCAAGGATTTTAACAAGACAGTGTGAGAATCAAAGCATATTCTTTTGTTACGCTCTCATTATACAGCAATGGTATATTGAGATGCTTTATGCACATGTGTTTGAGCAAGCTCCAGGAGATGGTGAAGGACAGGGAAGCCTGGAGTGCTGCAGTCCGTAGTCGGACATAGGTAGTAAAAAAATAAAAAATACCTCCAAGGAGTCAGAGTCTCCTTGAAAAAGAAGTGAAAAAAGAAAGATTTGATGTGTTGTGGAATTTACAAAGAATTATTTCAACACTGAGAGGGAAGCCCATCACTCTACCAGGAAAGACAAGGAAAGAAGGAAAAGATGGAGGTAACGAGATGCAACTCTCAAAAATACATAAATATAATGAAATTTGAACCTCTAAAGAAAGACCGTTTGGTTCTCACCTTATTTGGTCATAGGAAATGAAATAAATTCTGAAATTATACAATATCGGAGTCATCAGCAAACATTTATTGAGCAAATTATACAATGATTTCCAGTTAATAAGAAGTATTCACTCCACAGAAAAAATATCTGAAGTATACTTTAGTAGCTCACATGCTAGGTGCCTCTGGTTTTTTCAGTGTATGAAAAACTCTAATATTTAATTGTAATCTTCTTCCAGGGAGCCTGATATTTCTATGATATGTAAGCATAATGACTACCTTCAACCAAGATTTATTGAGCTCCTACTGATGTGATTGGATTTGTGACATGGGGGAAGGAGAAATGTGTTAGGAAGGAGATAATTTAAATGAGTATGTACACATATACATGCAGTACTGGGATTATACAATCCAATTTATTTTTGGAGGGCTGTATGCGTCAGTTGGTTTGTTGACTCTGACAGTGTAATTTATGCAAAGACACTCAAATTTCACAGACCCTATGAAACTATGATAGGTTAGAAACATTTGCTCAATTAAAAGAGCAAACCACAACAAACTCTGCAAGGTGGAATTTCACCTTTTCTCTTTTCTTTCAAATGGAAAAGAACTGAGTTCAGAAAAATAGCATCAGTTGAAAAAAAAAATCATTAATGTGTTTCTATTCTGTGAAAAAATAATACCTTCTATTGGGCCAAATGTTATTTGGCTAACCAACTGTCTTTATTAACCAGCTCTTGTACATTCTACGGCATGGAGTGTGTTTCTATAGAAAGGATATTAATTCTACACATGATACTCATTCACGCATTTTATTACAAAGTTCAGCCAGTCACTCTGAAAACATCGACCTCATAGTCGTACCTCCTATAAAAGGTTTCATGGTTTACAAAGCACTTCACATTCTTTATTTAATTAATTGTTTGGTACAAGAGGTAAGTAACGTGTTAAATAGCTCCATTTTTAGACAAAGAAACATTTTCAAAATGCTTATGTAAGTCAACAGAGGTTATACAGCTAGTAATGAATATTCATAATGGTGAACCCTAGACCTCCTAAGAATGGTTGAACATGACCTATATAGTTTGTGTTAATTACCTGGTCATATTTTATTCCAATCCATTGAAAATAAGCAATCCAAGTATGACAAAAGCAGTCACTCAGGATTAACTAGACTATTTGATTAACCCAAATGCCCTAAAACAATGTTAAATATAGTAAGTTTTCATTTTTTCAGAAATACAGCCAAATCTGTCAACTTTCTTAAAGAAAACAGTGTGACCCTGAGGTAGAGCTTTGGGGATGTAAACCTCTAACTTTCCTTGAAAGCAATAATTCATGAAAAAGTGCATTTGATGAAAAACCGGGCCAAGACCTTGAAGGTATGTGATTACCGTCAGTTTATGCTCTAGGCTTCCAAGAACATATTCTGTGCAGCCATGTGACTTGAGAATGACAGGAAGAGCTGTAAGAGCGTTTCTTGTTCTCTCCAGTTCAGCCTCCTTGGATTGATTAATGGGCTTACGTGCCGCTCTCCTGAGTGACATTACTCAGTGCTGTGTTGCTTTAATCTGCCAGTACTAGGTGGTATGCAGGAAGGGAACTGTCTTGAAGGAAGGCAAACACTAGGCAGAAAGAATTTTAAATCTCAGCCTCCAGTGGAGGGAGCTCTTAGGCAAGTAGTAACTTGGCCTTACTCCCAGGAGAAACACACTGGAAACTGGAAGACAATTCCTGACTCTTAATTACCTACATTTAGGAAAAAAGCAAGTAATTCCAACCTATGAAGTCACCTCTAGGCCTATATTTATACATTGTTTGATAACAAGATTTCACTAAAAGACAAAAGAGAGTTTGGAGAGCAAAGTGTAATTTCTCTTTCTCTCTCTCTCGGCCTCAATTAAGGCATACTTGGCAAAGTGTGTTACTGTTTTCTAATACAAATTAGATGACTAATATATTAATTCCACAAACATTTATTATTGCAAGCAAACAGGATTAACTCCATTATCCTGATCATGGAAGCAAAATTTTGTATTGAAAGACCTCATTTGCTTTGATTATCTTGATTACTACAAATGTTCCACTGTTCTGTCTAATAACAACTGCACTACTTTTCCTGTTAGGAAATATTTCCAGTCTGTTGAAAGTCTAACACTTTGAAGAGGTTCTAAAAGAGCTGCAATAAATAAATAGTAATATGATTCTCCAAGGAACTCAAGATTTCTTTGCAGGCAATGCAGTACTTACAATATACGGGTAAAAGCTCACTGTTAATGAATTCCCCAAGACATGCAATTTGGTTGTAGTGGATCTGAGCAGTAACAAAGGCACTGATGGAAATGACTTTCCCAGTCTTTTGGAACAGGGGATGAAACAGCTACTCCATTGCAAATTATAAGTAAGAAAAAATTAGCTCTGAATCAAGCAGGGACAAAATGGAAGAGGTCATGCACACAATCCCATCCTCACCCCTCTTCTTCCAAGCCCTCAATTTGACACATGGTTTGCTTTTGCTTTCTTTTTTTTTTCTTTTTCTTTTTTCTTTTTGGCCACACCATGTGGCAAGCAGAACTTTGCAGACCAGGGATTAAACCGATGCCCTCTGCAGTAGAAGCGTGGAGTCAATCACTGAACCACTGGGGAAATTCTCAACAAATGTTTTGGATGAGTATATTTGAGGTGAGATGGGGGAGGAATAACAAATTTTAAAAGGCTAGACTATCTAAAAGCACCCAACATGCTTAGTCCATTATGTACATGGGACTTTATCAAATTTTCTATAGAAACTATTGCCAAGCTACTGCTGCTGCTGCTGCTAAGTCACTTCAGTCATGTCTGACTCTGTGTGACCCCATAGATGGCAGCCCACCAGGCTCCCCCATCCCTGGGATTCTCCAGGCAAGAACACTGGAGTGGGTTGCCATTTCCTTCTCCAATGCATGAAAGTGAAAAGTGAAAGTGAAGTCGCTCAGCCGTGTCTGACCCTCAGCGACCCCATGGACTGCAGCCTACCAGGCTCCTCCATCCATGGGATTTGCCAGGCAAGAGTACTGGAGTGGGGTGCCATCGCCTTCTCTGATTGCCAAGCTAGTCTTCTAAAAAAAAAAAAACACTAAAAATTAATAACTCCCTACTGCCCACAATAAAATGAATATATTCCTTTTTTTTTAATGGGGGTATGGTTGTTTTACAATGTTGCGTTGGTTTCTGCTGTACATCAAAGTGAATCACTATATGTATACATATATTGCTTCTCTCTTGGACATTCTTCACATTCCCATCGCCCATCCCACCCATCTAGGTCACCACAGAGCACAGAGCTGAGGTCCCTGTGCTATACAGCAGGTTTCCGCTAGTTTATCTGTTTTGCACATGGTAATGTATATATGTCAATCCTAATCTCCCAGTTCATCCCACCTCCCTGTCCCCTGGCCCTCATGTCCACACATCTGTTCTCTACCTCTGCATCTTTATTCCTGTCCTACAAATAGGTTCATCTGTACCATTTTTCTAGATTCCACATATACGTGTTAACATATGATATCTTTTTGTCTCTTTCTAATTTACTTCACACTGGATGACAGACACTAGATTGGATGGAAGCACAAAGACCCCAAATAACCAAAGCAGTTTTCTTTCTAAGAAAGAAAACTGGAGCTGGAGGAATCAGGCTTCCTGACTTCAGACTATACTACAAAACTACAGTGATCAAGGCAGTATTGTACTGACACAAAAACAGAACTATAGATCAATGGACTAGGATAGAAAGCCCAGAGATAAATTCACACTGGATTCAATCCGTGGGTTGGGAAGATTCCCTAGAGAAGAGAAAGGCTGCCTACTCCAGGATTCTGGCCTGGAGAATTCCATGGACTTGTGTAGTCCATGGAGTACCAAAGAGTTAGACATGACTGAGCAACTTTCATTTTCACTTTTCACATAGTCACCTAATCTATGACAAAAGAGGCAAGAATATACAATGGAGAAAAGACTTTCTCTTCAATAACTGATACTGGAGAAACTGGACAGCTACATGTAAAAGCATGAAATTAGAACACTCCCTAATACCATACATAAAACTAAACTCTAAATGGATTAAAAACTTAAATATAAGACTGGACACCATTATATTGGATCTCAAATACCTGCATTGCTATTAGTGAGCCAATTTCAATGACAGCGTCTTCTGCCTTCAGCTCTGGTTTACAGAAGACAGCCAACACTGGACTCCATAGTGATGTTAATAGTCTTCTCACCAGTGAATTCCTGGCCACCTAGGTGAAAGTTTGATTTGGGGACCTGTCCATGGACCATAGTCCTCTGCTGATTCTTCTTGCCTCACATAATATACCCTTCCAGCTTGTCTACTTCACTCAGCCTTTTAATTCCTTTCTCTAGTATATTTTACTAGGCAATGTTAAGCATTTCAACCTCACTCAATATGAGTCATTGCCTTATCTAAGCTGTAGCAGCCATCCTAGCCACAGTTTGCACCATCCTCTGGGGCTGTTGTTACAAAGTTAAATCCTATACCCCAAACAAGTGTCCCCAAGTCAATAAACTCTCCAGTTACCAATCTTATGTTTGAACTGCTTTGTTCAAGCACCCTTAGCCTTCAGAACACACTCAGGGCTATGACTGAATGGGACATCGGGAAAAAAAATTTTCTTTGAAAGGGACAGGAACAATTATATTTGTATTTCAGATTATAGTACTTTTTAAGTGGGAGTGGGTGGATCCATTGCCACAAACACCTTGGGTTTGTAATGTGAATATTTTTTAAAGTTTTTTTTAAATTTTTATCTTTTCCTACCTTTTGTCCTTGAGTGTTCTTGTTATTAACATTATTTATAATTAAGTTCATAATTCTTCTTTTAAGTGTTCTTAGTTTTACTTTTTTAAAAAAAAGAAAGAAAAGGTCCACCCCAGCCCCATCTTGTCCATGATGGCTGGTCTTAGGGCTCCTTGGGTGTATAGCTCTATTTTTCTTTATTAGATGCATTTCATCCCTGGCTGAGTTATGCTGCTACTTAACCCTGGTTAAGGACCTGAAATCAGGAAAGCAGTAGAAGCCGCTTCTATTGTGGAAAACCTATTGTCTAGTCTTCTAGTTTGGTGGGAGTTGGGGGAGGACTTGCTAGTTCTTCAGGGAAGGAGTGGGTGACTTCTTCGAGGCCAGAAGACCAGATCAGTCTGGGAAATCAAATCTTTAGGCCAAAAGTCCAACCACGGTCCTAGGATTTCCCAACTTGTCTTGGCTTTGATACAACAGGTCTGCCTCATTCAAACCTTCACTCATCTTTGGAGTTCAGCCACTGTATCAAATCTTGAACTCAACCATCAGCTTTCTTTGCATAAGATGAAGGCTTCTTTATAAGTTAGAAAAGATATTCAATGCAACATAGTAATAACCATCCAATTCCATTGTCTTGATCTTTATTATTTCTTGGTACATGTCAAACTCTGACCTATTGCCCTGGTCAGTACTTGTCCCATCCTAGCTCAACATCCTGCTCCCCATGGGTAAACATTTTAACAATTAGGCCACTACCTTGTACTAGTGGCTATCTGAAGGATAAGATCCTCATTACCAGCCAGTCAGTGAATGGTCCATTTTCAAAGCACCATTTTACACACCTGGTTTTTCAGCCACTCATGGTACCAACTGTGCTGTGTTGGAAGGAAAGGCTGAGATGGACTTTGGAATGTTAGCAATCTTTTAGAGACTAACTCCTATAAAAGGAAAAGGAAGGAAGCTGGGTTAGATGGGGGCAGTTGGCATTAGACTGTCATATAGATGTCACAAGTCTCTGCTAGTCCAAAGGAGAACTCTGGAACAAAGACTGTTCGTTGGAGGAACCTGTCACTGGGTGGAAATGGCTAGCACCTCATTCCATCACCCTGCTTGGTCACTGGCCAGGGACTGACCTGAGAATAACAAGACTCTGGCTCAAATACTACAGTGCGTGAGGAGGAAGCATGGCACTGCAGACTGTCAGTGGGAATTGTATCTTGAAAGAAGAACTGAGTAATGCATCTCCACATTGGCCACACTTGTATCCACTCACAGAAATGCATTGGGTCATAGGTCAAGCTCTAGATCACCAGGAAAATATGTGTTTCTTCAGTAGATGCACAAAAGAATCTTTGACTTCTTAGTCAAAGTACGGAAGGAGGGAGAGGTGGGATTGTTCAATTGTAAAACAGTATTTCTCAGAAGGATTCCATGTAGTTAAGGGTTCTACAACAGAGACTTTAATTGGAAAGAAAAAAAAAAACACTGTATCTTTTAAACTTATTGAGCCATTCAGTGTGAGTGCTTGCAGAGATAAGTAGTGACTGAATGGCCCCGTTAGGTATTTTGATAGACGGTCTGTCAATCCTGAAAGAGAGAGTTCAGTAGGATCACGAGTTCATCTGCTTGAGTCAATTTTTCAGGTTTTGATGTGGCATAAAGGAGGTTGCTGATAATTGGTGAACACTTCACTGCACAAAAGTGCGAAGAAGATAGGAGACTGATGGTGTCAGCTCATTTCCCCTAACCTCCCATCTTGTGTCACCAACCAACTTATGAGAAATCTCTATCTTAGAGAAGCAATTTTCATATCTTATGGCCTAGCCACCCCCTGCCACTTTGCTATTGTGAATGTTGCAGAAAATGAATTGTGTAACTTCTAATTCAATTTCGTTATAAAGTTTTTACACTTTGGGTGATTTTCTCATTTGGCTTTCTATACCTTTATATTTTACATATTATTAATGTTAGGGTTTAAAAACATGTCTGATGATATAATGTGGTTAAGTTTCTAAGGTAGGTATAAGGTGAAGGAGAAGGATTCTAGTCTTTGGTTTGTAAACAGTCTATGTCTACTGATGAAGATTTATAATCTTGTGAGTCATTTCGCTACACTAATGAAACAGAGATACACACACATACATAAAGTTTGGCACTACAATGGAATGCCAATGCTTTTGTTAAAAAAAATCAATGTCTACAGAAATATAGAGATATAATTTTTCCCAGTGAAAAGGAGCAGGAGCCAAGTTATTCAGTGGTAGAATGTACTGCCCATAAAAGTTAAGAACCTAATAATGCCAGGATGTTATGTTCAAGTGGGTAAAATGTGAGGACACATGTAGCGTCAGAAGCTGTAAAGGTTTCACTGTTAGCATAATAAGTCAATGTATTAATAATACTTGTCGACAATTTTCATATATGAATGACATGTCAAAAAATCTATTTGGGTTTTTATTGAATCTACCAAGCCTACCTTTCAACAAATTAAACTCTTCTTCTGGCTCAAGTCAATTATTTAACAGAAATTTATTATCTTTGCCTTATGAATTTTTTTAACGTTAAAAAGAAAGAAAAAATAATTTCAAAAAAGCTTACCTACTGGAGGTTTATAAGAAAGTTTGGCAACAAAGATATTTTCAGTTTTAAGTAGGGAGTAAGACTACTCTCTACATGTCATCTGCCTTATACGATAGATCCTCAGCAACTCAGCGGTAGAAATTAGTCAAGCCTACTTGGATGAAGTTTAAAAAAAAAATCAAGCAAGAATTTAAAAGCCAAAAGAACTGATGTTTACTGCACCTTCACCACTGACTAGTATTAGAATGTGAGAAGGGAGAACTGTTCCAAAAGAATACCTCAAACGTTGGTCAAATAAACTGACCTGGAGAAAAACACATTTCTATGCTCAAAAACTGTTGAGGATTATGAATGGTTTGCTATATATACAACTCACTGACCCAACTAATTTACTGACAGCTATAGATATAATAATAATTTTATACAGGAATTCCCTGAGACCTGAAAATTATGCCAAAGGATTTCCTGGGCTAAAAAGGTTAGAAATGGCTGTGTTAATTTTTTTTTCATCCTTCATCATCTTCCCTGCCATGTACAACTTCCAAATCAAGCTGAACATTTGTAGAGCGGGCACATGCTCAGTCGCTTCCGTTGTGTACGACTCTTTGTGACGCTATAGGCTGTAGCCCACCAGGCTCCTCTCGCTATAGGATTTTCCAGGCAATGATATTGGAGTGGGTTGCCATTTCTTTCTCCAGGGCATCTTCCTGACCCAGGAATCAAACCCACATTGCCTGCGTTGCAGGCAGATTCTTTACCACTGAGCCACTGGGGAAGCCTGAACATTTGTAGAAACCAGCAACTAAAAAAACTAAAATTTTTAATGACTTGGGAATTATTGAACCAAAGAACATTGTTCCTTTTAAACTTTACTAAGGCTTAGTTCGAGACACAAACTACTAACTCAACTACTGGGAAGACAGGAAATATAAATGGTTAAGGATAAAATGGAGAGTTCTCTAGTGAAAGGAACCAAAATACACTCAGGAGAACGATCTCAGAATAAAATTAAAGTCTAAACTTGGAAAAATAAATTTGGAAGGATGCCATGGCTGATTTAGAGGCAAGCAAATTAAACCTAGTGAATTTCAAATTAATTTCACAGATGGTATCCAATTCTGATGTGGCTGGCAGGGTTCCAGGTTATATTGGAACATAAAGAAAAAGCAAAAACTCACTTCAATTTTCTTTGGCGATGTGAGATGCCTGATCATTATAATTGTGTGTTTATATGTATGTTTGTGTGTATTTGTGCATAAGAACATGTTTTTGTATGTATCTAATAAATATGATGCAAAAATTAACAAAGGGAAAAAGTAGCCCAGTCTGCTAGCCAGCTAGAAAATAAATTCTCAGATACTGGTCAAGGAAAATATCAAGTAAATATTTATTGGTCTAGTTTTAAGAACTGCCAGATATATCTTGTTATGACATTGAAAATAAACTCGATCCTTACTCAATGGGCAGGATTATATATTAGCGATGTATATATTGTAGCTGAAGTCTTGATTCCATGCATCTTACATACAAATAAAAAAATGACAGCTGCCTGAAATATATATTTAATATCTGATATTTAATATCCAATATTATGTATATGCATACATTGTTACTATCTCAGAGAACTATAGGATATTATTCACAGAATCTTATATACAGATATATTATTCACTTTTGGATTCATTTTTGTCCCCTGAGATACTTTGCTCTTTTTAGGTATTTGAAAGCTGATCCACAGCTATTAAGAGACCTCCTTAGTTTCTAAAGTTTAGAGGCTCCCACCCAATATCATTTCAAACATATAAAATCACACCCATGTCACTTGTTAAATACAGCTCCTCTAAAATTTTTTTGAGAGGTTTCTGAAATATTTAGAAACCTTCTGAATTTTTTTCCAGATCTTAAAAAGCTATTGACAAGCTTATATACTAGTCTAGCCACTAAGGTTATAATGCCTAATAGATAAAACTGCCATTTGGTTACCACTAATGATGCTATCTTCTCACAGTATTAGTGTAAAACCAAGTTTTGCATCATGACCTATATTGCTCTATGTGAGTCTTAATAACCTTCTCCTCTGGCCCCACCTCATATATTATTCCCTTTATTACTGTGTCCACATCACACTGGCAGTCTTTTTGTTCTAAGGACTCATCATGCAGTTGATAAGTAGATGAAGAGAGATGAGCGTTGAGGCAAGAGTTTTCAGGGTTTTCATTTTCACTTGTATAGGACAGGGAAGACCTGAGCTTGCCTGCAGGCAGACAGGAAGCAGCTTTGGAGAGAAGAGGAAGAAGAGACCTGTCCTTGATTTTTGAATTACTGCCTCATGTAGTGCCTGCGTAGCCCATGGAAGGAGACCTCAAATAAATCTTTCTCAAAGGACAATGTGATATAGTGATACCATGATATCAAAGAGAATATATTGTTTTTCTACTGCTGGGAAAATATCTTCTTCCAAGCTCCCTCACATACTTGTTGATAGGATTTGGCTCCTCACAGGCTCTTGGACCCAAGGCCTCACTTCCTTCCAGACAGAAGCCATGCTCAATTCCGAGTTACATGGGCAACTCACAACCTGACAGCTGGCTTCCCTCAAAGAAAGCAAGCGAGAGAGCAAGAGAGGCTGAGCACCAAGACAACAGCCAAAGTTTTGTATCACCAAGTCTTGGAAGGTAATCCATTACTTGTGCCACACTTTATTCATTAGAAGTAAATAATGTTGACTTTATATCCTTGGGCTCCAAAATCACTGCAGACAGTGACTGCAGCCATGAAATTAAAAGAGGCTTGTTCCTTGGAAGGAGAGCTATAACAAACCTAGACAGCATATTAAAAAGCAGAGACATTACTTTGCCAGCAAAGGTCAGTATGGTCAAAGCTTTGGTTTTTCCAGTAGTTGTGTATGTATGTGAGAGTTGGACCGTGAAGAAGAGTGAGCACCGAAAAACTGATGCTTTTAAACTGCAGTATTGGAAAAGACTCTTGAGAGACCCTTGGACTGCAAGGAGATCAAACCAGCCGATCCTAAAGGAAATCAGTCCTGAATATTCATTGGAAGGACTGATGCTGAGACTCCAATAATTTAGCCACCTGATGGGAAGAGCTGACTAATTGGAAAAGACCCTGATATTGGGAAAGACTGAGGGCAGGAGGAAAAGGGAACCACAGAAGATGAGATGGTTGGATGGCATCACTGATTCAATGGACATGAGTTTGTGCAAACTCTGGGAAATGGTGAAGGACAGAGAAAACCAGTGTGCTACAGTCCATGGGGTCACAGAGAGCTGGACATGACTGAGTGAGTGAACAACAAATAATGTTTAAACCAAGACTGGAAAAAAGAAATTTACCAGCCAGAGAAAACAGTATGAGTAAAAGAATAGATGCAGAGATGTTTATAGCATGTTTCTGGAACTTAAGAATTTCAGTGAGCTTGAAGGAAGTGCTGGAGAAAGAGGCCATAGATGGGACTGAAAGAGACAGACTTCTGAACTGTTGTGCTGAAGAATTTAGACTCCATCTTATACTCGAGAGAGTGATTAACACTTTCTTTTGGGCTTTCCTGGCTGCTCAGACAGTAAAGAATTTGTCTGCAATGCAGGAGATGCAAATTCAATCCCTGCATCAGGAAGATCCCCTGGAGAAGGGAATGGCTACCCACTCACGTATTCTTGCCTGGAGAATTCCATGGACAGAGGAGCCTGGCAGGCTACAGTCCATGGGGTTGCAAAGAGTCCGACATGACTACATTTTACTCGACAAAATTTCCAAAAGGGAAAGGATGAAAAGTGTATCTTAGAAAAAAATAACTCTACTAACAGGGTGTAGAATGATAGGGGAAAAAAGAAATCATGGAGGCTATTTAGGAGCATGCTGTGGAAGCCTGGATAAACATATGGTGCCCTAAAATAAGGCAGAGGTCATGCGTATGGGGTAGTGACAAAGCAGACAGAAATGGATGGACAGGGATTATTGACAGAGAGCAAAGGAAAGATGACTTTACAATTCCTGGCTTGCATGGTTAGGCAGATGTTGATGACATGAACCATCTATGGTTCGAAAAGGATGGATTTCTCTTGGATATGTTGAGTTTTCAGTAGCCTATAAGACTCGGTAGATACAGTATGGACAGGCTTTGCTTCATAGACAATGAAAGGGGTAGGAAACGTAGCACAATTATCATTTGGATGGAGACATGCAAGATCAAGTTCAGTTTCACAATATTTATTGAATATTAATAAATCTGGTTATCACAATGAGTTACACTAAAGTATTTATATAGTGGAGCAGTGGTAAAGAATCCGCCTGCCAAAGTAGGAGACACAGGTTTGATCCTTGGGTTTGGAGATCCCCTGAAGAAAGAAAGGGCAACCCACTCTAGTATTCTTGCCTGGGAAATTCCATGGTCAGAGGAGCTTGATGAGCTGCAATCCATGGGGTCACAAAGAATTGGGCATAACTGAGCATGATGCTAAAGCTGAAACTCCAGTACTTTGGCCACCTCATGCGAAGAGTTGACTCATTGGAGAAGACTCGATGGACATGAGTCTGAGTGAACTCTGGGAGTTGGTGATGGACAGGGAGGCCTGGCGTGCTGTGATTCATGGGGTCACAAAGAGTCGGACACGACTGAACAACTGAACTGAACTGAGCTGAGCTGCACACATAGCACATACATGGGTATGTGTGTGTATGTAGGTGCGTATGACATTCTAAAAGAAAAAAAGATTTTCTGATGTAGTAAGTCATTAAATTCAGCTTCTCCACTGTTCATATATTATCCCCAAGATATAAATTCTGGACTTCCAAGAAAAATGCAGATATCAGTGAACATGGAAAAGAAAGTGCAGGACCAAAACACATAGCAAGCAACCATATCTGAATACTGGATATTGCTTCCACAAGTAGCCTTTTGTTGATATTTATTTTCTCTTGGTTCAATTAGATATGTAGCCTGCAATTTTGAGGCAATTTTGCATTTTATGTGGCTGAGTTTTACACAAACCATTAATAGAATGTAGGAAAAGGCAATACTCAATGAATCTCTTATGTATTAACTTGATTACTAGAATTAAATTAGCTTGTTTCATTCTGAAGTCATGTTTAACACACAATGCCTATGTAGCTTGGACAGTTTGCATTTCACAGCTAGTTAATTAAAGTTGGTAGTTACTTATTAAAAGTGTAATGGCACAATGCCATGACTGGGGATCTTTTAAAAATCAAATTATTATTTACCAAAGTAGCTCTGGGATTTTGGGGGGGGGGGTGGTGTGTGCGCGCGTGCTTGGGCGTATGCACTTATTTTTACAATACAGTATTTAAGACTTTTTTCCTCATCAATCTGTTCTTGAAAAAATATGTGCTACAGCTGTTTACTTTTGGTGGCAAGTTTGTGTATTCCGTCCCAAAATACTAGCTACCTTAAAAATGGTAGTGTATATATGTCAACGGTACTCTCTCAGTTGACTTCTAACCTCTTTTGTCTAGTCTTCATTTCCATTAAAGCACTGACTATAATACCAACTTGAGTTTGAAGTCCGCACTTAATTAGAACAGGGATTCTCACCTTGCAGATTGGGGTATACAAGGGAAAGTTGAACCTTTCTTGGTGCCTCTCCCAGCTGATGGTCCCATCATAACTGCCTTTCTGAGGACTACAGAGATTTCCAGCAAGAAGGAGACCATAAACTACTAGAAAGACTGTATTGTCAGCTTGTTATGTCTTTCCACCTTTCTCCCCAGGCCTCTCTCAGAAAAGCAAAGCAGTTTGAAGCCTCTCCCCAAAGTCCTCCCTTCATGAAAGAATACCCAGAGTTAAATAAGCAATGTTTACTAGCCGTAGGACCCTGGACAAGTCATGTAACTTCTCTAAACTTCACATTACTCATGTGTAGAATAAGAAGGATAAAAATAGTACTTACATAAGATCACTGGTAGAATAAAATGAACCATTTTTACACTTCAACACATTTTTTAAAGTGTTCTGTAAAATGACTACCATCTGGTAAATACCCCATAAATTGTCATTATTGTTATTACTTCTTGACAAAAACATTTCACCACAGTAAAGAGCTACCAAAACTTTAAGATGAAAAAGTTGATAGGAGATACATTCCTACCAATAAGATGGCAAAACCTCAGTTTCAATCACAGAGATAACTGACTGGCCCAAAAGACCACAAAAATTCTACAAAAGATCCAGAGGAACAGTCTAGCATCCAGACTGAGATAAACTGACCCAGGGATGGATAGCATGTGTCTCAAGGTTAAATGAGAGGAAGTAGGGCAATGTTATCCGATCAACTTTCTACTTCAGCAGTCCTGAGAAAACTAGCTTCTGCTCACATTAGTTGGATTGTGGGTATCAGGAACAAAACTAATGCAAAAACTTTGATTCTGAAATATTTGGATTTTTCAGCTTCTTGGGTTGCAAGCTACGTACACTGGAATCATCTCTTATATCATGTCTCTCAAATATCAGATTTTCTTTCCACCAGTGACTTCAAGGTCTAAGAAATATTAAGAATGTTTCCATACCACAGAGCATCAGTAACTTTTAAGTGTGTTTGTTTCAGTTTTAAGTTAAATCCATCCCCCAAAAGTTTTATTTTCATTCGTTGCCTTCTAGACATCAATTCTCTTTCGTGTTTCCACATCTCATTGATCATGGAGAAAAGGGGAATTCTGGACAAGCTGTATCTTCAGACAACTGAAACAACTCCCTCAAGTGTTAGCACATTTATTTTAACTCCATTTGACTTATTTATTTTCCTATCTTAATAGAAGACTTAAAGATAATAGAAACTTTTGGATAACTCAAGAATATGACTTGAGATCTCATTACTAGAAATAACAAAATAAATTAGAGAATATATAGGCTTTGAGTCAGAAAACCTGGATTTCAGATCTGATTCTGCTACCTGTGGCTGTGGATTCTTAGCCAAGTTAGCTAACTGCTTTGAGATGCTAATTTTATCTGAAAAATTGGTAACAATAATGCATAACTCATGGTGGTTTTGATGGCTAGGTGAAAGAATATAAAAGACTGTAATTTAGGAATTGAAAGATGCTTACTCCTTGGAAGAAAAGTTATGACCAACCTAGATGGCATATGGAAAAGCAGAGACATTACTTTGCCAACAAAGGTCCATCTAGTCAAGGCTATGGTTTTCCAGTGGTCATGTATGGATGTGGGAGTTGGACTGTGAAGAAGGCTGAGTGCCGAAGAATTGATGCTTTTGAACTGTGGTGTTGGAGAAGACTCTTGAGAGTCCCTTGGACTGCAAGGAGATCCAACCAGTCCATTCTAAAGGAGATCAGCCCTGGGATTTCTTTGGAAGGAATGATGCTGAAGCTGAAACTCCAGTACTTTGGCCACCTCATGGGAAGAGTTGACTCATTGGAAAAGACTCTGATGCTGGGACGGATTGGGGGCAGGAGGAGAAGGGGATGACAGAGGATGAGATGGCTGGATGGCATCACTGACTCGATGGACGTGAGTCTGAGTGAACTCCGGGAGTTGGTGATGGACAGGGAGGCCTGGCGTGCTGCGATTCATGGGGTCGCAAGGAGTCAGACACGACTGAGCGACTGAACTGAACTGAATACTATACACTTACTTGGTGTATGTATTGTTTATTGATATAAATTTTTTTTCACAAACAGATGGTAGGTACATTTTTAGGTAGCAAAGTAACACATCATCATGAGCTAAGCACTGGATTATGAGATGAAATCAATCCAAGTAACAACTAGCTTGTTAATGTCTTGGTCTTGGTTTATCATCTTGAAAAATGAAAGAGCTGAGAAGCTGACCTCTTCCAACTTTGATTTTTCCCAATTAAAAATTATTAATATTTACTATGCCTTTATGTTACATGCCAACACAATTTTAAATTTTTTAATCTTCCTCTTATCAACTAAAAGTTTTGGTAATTAGAATGAAAATTCCACGTGCACCTGTATCTCTGCCAAGAGGCTCAGTCTTCCCTCCTCTCTCCTCCTACTCTTGGATGAACTCTCATCCAAGGCCAACTCTTTTACTTGTGCACTAGACTCCATCCCCTTTCTTTCCCCACTTGCTGCTGCACCATCATTTCTTTCTCTTTATTCTGTCACTTCTATAAGCATAAACTCCTAGAATTTGTCAGCAATTTCTCCCACTTTCTGCTGCACTATCATTTCTTTCTCTTTGTTTGATCATTTCTAGGGGCAAATAACCATATTATAATTTCTCCCATCTTATTAAATTTAAAAAAACCTCTTGACCCTCCAGCTTCCTCCAGGTACCCTCTATTTCTCTGCCTTTCTTTTAGAGGAAAATTCCTGGAAAACATTCTCTATATTCACCAGCAACAGTTTCTCTCTTTCAATTATCTCTATAATATTTTGCAACCAGTCTTCACTCTAATTAAACTGTTTTAATGTGATCATGATCTCTGATGACCTCGGTGATGTTGTTCCTCACCTTATTTGACCCGTGAGGAGCATCTGACTTGTGGATTGCTCACTTGCTTGAAATACTCTCTCAATTTGGGTTTCAGGACACTCTCCTTGTTTGCCACCTGTATCACTGTCCTTGCCTTCTCAGCCTATTGTCCTTATCATTCCTCATCTCCTGGATCTCTTAATTTTACAGCACTCCAGAAATCAGCAGCAATCTTAATCATCCTTATGGTATTAAACATCACCTATATTCTGAAAACCCTCACCACCATAACTTTAGGCCAACCTCTCTCCTAACCTCTGCATCCTTGTGTCTAACTATTTGGATGTCTGATGGACATTTCACACATTACAGGTTAAAACTATCCTCTTATGTTTCCATAATGTACTCTTCTCAAGGCCTTCTCTCTCTGAGTTACTGATGACTACATCAGTCCTGGTGCTCTAGCCACAGTTCTGGATGCATTCCTGACCTCTCTTTTGCTCTCCTTGCACTCAGCAGTTTGTTCTGGCTCTCCTTTCAAAACAAATCCAGAGTGTGACCACTCCTCTCCTCTGCCCCTATCACTACCCTGGTCCAGCCTTTCAGGATCCTGCCTCTGAACTATTTTTTAAAAATTTTTATTGGAGTAAGTTGATTTACAATGTTATATTTCTGCTGCACAGCAAAGATAATTTTATATATATATATATATATCTCCACTCTTTAATTCTTTTCTCATATAGGTCATTACAGAGTATTGAGAAGAGTTCCCTATGCTATACAGTAGGTTCTTATTAGTCATCTATTTTATATACAGTAGTGTATAGATGTCAATCTCAATCTGATTCACTTTGCTGCACAGTAGAAACTAACTCAACATTTTAAAGCAACTATAGTCCAACAAAAATTAATTAAAAAAAAACTGTCAATGAGAGTGGAATGCACCTTCATCCCAATGTGCACTGTGTGAAATATTTTTCAAGATGGGCTGCCTCTGAATTATTTTAGCTGTCTCCACTGTTGTTTGTTTGTTATGCCCTACCCTCCCCAATCTGGGTCTCCTATAGTCTATTCTATTCAGAGAAATCCTGCTCAAATAAAAGTCAGACCATCTCTCTTCTGTTCAAACCAGCTCTGCACCCCATGTCTTTCTAGAATAAGTGCCTTATATGATATGCCAACTGGAATTCCATCACCTCCACTAGGTTTGTTCATAGTGATGCTTCCCAAGGCACACTTGACTTCTCATTCCAGGATGTCTGGCTCTAGGTGAGAGATCACACCATCGTCATTATCTAGGTCATGAAGATCTTTTTTGTATCATTCTTCTGTGTATTCTTGCCACCTCTTCTTAATATCTTCTGCTTCTGTTAGGTCCATGCCATTTCTGTCCTTTATTGTGCCCATCTTTGCATGAAATGTTCCCTTGGTATCTCTAATTTTCTTGAAGAGATCTCTAGTCTTTCCCATTCTACTGTCTTCCTCTATTTCTTTGCACTGATCTCTGAGGAAGGTTTTATCTCTCCTTGCTATTCTTTGGAACTCTGCATTCAAATGGGTATATCTTTCCTTTTCTCCTTTGCCTTTAGCTACTCTTCTTTTCTGAGCTATTTGTAAGGCCTCCTTAGGCAACCATCCTGCCTTTTTGCCTTTCTTTTTCTTGGGGATGGTCTTGATCTCTGCCTCCTGTACAATGTCATGAACCTCTGTCCATAGTTCTTCAGGCACTCTATCAGATCGAATCCCTGGAATCTATTTGTCACTTCCACTGTACAATTGTAAGGGATTTCATTTAGGTCATACCTGAATGGTCTAGTGGTTTCCCCTACTTTCTTTAAGAGAGTTGGACTACAAAGAAAGCCGAGCACCAAAGAATTGATGCTTTTGAACTGTGGTGTTCTTGGACTGCAAGGAGATCAAATCAGTCAATCCTAAAGGAAATCATCCCTGAGTATTCACTGGAAGGACTGATGCTGAAGCTGAAGCTCCAATACTTTGGCCACCTAATGTGAAGAACTGACTAATTGGAAAAGACCCTGATGCTGGGAAAGATTGAAGGCAGGAGGAGAAGGGGACGACAGAGGATGAGATGGTTGGATAGTATCACTGACTCAATGGACAAGAGTTTGCACAAGCTTCAGAAGTTGGTAATGGACAGGGTATCCTGGCATGCTACAGTCCATCGTGTCTCAATGAGTTGGACATGGCTTAGCGACTGAACTGAACTGAATGATATGCCAACCTCTTTCCACCTGCCAATGCTTGCAATGTGCTGGCCCCACAGACCTACTTGCTGGGTCTTGAACATGCCAGGCAGCTCCCTTCTCAGTACCTCCCTGCTCAAGGCCCTCAAACCTTTGGTCAAGTAAGAGAGATGACAAGCTGTCACTCTCAAACAGAAAAGTTACTATTCAATACATCAGAGCCTAACTCCTTATCTCCTTCAGATCACCATTCAAAGAATATCTACTATATGATATCTTCTCTGATTAGTTTAATTAAACAACATTGTCTATCTCCTTTCTCTGATTTGGTTTTCTTCATAGCCCTTACCACCATTGACATAGTATATATTTCACTTTTTTTGTCTGTCATTTTATTAACGTCTTAGTGTATTCAGGAAGTCAACCATGAATATTCATTGGAAGGACTGATGCTGAAGCTGAAGCTCCTATACCTTGGCCACCTGATGCAAAGAGCTGACTCATTGGAAAAGACCCTGATGTTGGGAAAGACTGAAGGCCAAAGGAGAAGGGGGCAGCAGAGGATGAGATGGTTGGATAGCTCCATTTACAATGGACATGAATCTGAGCAAACTCCAGGAGATAGTCGAGGACAGAGGAGCCTGATGTGTTGCAGTCCATGGGGTCACAAAGAGTTGGACACGACTTAGCAGCTGAACAACAACAACAGTTTATTGGCTCTTCCCGCAACTAGAAAGTAAGTTCAGGTGAGCCAGGATTTTTCTTTATTTCCTTCATTGCATTAGCTCCAGGGCTTAGAACAGTGTCAGGCACAAGTCAGATGCTCAATAAAAGTTTGTTAAATAAACACTGAATGAGTCATAGAGAAAAATCTGTAGCTTTTTCAGAAATAACCAGAATGATAATATTATGTAAAGAAAAGAACTCATGGACTTAAGCCCCTATGTTTTTAACTCTGAAAGTTGTTAAAAAACGTCAAGAAGCTTCTTAAGAATGCATAAAACTTCCCTGATTTGGGTATGTTTATATTCAAAAGCAGAGACATTACTTTGCCAAAAAAGGTCCATCCAGTCAAGGCTATGGTTTTTCCTGTGGTCATGTATGGATGTGAGAGTTGGACTGTGAAGAAAGCTGAGTGCCGAAGAATTGATGCTTTTGAAGTGTGGTGTTGGAGAAGACTCTAGAGAGTCCCTTGGACTGCAAGGAGATCCAACCAGTCATTCTAAAGGAGATCAGTCCTGGGTGTTCTTTGGAAGGACTGATGATAAAGCTGAAACTCCAATACTTCTGCCACCTCATGCAAAGAATTGACTCATTGGAAAAGACTGATGCTGGGAGGGATTTGGGGGCAGGAGGAGAAGGGGACGACAGAGGATGAGATGGCTGGATGGCATCACTGACTCAATGGATGTGAATTTGAGTGAACTCCGGGAGTTGGTGATGGACAGGGAGGCCTGGCATGCTGCAATTCATGGGGTTGCAAAGAGTCGGACACGACTGACCGACTGAACTGAACTGAACTTATCCATTAGCTCTCATCTCTTCTTTTGTGAAGTATAGCAAGGAGAAAAATGTTATAAGTGGAAAGCAAACATTGATTATACAAATCAGAAAACAAGCTGCTAATGAGTTTCAAGTTGCTACAATGTATGTGTTAAGGTAAATTGAAAGCGCTGATAGATCTTAAATTGTATGTGATTTTGAACTGTCATGGTTATTTCAGTGATTTGCTTGATCTTCCTAAACTCTTTCCCAAGGACTCAATTCATTTCAACAAGCATATATTGAAGGCTTGAGTGAGCAAATACCTGGAGCGCACTTTTTGATAAAAAAGGGAAATGAGACTGGCCTTCCCTTTGTAACGCAAATACAGACCTTTTTTCAGTTCCCAATTTTTGTTTAGATCTGAGCATATGTTGTAGAGATGGTAACTCCTCTGGGAGAAATCAACAGCCCTCTAAGTCAACAAAAGAAATGATGCCCGTGTCAAAATATTATGGCAAGGCAAAGACACTAACACACTGAATTCAAGCTTGAAAAGTAGAGTGGTGAGGGGAATGGGATAGGGCTTCATAATAGAAAGAAGAGGATTTGTGCTTCAAGGGTAACTCAGCTGGTAAAGAATCCACCTGCAATGCAAGAGACCCCGGTTCAATTCCTGGATCAGGAAGTTCCCCTGGAAAAGGGATAGGTTACCCCTCCAGTATTCTTGGGTTTCCCTGATGGCTCAGATTGCAAAGAATCTGCCTGCAAGAGGGAGACCTGGGTTTGATCCCTGGGTTGGGAAGGTCCCCTGAAGGAGAGCATGGCAATCCACTCCAGTATTCTTGCCTGAAAATCCCCATGGACAGAGGAGCCTGGCGGGCTACAGTCCGTGGGATCACAAAGAGTCGGACACGACTGAGTGACTAAGCACAAGGAACTACTGCACAGTGTGTTTACCTTTCCTGAGACCTATTCCCTAATGTGAGCAGACAGAGTTGAAAAAAAATCTTTAGTTGTTGTCGACATACGGATTAAAGATATCATGTGTAAAGCACAATATCTGGCACACAGTAGAAGTTCAACAGCTGTAGGTATTATAAACAAGCAGGAAAAAAAAGTGGATATAGTCCACTAATTGAGACTTTAAGAACCAAAATATCTATTCTGCAATGCTTAGGAAAATTTGACACTTCTGCTCTCTCCCTTAACCACATCCCCAACCTCCCAACTTCTGTTTGAATCCTGTATGTCTCTTCAATTGTCTTGGCTATGTGCATTCATGAGGAAGCAGAAAGAAAAATGGAGACCTGATTTCTAAGCTCCTGCCCTAGCTTTACAGAGATGGAGCAAGGGATAAGATAACAGAATATGACGGAGTTCCCTTCAGTTGTGGGGGCATAACCCCCTTTCAGACCAGTCTTCCCCCTTCTAACAATTATAGACTCCGGAAAAAAAAAAAAATAAACCTGAAGATTCTGAAGAGTAAACAAATGCAGGCAGATTATGGAGGGAAGGACAGAAACGTGGAGCAGCAACAAGCAGGGGGTAAGTCCTGCATTTTCCTATGGTTTTCCCCCAGACTTGGGCTGCAGTAACAGAGTTTATTAAAACTCAAGAAGCTAAAACTATAAGAGAAGCCCACCATCTTTCTTGAAAGAAGAACCAAGGAAAGAGCCTGCACAACAGCCAACACTGGATGGTGGAAAGAGAATCCCAGAGAGGTAAATCCCTAATCCTATGCATGAAAACTATTTTAAAAGGTTCAGGTTGACACTTTAACTAAACATATGTGGGACAGATTTAAAACAATACAGCAAAGGCCTAAAGAATTGAACTAAAATTTAGATGACTGCCCACAGAAAGTAAGAAAAGACTTATAGCTTATGTTGTACCAAATTACTTGATGGTAAAAAAGGAAACATCAACAAAGTTTCTCAGAGGAATATAACAGAACCCAGAGTCTACACAACAAAACTTTCAGAATACCCATGGTAGAATTCAAAATACCCCAAAACACAAAGAAGCAGAAAAATACAACAAATTCTCAATGACCTAAAATTCCACAAGAGGCTAAAATTTGAAAGTTATATCAAATAACTTGAATCCAGAGTTTATTTATTTATTTATTTTTTTAGTTTTTTATTTTTTAAATTTTAAAATCTTTAATTCTTACATGCGTTCCCAAACATGAACCCCCCTCCCACCTCCCTCCCCACAACATCTCTCTGGGTCATCCCCATGCACCAGCCCCAAGCATGCTGCACCCTGCGTCAGACATAGACTGGCGATGCAGCTCAATTCCAGAAAAATAAATGACCTAATCAAAAAATGGGCCAAAGAACTAAATAGACATTTCTCCAAAGAAGACATACGGATGGCTAACAAACACAAGAAAAGATGCTCAACATCACTCATTATTAGAGAAATGCAAATCAAAACCACAATGAGGTACCACTTCACACCAGTCAGAATGGCTGCGATCCAAAAATCTGCAAGCAATAAATGCTGGAGAGGGTGTGGAGAAAAGGGAACCCTCCTACACTGTTGGTGGGAATGCAAACTAGTAAAGCCACTATGGAGAACAGTGTGGAGATTCCTTAAAAAATTGCAAATAGAACTACCTTATGACCCAGCAATCCCACTGCTGGGCATACACACTGAGGAAACCAGAATTGAAAGAGACACATGTACCCCAGTGTTCATCGCGGCACTGTTTATAATAGCCAGGACATGGAAACAACCTAGATGTCCATCAGCAGATGAATGGATAAGAAAGCTGTGGTACATATACACAATGGAGTATTACTCAGCCGTTAAAAAGAATTCATTTGACTCAGTTCTGATGAGATGGATGAAACTGGAGCCGATTATACAGAGTGAAGTAAGCCAGAATGAATCCAGAGTTTAAAAAGAACTATAACAACGTGCCAGTTTACAAATGTGCAAAAGATTTGACAGACATGTCATAAAAGATACACATGTGGATAATAAGCACATGGAAAAAAGTGTTCCTCAGTATGAGAAAAAAATAAACAATGATATACATAAATTAAATACTTTTCATAAGAATTAAAATTAAAAACACTGGCAATACCAAGTGCTATGGGTGATCTCACCTCAGAAACTGTTGGTGGGAATGTCAAATTGTACAAATGCTTTGGAAAAACGTTTAGCGGATTTGTTAAAATTTAAACAAACACTATCTATAAGCCAGTGACTCCACTATCTATAACCTGATTCTATACGAAAACATGTTTACAGATGTTCATAGCAGCTTCATTTATAATATTCTAAAAGTGCAAATAACCCAAATATCCATCAGGAGTGAAGAGATAAACAAAATATGGTATGACCATACAGTGAAATAGTATTCAGCAGTTAAAAGGTACCACCTACTAATATTTGCATCAACAGGTAATGACTCAAAATTATTATCAGTTCAGTTCAATTCAGTTCAGTCGCTCAGTCATGTCTGACTCTTTGCGACCCCATGAATCGCAAAACACCAGGCCTCCCTGTCCATCACCAACTCCCGGAGTTCACTCAGACTCATGTCCATTGAGTACGTGATGCCATCCAGCCATCTCATCCTCTATCATCCCCTTCTCCTCCTTCCCCCAATCCCTCCCAGCATCAGAGTCTTTTCCAATGAGTCAACTCTTCCCATGAGGCGGCCAAAGTATTGGAGTTTCAGCTTTAGCATCATTCCTTCCAAAGAAATCCCAGGGTTGATCTCCTTCAGACTGGACTGGTTGGATCTCCTTGCAGTCCAAGGGACTCTCAAGAGTCTTCTCCAACACCACAGTTCAAAAGCATCAATTCTTCGGTGCTCAGCCTTCTTCACAGTCCAACTCTCACATCCATACATGATCACAGGAAAAACCATAGCCTTGACTAGATGGACCTTAGTCGGCAAAGTAATGTCTCTGCTTGTCCATATGCTATCTAGGTTGGTCATAACTTTCCTTCCAAGGAGTAAGCCTCTTTTAATTTCATGGCTGCAGTCACCATCTGCAGTGATTTTGGAGACCAAAAAAATAAAGTCTGACACTGTTTCCACTGTTTCCCCATCTATTTCCCATGAAGTGATGGGACCAGATGCCATGATCTTCGTTTTCTGAATGTTGAGCTTTAAGCCAACCTTTCCACTCTCCTCTTTCACTTTCATCAAGAGGTTTTTTAGCTCCTCTTCACTTTCTGCCATAAGGGTGGTGTCATCTGCATATCTCAGGTTATTGATATTTCTCCCGGCAATCTTGATTCCAGCTTGTGTTTCTTCCAGTCCAGTGTTTCTCATGATGTACTCTGCATATAAGTTAAATAAGCACGGTGACAATATACAGCCTTGACATACTCCTTTTCCTATTTGGAACCAGTCTGTTGTTCCATGTCCAGTTCTAACAGTTGGTTGCTGACCTGCATACAGATTTCTCAAGAGGCAGGTTAGGTGGTCTGGTATTCCCATCTCTTTCAGAATTTTCCACAATTTAGTGTGATCCACACAAAGGCTTTGGCATAGTCAATAAAGCAGAAATAGATGTTTTTCTGGAATTCTCTTGCTTTTTCCATGATCCAGCAGATGTTGGCAATTTGATCTCTGGGTCCTCTGCCTTTTCTAAAACCAGCTTGAACATCAGGGAGTTCACCGTTCACGTATTGCTGAAGCCTGGCTTGGAGAATTTTGAGCATTACTTTACTAGCATGTGAGATGAGTGCAATTGTGTGGTAGTTTGAGCATTCTTTGGCATTGCCTTTCTTTGGGATTGGAATGAAAACTGACCTTTTCCAGGCCTGTGGCCACTGCTGAGTTTTCCATATTTGCTGGCATATTGAAGGCAGCACTTTGACAGCATCATCTTTCAGGATTTGAAATAGCTCAACTGGAATTCCATCACCTCCACTAGCTTTGTTCGTAGTGATGCTTTCTAAGGCCCACTTGACTTCATATTCCATGATGTCTGGCTCTAGATGAGTGATCACATCATCATGATTATCTGAGTCGTGAAGATCTTTTTTGTACAGTTGTTCTGTGTATTCTTGCCACCTCTTCTTAATATCTTCTCCTTCTGTTAGGTCCATACCATTTCTGTCCTTTATCAAGCCCATCTTTGCATGAAATGTTCCCTTAGTATCTCTAATTTTCTTGGAGAGATCCCTAGTCTTTCCCATTCTGTTGTTTTCCTCTATTTCTTTGCATTGATCTCTAAGGAAGGCTTTCTTATGTCTTCTTGCTATTCTTTGGAACTCTGCATTCAGATGCTTATATCTTTCCTTTTCTCCTTTGCTTTTCACCTCTCTTCTTTTCACAGCTATTTGTAAGGCCTCCCCAAACAGCCATTTTGCTTTTTTTGCATTTCTTTTCCATGGGGATGGTCTTGATCCCTGTCTCCTGTACAATGTCACGAACCTCATTCCATAGTTCATCAGGCACTCTATCTATCAGATCTAGGCCCTTAAATCTATTTCTCACTTCCACTGTATAATCATAAAGGATTTGATTGAGGTCATACCTGAATGGTCTAGCGGTTTTCCCTACTTTCTTCCATTTGAGTCTGAATTTGACGCCTGTGGCCAGGAGGAGCAACCTGAGGAGCGGTGGCTACGCAGGTACAGGAGGGCCTAGAGGAGCTATCCATCCCACGTTGAAGGTCAGGAATGGTGGCGGTAAGGAGATACCCCTTGTCCAAGGTAAGAGAAACCCAAGTAAGATGGTAGGTGTTGCAAGAGGGCATCAGAGGGCAGACACACTGAAACCATACTTGCAGAAAACTAGTCAATCTAATCACACTAGGACCACAGCCTTGTCTAACTCAATGAAACCAAGCCATGCCTGCAGGGCAACCCAAGACAGGAGAGTCATGGTGGAGAGGTCTGACAGAATGTGGTCCACTGGAGAAGTGAATGGCAAGCCACTTCAGTATTCTTGCCTTGAGAACCCCATGAACAGTATGAAAAGGCAAAATGATAGGATACCAAAAGAGGAACTCCCCAGGTGATTAGGTGCCCAATATGCTACTGGAGATCAGTGGAGAAATAACTCCAGAAAGGATGAAGGGATGGAGCCAAAGCAAAAACAATACCCAGCTGTGGATGTGACTGGTGATAGAAACAAAGTTCGATGCTGTAAAGAGCAATATTGCATAGGAACCTGGAACATCAGGTCCATGAATCAAGGCAAATTGGAAGTGGTCAAACAAGAGATGGCAAGAGTGAACATCGCCATTCTAGGAATCAGCGAACTAAAATGGACTGGAATGGGTGAATTTAACTCAGATGACCATTATATCTATTACTGCGAGCAGGAATCCCTCAGAAGAAATGGAGTAGCCATCATGGTCAACAAAAGAGTCCAAAATGCAGCACTTGGGTGCAATCTCAAAAATGACAGAATGATCTCTGTTCGTCTCCAAGGCAAACCATTCAGTATCACAGTTATCCAAGTCTATGCCCCAATCAGTAATGCTGAAGAAGCCGAAGTTGAACGGTTTTATGAAGACCTACAAGACTTTTTAGAACTAACACCCCAAAAAGATGTCCTTTTCATTATAGGGGACTGGAATGGAAAAGTAGGAAGTCAAGAAACACCTGGAGTAACAGGCAAATTTGGCCTTGGAATGCGGAATGAAGCAGGGCAAAGACTAATAGAGTTTGACAAGAAAATGCACTGGTCATAGCAAACACCCTCTTCCAACAACACAAGAGAAGACTCTACGCATGGACATCACCAGATGGTCAACACTGAAATCAGATTGATTATATTCTTTGCAGCCAAAGATGGAGAAGCTCTATACAGTCAACAAAATTATTATACTAAATGAAAAAAAATCCAGGCAATAAAGAGCATATACTGATGTTTACACTTTTATAAAAGTCTATAAAATAAAATTTTATCTATAATAATAGAAATAGGTAAGTGATTTCATAATATAAGGGATCTATAAATGGAATTTTATCTATAATAACAGAAATAGGTAAGTGATTTCATAACATAAGGGACATACAGTGAGGCATAAGGTTCAAGATCACATAGAAAGTTTGGAAGTGTTAGAAATGTTCAGTGTCTTGGGGTTCCCTGCTGGCCTAGTGGTTAACAATCCACCTGCCAATGTAGCGGACATAGTTCTGATCCCTGATCTAGGAGGACCCCTCTGGCCCAGGAGCAGCTAAGCCTGTGAGCTGCCAACTGCTGGAGCCCACATACCCTCGAGCCGGGGCTCTGCAGCAAGAGAAGCCACAGCAATAAGAAGCTTGTGCACTGCAGCTGGAGAGGGGCCCCCGCTCGCCACAACTAGAGAAAAGCCTGAGCAGTAACAAAGAGCCAGCACAGCCAGAAATAAATAAATAAATTTTAAGAAAGTTCAGCATCTTGACTGTGGTAGTTATTGGGTGTAAATATATGTCAAAACTCAAACTGTACACTTGAAATATGTGCAGCTTTATTGCATGTAAATTTTATTTAAATAAGTAAAACTAAATTAATAAAGACTATTTCTTTGAAAAGAAAGAAGATATAGTGCCTGCTTTCAAAGATTTTTATAATCTAGGTATGGAGGTGAGATAAAGATTTTTTAAAGTAAGGTAGCTAGGTCCAAAAAGTAGAACTAAAAGCAATACTTTTGAATTTTATGCTAGGAAATGTTAAAGTCTAATTTGAGATGAATAGACAGGGCTTTCTCCCCACTTACGACTTTGTTCATGCAAAGGGAACCAGTGAATCTAATTATTAGTATTCAAAGCATAAAGCAGGTCTTAGTCGTCTAAGTTTTAACTGAGAAACACATTAGGACTATGTTTTTAGATGGACTTTAAAACCTCCCCAGGGCTTATTCCAGATCTTCGACTGTGGGCCTTTATTTCTCAGTCGTTGAGACAAGGATGACAGAAAGCACAGTTCCTTATCCTGATGAACTTTTTTCCTAATATGTGAGACTTCAATGTAAGTCTCTAGAATTGCATAGCATCTCATATCTCTCTTTTGGTGCAGTCACAGAAAGGGACTTGATTCAGGCTGCCAAGTATTTATTAAATTTTCATAACATGTCTAGTACTGTGTTAGGCACTTTAAGAAAGGAGGAGGTCCATGGCATGTGTCAAAGTCCCTGCTTTCATCAGTGGATAAATTAGCAAACCATGCATAAAACGATTAGGGAATAACAAATGATATAATAATATATGTCAAAAGCACTTTTAGTGATTGAACTATAAATGTAATTAAAAGATGGGAGAAAAAAAGAAGCACTGAGATAGAGAAAGGAGTGAAGGATATGACATCTGGGTTTAAGAAAGGTGTTAGGATTGAGCCAAAGTGGGGAAATCATTTAATATATTTCATTCATTCATTCATTTAATGGCTATTAAAAATCTACAATGTCCTAGGTATTGAGCTGAATGCTAAGAACACAGTAGTGAAGAAATATGCACCTTCTCCTTATTCCACATGTGGCTTCTAGACTAATGGAAGGAGTAGTCATCAAATAAATAAATGTGCAAGTAAAGATATCATTGCAAAGGATGACTAGCGCTATGAAACGGTGGAACAGGAAGTGTTCAGAATAAGACAGAGATCACATTTCACTTGGGGAGGTCCAAGGGACTAACATTTCACTTGGAATTTAAATGAAGAGGAAGCCAGCAGGGAAACAGAAGTGTTGGCAGTGAGTGAGGTGGGGTAAAGTAATTCACAGGGTTCAAGAAGTACCTGTAGGAAAACTCTGAGGCTGGAAAGAACCTGGCACCTTTGAAAAACTTCAAGGACAATGTGACAATGCTCAGTGCATGGGTGCCAGAGAGGCAAGAGCTAAGAAAAGGCAGGACATGAACAGAGAATGCAGGACCCCATCAGGTGTGTTCAGGAGTCCAGAGCTTATGTGCAAATTTGTGAGCAACTTGTGTGGAAAAGCACATCCTCTGAGGTCAAATAAATTATGGTAGAAAGATGGTGCATGAGGTTTCATGGTCCTGAAATGAAGCTTCTTTCAGTCATCCTTTCCAACACTACCAGCCTCTGTCAGTCTCTGCTTCTCTTTGAGTTCATTTCTTGTCTAGCTCCCAACTACCCTGTTCCCTTAGATTACTGCCTGATTCACTCTTTCTTTCCCCTTCAAACTCCTGAGAAACACTTTCTGATCATCCCAGTTTATTACTTTCATCCTTGTTTGAGCAGAGCTTTTTGTACAAAGTCAGGTGATATACTGCTAGTCAGAGTACACACTGGTTGCCCTTGGGTCACATGCCCATCCATAATCAGCAGCTGGGACCAGGAGTCATGTGGTATGGAAATGGATACCTAAGACTGCGCCTAAGTAGGAAGAACAGTTCCCCTTAGAAAGGGCCCTGAGGATGGCCAAGGATCATAATTGATCCGCTCCACACAGTGAGAAATAAGATTGCTTAAGTAAAGTAGAAGTAAAAAATGGGAGGCCTTGAGAAATCAGAGAAACTGTGACTTTTTATGGAGATGATTGAAATCACATGAAGGAGATAAACAGAGACTGACATGGTGAAAGTGGAGTTTCAGGAAGATAAGTAGGTTTATCTTAATTCTCTACTTCCTTTGCAATTAGACCATGCGTTGAGATTTAAAGGACATAATATCGCCTTTCTTTTAACCCAGCAGAACAAATACGATGCGAATGGATACAGAAAATTCAAAGGGATAAAGGTAAAATATCAGCCTTACCCTAGAATATCAGCTAGGTTATAGAACATGGTTTTCCTTTGCCTTTCTCTTGAATTGCCAACCAGTCCCAGGCAGGGTAGGGACAGCGCCTGAGGGAGAAGAGGTGAGGATACTGCACTGTGGAGGCTAGCCGAAGGAAGAGAAAGAAGATGGGGGGACGGGAGATTGATTAATTGACCCTAGATCCAGTCTCTCATCCCTCATTCACCTCTCTGACCTTAAGAAAAAGTGAGTGAAAGTAGGAGCTGTTTGTCATAACTGGTCCTTTCTGAAAACTTGGCCAGTGACAAGTCAGTACTTTCTCCCAACATTATTGCTCTCCTGAACATTTTTGATTCCTCACCCCTGATTTGTCTGTTTCATCCTTTGCCAAAACATGAGATGCTTTCTCGCTCCTCGGCCACACCATTATCTGTTACTGCTCTCTCAAAAATCTGCTCAAAATTCAATCTGTACATGATGTTCTCCTAAGCGAAATGCATTGGCTTACCATACCTTAATAGTTTTACCTCTCAGAATATGTGTTAACATTTAAAAATACAGGTATTTTCACTTTACATCATTACCCTAACTAAACAAAATTGGTTGTAAGATGATTCTCTCTAAAGCAATCGATGAAGGACCCTGTTTTTTAGACCTGAAGTTTTCAATAAGGTAAGGTGAGAGGTGGGGAAATAAATTATATCAAAATACAAATGGAATTGAGGGACTAGGGTAAGAAAGAGAGACAAAAAAAGGTGTAATTTGAAAGAGTTTCCCAGGCATCTCCTTAGATACTGAAGCAGTAGATTGGGGCAGTGTGAATGCAGCCAAAACTGATATTTTTAAACAGTTCAGTTCAGTTGCTCAGTTGTGTCCGACTCTTTGCGACCCCATGAATTGCAGCACACCAGGCCTCCCTGTCCATTACCAACTCCCAGAGTTCACTCAAACTCATATCCATAGAGTTGGTGATGCCATCCAGCCATCTCATCCTCTGTTGTCCCCTTCTCCTGCTGCCCCCAATCCCTCCCAGCATCAGAGTCTTTTCCAATGAGTCAACTTTTCGCATGAGGTGGCCAAAGTACTGGAGTTTCAGCTTTAGCATCATTCCTTCCAATGAACACACAGACTGATCTCCTTCAGAATGGACTGGTTGGATCTCCTTGCAGTCCAAGGGACTCTCAAGAGTCTTCTCCAACACCACAGTTCAAAAGCAGCAATTCTTCGGCACTCAGCTTTCTTCACAGTCCAACTCTCACATCCATACATGACTATTGGAAAAACCATAGCCTTGACTAGACAGACCTTTGTTGGCAAAATAATGTCTCTGCTTTTCCATATGCCATCTAGGTTGGTCATAACTTTCCTTCCAAGGAGTAAGCATCTTTTAATTTCATGGCTGCAATCACCATCTGCAGTGATTTTGGAGCCCAAAAAAATAAAGTCTGACACTGTTTCCACTCTTTCCCCATCTATTTCCCATGAAGTGATGGGACCAGATGCTATGATCTTCATTTTCTGAATGTTGAGCTTTAAGCCAACCTTTCCACTCTCCTCTTTCACTTTCATCAAGAGGTTTTTTAGCTCCTCTTCACTTTCTGCCATAAGGGTGGTGTCATCTGCATATCTGAGGTTATTGATATGTCTCCCGGCAATCCTGATTCCAGCTTGTGCTTCTTCCAGTCCAGTGTTTCTCATGATGTACTCTGCATAGAAGTTAAATAAGCAGGGTGACAATATACAACCTTGACGTACTCCTTTTCCTATTTGGAACCAGTCTGTTGTTCCATGTCCAGTTCTAACTGTTGCTTCCTGACCTTCATATAGGTTTCTCAAGAGGCAGGTCAGGTGGTCTGGTATTCCCATCTCTTTCAGAATTTTCCAGTTTATTGTGATCCACACAGTCAGAGGCTTTAGCATAGTCAATAAAGCAGAAATAGATGTTTTTCTGGAACTCTCTTGCTTTTTCCATGATCCAGCGGATGTTGGCAATTTGATCTCTGGGTTCTCTGCCTTTTCTAAAACCAGCTTGAACATCTGGAAGTTCATGGTTCCTGTATTGCTGAAGCCTGGCTTGGAGAATTTTGAGCATTACTTTACTAGCATGTGAGATGAGTGCAATTGTGCGGTAGTTTGAGCATTCTTTCACATTGCCTTTCTTTGGGACCGGAATGAAAACTGATCTTTTCCAGTCCTGTGGCCACTGTTGAGTTTTCCAAATTTGCTGGCATATTGAGTGCAGCACTTTCACAGCATCATTTTTCAGGATTTGAAATAGCTCCACTGGAATTCCATCACCTCCACTAGCTTTGTTCATAGTGATGCTTTCTAAGGCCCACTTGACTTCACTTTCCAGGATGTCTGGCTCTAGGTGAGTGATCACACCCAATCATTCTACTATCCTAAGGAATCTGAAGATCACGCTTTAGACCATTAACAGTAATGCAGAAGGCTTTCCATCCAGTACTCCATGAAAAAGTTTGAAACAAACTTTAGAAGAAGTCATAGAAGATAAGGGTACTGAAAATTCTGACAGGTGAATTATTCACTTTATTCTTTCTCACTTACAGGTCACCTTGAAGTATCAATGATCACAAAGCCCTTATAACAAGTTTTTGCTAGTTTGTTTGATGGCCATTCAACTCAAAAAGAAGGAGTAGAATATTGACTTCAAGCACAACAAAAGAATAACCATCAATCATTATCAGCTTATGTAATTGTGAGACAACACACCACAAACAATAGGCAAATTCATATACAACTTGAGCCTTTGCATCCCAAACCATATTTGCTTATTTAAAGCCTCATGCTCTCATTACTGATATTTACAAACATCTCTTGATCCCTGCTAATGTGTCTGAATAGCAAACTTTGGATGGCAATATATGTGACACCTAGGGAGAAAAGAGATATTAAGTGCTTAAATACCCAAAACAGTTGACCAGGGCACACAAGTTCTCTAAACTTGTGGGAGGAACCATTCTTTAGTGTGAAGTGGTGATTTAATTCATGCATTTCTTAAGTATGGAATTCTAACTGAGCATTTGTGAGGCAAAGAAAACCTTTACTAATGAATCTTCAGGGACCAGTTAGCATAGTTTGTTAAACTGGAATACTAATTAGGTGTAGGCAATAGTCTAAATCAACCTAAATGCTTGTTAGTTGGACCAATTATAGGTGCCCAATAAGTGTTTGTTTAAATTCAATAATTCTGTATCCAGAGGGAATATTCTTGACATGAGTGGCTGAAGTGAAAAATATAGTCTATCAGTCATGAATAAATTTGCACAAATGGGCATTTCAACATCACTACTGGCAGGCCAAGATTATGTCAATGATGGTTTACACCCAATCCTTTGCGTTGCTAGGTCCTATGTGGTAAAATTTCCAAATGTCCCTAGGTTACTTTGAAGCTTTTCTATGGCACGTGTGAGTTCATGAAAAGTGTAAGAGTTTAGGAGTGAAACAGGTTATAGACCAGCTTGCTGCTGCTGCTGCTAAGTTTCTTCAGTGGTGTCTGACTCTGTGCAACCCCATAAACAGCAGCCCACCAGGCTCCCCTGTCCCTGGGATTCTCCAGGCAAGAACACTGGAATGGGTTGCCATTTCCTTCTCCAATCCATGAAAGTGAAAAGTGAAAGTGAAGTCACTCAGTCGTGTCTGACTCTTAGCGACCCTATGGACTGCAGCCTACCAGGCTCCTCCGTCCATGGGATTTTATAGGCAAGAGTACTGGAGTGGGGTGCCACTGCCTTCTCCAATAGACCAGCTTAAGCCCACTAAACTATGTAAAGACAAAGCAAATCTGGTTTCCTTTGTGCTGACTTGATAGGGGTTTTCCTTTCATTATATCTTTCCATAATCTGTATTTCTCTCTTCCCTACCCTGAGTGTCCACCGCTTTCCAGTCAGTGTACTCTCAAATATTGTCTTTAAGGTTCAGACTAACAACAGTGACCTGTAACCTTTGATTCAACTAGCAGTGTCCTAACTCCACAAAACATCCCAGAATTGTTCATCTCCTAGGTACTAGGTTTCCCAGGTGGCTCAATGGTAAAGAATTCACCTGCCAATGGAGGAGATGGAGACAGGAGCTCAATCCTTCAGTCAAGAAGATCCCCTAGGGGAGGAAATGGCAACCCGTTCCAGGATGCTTGCCTGGAAAATTCCACGGACAGAAGAGCCTGGCAAACTATAGTCCATGGGGTCTCAAAGAGTTGGACATGACTGAACAACTGAGCATGCCCAGGTACTAGAAAGTGCAGAGGTGAGCACTTTCTGTGGGAACAGAAGCAAAACAAACTCCACTCTTGAAATTACACAAGAGCTTGTGGCACCACTGGGGATGGTGGACCAGGTCAAAAGGGGCTCTGGTCTGTTTTTTGGATCATTTAAAGGAGAGACGGTAAATCATTGTATTAGGAGAAACTATGTTGGAATCAAGAACTAAATGGAGCTCGGGTCAAATTCCAAAGTTGCCACTTTAGTAGCTAGAATTAGATACAGCTGCACGTGACAAAAAATGTCCCCAAATAAGAGTTCATTTGAATTCCAGTTGGAAGGAGCAATTGGAGGCTCTCTTCTTTATGTCCACCCCTCAAGCTTTATTGAAGAATAACTGGTATACAAAGAATTGCACACAATTAATGCACACAACTTCGTGAGTTTGGACATATGCATATGCTCATTTTACCATCATCACAATCAAGGTAATAAATGTATTCATCACTCCAGCAATTTCCTTGTGTCCCTTTGTGGTTGTGTGTGTGTGTGTTAAGGATACAATATGAGATTAACCCTCTTAACACATTTTAAAGTATACAATATCTTATTAACTATACTGATTATATTGTACATCACATCTCTGGAACTTTCTAATCTTGCATAACTAACCTTTCTTTATCCATTAGAAACCCCTATAAACTCCCCATAAACCTCTGTCTCCATTTCCTGGTAACCAACATTCTATTGTCTACTTCTATACATTTGACTATTTTAGACCTCTCATATAAGATAAATCACGGCTGCATTTGATCTTCTGTGACTGACTTAATTAACTTATCATAACATCTTGTAGGTCTATCCTTGTTATCACAAAGGATGGAATTTGCTTCTTTTTAAAGGTTGAAATACATGCACGCACCACATTTTATTTATCCATTCATCTGTTGATGACTATTTGGGTCATTTCTACATCCCTGCTACTGTGAATAATGCTGCAATGAACATGGAAATGTAGATATCTCTTTGAAATCCTCATTTAAAGTCTTCTGGATATATACTCAGAAGTGTGATTGCTACATAATATGGTAGTTTTATTTTTAAAGTTTTTGAGGAACCTCCATACTCTTTTCCACAGTGGCTGTTCCAATTCACATTTCTACCACCAGTGCACAAAGGTTCCCGTTTCTCCACATTGTAGCCAACTCTTATCTCTTATCTTTGATAATAGCCATTTTAATAGGTGTGAGGTGATATCTCCTTGTGATTTTGATTTGCATTTCCCTGATGATTTTGATTTGATTTTTTCCATGGACTCTTTGGCCATTTTTACGTCTTCTTTAGAAAAATATCTATTGAGAGCCTCTGTCAAATTTTTAAATTAATTATTTGTCCTTTTGCTACTTAGAGGTATAAGTGCCTATATATTTTGGATATTAGCCCCTTATGTGAATATTATGGTTTGTGAAATATTTTCTCCAATTCCACAGGTTGCCTGTTTGTTTCATTGGTTATCATGCTGTTCAGATGGCTCCCTTCTTTTAGACATAACTGCCAATAGCCTCACGTGTCACCCATGCTTCTAACCCACTGGCTATGACCCGGTAAAACAGCCTTGCCAACATGTAATGAAGACTGAGACACATATTCACCCTGCTGTCTATTAAAATCGGATATTCTGTTGCAGAGGAAAAAGGCAGCATAGCTCCTGGATTGAACACATAGTTGCTATCTCACTTCACCATTTTTTCTACATGATGTCAGGCAAGAATTTTCCACTTAATATTCCCATTCTTTAAATTAAGATACCTCCTTTTACAGCAGGATCTCACACTGTTCACCAAGAGCTCCTTTCTGAAATAACCTGTGCTTCCTGTGGCTTCCATGGTATGATATTACCTTGATTTTCCTTCAATCTCTCAGACGATTGTCAACTTTGTTATTATGGCCTTCTTTTCCTGTTTATGTCCCCTGATATTCCTATTGCCTCTGTCCTGGGACAACTTTATTCCTTACTTCTCACTTTACCTATTTCTTCTCACTGTTACACATGTGAACACATTTATTGAATACTTATGCTTTGAAGTATAAGTACTTTATATTCAGAATCTCACTTAATACTATCAACAATCCCAAAAGTTTCCCATCATGTGAAATGCCGGGCTGGATGAAGCACAAGCTGGAATCAAGATTGCCAGGAGAAATATCAATAATCTCAGATATGCAGATGACACCATCCTTATATTGTCACCTTGCTTATTTAACTTCTATGCAGAGTATATCATGAGAAACGCTGGGCTGGAAGAAGCACAAGCTGGAATCAAGATTGCTGGGAGAAATATCAATAACCTCAGATATGCAGATGACAACATGCTTATGGCAGAAAGCGAAGAGGAACTAAAAGGCCTCTTGATGAAAGTGAAAGAGGAGAGTGAAAAAGTTGGCTTAAAGCTCAACATTCAGAAAACAAAGATCATGGCATCTGGTCCCATCACTTCATGGGAAGTAGATGGGGAAATAGTGGAAACAGTGTCAGACTTTAGTTTTGGGGCTCCAAAATCACTGCAGATGGTGATTGCAGCCATGAAATTAAAAGAGGCTTACTCCTTGGAAGGAAAGTTATGACCAACCTAGATAGCATATGGAAAAGCAGAGACATTACTTTGCCAAAAAAGGTCCGTCTAGTCAAGGCTATGGTTTTTCCAGTAGTCATGTATGGGTGTGAGAATTGGACTGTGAAGAAAGCTGAGCACTGAAGAATTGGTGCTTTTGAACTGTGGTGTTGGAGAAGACTCTTGAGAGTCCCTTGGACTGCAAGGAGATCCAACCAGTCCATTCTAAAGGAGATCAGTCCTGGGTGTTCTTTGGAGGGAATGATGCTAAAGCTGAATGATGCTCCAGTACTTTGGCCACCCCATGGGAAGAGTTGACTCATTGGAAAAGACTGTGATGCTGGGAGGGATTGGGGGCAGGAGGATTAGGGGATGACAGAGGATGAGATGGCTGGATGGCATCACTGACTCAATGGACATGAGTTTGAGGGAACACCAGGAGCTGGTGATGGACAGGGAGGCCTGGCGTGCTGCATTCATGGGGTGGCAAAGAGTCAGACACAACTGAGCGACTGAACTGACTGAAAGAACTAAAAAACTTTATTGAAAGTGAAAAAGTTGGCTTAAAACTCAACATCAACAAAAGGAAGATCATGGCATCTGGTCCCATCACTTCATGCAAATAGATGGGGAAACAATGGAAACAGTGACAGACTTTATTTTCTTGGGCTCCAAAATCACTTCAGATGGTGACTGCAGCCATGAAATTAAAAGACACTTGGTAAAATAAATAAATAAATAAATAAAATAAATAAAAGACACTTGGTCCTTGGAAGAAAAACTATGAACAACTTGTGTGTGTATGTGTGTGTGTTAGTCGCTCAGTTGTGTCCGACTCTTTGCGACCCTATAGATTGTAGCCCATCAGGCTCCTCTGTCCGTGGGGTTCTCCAGGCAAGAATACTGGATTGGGTTGCCATTTCCTTCTCCAGGAGATCTTCCCGACCCAGGGATTGAACCCTGGTCTCCTGCATTACAGGTGGATGCTTTACCATCCGAGCTACTAGGGAAGCCCATGAACAACTTAGACAGTATATTAAAAAGCAGAGACATTACTTTGCCAACAAAGGTCCATCTAGTCAAAGCTATGGTTTTTCCAGTAGTTATGTATGGATGTGAGAGCTGGACTATAAAGAAAGCTGAGCACCAAAGAACTGATGCTTTTGAACTATGGTGCTGGAGAAGACTCTTGAAGAGTCTCTTGGACTGCAAGGAGATCCAACCATTCTGTCCTAAAGGAAATCATCCCTGAATATTTATTGGAAGGACTGATGCCTGAGCTGAAGCTCCAATACTGTGGCCACCTAACGCAAAGAACTGACTCACTGGAAAAGACCCTGATGCTGGGAAAGGTTGAAGGCAGGAGGAGAAGGAGACGACAGAGGATGAGATGGTTGGATGTCACCGACTGGATGGACATGAGTCTGAGCAAGCTCCAGAAGTTGGTGATGGACAGGAAAGTCTGGCCACAGTCCATGGGGTCTCAAAGAGTCGGACACGACTGAGAGACAACTGAACTGATGGTTACTCCAGACTTTACATGGACGCTGATGTGATTTGTCCACAGTTGGGCAGTGCTAACTTTGAATATTAGTCCAGGATATCTGGTGTGTGTGAATAAAACAAGGAGAAGTCAGAAAGAAAACAGACTGAAAATTATATATAACATAGTGCCAAAGTGACAAAAGGGAAGGAAGTGGAGGAATTGTGTGCCATGAGAGACAGAAGTGTTAACTTTATACTTTCCGTGATCAGGAAACCTTGTCAAATAAACGGACTTTTTAGCAGGAAACAACAACAGGTGGGAAATTAGTATCATGTCACAGTGAAGCTTGGAATATCAAAAACTCAAATTTCAGGTCTTCAGTTGCAAGTTGTTTGTGACGAAACACGTCGAACTACCCCCTCTGAGTCTGCCTTCTAGTTGTGAAAGGAAAGTAATACTACAAACTTCGTAGGCTCGTGACAAGGCAATAATCAGCAAGGAAATTAACGCGAATTCAGAGTTCTATTAAGAATTTTAACCACTGGCTCAGACTGGGAAACGAACTGTGGGAAAGGCCACCTGCCTTCCACCGTGCACACCGCCCCCTCTGTCTGGAGTGCACCCGGTGATTGGCTGCTCAACACGTCCGACCCGACCCGCCCGCGCGTCCAGTCCAATCCCAGTCGTCCTTGAACCACAGGTTCCCAGGGACCAGCCGAGTGGGCGGGCCCTGTGACGTCTGACGGCGCGCCACGTCACCGTGGCGGAAGTGGCGGCCGCTGTTTTGAAATCAGACCGCCCGAGTCTCACAAGCTCCTACTTAAGCCGAGGCCTGAGGTCGAGCAGCGTCGGGGGGACATCCCCGACACCTATCCTCCAGCCCTGCTGACCTGACGCCGCTGCCACGCCATGTCCACCCCTCCGTTGGCGGCGTCGGGGATGGCGCCCGGGCCCTTCGCCGGGCCCCAGGCCCAGCAGGCGGCCCGAGAGGTTAACACTGCATCGCTCTGCCGAATCGGGCAGGAGACGGTCCAAGACATCGTGTACCGCACCATGGAGATCTTCCAGCTCCTGAGGAACATGCAGGTGGGAAGGAGGGCGGGCCCCGCTCCGGGGCGTGCTTGGAGAAAGCGAGGGGCTTCTGAGAGGGAAGGAGCAGCTGGTTTAATTGTTACCTGGGGTCCCTCGGCGTCGATGCGGCGGCCCTGGGCAATCCACGAGTATGGGGTCGCCCCCATTTACATTCAGAAGTGTTCCCCGATAAAGTGTCTGTCCCCAAGATGTGAAGGTGATGTTTTGCAGACCAGATTTCTGAAAAGGATGAAGCCGCATTTTCTAGATTCCACCAGGTTCTGTAGGCTCTAGGCGAACTCTTGTATCTTTCAAGGTATAGGTGGGCCTCACTCCTCCACGCTCTTTGGGTTATTTTAATCTCATATTTTTCCACAGAATACTTTGTGATGGTTCAAGGAGTTGAATTCAGATTCTGCTAACCATTTTTGCTAAACAGCTTTATTTTGGTATAACTGATTCCCAATACAATGCATTTATTCAAAGTTTTGACACGTGTACTTGTGAAACCAACGTCCGTCACCCCACAGTTCCCTCTGTGGAGAAGTGAGCACATTCTCGTGTCCCTTTTAAATCTTTACTTCTGGCTCTCCATCCACAGGCAGTCTCTCTTTTGCTTTCTGGCATCATAGCTAGTTGGCATTTTCTAGAGTTTCATACACATGAAATCATACACTATGATTGGTGGGGGGGCGCGGATCTGGCTTCTTTCACTCAACAAATATCAATAGGTCATTCCTTTTCATTGCTGAACAGTATTCTATTGTATGAATATATCACAATTAGTGTATCTGTTGATGGCCATTTGGTTTGTATCCACTTTGGAGCTATTATAAATAATACTTCTGAGTGTTCAGCTACAAATGTTTATGTGAACATGTGTTTCATTTCTCTTGAGTAGGTAGATGCCTAGGCATGGAATTTCTGGGTTATGAGGGAAATGACTGATTACCATTTTAAGAAACTTTTCCAAAAGTTTCCTCGTCCTTGCCAGTAGTTGTTAGTGTCTTTCTTTTTCCTTTTTTTTGGAATTGTATGTCTTTCTGTTTCATCAGTACTTTCTCCCAGCCTGTGGCATGTCTTTTTATTCTCTTCACATTGTCTTTTGAAGAACAGATATTTTAAATTTTGATGAAATCCAATTTATTGATTTGTCCTTTTACAGATTTTGGGTTTTGGTGCCATACTCTTTCCCTAACCCAAAGATTTCTTATGTTTTCTTCTGAAGTTTTATAGTCTTAGGTTTTACATTTAGGTCTATGATCCACATGGAGTTACTTTCTTAAAATAATGATAGATATGGATCTGTCTTTTTTTTTTTTTTTTTTTTTGCATTTGGATATCATGTCATTCCAGCACCATTTTCCTATTTTACTAACCCATTTTTAAGGCTTATCTTACTACTGTGTGATGTGGATATCATTCTTGTTTTATGGATGAGGATTCTATGGCTCTGAGAGGTGAAATGACAGAGGTGATAGTCAGTGTAGGGTAAATTTGAAACCAGGTCCTCAGACGCTTAGAACTTTGAAACTGTTATTTCAGCTGGTACACTAAATAAGTGTTTAGTTGTGTTTTATTGCCTTTTTAAATAAAATGGTTGGGGTATTTTTCCTCTTGATTCTAGAAGTAGTACAACTGTACGGAAATATTGTAAGACCCTGTTAATAAGCCACTGTGAGATAAAAAGGGAATCCAAGAGGAGATATGAAATCTTTGGCAATTATTTTAAAAATTTACAGATTAAAATGTAAAATGATTAAAATACAAATTAAATGCTCTCTCAGAATTTAGCAATTATTTATTTTTAAGCTGCTGTATTGGACTAGTAGAGCTAATAGCTAACATGTATCAAATACTTTCCTTAGTCAGGTACATTGTTATAATAACAGTTCTAAGAAGTATTTTTATCTCTATTTTACAATTAAGGAAACTGAGACTTAAAGAAAGTAGAATTTACTCAACATCATGTAGGACTGGTAGCTTTTTCTACTAACCTCTTTATTATACTAACTTGCTATCAACAGTTTATATTATGAACAGAGAGCTAATACACATCCATGACTGACAGTGAAAGAACTGAACTCTCAAAAGATACTATCAATAACTAGATTACATGTGGACATATATTCAAAGCCAATTTGTAAGGACTACAATAACTATTCCTTTGTGCTTGTGAATTCTGTGTTTTAACTCACTAAGACCCTTTGGGCCATATCATCATCGGCTGTAAATTAAGCAACAGTGTGCTCCTTAATTTATAGAAAGCTGGGAGGAGAAGTGATACAAACAAGACTACATATAAACTATTTGTTAATACATTTTTAAGTTCAAATTTTTAAAATTACCTTCTTTATTATTAATCCAGAAGCATGACGTGCCATAAATACCAACTTCTGAGGTTATTTCTGAGCATTGGTTTTAGAGAAGTCCGTCTTTATTAGTTGTCCTTTAGCCTCTTGAGAATCTGATGGAAACTATAGGCTCTCTTCTGAGAAGACTGCACATATAAAGAAACATTCTGAATAAAATTTCATGGGGCTAACAGATGTCTCCCTCCAAATCACTAGAACCTAGGTTGATTCACTGCATGGAAAAGTATTGCTTTGGTTCTATTTGTTATGCTTTAAATCTTACCTTTTTTAAAAAAATATAAAATATATTCTGAATTCAGAAATGAAAAGGGACATTACAGTGAACATTCCTCCTCCTCTGCTACCTGTCTAACCTCTCTCCCCAGTTCATTTCAGTCACTCAGTCATGTCTGATTCTTTGCGACCCCATTGAATGCAGCATGCCAGGCTTCCCTGTCCATCACCAGTTCCCGGAGCTTGCTCAAACTCATGTGCATCCAGTCGGTGATGCCATCCAACCATCTCATCCTCTGTCGTCCCCTTCTTCTCCTACCTTCAGTCTTTCCCAGCATCAGGGGAATGAGTGAGTCAGTTCTTCATATCAGGTGACCAAACTATTGGAGTTTCAGCTTCAGCATCAGTCCTTCCAGTGAGTATTCAGGACTGATTTCCTTTAGGATGGACTGGTTGGATCTCCATGCAGATGATCCTTGGATCATGTTTATTCAGTTCAGTTCAGTTGCTCAGTCGTGTCCGACTCTTTGCGACCCCATGAATCGCAGCACGCCAGGCCTCCCTGTCCATCACCAACTCCCAGAGTTCACTCAGACTCGTGTCCATCGGGTCAGTGATGCCATCCAGCCATCTCATCCTCTGTCATCCCCTAATCGTCCTGCCCCCAATCCCTCCCAGCATCAGAGTCTTTTCCATTGAGTCAACTCTTCGCATGAGGTGGCCAAAGTACTTGAGTTGCAGCTTCAGCATCATTCCTTCCAAAGAAATCCCAGGGCTGATCTCCTTCAGAATGGACTGGTTGGATCTCCTTGCAGTCCATGGGATTCTCAAGAGTCTTCTCCAACACCACAGTTCAAAAGCATCAATTCTTTTGTGCTCAGCTTTTAAATACAAAACATACTCTTACACATGTGTACTATACTAAATAGAGATAGAAATGTGCGTATGACTCTTTGTGACCCCATGAATCGCAGCACGCCAGGCCTCCCTGTCCATGACCAACTCCCGGAGTTCACTCAAACTCATGTCCATCGAGTCAGTGATGCCATCCAGCCATCTCATCCTCTGTCGTCCCCTTCTCCTGCTGCCCCCAATACCTCCCAGCATCAGAGTCTTTTCCAATGAGTCAACTCTTCGCATGAGGTGGCCAAAGTATTGGAGTTTCAGCTTTAGCATCAGTCCCTCCAGTGAACACCCAGGACTGGTCTCCTTTAGAATGGACTGGTTGGATCTCCTTGCAGTCCAAGGGATTCTCAAGAGTCTTCTCCAACACCACAGTTCAAAAGCATCAATTCTTTGGTGCTCAGCTTTCTTCACAGTCCAATTCTCACATCCACACATGACCACTGGAAAAACCATAGCCTTGACTAGATGGACCTTTGTTGGCCAAGTAATGTCTCTGCTTTTGAATATGCTATCTAGGTTGATCATAACTTTCCTTCCAAGAAGTAAGCGTCTTTTAATTTCACGGCTGCAATCACCATCTGCAGTGATTCTGGAGCCCCCAAAATAAACTCTGACACTGCTTCCACTGTTTCCCCATCTACTTCCATGAAGTGATGGGACCAGATGCCATGATCTTCATTTTCTGAATGTTGAGCTTTAAGCCAGGCTTTTCACTCTCTTCTTTCACTTTCATCAAGGGGCTCTTTAGCTCCTCTTCACTTTGTCAGAAGGGTGGTGTCATCTGCATATCTGAGGTTATTGATATTTCTCCTGGCAATCTTGATTCCAGCTTGTGTCTCTTCCAGCCCAGCACAAAACTCAGCAGTGGTCATAGGACAGGAAAAGGTCAGTTTTCATTCCAATCCCAAAGAAAGGCAATACCAAGGAATGCTCAAACTACCACACAATTGCACTCGTCTCACATGCCAGTAAAGTAATGCTCAAAATTCTCCAAGCCAGGCTTCAGCAATACGTGAACCGTGAACTTCTAAAGCTGGTTTTAGAAAAGGCAGAGGACCCAGAGATCAAATTGCCAACATCTGCTGGATCATCGAAAAAGCAAGAGAGTTCCAGAAAAATATCTATTTCTGCTTTATTGACTATGCCAAAGCCTTTGACTGTGTGGATCACAATAAACTGTGGACAGTTCTGAAAGAGATGGGAATACCAGACCACCTGACCTGCCTCTTGAGAAATCTGTATGCAGGTCAGGAAGCAACAGTTAGAACTAGATATGGAACAACAGACTGTTTCCAAATAGGAAAAGGAGTACGTCAAGGCTGTACATTGTCACCCTGCTTATTTAACTTCTATGCAGAGTACATCATGAGTATCTTCTAGTCTTTATTAAATACAAAATATAGGCAAAGTGTATAGTATCTACAATGTAGGTACAAAAAAATGTAGTACCATAATAGTACAAAAAAATGTGATACCATAATAAAGGTATAGCCTGCTTCTGTATGTAAAGTGTAATTATTATATTTCTTATTGTCACCCAAACAAGAAAGCAGTGACCCTTTGAAAATTTTTTCTTATTTTTTAATGTTTTGAAAGTTCATAAATTGAAAGATCATGAGAAATCCCACATAGTATTGTGGAGGGTGAACTCTCAATGCTTTTGTCCTTTAAACTGTTTTCACTAATTGAGTCTTTGATACTTTAACCCTTCTCTTTGAGATATCATGTGCAGAATGTTTTAATGCTTGAAAATTTCCAAAAATCCTAATATTATAAAAAACTAATTTCAAAGAATTTTAAAAGATCCATCTCCTTAAGTTATAAACCATAACATTATAGGAAATTTAGAAATGAGATAAAAGAAGAAAATCAATTATTAAGCCTATCTTCCTATTACATCTTTTATGAACTATTATTACCTTTTAATAACTATATATATATATAACTACGTATATGCCTTTGGTCTTTTTTTTTTCCCCCTCCGTATTTATGGTTTTACCTACTTGGAACAATAGTGGCTCTTATTTTCTTTCTTCTCTGAACACTGTATCAGGCTTTTTTTGATTCCTACCTCAGCTGTTTAGAAAAGAAAAAAAGGATGAAGTGAGGTTTAGAAAAGACTGGATTGATCTTCTAGCTATTAGACATTAGTTGGACTTTTGATTTTAAGTCACTTTATAATCCCTACGATAAGTGTATGAATTAGTGATTTTAATGAAATTACCTTGTATACTAGAAACCATGGTACAAACTTTGTTAATTCTAGTTTTAGGATAATTTCACAGATCAAATTGTGGGAATAAAATATTGTAAAGATGTACACAGATAGGAAGATTTTGTAAGTTTCAGCACTGCACAAAATGTGCATTTAGTTGTAAGTAGTAGTCAGTTTTTCCATTTACGTGTGATTTTTGTCATTTCAGTATGTATCTTGGCTTCTTTTGGTAAAATTCCTGAATTAAAAATATATAAGCATCCAAGACAGTTATGATCGTAGCAGTTATTTGCAATAATTTATTAATAATTTTCAAGTACAGATTGATTTGTTACTATATATTGCCTGCTATTGATTTCTTTTTAAAGTAAAACTTTTGGTGACAGCTTTATGTTTTAATGCATGCCTGCTGCTGCTGCTGCCGCTAAGTCACTTCAGTCGTATCCGACTCTGTGCGACCCCATAGACGGTAGCTCACCAGGCTCACTTGTCCCTGGGATTCTCCAGGCAAGAACACTGGAGTGGGTTGCCATCTTCTCCAACACGTGAAAGTGAAGTCGCTCAGTCGTGTCTGACTCTTAGCAACCCCATGGACTGCAGCCCACCAGGCTCCTATGTCCATGGCATTTTCCAGGCAAGAGTACTGGAGTGGGGTGCCATTGCCTTCTCTGAATGCATGTCTAGAGCATCTTAATTATAATAGTTAAGGTATCTTGAGATTGTTTTTGCAACAATAGCAGCATACTCTTCTTTTTCTTCTACTGAAAAGTCCTATCTTCATTTTTTTCCTTTTCTTCTTCTTTTCCTTAAAATTGTATTTTGAGTTGTTTGAATTCAGCTTCTGGTTGAGTTCAGCACCTTGCTGCTTTTACATTATCTTAAGTGATATTAAAATTGTATATTCTTTTTAGTTATAATATAAAGCTGTGGTATAAATATAATCAAAAGTGAGAGGCAGAAAGCATTTCAGCTGATCAGAAAGGCTTATCACAAAGTCTTATAGAACTGCTTGACAGTATGCTAAGGAGCTAATTAATAAATGAGCATATATTACTGTTAAATTCTTAAAGTTGCACTTGATTCATTGTCAGGAACAGCTGGCTTTTATGCATTGCTCAAAGACTGTTTCTGTTTGTTAGCTTTGCTTAAAGAAAATCTTGATTTTCATTACTTTATGTTTTGGGGTTTTTGTCCGAGAAGCTGCCAAATGGTGTCACTTACCATACTGGAACATACCAAGACCGGTTAGCAAAACTACAGGATCATCTTCGCCAACTTTCTATTCTCTTCAGGAAGCTGAGATTGGTCTATGATAAATGCAATGAAAACTGCGGAGGGATGGATCCCATTCCAGTGGAGGCAAGTTTTAGTGGTCAAGGGAGGGTGAATGTAAGAGGCTTAGGACATTTGTAATTTTTTCCCTTTTTCTCTTCTATTTTCACAGTATTTCCAGATTTTGATCATACTGGTTTCACTTTTGACTAGAAAAGATGAAATTGTGAGATATATGTGTGTGTGTATATATATAGAACTGTCTTTTCATGTTGATAATTTCTTGCAGACTTTAGCATCCAGGCTGATAGTGAATTTTTGTTGTTGGGGGAGATTATCGGAGATTATCTGTGGCAACTTCTATTATTGCTCTCAGTGTCTCATTTTAATTAAGTCAGTGCATGATGTCTTAGTAGACATTTTAATAGTATTGTAAAATACTTTTACAGTGGTTTTCATGTAAGTTCTTTATGGATAAAAGGTTATAACCATTTTTTATCATTATTAAATTATCTTAGTAGAATCACTCTAGTTTTTAAATATATTTATTTAAGTTTAATCTTGGGTCATAGGTATATTTTAGTTAATCAGGTATACGGTTATTTTTATAGGTGGTCCTTTCCTATTGACAAGTGATAATCTCTGCCAGCAGAGGTAGCTGGTGGCAGGGAGTGGGGTTAGATGTTCTCTCACTCTATATAAAGAATAGTTTCATGTCATCAGTGCTTGCTTATTTGAGTGAGCAGCATATATGGGGTGAACAGGGAAAGAGTAAACTGCAATACAGCCTGAAAAAAAAGTGGTCAGAGATGTGGAGGGTCAGAAATATGGTGGACTCTGACAGAGGCTGCAGAAAAGTCAAGGAAAATAAGGAATGAAAACTGTCCAGCAGATTTTACTAGAGGAAATTTGTTGGTACATTTGGTCGGAGCTTTGGTGGAAAGATAGCAACAGAAGTCAGATCACAGTGAGCTGAAGATTAAACAGAAAGTAAGGAACTGAAGCCAAAAAGTGGATATCCATCTTTCAAGAAGCTTAGACTAAAAACAAAAGAAGAAAGCAGTAGGTGGTAGGAGGGATAGAGTTTGGGTCCCCGCCTCCCGCCCCTTCCAAATGGGAGAACTTGTTTAGATGAAAATGGAAGAAAACAGTCAGGTGAGGTCAGGGGAAATTAGGGAAGTCAGGAGGGCAGAGGAATCAGTGTACAGGAATGAAGACTAAATGTATTTGAGATGAAGGATCACTGTCTGCATTTGGAGAGAGGAAAGGAAGAAAGTAGTTGTGGATGTAGGCAAATTTATATTTGTCCCAAGAATTCACAGAAGTTCGGCCAGATTGATTACTGGTTATACTAGTTACTTACCTCTGTCCTATTCCTGCATTGGTGATATAAGATGGAAGAGACAAGCCTCTGGTGACTCTCTAAGGGGTTTCATCAAACAAATGTCATCACAAATCTATACATATCTAATTATAATTCTGCTGGAAGTTTCATTGCTATATAAACTTTTTCTCTTACAAAAAAACTTTCTCCCAAATATAAGACATCTAGAAATCTACATAGACACTTTGATAACAAGTAAATCACAAGTATATTATATATGTCCATGAAGTTCCTTTCTTTCTAGTATAGATCAAGGCAGCCTATTCTAGCTGAATGGACATAAAGTACTTAAGGGTAGGACTTGTATCTTATTTGGCATTATTTTTGCAGTGTCTGCTCACCCAGTGTCTGCAAATTAAATATTTGCTGATCGACTGAGTAGGACATTACTTAATTACATGTGACAACTAATTTTGCTAAAAGGACTGTTTTTCAAAAGAAACCCAAAAAGCAAATGTACAGAACTTATTGAAATGATATATACTTCTAATGCTTTTATTTTAGGCCATCACTTGAATTAAAATGTATTTTTGTACTGTTAAGATAAAAGTGTAAAATTGATCTTAATTGGATGATTATCTATGCCAGTATAATTGGAAATTGCGTGTCATATCTTTGACTTTTAACTTGTGTCTGTCACTCTCAGCAACTTATTCCATATGTGGAAGAAGATGGCTCAAAAGATGACCGGGCTGGCCCACCTCGTTTTGCTAGTGAAGAGAGGCGAGAAATTGCGGAAGTCAATAAAGTGAGTTGCTAGTCTGTATGTCTTACATTTCTGAATTATTGATAAAAATTAAAAGGGAGTCTATGTAACGCAAAAACATAATTTGGACCTGAAGTTGTTTCTGTGGCAAATTTAACCTACTTAAGAGTACAACCCCAAACTCAGAGGTAAACAGAAATGCCATCTAGTCAGTCAGAAGATCCCAGAATTCAGGCAGTAAAGCTCTTGGAAAGGCCTCATAGGCACTCTGTCACGACCCAGTTACATTTTCTTTTCCAGGCAGAATTGTAGCTCTCTAGGTTACAGCATTATTTGGAGCAGCAAATGATAATACTTTACAAGTAGGAGATGTGAATGTCTCAACAGCTGAATAAGAAATTGAGAGTTATCAAGTTGCCCCATCCCACCCTTCACCCTACAAAAGTTCCTAACTTGAATTTATTGCTGAGTACTTTCAGAAGTTCAGAAGATAATGTTCAGATAGTTCTCTTGAAACACAGGGAAATAAGGGGTGTTGTCGGTCCATTCTGGGATAGAAGCATGGCTAACAAATAGCACACAAAATAAAACTACCAGCCTTGGTGCTTTACTTAAAAATAAGTGGCCCCACCTCCTGCCTCACTCCTGAAATTCTTAATGCTAGTTAATAGAATTCATCAGGACATTAATCTACCACAGCCAAAGAGGGTTTTCTGAGGTAGAGGAGGATGACTTAGTTTACTTATATAAGGTCTGTAGGCCAGATTGAAAAAAATTGTTTTTCCTCAGATCTAGAAGACATTTGATAGACTTAAAATGTTGCTGACTCAAAGAATGCTTAAAATTATTAATGTGATAGTCTTAAAAAAAGAATGTTTAATCTCAAATATGTAGTCAACATTTTTCATAGAAATGAAATACAGAACTAGTCATATTGCTGCTGCTGCTGCTGCTAAGTTGCTTCAGTCGTGTCCGACTCTGTGTGACCCTATAGATGGCAGCCCACCAGGCTCCCCCACCCACGGGACTCTCCAGGCAAGGGTTGCCATTTCCTTCTTCAAAGCATTCATGCATGCTGAGTCACTTCAGCTGTGTCCGACTCTGTGCTACCCCATGGACAGCAGCCCACCAGGCTCCTCTGTCCATGGGATTCTCCAGGCAAGAATACTGGAGTGGGTTGCCATTTCCTTCTCCAGTCATATTAAAAACAGGCAGAAAATAAGATGCCTTATACTACTGTATTTGATGCTATTTTAGAAATTATAGCCAGTGAAACAACCTTTATGAAGCAAAAGTTATTATATACAAATTTGTTAAGTTTGTTAAGGTAGTACATAACATTATAGCTTAAGCTTCTGCAGCTCAAAGCAGCTCACTGATTAACAAGTAGAGGCAGTAAGTATTTGATAAAAGAGCTTAAAGATTTATACCATTTTCCTATAATGTTATAAACCAGTTAGATTATAAGATCCTATTCACAGTTGCAACAACAAATATTAAGTAGTTAGGATTTCCATAATATATGAGACTAAACTTAATATATATAAAAGGATTATTTTTTGGTAAAACTTTTTATGTTATATTGGAGTATAGCTGATTAACAATGTTATGATAGTTTCAGGTGAACAGCAAAGGGACTCAGCCATACTTACACATGTATCCATTCTCCCCCAAACTGCCCTCCCATTCCGGCTGCCACATACCATTGAGCAGAATTCCATGTGCTGTACAGTAGGTCCTTTTTGTTATCCATTTTAAATATAGAAGTGTATACATGTCCAACACAAACTCCCTAACTGTCCCTTCCCAAGAAAAATCCCAAATAAAGAACCTAATCTTATACCTAAAGTGACTAGAGAAAGATCAGATAAAACCTAATGTTAGTAGAAGGAAAGAAACCATAAAGATCACAGCAGAAATAAATGAAATAGAGACAAAGAAAACAATTGCAAAGATGAATGAAACTAAAAGCTGGTACTTTGAAAAGATAAACAGAATTCATAAACCCCTAGCCAGACTCATAAAGAAATTTTGAACAGTTGAAAAAACACATGACATTCTTACGTGGGCAATAACTACTCTAAAAATGCCAGTCTTGATTATTTCATAGTTTTTTATTTATTTTTTAATTCAAAGATAATTGCTTTACAGAATAGTGTTAGTAACACTCCAAGTACAAATGTGAATTCTCTTGAAATTGCACAAAATAGTAAGGTTTTAGTGCAATACCAATCAAAAAACAAACAAAAAATTGGAACTTTTTTCCTTGAGAGCATACTCAAATACATATAATAAAAAAAATTCCAGTAAGAATAATAAAACGAACAGACTCTTTGCTTTAAAAATTAAAATGTTAGATGAAGCATATTATAAAAACAATAATTAAGTGTGAAATACTGGCATAAGAACAGATTCAATTCAGTTCAGTCATTCAGTTGTGTCTGACTCTGTGACCCTGTGAACTTCAGCATGCCAGGCCTCCCTGTCCATCACTCAAACTCATATCCATTGAGTCTGTGATGCCATCCAACCATCTCATCTTCTGTCATCCCCTTCTCCTCCCACCTTCAGTCTTTTCCAGCATCAGGGTCTTTCCCAATGATTCAATTCTTTGCATCAGGTGGCCAAAGTATTGGGAGTTTCAGCTTCAACATGAGTCCTTCCAATGAATATTCAGGGCTGATTTCCTTTAGAATGGACTGGTTGGATCTCCTTGCAGTCCAAGGGACTCTCAAGAGTCTTCTCCAACACCACAGTTCAAAAGCATCAATTCTTCGGCGCTCAGCTTTCTTTATATTCTAACTCTCACATCCATTGGAATGAAAACTGACATTTTCCAGTCCTGTGGCCACTGCTGAGTTTTCCAAATTTGCTGGCATATTGAGTGCAGCACTTTCACAGCATCATCTTTCAGGATTTGAAATAGCTCAGCTGGAATTCCATCACTTCCACTACCTCTGTTCGTAGTGATATGTCCTAAGGCCCACTTGACTTCGCATTCCAGGATGTCTGGCTCTAAGTGGGTGATCACACCATCATGGTTATCTGGGTCGTGAAGATCTCTTTTGTATGGTTCTTCTGTGTATTCTTGCAACCTTTTCTTAATATCTTCTGCTTCTGTTAGGTCCATACCATTTATATCCTTTATTGAGCGCATCTCTGCACGAAATGTTCCTTTGGTATCTCTAAATTTCTTGAAGGGATCGCTAGTCTTTCCCATTCTATTGTTTTCCTCTATTTCTTTGCATTGATCACTGGGGAAGGCTTTCTTATCTCTCTTTGGTGTTCTTTGGAACTCTGTATTCAAATGGGTATATCTTTCCTTCCCTTTGCTTTTCACTTCTCTTCTTTTCACAGCTATTTGTAAGGCCTCCTCAGACAACCATTTTGCTTTTTTGCATTTCCTTTTCTTGGGGACTGTCTTGATCCATGTCTCCTGTACAGTGTCACGAACCTCCGTCCATAGTTCAGAAAGAATGAACAGACGGAGCCAAAGCAAAAACACCATCCAGTTTTAGATGTGAATGGTGATAGAAGCAAAGTCCGATGCTATAAAAAGCAATACTGCATAGGAACCTGGAATGTTAGGTCCTGAATCAAGGCAAATTGGAAGTGGTCAAACAGGAAATGGCAAGAGTGAATATCAACATTTTAGGAATCAGGAAACTAAAATGGACTGGAATGGGTGAATTTAACTCAGATGACCACTGTATCTACTACTGGGGGCAAGAATCCCTTAGAAGAAATGGAATAGCCATCATGGTCAACAAGAGTCCAAAATGCAATACTTGGATGCAGTCTCAAAAATGACAGAATGATCTCTGTTCATTTCCAAGGCAAACCATTTAATATCACAGTAAACCAAGTCTATGCCCTAACCAGTAATGCTGAAGAAGCTGAAATTGAATGGTTCTATGAAGACCTACAAGACCTTCTAGAACTAACACCCAAAAAGATATCCTTTTCATTATAGGGGACTGGAATACAAAAGTAGGAAGTCAAGAAATACTTGGAGTAATAGGCAAATTTGGCCTTGGAGTACAGAACAAAGTAGGGCAAAAGCTAATAGGGTTTTGCAAGAGAACACACAGTCATAGCAAACACCCTCTTCCAACAACACAAGAGAAGACTCTACACATGGACATCACCAGATGGTCAATACTGAAATCAGATTGATTACATTCTTTGAAGCCAAAGGTGTAGAAGCTCTATACAGTCAGCAAAAACAAGACCAGGAGCTGACTGGCTCAGATCTTGAACTCCTTATTGCCAAATTCAGACTTAAATTGAAGAAAGTAGGGAAAACCACTAGACCATTCAGGTATGACCTAAATCAAATCCCTTACAGTTATACAGACAGATTAGTGAAATAATATTCAGAAAAACTGTCTTACTATTATATTAATATATGAGAATTTAATATGACATAAGAGGGATTATGTGGAAAATTAGTCTTTAAAAATAGACACTTTGGGGGAAATTTAGCTAGTTTTTACATTACACCATGTGTCAAAATGAATTTCAGAGTTGAAAATAAGACTTGTAAAACAAAATATTAGAAAACTAAAAGAAAAATATATATAAAAACTCAGTAAAAAAATGATTTTTCTAAAATAACATTTAAGAAAATTTTATGAGGTAGACTACATTAAGAATATTTTCAGCAAATTTAACAGTAATAAGCATAAAGAATTTACAGTAGTGATTAGGAGGGGAAACTTTTAAGTTAAATCTTGAAGAGTAAGTGGTGTTTGGTAGTCCAGAGAGATGAGACATCCATATATTAAGAAGTGTTATATGTTTCTGTTGATAATCTTATATATTAGTTCACAATGGATATGTTCTATTATTTTTCTCTGTAGTAAGGATATTACGAAATGTATAGGTAAATAAAACACCATCATGATGATAACGTTGATTTCAGAATGCTACTTGTGACTTAAATATAGTTTGTTCTCTAACCTAGAAGATATTATGATATTTTGGTGGGGCAGGGGAGAGAAAAGCTTCAGGATGAGATCATTTCTCTAAAGATAAGTTTCATTTCACTTCCTATTTCTCTAAGTTTCTCCCTTTTTCTAATATGATTTTGAAATAGCCTATTCTATGGAGGAGTCTGGTGGGGAACAGTCCATGGGGCCGCAAAGAGTCAGACATGACTGAGCGACTTCACTTTCACTTTCTTTTCAAATAATCTGAATATAGTAATTCCTTGACAGTGTGTAATCAAAACATTCTTACTAGCTAGAATTTTGTGAAGTTTAAGGTAAGGATATAATTGATACAAAGCAGTTGACATGTAAAAGTATTTCTCCATATTAGGATGTAGGTCTCTTTATGGTCTCTGTCTGGGACCCACCTACCTCTTTCCTTCCCTCCAATTCTTTCAGTGTGGTTATGTCATAATTGGGATTCAGTAAATATTCTGTGTTCATATTATTATGGCACATAGATACTGTTTATTGCTAAACCACGTAGGAAACCAGAGTTATATTTCCTTGAACAATTTTTTGTTTTCCTAGAGTTAATAGTTCTGTAATTTTGAAAAATTTTGATTAGTTCTTTATGCATCTGTGGGAGCAGCTCAGTACTGTTTCCCAACTTTCCAGCATCAAATTATCAGCTGACTTATAGGTTTGTTCCCCCCATTCCACCCTGCCCCCAGAATCCTCTGTCTTGCTGGGGCGATCTTGCTAGGTCTGAATTGAATGCTCACTAAGCCTGGTATTCAACTACTGTCCTAGGGCCTTTCCTTCACCTCTTCAGTTAATTTTACTATCTCCTCAGCCTCCCATCTTCCTCTTTCTTGGTTTATTTCCTCCCTTGTTTGTAAGGTTCATACAGTGGCTTCTTCAGGAGAAATATAGGGAAGGGAATGGCAAACCACTTCAGTATTCTTGCCTTGAGAACCCCATGAACAGTATGAAAAGGCAAAATGATAGGATACTGATAGAGGAACTCTCCAGGTCGGTAGGTGCCCAATATGCTACTGGAGATCAGTGGAGAAATAACTCCAGAAAGAATGAAGGGATGGAGCCAAAGCAAAAACAATACCCAGTCGTGGATGTGACTGGTGATAGAAGCAAGATCCAATGCTGTAAAGAGCAATATTGCATAGGAACCTGGAATTTTGGATCCATGAATCAAGGCAAATTAGAAGTGGTCAAACAGGAGATGGCAAGAGTGAACGTCAACATTCTAGGAATCAGCGAACTAAAATGGACTGGAATGGGTGAATTTAACTCAGATGACCATTATATCTACTACTGTGGGCAAGAATCCCTTAAAAGAAATGGAGTAGCCATCATGGTCAACAAGAGAGTCTGAAATACAGTACCTGGATGCAATCTTAAAAATGAGAGAATGATCTCTGTTCGTTTCCAAGGCAAACCATTCAATATCATGGTAATCCAAGTCCATGCCCCAACCAGTAACACTGAAGAAGCTGAAGTTGAACGGTTCTATGAAGACCTACAAGACCTTCTGGAACTAACACCCAAAAAAGATGTCCTTTTCGTTTTAGGGGACTGGAATGCAAAAGTAGGAAGTCAAGAAACATCTGGAGTAACAGGCAAATTTGGCCTTGGAATATGGAATGAAGCAGGTCAAAGACTAATAGAGTTTTGCCAAGAAGATGCACTGGTCATAGCAAACACCCTCTTCCAACAACACAAGAGAATACTCTACACATGGACATCACCAGATGGTCAACACCGAAATCAGATTGTTTATATTCTTTGCAGCCAAGATGGAGAAGCTCTATACAGTCAGCAAAAACGACCAGGAGCTGACTGTGGCTCAGATCATGAACTCCTTATTGCCAAATTCAGACTTAAATTGAAGAAAGTAGGGAAAACCACTAGACCATTCAGGTATGACCTAAATCAAATCTCTTATGATTATACAGTGGATTGAGAAATAGATTTAAGGGACTAGATCTGATAGAGTGCCTGAAGAACTATGGACGGAGGTTCGTGACATTGTACAGGAGATGGATCAAGATCATCCCCATGGAAAAGAAATGTAAAAAATGAAAATGGCTATCTCGGGAGGGCTTACAATAGCTGTGAAAAGAGAGAAGCAAAAAGTAAAGGAGAAAAGGAAAGATATAAGCATCTGAATGCAGAGTTCCACAGAATAGCAAGGAGAGATAAGAAAGCCTTCCTCAGCGATCATGCAAAGAAATAGAGGAAAACAACAGAATGGGAAAGACTAGAGACCTCTTCAAGAAAATTAGAGATACCAAGGGAACATTTTATGCAAAGACAGGCTCGATAAAGGACAGAAATGGTATGGACCTAACAGAAGCAGAAGATATTAAGAAGAGGTGGCAAGAATACACAGAACAACTGTACAGAAAAGATCTTCATGACCAAGATAATCACAATGGTGTGAACACTCACCTAGAGCCAGATATCCTGGAATGTGAAGTCAATTGGGCCTTAGAAAGCATCACTATGAACAAAGCTAGTGGAGGTGATGGAATTCCAGTGGAGCTATTTCAAATACTGAAAGGTGATGCTGTGAAAGGGCTGCACTCAATATGCCAGCAAATTTGGAAAACTCAGCAGTGGCCACAGGACTGGAAAAGGTCAGTTTTCATTCCAATCCCAAAGAAAGGCAATGCCAAAGAATGCTCAAACTACCAGACAATTGCACTCATCTCACACGCTAGTAAAGTAATGCTCAAAAATCTCCAAGCCAGGCTTCAGCAATATGTGAACTGTGAACTCCCTGATGTTCAAGCTGTTTTTAGAAAAGGCAGAGGAACCAGAAATCAAATTTCCAACATCCGCTGGATCATCGAAAAACCAAGAGAGTTCCAGAAAAACATCTCTTTCTGCTTTACTGACTATGCCAAAGCCTCCTACTGTGTGGATCACAATAAACTGTGGACAATTCTGAAAGAGATGGGAATACCAGACCACCTGACCTGCCTCTTGAGAAATCTATATGCAGGTCAGGAAGCAATAGTTAGAACTGGACATGGAACAACAGACTGGTTCCAAATAGGAAAAGGAGTATGTCAAGGCTGTATATTGTCACCCTGCTTATTTAACTTATATGCAGAGTGCATCATGAAAAACGCTAGGCTGGAAGAAGCACAAGCTGGAATCAAGATTGCCGGGAGAAATATCAATAACCTCAGACATGGATATGACACCACCCTTATGGCAGAAAGTGAAGAGGAACCAAAAAGCCTCTTGATGAAAGTGAAAGAGGAGAGGGAAAAAGTTGGCTTAAAGCTCAACATTCAGAAAACGAAGATCATGGCATCTGGTCCCATCACTTCATGGGAAATAGATGGGGAAACAGTGGAAACAGTGTCAGACTTTATTTTGGGGGGCTCCAAAATCACTGCAGATGTTGACCGCACTCATGAAAGTAAAAGACGCTTACTCCTTGGAAGGAAAGTTATGACCAACCTAGACAGCATATGGAAAAGCAGAGACATTAATTTGCCAACAAAGGTCCGTCTCGTCAAGGCTATGGTTTTTCCAGTAGTCATGTATGGATGTGAGAGTTGGACCGTGAAGAAAGCTGAGCATGGAATAATTGCTGCTTTTGAACTGTGGTGTTGGAGAAGACTCTCGAGAGTCCCTTGGACTGCAAGGAGATCCAACCAGTCCATTCTAAAGGAGATCTGGGTGTTCTTTGGAAGGACTGCTGCTAAAGCTGAAACTCCATTACTTTGGCCACCTCAGGCGAAGAGTTGACTCATTGGAAAAGACTCTGATGCTGGGAGGGATTGGGGGCAGCAGGAGAAGGGGACGACAGAGGATGAGATGGCTGGATGGCATCACTGACTCAATGGACATGAGTGTGAGTGAACTCTGGGAGTTGGTGATAGACAGGGAGGCCTGGCATGCTGCAATTCATGGGTGGCAGAGTCGGACACGACTGAGCGACTGAACCGAACTGAAGGTTTTAGTCTTTGCGTATCTGTCCAGTTGATTGTTCGCTGCATATAAAATTATATGTTGTAAATTAATTTCCCTCAGAAATTAAAATGTGTTCTTCCTTAATCTTCTCATATGGCATTTGGTAGATTTTTAAAAGTCTAGTTATAAATATTTTTAGGCTTTGTGAGACATGGTTATCCTGTTCTGATGTAAAAACCATCCTCAGTTCACGGGCCTTACAAAAACAGGTTACGTGCCATCGTTTGTCAACCCCTGTCTATTATGTTTTGTTGTCTTTGTAGATGGAGGATCAAAGATCTGTGGAGCTTCGGATGCTTAAACATGAGCCATTTCTATTTGGGAGTGAGGCACTAAGACACTAATCACAGGCTTTGTGAATTGGCTTTCATCATAGCAAGATTGGAAACAAGCTGGCTTTTTTCTTTGAGGGAACCCCAAGGATCATTTGCTGAGATTTTTTTCTTTAGGGCTGTTCAGAATCTTCCAGTGTCCTACACAGAGGGATAGTCTCCTGTCTTCTTGCCTTCTGTGCTGGTGGCACTGAATCCTGGAATCCCCAGCTATTTGGTTCATAAGAAACAAACCTGGTTCCCTCAAAGGGGGAGTGGGTACGGAACTCTGGAGAGGGGACTCAGTCCCGTGTTGGTGAGAAGTAGGAATGAGCAGCCTAGGCTCTTGCTTGTTTCTGTAGCTCTTCGCTTCCAGCTTTCGTCCCCAGGCCTCACAGCAGACTTTGCGGTGGCACTTGCCTCCAGTTCTCCATGGAGGATCAGCCATTCTCAGTGGCATCCTTCTGGGTGGTACAGTGGTTTCCCCCCATGTCATTTCTCATTCCTGTCATTTACTATTCCCCTTCTATGCCCCACCTTAAAATGTGCCACCTGGTATCTACTATTGTCTCCTTTCTGATCATTTTTCTCCATGGGAATTTATAGCCTTTTCATTCCCCTCCTGCCATTTTATTAGGGTTTGAGAGAAAAAAAAGAAACGTGTTTAGTCCACAGTGTGTATCTGCAGTAAGTTTATTTCACTACACAAAATAGTATTTCTGAAGGTTTATTTAGTTTTGGAATAAAAGCCCATATTTTAAATTCTGTTCCCATTTCTACTTCAGGCATTTGAGAACACTTTTTGATTTTGATTAAACCATTTGAATCTGTTGAATTTGCTGTTGTATGTGCTTCTGGCTTTGGGGTAAAACTTGTTTCATTTAACATGGTATTGAACTGAAGATTATTACAAAAAGGAAAGAATCCATTAAATGTTTTAAATTAAACAGATTTAAAGCTTAGCCCTGTATTTCCATTGGAAAAAAAAATTTAAAGAGAATTTAGAGAGAAAGTATCTTCTCTTGAGTGGCGGTAGAAGTATTCATTTGATTGGCCTCATAGCTCTCTCTTACTCCTGGAAATTGTCAGTCTAATTTGAGGAAAGACTGAAGAACTAAGTGATAAACAGAGACCAAAAAAAAGGCTTACTTCACTCTGAATGACACTCTTAAGGTCCATCCTAAAAAGTTTAAAGTTTGGGAAAAAAAAAAAATATATATATATATATATTTATTTTTTTTCCCAAGGGGAGAGGCCTAATATTTGGTTAACTCAAATTGAAATTCCCCTTAAAAAGGCAAAAGAGAATAAAGTTAACAGCTAAAAACCAAAGTGGATTTTTTGACCCAAAAATGTTTTTAACTTATTCCTTAAATAAAGCATCATAAATGTGAATTAAACATAATACATATCCTATTAACCAACTTATCTTATGTATAATTAGTGCTACTAATTATTTTTTCCTTTCCTCCACTTCTTCAAATTTTGTACCTCCCTCCTGGAATATAAGATTAAAATATAATTGAAAAATTATAAAACACTGAGTAAACTCATGATCAATTGATATATTTTTCTGCCTTAATGGCACACATACCTGAGTGTTTCTGTGAAAAATGTTTATTTTAAATAACCACCTTCAGATGGTAAAATGTTGGTCTAAGCTAATTACGGGCTTCCCTGGTGGCTTGGTGGTAAAGAATCTGCCTGCCAGTGTAGGATATGTGGGTTCAGTCCCTGGGTCGAGAAGCTCCCCTGGAGAAGGAAATGGCAACCCGTTCTAGTATTCTTGCCTAGGGAATCCCATGGACAGGCTATAGTCCGTGGGGTCACAAAAGAGTCAGACATGACTGAGCGACTAAACAATTTAATTACATAATTACACAGATGCTATTAAAAGTCGAAATATTGTGGTTTGATTTTTCAACCACAGCTGCCCCTTGACCAACACAGGTTTGGATAGTGCAGGTCCACTTACATGCAGATTTTTTTCAGTAAAATACTCAGTACTACACAATCTGCAGCTGACTGAATCTGCAGATGCAGAACCATGGACACAGAGGACAGACTGCTTTGATCAATTGTCACAGCCTTTGGATGAATATTAAATTACATAGTATTACTTAGCATAAACATTTTTTTCAGTACTCTACTTACACATTCACCTGTTAATGTAACAAATTAGGCACAGCTGATGGATTTTGATAATAGCAGCTGTCAACCTCTGTTAAAATCAATCAGTGGCAAGATTGTATATATTAAATCCTGTATCATGTCATGAAAATTTATTTACAGTTTAACCACTAATAAGCATAGCTGTCAGCTTTGGTGTTGATATTTTCATGATGTATTTTGGCCCCAGGTATTTTTTAGTTGCATGCTAATTTTTAAAAATTTAAAACTTGGTGGTCTCTTTGAGACAAACTATCCTAATGCCTTATAATATGGCATTCTTTACATTAAAAATTTTTACTGTTCCCTAAAGTTGAGTATTACCTTGAACATATCCTACCGTTTTTTAGTTCTCTTTATTGTTTGAGTTAATGAAGCTAAATTTTTTAATATCAGAATTTATATTTCCAAGTGAGTATTCTTGAAAGTAGCATTTATTCCATTGATGAAACCATTGTAGGAGCCACTTGTAACCTCTGTTTTGATACTGATTTGAAAGTCTCTTTTTAACCACTCATTAATATAATTTTATTACTTCCAGTTACTGCTTAATGAATACGGAAAATGTGATCACTAAGCTTCTGTCACCAAACTTGGCCTTTCAAGAAGCTGAATACCAAGAGGAATTTCTTCCTCCTCCCTTTTGGCTCCTTTCCTCCTGTTCCCTCTCTGACTCTAGATAGAATATGAACAATTTATTTAATCTCAGTTTGCTCTTCAATAAATCAAAATTAACATTTCTAGGTCTCCTTAAATGAACATGATTATGTATGACTTGATCTAGAGGTATTTTAATGTAGTGTCTTTAAAATTATCTAACTAAATGTATTACTTCCAAATGTAATATTTCCAAGAGGTCACTTAAGAGTAATGATTATTATAACAACTAGTGAACACTTTGAAATTCTCTATTTTGATCTTGTTTTATCGACACAGACATTTACTACATACGATTTGAAGGAAAGATGCTTAATAAGAAGTTGATAAACTGTGGCCTGTTAGAGAGCCAGATCTGGAGATAACAGACACATTCCATGTGCATTCAGGGCATCCAGCAAATCTCAGTTATGAAGAAGATTCTATCAGGGCTGTGGCATCCTGTCTTCAGTTTTCAGAATTAGAAGTAGATTGCACTTCATGCTTAGAGAAATTAGTGACTTCTGCCACGTTTGAAAGATCAATTGCATTTTTATTATACTTTATATTCTCTATTGACAGTTTATGTTCTGTGCCTACCAGTAACATTTGTTGAATGCTTACGTCTACCCACTCCAGTATTCTTGCGTGGAGAATCACATGGACAGAGGAGCCTGGCGGGCTGTTGTCTATGGGGTCTCAAAGAGTCCGACACAACTGAGCAACTGACACTTTGACTTTTAACTCACTTTCACTTACTCGTATGCTAGGCTCACTGCTAACACTTGACGTGAATCAGATCTTTTACTCTCCATAACAACCCTTATGAAATAGGTTCAGTTACTATCCCCATTTTTCTGTTGTGGAAGCTGACGCACAGAGAGATTAAGTAATATTTACTTAGTGAAGGAGCTGAGCGTAAACCCAGAGAACCCAGGCTTTAGGGCTTATATTCTTAACCATTAAGCTACACTGCCTTGTGGAAACCTATATGCTTAGGTTTTGTAATTGAACATTTAGCTTATTTTCTTTAGTGGTTCGAATGGAGGAGGAAAAGGAGGTAGGGGGCTGGAGCCATAGGCTCTGTAGGCTGAATTAGAATTTATTATGCCTTTCAGTGGATGTTTGCAGCCAGAAAAGTATTGAGACCTTCTGCCTTAAGTGCATGCTTAGTCCCTCAGTCGTGTCCAACTCTTTGGGACCGACCGCATGGACTGTAACCCACCAGGCTCCTCTGTCCATGGAATTTTCCAGGCAAGAATACTGGAGTGGGTTGCCATTTCCTACTCCTCCTCTGCCTTAAGGAAGTGTTTAGCTTAATTTCTGTCTGGTTCATTAGAGTTCTGACTTAATGACATTTTAATCTTATATCTTCATGGTCTGTATTTCATGAAACATTTTTTGATAAATTCTTTTGTTTCTGCAGAAACTCAAACAGAAGAATCAACAGCTGAAGCAAATTATGGATCAATTACGAAATCTCATCTGGGATATAAATGCCATGTTAGCAATGAGGAACTAAACTGATATTTAAATTTCCGGCTTTACACGTTATACCGTTTTTTTTCCCCTCAAGTGTTTTTTCCCTTTGAAGATTATTTATCAGCTTTCAGTCTAGTCACTAGAATTAAAGTTTCTATTTTTTACACTGTGGTTTTACAGTAAAGTATTCACTGGTGGTTTTTTAAAAAGCTATTGATTCTGTGAAAGACTATTGTAATACATTTTGATGAGATTTGTTTTTGGTTACTCTTCATGAATTGAATAATTGTTTTTTAAAAGCAAAAATAATTAACTTTTATAAATAAATTTCTAAATTTGATCACTGATTGTTTTGTTCATTTCATTACCTGTTTAGGAGAAAAGTAAAGGTTTAAACATTCTTACAGATGAAAATATCAAGTTCAGTCCATCTGTGGTACAAATTAAACATTAAAGTTACCATTTGAGCTCAATTTAAAAATTATACTTTGAGTCCCAATAAAGTCCCTTGGACTGGCAAGGAGATCCAACCAGTCAATCCTAAAGGAAATCAGTCCTGAATATTCATTGGAAGGACTGCCGTTGAAGCTGAAACTCCAGTACTTTGGCCACCTGATGCGAAGAGCTGATGCATTTGAAAAGACCCTGATGCTGGGAAAGATTGAAGGCAGGAGGAGAAGGGGATGACAGAAGATGAGATGGTTGGATGGCATCACTGACTCAATAGACATGAGTTTGAGTAAACTCTGGGAGTTGGTGATGGACAGGGAAGCCTGGTGTGCTACAGTCCATGGGGTCGCAAAGAGTCAGACACAACTGAGTGACTGAACTGAACTGAACTGAAAGTTAGAATGAAAGAACAGTTAGCTTATCTATTGCTGTAAGTAGATGAAAATTAAGATTTCTTTTATCATGGTTCTTACTTGGCATGTTCTGTCTCTAAAAGGAGAGAAAATTTTGTTGAAATGCCAACTGTGTGTTTATTTGCTACCTGCTTTAGGCCACGAAGCAATCCCCTATCTGATTTTTCAAGTATACCCTAAAGTAACCTTAAGCAAATTTTGGAAACAGTGAATTCTTAAGAGTTTAAATGACAAATTCTTTTGTAGCTTGGTAGTTGGTCTACAGTAATAAGTCCTTTATAGGTCTCCCTACAAGCAGCTGGACTCTCAGATTATAAATAGTGCATCCTCAAGAGAGAGTCAGATTTTCCTCAGGAAGGACTTTTTCCAGCCTGATCCAGTAGCTCCTACCCCCTGGCCTTGGTTCTGACTCAATAAATACTATTTGACTTGGTAATATATGGAATCTCTGCTGCTGCTAAGTCACTTCAGTCGTGTCCGACTCTGTGTGACCCCATAAACAGCAGCCCACCAGGCTCCCCTGTCCCTGGGATTCTCCAGGCAAGAACACTGGAGTAGGTTGCCATTTCCTTCTCCAGTGCATGAAAGTGAAAAGTGAAAGTGAAGTCGCTCAGTCATGTCTGACTCTGAGTGACCCCATGGACTGCAGCCCACCAGGCTCCTATGTCCATGGCATTTTCCAGGCAAGAGTACTGGAGTAGGGTGCCATTAGCTTCTCCGATGCAATCTCTAGAGGGTACCAAATTCCTCTAGGGAGGGACCTGGGTGGTTGAGGATGAGGGTAAAGAAGATGCTTACTTTTTAGTGTATACCCTTAGGTACCTGTGGGATTTTTCAGCGTTTGCAAATACTGCCTATTCATGTTAAGTTATGCAAATGCCCACCTTTCACAAGTGGAAGCACAAGACAAGCCAAAGCATGGAGGCATCTTTAGACCCAACTATACATTCGTCAGAACAAGTTCACCCGAGCAAGCAGTGTTAGTCAAATGGGGAGCTGACTCTGCCCACAGTGGAAAGCACAACAGTTGCAAAGCAGAAGGTAAAAGTATAGGTGCGCTTTGTGTGCCTAGCCGCTCAGTCATGTCTGACTCTCTGCAGCCCGGTAGACTGTAGCCCACCAGGCTCCTCTGTCCATGGAATTTTCCAGGCAAGAATGCTGGAGGCGGTTGCCATTTTCTCCTCTGGGGGATCTTTCCGACGCAGGGATCGAACCTGTGTCTCCAACAATGGCAGTTGGATTCTTTACCACTAGTGCCACCTGGGAAGCCCAAAGGTATACAAGGTTATGACAAGAAGACAGTTATTCAATCTGCCCCAGTAGTCTGCAGTATCTAAGGGTTTTTACAGTTTATTTAGCCTACCATCAGGTGGCCATGTAAGGGTTTTTCTTACAGGTGTTCACTGTGTGTTCTTTGCATGGTAGATTGCAGATTACTACTGGGAATTTAGTGTTTTGATACTGACAACTTGTAAAACAGTTATAAAAAATGTTTTAACCAAGTGGGGTTTTCTGTTTTTTCTTTTTTAAAAAAAAACATACTCAACTCTTTAGATCATTCAAGGTGTCACAAACTTAGCTCTTGAAGGGAATGTGGAAGTTGCATCTTCGGGGGCTTGATTCTATAGCTAGCCTCTCTGTGGAGCAAGAATCAATGCAGCTACTCAGCTACAGAGCAGGAGCCCCAAATTCTGAGAACCTTGAATTCTCTGCTCTCGAAGTCCTCAAAACTAGTCACTCACTAGTCTGCTTGAGACTGGTTATGTGTTGTGCCAAGTTGCTCCAGTCATGTCCAATTCTGCGACCCCATGGACTGTAGCCCACCAGGCTCCTCTGTCCATGGGATTCTCCAGGTAAGCATGCTGCAGTGGGTTGCCATGCCCTTCTCCAGGGGATCTTCCTGAGCCAGGAATAAAACCCATGTCTCATGTCTCCTGCATTGGCAGGCAGGTTCTTTACCACTAATGCCACCTGGGAAGCCCTGCTTACGTGTCGAGGGTTAGTAAAAACACAGACTCCCCTAACAAAGTTTCAGCTTTTTCTTGAGGGAGAGCATGCCAGGAGACTGAAGAGCCAGAAAGGCAATTCAGTCATGATGTGTGGCCTCGCGCAAGTAAATCTGTTTTCTTGTCTGTACAATGATAAGTGGGATTAATTGATCTTATATTCTGTCTTAGAATTTTAGTTGCAAATGTTTGAAACCCAATTCAAAATGGCTTAAGCCAAAAAGGGAACTTACTAGTTCATGTAGCAAGAAATGATGCTTGAGAAGTGCTCAAAGCAGCATAGAAAAGCTGCAGAAACCAAGGCTTCAAGATAGAACCAAGAATCAATGCCCTAGGATTCTCTTTGCTTACCCCTAATTTCCTCTCTCTCTCTGCTTCATCCCTCTCCTATTGCAGACAGGCTTTCTCCATATGTTGGGAAAGACGGCCTCCCACTGGCTTATTACATCTTTTCTATGCCCTGGCCCCAGAGGCTGGGCCCCTTCTCCCACTCTATGTTAAGAACTCCAGTGGACCTTGATGAGCACAGCTTGGGTCACGTAGCCAACCTTTGGACTAACTGTTACGTACATGGGCACTATGATTAGATCACCCAGGTTATAAGCCCATCTCTCTGGCTAGGAATTGGGTATGAAAATCATGGAAAAGTTACTGAGCACGGAACACATACTAGGGGGAAAAGAACCAGTCAGAAAAATTTGTAAGAAAAACCTAACAACAATGGCAACCACAGGTTCTAATACTATCTCAGACAACATAAGTTATTCAGCTCTCGAAAATCTGACAGAAGTTTAGAGAAAACTAAGTGCATCACTGACTATCCTAAGAAAATTGTGCGTTTTTTTTCTTGATTTGTGGTCTTCTGTGCTGACAGTTTTCTTTGCAGTCTTTTGTTTTGTTTTGCAAGTTTTTCAATAAATTGCAATGTGATATTATCAGGTCTTGGTTAGCCTTGCATGGGTTAAAACAGAAATAGAAAAGAACTAAGGAAAAAATAAAATGAAAGCTCCAGCATCCTGGTAATGAAATTATCTTTAAAATGATTTGGAAACCGAAGGCCCTCATCACTCAGGCATTAGATCCTTTGGCACCATTACAAGCCAAAATGTGTTAACTTGACATTTTGATGTAGTTCCAGTTTGAGTAATTCATTTTCTTTTCCTTGAATTCCCAAGGAAGTTTAAGCTAGATAGAGAAGTCTTTCTGCCTTAAACTAAAATGTGTACTTTGTCCTAAAGCTCAAAGACTTTGTTATCCTGAGTATTCTTAAATTTGTGCAACCTAACTGGATGCCTTAAAATTTTTCCTATTCCTTTAAAACATTTGTGGTCCAAGGACTGTTTTTTTTTTTTTTTTAAGACTAAATTGAAAGGTATTCCAGATGCATATATATTTTTAACATGGAAGCAGTCTTGAATTTTTTCATATCTTTTTTTAAAACTTGAAGTAGAGCTAATATATTTAAGTTCATATCTTTATCTTTTTACATAGGGTTGAATTGTACACTAATGCATTTATATCACTAAATGTATGAATGTACTGATGATTCATTCATGCATGCATTTTGGGGGGAAAATTCTTACTGTTGTCAATATGTAATTTGCATTCCCCAAACAGTTCAAAACTTAAAGGGAAAAAGTAAACCTATATTTTCTCTGTACTTTGAGGTCTTACTCTTCTATGACACAGGATCACAAGATCACCAAGTGGCATGAGCCTAAGGTTGTCCAGAACTACCTTGTTTTAACTTACGCCTTTTTGAAGCAGGACCTTGTCAACCTCAGTGAACACAGGAATCAAGTGTGAGGCACTTAAAAATGCTGATTTTGGACTTAGCGCAAGTTTACTGAATCAGAATCTCTAAGGTAGGGTCTAAATATATGCATATTTAATAACAAGATATCCAAGTGCACTCAAAAAACATTTTTTTCTAGGCAGTTCAGTGATAGTCATGAGTATTTTAACATAAAAAGTCTTAAAAATAGCAGTATTGATATAAAATGTTTCATGCCATATTTAGAGTTCTAGCCTTTTAAGTATTTAAAAATAATGCTCTACAGGAGTAGTTCTCAACCTTGGCTTGAACATTAGAATCAACTGGAAAAATGTTAAAACTCCTGTGCAGAAGCCGTGTCCCAGGCCAATTCAATCAGGATGGCTTGAGTGTGATCCAGGCAGCAATGTATTTTAAAGCTCCTGAGTGATTCCAACCTTCAGCCAAGGTAGGAGGCATTGCTGCATATAGATTTATGAGCATGGAAATAATCTAGAAGGATTGATTTTTCTAGTAACAGTTAAATATTTGGAGCAAAGAACTTAAAGAAGACAAAACCCTAAAACTCACCTATATACCAAGGTATTTTTTAAATTTATTTCTTATAGAAGCATAATTGCATTACAGAATTGTACTGTTTTCTGTCAAACCACAACATGAATCAGCCATAGGTATACATATATCCTCTCCCTTTTGAACTCTCCCATCTCCCTCCCCATCCCACCCCTCTAGGTTGATACACAGCCCCTGTTTGAGTTTCCTTAGCTATACAGCAAATTACCCTCGGCTATCTATTTTACCAGAGAAGGCAATGGCACCCCACTCCAGTACTCTTGCCTGGAAAATCCTATGGACAGAGGAACCTGGTAGGCTGCAGTCCATGGGGTCGCTAAGAGTCGGACACAACTGAAGTGACTTAGCAGCTATACACATGGTAATGTAAGTTTCCATGTTACTCTTTCTATACATCTCACCCTCTCCTCCCCCCTCTCCAAGTACACAAGTCTATTCGCTATGTCTGTTTCTCCATTGCTGCCCTGTAAGTAAATCCTTCAGTACCATTTTTCTAGATTATGTATGCATTAGAATATGATAGTTATCTTTCTCTTTTTGACTTACTTCACTCTGTATAATAGGTTCTAGGTTGGAAACCAAGGTATTTTTGACTGTACACTCTCATGTTTCAGGGGCAAAGAGCCCTCACTCTTCTCAGTCACAATCAAACTGACTAGGGAAAAACTGAAGAGAGAATGCCATCTAGTCAACAACTTTTAGAGGCAAAGGAAAAGCAGGCTGATACGTGATCTTCTGTCCTTACAGGTCATAATCATTTCAAGACATTAGAGAGACTGAGTTAAAACAAAAGGAAGATGACACTTCTTGTTCCTCGTTTCATGCTGAACATGGTCATGTCTTAAGACTGATAAAATAACTCACCTGGATTTATGATTTATTCATTTAACAGCCATTTGTAGATCACCTACAGACTCGGCGCCAGGTTAGGAGGTGGATATACCAAGAGAGAAAGGACCCTTTGCTCAAAAGTTATAGAATACAAGTTAGAAGAGAGCTGTCTATATACACAAACTCCAGGCTTCTCAGATAATTTCTTCTTTACAAATTAGAGGTCAGCAACCAACCCAAAGAATCAATGGCCAGGTTTTATAGTACAGGGAGTTAGATTTTCTTGGTGCCTATAGAGCAGATAACAGAGCTCAAGCTAGAGGTCTCCTTCCCAGAGGTTCCACAGGAAAAGAGTATCTCTGTGGATAAAAAATTACTGTCTATGCCCAGACTTGTAACAACCTAAAGATACAAGAAGGCAATGCATTAAAAATGTTCCACTCTGAAAATAAGAATGTAGCTCCGCTTTAATTGCAATAAGGTGGGGGAAATAGTTTTCCAAACAGCTTTGGGAAGAGGAATAAAAGTCATTTGTGAAAGCTCAATACTTAAAATCTACAGATGGCATCACTAACAAATAAATCAATTAAAGAATGCAAGGTGTGAACGGAAACATAAATGTAAATTAACAGCATACAAACCTGAAGCTATGTATGAAGTAAATATTTGAACCACTGGCACTAAAATTTTAAATTGAATTCTCTGATGAAATAGAAAACTGGTGTAATTGCCTGCACAAAGGATGGTTTGAGAATTACAGTTGGTGGGGGAGAAAAAAATAAATGTGCTTCTATGTTTTGAATAGACAGTAAAAGCAAGATGGATGAAAGAAAAGGACCTGCCAAGGTGCTAACAGTAGTCCAGGTGAGAAATAACTAAAGCATAAAACAGAGTTGTAGCGTGTTTATTACCTTGCTCATTTTGATGGATTTCTAAATGTTGCTTGCTCTTGTCAATCCATGCAAGGTTGGAGAAATACAGTCTGTTGGCCTTGTGAGGTCAGAGAGTTGAGGCATTTCCTGGGCCTGTTAGCTTCTGTTTTAAGCATGTATTTTTTCCCCTGAACCTCTGAAGGATTTCTGCACAAGCACTTGGTTATTTACTTGTTTACAAGACACTGTATTTGTGGGGAAGAGGATAGGAGAAGATAGTGAAGAGTCTCGTGCTTCTAGATCGTGAGAGTAATAGCTCAGTTCTTAGAGAATTCTCACCCTAGGAGACTGAGTGCTGAATAGTTGGCAAGGGTGTGAGTCTTACAGACAAACTCCCTATATTCCAGCTTTGCTGCTTACCTGCTGTTCCTTTGGGCTTCCCTGATGGCTCAGCACGTGAAGAATCTGCATGCCGTGCAGGAGACTCAGGAGACACGGGTTCAATACCTGGGTTGGGAAGATCCCCTGGAGGAGGAAAATGGCAACCCACTCCAGTATTCTTGCCTGGAAAATTCCATGGACAAAGGAGCCTGGCAGGCTATAGTCCAAAGGGTCGCAAAAGAGTCAGATGCAACTGAGTGGTTGATCATGCACAGCTATTCCTTTGGGCAAATTTTTCAGCTTGCTTATGACCTGGTTTTCCTCTCTGTACAAGGGACAAATAGTATGTTATATGGATTTTATTTTTTAACAGATGTGAAAACTGAAAAGTTTATATTTCAGTTCAGTTCAGTCGTTCAGTCATGTCCAACTCTGCAAAACCGTGGACCGCAGCATGCCAGGCTTCCCTGTTCATCACCAACTCCCAAAGCTTGCTCAAATTCATGTCCATCGAGTCAGTAATGCCATCCAACCATCTCATTTTCTGCCGTCCCCTTCTCCTCTTGCATTTAATCTTTCCTATCATCAGGGTCTTTTCCAATGAGTCAGTTTTTCACATCCGGTGGCCAAAGTATTGGAGTTTCAGCTTCAGCATTAGTCCTTCCAGTGAACACCCAGGACTGATCTCCTTGCAGTCCAACGGACTCAAGAGTCTTCTCCAACACCACAGTTCAAAAGCATCAGCTCTTCAGTGCTCAGCTTTCTTTATGGTCCAACTCTCACATCCATACGTGATTACTGGAAAAACCATAGTTTTGACCAGCTGGAACTCTGTCAGCAAAGTAATGTCTCTGCTTTTTAATATGCTATCTAGATTGGTCATAGCTTTTCATCCAAGGAGCAAGCATCTTTTAATTTCATGGCTGCAGTCACCATCTGCAGTGATTTTAGAGTCACTGTTTCCATTGTTTCCCCATCTATTTGCCATGATGTGATGGGACCAGATGCCATGATCTTCGTTTTTTAAAACTGGAAAGTTTATATTTACAAAAGCTAAATACTGTAAATCTACCACTGCTTCCCTTAACAACCCACTTGGCCATTTACAAGGATAAGATGAAATAAGGGTGTAGTCTTGTGTCTCCACAGAGAAGGGAAAGGAATACCTAGATGTCAGATATCTTATCTCTATGTGGAGTTCAGTTCAAAATAAAGGTTGCAATTCATCATCAATTATTTTTCCCTCTCTGCAGCCTCTCTTCCTCCAACTGCCTCTGACAAAGCAGCGCTCAAGTGTCCTCGCACTGAGGAAATGTCAAAGCTCAAATAGATGCATTGCCGTTGCCGTTTTCTCTGTCAGCAAATCCGTAACTCTTCCCCTGGTGCGTGCTAAGTCACTTCAGTCGTGTCTGACTCTGTGCAGCCCTACAGACTGTAGCCCGCCAGGCTCCCCTGTCCATGGGGATTCTCCAGGCAAGAATACTGGAGTGGGTTGAGGGGATCTTCCTGACCCAGGGATCGAACCCTTCCCTCTATGGCAGGCAGGTTCTTTACCACTAGCGCCACCCGGGAAGCCCAACTCTCCCCCTGCCCTGAGCTTTTTCTATTCCATCTGTTTCTGGCTCACTTCTGTCCTGTCAGTCTCCAATTCCTGGCTGTTTTACTCTAAACGCTAACCTTCCTGGGACCACCCTGGTAGCTGACAGCTCCCTTTCAGAGAGGCTCTACTTCCAGCCTTTCTATGTCACATGCTGGTGAATCCAGCATTGGCTTATCCTCTTCCTCAGCCTGGATGCCCTGCGCACTCTTCTTCTGTCTGGTTAAATCCTTAATAATTCTTCAAGGCTCCTCTGAACCCACTGCCAGCCCTAACAGCGTTCACACTGATTTCCACCATCTCTGAACTCAGTGGACTCGCAGGTCAATCACGCCCTACCTTCTGCTCTTATGTTGCGGCTTCATGTGTGTGCCTTGTCTGCCTGGGGAGATGGAAAGCTCTCTGGGGTTTGGAGAAATTTTCCCTCTTTCTCTATCCAACAGAGTACTATGACCATCATAGATATTCAATTAGTAGTGGTCAAGTTTGGGGGTTTGATTCCTGGATTGGGAAGATCCTCTGGAGAAGAGAATGGCTTCCCACTCCATTATTCTTGCCTGGAAATCTCATGGACAGAAGAGTCTGGTAAGCTATAGTCCATGGGTTGATACAACTGAGTGACTAACACGTTCATTTTTGTTTGAATCAAAGTTCATTTTGGTTCATAAGTTTTTACTGATTAGGAAATGACCTTTCAACTTTGCATATTGCCTTAAAAAGTTATTTCTCTCTTTTCATTACACTTGATACAAGAAACAATACTTTTTTCATGTGTTCCCCGTCCTGAACCCCCCTCTCTCCTCCCTCCCTGTACCATCCTTCTGGGCAAAACCAATACAATATTGTAAAGTAATTAACCTCCAATTAAAATAAATAAATTTATATCAAAAATAAATAAATAAGCACATTAAAAAAATTACCTGGAGGTTAGTATTAACTTATTGGTGTGTCACTTCATTGTTCTTTGGATATATGTGTATTTATAAGTATATATCATATTTAATAGAGTTGAGACTTTTACAGGAAAAAAAAGAAACAATACTTTTGAGGTCAAAGTAATTCACATATTAATGAGTACATTTATACATTAATGAATGCATTATTATTGATTGGCACCCACAAAATTAAAGATAAAACAAAAATCTTAGAATAAGTTTCCATACCACGACATCAAGAGAAGTTCAAACTCATTTATGGAAGGCACTCTGTGAACAGATAATATAGGTGTAACACTTTACATACATAGTATAGAGGGTAATACTTTACATATATTAAGTCCCTAAGTCATTCAGTTCAGTTCAGTTGCTCAGTTGTGTCTGAATCTTTGTGACCCCATGGACTGCAGCATGCCAGGCCTCCCTGTCCATCACCAACTCCTGGAGTTTCTTCAAACTCACATCCATTGAGTCAGTGATGCCATCCAATTATCTCATGCTCTGTCATCCCCTTCTCCTCCTGCTTTCAGTTTTTCCCAGCATCAAGGTCTTTTCCAGTGAGTCAGTTCTTCACATCAGGTGGCCAGAGTATTAGAGCTTCGGCTTCAGCATCAGTCCTTTCAATGAATATTCAGGACTGATTTCCTTTAGGATGGACTGGTTGGATCTCCAGGCAGTCCAAGGGACTCTCAAGAGTCTTCTCCAACACCACAGTTCAAAGCCATCAATTCTTCAGCCTCAGCTTTCTTTATAGTCCAATTCTCATATCCGTACATGACCACTGGAAAAATCATAGCCTTGACTAGACAGACCTTTTTTGGCAAAGTAATTTCTTTGCTTTTTAATATGCTGTCTAGGTTGGTAATAGCTTTTCTTCCAATGAACAAGCATCTTTTAATTTCATGGCTGCAGTCACCATGTGCAGTGATTTTCACTGTTTCCCCATCTATTTGCCATGAAGCTATGGGACCAGATGCCACAATATTAGTTTTCTGAATGTTGAGTTTCAAGCCAACTTTTTCACTCTCTTTTTTCACTTTCATCAAGAGGTCCTTTAGTTCTTCTTCACTTTCTGCCATAAGGGTGGTATCATCTGCATATCTGAGGTTATTGATATTCCTCCCAGAAATCTTGATTCCAGTTTGTGCTTCATCCAGCCCAGCATTTCGCTGGATGTACTCTGCATATAAGCAGGGTGACAATATACAACCTTGACATATTCCTTTCCTGATCTGGAACCAGTCTGTTGTTCTGTATCCAGTTCCAACTGTTTCTTCCTGACCTGCATACAGATTTCTCAGGAGGCAGGTCAGGTGGTCTGGTATTCCCAGCTCTTTAAGAATTTCCCACAGTTTGTTGTGATCCACACAGTCAAAGGCTTTGGCATAGTCGAGGAAATGACAACCTGCTCCCGTATTCTTGCCTCGAGAATCCCAAGGACAGAGAAGCCTAGAGTACTCTAGTCCATACTATAGTCCATGGGGCCGCAGTCATCTGAGCAGCTGAGCACACATGCACTGAGACATATACTATTCCCTTTTTTATAGATCAAGACCCTTAAGCACATAAGAGAAAGGAGGTGAGTACTGAAAGCAATGACTATATTTTCCTTGGAGGATGAATCATAGAGAATCAATGAAAATGATAGATTTTGTGTGCCAGGCCCGTTATATCTCATTTAATTTGCACAACTTCATGAAATAGAAACTATTAATTCTCCTACTTTATAAACCAAGAAATGGAAGCCCAGGGAAGTTAAAACACTTGTCCTAGGCCATGCAGCTAGAAAGTACTTGAACTGGATTTAAATCTCAGTCTGCCTCTGAGGTCCTCATTCTTAACCAGTATATGAGATAAAAGATGCAAAAACAGGTGAAACATAGACTGACGTGTGTGGTATTATAATCTGAATGCCTCTGGAAGACCTCGAACTTAGCAATCAGTTGAACCCTTACAGACAGACAGACACACAAACACGCGGTGTGATGATATCTGTCCAGCACTTAGCACAGGCCTGGTTCACACAAGTGCTTAGTAAATGTCAAGCATTCCTGCTGTGGCCACTGTCTTCCCTTAGCTGCAGTGGAAGGACCAGCATTAAGAACTGACTCGCTAGAACATGAGAACGGAATCTGGCTTGCTTTCACAGAAGGAGATGTATTGCTCTATATCTTATTTTCTCCTTCTGCAATGAGAAGGACTATTTGAACAGGCAGGTCATGGAAAGGTAAAGAAAGCCTTATCAAAAAATAGAACTAACAACATTTCCTTTTTTATGTCCTGCCCCCAGGTATCCTTTGCATTTTCTTCCTCCAGTTTTCCTGTTTTTTCCTGTCTCTAGCTACATCCTTGCTCAGAAGCCACCAGGCATACTCAAGGCATTTCACTGTAAGGAGAATCCAAATGCATCTAGCAAATGAGTGCAATTCTTTGGCAGAGCACAGCACTTCATTCTGCAAGGTCTGTTAGCTAGAAATCAGTAAGACCTGTGCTCTAAGGACTCTGGGTGGTGTTTGATATGCTCTTCTAAGCCATGACTGGCCACAGAATTGAAAAAACAAAACACTGAGTGAGACGGGGTTTTACCTCCTTCAGCAGCATTTCTGTACTGAAAGTGACAAACAGAATGGTGGCGTGGGTGTAGAAGTGGGTCAGTTGTTTACCCTTGTGACCATGTGGTTGACTAGGATCTGGGGCTTGCTGTAGAGGCCCTGCGTCACAGGGAGTATCACACTGCATATCCTTGGGCTGGGGAAGAGATGAGAAGTCAACGTACAGTTTCTACTGAGTGTGTATCATGTTCCATCATGAAGTTGAGAAGTTGTAAGACTTGAACCGTCTGTGCTGAGCATCGGCCTCCAGGAGTTCACACTAGTTATGAAAGATGCATTTTGAGCCATGTTCTGGTTCTGGATTTGGTGAGAACAACCATATGGGGCTTCCCTCATGGCTCAGATGGTAAAGAATCTGTCTGTAATGCAGGAGACCTGGGTTTGATCCCTGGGTGGGGAAGATCCTTTGGAGAAGGGTATGACAACCCACTCCAGCAGTCTTGCCTGGAGAATTCCATGGACAGCAGGCTATAGTTCATGGGGTCACAATGAGTAGGACATGACTGAGCAACTAATACACACATACAACCATATGACCTCAATCTGCAAGGAAAATATGGGCATGGGGCCCAGGGCTGCCTCCCCTGGAAGCTGGTCCAATTCAGCACCAGCTTATGCCAGACCAGCCCACAGCCACTGTTACCAAAGATGTGGGTCTCTGCATCTTGAAGTGTAGTGTGCTGCAAAAAAAAGTGGGTAAGAGGAACATACAAGAAGTGGTCTACTCCACCCCTCTTGAAAACTTTCAGTGAGAAAGGGCCATTTTGTATACTTCCTTAAGAAGGAAGAAAGACACAGGAGTACTTTCATCAGGTGCTTCAGGAGGTGAGCCTCGGCTGCTTTCTGGCCCTTTGGAATTGGAAGAGACCGATGCCTTTTGAATTCCACTTGAAGACACAGAAGAGGCTGCAAGAGCCATTGTTGGCCTGACAATGGAAGATGATTTTCATAGACAAGTTGATTGCTTTCTAAGAAGCAGAAAAATAAAGCCAATTTCAGCAAACACCCAGGAGTCTGTGAGAGCAGCTACTTCTGAAAGGACAAAGAGATGGGTAACAAAAGAGATGAAGCTTCACCAGGGAACATATTTCCTCCATCTGGGAGGAAAACTGGGTTTCACAGTGTTTGCATAGTAGATCAATGAGCATCTTGTCCAAGGCTCTGCTAAAGTCTGGTCGGCAGAAGCTTATACAAACTTAGAAAATGTTACCAGGAAAACCTGATATGATGAGGGTTAAACCAGCCTAGACAGCTGTAGAAAGAGTTCTTAAATGGGTAGCTATCGTATATATCCAGACTGTTTTCTGAGCCTTTAAACTCAACTATGATAATCTCCCTTCCTTCCCAGAAAAAGAAGAAATAGTCTGCTCCCCAACTAAGCAGTGAAAATGACAGTTGGAGAAAAAAAATGTAAATGTGGGTATGCATATTTACCTCTCTCTTTAATTGGTAAGTCATGTCCAACTCCTGCAACCCCATGGACCATAGCCTGCAGGCTCCTCTGTCCATGGGGTTCTCTAGGCAAGAATATTGGAATGGGCTGTTATTTTCTTCTCCAGAGTAATAACATAAACCAACGTAAAGCAAAAGAAAAAAAATCATTGTATGTTCACTTTATACATGAGAAGGTTCATCAAATATCTGTGGCAATGTTCACATTTGGCCAAATACAGAGTGGCCCAGTTTTTCTTTGCGTTTAGCTAAAATGTGCTGAGTATCTATTCTGAAGTGGCATTTTGTCAGGTGACTTATGTACCAAATTATTTAGTTACTCCCAATTCTCCTAGGTGGTGCTGACCTCACTTTTTGGATGAGAAATTTTAGGTTCAGAGAGTTTATATAACTTGTGTATCACTTAGGATGGTTTGAATAACAAGCAACAGAGCATGTAACAATGGCTTAAACAAAAACACTTAGAGTTAGCCTCCAGAACAAGGAGTCTGGGTCCCAAGGTTGGGTCAGCAGATGAACAATGACATCAAGGACCCTGGCCGTATTCATCCTTCCTCCCTTCCACCCCTGACATGTTGGCTCACAGTCTTTAGGCTTCTTGCCTCATGGTGGTGTTGTGATGGCTGCTACAGTTCCAGACACTACACGTTTACACCACCAGACCTCAGGCAACAGAGGGGAGTTAGGACTTCTTCGGTGGCTCAGATGGTAAAGCGTCTGTCTACAATGCGGGAGACCGGGGTTCAAGCTCTGGATTGGGAAGATCCCCTGGAGAAGGAAATGGCAATCCACTAAAGTACTATTGCCTGGAAAATCCCATGGACAGAGGAGCCTGGTAGGCTACAGTCTGTGGGGTCACAAAGAGTCGGACACAACTCAGTGACTTCACTTTCACTTTCACTTTGGTCACAGCACAATTTTTCATCAGGGAAGAAAATTTTAGCCCGAATTCCCTAATGTGTGTGTGTGTGTGTGTGTGTGTTTGTGTGTGCGTACGCTCAGCCACTCAGTCATGTATGACTCTCTGCTACCCCATGGACTGTAGCCTGCCAGCTTTCTCAGTCTATGGGGTTTTTTCAGGCAAGAATACTAGAGCCAGATGCCATTTCCTTCTCCAGGGAATCCTCCTGACCCAAGGATTAAACCCCCAACTCCTGCACTGGCAAGAAGGTTCTTTATCACTGAACCACCAGGGAAGCCCCACTCCCTAACATACTTCTCTTTAAATCTATTTGGCAGGAATGAATGGCATGACCACCTGGAGCCATAGAGATACTGGGCAAGTGGGTATCCAACATTTTGGCCATTGTCATCAGAGGCTGGCTTTGCCAGGAAGGAAGCAGAAAATAGTAACTGGACCAACATCCACAGTGTCTGCACACTTCCGAAGGTTACAGTTTGACAGAGCTGGCTCTCATTTCAAGAAGGATGGACCCCTTACCCCATGGCAAGCAGAAACACAAGGAAGGAAAGCCCTTTTCTAGATGGGAGCAGTCCACAACTTCGAGCATCAGTGCTCTGCTCTTGAACAAATGAAAGGTGGTCAAGAAGCCCATAATGCTGTGGACCTTGGATTCTCCCTCCAAAGCGTGGGTTATTCAGCTCCCTCTCCTGAGTGTCACTTGAGTTTGAGGTTAATAGGAAGCCACACAGATAGCTTTCTTTATGGTCCAATTATCACATCCATACATGACTACTGGAAAAATCATAGCTTTGACGAGATGGACCTTTGTCAGCAAAGTAATGTCTCTGCTTTTTAATATGCTGTCTAGGTTGGTCATGGCTTTTCTTCTAAGGAAAAAGCATCTTTTAATTTCATAGCTGCAATCACTATCTGCAGTGATTTTGGAGCCCAAGAAAATAAAGTCTGTCACTGTTTCCATTGTTTCCCCATCTATTTCCCATGAAGTGATGGGACCAGATGCCATGATCTTTGGTTTTTGAATGTTGAGTTTTAAGCCAGTTTTTTCACTCTTCTCTTTCACTTTCATCAAGAGGCTCTTCAGTTCCTCTTTGCTTTCTGCCATAAGGGTGGTGTCATCTCCATATCTGAGGTTATTGACATTTCTCCCAGAAATATTGATTTCAGCTTGTGCTTCATCCAGCCCAACATTTCACATGATGTGCTGCTGCTGCTGCTGCTAAGTCGCTTCAGTCGTGTCCGACTCTGTGCGACCCCATAGACGGCAGCCCACCAGGCTCCCCCGTCCCTGGGATTCTCCAGGCAAGAACACTGGAGTCACATGATGTACTCTGCATATAAGTTAAATAAGCAGGGTGACAATATACAGCCTTGACTATTTGGAACCAGTCCACTGTTCCACGTCCGGTTCTAACTGTTGCTTCTTGACTTGCATACACAGATTTCTCAGGAGGAAGGTAAGATGGTCTGGTATTCCCATCTCTTTAAGAATTTTCCAGTTTGTTATGATCCAGAACAGTTTGTTTTTATCCTTAGTTATAGAAAATCGGTTCTGCTCATCTTCAGGTTGTTCTCAGAGATAGTTACTCTATATGCATTAATAGTTTTAGTTTTGGTGTGTCTGCAGGAGAAAGTGAGCACAGGGTTCTCCCATTCTATCATCTTTATTTGATCATGCTAGGCTTTCAAGTGTCTTCCAGTCTTATGCCCACGGGGATATATAGAGCTTTTCCAACTCTATTCTGCCGTTGGGCTTGTTGGCTTCTCCCTGACTGGTCCAGATACGTGCTCATGCCATACTGCATGTATTTTCTTGTACATTATTAGTGAATTCTACCAGTGACATACTGAAAATTATATGCAATAATCATAAAATAGCTTGGAATTATTTGTAACATATTGACTTATATGAACATATAAGTAGACAAATAACGTTGATTTAACATTTTTATTTGCACAGTTCTCAGTCCCCAAGAGCTCCAAGAAACACAGTATTGTATATAGATATTTTGTGTATATAAACAACAGACACACACACAGACACAATCCTGTCTGCGTATTCCACGATAAAATAAAGAGAGAAGGCATAATCCTTATTCTCAGAAGTTTACAATTAAGAAGCAAAAAGGACAAACATACACAGAAAATGCAGAACAGACTTGGGTTTAAATTCTGGCTCTGAAACTTGTTCCTTGACATCAGGCACATTGAATGATCTCACTGTGCCTCAGTTTCTCACTCGAGAATTAGGGCAGTAATCTGTTGCTGTTCAGTCCCTCAGTCGTGTCGACTCTTTGTGACCCCATGGACTGCAGCACGCCAGGCTTCCCTGTCCTTCACTATCCCCCAGAATTTGCTCAAACTCATATCCATTGAGCCAGTGATGCCATGCAGATATCTAATCCTCTGCCACCCCCTTCTCCTTTTGCCTTCCATCTTGCCCAGCATCAAGGTCTTTACCAATAAGCTGTCTCTTCGCATCAGGAAGCCAAAGGATGGAGCTTCTGCATCAGTCCTTCCAATGAATATTCAGGGTTGATTTCCTTTAAGATTGACTAGTTTGATTTCCTTGCTGTCCAAGGGACTCTCAAGAGTCTTCTCCAATACCACAGTTCAAAAGCATCAATTTTTCAGTGCTCAGCCTTCTTTATGGTCCAACTCTCACATCCATACATGACTACTGGTAAAACCATAGCTTTGAATATATGGACGGTAATCCTTTCCCACATAATTGGTGAGAGATTTGAAGAAAAATTAAGTGAAGTAACTACCACAATGATAAACACCCAGAAAAACTCAAATACACTCACTCCATTATTGTCCAGACATCAAAAGAGAGAGACCTATTGTTTCACTAACAAGAATGGTTTTCTTGGCTCCAAAAGCCAGTGCTAATCTTTCAAAGATTCTTTAGGAACACTAAAGGGGTACATATGAAAAAGGGACATCAGGCAGAACCCCTAGCCACAGTGGATGCCCCTGGTCCTTCCAAATCTAATATGACCTCTATAAGCAACTGATTTATTATGTCTGTGCTGGGCAATCGATTTATCATGTTTGCAGCCATCTCTTGAAAAGCAGATTTCAGAGCCAACTTTTGTTCTTGATCTCCATTTTCAGTCACCCACACAAGCAGGGAACTGCCCTTTGATTTTGGTCTCTAGGCAAAAAAACTCTTTCTTCTCATTCCAATTACTCTGTTCCTGAGGAAGAACACTGTGGAACTGGCTGACCAACTACCAGGACAATTTTTCTCACGTTTGGAGTTCTTTATCTCCGTTTCCTCTGGTGCTAACTAGGGTATGGCTTTTCAACCCCTTTGGAGTATAAGCTTTGAGGCTTTGGTTAGTGTTCAAGGAAAAGGAACAAAATGAGTTAACCTGCTTTGACTCTCGGCTGACATTCTCAAAGCAGTCCACGGACCAGCATCCGCCGTCTCACTTGGGAGCCTGTTAGGAACACAAACTCTCTCTGGCCACGTTCCAGAGCCGACTAAACCAGAATCTGCTCTTTAAGCAGATCCACCGGTGACTCACATGGACATTTTGGGAAGCCTACCCCCGGTGTGTCTATCAACTTCATTAAGGTAAAGGAGCCTTCCATCTAGTCCAGCCTAGCTATCTGAAGCACTACACTGGGATTTAGTGCAAATTTTTATGTGGTTTTACTGTATGGTGTATGTATATATATATACACCATATATAAGAAGAGGATCTTCCCAACCCAGGGATTGAGCCCAGGTCTCCTGCATTGCAGGCAGATTCATTACTGTCTAAGTCACCAGGGAAGCCCATATATACCATTTAAAATGGTGTGTGTGTGTGTGTGTGTGTATACATCTATATGTTACATGAATCCACATATATGATATGTGTATATATATGTGCTGTATATACATGAATATGGAATATGGTGTGTATATATATATATATATTTTTTCCTTTATGAAGCCTGATCATTGTTCCCTGCACTTTCATTTCCCTCTAGGGCTGCTCTGTGAGGCGCTGTCTGTGGTCAGCTGGAGCCAGCTGGCACAGGCTCATGAAAGCAAGCTCTTCATGTTCCCTCCCAACTTCTCATTCAGTGACGACATGTTGGTGGCAAGACACCAGCCATGGTGGGAGTATCTGTACAACAGGACTAGGGAGACACTACAAGTCAGAGCGTTATTCCCCCTGGAAACTGGCTTACTGCGCAACACAGGTACCCGGTCTAAGCCAGGGTGCTCTCTCGATGGCACGGTACTATCACTCAAGCGTCTCAGTCCTATTGCCCTTTCCAACACACCTTCATTCTTTTCACAGAAGATAAGTGCTTCTCTTTTTACTCTATGCTCAGTAGAAACGAAGAACACTCAGACACCACCTAGTGTTACCTCACTGAAACACCACTGCTCTAAAATCTTAATATACATACACATGATCTGGAGTATCTGTGAGATTTTTTTCCATGGCTTCATTCCCTGGATTTTTATTTAGCAGATTTGTAGTTGCAGGAGTCTGCATCTATCTACTCCTGTAGACCTAGGAGTCTGCATTTCAAAAATGCACTCCAGGTTATTTTAATACAGGGGAGTTTTAGACAACATCTTGAAAATGATTCCCTTATGAGGCACGTCCCTAGGGCAGCTGCTCACTACATTCATCTGGCGGTTCTGAGCCCTCCCACCTTTCCCACTGCTCCCCTCCATGCCTGGTATCTCTCTAGAGAAATAAAACTCTATACCTCAACTCTGAACTCAGCTATATGCCCTCAAACTGCAAAGCTTAGTAACCTGTTCACATAGCAATGGATGGTTAAGTAGTGTGAAACCCTGGAATTCACCATCAGAAAATTGAGACCCCGTTAGAAAACTGCATCACCTCCAACTGACACCAGGGATACACTCTCAGAGCCTTTGGCCCAGGTCTCTCTCCCAAGCATGTGGTTATTATCCTAATGTATGTGCAAAATTACATGTTCTCTAATAACAGCCCACAGAAGGAATGCACACATAGAAATACAGAGAGAAGAAATGACTTGCCACAGCCCTGTTAAGGAGTGACTGAGTACACTCAGTCGTTATTAGCTGATAGAATTATATTTAGTCTACTGGACCTCACTGAATAAAAATCAGGGAATTCTCCATTAAAATGTATATTCCAGGCTCTTGAAAAAGTCAGAAGGTCTGACAACGCTGAGCCCACATTTCAGGGCAGCAACCATCCAGATCGGAGCAGTGGCAGCTGTGTTTGAAAGAGGCATGCATTCTCCACTTCTCAGTGGTTCCCTGTGACCCCTACTTTCCGTTTCCCCTACTGACCTTGTCTATGGAAGCCTGTGAGTTCGCAACCTCAGCTAAGCTTTATTTCTATCCCTGCTTCTCTTCCCCTCTTCTTTTCTAGCTCCTTGCAGAAAGATCCCAGCATAAAATCCTTGGGAATTCTCCTTGCTTTCTGTTGCAAGCTGGCCTAAGCCAATCTCATGCTTCACAATTAACGGACTGTTTTGGTATCAACGACTAAAACTCCAAGGTAGGTGAAGTCTATAACAGAACGTGCATGAATGCCTGGGATCCCATTAAAATTCTGATTGTGATTCAGTAGGTCTGGGGTGGGTCTGATTCTATAGTTCTAATAAACTCCCAGGGAAAAACTATGCTGCTGATTGCATCCATCACAGTTTGAGTAGCAATGTGTAAATTGCTTACAGAAATGTGTACGTTTCTGCTCCTGAAACTTTGCTCCCCGGTTCTATTAGAAACAGGCCTTAAACCAAAGCTGGCAAAGGGACAAAAGAGGCATACAACCTGCTCTATAACCTGGATGAACTCCCAGAACTTTGCTCTTTTATCCTGACCATGCCATTGCAAAAACCAAAGCTGCAGTGTTCTGGAAGCAGAGATTCTGTTAGTTTTAGAGGATGAATCAGGCAATTGCAGAAACAACTGCCAGACGAAGGGCAGTATCAGAATCAAGCTGCGGGCCCCTCTGTGAAGAGTTCAGACTGCTGAGTTCCCTGGATTGCTATGCTCTATACAAATACAAGAGGGGTTTCCACAATATTTATGAGATTTCCAGAATCCACGTATTTTGAATGCCAGTAATTTCATCAATGTAAACCCATTATATCAACAAAAATATGCTACTATCTAAACCTCTGCCATCAACTGGAGAGAAAGAAAGCTCAGTAGGACTTCTCTAGTGGCACAGTGCGTAAGAATTTGCCTGCCAACGCAGGACATGGGTCCGATCCCTGGTTTGGGAAGATTCCCCATGCCCTGGAGCAACTAAGCCTGGGCGCCACTGGGCACAACTAACTGAGCCCACAGTCCCTAGAGCCTGTGCTCTGCAACATGAGACGCCCCCACACTGAGAAGTCCATGTACCCCAGTGAGAAGTAGCCCCCACTGGTCGCAGCAAGAGAAAGCCCATGTGAAGCACTGAAGACCTAGCGCCACCAAACAGAAATAAATATACAATTAAAAGAGAGAGAGAGAGCTGGACTTTTAGAGCAACAAGCCCTGCAGTGACTCAATCCTGTAACGTGTATCCCAAATAGGGCGATTAACAGCACCTATTTTTATCATTGTCCTTGTACAGACTACATGGCACACTCTTACTAAGAAATAGGTGCTCCAGACTGGATTCTGCCCATAATTGGAAGCAGGAGGGATTAATTCTGCATTTGAGAGACACACTGGGAAGGAGGTGGGGGGAGAACAACCCCCTCGAGCAAGTTGCAGACCTTTTCTCGCCTCCTCCCAAGCACGCGCCACAGTTTCCCTCAGCCAAAGCCCCTGCACCCCCCACTTCCTCATTTTTCCAATTCATTTCTATCTGGGCCCTCTTCCCACCATGTCTTCAGCACAGCATACTCTCATGTCACCTCATGAGAAACAGAAAGTAAGAGGCGGAAGCAATGCTAGAGACGGCCGACACGGGTGGGTTTTCAATCTTAGCCTTGAAAAGCCATTTGCAGACCGAATATTGCCCTGCAGTGCAAACACACAGTTCACGGAAGAAAAAGCTGCTCTCAGCGGTGGTGGGGTTGGTGACGACAGGCGGAATGTAAGGAAAACTGAAACGCACCCTATTCCCACTCTGGCCATCCCCTCAGACAGTTGTCCTTGGCAGGTTTCCAGAGGACACCATTTTTTTTTAACACTGACCTGGGCTTCCCTGGGGGCTCAGTGGTAAAGAGCCTGCCAGCCAATGCGGGAGAGCCAGGTTGAGCCCCTCATGGGAGAGGATCCCGCAGCCCCAAGGCAGCTGAGTCCACGCGCCACATCTGTTGAGCCTGTGCTCCAGAGCCTGGGAGCCACAGCTAGTGAAGCCAGCGAGCCCTACAGCCCGAGCTCTGCAGCGAGAGGAGCCCCCACACTGAGAAGCCATGCACCCCAATAGAGGAGCCCTCACTCACCGCAACTGGAGGAAAAGTCTGCGCAGCAATGAAGACCCAGCATAGTCAACAATAGATAATTTAATAACACCAACCTGATATGAAGGGATTCTTCCATCACCCTTTAGCAGACAAGGAAGCTAAGTTGTTGAAGGGGTAAGCAGTTTTCCGAAGTTCCAGGGTGAGATGGGCCAGAACCCAAACTCTCCTTCTGCCAAGGGTCAGGTCACACGGACAGGCTATAAGCAAGAGAGGAGAAAGTGCACACTCTTGTCTGGAGGCTGATGAAGCAAGCTGAAGCTTAGTGGGATAACACAAGTCCGAGTCCCAATCTGGCTGTCCATCTCCCGACCCCTCTCCCAGCCAGGGAGCTCATTCCACTATCTTTAAATAATGGGTCAGTTTTTCTGGGTTTCAGATCCATCTGCCCACTTCCAGATGAAAACGTTTCGCTCTGCAGTCCACAGTGTCACCTAAAAACCAAAATAAGGCTTTTTCAGTCTCATTGATGCCATCCAGCCAACAAGACACACTGTAGCTTGTCATGACCAAGATGATGTGGCTGTTCCCCACCCCAAAGGTGGAATGGTTTCTGACTTTCCTCCTGTGAGTCAGTGCTCTTTCCATCTGTGTCAGATTCACCCCATTAGCTGATATTGTATCAACCTGCTCATCTCATTCCCCTAAAGCTTCCATTGTTCTCTTGGTCTCCATCTCACCCACTCATACAGAAGGAGGTTTTCCTGATGCACATTTTTATACTTTGGTGTTCACTATGGTAGTGCTTATAATCAAGGGTAAATTCTCCCCATGATAAGATGGTAAAGCACTTTGGGAAATAACTCATGCTTATGTTCTGGACATTATGGGTATGTCTCCCTCAGGGTTTTCTGTGGCTCTTCACCCTGTTCTCCTCCCATCTTCTCCCTCCTTCCTCCTCTTTCACACCTCCCCTCTCTTGCCCCTGCCTCCACCCACCTTCCTTCTGGGCCAGGGGTTGTTAAGAAGGTATATTCATTAGCCTTTGAATCATCTAAGTACTAACACTGACCCTGTCTACATTCTACTCACCACCATACATAGCACCATTTTATTTGCTATTATTTATTTATAATCAAGTGGGTCTATAGCCTGGTCTTTGGATATAATAACAATAGTGTCAGGATGAAGATTAATGATGGCAATAAGGAAAAAGAAACTACAACAAGGGAGAAATCTTAATAAAAGAAGGAAGAAGAAGAGAAAAAAAAAGGAAGAAAGGAATTAAAGAAAAGTAACTAAACTATAAGCATATATCCCTAATAATATGAGTAATTAGCATTAAGGAACTCTTTTCATTATGCACCGTTCTGTGTGTGTGTGTGTATGTATTTACAGTGAGATCTTACAAGTATCCTAATATTTCCCCTTATTTCATGCATGAGGAAATCTAGGTATCTTCAAGCCAAATCAGTAAATATAGAGCCAGGATTCAGTGCCAAGGTCTAAATATGGGCAGTCTGATTCCAAAGTCTGGTCTCTGAAGACCCAGTGCCTGTGTTTCAGGATTGAGAATGATTAGAGTAGAAAAGTCCAGGAATCAGGACTGCACACACTGGTGGCTCAGAGATTCAGAATGGTCCAAAGGCACTATAATACCAGGGATTTCTCCACATCAAGGCCACAGTATGGGGAGGATCCTGAGCCATTAAAAGCAAAGCTATTCCTAATTGGCAATCCAGAGACCACAGTTTTGCAACAAGTAGAGCAACGAGAAGGAAAGAGCCAGAGCAAGGCTTGTGTTAACCTCCTGAGATCATTAAATCAATAGTTTGCTTTATATGAATTTACAAATGAATTAGACTAGCTAGCTGTGCTGGGCTCAGTTGTGTCCGACTCTTTGCAACTTCATGGACTGTAGCCTGCCAGGTTCCTCTGTCCATGGGATTTCCCAGGCAAGAAAACGAGTGGGTAGCCATTTCCTTCTCCTGCGGATCTTCAGGATCCAGGGATTGAACCCGAGTCTCCTTTATTGGCAGGTGAATTCTTTACCATTGAGCCACCTCTAGTTTGAAATGCCTATTTTAGGAGGCCTGAAGCCAATTTGTTTTCTTTTTTAAAAAATCACTTCAGCTGTTTCATTGCAACTGTGGTCTTACTACAGTATTTCAGTCACTGGTTACTCACAAGTGGATTATCCACTTTGTGGACTGCTTCTGGCACGTTTTCATACCGGTGTGACTTTTTCAGGCCAACCACTGCTTCTGTCTCCTTTTTCTACTGCCCTGCCATGGACAATAGTGAATTTTCTATGAGTTTTTTCAGATATCAGTCAAACAAACCCCTGCTTATTTTGAATTACCTATGTGCAATTCCTCCTCCTTTTCCAACCCCCAAGCAGAGAAGAGTTGATGGACAGCTAGGCTATCATGCTTGAAAGTATACCTCTATCACACAGGAAACAGGTTCACTTAAAATTTGAAGGAATGCAAACACACCTCTCCTGGAAGGTACCCTACTCTTTATTGACTCTTTTCACCACTAATGAACTGTTCCTTTCAGAATGTTTAAGAACTAAACATCTGGCCTTCATTCTGGATGAAGGGGTACTATCAAAACATAAACAAGAGGGTTTCCCTGGCTGTCCAGAGGTTCAGACGTCGCCTTCCAACACATGGGGTGCAGGTTTGATCCCTGGTGGGGAAGTTAAGATCCCACATGCCTTGTCGCCAAAGGAAATTAATCCTCTGTCCATAGTTTCATTTGCTATTATTTTCTCCCATTCTGAGGGTTGTCTTTTCACCTTGCTTATGGTTTCCTTTGCTGTGCAAAAGCTTTTAAGTTTAATCAGGTCTCACTTGTTTACTTCTGTTTTTCTTTCCATTACTGTAAGAGGTGGGTCATAGAGAATCTTGCTTTATGTTATCAAGTGTTCTGCCTATATTTTCCTTTCAGACTTATAGTTTCTGGTCTTACATTTAGGTCTTTAATCCATTTTGAGTTTATCATCTTTGTATACGGTGTTAAGAAGTGTTCTAATTTCATTCTTTTACATGTAGCTCTGGAAAATTCTTAAACATATGGGAATACCAGACCACCTGACCTGCCTCATGAGAAATCTATATGCAGGTCAGGAAGCAACAGTTAGATCTGGACATGGAACAACAGACTGGTTCCAAATTGGAAAAGGAGTACGTCAAGGCTGTATATTGTCACCCTGCTTATTTAACTTCTATGCAGAGTACATCATGAGAAACGCTGGGCTGGATGAAGCACAAGCTGGAATCAAGACTGCTGGGAGAAATATCAATAAACTCAGATGTGCAGATGACACCACCCTAATGGCAGAAAGCAGAGAAGAACTAAACAGCCTCTTGATGAAAGTGAAAGAGGAGAGAGAAATGTTGGCTTAATGTTGACTTAAAACTCAACATTCAGAAAACTAAGATCATAGCATCTGGTCCCATCACTTCATGGCAAATAGATGGGGGAACAATGGAAACAGTGAGAGATTTTATTTTGGGGGCTCCAAAATCACTGCAGATGGTGACTGCAGCCATGAAATTAAAAGACACTTGCTCCTTGGAAGAAAAATGACCAACCTAGACAGTATATTAAAAAGCAGAAACATTACTTTACCAACAAAGGTCCATCTAGTCAAAGCTATGGTTTTTCAGTAGTCATGTATGGATATGAGAATTGGCCTATAAAGAAAGCTGAGCACTGAAGAATTGATGCTTTTGAACTGTGGTGTTGGAGAAGACTCTTGAGAGTCCCTTGGACTGCAAGGAGATCCAACCAGTCCATCCTAAAGGAGATCAGTCCTGAATATTTATTGGAAGGCCTGATGCTGAAGCTGAAACTCCAATACTTTGGCCACCTGATGCAAAGAACTAACTCATTTGAAAAGACTCTGACACTGGGAAAGATTGAAGGCAGGAGGAGAAGGGGACGACAGAGGATGAGATGGTTGGATGGTATCACTGACTCAATGGACATGAGTTTGAGTAAACTATGGGAGTTGGTGATGGACAGGGAGGCCTGGCGTGTTGCAGTCCATGGGGTTGCAGACAGTCAGAGATGACTGAGCGACTGAACTGAACTGAACATGTCACTGTCCAGTTTCCCCAGCACCATTTATTGAAGAGGCTCTCTTTGCCCCATTGTATATTCTCACCTCCTTTGTCAAAAATAGGTGCATGGGTTTATTTCTGGGCTTTCTGTCTTGTTCCATTGGTCTATATTTCTGTTTTTGTGCCAGTACCATACTGTCTTGATGACTGTAGCTTTGTAGTACAATCTGAAGTCAGGAGGGTGATACCTCCAGCTTCATTCTTCTTTCTCAAGACTGCTTTGGCTATTTGGGGTCTTTTGTGTTTCCATATGAATTGTGAAATTTTTGTCCTAGTTTTGTGAAAAATGCCATTGGTAATTTGATAGGGAACACATTGAATCTGTAGTTTGTGTTTGGTAGTACATTTTCACAATATTGATTCTTCCTACCCAGGAACATGGAATATCTCTCCATCTGTTTATGTCACCTTTGATTTCTTTCATTAGTATCTTATAATTTTCTATGTACAGTTCTTTTGTCTCCTTCAGTTCAGTTGCTCAGCCGTGTCCGACTCTTTAGGTAAGCTTATTCCTAGATATTTTATTCTTTTTGCTGCAATGGTGAATGGGATTGATTCCTTAATTTCTCTTTCTGATTTTTCATTGTTAGTATATAGAAATGCAAGTGATTTCTACGCATTGATTTTGCATCCTGTGACTTTGCTAAATTCACTGATTAGCTTGAGTAATTTTCTGATGGTATCTTTAGGGTTTTTTATGTACAGCATCATGTCATCTGCTAACAGTGAGAGCTTTACTTCTTTTCTGATCTGATTCCTTTTATTTCTTTTTCTTCTCTGATTGCTGTAGCTAAGACTTCCAGAGCTATGTTGAATAACAGTGGTGAAAGTGGACACCCTTGTCTTCTTCCTGATCTTAGGGGGAATGCTTTCAGTTTTTCACCATTAAGAATAATGTTTGCTGTAGGCTTATCAATATATGGCCTTTACTATGTTAAGGTAGGTTCCTTCTAGGCCCATTTTTTGAAGAGTTTTAATCATAAACAGGTGCTGAATTTTGTCAAAAGGCTTTTTCTGCATCTATTGAGATTATCATATGGTTTTTATCTTAGCCTTCTTTTTATAAGAGAACATGGCATGTAATAAAGTACAAAGGCTGTCTGAGGGCCTCCTACTTTCTTGGGAGGCATGTCCTTAGGAAAAGTTGATCTAACCTTGCCCCTCAATATTCTCAACTATTCAAGAAGGCTTTCACCCAAAGTCTCCAAAATATTCATAAATGAATAAGTTAATAACATTTATTCTCTGACACTCAATGAAATCTGTATTCAATACCCAACTTCTGATGGGTCCAGTTTCTATAACCTTGCTAGGCTTCATTGGCAGGTCTCTGTTGAACCATTTCCTCCAATGCAGAAATCCTCATTCAGATCTGTGACACTTGACTTCAATGGAACAATCAATATTGTGAAAATGACTATACTACCCAAGGTAATCTATAGATTCAGCGCAATCCCTATCAAATTACCAGTGGCATTTTTCACAGAACTAGGACAAAAAAATTTAGGGCTTCCCTAGTGGCTCAGTGGTAGAGAATCCACCTGCCAATGCAGGAGACACAGGTTCAACCCCTGGTCCGAGAAGATCCCACATGCAAAGAAGCAACTAATCCTGTGCACCATAACTACCGAGCCTGAGCTCTAGAGCCTGGGAGCTGAAACTACTGAGCCAAGAGTTGCAACTACCAAAGCCCACATGCCCTAAAGCCCAAGCTCCATGGCAAGAGAAGCCACCACAATGAGGAGCCTGAGCACGGCAATGAAGAATAGTCCTGCTCTCCAAAACAAGAGGAAAGCCCACGCAGCAGTGAAGACCCAGCACAGACAACAATAAAATAAATACTTTTTTTTTCAATTTTACAGTTTGTATGAAAGCACAAAAGATCCCGATTAGCCAAACCATGCTTCAGCAAGAAAAACAGAGTTGGAGGAATCAAGCTCCTTGGCTTAAGACTATACTACAAAGTTACAGTAATCAAGACATTTATGGCACCAGCATAAAAATAGAAATATAGATCAATGGAACAGGATAGAAATCTCTTAGATAAACTCACATACCTATGGATATCTTATATTTGCCAAAAGAGGTAAAAATATACAACGGAGAAAAAACAGCCTCTTCAATAAGAGGTGCTGGGAAAACTGGACAGCTACATGTAAAAGAATGAAATTAGAACACTTCCTAACACCATACACAAAAATAATTTCAAAATGGATGAAGGACCTTATTATGTATGGCCAGACACTATAAAACTTTTAGAGGAAAACTAGGGCAAAACACTGGCATAAATTGCAGCAAGATCCTTTTTGACCCACCTCCTAGAGTAATGAAAATAAAAACAAAATTACACTTCAGTCAGATAATATCTAGTCATCCAGTCACCCAACTGCCTCCTTAGACAAAGTACAATTTCATCTCTCACGTTCTCATTGATCTTTCAAATATTACCAGGACTACTGTAATTAAAGATGGCTAACACTCATTGGGTCACACATTCTTCTAATCGTCTTCCATTTAATTAATAACTCCTTTAATCCTCACAACAACTCCATGAAGCAGTGACTGTTACTAACACCCAGCAGTCAAAGGAGAAGGGGTCATCATCCTGAATCATTCAAGCTCTTCTTTTGCTGAAGTTTCTCAGCAACCTTTGGCTGCTGGCTTTGGCATCCATGAGGGCCTTTGAAATTAGCAAGGGAAGTGGGGGAAGCGGGGGTGCCCAGGTTCACAGGGAAAAAATGCTAGGCCTCCTTCTAAGTTCCCGGTAAGAAGAGGCTGCCCAGCTGCCACTCGGGGCTCCCGTGTCCTTTCAGCACTGACAGAGGCAGCAGCTGTTCCTCACTGGCCTTGCATAAATCTAAATCTGCTGCAGAACACTGCCAGCCTCCCTCCTGCTACACTGGAATCTTCTCTCCCTGGTGAGATGCCTTAAAGACTGAAATGTCCTTCTGTTCTGGAATGTCAACAAAAGAGGCTGCCGGCTTCGATTTTCTTGTTCTTTTTCCCAAACACTCAGGAAACTGGATGCATCAGCCTCACCTGCAGGTGGGGGGTTGGGGTGGGGTGGTGAAGGAGAATGCCTCCAGTAGACATCTGGGCATGCTGGAGGCACCGATGGTCCAGCAGATGATGTCTTTCTACAAAGAAGATAAAAATGCACTGCCAGGGAGCTGTTCTCAGCTTTGTTCTTTAGCTGGCTCTGTGCTCTTATTACTTGGGGTTGAATTTTCAGGCTCAAGTGAGAGAAAAGGGGCTGGTTGTTGTCATCCATTCGTACAGAGCCCTGGGGACCCAGTCTTAGCGAGCCTGGCCTAATGAGGCTGCAAGATGACCTACCCTTTATGTTACTCCCTCAAGACAGCACAGGTTGCTACTCTCCTGCCAGTTAAGGCAACTCTCTCAAGTTACATTACTTTGGAACAAGAAGGGTCAGAAAATTTTCAAAAGTGACATAAATTTCACCTTTAGCACTGTTCAAGGGGACTGTTTTTTCTTTCTTAAAAAAAAAAAAATGTTTTCAGTGATTTGGAAGTGTCTTAATCTCAGCAGTTTCCAAGTCAAACTGAGAAGAGTTCACCTGTTTGGTCACTACACTCAACAGCTGTAAATATGCACCCTGCTTAATAAAGCAGTGGGTCTCTCCTCACAGCAGCACAGATGTCAGACTTTGGTGCAGGAAGTCTCTTCCTGTGAACTCACACTGCAGTGCCAGCACTGATTTATCTTATCTTCTTAGAAATCAAGGACCAGTAGCAACTTCGAGCTCTTTAGATTTAAGTATCTCTTCTTTTGATCTTCCCTAGATTCTTTGCTAGAGGTTGATATCTACTAACACTTCAGTGTACCAGAGGAGGCTGCTATTTAAAGGAATCCTCACAAACACTTCAAAAAATGAAGGAATTCTTGCTGATGCCAAAAAATCTCTTCATAATTTGTTTGCTTTGTTAGTTTGGATTTAGTTCAATAAATCTTTGACATTACTGAGATATAATCAGAGATCTTCAAGAATTTCCAAATGTAAAAGAGTCATTATAACATACTCTCTGCTTCTGGCCCCCAATAAAATTTACCAAAATATGACTAAATAGTTTAAGTGACACTTTTTTTTTTTAATATAGCATATTCTACTTTTTAATTTATTCCAGACTTCTATGTTGTAGATGAGAACCAGTTATCAATTGCATGGGCCTATTCAATGCTTGCGTGCATGCTCAGTCACTCCAGACATGTCCAACTCTTTGCAACCCCATGGACTGTAGCCCACCAGGGTCCTCAGTCCATGGGATTGCCCAGGCAAGAATACTGGAGTGGGTTGGTTTCCTCTTTCAGGGAATCTTCCCCGACCCAGGGATGGAACCTGTGGCCACTAAAGCTCCTGCTTTGCAGGCAGATTCTTTATCACTGAACCACCAGGGAAGCCCAGACTTATTCAATACCTTAAAAAAATTTTTATCCATGCTCTTAACTTTTTAATGAATTTTGATTTTCATCAAAGCAATATATAAACATTGTTGAAAAGCCAAATTGTAGAAAAGGGCTTATAAAAGAAAATAGCTGTTCTGCTTCTTAATAGCAACTACTTTTGATTCACTCAGCTGTTTTTTCTAGACTATACCTCCTTAATTTCAATATGTACTGATTTTATCTTTTCATGCATCAATTTGAGACACTGACTACTTACATTCCAGTAGATAGAGGTCAGCTGCAGTCCTCGCAGACACTGACACACACAGTTTCACTTGTATGTCTGTCCTTCAAAAGTATTTCAGTCCACATTTTTTGGTTAAGTCAGACTGTGTGTTTATATGTTATGACTACAAGCATATTGTTCTCTGTTAAGCAAAGTTTCCTTTCTTATGTAACTTTTTGTTTTTCCTGGAGTTTATGTTGTCTTTTTAAAAAATTAATTTTCTTATGTATCAATCAGTAACTCTTCCCTACACCCCTCCCTGAACAGACACACACATACACACAATTCTCCACAACGTCAAATGCATTTGATTGTACACTTGGTTTGCATGAGGGTTTATCAGGGGCTTTCCAGGTGGTGCTAGTGGTAAAGAACCCATCTGCCAATCCAGGAGACATAAGACACATGGGTTCAATCCCTGGGCCTGGAAGATCCCCTGGAGGAGATCATGGCAACCCACTCCAGTATTCTTGCCTGGAGAATCCCCATGGACAGAGGAGCTTGGAAGGCTATAGTCCATAGGGTCATAAAGAGTTGGACATGACCAAAGAGACTTAGCATGCATGCAGGTTTGGTCAGTTCCAACCCTTTCCCAGACTCCTCATCTTCCTGCCCAAATCTGAGCAGTTGTCTTCTAGGCCAGCTCTCTTGACATTATGGGACCTCTCTCCATCTCATCTTTATAGTCAGTGGTCTGTTTCTTGATTTCACGTTTTGAGCTTTCCTTGTTTACTACTTTGTTTAGTAAGAGCATATCTTCCAATATCTCTATGTAACAGAGCCTGAGAGGTAAAATTTCTGAGTCCTTGCATATCTGAAAATATTTTTAATGCTACTCTCTCATTTGATCAAGACCTAGAAGGACTTGGAATGTGAAGGTAAAGACATGCTTCCTCAAGAATGTTTGTGATATCCTTTTGCTGTCTTCTGGTCCAACTCCATTCTGATTTTAGTATCATCTCTGTATATCTGATATCTGAAATGTTATCATACTGTATTTGGTGTAGCTTTTCTTTTATTCACTGTGTTAAGCACTGAATGAGCCAATTTAATCTGGTAATTGATGTTTGTCCAGTGCTGGGCACATTTTTGGCATTACTGCTTAATTTCTCCCTTTTCCTCTGGAATTTCTACATGTTGAAAATTTTTAATACTGTATTGGAGTTCTAATTTCTTATATTTTTCTTGAATTTTCTTTGTTTTGTCTTTTCATTGTCTTCTAGAATATTTCCTCAATTTCATTTTCAAAATTTTGATTTAAACTTTTAATTTTAGCAGTCATGTTGTTTTCTCCATTGATTGTTCCTGTCCCAATGCAAGGGAGCAATATGTCATTGCATCTCCCTGAGGTCAATGAGTGTGTGTTTCCTTCCAGCGTTTCTTTCGCCGCTCATGTCACTCTCATCCCAGTTCCTTTCTTCTGTTTGTTATTTTGGCCTCAGTCTTTCATACTGAAGATTCTCCTCAAATATCAGGCAATATTTGCAGGAGGCACTAAAAGTTCTATTTTGTGTGAGTAAGTGGGGCTTGTTGACTGGCAGTCTTCACCACAGGGTGACTGAGCAGTGAACTGAACGTCAACATTTCAGGATCTTTAAGTACCAATAGCTACACGTCTCTTCTCTACAGCTGTTTAGGTTCTTTGCGGGCAAATCCTTGCATCTCTTACTTGGCTATACACCAATCTGTGGAGATGTGAGGACTGGGCCCCTCAGTTCTGCAGGCTTTCACTTGGTTCCCCCACCCCCATTTTCAGGCTTACCCTCCCCTCACTTTTTCTGCTATATATGGTTCCATTTTGTGGTTCAGTTCCATCACAGGTTCTGATCCTGAGATTTAAGTTTTTCCAAGAAATAACTTTTGTGTGAATATGGATGTGTATGTGTGTGTGTGTGTGTGTTGGGTATGTGTGTGTGCTGAGGCAGATGGGGGGAGAAAACACCTGGCTTTGAGGACTGGAAAAAGACCTGAGAATCCAGATGCATAGTACAATGTCTCCAGTGGCCAGTCCCCGCCTGCACTCAGTCCTCGCCTCTCTCCTGCTTCCTTCTGAAGATGCTGGCCGTCTAACTCATGCAGTTCCTGCATCAGCAGGCGCCCAGCACATAACTCCCTCTGCTTTGCTCGGCCACTGCTCCTTCATCCACTCCCATCTCCCAAGTACCTGTTACCATCTTTTGCCTCCTATTGCCTCTTGTTTTGTTCTCTTGGTTCTCATTAGTTTCCACTTCATAAATTTCCTTCCTCCGTCTCAGTGACTCTTCAAGCAGGAGAGAAGATACACATTTACAGGTAATCATCCACATTTAACCTGAAGTCCTCTTGACTCTCTACATTGCTGTTTCCAATCCAGCAAACAATATACATTTCAGGACTTCTTGTTTCCAACAAAGGAATCGAGTCTTGACTCTATCTTAAGAGTTGCTGTCCTACAACAAAACTCCACTATCACGTGCTTGCTGGGCTGGCAGTTAAGTTCACTCAGCAGATAAATAAATCACACTTTGCAGGAAAAAATTCAAATATGTGTCTCAGGAAAAGGGCAGAGCATCGTATCAGGAATTTTTAGGGGTTTTTCTGAGTGATGAACACCTCTGAGGCGAATCCCCAAATACCATTGTGTAGGCCCAGTTCAGAGATGGAAGCCGGAGGAGGAACTCAATTACTATTTGTTTTCTCTACATCAAGTGAGATGGCATTTGATGATAAGTGTGAAATACACTGAGCCTTCGAAATACCAGTGTGTGTGGAGGTGAGACAAGCTTGTTAAGGGCTTGTAATACATTCACATTCACACACACACAAATGCACATATTTGTCCTAGGTCCTGGTAAGTAAAGGGTACACAGGAAGCTGGTTTTTGTTCCCAGGACTTCTTGGCGGGGGGTCGGGGGGTGGCTCCCAGGTGGTGCTAGTGGTAAAGAACCCACCCACCGATGTAAGAGATGCGAGAGACACAGGTTCAATGCCTGGGTTGGGAAGATCCCCTGGAGGAGGGCATGGCAACCCCTCCAGTATTGTTGCCTGGAGGATCCCATGAACAGAAGAGCCTGGCAGGCTACAGTCCATGGGGTCACAAAGAGTTGGACAGGACTGAAGTGACTGAGCAAGCATGCACGCACTTCTGAGAGGGAGGTTCCCTTTAAAAGACAAGGCATTTATTATCTACCTGGGGGCCTGTCAGTTCTCTCTGCGGCTCTTAACCATGCCTCTAGACATGTTTCCTGACTGTTGTTCACCTGGAAGGTGTCCTTGCCAAATGGGACTACATTTGCTTTCTACACCTTCTTCCTCTGCCAAAAAAGGACGCAGCTGCAATCAATAACAGACTGCTTCCAACTTCTGATGCGAAGCAGGCTTCCAGATGACGAGGGGCATCAGAACCAAGCGCCATGAAGAATATTTACAGCCCTTTGGTGGAGGAGAAAGCCCGTGTGCTGCTCAACTATCAGAGACCTCCTATCTCTTCCAGCTCTTTCTCTGGCTGCATTCCAGGATCATGGCTACACCTGGAGCCAAGGGCAGCTGGGAGAAGCGGCAGAGAAACGCAAACAGGAGCCTATGCCATCAGTGGGATGTTTAGAAAAATCACCTTGACTGCTGCTTCGGAGGATCCTATTGCTTTTGTAATAAATCTTGTCTATTTATTCTAATGAATGGTCTTTCAGAAAGCAATTGGAAATTTTTTTTTAATTTTTAAATTAATTTTCTTATTTGTGGCTGCACTGAGTCTTCACTGTTGCATGTGGGCCTTTCTCTAGTGGCGAGTGGAGGCTACTCTGTAGTTGTGGTGTGTGGGCTTGTCACTGCGGCGGCTTCTCTTATTGTGGAGCACGGGTTCTAGAACTTGGGCGCAGTAGTTGTGGCCCAAGGGCTTAGCTGCTCCACAGCATATGGAATCTTTCCAGACCAGGGATTGAACCTGTGTCACCCACACTGCAAGGCAGACTCTTAACCACTGGAAAGCCTGGGAAGCCTGGCTTGTTCTTTTTTTTGGGGGGGGGGGGGCAGAAATTGTTCTTTTTTCTTTGCAGTTATCAAAGTGGGAGACAATGAATGTAGTCCAGTGCTGACATTAAGAAGAACTTTCAACAGAACACCAAGAGTTGAGATGGAAGCTCCTGGAAGCCAGGAGCTGGGGAAGAAAGGGAGAGACCTTGTCATTCCCTCAAATGGCCAATATCAGTTCTGTTTTATAGAACATCCATCATAAAAAGCATCACAGAAAAGGTTTTTTTTCCTCTGTCTCCAATCTTGGTGAAAGATGTCTTTTTTTAACAATAGTTTCAGTTGCCAGGCATTCAAATGGGGCGATACATTATGGCACTACTGCATTACCGATTCAGACTGAGTCAACAGCAGCTTGTTGAAGCACCTGATTCCGCATACAGAACGCAGCACCCTGAACTCTCTGTACTTTGAACAAGCAGGGAAACTGTTCCTTTGTTTATCAACATTAGGTCACTCTGAGGTGCAGTATCAAGGGCTCTATTGTAAACCATGTTTAGTAGCTCCTGAGACAGCCTGGAAATTAACTGGTCAATTAGACAAACAGCCCGGATGTACATCTAATTGACAATGAATACATTTTGATACTATATCTGCTTAGCAGATTATCTACAAATTGCTTTATGCGTTGGATGGCTCCAAACTGTTACATGGACATCTGTTTTTGTTGGCCACAAACATGTCATTTACAATGACAATTTTATCATTAACTGAAACCATGGCTTCGCTCACCTTATTAGTCTGTAAATTTCTAACTTTCTTATAAATATCTGGCGCACTGTGTGTGGGTGTGAGAGAGATTTCTGGGGTGGAAGATTTCTTATGAAATGTGTCCTTCTATTGGCTCACCCAGATGAATGTAGTTGTCCTTGCTGTACATATATATGTGGTGGTGATGGTTTAGTCGCTAAACATGTCCAATTCTTTGCGGTCCTATGGACTGTGGTCCACCAGGCTCCTCTGTCTACGGAATTTCCCAGGAAAGAACACTGAAGTGGTTTGCCATTTCCTTTTCCAGGGGATCTTCCCGACCCAGGGATCGAACTTACATCTTCTAGCTTGGCAGGCAGATACTTTAGCACTGAGCCACCTGGTAAATATACATACTTTGCCTTAATGACTCATTTAAAACTGACCCTGAAGTAGCAGAGAATTCCTGTCCTCATTTGTGTGCCTAGGCTCTGACAATTTAAAGCTAATTCAAGTTTTCCTGGTGAAGCTATCATGTGTTTGTACAGCAGCATTGAGATCCCAGAGAAGACCATCAGATAAATCCATATTAACAGACATTCTGCAAAATATCTGCTCACAACTCCTCAAAAACTGTCAAGGTCATCAAACACAAGGGAAGTCTGAGAAACTGTCATAGTCTAGAAGAGCTTTAGGAGGCGTGATAACTAAATGAAATGTGGTACTTGGGGTGGGATGCTCAGACAGAAAAAAGATATTAGGCAAACACTCAAAAAATAAAAATAAATTATGAAAAGTTAGTGAATAATAATGCGCCCATACTGGTTCATTCACTATGACAAGTGTATCATACTAGTAAATGTATGAAGCTAATACGGGATGTTAACAGCAGGGGAAACTGGGTTGAAGATATAAAGGAATTCTCTGCCCTATCTTTACAACTTGCTTAACTCTAAAAGTATTCTAAAACAAGTTTTAAAATGAGCTCTCATAAAGAGGGAGTCCTTTCGAAAGGGACACTTGTCTCCAGGTGAAAACTATGATGAGTCTCTGATTTTTGTGCTGTTGTTGAGTACACACCTGGTCTTAAACCACTTTGGCCAAGTTACTTAATTCCTTGGAAGCTCCATCTCCTTATCTATCAAATGGGAGAAACCATGTTGACCAAACAGACAGCTCCAGAGAATCTATGAGACAAGGTTCAAAAATGCTACCACGATGCCTGCAAGTAGAATATGTCCCCAGAATGGCACAGGACCCTACAGGGCCTTCCCGGGACAGACCCCTCCCCAGCATTCTCTGCTGTAGGTCTTCTCTGAAGGACCTAGACAACAATATGTGATGCACATATCCTGAGTTGTTTTACTGATGCTAAAACCACCACCAACAGAAGAAATTAACTACTTGATGATCATCAGCACGTAGCCCCCAGACCTGCTGGTGCCTAAGGATAGATAATGTTAACTCCTGTGACACAGCCCTGTTATCTCACCATCAACCAATCAGAGAACTGCGCACAAGCTGCTCACACACCCCAAGACCCTGCTTCCTCACTTCGTTTTTAAAAACGCTTTGCTGAAACCCATCAGAGAATTCAGCTTTTTTGAGGACCCTCTGCCCTGAACTCCTTGCTTGGTGCAGTGCAATAAATATTGCAATGTCTTTCACCGCAACCCAGTGTCAGTAGACTGGCTTTACTGCTCAAGTGAGGAGACCCAAGTTTGGTTCCATAATAGAAGCAGAAGCAGTTGTTACAAGTAATAATAAAAGAAGCTCAGATTTTCCCTTTGGGCAGCCACAGGCTTCCAGTTGAAGATCTTAAAAAATAGAGTTCTATTTTCTTGCCAACAGGGCTTCAGGGTTATAAGAAGCTGTTGGAAGGATGAGCCCGTATGTAAATGAGGATGGCAGGAGGGAGTCTGTGAATGGAGGGCATTTGTGGAAAGCAGAAGCCTCTGCTAAAATGATGTGAAGGAAATGGCTTAGAAGCTGCATATAGATTAGTCACAGATTATTACTTGACTTAAATTCACTGACACATTTCTATGGCAGGTCAGGGTGGTGGGAGCAGAAGGCAGAGATAAGAAGTGGGTAAACAAAGCCGCCCTTGTCTGTTCTTCTTCAAGCATGTCGTTGTCTGTGATGGTCTACTCACCACGCCATGGCCATCAACATGCTTGTAACTGTGATGGGTCATTGATTTTCGCATTCAGTTTGATGCTTGCCTGGTGATTTGTAATTTGAAAATCTATTCTACTCAGAAGGAAGCTACAAATGACTGTCAAACATAACAAATCTTGAACTCTAACTACCCAGAAAACAGCCTCTGAAATTGATGACCTGATGGTCAAAGGCATTTTGTCTTCTGTTTCCAAAGCGCCATGAAACATCAACTCCTTTAAAGGGAGAGTGGATAGATCTTTCATTTTCCTAATCAATTGACAAACATAAGTTCTTCTCAAAAATCTTTGTCTGCCTTTTCTAAAGATTTTAGGAAGGACAGGGGCTTTCTTGGTGGCTCAGATGGTAAAGAATCTGCCTGCAATGCAGGAGACCTGGGTTTGATCCATGGGTCAGGAAGATCCCCTGGAGGGGGAAATGACAACTTACTCCAGTATTCTTGCCTGGAGAATTCCATGGACAGAGGAGCCTGGTAGGCTACAATCCATGAGGTCACAAAGAGTCAGACATGACTGAGTGACTAACACTTTCACTTTCACTTTGGAAAGACAAAATTATTTTAATGTATCTGGTATAAGATTATTACTCATATGGGTGTAATTTCTCACATTTGCAGACTGACTTACTGCACATTTGAAGGCTCTGCTGTGTCAATAACATACAAAAACCAGTTATCGGAATCAATATTTCAAAGAGTAAGTCAAAGCCAGTGGGCATCTAACAGCTGCTGCTACTGCTGCTGCTAAGTCGCTTCAGTCATGTCCGACTCTGTGCGACCCCATAGATGGCAGCCTACCAGGCTCCCCATCCCTGGGATTCTTCAGGCAAGAACACTGGAGTGGGTTGCCATTTCCTTCTCCAATGCATGAAAGTGAAAAGTGAAAGTGAAGTCGCTCAGTCGTGTCTGACTCTTCGAGAACCCATGGACTGCAGCCTACTAGGCTCCTCTGCCCATGGGATTTTCCAGGCAAGAGTACTGGAGTGGGGTGCCATTGCCTTCTCCGATCTAACAACTACTTCCCCTCATTTTTCTTTTTATTTTTTAAATTTATTTATTTTAATTGGAGGCTAATTATTTTATGATATTGTGGTGGTTTTGCCATACATTGACATGAATCAGCCATGGGTGTACATGTGTTCCCCACTCTGAACCTCACTCTCCATCCCATCCCTCTGGGTCATCCCAGTGCACCAGCCCTGAGCACTGTTTCATGCATCGAACCTGGACTGGCGATCTGTCTCACATATGATAATATACATGTTTCAATGCCATTCTTTCAAATCATCCCACCCTCACCTTCTCCCACAGAGTCCAAAAGACTGTTCAATATATCTGTGTCTCTTTTGTTGTCTTGCATATAGGGTTATCATTACCATCTTTCTAAATTCCATATATATGCATTAGTATGCTGTATTGGTGTTTTTCTTTCTGGCTTACTTCACTCTGTATAATAGGCTCCAGTTTCATCCACCTCATTAGAACTGATTCAAATGTATTCTTTTTAATGGCTGAGTAATATTCCATTGTGTATATGTACCACAGCTTTCTTATCCATTTGTCTGCTGATGGACATCTAGGTTGCTTCCATTATCTATCGTTACCTAGTTGAGAGGCTCAGTGGCCACTTCAAGACAATGTTGTCACCTGGGTTCACCAAACTTAGTCAGGAATAGAATTACAGGGATTAATCTTTAGTTCAAGTTTATTCTACTAGAAGCATCACAAGAATACAGAGAGGCTAGAAAGTAGCTGGTATGTTTCTGAGCTGCAGAAAAGATATTAAAAATCCGCAAAACTGGTGCAAAGCCATACTATTCCCTTTGAGTAAATCAGAAGGTGGCCAATTCTATTAAGAACAGAGGCACAATAGTCATAAAAGATGGAGTCAACTTATCAATTAGGATGAGCTAGATGGCTTATAGGTGAGAACCCATTTTTAACAAGCACCCATTGTAACAAAAACCACCATCTCATAAAAAGACTCCCAAGCTCCAAACAGTGCCTAATTCTTTCAAGTCATCATCAATTCAAGAAAATTCCATTAAAGGCAGAGTCTACAATACATTGAGTGTTTTGTCAAAGACTATAAAGTGAAAAGAGGAATTGATTTGTAGAAGGGAGAGTTTCAAACATGTTTCAGAAACATACCTATTCCATGAGGTGAAATACACCTCAAGGGGTTGCTGCTTAGAAAGGATGACACTCTTTTTCCTCTGAACTCTCTACGTCACCTTCTCCCCTTGCTATAGGAAAGGAATCAGACGGGAGGAAGAGAGTAATAACTGCCAGCTTATCCTCAATAAGGAACCAGCCTCAATGGGCACCGCAGCAACATTCCCTGCCTCTCTCTACCTCTGTTTACTCATCCTTAAGTGGTCATCACAAAGAGCACATAACCTCTGGGTTGTGGCGAGGACTGTTACTGAGTCCAAGCTCACTCTGCTCGTGAGACAAGGTGCTGAGGCAAGGAAGACAACTTTATGCGGAAAGCTAGCTGACTGAGAAGACAGTAGGCTGCTGCTGCTGCTGCTGCTGCTAAGTTGCGTCAGTTGTGTCTGACTCTGCGATCCCATGGACTGCAGCCTACCAGGCTCCCCCATCCCTGGGATTCTCCAGGCAAGAATACTGGAGTGGGTTGCCATTTCCTTCTCCAATGCATAAAAGTGAAAAGTGAAAGTGAAGTTGCTCAGTCGTGTCCAACTCTTCGCGCTACCAGGCTCCTCCGTCCATGGGATTCTCCAGGCAAGAGTACTGGAATGGGGAGACAGTAGGCTAGTGCCTCAAAATAACCATCTTGTCAGGGCCTGGAAACCAGGTTCTTTTACGGATCAGAGATGGGGACAGGTGAGGAAACAAAGTAAAAAGACTATTTAATTCTTGCGAATATCTCCTAGAATGGCAAGCCTCAGGCAAGGGGATGTGTTAGTTTTACTTCCTTGCAGCCCTTCACAGTTGGGCAGGGTCAGGCTATCTCCCTGTGAGCCAAACAAAGGCACCCTAACTCAAGGGTCATGCAGAGAGGGGTGGTCAGGGCCCGCCAAATCAGACCATTATGTATGCCTATAATAACAAGGGGCAACAGAGGATGAGATTGTTGGATGGCATCAAGGACTCAATGCACATGAGACTGAGCAAACTCTGGGAGATGGTGAAGGACAGGGAAGCCTGGTGTGCTGCAGTCCATGGTGTCGCAAAGAGGTGGACACGACTGAGGGACTGAACAACAATAATAAATAATAACAAAGGTAGCAAAATAAGAATTAAAGTCACAGAAGCAGAATCCAGTATGGATTCAAAATTAACCCTTATAGTTACAGGACTGCATGAGTTAATACATGCAAAGCCATTCAATAAACATTTACTATCATTGCCATTACTTCCGAAACTGGAGTTGATAATGAGCCTCATGATGAGGAGAGAAATAGACAGTGAGATTGTGAGGACAAGGGAGGACTCCTCTGAAACATCAGCTTTGCTGGATGGCAACAGGAGTCATCCAGACCTAACCTGGCTAGACAGGAGACCCTAACCCCATGAACACAGGAATTGGTTCAGGGACACACACTCCACCGAGTTCCTCTAGTGAGGTTCCAACCAGCAAGGGCAGAGGCTTCACCTGTTTGCCCATGGCTATGTCTCCTACCAATTGTTTGACAAATGTAGAATGAATCTTGGGAGTTAAGAAGAAAGAAATTCTTTTTGTTGGGTCACTATACTGGAATAGAAGTCTTGAGCTACTGGTAGCCATTTTACTCCTATGAAGGGAGAACCTGCTTGAGAATAAAGCCAAACCAGAAGACAAAGGAGCTGTAAGAGAATGTTGTCAAAGCCATTTTAGCACCTGGACGCAGCTGTACCTGAAGGTAACTCACTCTTGTATTTTTCAGTTACTAGTGATAATACAATCTCTTTCACTCTCTATTGCTATGATTTTTCTTTTGGAATCAATTTGAGTAGTTTCTGAACTTGAAACTGACTTTCACTTTCTCTGTGCTATGGTCCACTCAAACACTATGGATTGGATTGAATTGAGCAGCTAAGCAGAGTTCATGATCACAGGGGAGATGGGATAAGTGGCAGAAGAGGCAGGTGAAGTCTCTGGTGCCCTGCTTCAGCTAGAGGCACGAAGCTCCACTTTCTCTGGTCTCAACAGGAGCCAAGAGAAGAAGGAAGGTCACTCTCTACAGCTTGCATCACATAGTCCCTGTAGCCAGAGACACTTTCCAGACAATCCAATCCTACTCCCAATTTTTACAGAGAAAGAAGTACCTTGAGTAGACTTGCCCAGTGTTACCTTGCCAGACAGGCAAGGTAAAATTCGCACTGCACAATTTTTATTCAAATGCTTGCAAAGTTGCCATATTTGGAAACACATAGCTCTGTTTCAAAATAACACCCATTTGAAAACCTTTATTATTTTTTGTTTATTTTTTTAAGTCAAGATATTCCTTTGACCTGGCCTCAGTTTCTTCCACTTTAGCAGGTGGAAAACCTCTCAGTGGTATCGCTAAAGCTAGGGACAATGTCTTGTTTGCATTTTAATTTCTGTTCCACAGAGTACCAGAAAGCTTGCAGGAGGCTCCTTCAATCAATTCCTGCAGTGGCCAAGCCAGACATATGTCATCTTCTGATTGGGCCCTCAGGGCTGAATTTGCAAACAATGCACACTAAGCTATTAAGCCAATAAATGAACCTATTTTCAAAAGGAACATTTAAGTAGTTAGTTCGTTACTTAGAGGGAATTGAAAAGTGTGAAATCACTAGATTAGCAGTTGGAGAAGCTGAAGATCAGAGTTCATCTTCCATTCATACTGAGTTGTCACGGCTCCAGCAACCTCTCAGAACAGTCACCCTGACCAGTCACTCTGACCAGTCACATCTGCAGACACAAAAAGAGGCCCATAAGGCATCTGTCTCAATAGCAACGATCTGAAGGTGCAGATCCTAGAGCTGTCATCACGTGGAATTTCAATGGAAAATGAATGGTACTTAATTTCTGCAAGAACGATGAGAATTAAAAGGTCTGGTTCCACCCTGGTACTGTAAAAGCAGATTACGGTCTTCTGGTCTTCATGATCAAATCTGTCTGACCGTATGCTTATTATAATTAAATCCATGTTAGTTATGATTCAATTAGCAACTGAACCTGATGTCTTGTCTTCTCTCTTGTACTGTTAGGAAAGTCAGGATCTCTTTACTTGGCTTTCTCTTGGGTCACGTTTCAGCTCTGCCTCCTAAAGATTGTGGGTGCCCAGAGTTTCCATTCATGGATATCTTCTTCTCCCATACAAGAGACATGTTTACTGTTCACATTTCTACAGAAATGATTTATTTATACACATGATTTATACGAGAATTTTATGTTTTATGGGATTTATAATTCTCATAAGTATTCTCCCAAATATGCTCCATAGAAATGAGTCTTACAGATGCCCTTGAAAATAAAAAGAAGCATGGGGATTCCCTGGTCAAATAACTTTGGGAACATACATGCTATATGCTCCCCTCAGAGATTCACAATGCCTGGCATAGCATGTTAATGACTCAGAGAAATTTAGCAAGAGAAAAAAAAAAAACAGTGGGAAAAAACCTGTTTAACTGAATTTAACCCCATATTTCAAAAATCAATTTTGTCAATAGATACTTTCCTTCATGGACTTTTATTAAAAGTCCCCAAAGAAGACAGTCTAGAGACCCAGGTTTGGATCTAGCTTCAGAAGCAGATGCTAAAGCTTTTTATTCATGCCCAGGGCTGAGGAAAAACAATTTCAAGGTGTATTAATGGTATGTCAGCATTTGTGCTTCAGGCAAGACAACTTTGGTTTAATTAAGACCTTTAACTTGATTCAGAGGTGTGTCAGGATTGAAAATGACTGGCCGTCATGGTTTCCTGGTCTAAAGTATAAGACCTCCGCTAAGACACGTGTAAATGCATATTTTTGATCTACTTGAAAATGTAATTATCTAAAATAGCGCTGGCAATACAAATAGTAATGAGGTTCATAAAAGTCCTTATCACTGATTTCATCGTTCATCTAGGCAGGATCTAGGGTGCCTTCTCGGGATGCCTAGTGCCTATCCTCCTGCTCAAATCCCCATCAGTCTGTTGTTTGGGCTTCGAGGGAGATGCAAGGAGGCAATAGGCAATGAAAAGCCCCTGAAAAAGTGAGAAAAGGCAGGGGTAAGAAGATGGGATTAAACTGACAGGTAATTTAATTAAACAATCAGTTAATTAATTGATTAATTATGCCAAGCAATACCTCACAGGGGGGGAAACTGCATTTAGCTTCTTATGATATTTCTGATGCTAAAAACTTATGGTTGTTTCATAAATGTTTTATATATATATATATATATATATATATATCAGTTCAGTTCAGTTCAGTCACTCAGTCATGTCTGACTCTTTGTGACCCCATGAATTGCAGCACGCCAGGCCTCCCTGTCCATCACCAACTCCCGGAGTTCACCCAAACTCATGTCCATCAAGTTGGTAATGCCATCCAGCCATCTCATCCTCTGTCGTTCCCTTCTCCTCCTGCCCCTAAACCCTCCCAGCATCAGGGTCTCTTCCAATGAGTCAACTCTTCGCATGAGGTGGCCAAAGTATTGGAGTTTCAGCTTCAGCATCAGTCCTTCCAATGAACACCCAGGACTGATCTCCTTTAGGATGGACTGGTTGGATCTCCTTGCAGTCCAAGGGACTCTCAAGAGTCTTCTCCTGCACCACAGTTCAAAAGCATCAATTCTTCAGCACGCAGCTTTCTTCACAGTCCAACTCTCACATCCATACATGACTACTGGAAAAAGCATAGCCTTGACTAGACAGACCTTTGTTGGCAAAGTAATGTCTCTGCTTTTTAATATGCTATTTAGGTTGGTCATAACTTTTGAAAATGTTAGTTGCTCAGTTGTGTTTGACTCTGTGATTCCATGGACTGTAGCCCACCAGGCTCCTTAGTCCATGGAATTCTCAAGGCAAGAATACTAGAATGGGTTGCCATTCCCTTCTTCAGGGGATCTTCCAGATCCAGCGATGGAACCTGGGTCTCCTGCATTACAGGCAAATTCTTTACCACCTGAGCCACCAGGGAAGTCCATATATACATATACGTATAATTTATTTTATTTTAAAATATCTTGTTTTTAAAACATGCCTGTCCCATTCGGTCATTGAGATCACAATGCTTACCCAGTGAGTCAGCAGTCCAAAATTACAAACGGAGTCACAAGAAAGGGTAAGCCTCCCAAGTCCTCCTCCTGATCCAATACACTGAACTCTGCTGTTACCTGTAAAATGAACTTACACATATGGCTTTAAAGTGCATTCTTATTTATGAGGATGTAAAATATCATGAGATGTGTATCGTTTTCAATACATCCTCCCTTTCTCATTTCTCATTCTCCACACCACACTCTGACTCAATTACGTGTTCTTGAAAGAAACAGCAGGTTCATATTTGTATAGCACCTTCAATGTCTAAGGGCATTTTATATAACAGCAAAAAATACCACATAAAGCAGGGGAAATTCAATCTATATTTGTTGTTTTGTCCACAAATGTCAAACAACTGAACCCCTGGCTGGACTGATTTTTTAGATTGTGCTGATTAAGTGGATTGGTGATTTTTATGTAACCAACGAGCCACCTAGTCCTTCTCTTTCTTAAGCTGGGCTTCATGTTCAGCATCAAACTCTATTTTCATGGATTAGGAATCCATGTTTGGAAATATCCCCCACTTAGAATATGTTGGGGCTTCACTGGTGGCTCAGACAGTAAAGAATCTGCCTGCAATGTGGGACACTCAGGTTCAACCCTGGGTCTGGAAGATCCCTTGGAGAGGGGAATGGCAACTCACTTCAGTATTCCTGCCTGGAGAACTCCATGAACAGAGGAGGTTGGTGGGCTATACTCCATGGGGTTGCAAAGAGTCAGACATGACTTAGCGACTTTCAGTAGAATGTTACCCCATTGTGGCATGAGGCATCTGCGTGTTTGGTAAATAGATTTGGGGGGTTGAGAGTGTCCATACAACATCGTGGAAAAGACAAAAGTCAAACAGATGTGGCCTCTGCTGTAAGAAATGTAGAAAGAAGAAAGTCGCGACGTACAACTACGTGAACAAGAGAACGATCATCAGAGGGCTTCGGGGAGATGTGGCATTTGACTTGAGCCTAGATGTATGGAAAGAATTTCAATCAGTTGAGAGAAAGAGGGGCTTCCCTGGTAGCTCAGATGGTAAAGCGTCTGCCTGCAATGTGGGAGACCTGGGTTCAATCCCCGGGTTGGGAAGATCCCCTGGAGAAGGAAATGGCAACCCACTCCAGTACTCTAGCCTGGAAAATTCCATGGATGGAGGAGCCTGGTAGGCTACAGTCCATGGGATCGCAAAGAGTCGGACATGACTGAGCAGCTTCACTGGTTCACTGGAGAGGAAGAGAGCAGTATGAGCAAAATCAGAGAAGAGGCACCACCACAGTTTGTTTGGCTGAAGGTCAGAACGTGAGACAGGATTTTTTTCTTGGCTATGCCATGCAGCATGTGGGATTCAGCTACCCAAGCAAGGATCAAACCCATGACCCCTGCACTAGAAGTGCAGTCAATCACTGGACCCCCAGGGAAGACCTGTAGAGTCTTAATCCCTGGACCCCCAGGGAAGACCCGTAGAGTCTTAACCGCTGGACCATCAGGGAAGTCCTGTGAGGCAGAATACGATGCTCTGTTTAGAATGTTAGGTTGGGGCCAGCTTGGAGTTTTGAATATTTGACTCTGGAGGCTAGACCCCACTAGGTGCACGTGTGTGCTAAGTTGCTTCAGTTGTGTCTGACTCTTTGCAACCCCATGGACTGTAGCCCATTAGGCTCCTTGGTCCATGGGATTTTTCCAGACAAGAATACTGGAGTGGGTTGCCATTTCCTTCTCCAGGGGATCTTCCTCACCCAGGGATTGAACCGATATCTCTTATGTCTCCTGCATTGGCAGGCAGGTTCTTCACTACTAGTGCCACCTGGTGCACATGGACGATTTTTATTTCTCACAGCTCTCAGGAGGAGGAGTGGCTAAGAGTGGGGGCTCAAACTCCAGTGTTGCTGCTTGCTGGGATGATTACTTAACCTCTCAAAGTCTAAGATGTTTCATCCAGAAAAACTGAAGAAAACAACAGAAACTTCCCCCATGGCCAATATGAGAGGCGAATTTATTCATTATGCACAAATATTTACTGAGCATCTACTATATTCCAGATGCTCTTCCAACTGCTGGTGATACCACTGCGACAAAGAGAGACAAATCCCCTCTGAGAATTACATTCTAATGGAAGAAAACAGACTTTACACCAGACAAATTAAGCATATAGACCATGTTAAGTGCAATGGGAAAAAAAATCAATCAATCAAGAAAGGCAGATTTGAGGGGTTTCCCTGGTGGTCCAGTGGTTAAGAGTCTGCCTGCCAATGCAGGGGACATGGGTTTGATCTGGGAAGATCCCATGTGCCATGGAGCTACCAAGTCCATGCGACCCAGCTACTGAGCCTGCGGTCTAGAAGCATTCCACAATGAGAAGCCCGAGCACCACAATGAAGAGGAGCCCCTGCTCACTACAACTAGAGAAAGCCCACACACAACAACAAGGATCTAATGCAGTTACAGTACATAAAATAAAAAAAAAATACACATTTGAATAACAAATCAGTAAATTGTCCAAAGAAGACCTCACTGAGAAGGTGACTTTTGAGTAAAGAGCAAAAGAAAGTGGGTATGCAACCAGAGATATCTGTTGTCAAAATACTCTAGGCAGAGGGGAGAGGGCATATGCAAAGGTCCAGAGGGCAAAATGTGCCTGCACATCTGAGGAAAAGCGAGGAGGTTCAGTTGTCCTGAGCAGAGTGAGGGCTGAGTTCACATCCCTCACCTACTATAGGTTACAGTAGGGGAGGTGGGAGGCCAGGTGAGAGAACCATGTAGAGCCTTAATGTTCTTAAGAAGGACTCTTGGCTTTTACTCAAAGTGATTTGGAAAGCTTTTGAAAAGTTTCATAAGCGGATGACTGATTTAAAGAGATCATTTAGCCGCTGGTTAATGCATATGTGGCTTCCCTAGTAGCTCAGCTGGTAAAGAATCTGCCTGCAATGCAGAAGACCCTAGTTTGACTCCTGGGTCAGGAAGATCCCCTGGAGAAGGGATAGGATATCCACTCCAGTATTCATGGGCTCAGATGGTAAAAAATCCACCTGCAATATGGGAGACTTGGGTTTGAACCCTGGGTTGGGAAGATCCCCTGGAGGAAGACATGGGAACCCACTGCATTATTCTTGCCTGGAGAATTCCCATGGACAAAGGAGCCTGGTGGGCTACAGTCCATGGGGTCCCAAAGAGTTGGACGTGACTGAGCGGCTAAGCACAGCACAACACAATGCATATGGAGTGGCCAGACAGTATTGGGGATAGGGTTTGGTCTCGAAAAATGTGAGCTTTATTCTTACTCTTTTTCTTAGTTTTGGTGTTACAGGGTTTAGGGAATACCAGGACCCACAGGACAAATCCTTTTCTCAGCTCTACTTTATGAGAAGGACTCGTGAGATTGAAGAATGGGCTGCCCACCTAGATAACGGGATCTGACAAACCTGGCTACTTCCTTGCTGATGGTACTCCCTGGGTTTGCAGGGTGAGGTGACCAAACGTGTAAATATCATGCTACTGGAAAGCTGCCATGTGCAGACCCAGTTAAAGTGTGTAGATGGGACCTGACAAGGAAAGCACTTTTCTGGAAATGCCAGAAGCTTTTGGATGCTACACTGGGTTACTCCCGAGCCAGCTGATGGCAGCCTGCCATCACCAAGCAACCATCACCAGGCAGCCATAAACAACTAAAAGCCCCAGAGTTACCTAGTCAGTTGAGAGGACATAGCCTCTGGTATATACTGGGAGCCTATTGTTTCTTCTTGTTCTCAGGGACTAATGATCATATGATGAGTTAATAATAACTTTATAATAGGTAAAGGTACGTCCTGTCCACCGACAGAGTCACTTCCATACAAAACCAATGGAAGTGTAAACTGATAAAAACTTTTCTGAAAGGATTTTGGGTAGTAGGTAGCAAGAAAGAAAAACATCAATACAGTATACTAACACATATATATGGAATTTAGAAAGATGGTAATGATAACCCTGTATGCGAGACAGCAAAAGAGACACAGATGTTTAGAACAGTCTTTTGGACTCTGTGGGAGAGGGAGAGGGTGGGATGATTTGGGAGAATGGCATTGAAACATGTACTATCATGTAAGAAACGAATCACCAGTCTAGTTTCAATACAGGATACAGGATGCTTGGGGCTGGCGCACTGGGATGACCCAGAGAGATGATATGGGGAGAGAGGTGGGAGGGGGGTTCGGGATTGGGAACTCATGTACACCCGTGCAGGATTCATGTCATTGTATAGCAAAACCAATACAGTATTGTAAAGTAAAACAAAAAATAAAAATAAAAAAAGTAACTGAAAATATTTGCTCTGGTTCTCCATCACTTAAAACAAAAGGCCTGAGCTCAGGATTTTAAAGAAAAGTTAGGGTTAGGAATTGTTTTTTTCAAGTCAGTTTCAAGTGCTTACTCTTCATGAATATGACCCAGTTTGGTCAAGTGGCCAGTGAGTGGTATGACCAGGAAAGAGAAGTGACTCTAGGATGGGGTTGCCAGAAAAGCCATTGTGGGCAGGCAAGACCTGAGTTGAGCCTTGCAGAGTAAGTGCCCAGCTGCTAAATCACCAGCTGTCCTCTTGCTTGCTTACAAGGCTTCTAGCCTGCCATTTCCAGACAAATCCCACATTTCTTCTCCTCTCATTCCATAATTAGAGTTGCCAGGTCACATTTGGAAAATTAGCTTTAGGGAATGAAAGTCTTTTTCATATATATAAGAGTATTTTCTAAAATGCATCCTACACAGTGTTAACAGATGTTAAAAGATACAAGAGATACTATTGGAAAGCATCCCACAATTACTTGAGGTCATACAGTTGACATTTTACAAGCATCTTGGCTGGGAGCATCTCAGAACTTATATCAAGCACCAGACACTCCAAGAGTGAGGCATCATGAGCCTCCCAAGTTCCAGACTTACTTGATGACAGAGTCTTTCCTGGCACCCATTAACATTCTGCAAGCCATTTGTCCTGAGCAATGCGTTCAGTGCAGTTCAGTTGCTCAGTCATGTCCGACTCTTCGCGACCCTATGGACCGCAGCATACCAGGCCTCCCTGTCTGTCACCAACTCCCAGAGTTTACTCAAACTCATGTCCATTGAGTCGATGATGCCATCCAACCATTTCATCCTCTGTCATCCCCTTCTCCTGCCTTCAATCTTTCCAATGTGTTAGAAACTTCTAGATTATCCAGAATACTGGACCTTGCCAAAGTAAGATAAAAACCTCTCTGGACCATCCATTCTCTGTTACTATGATTTCAGGAACTTATGCCCTTTCATCAGCTCTGATCAGAGAGTATCCAGTGGTCAATGAAGAACCCAATCTTACAAAGAATTGTGATGATATAAGGAACCAACAGCTATGAAGAGCCCTCACACTCAAGATCTGAAACCCTGTCTATAAGCAACACGTGTGCCAGTTGTCAGAAGATTTACATGTTTGGAAGACAAGACTTCTGTGCTAGCTGTCAGTCAAGAGAAGCCTGGAGAATTCCCAAGAGAGTTTTTAAAAAATATACCCCTGCAGATGCACATCTGGAACCATATCCCACATTCTATTCTCATCCTGAACGTTGTCTTGAGGCAAAGGGCCACATGTCTAAGAGGAATGCCAGGTTCACCTTGTATTGTCAACAGTAAATATGTCAATCACAATCACAGAGTGCCTGACAGACTGTGATTCACATTTGCATCAAATCCAAAATAGCTGCCTACAGCTGCCGTTGGATTAGTGTCAGTCTCAGGACCCACGAATCGAAGTCTCTCCCAAGCACATAGTCACTTCCTCTTGATTTAGCATCTCGGGGAGCATGCATTTGGCAGCCATGATGCTGGAGACTTCAGCCTCGGGTTCTGCTCCCCATGTCATAGCATCATATGACAGGGCACTGCACCCAGGGAAAATGACATGACAAAATGAGAATCATGTAAGACAGTCCCTTCCCCAACTGTGAACAAGCAAAGCAGCACAGACAGGTCCTGCCTGCTGGCACACTATCAGATTTCCGCAGAGTTAGTAGCCGTAAACCTTGCTGACTACCCACAGCTGACTGAGAGGATCTGAATTTGCAGCTAGAGGAACAATAGTCTTTCAAGTAACATTTAAACTTCCATAAGAAGGCAAGCCCAGCAGACACTGTCAGGCACATAATAAGCTCTCGATGCATTGTTAGCCATTATTACAATTCAGTGGAGGATGTGTATTTTTTCCTATTTGAAAGACTGTAAAGTCAGGATACCAGACATTTTCTCTAAAACTGAGAAATTTTATTTCTGAGCCAAGAGTCAAATGGAGGATTTTTCTTTTCAAATAGTTTCTTTACTTCCCTGCTTCTCCCTCATTCCCCAAGTACAATCTTCAAAAATATCTGTGATTGTCATCGATATATGACTATATCTAAACATCAAAATACATACATTAAAAAGTGAAGTTTTTGCATATCAATAGAAATAAAATAAAATTTGACTTACAATACAAAAATTATTCTCTGTGGACAAAATAACTATACTGGCACATTCCTTTTTCTGTCCAAAAGCATTTATACACCACATGCAGTAGATAATAAAGGATTGTACATATGGATGGTTTCATGGTATTGCTATGTCTAATCTGTCTGGTCCTTTGATTGCTGTCAACCTTTGTCAAAGAATCATTTTAAGGATTTTCACAAGCAACTCGCATAAACTATTTGGTTCCATTCAGTAGGGTTTTCTTGGAGGTCCTTATCCAGAAAACTAGTTCATTCCATCCCCAAGAATAAGTCCATCCCATTAAGACAAAGGGATATGGGAAATAGAAGTCACCAAATGCAAAAAAAAGCAAAATGGCTGTCTGGAGAGGCCTTACAAATAGCTGTGAAAAGAAAAGAAGCAAAAAGCAAAGGAGAAAAGGAAAGATATAAGCATCTGAATGCAGAGTTCCAAAGAATAGCAAGGACAGATAAGAAAGCCTTCCTCAGTCAGTGATCAATGCAAAGAAATAGAGGAAAACAACAGAACGGGAAAGACTAGAGATCTCTTCAAGAAAATTAGAGATACCAAGGGAACATTTCATGCAAAGAGGGGCTCAATAAAGGACAGAAATGGTATGGACCTAACAAAAGCAGAAGATATTAAGAAGAGGTGGCAAGAATACACAGAAGAACTGTGCAAAAAAGATCTTCATGACTCAGATAATCATGATGGTGTGATCACTCACCTAGAGCCAGACATCCTGGAATGTGAAGTCAACTGGGCCTTAGAAAGCATCACTACAAACAAAGCTAGTAGAGGTGACGGAATTCCAGTGGAGCTGTTTCAAATCCTGAAAGATGATGCTATGACAGTGCTGCACTCAATATGCCAGCAGATTTGGAAAACTCAGCAGTGGCCACAGGACTGGAAAAGGTCAGTTTTCATTCCAGTCCCAAAGAAAGGCAGTGCCAAAGAATGCTCAAACTACCGCATAATTGCACTCATCTCACATGCTAGTAATGTTCAATTCTCCAAGCCAGGCTTCAGCAATACATGAACCGTGAACTTCCAGATGTTCAAGCTGGTTTTAGAAAAGGCAAAGGAACCAGAGATCAAATTGCTAACATCCGATGGATCATCGAAAAAGCAAGAGAGTTCCAGAAAAACATCTATTTCTGCTTTATTGACTATGCCAAAGCCTTTGACTGTGTGGATCACAAGAAACTGTGGACGATTCTGAAAGAGATGGGAATACCAGGCCACCTGAGTTGCCTCTTGAGAAACCTGTGTGCAGGTCAGGAAGCAACAGTTAGAACTGGACATGGAACAACAGACTGGTTCCAAATAGGAAAAGGAGCACGTCAAGGCTGTATATTGTCACGCTGCTTATTACTTATATGTAAAGTACATCATGAGGAACACTGGCTGGAAGAAGCACAAGCTGGAATCAAGATTGCTGGGAGAAATATCAATAATCTCAGATATGCAGATGACACCACCCTTATGGCAGAAAGTGAAGAGGAACTAAAAAGCCTCTTGGTGAAAGTGAAAGAGGAGAGTGAAAAAGTTGGCTTAAAGCTCAACATTCAGAAAACTAAGATCATGGCATCTAATCTCATCACTTCATGGGAAATAGATGGGGAAACAGTGGAAACAGTGTCAGACTTTATTTTGGGGGGGCCCCAAAATCACTGTAGATGGTGATTGCAGCCATGAAATTTGAACTGTGGTGCTGGAGAAGACTCTTGAGAGTCCCTTGGACTGCAAGGAGATCCAACCAGTCCATCCTAAAGGAGATCGGTCCTGGGTGTTCATTGTAAGGACTGATGCTGAAGCTGAAACTCCAATACTCTGGCTACCTCATGCGAAGAGTTGACTCACTGGAAAACAGCCGGATGCTTGGAGGGACTGGGGGCAGGAGCTTTGTTATGCAGAGCATCATAGTCCTGGTTAGAGGAACACAGAAAGTGTTATCTGGCATTTGATAATGTCATGTGACTGCTGATTTGGGGATTCTGTTGTTCTTCCCTGAACACAGTTAAATATTTAAAGGTAATGCCCCGGAAACAACTATTGACTCTGATCAGAGAAGAGTAATTAGTTGATGGCTGCAAAGTGTTTTGTGAATGGAAAGTGAAATGGAAAATATTATTAAAATGACCCTGTGTGAGCAGTGCCAGGTGATGGAGCCTCAGGGCAAGCTTTTCTTCTTTGGTGTTTGCCCCACATCAGATCATTTAGTCATGCCTACTGCTATAGATAAGCACAGATCATGCTGGGGGAAGAGAACAACAGCGTGAGTAAAGGTTTGTTTGCTTCACTTTAATTTCAGATAAATGTCGTCCTATGGAGAACAGTCAGGATGGGCACTCATACATAGTCATGAGACATCATGTAACTGACCTGCCTTCCGAAGACAGTCACTTCCTGGACAGTATAGAGCAGTAGGCTCAGGAAAACCTCAAACTGCCACTTCTAATGTGAGCCAAGGCAAGCGGCCTTAACACATTTTAGTTAATTGGCTATAGTTAATTAAGCCAAGCCTTAGATTCCTCAAAAAGGGAGATTCACTCAATCATCCATTCATTCATGAAAGTATGCATTCAATAATTCAATAGCTGTTTGCTGAATGCCAGGTTCTACCTGGAGATACAAGGTTAAGCAAGACAGGGTTCTGGTCTTCAAGAGGAAAAGACACACAAACAGCAGGTTAAGTCACACTGAAGAAGTAACGTAGCTCCTATAAGAGCACATAGGTATGGGTTATTTGTAGTGATGTGAATGAACCTAGAGTCTGTCATACAGAGTGAAGTAAGTCAGAAACAGAAAAACAAATATCGTATATTAGTTCATATATATGGAATCTAGAAAAATGTTACTGATGAACCTATTTGCAGGACAGGAGAGATGCAGATGTAGGAACAGATTTGGGGACACGATGGGGAAAGAAGAGGCTGGAATGAATTGAGAGAGTAGCACTGACATACATACACTCAGTTCAGTCCCTCAGTCGTGTCCGACTCTTTGCGACCCCATGGACTGCAGCACGCCAGGTCTCCCTGTCCATCACCAACTCTTAGAGCTTGTTCAAACTCATGTCCATTGAGTCAGTGATGCCATCTAGCCATCTCATTCCCTTCTCCTCCTGCCTTCAATCTTTCTCAGGATCTGGGTCTTTTCCAATGAGTCAGTTCTTCACATAAGTTGGCCAAAGTATTGGAGCTTCGGCATCATTCATATTCCAATGAATATGCAGGACTGACTTCCTTTAGAATTGAATGGTTGGATCTCCTTGCAGTCCAAGGGACTCTCAGGAGTCTTCTCCAACACGACAGTTCAAAAGCATCAATTCTTCAGCACTCAGCTTTTTTTATGGTCCAATTCTCAAATCCACACATGATTACTGGAAAAACCATAGCCTTGACTAGATGGACTTTTGTCAGCAAAGTATTATCTCTGCTTTTTAATATGCTGTCTAGGTTTGTCATAGCTTCCCTTCCAAGGAGCAAATGTCTTTTAATTTCATGGCTGTAGTCACCATCTGCAGTGATTTTGAAGCCCAAGAAAATAAAGCCTGTCACTGTTTCCATTGTTTCCCCATCTATTTTCCATGAAGTGATGGGACCAGATGCCATGATCTCAGTTTTCTGAATGTTGAGTTTTAAGCCAACTTTTTCACTCTCCTCTTTCATTTCATCAAGAGGCTTTTCAGTATATACACTCCTGTGTGTAAAATAGATAGCTAGTGGGAAGCTGCTGTACAGCACGGGGAGCTCAGCTTGATGCTCTGTGATGACCTGGAGGGGTGGGATGGCAGAAGGGGGGCAGGGAGGTTCAAGAGGGAAGGAGTATACATATGGCTGATTCACACTGTTGTACAGCACAACACCATAAAGCAATTATTCTCCAGTTTTTTTAAAGAGCAAATAGAAAATACTAATACATTTTATAAAAGAACTTTCCGTTCTGAATTAGGCTCACAGTAAATTTAAAAAATAGTACAAGATAAGTCTGATGTACTCTCACCCAGCTCCAGTCAATGGTAGTATCCTACATGAATATGGAACAATATCAAAGTGAGAACACTGACACTAGTATAGTCTATGGAATTTATTCAGATTGCACCGATTTTTGCATGCTTTCGTATGTATATATGTGTATGCATAGTTTTATGCAATTTTATAACATGTACATACTGTGTAACAATCACCACCATCAAGATGCAAAACTACTCCATCACTACAAAAGAACTTTCTCATGCTATCCTTTAGAATAATACATCTTTTTAAAAAAGTGTACGTGAAGTCAAGTCCAAAGAAACACAGAAGAAAAATACAAGTCTTGGCCTTCAAAAAATGCACAATCTAGTGTTTTGAAATGACTGGGCATTTATTAAACTGTTAACTAGTTATATTGGGGCTAAAGTTGTTGCTTTTTAGTCTCAGATGAGGCCACTACAGGAAAGAGAGAGAGCTAGCATTTTGATGGATTACAGGTATGTATGCATACTGTATACTAGGCATCTTGTTAAAAGCCTTACCCTGTTATAACCAACATTTATCCAACATGAGCTGGATCTTCCATCTGTGGGTCCCTGCCCACTGCTGAACTCATGAATGGGGGCTCAGCCAGTTCTCAGTGTGAGGCATTCTGTTCTCTAGACTATCAGATTTTTAGTGAAGGACATGGAAAAGTCAGTGAGAAGAGATGAGACAAGAACTCTTTAGCCAGAAGCTCAACTGCTCAGTCTCACTCTTAAGCACCACCAAATTATAAATTCCTTGTGGGCAGGGACCATAATACAGACATATTCATACCCTCAGTTGATCAATAGACACAGTGTATGCCAACAAGGAGTGATGCCAAGATGGACTGGAATGGACAAATTTAATTCAGATGAACATTATATCTACTACTGTGGGCAAGCATCCCTTACAAGAAATGGACTAGCTCTCATAGTCAACAAAAGAGTCTGAAATGCAGTACTTGGGTCCAGTCTCAAAAATAACAGATTGGCCTCTGTTCATTTCCAAGGCAAACCATCTAATATCACAGTACACCAAGTCTATGCCCTAACCACTAATGCCAAAGAAGCTGAAGTTGAATGGTTCTATGATGACCTACAAGACCTTCTAGAACTACACCAAAAAAAAAAAAAAAAAAAAAAAAGATGTCATTTTCATCCCAGGGAACTGGAATGTAAAAGTAGGAAGTGAAGAGATACATGAAGTAACAGGCAAGTTTGGCACTGGGAGTGGGGGGGGGGGGAATGAAGCAGGGAAAGGCTAACAGAGTTTTGCCAAGAGAATGGACTGGTCATAAGAAACACCCTCTTCCACAACACAAGAGAAGACTCTACACATGGACACCACCAGATGGTCAATACTGAAATCAGACTGATTATATTCATTGAAGCCAAAGATGGAAAAGCTCTATGCAGTCAACAAAACAAGACCGGGAACTGACTGTGCTCAGAGCATGAACTCCTTATTGCCAAATTCAGACTTCCATTGGAAAAAGTAGGGAAAACCACTAGACCATTCAGGTATGACCTAAATCAAATCTCTTACAATTACACAGTGGAAGTGACAAATAGATTCAAGGGATCAGATCTGATAGACAGAGTGCTTGAAGAACTATGCATGGAGGTTCATGACATTGTACCGGAGGCAGTGATCAAAACCATCCCCAAGAAAAAGAAATGCAAAAAGACAAAATGGTTGTTTGAGGAGGCCTTACAAATAGCTGAGAAAAGAAGAGAAGCAAAAGGCAAAAGAGAAAAGGAAAGATATACACATTTGAACGTAGAGTTCAAAAAAATAGCAAGGAGAGATAAGAAAGCCTTCCCCAGTGATCAATGCAAAGGCATAGAGGAAAACAATAGAATAAGACCAGAGATCTTCAGAAAAGTTAGTGATACCGAGGGAACATTTCATACAAAGACAGGCACAATAAAGGACAGAAATGGTGTGGACCCAACAGAAGCAGAAGATAGTAAGAAGAGGTGGCAAGAATACAAGAAGAACTATACAAAAAAAGATCTTCATGACCCAGATAATCACAATGGTGTGATCACTCACCTAGAGCCAGACATCCTGGAGTGCGAAGTAAAGTGGGCCCTAGGAAGAATCACTATGAACAAAGCTAGTGGAGGTAATGGAATTCCAGTTGAGTTATTTCAAATCCTAAAAGATGATGCTGTGAAAGTGCTGCAGTCAATATGCCAGCAAATTTGGAAAACTCAGCAATGGCCACAGTACCAGAAAAGGTCCATTTTCATTCCAATCCCAAAGAAAGGCAGTGCCAAGAATGTTTAAACTACCTCACAACTGCACTTATTTCACATGCTAGCAAAATAATGCTCAAAATTCTCCAAGTCAGGCTTCAGTGGTACGTGAACTGGGAACTTCCAAATGTTCAAGCTGGATTTAGAAAAGGCAGAGGAACCAGAGATCAAATTGCCAACATCCACTGGATCACAGAAAAAGCAAGATAATTCCAGAAAAACATCTACTTCTGCTTCATTGATCATGCTCAAGCCTTTGACTGTGTGGATCAAAACAAACTGTGGAAACTGCTTAAAGAGATAGGAACACCAGACCATCTCACCTGCCTCCTGCAAAACCTGTATGCAGGTCAAGAAGCAACAGTCAGAACCAAACAGGGGCGAACAGACTGGTTCCAAATTGGGAAAGGAGTACGTCAAGCTCCAGGAGATGGTGAAGGACAGGGAAGCCTGGCGTGCTGGAGTCCATGTGGAGTCTCAATAAGTTGGACACAACTGAGAGACTGAATAACAACTACAACATGCCAGCAAGGAGATACCCATTGCTGCTTTCTCTTACCCTGACAGTGATTCTCAGACAGAAATCTAGAGTCAACCTTGTATATGTAGCTAAATATAGAGAGTTGAACAGAATGGGGTGATGCAGGAAGGAACTTTGCTGTAAGTCTACTTTTTGCCAGGAACAGCAGAGTCCATTATATCACCTTTTTGGATTCTACATTAAATCTTGAAGTATATATTCTTATTTCATTGATGAAGATACAGGTGGCTTAGAAAGGTCAAGTAAATTCCCAATAAACCTACTGAGCAGTTTCGTTCCATCAGAATCCACATCGCAGGCAGCAGAACCCTGTTCTTCCACAGGGAGGCAATTCCAGGAGAAGGACACTTCCTGCCCAGTAGCAAGTTATTGTCCAATGCCTAAAACTCTAGACCTGGCACTCCATCCTTTTGGTTCACTCCATGAAAAGACACAGTGAGACTCAATGCATTTGCCTTTGGCAGTCATTTTCACCTCAGTGAGGGGCCATAATTTAAAAGCTTCTTTCCTAAACACTGCTGAAGAGCAGATGTGAAAGGTGGAAACTAGGTGAAGGACAGCTCAAAGACAGGTGAGCAGGGCACAGAAACAGGGTACAAACGCTGCCTGTGTCAGTCAGCAACCACTCTAGGAATCCAGTTCAGGAAACGCTGACACAGACGTACCGATTCCTCTTACTCCGATTTTGATGGGCTTATCATGGACCACTGAGGAATCAATCCGTGGAACTTTGGAACTTTCACCTGGAACTGTGGTGCACAATTGAGTATGATAAGTTGGGGCTTCCACATGGCGATAGTGGTAAAGAACCTGCCTGCCAATACAGGAGACACAAGAGATGCGGGTTCGATACCTGAGTTGGGAAAATCCCTGGAGGAGGGAATGGCAATCCACTCCAGTATCCCTGCCTGAAGAAACCCATGGATAGAGGAGCCTGGTGGGCTTCAATTCACAGGGTCACAAAGAGTTGGACATGACTGAAGCAACTTAGCAGCAAGTTTATTGCAAAGACAGCTCCAGTTCTTCATCCCTTTGTGGTTCCATGCCCTTTACGGGTCACTTTGAAGCCCTCCCATCTCTGTGAATCTGGGTTGCCCTTGTGATGTCCTTCAGTCATTTGAACACACAAAAGATAAAGGCTTGGGCTTCCCTGGTGGCACCACCTGCCAATGCAGAACACAAGAGTTTGCTCCCTGATCCAGGAAGATGGCATATGCCGTGGAACGACTAAATCCGTGGGCCACAACTATTGAGCCTGTGCTCTAGAGCCCAGGAGCCTAAACTACTGAAGCCCATGCACCCTACAGCCCTAGTTCTGCAACATGAGAAGCCACTGCAATGAGAATCCCTTGTATCACAACTAGAGAAAAGCCTACGCAGCAAGGCAGACCCAGCACAGCCAAAAACAAATACATTTTTTAGACTCTAGAGAGTCCTTTGGACTGTAAAGAGATCAAACCAGTCAATCCTAAAGAAAGTCAACCCTGAATATTCATTAGAAGGACTGATGCTGAAGTGAATCTCTAAAACTTTGGCCCCGTGATGCAAACAGCTGACCCTCTGGGAAAGACCATGATGCTGGGAAAGATTGAAGGTAGGAGAAGAAGGGGATGACAGAGTTTGAGATGGCTGGATGGCATCAACAATTCAATGGACATGAGTTTGAGCAAGCTCCAGGAGATGGTGAAGGACAGGGAAGCCTGGCATACTGCAGTCCATGGGGTCGCAAAGAGTTGGATACGACTGAGTGGCCGAACAACAACAAAGCCCTGCCAGTTCCAAGCCTCAACAGGCTGTGAGAGCTTTCCTCTGCTCTCTTAGACCTTGCCTGGCAAACAACCCTGGATTCATCTGCTGGAGGATGAGCGACCACGTGGAGCAAAGCCCAGGCTATTAGCCCTGGAGACCCTGCCAGCTGACCACAGACACATGAGTGAGCCCAGCTGAGCTCAGTCTAGCTTGACCCAATTAGCATCGCCACTCAACTAACCCACAGATGCGTGAACAGAAGGAAATGTTCATTAATACATGCTGCTGAGGTTTGTAGTTGTTTTTAATGCAGCATTACTGTGGCAATAGATAACCAATAGAGCAAGAATGGTAATTCCTTCCCTATGTTAAGAATCTAATTTTCTCTGCCTAGATACAGAGTCGAGGGCTTTCTTGGAGTTACACTAGATGGTTGTTTTGTGAGAGCAAGCAGCACCCTTCTGGTAGAAAGACAGTGATATGTTTTGCTCCTGTGTACAATGCAGCCCACAAATCTCTTGCAGGCTGCTCTCTGGCAGGGCTAGAAGCAGGCTGCTAGCATCATCCTTCAACCTGAAAGAAGTTAAATCGAAAACTAGCTCCTGGGCCTGACAACTTCCCATCCAATCCCCAGCAAGAGTAAGAGCTGACTAAGGAACTTCGGCACTAGGTTTCTAGTTACACGGGCCAGAGCCACAATATTTCCACAAGCAGATATTTGTTACAAATATTTATGGGTGGGAGAGTCTCTCGGCACAGACTGAATTGTGATACTCCCCACCGTCAGTAGATGTCATGTAACTCCATAGTTTCTCTGACCCTGATAGATTTTTTTTTTTTTTTTTTTTTGGTAAAAATAAGCTTCAAACAGAATATTGATTTTTTCTAAATTCCTTTTCAAGGACTGAAATTTTCTCCAATAGTCAAGGAAAGAATGTATTATGATGATCTATTCACAACCATTTCACCAATTAACATTCATCGTTTATGTATTAATCCAGCAAATCAACTAGCCCTGTGTACTCTAGTCACTGATTCCAAACACAAAGCCATCAATAACTTCGATGACTACTTGCTTTCATTACCCATCCTCACAATAATCCAATAAAAAGCTTTCATTTCAAGGCAAGCCACAAATTCAACTCAACAACTCAATACTGCCACTGCGGCACATCAGCTGACTCCGATTTGCCTTTAACTAATCGATACAAAGACTGAGCTCCCTGCCTCCAGCAGAAAGCAGAGGCCAAGGACCTGGAATCAGCAAATCAGTCTGGGCTTGGACAAAACTAAGAGGACTTATTTGTATGCGGACTCTTAAAGAAACTAGCATTCTCCCCACACAAAGTCTGCCCATTCCAGGATTTAAATCGCTCCACACAGGCTGCAGTTTATGAAAAATGCTCATCAATGGGCCTGGCTGGCACTTATGAGAATTTGGTAGACTAGATCAGGGGTCCCCCACCTTTGGGCCAACAGACCAGTACCTCCTGTCAAATCAGCAGCAGCACTAGATCAGAAATAAAGTGCATGATAAATGTAATGCACTTGAATCATCCTGAAACCACCCCCCTACCCCCAATCTATGGAAAAACTGCCTTCTATGAAATCAGTCACTGTGCCAAAAAGGTTGAGGATGACTGGTCTAGATTACAGACACCTTCAGTTCAGTCGCTCAGTTGTGTCCAACTCTTTGTGACCCCATGAATCACAGCACGCCAGGCCTCCCTGTCCATCACCAACTCCTGGAGTTCACTCAGACTCATGTCCATCGAGTCAGTGATGCCATCCAGCCATCTCATCCTCTGTCGTCCCCTTCTCCTCCTGCCCCCAATCCCTCCCAGCGTCAGTCTTTTCCAATGAGTCAACTCTACGCATGAGGTGGCCAAAGTACTGGAGTTTCAGCTTCAGCATCATTCCTTCCAAAAAACACCCAGATCCAGCTTAAATTTTCTATCCAGTTACATGCAACAGATCTACTCAGAAGATTGCAGAAATTTGGATCCCTTCACTCATAAGCCGTGTTCTCATGTTTTAGAAACGGTAGTTTAGAAACGGTAGTTGACCTTAAAAATTAAACTGAAATCCATTTTAATGAGTTTCAGTAGAATAATATTCAACATAGCAGGTTAAGTTCTATTTAGGCTAAGTTGAATAATATTCAACATAGCAGGTTAACTTCCTAGGATAAGTTGTGACTGAGAAAACTGCCACGTCATATCTGCTGTCTCCTACTGAATTCAGGGAATGCATTCAGTGAACTGATGTTGGGCAAAACAGCCCACACCATCCACAGCGTTACATCGTTTTTGTTCTGAGCGTGTACCGCTTGATTTGGTTGGTTAACCCACAGACAGTGCAACTCCATGGAGATGGTGGTGCAGTGGTGTCTGTCGCTAGGCTAAGCACACCTTAAGAAAGCCAGGGGCCGCATCTTCCATTTCCCTGCTGTATATCCAGTGCCGAGAGGGGCAGTGTCTGCCACAACAGGCACTCAAAGTGGATTTGCTGGATAAACGCACAAGTGAATAGGGGAATGAATTAATGCATCACCAAACTAACTGGCACATCAACAATCGTGGTCGTGACACTGTGTCCTGAGGCACAGAGTCTGAGCCTCTCCTTAATTATGGCAGCTTCCTTGACCATTCCGCATGCAGCGACCTCCTTCACTACAGCAGATTCATTGGCACCTTGCCCAGATCCCTTTACAAGGCTGATGTACCCATCCTCCAGCTTCTGCCAGTGTCATTTTCTAGAGAACTGTCCTCAGCTGACAAGAGCTGCCCCACCTGGCGTCTGGGAGGTTACATAACCCCTCCCTGGGAGCGGTAGATGGCCAATGACAGAATAATTCAAGGATACAAAAGTCTGGTCCCCTTGGCCTCAAAGTGGAGCAATTCTGAGTTGTCATTCAGTCTCCGTAGTTCCCCGTGGGAACAAGATTAGACTTGATTGTATCTCAACTCTCATCTTTGCTTGGCTTCGTCCTTTGTTATATCCTGCACCCTAATGCCATTGTAGGTGTCTCCCGAGAGCACTTCCTTAATCAATTAATTACAGAAAAATCCCATTTTCAGCTCTGGATGGTAATGAAAGCCCCATTCTCAGAGACAGGTAATTGAGAGTCCCTGGCATGTGCAGCTGTATGCTAGTATCTTTCACCTTGAATAATTAGGCTGTGATACAGGCAGAAGGGCACACACAGGTTTATGGGTAATGTTCCTGGCATCTTAGAGGTATTGAGGAAATGGTAATCATAAGGACTATAGAATTGGGTAGCTGCATTGTTAATGCAGATTTAGTTAATCATCTACTTGAAGCTAGGTGTGAATATCAGAAAGCCTCTTTGGTGATATTCAAAAAGAATATCTGTTGCTGAAGGGCTGACTGTGCTAAAAACTGAGCTCAGAACCTAATTGCAAGAGTTAGAAAACTTCAGAGGAGATTGAATACCAGCCTAAACACCATGTCCTAAACCAAAGTCAGTGCCCTGACAGGGAAAAAGTTAGACCCTGACACTGAACATAAGCCTAGGAGAGAATCTTGAGGGTGTTGTCAAGGGAGGTGAAATACACAGCTGATATTGATATTAATAGAGGGACACCTCTCCTGATACAGGACCTAACATCTTGGTAAGAGCCTGGGCACTGTTCCTGATACACTGCAGGGATGGCCCTCAGAAGCTTGGGGGAAAGTAATGTTCATATTAAATGCAGAAAAGATATCTGGATTTCAGTGGCAAACTATAAAAGAAAGGACCAAAAAGCTCAAAGAAGTGAGCATTCAAGAATGTACGTACACTATATGACCAGGATTCCATCAGACAACTATGTTCTTCTGGAGGGCTCAGAGAACAATTTGCTTTATCCAAGGCTCTGGTGAGGGGCAGAGCAGCATGGCTGAAAAGCTCATTAGTGCCTGTTCTCTGGAGAACAGGACTGATAGCAGGACATGCTGGTAGAGGGCTGGGCTCCTTGGTAGCAGTGGGGATGGTAACAGTCCAAATGACAGAGGTCAGGTAGGCACTGAACCATCAGAAGGAAGGTGGGCATAACTGCCTTAACCACACACAGGCTGGAACTGCTGCCAGGAGGTTCTGGAACACACGGATCTAGAGATATGGCTAAGAGAACACATGTTATTAAGGGAAAGGCAGACAGACAACCAGCAAAGATACTGCTTAATATAGAAAATCAAAATAAATCAAGAATGGATAAGCACAAGACTGAGGTCAGCTGCCTTAGAGAAAAATCACAATCCTTTGCCCAGTTTCCAAAGTGGAGATAGTTCTCAAACCCAGATTCTAACCACTAAAGGAGAAGAAGGATTCTAGGACACCACAGCAAGAAAACAGTCCTTCCCCACTGTGACCTGGAGTTATTTCCTTGAGTAACAATATAGCATGGAAAGAAAAATACCCAAGTACTTGGAGGGTTGTTGGACGCTGGGTTCAATTTTATACTGAAACCTGGAGACCCAAAGCACAATCTATGTCCATGTAACAGGGCAGAGGGCTTCCCTGGTGGCTCAGATGATAAAGAACCTACCTGCTTTGTGGGAGACCCAGGCTCCATCCTTGGGTCAGGAAGATCCCCTGGAGAAGGGGATGGCAACCTACTCCAGTATTCTTGCCTGGAGACTTCCATGGACACAGGAACCTGACTGGCTAGACTCCATGGGGTCACAAAGAGCTGGACATGACTGAAGCGACTCTCTCTCACACACACACAAAACAGTGCAGGGTTTCCCAAGGAGGCAAGAAGTGAACTTCTGTACAGAACAATTTCACAATGTGTCCACTGGAAACATGGAACCACATAGTACGATTCACCTGGTTCTCAAATGTATATTCAGAATGGACATTTTAACAGTTGGCAGAAATCTCTCATCCAAGACAGAAACTAAAAACAATACCAAATCCCAGGGCAAGAGCAGAAAGAGCTACAGTGCTTTGTGTCCAAGCAGTAGAATACACACGGGTCCAGGAACCACAGAATACAGCTTGAACAGTCATCTTCTTCATTATTCCCAGTGACCTAGTTAGGAGTTTGTGATTCTTATCCATGTAACTTTAGTTCATGTGGTTATAGAGGGTCCTGGTTCCCAGAGGGGGGATGTTTGCTATTAGGGAAACATTAAGAATTTCACTAAACTTAAAATTATTGTGTCTGGCCACTTTGTCTGGGCTCTTGGTGCTTAGTTTTAGTTGTAAATAGGCAAGGACATCAGGGCTTCCCCTGTGGCTCAACAGTAAAGAATCCGCCTGCAGTGCAGGAGACACAGGAGATGAGGGTTCGATCCCTGGGTCAGGAAGACCCCCTAGAGGAGGGCGTGGCAACTCACTCCAGTATTCTCAGCTGAAAAAATCTCACGGACTGAGGAGCCTTAGGGGCTACATTCTATGGGGTCACAGAGTTGGACACGACTGAAGCAAGTGAGCATGGCATCGCAGGCAAAGACAGCAACCATAGCCAGATGAGGGCCTAGGAACCCGGGGCTTAGAACACTACCAGATTGTAGGACGTGGACTGAGGTCACCCTACCAAGTGTTATCTTGACCAGGAGAGACACTGGGTGAGAGGGAGGAGACTCTTAAAGGACACTGGAGTAGAGATGATGTGTACTGACACAATGTTGGACTGTTAGAGACTGTGATCCATGAGACTCCTAGAGGAGCTCTGCATGAGTGGCATCATGTAATGTGAGGATCAGGTGGATCTAAGCAATGCAAGCGGGGAACTGGTGAATATGATGGGGGTTCCATTCCCATTCCCTTCACAGGGGCAGTGCACTCTTCTGAAAACTGTGAATGATGGCTAATGATGATACCTGGCCATATCCTTCTCTGGAGAGCTGCCCTCGGTCAGTGGGAGCCACCTTGCATGGGAATGTCTGAGAAGTTATACACCTCACCCTGGGTGATGGTCCACAGTAAATGACTGACTGGTTCCTCTAGGTGAAATAACTTTGTGGCATCACTCATGCTTCAGGGCTCTCCATGAGATCAGATGGGGCTGGACTTCCCCTGGAACCATATTTTTGCTATCTTCTTTCTCTGCTTTATCTTAATTCTCTCATTTCTTATGGTTTCTTTAAGAGAACAGCCTCAATAACCCACTTACACAAGAATCACCAGCTGAGATTCAGTCTCTAGGCAATCTGACCTAGGATGTGTGTGCAGTTGCTCAATTGTGTCCGACTCTTTGAGACCCCATGGACTGCAGCATGCCAGGCTTCCCTGTCCTTTACTATCTCCTGGAGTTTGCTCAAACCCATGTCCATTGAATCAGTGCTGCCATCCAACCATCTTGCCCTCTGTCATCCCCTTCTTCTCCTGCCTTTGGTCTTTCCCAGCATCAGGGTCTTGTCCAATAAGTTAGCTCTTCATATCAGGTGGCCAAAGTATTGGGGCTTCAGCTTCAGCATCAGTCCTTCCAATGAATATTCAGGACTGATTTCCTTTAGGATTGACTGGTTTGATTTCGTTGCTGTCCAAGGGACTCTCAAGAGTCTTCTCCAACACCACAGTTCAAAAGCATCAGTTCTTTAGTGCTTAGCCTTCTTTATGGTCCAACTCTCACATCCTTACATGACTACTGGAAAAACCATAGGTTTGACTAGACAGACCTTTGTCGGCAAAGTGATGTCTCTCCTTTTTAATACTCTGTCTAGGTTTGTCATAGCTTTTCATCCACGGAGCAAGTGTCCTTTAATTTCAGGGCTGCAGTCACCATCCGCAGTGATTTTGGAGCCCAAGAATATAAAGTCTCTCTTTGTTTCCATTGTTTTCCCATCTATTTGCCATGAAGTGATGAGACCGGATGCCATGGTCTGTTTTTTGAATGCTGCCCTTTACTCCTGTACAAAATGAGCTAAGACTTGCCTCCAGTGCCTTCAGTGTCTTTATTTCCAGTTAGCTTAACACTGGTCCTTTTACACTGAAATAAGAGGCTTGTTTATTACCAGTGTTTTTACTACCCCTGAATCTTAGGTTCAAGACAACTTTGTATTTTTCACATAAGCAAGGGTATGAAATGCTGAAAGGGCATTTTGAGGAGAACAATGTCTCTCACACTAAATATTATGACTGACCAGCCTGTAACCAAACAGTGTGAAATGCCTACATTTTAATCACACCAGTATTTTGGCATCACATGAGTACAGATAGACACACATGTGCAAATGAAACCATGGGTTACCTGACAGTGTTCAACTGTGAACTGACTCATTTCATTCACTTATGTTAAACTGTTTTCTGTTTGCAGACAGAAGCTGGGGGCATCCTGCCGTGTGTTCCCGTATTCAAGGCAATGAAGCATGACCTTGGAACCATCGGATACTTTGGGAAAATGTTTGATTTTAGACTCTGTCTCGTGGAACAATGGCTGTATTAGTCAGGGAAGGCTAACTGCTGTCACAAATATCCCCCAATCTCCATGGCTTAGCACAATAACAGTTTGTTTCCTATTCACATCACAGGCGGAGGATCATGCATGGAAGGTTTTATGGGCCGGTGCAGGAAACGGCATGCCTTGCTACTGCCCACGCTAGGGCACGTGGCTCCACCTAAACGAGAAGGGTCTGGGAAATGTCATTTAATACTGGTGTCGGAAAGAAAGGCAGAAACAAAGACACTGTGAGCGCCAGCTGCCTCTGCCAGTGTGAAATTTCCACTTAAGTATTGTGCTCTTTCGAGCCTCCAGAGACATTTACACAGACAGCGGGAGGAAGGGCCTCTGAGGAAACCGATTCTCTTTTCTTCTCCAAAATACACAACTGTCTTTACCAGTGGCAGTGTTAAGCAGCTGAGACAAACAGATCTCAGTAATAGGTGTTTCTAACACTTGCGGTTCTGGAAACAAAATAGTGCAGTTAACTATTTAGGCCCTCAAGCTTTTGTCCTACGTTCCGTTTTTGGTGCTTTGATCTTAATACAGGCATACCTCGTTTTATTGCCCTCCACTTTACTGCCCTTCACAGATACTGAGTTTTTTACAGATTAAAGATTTGTGGCAACCCTGTGTTGTCAGATGATGGTTAGCATTTTTTTTTTTAGCAATAAAACATTTTTAATTAAGGTATGTAGATTGTTTTTAGACATACTGCAGACTTCACAGACTACAGCAGAGTGTAAATGTAACTTTTATATGCACTGGGAAGCCAAAAGCATTCATGTGACTCACTGCACTGTGGTGCTGGCTTCATTGCAGGGGTCTGGAAGAGGATGCACGGTATCTTCAAGGTGTGCCTGTCGTTGTTAATGGAGTGATAAACACAATTCACAGCTGTCACTCTGAAAATACTTCGTTAATCTCAGCACCTCTGGCTCAACACAGTTTGATACAAAATAAGTTTCTATTGCTTGGGAACAGTCTGATTTAACTAAATTGTCATTTCTTAATGGTCTGGCCAGGCCTTTACATACACCCATCACCATCATGTCTGCCATCACGGGAAGGCAAGGCTGACTCTCTGAATCTAGCTTAGGAAACACCTGGCAATGTATGTCCAGCCTCCTCCTTCACAGGATCCCCTGTCTGTCTCTAATCCTGTTTTATACCTTCCAGCTATCTCATTGCCTATCCACTCTAGCAAAGACAACTCAGTGGTCAGCTATCTACCTGGCCCAGACTCCTCAGCCTTTGTGTGTTAAAAGAATGGAAACTGTTTGTGAAATTCTCAAGAATATATTCAGCTTATTTACTGAATGTCTAACATACACCAAAACATAACAACAAACAAGAGGGTCATGGTCCTACCATTGCAGAATTCACAGCCTATAAGGGAAGAAACCACCTCCCTCAAATGTAAGCACTCAACTGAAAAAATTGTAAGTTGTGATTAAAAACTAGGAGGGACACTACACCGGAGAGCTGCAGTGATATGTGCATTTGGGACCCAAAATTACATTTTACATTTGCATTTTAGTAGCTCCAAAAATGCAATTTAAAGTGCAATTTTAATGTAACAGGTTTACAAGTAGTAATGATGATTTTTAATAATAAAGATGAATACAACTTTTGCTTTGAAAGACAACTATGATGGAAACACACAATGCAACATCATTTGGAAATGCCCACGGCTAGAAAAACCCTGGCATGTCTGAGGAGCTAAACCCAGAGCAGTGTGGCTGGAGCTTAATATGCAAGGGTGAAGCTGAAAGGGGTATTTCATGTGGTTGGAGGGATTAGCAGGGGTCAGTTCTCACATGGCATTTCCAGGCACAGCTGAAAGTTTATAACCACAAAGTGTCCAGTTATTTTCTGACTATTGCCACCAGGATGGTGGAAAGTGGCTGACATGGGCATGTATGTCACAGGCACACGCACACACACACACACACTCAAACATACATTTGTTATCATTATCATGCCTCTGGCTCCCTTTGTCAGCAAATCCCTTCTATCACTGTATTCAGCACCTACTGACTGAAGAGAAAACCCACTCCAGAGTCCCACTGAGATCACTATAGTAGATCCAATACTTCCGGCAACATTAGAAAAAATTCTGGAGAAAACTTGCAAGTTGTTTCTCAATGTGCAATACTCCAGAGAAGGCTGTTCAGAGTTCATTTATAATAGCTAACAGTTAGGTGAGGCTGTCACACTGTTGATCAAGCATCTTGGGGAAAAAGAGGTGGACAAAGCCTTTTCCATGGAGTTGATACAGGGAAAGTCTGGGGCCCGGCACAAATACTCTATCAGCAGCCCTTGCATACGGCACATAGCTACCAGGGGCCCACCTAGCCTACCAGGGGCAGGACAGCCGTATTCCAATTCTCAGTCCAAGTTCAACTCTGGCCACAGCGAATAGTATGTTTATGTCTCAGTGGGACCTAGAGAAGAAGTAAGACTCTAAGGCTTTAGAAGTCTCTCACCTGACTGAAGAAGACAACTGGCCTGCCCACTATGGAAGAGACTAGTCCCCATGAGAATAATCTTTGCCAGTTAAGCATGGGGATACACTTCTTGTCGGTTATCCTCACCCTGGTTTTGGCCTCCCCAACCTACAAAGGCATAATCAGGCATATCTTGAAATAAATATCCATAATGTTTACTCTTCATATCAAGGGCCTTTACCACTGTTTGTGAGAAATCTCTGACATTTGCTTATGAATTTGTGTATGAGTTTACTGACATCCCTCCCAGTATAGTCTCACATTGTTATTGCTGTGGAGGCTTGCTTCTTTAAATAGACTGAAAAATACCAGTTGGCTGCCTCAGTTATAAACCTCAGAAAGACCACTCATGCTCGAGCTGTGTCATTCTTCCTCTAATATGATCAGTGTATGTATTCTGCCTATCATTTCCCCCATACTGTGTCAAAAAGAAGGGTATTTTAAAATGCCCTTGTGGTGGACAACATCTAGGATGGGTCCCTATGATCCCCACCCCAGAAGTTCATGTAACTTCTTACACCCTGCCTTGTGTAACACCCGGCCTCAGAGTGTTGGCTGAGCTGTCTGACTCACTCCTAAGGTAGAGAATATGAGTTTAGATTCTATAAAGTTTAGTTTCTAAAAGGACTGTGGCTACCACCCAGGTACTCATCCATTCTCTCTCACTTGATTTAAAAAAAGCCAGCTGCCATGTTGTGAGCTGATTTATGGAAAGACCCAAGTGGTAAGGAACAGATGGGGAATTTCAGCCGACAACCAGTGAAAAGCTGAGTTCCTCAGTTCAATAGCCCCTGAGGCACTGAATCCTGCCAAGAACCACATGAATGAGTTTGGAAGCAGATTATCCTCCAATCCAGCCTTCAGATGATTCCTCAGCTCCAGTCCTCCACTTCCCTGGAAACTCACAAGAGGCCCAGAGCCAGACACACCCACCATTCTATTCCTGATCAATGGGGCTAAGAAATAATCACTGTTTATGGGTTTTCCCTAGTGGCTCGGATAGCAAAGAATCTGCCCACAAGGCAGGAGCCCCAATTTGAGCCCTGAGCTGAGAAGATCCCTTGGAGAAGGCAATAGCTACCCACTCCAGTATTCTTGCCTAGAGAATTCCATGAACAGAGGAGCCTGGAGGGCTACAGTCCATGGGGTCACAAACAGTCACACACAACTGAGTGACTTTCACTACTTTCACTTTCATGGGTTTTTTAATGTTATTTTTTAAACTTTTTATTTTAAAATAATTATATATTCACAGGAAATTTCAGGAATGGCACAGAGAGGCCTCCTGTACACGTCACCCCAATAGTTACATCTTATATAACTTTAGCCTAGTATCAAAACAAAAAACAAAAACAGGTACCGTTTAGAGTAGAGTTCTATGTCATCTTAGCCACTGTGTATGTGGTATAACCACCATGGCAATCAAGATGTAGAACTGCTCTATCACCACGAAGATATACCTTGTGCCATCACTTTAGAGTCTCATCTATCCTGCACACCATCCATAACCACTGGCAACTACTAATCTATTTTCCATGTCTGTAATTCTGTTATCTCAAAAATGTTGGATGATTTAAATCATATATAATCTTCTCAGGTTGGTTTTTTCATTCCTCATAGTGTCTCTCATATTCATAAGATTTTTGTTATGAGTCATTGAGTTTTGTCATTTGTTACATAGCAATAGACAACTAATAAATACATCATTCTTGTGGGGAAAATTACTAGCTGATTAGAGTTTGAGCTGAAAACAGATCTTCCATTTGGGTATAGGAACATAAACACTTATAGAATGACTCTTGTAGATGCCCATCATACCACAGAAATCTACAGTAACCTCAAATTCACATTTCTAGGACTTTTCCTTTCACACAGTAGATGAGTCAGAGAAGTCTGGAACTGCATTAAGTATAAACCAGTTTCTCCAAATGTGTTTCACTAAAAAACAGTGCCATGGGGGATATCTTCTTGGAGAATACCCCCATTAAGGTAAGCACAGAGAACAAGTTAAGGCATTTTGGTGGTTATGGTTGGTTCCCAGATAGGCATGAGAAACCACTTTATGTTCTTGGGGGGAAATGAATATCCTTATATCCTTTAGCCCCACACCTAGGGATTCTAACTCCATTGTGTAAAGTAGAAAGAACCTGGGATTTTTCATTTTTAACAAGTCTCTGCGTGATTCTGAGTCAAGCGATGCAGGACCATACTTGGAGAAGTAACAGTGTACAGCACTTTCCACTTGCCTCAGATCACTTCCCCACTTCATTCAACCCTTGATAGTTTAACTTGCTCTCTCAATATTATTCACTGAATAGCAGAGAGTAAATAGGATCAAGTCACACAGATAGAAGACATGATCCCAGCTCTGCCAACTCCTACCTGTGCAATCTTGCGATGGTTGCTTAAGCTCCCTCAGTGTCCGCTGCATACTCATCTCACACACTTGCTGTGAGGCTTTCAAAACACTGCAAGAATTATGCTGGAACATGGTAGGAGGACTATAAATCCTAGCTTGTTTTTGGTCCCACTTCCTTTATGCCTCCCGTTTAATTACCAATCTTCCTCCACATACGATGGGGTTACATCCAGATAAACCCATCTCAAGCTGAAACTGCCCTAAGTCAAAAGTTTAGCCAAACATCACAGCTTAGCCTCAACTATCTTAGATGTGCGCAAAGCACTTACATTAGCTTACAGTTGGACAAACCCATCCAACACTAAGCCCATTTTATGATACATGTTGACTGTCTCATGTAAGTCATTGAAAATCCTTCTGAAAGCAAAAGACTAAATGGTTGTCTGGACAGAGAATGGTATCTACCCTCATGATCTTGATGCTGCCCAGCATCACTAGAGGGTATCATGCTGTGTATCACTAGACTGGGGGAAAAAATCAAATTCCAAACCCAAAGTATGGTTCCTACTGAATGCATATCACTTTCACACCATCACAAAGTTGAAAAATCACAAGTCAAACCATTGTAAGTCACGGACCATCTGAATTTGGAAGCCTAGCCTCTTGTTTCAGCTGCTGGCAGCCTCTTGTTCTGTCACTGTGTCTGGGACACTGATAATCCGCCTGCATTTTGTTATTGCTTTTAGAGGTTTGTTCGTGTAGGAGCTCCATGGCACAATATTCTTCCATAGAAATCATTTGTCGGCCAACTGCCAATAAGAATAACCACAGGAAGTATCTACAGGCTGACTTTGTTTTCTAATACATTTTCTCCTTTGTAAAGGACACCATTATTAAAACATTTTTAACAATTTCTGGGACCAGTTACCTCTTTACAAGAGTCTCTGGTTGGTAATGAAAGAATGAACATTAAATGCTTTTACATAAGTGGCTGGGGGAAAAAAAAAAACAGGAATGGCTATGTTAAGAAAAACAGTTATTTAATTATGAGCATTTTGTGGTGCTGTTAAGGTATCAGAACCCTGCAGCTTGCCTCACTAACACTCCATTTCTAAATGTAGTTTGTGCTGGTTTCCTTCCATTTTCGACATTTCGTTTCCTGGGCAATTTGAAAACAGCAGGTCAGTTTGGGGATAAACATTAAAATACAAATACTTCAGCTCTAGTGATTTTGCAAAGCAGCCACACAAAGCACTTGGAGTTTTAAGCATATTTTTAAAAACACATATTGTTTGGGGACTGCTGTGCCATAATATCTTACCCTGAATAGGTTGTTTTCCTGACAACATATTTAATGTCAATGCTTTTATTATCATCCATGAAATTCAGGTATCAGACCTGGCCCAGATTCAGAGGGACAGAAAGCTGGCATGCTCCTGTCTCGCCGAGGAGCTGCTCCCTAGGTTCTCTGAGAACCTGGGTTTGTAAAGCACATCAACTTGCCACTTGCTGGGACTTCTATGGCACCTCCTTTGATGACAGGCAGTTGTTAAGAGCTGTTTGCTTCATTGTGGTTATTACTTTTGCAAATACAGTTATGTCCAAGAATACTAATAAGCAGGGCTCATATGTGCCTGCAGTTGACAACAGGATTCCCCCTAATGTACCAGCTCAGTCCCCACGACAGCTCAGTGGGAATGGATGGGGCGACGTCATGCAGATGTGGACGCTGATGGTCAGGGGAACGCAGTTACATGTGCAGAGCTCCTGACTGCGGGAAATAACAGTCGAATTCAGATGCCTGACCCAGATGGAGCAGTAGGCTTATTTTGTCTAGTAAATATTTCTCCAAAATGTCAAAATGATTACACAATTCAAGTAAACAAGGGCCCATGTGGTAGGAACAAGTCAGACAGTTATTTGGGAACAGGCAGTTGGTTTTAAAGGTTTGGATTGTGTTTCTTCCATGGTATCTCTCTGTGCTACCTTTAGACCTAGTTTCTCCCCTGTGGACCTTTCCCCAGTCCTACTATTCAGAACCCTCCACTTTTATTCTCTCAATGAAAATTATAAAGTAGTTTTGCACTTGGCCTTGTGCTAAGGATTGAAGACTTAGCAGCAAGAAGAGAAGATGTGGTCTCGGCTTTTGGTAAGTTATTGTCAAGTGGGATGGGACAACTTTAAATTGTAAAAATACATTTTTAAAATTACAATGACGACAAAGGCTACAAAAGATAAAAACATGCAGTTTGTCAATGTACAATAAGGATTCCTAAACTAGGTGAAGAAAGAGAAGGGAGCATAAACATGGGGGTGGATGGTGTAGTTAAAAGAACCAAAGGTGGGTTTCTCTGAGAAAATAGTATGGTTCTTACTCTTTGGATTATAGCCAGTGGTGTAAATGTTCTTTCCCTCATTATTCTATATAGACCTTGGTGACAGGAACCATATTTGACCTGTTTCTTCCACCTCTGAGCTTATAGCAGAGGCTCCATGGTATCTGCCACTGTACTGTTGTGCCCACTGAACCAGCTGTCAACTACCTTCTGCTTAAACCTCAAGGAAAAAGCCAGATGATGCCAAGTTTCCAGTGAATTGTTACCTGGTGTCCTAAGAAGACTGAATAACCCAAAAGACAGCCAGAAAATATTTCTTCAATCACTGTTTCTAGTAATGTTACAATTACCACTAATAATTTTATATCATTTTTCTATATCATTGCATACATGTTTAAAGAATATAGCATGTTCATCTGTAACTGACTTATGTCAACATAGTTTTCTACATTTAAATAATATTAATGTTAACTACTAGCATAAATTGATTAATAATATTAGCACTTAACATTAACCATTTATTTTGTGTTACACCTTCTTTTAAGCTCTTTGTAAATATTCCCCAATTTTATCTTTACAGTGTTCTGAGGAGAGGGGAATTATTATTCCTATATTTCACAGATAAGAAAACTGGCACAGCAAAAGGTTAAGTGATGAGCTCAAAGACCCAGTAAAGGATGCTGCCATGATTTAAACTAGTCAGTCTATACGTGAAGCCTGCAACCTTAGGCACTATTCTAAAGAACATTTTTCCATAATTTGTCTAGTCTGGAGCCTACCTGGTTCAGTGGTAGGCTCCCTATTCAAAACTGGATTACTGCCAAATCTTACCACTTTTCATTTAAAATAGTCACTCTGTAGATGTACCACATAAGATAGTACATATCAACATCATAACCTGGGAGGACTAGGAGGGGAAGTTAGCATTGCCCAGAACCTACAGATGAGGAGACACAATGGCTATATTCATCATATCCCACCAGTTAACCATTTGGATTGAACTGACCAGTAACAGAATGGTTGACCAGTTGGCTGGCTGATTGAATCAGCTTCATAGACAATCAGAGGATGTGTGATATTTCCACTGATCAGCCTATCCCAGGGAATTTAGAGCTATTCTCATATAACTTGGCTAGCCATGACAAACCTAGACAGCATATTTAAAACCAGAGACATTACTTTGCCAGCAAAGGTCTGTATAGTCAAAGCTATGGTTTTTCCCATTGTCATATATGGATGTGAGAACTGGACCATAAGTAAGTCTGTGCACTGAAGAATTGATGCTTTTGAACTGTGGTATTGGAGGAGACTCTTGAGAGTCCCTTGGACTGTAAGGAGATCAAATCAGTTAATCCTAAAGAGAATCAGTCCTGAATATTCATTGGAAGGACTGATGCTGAAGCTGAAACTCCCATAGTTTGGCCACCTGAGGCAAAAAGCCGACTCACTAGAAAAGACCCTGATGCTGGGAAAGATGGAAGGCAGGAGGAGAAGGGGACGACAGAGGATGAGATGGCTGGAAGGCATCACTGACTCGATGCATGTGAGTCTGAGTGAACTCCAGGAGATGGTGAAGGACAGGGAAGCCTGGCGTTCTGCACTCCAGTTCAATTCAGTTCATTTCAGTTGCTCAGTTGTGTCCAACTCTTTGCGACCCCATGAATCGCAGCATGCCAGGCCTCCCTGTCCATCACCAACTCACGGAGTTCACTCAGACTCACGTCCATCGAGTCAGTGATGCCATCCAGCCATCTCATCCTCTGTCATCCCCTTCTCCTCCTGCCCCCAATCCCTCCCAGCATCACAGTCTTTTTCAATGAGTCAACTCTTTGCATGTACTGGAGTTTCAGCTTTAGCATCATTCCTTCCAAAGAAATCCCAGGGCTGATCTCCTTCAGAATGGACTGGTTGGATCTCCTTGCGGTCCAAGGGACTCTCAAGAGTCTTCTTCAACACCACAGTTCAAACGCATCAATTCTTCGGCGCTCAGCTTTCTTCACAGTCCAACTCTCGCATCCATACTTGACTACTGGAAAAACCATAGCCTTGACTAGACGGACCTTAGTTGGCTAAGTAATGTCTCTGCTTTTGCATATGCTATCTAGGTTGGTCATAACTTTTCTTCCAAGGAGTAAGCATCTTTTAATTTCATGGCTGCAATCACCATCTGCAGTGATTTTGGAGCCCCCAAAAATAAAATCTGACACTGCTTCCACTGTTTCCCCATCTATTTCCCATGAAGTGATGGGACCAGATGCCATGATCTTTGTTTTCTAAATGTTGAGCTTTAAGCCACTTTTTCAGTCTCCACTTTCACTTTCATCAAGAGGCTTTCTGCCATAAGGGTGGTATCATCTGCATATCTGAGGTTGTTGATATTTTTCCCGGCAATCTTGATTCCAGCTTGTGCTTCTTCCAGCCCAGCGTTTCTCATGATGTACTCTGCATAGAAGTTAAATAAGCAGGGTGACAATATACAGCCTTGATGTACTCCTTTTCCTATTTGGAACCAGTCTGTTGTTCCATGTCCAGTTCTAACTGTTGCTTCCTGACCTGCATACAGTTTTCTCAAGAGGCAGGTCAGGTGGTCTAGCATTCCCATCTCTTTCAGAATTATCCACAGTTTATTGTGATCTACACAGTCAAAGGCTTTGGCATAGTGGGGTTTGCAAATAGTCAGACACAACTGAGCAACTGAACAACAACAACCCATATAACTTAAATCTTCAGTAATTCTTGATAAGCACAAGGTGAAATTTCCAGTATTTTTTCAGTTCCATTGTTGTTGTTTTTTTTTTTCCTTTCACATTAGAGAAGACCTATGCAGACAGACTCAAATCTTTAGGTCCAGCTCAGTTGCTCCCCAGCATGTTTCGTGTGTCTGCTGTCCAACAGATTCAAACCCATGAGGATCACGACTCTGTCTCTTTTTTATATCCCTGACCTAGTTCAGTACCAGACTTTTCAGGACAAGAAGTATCAAGACAAAGAAATCTTTGGTCCATTCATTCATCCATCTCCTTGGAAGGCCATCAGTGCTTACTCCTTTTAATATCATTTAAACTTTAACAGTTTGAGCAAATGCAGGAAGATAGTAAAGGGCAGGGAAGCCTAGTGTGCTGCAGTTCATGGGGTCACAAAAAGTCGGACACAAATTAGCGACTCAACAACAACAGAACATTAACAGATTTCTTTAATTTTCACATCATGTAAATGCATGTTAAATTCTTTTTATTTTTTAAAATTGCATTCAGTCTGCAAATATCTCTTGCTCAAACTTTATCTTTGTAGGCTTTTTCTGTTTTCCTTCTTTTCTGCAACTCAACTCAACATCTTCAGAGCATCCTGCTTCTCAAGCTGTGAATGCTGGAAAATACTTTAGCCTGGTTGCCAGGAGTTTGGGGCTCTAGTTTGGTTCTGATCACAAGCCAGTTACATGACTACATTACCGCCCAAGTCCTCATCTTTTTCCTCTGTAAAACAGAGTGTGAGCAGGTAACTGGATCACCATAATGGACCTTGCTAGCTGTAATTTTTTTTTTCCTGTTTCTGTGTTTCTGGTTTTAGTTGAGTGCTGGGGTTACTTTATGTCAGAGAAGGCAGAGGGAGACCTGGGGGCAAGGTGCCTGAATATTTTTTTGTGTGACTTGACCAATTGCATTAAAGGGTCAAGAGAGAGAAATTGTCATCCTAGCTCCCAAAGACAGTGTCTAAGAAACAAATCTCCCACCCCACTGGGATCCCTTAAATGACAGAACACTGTTGGCAAGGATAAACTGGAAATCAACTTTTGCCATGGCCACAGTTGACCTGGCTGGTATATCCTATCCAAGTGACTGTGTCTTATCCAAGTGATTGCCAACCAGGAACAGATGGAGGCAGAATTATGCATGTCTCTGGATTTGGGTGGTTCTCCCTGATATTAATCACTTGTCAGTGGATTTGTCCCTGAGCCCAGAGCTGGCACCATGTATAGTATAAGAAACTAAAAGGACTGTTCTCATTTATTTAATATTTTTAAAACTACATTTCTCTTGGCATAGCTGTAACCCCTGCAGGATTGAAGGCTACCCTTGACACAACCCCTAGAGACTCCTGGGCTGTTAACTGTGACAGGCTTCTCATTTCCTTCTATTACTGACTCTCCAAAAAAAACCTATCCTAGAACTCAGATAGGACAGTACATGAAAACAGACACTAGTGTCTACACTTCCTGCTGAAACCCTAGGCATCTATTATAGCAGCTGGAGCCATTCCTTCCAAGTTTTCCCAGAAATCTGAACCAGGAGAGAAAGTTTGGCTTTGGAGTTGACAGCCAAAGTCCTCCGACCACTAGTCTATACCCTCAATGAGTGTTCTTGGCAATTCTTGGAGTCTCAGTTATCGGAGCATTTAATTAAATATTGAAGAATTTTTGTGGCACAACATGACAGATAATTTACACTATCACGTTATATTATTTTTTAAGCACTTTCACTAGTATGCAAAATCCTCTTAGACATGCCACCAATCAAAAGAACTAGGGTTTTCCATAAATTAAATTTTAAGACAAGATACTTGTAATTTTAGTTAGCATTTCTCCTTCTAAAATATTCCAGACAAAAATCTTTCCTTAGCATATTTATTAACATTTGGGCTTCCCTTATGGCTTAGCTGGTAAAGAATCCGCCTGCAATGCAGGATACCTGAGTTCGATCCCTGGGTTGGGAAGATCCCCAGGAGAATGGAAAAATTACCCACTCCAGTATTCAGCCTAGAGAATAAGGAAAGAAAATTTTTCCTTAGTATATTTACTAACATTTAGCAGTTCACCTTATTTGAGGAATTTCTTTCTTTATATAAACATTTACTATGCTATTGAACACATTTTAATACACTACCTTTAATCTTTATAAAAATTTTGTAGCACAGTAATTCCCCTTGCAGAGATGAGAACACTGAGACCCAGGTAGTATAATAACTTGTATAAGGTCATAGATGGAGAAACTGGCAAAGCTAGGATTCAAACTGACTTCAGTTCAGAACTCTTTCTCAAACTCTAGCTCCTTGCTTCTTTCTGTTAGACTGATTAACACTTTTAAATGTCACCTCTATGAGGCTTTTTGTTTGATTGGTTGGTTAGATTGGTTGGTTAGAAGGCCAAAAACTTTACAAATTTCCCTTCAGTCTTATCATCCTATGATATTCACTCCCATCTTCCTTCCTTTCCTTCCTCCCACTACATTTATTGAACACCTATTATGTGCTACATGCAGAGAATAAAAATATGAAAAGACACAGCACCATCTTGGAGTACTTTATAATATACGCTTTCATTTCTATGACTGTCTCTGGCATTTATCCATGCATCCACTCACCCATTAAATGAGCAAATATTTTTTGAGCATCTACTAATGTACTATACTAAGCCCTGGAGATTCAGCAAATAATTCAAGTTTTCCCCCTGAATTCATGGAGCTTATGCTCTGGTGTCTTCATCTAGGTCTCTCTTTTCTCTCCACATGCTTATTCTATAAGGGTTTTGTTCAGTCATAAGAGATCTGTAGCCTCCTGAGTACAGGGTACATATTTTAAAGTGGGAGTTGAGTTTATGAGATGTTCTGCCAGTCACTCATTACCACTTAACTCACAGTAGCTTTAGAAAGTATGTTACCTAAAGATATTTTCACCTGTTTTATTCTCTTTCATCATTTATTTTTACTGAACTCTTTATATGTGCAGTTTACACCTTCTCAGTTTATCTGTAAGGTCCTTGAGCCACTCCATGGTGACCCTGCACACAGTCTAGGCTACAGAAATATTCGTGAAATAAATTCTGAGTCCATTTCTTTGTCCACCGTTGTTATGTGTCTACAAACACATAAGGTAGCGACTCTGAAGCCTTGTTATAACAGACTAGCCTGTAACCATGAGTAATATATACATCCCAAGCAAGTTCTCCACCCTAGGCAGCAGATACTACCAGTGACTACAGGTGGTACAGTGTGTAAAGAATATGCCTACCAATGCAGGAGGTGCAGGAGACTCAAATTCAATCCCTGGGTCAGGAAGATCCCCCGGAGTAGGACATAGAAACCTACTCCAATATTCTTGCCTCTGTCCATGGGAGAATGGACAGAGGAGCCTGGTGAACTACAGCCCATGGGGTCGCAAAGAGTCGGGCATGACTGAGCGACTAACACTTTCACTTTTATAGCAAATGCACCACCAGAAACTCTCCAAAGTGGATTTTAGGCTTTTCCTCCCTTATCAATAAAAACACTGTAGAGCTACATACAGAGAAGGGACACTTGAAAAAAAAGTTGCCAGACTAGTATTCACCTGTGCCTTTATTTTCTTATTTTGGATACATTCTTAATAGTGAAAGATGCTCTACCTACATCCCTTAAGATAAATTTAACTCTCTAACGAGATGACATGTTAAACTGTTTCATAAACAATAATTAATATTTATATTGTGAACAAACTTTAAATCATATATTATGCTGCTGCTGCTGCTGCTGCTCCTAAGTTGCTTCAGTCGTGTCCGACTCTGTGCAACCCCACTGACGGCAGCCCACCAGGCTCCCCTGTCCCTGGGATTCTGCAGGCATGAACACTGGAGTGGGCTGCCATTTCCTTCTCCAATGTATGAAGGTGAAAAGAGAAAGTGAAGTCACTCAGTTGTGTCTGACTCCTAGCGACCCCATGGACTGCAGCCTACCAGACTCCTCCGTCCATGGGATTTTCCAGGCAAGAGTACTGGAGTAGGGTGCCATTGCCTTCTCCGATATATTATGCTACAAACAAAAATTAATTTTTATTCCTTTATTTTTCATGTTGTGCCTTCAGCTTACCAGGTTTGTGACCCATCCTCTCCAGGCTATGTCCTCATCTCTAGTAACTTTATTACATCCAGATATTAGTGCTTAATAATGATTTAATTGTCAACTGTCTTCAGATACTAGTAATGTTTAACCAGCGGGTATCACGACTTTCCTAAATAGGAGAGACATGGCAGAACAGAGGACAGCTGACATGACCCTTCTTGCAACATACAGAGAGCTGTCTGATTGACCTAATTACTCCCAAGGCCAACCCTGTTAGAAGATCAAACCTTGGAATGTTGCAGAACATTCAATTTATTGATATTTGAAAGAGAATGCACAAAACAGTTCATTTTTTCCTTTTTTTCACTCTAATACCTATGCTAGGTACAGTTCTAAATGCCTTAGGGGATGAATTAAATCTTCACTACAACCCTGGGAAAGGGGATGTCCTCATTTCATTGATGAGAAAACTGATACACAGGGAAGCCAGGTACACTGTTCAATGGCACTCCACCAGCAAAAATAAAACCTCTGAGCCTCTCAGCCTGAGCCTACCAGTTAGCCAGCAGGCCACACAGAACCACGGCCATGGTGACTACAGAAGTGATTCAAAAGTTTCTGAACTCCCCATGAAGAAAACCAAGATCCCTTACTGTGTAGACGGAAGGGAACCTGACCAGTCACATTTAGTTTCAATTATTTTCTTTCAGCTCCATTTCTTCCCGCCTCTTAGTCTTCTTATACCTTCCTTTTCTGCGTAATGCAGAATGATTCATTTTGGGCGAGTTAATTTAAGGCTCACCTCCTGCAGACAAATGTAGATGCTTCCCACCTTCTGTTCCCATTGCCCGATACACACAACCCCACCGGAACATTTTTCTTCACATGCTGCAGTCACCCGTCTGTCTGTCTGTCCATCAGGCAGTCGGTCCTGAAGATGGGATGCGACTTTACGTTCCCATTTCACCCGTGTCGAGCATGGTGCCTGGTGAGCACAGGTGCGAAGAGTCACAGGAGCCCATCAACTTTGTGTGCAGATAGAAGAGACAGATTTTCTATTCATGAAACTACATCCAGAATCAGATTCACTGGCAAATTTGTTTCCACAATTTGAAGCAGAATTCTGACAAAAGAATTCGAGAAAGCATTACACATTTTCTTTTCTTTTCTTTTTTTTTTTTTTTCCTTTTGTGGTTTTCCAAATCAGAAAACTACCTGGGAGGCATATTAAATGATTTTAAAGTTAAGAAACGAGAAACATCACTCATTTCATGTAATCAGCTCTGCCATGTGCAACTGCAACAAGCTTTAGGAGTGTGTGTTTCCTGTTTTCCCCCCTACTTCACCTCTTCTGCTCGGGAGTCTTTCCCAGTCCAGGTACTAGAACATTTGTCATGCAGAATCTGGGATATGGCTGCAGAGGGGCAGGCCCAGAAAGAGAAAGTAGGAGGAAGGACTAAGCCAAAGCAACTAAGTCAGTCTACACAATAAGGACCAAGGCTGAAGGGAGGCCACTGAGAAGAAAGTAAGTAGCCTGGACTGGGGACAGAGAATATGGAGAATTGCCCTGTGTAGAACAGCTATGGGATGAAGGAACAGGAAGCTATGAGAAAGAAGATATAACAGGGATATTCTCCCATTTTTATGAGATGTATGAGTAAAAACATTTATTATTTGTAGTTACTCAATTCTAGTTCTCTTTTTTAAATTTTAAACGTCTTATTTTATATTTAGATATAGCCAATTAACAAAGTCATGATAATTTCAGTTGGACAGAAAAGGGACTCAGGCATACATATACATGTATTACTCTCCCTCAACTCCCCTCCCATCCAGGCTTCCACAAAACATTGATCAGAGCTCCTTGTGCTATACAGCAGATTCTTGTTGGTTATTCATTTTAAATATACCAAAGTATACGTGTCGATCCCAAACTCCCTATCACTTCCTCCCATCCTCCCTTCCTGGCAACCATAAATTCATTCTCTAAGTCTGTGAGTCTGTTTTTGTTTTGTGAATAAGCTCACCAGCTGTAGTTCTTAACTATGACTGTGGCCTGCCAGGCTTCTCTGTCCATGGAATTTCACATGCAAGAATGCAGGAGTGGGTTGCTATTTCCTTTTCCAGGGGATTTTCCTCACCCAGGGATCAAACCTATGTCTCTTTTATCTCCTGCACTGGCAAGGGGATTCTTTACCAGCTGAGCCACTGAGAAAGCCCCAAATAAGCAACAGCTATAGCCAAATTAATTCTGAAAAAGTCTGGACTTTTGCTTTACCCTAATGTGAGTCAGTGGAAACAGTGTCAGACTTTATTTTTTTGGGCTCCCAAATCACTGCAGATGGTGACTGCAGCCATGAAATTAAAAGACACTTATTCCTTGGAAGAAAAGTTTTGACCAACCTAGATAGCATATTCAAAAGCAGAGACATTACTTTGCCGACTAAGGTCCGTCTAGTCAAGGCTATGGTTTTTCCTGTGGTCACGTATGGATGTGAGAGTTGGACTGTGAAGAAGGCTGAGCGCCAAAGAATTGATGCTTTTGAACTGCGGTGTTGAAGAAGACTCTTGAGAGTCCCTTGGACTGCAAGGAGATCCAACCAGTCCATTCTGAAGGAGATCAGCCCTGGGATTTCTTTGGAAGGAATGATGGTAAAGCTGAAACTCCAATACTTTGGCCACCTCATGCGAAGAGTTGACTCATTGGAAAAGACTGTGATGCTGGGAGGGATTGGGGGCAGGAGGAGAAGAAGACGACAGAGGATGAGATGGCTGGATGGCATCACTGACTCGATGGATGTGAGTCTGAGTGAACTCCGGGAGTTGGTGATGGACAGGGAGGCCTGGCGTGCTGCGATTCATGGGGTCGCAAAGAGTCGGACATGACTGAGTGACTGAACTGAACTGAACTGAATGTGAGTCAGGTATCTAGAAATCTCAAATTTGATCCTTTCACTTTGGACTAGAGACCACAGAATCACTCAGTGGTTTAACAGATACTAATGTTGGTCTTGATCATTGCTGAGACTATTTATAAAGTCACTGTCCTGCACTAGGCTTTAGTAATTGATATACAGCTTGGACTGGCAGGTCTGGGATCAACAGTTGAGGTCTATAAGGTAAGAAGGGTCATCCGTGAAGGAAGAGGTGGTTAGATGAGATCAGACACAACAGGTTTTTTCAAATTTCCTGGACAAAAGCCATCAAGGGTACTCCATGCTACTATGCCAGATACCAACTGTAATTGATGAGTGGTTTTCAAAGCAGTCCCCAGCTAAAGCCTCTTGCAGTAATCCACTCTGGCAATACTGACTTGCTGCCAATAAGACCCATAATTCAGACTGTCCACCTGAATCATCCCTGAAGGAGTGTAAGTAAAGGCTTCTTCTTCCTCTCCACCCCTCCCTCTCAATCATTTCTCTCTCTCAGGAACAGGCCAGGACTACTGAAGGCCAGTTAAATTCATCTCCAGATCTGACTGCCAAACGAAACGTTAAAATTCCCTTGATCCCTCTGAAGAAACTTTGGACCATCAAATAACATAACAATTCCAACCAAATGTCAAATACTTTTAAAGTATGATTTCTCATATCTTTCTACTTTCCTCTAATCATTTCTTTACTGGGAGCATTTATAAAAATAAAATATTATGCTCTTAAAATTATACGACACTGCTGTTTTTTCCTAAACTGAAGTATGAGTCTTTCTTTTCCAACTAGATAGGAGGAGCAAAAAAGTATTCTTAATGCTTAATGCACAGACAGCACTTAACACACTATTAGACGATTAGAACTTAAGACCTCAATATTTTGTTATACACATTTATATTACATAATAAAACAAGGTTTGAGTAAGAAACAAAAGAGTGTAGAGTCTCTGCTTTGCACTAAATACTGGACCAGAGTTGTGGACTGGATTTTCTTTTTGAGAGACAAGAACTGATTATCTTCTGAGACAAAAGCAAAAGCCTTATGTAAAATAACCAAATCATCTTTACAAAAAGAAAAGGAGAGGGGAAATTTTTTAAAAAGCATGCGAGACAGAATGAAAAAAACAATGTCCAGAATAAAGAATATCGAGAATAAATGAAATCCAACTGAAAACAAAAGTTTCAGTTTTTCCATGGAATGTCAGAGCGTAGTTAAATCTCAGCAACGGTAATTTCTTCCATATTAACCCCCACTGTGAGAATACATGCCAGTTAGAGTCCAACATCTGTGAATAATTCACTCTCTCCACTTGGAAAGAAACACATTTTCTTTTGCTCCCACCTTCAATGGAACAACATCCAGAATCCTGACACCTTAAGGGAGAGGACTGCAAACACTATCACACAACGGACACTCGTCACTATTGTGGGTCGTGTGGTGTCTGAAATCCACTCCTCCTTGAAGAATCCCTCCCTTTATGGCAAAGCACGATGACTTGTGTGCCACTCTAGAGACTGAAATTTCCTGACGGTCATTTTTACAAGCCAGATTTGTGCCTAGGTAAGAGGAAAACAACAGACTGGGAAAGACTAGAGATCTCTTCAAGAAAATTAGAGATACCAAGGGATCATTTCATGCAAAGATGGGCTCAATAAAGGACAAAAATGGTATGGACCTAACAGAAGCAGAAGATATTAAGAAGAGGTAGCAAGAATACACAGAAGAACTGTACAAGAAAGATCTTCATGGCCCAGATAATCACGATGGTGTGACCACTCCCCTACAGCCAGACATCCTGGAATGTGAAGTCAACTGGGCCTTACTTAGAAAGTATCACTACAAACAAAGCTAGTGGAGGTGATGGAATTCCAGTGGAGCTTTTCAAATCCTGAAAGATGATGCTCTGAAAGCGCTGCACTCAATATGCCAGCAAATTTGGAAAACTCAGCAGTGGCCACAGGACTGGAAAAGGTCAATTTTCATTCCAATCCCAAAGAAAGGCAATGCCAAAGAATGCTCAAACTACTACACAATTGCATTCATCTCACATGCTAGTAAAGTAATGCTCAAAACTCTCCAAGGCAGGCTTCAGCAATATGTGAACCGTGAACTTCCAGATGTTCAAGCTGGTTTTAGAAAAGGCAAAGGAACCAGAAATCAAATTGCCAATATCCGCTGGATCATTGAAAGAGAGTTCTAGAAAAACATCTATTTCTGCTTTATTGACTATGCCAAAGCCTTTGACTGTGTGGATCACAATAAACTGTGGACAATTCTGAAAGAGATGGGAATACCAGACCACCTGACCTGCCTCTTGAGAAATCTGTATGCAGGTCAGGAAGCAACAGTTAGAACTGGACATGGAACAACAGACTGGTTCCAAATAGGAAAAGGAGTACGTCAAGGCTGTATATTGTCACCCTGCTTATTTAACTTCTATGCAGAGTACATCAGGAGAAACGCTGAGCTGGAAGAAGCACAAGCTGGAATCAAGATTGCTGGGAGAAATATCAATCACCTCAGATGACACCACCCTTATGGCAGAAAGTGAAGAGGAGCTACAAAGCCTCTTGATGAAAGTGAAAGAGGAGAGTGAAACAGTTGGCTTAAAGCTCAACATTCAGAAAACGAAGATCATGGCATCTGGTCCCATCACTTCATGACAAATAGGTAGGGAAACAGTGGAAACAGTGCTAGACTTTATTTTGGAGGGACTCCAAAATCACTGCAGATGGTGATTGCATCCATGAAATTTCCTTGGAAGGAAAGTAGGACCAACCTAGATAGCATGTTAAAAAGCAGAGATACTACTTTGCTAACAAAGGTCCATCTAGTCAAGGCTATGGTTTTTCCTGTGGTCATGTACGGATGTGAGAGTTGGACTGTGAAGAAAGCTGAGCACCGAAGAATTGATACTTTTGAATGTGGTGCTGGAGAAGACTCTTGCGAGTCTCTTGGACTGAAAGGAGATCCAACCAGTCCATCCTAAAGGAGATCAGTCTTGGGTGTTCATTGGAAGGACTGATGCTGAGGCTGAAACTCCAATACCTGGCCACCTCATGTGAAGAGTTGACCCACTGGAAAAGACCCTGATGCTGGGAGGCATTGAGGGCAGGCGGAGAAGGGGACAACAGAGGATGAGATGGCTAGATGGTATCACCAACTCTATGCACATGAGTTTGGGTGAACTCCAAGCATTGGTGATGGACAGGGAGGCCAGGCGTGCTGTGATTCATGGAGTCGCAAAGAGTCGGACACGACTGAGCCACTGAACTGAACTGAACTGAAAGATCCATGACTTGGACTCTCTTAAACTGAATCCTGCATCCCAGACTTGAAACCTCATGTGGTGAAACTAAAATACAAAGGCCCTTGAGACAAGTCTCTGGCAGTGGTGGCCATGGTACAAAGATGATCTGTGAGCCTCAGCTGCAACCGTGCTGATGGGGGAGCAGAGCGCCATGCACCAGCCACAGTGGCAGGGCGAACCTCAGTGGCCAGCAGTGCACCATGGAGGTGACAGCTCTGTCCACAGGGCTGAGCTCCGGGGAGTCATCTGGAGCACTGTTTCTGACTCTGAATGTTTTCAGTCTGAACCTCTTGCAATCTAGGCCACTCCTGAGCTATTCATTAAATATCGTCGTCATTGTCTTCAGTGATTTATTAAAGCAAGTTGCTGGACTTGCTACAACACCTCTACCTTAGCCAGTATCTCCTTGCAAAAAAATTAGAAAATAATTTCTTCACTGGATATAAAAACCAACATACTCAGCCATAAAAAGGAATGCATTTGAGTCAGTTCTAATGAGTAGGATGAACCTAGAGCCTATTATACACAGTGAAGTAAGTCAGAAAGAGAAAGACAAACATCGTCTATTAACACATCTATATGAAAATCTAGAAAGACAGTACTTGATGAACCTATCTGAAGGGCAGAAATGGAGATGCAGACAGAGAACAGACTTGTAGACACACTGGGGGAAGGATAGGGTGGGATGAGTTAAGAAAGCAGCATGGAAACATATACATGACTACATGTAAAATTAGATAGCCAGGGGAAATGTGTTGTATGAGGGAGCTCAAATCTGACACTCTGTGACAACCTAGAGGGGTGGCATGGGTTGGGAGGTGAGAAGGAGGTTCAGGAGGGAGGGGACATAGATATACTTCTTGCTGATTTATGTTGACATATGGCAGAAACCAACGCAATATTGTAAAGCAATTATTCTCCAATTAAAAATAACTAATAAGAAACCACACAAAAAGTCACAGGAGTAGTTCAAAAAATCTCTGACTAACCTTCACCCAATTTCTCTATGTTAATATTACTCTATACTGCCTTACCGTTCTGTCTGTGTATGTATTTTTCCTAAACTGCTTAGTAGTAAATTGGAGACAGGATATCTTTTCCCTAAAATGTCATTGCGTATTCAATAAAAAGAAATTCTCTTATATAATCACAGCACAATTTTCAAAATCACCAAATAAATATAGATATAATACTATTATCTAATTTGCAAAAGACTTTATTCAGATTTTGCCAAGGGTCTCCATAATGTCCTTTATAGCAGAAGACAATTCAGGATCATTCTGGAACTATTTAGTACATTTAAAGTAAATTTATCTCCTGCCTAAATCAGCCAGAGTTGTTTTCTGCTGCTTGTGACAGATAACCCAGATTGATAAAAACAACTGGAACAAGGAGTGAGGTTCTGCTAGTAAAAGACTTTAAAATGTGCAATTGCCCATGTAGAAAAAGACAGACACAAAGGGAAGAGAGGACCTTGGTATGGTGGGCTGGCAAGTTGTTGAGCTGAACACCTGAGATCATCTACTTGCCTAAGGAAGCTGTTGTGTGAGTGAAAAGCATAGGAATCGCTCAGAAGGTTGCAAATGCTAGTGATTTCTTACAGTCATCAGTAGGATCCTATGAGAAAGAGACATGAGGGAAAATGGCCCTTGTATCTCTAGACGTGGTTGTATCTACAGGTGATGCCTGGGATTCTACTGGCCCGTCTGGGGCCAGAGGGGGACAAGTCTGAAAGGAATGACCATCCTTTGAGGACAGAATGGCATAGATGAGGAAACAGTGGATCCTCCAGAACCAGGCTGAGTTTATCCTACTTCTGGCCTTGGAGCTTTGTGAGATACACTTTCTTATTATTTAAGCCAGTTTCTGTCAGTTTTCTATTACATGCAGCTGAAAGTACCCTAAAGATAAACATATTCAGTTAAATGACTCCACCTCTGGGATGACATTTTGTTTGATGGGTTAGCCGTTATTATAAATGTAAAACTGGAGGATGTGTCATTTTCCTCCACTGTATCATAAAGTTCATTTCCTAGGTGCTTCCAACATGGTATCTCTTTCTTCAGAGCATCAGAGAGAAGGAATAAAATGCTGAAACCACCAACAATATGTAAAATACCACTAGTGACAACAACAACATGAAGAAGCCTCTTAAAACGAGCTTCTCAGTACTCCTACACATGCTCAGTCGCTCAGCTGAGTCTAACTCTTTGCAGCCCCATGGACTGTAGCCCGTCAGGCTTCTCTGTCCATGGAATTTTGCAGGCAAGAATACTTGAGTGGGGTGCCATTTCCTCCTCCAGAGGATCTTCCCAATCCAGAGACTGAACCCACATCTGTTTACCACTAGCACCACCTGGGAAGCCGTATTCTTAGATAATAGAGACAAATATCTCCTCAGCATTTATTAGAGACTCAGTTGGGCTTCCCTTGTGGCTCACTTATAAAGAATCTGCCTGCAATGCAGGAGACCTGGGTTTGATCCCTGGGTTGGAAAGATCCTCTGGAGAAGGGAAAGGTTACTCACTCCAGTACTCTGGCTGAGAATTCCGTGGACACTCCATGGGTCACAAAGAAGTTCTCCAGGCAAGAACACTGGGGTGGGTAGACATTCCCTTCTCCAGGATATCTTCTCAACCCAGGGACTGAACCAAGGTCTCCTGCATTGCAGACAGGTTCTTTACCATCTGAGCCACACGGAAGCCCAAAGGCTCAATAATGTTAGGTAAATAATGCTAAGTCCTTAATATGGGTTAATTTATTAATCTAAACAATAGGCTAAGCAACATTAATCTGTCTCATTTTGTAGATGAGGAACAAGGATTAGAGCAACTAATCAATTTCATCAAGATCACAGAGATCTTAAGTGACAGAATCAAGACTCATATGACCTTCTTGACAATGAAGCCAGCACGATGTCTCCTCTCAAGGGAAAATAAACTGAACAGGTCGATTTGAACTAAAAAATTGGTGTTTGTAAGGGAGGTGTGGTGAAAGTCCTATTTCAAAACTCGAGATGAGATACCCTGGAAGAGACTGGGGGTGTCAGCTGGGAGGGAGGCCCTGCTACATCTCCATCAGCACCGACTCCCTACCCTACTCCAGGGCGGCCACTGCCACCCAGCCGCCTCCACCCACGACAGGGGCTGGGACAGAGAGACCACGAGAGGAACTGTAACAGTTTCAGAGGAATTGTACACAGCTTAGCGAAACCCTCTCAGAGAGCAGCTAGGCTAACAGCCTCATTTTCTGGGAAATGAATCCGAGACACTTGCTCAATTATATCCCTGACCCACTCTGTTGGGCTTCAGAGGCTAAGACAGGTTTGTGAGTTGATGAAGGTGGGGAAATGCTTGCTTATTTTAATGAAGTTCACGATCCTCTCTTGGTTCTGCAGAGGCCCCTACCCCTACCTTATCTGCTCCCTCGCAGCCTGATGTACCTACAGGCCTGGATAATTTTTCACAGAGAAGCACAGAGATACGGTTCTACCGTTGACGAGCAATCTCTTAAAACATCACTTATCTGAATTTTACACATTCTTATTCAAAAGGATGAGTGCGTGCTAGTCGGGGCTGCAGCAGCAGGAGGCATTTAATTAGAATCTGAGTGACTGGCTTCTATGCTATAGCAACAGTATGTAGATACCACCTCTTCAACATTGTCCTAAACAATCACCAATTCATCTTCCCAGGATACCTCAATGGCGAACCATTTCCATACCTAACCAATTAGCATCTGGGAAAAACCTAATGAAAACTACCATTTGTGATCTAATTACCTTTTGCCAGGCACTGAGCTTAGTACCCTGTATACATTATATTAATTAATTCCCACAACAAGACTCTAATGTGAGTATTGTTAAGGCAGGAAACAAAAGTGAAAACCAAGCCTCTGAGATGTTAAATGACCTCCCCCAGCAAGTAAGTAGTTCCCACCAGTGATATCAATGTTGGAGCAGAGACCCAAGTGCTTCCTGATTAACTAAGATGCCATTTCACCCACTTCTTAATATAACTGACCAAAGGGAATAATAATACAAACACTGAACTGTTCCATAATCATAAACTAATCCTTCTTCCCAGGAGGATCAAAAGCTAGAGAGATGGGCATGGTATTGTGGATGCTCAAGAGAAACATGAAGCAGGAAGCTGGATCAGGGTACTCATCAACTTTCAGCGCTTGACTTCCCTTCTTGCAGAAATATCTCTGGTTTTCACAACACCCCTCACTCTTGACTTTACTCCAACCTCAACTTTGCTCCTTCTTAATTTCCACTTCTGATTCCTCCTCCTCTGCTAACCCTGAACTCTGTTGTCCACCCTCCTTTCTCTCCAAATTCCTTTTCTAGGTGATCTCATCCTCTTCTATGGCTTAAAATAACATTTTTGTACTGATGACTCATAAATCTCTATCTCCAGCTCTTAACACCCCCCCGGGCTCTAGATTTATATATCCCAGTGCCTACTTGACGTCGCCTCTGTAGCTGTCTAATAGACACCTCAAATTTAGTAAGTCCAAAATAAAATTCTTCATTTACCCCTAGCTGTCTTCCTTATCATAGTTAATGATATCACTACCACCAAGTTTCTTGGGTCAAAGAACTTGAAATAACCTTCATTTTCTTACTTTTCCTCATGTCTCTCAATCTGTCTGTGAAACTTGTCAGCTCTTATCTCCAAAATATTTTCAAGATCCCACTACATAACACTATCTCTATTGCTACACAGCTCTAACCCAAGTAACCAATGTCTCATACCTTGGCTTCAGTGGGTTATTTCTACTCTTTTCCTGCCAGAGTTCTTTCTCCAAACAGCCAGCCAAGGTGATCTTCTTAAAGCATAAATCAGATCAAATTTATCTGTTGCTTAATAGTCTCCAGTGGTTCCACTGGACTGAGTAAAACACCAACTCCTCAACATGACCGACAAAGCTGTACACAATACATCCCCAGTCAATCTCTCAGACGTGACTACATACCTCTTTCTTCACTGCTTTCCTCATTCCCAGGCCTTCTTTCTATCCTTCCAAAACACTGAGCCCATTCATGCCACTGGCCTTTTGAATCTTCTGTTTCTTCTGCATAGAATGTCCTTTCATCAGATCCTCTGTGATTTCCCCTTCCCCCTCATTTGAGTCTTGGCTCTAATGTAATCACCTTAGAATGACTTTCACCAGCCATTCTAGGTAATATATCTTCCTCCATTCCCTCCTACAAGTTACATTACATTCCATGACTTAGGTTACTATTTAAAACGCAGTTGTATTATGTGTTATTTTGTGTTCATCATTTGTTGTCTGTCTCTGTCTCCTAGAATATAAGCTACAAGAGGAAAGCCCTATCTAACTCTTCACGTGCCTCTTAATGAAGTGCTGAGCTCTATTGTGATACAAGGGAGGTCAAGTCTCTTTAGAGACTGGATGTATTATTCTACAGTGATATCCACTCATGATCAAGCAATCCATTAACACTTAGTAACCAAGAAATATTCAGATTAAAGTAACAGTTTCTAGGATCTCTTGACTCGGAATATGTTCTGGTTAGAAAATAGATATTTTGGCTACTGAAATCGACTTTCAACTTTAACAAATCAGCATTTTTATTCATCATTTCTTATGAGTTTGAATATTTCATTCAAATCGGGACAAAATTATTTGATGACAATAAAATTTCAGAGACCTACAAAACTGAGGACTAGATCTCTCTTATTCTGATCAATACAAAATAAATGCCTAGAACTAGAGTAATACCATCTCAGAAACCTAAGGCCTATGACATTGGGTTGGCAGTCAGGTGGCTGGCAGCAAAGAATCTTTGGCTGTAGCTAGATACATAACAATTCATGCACAGACCATCTATTCTGTGAAAATGTCATTTGTGGTAATTTAAAAGGAAGGTAATATACTTTGTGAGCTTGTAGTTTTACAGTAGGCAACTGGGAAAGAGAACTTTTCTAGCAGATGTTGACTGTTGCTGGCTGCCTCTGAAAAGGTACAGACAAGAACAGCAATGAGTGAAGAACACCATTAAGTGATTTGTAAGCAAGTACAGAGGGTAACAGAGATGGTCCAGAGAATCCAGGGAGCATAGTTTGAAGACACAATTGTTTCTTATTAGCAACTGCTGAAAAGACTGAAAGATTAAAATACAGCCATATGTCAAAGAATAAACCAAGGATACGGTTTTCACACCCACTCTTAAACATCTGAATGAGTTAAGATGGCACTTAGTTAGTCTTTCATTTGGACAAAATAGGCCAAACAAAAAAGCCTGACCCTGTGGCTCCTCCAATGAAGCCTGGTCAGTCTAAGATAATTGCAGTAAAGGGAAAGCAGAGAGAGGGAATGTCTCAATAAGGAACTGTGCGTGTGGCTTTTAGCAGAAGGAACTGACCAGAATCAAGTATAAAAAGAAGCTGATTAATTTTTTTTGAAAGTTGTACAGCCAAAGAAACTATGAGCCTTCTAAAAATGCCTGTGACAGTTTTTTGTAGTCTAAAGACAGAAACTTTAACAACAGTTGGGCTTGTGAGCTTCTGAGAGCATTTTCAGTCTAAGCTTCTCATCCTCAACGGAGGGTATATTCTGCAGTGCACTTTTCAAATGGAGCAAAGACAAATGATAGATAAAGAAAGACTTCTAAACGGAAGAGCCAAGGGCTACATGGAACCACGGACTGAAGAACCCTTTCCCAGGAGCCCATCAGAACCTAACCAAGAAGGTTTCCTTATTGCCAGGAGACTGGAACCTGCAGTTACATTAGGATTGATAGGAATCAGCTACTTTCCCTTTCCAAATGGTAGTGCTGTAGACACCCTGCCCCTATTCTACCACTCTGTATATGTGTTACATGGCAAAGATCATCTATTTTTCAGTAGTGTTAAGATCAAAAGGAGCCACATCCAGACCATCCAGCACCACCTTGACATCATAGGCTTGGACTTTGATGCCCTGATTGGATATGACTTTTGGATTGTCTCGTTAGAGACAAACCAGGTGTAATGAATATTGATACTATAAGTGGTATTCTTAGTGCTACTCAGCAAATATTTCTAACTCTCACCCCCAATTACATGAGAGGATTATAATAACTTGCTCCCTTTTGGGTGGGTGGGTCATGTGACTAGATCTGGCCAAGGAGTTGTCAGCAGAACCATCATCTTTTACTTCCATGTTTTGCCCCCTTTTCTAAATTGCTAGAAAAGACTGCCTCCTCATTTTAGTTTCTTGATGCACACTCTTCTGACCATAAGCATATTTTTATGCTGTGATATGAGGATATTATTATTCTCCTCTATTCATAAAAAGAGCTAGATAAACACTGAAAGTTGGCACTAGGCAGGAGGAGAAGGAGACGACAGAGGACAAAATTGTTGGCTGGCATCACTGACTCAAAGGACGTGAGTTTGAACAAGCTCTGGGAGATGGTGATGGACAGGGAAGCCTGGTGTGCTGCAGTCCATGGGGTTGCAAAGAGTCAGACACGACTGAGCAACTGAACATAACATGTAGATATAAATTTTCCACTTGGGCTTTTCCAGTGGTAAAGAATCCCCCTGCGAAGCAGGAGATATGAGTTTGATCCCCAGGTCAGGAAGGTCCCTTGGAGGAGGCCATGGCAACCCACTACAGTATTCTTGCCTGGAGAATTCCATGGACTGAGGAGCCTGGCAGGCTACAGCTCATAGGGTTGCAAAGTGTCAGACATGACTAAAGCAACTGAGAACACACACAAATTTCCTACTTACATTATAAGGTATGTCAGTTGTGTCTCAAAGAACGAGTTTGTCCGATAAGATGAACTAGAAGAGAAGAAGCGAAGACTATTGGTAAGAGCCCTTGGCTAATAGGCATAATTATTTTTTATGCTTTTCAAGGGAAACCTTTGGGAAGAGCCTAAAACGAATATGATTCTAATGCTTTATGAGAAAAATATTATTTTTCAATAAGATATAAAATATTTACTATCTGCCAGTGATGGTGTTCTGAGTGATTTGTAGCTATTACTGTGACAGTGTAGTGTTTAAGGATGCATTTCATCCTACATAAACCATAATTTGAGCAGTATATCAAAACCTTAAAAAAAAAAATTCAAACCCCAGTAGAGTAGAAATTGACTATTTCTGAAAATAAATGTGTGCATATCCTCAATGTTACCAGTTTTCTGTGGGTTTTTTCAAATATTCTCATTTAGATTTTCCCACCAAACTAGTAAATTTTGATCGAACATCAGGAAGTGATGTGCAATATAAAAATATGCAAAAAGGAAGCATGATACACTTACTGCCATATTTATTTGATTTGCCAGAATGATTTTCTTGCCTTTGGGTTTCTCTCTGGGTCCTGAAGGAATACTCTGTCTTTCTCTAGAGTGGGAGTGCAGTGCATGAATCTTCCCCAAACCTGGCTTACATTTTAGCCTCTTATTAATGGAAAACAATCTCTCTAGTAGGCATTCAACCTTCTTACATTAATGATATTACCTCACTGACCCAACCTCAACCCATCAACTTGGCCACGGTGGCCTCTATTCCACACAATGCCACTGCCGACACTTTGGTCGACTATTGTCTAACCTGTCTCTTTGCCTTCTCTTCTGCTTAATTCCTCTCCCCTTGCATTTGTCTTTCTTGTTGGTCTTCTAGAATGTCCTCTCTCTACCATTTGTGATTCCAAGCTCTGTATTTCCTTTATGGCCAGCTCCACATCCCAGTCCACCTTTCAACATTCTTTTTACCTTGATTAATGATGGATAATTTTCAAAGCCCTATAGATCAGGCACATCCAGTCACCTCACACTTTCTTACATGATGACATGGAATTATTTACTCTCTAGCTCTGTAGATAGATAAATATGTCTGACTTACCCAACTGGTATCAGTAGAAAATTATCAGACTAGGAACTATGGTTCTGTAGCCCACCACACAATTCTTTGTGAATACAGTTACACAGAGCACCTAACAGCTGTTCCTTTCTGTCAAAAAGACAGTGCTGATTTACCATAATATTATTTCACACCTAGCATTCTATGAATCCTACGACCCCTATGAATGTCTTTTGTTCCCTTATATCTCTATAACATCTACTACAGAGCTGGACAAATAGTACTTTAATAAATGTAATTTAATAAGAAGCTGTTGCTAGATAGATGAATGAATGGGTAGGTGGATGAACGAACAGAGTCAGTTTTTTGATCTTATTAACTTTATAATCCTTCATTTCTCTGAAACAGCTGAAGTAAAAACTATCAAATATTTAACATTTTCTTTCTATACTGATTACATATGCTCCTAATGAATATTACACTCATTCTTCTTTTGTTTGCTTCCCAAATATGCTCTAATAAAGGAAAACTCTGTCTCCTTTCAGAAAAGTCCTGTAGAATCTACCTGCCCCAATGAAGATATTGAGTTGCTTTTACAACTTTAATTACTAAAAAAGAAAAAAATTCAACACTGAGAAATGTTACAATTTTTTAAAAAAATGATTGGTTCTTATGAGATGAAATGATGCTGCATAACCAAGACCCAAAATTTGATTCTCATCTATGGTAAGTATGGTAAGTTTTACAATTTTGTAAAATAATTTTCACCAACAATTTGACAGAGGAAAGCAACAGAGAACTATTTTGTGTCTTCTAACAGCTGCAGATTTGTGAACAGAGAGTAAATGGCAGGAGTATATTTGGATGAAAGTGTGAAGATGTACTTAATTCTCTTCTAACACTCATTCTCAATGCCATTTTTAAGATATAAGAATTAATTTCTATGTACACAAACCAATTCAGATTTCCATGTGATTTGCTGCTTTACATTTCCAGCAAAAACTGCCTGTTAAAAACAAAGGAAACTATTCAGTTCAGTTCAGTTCAGTTGCTCAGTCGTGTCCAACTCTTTGCGACCCCATGAACTGCAGCACGCCAGGCCTCCCTGTCCATCACCAACTCCCGGAGTTCACTCAGACTCATGTCCATCGATTCAGTGATGCCATCCAGCCATCTCATCCTCTGTCATCCCCTTCTCCTCCTGCCCCCAATCCCTCCCAGCATCACAGTCTTTTCCAATGAGTTAACTCTTCACATGAGGTGGCCAAAGTATTGGAGTTTCAGCTTTACCATCATTCCCTCCAAAGAAATCCCAGGGCTGATCTCCTTCAGAATGGGCTGGTTGGATTTCCTTGCAGTCCAAGGGACTCTCAAGAGTCTTCTCCAACACCACACTTCAAAAGCATCAATTCTTCAGCACTCAGCCTTCTTCATAGTCCAACTCTCACATCCATATATGACCACTGGAAAAACCATAGCCTTGACTAGATGGACCTTAGTCGGCAAAGTAATGTCTCTGCTTTTGAATATGCTATCTAGGTTGGTCATAACTTTTCTTCCAAGGAGTAAGCATCTTTTAATTTCATGGCTGCAGTCACCATCTGCAGTGATTTGGGAGCCCAAAAAAATCAAGTCTGACACTGTTTCCACTGTTTCCCTATCTATTTCCCATGAAGTGATGGGACCAGATGCAACGATCTTCGTTTTCTGAATGTTGAGCTTTAAGCCAACTTTTCCACTCTCCTCTTTCACTTTCATCAAGAGGCTCTTTAGTTCCTCTTCACTTTCTGCCATAATGGTGGTGTCATCTGCATATCTGAGGTTATTGATATTTCTCCTGGCAATCTTGATTCCAGCTTGTGTTTCTTCCAGTCCAGCGTTTCTCATGATGTACTCTGCATAGAAGTTAAATAAGCAGGGTGACAAAATTCAGCTTTGATGTACTCCTTTTCCTCTTTGGAACCAGCCTGTTGTTCCATGTCCAGTTCTAACTGTTGCTTCCTGACCTGCATAAAGATTTCTCAAGAGGCAGGTGAGGTGGTCTGGTATTCCCATCTCTTTCAGAATTTTCCACAGTTTATTGTGATCTATACCGTCAAAGGCTTTGGCATAGTCAATAAGGCAGAAATAGATGTTTTTCTAGAACTCTCTTGCTTTTTCCATGATCCAACAGATGTTGGCAATTTGATCTCTGGTTCCTCTGCCTTTTCTAAAACCAGCTTGAACATCAGGAAGTTCACGGTTCACATATTGCTGAAGCCTGGCTTGGAGAATTTTGAGCATTACTTTACTAGCATGTGAGATGAGTGCAATTGTGCAATAGTTTGAGCATTCTTTGGCATTGCCTTTCTTTCTCTTTAGGTCTTTTTCCCTCTTTTTGATTGGGTTATTCGTTTTTCTGGCATTGAGTTGCATGAGCTGCTTGTATATTTTGGAAATTAATTCTTTGTCAGTTGTTTCATTTGCTATTATTTTCTCCCATTGGCTATAAGCCAAGGAAACTATAAACAAGGTGAAAAGACAATCCTCAGAATGGGAGAAAATAATAGCAAATGAAACAACTGACAAAGAATTAATTTCCAAAATATACAAGCAGCTCATGCAACTCAATGCCAGAAAAACGAATAACCCAATCAAAAAGCGGGAAAACGACCTAAACAGACATTTCTTCAAAGAAGAAATAGATGGCTAACAAACACATGAAAAGATGCTCAACGTCGCTCATTATTAGAAAAATGCAAATCAAAACTTCAATGAGATATCACCTCACACAGGTCAAAATGGCCCTCATCAAAAAGTCTACAAACAATAAATGCTGGAGAGGGTATGGAGAAAGGGGAACCCTCTTGCACTGTTGGTGGGAATTTAAACTGATACAGCCCCTATGGAAGACAGTATGGAGATTCCTTAAAAAGCTAGGAATAAAACCAACATATGACCCAACAATCCCACTACCAGGCATATACCCTGAGGAAACCAAAATTGAAAAATAAACATGTACCCCAGTGTTCATTGCAGCACTATTTATAATAGCTAGAACATGGATGCAACCTAGATATCCATTGACAGATGAATGGATAAAGAAGTTGTGGTACATATACACAATGGAATATTACTCGGCCATAAAAAGGAACACATCTGAGTCAGTTCTAATGGGGTGGATGAACCTAGAGCCTATTAAACACAGTTAAGTAATTCAGAAAGAGAAAGATAAATATCATGTACTAACACATATATGTGGAATATAGAAAGATGGTACTGATGAATTTATTTGTAAGGCAGCAATAGAGAAAGAGACATAGAGAACAGATATATGGACATGGGGGGAGGGGAGGAGATGGTGAGATGTATGGAGAGAGTAACATGGGAACTTACATTACCATATGTAAAATAGATAGCCAATGGGAATTTGCTCTATGTCTCGGGGAACTCAAACAGGGGCTGTGTATCAACCTAGAGGGGTGGGATGGGGAGGGAGATGGAAGGGAGGTTCAAGAGGCAGGGTACTTATGTATATATATGGCTCATTCATGTTGATGTTTGACAGAAAACAACAAAATTCTGTAAAGCAATTATCCTTCAATTACAAAATAAATAAATGTTAAAAAAAAAATGCCTGTAGAAAGCTTGTAGGTTCACAGGATGAACCTACAGGGAAATTGCATCTGCGAATCCATTCTGGAGGATCAGGGTCCCCTGCAAAAAGACTGAAATACTGTCTTTCTGGGAGTCTTTTCTTTGCTGGTCTTTAGCCTCCATCTTCACTCTGCCCTCTAGTTTTCAGGTTCCTGTCTACAATATCAATAGAGCACCCATGGGACAGTAAACGTTGTTAGGACCTAAACCCTTAATCCTAATATCTAACATTTAAGACAGTTCTCTTTCTCATTTATACAACACCCCACCCTGTTTTCAGGCATAATTAAAATATCTGTCTCCTCCAAAGTCAAGATATTTCATGATGAGGACTTCCCTACCAGTCAAATGGTTAAGACTCTCTGCTTCCAATGCAGGGAGCACAGGTTCCATCCTTGGTTGGGGAACTAAGATCCTGTACAGCATGGTATGAAAAAAAAAAAAGATATTTCAAGATGATGAAAGAAGGGACCACATATTCTGGGTTTTTTTACAGGGAGTTCTAACTTTAAATGTTGTATGTGATTTTTGTCCCATTATATAACTGTTTATCGGGTCATATTTCAACTTTTAGTTACATGGTCACCAAAGCCAGGGATGATAAACTGATGTGAGTGATGATCCTGTCATTATAATCTCAAACTTGTATTCATTCAACAAACATATACTGGTTAGATATTTATTCACTCAGTCTTTACTGAGTGCCAGGTATTGTGCAATGATTTGAGATACAGTGATGAATAAAATACAATGTCAGCCTTTTAGGACAGAGGTCAGCAAACTTTTCCTTAAAAGGACCAAGAGTAACTATTTTAGGCTTCTGGGCCATATAGTTTCTATCATAACTGTTCAACTGTGCTGCCCTACTGGGAAAGAACCACTAAGAATATGTAAGTGAATGAGCCTGGCTGTGTTCCAATAAAACTTTATTTATAAATACAGGTGACAGAACAGATCTGGTCCATGGGCCACAGTTTGCTGACCCCTGCTCTAGCTGTTTAGCAGGTAGGCCAGTGACATCCAATAGGAATAAGATGCGAGGCACAAAGGTGAGCTACATTTATAGTTTTAAATGTTCTGGTAGACATGTTTTAAAAAGTAAAAAAGCATCAGGTGAATTTTATTTTTAATAATTATTTATTTGACTTCCTGAAATATTTCAAAATGCAACCAGTATTAAAAAATTAATTGATATTTCACATCTTTTGTACTGTTTTTGCAATATGGCATTTTACACAAACAGTGTGTCTCACTGTATCCTAGCTATGTTTCAAATGTTTAATACCACAGTAATTACTGACCACCATGTTGGACAGCCAGATCTAGGTAAATAAACAGTTGGCTAATGGGAATAAGTACAAAGTACTTTAGAGTGAACACAAAGGAGGAAAAGCCAATCTCAATTTCCATAGTGGTTGTGACTAAGGGCCAGAGTGGGCTTCTCTAAGGAGAGACATCCTGAGGGTGAACAGGAGTGCTTAGCTGAAGGCTGGGAGAAGGAAAGAAGGAGGATTCGGGGCGGAGGAAAGAGATGCATAAAAACCTGGAGACAGGGAAACGTGCAGCTTCTCCAAAGACTGTAAAGTAGCTCAATATGCACAGAGCCCAGGTGCAAGGGTGCTGACCCCCATTAAGGCAGTGGGAGTGAGAGCGGAGTGAAGTGAATTAGTTGCAAGTGAAATTAATGAGACAGAATTGATGGAACTTGGAGATTGATTGGACATAGGTGATGAAGAAGGTGAGGAAAGGATGAAGTTGAGGGTTCTGGCTCATACAAAATACCAAGACAAAGCCATCATTAGTCAAGATGGGATACTCAAGAGCAGGGGCAGATTTGGGGAAAGATGAAGAGTTCAGCCTTTGACACTTTGAGCTCTGAGGCTTCAGAGAGACGCACGCAAAGATAATGGGAGAGACACTCAGGCACCACCCACGTACGGAATATGTCTTCACACCCAGGAAAGCCCTTCATGTCGGCAGCTGCCCTCATTCTGTGATCAAAAGTTTCTCTCTCACCTCCCTCCAACCAAGACTTTTTCCTAGTGGCTCTGCCATCACACGAATGCTTGAAATATCCTATCTGCCAAGAACATTGACTCTCTCTTTACCTAATTAGCTACTGATCATTTTCAGGATCTCAATTCAAATGTCACTTCCCAGAGAGACTTCTCAGTCCCCTCAGAAAAGGTCAGAGCCCTTTGCTATATAGTCCCTATATCTTTTTCCTCAGTGGCAATTTCCACACTTGTAATTTTGCATCTATTTGTTTAATTAGTTGATTAATGACTTTCTGCCTTGAAAATAAAATGTATTCAGCAAGAACTGTTTCTATTCTTGCTCCAACTTCTCATACTAGTCTCTACCTCTTCTCTGGTACCTGGTAGAGAGATGCTCAGGAAATATTTGCTGAATGAGTGAATATCATATTAAAAGATCCCTGGCAAGGATTATAAATCTTAGCATGAATCAGTGCAATGGATTCCAATATTATCTACTAATACCATCAGGTAGGAAGTAATAACATTTATTTTTCTATAATTTACCTGAATATTTTTTCAATGCCTCATTCACAGCTGAGATAAAGCAGAAATTTAATCCCAGTCATTGTCCAACATTGCTAATGGCATTCTCTGCCCAGGGAGCCTTTCCAACTGGAGTGAATTATGCCAAGAGTCCTATCCCTTCCTTTCAGGGAATAGGCTCTTAGAAACTAGAGCCAGAAGGACTGACCTTTCCCTATTTCCTGCCCTGTAATATCCATTTTCTTAGGCAATGTGTGGACCAAACTCTAGCTACATGAGTGGAGGGGTATGGTAGAAGACAGCAATCAAAAATAAAAGTAGGGGATGGGCAGAAATAGGTCAATAGTTGTACAATGTTATCCAATCACATTCAGTTCAGTTCAGTCACTCAGTTATGACTCTTTGTGACTCCATGAATTGCAGCATGCTAGACCTCCCTGTCCATCACCAACTCCCGCAGTTCACTCAGACTCACATCCATCGAGTCAGTGATGCCATCCAGCCATCTCATCCTCTGTCGTCCCCTTCTCCTCCTGCCCCTAATCCATCCCAGCATTAGGGTCTTTTCCAATGGGTCAACTCTTCGCATGAGGTGGCCAAAGTATTGGAGTTTCAGCTTTAGCATCAGTCCTTCCAATGAACACCCAGGACTGGTCTCCTTTAGGATAGACTGGTTGGATCTCCTTGCAGTTCAAGGGACTCTCAAGAGTCTTCTCCAACACCACAGTTCAAAAGCATCAATTCTTCGGTGCTCAGCTTTCTTCACAGTCCAACTCTCACATCCATACATGTCCACTGGAAAAACCATAGCCTTGACTAGACATTAGTTTATTTAAAAATTCAGAGCTCATAAGTGACTACCAATGACTGGATATCAGACTGGAAACATTTCCACTGCAAGAGGGAATATACAGCTGTGAGAAAGATGAAGAAAACCTAAAGTTCTTTCCAGGGAAGTCTAACTACTGAACAGAACAGACCCACATCTTCACTTCATGTCTGTGTCTTCCATGACACGTAGCACAGCCCAGGATGGAGTTCATAGTTCCTAAATCCAATAACATTCTAAATTTCTCCCTCATAGTTCCTCGTTAAATGTCTATTGAATGGCACCTCCCTCTATGGATCAGAGGTTGCATGAAGGTATGAACACTGAATCAGTGACACTGTGCCCCTTTTACTCCCTGCTGCATCTCTGACATCCCATGATGCCTGATGCAAAATAAGCGCTGGATAGTATTTATGGAATCAATAAACATGTTTAATTAGAAAAGAGCAGGTGAGAACGTGTAGAGCCAAAATTCCCTTTCTTTCAAGCCCCAGCTCAAATTTTAAGGCTTTGTCATAGTAGCAGTTCCTCCTAGACAGACGTTTTTGCTCCTACCTCTGACTTCCTCAACCATCTTGCTTATCCCTCTTTGAGCATTGATTTAGCTATTGTTTCTCCGTCACTAAGTTGTGTCTGGCTCTTTTGTGACCCCATAGACTGTAGTCCACCAGGCTCCTCTGTCCATGGGACTTTCCAGATAAGAATACCAGAGTAGGTTCCCATTTCCTTCTCCCAGGGATCTTCCTGACCCAGGGAGTGAACCCATGTCCCTTGTTTGGCAAGTAGATTCTTTACCATTGAGCCGCCTGGGAAGCCACTAAGTTGCTCTGTACATAGTGGTTAAGGGTACAAGCTCTAGCAACAGAATGCTGTTGTTAAAGTACCAGCTCAGACATTTGTAAGCTGTAGCACCTTAGGACAATTACTTAAGGTCCCTGAATTCTGTTTCTCATCTTCAAAACGAATAAGGGTTGGTGTAGGACGAATGAAGTAACACATTCAACTGAGAAATTCTCAGCTGAATATCCAACACATAATACGCATTCAAAAATTATCTATTATATTTATCACTCTACTTTTAGGATGATAGTTTTAAAAACTGCTACATTTATTGAATGCATAATATATTCTGAACATGGCAGAAAGCATTTTATATGGGTTTTTACAATGAAGCCATAATTGATCCTATGGGGCATAATTTCACCCACCATTATGAAGCTGAGGCTCACAGGGTTACACAAACTGTCCAAGGTCACATAGCTAGTAATTAGATTTGCTGTCACTGAGCCCAGCCGATAAAGCAGCAGCCCTGCTCACTGTCTCCATGAATGCACACATCTTAAGTCTCACACTAGGTTATAAATTCCATTGCGGGCAAGGATTTGATCTGATTTATTTTTGCATCCCCCAGAGGATCTAGCTTAATGCCTTATATGCCAATGATCGGTAAATATTTATTAAATGACTGAACACAAAGTGAAGGGGCCCCAAAGTCAAGTTTTATCAATGTCATCACTTTGTCCCAGCCCTGGCTGCAGAAGCTGTTTCTATGCATTTTGAATAGAGGGAATCCTTCCCATGTTTGAGAAGCATCTACACTCACATACACATTAAACAGAGCAGTGTTCCCCTAACAGAAATGTCATGTAAATAGGTCCTTCGTATTACCAAGTCTAACTGCATCTTGATTCATCAAATATGTAGTATCCAAAAAAGTTTGCTATATACCTCAAAGCTATCCTCCCAAATCATCCCACCCACTCCTTCCCCCACTGTGTCCAAAATGTCTCTGTCTCCTTTGCTGCCCTGCAAGTGGGATCATCAGTACTATCTTTGACTTAACTTTACTCTGTATAATAGGCTCTAGGTTCAACCACCTCATTAGAACTGACTCAAATTCATTCTGTTTTATAGCTGAGTAATTCCATTGTGTATATGTACCAGAACTTCCTTATCCGTTCATCTGTCAATGGACATCTAAGTTGCTTCCATGCCCTGCTGCTGCTGCTAAGTCATTTCAGTCGTGTCTGACTCTTAGCGAGCCCATGGACTGCAGCCCACTAGGCTCCTCCATCCATGGGATTCTGTACTGGAGTGGGGTGCCATTGCCTCCTCCGCTTCCATGCCCTAGCTATCGTAAATACTGCTGTGGTGAACATCGGCGTATATGTGTCTTTTTCAATTCTGGTTTCCTCAGGGTATATGAATAGACAGCCAGTGGGAGTTTGATGTATGATGCAGGGAACCCAAAGCCAGTGCTCTGTGACAACCTAGAGGGGTGGGAGATTAGGAGGGAGGTGTGAGGGGGGTTCAAGAGGGAAGGGACATATGTATACTTAATGCCAACTCATGCTGATGTACAGCAAAAACCATCAAACTATTGTAATTATCCTCTAATTTAAAAAAAAAACTTTGCTATATACTATGTTAGCAACAGTGACACACTTCATTAATGCCCTCTCTATACATTTGAATTTTTTTGTTGTTTTAAAACTTTTAAATTTTGTATTGGAGTTTACAAATAACATTGGCTGATTAACAATGCTGTGATAGCTTCAGGTGGACAGAAAAGGAACTCAGCCATACATATACATGTATCCATTTTTCCCCAAACTCCCCTCCCATCCAGGCCACCACATAACAACTGAGCAGAGTTTCCTGTGTTATACAGTATAGGTCCTTGTTGGTTGTCCATTTTAAATATAGAAATGTGTACCTATCTATCTCAAACTCCCTAACTATCTCATCCCCCAGAAACTATAGTTTGTGCTCTAAGTCTGTTTCGTGAAGAAGCTCATTTGTATCATAAATTATCAAAAGTATATATTCTGTATGATTTTGTTTGTATTAGACAGGCTGCCTTTGACAAGGGCTGGGAAATGGCAAGAGCAACTGGAATGATGATACAACCTTCCTCAGAAAACACCAATAGTGACCATTATACAAAATAACACGTAGAATTGTGTGGCCCTGCAGACCCAAAACAGGAGCAGGCAGTGAGTTGGTCACCAGCTCTGGAGAAGACATGATTTGAAGAGTATAAGTGTTCACAGGACCTTAAACATACTAGAGCAGCAGTTCTCAAAAGCTTGGCCCGTGAACCCTCAGCAGCGGCATCGCCTGGGAACTCCACAGTAATGCACGTTCTCAAGTTTCAGCCCTGCCTTCACACTCAGAAACTCTGGCTGGGGCTCTGAGAAGTCTTCTTGGTGATTCTCATGAACATTTGGGTTTGAGGACCACTGATACAGGGCATAGATATTCACCTTCTTCTTCTCCAGAAATGAATTCTGAGGCACATAATTTTTCTAAGATCACACAGCTACTTAGCAAGACCAGAATGTGCATCTCCTGGTTCACAGGAAGGAGGGTTGAGAGAGGTGAAGGCAGATTCAAAGGGACTTGACGTCCTTGGAGCCTAAGTTCCATTTATATCTAAAGACTGTGAAACAATTTAGCAGGTGTCTCTGGGTGAAGCCTGCATGGACGGGTTCTGACAACCGTTGGATTAATGGCTGGAAGCCCTGGAGTAAACAGAGTTAAGCCAGTGTTCTTTACTGTAGAACATTTAACATGATGGTATGTGATATTCATCTTCCAGAGGATAACAGAGTTATGCAGTCATTGCCAAAATTGTTTGACCACGACCTCCATATCAGGTTATTTAAAAAAAAAAAAGTTGTGAAATGCCAATCTACATTATGTCAAAATGGTAAACAATTTTTGTTATATAACTGGTTCATTTTTCAAATGCCAATCAAGTCATTGCTTATCTCGTAGCTCATATTTTCCTAAATGCTTCCTGGTTCCCAGGGATCTATAAACACCCTGAAATATAAGCAATGTTTTCTAAGTATGTGCAAATGTGATATTTTTCTGGAAGGTTTCCAGAGATTTTTCTTAAATTTACTAAGGGATCTAGGGCTTATTTGATCACTAGCTTCGCTGGCTTCATGAAGACATAGCCAGTGAAATTTGGGCATCAGCTTTTCAAGATTTCTCACTTATGCTACTACAAAATTCTCCTGATTGCTAATTCTACTTCCCTTCCAGTCTTCCTGGTCCACCCTTCAATTTTCTCCAACTTCAAACTGATTTACAATCATGCTTAGAAACCATTGGCAACCAATTCGAGTATAAATGCTTCAGTCCTCTGCAACAGGCTTTTTCCCTGGACTCATCTTTCACTCTCTCATGTATCTAGTCAGACAGTTTGTTTTCCCCAGACACACTCAGCGTAACTACCTCTGTGTCTGACACTACCAACCTCTATTTCCTTTTCAGACATTTTTTTATATCGGTCTCTAAAGCCTTCTCTTCATTCAAGTCTCCTTGATTCCCCAAACATTCACAAATTTCTTCTCTAATCCAGTCTATTATGATATTAACCAAACTTGGAATATCTATGATCACTATTGGTGTGCTCCTCACCCATCCCATGCTTGAGCACAGTAACTGCTTTTACCCTTGCCTTTTATTCATACTGGATCTTTTTCCTGGGTCACCCACTCAGGGCTGTCACCAGGAAAGCAGTATTGACCTATTAGATGTTTTATCCTCAACTGATCAGATTTTGTCAGGAAAAGTTCCTTTCAGTTCAGAAACAAATTCTTATCCCTTTAGAAACCAGGAGACCTTTAGATGCTTTGTATGATTCTGTCTGTATGAGAAGAGGCGGCCATTGACAAGGGCTAGGAAATGGCAGAAGCAATAGGAATGATGTGGATTCAGAAGCAGACATCTACCCAGCAGGTACAAGCAGAAGCTTTTGTGCAAGCTTATTTCTGAGATGAAAGAATTCAGTTAAGGAAGATCAATAACACAGTAAACATTTTCTCTTTCTTTTTGTTCACCTTTTTCCTAATGTTGAAGATCTATCATGTATATTTTCAGAAGTCATGAGCCAAAAAGAATCATTTTGGGTTGTAATACATTAATTGATCTCTAGTATTCATCATTCCCTAGTCCCACTTTCTTTCTCCTTCAGTAGAAATGCCTTTATTTGAAATAAAAGAAAAGGATAAAATAAGATGTTGGGGGCAGAGGACAGTAGGCCAAAAAGACTTAATTACATGGACAGAAAATTCTAAAATACAAAATTCCAGCCAAAGTTGTAATTTCCCAGGAAGAAGTACAGAGAATTAAAATCCTATTTATAGACTTAGTGGCAGGGCCAAACCCGAAGAAAGAAAGACACATGCCCCTCCATATACACCCAAACATCAACCCAGAAATCCAAGCAGTCTGCTTCAGCCAGAGACATAGGGTCGAAATCATAGCAGAGTTTGGGTTGGAACAAAACAGTGGGCAGCCATGACTGTGGAAACTGCGTAGAAAGAGCTCAGAGTCAGCTCTGTCTGTGTATGTTAGGGGTTTGAAGGGTCCCAGCTGAGAGACTAAAATCCTCTGTGATCTAGGATTCCCTTTTGCTCATTCCAGTTGGAAAAGAGGATTGTAAATAAACCCTTTGGCTCTGGGTCTACTGACACAATCAAAATGTTTTCTGAAACAGAATGAGGTATAGAACTTTGAGTTTCCACACTGAAAAAATCTACCATATCCATCAATTTACACACTTATAAAAGATAATCTGGGTTTACTATTTCCCATTCCTGTCCCTCTCTTCTCTTGTTGGCTAGTAACAAATACCAATTGGCAGAGACCGATTACAAATGCAAACAGAATGATAGCTAAGTAAATACAGGAGTTTACCCACCACTCCTGCAATTATTGATACTTACACATCCCAACTACATTCCCAAGTTCAAAAATTAACTTTTTCTCAGTACATTTTATTTCTTCATGATATATATTTTCCCAGCAAGTTCAGCTTATGTACAAGTGAAAACAGCATTCTACCAAGGATAACCAAACTGGGTCCTAATCGCCTCTCAAAATTTTGTCTGACTTTGAGCAAGTCTTTCCCCTCCCACATGTCTTAGTTACTCTCTCTGTAAACTGGGAATGGAATGTCTTGCTTTTCTCATTAAGTCTAGTGTCTGCTCTAAGTCATGTGATGCTATAATTCAATAAATGTGAAATGATGCTAACAATTTGCATCATATCCTTCAAAAGCACCTTGAGTGCTGAGGATGAATCCAATAAGTAAACTAAAATAAATTTGATTCCCTAAGAGAATTGCTTAATAGAAGAGGAACTGAGATACCCTCAAATTAATTAATACCACTCAGTGGGTGCAAGAAATGATTTGCTTCTTTCAACTTCAACTTGAGGGATTGATTTTATGGTTTCTCAGGTCTCTTTCACTGTTGAAATCCCACAAAATACATGAATAATCAATAAAAGAAAAACCTGCTGTTGCTTATGCCTGGGTTTCTGCTCCCTTCATCTTTTTTTGTTTTTCCAAAATCAGTGTTGCCATCATGATAAATACCCCTTAGACTCTGTTCCAATCACAAATCTAGATGCGCAGTTTTCTTTTTATAATAAAATATGCATGGGTAGTGATATTCTTTGCCATTGCCTTTTACTGTGCTGTACACTATCCCAGAACACTGAAAAACTCTATATTCAAATATTAAACAGAAGACCTATGTGAAATATATACTTATTTTCATTTGAGTTTATTTAATAAGCCATTTGATCCAGAAGATCCTTCCATTAGTGTGAGTGAAATCTGGCTAATTTGCTGCCTTAGGAATCACTATAAAAGTTATGATATGGCAAAAATCATATTATAATTTTATTTTATAATAATATAGAAAATATGTCCTGCACCACACAATAGCAGACTCAACGATATAGAGTAATGCCTCATTTATCCAGTATGGTTGGGTAATGAGGTGGTCCACTGTGATTCGTCCTGAGAACTCAAGCTTATTCCCTTTGCATGCCAAAAGGCTGTGTTTGAACTAATTTTGATGGAAAGATTTCCCAAACGTATTACACAATTTCTGGCTTAATCAAATATATACAAAAGCTATTAACATATTGTTAATGATGAAGTCAGCACGTGGCTATCAGCCATCGCACTGGGCAACTGCACAGTCAGAGCAAGGCCTGGGAGGGGAAGGCTTGCTTGCTTGCTCCTTTGCTAAATGTTCTCAGTTGGTTATGCTTTCCAAGTCATGCATATGAAAGACTTTATGTTTCCTTTCTCAATATTAGTTGCCCTTTTATCATTTCCAATGCTCCTGCTCCAAGCAATTTTCATTCCTTTAAATTCCTGTTTTTAATTTGTAGAAAGCTCTATAACAAAGAGCCGCTAGGAGGCATTGCAATTTTTGCATATAAGCTAAAGGAGGTACAATTAGAGATCAGTAAGAATGCATGAGGGGCCCTGGGTGGTCAAGCAGCAAATGCTTCCACTGCCTAGTTCTTTACCAGGACCCGCAGAGTGAGGTTGCTAAGAATCATCCTCAAGAGCAAGTACCCTGATTCTGCCTCATATTTTTATCTCATTATTTCACCCAGATGGTGTCTCTTTAACTAGATTATAAAGTCTACACAGGAAGGAAATATATTTCATTCACTGTTCATCTGATTTGCCCCACTACTTACTATAGTGCTGAGTACATAAAATGTTTTCATTTGATTTGTTTTTGCTTTTCCCCAGAAACCTGGAAAAATCCACATTTAAATGTTAATACAATATAATACTTAAAATTTCTGTCATTAACAGCATTAATTTTGCCAAACCTTCCCTCCAATAGAGCTGACTGACTTGCCCTAGGCATTGTTGTAAGTAAAGATTTCTTGTTTAATTTGTGGCACTATAATTAGAAACCAACCTCCGTATCAGTTACTCTCTTTTTCTGATTCACATTTTTTTTTTCAGAGAATTTTTTTTCTGTCTGTGTAATTTGTAAGAAAAATTTTCAGCTCTGTGCTGAAAGCCCAGCTGTAGCCTTTATTTTCACACTTACCTATCCAGTAACTCATTAATATTTCTTAAGCTGTGCCTGCATCAAACTTTTCTTGGCATGTCAAAGGATCTTTCCTTTGATCTTAGCAGTCAAGAGAATTGTGAGTGGAGACTGCTTCTAGAAAAGAAATGCAAAGGCATCTGACATTAATTTAACTCTCTGGCCCATTTAGATATTTATTCAGAAATTTCATTTAATGGCCTATGTTATCTCAATTCTTTTCACACTGCAAAAGTCACTTCAGGATATCATCTTTTCTTACGACATCAATTTTCCCAGGATTAAGTTCTTGATTTGCCCAGGATGTAAAAGCCCACACTCTTGGTCACACTGCAAACCTTTCTTGCCTGTGTCTATAATGTGTTGGTTGCTTCTGAAAACATTCTCTAAACCTATAATGTGTCCAGACCACTTGTGTGTAGACAGTTGGAATGTAGCATGATCAATCTAAATACAAAACTCTAACATCAAGCATTGATTATCATTTTGTACCTGCAGAGGAACATACAGAGTGACACCGCCTTATAAATGCTGCTGCAGTCACTAAGTCATGTCTGACTCTGTAGCCCGTCAGGCTCCTCTGCCCATGGCATTTCCCAGGCAGGGATACTAGAGTGGGTTGCTATTTCCTTCACCAGGGAATCTTCCTGAGCCAGGGATCAAATTCACATCTCTTTCATTGCAGGTGGATTCTTCACCACTTAGCCAGCTGGGAAGTCCCTTATGTATGCTACCTGACATCAAATCCTCCTGGGGACAGTAAGGTCTGCTCAGATTCTAATACTACTGCAAGAATTCACTGAGTATCTCCTTTAACATGCACTTGTTTTCTCAAAGCTAACTTTTAAAAACACCATCTCATTTAGCCGTGAAAAGGCAAGTACAAAAGCCACTTTTGTGCTCATAGCAAACATTTGTTTTTCTTCCTGATACTCTCAAAAGTCCAGAACGCTTGTGGCTTATCCTGGTCCTTAAGCCATATTCTCTGTAAGCAGAACATGGGACTGACACAATATAGTCTCATGGCTGGCTGAATATATTTAACCGTAAAATATATGAGTGAATAAATATATATATGTACATCTAATAGAGAAATAATAAAATGCTCATGTACTCACCAAAGATTAGAGATATCCAGCATGACAACCCCCTTAGCTCCCTGTGAACCCATCCCCAATCATATTCCTCCCATCCAGAGGTAACCAGCATTCTGGGTGGCCTTACTGACATATATACAACAGCAAAATATATTCTCATCAACTGCACATGGGACATTCTTTAGGACAGACCATTTGTTAGGCCATAAAACAAATCTCAGTAAATTTAAAAGAACCAAAATTATACAATTTATGTTCTCAGACCACAGTGGAACAAAAATAAATAACGGAAGCAAATATGGGAAATTTACACATAGGTAAATTTACACATAGGAAAATTAAACAACACAATGCTAAATAACCAATGGGTCAAAAAACACATTGCAAGAGAAATTAGAAAATATGTAGAGGTTAATAAAAGTGAGCACAAAACATACCAAAATTTATAGGATGCAGATAAAGCAGTGATTAAAGTAAAATTATAACTATAAATACCTGTATTTTAAAAGAGAAAGACCTCAAATTAATAACCTCCAACCTTAAAAATATAAAACAATAAAGCCAACTACTCTAAAGTCAAAAGGAAAATAAGAAGAAAGAATAGAGTGGAAATAAAGGAAATTTTAAAAATGTAATAGAGACTAATCAACAAAAGTTGGATCTTTGAAGATATCAACAAAACTGAGAAAATTTTAGCTAAACTGACCAAAGAAAAAAGAAAAGATTAAAACTACTAAAATCGAGAAAGAAAGAGGACATGCCTACCAAACTGCCAAATTATAAGAAAATTCTGTGAATAACGGTGTGCCAACAAATTAAATATTCTACCAAAATAAGCAAAATCCTATAAAGATGCAAACTAACAACACTGACTCAAAAGAAGAATAAAGTTAAATAGAGCTTAAGGAAGTAAAAGACTGAATCAGTAATCAAAAAATTCCTCACAGAGAAAAACCCAGGGCCAGGATGATTTTGCTGGTGAATACTACCAAATGTTCACAGAAGAATTAATAACAAGCCCCCACAAATTTTTTTTTAAATAAGAGGAACACTTCACAAGTTGCCATCTGAGACCAGTAGTACCCTGATGTGAAAACCAGACAAAAATATCAGTTAAAACAAACAAACAAAAAAGGAAAACTATAAATCAATATACCTTATAAACAGAGTTGCAAAAACTATCAATAAAACAGAGGCAAACCAAGTCCAGAAACATATAAAAAGGATTACACACTCCAACCAAATGGGATTTACCCCAGGAATGCAAGGTGGTTGGTTCAACATATAAAATATAATCAGCCAATGTAATGCACCAAAATAATAGAGTAAAAGACCAAAAATATCATCTCCATACATGTAGAAAAATCATTTGACAAAACCCAATATGGTTGTTATCTATGATAAAGACACTCAAGAACAAGAAAAGAGAAATTCCTCAATATGATAAAGGACACCTATTAAAAACCCATCGCTGACACTGTATTTAACAGTGAAACACTGATTCCTTTCATGCTAAGATCAGGAAGAAGACAAAAATGCCTATTCAACATAATACTAGAATTCTAGTGAGGAAATAGATTAAGAAAAAAATTCTAAAGCCTTGCATATTGAAAAGAAAAATTTTTAATTTCTTACTTACTGATGGAATCATTCTGTATACAGAGAATCCTAAGGAAATTCACTTTAAAAACCACTAGGATTAATAAAATTTGTTCAGCAAGATTTCAGGATTTAAGATCAATACACAAAACCAACTGCATTTCTTTACACTAGCACTAAAAGCCAAAAATGAAATTAAGAATGCAATTTCATTTACAACCCCACAAAAATAACATTGTTATAACTAAATAAGTTATACACTAAAAACTACAAAACAGCATCAAAAGAATCTAAAGACCTAAATATATGGAAAGACATCTCTGTTCATGAAAGACTATTTTAACCTAGGAATTCTTTGGACTTCCCGGGTGGTCTAGGGGTTTAGACTCCACACCCTCAAAGTGGGGGACCCAGGTTCCTTTCCTGGTCAGGGAACTATATCCTCCATACAACAACTAAGACCCAACATAGCAAAAAAAAAAAAAAAAAAAAAAGCAATTCTTCCCAAATTATTCACCAATTTGATGGAATCTCTATCAAAATCTAAACTACTTTTTTTTTTCCAGAAAGTAACAAACTTAGCTTAATATTCCTATGCAAATGAAAATGGCTAGGCAAAGACAAAATAATCTTGAAAAGGAAGAATAAACTTAAAAGTACTCTCACTTCCCAAACTCAAAACATACAGTACAAAGATAAGTAATCAAGACTGTTTGGTGCTGGCAAAAGAATAGACAAATTGATCACTAGGACTGAACTGACAATAGACCCATTTATGGTCATTTTCAGCAAAGGTGCCAAGACCATTCTATGGGGGGAAATACTCTCAACAAGTGGTGCTAAGACTTTAGTGAAATTGGACCACTGTGTCATACCATATACAAGAGATATGACACCAGAAGCACAAGCAATGGAGTAAAAAATTAAATGGGTTGGACCTTAATGAGAATGAGGCTTGGGTATCTTCAAGCAGAGGAGCTGCCCACTACTACATATCGGTGGCTCAAACAGGAGTCTAAGGGTCTGGGCATCCCTCTGGGTGGTTCCTCGGGAGTCAAAGGGCCCAACCATCCCTCTTGCTCCTGCGGCAGGGTCCGTCCGGGCTTCCCTGACCTTCTCTGCCCAGGGTGGCTAGGGCCTCAGCTGAGCGAGCGCCGATACCCACCCGTTGGAGGAAGGGGACGCTGCCACACATACACCAAGTCCCCGGCTTCTAGCAGAACCCTAAGAAGCTCAGGATTACCTGGATCCTGCAGGTTTGTAACCAGAGGAGCTGACACTGAATTCTGAATTCTGGGGAGCTGGTGCTGCGGGGCGCCCTGACCAGCGGCGCCATCTTCAACCCTGGCTGCCTGGCCCGGAGCACCGGCGGACAGGACTTGAGCGGCTCACCTGGCAGCCTCTGGCCTGGCGCCAGGGCTGGGAGTTCTTCCCGCATTTGGGGGCCCCCGAGCTGTCTTTCCGCTCTTGGACCACGCTGGAGCGGGGCATCCAGCTAGTGCGGGAGCCAAGCGTGCTCACCTGGACCTACGGGGAGCCACCCTCGGCGTCCTCGCCCTCCTCGGGCTGCACAAATGGAGCACGCGACCTGCAAGGTACACCTGCAGCACCTGCGGATAGCCACGCCCCCTGAGCTGCTGTCCTGGCTGGTCAGCCTGCTGGTCAAGGGGGTGACGGCGCGGGGGGGGCGGTGATGGAGATGCGTGGCATCGCTCAGGTCAGCTTGCTCTGGTGCCAGAGCCAGCCTGGCCGCCCCAAACTCACGCTGAGGCACAAGCCCATGCGCAAGGACCCCACGGGCTGGCTCCAGAGCCACTGCGGGCCCAAAGACAGGGTCGCCAAGCCGACCAGCAAGGGCCTCCGGGAGCTGTGCATCAGTGAGACCAGCTGCAGCTGCGCCCACAGGGCCCGCGGGCTGGGGGAGGAAAAGCCCCGTGACCCTGCTCCAACCAGGCCTGCGGGGAGGAGCCGCTAGTGTGCCTTGACCAGGCTTCCCCCCACACCCATCCCCAGGGCCATCCCATTGACACGGAATGGAGGTGGGGGCGTTACATTTTAAGGGAGACCACAGGGCAGGGAGCCGGGGACATTGAAGGGGAGATGCAGGGTCTCAGCCAGTGCCCCTGAGCACCCTAGGATGGGCCGAAGGACGCCCCACGTGCTCTCCAGTCTACACTGGGCAACCCGACCCCTGATTGCGCGTTTGAGGAGCATGGACAGGACGGGTCCATTGGCACGATGGGTGAGCCCAACAGTGCGCCCACTCTGTGCCACTCGGGCCCCAAAGCACTGCAGTCGAGTGAGGAGACCTGATGAAGGCAGCCTGAAATTTATACTTTTTGTCTTAAGAGTGTCTTCAATGTAATTTTTTTTAATGTTTTAAGCATGTACAGCACTTTGGTTTTAGGGGTGCTGATTTCCCCTTTTGCAATAGTTTTTCCCTTCAGATTTTTTTTCAGTGTCTTTCCGTTTTAAAGTATACTTTTGTTGGGGAAAGGGCGGGCAGTTTCTTGTGGTTTCTCCAGCTTCTCCAAAAACCTCCCCTGGGTGTCTCTGTACCACATCTGTGTTAATGGTGTTGAGGCCAGAAATCGCAGCTTTGTGAGGAGGGCCAGAGCCCTGGCCAGCAGTACTGGGAACACCGGCTAACATCAACCAGTGTACACAAGGACTTCCCTGGCGTTCCAGAGGTCAAGACTTCAGCCTTTCAAGGCAAAAGGTGTGGGTTCAATCCCTGGTCTGGGAGCAAAGATCCCACATACCTGAGACTGAAAGACCAAAACATAAAACAGAAACAATAGTGTAACAAATTCAATAAAGACTTTAACAATGGTCCACATTAAAAAAAAAAAAAAAGATTTAAATTGTCTGTGTGTGAGTCAGTTAGTGGTGTCCAGCTCTTTGCAACCCCATGGGCTATATAGCCTGCCAGGTTCCTCTGTCCATGGAATTCTCTAGGCAAGATACTGGAGTGGGTTGCCATTCCCTTCTCCAGGGGATCTTCCCCATCCAGGATACCACAGAGATACCACTTCAAACCTACTCTGGCTATAATTAAAAAACAAACAAACAAGAGTAGGTGTTGGTGAGAATGTAGAGAAACTGGAATCCTCAGGAAGTGCTGGTAGGGAAGTAAAATGGTAGAGCTTCTTTGAAAAAACAGCTTGACAGTTCCTCAAAGAGTTAAACATAGAATTACCATAAGGCCTGGCACGTCTACTCCTAGGTATGTATACAAGATAGTTGGGTATATGTAAGTTTAAATATACTTTATACCCATGTATGTGAAAGTGAAAGTCGCTCAGTTGTGTCCGACTCTTTGCAACCCCATGGACTATACAGTCCATGAAATTCTCCAGGCCAGAATACTGGGGTGGGTAGCCTACCCCTTCTTCAGGGGATCTTCCCAATTCAGGGATCCAACCCAGGTCTCCCGAATTGCAGGCAGATTGTTTACCAGCTGAGCCACCAGGGAAGCCCAACAATACTGGAGTGAGTAGCCTATCCCTTCTCCAGTGGATCTTCCCACCCCAGGAATTGAACTGAGGTCTTCCACATGGCAGGAAGATTCTTTACCAGCTGAGCTACAAGGGAAGTCCCATTTATGCCCTTGGATATATACAGATTTAAACGTAAGTTTGTACAAAAACTTGTTTATGAATGTTCATGAAACTTTTATTCATAGTAGCCAAAAGGTAGAAATAACCCAAATATCTGTTAACTGATGAATGAAAAACAATATGTGAAATATTGACTATAAAAGGATTAAGAATAAATAAATATGCAAATAAGTGAACATATTCAGTCAGTTCAGTTCAGTCTCTCAGCCATGTCCGACTCTTTGAGACCCCATGGGCTGCAGCATACCAGGCCTCCCTGTCCATCACCAGCTCCCAGAGTTTACTCAAACTCGTGTCGACTGAGTCACTGATGCCATCCAACCATTTCATCCTCTGTTGTCCCCTTCTCCTTCTGCCTTCAATCTTTCCCATCATCAGGGGCTTTTCAAATGAGTCAGTTCTTCACATCATGAGGCCAAAGTATTCGAGTTTCAACCTCAACATCAGTCCTTCCAATGAATATTTGGAATTGATTTCCTTTAGGATGGACTGGTTGGATCTCCTTGCAGTCCAAGGGGCTCTCAAGAATCTTATCCAGCACCACAGTTCAAAAGCATCAATTCTTTGGGGCTCAGCTTTCTTTATAGTCCAACTCTCATATCCATACATGATTACTGGAAAAATCATAGCTTTGACTAGACAGACCTTTGTTGTCAAAGTATGTCTCTGCTTTTTAATATGCTGTCTAGGTTGGTCATAACTTTTCTTCCAAGGAACAAGCATCTTTTAATTTCATGGCTGCAGTCACCATCTACAGTGACTTTGGAGCCCCAAAAGATAAAGTCTGTCACTGTTTTCACTGTTTCTCCATCCATTTGCCATGAAGTGATGGGACCAGATGCCATGCTCTTAGTTTTCTCAATGTTGAGTTTTAAGCCAACTTTTTCATTCTCCACTTTCACTTTAATCAAGAGGCTCCTTAGTTCTTCTTAGCTTTCTGCCATAAGGGTGATGTCATCTGTATGTCTGAGGTTATTGATATTTCTCCCAGCAATTCTGATTCCAGCTTGTGCTTCTTCCAGCCCAGCATTTCTCATGATGTACTCTGCATATAAATTAAATAAGCAGGGTGACAATATACAGCTTTGATGTACTCCTTTTCCTATTTGGAACCAGTCTGTTGTTCCATGTCCAGTTCTAACTGTTGCTTCCTGACCCGCATATAGATTTCGTAAGAGGCAGGTGAACATATTAAAATTTTTTTGAAAGATGAAGGACAGATAGATATTACAGCATAGATGAAGCATGAAAGCATTATGCAAAGTGACAGAAACCATACTCAAAACGCCACTTATCATACAATTCCATGTATATGAAATATCCAGAATAGGCAAACCTTAACAACAGAAAGCTGGAGAAGGCAATGACACCCCACTCCAGTACTCTTGCCTGGAAAATCCCATGGGTGGAGGAGCCTGGTAGGCCACAGTCCATGGGGTCACGAAGAGTCGGACTCAACTGAACAACTTCACTTTTACTTTTCACTTTCCTGCATTGGAGAAGGAAATGGCAACCCACTCCAGTGTTCTTGCCTGGAGAATCCCAGGGACGGGGGAGCCTGGTGGGTTGCCATCTATGGGGTCGGACACGACTGAAGTGACTTAGCAGCAGCAGCAACAGTAGAAAGTAGATTGGTGGTTTCCAGGGCCTGAGGGGTAGGGGAAGCAGGGCATCACTGCAAGCAGATGTGGTGTTTCTTTCTGGAGTAATGAAAATGTTCTGGTAGTGATGATGGTTGCACGTATTTGGGACTATACTAAAAAAATCATTAGTAAATTGTCGATTTTAAAATGGCAAAATTCATGGCATATAAATTCTGTTTCACATGAGTTGATTTAAATACTATGTGTTTGTTTTCTATTCATTAATTTTTGTTCCAGTCTTCAGTCTGCTGTTATTTTTCTAATTCTTCAAGTTAGAAACCTAGTTTGTTATATTTGTGCCCCTCATTGTGGTTTTGACTTGCATTTCTCTAATATTTAGTGATGTTGAGCATCTTTTCATGTGCCTGTGGAGAAAAGTCTGTTTAGGTTTTCTGTCCATTTTTTGATTAGTTTTTTTTTTTTCAATATTGAGTTGTATGAGCTATTTGTATATTTTGGATATTAATCCCTTGTTTGGTCACATCATTTGCAAATATTTTCTCCCATTTCATAGGTTGCCTTTTATTTTTGTTGATGGTTTTCTTTGCTGTGCAAAAGCTTTAAGTTTGATTAGATCTCATTTATTTTTGCTTTTGTTTTTTTTTTGTTTTTGTTATTTTGCCTTGGGAGACTACTCTAAGAATATTTTCATATGATTTAGGTCTGAAAATATCTTTCCTGTGTTCTCTTCTATGAGTTTTATGGCGTCATGTTTTATATTTGCGTCTTTCACTCATTTTGAGTTTATTTTTGTATATGGTGTGAGGGAATGTTCTATTGATAATTTCGTTGTTTTACATGCAGCTGTCCAACTTTCCTAGCACCACTTGTAAGAGACTGTCTTTTCTCCATTGAATTTCTTGCCTCCTTTGTCATAGGTTAATTGACCATAGGTGTATGGATTTATTTCTGGAGCCCTCATTATTTTTAATTTAAATACTTAAGGCAATATTTTTCCTATAAATACTGTTTAAGCTATTCATACACAGCCAGATAATTGGTGTTTAAATTATTATGCAGCTTTGAGTACATTCTAATTTTCATCGTTATTTATTCATGCACCTGAGTTGTTTATAAAATGTGTTTCAAAACTTTTGAACTTATAGCTTTTCTTCTCATTATTATTTATGCTAAGTTTTTAACCTAATTGCAATTTTGTCAGAGAATGCAGTTTGCACAATACCATTTTAGTCAACTACTTGGTAGAATGAGAACCTTTAAAATCTCAGTAGCTTAACACACACACACGTTTCTCACATTAAGCTACTGTTCAGTGGACTTTCCTGAGTGGCTCCCCTCCAAATAACAACTCAGGGATCTAGGCTACATCTAGGTAGCCTAGATGTACTTAGATTCTTTGTCCCCCAGGGCCTCACTGAACACCCTGCTGCACTGAGCTAGCTGATGAGTGCAGAGAGTGGTTAGAGATCATAGGACATAGTCAGTGGTCAGGTTTGAAAATAGCATTATCACTTTCACCTACTTTCCTTTGACCAGAAGTAATCCCATATTCCCATCTAGGTGCAAAGAGACTAAAATGTAGTGGAAGCAGGAAGAGGAGGCATAGTTAGTAACCATCCAACTAATCTTTGCCATGGATAGCCACCCTTGGAAATCTGTTGAGATTAATTTTGTGGCTTCACCATGGAAATTTTCATCAATCTTTTATGTTTAATTGGAAGTAAAGTGTATTCTGCAGTTGTTGGATAGTGTTTTATAAATCTCTAGCAGGTTTCATTCAGGCTTAAACACCCTTGCTAGTATTTTTAATATGCTTGTTGTGTCAATTGAGAGAAAACACTAAAATTTCAGACATCGTGAAATTGCCACTTCTTGGATATATTTGAGGTTACTGGGTATATACAAATTTAGAATTATTACATCCTGGTAAATTGAATGATTTATCATTGATTAATGGTCATCTTTATCTCTACTAATTCTTCCTTCTTAAAATATATTTTGTCATATATTAATATAAATATATCAATTAGCTGAAATCATATATTTTCAACTAATACTGTAAGTTTATTGTTTCTTTTATATTTAATGTACCACTGTTATATCAATAAAAATTTGGGGAATTAAAAAACTTTAAGGTAAAAATTTTTAATTTTCATTAAAATATTTTTTAAGAGCATCTGATATTGCTGTAAGTCTCTAAAAAAATCTATTAGCTGTGAAGTGCTAACCACCCACAATCATGTCCATATCTTGAATGATAACTAAATATGCTGACAGTTTATTTTTTGAAGTACAATTAATTGACAATGTTATGGTGGTTTCAGGTGTACACAGCAAAGTGATTATATAACACACACATATCCACATATATTCTTTTCATATTCTTTTCCATTATAGCATTATAAGATATTGAATATAGTTCTCATGTGCTATACAGTAGGACCTTGTTTATTTTATATATAGTAGTTTGTACCTGCTAATCTCAAACTTCTAATTTACCTCTCCCACATCCCCTTTCCCCTTAGTAGTCGTAAGTTTGTTTTCTATGTCTGTGAGTCTGTTTCTGTTTTGTGAATAAATTCATTTATATCATACTTTAGATGCCACATGTAAATGATATCATATGATATTTGTCTTTTTCTGTCTGACTTACTCCACTTAGTATGATAGTCTCTAGGTCCATTCATGCGGCTGCAAACGAATGCAACTTAATTAACATCACATAAAGAATCTTCGTAACTAATCAGCTGATGGGATAAAGTATTAATATTTTACAGATTAGAATTACACAGGTATAAAATGAGATTTAAATGTTTTCTTTAAAATATTTTAAATGTGCTTTGACATAGACATCAAATTAAGCAACTAATTTTTAACCAACACTTACTTTGGACTTACATTTCCTCTGCAAAACATAAACCTTGATCAGTACTCCAATCTAATGGCTGATTGTCTCGTCACTTTTCTCTTCATTGCCTGCTCTGTTGACCTGCGTTGCCTTTGCAGTTTCAAGTGTCGTGCCATTACAACAGTAATAGTACTTCTCCCCTCATATGGTTCCCTGAAGTATGCAAAGAACTTTCAGGCATATTCATAGGTGCTCAATAATTATATCTGGGATCGAATTATCCTACTTCTTGATCACCAAATAGGAGTTTAATAAAGAAACAATAAAGAATTATCTGTGGGTGGTGTTGAAGGCCCTGAAGTTTGCGTTTGCTCCCAGTCTCTACACTGCATGCCTCCAGCTCCATGCTCTTGAATTGTCTCCTGAGCTCTCATTCCTTATTATGTACTAAGAGTGCAGCCAAAAAGACCGCTCACTTTTTGAAGTACATCTAAGCTAAGGACATTAAATTCCATCTTTACTTTTGAATACAGATTTCTATGAAAAGCCCAATCCATTTTAAAAAGCTGAATGGATAACTTGAAAGTAATTTATAGCTGATTAATATTTAGGGACCAAAAAAAATATCCAATACAAGAGTATTTCTCAGATTTATTGAACACTATTTTGATTAGGACTTGATTGAATTTTCATTCACTCAGTTCTTACCTTTCTTCGTTCATCACTAGTCGATGGAATGTCACTGGCCATGTTGAGCTCTGCAGTTCTGCCACCCGTATTGAAATGATCTATTTCTATGGCAAGACTGCCAGCTTGAGATGGTCTTTTTCCTGCTGAGCCATTTGCAGTGATGGATGATACAAGGAACAGTAACACTTTCCAATTTGGCGTCTTTTAGGCATTAACTGGATCTTTTATTCCACATCCTTTCAGCCCTATCCTTATTTTTCTTTGAGCTCATTGACTTCCAGAAAAGAAAATGACACATTTCCTTAAGGAATCCCCCTTAGGTAGGAGTTGATGTCATTTTTTTTTTTTTTAAATAGAACTTTTTCAAAAAGACAGCAGTAACTCTTCAACCTGATGTTCTTCCATTGGGATCAAGGTGGGAATTTTGTTAAAATATATGAACAGGGATTTCTTTACCTAATAATAGAATACATTGAGTAGAGGGAACCACATGAAGCTTGAAACAACATTTTTCAAAAATTAAGAGGAAAATAATAATTTACATTTGTAGTAATCAGTGATTCCTTTGTATCAACAGTTGTTGCTTTTGCCAAATATTTTCATTTCTCCTTTCCCATACACATGGTACAATTGTACTCCTTAGGTCCTTTGTGCTTGAGGCCATGCAGCTAGTTCTGCCCAGTGAATTTTCTGGGGATATGAGTGTATCACTTCTAAGCTGGATCATCAACATGAGATCCTCAAGAGCTCTCTTCCTTTTGGCTGGTAACTGACAGTGACTATCTTATCATTTCCATTTCCTGAGTTCCTACCTTGAGGATTTGCAATTGACAGGTAACATGATCAAGAAATAATCTTTCTCTATCATAACAGCTGAGATGTGAAGGTTATGTGTTACTGCAACATAGACTATTAATAGTTTATACTTATTGGATGAGACATTATAAAACTTGCTATTGCCAATAGCTAACAATTACAAATATGTCTGAAAACCGTTTAGATAAATTTAGAGATGAACCATCTTTTAAGGATTTCTAATTTTCTAATCTTCTCATAAAATACTACTTAGTGTTGCTGGACATAGCTGTAGGTAGGACACTCCAGATGTGAGTGTACTAGGGCCACTTGTAACTTCTGAGAAGTAATGTAGATTAAAAAGCATAGACTTAGGAGCATGGGTTTTATATCTAAAAGAATGGCAACCCACTCCAGTATTCTTGCCTGGAAAATTCCATGGACAGAGGAGCCTGGCTGGCTACAGTCCGTGAGTTGCAGAGGGTCGGACCTGACTGAGTGACTATCACTTTCACTTTTCACATTCTGTGTTAGCTCCTGTTCTCTGAACTGTTTTTTAATACCTATTTACTTTTGGCTGTGTTGTATCTTAGTTGCAGCATGGGGGCTCTTCCTCACGATGCATGGGCTTCTCTCTAATTGTGGCACACAGGCTCAGTAGATATTGTGGGCAGACTTAGTTCCTCCTCCGCATGTGGGATGCTATTTCTCAAGCAGGGATTGAACCAGCATATCCTGCACTGGAAGGCAGATTCTTACCCATTGGACCACCAGGGAAGTCCTTTGTTCTCTAAACTCTTGAAGCCTCAGTTTTCCCATCTGTAAAATGGAGATAATAATAACGGTTCCCAATATGGCAGTTAGAGGGCAAGTACCAGTGACACTGATTTGTTGTTCAGTCACTAAATCACGGCTTACTCTTTGTGACTCCATGGACTGCAGCACGCCAGTGACAATGATAGAGACCCATTATAAAAAGGAGTAAATATTTACTCAAGGGCTGGGCTTAGAGACGGCTTGATAAACAGTGGTTCTCTTATTTTGAAGGAATAACAACACACATCTAAACCACCTTACCAATACTGCAGGGCTGTTATATCACTCAACCACCTTCTTTTCTTCCTTTTTCTGTTCTTCCTGATTCTTTCTGATCCTGCTTCATATTTCATGGGAAAAATCAACCTGGATAGCAATTATCCCATGACATTTGTACCCAATAAGTATTGGCAAGAGGAGCATAGGTTTCCCAGGTGGTAAAGAACTCACCTGCCAATGTAGGAGACGTAAGAGACAGGGTTTGCTCCCTTGGTCAGGAAGATCCCCTGGAGGAGGGGCACAGCAACTCACCCCAGTATTCTTGCCTGGAGAATCCCAATGGACAGAGGAGCCTGGGAAGCTACAGTACACAAGGGTCGCAAAGAGTCAGGCATGACTGAAGCGACTTAGCATAGCACAACACAAGAGGAGGATGGTGATAACAACTCTTTCAAGCGGTAAGCAGCTACTTCGTGTACCTGGTCATTGCTCTGGACACTTTCCATACAACAGCCCAGTAAGAAGTTTAGTTCTCAATTTGCTAATGAGAAGGTTGAGGGTAGATATCTGCTTGTAGTCATGCAGCTATTAATATAGCCAGAATTTGGTCCAGAATGGTCTGAAGACTGGCCTCTTAAATGCCAAATAGGGGACGCAAATATCCAGGTTTGCTTCAAACTACAAAGTTATGACAAACCTAGATAGCATATTAAAAAGCAGAAATATTATTTGCCAACAAAGGTCCATCTAGTCAAGGCTATGGTTTTTCCAGTGGTCATGTATGGATGTGAGAGTTAGACTGTGAAGAAAGCTGAGTGCCAAAGAATTGATGCTTTTGAACTGTGGTGTTGGAGAAGATTCTTGAGAGTCCCTTGGACTGCAGGGAGATCCAACCAGTCCATTCTGAAGGAGATCAGTCCTGGGATTTCTTTGGAGGGACTGATGCTAAAGCTGAAACTCCAATACTTTGGCCACCTCATGCAAAAAGTTGACTCACTGGAAAAGACCCTGATGCTGGGATGGATTTGGGGCAGGAGGAGAAGGGGACAACAGAGAATGAGATGCCTGGATGGCATCACTGACTCGATGGACGTGAGTTTGAGTGAACTCCGGGAGTTGGTGATGGACAGGGTGGCCTGGCGTGCTGCAATTCATGGGGTTGCAGAGTCAGACACGACTGAGCAACTGAACTGAACTGAACTGGTAACTAGTCTAGTGTCCTGGAACTCCATCTGTTTGAGCATGTGTTTTGGGTTTTTCATTTTTATAAAAGTATTATTATTAATAATTGTATTAAAACATTCTGAATTTTCTAGGCTTTTCACTTTAAAATTTAGCTTCTGCCATGGCTTCAGGTAGTCCATATGTGAACTGCACATGCCATAAAGAGAGTTCTTAACTTAATAGCTGGTTGTATTTAGAAACCAACCGGAGAGGACCTTTCTTCTTTCTTTCTAGATGCAGTGTAATAATACCTTTCTTGGAAGGACAGAAAGTGATCCTCCACACTAGGGCTTGGGAAGCAAGCTCCTTCAGTCTTTGGAGGTGTTAGTGACAGAATGTTTACTACTACCGCCCCTTCCAAGTCAATGAGCACATGTGCAAATGGTGCCATGCGAGCACTACAAGCAAGACACGTGAAGCCACCGAGTACCAGGGCGCAGGGGCAGGAGGAGCTGAGAAACCGGGGGTTAGGTGGATGTAAAGCACATGGGAAATGGAGACCGAGGGTCCTTCCACAGAGTACATAGAGAATAATTCATACTACAGTGCTTTTATTATTTATCATGTGCTCTAAACCTATAACTTTTTAGTTATTATCTGGTAACTTTATTATCTGGTAACTTTTTAAAATATTTGAATAACTCTTTAGCAGCAGTGAATTCCAGGGGCAAGAAATCACATGTTTAATGAAAATTTAAGCACTAAACTTCTTAAGAAAGTTGATGAACACATTACTTGCACAAAATGTTTGCTAGCATTTGTCTAACTTGGGAGCCATAATGATATCTGTGACTGTGTGAAACTGTAACGTGCTAATCTGCTGTGAAAACATCAGCAGTGATTTCAAAACCTAACAGTTACTTGGTGTAGGTTTTCCAGAAAGTCATGACTTAATGAAACATCACTAAAGTTATCTTTAAAATATCACAGAGAGAAGTGAACAAATAAAAGGATGAATCCTCTTGCTGTGAAAAATATTTAAATTAAAATTCTATAATGTAGTTTGGAACGTTTCAACTTGTACTGAGACTCTTGTTGTAACTCCTATTTTTCAATGAGACTAAGTTGAAAAAAAAATACATTTTTGAGAATGCCAGAAGAATGGTATTAGAAGCAGTTAATACCAAGAAATTGATTAGCGTATGGGAAGTATATCAAATACAGTTACTCTGTGTATATAATTTTTAATGTTTCATATAATCAACATAATAAAAATTTTTTATTTTGTTAAATGTAAATAGATATGTGCTATTCTTATTTTTAGAAAGAATTTTATTTTTGAAAGCATTTTTCAACAGAACTATTTTATAATTATGTGTGTTTTCTAAAAACACATCTTGATCAAAAAGTGAATATTCCAAAAATAATTCCCAAACATCCCAAATGGGGAATCCATGTGCCAACTGGAAAGAAGAGCAGCGTGTAGGGTGTGGTGACCTCTCTGTGTCCTTCCCAGCCCTTTGGATGTGGAAGGTCAACTTCCTCTAAGGCACCACAGTGAGTCGTTTCAAGTGAAGAATTGAACATAATCATTTTCCTACTTCTACTTTTAAAAGGAAGTGTCTTTCTTCTGGATTCTTTTGATTCTATGGTATCAAGGATTCTAGGACACGCAGTCACCTGAGAGTTATGGCTGATAAATGTCTTCATTGCCTCAAAGAAATGTTCTGGGGCTGTGATGCTCTCCAGTATTGCCTGAATTCCAAAGAGAACTACATGCCTTTCTGACTTTGAAGATTAATCTCTGTCACTCACAGCTCGTTGGCTTCCCCTGCTCATTTCTGCAACGTCTGCAGATGGTGCAGAGCTCTGTGCCAGAGTTATTTATCCACAAGTTCACTTCGCACATAGCTTCCTCTTTAAGCCATTCCAGGGAGAGTTAAATACTGAGCAATTATGCAACTCTTCTGTCAACCCGTGGGTCTTTGCAGCTCCAGTAATACCTGCTATTCCTGGAGGTTGCGGCTGCTGCCATCTTTCAACTGAATGCAACAGGGACACTGCCTTCAAGAAGTCTCTCAAACCACAAAAACACACATTCTCAAAACACACATGAACAAGCAACTTCTCATTTGTAAGCATTCCTTACCACATCTCCAATGCTGCTAACTCCCTCATTGCATTTTTCTTCTACAATATGAGTCATAAAATTTGCCAGTCTTTGGTCTTTTTATGAATTTATAAGTCAGCAAACATTTGACACTGAAGACTACAACTTTGGGAAAAATGTGGAAAGGAAAGTTGGACAAAGGAAGACAGAGAAATAATAATTGTGATACGAAGTCCTTAATATTCATTATTAATTTTTCCATTATGAATACTTTTATTATCCTAGTTTACATATAAGGAAACTGAGACTTAAAGAGATGAAATACCTTACACAGGGTCACATTCTTAACAATGACAGAAGTAGGACTTCTAGACAGTTAGAATTTAGAGCTTGCAAGCATCACCCCTAAGCTGTAGCTCATCAATACTAGTGAAAGGGCAGGAACAGAAGTAAAAGAAGAAGAAAGGGGGGAAGAGCATGGGGAAAGGTGGTAGGTAAATGGAAGGTGGTGGGATTAAGGTAATAATGGTAGAGGTGGCGCTAGTGCTAAAGAACCCGTCTGCCAATGCAGGAGACCTGAGACACGGGTTCCATCCCTGGGCTGGGAAGATCCCCTGGAGGAGGGCATAGCAACCCACTCCAGCATTCTTGCCTGGAGAATCCCATGGAACAGAGGAGCCTGGCAGGTTACAGTTCATGGGGTCACAAAGAGTTGGACATGACTGAGTGACTAACACTGACACACTCACATCTCATTATAAATTAAACACTGTAAGCAAAGCATTGGAAATTTTACATCAGTTTCCTGTGCACTGAGTACCAACTCTCTGGTCAAGTAATTAAGGCACAAAAAGAGGGAATTAGACAAGAGGAGGAAAAAGGAAGAGGAAGAAATAATCATAAGCAGCACTCATGGAACACTTGTTATGTGCCAAGGACAGCATGTACTACCATGGTTTGCTCAGGATGGTTAAGTTTTCTTTCTCTCTTCTCTGGAGTGACAGCAAGCACTGGCTGGAACCTCTAGATCGAGACCTCCTAAACCTCAGGCAAGGGGTGAAATATACAGTAGCAGTTATGAGAATGGGCTCAGAGTAATACTGTGTTTCACTGCTGGTCCACAAGTCAGCTCATTTTTCTCATTGCCCCTCAGATCCTCTTTCTGCTTTGTGCTGATTCTGTGGAGGTCTGAGTTCCTTCAGCTCTAGCTTCCAGTTAGATCTGACCAATCTGGAGACCCAGGTTCTGTCCTCTCCCATATCCTTTGCAGCCAGCCAAGACATGGTTGGTTTGGGCAGTAAGGAACTTACTCCCCTTAAGGCACCAGCTCATATTCAGGGATCTCTCACACAAGTTTTTGCTGTTTCAGCAACATGATGTCTAGAGTGGAAAAAGGATTCAATCACTGCCCATCTTTGGAGGCTTTGGAATCATTCTGCGTCAGTTCCCTCAATCCTATCCAATTCAGTTCAGTTGCTCAGTCATGTCTGACTCTCTGAGACCTCATGGACTATAGCACGCCAGGATTCCCTGTCCATCACCAATTCCCGGAGTTTACTCAAACTCATGTCCATCGAGTTGGTGATGCCATCCAAACATCTCATCCTCTGTCATCCCCTTTTCCTCTCACCTTCAATCTTTTCCAGCAACAGGGGCTTTTCAAATGAATCAGTTCTTTACATCAGGTGGCCAAAGTATTGGAGTTTCAGCTTCAACATCAGTCCTTTCAATGAATATTCAGGACTGATTTCCTTTAGGATTGACTGGTTTAATCTCCTTGCAGTCCAAGGGGCTCTCAAGAGTCTTCTCCAACACCACAGTTCAGAAGCATCAATTCTTTGGCACTCAGCTTTCTTTATAGTCTAACTCTCACATCCATACATGATTACTGAAAAAAACATAGCCTTGAAAAGACAGACCTTTGTCGAAAAGTAATGTCTCTGCTTTTTAGTATGCTGTCTAGGTTGGTCATAGCTTTTCTTCCAAGGAGCAAGCATCTTTTAATTTCATGCTGTAGTCACCATCTGCAGTGATTTTGGAGCCCAAGAAAATAAAGTCTGTCACTGTTTCCATTGATTCCCCATCTATTTGCCATGAAGTGATGAGACCAGATGCCATGATCTTCGTTTTCTGAATGTTGAGCTTTAAGCCAACTTTTTCACTCTCCTCTTTCACTTTCATCAAGAGGCTCTTTAGTTCCTCTCTGCTTTCTGCCATAAGGGTGGTGTCATCTGTGTACCTGGGGTTATTGATATTTCTCTCAGCAATCTTAATTCCAGTTTGTGCTTCCTCCAGTCCAGCATTTGTCATGATGTACTCTGCATATAAGTTAAATAAGCAGGGTGACAATATACAGCCTTGACGTACTCCTTTTCCAATTTGGAACCAGTCTGTTGTTCCATGTCTGGTTCTAACTATTGCTTCTTGACCTGCATACAGATTTCTCAGGAATCCTATCCTCATCTCTGTAAAAAGTTCTTTCATTAAACTGTCTTCAATTATCTTTTAGAATTAGCCATCTGTTTCCATCAAGACTGTGTCTGACACAGACATATACAGTCTGTCTGATCTTAGATTAAGATCCTCAGCATCATAGGCCTCAGTTTCATTAGTGATAAATGGGGGTGTTTTATTCAGAGAGATAATATAAAGATTAAATGAAAGGGCATGTCCTAACCCTCAGAATGGGAAAAATAATAGCAAATGAAACAACTGACAAAGAATTAATTTCCAAAATATAAAAGCAGCTTATGCCGCTCAATACCAGAAAAACAAACAATCCAATCAAAAAGTGGGAAAAGACCTAAACAGACATATCTTCAAAGAAGACATACACATGGCTAATAAACACATGAAAAGATGCCTAACATCACTCATTATTAGAGAAATGCAAATCAAAACCACAATGAGATATCTCACACTGGTCAGAATAGCCATCATCAAAATGTCTACAAACATTAAATGCTGGAGAGGGTATGGAGAAAAGCGAACCCTCTTACACTGTTGGGATGAATGCAAACTGGTACAGCCACTATGGAGAACAGTGTGGAGATTCCTTAAAAACTGAAGAAAGAACTGTCATATGACCCAGCAATCCCACTGCAGGGCATATACCTTGAGGAAACTAGAACTGAAAGAGTCACGTGTACCCCAGTGTTCATTGCAGCACTATTTACAATAGCTAGGGCATAGAAGAAACCTAGATGTTCATCAGCAGATGAATGCATAAGGAAGTTGTGGTATATTACTCAACTATAAAAAGAAATCATTTGTGTCATTTCTAATGAGGTGGATGAACCTGGAGCCTATTATACAGAGTGAAGTAAGTCACACAGAGAAAGACAAATACTGTATATTAACACATATATATGGAATCTAGAAAGATGATACTGATGATCCTACATACAGGGAAGCAAAGGAGACACAGACATAAAGAACAGAATTTTGAACCAGTGGGAGAAGGTGAGGATGGGGTGATTTGAGAAAATAGCACTGCAACATGTATATCACCATATGTAAAACAAATGACCAGTACAAATTCCATGCATGAAGCAGGGGACCCAAAGTTGGTGCTCTGGGACAACCCAGAGGGATGGGGTAGGGAGGGAGGTAGAAGGTGGGGTTCAGGATTGCGGGGGGAACACATGTATACCTGTGGCTAATTCATGTTGATGTATGGCAAAAACCATCACAGCATTGTAAAGCAATTTTCTTCCAATTAAAATAAGTAAACTAATTTTTTACAAAGAAACTGCATGTCCTTTGGTGCTTAATACCTTGTCAAATAAATAAATAGTAGCTGTTATTATTTACAGCCAACATAGGAAATGTGAATGCATATGAGATCACATCTTAAAAACAAGTTCCACTCCATCTGCCCATCAACATACATGTACTTTTATTCTAGGAAGTTCTCTGTGATATCCAGAATTTAAATGATTACCTTAGTTTCAGGTTCTCTGGTAGTTTCTGACTCATTCTATTTCAAATGGGCTTAGAATTTTCAGCTTGAGGATCTGAAACTCAGAGTGTGAAGGAGGACAGGATATAGGTATGTATGGAATCAGTCTGCCTCGAAGACAGAATACTGGCCCTTTATACAATTAGATAGAGGCCTGTCCTATTCCTGGTGGGTTTTTCCAGAACCCAAGGAGCCCCAACAGTATCCAGTGGCCTAGGACCCACAATTATACATCTGTTAGGTACATCAGATGTAGAAACAGTCCACCTCTCCAGCATTGTTCTGTGTCTGGAGATTGCAGATAAGTTTTGTTTTAAGTGCCAACTTGGATCAATCGATAGTGGTTGCCTGGTGCTGGGTGGAGAGGAAGTCTCAGGCCAAGTGCAGGCTCAGCAGGAAAATTAAGTGTTGTGATTGATTAACAATGTCTGCTATGGACACGGGGTGAGGGGGTGCACTCCCACACTTGCTGCATGTAAGCTGACTCTGCAGTAAAGTATTAAGGGATTTTTGGAAGATAGTAGAATGGGATGATGGCACCCCAAAACTTTCACTGCTTCATGCCTAATGATGCTCTTCTTTGCACCCTTGTCATAGAGAAGCAATTTCAAATAAAAGGTAATGACTGAGATTACAGATAGATTTTCTCATTTTGGATCTTTCATTTTTATGTGCATTTGCATTCAGCAGTGAAATTATAACACATATTTGGTATCTGTTGTAAGCATCTGGGGATGGTTTATATTAAATAGATTCAAGAAATAGAGCTCTCTACTGGACAGTGATTCCATCAAAGATGTTCAGCACAGCTCACTGAGCTCATCTCATCAATGATATGTTCACGCAGTTAAAGGCAAATGTTTAAACATTTAGTTAATGCACCATATGTCTTAAATGTTTTAGTTCCATCTGATATTTTTTAAAATCCATTTTAGTGGAAACCTGCCAAGTAAATTTACTTCTCTGGAAGATGATTATTCCATTCATCTGAAACTCAGTCCTCCTGGACCTCTCAAACACAATGAACTCTTAATTTGGAGGCTTCTCAATCCAGCAGCAGTGTGGCCTTCATGTCCTGCTTCCTGCTTGAGATTTGGGAAGATGCCAAGCCAGGTGGCTCCATGTGATATGGTCTGAGGTCCATACAGCTTGTTGTAGGCATAGAAGGCTTTGAAAGGAACTGATCATCACCCATGGGGGATCAGTGGAGTGGTAAATAAATAAATAAATAAGGACAAAATAGAGGATTAGCATGATAAAGGGGACAAAATCAGCGAGATTAAAGAAGCAGAGGGTAAGAAAAAACAAGAACAAAGGCAAATAAAGGACATTTACAACAGGCTATAGTTAATACCTCTTATTTTTCGGGCCACACCCTCCTACAGATGAAAAACAACACAGGGTCTAAAAATAATAGCCATATAACTCTGAGGTATAGGCACAGTAGTTAGAATCACAAGCTTTGATTTCAGATTAAATTAAAGTCGTGGCTCTGCTAATTACTAACTATGACCTTGAGCAAATTATTTGATCTCTCAGAGCCTAATTTCCTTACAGGATTGATTAAAGTAATAACGAGTACAGGGGGTGAGTATAAAAACTCAAATTTGAAAAAAAAAAACTTTTTTGAATCAGTGAAGCCAACTCTATAAACTGCCCATCTGTCTTTAGCCAAAGATTTATTTTATCACATTCTAGTCCACTCCATTCTTATTCAGTGATTTTTATAAATTCAAATTAAAGTATACTTTTCTCAGTGTTTATCCCAGTCAACTCTTAGACCACCTGGGTAAGAATTCATTCTTTCTTAGGTTTCCCCTGCTGCATCTCACCTTCTATCCGAGGATAAGCAAGTCTGTGGAGGGGAATATTACATGATGTTCTAGCTTCTAACCCTTGCCAGTTTGCAGCTGAGGCACCATATTATGCATGACTTTCAGGCAGCTGGCCTCTTTCCTTGCTCATCTGCTCTACCAAAATTGGACCCACCAAGCCCTAAGCATCAAGATCTGACATCCATTCAGATAGCATTGATCAGGTGTAATCTTTGTGATGTCATGATGGCACTCTCAGCCAAAGCCTCTGTCAAAAGATTCTTGCCTCCTTCAGCTTCCTTCTCCAGACTTCAGACATTTTCCTATCCATCAGTCCTTTCTCCAATTCTGTAGCCCCATTGAGAGGCTAAGGATCTCTCAGTTCCTTCATTCATACCCTACTAGAGTGATAAGACCCTGAAGCTTTCTTCACATGCCCATCCCTTGGCCACTGCTACTCCATGCTTACTCTACCATATTGGAAATTGGATGTTGCCAATAATGGGGTTTCTCTAAGAGAATGAATGCACCTACTGAGGAACAGTACACAGAGATAACCAAGAGAAAGAAGAAAAGGACGAGCAGGGGAAACAACTTTAAAGCTGATTTCTTGAAATCTAAATATCTGAAAGAACCAAAACCTTTCTTGGAAAGGCAAGGATGATTCTGGCAGCCGTAAGTCACATCATGAGTTCACTGATTTTGGACAAGTTGTGTTTCAGAGAAAGAAATCAGATTCCAAAGTCTGGATGGAAGGTCAACCCATAACTTGGCTTACATAGAAGTAAGTGGCCTCTGTTCAGCCAGTGCTGCCTTTTGGCTTCCTGTTGCCAGAGACAAAACAGTAACTAAGGCTGGGAGGTGCTGGGATTGGGGTCAGAGGGGCACCCTTCACTTTCTCTAGATTTTAACCAAAAACAGCTGCTTAACACCCTCTAGTAATTCAAGGTCATTTCAAGGCTTATCTCTGTTCCCTGCAAAAACTCTGCCTGCTATTGCTGATTGAACTCTGTGGAGAAGGGGGGATCAAAATAGAATCTAGACAAACAGCTCCTACTTTCTTTGAAACAGGACAGACATAAAGGCAAAGATATTTTGTGGGGAAAGGTTGAATGTGGAAAGATTTACTAACAAGAAATGACTGCAGTTAGAGTATCTTGAAAATATTTAATCAATGTATTGTCTTTCCTTTTAAACCCTTAATTATTGCTCATTTCCCTGTCACTCTTGAAACATCCAATATTTCAGGGGGGAGATAGACTACTCTTGATCAAGTAAATCATTGCTTGGCTTTGAGTTTTAAAATATAGATTTGTTGATGCTGTTCATTGTTGGATGATAGGCTGAAGACAAGTGCTTTTAATTTTCAGAGTCTCGGGCTTTGATGAGGTGTTTTCTTTGAACCCTGAAAGCTGAGCTTTATAAATCAAGAGCCAAAGCTAGAAAGACCAGGGCCCAGGGTCTTAGCGTAAGCCTTGAGGCGAGGAAGGGAGAGGACTGGACTGAAGGGCAGTTTGTGTCAATGGAGTTGAAGTAGAAAATAAGCAGTTAGAGCCTGAAAATGAGAGAAGAAAAGTTGGAGGACAGATACAAGTGAATTCATTTCCTTGCCCTTCTGAGGATAATGTTGGGGGGAATCTAAAAGCCTCCAGTTAGAGACAAGTGTTACAAAGTAACACGAGTATCCCTTGCCTTCCAGTTCAGTTCAGTTCAGTTCAGTCGCTCAGTCATGTCCGACTCTGCGACCTCATGAATCTCAGCACGCCAGGCCTCCCTGTCCATCACCAACTCCCGGAGTTCACTCAGACTCACGTCCATCGAGTCAGTGATGGCATCCAGCCATCTAATCCTCTGTTGTCCCCTTCTCCTCCTGCCCCCAGTCCTTCGCAGCATCACAGTCTTTTCCAATGAGTCAACTCTTTACATGAGGTGGTCAAAGTACTGGAGTTTCAGCTTTAGCATCATTCCTTCCAAAGAAATCCCAGGGCTGATTTCCTTCAGAATGGACTGGTTGGATCTTCTTGCAGTCCAAGGGACTTTCAAGAGTCTTCTCCAACACCACAGTTCAAAAGCATCAATTCTTCGGCGCTCAGCCTTCTTCACAGTCCAACTCTCACATCCATACATGACCACAGGAAAAACCATGTAGCCTTGCCCAGATGGACCTTAGTCGGCAAAGTAATGTCTCTGCTTTTGAATGTGCTATCTATGTTGGTCATAACTTTTCTTCCGAGGAGTAAATGTCTTAATTTCATGGCTGCAGTCACCATCTGCAGTGATTTTGGAGCCCAAAAAATAAAGTCTGACACTGTTTCCACTGTTTCCCCATCTATTTCCCATGAAGTGATGGGACTAGATGCCATGATCTTCATTTTCTGAATACTGAGCTATAAGCCAACTTTTTCACCCTCCTCTTTTACTTTCATCAAGAGGCTTTTTAGCTCCTCTTCACTTTCTGCCATAAGGGTGGTGTCATCTGCATATCTGAGGTTATTGATATTTCTCCCGGTAATCTTGGTTCCAGCTTGTGTTTCTTCCAGTCCAGCGTTTCTCATGATGTACTCTGCATAGACGTTAAATAAGCCTTTTACAGATGCCCTGAGTCTAGTCAAGGCTATGGTTTTTCCACCCTCCACCCACAACCCTGCCCTCACCCCATTCCCAGAGTCTGTGGGGGATCTAACATTCCCAGGAGCCCTAGTGAAGGAAGAAGAGTCTCAGTCAGAGCCTAAGGATCAGCAGTCCCAGGGACAGCTAAGATAAGGCCCACGTCCACTATGGGGGGAATCACCAGGCCCTAAAAGTGACATGCAAACAAGTTCCTCCACTGCAGATACTTCGACAATGGATACAGCACAAATCCCTTCCCTAAAGATGACCAGAAGGACCTCAGACCTCAACACCTCAAGCAGAAGAAAGTGTCCCTGTTGGTGGGAATGTAAATTCATGCAACCACTGTGGAAAACAGTATAGAGGTTCCTCAGAAAACTAAAAACAGAATCACCATATGATCCAGCAACCTCACTCCTGGGCATATATCCAGACAAAACTATCATTCGAAAAGATACATGCACCCCTATGTTCATCAGTCAGTTCAGTTCAGCTGCTCAGTCGTGTCCGACTCTTCGTGACCCCCTGAATTGCAGCACCGCCCGGCCTCCCTGTCCATGTCCATAGCAGGACCTAAATGTCCATTGTCAGGTGAATGGGTAGAGAATGTGCGATACATATATAGCCATAAAAAAAGAATGAAATAATGCCATTTACAGAAACATGGCTGGACCTAGAGACGATCATAAGAGAACTAAGTCAGAAAGACAAATACCGTATGATATAGGTGGAATCTAAAATAGGACACAAATGAAGCTATCTACGAAACAGAAACAGAATCACAGACATAGGGACAGACTGATGTTTGCCGAGGGGTTGGGGAGGGATAGAGCGGGAGTTTGGGGTTAGCAGAAGTAAACTACTATATATAGGATAGATAAACAACAAGGTCCCACTGTACAGCCCAGAGAGCTACATTCAATATCCTATAAGAAACAACAGTGGGGGAAAATATTTTTTTTTTAAAAAATCCAGGCTGGAAAAAAAAAAAAAAAAAAAGAAATGTCACTCTGCTCCCAGATGCCGTCTTGGGAAAAGAGAGGGGAGAGAGCAATTATCCAAATAGTTCATTTTAAATCAGAAAGCCTGATACTATGTATAAAATAGATAACTAATGAGAACCTACTAGGTAGCTCAGGGAACTCTACTCAGGGCTCCGTGGTGACCTAAATGGGAAGGAAAGCCAAAAAAGAGGGGATATATGTATACATATAGCTGATATACTTTGCTGTACAGGAGAAACTAACACAACACTGTAATGCAATTATAATCTAGTAAAACTTAATTAAATTAAAAAAAATCAGAAAGCCGAGAAAGCTTTAATTGGCAAGATCAAGTGTTCTTCCTGTCAGTTGGGTAGGAGAGCAAGTAAGGTCTTAGAAAATGAATTATGGAAAATAAAGGATTGGGGAGGAAGAGTTGGTTTCTATGTTTGTGTTTTGGTATATGTATCAGGTGCTCAACCGGCCACAACAGAATACCATCAACTAGGCAGCTTAAACTATGGAAATTGGTTTTCTCACAATTTGAGAGGCTTCAAGATCAAGGTGCCAGAAGGGCTGGTTTCTGGTAAGATGTCTCTCCTTGGCTTGTAGACGATGACTTCACACTGTGTCCCGGCATGGGCATTTCTCTGTGTGAGCAGAAAGAGAGAGTGCTCTGGTGTCGTCTTCTTGTAAGGACATCAGTCCCATCAGATTACAGCCCCACCCTTATGATCTCCCAGGTGGCGCTAGAACCCTGCGGTAAAGAACCGCCTGCCAATGCAGGAGACGTAAGAGATGCACGCACGTTCAATTCCTGGGTCGGGAAGACCCCCTGGAGGAGGGCATGGCAACCCACTCCAGTATTCTTGTCTAGAGAATCCCATGACAGAGGAGCCTGGCAGGCTACAGTCATGGGGTCGCACAGAGTCAGACACAAGTGAAGTGACTTAGCACTTATGATCTCATTCAGTCAATTGCCTCCTTAGAAGTTCCATTTCCAAATACAGTTCTACTGGAAGTCAGGGCTTCAGCATGTGAATTTGGGATGGGGAGGGTACAATTCAGTCTATTATAGTCTATAAATAGAATCGTGGCACAAACATGTTGTTTGTATTTTACAAATAAAGACCTTGGTTCAGCCCCTGAACTTAATAATTGCTTAACAAGAGGAAACTATGAAATACTATTATTACTATATTTTATTAGTAAAATTAGCTAATTTGTAATAAACACCAGACATGGTTTTTCCTGCTTTACACCTTGCTATTCAATTTAATACAATCTTACAAGATACATACTAGTCCTTTCTGACTTTGCTCCTATCAACTCTCCTGGAAAAATAGCCTCTTTACCCCACACCTGACGCTCCGCCTCTGACAATCCACAGCAGGTATCTCACTTGGAGCACTCGTTTAATTGGAAACTGCAGTGTTTCAGCTCTTTCCCTCCCCACTTTCTTTAACTGCTGTGGTGATATCATAAGTCACTCCTGACATTAAAACTTTCAGTCATGTCTTTTGTACCCACTGAAGACATCATGGCAAATGCTTTTGTCTGACAGAGGCTCTGCTATTGATGCTGCTACTGCTGAATATATATATGGAGCCTCAAGGTCACTGCAGCAGCCACCAGTGATGACCACAGCCAGCCATATTCCTGTCACCACCAATGTTACTATAGTTACACTTGTTTAAAACAATGCCACTTGGCCATCACCCAAACCAATGTCCCTTCAGATCAGATCACTGGCTGGTGATTTACTCATTGAGTCCTACTGTGCTATGCCCAAAATCACCTGGCCCTTTCAAACTTTCACATCTTTCCTTCTCTTGAATCTGCCTGTCCTCAATACTCATGTTCTTATTTCTGAGTTTTAAGATACATATAGCTTATTTATGATAAATACAGTGATGAAAGCAAATGGAGACAAATACAAAAAGAAAATAAGAAGAAGAACAGCACTCAGACTGAATTAGCAATTAGTACTAAGGTTGGTGATACAAACAATGAAATAAACTAATTTTGGATTAAATGATATGTTGCAAGTGATATCACTATCACCATAAATGTTTTTCTGGGAATTTAATCCCAAAGCACCTCACTCCTTTTGTGCCTGACGGTTAATTGGTGAGTAGTCAATACCTCTACAGATTTTCCCTGTCATTCAAGGAAAAAACACTTTAAATCTTCAGGGATAATAATTTTATTCATAGATTTCACTACGTTTCTTTCTTCAGTCTTATTTGATATGAAGCTAACAGCCTTCTGTGAACATACCAAAGCCCTGAACTTAAAGTGAGAAATAAATCTCCAGTTCATCTTCCCATAGGTGTTATTTTCGATGGACTCCATTTGATGTCTCCAAGATAAAGCAATCAACCTGGAAAGGAATGAGGAGCTCATATACTATGAACTGACATATCATTATGACCATACCTATTAAGTGACTAAGCCAGCCAGAGCCCAATTATATCTTTGCAACATACAATGAAATACCTCCTAAATAGTTCTTCAACAAAGAAATAAACCTGTCATACAAGAAAAATTTGCGTACATCAAGGCAATGTATTGAGGAAGTAATGTTGGTGTCAGGGTCGTGCTGGCTGTAATTCAAAGTGCAATTAAGGGAAATTAGAGGCAGTCCTCATTACATACATTTTACACTTTGTTTATTGTGCTACAAATTCTGTATTGGAACCACTGACTTGTAGCCACAATAGCTCATTTAGTAGAAAAGGAGAATGTTAACAAAGGATGTTTGATGGCCACAGAGCAGAGCACAGCAATTTACATTTCTTGACTTGTGTCCCTTCTCCAAAATTGGGTCTTTGGATTGAGTTGAGATGAAGGAGCCACAGGCAGAGCCAACAGGGCACATCTGAAATTCTTCTTGAGATTCAAATGAATAGCCAAAAAAATTAAATAAACAAAAATCAAGACAGAAAACAGCACTTGATAATACTTGAACCAAAGAACGAATTTCCAATCGCTTAATTAACTCAAAGACCCAGAAAGGGAGCATACAAAAATGGCTGAAACAGCCATGTTGGAACCTGAAACTCATCAAGAAGAAACTGCTGGTCTCTAAAGATCACTTCTGAAAGCTAATAGTTCCCTTAGGGAATATGGGGTTGGCCAAAAAGTTCATTTGGGCTTTTCTGTAAGATCTTACTGAACACTCTGGCCAATTCAATTCTTAATGAAAATTCTGTAAATGCTGAAGTCTTATATATTCTGTCTCAAACCCTACAGTTTGACGGAAGCATTATTTCTATAAACTTCCACTGTTCTATCACAGGAAAATAGTACAAAGTAGGGCTATAAAAAGATGAATTGGAGAGGACTAGCATGGCATTCAGCATGCTGGGAATCTTGGGCTTGAGGGAGGGGGAGAGTGACTTGGTCACATGGAGTGTGGGTTCATAAACTGGCCCCATACACGGAGGGCAAGGAGAGACTAAAGAAAGAGGCAGCTACTCCAGATTGGTAGGTGGCAGTTTTTACAATCAAGAGAACTCATATGCAAGGCTTGTCTTGGGTACAAGATGAATAGATGGCTGCACCTGCCCAGCAGAATTTTAGAAGTTTATATAGAAGCCTTAACTGGATTCAGTCACATATACCTCCCATCTATCCATATGGTTTCAACAACCCCTTATTCTCTCAAGGCTGCATCCTTGGAGCAGCTCCCACTCTGGAAACTGCTAACAGAACAGACCTTCCAAGAACAGGGGAGGAGGTGAGAACCTTCCTGCTTGCCGTGGTCTAGCTCCAATATCAACTGGCTGACACATCCTCCTGATGCGCTCCTTCAGCATGAATGCAGGTAATCATTTTAACTGCCTCTTGAGTACCGGACCACTTTGAAGACCTCAAAGAGTGAGTGTTGGATTTCCAAAGTTAAACACAATGCATGGTTGCCTATAATCTCATTTAGATGTCAGAGGGGGAGTTCAGGACTGAGGGAGTAGTATCAGTATGGGCAGCAGAAAAATGGGACCATGAAGGCTTTGCAAAACGTTTTACAAGACATGAAAGTCTAGGATGACTTTTGGATGAAATTTCTGCATCTGAGAAGTTTTCTCCTCCCTGGAACTTCTGCTTTTTCTGGCGTCTTGAGGACTAACACTCTCCAAACATACAAGGTATTTGCATATTTGGTGCTAACTACCCATGTAATCAGACTACAGTTACCATTATTATCTCTCAAGAAAAATTAAGAATGGCCCAATGACATTGAACCACCTCTTACCCTTTCATTTTGGAAACTCTTCTCTTTTTTTTTTGCATGGAATATTTATTTATTTATTTATTTTTAAATATAAAGTTATTTATTTTAATTGGAGGTTAATTACTTTACAATATTGTATTAGTTTTGCCATACATCAACATGAATCTGCCACAGGTATACATGTATTCCCCATCCTGAAACTCTTCTAAAAGTAAAAAGATGCCTGGAGTCTGAGGTCAGGCAAATCAACGTTCATGCTCAGTAAATGCACGGATGTGTGTTAAGTGAAAGGATGGTGCAGAGGGTCGGGAAGAATGCAAAGAAAAAGACCGAAATAGCCTAAAGCATTTTCCAGGTTTCTCAAGGAGAGAAGGTTGTGCATCTGAGCAATTAGAGACATCTTCCAAAATCAGAATACTGCCAAGCTGGGGAAGAGGAGCTGTTTAAAATTCTCCTTCTCTTCCATAAGGAGAAAAGAGAAAATCATATCCTTAACTCTCCCCTGACTTTGCAAAAACATTTATGAAATAATGATTTTAAAACTCTGTGTTTTCAGGCTCCCTGTATGCTCCCCTTGTATAAGTTGGTTTACATCGCTGGAAAATTTTTTTCTTGTTAGTGCTTCAATGCCTGATCTTAATTGATTCACTGGAGGGAGTTGGTGTCTAAGGTTACCGAAAAGACTGAACTGAACAAAGTTTCAAGAATTTTATTCCACTTCCTACCTACACTCTTTGGCCAAATTACTTAGTAAATATTTTCTATAGACATCATTCTGAAGCCTTTTTCCTAACTGTCCCTCTAGGAGTGGCATACTATCTGACTCTGTCTTCAGTCTTGGCTCCATCACTTTAAAGCTATGTGCCCTCAGCCGAGTTATGTAATTTTTGTGCCTCAAAATTTTGTGCCTCAAAATTTTTGTACCAATTTTTCTTCATTGGTAAAGTTAAAATAATAATAACATCTTTTACCTTACAGCCTTGCTGGGAAGAATAAATTATTGAAACCGTGAAAATTACTTGGAACTGTGCCTCATACATAGAAAAGTGCACACTACACGTTAGTTATTATCTGAAGCACAGAGAAATGTGTGACTAATTCTACCTTGGTTCACCAGAGAAGATTTTACCAATGAGTTACCAATAGAATTCTCTGGAACATTCAATCAAAGTATGTCTGACAAAGACAAGAAGGACATTCATGGTGGAGTGAGTTGCAAGGACAAACGTAAGGAGCTTAACCAGCAGAATGTATTCAGGAAGAAAACTCAGACGAATTGTCAAAGAAAAAAATCATGACTTCCAGTCCCCCAACCTTTCCTAAATTCTAACCATTCTTCTAAAACTTTTAACTTAGAAGGATGCAGCAGGTAATATTTTCCAAAGGTGACAGCAACACCAACCATCCAACATGCTCATCTTATAATGTGACCTTAAAATTCCCGATCAAGGGATAAAGTGTACATCTCCTCCACCTTGAGCTGAATAGAACTTTGTTATTGTCTCAACCAACAGGGAAGGACAGAAGTGACCTCTAAGGGAAGATTAAAAAATGTCAGGCACTCCTGCTGTCTTGAAACACTCAGTCTTGGAAACTAGTCACCATGTGATACAGAGACTCAAACTAGCCCATGCCAAGAGACCACATGGAGAGAAAATCATATGTAAGTGCTCCAGCCAACAGCCCAGCTGAGGTCCTGTTGACAGCTGACATCCACCTCCAAGGATGTAAGTAAAGATGCAGCCAGATGATTCCAGCCTCTGTCCATCACATCACTTCCAGTCTTTAGGTCTCCCCAGCTGAGGTACCAGACACAATGGAGCAGAAAAAAGTCACCTCTGCTTTGCCCTGTCCTAATTCCTCACCCACAGAATCTGTGAGCAAAAACAAAGATTGTCTTATGCGACTACATTTGGGGGTGGTTTGTAACTCAGCAATGGTAGCTAGTGCAGGAGATATTCCTTTTTCTCTTACTGTGGAGAGAGATGTTGCTTTCCATGACACCATTCATGGTTAGTGATCACTCCCAACTAAGGGGTCACCTCTACCAAAGAGCCACAGGTGAAACAAACAAAGCAGGCATCATAAGCATCCCTGGAATAAGAGGCTTAACCGAGTTGTAAGGTCAGGATCTCAAGCCTAATATGAGGGTAAGGAAAGGAGGAAGGGATGGGCTACACCGTCAGTGCTTAATGTCCTTCCCTTCACCTCCTACTCTCTCTGTTTTACTATCATCCATTTATACTGTTTCTTCTAATAGATTATTATTGCAGTTTTAATAACCATCCTGTCAACATGTTATCTTTAAAACAGTGGTTTGGGTTTTGGTTTTACTGGAGTATAGTTGCATTACCATGGTGTATTAGTTTCTGCTGTACAGCAAAGTGAATCAGTTGCATGCTATGCTTGCCACGTTGCTTCAGTCATGTTCGACATTTTGCAGTCCCATAGACTGTAGCCCGCCAGGCTCCTCTGTCCGTGGGATTCTCCAGGCAAGAATACTGGAGTGGGTTGCCATGCCCTCCTCCAGGGGAATCGTCCCAACCCAGAGATTGAACCCACGTTTCTTATGTCTTCTGCACTGGCAGGTGGGTTCTTTACCATTAGCACCACCTGGGAAGCCTGAATCAGTTATACATATGTATACATTCACTCTTTTTTAGATTTCCTTCCCATATAGGTCACCACAGTGAGTAGATTTCCCTGTGCTATACAGTCGGTTCTCATTAGTTATCTGTTTAAACATATGTCAATCCCAATCTCCCGATTCATCCCATGCCTCCTTTCCCCCTTGGTATCCATACTTTTGTTCTCTACATCTTTGACTCTATTTCTGCTTTACAATAAGTTCAGTTGTATCATTTTTCTAGATTCAATATATAAGCACTATTATATGATATTTGTCTTTCTCATTTTTCTAAATTCCATATATAAGCCCTATTATATGATATCTGTCTTTCTCTTTCTGACTTACCTCACTCTGTTTGACTATCTCTAGGTCCATACAGGTCTCTGCAAATTGCGTTTTGTTCATCTTAATGGTTGAGTAATATTCCACTGTTACGTACCATATCTGCTTTATCTATTCCTCTGTCAGTGAACATTTAGGTTGTTTCCATGTCCTGGCTATTGTAAATAGTGCAGCAATGAACACTGGGGTGCTTGCATCCTTTTGAATTATGGTTTTCTCTGGGTATCGGCCTAGGAGTGGGATTGCTAGGTTATATGGTAGCTCTATTTTCAGTTGTTTAAGGAATCTCTGTACTGTTCTCCTAAAAAAGTTTTTGAATACATCCCTTTTGTAAACTGTGCTTCCACTTAGAAACAAACTGCCTTGGTATTCTCCCCAAGCTTACTTAAGAGCCTCACTTCATGGATAGAAGTAGCAAGGAAAGTGATTGAACTACCTATGATGTGCCCACTGCCACAGAGAAGCAGAAGTGATGGTAGGTGACTGAGTAGGTGGTCAAGGCACTTTTCTTTTTAAATAACTTATTCTTTCTGTCCCTTTTCACCCACATCATAGGTTCTACAGAAAATCACAGAAAGGAGAAAGTCTCTGAAGAGGTCAGAGGCTTGGCCAAGGCACAGTTTGGAGAATATCCCTACTTGGTGCAATCTGATGCTGCCAGAGTAAACCTCAGTGTCCGGAGAAGACTGAGCTCTTGGGAGCAGGAGTCTGGTTCAGTCTCAGCTGTCTTCTGGGGGAGCCCTTCCTGTTTCATCACAGCTGGGGCACAGCTGCTGGCCAGAGAGCTGATCTCTTGACATAGTTTGGATCTAGAAATCCCTGGGTTTCACAGCTGTGCCCAGCAGCTGCCTTAGCCAACCCTTTTCTTTTGGGGTAAAGCAGTTTGATTTCTGGTAGACGACTTCAGATTCCACAAAGACAAGAGCTTTGTCTGTTTGGCTCCAGCATATAAACATCCCTTGGAGGATTACTTGAGATGCGTTTATGTAAGAGTCCTGACTCTTAGCCAGACTGAATAAGTCATGGTAAGTCAGACTATGCCTAATAATCTTGAAACAATTTTCTCTCTTATCACCACTATTGGCATGAAAGGGCTACGATAAGAGAGGTGCATTGGTTCAGTACTAATCCTGTCACTACAAAAACAGCCACAGTCCCTGCCCTTTAAGTACTTAATCTCTAAATTCCTTATGTTGATTGACAACCTTCTGTGGACACAGCAGGAAGGGATGGAAAGCTTCAATCTATATCTTTGATGTATCCATTGAGAAACCGAATGAGTCTTATCACTTAAGATGTGACTATCCTTAGGGGATCAGAAATGAAAATATTGTCAAAAACATGTGGTGGTATTTTTTTTTTAATTCTAGTGAGAGGAGAATAGCACATTTTCCTTGATCTGTATATAAGAAGACTTGGTAATTCTTATGTGATTGATCTAAAAGTGGAATGACTAGCCATCCTACTTGGCCCAAGACTATCCCCATATTGGGGCTTCCCAGATGGCACAGTGGGAAAGGATCCACCTGTCAATGCAGGAAACACAGGAGACCCGGGTTCCATCCCTGGGTCAGGAAGAGCCCTTGGAGGAGGAAATGGCAATCCACTCCAGTATTCTTGCCTGGAAAATCCCACGGACAGAGGAGCCTGAAGGGCTACAGTCCATGCAGTCACAAAGAGTCTGACACGACTGAGCATACACGTATGCACGCATACCCATGCTAGCAGTGAAAAGTCCCCAATCCTGGGAAACTCCTCAGTTTCAGCCAAATCCAGACCCTTGGTCACCCTAGGAATCAGAAGACTCCTTTGGAAAAAAAGTAGCTCCCCTACCAGCCTGTTAGTAGAAGAATCCAAAATTCCGGCCTGCCCTTTTCTATTGGGTCAGCCAAAAAGTTCATTTGTTTGTTTGTTTGTTTTCTCCAAACTTTTTGGCCAACCCAATATTAAAAGCAAACATTTCTAAAGGGCAAGACAGTAACATCTGGGAACAAATTACTTTATCCTATCAGCACTCTTTTTCATCAAATGTTCAGGAAATATTTATTGAGCAGCTATTATAGTCCTCACACAAGACTGGTTAGTAGGGGTATGATGATCAACAAGCCACCGTGCCTGACCTTAAAGACCTTAATGAATGAGAAAGACAAATAAACAGGCCCGGAAAGCAGCATGTGATGGTTCCACGCTTGTGTTTCAGACATGGTGAGGAGGACTGGGACACGCAGGAGGACCACTCCTGGCCTGGGGGACACAGCAGGTGTCTAAATGATGTGACCTCTGAGCTGTGAGTGTGACCAGGCACTAATGAGGGGGAAGGTAAAGCTGTGGGAGGAATCTTCTGAGAGGAAATGGTCAGACAATGGCCTCAAGGGAAAAGAGATCTTTGTTTTTCCCACAAAGGAATAAGACAAAGGAAAGACGAGTTTTCCAAGTCTGGGATAAAACAGGGAAAGGATTGCTTCTCAGGTTTATCTGGGGTCAGCCTTTTTGGTAATTTCTCAAATTAGAAAGAAAAAAGTTAAACACATTCTGAATATGAGTTCTTGCTTCTCACAGGGAAACAGTCGATTCTGGCCTTAAGAGAGGGAAAGAGAGTGACAGAAAGTGAGAGAGAAAGTATCTACCACTCTGCCTTTAAATTTCTCAGTATTTGCCTTTGTCTTGAGGCCAAAAGAACACAAATCCAGTAGCAACTCATCACTGCCACTTCCCCCCACTCTTCTCCACTGACCTCCTCAGTGTTGGGGACTAATCTCTGAGAGTTAGAGATTATGTCTCTGTCGAAAGGATACAGATCATATTTGTGTTTTATCAGTGCTTGGGCATTTCTTGTGGATTTTTTTCCCAGCAGAAATCATAGTATTTTAAAGGTATAATGACTTGATAAAAGCAATGCTCAAAATTAGAATATAGTAACCTGAAATAGCAAATACTAAAAATGAAAACTTTTCTTAATATTTTATTATTAAAGTAACCCATGTTGATGAAGAAGTCAAACAGTAAAAATATGAATTAAATACTAAGTCTCTCTTCCCTCTCATCCTCCTGCCCCCAACCATTCCAGATGTGCCCACGGTTGACAGTTCTCTTTATATCTTTTCAGATATTTTCTATACATATATTGGGTTGGCCAAAAAGGTCATTTGGGTTTTTTTTAAGATGTTACAGTTAAAAAAAACAACGACAACAACAAATAAACTTTCTTAAGATGTTACAGAAAAAAACCCAAACAAACAAAAAATACAAGCAAAGATGGATAGATAGATGATAGATATTTTCAATGCAAATCATATTGATTATGTTGTTATATAATTAGCTTTTTTCATTCAGCATATTCCTGACATTTTTTCTACATGAGCTATATCAGTCGGGTTTTGCTGCAGGAATGCTATGTAACAAAAAAAATCTCAAACTCTCAATGGCTACAACATTCATGTATTGCTATGTCACCAAGAGTAGTAGATCAATTGTAGTTCTTGGGCTTGGCTTGACTTAGTTGGAGTCATCTGGTGCTCTAATAAGTTCTGTTCAACTCACTTTCTTATGTTGGAACCCAAACTGGAAAAGGAGCCACTATGTGACATTATGCTCATGTGGCAGAGAGTTGGAACTAGAGTCCCAGACAAGATAGGCAATCACATTTCAGAATGTGACAAAGATCATACCCATTCACATCTCATGGGCAACGCATGTCATATGACCAAGCATGAAGACACCTGGCAGGGAAGCATTAGCCAGGATTTGAAGAATTGTAAAGAAACAAAGCCATTTACCATTTTGTACCTATTCCAATATTCTGAATGCCTACATAGTACTCTACTGAGAGATACAGAGATTGTAATCTTTAATTCTTCAATCAATTATTTTGCAATCAGTGTATTACAAAATCATGCATACCCTTTAAATATATATTCTTAAATACTTGTGGAAACATCTGTAGATGTAGAATTACTAGGAAAAATGGTGTATGCACTTAATATTTGGGGGGATACTTCTCAATTGCCCTCCAAATTATGTATCAATCTATACTATATCTATATCTATGAGGTTACATCCTTCCCCAAACTCTTTGTATTATCAAATTTTTCATTCAAAAGATAAAATATTGATGTTTTAAATTTCGTTTCTTTCATTAGTGGTGCAATTTTCAGTGTTCTAAACTTGGAGATAATTCTGTTATAGCTGCAGACTTCAGATTAGCCTAGCTCTCTTGAAAAACATTTTAATTATATTAATACCAATCCATCCCACCCACCACACATGCCCGGTTTCTCTGTACCTTTGGTTTTACTCTGGAGGAAAGCCAGGTAAGTCAGCTTGTTCTCAAACAGGGAAAAATGAAGTCGCTTGGTCATGTCTGACTCTTTGCGACCCCATGGACTGTAGCCTACCATGCTCCTCCGTCCATGGGATTTTCCAGGCAAGAGTACTGGAGTGGGTTGCCATTTCCCTCTCCAGAGGATCTTCCCGACCCAGGGATCGAGCCCAGCTCTCCTGCACTGTAGGCAGATGCTTTACCATCTGAGCCACCAGGGAAGTTTCAACTGGGGAACCAAGTCCTAAAGCTTGACTGTGACTATATTTAGTGCCACAGTGAGACAGATTGTGAACCGGGGACAGACTCAGCAGGGAAGAACAATGCGATCCATTAGTGATGTCTGCCATGAACTTGAGAATGGCAGGTGGCAACATGGATAGCATTTATTTCCCTATCCCTGGCCTTGAAGCTGCTAGAAATCTGCCAGCATTTTAATCTTAGCCTCTACCATTTCACTTGTCTCCAGTCATAGAAGACAAGTATTGAGCAAATGCTTTGGTTTTTTTTTTTTAAAAAAAGGATTACCTAGGCTCTTCCTCATGCTTGTACCACCTGCCTGGATCTCATGATGCTTTTAAGAAAACATCAGACAATGATTTGAAAAGAGGTAGAGTAAATACTTTGGTCGTGTTTTAGCGTGGGGTTTGTTTTGGTCCTGTTATCTTTGCTGAACTAAGTGGCTTAGGCTTTTACAGATACTTTTACCATCAGGATAATAGTTTTTGGATAACTAATATCCTGGTGATGTCTGAAAGATGGTTAATTATTGTGGAGGGCTTAAATGCAGTGCTAAAGTAAATCATAACAGGATTCTTCATTTGGGCTCAAGGTTTAAAGGCTACCTCATTTCCCAACAACAGAGCAACATAATCATTCCTTTTCCCACAGATAACTATGGTCTTCCTGTCAGCCTACAGGAATCCTGTTCCTTTCCCCCCAGTGTAACCAGACTCCCTGCCACAGAGAAACAACACTCTCCTTAGCTTGGCCACAGGGCAATCCGTCACTGCTCCCAAGTCCCCATCCCCAGTGCTGCAGTAACCACAGAAACCACACAGGGTATGGACTGAGCACGTGGTTACAGACACAGTCATCATTTCTAACACAGAGAGATGAAGTCACTCAATCTTCTCTCTGATGAAAATAAACTATTGAAACACAACATCAGAAACAAACGCTCTTCATCCCGATGGAGATGTGGGAGCTATAAAGACGAGACTCCACCCTAGGGCCCTGAACAGAGGAGGGGGAGACTCCGGGGACAAATTCCTGAGAAACTATTAAAAACTGGAGTCCTCTGGTCTCAGAGACGGTCACTGCAGGGCTAAACAGATTGTCATCTGCTGGACAATTAGGCATGTTCTCCCAGAAGAGAGAAAGATGAAGTCACCCCAGTTGCAAAAAGGTACAGACCCCAGAGGAAAAGAAGCAGTGAATTCAAAAGCACTGAAAAATAAGTAAGCAAAGAAAAGCTTGGCTTTAAAGTGGCAATTTTTTCTGGTGTCTGAACAGTAATCTTCTAAGGAGAATAGCACAAGTCCCTTCCCAATAGACTCTTAAGCTTCAGCTGTGAAAAGGCTATTCTTGGCTCACCAACTCTGCTGATTTATTCTCACCTTGAGGCAGCTCCCTAACATTCCTTCCTACCTCAGCTTCCCAGTCAGCCAAGTGGGACCTCCTGCTTGCAGTCTGCTTCATTTGCTAAGATGTCATGAAGATTAATTAACAGCATTAATACACTAAACGTTCTTTGGGATGGTTGGGGAGAAAGTGTGATTATGATCATTATTGCTATGGATTACTAGGTAGAATGTTGTCAGAACCATTCCGAATGAGACTGTTGCAGGGACTATATCTGAAAGTAGGGGAAAAAAAAAAAAAAAAGACCAAATGGTGATCAGTGGATGGTTTCAAATGCCCCTGGACCAAAAATACTTCTTCTATATTCTTGCTTAGGGACTTAAAATATTAATAGAATGGAAAATGCAACAGACTTAGAGTAAGAAGATCTGCATTTCAGCTGCTTTGCCACTTATTGGCTAGGTGATCTTATGCAACCTACTTAAACTGCCCCAAACCTCAGTTTTCTCATCTGTAAAATAGACTTATTGACACCTCCAATGTTGATGTGCCTCATAGTGTTTCTGAGAAGTCTAAATGATATGGGGATATTTCTAAAAATTAGGCCAACTATACAAAGATTATTAAATCAGCTCTAATAAAAAATGATTCAGCCATTGGAGTGAGGAATGTGCATGCTCAGTCATGTCTGACTCTTTGTGACCCTGTGGACTGTAGCCCACCAGGTTGCTCTGTCCATGGAATTTTCCAGGCAAGAATATTGAAGTGGGTTGTCATTTCCTACTCCAGGGATCTTCCTGACCCAGGTTTGAACCAGCATCTCTTGAGTCTCCTGCATTGGCAGGTGGATTCTTTACCATAGCACCACCTAAAGGTCTGCTTTAGCCATTATAGGCTATTTATTCCTTACTGCAAAATTAGTTTATGAGATGCCATCCACCAATATATATACATATAAGACAGTTGGTCTTGACTCTGGAGGGGATCAGAAAACTTGTTGTGGTTGTAAAACTGAGGGTTTTGTTTATCCAGGGATCTATTACAGGTGTCAGGGTGCCAATGGGAAATCAGAGATACACCAAGTAACAAATGTGCCTTTTGCTGTCTCCTAATGTTAAGCGTCCTGACAGGGGTGAACAGCAAAATTGTAATGCCTTAAAGTCTTCCCATTTTAAAATGTTAGGCCTGGAAAGGAGCTGGAGATCATTGTATTTCAACTCCTTTCTTTCTTAAAATAGAAAATGAAGCCTCAATCTTGCCTTGGAAACCTCTTTATTCTTCCAGATGCTAAGACCAGGGTTTTTCCCATTAAACATTAATATGAAACAAGTTATTAATCATTCTGGGTGCAGTCACACTGAATTATCCCTCACACCCCCATCTTCCACTCCAATCCCACCACCTCTTCCTAGGTCCAGACCCCTAGCATGACAAGTTTGGGCTATACAACAGTCTTATACGCTCAAACTTCTTTTACGACCTTCAATCTTCTCTAAATACTGCTCTCAGGTTAACCTTCTAAAAATGTCCACCGAATAATGCTTCCTCTGTTCAAAACACATTATTGGCTATGGTGTATGGAAAGAGCATGTCTGCTTACCCGATCTGAGTTAGAGAGCACGCTCTGTTCCTAAGGGGGTGACACGGTGTGCCATCGCCCCTAGTGCTCAGGTTCTAGAAAGGGATTGACAAAAATGATAAATGCACCACTTCCCTGGGTGTGCTGTTCATCTTAAAAAGAAATCCAATTACAGTTTGCAATTGCATTTTGGTGAACCATAATGAGCTCTCTTTGGAGTTGCCTTATTCAGATCAAATTACTTCTTGGTAATTTAAAGAATATTACATTTCCCAGATACCTCTCAATCCACCCACAGTGTTCAAGGCTCTGTGTATCTATTACACAAACACTGGCCAGTCAACTCGGGATGAGTTCATAACCAAAGGACCATTTCGTGGTTACCCACAGACAAGTCACCCTTCGTTTCCCTCAAGCAGAGAGGTCAAAAGTCATGTAACTCTTAAAGAGCAAGTCACTTCTTGGGGGCTGAAAATGGGGAGTTAGGGAATGCTTTATTCTGAAAAAAAAAAAAAATTATGGCAGAGAGGTCTAGATACTTGTATATGAAGGATCCACATCATCAGTTGATGAAATTTCTTGGTTAGTTACTTTCATATATTGACATAAATGACACAGAGCCATCTGATGACTAACAAAAATGACAGTCCCTGATAACATCAACCAAAACTTTCAAGGATGACATTTTCTAAAGCATTTCACTCCCCTCCCAAAAAAAGGGCAAAGGAAAAAAATAGGTGTGATCAAAAGTTATGACAGGAAGAGAAAAGTAGAACTGAAACTTAAAATGGCATGTTATCCCCTGATTTCTCAAGAAAGTTCAGCACATAAAACATCAATAGATCTGAATATCATTAAAATTTTCTCCACTAATTCTGACAGGCCAGAAAGGTCATCTAAGAATTTTTAAAGTGCAGCATGACCTGATTTTTCTGCAGTGCTAGTGTGGCAAGAATCTCATAAAGATATGTTTTCCCCCCTTCCACACAACAAGAGCAATAGTCTTTATAATCTTTTGTTTTTGACATTTTTATCCTCATTTCAGAGACTCTGTGCTACTGAACTATATCAACTCTAATTTATCTTCTGATGACTTATCTTCTAGTTTTAAGTGGGAAAAGCACAAGTGTTTCCTCTTGGAGATTAATTTCAAAGAATCTAAGATTTAAAGGATCTTAAGAAAACAGAGTCAAGTTCCTCTCAACTGCTAGAATCACAATTGTACCATTTCTTACAGACAATCACAATATTTGAATATGAATGGGTATTTTTAGTGTTGAGCAGCATCCATTACTGGACAGTGGTCCTTTGGGTAGAAGACATATTCATTCCAAATTAAATATGTGTTCTTTTCTGTCTGCTGAAAAGAAAGCAAATCGTAAGTTTGGAGTATGAGAAGAGGAAAACTACAATCAGATGACTCCTAGCAATAGAAAAATAGATTTTCTTCTGAGAAATTGCAAAATAAGAACTCTTGGTCAGAACATACGTATATAGAGACAGCTGATGGAGGCAGGATAGCTTCTAAGCCAACAGGACTTTGAGACAACCTATTGGAATACATTATCATAGCTTTGAGAGTATGTCCAGCTTGGAGTTGGGGATGGAGAAAGGGAGAAAGTTGGCCAATTATGAGAAAAAACGAAAAAGGAAGTAATCAAGGCCAATGCTGGCAGAGCCAAGTACTGTCCAGGGAGAACAGAGCCTTGGCCATTGGACTCAGAGTATTCTAGTCTGTAGGGTAATATAACTCCAATGTGTGTGCTTTGCCACTCAGTCGTGTCTGACTCTTGTGACCCCCATGAACTGTAGCCCACCAGGCTCCTCTGTCCATGAGGATTCTCCAGGCAAGAATACTGGAGTGGGTTGCCATGCCCTCCTCCAGGGGATCTTCCCAACCCAGGGACTGAACCCTGGTCTCCCACATTGCAGGCGGATTCTTTCCTGTCTGAGCCACCAGGGAAGCCCAACTCCAATATGTAGCTGGATAGAAACAACAGATTCTAAATGATCTCAGTTTTAACTTATTTATGATGAAACAAAGGTCCAAATATAATATAGCTAAATAGTAAATGACAGCAATATACCCTTGCTCCCTCAGCCAGGATCACCACTCAAACCCATAATCATCTCCCTTTTGACTAGCTAAGGACTTTTTAACTGTTAGGTTATGGAGAAGTGATTTATTCCTGGAAAACCTTCTCTAATGCATCTAATGTTAATTTGATGCCTCCCTTGTAGATTTGTATAGCATCTTGCACTTCCTTTATCGTTGCCCTGCTTATCCAGTTATTATCATCTGCACCTCAGTACTTCAATACCTCCTTAAGATTTCTGTGTGAGGGGTCTTTTGTCTCCCATAACCTCAGAACCTATATCTGATGTTTTATAGATGCTGAATGAAAAAGTGTTGAATTGATTAATACAGTTTAACTACAGAAAAGAGATGTGCTGACCAGGCCAATGCTAATTATTCTGGTTATGGATTTGCCTCCAACTCTAGAGTGACTTTGGCGGTACAAACTTTTCTAGGTTCAGGCATTCCTGGGGCACTGACCAGAATAAGCCTCTCCTTGGCCTTTTAAGCAGATCAGAGTCAAATGGCCTCTCTCATCTAAGGGTACCATTTTTATATAGCTTAAACCTTCTAACTTCCTTTATCAATCCCTACATATACCAGAAGCCCAGGCCATATCTGTATCTCTCAACTTTATAATTTTCAGGAAAAACAACTTGATTTTTCTAAACTCTTTTGCAGGTTTTACAGAAAACTTGGGAGCAGGTATGGGTGGAGCAAGTGGGGGGTGGTGGGAGTTCACTAATTTGAGCAGCAAAATGATGAATACTAAAGACACTCTTTTAGTTCAGTTCAGTTGCTCAGTCGTGTCCGATTCCGTGACCCCATGGACTGCATCATGCCAGGCCTCCCTGTCCATCACCAACTCCCAGAGTTTACTCATACTCATGTCCATTGAGTCGGTGATGCCATCCAACCATCTCATCCTCTGTTGTCCCCCTCTCCTCAACCTTCAGTCTTTCCCAGCATCAGGATCTTTTCAAATGAGTCAGTTCTTTGCATCAGGTTGCCAAAGTATTGGAGTTTCAGCTTCAGCATTAGTCCTTCCAATGAATATTCAGGACTGATTTCCTTTAGGATGGACTGGTTGGATCTCCTTGCAGTCCAAGGGACTCTCAAGAGTCTTCTCCAACACCACAGTTCAAATGCATCAATTCTTTGGTGCTCAGCTTTCTTTATAGTCCAATTCTCACATCCTTACATGACTACTGGAAAAACTATAGCCTTGACTTGATTTATGTTTTGAACATGAACTGCATATAAGTTAAATAAGCAGGGTGGCAATATACAGCCTTGATGTACTCCTTTACCTATTTCAAACAGTCTGCTGTTCCATGTCCAGTTCTAACTGTTGCTTCCTGACCTGCATACAGATTTCTCAAGAGGCAGGTCAGGTGATCTGGTATTCCCATCTCTTTCAGAATTTTCCACAGTTTGTGGTGATCCACACAGTCAAAGGCTTTGCTATAGTCAATAAAGCAGAAATAGATGCTTTTCTGAAACTCTCTTGTTTTTTTCTATGATCCAGCAGATGTTGGCAATTTGACCTCTGGTTCCTTTGCTTTTTCTAAAACCAGGTTGAACATCTGGAAGTTCACAGTTTATGTACTGTTGAAGCCTGGCTTGGAGAATTTTGAGCATTACTTTACTAGTGTGTGAGATGAGCGCAGTTGTGCAGTAGTTTGAGCATTCTTTGGCATTGCCTTTCTTTGGGATTGGAATGAAAACTGACCTTTTCCAGTCTGGTGCCCACTGCTGAATTTTCAAAATTTGCTGGCATATTGAGTGTAGCACTTTCACAGCATCATCTTTCAGGATTTGAAATAGCTCAACTGGAATTCCATCACCTTCACCAGCTTTGTTCGTAGTGATGCTTCCTAAGGCCCACTTGACTTCGCATTCCAGAATGTCTGGCTCTAGGTGAGTGATCATACCATCATCATTATCTGGGTTGTCAAGATCTTTTTTGTATAGTTCTTCTGTGTATTCTTGCCACCTCTTCTTAATATCTTCTGCTTCTGTTAGGTCCATACCATTTCTGTCCTTTATTGTGCCCATTTTTGCATGAAATGTTCCATTGGTATCACTAATTTTCTTGAAGAGATCTCTAGTCATTCCCCTTTTATTATTTTCCTCTATTTCTTTGCACTGATCACTGAGGAAGGCTTTCTTATCTCTCCTTACTATTCTTTGGAACTCTGCATTCAAATGGGTGTATCTTTCCTTTTCTCCTTTGCTTTTCGCTTCTCTTTTCACAGCTATTTGTAAGGCCTCCTCAGACAGCGATTTTGCTTTTATGCATTTCTTTTTCTTGGGGATGGTCTTGATCCCTGTCTCCTGTATAATGTCACAAACCTCCGTCCATAGTTCTTCATGTATTCTGTCTATGAGATCGGATCCCTTGAATCTAGTTCTCAATCCACTGTATAATCATAAGGGATTTGATTTAGGTCATACCTGAATGGTCTAGTGATTTTCCCTACTTTCTTCAATGTAAGTCTGAAGGAGTTCATGATCTGAGCCACAGTCAACTCCTGGTCTTGTATTTGCTGACTGTGTAGAGCTTCTCCAACTCTGGCTGCAAAGAATATAATCAATCCGATGTCAGTATTGACTATCTGGTGATGTCCATGTGTAGAGTCTTCTCTTGTATTGTTGGAAGAGGGTGTTTGCTATGACCAGTGTGTTCTCTTGGCAAAATGATCAGCCTTTGCCCTGCTTCATTCTGTACTCCAAAGCCAAATTTGCCTGTTACTCCATTACTCCAGGTGTTTAACTTCCTACTTTTGCGTTCCAGTCCCCTATAATGAAAAGGACATTTTTTTGTTGTTGTTAGTGTTAGTGTTAGTTCTAGAAGGTCTTGTAGGTCTTCATAGAACCATTCAACTTCAGCTTCTTCAGCATTTCTGGTTGGGGCATAGCCTTGGATTACTGTGATACTGAATGCTTTGCCTTGGAAACAAACAGAGATCATTCTGTCGTTTTCGAGATTGCATCCAAGTACTGCATTTCAAACTCTTTTGTTGACTATGATGGCTACTCCATTTCTTCTAAGGGATTCTTGCCCACAGTAGTAGATATAATGGTCATCTGAGTTAAACTCACCCATTCCAGTCCATTTTAGTTTGCTGATTCCTAAAATGTTGACGTTCACTCTTGCTATCTCCTGTTTGACCACTTCCAATTTGCCTTGATTCATGGACCTAACATTCCAGGTTCCTATGCAATATTGGTCTTTATAGCATCAGACTTTGCTTCTATCACCATTCACATCCAGAACTGTGTGTTGTTTTTGCTTTGGCTCCATCTCTTCACTCTTTCTGGAATTATTTCTTCACTGATCTCCAGTAGCATATTGGGCACCTACTGACCTGAGGAGTACATCTTTCAGTGTCATATCTTTTTGGTTTTTCATACTGTTCATGGGGTTCTCAGGCAAGAATACTGAAGTGGTTTGCCATTCCCTTCTCCAGTGGACCACTTTTTGCCAGAACTCTCCATGACCTGCCCATCTTGGGTGGCCCTACACGGCATGGCTCATAGTTTCATTGAGTTAATCAAGGCTGTGGTCCATTTGATCAGATTGGTTAGTTTTCTGTGATTGTGGTTTTCAGTCTATCTGCCCTCTGATGGAGAAGGATGAGAGGCTTATGGAAGTTCATGTTGAAAACTCAACTGCATTTGCTGTTTATATAATCTGTTAGAGAAGAAAATGAATGCAAGTGTTGGGGAATGCCCTTCCATACCACCCTTATAGGAGAAAATGATAGATTCTTAAGAGAGAACAGTAGGAAGATTGTAAACAGAAATCAATATAGCCATTGATAAGGAATAGAGAAATGAATGGTAAGGATTAAGAGAGTTGAAGAATGAGAGACTGAAGGAAAGATAATGAGGAAAGCACAATAGCGTTTCCATTTGGAGATTAATTTCAAACCTCCTGATGAAGTAAGACCATCCTGTACCAACTGCTAGGAAGAAATCAAAGGCTGATCCTTTGTGAAAGAACACAGGTAGTTCCTCAAAAAAGGAAAAGACTCATCAGGGTGGGTGGTAGTCCCTTTTATGGTGCTCAGACCTGACCAATTAATAGTGTAGGTTTGTGGTCTTGGAATATATACTCAAGATGAGGCAGAGGGTGTAAGAACGTTTATCAAGCCCACAATTTGCTACTAACTTTTGATGATTAACTTTGGAATAAATGATAAAACTAGGGGAAAATAACTGAAATGTGTCCTTAAAAATTCTACTATTCTGATTAAAAATCAGGAGATAAGAAAGTTTCAGTGATTTCCTCTTTCTTATCCTTTTTTACCCCTTATTCTAGTTATTTTTAGTACTGAGGAAAGAAGACTGCCACGTTTAAGCTACATAAAAGCATGGATACTGTCCATGGTCATAACCTCCAGAGCCAGGTATAAAACCTGGAAAAGAAGTACTTTTGTGATTGAATGAATGGAGAATGTGAACGGATGACTAGATAAATTATATAAGAGAGGGATAAGTTAGTTTTCTGATTTAACTGTGGTTCAAGTTTTTAAAGTAGAAGGCTGGAAAGCATAGGGGATGAAAATTACAACTTAAGATATCAATGAAGACAATTCAAAATGTACCTCATTATGTTTCTGCCAATCCTGGGATCGAACCCAGGTCTCCCGCATTGCAGGCAGATTCTTTACCATCTGAGCCACCAGGGAAGCCCCAGAAACCAACAAAAAATTGTAAAGCAAATATTCTCCAATTAAAAAAGAACAAATCAAAACAAAAATGCACCTCACTCACTTAATACATTTGAATCAACGATACAAAGAGAACTATGTTCTAGGATACTAAAGACACACACAGTTACAATCTCAAAGCAATTGTTAATAGCATTCAACCAGCTGTGAAAAATGGAAAAGGGTTCAAAAGTTCAGAGATAGGGAAATTCGAGTTTTAGAAATGGGAAAAGAGGCATGCTGGCTATGACAAACAGGTAAGGTTGATGCCAATCCACAACCAAATTAATCTAGTTTCTTGGCATTTAGAAAAGATGGTAGCAGTTAGGAGCCATCAGTAATAATTCCCCCCAAAATTCTAAAATTAAAATGGAAGAATATGAGTATCATTATTAAAGAATATTTTTAAAAGAACTATGACAAAAGGTGACATTTATGAGGTTTATTTTAAAACTTATTTTAACTAATAATTATGCAACCTATATGGTAATATTTCAAAATTAGAAAAGTTATAGAACACAAATAATTTAATACATGATTTTAAAATACTGCCTATAAAAAAGGAAGAAAACAAACAATATATGGGGTTAAGATAATAATATGAAGGGTAAAAAATATACATATATTCTAGTAAAACTAAAAAAAACCTAAATGTTTTCTTTTAATCAAATAATCTGGGGAAAAAACAGGTCCAACATTTACGCCATTAAGAAGAGATGGTTACTTTGCAATTAAAAATATTTTTCTATAATAAATATTTACTAAGCAACTATTCTTCCAGGCACTATACTAGGTCCTAGGAAGTCAGTGATAAGCAGGCCACACAAGACTCATGCTCTCAAGGAGCCTACATTCTAGGGAGAAGAGCCAAGCACTAAACAGGTAAACAGATTAGGAAAGAAAATAATTCAGGAGAGTAATAACATGACCAAAAAGTCATTATAAACTGTACATAAAATGAAAAGGGAACATAATTGAAAAAATATTTCCATCAAAAATTATAGAAAGGAACAATTCCTTAATGATCTCAGAATGGATTCATATATTTTTAGAAACTGCCCATAGGACTTCAATAGCTAAATGATCAAGTCTCAAACAAACAAAATTTACACAAGAGAAAATACAAATAGAAAACAAATGTCTGGGAAAATGTTCCAGCTAACTTGTAATCAAGAAATGCAAATTTAAGCAACTTTGCAACATCTGCTAAGTTAAAAAAAAAAAAAGTTTGAGAAAATAGAAAACAGACTTACAGGAAGGAGGACAACATAAACACAATTTCCACTCCTCCCCAGGGAAAATCACTGAAATGACTGTGGAAGAAGAGGTAGGGCTGGGGGAGGACACAGAGTCACCCACTGTGAACCAGGGAATGGTGCCAACCCCATCTGAACCACAAACTGAGGAATGCCTGCCAGCTTCAGTACCAACTGTGAAAAGCAATAACTACCTTTCCTCTAAGGCAGTTACAGGAAGGAAAGGAGGGTAATCATGACAAAGCTCAAGAGCAGGTCAAGAGCAGATGGAGGATGGCCACACTTGGAGTCAATTTCTCTATAGCTGGGGCCAAGCCACAGCTCTTCTGGCTAAATAGGAAAGAGAAATCATTGTGCCATTCCAAGCCATTTTTCACTAGGAAGTGACACTAGTCAGAGGACAATAGGCTTGAGAGGGAAAAATTCTTGTGATTTGAAGGAGTAAGGTCTAGAAGCAAAGGCATATTGGAGAGAGACTGGGATTAATCAAATATAAATAACAAAGGCAGCTGTTTGGGAGAATGTATTTGTAGCCACATCAAGCAAAAAACCCAGAGGCCAAAGACTTTATTCTCTTAACTGAACTATTTTTAATATTATTCTTCTGCTGAATTGAAAAAAAAAAAAAAAAAAAAAAAAAAAAACCTCTCCCTAAGGAACTAGATACTGCTCCAGTTCAGTGAGGCCACCACTTTCGCAGTAGTTTCAACAGAGAAAAATTAGGCAAAGTATCCAGGTTTCCAATGCCCTTGACTCACGGGGCCTTTCTCCCTTTTTGCAGGTTGCTGAAGACTTTTCTACTCTGAAGATGCTCTTTCATCCAGCTTTCTACTTAGTTTCTATGGGGAAAAACCAAGTAGCACCCAAATAACCACAGAAGGAGGCTCTCCTGTGAGTTCTTTAGAGAGAACAGTTCTGGACAGAACCTCCCCCATTCAAAGATGAATAAGGAAAAAACTGGGGCTCCCCAGGTGGCACTAGTGGCTAAAGAACCCACTTAACAATGCAGGAGACATAAGAGTTGTGGGTTTGATCCCTGGGTTGGGATGATCTCCTGGAGGAGGGCATGGCAACCCACTCCAGTATTCTTGCCTGGAGAATCCCCATGGACAGAGGAGTCTGGCGGGCTGCAGTCCATGGGTTTGCAAAGAGTCAGACATGACTGAGTGACTGAGCACGCATGAGGAGAAAACCACCACTGTGAATCGAAAAAACCACACAAACTAATGTAGGAAGCATTTAAGAGGCAAGTTCCAGAATCAGAATCCAAGTTCTACCATTTTCTAGCCATGTAACCTTGGAGAAGATAATTGGTTTTTCTGTGCCTCATTTATAAACTGAGGTTAATCACTATGGAAAATAAAGATGTGGCAGTTAAGTGGGATAAGTATATAAAATACTTACCAAAATGTTTGACACATGGTAAATGTTAGGTTTATAATATCATCCTTATATTACTATGGCTTTGCAAAAATTTCACAACTAGTAAAAGAGAAATAATATTGGATGCATTGTTAACATTTTTTACCGAGTGTTTCTAGTTGTTCTCCCAGGCACATGTACTTTCCATCTCATTTAGTGTTAGGCAGGATGGTGTGAGTTGTTTTGATCATTGAAATGTGAGTAGAAGTCACATGTAACACTTTCGGGATGCAGCTTTAAGAATTAGTGTGTGAATTTGCCAAGCTCTTTCTCCCTCCATCTCTCCTCTTTCCAAACAGTGGGCATTCCATCTTACTTGTATCCTGGAGTAAGGATAACCTGAAGCAGAGCCCCAGCCACCGATTATGAGTGAAAAAGAAAATCTTGTTGGGCTAAGTCACTAAGAAGTTTGGGTTTTTGTTACTGTAGCACAACTTAGTCTATATTGACTTATACAGAAGTAAATAAGGGGAATATTTTTGAAAACTTATCTCCAGAAAAAAGCAAAAAGTAGACAATAATTGTTTTTTTATACCTAGAGAGACATTAAAGGTCAAATAGGTCTATGGAGAAACAGCTCAAAAATGAGATGACAAAGTATCAGCTCTAGGCTGAATATTTGTATGTCCCCTCAATTTTGATAAGTCAACCCCTAGTGTGATGGTATTTGGAAGGAGGGCCTTTGGAAGGTACAGCCCTCATGAATGAGATTGGTCCTAACAAAAAAGACCTCAGAATGCTCCCACGCCCTCATTAGACCGCGTGAGGTTACAGCAAGAGGAAAAACATTTATGATCCAGCAAGAGGACCCGTCAGAATCTAGTAGCACTTTGATCTTAGATTTCTCAGTCTTCAAAACTGAAAGAAATAAATGTTTGTTGTTTAAGCCACCCAGTCTATGATATTTTGGCATAGCAGTCCAAATGAACTAAGACAGAATCCAGATGTGATTAACAGTGAGGAAGTGAAGTCAAAGAAAGAAAATCAGAAAATAAAGGTAGCAAGAGCTGGATCAGAGGTGAAACTGGCTTGTGCCATCCTTGCTGGAGCCCCACCTCAGAGTTCAGAAAGTAATCACAGATTTGCCCAAAGATTGCTACAATAATATTCCTGGCAATATTGTTTAGAATAGAGAAAAGGATACATTATGGATTACTTAATATCAAAAATAGAGGATTTGTTCAATAAATCTACACAAATAAGACATTTTTCCAAAGAAGACATACAGATGACCAACAGGTGCATGAAAAGATGCTCAACATCACTGATCATCAGGCAAATGCAAATCAGAACCACAGAGAGATATAACCTCACACCTGTCAGAATGGCTATTATCCAAAAGATAACAAATAACAAGTGTTGGGGAGGACGTGGGGAAAACCCTTGTGCACTGTTGTGGGGAATGTAAATTGGCGCAGCCACTATGGAAAACAGCATTCAGATGCCTCAAAAAATTAAAAACAGAACTACCATGTGCCCCAGGAATTTCACTCCTGAGTATTAATCCAAAGGAAACAAAAACACTAATTTGAAAAGATACATGCACCCCTATGTGACTTCACTTTCACTTTTCACTTTCATGCTTTGGAGAAGGAAACGGCAACCGACTCCAGTGTTCTTGCCTGGAGAATCCCGGGGATGGGGGAGCCTGGTGGGCTGCCGTCTATGGGATCACACAGAGTCGGACACGACTGAAGCGACTTAGCAGGAGCAGCAGCATGTTCACTGTAGCATTATTTACAATAGTCACGATATAGAAGCCACTCAACTGTCCATCAATAGAGAAATGGATAAAGATATGACAGATTATACAATACATTGCTCAGCCATAAAAAGGAATGACATCTTTTATTTATTTATTTATTTTTTAAACTTGTTATTTTGTATTGGAGTATAGCCGATTAACAATGCTATGATAGTTTCAGGTGAATGGTGGAGGGACTCAGCCATACATATACATGTATGTATTGCATATTTATATGTATATACATTCTCTCCCAAACTCCCCTCCCCTCCAGGCTGCCACATAACACTGAGCAGTTCCATCTTGCCGTTTGTAACAACACGGATGGACCCAGAAGGTATAATGCTAAATGAAATAAGTCAGACAGGGAAAAACAAATACTTCATGCTTTCACTCATACATGGGATCTAAAAAACAACACAAATGGATAAACATAACAGAAACAGACTCATAGATACAGAGAACAGGTGGTTGCCTCAAGGGAAGGAGGTCAAGGAAAGAAAGAAATAGATAAATTAAGAGGCACAAACTTCAAGCTGCAAAACAGATCAGTCATGAGTATGAACTGTATAGTGTGGGGAGCATAGAAATTATGCAGTGTCTTTGCATGGTGACAGACAATAACAAGCTGTATTCCAGTGTCACTTTGATAGGTATAGAAATACTAAATCACCATGTTGTATAACACAAACTTTGGATTATAGAATGATCATAATTCAAAAACATACAAATACATTCATAAGAAAAGAGATCTGATTTGTGTTTACCAGAAGCAAGAGGATTGGGGAAAGGAAACTAGATCAAGGTGGTCCAAAGGTACACACTTCCAGTTATAAGATAAATACTAGGGATGTAATGTACAAAGATGACTAATAATGCTGTATGTTATATACAAAAGTTGTTAAGAGAGTGAAGACTAAAGTTTTCATCACACACACAAAAATTCTTTTCTGTATTTTTAATTTTGCTGTATGAGATGACGGGTGTCCATTAAACTTATTGTGGTAATCATTTCATGATGTACTAAGTGAAATGACTATGCTGTCCACCTTACTCTTATACAGTGTTGCAGTCAACTATGTCTCAATAAAACTGGAAGAAAAATAATCGTAAAAGGTAAGTATCACCAAGTTATAAGAACCAAAAACTGCACTTAGAGCATAACATTTGCTCTGAAACATTTACATAAAAAAAGAATACACTGGGGATAACAATATCAAAAATAGAGGATTTGTTCAATAAACCTATGCAAACCTTTATAAATTTATGATGGTGCTGTACAAACAGATTGTTCAGTATTAATGGAAATGTTCTGCATTTGTGTTATACAACAGTCACTGCCACATGTAGCAGTATTACAGGAATGTGATTTTTTAATTTAATTTTGTGTTACTTAATGAATTTTATTTAATTAAAATGGCCACATTGACCAGTGGTTTATGATAAGGACAGCTCATGTTTTAAAATGATAATGTAGATCTGTATTTGTTGGCATAAAAAGTGCCCATAATATATTGCTAAGGTAGGTTATATGGAGATTTATAACTGACATTTTTGTGTATGTGCATGAATGTGTGTGTTCACACACATAAATTTTTTCTGTACTGTCTGAAGTTCCCAATGGAGATTTTAATAATCTTTTTAATATACAGAAAGATACAACCATTTTCATTTAAAAAACAAAATTGCTAAAAGCTAGTACTTGTAATATTACAGGAAAACTGCAGATAGTATTGAAAATTGATGTAATTATTTTGAAAAAAGTAAATATTTCTGTGCCTCAAGAATGTATATTAAAATAACTCTCAAAAGAAGGAAAAAAGATATAAAATAACTCTCAAAAGAAGGGACAAACAAAAATGTTGTCCCTAGGGAATAGTTATTTCCAAGTTATTTTGCAGTGAGTTAATTACAGCTCTCTTTAAATGCATTTACAGATTATAGTGGAAAATGAAGAGGAAAAAATGTTAAAAGATGACAATATAGTAGAAAGCTATCTATTTTCCATTATAATTTTAATATTGCTCTCTCAGTAAATAAATCTTTGTAGAATAGATAGTGCATGTAAAGGATAAACAGCGCTAACCACTAAAATAACACCCCTGGTTCTCAAGGATGTAACACCACTAAGGTTTATCAGTCATTTACATCATAGTCTGATGTAGTAGGGGCAGTTGCCCTGAATGGCTGTCTTCTGACTGGTAACTCCTTTCATCCCTTGGCTTCACTGTCACTGTGGAAGGGAAGAGTGAGCATAGAGGATCATGCAGAGTTTGACAGCCAGATCTATATCCCATTGACCAGAATACAGTCCGGTGACCCTGATCCAACTGCAAGGGACCTTGGTCAGTGTAATCTTCCTCTACGCCCAAGAAAAAAGTTGGGAACAGACCAGCCAGTCTCTGTAGAACTTGGCAAGTCAAACCAAGTTCATTTGCTTTCTTGCAAGCTTCTTAAGTGGGTCAATCACATTGGTGGATGCTACTATTAGAGTGCCAAAGACTATATTTCAGAATTTTTTTTAATTCAGAAAATCACTAGTATAGTATAACGGTCTTCAGGCTGCTATACCAAAATACCAAGGACAGGTGGCCTAAACAAAAGACATTCATTTCTTGTAATGCTGGAGACTGGAAAGTCCAAGATCAAGGTGCTAGCAGCTTCTATGTCTGATGGAGCCTACTCCCTGATTCACAGACGGTTTTTTTCTTGCTATAACTACTCATGGCTGAAAGAGGCAAGGAACTCTATGGGGTCTCTTTCAGAGAACAGTCTCATTCTTGAGGGCTCTGCCCTCACGACCTAACAACTCTCAAAGGACCCACATTTAAATATCATTCCACTAGGGGTTGGGATGTAACGTATGAACTCTGGGAAACACAAATATTCAGTCTATAGCAATAATAACTAGAAAACAAAGATCATGGCATCCGGTCCCATCACTTCATGGGAAATAGATGGGGAAACAGTGGAAACAGTGTCAGACTTCATTTTTGGGGGCTCCAAAATCACAGCAGATGGTGATTGCAGCCATGAAATTAAAAGACGTTTACTCCTTGGAAGAAAAGTTATGACCAACCTAGATAGCATATGCAAAAGCAGAGACATTACTTTGCCAACAAAGGTCCGTCTAGTCAAGGCTATGGTTTTTCCTGTGGTCATGTATGGATGTGAGAGTCGGACTGTGAAGAAGGCTGAGCACCGAAGAATTGATGCTTTTGAACTGTGGTGTCGGAGAAGACTCTTGAGAGTCCCTTGGACTGCAAGGAGATCCAACCAATCCACCCTGAAGGAGATCAGCCCTGAGATTTCTTTGGAAGGACTGATGCTAAAGCTGAAACTCCAGTACTTTGGCCAATTCATGAGGAGTTGACTCATTGGAAAAGACTCTGATGTTGGGAGGGATCAGGGGCAGGAGGCGAAGGGGACGACTAAGGATGAGATGGCTGGATGGCATCACTGACTCGATGGACATGAGTCTGAGTGAACTCTGGGAGTTGGTGATGGACAGGGATGCCTGGCATGCTGCGATTCATGGGGTCGCAAAGAGTCGGACATGGTTGAGCGACTGAACTGAACTGATGTTCCTACTGCCCCAAATTCACTATCTTCTACCATTTTGACACATAACATTTTCTTTTGATATCATACTGTACTCTACATATCACTCTGCACATTGACTTTGGCATCAGTGTGTTTTGAGAACAATCAGTGTTAATACTTCACATTCTAATTCACTTCTTTTAATTGTAACAATGTAGTTCATTGAATAAAACATATCTATTTATCAATTACTGGATATGGTAGCTATTCTCACTTTTCTCTGTAACAATGCTGCATAGGATAGCTTTCAGCATATCTCCTTATGCATATGTGAGAAGCTATGCATATGCAAGTTTCTAGAAGGGAAACTGCAAGGTCAAAATCACTCAACTTTTTCAAAATTTTAATATTGTATAACATATACACATTTGAAGATGTAAAGCATACATTTGTCAAATTTGCAGATGACACAACTCAAAAGGGAGAGGTGATATGACAGATGACAAAAATCAATGTTCAAACTTTAATAAGTTAGAATACAGAGCTATTAAAATCACCAAGATAGAATTTAAGAAAGATAAAATCTTCCATTTAGTCAAAAAAATTAAATGCCCATTGCAGAGAGACAGAAATAGAACTACACAGCAGTTATCCAAAAAATATCTGGGGGTGTTAGTCAACCCCAACTTTGTTCTGAGTCAACCATGTTTAGACATCAAAAATGTATACTAATATACAAATATGGATATTGGTATCAGTTCAGTTCCGTTTAGTCACTTAGTCGTGTCCGACTCTTTGCGACCCCATGAATCGCAGCACGCCAGGCCTCCCTGTCCATCACCAACTCCCAGAGTTCACTCAGACTTGCATCCATCAAGTCAGTGATACCATCCAGCCATCTCATCCTCGGTCGTCCCCTTCTCCTCCTGCCCCCAATCCCTCCAGCATCAAAGTCTTCCAATGAGTCAACTCTTCGCATGAGGTGGCCAAAGTACTGGAGTTTCAGCTTTAGCATCATTCCTTCCAAAGAAATCCCAGGGTTGATCTCCTCCAGAATGGACTGGTTGGATCTCCTTGCAGTCCAAGGGACTCTCAAGAGTCTTCTCCAACACCACAGTTCAAAAGCATCAATTCCTCAGCCTTCTTCACAGTCCAACTCTCACATCCATATATGACCACAGGAAAAACCATAGCCTTGACTAGATGGACCTTTGTTGGCAAAGTAATGTCTCTGCTTTTGCATATGCTATCTAGGTTGGTCATAACTTTTCTTCCAAGGAGTAAGCGTCTTTTAATTTCATGGCTGCAGTCACCATCTGCAGTGATTTTTGGAGCCCAAAAAATAAAGTCTGACACTGTTTCCACTGTTTCCCCATCTATTTCCCATGAAGTGATGGGACCAGATGCCATGATCTTCGTTTTCTGAATGTTGAGCTTTAAGCCAACTTTTTCCCTCTCCTCTTTCACTTTCATCAAGAAGCTTTTTAGTTCCTCTTCACTTTCTGCCATAAGGGCGGTGTCATCTGCATATCTGAGGTTATTGATATTTCTCCCAGCAATCTTGATTCCAGCTTGTGTTTCTTCCAGTCCAGCATTTCTCATGATGTACTCTAGCTGGAAGTTAAATAAGCAGGGTGACAATATACAGCCTTGACGTACTCCTTTTCCTATTTGGAACCAGTCTGTTGTTCCATGTCCAGTTCTAACTGTTGCTTCCTGACCTGCATACAGATTTCTCAAGAGGCAGGTGAGGTGGTCTGGGATTCCCATCTCTTTCAGAATTTTCCAGTTTATTGTGATCCACACAGTCAAAGGCTTTGGCATCGTCAATAAAACAGAAATAGATGTTTTTCTGCATATTGGTATACAGCTCTATTAATAGAATACTAAGTGTAAAACTCTAAATTTAATTCCACTTTACCAAGTCAGAATTCCATGGTACTCAAATGAAACGAATTCATAGCAACATAAGCAAAAAAGAGAAAGCAGTGACTTCACACACTACACTGTAGAGAGGATGGGGTTGGAGTTAGGCTGGGAGAAATATCAGGGCCTCAAAAGCTGCTTTGACTCCATCCCTCCCCTTTACTATCTCTTATCGAGACATTTCTCTTCCTGCTGGATTTATTCATAAGCCACCAACTGCATGAGGCTGGCCATGGCCATACAGTGATCTTCATCTACATTTTCAATTCAGAAATTCCTTTTGGCAGAAACACGGATGGACCTAGAGATTGTCACACTAAGCGAAGTAAGTCAGACAGAAAAGGACAAATATCATATGATATCGCATGTATGTGGAACCTAAGAAAAGGGTACAAATGAACTTATCTACAAAACAGAAGTAGAGTCACAGATGTGGAAAATAAACATGGTTACCAGTGGGTAACTGTGCAGCAGAGGGAAGAGGAGCATACATTGGAAGGTCGGGGTTGACATACACGCTACTATACATAAAATAGACGATGAATAAGGGTCTACTGTATAGCACGGGGAACTGTATTTAATACTCTGTAATGGCCTATATGGAAATAGAATCTCAAAAAAGAGTGGATATATGTACATACATTCCCTGGTGGCTCAGTGGTAAAGAATCCACCTGCCAATGCAGGAGATGCCAGTCTGTCCTTGAGTAAAGAAAATCCCCTGGAGAAGGAAACAGCAAGTCACTTCAATATTCCTGAGTAGGAAATCCCATGGACAGCGGAACTTGGTAGGCTACTGTCCATGGGTTCCAAAGAGTCGGACATGACTTAGTGTATAGCATTCACTTTGCTGTATGCCTAAAATTAACACAACATTTTAAACCAACTATAAAGTGAAGTGAAGTCGCTCAGTCGTGCCCGACTCTTTGCGACCCCGTGGACTGTAGCCCATCAAGCTCCTCCATCCATGGGATTCTCCAGGCAAGAATACTGGAGTGGGTTGCCATTTCCTTCTCCAGGGGACCTTCCCGACCCAGGGATCAAACCCGGGTCTCCCACATTGCAGGCAGACGCTTTAACCTTTGAGCCACCAGGGAAGCCATATACTGAAATAAAAATTAAATTTAAAAAAAAAACACAATTAAAAAAAAAAAGAGGAACTCTGACAGAAGGTCTCTTCTTGACCAATGCAATGGACCAAATGTATGTGTCCACCCAAAATTCCAGTGTTGAAATTCTAACCTCCAGTGTGATGGTAGTAGGAGGTGGGGCCTTTGGAAGGTAATTAGGTCATGAGTATGGAGCCTCAGAAATGAAATAAGTGCCTTTATAAAAGTACCCTGGAGAGATCTCTCATCCTTTTTTTTTTTTTTTTTGGCCATGTGTAGATATGAAAAGTCAGTCATCTGCAATCTAGCAGAGGGCTCTCATCAGAACCAGCCACACTGGTACAGATCTTGGACTTCCACCCCTGAGAACTGTGAGAAGTAAATTTCTGCTCTTTAAAAGCAAGCCCATCTAGATCCTCTGGAGAAGGGAATGGCAAGCCACTCCAGTATTCTTGCCTGGAGAATCTCATGGACAGAGGAACCTGGAGGGCTACCGTCCACAGGGTCTCACAGAGTTGGACATGACTGAAGCCACTGAGCATGCACACACATGCACAATCTTTGCTACTTTGTTACAGCAGCCCAAACTCAGACTCCTAACAAGTGTCTCGTGTCCACACCGTGGACAAATCAGAATGGCAGTCCCTTGTAAAATCAGTGGTTTCAGGAGGGAGAGGGACAACTGCTCCATAGCCCTACGGAGATCACTGTTGACCAGGAAGCCAGTTTGTATCTCCTAAAGTCATCACTTTTCACCCTGGAGTCATTGGGCAAATAGTGTACCAGCGAGTTTAATCAACCTGCTTGCTTTTCCTAGAACTCTCCTTCCTTTCTTTATCTTACTTAGACTGTGTGGTCAACATCACATAGATAAGAGTCCTAGATATGAGACAGGTAACCCAAACTATGTGATATTTATTCACTATGTGACTTTTTCACACTGGTTTTATATTTTTAAGATTTATAAAATAGAATAGTTATGTATCATGACTAATATCAAGCAAAGTATTCCTATCAGTGGAAGGAAGCCTTTGTAAATGATTGTGGCAGATATAATGAGAGTACCTGCTTGAACTATGTGTCTGGTTCATTATTGAACTTGACACTTACTGAGCTTTGGCTACACAACCCCACAGATGTGGGGGTTTATATTTAAATATAAATAAATAGATATATTTATCTATACCAAGGGATTTATAATCTCACAAGTGGAACCAAACTGTGTGAATAATAACCAGATGGATCATATGCAGGGGTAGATTTAATCAGCTGATAGTTTCTGAGTCATAGTCCTTGATCAACTCATATCTTATGAGGGTGACTCAGTAGAATGCAGACAAGAAAAAGATGTTTGGGAAAAAAATGAGATCCTATAGGGGATTCCCAGGTGGCACTAGTGGTAAAGATCCTGCCTGCCAACGTAGGCGACATAAGAGACTCAGGTTCAATTCCTGGGGTGGGAAGATCCCCTGGAGGAGGGCATGGCAACTCCAGTATTCTTGCCTGGAGAATCCCATGGACAGAGGAGCCTGACAGGCTATAGTCCATAGGGTCGCAAAGAGTCTCACAAGACTGAAGCGACTCAGCATACAACAGGACCTAATTCAATAAAAGCATTGATTAAAAAGAGAGATAAACAGACTTAGGACTCAGACTCACATTTAAGAACACTTCACTTCACTCTGTCAGTGAGTTTAAAACAAGATCCAGAAACAGCATCATCTGGAAAACAGAACAATAGCAACAAAAAAGGATCCTGGGCCGGCCTCCAAAACTTCTCATCCAGTCCATCTGAGCAGAGTTTCATGATTTGCACTTTCAATAATAATAATGGCTAATAAACTATAACACTATTTGGCAGACACTCCTTCTAAGTGTTTTATGCATAATAGTAACTCTCTAAATTCTCTTCCTAACTCTGTGAATTAGGAACTATTATTATTCTCCTTTATGATGAGGAAACTATAACTCAGAAAGGTTCAGTAACCTGACTAAGGCCATGGACCTTACGATTTCTGAGTTTGAACCCAGGCACTCAGCCTTCAGAGTCTGTCTTCAATCATTTTGGTCCATTGATTCTCCAAAACAGAAACTGGCTACAAAAGCCCCCGGGGTGATTCTGATGAGCCCAGCTGGACTGGCTTTTGGAAAGCAAGGCACAGCGAAACATGAGAAGGTGATCATCTCTTGAGCTCTACTGAAGAGAAGGGACTCTGTATGACTCAGCACCTGGCACATGGCAGGTACAGAATGTTGCTGAGTATATTTTAGGTTGAAGAATTCCACAGAAGCAAGGGTTTGCAAGGAAAAATCTGTTGAGCCTGCTACAGCAGGAAGAAAGTGGACCAGAGTGAGTGAGTCATATCAAGTTTTCCATCCCCTTTAAAGGAAAGTGCTAGTAGAGTAAGAGATGCATTATTCTGACCTCTCTTTTTATGTCCTGTCCCGCTCCTCCATCTTGTGCCTATTTAAGTCATATGCTATCAGGACTTTCCTGGTGGTCCAGTGGTTAAGATTCCATGCTTCCAATGCAGGAGGCGAAGCTCTGATCCCTGATGGGGGAACTAAGTCAGTTAGCCTATAAATAAATAAATAAATAAATCTAACTTCTTTAAAATAAAAACGAGTCACACACTATCTTAATTATTTGGAGGAGCAAAGCATTCAACTTTTTTTTCTTCTAGCACATCCTTCCTCAAGTTCTATCTTAAAGAAACATCACAGAATACTGCTGCTGCTGCTAAGTCGCTTCAGTCGTGTCTGACTCTGTGCGACCCCACAGATGGCAGCCCACCAGACTCCCCTGTCCCTGGGATTCTCCAGGCAAGAACACTGGAGTGGGTTGCCATTTCCTTCTCCAATGCATGAAAGTGAAAAGTGAAAGTGAAATCGCTCAGTCGTGTCCAACCCTTAGTGACCCCATGGACTGCAGCCTACCAGGCTCCTCCGTCCATGGGATTTTCCAGACAAGAGTACTGAATTTATATTAAAAAAAAAAAAAAAGAGTACTGGAGTGGGGTGCCATTGCCTTCTCTGCACAGAATACTAAGAGGATATAAAACTCCAAGCAGCTAGTTTCTCTGCTTGTTTGGAAAGCCAGTACATTGCATGTAATGAACACTTTTTGGATAGATGGATTGATAGATGCATGCCTGGACGAAAGAATGGACAAAGTGATGCATAGATGTCTAAGAGTTAACCATTACTCATGTCTCCTGTGAATTTGTTAGGACTACCTCTTCCTCCGGTGAAATACAATATGTTAGGATTACATGCACAGTCCTTGAAATCAGGCAGCTTAGATTTAATCTTACCTCCACCATTTACTATCTGTGTGACCTTGAGTAAGTGATTTATCTTCCATCAACCTCAGTTTGGGCTTCCCTAGTGGTTCAGATGGTAAAGTATCTGCCTGTAATGAGGGAACCCCAGGTTCAATCCCTGGGTGGGGAAGACCCCCTGGAGAAGGAAGGGAATGGCAACCCACTCCATTAAAGGAAAGTACCTGGAGAATCCCATGGACAGAGGACCCTGGTGAGATATGGTCCATGGGGCCACAAAAGTCAGACACTACTGAATGACTAACATTTTCACTTTCAACCTCAGTTTATTCTTTTTTAAACTGGAAAGAATACTATCACTTAATCCCATGAGAATAACAGTGCTTGGTTTTAAAGGGTGTTATAAAATAAAATATGTGCTAAGCACAGTATCTGACATGTAAGAGATGCTCAGTTATTAATAAGGATTTCACAAGGAATGATGTCAGATTTGGTTATTTAAAATTGTCCTTCTCACATCATTTCAGGGTAAAAATTAAACATGCAGGTACTATTTCTTTTGTAAGGCAAGACTTATTTTGGAACATGAAAGGCAGATGATAGACTTTATTAAAATTGGCATAGCAAGAAAGAAAGAAGGTAGAAAGGAAGAGAGGAAGAAAGGGGAAAAAATGAAAGAAAAAGATGATCTTTCCTCTTCTGAAAAGCATATCAACATTTCTTTATATTTATGTAATTTGAAAAGTTTGGCTACCACTGATGAAGTTACCCCAATTATAATTCTCAGCGAGGAAATGAACCGGTCGATTTCTGAGAACACAGTTTGAATCTTTAGAATGTGCTGAGGATTTAAATAGTTCACGTTCAGAAGAGGGGAAAATCTCAGATTTCGAACTGAGGTCACTTCAACCAGAAAATTCAGTCAATATCCTCCTGGATAAGTTTGTTCTAACTTGTTAAGTATGCACATTATTTATTTATTTTAGGATTTATGTTAGTGAATCAGAATCAGTATCATATTTTAGAGTCAGACAAAACTGCATTTGAATTCTAACTGCAACATTTAACAGTTGCATGGCCTTTGAAAAGTTGCTAGAAATAATATACTTCAGGCTCTTCATGGATAAAGGGGAAATCATGATATTATCTTTTGCATCTCCATGTTGGGGCGATTAAACAAGGTCATACATGTAAAGCACTTGGTCCAAAATCGAGCATACGGTAAGCAGTAAGTAAGTGTTGGCTATACTTATATTCCCTATTACTACTATTTCCACAATATTTCCAGTTCACTTTCTTTATGAAGCACCTAACTCCTACTTTCAATATAAATGCACCATGCCTAACAGGGCAGGAGTCCCTGGGTTTTGCTTTGCTCAGGATGGACATAGAGCCCACCACATTTACCATCTCTTTTTCCTTCATCTTTTCTTTCCTTCTGTTTTACTTTGGAATACAGTTGATTTACAGAGTTGTGTTAGTTTCAGGTATGCAGTAAAATGAATCAGTTACACATATACATGTATCTATCTTCTTTTCACATATAGGTCATTAAAAAATATTGACTAGAGATCCTTGTGCTATACAATAGGTCCTTATTAGCTATCTGTTTTATAAGTTGTAGTGCATATGTCAAATACCAATCTCCCAGTTTATCCCTCCTCCCCATTCCTGGTAACCAGAAGTTTGTTTGCAAAATATATAAACCGCTCCTGCAGCTCAATATTAAAAAACAAACAATCCAATAAAAAAATGGACCAAAAATCTAAATAGATACTTCTTTCTTCCTCATTTTAGTTTTTCTCTTGCTCTATATCCTGTGACTGGAAGATTTTTCTCTTTACTAAAATGCCTTCAGGCCTTCTCCCTACCCTGGTATAAAAGTCCTTAACATCTCTGCTCTTCCCCAGAACTCTTTTCTTCCATCTAACTGGAAATGAGAAATACTCCCCTCCCTTCATCCAGCACTGATTTTTAACTTGTGATTCCATTTCAACAAAACCACTTGCACTAATGCTATACACAATGTAAATAATTCATTAGAAATACGCATTTGTTTGATCTTTATATACTTGCAGTGTGTCTGCAGTCTATTATCAATCAGGATTCTCGGTTACTGGGGGTAGAGGGGGAATCTTCTTGTTTAAAAAGGTAAAAATGTAAACAGCATGAAAATCCATCTGGAAAACACAGAATGCTGGCACAACAAGAGATTCAGAAATCTATATATTTTTACCATCCTCAGTTTATACATGCAGGAAATAAATCCCAGCACATTACAACATGGCCACAGAAGGCCTTGCAGCATTCTGGAGTTCAGAGGCAGGCTGGATGTTGGGGATGGAGAAAAGACAGAAGTGGCAACCCAGGTATACAGTTGGAGGAGGAAGCGGCAACTCACTCCAGTATTCTTGCCTGGGAAATTCCATGGACAGAGGAGCCTGGCGGGCTACAGGCCATGGGGTTGCAAGAGTCAGGATGTGACTGTGCACACATCAAGTATTCAAGGAAGAACCGAAACTAACTTTGCCTTGCTTTTCAACTCATTCCATGAGGCCAGCATTATTCTGATACCCAAACTAGAAAAGGATATTTCAAAAAAAAGAAAACTAATAGACTGATTTAAATACTTTGAAAAATAGATTAAAAAATTAACCCAGTTTTAGCAAGAAAATTTTATGGTTCCACAGGGCTATTGATTCAAAGGGGGTGGAGAGAAGAAGAAAATTCAAGAAAGAGACAGCAAAAAGGACAAGTGAGAAACTTACTCCAAAGAAGGATTGAAGCAAAGAATGGCTAACACTGCCTATAAGAATTTCCCAAACGTTTGATTGCAGCAGAGAATATTTTATAAAGAGTAGGGTTAGTGCCACTAGTTCATGAAGATTTTCACGTTGAGCTACCTAGAGGCAGAGCCTGAGATGGGGATTCTGGTCCATGTGATTTAAATGGACTGGTATCCAGGAAAAAAAATAAAAGAATAAGAATGAGAGAAACACAGCAAAGACTTGGTCCCAGATAGCCCACCCTTGACCGGATCCAAAGAGTGTACTGAGGTTGAGGTTGCAGCACATAGTGGTCCCACCTTGACAGGAGGGTCTGGGCATCATCAAACTCTGCATCAGTCATCAGATGCTCCTGGGGAGTAAGAGGGTCTAATCTCCCAGCATCCCTGATTAGATGGATTGTAAGCCAAGCATAATTCTTTGCAGAAGTCCACAGGTTTAAGCTGTTACCTGTAGCACTCACTGAACTCACCCAGAACAGCTGTCAAGGAGTTCTGGATATGGCACCAACAGCATCTACTGGAGAGAACACCAAGCAAACACCCTTCCCAAGACATGTAGGGTCAGAGGGATTATGGAAGTGGAGATGGTTAGGATGGGTTCTAACTATAGTGTTCAAGAACTATTTAGATGATAGAATTGGGAGGATATACACTAATTGTATATGAGGAGCAAGAGGAGTTTAGTCGATGGACCATAAGAAGTATAAGACTAGACTAGAGTTTCTGGCCCTGGGGAACTGGAGGAATGGTGGGGCCATTTTCAAAGATAAGGAAAGCAAGAAAAAGAGCAGGACTTGGGGGGAACACATCAATTAAGCCTTGGGGGTTTTCAGTGTGAAAAGGGGATAGACAGCCCGTGGGGTAGCATGCTTGGAGTTCCACAGGAGTTTCAGGGAGGAGGAGAGTGGGGCCAGGGGCAGGGGAAAGGAGGAAGCCAAATGATCTAGCTCTGAGCCTCTCTTCCTGCTGTCTTGCCTTGATGCCCCGAGATGAACGTCCTGAGAAAGTGATTAAAACATGGGTAGTATAATGTATTCAAAGATGATCCCAGGAAGCGCAGGTGTGGAAAGAGAAAGTAGGAAGGTAAAAGAAGCCACAAAGGGCGTATTCCTAAGTAGATTATCTCTGAGAACAGCAGGGCCACAATCTATCAGGGATACTCTGAAGATTTGTGTAGAACTCATCTCAAATATTTCCCACTGAGTGACAGAAAACTGGAGTATTTTTCTTCCATGTCTGGAACCGAATTGTTTGAGGGTGGCCCTGAGTACGCGTGTGCTCACTCATTTCAGTCGTGTCCGACTCTGTGCGACCTTATGGACTGTAGCCCATCAGCCGCCTCTGTCCATGGGATTCTCCAGGCCAGAATACTGGAGTGGATTGCCATGACCTCCTTCGGGGATCTTCCTGACCCAGGGATCAAACCTGTGTCTCTTACTTCTCCTGCACTGGCAGGCGGGTTCTTAACCACTAGCACCACCTGGGAAGCCTGAGGGTGGCCCTGTGGGTCAGCTGAAAGAGCTGCTATAGCAGCTGCAGAAGAAAACTCCTGGACAGAGAAGGAGGTACACACACTGCCCCCTCGGCTGGCGAACTCAGGCTGGGCCATGGCAACATGGAACAAGGCATCAGTGACTCCTGCCACCGTTGCTCGTTGCTGTTTCATAAATTGAATTTCCATGGAGGATTTTTTTTTAAAAGAGGAGATCTGTCTAGAAGAATAAACTGGTCAATAGTCCTATAATCAAAAGTCCACAGCAAAAGGCGCTTGGAAACGGACCATTGCCTCCTCTGGTCTCACCTCCAGTTCTCCACGTAATATTAATAGCAGACTCTGGGGACAACCCTCCCATTATCTGGTCTGGGTGAAAGGGGACAATGATAGAAGTGGGATAATCGCTGCCATATCGATCGCCTGTGCTAGTGCCTCGTGCCTCCAGGGAGACAGCGCAGCTTTCAGTGCCTATTAGCAGTTGTGTCTTTCAACCTCCTGCTCAGCCCGGCAGTGAGAGTCCATTGGAAGCCCCGGCTTCAATTACTTCATAGGCATGTAGCCTGGGTGAACTGGAGCTCATGGTCCCACATATTGAAGCTGGGAATTGCGCTTTCCCCCAGTGCGAGGACAAGCAAAGAATGGCATTCCGTAAGCTAGAGCCCGGTGTGGCAGGGAGGCAGGGAGGCCCACCCACCAATTAGCCAGGCAGCTGTGGCCATCAGTCAGGTACGACCTGGGATCTCAGCTTTAGGTCACACCTGGACCCTGCCATGGAAATCACACTGAAACCTGTCTCCAGAGGAGGGTTGGGACAGCTAACCCCACAGCGGGCAAAGGCTACCGCCCAGCAAAGGCATTCAACTCCACAACCCGGATAGGAAGGACCCTAGGACCAACATGGCATTGAAAATAGGTACTAAGAAAAGAATCGTTTGCTTGCATTCATTTCTAGGACATTCTTGGAGAAGACTTCTAACTTCCCAGGGAAATCAGATATGAAAATGACAATAAAATGTATTGGCTCTTTATCACCTGCCGTGATGCTGAGCCTCCTTACTGTGGTTGAGAGAAGGGGTCCCCTTTGATACTTCAACATTTCCTTTAGGTTAGCCTAAGGCCTAATGAGAGGTTGTAATAATCTGCCACTTGGTTGTGTTTGGTAAAAAAAAAAAAGTCACCATGGCAATTTACCTCAGTCATTACTGCAGTTCTTATTATGCTCTTTGTATAACAGGTAACATCCTTATTAATTTGTGGATTACTATTAACCTCCACCTTCCCCGTTATTTTCAACACTCTCTTAGACCACAGAAACACACCCAAACATTCATTCTTCTGGGCCTGTAACTGAGGCCTTCTACTGTGAGTCTCCATTAAGGGTGATGTACATGGTGCTTCAGAGCCGGGCTCTAGAGCCAGACTGCCGGGGTTAGATTCCTGCTCTCTCATTTATGGGCCACACAACATTAGGTAACTTATTTAACCTCTCTGAGTCTCAATTTCATCATTAGTCAGATGGCAACCCACTCCAGTATCCTTGCCTGGGAAATCCCATGGACAGAGAAGCCTGGAGGGCTACAGTCCATGGGGTTGCGAAAAGAGCCAGACATAAATTAGCAACTAAACAACGACAGTAATAGATGAGGATAGTAGTACCTGCCTAATAGAATTGCTAGGGCCCTCGGAACCATGCATGCTGCTGCTGCGGCTGCTAAGTCGCTTCAGTCGTGTCCGACTCTGTGCGACCCCATAGACGGCAGCCCACCAGGCTCCCCCATCCCTGGGATTCTCCAGGTAAGAACATTGGAGTGGGTTGCCATTTCCTTCTCCAATGCATGAAAGTGAAAAGTGAAAGTGAAGTCACTGAGTCATGTCCAACTCTCAGCAACCCCATGGACTGCAGCCTACCAGGCTCCTCCGTCCATGGGATTTTCCAGGCAAGAGTACTGGAGTGGGGTGCCATTGCCTTCTCCGTGGAACCATGCATAGAACAGGGCTAATTTTTATCTCATTACTGAGACTGCTCTACTTCTCCTCTCTCCATGGCCTGTGGTCACAGGTGTAGTTACTGAAGTACCCTTGACCATAACCCTGGAGAAGGAAATGGCAAACCGCTACAGTATGCTTGCCTGGAAAATCCCAAGGACTGAGGAGCCTGGTGGGCTGCAGTCCCAGGACTTTCCATGGGGCTGCAAAGAGTAGGGCATGCCTGAGCAACTAACAGACTTCACCGTGAAGGCCTCATCAGCTGCTCCATGAATGTGTGATGCAGTTGGACCATGGGGCAAAGAGAAGAGTGAAGACTTCTGGGAGGCTAGTAGAAGGGCAGAGTACGTCTCTAGTCCATACCAGCCCACAGCGGAGATGACCCAAAGAACTCACCACACAATGGAGCAAATGAGCCCTTGATTCTGGAAAAAGGAGAGCAGTACCTACAGGTGAGAGCAAAGGTGATGAGCACCACCCTGGGTCGGAGGAGGGAGGCAGGAACCCAAGCCAGATAAAACTGCTTTTCAGAAACCATCATGGGGTCAGGAGAAGTCATGTCATCCTCTTTCTCCTCTTCCTGCCCATCATCATCCCCACCTCCCTGCCCCAGCCATGCTGCTGGCAGACCCTGCTCTCTGGGGAGGGCTTAGAAACCTGGCCTTCTGGAGCTGGGTGGGGAAAAACAGCCCTGTTAATTCAGTGCCTGGAGACTTCCTCTTTCCTGACTTCACATTTCCAGGAGCAGGTCCATTGTTCAGCCTTGCAAACAGTGATCACAGGAGGGAATTTATCATAGTCCAGCACAGGCCAAGAAAACACTATACAAGAACATTTGGAAGGTTCACAAAGTGGTGAAAAAAGCACCCCCCACTGTTAGGGTAGCTACAGGGGTTTCTAACTGTTTTGGCAAATGAATTGCTTTTGAAGGCAAATGTTTACATGGAGGCCTAAAAAGTATAAAAACACAGAATGCAGGGCTGCCCTACTGAGATACGGGCCTACAGACCTATTGGCTTCGTCTCCTCGGGTCCCTCAGGAAGATCTGGAGAAGCACCCGTCTCCAGGGAACACACTTTGGAGGAAAGTGCTCTGGTGCATGAGGGACAAAGAGAAGAGAAAGCAGGGGCCCCATGCTCTGGGGCCCCTGTATTAGATTCCTTGGGCTGCAGTGACGAAGGGCACAAACTGAGTAGCTTTAACAACAGAAATCATCTCACGGTTCTGGAGGCTAGAAATATGAGGTCAAGGTGTCAGTAGTGTTGGTTCCTTCTGAGAGTTAGGAGGGGAGAGTTTATCCGACATCTCTCTTCCAGTGTCTCGTGGTTTACTGGCAATCTTTGGTGTTCCCTGCTTTGTAGATGCATCGACGTATCTCTGCCTTCATCTTTGCATGGGGTTCTGTTTATATTATGGGACTGTGTCCATATTTTCTTAGAGAAATGCACATGTGGACATAGGGGCTAAGGGAAGGGTGGGATGCATTGGGAGATTGAGATTAACATATATATGCTATCATGTGTAAAATAGATAGTTAGTGGGAACCTACTATAAATATAAACCACTGGAACCTCAGCTCGGTACTCTGTGATGACTTAGATGGGTGGGATAGGGTGTGGAGGGAAGAAGGGAGGTCCAAGAGGGTAGGTCCAATACGTATAGTTGATTTACTTCAGTGTACAGCAGAAACTAACACAACATTGTAAAGCAATTACATTCCAATAAAAAAAAGAACCAATCAGAGCTGAAGAATATAATAAGTGAAATTTTAAAATAAATTGAAGAGAATCGATAGCAGATTAGATAAACATATAAGCAATCTGGAAGAAAGAATAATAATCACCCAATAAGAACAGCAGAAAGAAAAAAAGAATTTAAAACCATAAAGACAGTTTAAGGGATCTTTGGGACAATATCAAGCATATTAACATTCACATGGTAGGAATCTCAGAAGGAGCAGTGAAAGAAAGGGGTAGAAAACTTATTTGAATAATGACAGAAAACTTCCCTAACCTAGGAAAAGACAAAGATATCCAGAGGCAAAAAGTACAGAGTCCCAGCAAAATGAACCCCAAAAGATCCACACCAAGGCATACTGTAAGTAAAATGGCAAATGCTAAAAATGGAGAATTTTAAAGGCACAAAGAGAAAAACTAGTTATATGCAAGGGAACCCTCGTAAGACCATCAGCAGCAGATTTTTCAGCAGAAACATTGTAGGTCAGAAGGGAGTGGCACAGTATATTTAAAGTGCTGAAAGGAAAAAACTTACAACCAAGAATTTGCTCCTTTCAAGGTTATCATTTGGAAGTAAAGGAAAGACAAAGTTTTGGAAATTAGCAAAGCTAGTCTCTAAAATCACTAAACTGGTCTCATGAGAAATGGTAAGGATCTTCTTTAAGTAGAAAATTAAAGGTCACTTTTCTACTGTGACCTAGAAATAACAAAATAAATAAAAGAAAAAAATATCATGGTAAAGGCAAATATATAATAAAGGCAGTGGAGCAGCCACTGAAAAGCTACTATGAAGGCTAAAAAACAAAAGTAGTAAAATCAACTATAATAAATAAAGGATACACAAGATAAAAGGATATAAAAAATGATGTCAAAATATTGGGAGGGTACATGGGGCATATGTAGTGCTTTTAGAACACATTCAAACACAAATGCTAGCTTAAAATAAACTGCTACATTTATAGATTGATATCTATTATCCTCTGATTCCTGGTTCCTGGTAACCAGAGGATCGTAGATATCACCCTATAGGAACCAGACATCAAATTGCCAACATCGTTGGATCATAGAAAACGCAGGAGAATTCCAGAAAAACATCTACTTCTGCTCCATTGACTATGCCAAAGCCTTTGATTGTGTGTATCACAACAAACTGTGGAAAATTCTTAAAGAGATGGAAATATCAGACCACCTTACTTGCCTCCTGAGAAATCTGTATGCAGGTCAAGAAGCAACAGTTAGAACCAGACATGGAGCAATGGACTGCTTCCAAATTGGGAAAGGAGTACACCAAGACTGTATATTGTTTTGCTGCTTATTTAATTTATATACAGAGTACATCATGTGAAATGCCAGGCTGGATGAAGCACAAGCTGAATCAACATTGCTGGGAGAAATGTCAATAACCTCAGATATGCAGATGATACCACCCTTATGGCAAAAAACAAAGAGGAACTGAAGAGCCTCTTAATGAAAGTGAAATAGGAGAGTGAAAAAGTTGGCTTAAAACTCAACATTCAGAAAATTAAGATCAAGGCAATTGGTCTCATCATTTCATGGCAAATAGATGGGGAAACAATGTAAACAGTGAGAGACTTTATTTTCTTGGGCTCCAAAATCACTGAAGATGGTGACTGAATCCATGAAAATAAAAGATGCTTGCTCCTTGGAAGAAAAGCTATGACAAACCTAGACAGCATATTAAAAAGCAGAAATATTACTTTGCCAACGTAGTCATGTATGGATGTGAGAGTTGGACCATAAAGAAAGCTGAGTGCCGAAGAATTGATGCTTTTGAACTGTGGTGTTGGAGAAGACTCTTGAGAGTCCCTTGGACTGCAAGGAGATCCAACCAGTCCATTCTGAAGGAGATCAGCCCTGGGATTTCTTTGGAAGGAATGATGCTAAAGCTGAAACTCCAGTACTTCAGCCACCTCATGCGAAGAGTTGACTCACTGGAAAAGGCTCTGATGCTGGGAGGGATTGAGGGCAGGAGAAGAAGGGGATGACCGAGGATGAGATGGCTGGATGGCATCACTGACTCAATGGACGCAAGTCTGAGTGAACCCCGGGAGTTGGTGATGGACAGGGAGGCCTGGTATGCTGCGATTCATGGGGTCGCATAGAGTCTGACACAACTGAGCTACTGAACTGAACTGAACTGATGGGGTCACAAAGAGTCAGACACAACTGAGTGACTGAACTGATCTATGATCCTCATGGCAACCACAAATGAAAACAATACAATAGATAAACACACACACAAGAGAGACACAATATTAATAGCAAAGACAATTACAAAACCACAAGGAGACCAAGAGAAGACAAATAACAGAAGATGCACAACATTTTCACATGGATATTACACAATATACTACTAAACAATCAGTGGGTCAATGAAAAAAATCAAAGAGGAAATTATTTATAACTTTGATACAAAGGAAAACAGAAACACAATGATGCAAAATCTATGGAACATAGAAAAAGAGGAAAGTTCATAGTGATACAGGCCTACCTTCAAGAAACAAGAAAGGTCCCAAATAAACAATTTAACTTTCTATCTAAAGTAGCTAGAAAGATAATAAATAAAATCCAAATTTAGTAGAAGTAAGGAAATTATAAAATCAGAGTGGAAATAAATGAAATACAGGCAAAAAAATAGAAAATATCAATAAAACTAAGCTGGTTCTTTGAAAAGTTAACAAGATTGATAAACCTTTAGCCAGATTCATCAAGAAAAAGGGGGCCCAAATGAAATCAGAAATAAAAGAGAAATGACAATCAATACTACATAAATACAATGACTTATAAGTGAGTACTAGAGTTATATATCAACAAATTGAACAATACCTAGAGAAATGGATAAATTACTAGAAATATACAATCTTCCAAGACTAGAAGAAATAGAAAATTTGAGCAGACATTCACAGAGGAATTCTAACAAAACTTTAAAGCATTAATAACTATTCTTCTCAAGAGGCAGGTTAGGTGGTCTGGTATTCCCATCTCTTTCAGAATTTTCCACAGTTTATTGTGATCCACACAAAGGCTTTGGCATAGTCAATAAAGCAAAAATAGATGTTTTTCTGGAACTCTCTTGCTTTTTCCATGATCCAGCAGATGTTGGCAATTTGATCTCTGGTTCCTCTGCCTTTTCTAAAACCAGTATGCAGGTCAGCAAGCAACAGTTAAAACTGGACATGGAACAACAGACTGGTTCCAAATAGGAAAAGGAGTACGTCAAGGCTGTATATTGTCACCCTGCTTATTTAACTTCTATGCAGAGTACATCATAAGAAACACTGGACTGGAAGAAACACAAGCTGGAATCAAGATTGCCGGGAGAAATATCAATAACCTCAGATATGCAGATGACACCACCCTTATGGCAGAAAGTGAAGAGGAGCTAAAAAGCCTCTTGATGAAAGTGAAAGTGGAGAGTGAAAAAGTTGGCTTAAAGCTCAACATTCAGAAAACAAAGATCATGGCATCCGGTCCCATCACTTCAAGGGAAATAGATGGGGAAACAGTGGAAACAGTGTCAGACTTTATTTGGGGGGGGGGCTCCAAAATCACTGCAGATGGTGATTGCAGCCATGAAATTAAAAGACGCTTACTCCTTGGAAGGAAAGTTATGACCAACCTAGAGAGCATAATGAAAAGCAGAGATGTTACTTTGCCAACAAAGGTTCATCTAGTCAAGGCTATGGTTTTTCTAGTGGTGATGTATGGATGTGAGAGTTGGACTGTGAAGAAGGCTGAGTGCTGAAGAATTGATGCTTTTGAACTGTGGTGTTAGAGAAGACTCTTGAGAGTCCCTTGGACTGCAAGGAGATCCAACCAGTCCATTCTGAAGGAGATCAGCCCTGGGATTTCTTTGGAAGGAATGATGCTGAAGCTGAAGCTGGAAATGTGTAGTTCAGCTCAGTCGTGTCCGACTCTTTGCGACCCCATGAATCGTAGCACGCCAGGCCTCCCTGTCCATCACCATCTCCCAGAGTTCACTCAGACTCACGTCCATCGAGTCAGTGATGCCAACCAGCCATCTCATCCTCTGTTGTCCCCTTCTCCTCCTGCCCGCAATCTCTCCCAGCATCACAGTCTTTTCCAATGAGTCAACTCTTCCCATGAGGTGGCCAAAGTACTGGAGTTTCAGCTTCAGCATCAGTCCTTCCAAAGAAATCCCAGGGCTGATCTCCTTCAGAATGGACTGGTTGGATCTCCTTGCAGTCCATGGGACTTTCAAGAGTCTTCTCCAACACCACAGTTCAAAAGCATCAATTCTTTGGCGCTCAGCCTTCTTCACAGTCCAACTCTCACATTCATACATGACCACTGGAAAAACCATAGCCTTGACTAGACGGACCTTTGTTGGCAAAGTAACGTCTCTGCTTTTCATTGTGCTCTCTAGGTTGGTCATAACTTTTCTTCCAAACAGTAAGTGTCTTTTAATGTCATGGCTGCAGTCACCATCTGCAGTGATTTTGGAGCCCAGGAAAATAAAATCTGACTCTGTTTCCACTGTCTCCCCATCTATTTCCCTTGAAGTGATGGGACCAGATGCCATGATCTTCATTTTCTGAATGTTGAGCTTTAAGTGGTTCCCCCCCAAAAAAGTTGAAGAGGAAGGAGAACTTCCAAACTCATTATATGAGGCCAGCATTACCCTGATATGAAAACTAGACAAAGGAACTTCAAAAACTATCCCAGGTGAACATAGATGCAAAAATCCTCAAAAAATAATGTGAACTGAACTAAACAATACATTAAAAAGATCTTATACCATGGTCAGGTGGGATTTATTCCAGAGAAGCAAGGATGGTTCAATGTCTGCAAATCAATCAATGTGATATACCACATTAACAAAACTAGGGGCTTCCCTGGTGGTTCAGATGGCAAAGCATCTGCCTGCAAAGCGGGAGACCCAGGTTCAATCCCTGGGTCAGGAAGATCCCCTAAAGAAGGCAATGGCAACCCACTCCAGTACTCTTGCCTGGAAAACTCCATGGATGGAGGAGCCTGGTAGGCTACAGTCCTTGGGGTTGCAAAGAGTCAGACACGACTGACTTCACTTTCATTTTTCACTTTCACAAAACAAAGAATAAAAATCCTATGATCACTTTAATAGATGCAGAAAAATGATTTAACAAAATTCAACATCCATTCATGATTTTTAAAAAAAGCCTCAACAAATCAGGTGTGAGAGAAACAGATGGCAATGTAATAAAAACTATGTATGACAAACCCACAGCTAACATTGTACTCAACAGTGTAAAGCTGAAAGCTTTTCCTCTAGAATTAGGAACAAGACAAAGGTGCCCACTCTGACAATTTTATTCAATATAGTACTGAAAGTCCTAAATACAGCAATCAGACATAAAAAGAATAAAAGATATCCAAATTTGAAAGGAAAAAAGTAAAACTGTCACTATTTGCTGACAATATGATGCTATAAAAGGGTGTTGCAAAAAAAAAAAAACCCCAACTATTAGAAGTAACAAATCATTAAAGTTGTAAAATATAAAATTAATATACAGAAATGTGTTGTATTTCTATTAATATACACTAATAAAGGATTATCCTAAAGGGAAATTAAGAAATCAATACATTTACAATTCTATCAGAAAGAATTATATACCCAGGAATAAATTTAAACAGAGAAGTGAAAGTCCTATACTCTGAAAACTATAAGGCCTTAATGAAGGAAATTGAAGATGACACAAATAAATGAAAAGATACGTTGTGCTCACGGACTGGAAGAATTAATATTGTTCTTACATCCATACTTTCCAAGCAATCCACAGATTCAGGGCAATCCATATTAAAATGCCAATTATATTTTTCATAGAGCTAGAACAAATAATCCTAATTGTGTGGAACCACAAAAGGCCCCAAATAGCAAAGCAATCTTGAGAAAGGAGATACCACATACGAGAAATCAGCCATAAGATGGAGTGAAATCTTGCCATTTGTGATAGCATGTATGGACCTAGAGCACCTTATACTAAATGAAATAAGACAGAGAAAGACAAATACCATATGATTTCATTACATGTGAAATCTGAAAGACAAAACAAATAAACAAACACGGCAAAAGAGAAACAGACTCATAGATACAGAGAACAATCTAGTAGTTCCTAGAAGGGGGGGCAGTAGGTGAGATGGCCATAACAGGTGAAGGAGATTAAGAGGTACCAACTTCTACTTGTAAGTCACAGGGATGTAATGTACAGCATAGGGAATATAGTCAATAATATTGTAGTAACTTTGTATGGTGACAGATGGTCACTAACATTATCACGGTGATTATTTTGTAATTTATTAAAACATCAAATCACTATGTTTTACATCTGAAATTAATATATAAGCCAATTATACTTCAATTTTTAAAAAGCGGTTATGTAAGCTTTATATATAGAGAAATAGAAATATATATTCATGTATTTGTATAAATATAAATTTATATCATTTTATGTTATATGTACACAGCATATTAATACTAGATATAATATATATTATTGTATATACATACACATATAAAACATCAGTGTGTGTGTGTATCTTCAACCGCTGGAAAAAATGAAATATGTCCTTGTCAGCATGATATTACAACACTGCTTTACAAGCCTACCCAAAGATTTTTTTAATTGCCTAGGAGAATATACTTCCATTTGACATTGTTCTTGCTATTGTTTAGAGGGGACACTTTCACAAGTTAACCTGTACATTTTTGTACAATACACTTGCAGATTATTTTCATCCAGTAGTATAGATAACCCCTAAAGTTATGGTTACATTGCCCTGTAGGATATGACGCAGTTTGGTATTTTATCTAATATCTATTTCTAACCCAAATCCATAGTATTTTATAGGAAAGTCTTTTTTAAAAAACTTTTTAACAATTATGCTTTGAAAGTAGGCAACCACTTGCATATTCTCCACTGACCCTCTCAATTTACCAGCACCTTCTAAAAAAGACTTCTCCAGAAAGGCCCCCTTGATGCCAGAAATTCTGTTAGTAACTCACTGATGAGTTTGCAGTATTACAGCACCTTAGATGAATGGTTTGCCAGACTGTCCAGTGAGTTTGGGGTTAGCTAGATTGTTTAACCCTGAATGTCAGGGTTCTGTGGGAAGAGAATCATGAAGGGGTATGTTTTAGAGAAGTAGCAAAAGTCAAGAGAAGCAATGCAATGTCAGAAGGAAGGCAAGAGCAAATATGATGACCCTCAGCACCTGAGAACGTTGGGAGAAAGCAGAATATTTCAAAAGAGGAGGCAATTGGCACAAAAATAATTAACTATCTACTTCACAGTTTTGGTCAAGGGTTAACTTGGTCCTGTTATATAAAAATTAAAAAATGAACGATAAATGAATGAGTATAACAGATCTAAATTGTTAAGAGATTGGATCAGAAAGGTTGTATTGATCTTACCTTCCAAACATTTCTGACCTACTGGAGCTGCACAACAAACAGCTTCAGGAAGAACATTTGCCACCCAGCATATGTTTGGTATTCAGTATCCACAGCTAGACCCAAATATCACTGACCCTGTCTCGTTCACAGATTATGACCTTGACAGAGTCATTTGTAGGCTGATTCAAAGGAACCAAGCCTCAATTTCATTAACCTCTCTGAACATTTTCCTACTTAATGGTCACATGGTATAATTTATATTGGATAGTAACCCTACTTCCTTCTTTACTAGAGCTAGGAGACTTCATTCCCTGTTACATAAGTTTGTGATTCAACTGAACAAGCAAATTTCAGGTCTGAAATCAGGGATATGTCCAACTCCCATCCCTGACAAGTCACACACTAAGCTAAAGTCAGCATTTTTTAGAGAGTTCATCAGCAATACTAGATCTTTCCAGCAAGGTCACTGTAGCACTAAAGCAATCATGGGTGTGAATGCCCCAAGCCAGACTGAGTTAATTTAACATGAAGTCATCCAAGATAAGAGAAAGCCACAGGAATTATAAAAATATACACAGCAGGTATCCTTCCCAGGGAGGAAGGGGAAGTTTGCTGGCGGTGAAGGGAGTGCACCAACATGATAAGAAAAGTGAAGCAAAGAATAAAATGAAGATTTTATGAGAAGTTAAGATAAATAATAGAACAACTCTTTTTCTACTGTAAAAGGAATAAGAGGTCAACTAAGGACTCAGCAGGGTTTTGCCGAGATTAGAAGGAAAGTCACTTGCTGGAGGAGTTGGATGTTGTAGGAAAGATGGACGAAAGCATCTTCCCAGGATTCTCCAGGGAAGAAGGTACACCATGGGCCAAGGCAGAGGTGCTTTCCTTAAGGAAGAAAATGCAGCAGTGACAACCACTGGGGCAAGAGCATGTCCCGGAAGAACAGAGTCTGGAAGTTCATGTGGACCAGTTCTCCTGAGAGGAAAGAGAAGCAGTGATAGGAACAAGGATCGTGGAGTCAGACTTAACCTTCCATCTTCTCAGAGGTTAGGCACCAGGCACCCTCTAAGAACAAACCTGCTCAGACATGGTGATAGGACCTCACTGCTTGAGTTGAACATCAACGCTGAATATAAAGCACCTTCCTAATGGCCAATTTCATCACTTCTGCCACTATTACCTGCTCACTCTGGGAGCATAACTGGGATAAATGCTTCATCCTAGATCAAGAATAACTAGCTAGAGCCTCTTAGGCCTAACACGTTGGCTTCCAAAATACTGGGCAATTGCACTGATCTTCTACTTCCTTATTACTATAGTAATCAGCTATGTTCTCTTATTTAGAATAAATACAATGAGTACCCTTCCACTCAATTCCATTCATAAAATTGCAAATAATTATGCTAAAAATCAACAGCAGAAAAAAATAAGAAGAGCACTCCAACACTGAGATATTCCTATTAATGGAGTAAAGCAAAAGTTCTTTCTTGTAGCCTAAGAACTGTATACCAAAAAATTGATTTGTATGTTAAGAAACTGGTAACCCAGTCCAGTATTCATGCCTGGGAAGTCTCAAGGGCAGAGAAGCCTGGCAGGCTACATGAGATCACAAAAGAGTTGGACATGACTTAATGACTAAACAGAAAGAACAACAAAATTAACATCCAACGTTTAAGTTTTTGACCTAATAACTTTGACTATAATTATTTTGACTATCTCTCTGATTAATATCCAGTATTGAAATGTGAAAAAAAAAAATGTAAGTTGGACTTCTCTTAGATGGTGTGTTAGTTGCTCAGTCATGTCTGACTCTTTGCGACCCTACTGACTGTAGCCCGCAAGGCCCCTCTGTCCCTGGGAATCTCCAGGCAAGAATACTAGGAGGGTAGCCACTCCCTTCTCCAGGGGATCTTCCTGACCCAGGCATCAAACCCAGGTCTCCTGCACGGCAGGCAGATTCTTTACCATCTGATCCACCAGGGATTAAGTTCCATTAATATTATAAATATTATGTGTTCTCAAACAGTAGTTATTTGAGGCAAAATAAATAAAATATTTCATTATCATAAAAAAGCTTGTGCTTTCACCTCAGAGGTGCCCATGTTGGCACCAAATAGCAATTTCCCACTTACTGTGGCCCCTGTTAGGCCCCAGTAATCTATTTCAATGACTGGTATTGAGAAAACTCATAAGCCATTAGGAAAATATTATATGATATTTCTACCTCATACTAGACAGGAAAATAAATTTCAAGTATTTTTTAAGCCATAAAAATATCAGAAGAAAATATCAGCAAATGTAGGAGACCATTTTTCTACATATGGGCCAAGTGTCAGGCGAAATGAAGCCAAAGGTGATATTTCAGGTGCTGTTGGTACCTAGTTCAGGCGTCCCAGGATCCTTTCTCTTTTGGGAGTGCCCTAGCCCAGCTTCTGCAGGTGCTGCTACAGATGTTCTCTGGAGAATCTACCATTGTCATTTTCAGCCCCAAAGCTGCTGCTTGCTCTTCCCATTCTCTTCAAGCTGAGTCTGGACCTAACCACAAATCATATCCCAGCTTCTTCCTCTTCCCCACTCTAATTCCCTCATTGCACTTACAGTTTTCTCCTGGGAGTATTTCTCTTATAAATCACCTGTATACAAATTGCCATTCAGCCTTTGCTTCTAGGAAACTCAACTATAATATCTTTTTAAATATATATATTTTTTTTAATTTATTTTAATTGGAGGCTAATTACTTTACAGTATTGTAGTGGTTTTGCCATACATTGACATGAGTCAGCCATGGGTGTATATGTGTTCTCCCATCCTGAATCCCCCTCCCTCTCCATCCCATCCCTCTGGGTCATCCCAGTGCACCAGCCCTGAGCACTCTGTCTCTGATTTAACTAAATAAACATGCAAATAAGTATCATGTGGAGAGCTATCATGAATAAATTTTAAAAGATGCTTTTATTTATGTATATATGCACGTATATAAAATCTATACATGTATACATATAAGATATAGGTATGTATGTTATGGGTGGAATTGTGTCACTGCTGCTGCTGCTGCTGCTAAGTCGCTGCAGTCGTGTCCGATTCTGTGCGACCCCATAGATGGCAGCCCACCAGGCTCCCCCATCCCTGGGATTCTCCAGGCAAGAACACTGGAGTGGGTTGCCATTTCCTTCTCTAATGCATGAAAGTGAAAAGTGAAAGTGAAGTGTCCGACTCTTCGCGACCCCATGGACTACAGCCTACCAGGCTCCTCCACCCATGGGATTTTCCAGGCAAGAGTTCTGGAGTCGGGTGCCATCGCCTTCTCTGCCCCCAATATTCATGCATTAAGGTACTAACCCCAAGTATCTAAGAATGTGACTGCATTTGGAGATAAGGCCTTAAAGGATATGATTAGATTAAAATGAGGTTGTTAGGGTGGTCCCTAGTCCAATCCGCACCCTTTCAAGAAGAGAAAATTAGACAAACAAGGGAACGCTTGTACAGAGGGACGACCATGTGAACACACAATGAGGAGGCAGCTGTCTAGGGAAAACTCCCTGTGTTTCTCCTTTTTCTCAAACACAGTATTTCTGACACCAGATAGTGGGATTTTTTTCCCCATACCTACCAATTCTCTGACACTAGCTGGGTGAACTACAAGTCATTTCAATTCTAAAACTAAATTGAGTTAAATTAGACCCTGCAAGTTAAGGGTTCAGTCTCACAAGGCTTTCCCCCAGTATTAGGTCTCCAGGTTACCTGCAACTTCGGTTTTACTTGGCTACAAACTGGAGGTTCTCATGACCCCTTCTGTGGATTCCATTATTTGCTAAAGCAGTTCAGAGAGCTCTGGGAAACACATTTAGCAATTGATTATATAATAAAATATACAATAACGGATAAAGGTGAACAGCCAGATGAAGAGATACATAGGCAGAGTCTGGAAGAGTCCTCAGTGCAGGAGCTTCTGTTCTCATGGAGCTGGGATTCATCATTCTCCCTGAACAAAGGGGTGTTTACCAACCTTGAAGCTTCCCAAACCCCCTACCTTGGGGAATTTTTGTGGAGACTTCATCACAGAAAAAGTGAAAGTATTAATCACTCAATCGTATCCAATTCTTTGCAACCCCATGGACTGTAGCCCGCCAGGTTCCTCTGTCCATGGCATTCTCCAGGCAAGAATACTGGAATGGGTAGCCATTCCCTTCTGCAAGAGATTGTCCTGACCCAGGGACCCGGGTCTCCTGCTTTTCAGGCAGATTCTTTACCATCTGAGCCACTGGGGACCTTGGGGAATTTTTGTGGAAACTTCATCACATAGGCATAATCAATCACTCACTCAGTCTCCAGTCCCTCTCTTCCCTTCCCAGAGAATGGGGGATGAGCTGAGATTTCCAAGCTTCGAATCATGACTTGGTCTATCTTGTGACAAGCCCCCATCCTAAAGCCATCCAGGAGTTGCCTCTTTAGAACAAAAGATACTCCTGTTACCTAGGATATCCCAAAGGCCTTAGGAGCTCTGTGTCAGGAACCAGGGTCAAAGACCAAATATTAGAACAAAGGATGTTTGTAGTACTCTTACCATCTAGGACATCACAAAGGCTTTGGGAGGTCTGCGCCAGCGAATGGGGACAGAGCAGGATGTACATTTTCTATTATTTCACAGCAGCTATCTGCAAGCCCAGGAGACAGGCCTCAGAGAACCAAATGCGCAGTTATTGTGATCTTGGACTTGGAGACTCCAGAACTGTAAGAAATTAAATGTCTGTTGTTTAAGCCATTAGGCTGTGGGATTTTGTCAGTGGCTCCATAACAAAATGGTTTAAAGCAATTTATATATAACTTCCTTGGTCTCATACATACAGCAAAACATTTCAAAACATAATCAAAATATACAGAGTATCCATAAGTGAGCAAGAAAAAAATGAACAAATGACTTAAATGGGTAATTCAGAAAAAAAATAAATCAAATGCCAAGAAACACCCAAGAAGGAGTTTAGCCTCACTGTGTCTTCTTGTGGGTTTCATCTGCTGTATGCCCAAGCCCCATCACTCCATCAGATCTAGCTCTCTCCCATTATTATAGCCAGACCAAATGCCCAGACAATTCTGTGTATAAGTTCAGTTCAGTTCAGTCACTCAGTCGTGTCCAACTATTTGCGACCCCATGAATAGCAGCACGCCAGGCTTCCCTGTCCATCACCAACTCCCGAAGTTCACTCAGACTCACGTCCATTGAGTCAGTGATGCCATCTAGCCATCTCATCCTCTGTCGTCCCCTTCTCCTCCTGACCCCAATCCCTCCCAGCATCAGAATCTTTTCCAATGACTCAACTCTTTGCATGAGGCGGCCAAAGTATTGGAGTTTCAGCCTCAGCATCAGTCCTTGAACATCTAGGACTGATCTCCTTTAGGATGGACTGCTTGAATCTCCTTGCAGTCCAAGGGACTCTCAAGAGTCTTCTCCAACACCACAGTTCAAAAGCATGAATTCTTTGGTGCTCAGCTTTCTTCACAGTCCAACTCTCACATTCATACATGACCACTGGAAAAACCATAGCCTTGACTAGACGGACCTTTGTTGGCAAAGTAATGTCTCTGGTTTTCAATATGCTATCTAGGTTGGTCATAATTTTCCTTCCAAGGAGTAAGCATATTTTAATTTCGTGGCTGAAATCACCATCTGCAATGATTTTGGAGCCCAAAAAAATAAAGTCTGACACTGTTTCCACTGTTTCCCCATCTATTTCCCACAAAGTGATGGGACCAGATTCCATGATCTTCGTTTTCTGAATGTTGAACTTTAAGCCAACTTTTTCAATCTCCTCTTTCACTTGCATCAAGAGGCTTTTTAGTTCCTCTTCACTTTCTCCCATAAGAGAGGTGTCATCTGCATATCTGAGGTTATTGATATTTCCCCCAGCAATCTTGATTCCAGCTTGTGCTTCTTCCAGCCCAGAGTTTCTCATGATGTACACTGCATAGAAGTTAAATAAACAGGATGACAATATACAGCCTTGACGTACTCCTTTTCCTATTTGGAATCAGTCTGTTGTTCCACGTCCAGTTCTAACTGTTGCTTCCTGACCTGCATACAGGTTTCTCAAGAGGCAGGTCAGGTGGTCTGGTATTCCCATCTCTTTCAGGATTGTCCAGAGTTTCTTGTGATCCACACAGTCAAAGGCTTTGGCATAGTCAATAAGGCAGAAATATATGTTTTTCTGGAACTCTCTTGCTTTTTCCATGATCCAGCGGATGTTGGCAATTTGATCTCTGGTTCCTCTGCCTTTTCTAAAACCAGCTTGAACATCTGAAAGTTCATGCTTCACATATTGGTGAAGCCTGGCTTGGAGAATTTTGAGCATTACTTTACTAGCGTGTGAGATGAGTGCAATTGTGCAGTAGTTTGAGCATTCTTTGGTATTGCCTCTTTTGGGGATTGGAACAAAAACTGACATTTTCCAGTCCCGTGGCCACTGCTGAGTTTTCCAAATTTTCTGGCATATGGAGTGCAGCACTTTCACAGCATCATCTTTTAGAATTTGAAACAGCTCAACTGGAATTCCATCACCTCCACTAGCTTTGTTTGTAATGCTGCTTTCTAAGGCCCACTTGACTTCACATTCCAGGATATCTGGCTCTAGGTGAGTGATCACACCATCGTGATTATCTGGGTCGTGAAGATCTTTTTTGTACAGTTCTTCTATGTATTCTTGCCACCTCTTCTCAATATCTTCTGCTTCTGTTATGTCCATACCATTTCTGTCCTTTATTGAGCCCACCATTGCATGAAATGTTCCCTTGGTATCTCTAATTTTCTTGAAGAGATCTCTAGTCTTTCCCATTCTGTTGTTTTCCTCTATTTCTTTGCATTGATCACTGAGGAAGTCTTTTTTCTCTCTCCTAGCTATTCTTTGGAACTCTGCATTCAGATGCTTATATCTTTCCTTTTCTCCTTTGCTTTTCACTTCTCTTCTTTTCACAGCTATTTGTAAGGCCTCCTCAGACAGCCATTTTGCTTTTTTGCATTTCTTTTCCATGGGGATGGTCTTGATCCCTGTCTCCTGTACAATGTCACAAACCTCTGTCCATAGTTCATCAGGCATTCTGTCTATCAGATCTAGTCCCTTAAATCTATTTCTCACTTCCACTGTATAATCATAAGGGATTTGATTTAGGTCAGACCTGAATGGTCTAGTAGTTTTCCCTATTTTCTTCAATTTAAGTCTGAATTTGGCAATAAGGAGTTCATGATCCGAGCCAGTCAGCTCTTGGTCTGGTTTTTGCTGACTGTATAGAGTTTCTCCATCTTTGGCTGCAAAGAATATAATCAATCTGATTTCGGTGTTGACCATCTGGTGATGTCCATGTGTAGAGTCTTCTCTCGTATTGTTGGAAGAGGGTGTTTGCTATGACCAGTGCATTTTCTTGGCAAAACTCTGTTAGCCTTTGCCCTGTTTCATTTCACATTTCAAGGCCAAATTTGCCTGTTACTCCAGGTGTTTCTTGACTTCCTACTTTTGCATTCCAGTTTCCTATAATGAAAAGGACATCTTTTTGGGGTGTTAGTTCGCAAAGGTCTTATAGGTCTTCATAGAACCGTTCAACTTCAGTTTATTCAGCATTACTGGTTGGGGCATAGGCTTGGATTAGCATGATACTGAATGGTTTGCCTTGGAAATGAACAGAGATCATTCTGTCGTTTTTGAGATTGCATCCAAGTACTGCATTTTGGACTCTTTTGTTGACTATGATGGCTACTCCATTCTTAAGGGATTCTTGCCTACAGTAGTAGATATAATGGTCATCTGAGTTAAATTCACCCATTCCAGTGCATTTTAGTTTCTGATTCCTAGAATGTCAATGTTCACTGTTGCCATCTCCTGTTTGACCACTTCCAATTTGCCCTGATTCATGGACCTAACATTCCAGGTTCCTATGCAATATTGCTCTTTACAGCATCAGACCTTATTTCTATCACAGTCACATTCACAACTGGGTGTTGTTTTTGCTTTGGCTCCATCCCTTCATTCTTTCTGGAGTTATTTCTCCACTGATCTCCAGTAGCATATTGGGCACTTACCGGCCTAGGGAGTTCCTCTCTCATTAGCCTATCATTTTGCCTTTTCGTACTGTTCATGGGGTTCTCAAGGCAAGAATACTGAAGTGGTTTGCCATTCCCTTCTCCAGTGGACCACATTCTGTCAGACCTCTCCACCATGACCTACCCATCTTGGGTGGCCCCACACGGTATGGCTTTGTTTCATTGAGTTAAACAAGGCTGTGGTCCATGTGATCAGATAGGCTAGTTTTCTGTGATTATGGTTTCAGTGTGTCTGCCCTCTGATGCCCTCTCACAACACCTACCATCTTACTTGGGTTTCTCTTACCTTGGACGTGGGGTATGTCTTCATGGCTGTGTATAACGTAGGTACTAAATAACCATTGGTGACAATGTAATAGCATTTTGAGGTAGAGAGAAAACCAGCTTCAAGATAATTCAATTCAAGAAGCTATCATAAGGGTTCTTTTAAAAAAAATCACAAAAGAGGAAGAATAACTAGCTCTAGAAAGTAAAAGAAAAAAACTATTCATCACAGGTCAGGAAAGAAAAGCAAATTGAAAGGCACTGAGTTTGGGTATTTAGAGTGATGGTGACCTCAAAAAAATGTGTTTGGCAGTTTACCTTCCTCTGCAATTTTCTGGAAGTGTTTGAGTAGGATAGATGTTAGCTCTTCTTTAAATTTTTGGTAGAATTCACCTGTGAAGCCATCTGGTCCTGGGCTTTTGTTTGTTGAAAGATTTTTGATTACAGTTTCGATTTCCATGCTTATGATGGGTCTATTAAGATTTTATATTTCTTCCTGGCTCAGTTTTGGAAGGTTATACTTTTCTAAGAATTTGTCCATTTCTTCCAAGTTGTCCATTTTATTGTCATATAGTTGCTGATAGTAGTCTCTTGTGATCCTTTGTATTTCTGTGTGGTCTGTATTTCTCCATTTTCATTTCTAATTTTATTGATTTGATTCTTCTCCCTTTTTTTCTTGATGAGTCTGGCTAATGGTTTATCTATTTTATTTATCTTCTCGAAGAACCAGCTTTTAGTTTTGTTGATTTTTGCTATAGTCTCCCTTGTTTCATTTATTTCTGCCCTAATTTTTGTGATTTCTTTCCTTCTACTAACCCTGGCGTTCTTCATTTCTTCTTTTTCTAGTTGCTTTAGGTGTAAAGTTAGGTTATTTATTTGATTTTTCTCTTGTTTCTTGAGGTAAGCTTTTATTGCTATGAACCTTCCCCTTAGCACTGCTTTCACTGAATCCCATAGGTTTTGGGTTGTTGTGTTTTCATTTCCATTTGTTTCTAGGCATATTTTGATTTATTTTTTGATTTCTCCTGTGATTTGTTGGTAATTCAGAAGCATGTTGTTTAGCCTCCATATGTTTGCATTTTTAGTAGTTTTTCCTGTAGTTCACATCTAATCTTACCGCACTGTGATCAGAAGATTCTTGAAATGATTTCAATATTTTTGAATTTACCAAGGCTAGATTTATGGCCCAGGATGTGATCTATCCTGGAGAAGGTTCTGTGTGAACTAGAGAAAGTGAAATTCATTGTTTCGGGGTGAAATGTCCTATAGATATCGATTAGGTCTAACTGGTCCATTGTATCATTTAAAGTTTGTGTTTCCTTACTAATTTTATGTTTGGTTGATCTATACATAGGTGTGAGTGGGGTATTAAAGTCTCCCACTATTATTGTGTCACTGTTAATTTCCCCTTTCATACTTGTTAGCATCTGCCTTACATATTGCAGTGCTCCTATGTTGGGTGCATATATATTTATAGTTGTTATATCTTCTTCTTGGATTGACCTTTTGATCATTGTGTAGCGTCCTTCTTTGTCTCTTTTCATGGCCTATATTTCACTCTACTTTATCTGATATGAGTATTGCTATTCCTGCTTTCTTTTGGTCTCCATTTGTGTGAAATATCTTTTTCTAGCCCTTCACTTTCAATGTGTATGTGTCCTTTGGGATGATTTGAGAGACTAGCACTGAAACATGTACATTACCATATGTGAAATAGATCACCAGTCCAGGTTTGATGCATGAGACAGGGTGCTCAGGGCCGGTGCACTGGGATGACCCTGAGGGATGGGATGAGGAGGGAGGTGGGAGGGGGGTTCAGGATGGGGGACACATGTACACCCATGGCTGATTCATGTCAGTGTATGGCAAAAACCACCACAATATTGTAAAGTAATTAGCCTCCAATTAAAATAAATAATATTTTTTAAAAAGAAAAAATAAAGGAAAGATAATTTTTTTTAAAGGCACTGAGGTTACACTTTGTAAGTTTGTATGATATTTATAACTGAAAGCTAGAAAGCTTTGCCACCTAGAGTGCAGTAAAATGTATTTTCAGCTTATTGGTGACATTGTCAGCTGGTAAATGCAATTTGGCAATTAATTTCTGGTTCCAAATCCTAAGGAATAAGTCAAAATATGTAAAACACCATGCAAAAGACAATGTTTACAATCATGCTATTTATGATAGCAATAAAAATTAGAAACACCCCCAAATGTTTGATATTACAGGAATCATCACAGAAACTACAGGACATTCATTCAAGGGAATGATACAGACAACACCAGAAAGGGCAAATATAAGGACAAGATGTCAATATGAAATTAACATAAATCCATAAGCTAGGGTACAAAATTATATACACATGATGCTTATAGCGATGTGAACACATGCAAATAAAGAAAGACTGGAAATAATACAGAAAAGAATCACAGTTTTGGATCTCTTTTTCTCTTCCTTTTTCTCTATTTTAAACTTTTTAAATTTTATAATGTACATTTCTTAAAAACCAAAATTTTATTAAGGAAAACAAGTCATTATACGTATACAGATAAATGAAGCACAGATAATGTCTACAATTTTGTAAAAGATGAACCCCAACATAGGATCCCAAAATAAAGACTTAAATATTTATAAGGACAGCTGACTCTTCATGAGATCTTACTATATGTCACCACTCTGCTCACAGCATTATAAAACTGTCCCATTTAGTCCTCCAACAAGGTAGGTATCACCTTCTCTAAATAATTACCTTCTCATCTAACAGATGAGAACACGGACACGTAGAGGGGTGAAGTAACCCATCCAGGTGCATAGTTTATAAGTAGTTGTCACAAAGATGGCTACCTGCCCCCCAAGATATCTGTCTCCTCTTCGATAACAGAGAACCATGCTGGGTAGTAGCAGCTAAGCCAGGGACACTTCTGTCTTACACCTGACCCCCACCTCCTTTGCATCTAGGTGGAGTCCTTTTATTATTACATAACACATCTTGTGATTTGTGCTCAGCAGGGCAATTGATGATCTACGGAGGAAGATCAGGTCTACAAATTAGTTAAAAGTCTGAAACTAAGGTGATCAATGAACAGAAATGATGGCTCTTTTATTTTAAAGGGAGTGTTAAAATGGCAATACCATTTTGCACGCATCCAATTGCCAACATTTTTAAAACATTACTTCCCAGGCTTGACCAGAGTGCCAGGAAATGGACAACTTCCTATTCTGCTGGTGAGAAGTAAGACACTCCCTCTGTGGGAAAATTTATTGATATGCATCAAGAGTTCAAGAGTTTTAGAATTCTGGAAAATCTTCAACTCAGGAATTCTTTTGGAAATTAATGAAATAAGACATGTGAGTAAAGACATACAGCAATGTAATTGTTTAATCTCAGAAATTTTTATAAGACTAGTAGAAACCACCTAAATATCTAGCTACAGGGAAGTAGATAAATTATACTTTGGCTACACAAAGAGTTATTATGCAGCTACTTTAAATTATGTTGCAAAGAATATTTAACAGCATGGAATGATCATGATACATTATACAGTGTGATTCCACTCTGACTGTGTTTGAAAAACACATCTATATCAGGCATGAATTTGCTCCTTCCATACAGATGCAAGAATTACCACTTTTCTTTTTCTAAATTGGATGAAATCTGGTTTAGAGTCCCATCCTGCCTAGCTGAGAGGAAGAACCACGTCAGGGACTGTTAGTTCATACCCCTCCCCCACCCCCACCTACACACACTTTCCTTTGGACCTTCCTACTAACCCAGGGATAATGTGGTACCAAGAAATGGAAAAGGTTCCTACCTCTAGACTATGGTCAAGTGCCTCTGTTACCATAATTCCTCATAGAACGTCTTGATATTGACAAGGGCAGGGGTCCTGGAGATGAGTAGAGGTGCCCTTCAGAGCCCTGGACATGTCATAGGTTTGGCTACAGGCAGTTTCTGCCACTAATCTCAAAAGAGTGTTGTTCAGTGCTCTCTCCCTAGGGACACAGCACCAGAGGTTATGCCACTCTGGGGCACTGGGTGGGAGGGGTGCAGCTCTCAGACTCTTTCAAGCTCCCTTCTCTCCTTTCAACCTCCACTGGGCACATCAGCTCTCTTCTAGGGCTATCCCCACCCTTTATACAAAAGCGCCAATTTATCTCTTTCCTCCTCCACATAGCGCAATTCTCTCTTAATTCCACAAGCCTAATCTGTGAAACTAAAGCCTTGGTTGGTCACATCTCAGTTTTCATCCCTGAAACCCAGTTCACATACACACATTCAACACACACACAAACCCAAACACAAATGAGCTTAAACCTTGGAAGACAAGGACAAGAGTGCTTTTTTTCCCCTTAGTAGAATTTGAATGTCTTGAGAGAAGAGGGTAGAAAGGGGAGGGGTGAAATGGGGAAATTAATTATCTTTTTATTCTCTCCCCCCTCAGCTGTGATAATGAGACCTCAAATCTGCCACATAGGTAGGCATTAAAAAGCCTGAAAGAGGTTACAAGTGTTTGTCATTGTGGCTGGGATTACAAGAAAATTCTTTTTTTTCTTTGTTAATTTTAGACATTTCCTACAATAAACAAGGGTTGTTTGATCATTTCAAGGAATGCAACATGATTTTTTCATGCTAAGATATCAACTATATTTCTTTTTTCTATTTCTTTGAAAGTGAAAGTGAAGTCACTCAGTCGTGTCCGACTCTGTGACCCCGTGGACTGCAGCCTACCAAGCTCCTCTGTCCATGGGATTCTCCAGGCAAGAATACTGGAGTGGGTTGCCATTTCCTTCTCCAGGGGATCTTCCCAACCCAGGGATCGAACCCGGGTTTCCCACATTGGAGGCAGACGCTTTAACCTCTGAGCCACCAGGGAAGCCCATCTATTTCCTTACCACCTTCTATTTCCTTACCACCTTCCTAATATGATGGTGTATTTTTAAACAAAGAGAAACCAGAAAGCAATGAGAATTATGTTACTGAAGAGCACAGATAATGGCTATAAAGGCATTTTAAAGAAAAGAAAATAAGGGACTTACCTGGCGTCCAGTGGTTAGGACTCTGCACTTCCCCTGCAAGGGGCGCATGCTTCATCTCTGTTTGGGGAACTAAGTTCCCGCATGCTGGGTAGCATAGCCGCATTGCCTCCTCTAAATAATAACAATAATATAAAAGAAAAGAAGAACGCTTACAAAAATACTCTTTCTGTGAGAGCTTCAGAGGAATCAGTGTATAACTTTCTGAGGTGACTAAGTTAATGACACCATTTATTTTGGATATAAATATTTGGATTGATTGCTTTCCTTGGTTGATTCTACTTATTTCCTTTCCCTCTTAAAGATCTTCCAAACTTCATACCACTCTGGAGGTGTGCACCCAAATTGCGACTAAAAGTTTCTACCCCTAAAGAAATCATTTTTAGCCATTTCCTCAACTCAAAATACAACTACATTATGAGACAGGTTAAAAGATGACCTCAAAGTTCAGCAAGAATTATTATTACCCTCAATTTTTCCTCTTTCAGAATCAGAGATTCTCTTGTCAGCTATCAGTAGCACAACAGGAACAGAGATACCGAGCATTCCACTAAAAAGCCAGCAGCCCCACAGAGGTGCCTAGAATAATGAGAATTCTTGCACCCTCTCACTTCATTTTCCATCCTACAAACATTTTGTTTCAATGCTCTTTTTTTTCATACTTTTTTTTCCATCTCGGCATCCATCCAAATATTAAAATTCATTCTTCTTTCTTTTAAGAAATCTCCATCAGGAAGCCGTCATTACCCTTGGTTTTCACATAGATAACTCTTGGATATGTGGCTCAGAAGTACCCTGGAGGGTGATAGGTGGGGGAAAAACCAAAAGGGCAATACATGGAATATATGCAGCAACATTTCCCCCATGTTGGGCCCATCTGATTCAGGAATGCCTTGTGTTCATTACCAAGTCCAGGGTTGATTTGATACAGATGTATTTAAGGGGTTCTTGTCATTTTTTCCTCTTTCTCAAGCTGCCCTTAGTCACCCTGAAACCATGACCAGATTTTTAGTACAAGGCAACCCCTGCAAGCCAAGGAATGAACTCATTTGCTAGTCACTGACTCTAAGCTCAAACAGTGTCTTTTGCCTGGGTTCTGCTTGGTTTTCACTGGGAGCTCAGAGAAGAGTGTACAAGGGGGACATTGAGAAGATGGTCCTGACTCCAACAGTTCTTCACACCCAGCACATCTAAAGATTGTCTTTCAGTTTAGAGCTGTAGGCTAGTAGCATCCTTTCCCCAATTCACATTGTTCTGAATCTGAACTAATAGACCATGAAGTCCCTTAGGGTTATATCTTTAATTAATTTAATATTTATTGAGTACTACTATATGCCAAGCATTGTACTTGTCTTTATAACACCAGACTTAGTCATAATAAACACACAATAAATGTTTGTTTCAATGATTATATTTCCCCATCTAGAATGTGAGCCATAAGAGGTCAGAGACTTGTGCCTGACACACTCTGAGTGCCCAAAACTCTTCTGTTAAAGTGATGGATTGATTAATTAATTAGTAAGTGAATAAAAGGATCAACTCATACTGAAAAAGTTGTAGCTGACAATGGTGGGAAGTAGTATGTTTGTACAATGGAAATATTCTGGCTCTTGGAGTTAGAACTGAATTCAAATTCCAGGCTTATCTTCCCAATGTTGGTTTTAATATATGCGAGAAGAAACAATATTTATCTGACTAAATTGTGAGAATTTAATGAGTTAACAAACATTAAATGCTGGGCATATTTAATGATTATAAAGTGCCTGGTTCTTTCTAATGGGTCAGTAATGCTACTTCCCCACCTTTCTATCTCAGATCATTATTTTTAAAGTGGGGATAATTATGTCTATTTCATAATAGAGATGTAGAGTTAAGCTGCCTCAGAAAGTTCCTTAAATAGTGTTTAACAAACATTCTCTCTTTTCTTACATTTTCTCAGTTTCATTTGGAGGCTAATGGGTGGGGCTGGGAAAAAGAAGAAAGTGAATTAGCTCTTGTTAAGGGTTTCAGTGCATGTGTTCCTCAGTCATGAACCCAACAGCCTCCTAGAAAAGCAATGTGTGACACAGACTGCTTGTGCCCTAATGTTTATGCTTCTCTTTTCTTTAAGTCTAGAATCCCTGGGTTTTAATACATGAATGCTCATATTACATTTCCCAACCTCTCTTGCTGCTAGCTGTGTCCATATGACTGCTGCTGCTGCTGCTGCTGCTGCTGCTAAGTCGCTTCAGTCTGTCTGACTCTGTGCGACCCCATAGATGGCAGCCCACCAGGCTCCCCTGTCCCTGGGATTCTCCAGGCAAGAACACTGGAGTGGGTTGCCATTTCCTTCTCCAATGCATGCATGCATGCTAAGTCTCTTCAGTCGTGTCCAACTCTGCGCGATCCCATGGACAGCAGCCCACCAGGCTCCCCCATCCACGGGACTCTCCGGGCAAGAATCCTGGAGTGGGGTGCCATTTCCTTCTCTACCATGTGACTGAGTTCTAGCCAATGGAATATGAGCAATAATGACTAATGCACTTCTAGGTCCTGCCTTCACAGGAAAGGGATGTGAGTCCCCTCTTCGTTCTTCCTCACTCCCCATTATGAGACTCAAACATAGCAGTGACATTATGGACAAGGACACTACCCTCTAGAAAGCAGACAAGAAGCTTAAATCTCTGAACCCTGGAGAAACCATGCCAGACCCCAAATACTTATGTTCTTAAATCTCTGAACCCTGGAGAAACCACGCCAGACCCCAAATACTTATGTTCAGTCATCTGAGAGAGAAATAACATCTTTCTTGTTTAAACCACTGATATTCTAGGTCTTTGTTTTTTCATAGTTGCAGATGAAAATAAATTTGATCGAATATGGGAGGTGTTAGGAGATCTCTGAATATCCAAGCTTTGTTAATGAAAAACCCTCACTTTAGGATTTCCAGCCTCCCTGAAGTGTTCCCAGCCACCAAAAAAGGCTGATCTTGGCTGAGGCCAAAGGTATACCCTCTTACTAACTTATCTATCTAGATCTAAAGTTCCTAGCTGCATCATGTGCAACCAATCAGAATCTAGTCTGGTCTTGAAAGTCCCTTCCAAGGTTAACCTTGTTCAGGAAGCCCTCCTCGATGAATGGAGTTCTCCAGGATCATTTCCTTGTCTGAACTCATGCTGCTGCTAAGTCACTTCAGTCGTGTCCGACTCTGTGCGAACCCATAGACGGGAGCCCACCAGGCTTTCCCGTCCCTGGGATTCTCCAGGCAAGAACACTGGAGTGGGTTGCCATTTCCTTCTCCAATGCAAGAAAGTGAAAAGTGAAAGTGAAGTCGCTCAGTCATGTCTGACTCTAGCGACCCCATGGACTGCAGCCTACCAGGCTCCTCCATCCACGGGATTTTCCAGGCAAGAGTACTGGAGTGGGATGCCATTGCCTTCTCCTCTGAACTCCATAGCCACTGGCTATACCACCTGCCGTTGTGTTCTAATCTCACATTGTTTTCTAGCACACGAGTTTTCATTTTTTGAATGCCTTTCCTCTTTATCTTAACAGCAAACTCAGTAACAGCAAGAATCATATTTTAGATATTTTAATCATATTTTTGTATCCCTGCTTTTGAAAGCAATCTTTAACCATGAAGCATCATGCTCTGAACTCTCAAAACACTTGCAGACTTAGTGATTTGTTTATACGTCTTTCTAAACTGGGATGTCCTCAAGGGCAAAAAAGAACGTGCCACAATAACTTCTGGTATCTGATTCATGCATGTTCCTCAGTTATGCTTACTGATAGTTAAAGGAATCTTGGTAGCTGCTAACATCTAGAATAATGCCTTGCACTTAATGCCTAGATGGCTCTAGACTAACGAACTAATGCGAGTATTGTCAAGTGGGAAGTTGTTTGATCCTTAGACTTGGTATTTATATAAGTTAAGCTAATTTCAATTGCAAGGAATAGAGGTTTGACACACATGTAAAAAGGAATTTTAGTGTCTATAACAAGGGAGTCAAATGAGTGACTTCAAATGTTACCGGACACAGAGGTTCAAAATAAGTCATCAGGGTTCAGTCTCTTCCTCTCCGTGTTTCAGGTATGTCTTCTGTATTATCTCTTCTATTTCCAGAAGCCCAAGATCTAGTTCAGCAACCCTGGCAGCCTAACAGAAGACACGTTCCCTGATACCTATGTCAAAAGGGAATCAGAGTGCTCTGAGTGGATCCATTCTTAAATCACTATGACCCAAAGGTATGGGTATTCTACTGGACATATCTAGGTCACATGCCCAACACTGTAACTAGAGGGGAGAGCCAGATGAGTTAGCCTCACTCAGCCTCCAGAGAAAAGAAGAGTTCTATTACCAGGAGAAGGGGGAAAGAATAGAATATAGACAAGCCAGCAGATTAGTCTGTCCTCATCCTACAGTTGGTACCGCCTCCTCAGTTCAGTCTGCTCAATGCTTTTGGCTGAAATTCACACCATTCTGTATTTCTTCTCACCATCTATTTGTTACCATTATTATCCTGCAGTCACCTTAAAATATTTCTTCAGCATCTCCCTTTGCCCCAGCCCCACACCATCAAAGTGTGGTTAGGAATTTACCAAACAGGAAAAGAGTTGGCATCCCAAGATTTTGGAAGCTGCTTTGCCTCCTGACTCCCTCAAACCTACAGTCTGGACTAATTGAAGCAAGTCCCTGGGGATATCACACAAAGGGACTCTGCTTTGAGTCATTCTTTTCTGGCAGGAAGGAAATTTAGTTTGACCTTATTGACTGACCCCATCAGACTGCCAAGAAAGCACTTGGTAATTACCCTAATCAAGCAATTTGTGTTTTTATTGAGATCAGAGTCATTGTCTAAAATCTTCGTAACTGCTGGATTGCTCCACCCATGCTGAAAGGATGGAATCCTGAATGATACAAGAATATTAAGGTCTCTGTGCTCTTTGTTTGTCAAATTTTTCAGCAGTCGTTGAATGCAGTTGATTCCCAGGAGGAGAAAAAGCCATTTAAGTTTGCACATTAATTGGTTTAAAAATGAATTCTAGATATACTTCTGCCCCAAAGTCACCCCCACCCTTTCCATGCCCTTGCCACCATGAATTCTTTGAAATCTCAACCCAAGCCAGACTCTCTAGCAATTTCTAGGGTTAACTTTAACTTTCCTAGGATTTCATTTCACTACTAATATGGACATAACTTTACAGCTTGCAAATTGCTTTTCTCCAACATTTTGTATGAGTGTCACAATAGCAATGAGATATAAATAATACCATGGTGCCCAAGAGTTGAGGAGACTGAGGCTCAAAAAATATTATATAATAGGTTAGGGTCACAAGGCTAGTAAGTGGCTGAGCCAGATCTCAAACTCGGGTCTTTTCATTACAAACCCATTGATTTTCTCCCCATAACACACTGCCTCTAATTACTTTCCATTTGATGATCTTCACTCCCCAGTAAGTCAACAATCTTCCTGAAGATTGGAGCTTTAAGCTGCTGGGTTTTATGTGCAGGAAGGTTAGCATAGCACTGTGTGTGGAACTGATACTCCAAAACAACTTGTTGGCTTAGGAAATAGTCGTTTGGCTGCTGTTGGTTCATTTTAGGAATTCAGGCTTGCAGGCAGAGTGGCACACACACAGACAGGCTATATGCTCACTAGCCATCTAGAGACCATACAAATAATAGTGGTTAGAATTGCTCGTTCACAAATCCATTCATTCAAGTGATTCTTGCATTCTGTTTTCTGTGTACCAGGCAGAGTGATGGGTGCCAGTTATAGACTGGTAAACACAAGACACAATCCCAGACCCAGGGAGCCTACACTTCTATGAAAGTCTTGGAATCAGTTAGGTACAATCCTATGATGAGCTCTTCACTGTTCTCATCTATATTGGTTTTCTATTAATAAAGAACCAACCATCACACTCTTGGCAGCTTAAAACAACACCCACTGACTAATTCACAGTTCTGGATCTCAGAAAACTGGGCAGACTCAACTGAGTTCTCTGCCGAAGGTTTTACCGAGGCCAAAATCAAGGTGCCAGCCAGGCTGAGCTAAGACTTTGGGGAAGAATCCCCTTGGAGCTCTTTTATGGATAGGGAGATTTAGTTTTTTTTGTGGTTATAGGGTCGAGGTCCTTGTTGTCTTGCTGGCTATCAACTGGGTGTTGCTCTTAGCTGCCTAAGGCCACTCTCAGAATTTTCCATATGACCATATGCATCCAAATCTCTGATTTCCTCTTTTGCCACCAGCTGGGGAAAACTTTCTGCTTTTAAAGGGTTCATGTGATTAGGCCTGTCCCACTAGGTCTCCTTTGCTTACAGTCAGCTGTGCCATGGAACATAACCTCCTCATGAAGTAATATGTCTTCATATACATAGGGTCCACCCAGACACAGAGGAGGAGACTACACAAAGGAATTGATCACTGGGTGTCATCTTAGAACCTGCCTACCACTCTCCCCTCCCAAACTTGGGAATTCATAAACTTCATAAGCTTTTGACATAGCCTAACAAGCCTCCTTTGCCTGCTCTGTCTCATCCAGGTTCAACCACACAACATATCTCTGTACCTTTGCACGTGCCAGTACCTCTGCTTGGAATGCTTCCCCTGATTCTAACTCTTCCAACAAAACCCTCCTCACCCTTAAAGACTCAAAGTCTTGAAGACCGTCTGAAAGAGTCTTCTCAGTACCCAGGCAGTCACTGATCAATGATGAATACTCTCTTCTCTGTGCTGGTGTGGGATTTTGTCCATCCCACTCTATAGAACCTCATCCATACTATCACAGTCTTAGTCATCAACTGTGAGGTCTCTGACAGCAGAGTTTATGTTTCATTCCTCTTTGCTTTCCCAGGGCCTCCCACAGATCTTGGCACATAGTAAGTGCCTGGTAAATGTTTGCAGAATTGAATTGATCCAGATCTATCCACTGTTGTGGGGACTCATGATTGGAAGAGCAGTACAGGCTTTCCTGATGGCTCAGTGGTAAAGAGTTCACCTATCAAAGCTGGACGAGCAATACAGACTTGAAACCTAGTTTCAGTATGAAGTAAAACATTTGGAATTTTTACCTCCCTTGCACACATTCACACATGTTCTGTTTGTTGCACCCCAGTTTGCCACTGGGGAACCACCACAACTCTTACTTTCATTCAAAGCTGTTCATATACAAATGACCCCATTACCCCTATCAGGGATGGACTCATCTGTGACACACGCTTCGCTGATAAGGGGCACCATGACCGGTTCCAAGATGTACACATAGCAATTTAACCAGTGAGAGTCCTCTACGCTAAAGCCTTTGAGCAAGGGGTTCCCTCTGTACATTGGACTTGTGGAAGCTAGTAGAATAAAGGCTCAGAGCCACTAGTGACTTTTTCTGCCGCCTTCTGGCGGAAACCTCTCACATAAAGAATAACAGAAAAATGTAAACCTGAGATGACAATAGAGACATACAGAGACCCGAAGACATCATGTACTTCTGGAGAGAGCCACATCCAGAGCTTGTCATCATCTGAATTTACCAACAAACAAAATCTCTTCTGACTTAAATTTTTACTGACACAAACAATTTACTTATTCATTATGGCTGGATTTGTGTCATTAATCCTAACCAAGGAAAACAAAACAAACAAAAGCCAAGAAAAGTGTGAAAAATGCAGGGTGTAATCCCGGGTTATGGAAGAAATTTTAAAATAACAGGGTCTTGGACCTCTTAGCTTATGATTAGTGTTCCTAAAAACCAGACAAATGGGGCCATCAGACCATGCAGCCACTCAAGAAGCAGCACTCTCCACACTGACTTGCTGGGCCCTTTGCGCCCTGTTTTGGAATCAAGAGACCAAGGGCCTTGGGGCTGATACTGAGACAGGTGATGGGACAGAGAGTAATTACTGTCCATAACCTTCAGAATCAGTAGTCTATATCTTGTGGCCAAGATTTTCTGAGGGACACCAGGTGTGCAATTTGTGAGCAAATGACAATCAATGTGACTATTGATTGCTTTGACCAGTTTATTATGAGGCTGTAATTTCTTGGCCCCAGGATGTCTCCCCCACTGCCCACACTGCCCACACTGGAAGTCTCCCCCAGGATCTCATTTGTCTGCCCTCCAGACATCTCTGGAGAAGAACCTCTCCTCTCCTCCTTCCCCACGTCCCTCTCCAGGCCTCTAGCCTCTCCATAGCTATGTCACAAGATTTCCAAGGAGCTTTTAGCTTACTGCAGAATCAGTTCCTCCTCAGAGCCTTCTACCACCCTCATCATTACCTCAGGGTGTTGGAACTTCGCTGTGAGCTGCTGACAGATCGTTAAAGATCCCAGCTGTTCCGGGTCTATAACAATCCTTTCAACTGGGTCTCCTTCCAGGAACAGCTGCAAAAGCTCCAGAAAGGAAGGGAGGAGACACTTTTAACATGATAACAAATCTGTAGGGAGTGACCAGTTTACCCAGAAAGCTGTGATGCAGATGTACCCAGCCAGCAACTCTCCCCACCCTCCGGGAGAGAAGTACAAGGATGCTTTGCCTCTATGTGAAAACTTTTCATAACCAGTGGAATGAGATCAAGAATCCCCACCCCTGGCCCCAGGAGAAGAGTTTGGAAAAACTTCTAGCCTTCCCCATAATGATGTACTACACAAAAGACCTGCCAGTGGTTATGTTAGGGGAAACATTGATTGAAACCACCCCCCTCTGGCCATGCACCATAACTTGCATGGGTTATTTTATGACAGGAGGTCTGGTAAGGAACTCAGAACTAACAAACCATCACCAACCGAAAGAATTCGAGAAAGGTCAAAGGGAAATGCCACATGTTCTACCAAACTTCCAGAATCCACCTCTCTGGAATCCCATCTTGGCTGAATGATGTGGGCACCACTAGGAAGGACCCCGAGTCAGAGTGATTAGTCAGAGACAACCTGAAAACTAATCCTATCACCATAAAACCTGGGACTGAGAGCCTTGTGGCAGAGCAGTCCTCCTGGGTTCCCTCACCCTTTTGCTCTCCATCCAGGCACCCTCTTCCCAACAGAGGGTGTCAGCACGTGTGTCTCCTCAGATAAGTCATTTCTGAGTGTTAGACAAGGGCCCCCTCTTAGGCCCTAGAAGGGGTCCCCCTTCCTGCAACAGTTACAAACTTCATTATCTTGTACACCCACACGAGTATTTTGTGCTCATTTATACCAAATTAACAACGTGCTAGAAGGACTAGTGGCTGGTAGTTTGGTCACATACAGACACTGGGCACTTCCCTGGCAGCTCAGATGGTAAAGAATCCGCCTGCAGTGCGGGAGATACAGGTTCGATCCCTGCGTTGGGAAGGTCCCCTGGCAAAGAGCATGGCAACTCACTCCAGTATTCTTGCCTGGAGAATCCCATGGATAGAGGAGCCTGGAGGGTTATAGTCCATGGGTCACAGAGTCAGACATGATTGCATGACTAAGCACAAGCATGGGGCACTGGGCAAAGTGCCCAACATGCATTTTCTTAGGTATACTCATAGCAAGTAAACCAAGGCACAAATAAATTAAATAACTTGCCCGTTTGCACAACTCAGAAGTAGGAGAGCCAAAATTTGAACTCAGGTCCATCTGACACCAGAACTTATGCTCTGAACTTCTACCTTGGTCTGCTGCCTGCAGGGCAAAATGGAATCCCAGCAGTTCCATGATTGTTGCAGAGCCTGGCAATTAGTAGGAACTCACTAAAGGTGATTGAATGATTTTTTTTAAAAATGAATACTGATTCACACCACTACGCTATTTCACACGTTGCTATCTCTTCTTGAAACACTCTTCACTCAAAACTGCTTTGTCTACCTGGAAAACACTGACTGATTCAAGACTTACCTTAGTCATTACATACAGTATGAAAAGACTTTACAGAACAGCCCCCTTCTTGCATCTAGTGGACAGGCTTAATCATTTCTCAATCATTTCCTCCATTTTAGAATATCTTTTAATGCACAATTCTTTTATGTAGCAAAGATTTTAATTATCATTCTCTCCCTACCCTACGAAAGCTAGGCAAGATTGTATTGAACTTCCCATTTCTGTGGCTTCAAGAAGTGCCCCTTCAATATGTCTGCATATGATCAGGCCACTCATGATGACTTTTCTCCTGCTCTCTGAACATCCTCACTTGACCTGCCTCTGCCTCACCCATACCCTACTCACACGACTGATCTTTCCTCTTAATCACAGAGCCTAATCAGCAAATGTCTATATACCTGCCCCTAGTCCCAGCTAATGATTGTCCTAATATTTATATCAGAACATCCCCACCAGACTAGCTTATCAAAAGGGCAGTGAGGGGCTTGCTCCTCTGCTGGTTTCCCTGGTAACCAATGAGCCAACCTGACTTCAATTCCCCCTGTCACTGGAAACCCCTCTCTCCACCTCCCAGCATACCCCAGTGAAGACTGCGGCCATGTCTTCATGTCCTGCCCGCCATCTACTGCATACAGCAGGATATCACTCCAGGACCTTTCTTCAAACGTATAAATCTCCCTATCCCTTAAGGCATCTATGTCTCTATTGCTGACTCCAGGCTGTTTATTTTTTTTTTGGACTTGAGGCTGGGAAAGTACAGTTTGCTGGCCTTTTTGGTGAAGCCCAACACCCATATCCTCTTCTCTTTCTCTCAAGCTTTAGCTTCCTTGATTTTTGCTTTTTTCCATAATTAGACCACTTTGGGATGAAATTCAACACTTTGATTTATATAATCAATAGCAACTATTCATGAGTCTCATAATTTGGAGGGAAGAGCATCAAAAGGAGACAAGTAGTGCAGCACTCTGCTTCTAATATCTTCTTTACTCCAACCCTTACCACATTCCCCTTATCTCTTATAAGTAGAATAATGTCTCAAATTCTTCACACAGTCTATGGCAAAGCATTTCCCTCCAGAATCCTGGCACCAACTATTGTCAAAACCTTGGAATGAAGGAACTTCAGGAGAGTAAGAATAGAGTATCATGGAGGAGAGTTGTCACACTCTACTCTAAGCCCTCATGAATTCAACACCCACTATATACAATGAAATTATGATACAGAAATGAAGAAAAACAGATCTCTACTGTTATGAAACTTTCATCCCAGTAGAGGGAACACAGAAAAAATTAATCAATCAGATGATGTCAGGTTTTGGTAATGTAAAAATTACTTGGCAAGGTAAACAGAATTAAGGTAGAGTGAGTGGTCAGATGTTGGCTATAGACGTGACATTCAAACTGAGAGTTGAAGGTGTGAAGAAATCAGTCTTATGGCAAGTTTGAGACAAATGTCGTAAACTGACAGAACTATGAGGGCAGAAACTCTGAGGTAGCAATGAATTTGGGTCCCAGGGAAATAGTACCTGAGAGAACAGCCATAAAAGATGAAGACGGAGACAGGCAGTGGCAGACCACCTCAAAGATTTAGATTTTTCCTAAGTCTAATGGAAATTGATTGGAGAGTTTTAGAGACATGGGTGACCTAATTAAATTTCAAACCATTCTTCTGAATTAAATGAGACCTTATTCATATCTGCTTATAGTATATATATATATATATATATATATATATATATATATAGAGGATTTGTCTATAGACTATGAGTTCCTTGAGGCCAGGAACTATGTCTATCTTATTTTAATCATTTTATATTAAGCAATTAGCCCAGAACTGGAATACATGCTCTGTTGATGTTTTGCAGATGAATGGAAAAAATGGTTGAATAAATAAATAAATTATTCTATAAAAAATACATACTTAGCAGGCACTTCAATATTTCTGTAGTAGTTATAAAAGGTCTGGCAATCAGGAGTTTCAAGGAGAAATGATTTCATAAACTTCTTGACCTTCTGCCATCTGACTAGCTCCTATTCTACCTCCACTCTGCCCCTCTTTCTTCTTCACGTCCCCCTTTATCATGCATTGTCTTTTTTTTTTTTTTTTGACAGTAGCAAAATAATTCTAGCCCCACTTAGACCCCAAGCTTTTAGCAGAAAATACCTGGTAACAACCACAAATTTAAACATACATGTTAAATTTTAAAGTAACAACATTAGTAATATCTTGTGAAGTCTGTAACATATAATGTATTTATAAAATACATACCTGATTGACCTAAAAGAAGACAAAAAATAAAGGAAAAAATGTAATAAAAAATAAGATGGTAAGCATAAAACTCTATCAGCAATTACATTAAATATAAATGATTTTTAAAAATCAAATTAAAAGGCATATGTTTTCAGGCTACTAAACCCAATTCTACATGCTGTATATAAGAGACAGAATGTAAATATAAGTACATTTAAACTTGCGAAAGTAAAATAATTTTTTAACATCTAGACAAATCAAACCTAATCAAAAGAAAGCTGAGGTTGCTACATTAGTATCAGGTAGACTTCAAGGCAAGAGTTAAAGAAGAGCATTTTATAATAGTAAAAGGGAAAATGCAACAAGGTAAAGCTGAAATTTATACGCAACTAACACAGCTTCCAAATGTGTAAAGCATAAAGCAAAGTTAACAGAACAAAAAGGAGAAACAAGCAAACTTGCAAGTATGTCCAAGATTCAAAGAAAAGTCATAAGGAAAATTAAAAATTATTTTGAGATTAATAGCAATGAAATACACTCCAAGCCAGGCTTCAGCAATACATGAACCGTGAACTTCCAGATGTTCAACCTGGTTTTAGAAAAGGCAGAGGAACTGGAGATCAAATTGCCAACATCCACTGGATCATCGAAAAAGCAAGAGAGTTCCAGAAAAATATCTATTTCTGCATTCTTGACTATGCCAAAGCCTTTGACTGTGTGAATCACAAGAAACTGTGGAAAATTCTGAAAGAGATGGGAATACCAGACCACCTGACCTGCCTCTTGAGAAACCTATATGCAGGTCAGGAAGCAACAGTTAGAACTGGCCATGGAACAACAGACTGCTTCCAAACTGGGAAAGGAGTACATCAAGGCTGTATATTGTCACGCTGCTTATTTAACTTCTATGCAGAGTATATCATGAGAAACGCTGGACTGGAAGAAACACAAGCTGGAATCAAGATTGCTGGGAGAAATATCAATAACCTCAGATATGCAGATAACACCACCTTTATGGCAGAAAGTGAAGAGGAACTAAAAATCCTCTTGATGAAAGTGAAAGTGGAGAGTGAAAAAGTTGGCTTAAAGCTCAACGTTCAGAAAACAAAGATCATGGTATCTGGTCCCATCACTTCATGGGAAATAGATGGGGAAACAGTGGAAACAGTGTCAGACTTCATTTTTTGGGCTCCAAAATCACTGCAGATGGTGATTGCAGCCATGAAATTAAAAGACGCTTACTCCTTGGAAGAAAAGTTATGACCAACCTAGATAGCATATTGAAAACCAGAGACATTACTTTGCCAACAAAGATCTGTCTAGTCAAGGCTATGATTTTTCCAGTAATCATGTATGGATGTGAGAGTTGGACTATAAAGAAAGCTGAGCGCCAAAGAATTGATGCTTTTGAACTGTGGTGTTGAAGAAGACTCTTGAGAGTCCCTTGGACTGCAAGGAGATCCAACCAGTCCATTCTAAAGGAGATCAGTCCTGGGTGTTCTTTGGAAGGACTGATGCTAAAGCTGAAACTCCAATACTTTGGCCACCTGATGCGAAGAGTTGACTCATTGGAAAAGACTGTGATGCTGGGAGGGATTGGGGGCAGGAGGAGAAGGGGACGACAGAGGATGAGATGGCTGGATGGCATCACCGACTCGATGGACAAGAGTTTGGGTGAACTCTGGGAGTTGGTGATGGACAGGGAGGCCTGGCATGCTGCAATTCATGGGGTCACAAAGAGTCGGACACAACTGAGCGACTGAACTGAAGTGAACCACATGTTAAAATGTGTGGCACAAAGCTAAAACAGTGCATATATTAGAAAAAGAAAAAAAAACATTTAAAACCAGTGCTTTAAGATTTTATTTTTGCAAGAAGCTAAAAAATGAAGAAAAATTTAATTCAAAGTAGAAACAGTTAATAACAATAAAAGTAGACACCAAATAAATAGAAATAAATACCAATTAAATAAAAATAGACATCAACTGAATAGAAAAGAGAAAGGCTATTGAAAAAGATCAACAAAGGTAAAACAAGTTTTCTAAAAGGCTTACAAAATTGATACAGTCCACACAATACTGATCAAGGGGAAAAAAGGAGAGAGAGAGAAAACAAATTAGGGAAGGAAAAAAAAATCCATCACTACAGTTCATAAGGATAATAAAGTGAATATACACATACATATGTGTTTGTGCAGATAGATATATGGGTAGATAGATCCTACCAAATATTCATAACTAGAATGTGTAAAGAATTCCTACCTATAATAAGAAAAAGAAACAATACTTTTTTGTTTTAAAAGGCAAAATCCTTAAAAAGTAGTTCACATGAGAATATAAAAATTTCTAAATAAATAAATATGTTACTAGGGAATGAAAATTAAAACCATGATAAGATACACAATTAACACTAAAGAACTAATTAACAAAACTAAGTTTTGGTGAGGATGGGTAACAACTGGAATTCTCATTACTAGATCAGTTCAGTTCAGTATCTCAGTCATGTCTGACTCTTTGCGACCCCATGAACCGCAGCCTTCCAGGCCTCCCTGTCCATCACCAAATCCCAGAGTTCACCCAAACCCATGTCCATTGTGTCGGTGATGCCATCCAACCATCTCATCCTCTGTCGTTTCCTTCTTCTCCTGCCCTCAACCTTTCCCAGCATCAGGGTCTTTTCAAATGAGTCAGCTGTCCACATCAAGTGGCCAAAATATTAGAGTTTCAGCTTCAATATCAGTCCCTCCAATGAACACCTTTAGGATGGACTGGTTGGATCTCCTTGCAGTCCAAGGGACTCTCAAGAGTCTTCTCCAACACCACAGTTCAAAAGCATCAATTCTTCGGCGCTCAGCTTTCTTTATAGTCCAATTCTCACATCCATACATGACTACTGGAAAAACCATAGCCTTGACTAGATGGACCTTTGTTGGCAAAGTAATGTCTCTGCTTTTGAATATGCTATCTAGGTTGAAGGGCACAAAATATAAATGGAAAGCAGAGCAGTGAGACAATATTATGGGCAAAAGTCAAGGCTATTCCCTGAAAATTACTTACTAAAATCTATCCCTCAGATATGACCCAATCCAACTGTCAACATCAACCAGTTGGTTCTTAAAAGAATTTAGAGTAATGCTTAAAATTCCGATCAGGGTGATAGGGAAGAGCCTCGAGGAAGCATAAGTTGTACTAATATATCTCCAACTGCATACACATAGCATCAATTTGGCATGTTAGGGTGAATCACTATAACAGGAAAAAATACATTTTTGGTAACTTAGAGTGTTTTATTGCATCAACTGCTTTGGACCTTGCTTGAAGAAAGGATATGCAAGCACTACGAGGATGATGGACATAACATCTCTAAAAGACTATTCCAACGGGAACAAATGTATCGATGTTTACCTAGCCCTGTCTTGACTGAATCAGAAAATAGAAACAGCACGGTCAATCCAAGTTCACTGCTGAGGAACCAGTGGGTTTGTATTGCTGCTTCTCAGGTGTTTGTCAGAATCACTGTTGCTGTGGCTCTAACAAGCATGTTCCTTTGTTCTGGTTCCTTTACTCACAAATGTTTTAAGAAATGTAGAGTGCCATTATTTAATTTCTCACATGGAGCCACAAACAGGGAGAGGACTGTGACCATGAGCATCAAGGTCTGATTGCTGAGGATGCTTACTATTAATAGCTAACGTTTGCTGATCATTTTGATCAGTCAGCTACTGTGCTACACAGGCTAGGCTAAAAATCCTGTTTCAAAAACCCTAAATCTCAGCAGCTTAACCCAATAAAAGTTTTAAAATTTCTCCTTCACTTAGGCTTGTTTGTGGGTTTTGGCTGGAAAGAACAGGGAGGCCCTAGCCTACACTTAATCAGGAATCTCAGCTTCTTCAGTCATTGGCACTCTTATCCCCTGAGTCTGCAGAGACTTATTAAGGCCACTGTGGATAGAGAAAGAGAACAGAAAATGTACATGGAGGTTTGGAGAGCAAGTCCGGAACTGATGCACATCACCTGTGTTCACATCCCAGTAGCCAGAGTTCAGGCACATGGTCTCATCTGACCGCAAGGGAAGCCGAGACCTCAGAAAGGAGAACCTAGGAATTGACATCTTCACAGCTTCTTCCCCATGTACTAAGTGCTTTACATGATTTATAGCATGTAATCCTCATCACATTCTGCAGAAAATGATATACTAATGATTTTAATCTTACAGGAGAGGAAACTGAAGCTCAGATGGGATAAGCAACTTGTCCAAGAACAGGCAGCTATGTCAGAGCTTGAAGCTAAGTTAGAACACTTCTCTGGAGTTCAGACTTTTAACCATTACAGTACACAGTGGTTATATTTTTGTGGCAAATTAATAAATCAGCCTTCAGATAAGTTTCAGTGCATTTACAAAACTGTGAGTCTGAACGTGTAAATGGAGGAATAGACTCTAGAATACCATGACGCAACAGGGTACTTCCTCCTTTGAAGCTGTGATGGAGAGCCAGCCAAAACTTCTAAGTGACAGACAGTACACCCTGACTGGTCAAGCTGCAACACATAAGGATGAGTTAACAGTGAGTGAGCACTTACCATCAAGCCAAGCATGACTCTTAATGTCTTACATGAATTGAACTTTTAAGAGATCTTGAATGCTGCAACTAAGATCCAGTGCAGCCAAATAAATAAATATTTAAAAAGTAAAAGTAAAATCTCTACAATTCTATGAAATAAGTACTATTAATATTATGAAGAAACTGCAGCACAGATTAAGAAACGTACCATGGTCAGACAGCCAGAAAGGGTCAGAAGCAGGATTTGATCTAAGGCAGTTCTAGAACCCATGCTCTGAGCCATTATGTTAAAGAAATGTCCAACAAAGATGGTACCAATATTACTGTTGGTAAATAGTTATCCTGCACAATGGTTTGGAGAAGGCAATGGCAACCCACTCCAGTAGTCTTGCTTAGAAAATCCCATGGACGGAGGAGCCTGGTGGGCTGCAGTCCCTGGGGTCACGAAGAGCTGGACTCGACTGAGCGACTTAGCAGCAGCAGCAGCACGATGGTTCCCATAGGCATCCACACAGAACCAAATGTGATATAATTCAGTTAACATCTCATCTTTCTGGGAATAGAAGGCATTTCTTCACACAAAATAGATACACAGAAAATATTTATGGAACTCAAATTATTTGAATTATGTTAAATTGAAGGTTTCAATATGGTACCTTTTTCTCCTTTCATCTACAGCCATAAAATAAAAAGCAGCTAAGCATCTAATATAAACTATTCCATTTAATCCTCAGAAAATCCTACCACGGATATAATTTAACCCCATTTTTACAGGTCATAATATCAAGTTTTAACATAAGAAACACAGTCCAACAATATCTGACTTAGATATGAATATAAACCTCTCAGTAACACTTTCATAATGAGTTCTGAACAGCTCTCTCAATGATGAGAAATATCCTTCCCTGGTATTCCAAGAATATAGGCTGTTGAAAATTCAGGACTTTGCTTTCACAATTCTATGTTTTTTACTTCCAGGGAAGTCTTTTCTGTGAAGTTCTGGTGTGAACAACAGTCACAAGTGGGAAGAGCAATGGGACAAGGAGGAGGAGGAAGCAAACAGTCCCATAATTTTAGAAAGAGTGTGAAAAAGAGAAGTTAGACTTCTAGGTTCTATTTCTAGCTCTGCTTCTGTTTTCTAGCCAGCTAGGCAGCTTTCTATTGGGTTGCCCAAAAAATTCATTTGAGTTATTCCATAAGATGGTATGAAAAAACCCAAAAAATATTTTTGGCCAACCCAATACCTTTCTATTAACTGTAAAAAGTGGAGAAAAATACAGACTACATATAAAGCACCTTGTCATGCTTGGATGAAAGATCCTGCTTTATAGCCAATGCACAACCAGAATTGATCATGTTGGGAAGTCCACATTGTGTTGTAATATATTGGCTTTGAGTTTCACGGGAATACATTTACTCTGAATATGTAAAGTCAGGGATGGCAAATTGCATCCTGAGGTGGAAACACCAAAGATGGATCTCACACACTAAAAACTGAGGTTGACTATGAGCAGAGCTTGTCCCACACCAACCTGTAATGCCAGTGAAATTTGTGATCTATTCTAACCTTTCTCTTCCTGCGTTCTTTCTTCCTGATCAAATGCTCCACTCCCTATGCTTAGTTACGCTCGGTCATGTGCAACTCTTTGCGACCCCATGGACTGTATCCTGCCAGGTTCCTCTGTACATGGAAGAATACTGGAGTGGGTTGCCATGCCCTCCTCCAGGGGATCTTCCCAACCCAGGGACAGAACCCAGGTCCTCTGCATTGCAGGTGGATTCTTTACTGTCTGAGCTATGGGGGAAGCCCAAGTCCTACTTTTTTCCATATCATCTAATGTCCCCAGTAATAAGACTATGCAGTTTACCTATCTCAGGAATATTGCATGTTAGAGGAAAAGAATACCAAGGAAGAAAGAGACTGTGTGGCCAACACTGTGGCTACTTACAATCCCTCCTCTTTAATATGCACTTCAACCATCCTCCTGTTTGGAGAGGCTGGTGAAGAACAAGGCTGAAGTCTTTCTCTGTATTCTGATGTACTCAATCTGGGTAGAACACTTGTTGAACTTTGATGACTAATATTTTCTCTCAAGTAACATCAGCAACAACCATCCTAAATCGTATTGATTGTGGTGGTTTTCAACCTGTTTTATGAAACATACTAAGAGTTTCCATGAAAGAAAGTGTAAGCCTGGTGACATGCTGCATATAGACCCTGGTCCATACAGTCTTGTCCAAGGGATAGAGTTCTGACAATATGACATTCATTTGTCATAGTGTTCTAAGAACATCAGCTCTACACTGAGTTTCTCCTTTCTCTAACATAAACAAGTGGGCCAGGGACATACTAACACTGGTGTCCATGCCAGGCATTAATTCCTTGTGATCCATAAGCAAATCTTTATAATGCTAAAGCAGTAATATTATAGGGAGCTAGAGAGTTATTTCTTTTTCACAGTCTCCACTATATCTCCATTCCACATTTCCCCAAAACAGGACTATCTTCTCAAGTCTCACTGGTAGAAATGGGTCCTCTAACCTGTAGCAGAGTAGCCCCTCTACTCACCCCCACCCCACCACAGGGCATCAGTATGAATCCATGGGTCTGGGTTCAGACACTCTGATGTTCCACATGTCCCTCAATCCTTTTGTTTTCCATGAAGTAAGGCTTTAAAAAAAACTCCTCAATCTCACATGAATCACCTCAGATAAATAGACCGCTAAAGGCTACTGCCCCCACCACTTCATACATATGCCTGGATAGCCTGAATTTGTTTTAAACTCACCTGAGACCTCCATCTCTCAATCTACACTGAGAAGCTCAGACACCAGGACTCTCCTGGTGGTCCAGTGGTTAAGACTCTGAACTCTCAATGCAGGGGATACAGATTAGATCCCTGGTCAGGGAACTAAGATTCCACATGCTGCACTGCACAGTAAAAAAAAAAAAAAAAAAAGTACAGATATTGGCTAACAGAACTCAGTGTCAAAAGTCTTCCCACTCCTTTTTTTAATCACTAAAATACCTAAATATATGAAATTACTTAACATGTGATATATAAAATTTTAAAGTATCTAAGATCTAAAAACTAAATCTAAAATTAAAACAACCATTTTTTTTAAATCCCCAAGAATCCATCTTTGAATACCTTAATCTGCTTTCTTTCTCTCTTTGCTCTACATGTAACAATGCCCCACTTCCCAAACATACAGATGTGACTTTCATAACAACTAACTGTCCCTTCTCAAGAATCTTACTAGTGTAGTGTTTGGTCTCAAATCCCTTAATAGTCTCCTGGTGGCTTTCAGAAGTATTATGCAGACAACGTCTGCATTTTCATTCCTGCTTTGATGCTGTTTGGTTATGTCTTGGGGACTGACACGTTTCATTGATCATACAGCAAAGAGAAAAACATAGTCTTTTAGTTTAAACATGAGCGGCTGTGTCATACACCCTTGTGTTTTGGGAAATCCATCATTAGAAAAAGAGAGAGACCTCAACAGAGTTTAAGGCCTTTATCTTGTTGTGTAGCATAGAAATCCTTGGACTAAATTAGCTGTGTAGCATTAGGTTTATGCTGCCATGATCTCATTATCTCCAGGTCCTCATTAAAAGCAGGGTATAGTTATTACTATCCTAATTTCCAAGTGTCTCCCAACACACACATATACACACAAAACCTGGGCTGAAAATGAAAAGGATAATCTCATTCACATACACATGAAGAGGTTAATCACTTTGGTTCATTATTTATAAATAATTTGCAACAACCTCCAGAGATTTTTTATTAACTTGAAATGCTCCTACAAACCTATGTGGACTCTGCATACCTAAAATCATGGCTTCCTATTGTCTCTCCCTGGATTATATAGGGAGAAAATTAAAATATATACTCATGGATTATCTGGAGAAGTACAGAATTGTAATGATCATGGATTGACTTTAGTGATTTAGAACAGTACAGAAACAACACAAAGACCAACAAAAACAGAGAATCTCCTCAAAGCTGGAATGTTATGAACAGTGTCTCATCATCTTCAGATCCTGACCACGTTTTTGTGTGCATATGTATATGGTAAACATTATTGAGTATTAAAAATCTTCACAGACCTAGAAGTACAATAGTGAAAAAGGTGTGATCTTTCCTCCAAAAAACTCAAAGACTACCGGGAGATACTGATTCATAAAGAGGTGATAACTGTCTAATAATATAAGGGATATATATAATATAGATATAAGGCATAATGGGAAAAGTGAAAGTGTTAGTTGCTCACTGTTGTCTGACTCTTTGCACCCCATGGACTGTAGCCCGCGAGGCTCCTCTGTCCGTGGAATTCTCCAGGTAAGAATAATGTAGTGTTTCACAATGGGAAATCACCAAATTAATAGTTCAAAGGAGGAAATTCTTAGGATCCACTCCAGAAATGCTACTGCAGCATGTGATCACATTCAGGATCCTGGCCTCAGGAGGAGAAAACTTATTTCTTTTCCTCTTGAAGAGGAGGTTTTGTTTACTTCCAATAAGGGAAGTATATGAGAACGAGCACTTAGCCCTCTTACTCCACTGACTACTGCCTTACTCTCTTCCCCAAACAAAGAGAGTATCCAGGCCAGGTAGTCAGTTGCCATTCATTAAGCCCTCTCAATGTGGTCTCTCGCTCCCTCCACATCTGGGCTCTTAGGCAGAAAGCGTTTTTCTTCTCTGCTTCTTGTCTCGGCATGGGAAGGGCTTCCCCCACCACACTGGAATCTTTCTTTCCCACTCTCCCTGTCTCCTCTCCCTCCTTCCTCCATCCCCATTTCCATCTTGTACCAGTCGCCAAGTGTGTGAATCAGGCCCAATGTTCTAAGTGGACAAGCTTCTCTAACCAGGTTACCAGGAGCTCTGAATTGTAGGAGATGACTGATTCTTGAATAACTTCATTAAGAAGACACTCTGGTCCTATTTGGTGATCCCTAAATCTCTTCTCTATAGCTTAGTACACAGAACAGAGGAAGGAAGTATCCCAGCCTCTCCATTTTGAACCTCTCACATTGGCTCACCAGGTCAGCCCTCTCTCCCAAGTCTTCCTGGACATCTTAATTATCTTTAATCACTCTGGAATTTAACTACTGCCAACATCTCTCATCCATCCATTCAACTGACACTTGAATATTCACTTAGTGTCCAGCTCTGTAAAACATGCTAACAATTTAGCAGTGAACAAAACAGATATGGTCTCTGTCCTTACAAATTCATACCTTAGTTTGGCCAACAGATAGTAAATACATAATTACATGGAAAATGAATCACTTTTGATAGTTTCTGTGAAAGAAAAGTTGTGTGAGCAGGACATCATGAACAGGACAATTTTAACCTGTTCAATGGGATGAGGGAAGGCTTCCTTTGGAAAAAATGGCACTTAGAGTGAGATAGGCATTACCCAAGCAGAGAGCAGGGGAAAGAAAGACCTTGAGTTTGGAGAGAATTTGAATGAGAGAGAAACAAGAGTTGAGGCTGGAGAGCTAGAGGACCTTGTGGATCTTTAGAACTTCATCTTGAAAGCTACAGAAAATCCTTGAAGAATTTTAAGCAGGAGAGGGACACGATCAGCTCTGTGTTTACGAAGCTCACCGTAGCTGCCATGGGATGAGGAGATTGCAGAGAGACTACTGAGAGACCGGTTCAGAGGCCACTGACCGCCCTACTGTAGGAGCAGCGAGCATGGAGAAAAGGAGATGGCTTCAAGACACAGCCTAGAGACCGTCAACAAAGCTAAGCAAGTGAAGAGACACGGAGGACGAGGAAAAGGAGACCGACAAAGACAATCCCCAAACTTCTGACTTGAGCAGCAGCGTGGATGGAGGCGTGCTCTTTAGAAATGGGAAACGCTGCTGAAGGAGCACATTCAGGACCCCTGAAGAGGGTCAGGAGCCTCCTTCTAGATGAGCTGAGTTTTGGGTGCCAGCCACAGGAGCTGTCAGCAGAAGTCTGAGATAAAGATGAATGAGATGAAGATAGAAAATTTGAATTTATCAACATGGAATCCCAAGTGGCCCAGTGGTAAAGAATCTGCCTGCAATGCAGGAGACGTGGGTTTGATCGATCCCTGGGTCAGGAAGATCCATTGGAGAAGAAAATGGCAACCCACTACAGTACTCTTGCCTGGGAAATCCCATGGACAGAACAGTCTGGCAGGCTGTAGTCCACGGGGTTGTAAGAGTCGGACATGACTGAGTGACTGACTGAGTGACTGTAAGGTGATATTTAAAGACCTGTGAGTGAGGACATCTCAAGGGAGAGCGAAAATGGAGAAGAGACTGAAGGAGTGAGATGTGGTTACCAACAGAATTAACTATTATTAACTGTCACTGGGGAGGGCTTGGTTTTGAGTTTCTAAAGAATAATGGGCAGATGTTCTTTCCATTAAAATGATGAGATTAGGATGGGGGTGGGGAAGGGAGGATGTGCATGACTTGGTCACCTCAGCAGCTACCAACTGAAATTCACAAAAGTACAGCACTCTGGGATGTAAGGAGCCTTGCTAAATGTGAGTAGAGAAATAACTCTGTTGGGTGTGTGTTATTTACTTCTGGGAATTAGGTTTTTCTCCCCATGAGTGTCCCCTGTTAACCAAGTGAAATCTTCATGCAAGGAGCCAGAGAGTAGTGATCAAATCCTACAATTCAGAAGCTTTAGGAAATTCAACAGTTCATCACAAAAGGAAGAGTCAAATTCCAAGCAGTATACCAGTCCTGAGGTTGGTTTTTAGGCAACAATTGAAGTCTTTATTTCAAAAACCTTCGAGTCTATGACATTTTCTGAAACTTTTCAGAAATCTGACCAAGGTAACTCAAAACTTCACATCAAGAGCCAGTGGGTCTTTGTCATTCAGCTTATTTCAATTATGCCAACTTTAATATGTACCTATTCCTGTTTTCATTTTTTTTTCTTTTTTTCCTCTATGACTCTTATAAATGATGTCCAACTCACCACAGGTCAAGCACAAGGAAAAGAGGTCTCAGTGTGAGAAGAAATATGTGACAGGTGGTGAAGCAGGGCTCCAGCAAGGGGATAAAATAGAATAAGACTAATTTCAACTTTTCCCACAGTGCTTAGAAAACATCACCTTGTAAGCCAAATTCGGGTATAATCATGGAAAGCATAGTTCATAGCACACAATATACCTAAAAATCAATTCACTGTAAGTTACAGGACAACCATCCATCTCCCATTTACTCTTTACTTTTATTTTTAATGACCCCAAAGAACCAGAGTTGGTAGAAAAATACACCCAGCTTTTTGCTGTCCATGGGGGCTAATGTTAAGACATATTCTATACCAGTGATTCTAAAGTTTAATATACAGAAGAATCACCTGGAGCATTTGTTAAAATACCTTCATGGGCTTCATCCCTGGAGATTCTAATATGGTAGATCAGCATGGAGCCTGCGAACTTGTACTTCTAGCATGTTCACAGCTGATGCCAATACTGCTGCACCTGGGTCGATATTTTGAGAACCACTTTTTACCCAACTTCCCAGAGGTATCAGTGAACTGAGTCCCAGACGCTCACAATGGTAACCTGCTCAATCAAGCACTTGTTCTTGACTTCTTTTCCTTCTCTGTTAGATGTACCTATTTCTCTATCTATGTTTTCAGGCATCATCTCCATGATAAATTGCTTGTACTCAAATCCTAGGCTCAGCATCTGCTTCTGGGTCTAATACAAACAAAGACAAAAGCAGAGTCATAGGTCAAATAGGCAGAAAGAAAAAGAATCAGAATCTTCTCATCAGGATGGCTACCTCTGCTGCTGACTCAGGGGTCCTGAAACATTCTGGAGGGTGGGGGAGGTGGTGCATTGCCTTTGCACACCTTACTCCAGAAAACTGAGAAACTAGCAGTGACATATGTACACTACCGTGTGTAAAATACACAGCTAGTAGGAAGCTGCTGTATAACATAGAGAAGCCAGCCTGGCCCTCTGTGATGGCCTAGAGGGGTATGATGGGACGGAAAGGGTGGGGAGGCTCACGAGGCAGAGGTATATGTATACTTATGGCTGACTCACATTGTTGTACAGCAGAAACCAACACAACATTAAAAAGCTTTTATCCTCCAATTACAAAATAAATAAATAAAATAAAGTCTCAGAATAAAGTGTAAGATGGATCCAGTCTTGGGCACCTGCCTGCCTGGATAATGTCCAAGTCTAAAACCTTGAAATAACCTTAGGTTCCCCACACACCATTTACCTTCCTCATCCAATTAACCGTCAGCTTCTTGCCCTTTCCAACCTCATTTCGAAGATGTCTCCTCATCCATGTCACCTAGGTCCAGGTCAGACTTTCATTCATTTCCATCTTAACAGACAAGGGTCACGTGACTGCTCCTCTTGTGCTTGGTCAGCTTCCTCTTCTTTACATCCTCGCTATCTGAAAGGCAGTGAGTCTTTCAGAGATCTGGGGATGGTTGTTCCAACAGAGGGAACAGCAAGACTGAAATCACCTTCTTGTCCTGCACACTCTGCCCAGCTTTGAGGTCTAGCACCACCTTGGGAAGCCCCTTATTGATGCTAGAGTGAGCTTTATAGAATAAAATTATGACCATCCTTTAAATCCTTCAAATGGTTCTTCAGGTAAAGGTCAAGGTCAAAGAAGGCTTTCTATGATCAAGTTCCTGGTTACTTCCCCAGCCTAATTTCTTCTTTCTTCAAAACATACGTTCTACGCTTAAGCCATATCAATTTGCTTTCATTTCCTTAAACAGATGTTCTCTTTCACCCTTATGCTTCAGACCACATGCCTGGAATTCATTTATTTAACAAATATTTCTTAAACTCCAGCCCTGTGCCCTGCACTGTTCCAGAATTTAGAGAGTAGTTACATAGCTGTGAATGAACTTTAGAAATATTCCCTCCTCCTGGAGCCTACCTTCCAGCAGACAATAAGCAAAATGTCAGAAGGTGACATACTTGCAGGAGAAACATAAAGCACGGAGATAGGTTGTGAAAGAATGAAAAGTTCAGTTTTACACAGGAGGTGGGTTCAGTTCAGTCGTTCAGTCATGTCCGACTCTTTGCAACCCCATGGACTGCAGGATGTGGGAAGAACGACTTAATGAGAAAGAAGCAAATTTGAGCAAAGTCCCACTGGAGGGAGGCAGTGAGTCTTTCAGAGATCTGAGGATGGTTGGTTCAGCAGAGAGAACAGCAAGGCTGAAAACCCTCCCTTGTCTTGCCCACTCTACCCAGCTTCTAGGTCTTCCTCCTTCAGGACCCCTACCGGCTTTCTTCTATTACAGAGAGCCTTCACTGATTCCCACTGTCCGCCCTCAATCAAGGATCCGGTCTTGATGCTCTCAGAGCTTCCAAGCATATTACGATGGCATTGAAATATTGGTGACAATACATTTCCATTAACATGTGTAAAGTGCTCACTGTACACCAGGCACTCTGCTGATATCGTTCTTGGATGATTTCCTTTCAATTCTCACCAACCCCATAAAAACATACGTATTTATATTACCTCATTTTACAAAGGAAAAAAAATGGATACAGAGAGGCTAATTAACTTCTTTCAAATCACCATGAATTCTATTAATAATCTTAACTCCGAGAACCCTTGCATAACAGAGACTCTATGCCCCTCATATTTGTATGCCCCATAACTGGTTGGCTCTAAAAAAATGGCTTCTATCTTGATGCTTTGAATAGATCTGCATACTTTGTTTTATAAAATGGAAACGTCCTCTGTATCTTACCAAGTCAGGCAGAAATGGCCAGATGAATTTGGTCACCTTTGGTGAGCACATTTTCTGAGAGTCTGACTCAAAAGGGAAATTCATGTGGTGACACTCTGGGATCACCTCTTAAAGAAAGGCTGGTAGCTTTCAGAGAATTTGCAATGCAAAGCTGGTTTGGTTGCCAATTGGGAGAGACCTCCTCGATGTACTAGGACTCAGACTAAGGAAACCAAAGGTAACCTCAATTATGAGTTCCAAGTGAAAAGTCATTTGGACAGATGTTCTGAATAGCAGATGTTGATACATTATTGGGCTTCCCTGGTGGCTCAGACAATAAAGAATTCACCTGCAATGTGGGAGACCTGGGTTTGATCCCTGACTTGGGAAGATCCCCTGGAGGAAGGCAAGGCAAGCCGCTCCAATACTCTTGCCTGGAGAATCCCCACAGACAAAGGAGCCTGGCGGGCTTTAGTCCAGGGAGTCGCAAAGATTTGGACACGACTGAACGACTAAGCACAGCACAGCAATACATTATTAAGCTACTTCTCATATTCTATATTCCCACTGCTGCTAAGTTGCTTTAGTTGTGTCCAACTCTTTGTGACCCTGTGGAATATTACCCACCAGGCTCCTCTGTCCATGCGACTCCCCAGGCAAGAATACTACAGTGGATTGCCATGCTCTCCTCCAGGGGAACTTCCTGACCGAGGATCAAACCTGTATCTCTTACATCTTCTGCATTGGTAGGCAGGTTCTTTACCGCGAGCGCCACCTGGCAAGCCCCATACATTGCTCTTCATGTGATAAGCAGATCTCCAGATGAGCAGCTCCAAGGAGTTATTTATATACTAATAAACAGTTCTCCCAAGCCAACCCAGGTAGGCTCCATGTGTCTCGTATTTCTAAAGTTCTGCCAACCACCCTTGCCATTCTTCAGCTCCAGAATTGTTCTAAATGTCTCTCCAGCCCACAGTTTTTCAATCGAGGGTAATTTTGCTCCTTAGGGGACATTTGGCAATGTCAAAGACATTTTTGAGTTCTGATGACTGATGGAGGTGGGGTACCATCGGTATATAGTGGGTAGAGGCAAGGTTTCTGCTAAAAATACCACAATGCATAGGACAGCCCCTTAATGAAATTATCCAGTCCCAAATGTTAAGAATGCCACAGTCCAATCTTGTTGCCATATACAAACCTAGTGTCCCTCTTTGATTTGTATCTAATATGTCAGGAATCCAATGATACATCAAGCATGGTCCTTGTGGTTTACTGTGGAGAATCTTTATTGCATTAAAAAAAAATCCCTGATATCATATTGGGATGAATCATTGGAACAAAAATGCCCTCCAAGCCCATCCATGAGAGGAACACTTACTCCTCTTTAAAGCTCCAAAGTATCACTTCCAATATGACGACTTCCCTGACACCGGATAGGTAGAACTGACTACCCTTTCCTCTGCACCCCGAACATAACTTGCACCTGTTAGTTACATGCCTGTGTCCTTTACAACATCACCATTAGCTCCTCACTGGAGCACAGAGACCACATCAAATGTTTAAATACCCAAGCCCCCAGTACAGCACCTGGTCCTTAGCAGGTACTCAGCACAAGTGTTTGAAATGAAACATTTCCCTGTTTCAAGGGAAAGGTCCCAGTGATTGTTTCACATTCAGCTACTCCAACTTGCACTGTGAATGTGACTTCTCCAGTTTGCAAATAGGACAGAAACCAAGCAAACCACATAGTCCATTCCTCTGCCCTCAGCCTCACAGCACAACAACAAGGTTCAAATTCAGGAGCCATACTCCCATGTCCTCAAAACAGCATTATGAAGTCTGGGAATGGTGGAAAAGGATGATAAAAATAGGCTGCTTAAAAATCAAGCACTTTTGCACAGAAAAAGGAGATGCAAACAGCCTCTGGCACCTTCCTGTGAGTAACAGAAGTTTCTATTTTAAAAGAAAGGCAGTCAAATAAGAAGCAACTTTATCACAATGCCGCTTCCCCAGATTTCTTGGCCAAGGCAATGCATCAGCCTGTATCAGGCTCTTGGCATTCCATGATGGATCTGGCTCCAGTGATGATTCATAGTGGCCATGTGAGGAACGAAGGATTTCACAGGAACTCAACCCATTTTGTTTTTTAATGCAGTCCAATAAAAGGCCCAGCTCTGTCAGTCATTCATACAGCACTCAACTTCCCTCCCCGGTAAATAACAAGGTAAGTGATGAGCCTCGCCAAAGGCATGGGCTTCCAGTCTGCTCTCAAGTAGCTAAGGATGTTCAAACCTCCCCAAAGTTTCATGAACTCAGTAAAGAAGCTGGGTCCTCGTCTTTGTCCTCCTCCTTAAACTTTCTTTGGCTTTGAATCATCTGGGTAGGTTCTGAATGACCTTCGTGTTGAGGAATTAAAAAATAATTCCCCTTACATCATTCTGACTTCCACATATTACAAGGCTGAGATGCCAAAATGTTTATGTTTTCATTAAGTTAGGTTTTTATCACTGTCTGCTCTTGACAGGATCTGATAAACAATGCTAACCATTTAAGAAAAAAACAGAGCAGAGTTCATCTGAAGGAAACAGAAGGGGTAAGTGTTACTTGTAGCCTGAATGAAGTCAATTATCATTCTTGGGGCAAAATGTTGGCTTCAAAGTTTTCCTGAAGCTAAGCCAGAAAACGGAACAGATTGCAAGTGTGTGCAAGTCAGCGCTGAGGAATTCAAATATTGAGAAGCTGGGAGGAGGGTTTTAGCATCTCTTTCCTTTTTATTTTTTTTAAATAGTCTTATTTTTTGGTCACATCACGTAGCATGTGGAATCTCAGTTCTCCAGCCAGAGATTGAGCTCACATCTCCTACATTGGAAGCACGGAGTCTTAACCACTAGACCACCAGGAAAGTCTCAGCATCTCTTTCCTGAGAGAGCTTCATGGGCAGGGAGAGGACTCCCCCATCCAGCCTGGGACTGGGCGGGCCCACAGGCACCAAGCTTCGGGGGCTGACCGGATGAAGTCATACCTGGGACTTTGCTGATGATGGTGGGTGATGCCAAACACCTCTGAATGTCTATCCATGTGATCAAGGGCACAGAGTCAAGAGAGTAATACTAGAACCCAAAACTCAGGGTTTCTCAGCAGGATGAGCAGAGCACTCTTTAAGTCCATTTTGTTTGATTTCCAAAAGCAGTCCCATCACAGGATTTCTCAAATTCAGATAATTCCCTTAAACAGTGATGTCCTAGTTGCTATTACCAATAGCTGCCACTTACAAAACATTTCTCATAGTTCAGTTCAGTCGCTCAGTCATGTCCAACTCTTTGCGACCCCATGAACCACAGCACACCAGGCCTCCCTGTCCATCACCATCTCCCAGAGTCCACCCAAACCCATGTCCATTGAGTTGGTAATGCCACCCAACCATCTCATCCTCTGTCATCCCCTTCTCCTCCTGCCTCAATCTTTCCCAGCATCAGGGTTTTTTTCAAATGAGTCAGTTCTTCTCATCAGGTGGCCAAAGTATTGGAGTTTCAGCGTCAACCTCAGTCCTACCAATGAACACCCAGAACTGATCTCCTTCAGAATGGACTGGTTGGATCTCCTTGCAGTCCAAGGGACTCTCAAGAGTCTTCTCCAACACCACAGTTCAAAAGCATCAATTCTTCGGTGCTCAGCTTTCTTCACAGTCCCACTCTCGCATCCATACATGACCACTGGAACAACCATAGCCTTGACTAGATGGACCTTTGTTGACATAAGTCAGATGTTGTACTAAATTAATACTGATATTAGAAATATGACATTTATTGCATACACACACTACCATGTGTAAGACAGATATCTATTGGGAACCTGAAGCATTATAACACAGGGGGTTCATCTCGGTGCTCTGTGGTAACCTAGATGGACGGGGTAGGGGAGTGGGAGGGAGGTCCAAGAGGGAGGAGATATTTGTATGGTTGTTCATTCGCTAAGTGGTGTCCAACTCTTCTGTGACCCCATGGACTGTAGCCCACCAGGCTCCGCTTCCATGGGATTCTCCAGGCAACAATACTGGAGTGGGTTGCCATTTCCTTCTCCATATATATGTACACATATAGCCGATTCACTTCATTGTATAGCAGAAACCAATACATCGTAAAACAACTATTGGAGCATGCATGCTCAGTCAGGAATACTGGAGTGGGTGCCATTTCCTCCTCCAGGGGACCTTTCTGACCCAGGGATCAAACCTGCAGCTCTAGAGACCCCTGCAGTGGCAGGCAGATTCTTTACCACTGAGCCATCTGAGAATTCAAAGCAACTGTGTTGTTGTTCAGTTGCTCAGTCCTGTCCGACTCTTTGAGACTTCATGGACTGCAGCATGCCAGGCTTCCTGTCCTTCGCCATCTCCTGGAGCTTACTCAAACTCATGCCCACTGAGTCGGTGATGCCATCCAACCATCTCATCCTCTGTCACCCTGTTCTCCATTTGCCTTCAATCTTTCCAAGAATCAGGGCCTTTTCTAATGAGTCAGCTCTTTGCATCAGGTGGCCAAAGTATTGGAGCTTCAGCTTCAGAATCAGTCCTTCCAATGAATAATCAGGATTGATTTCCTTTAGAATTGACTGATTCGATCTCCTCACAGTCCACGGGACCCTCAAGAGTCTTCTCCGACACCACAGTTCAAAAGAATCAATTCTTCACTGTTCAGCCTTCTTTATGGTCCAACTCTCACATCCATTGGAGAAGGAAATGGCAACCCACTACAGTATTCTTGCCTGGAGAAACCCATGGATAGAGGAGCCCAGTGGGCTACAGGCCACAGGGTCGCAAAGAGTCAGATACAACTGAAGCGACTGAGCACTCACATCCAGACACGACCACTGGAAAAACCACAATTTGTCTAGATGGACTGCTGTCAGCAAAGTAATGCCTCTGCTTTTTAATATGCTGTCTAGGTTGTCATAGCTTTCCTTCCAAGGTGCAAGCATCTTTTAATTTCATGGTTGCAGTCACCATCTTCAGTGATTTTGGAGCCCAAGAAAATAAAGTCTCTCACTGTTTCCACTGTTTCCCCATCTATTTGCCAAGAAGTGATGGAACCAGATGCCATGATCTTTGTTCTTTGAATGTTGAGTTTTAAGCCAGCTTTTTCACTCTCCTCTTTAACTTTCATCAAGAGGCTCTTCAGTTCCTCTTCGCCTTCTGCCATAAGGGTGGTGTCATCTGCATATCTGAGGTTATTGATATTTCTCCCAGGCATCTTGATTCCAGCTTGTGCTTCATCCAGCCTGGCATTTCGCATGATGAACTCTGCATATAAGTTAAATAAGCCGGGTGATACTATACAGCCTTGACGTACTCCTTTCCCAATTTGGAACCAGTCCATTGTTCCATGTCTGGTTCTAATTGTTGCTTCTTGACTTGCATACAGATTTCTCAGGAGATAGGTAAGGTGGTCTGGTATTCCCATCTCTTTAAAAAATTTCTGCAGTTTGTTGTGATCCACACAGTCAAAGGCTTTAGTGTATTCAGTGAAGCAGAAGTAGATGTTTTTCTGGAATTCTCTTGCTTTTTCCATGATCCAGCAGATGTTGGCAATGTGATCTCTGGTTCCTCTGCCTTGTCTAAATCCAGCTTGAACATCTGGAAGTTTTCCATTCATGTACTGTTGAAGCCCAGGTTGGAGAATTTTGAGCATTACTTTGCTAGCATGTGGAATGAGTGCAATTGTGTGGTACTTTGAACATTTTTTGGCATTGCCTTTCTTTGGGATTAGAATGAAAACTGATATTTTCCAATATTGTAGCAAAAGCAGCTAAACCCCAATTTTTAAAATACCCCAATTAAAAACAAAAGAGTTTATGGGTGCCAGACACTGTTCCATGCTTTTGTGTACTTTAGTACATTCAATCCTCTCAACAACTCCATGGAGTAAGTACTTTGATCCTAATCTTACAACTGAGGATGCTGAGGCATAGAGGCCCCATTAATGGGGTTTTTCCAGTAGTCATGTTCAGATGTGAGAAGTGGACTATAAAGAAAGCTGAGCACCAAAGAATTGATGCTTTTGAATTGTGGTGCTGAGAACACTCTTGAGAGTCCCTTGGACAGCAAGAATATCTAACCAGTCAATACTAAAGGAGATCAACAGTGAATATTCATTGGAAGGACTGATGCTGAAGTTCCAATATATTGGTCACCAGATGCCAAGAGCCAGCTCAATGGAAAAGACCCTGATGCTGGGAGGGACTGAAGGCAGGAGGAGAAGGGGGCAACAGAGGATGAGATGGTTAGATAGTATCACCGATTCAATGGACATGCACTTGAACAAACTCTGGGAGATAGTGAAGGACAGGGAAGCCTGGCATGCTGCAGTCCATGGGGTTGCAAAGAGTCAGACATGACTTAGAAACTGATCAACAAACAACAATTCACATACCACACAATTCACCACTTAAAGTGTGCATCAGTGGCCAATGGTATTCACAGAGATACACAACCATAACAAATCTTAGAACATTTTCTCTACTCCAGAAAGAAGTCCTACATCATTTAGCTGTCACCTCCCAATTTCCCCCTTTCTTCTCAGCTCTAGGCAACCACTAATCTACTTTTTGTCTCAAAAGATTTTTCCCTTCTGGGCTTTATGTAATAGATAGTCTTTTTTGACTGGCTCCTTTCACTTGGTATCATATTTTCAAGGTTCATCCATGTAGTAGTGTGTACTATTACTTCATTTCATTTTTCAAGTAGGTCACAGTCTTAACCAGTACAGTGTGCTCTTACTTTGTACACAAGACCACTGAAGCTCAGAGAAACAAAATAGTTGCCCACAGTCACACAGACAACCAAAGACAGATCTGGCATCTGCTGATCCCAAATTATGCTCTCAAAAGTACTATCCTGCCTCCAAAGCATGTCTTTCCTAGGAGAAGTTACCTACACAGGGAAAAGGAACCTTAGGTGTTTTGGTAACTTTCTCCTTACTAACATGAAGGGCAATAAAGTAATGGTTGAAAAAAAAGGACTTTAGAATTAAGCTCAGAACCAAGCTATGTGACTTTAGACCAATCACTTAACCTTTCTATGTCTTGATTTCCACATGACATCTACTTCTTAGAGTTGAGAGATAATACATGTAAGTAGCATTATCCAGTCCAAGTTCCCATAAGTGTTAGGGAACCATTGACTGAAACCACCCGCCCTGGCCAGGCAGGATAATTGCCACTTGCATGCATTGTCTCACAACAAGAGGACCCAAACAGGGAATGCAGAACTGATAAACTACTACCAGCCAGGAGAATCTGGGAGGGGTCAAAAGATGGGATGAGACATCAACCCACAATATTGTCCTAGGGCTTCCCAGGTGGCGCAGTGGTAAAGAACTTGTCTGCCAGTGCAGAAGCTGTAAGACACACGGGTTAGATCCCTGGGTTGGTAAGATCCCCTGGAGAAGGAAATGGTAACCCTCTCCAGTATTCTTTCCTGGAGAATTCCATGGACAGAGGAGCCTGGCAGGCTACAGTCCACGGGATCACAGAGTCAGACATGACTGAAGTGACTTAGCATGCACACACCAACTTCTCAGAAATTCTTGTGCTAGAGATCATCTGACAAAGAGATGTGCGTGCCACCAGGAAGAGCCTTGAATGGGACCAAATATGGGCACAAGCAAGATGATTGGCCCGAGACAACTTGGAAAGCTAACCACATGGCTGTAAAACCCAAGACTGCGAGCCACATGGCAGCGCCGTTCTCCTGGGCTCCCTTGCCCTGGTGCTCTCCACCTTCCCAATAAAATCTCGTGCTGTGTCAACATGTGTGTCTCCTTGAACAATCCTTTTCAGTGTGTCAGAGAAGTGTCTGTTCTCAAGCCCTGGAATGGGTCCCCCTTCTGGTAACATAAGGGCTTAATCAATAATACCATTCTTTAGAGTAATGCATATTGAGGCAGATCTATGACAAAGAAGGAGGTTCAGTTGGAGGAAAAAACCGCCAAAGCAACACAGTTTTGATTGTGTGGGAATGTTACAGCTGTTTCCAGGTCTCTAGCTCTAGGAGAAATCAGAAATGTGGAACATTTGCAAAGCACTACTTCCTCTATACAGAGAAATCTGGGGAGGACCCCAAGAGAGGGCTGCTTCATCCTTCTCTTCCTTCAGCCCACCAGTGGGTACCCCACTTGCTTTCTGCACATTTCCACTCCTAAACCACTTGATGCCAAAGAACTCAAAAGCTTTTGGTGGAAGCTGAGACTTCTGTACATTCCCTGGGAACATAAAAGGGTGAAACAGTAATCTTACTATGAGCATGCCAATTACACATTCAACCAAATTTATTTCTACATTCCTCCTTCATGCAATTACAGAACGTTAAGTATTAGGTTCGGGATTCACAGTAGGTGTCTAAGTTTTGAAATGAAATCATTTTTAATTAATTGAAAACTGTCTTTCTCAAAAATAATGCAAGCCTATTTTTAAGATCTTACTAGTAGGCCAAGTACCAATTTGGAAACTGCAGATATAAAAAAAAAAGTATGAAAAAAAGGTAACAATTAAAACATGCTCTTTTAAAAGGGGAGAGGAAGGGGAGGCTAATTAATACTACTAGCTATAAAAGAGGAAGTTGTTTCAATCACTAAATGGATTTTTTTCCCTCCTGTAAATGAAGTCTTTTATTCATTTATTCAGGTAATGCACACCTATTGGTAAAATACAATGGTTCTGCTGCTGGTTTCAGAGAATTCATTACTTGTCAATAAAATTTTTAAAAAACTTGTTCATCTAGGGTGAACAGGGGGAGGGGAGCAGATCTGAGGATGTTCTTAGATGGTTCAATTCAGACTCACGAAACTGCATGTATTAGACCTAACTCATTGATCCACCCGGCCCTGGACTCCTTGTACATTCATCTAAAATATTTATATTTTGGAAAATGAAGGGTGAGGGAAGTAGCACATTAGGAAAGCCTGCTTGGCATCTTCCAGGGGTGTTTGAAGATCGTGAGTGCATCAATCCAAAGACTAATTCATAAGAATCAGTTATAAAGAAGAATAGAAGCTAGTGGATAGAGAATCTGCTCTGAATTCAGAATTTGGGTTGTAAATTCTTACATCTCACTTTTTTTGCTTTTAGTGAACCTTACTTTGGTGGCCACCAGTGAATCATGAATGATGTCATCCATGACTGATGTCATTCCCTCCTTCTTCCACCTCGTCAACTTCCTAGCCTTGATCACGCAACTGGCTTTGGCCAATGGGATATTAGCAAGCTTGGTGAAAGCAGAGGTTTGTCCCCTTGGAATGTGTGCTTTGGGGATACACCTTCTCAAAACCCAGTCACCATGCTGTGAGAAGATCAAATTAACCACATGAGGAGAATGGAGGTCCTCACTGAGAGTCCCAGTCAAGCTCCCGCCAACAGCCAACATCAACTCACTAGTAAACCATCTTGGAAGAAAATCCTCCAGCCCCACTTGAGCCTCTCCAGATGAGCCATGGCAGCCGATGTGACCCAGAGCAGGGATGAGCTGATCCTGCTAAGTCCTGTCCAAACTGCAGAAGAGTGAATAAATCAACAAATGTCATTTTAAATCACTGTTTTGGGGTAGTTTGTTTTGCACCTTTCGAAGACCAAAACAGGAGTTTGAACCTAGAACCCAGCAAAGATGTGAACTCTGCTTTTCCAGTCCAATATCCACTTTTCTGAACCATCAAGAGGAAGATAGCCTGCCTCTTCCTCTCCACTGAGGGTCTGAGAAGGCTGGCTCAGGCAGTGCTATCCCCAGCAAGGCTACCTTTTAATCACAACAGCAAAAGCATCATTTATTCAGCTCTTTCTAAATGCCAGGGACTGTGCCAGGGTTGTATATATACATAGGTATTTAGCATATTGGGCTTCACAGGTGGCCCAGCATTAAACCCGAGTCTCCTTGCAATGCAGGAAACTCAGGTTCAATCCCTGGGTCAGAAAGATCCCCTGGAGGAGGGAATGGCACTCCAGTATTCTTGCCTAGAGAATCCCATGGACAGAGGGCTGGCAGGCTACAGCCAATAGGGTCACAAAAAGTCGGACATGACTGAAGTGACTAAGCATGCATGCACACACATATAGAATATCATTTTGTCCTTGTAACAGCTCTTTGAGAATAGAAATAACAGTACGCAACATATGAGGACACAGTCTTGGAGAAGCTGAGTCACTTGCCTAAGATGTTCCAGCCAGTAAGTGGTAGAATTAGGCTTCCAACCAGTCATCTACTGCTAAAACCTCTTCCACCCAGGACATGCTTCCTTCACACCAGGAAGGCACTGTTGACCCAACTTGACGGCCTATGCCTTGCATTTCCCTTTTTTCCCTTTGTCTTTATGCATTTTTAAAAATGTATTTTTATCTATTTATTTTTTAGCCATCTCACACAGCATGTGGGAGCTTAGCTCCTGGACCAGGGATCGAACCCATGCCCCCTGCAATAGAAGCACAGATTCTTAACCACTGGACCACCAGGGAAGGCTCATTTATTTATTTTAAATTTTATTTTATTATGGTAAGAGCATTTAACATAAGAGCTACCCTCTAAACACAAGTTTAACTATACAAACATTACTGTTGACTATAGATGCAACGTTGTACAGTGGCTCTTTACAGCTCACTGAAAATTTACACTGGTAGACTGGGCCTTGTGTTTTGGTGAGTTGTTTCTTTATTGTTTTTGCTGCCAGCAGGGATAAAGGGATTTTATTAATCTTTCCACAGTCTTTAGACATTATCTTCCCAACCTCCCAAGTATAATTTTATTATTTTTGAGATGTAGATGCCAAGCAACAAACAACTTCTCTCTTCTAGGAAGGAAAGGAAAAGGAACCTATTCTCTTCAACACATCATACTTTACAGGATTCTCATCCCTGCTTTATCTTCAATCACAACCCACCCACTTCTGCTCCATTGGAGAGCTGGAGTCCCCAGTGAGGAAACGCCCAGCCCTCTATCCTGTCACAGGCGTCCTCCCTGATGTTCACAGGTGATGAGGCCAGGAGAAGGCCATGTTCATACCGATTGAGGCTTGGTCCCCATATGCCAGTACTCACTCTTGGTGAGCCAGCCTAGGTCACATGACATGTCAAGAATATGCCCGTGTTGGCATTAAAGTCCCTTATTGTGTCCTTTCTCCTTTTCCCTTTAGAACCACACCTATCATTTGGTTGTAGGTATAACCAGTGCCTCTGAAAGAAAAAAAGAAGTCCAAGAAGAGACTAAAGGGAAAGGGAGCCCAGGGTTGGGCTGGTCTTACCATCTACCACCCCCGCACTGGCTTTGAGAAAGCTTTGAGCAGCTGGATTTTTACATTCATAGAAACGCACTATATATTTACAGATATTAAAAATTATAACTACAAAGATAGAAAGACAGGAAAGAGCGGAGAATGGGGCAGGGTTTTGGGAGGGAGAGTTTGGAGTTCTGCCCAGTGGTTGTAACTTACTACAATCAATACTCCTCTTCAATACGGCACTTCTCCCACTGATGAGTGTACATTTGCCCTGCTAAATAGTGAACCCTTCAACAAAAGGGGTCCCATTTTAGGTGAGTCTGCAATTCCATTTTATACAGCACCAACATATATATTTTTTGAATGACTGAGAATGAATGGCCAATTTTTCCTAATTTCTACGGTTCTCCTAGTTGCTGGCATTCTGCCTTGTGTCCAAATTCTGTGTTCTGCCTCTTCAGTTTCTGTGGGCCATAAATCATGACATGACAGGAAGACATTGAGAAAATTGTATTTGGCCAAGATACAGAATCCCAAACCCTTGAATCCTGCCCTGCTACAATTGCCCTCCACAAGGAACTCAAGAAGATAAGTACAGAGAAGAAAAGTGTAACACAGACATTTTAGCCCATGAGAATTTCGCTCCTACATCAATCTATATCTACAGTTCCCAGAGCAAAGCTGGACAATGTGAGGGCCTGTCTAGGATAAAGGCAATCCTCTCCTCTTCTTCCCCTGGGCCCATAGCCATGAAGAGGGAAAGCAGATCCATGGAAAATCATGTCAAGGCCAAGCCAAGCCAGAGAGTTACCACTTGTCCTTGTCAGCTGATCTAGTCGTCAACTCCAGGACATTCCTAGAGCAGGGCAATTCCTGAACCTGTAATTCGGGCCTTCCTTCTGCATATGTCTTGAGAAAGAAAGAGAGGAAAGAAGATTCCAGAAGATGCCAGAAGACTCCAGAGAAACTCTTGCCACAGGGGACACAGAGCTCATCCTCTTTGTTAGGAAAGATGTTCCAATCTGTAGCACTGAGGCACAGTAAATGACCTTGACCTTAATCCTTTACCAATATTTCTCCTTGAGGGTAAAATCTGGAACTTGGAGTAGGAGAGAGGCTGTGAAAATCTCCTAGAGGCCAGACGGCTCTGAAGCTACATCTATCCCGAGACCTGCTACCTGCTTTTGATCCACAGCACTTTGCTCTACAGTTTCTGGCTTTTCAACATGTCCAGTCCCATCCACCTCAACCCTGACTCAACGTGCGATTCACCCCTCACACCTGGTATCTTCTGAGGGTCCAGTCTTGGGAAGGGAGAACAGGACCTTTCTGTCAATGAGTTATGGGATCTTCACATGTTCACATTCCTATTTCACATCTTCCTTGCTGGAGGGTGGATTCCAATAAATCAATACACACATACATAAATAATCATCAAAGCTATATGCATCCTTTTGTCTTTAGTTGATAATTATGAATTTTGGACCCAGAGCCTATTGTTCTCTTAGGCTCTACCTTTTCTGAAATCTTATTTACATGGATTTAAAGTATCCTTTGAAATCACCTGAAAGTTCTGAAACAATAAACCTTCAAAGGAAGAGACAAATGTGCCTCTCTGCTCCTCACACCCCTCACATTTCAAGCGCCTGAGTAAGGACAGATGTTTAAAGGGTTGGGATACAGCCTTACTGTGAGGACCTCTCTCCAAAGAACACTGACCAACAGCCAACAAGACTGAGCGTTGAGTTAATACCCAATGTTAAGCAAAGTCAAAAATCAAATATATCGCATTTCCCTGGTGGTACGGTGGTGAAGAATCTGCCTTGCAGTGCCGGGGACACCAATTTGATCCCTGGTCTGAGAAGATCTCACATACTGAGGGACAACTATGCCCATGTGACTCAACTACTGAACCCCCACTCTAGAGCCTGGGAGCCACAACTACTGAGCCCACGTGCCATAATTACTAAAGGCCTCGCATCCTAGAACCCATACTCTGCAGCAAGAGAAGCCACTGCAACAAGAAGTTGCACCTCCCTGATGATGCAACGGCCTCTAGGACATGCAAGCCACTGCAAGAAGAGGCACTGCAACTAGAGAGTAGCCACCAACCCCCGCAACCAGAGAAAGCCCATGCACAGCTACAAAGACCCAGTACAGCCACAAATAGATAATAGAATTTAAAAAAAATCAAGTACATCAGTTCTTAAAGCACATTTCAAAGGAAGAAACAGCCAACTTGATAGCAATCCTGAACAAATCTTGCCCTGGCGAGTATCTGATAGAGACCATGTTTGTAAGGCTTCCAAAGTCCTTCCCAGCAAGCAGCTTGGCAGTTCACAGTCTTGTTTGAGAGAGAGGCCTCCAGGTCTAGGAACCAAAGCTAAGGAAGGGGAAGGTAGACCACCCACAAGTCAAAACACTATGACACACTTCTCTAACGCTGCAACCACACTAGCACATTGATCCTGCCTGCAGCCTTCACGGAGCTACATCAGGATTCCCCTGCTACAGCTGAGAAAACACATATGCCTTCTCTTACACTCAGTGGGTCAGCTTTGCCTTTGCACTCTTGAGATCTGGAATTTCTACCCACTGTCCTCTAAGTCATGAGTGTTTCTTGTTTAGTCCCTAAGTCGTGTCAACTCTTTGCAACCCCATGGACTATAACCTACCAGGCTCCTCTGGCCATGGAATTTCCCAGGCAAGAATGCTGGAGTATACTCATCTCCTAAAAATCCAGGCATTGTTGCAACTAAGAAATAAAGCCCGAGGACCAGTGGATAGGAGGATAATGGTGCCACTGATGCTTCGAGGCTTCGTACCTGCAGACATCTTGAGTGTCTTACATGCCTCATCATTTGCCTCACCACATCTTCCAAGGATGTTCTCATCCTGCCATCATCTAGAACCATTTGAAGGGGAAGTTAAGTGAATGCTTTTCCGAAGTCCACAGGGTTAAGCTCTTGGTGGTCTTGATTTTCTCCATCAACCCCACTTCCCAGATTTACATTTGAACTGTTTCATCCCAGTGGTCACACAGAGGACAGGACACTTAAGTGTGAAACCACAAAATATATTCTGTTCTTTCACAAAGCAAAGCAAAACTACCTCAGTCACAAAGCTTGTCATGATGCTAAAACAGTGCTAGGAATGAGAACAGAGGGCAGAGGGAGCCATAAAAAAGGAGTTTGAGAGATAAGAGTCCCCAAAAGGAAATGTTACCTCTTGATATTAGTCCTATAAAGAAAATGTACTTGCCACTAAAGCATGCTCAAGTCACCCACCTTCCACCAATTCCCATGTGTGATGGGTCTGCTGTAACCAGGGAGGGTCAAGATATTCAATTCTGTGAAAAGTAGCTTTAAAAAAAAAATTCAATTCTTGGCATGCGTTGCAATACTTCCTCTGCTCCAAACTTAACGCTGAAGCCACCCACAGTACTGCTGTCTCAGCCAAATACAGTAAAGGAAATAAGGCTTCTCACAGAAGGCCCACATGAACGACATTCAACACGCAGGGTCAGGCAACACTGCAAACAGGCTGAGAAGGTTTCCATGATACAGCACCGTTAGGCATGCTTCAGCCAGGCAAGCCAGAGCTGCTGTGTTCCTGCCTTCTCTAAGTGCCACTCATAAAGGTATTTCCATAAGTGAAAGTCACTCAGTCGTGTCTGACTCTTTGAGACCCCACAGACTACACAGCCCATGGAGTTCTCCAGGCCAGATTATTGGAGTAGGTAGCCCTTCCCTTCTCCAGGGGATCTTCCCAACTCGGGAATCGAACCCAGGTCTCCCGCAGTATGGATGGAGTTTTTACCAGCTGAGCCACAAGGGAAGCCCAAGAATACCAGAGTGGGTAGCCTATCCCCCCTCTCCAGGGAATCTTCCTGACCCAAGAATCAAACTGGGGTCTCCTGCATTACAGGCGGATTCTGTCCATAGACTGCAGGGAAACAGTCCCTGGCACTTGGAACATCTAACTCTAGGGAAGACAATGCTCAGTTTTTGCCTGTGAATCCAATCCATGTAAAGTACAGAATGATGACAACATAGAAAAAGACCTCTTATACAATCTATAGTCCATATGCCATTCAGTTGCCCTTGAGTATCTACTTTCTTACATAATTTATTAATATTTTATATACAAAAGTGAAAGTATTAGTCACTCAGTTGTGTCCAACTCTTTGAGAACCCATGGACTGTAGCCTGCCAGGCTCCTCTGTCCATGGAATTCTCTAGGCAAGAATACCAGAGTGGGTTGCCATACTCTTCTCCAGGGGATCTTCTTGACTCAGGGATTGAAACCAGGTCTCCTGCACTGCAGGCAGATTCTTTACTGTCTGAGCTACCAGGGAAGCCCCATTTCATATATACGATGTCCATATCTTCTTAGCTAGATCAAAATTTGCAAGAGAGCAAAGACCATCAAGCTCTATATAATAAATTTAAGCTATTAAGACACCTTCTTTCAACATATCTTATGCTTGCCTTCAAATAAAAGACCACCTTCGTTCAATGTTTTGCTTTTTTTTTTGTACTGAGTCCTGAACAATTTGCTGTTACTCATCTCAGCCTTTCTTCCTGAGCTATTGATAATTTTCCTGGTTTTAATTTTCTTTTTAAGAAATACTTATTTATTTACTTGGCTGTGTTGGGATCTGTCACCCAAGCACTTCTTTGTTGCTGGGATGGACAAATATTTTCCCACTAGTTGCTGGTGGTACCTGAGTGTCCTACTCCCTTAATGGGAAGAGACATACTCACTAAACTGGGGACCATCCTTGTGATGGGAACTTTTAGGCAATGGGAACCCACTCCAGTACTCTTCCCTGGCAAATCCCATGGACAGAGGAGCCTGGAAGGCTGCAGTCCATGGGGTCGCTAGGAGTCGGACACGACTGAGCGACTTCACTTTCACTTTTATGCATTAGAGAAGGAAATGGAAACCCACTCCAGTGTTCTTGCCTGGAGGATCCCAGGGATGGGGGAGTCTGGTGGGCTGCAGTCTATGGGGTCTCATAAAGTCCGACACGACTGAAGTGACTTAGCAGTTTGGATCTTTGACGTGGGATCAGTAGTATTGGTGCTCGGGTTTAGTTGCCCCTCAGCTCCCCCTGACCAGGGATCGAACTTGAGTCCCCTGCATTGCAAGGCAGATTCTTAACCACTGGACCAGCAGGGAAGTCCCCTTGTTTTAACCTTCTAAACCTGGTTTTTTACCTCTCCTTGCTCTGTGCATTTAGCTTTGAACTCAAGACTGTCTTTAGCAGTGGGAAACAGCATAGATTTTGAAGACAGCCTTCCTGAATTCAAATCCTCACACTACCATTTACTAACAGTATGACCCTGGGCAAGCCATTTTAGTTCTCTAAACCTTAATGTTCTTAACTGAAAAATGGTGCTCATAATGGTACCTACCTCCTAGAATTTTTGAGAAGACAAAATGGTTTATATGCAAAACAAATAAACAATGCCTGACAATGTAGCACTGCTCAGTAAGTGTCAACAGCTGTGAGGTACTTTTTCTGCCACCTCTATGGCCATGTGGATACTTTAGACAACCTGGGGCAGTTCACTCTCTCAATGCTGTTCCGCTCCCAGGTTCCTTACATCTGATGAGCCAGGCCAGGCTCACTCCAGCAGACAGTGAAGAGGACACACACTGCTCTTAAACAGACACTCTGAGCCTAATGCAGAGTGAGGCATGTCTTAGGGTTTCCCTGGTGGCTCAGATGGCAAAGAATTTGCCTGCAATGCAGGAGACCCGGGTTTGATCCCTGGGTTGAGAAGATCCTATGGAGAAGGGAATGGCAACCCACTCTAGTATTCTTTGAAGGAGTCTTTTGGGCCTAGAAAAGAAAACAACAGTTTCAAAGGCCCTTGCTGAATCATCTAACTTCAGAGAAAACAAAACAGAACTTTAGGTCCCACCCTGATGCTCCAGGCCAGTTGCATCTTTCTGGGACTTATCATCCCCTGTCTGGAAACCTTCCACCCCCTACACCTCCACAGAAGACTTATCACCCCCTGCCCAACTACAAATGCCATCTCAGCTAAAGAATACCCAAAACATCCTGCCTGATTAATGTTTCCCTTATCACTTCCACAAACCTCCCTAAAAATATGGAGCCTCCCTGATCCCTCTCTGCACTCAGCCTGGTCTTTAGGCCAAGTGTCACCCTTCCTTGCCTGAATAAAGGTAACCTACTTCTGCTGAGGTCATCTTTCCTCTTTCTGCCTCGCCTGAACTATACTTTACATTCTTGCCTGGAGAATTCCATGGACAGAGGAGCCTAGTAGGTTCTAGTCCGTGCAGTCACGAACAATCAGACATAATTAAGCAACTAACACACACATAACATATGACATTCTTATCCCAGTGATTAATTTCTTATTGGCTTCAGCTTAAATTTAAATTGAGTTCTATACAGCTTTAGTTAACTAGAACAGGAACTTTTCTCCCTTTTACCTGGTTTCCTATCAGAGAAACATGTGTCTTGCTCCTCATTGCAGAGTAAAGCTCACAAATAAACCATTACCTGTCTTACATGTCCACTCTTGGTCTCACACTTGAGAGCATACCAAGAAAGCAAGATTCATTCAATCAACTAACATTTATTTGCTATGGGTCCTGCCTTTAGATAGTTAATACCAATTCTTAAGACAAGACTAACACATGTGACACTATCAAAGAACAATACAAAATATATAATTAAGTGCCAAGCCAAGTAAACGGTGTTGATTATAAACACAGAAGTTCTAAAAAAGGCTTCTTAGGCAGTGGGTCACTGTAATTCACTTATTTACTCAAAAAAACACTCATTGAGCATTATCTAAGCCTCAAGTTCTATAGTAGGCTTTGGACCTGTGTGGAGAACATTGTGATCTTTCTGCCTTACAGTCCTGCATGGGATAATAGCCATACGGTTATGAGAGCTAATTCATCTAAGACAATCATGGTAAACTCATTCATCTTGACTGTGACTTATTCCTCATTGGCCACTGAGACTAAGAAGGTTGTTTGGAGCCTTCTGGGAAAGTTCTTCCTTGGTCTGAAGAAACCATCACAGGAAGGCTTGTCTGTGTGCTAAGCCGCTTCAGTTGTGTCCTACTCTTTGTGACCCTCTGGACTGTAGCTCACCAGGTTCCTCTGTTCATGGGATTCTCCAGGCAAGAATATTGGAGTAGGTTGGGCTGCCATGCCCCAATCCAGGGGATCTTCCTGACCCAGGGATTAAAACTGTGTCTCCTGCGACTCCTGCATTGCAGGTGATTCTTTACCGTGGAGCCACCAGGAATACCTTTTGCTTTGATTATGGCCATATATGGATGTGAAGTTCATAACTGCTGCCCACATCTTGCCACCAGCTTAATGACAGGAAAACCAAGGGTCAAAAGAACTGTAGGGAACCAGGGCAGTACCACCACATTAACTCAGGTTTCTGTTCTGTGTCTGGGTTTCCAGTTAGGTAATGGAGTACGTAAGTTTAAGGTGGATGAAGATAAATAAGATATGAACAACCCTCAAAGAGCTCACAGCCAAGCATTAACATGAAATCATGCAGCACTGCAATTTATTAGTTGAGTAGAGCATAAAAATATTCCAGAAATAAAGGCAGATCAAAAGAAGGAGGAGTTGGCAAAGATGTGAGAGAAGTAGAGTCACCAATTTTCATTAGTCCTTGAAGGGCAGTCAAAGAATGATGGTTAAACAACGAGAAACTGGCAATATACCCAACCTATCCCTACAGAACTTGGCTTAATTCTCACATCTTCCTCAATTTTTGTCATTTTTCCAGACATCTTAAAGAAAGGAAAAGAGTACATCTTCCTAGCACTGAGTTAATGTGCTAAACATGTAACTTCTCATTGATTCCTGTTCCTGAAATCAGCCTACAAGTTTCTCTCTTAAAGGCTCTTTTGATCTCTGAGGATGTGACTGGCTACACAATTATAGCAAATCATAACACATTACCCAGTGTGCCTAGTTCTTGGTAACTATGACACATAAAAAAAAAATATTCTTCTTGTTTGACATCATTAGATGATACTAACACGTTCAGCTACCTTTCTATATGGAAAAAGTGTTTTCTGTCAGTTAACAAAAGCCAGTATCCATGGACTAGACTTGTCATTATTTATCTTACAGATAGCTCAGGCTTCACTGTGTACCTGTAACACTGGGGAATTCCAAACCAGGTTTTGGAAACAGCATTAGAGTCTTGCTATGGTCGTGTTAGGAGGATACATAGTATGGAAGCTTTGTTTCGTTCAGATCTTCAAATCGACTTCCATGTTTCTTCAATTTTTATTGAAGTCATTTCTTGTAGGTTACTTCTCTGCTGGTATTACCTGAGGATGCCTCTTGGGAGGCCACTCAGCTCCCCAGAACTAGCTAGCAGTTCCCTTTATATGGTCTGATATGCTAGGAAATAAATGTATAGATATTAAGAAACCAGATTTCAGAATTAGACTGACTTGGGTTTAAATCCTAGTTTTGTAGCTTATTTGCTATGTTACTTAATCTTCCTGAGTCACTGTGTAAACCAATATTGACTAAGAATTAAATTAAATAATGTAGGCAAGGTTCTTAAAATCATGCCTGACATACAATGACTTTCAACAAATTTATAGAGCTGGAGACATAGAGCAGACACACATCTCATGTAATAAATGTCTAATAAATAATAGCCATTATTTTTTTCCACTACTCTTTAATAACACCTATTCCTCTCCCATGCTACATCCATTCTCAAATGCTCAGAGAGAAAAAGCAAAAAGTAGTTCTAGATTCTGAGTTTGCCTTCTGTACTCCCCTTACCTCATACCTACTCCAGCGTAAGTCACACTGGCTCCACTGTGATGCTTTCAGAACGCATCTGGTCCAGGTGGTCCAGGCCACTATCATGCCAGTTCTAGCCCTTCATCTGAATTTCCCACCATCTTGGGCAGTTACAAGTGCTGAGGTAGTTAGCAATGGGATTCTCCGGGGTGTCCTTCAAGAAAGGCACTAGCCCCGTGCACATGAAGTCAAGTATTAACTCTTCTGATGATGATCTGTGTGTTGCCTACTTTTTTCAAGCATCTTGGTCCCTCCTTACCATCGTGTTCTAGACACAGCAGGTTTCCTTCTGCTCCTTGAACAAACCCAAAGCCTTCGCCCTTAGTTTTCACGCTCTCCTGTGTCCCCATATAGTTGGTCTGTATTCTAACGAGAAAATCAGCTCAAATGGACTTCCTCAGATAGGCTATTCTAGACTTCCATGATCATTTTCAAACATAACATCCTATTTTATCTTTTTCACAATATGAAATGAGCTTGTCTATTTGTTGACCTGTCAAGAGGGTCTGTAGACCCCAGAATATAATCTGTGTGAGGGCAGGCTCCTTATCTACCCTGTCAGTTGCTACATCTTCTATGCCTTGAAAGAGTATGTGGCATATAGTAGGTGCAGAATGAATCTTGTTGTTGTCTAGTTGCTAAGTTGTGTCTGACACTTTCGGAATCCCGTGGACTGTAGCCCGCCGGGATCCTCTGGCCGTGGAATTTCCCAGGTAGGAATACTGGAGAGGGTTGCCGTTTCCTTCTCTAGCAATCTTACCAACCTAGGGATCGAACCTGTGTCCCTGTATTGTCAGGCAGATTCTTTACCACTGAGCCACCAGGGAAACCCATAATGAATATTAGTTGAACAGCATAATACTAAGATTCCAAACGCTGCTTCAGTTTATTAACAGTTTTCCCAAGCCATTTCACTGCTTACCAGAGGGGCATTTAGCCCCTGAGTTTCATGGGCTGAAAAAACCATAGGAACATTAGAAAGAAGCTATGTTGTACTTCATTTAAAGATAAGGAAATGGAGACTCAGACATGAGATGGGGTTTACAGAATTAGCACCGGAACCTGGACAAGAGCCCAGAGCTCCTAAGGTCCAGACATGTGGCCATTATATGGCCCTTCCCATAATATCGCTCTCCTGGACTCATACTTCCTCTGACCTCCAGATTGGCAGGAAGAGACCAGTGAAGTCTGAAATCACACCAGCCATTTCACAGGAATTACACAGGCACTGGGGTGAGGACAAGAACTATGCTACTAAAGGCAAGGAAAGAAGAGACAGAATCAGAGAAATCTAGACCACAGAATCCAAACCCCAAAAAAATTCCTTCTCAGATGCCATGAACTACAGATTAGGAGTTCTAAGCTGTCAATATTGGCAGTATGCACTAAGCTCTGTTCTAAGAGAACTATGGAATCTCAGCAAGGAAAGAGACCTCTAAGGTTCATCCAACCCCACTCAGATGCTTTCACCATTTACAGTATGTCTGCCAAGAAGTCATCAGCTTTATGTTAAATATCTATGGCACTGGATACTCATTGCCTCCTCAGGAGGCTCATTCTGTCTTCCAAAGGCTTTGACTTGATGAACATTCTTCATTCAGCTGAGCTACAAGTCTCCTCCTCTCAATCCTATGGATTCTAGTTTGGCCATTTTTGAATATCTAAAAGCAGCTGTCATAGCATCCTTGAGTTTGGCCAGTTCCTATGGAATGATCATGCGCTGACGCAGAGGATTTTCTTATGGATCACTCCCTCTCTACACAGTTAAGTGGAATGACATTCTTCACAAAGTAGGGCTTCAAGTATAGGGTAAACAGCTTAGAAGCCAGAACTTTCCTTGCTCCAGAGATTATAACTGTGGGTATAACTAAACCTTTCTGTCCATGAGTGCTCACAGCCACCCCCACTCCACCTCCAGCCCCTTAAAAATAATCCTGCTATCCCTGTTCAGTTCCCACTCCTTCTCAATTCTACTAAGAAAGGATTTTTTGCTTACTGAGAGAGAAGCTAAGTTGACCTACATAATAAAGTCATAGAAAGAGGGGTAAGGAGATGAGAGATCAAAAAACTTTGAAGCCTAGTTATCAAGGAAGAGTCTTTTTTGGAGTTGAGGTTATAAATAAAGAGATATTGAGGCAGCTACAGGGTGTAAGCGAATGGGAGAAAAAAAGGAAAAGTGATGTTACAAAGTGTCAAGGTGGCTTAATAATGACATTCTCTTTGATCTTCTCCAAGAAATGCAAATAGGAGATTTCTATTACTTTTAAGTGCCTTTAGTTTAGGACTGAGTTTCCTTGGATGTGACATACAACTCTTTGACTAGACCACATACATTACTGAATTTATTAGGTTACATGCACTATGTTAATCCTCTAACAATTATTAACCATTTTTATTCAGAGTGATTTACCTTATGCTATGAACGATGCTGAGGACTTCATCTTCTTATCCCAGTTAATTCTTATAGCACCCCTTTGAGGTAATATGCCATTATAATTCTCATTTTTCAGAGGAGGCTGTAAAACAGAGAGAGGTAAAATAAATATTTCCACAGACACAAGTAAGTAATGACATAGCTTTCAGACCCATATCTTCTAACTCCGAATCCCGTACTGTATCTCTGCGGTAACCCCAGCAGAATGGCCTCCATGACTATTACTGTCTGCTGTTTAGTTGCTCAGTCATGCCTGGCTCTTTGCAACCCCATAGATGCAGCACGCCAGGCTTCCCTTCCTTCACTATTCACTATACCCCAGAGTTCGCTCAGACTCAGGTCCATTGAATCAGTGAAGCCATCCAACCATCTCGTTCTGTCGCCTGCTTCTCCTCCTGCCCTCAATCTTTCCCAGCATCAGAGTCTTTTCCAATGAGTCAGCTCTTCGCATCAGGTGGCCAAAGTATTGGAGCTTCGGCTTCACCATCAATCCTTCCAATGAACATTCAGGGTTGACTTCCTTTAGGATGGACTGGTTGGATCTCACTGCAGTCTCCAAGAGACTCTCAAGAGCCTTCTCCAGCACCACAGTTCAAAAGCATCAGTTTTTTGGCCTTCTTTATGGTCCAACTCTCACATCCATACATGACTACTGGGAAAACCATGGCTTTGATTATACAGACCTTCATCAGTACAGAACAGACAGAGAAAGGGCCAGAGTGGCGAGTCTGGAATCCGGGAATCTTCTGATGCTCCAAGGAGATTATCCTCCCTAACGCTTGTCCCACAAGCTGACAGTCAAGCCCTGACTTACCGCTGAGATCAGAGGCAAAATCTAATGATGGTTGAGATTTCTGGCACTTTCCTTTGAAAGAAACCGAAACTTTCAAAAACTTTAATCTCATTACCCACAATGTTGATTATTCAATTTTCGCCCATGGGTAATTGTTTTTCCCTTGAGCACATCAGTTCAGAAACCTTCAAAAACAAAACTGGGCTTACAAAAAGTGTAATTTTTAAAGCTAACTCTTTCCTAGCTGACTTTATGGTTTTCGCTAAAATGCAAGCTAAACTGAATTCTGTAATGGACCATCCTTCATAATAATTGTAGTCTATTTGTATGCAGATAGCTGAACGGCATCTCTCAATTTCAGTTTCTGGCTGTAAACTCACATCAGTTTTGGGTAGATTCTAATTATGCATCTGGTATAATAGGTATTGAATCAGTGAGAAATTCTGACACCAATTTGGGGAGTTTACATTCATTATTCACTATTTGAACTTTGGAATCAAAAGGTAGGTTTTATAATAAAATGTGTTGGGTTGTAGGCGTTATTTAGTAACTGTTTAGTCTGTTTAGTAACAGGTTATTTAATTTTCATAGTGTCATAAAAGTGGAAATAATAATGACTCCCTCCCAGGATTACTGGATAATTGAATAAGATAATGTACACAAAGTACTTGGGATAGTATTTGGATCAATAAATTTTTTTTCTGTTCTCCACTGCCAGATCACCCTCATGGTCATTTGGTATTTTGGTAGCCAAAACTTAACAACTTCCTCATAATTCATTGGCTTGATTATAGCCACCCTAAAAAAGAGTTCATTCCCCATGACTCCAGCCTAACCTTTGAAAAAAAAAAAACAAAAAACCTTATTTTGTATTAGAGTATAGCTGATTAACAATGGTGTGATAGTTTCAGGTGGACAGCAATGGGACTCAGCCATACATGTATCTATTTTCCCCCAAACTCCCTTCCCCTCCCATCCAGCCTGCCACATAATATTGAGCAGTTTCCTGTGCTACACAGTAAGTCCTTGTTGGTTATCCATTTTAAATACAGCAGTGTGTATATGGCGATCCCAAATGCCCTAATTATCCCTTCCCTCTACCCTCCCCCCTCTGGTAACCATGTTTGTTCTCTAAGTCTGTGAGTCTGTTTCTGTTTTGTAAATAAGTTAGTTTGTATCGCTTTTTAGATTTCACATATAAGGAATATCATATGATATTTCTTCTGACTTACTTTATTCGGTATGACAATCTCCAGGTCCATCAGTGTTACTCCAGCCTAAACTTTTTAAAACATTTTTCCAATGTTTATTTTTTTCAATTTATTTTAAATTGAAGGATAATTGCTTTACAATATTGTGTTGGTTTCTGCCATTCATCATCATGAATCAACCATAGGTATACATATGTCCCCTGCCTTTTGAACCTCCCTCCTAGCTCTCACCCCCTCCTACCCCGTTAGGTTTTTACAGAGCCCCAGTTTGAGTTCCTGGAGTCGCAGCAAATTCTCCTTGTTCTGCCTAACCTTTAATGAAACAACACCCAATAAGAACAGAGGGAGCAGGAAGCACCATCATAGGGCAGGGCCAAGCAGATTCATACATAAGGTCTGCTCTGGATCGACAACCTGTTCCCCTAGTCTCACATGACATCCTCACGCATGAAATATGCCCATTCAGTCCTGTATTTCTGATGAGAAGGGCCGTGCAAGGAAAAACCCATTTATAGGAGATGTTTGATGGTGGCGGTTTAGTTGCTAAGTCATACCCAACTCTTGCAACCCCATGGGTTGTAGCCCGCCAGGCTACTCTGTCCATGGGATTCTCCAGGCAAGAATACTGGAGTGCATTGCCATTTCCCTTTTCCAAGGAGATGCTTATTTTCCCATTAATAAAGGGAAAGTATCAATACTTTGTTAGTTGGGAGCCCAGATTTGAAAATTGCTTCCAGGACTCTTTATAAAGTCAACTCAGTATTTTAAAACTCAAATATATCTGTCTTAATAGACTTGAGGGTCTCATATCTTTTGACATGGTCAGCCATAAAATGTTCCATGGGAACAGAATGAGGCATACTGAGGGGAGTGGGTAGAGGAAAATTGTCATTATTTATGTCCAGAGGGGCACAGTAAATGCCTGGGACAAAGTCAGCTTCAGAGAACACATGAACATTCACCCAAATGGGTGGAAGATGCTTATGTTACTGTTGACCCTGTAGTGTGATGAAAGGAGGTCAGGCTTTAGGTTGGACAAGCAGCTCTTGACTTAAACCCAGGCTCTGCCCTGGATTCTCTGGGTAAGGTTGGATAAGTTACTAACCTTGCTAAGCCTCAGATTCTTTGTCTATGAAATGTGAAATATAGTATTAATTTTACTATGGAGAATGTTTGGATCAATGTCTCACACGTGGTAAGTGCTCAATAAATAACAGCTATTGTTAGTGTTATTTTGTTGTTGGTAGTTCACGCGTTAGCAACTCCTATACGCTAGGTCCTCCAGTGTGTTTGTCTATTTCCTTCAGGATATAACACCCTGCTGTGTTATTAACATTTTATAAATGAGAAAATGGACCCATGTGCTTAAATGCCACGTAGTTAAGAAAACGCTGAGCTGAAATTGGAAGCTAGGTCTGGCTAATTTCAAAGCTCACCTTGTTTCCGTCACCTAAACGTCCCCTGTGGAAGTGAAAAACCTCACTAATAAGATGCAGGCTGTATAATTAGAAAGTCTCTGATACATGAAAGAAAGAGGACAGACACCCTTACAGGTATATGTAAAATCCAGTGGAAAAAATCATGTTGGAGATCTAGACCAACAAGGTGACGATAGGCCTACCTTCAAAGACATCAGAAAGGTGGATCCCACCCTTTGCTCAAGGCAACAAGACCAGACTCAGACCACAGCTGGCTTAGATGCCAGGGTGGGTGGTGCTAGGTGACCTCAAAGCCCACTAGAGTTCTTAAAATCTATGTTGACAGCAGGAAGAATTAGGTTCAGGGTATGGGGTGCCCCCAGCTGAGCTGTACATGGGACTCAAATAATTCCAACTGTGGAGGAACAGACACGAAGCAGCAAATCAGGCAAGTCCTGATGTCATCAACCAGTTGATTGGCACTTTTTTTTAAACTTTGTAAACATTTCCCCAAGATTGTGCAGACACAGTCTTAAACCTGTCAATTCTAGAGGCTCCAGATTTATACAAGCACAATGCACTGTCATTTTCCAAGTACAAGACTGCAAAATGCTGTCTCTTTCTCATTATAGCCATCCACCGTTCGGTGCCCTTGGTTTTAATGACAGCCACTGCTTTAGCCTCTTCAAATCAGCAGGTAACTTCTTCATGAGCATTGGCAATTCTGCAATTTATGTAACATTTTTTGGCCTCTGACTTGTGTCTGTGATCCATGACCTCAGGGTCTATACAGAATCAGCACATATGTGGAAGAGGTTAAGTCACAATCCTAACCATGTCTTGCGCTGACATCACTAATCATAGCCTAGATTCTTTCAGTCTTGCCTAGAAAATCCTCGCTACCATGTCCTAAATGGTCAATATCAATGGATTAGATTTAGTATATGATAAAACTTACTGACCAGAGAGACCTACTAGTCTGCCTTTCAACAAGTCACTTAATTAAAAATAAAGCTAATGACAGAAGCTTTAAATTGACCTCCCTGCTTAATTACATAAAGAAATGCTCAAGGTAGGGCTTCCCTGGTGGCTCAGGCAGTAAAGAATCTGCCTGCAATGAGGGAGACCTGAGTTCAATCCCTAGGTCAGGAAGATCCCCTGGAGAAGGGGATCTTCTCTAGTATTCCTGACTGGAGAATTCCATGGACAGAGGAGCCTGGAAGGCTACAGTTCATGGGGTTGCAAGGAATCCGACACAACTGAGTGACTAACTTTCATTTTGATTCATGCCCAAAGTACACTGGAGGTTCATAACAGTTTAAAAAAGCAAACCAAAAAAGTCTCCAAATCTTGTGATATAAGAAGGAATAAGGAGCCCTGGATTCTCTCTCTTGCCATCTTTGAATCCAGCTATGTGAGTACTACATGCTGGCTATACCTAAAAATTTTATATATGTTTTCTCATTTAATATTCATAGTAAATTAATAAGATTTGCTTTTTTTTTTTTTTCACAACATCAGGACACAGCTGACACCAAATGTGTAGGATTTTCCCACAACAACACCAATTCTCAGTTTACCAATCGATCTGTTATTCTTAATAGACTTTCAGTCCCACCCTCTGACCTCTCAAGAAGGAGGGGCTGGAGCTCAGTCTCACATAGCTGCCCGCACTTCAGATGCCAACTGTAAGGCCAGGTCTCCTGTACTTCTGATCAACCAGCTGTAAATCAGGGGTGCCCATGACACCCTTGGGCTCAAAAATTTGCTAAAATGGCTCACAGATTTCAGGGAGACACTTTACTTACTAGTACTGGTTCATTATAGAAGCTAATAGAATGGATACAAGTCAACAGCCAGATGATGAGGTACAAGGTCCAGAAGGATCTGAAGTGTAAGAGCTTCTGTTTCCATGGAGTTTGGGGTGTGCCACCCTCTTGGCACGTGGATGTGTTTCATCAACCAAAAGTTCTGAGAGCCCCTTTCTTTAGAGCTTTTATGGGGGTTCTGTTCTATAAATATGGTTGATTACATCACTGATCATTGGTGGTTAATTCGATCTCCAGCCCCTCCTTCTTGAGAGGTCAGAGGGTGGGACTGAAAGTCTCTGCCCAGTAGCCACATGGTTGGTTCCTTTGGTAACCAGCCCCCCACCTGAAGCTACCTAGAAGCCCACCAAGAGTGACCTCATCAGCATAAACTCAGTATACTTCTAAAAGCCTATTAAGAATAACAGGAACTGATGGACCAGTGGCTAACACTCTGTGCTCCCAGTGCAGGGGGGCCCAGGGTTCAATACCTGGTCAGGGAACTGGATCCCACATGTGGGAAGTAAGAGTTCACATGCTGCAACTAAAGAGACCAGGTGCCAAAAGTTAAGATCAGGCACAGTTAAAAAAAAAAAATAGCAAAGGAATCTTCTCACTCTTCCTGTCACCCAGAAACTCAAAGGGTTCAGAAGTTCTATGCCGGAAACTGGGGAGGAAGACCAAATCTGCGTTTCTTATCTCCCAATATCACATCCACTATTGCCTGACCTCTTTCTTCCTCTCCCCACCAGCATTCTTGCAAGAGTAATTTGTACCCATCAGTCTTTGCTTAATCACACCCTGTACTTTATTACCCACTGTAACATCACCTCTGAAATCGTAACTCTGAGAGAAATGACGTCTTGTTGTTCATCCATAGGGATGTTTGTATCAGACTGCACAATGAGGACTTCCGTTTGTGAGTGACGTGACTTTGGAAAGGGCAGGAATGCACTGGCTAGAGTATCATCAGTGATCTATATGACTGTCCATCTGTCTCATTTCTATAGCTATATGCCAACAGGGAAACTGGGCTGCATATCACTCTGGCCTCACGTTTTTTCATTGTGTTTAGCAGTTTGTTGGAAAAATCTAGAGAAAGGACAAAACTGGCCTGCTTTGAGTGACACGGCCACCTCCAGAGCCATTCACTATGGTAGGGGAAGCTATGGCAGTTGGGGCAGCCTAGGGTCCTGGGTCTACAGGGCTGGCTAGAGTGGGGTCATGTCTGTGCTAGAGAAAGCTGGGAAACACATACACAGCTGCTGGGAAAATCATGAACTGTACAGCCACTGTGATTTGTGTCTAATAAGTAGACTTCTGGGCTTCTCAGATGGCAGTGGTAAAGAATCTGCCTGCCAATGCAGGAGATGCGGGTTCAATCCCTGGGTTGGGAAGATCCCCTGGGGGAAGAAATGGTAACCCACTCCAGTATTCATGCCTGGAGAATCCCATGGCCAGAGGAGCCTGGCAGGCTACAGTCCATGCAGTCTCAAAGAGTTGGACATGACTAAGCACAGCACAGCACAAGCAGATTTCTATGTAATGCTGAGAATGGTGCAGAATAAAACAATAGATGGCAGAATTGAGGTCATCATCAAAATCACGCAGTCATTAAGGCTGAGCAGATATATTAAGCTATTCTTGCATTTCAAACCCCATAGGTAGTTAAAACCTTGGCTCAAATGGACCTTACAAGTATATAGAGCCTGAGCCATATGTTTGGAAAGTACACCCAGTAGGGCCCGTGTCTCCGGATATAAATTCCACCTACCTGTTGCTCGTTTGCCTCTGGAAAGTGTTTTTGGTTTCAAAATCTTTCAATTCAAGCACAAGTCTCTACTAGAGAACTTCCACCCTGTTACAAGTTAATACCATTGGCAAGTGCAGTTGACATATAACTCTGAACAAAAAGGCCCTGCAGTACCAGAACCAGAAAGCTTCTGGGAAACTGGGGCCAGTGGAAGAGAGGACGAGGAGCTACAGGGGCAATAAGATGTCCCCAGCCTGAATGCAGCACACAGGAGTTCATATGGCAGGACGGTACTTGGAGGTTTTCTAATATCCCAATCGACAGTAGGGAAAACGGAGCTCTGAAAGAAATCCTGAGGACTTGCCAGGTGTGCTAAACATTCTCTTGGCTTTAGTTCGGTCCCATTTCACAGATGAGAAAACTGAGGCTCAGAGAACTTAAAGGACTCCTCTCCATCCAAGCTTACACAGCCAGATAGTAACAACTTTGAAATTTTCTCCCAGATCTAGCCACTCGGCTCCAAAGCACTGAAGAAGGGTAGTTAATAAATAGGAAAATATGTATCAGAAACTGTGCTTTTTACTTCCAGGCCAGTGCTCTTTCTACAGAGCATACTGCCTTGCTTTGGGGTCCCATGTTGAACAAAACGTTTTCACAAGAGTTAACATTCTTTATTCTCTGCCTACAAAGGTAGACAGGAGGTGCATGATTTTCCCTGCTGAACGACTCAAGGGACCTGGGCTCAAAAAGGATAAATGTAGCCCAGTAAGGATGTCACACTAAGCCCCGCAGGGCTGGGAGCCCTGGGAACACCTTGATTTTGGCCATCAGGCTCCCACCATCCAGTGGATCCGAGAACCAGTTGCACCGCCGTGCTGTTGTTTTCAAGCGGATTCATCTCTCCCTGTTTTTAGCTTCAATTCCTCCTGACTGTTTTATATTCTAAGCCCTGCCCTGATTTTCAGTTTCTCATAAAGAGAAGTTGTTACATTAGAACTGAGTGACTCTGTCTGCCTCGTTCCTCATTTCAGACTGTACTTTTACATTATCAAGGAAATTAAAAGCCATACATTATGTATACATGCACTACAGAAACTCATCTGAAATTCTGTTCGGCGCATATTTGCAGAACTTTTGCTGATTCAATAAATACCACCTTTACTAATCAGGTGTAAATCAGCACTCTGCTGTGAAGAAGAGTTTAGGCCCGGCTGACTGGACAGGGTCTGCTTTGCAATTTGTCAAGTTTCCAGTTATCTCTTAGTCTTTTCATTGGAGCAGGTGGAGGAGGGCGGGCTGAGTCTCAGGAGGCAAGGTGGCCTGTGGGACTCTTGGCCTGATGTCACACCTCAAGGAGAAGGGGAGAGATGACCCTCCTAGGGTGGTGACCGTATCAACCACAGAGTAACCACAGTAATAGTAACACTATCGATACCTAGGGCTGGCCTCCTGGGCATGCAACCCATATAGTTACAAAGGGTCCAACTCTGAGAAGGGCCTTTGGGGTAATATTGTGTTGGCATCATCTTGAAATTCTTCATAATTTTTTTGAACGAGCGGCTTTGCACTTTTATTTTATGCTGGGCTTCACGATTAAGCAGTCAGTTTTGCCAATAGCTACCATTTAGTGGACATTTTCTCCAAGTCAGACATAGAGCTAATGTTTCTCTTGCATTATGTAACAACCATTATAATATTCAGTTATTCGACAAATACTAAACCACCCTTTAGGTGCCAGGTACTGTGCGAAGTCCTGAAAATATTAAATATCAAGGAGCAACAAGGTTCCTGCCTTCATAGGACATACATTCTAAACAAGATGTGCATGCTAAGCTGCTTTAGTTGTGTCTGACTCTTTGTGACCCCATGGACTGTAGCCCGCCAGGCTCCTCTGTCCGTGGGATTCTCCACACAAAAATACTGGAGTGGGTTTCCATTTCCTTCTCCAGGGGATCTTCCCAACCCAGGGGCCTAACCCGCATCCCTTAAGTCTCCTGCATTGGTAGGCAGGTTCTTTACCACTAGCACCACCTTGGAAGCCCTGTAAACAAGATAGACATGAGTAATTTCAAGTTGTAGTAACTGTGATCATGGAGAAACTTAATAAACTGAGGTTAATGTAATAGGAAGGATGCATGTGAAGTCAGATAACCAGCAAAGGCCTTTCTGAGAGTCTAAGAAGCAAGAACTCTTGTATCCACTTTACAGATGAGGAAAGGGAATCTCAGCAGAGCAGTGGCTTAGCCGTGGTCACAGACTCAGATGACAGCAGAGCCAAGGTTTGAGGTCAAGTATGTCCTCCTCAGTGGCCAGTGTTCCAGAACAAAGCTTCTCAAACTTTAATATGCATAGAAATCACTGGGTATTCTGTTGATGTGGGGTAGGGCTAATCCTGCCCAGAACCACACTTGGAGATCAAGATCTTAAATGTCTGTGTTTGAGGAATGTGGTTGGGAGGAGCTGCCACACAGACTCACAGGTACTGCGATGTGGAGAGTCTGCTCTCATCAGAGGAAGTCTGAAGGAACTTGATGCCGATGGACAGGCTCAGGGAGACAAGGCAGGAACTCAGGGACTGCAGAACCTCAAACATTTCATGATTCTGCCTAAACTTCGGGGAAAAAAACTGAAAACATTACCAGCACAGTTTCTGACCAAGAACTTAGAAGGAGAGAACTGACCAACAGAAAAGAAACTTTCCCCTCCTCTACCAACTGTGTAGACGAGATCCCAAGTCCAGCAATATCACCTTGAGCGCTAAGAAAAGTTTCTTTACTTCTATCCTCAATCTCCCCCACTGTGCCTGAAGCTCGTTTTTTTTTTTGCAAAGTTCTCTATGAAGATAGAGCCTGTCCACTTAACATTTCCCCATATTCAAGTTAGTTTCAAGCCATTCTTGAGCTTCAAAATTCTAATTCAAATACCTCACTCCCGTTTATTTTTGTCCTTATAGGACTATAAGAGTCATTTTTAAAAATTGCTATAATAATCTTTTTTTCTGACTCGTCAACAGTTTTTATGAGCCAAATATGACATTATAAGATCTGACTAATTCACAGCAAAAATAACTACCTCCCAGCCCTCATAGAACATATTCCTTTTATTCCCGCACAATATATTAAAGGTGTGGTCAACTCTGAATGCTGGATCTGTTTCTACTGGACATGTATGTACTGAGTCTCTCTGTTCTGTGTCATTTGTTTGCTTTGTTCATAACTGAAACCGTGATGATGAATACGCTAACTGGAACACAATAGGTGATTAATAAATATTTGTTGAATGAACGTACAAGCAACTTTGAGCTAGTCTCTACTGAACTATGCCCTGTATTTAAAGAGTACTTCTCTTTCAGATTATTAGGAATCTCCCTGAAGAAGGAAGTGATTTCACCTGGAGCAAAAATATGGACCTATTAGAGAATTGCTGGTGGCATCTAATAAATATCTTTCATGTGAAGGGGCTTCCCTGGTGGCTCAGAGGGTAAAGAATCTGCCTGCCAATTTGGAAGACTGAGGTTCGATCCCTGGGTTGGGATAATCTCTTGGAGAAGGAAATGGATACTCACTCCAATATTCTTGCCTGGAGAATTCCATGGACAGAGGAGCCTGGCAGGCTACAGTCCACGGGGTTGCAAAGAGTTGGACATGATTGAGTGACTAACACTTTCACACTTGGTGGTTGACCAAAAAAGTGCAGCGGGACACTTCACTTTCTGAGAAGCTGTGGCATAAAGAGAGACTGTGAAAGAGGGAATCAGGCAGCCAAGCTTCCAGTCTTGGCCTGACTCCAAACTAGCTGTGTGTTCTTAGAAAATTTATTAGACCTCGCTAGGCTTTAGTAACCTTGGCCAAGAAATGACAGGGTGGAACTAGGTGATCTCTAAGGATCTCTTTAGTACTAGCAATCTGTGAGTCCAATCTGTGAATCCTTGGAGTTTGAAAATAGAAACTAAGGCCAAAAGGAAAAGATTTGTATAGAAATACAGGTATCCATAACAAAGGCTCCTTGGACAAAAACAGCTCTCACTGTCTACCCTGGAGTCCCATTTCCTGCCATGTGGTTATTGCAATGGTCTTTATAAATGCAGTTTCCTGTTTCACCATTTTGTTGTTGTCCTTCTTCAGAATGCCTAGATACATGCCGTGTTCTATCACATCATTTGGTTCGGCCTTGGAGCCTTGTTTGGCTGCAAAGTTCACAGATCCCCTGGTGGTGCATTTGATCTGCCCGCAAAATTCCCATTGACTTTGTGCGTTCATTGCCAGATCAGGCCCATTTAACCCACACAAGCATCTGACACAAAGATAGGTAATTAAACAGCCTGTGGGTACAACGCTCTTCTCCAAGATAGTCTCTCCGCAAATCCCAGCTCCCCTTCTCATTCAGATAAACCACTCCTCCCCAGGGGCCAGCTACTTCACTTGTACCTGGGCTATGGGTGCAGATTTCGACTCCAGAGAAGCGACTCAGCGCCATCAGTCAACCTTCATTTGCCTCTGCTCTTTCCTGCATACCCGTGACCAGGAGTCCATTTCTGCCAAGAGGTTTTGTCTTTGTCAGTTTCCAATCCAGAACACAAGCTCCCCACAGGTACCTAACGTGCCATCTGCATGTTAGCGAATATCATCCCTGCATTCAGCCTGGATCAAGGGCTTTTCTCTCAGCATCTGGAATTAGCAGGCCTGCTGGGAGCACTGGCAGAGCAAACCGAGAGTGGAAACAAAACAGCATCTGTGAAATGGGATTATCTGGGGAAAGAAGCCAAGGAGCTTTGGAAAAAGCGAAGGAGAAAACTCGGGTTGTGTGAGAGAAACATGGATTGTGGGTTGTGATCATCAACGTGCCTAGCAACATGCTGAATGATTTAATAATGCCATCTAATCATCTCAATGATTCCCTGTAAACTGTAATTTACAGATGGAAGAAGTGAGGCTAGGAGAGAAAAGAGAACAGGCCCAAAGTCAAGTTACTGATCAGTGGGTTTAAACTTAGGTCAGCTTACCTTCAACATTCATGTTCTTTCCTTTTTTCATCAAACTGCTATGGGTGCAGAAGAAAGAGTGTGAGGACAAGGCAGAAGAGGAGAAGGAGGTTCAGGGGAGGAGAGGAAAAGAAAACAGGAAGGAAGGAAAGAATGGAAGGACTTTTACAGCTGCCTCAAGTGCACCCAGTGGGGGTCGTCCATGCCAGAAACCACTTACCCCACACTTTGCAATTTGGTTCCAGAAGAGCAACAGTCATTATGTGTAAGTCCGTGAAGCATCCTTCTTCATCAGGCCTCTGCTTGGGGCATTTGCCAAGTTTGGACAAGTGTCTTCACATCACCTACGACCTACTTCATAGCTCATGTTTGTCGTAGAGATGACCCATTCTTAGCTTCTACCTATGGATAGGGCCTACTATCTATCACTGTATAAGCAAGCACCCCAAATGCAGTAGCTTATAACAACATCATTTTCTTCATATCTCTCAGGATCTGAGGGCTATTTGGGCTGAGCTGAGCAGTCTTCGCTCAGCTTGCTCATGTGGCTACATCAGAGAGAGGCTGGTACTGAATAGCTCATCAAGGCTTCCTCACTCGCATGTCTGGTAGTTGGCGCTGTGGTTGGAGACCTCACCTGAGACTGTGCACCAGAACATCTCCATATGACCTCTCCCTGTGGCTGCTGCTTCCTCAGACTGGGCTGCTTCCAATAGCGAGCATTCCAAGACACCCTAGAGCAAGCTTCACTGATTTTTAGGACATAGCATCGAATGACTCAGAGCATCAATTCTGCCATAGCCAAAGGCCTACCCAGGTTCATAGAGAGGAAATACAGACCTCAGTTCTCAATGCAAGGAGTGGCACTTCACACTATACAAGGAGCAGGATGGGAGATCTTGCTGTGACCATCTTGGAAACTACATTCCACCAGAGTCTGCTCTCTGACCACCGTTTGCCTCTCTCACACATACAAAATATATTTATCCCTCTCCTAAGACCTCCAAACCTCATACCATTATGGCATCTGCTCAAAGTCCAGGAGCTAGCAACTAAAAAAGGTTTAGCTGTGAGCACAGTTCCTTCCATGCCTGAATACCATTCCTCAATCTGATGATAAGTGAACTAAAGAGACAAGCTACCTGCCCCCTAAAGACATATTTATGAAGCATTCACTCCATATTAGGCCCTTCATCCAACATTTAGGTGAGTTATTGCATTTAATCCTCAGCAGTACTGGGAAGTAATATCATCCCTAATTCCAGATGATGAGAATGAAACCCAGAGAGGCCAAGTAACTAAGATCTCACAGCTGCTAAGTGGGTATCTTTAGCTCTCCAATGAAGCTGATTTAACACACATTATACAGTATAAATCATGAACACCTGACCGTAGACTTAAGCATAATTTATATTCATTAACAGTTCTCAAAGTGCTCACAGATTTCTGGGAGTTCCTGAGACACTTCCAGGAAGTCCAAGAGGTCAAGACTATTTTCATAACAATGTTAAGACTTTACTTGCCCTTTTCACTTGACATTGACCCCCTGATGGTGCAAGAACAATGGGATCTAAAAGGAATCAGGCCACCCTGAAGAAACAGCTGAGTCAGGGACTAGGGCTGGGTAGGTAGGTACGAAATGACGTGATAACTTACGCCAGAAAGTAAGAAAGTGCTCAGAAGAATGCAAAGTGATTGGGACACATCACCAAGACATAGGAAGTAGCTCAGAGGGCTCCCTTTGGCAAGAGTTGGGACAATTTTAGCAACCAAATAATTAAGTACAGGAATGTACTGTAAACAACTGAAAAAATAAGAATTCATAAACTTACGTCAGTAAGAGAAAGATAAATGAGGGATGGATAGATAGCATAGGATAGACATATATATATGTATATATTATGTGATTATGTGAAGTCGTGCAGTTGTGTCTGACTCTTTGTGACCCCATGGACTGTAGCCTACCAGGCTCTTCTGTCCATGGGATTTTCCAGGCTTCCCTGGTGGCTCAGAGGTTAAAGCGTCTGCCTGGAATGCGGGAGACCTGGGTTTGATCCCTGGGTTGGGAAGATCCCCTGGAGAAGGAAATGGCAACCCACTCCAGTACTCTTGCCTGGAGAATCCCATGGAGGGTGGAGCCTGGTAGGCTACAGTCCATGGGGTCACAAAGAGTCGACATGACTGAGCAACTTTACTTAAATATATACACACACACACATATATAGTAACCACCACAATAAATATTAGATCAAGCAAGAATCATCAATGGCTGCTAAATCTCATCAATGGATAAGCAGCAGGACATTTGCATGGTCTTAAAGTATCTCCCCACAGATTACTTATTGTGGTAAAGGAGAAAAATAAAGCACAGTGATTGTACAGAAGAGAACTCAGAGCATACCCTAACTGGTGATCACCATTAACATTATGACATATGACTAAGGTGGGCTCCATGATGTGGTTCCTGAGAAGGATACCTGGGCAGGATTCTGCCCTAGAATGCACGATCAGAATCTAATCATAATAAAATATTTTAGATGAACAGAAAATAAAGATTTTTTCTTTTTAAAAAAAGTTGTTTTTTTTTTTAATGGAGGCATAGAGGAATGTGGAAATGTGGCCTTTACTCTCAAAAATGTCAATGTCTTCAAAGAAGAAAAGTTTGTGAAAGTATACTCCAAAATAAAAGAAGGTGAATAGATAATAGAACTAAACACAATACACAACTCCACACTGCATCTTGCACAGATAAATGACCTCATCAGCCTAACTGACAAAACTGGAATATGAGCAATAGAGATATTGTATCAATGTAACTTTATAAAGTTGATCAAAGTACTGGGATTATTCAGGAGAATATCCTTCTTAGGAAATGCAGACCGAAATATTTAGCGATAAATGACAATTATCTGTGTAACTTACTCTAAAATATTTCCGGAAAAAAAAAAAAAAAGCAGAGGGCAAAAGGCATAAGGCAAAAAAGGAACAAAATACTAAAACTGGTGAATCAAAATAAAAAATATACAGGTGTTATTTGTATGATTTTTACTTTTTAAATTTTTTGAAGTTTAAGGTTATTTCTAGGAGTTCCCTGGTGGTCCAGTGGTTAAGAATCTGCCTGACAATGCGGGAGACAAAGGTTCTAACGTTGCTCCAGGAAGATCACAACTTTCGGGGCAACTAAGCCCGTGAGCCACAACTACTAAAGTCCCCATGCCCTAGATCCCATGCTCCAAGAGAAGCCACTACAATGAGAAGCCTGCACACCACAAAAGCCTGCACACCACAACCAGAGTAGCACCCGTTCACCGCACGCACTGCAACAATCTAGCATAGCCAAAAGTAGAGAAATAAAGCATCAAACAAATGCTGTGACCTTTAAAAATTTTTTAAAATCAATTCTAGGTAAAAAGTGACTCAAAAAGAGCAACAATTCAAATCACTGGTTCCTTTATATAAATTCAAGAAGTGCCACCAAATAATACTAGTAGCCACTGTATCCATTTCTTCACCACCACATACAATTCTTTTAAAAGCCAGTTTCATTTTTAAATGTCATTGATGAAGCAATATGAATTATTAATTTATTAAGCCTTGGCCCTCGAGTACATGTCTTTTAAATATTTTTTTAATGATCAAATGAGGTGTCCAAAAGGTCTGTCCTAAAGGAAATCAATCCTGAATATTCACTGGAAGGACTGAGGCTGAAGCTGAAACTCCAATACTTTAGTCACCTCATGCAAAGAATGGACTCATTGGAAAAGACCCTGATGCTGGGAAAGATTGAAGGCAGGAGGAGAAGAGGACGACAGAGGATGAGATGGTTGGATGGCATCACCAACTTGATGGACATGAGTTGGTGATGGACAGGGAAGCCTGGTGTGCTACAGTCCATGGGGTCGCAAAGAGTTGGACATGACTAAGCAACTGAACTGAAACAAAGTGCTTCTTTTGTGTGCAGAAGCACTGTGATTGTTTTGAGTGGGAGCACTTGCGCAGGGGCTTGTGTGTGAGCCAGATTGTTTTATTTTTTCCCCCACGAAATTCCCTTTGGCCTTGAAAGAGTGACAGATAAACTGTGAGTATTAAGACCTAAATATTGGGCACTTAATCAAAAGTGAGTGAAGTGAAAAATGTTATTTCAGAGACAATAGTAGTATTTTTGCTACTAATAACATTTATGTTTTTATGTGAAAATTAGAAAATAATAGAAAACAGTGACTGACACTATAAGTTTGACAGTGTCTCAGCACTTACATATTTTTTGGATGAGATGGTGGTGTTTCTGATCACTATGATTTTGTATACCACCAGTGAAGTGTGGGAACATTTGGAAGATCCACATAACTCAGTTACTATTTTTCAAATGACCAGTGCCTGATGATACCGAAGTCATGCATGTATAAGAGACCCATACAAAGTGCAAGAGCTATTAATGGATTTTAAAGTATCTGAGCATGAAGGTTTATCAGCCAGGTTTCACACTGTAAGAAACTACTACTTGTTAAGTTTTGGTATAATATCAAAGAAGAATTTCTACAATCATCTGAGAGGCTTTAAAACACTCCCTTTTTCTACTTCACATCTTTCCTTCATAAACTTTAACCAAAATAAAATATTATAGCAAAGCGAATGCAAAAGCAGGTATGAAAATCTGTCTTCCAGATACAAAGAAATTTACAAAAACTATAAAATGACATCTCTCTTTCCACCAAGGTTTCTGGTCTTAGAGAATACAACTACTTTCATTTTTAAAATATGCCATTTATGAACATAAATGGCATATTTTTAAAATGAAGATAAATGCATGAACACATTTTTAAAAGATGTATCAGTTGTAATTTCTAGTAAGATAGCTATGTAAACTAGAGCTCTTTGAGGTCCTCAATAATTTTAAAGAGTAAAAAGGGGTCCTGAGATGGTTTTGTGTTCTTGGTGAGAAGGGCAGAAAACCAAGTGTCTGTCCTTGCACTTTGGCAGCTGAAGCTGACCTTGGAGGCCACCTCTACAGAGGCATTCATTAACCACTCTACGCAGGCATGTAATCTAAGGTGAGCCAATTGGACTTTCTCTTCAGGAGTTTAAATGCTCAAGTAAAGTAAAGCCACGACAGAAGGTGTTCATTCTAGTTTTAGAGACTCTTTGGAGGTTCCCGGTTCCTCTCTGTTCTAAATATGATTTCTCTAACCCTCTTTTCTAGCCTATGAAGTGCCTTATAGCAAGACAACACATTTATTTTGTTTCCTTTTCCCCCTCTGGGTTTTGGCCAGCAAAGGATTCTGTGGCTTGCTACCCAGGTGGCTCAGCGGTAAAGAATCCGCCTGCCAATGTAGGCGACGCAGGAGACACAGGTTCAGATTTCCAGGGTTGGGAAGATCCCCTAGAGTAGGAAATGGCAACCTGCTCCAGCATTCTTGCCTGGAAAATCCTATGGACAGAGGAGCCTGGCAGGCTACAATCCATAGGGTCCCCAAAGAGTCCCACATGGCTTAGCGACTAAAACAACAACCCAGAATACTTAGTGATACACTAATTTCTGGCTTTACCTTGGAAACAACGGCTTCCTTCACGTTTACTCCGTGCGCAACTTCTGCTCTTAACATTCATATCGTCCTTTGTGTTCCAGTTCTGGAAGCTGTGTTCTCTGCCCCAGGGCGATGAACAAGAGAGTTACAGTCTGCTCTTTCCAGTTAATCCTAAGGAGCGGGATCCAGGCTAACAACAGCCTGCGTCGGGGAGGAACATGGCTGCTAAGATATTTCCTGTTCATCAAGGTTAATTTCCTCTTCACCTGGAGAAACCCAGGCTATTTTCTGCTTAGCCAATTAAAGTCTGTTGTTCTCTTTTTCGGAGAAGGCGATGGCACCCCACTCCAGTACTCTTGCCTAGGAAATCCCATGAGCGGAGGAGCCTGGCAGGCTGCAGTCCACAGGGTCTCCGAAGAGTTGGACCCGACTGAGCGACTTCACTTTCACTTTTCACTTTCGTGCATTGGAGAAGGAAATGGCAACCCACTCCGGTGTTCTTGCCTGGAGAATCCCAGGGACGGGGGAGCCTGGTGGGCTGCCGTCTATGGGGTCACACAGAGTCAGACGCGACTGAAGCGACTCAGCAGCAGCAGCAGTTCTGTTCGTTCATTCTTAATATTTATTTGGACACGTTGGGTCTTAGTTGTGGCATGTGGGATCTTCTTTGTGGGCACAGAGCTCTTCCTTACAACACTCAGGGTTCTCTCCAGCTGTGCACAGGCTCTGGAGTGTCAGCTCAGTAGTTGCAGTGCCAGGGCTTAGTTGTCCCTTGGCATGAGGGATCTTTGTTCCCTGACCAGGAATCAAAACACGTCCCCTGCACTGGAAGATGGATTAACCACTGAACTACCAGGGAAGTCACTGTTCTTCTAATTTTAAGTAGGTGGAAACATTTTGAAAAAAAAAAGGGGGGCTCTAAAAACAATATCGTGTTTTTGTTATGACTATTGTGTGTGCATGCTCAGTTGTATCTGATTCTTTGCGACCCACCGGGCTCCTCTGTCATGGGATTTTCCAGGCAAGAATACTAGAAAGGGTTGCCATTCCCTTCTCCTGACCCAGGGGATCTTCCTGACCCAGGAGCTGAACCTGTGCCTCCTGTGTCTCCGGCATTGGTAGGTGGATTCTTACCCACTTAGCCACCTGGGAAGCCCGTTATGATCATTATTACACAGTAAATGGGGAATCAATGGGACCTCCTGGAATCAGAAAACCAGAATTATTGTTCTAACTTTTTAACTCACTGAAGGCACATCCTTGAGCAAGGACTCGATGATCTCATGAGCTCTTCCAGCTCTGGAGTTATATAATTTAAAGTTCAGCAAAGTATCACTAGCTATCACATCCTTTTCCGTACCTCCCTAAAAAAAATCAAGACCATCTTTTCCTAGAGGTGAGTTTGGTAGTTAATAATAGCACGGACGACAGGTCCACACAGAGTAACAAACCTGAGCAAAGTGCCTTCACTTCTCTGACTGTCAATTTTTTCATCTGAAAAATGGGAATGATAATATCATGGCATTGTTTTATGGATAATGAGGTAGCATACATAACCCACTTAGTACAGAGCCTGTAACAGAACAAATGGTTAATGAAGGCTCCACAATAGCAGTTCTGCTACAGCAGAACATAATCTCCACGGATTATAGTCATCCTGCCACTGAACATATTTTTGCAGACAGCTTGCTATTTCTTGTTCTGTAACTCAGTGCATTTTACCTACAACTCAGAAAGAGTTAGGCTAAATTTATCACTTGCATAGAATCAGCAAAAACAGTAATAGGATGTACTGTCAGTGAGTAATGGCATATATTTGTAAAGGATCAGAGTTTCTTGCGAAAAAAAAAAAAAAGAAAAAAAGATTCAAAACCCCATCTAGAACTCTTTTGCTGCTGAAAATTGATCTGCTTGCAACTCTTCAGTCCATCACTTCCCTGAGGGGTGGCTCAGGAAATAAACCAAGAGAGCATCAGGGGCAAAGAGCTCATATTCAAAACAGGCTGCCTCTCGGGATTTGTCTTTCTTGTGCTGGGCTGTATTTCTGTTATGAATTCAGCTGAGTTCCCCCCACCAACATGCAATTCATGTATGTGTTAAATCCCTAAGCCCCAGTATTTCAGAATGGGAGCATATTTGGAGATCTTTAAGGGGGTAATTAAATTTAAAAATGAGTTCCTTTGTGACCCCATGGACTGTAGCCCACCAGGCTCCTCTGTCCTTGGAATTCTCCAGGCAAGATTAGTGGAGTGGGTAGCCATTCCCTTCTCCAGGAGATCTTCCTGACCCAGGGAGTGAACCCAGGTCTCCTGCATGGCAGGTGGATTCTTTACTGTCTGAGCCACCAGGGAAGCCCAATAGAACTGTTGTCCTTATAATAAGAGGAAATTTGGACTCAGACATGAACACAGAGGAAAGACCATGTAAAGACAGAAGGAGAAGATGGCCATCTACAAGTCAAGGAGAGAGGTCTCAGAAGAAATCAACTCTGCCAACCAGGCCCTTCACCTTGAGCTTCCACCCTCCAAACAATGATAAAATCAATTTCTGCTGTTTAAGCTAGCCAGTCTGTGATATTTTGTCACGGCAGCCCTAACAAAGTTAATCCCAGACCACACCCAGTTCTGCTAGATATTTATTGACAGCCTACAGAAAACAGCCACACAAGCAGGTCTGGAAGTTCAGTGGATTCCTAGCTCTGTCCTTCCTGACACTCAGAAGAGGCTTTTCACAAAAGGTCTCTGGGGCAAAGGCATTATTCCAGCAGAAGAATTTGTCTAGCATCCATTGGAGTCAGGACCAGGGAAATTTAAGAATCAAGAACGTAAAAAGAAGCAGCTGCTTCTCATGTTTCCAGCAAAAGATGCCAATTTTATTGTCATGTTGCTGAGTCTTGTCCAACTACAAACCTCTCACACTCTTCTGGGAGAAGCTATGGGCATCAGTGGAAATGCAACGTGAAAGCAGTCAACTCTGATGACTCCCCAACACCTTAGCTCAACTGGTAAATTGCCATCTTTTCTAAAAGTCTCCATTCCTTTTCTTCTTTTCTTTTTCCTTTCATGGATGTGGATCCTGAGGCTAGCATGACAAAGCAATCTGCCTAGGTCCTAAATTAGTTAGTGGCTGTATCAATTAAGCTGCTTTCATGGGCAAGTTAAAGCAGTCAGGATTCAAGCAGCTGTAAACAATTAGGAAATTTACTGGCTCGCAGAACTGCAAGTCCAGAAGTGGTATATAATTTAGGGTTACTCTATCTAGAAGCCCCAAAGCATGCCCAAAGGCTCAGATCCCTTCTGTCAGACATTCATGCTTGCAGCGTCACCCTAAAGATAGCTCCTTTTGCAGTCCTGCGATGGTGGCTCCTTATTTCACATTTAGTGGTCAGAAAGAATTACTTTAAGAAATTGTCCCTAAAGGGTGAGCAAGAACTTTTTTAGAATCCCCAGCAGATCTTACCTCATTTCTCAGTGGTCCAGTTTGGGTTCATACGCCCATTGATCAACCAATCATTGGCATCAACCAATCGTTGGACAGGATTATCTTAAGCCAATCAGGCATATTCCAGAACCAGAAAAAAATGCTGCTCTCTTAAGGAGGAAGGCAGAAAGTATGTGAGATAGGCAATTAACAATGTCCACAACAGTGACCCAACTGGAGCATGAACAAGGTCTGTCTCATACCAATGGCCACGCTCTTTCCTGTATACCATGCTATTTCTTATCTGAAAAATCTTTAGCCAAGCAAATGAAAAAATGGTTGGTCCCATTGTTGAACAACTTTTGTCTTACACAAAAACGGCAGCATGGTTTCTTTAATGCACTTCTCACTAACAATTATGATACAGAAAATTCTGATTTTCCTAGAACTTTCAGGAATGAGTCATTAACATTAAGCAAACCCTTTCATATAAAACCCATCTTCTCCCTTGCCCCACCTTTCTGTAATTAAATGTAATTGGAGCTATCCAGGAACACTGGATGCCACTCTTATTATGGAGTTATTCTGCTGTTCATTAAAGTATATACATGACACCTAACGAATGCTCAGTAAGCTGCTGGCCAGCATCTCAGAAGGAATCCATCATGATGGCCAACGTTGTGCTTTGAGCTGTGAAGAATCCCTGGGGGTGTGGTGGAGACACATTGGGAAAGCTCTAGCTCCTTCCTATAGAAACCTTGGCACTAGAGGCTGCTTTCTTCGAACCTAGTCCTCCAGGAAACTGATTCTCGTCATTTGGCTCAATTGTTATCCTCTTTAGAGTTTGCAGCAGCTGACAGCAAATGAGACAAATGAAATTAGAACCATACTCTGGCTACACCAAACCTTGAGCCCCAGCCCAGATGAAAGAACCCTATATACATCCCACAGCACATGAGCACCTAATATATGAAGTTAGACTAGAAAATGTGGACTTCCAGGGGGCAAAGGAACATAGTTCAGGGAGGAGTCCCCCAAAAGATAAAGGTGCCATGAGCAATCTCAAATCCAGATGAGAACCTAAATCCCAATTTCACCCTCAAAGCAGTTTCCTCCCCTCAGTTCTTTTATTCTGTTAAGGGCTTCACCACCTGTCCTTCACTCAATCTTGAAGCCTCACAGTCAGCATGAGGGAGTCCTGTCTCTCATCCTCCATTCCTAATCAACTGTCAAGACCTGTCAGTTCTACCTCCTTGACACCTCTTCTTTCTGCCTCTTCCTCTCCATTCTATTTTCTGTCACCCTAATTCAGAACCCCATTAACTCTTGCTTGGATTATTAAAATGGCCTCGCAACTGGTCTATCCACCTCCCCTCTCTCTACTGTTCAAACCACTCTTCTGATTGCTGAGTTGATATTCAGACAGCACAGCTCCAATTCTGTCAAGTCCCTGCTTGAGAGACTTGTCTTCTTTTCCTACAAAAATAAACCCCAAGCTCTATCCTAGCATTCAAGATCCTTGGTTTTCTGACATCCCCAGGTTCATCTTCTAACCCTCCTCTGTGTATACTCATTCACACATGGCTTCTCAGGATTCCTCAATCACACCTCATGTTTCCCTCTCCAGCTCCTACCCAAGGATCAGTCTGTACCTCAAATCCTTCAAATTCCCAATTCCAGCTGCCATTCATCCTCAAAGACACAGCTCCAATACCGTGGCGTTGGAGAACATACTTACCCATTGTGACCTTGCCATCTTCTGAAAATCCAGAAATGTTGCTTTCCTCTGATTGCATTACACTTCTATTTTTCAAATATAAGCCATCCACTGTATTCAACTCATTTATTCATTAACTTGACAAATATTTATTGAGTACTACTACTACTACTACTACGTCACTTCAGTCGTGTCCGACTCTGTGCGACCCCATAGACGGCAGCCCACCAGGCTCCCCCGTCCCTGGGATTCTCCAGGCAAGAATACTGGAGTGGGTTGCCATTTCCTTCTCCAATTTATTGAGCATACTACCATTTTTTAACTTAAGTTTATTTTTTGCCTGTGCCATGCAGCAAGTGGGATCTCAGTTCCCTGACCAGGGACTGAATTCATGTCACCAGCGGTAGAAGTGCTAGGGAAGTCCCTTATTAAGTAGATTATTATCTTTGCTATAGACACTAGGGATACAAAAATGAAAACTCCTGTTTTAGAGGTTATATTTTATTAGGGGAAAATAATAATATTAAGAAGAAAAATCTGTAATTTATTAGATAGTGGTGAATGACAAAGAGGAAGGGGATAGAAGTTCTCATATGAAGGCTTTGACATTTTAGACACAGATGTCTGGAAAGCACCAACTGTGATGGTCACAGTGAGATTCTGAAAGAAGTGAGGGAATAAACCATGCAGATATTTTGGAGGAAGAGCACTCAAGGCAGAAGGTACCAAAAAACGTAAAGACCTTGATGTAGAAATTTGCATGGTATGTTCAAATAAAAGAGATGAGGCCTGAATGGAATGAATCATACCAGGCTAAGTAATAGATTGTCCCTGAATACAAAGATTGTGTTTGAAGGCAAAGATGGACGTACCATAGAATCTTCTTCTAAGGTAGACATGAAATGATATTGACTGAAGTAATGAGTATATTTCTTCATTCATTTTTGTATTTTTACATCCATACATTCTTTTTTCCTTAAGAATTCTCATCACTTCTTTTCATGCAGGCCTATGGGAAATCAACTTCCTCAGTTTTTATTTGTGTTGAAATATCCTTATTTCATTTTCACATATAAAGTATATTTTTTCAGGGTTAAGTATTCTCTGTTGCCATCATTTTTCTTTAAGAGACTTAAATATTCTTTCCATTGCATTCTGGCTTCTATACTTTCTATTTTAAAGTCAGCTGATTATCTAATTGAATCAGTATTTGAAGTTTGATGCTTTCTACCCTGGATGCTTTCCCTAGTTTCCCTTTTTCTTGTTTGTTTTCTCAGCAGCTTATTTTGAAGGGTCTAGATGTGATTTTCTTTGTATTTGCTCTGCCTGGGCTTTATAAACACCTTTGCATCTTTGGGTTGATATCAATTATTCCATTTTAGGGAATTCTGAACCATTGTTTTCTTCAAATATTGTGGTGCCTGTTTTTTACCTCTCTTTTTCTTGTAGATGGCAGTTATATAGTTGGTGTTTTTTATTGTCTTTCATGTCTTTTATGATCTTTTTCATACCTTACAGTTTTTTTTCCCACTTTCAATCTGAGTTTTTCTTCTTATATTTTCCAGCTTACTAATCTCTTCAATCAGCAGCTAAAATTAGTTTTTTAAACTCTTAAATTCAGTTATTGTGTTTTCTGGTTTTACAGTTGATTCTTTTTTAAAACTGGGTTTCAGGGTTTTGGTGAAAGGTTCCATATTGTTTTCTCTTGAATTATATTAATGATAGTTATTTAAAAGTCTATATCTGACTGGTTCCAATTTTGGGTCACCTATAGTTTTGCACTATTATTCATTTCTCTCTTTGTTCTATTTTTGATAGTACTTATAATTTTTGATTGAATGCCAGATATTGCATATGAAAAACTGTAAACGTTTTGGATGATGTTCTTTTCCTGCAGAGATGATGCTACTCACTGCATCATCTGGCAGGTAACCAAATAGGACATGCTTTCATTAATTACTGCTGCTAAACAAAGCCACTCCAAAAGTTAGTTGCATAAGAAAAAAATAATTTATTATGATGATATTTATTATCATGATTTTGGGGGCCAGGAATTCAGGTAGAATCCAGAAGGGATACTTCATCTCTTTTTCATGCTTTTTAGAGTCATAGCTGTGGCAGTTCATATAGCTGGAGATGATTGAGATAGAACCAAAGAGACCCATATAACTGGGGCCCCTGTTCTCCATGTGGTATCTTCTGGGGGAGCTGACTCTGTTACTCATGCATTTGTCTCCTGGGATAGCTGGTAAAGATGAGAGCTAGCTGGAGTCACTTCCCACACATTATGATATCAAGGTAGTAGGACATCTTGAGAAGCCAATGGCTTCCCAAAGAGGACATGTTGACAGAGAACATTCCAAAAGGGGCAGGTGGAAGATATACTATTTTGTCTTAGCCTCATAAGTCCCTGAGAGTCACTTGCATCTTTGCATTGAGATGGCTCAGTGGTAAAGAATCTGCCTGCCAATGCAGGAGAAGCAGGGGACATGGGTTGGACCTCTGGGTCAGGAAAATCCCCTGGAGGAGAAACTGGCAACCCACTCCAGGATTCTTGCTTGGGAAATCTCATGGACAGAGCAGCCTGGCAGGCTTCATTCCATAGGGTTGCAGAGTCAGACACAACTTAGCGACTGAACATGAACACGACTGATTGAACAGGTTCAAGGAGAAAAGAGTGGTGAAACTGGTGAGGTAGATTATCTCATTCCCAGTAGCAATCTCAAAGCTAGATTTAAGACTGAAAGTTTTCCCTATTTCTGTTTGCCTATAGTCTTGCATCTAAACTTTCAAGGGTCCCAACTAAGAATTTGGGATGTTTAATAGACCCTTATTCCTTCATGGTGTCTCGATTTTAATCTATGTCCCCTCAGTACTGGGAAGATACCAAAACTTGGTTTTTATCCTGTGAATTTTACTCAGTTTATTACCCATGGTCTCTTCCCTTCAGCATCTTATCTCAGAATCTTGTTGTCTCAAGTCATGGCTGCCTTAATGGGCCCAAACCTGATATTTGTCTACTTGTCACCATGAGATTTCCAAGAGCTCTTCCAGATCCCTGCCTCTTCTGGCATTTCTCTCCCTAGCTTCCCAGCCCCTTACCCTGCAGAGCTTAATGAATAGGCAAATGTTCCTCAGGCAAAGTGGGGCACAGAATACTGTGCTTACCACATCAAGTTCCTATTTCCTCTCAGTCTAGGCCCCTAACCCATTTTTTCAAACAGCCCTTTTTGGCTGCTTTTCTAGTTGTCTTGATGGTAGGTTTGGTCCACTACCAGCTGTGTGTGTGTGTGTGTGTGTGTGGTGTGTGTGCGTGCGTGCATGTGTTCAGTCATTCAGTCATGTCTGACTCTTTGTGACCCCATGGACTGTAGCCCTCCAGGCTCCTCTGTCCATGGAATTTTCCTGGCAAGAATACTGGAGTGGGTTGCCATTTCCTACTCCAGAGGATTTTCCCAACCCAGGGACCAAACTGCATCTCTTGCATATTCTGCATTGGCAGGCAGACTCTTTACCACTAGGACCACCTGGGAAGCCCCCCAGAGCCAGCTATACCACCACAGGCAGGAGAGTCACCCACTGACTTTTCTTTGAATGACGTGTTCTGGTTCACTGCTCTTGCCACTGTATGTTCCTGATGATCCTATTCTCTTAACTTCCGACATATTTTCATCACCTGGAATTTTCTTATGCTTCTACCCACTCTCCAGTTTTGACATGACCCACAGTATCTCTGGTCCACCAACACCATGTTGTCCCTGCATGATGTGGACACTGCCTATGCGTCTTTGACCTCCGCAGACAAATACCTTGCTAGGAGACATCTAGTCCCCAGACCTAAGATAGAGCTTCCTTCATAGTGCACCATGGCCTGTGGAGCAAGACAAGGGTAGAAGACACCATCAGTGTCCTTCACATCACACTCATGACAGAAGACAACAATGAACCTTGTCCCAGACTTTTCTAGAAGACTGCTTTGTGCTGTTATACTCTGATTCATAATTCACTGCATGGTTTTAAGGTTGCTGCTTTGCATAACAACTATCACAATAGAAAAAAAAACCCCTAACCTCTCTAATAATAATAGAGTTAAAAAAAATACCACCCATACTCATACCCTTTCTCTCTCCAGAGCACAGTAATTTTTTTGCAGGTTGCTAAATATATCAACTGATGAACCACTACCCATCTGGTGGTATGAAGAGGAAAGTAAATGTCAAAAACAGAAGAGGCAAAAGGGCCTCAGCTTCCTGCTTCACCTGTTGGCATTTTGCCAAGACTGATGTCAGATGCAGCCTCAGAACTCTTCTACATTAACATAAAAACATCAGGGTCTCAGATAAGAAAGTCTTTCCATAGTCACACCTCCGGTAGCCAGATCCACTTACTGCTTGTGTGTCTGTGTGTGTGTATGAGTGGTTTGGTGGATGAGAAAGAACTTTCTGATGAATTTAAAAAAAATTTTGTAGCTTAGGGCTTTTACTAGAAGAGAATAAGACTCAAGTTAGTCAAAGGTTAGTGCTGATAGGCACTTCACAAATAATTTTTGAATGAATGTGTATGCATTAACAAATACCAACTCAGTTATATTTGACTCTTTGCAACTCCATGGACTGTATGTAGCCTGCCAGGCTCCTCTGTCCATGGGATTCTCCAGGCAAGAATACTGGAATGGGTTGCCACTTCCTACTCCAGAGGATTTTCCTGACCCAGGGATCAAATCCATGACTGTGGTGTCTTCTGCATTGGCAGGTGGATTCTTTACCACTAGCACCACCTGGGAAGTCCCTTTGAATGAATAAATGTGAATAAATGAACAACTAGTGCAGCCATACATCCCTTGTTTAATGAAAACCAACAAAAGAGCAAAACATCCGCTTTCCCAAGACTAGCACAAAAAGGAGAGTTGGGGAGTGCGTGAAGGTGGAAAATATCCAATTTTAACTTTTGCTCTAGTTATAAATTCTGCCCTTGACTTCTCAGAGCACAGGAGAAACAAGAGCTAATATGATTAAATATGATTTTACTAAAGTTGGGGGATAACAAAAGAAAAGCGAAAGAAGACTGAATTTAGATGTTCTGATTGTCCAGATACAGTGTTCCCTCTGCTTTCAAACGTTCAGTTACTTTAACGCATGATCCTCACCAAAGAGTTGCTTCCAAGTTCCTACTCTGCTTCCATGTTATAAAGAGCATATTGAATCAATCCTGCCTGAATCTACCTTCCCAAGTCTTCCAAATTCTTCCTAGGTATTCAGTCAACAAACACTCACTGAGTGCTAATTTTGGGTATTGTTGTTCAGTTGCTCAGTCATGTCCTACTCTTTGCCACCCCATGGACTGCAGCACACCAGGCTTCCCTGTCCTTCACCATCTCCTGGAGTTTGCTAAAACTCATGTCCATTGAATGGGTGATGCCATCCAACAATCTCATCTTCTGTCATCCCCTTCTCCTCCTACCTTCAATCTTTCCAGGATCAGGGTCTTTTTCAGTGAGTTGGCTCTTCACATCAGGTGGCCAAAATATTGGAGCTTCAGTTTCAGCATCAGTCCTTCTAATGAATATTCAGGACTGATTTTCTTTAGGATTGACTGGTTTGATCTTGCTGTCAAAGGGTCTCTCAAGAGTGTTCTCCAAAACCACAGTCCGAAAGCATCAATTCTTCAGCACTCAGCTTTCTTTATGGTCCAACTCTCACATCCGTGCATGACTACTGGAAAAACTCTGGGTAGGCACTATCTAATGACTAGTTGACAAAATGACAAATGTAACTTTCTTGCTCTCACTTATCTCCCCATGTTGTGTCAGACAGTCATCTAAACAGAAAACTTCAGAATGGTATGTGCTAAGAAAGAAATTTGCACAAGATGCTATGTTAGAACAGATGAAGAGAACCGAATACACTTTGGGCAGTGGACTAGGGAGATTGGATCAGAAATTCTGGAGGAAGAATTGTCTGAATTCAATCTAAAATCATCCATGAATAGTCACCTATCATAGGTTGGGAAGGAAAGAGAATAGAATCCCAGGCAACAGGCACAGCAACAAAAGTAAAGAGGCTAAAAACACGTTCAGGTAGCAGTATACGGTTCACTGTTGCTTGAAAACTAGAGGAAACTTGGAAGGACACAGTGAAGTAGTCTTGAAAGACCTAGAAAGCCATGTAAAGGAGTGTGACCTCAATCAGTTATAGGAGAATCACTGGGTACTTGTAGGCAACAGAGAGATGTGATCAGACATGGTGTTTAGGTGATCCACTCCCCATACATTTTTGGAGGGTATATATGCATTTCTCTAAGAAATTTCCCCATAGCTTTCATCAGATTCTGAATGGCATCAATGATGCAAAAGGATTATGGACACTGGTATAAGAAGTAATTCTAAATATGAACATGTATCAGAAATGTCAGATCATATTTTAAAATATTCACATGATAGAACTCACCCCATGCTTACTGAATCAGATTCTGGACATAGGCTTAGAAATTCATGTATGTTTTTTTTTTCTTTTTTTTAATTTATATTTTATTTTTAATTGTAGGATAATTGCTTTACAATATTGTGATGATTTTTGCTATACATCAACATGAATTGGCCTTAGGTATACATATGTCCCCTCCCTCTTATACCCTCCTTCCACCTCCCTCATAAGTACATTTTTTGCTATAGCCTCTCCCTTCATTTTTATCACTGCTTATCTCTCTTTTTTAATTTTTATTTTTACTTTATTTTACTTTACAATACTGTATTGGTTTTGCCATATATTGACATGAATCCACCACGGGTGTACATGCGTTCCCAAACATGAACCCCCCTCCCACCTCCCTCCCCATAACATCTCTCTGGGTCATCCCCATGCACCAGCCCCAAGCATGCTGTATCCTGCATCAGACATAGACTGGCGATTTGTTTCTTACATGATAGTATACATGTTTCAATGCCATTCTCCCAAATCATCCCACCCTCTCCCTCTCCCTCTGTATGTTTTAAAATTTCCTTTACTAGTGCTGATAGGCAGCTAAGTTTAGGGGCTGCTGGTCAGGACCATGAGAGCTAGACCTTCACTTTTGCCTAGGACTCAACCACATGCTGCCTTTTCTGTTTCCTTTTACTTATTCACCTCATAAGTAACCTCACCCCTCACGTGACATCCTAACTTCACATAGGGATGTGGCCTTCCTCTCAAAGATTACAACAGAGTAAACATAACTGAATAATCGTGCAAGGGCCACGACCCACCTCGAGTCATGCAATGGAGGTATCCTCCTGGATGACCTGTGACCCATACTAATTAGCAAAGGGCACTCAGTTTTTCGGTGGCCAACTTGGGAGTAGTTTTCAGCATCCATTCCTAAGGAATTCTCCTAAATAACCTAAGGACTGTTGTTGTTTTAATTAAAGATTCAGGGGTATACTGCAGAGTGGTTGCCTTAAAGCAGCTTGAGGCTCTATTTTTATAGACACTACAAGTGGATGGGTGAGGAAAAAAAGGGGTCCCAAAATAAAGTATTTAGACAATGTTGTGCAAAAAATAGCTGAAGGAATTTGTTCCTGCCAATATCTTGAAGCTATAAATAAGGAGTTAGGGAGCAAAAAGAAGAAACTAACATGCAATGCTTCTGAGATATGCTTAGCCTAAAGAGATTTCTTTCTTCAAAAAAGTTGGAAACAGATAGGTCGTGGATATAATATTTAGTGAAAAATCTGAATGTTCTCTTCCTTACCTAAGGCAGAGAGTGGAATACATACTCATTTACTGGAAAAACTAGGTCAGATTACATCCATTCACAGATAGTCTAAGTTAAAGCTAGGCCAATGACTTGGGATCAAGGAAAAAAAAAATTAGTCACAGATAATTTTCCACACTGGTCAAAAATACAAATACCAATCAGCTTGTAGCTCTGACCTCTCTTTCCATATCCAGGAGCAGTTTTACACACATGACCTTACAGGCAATGATTTCCACCAAGTGGTTCATGGTGAGAATCACAGTCTTGGTAATGTCTACACACTGATTGATCCTTTGACTCAGTGTGACTTGGATTTAGAGGTGGGTTCATTTTCCCAGTGAGAATCCCCAGGCCACTGAGCTCAACCCCATTTTTAGGATCACAGGAAACGGATAATTATCATTAGCAATGGGCACTCTCACCAGTATGGATAGAAAACACTAGCTGAAGGTTTGGAAGGATCTGACATGCTACAGTTAGTGGAAACGTTATAGGAACTGGAGGATGAAATGTTCTTACAAAATTGCAATTCAGTATTTAGAAAGACCACTAAAGAAACATGACCCTCTTCATCAAAAACAGCAAAGTCTTTGAAACAGTCACAGACCTGAGGAGCTTCAGGAAATACAATGACTAAGTGTAATGTGATGTATTAATCCTAGGGTAGGAAAGGACACTAGGTAAAAATGAAGAAACCTATAATGCATGGGATTTTGTTAATGGTAATGTGGTAATGTATCAATGTTGGTTTCATAGTCATGGAAGATGTTAACTGGATTTGGGATGTATGGGAACTATCCTTACTATCTTCTATTTTTTAAATAAATCTAAGCCTGCTATAAAAAATACTATTAAGAAAGATGACCATGTCTTGGAAGAACAGGAAGAACAGGGGAAGGGATAGTTAGGGAGTTTGGGATGGACATGTATACACTGCTATATTTAAAATGGATAACCAACAAGGACCTACTGTATAACAAGGACCTACTGTATAGGGAACTCTGCTCAATGTTATATGGCAGCCTGGATGGGAGGGGAGTTTCGGTGAAAATGGATACTTGTAAAAGTATGATTGAGTCCCTTTGCTGTTCACCTGAAACTATCACAACATTGTTAACTGGCTATACTCCAATAGAAACTAAAAAGTAAGGAAAAAGGAGAGAGAGAGAAAGAAACAGGACCATCTTATTTAGTGGTAAAAGGCAGTTTCTTGGTGCTGCAGATTTCTATGGCTTTGAGGATTTAGGAAAACATTTTTTATCCTGGTATCAGTGGAATCCCAGGAGTCCATGGAAAACCTCCAAGGAATCCATGACACTCCTACTTTCATGAAGCTCTTTAAAGTGCTGTCGCTAAGTCATATCCGACTCTTTGCGACCCCATGGACTGTAGCCCACCAGGCTCCTCTGTCTGTGGGATTTTCAAGGCTATAATATTGGAGTGAGTTGCCATTTCCTTCTGCAAGCTCTTTTATAGCATGTCAAATACTGTGTGTACATAGGTTATATATATATCTTTGGGCCAGAGATCATAACTTTGATGGAATCTCAAAGGCATCTGAACCCAAAAATAGTTGAAAAATAATTGCTTTTGCATCCTGTAGTAGCATAAAACCTACATTTCTGAGTTCCAGATGTCTTACCAAGGTGCACTCGCTTTGCTTTTAGTAAAGGTGCAGCTTTGTCTTCTTCTTGGCTAATATTTAAGCTCTTCATTAGCCAGGGCTAGAATCTTGGCATGTTATTTTAATTGCTTTCAAAACCATATTTCTCTTATTGCTAGTGAATTTTCATATAATAAATGTTTTTTTTTAAATTGAGGTATAAATAACATATATTAATGTACAAGTATTGGAAGGACTGATGCTAAAGCTGAAACTCCAATACTTTGGCCACCTCATGCGAAGAGTGGACTCATTGGAAAAGACTGTGATGCTGGGAGGGATTGGGGGCAGGAGGAGAAGGGGATGACAGAGGATGAGATGGCTGGATGGCATCACTGACTCGATGGACACGAGTTTGAGTGAACTCCGGGAGTTGGTGATGGACAGGGAAGCCTGGGGTGCTGCGATTAATGGGGTCACAAAGAGTCGGACACGACTGAGCGACTGAACTGAACTGAATATATTGCAAAATGATTACACCTACAATTAATTAACATATCCATCACCTCACATACTTACAATGTGTGTGTGTGTGTGATGGGGTCTTTTAAGATCTACTCTTCCAGCAACTTTCAAATGCAGACTAAAGTGTTGTTAGTTATAGTCCCCATGCTCTACATTACTTCCCCAGAACTTACTTGTTAGAACCTTTTACGTTTGACTACCCTTACCCATTTCTCCACCCTGCAACCCCCACTCTATTGTCTACTTCTATGAGTTTGTTTTTCTTCTTTAGATTCTGGAAATAAAAGCAAAAATAAACAAATGGGATCTAATTAAAATTAAAAGCTTCTGCACAACAAAGGAAAATATAAGCAAGGTGAAAAGACAGCCTTCTGAATGGGAGAAAATAATAGCAAATGAAGCAACTGACAAACAACTAATCTCAAAAATATACAAGCAACTTATGCAGCTCAATTCCAGAAAAATAAACGACCCAATCAAAAAATGGGCCAAAGAACTAAATAGACATTTCTCCAAAGAAGACATACAGATGGCTAACAAACACATGAAAAGATGCTCAACATCACTCATTATTAGAGAAATGCAAATCAAAACCACAATGAGGTACCACTTCACACCAGTCAGAATGGCTGCTGATCCAAAAATCTGCAAGCAATAAATGCTGGAGAGGGTGTGGAGAAAAGGGAACCCTCCTACACTGTTGGTGGGAATGCAAACTAGTACAGCCACTATGGAGAACAGTGTGGAGACTCCTTAAAAAATTGCAAATAGAACTACCTTATGACCCAGCAATCCCACTGCTGGGCATACACACCGAGGAAACCAGAATTGAAAGAGACACATGTACCCCAATGTTCATCGCAGCACTGTTTATAATAGCCAGGACATGGAAACAACCTAGATGTCCATCAGCAGATGAATGGATAAGAAAGCTGTGGTACATATACACAATGGAGTATTACTCAGCCGTTAAAAAGAATTCATTTGAATCAGTTCTGATGAGATGGATGAAACTGGAGCCAATTATACAGAGTGAAGTAAGCCAGAAAGAAAAACACCAATACAGTATACTAACACATATATATGGAATTTAGGAAGATGGCAATGATGACCCTGTATGCAAGACAGGAAAAAAGACACAGATGTGTATAACGGACTTTTGGACTCAGAGGGAGAGGGAGAGGGTGGGATGATTTGGGAGAATGGGAATTCTAACATGTATACGGTCATGTAAGAATTGAATTGCCAGTCCATGTCTGACGTAGGGTGCAGCATGCTTGGGGCTGGTGCATGGGGATGACCCAGAGAGATGTTGTGGGGAGGGAGGTGGGAGGGGGGTTCATGTTTGGGAACGCATGTAAGAATTAAAGATTTTAAAATTTAAAAAAAAAAAAAAAAAGAAAAAATAAGTTGGAAGGCTGAAGTTGAAAAAAAAATAAAAAATAAAAAAAAACACAATATCTGTGAATTTCAATAAAGTGAAATGAGTGCAAAAAAAAAAAAATATCAAGACAGGAAATGAAGCTTCTGCCAACAGAGAGGTAGTTGATCAGTTCCCCACTGCCATTAAGAAAATTATTGAGGAGAAAGGATTTCTGCCTGACCAGGAGTTCTGTTCTGGAAAAAAAAAAAAAAAGCCACAAGAGACATTTACTACTAAGGAAGAGAAATGAGCACCAGGATTTAAGATAGGAAGGAAGAAGAGAACTCTACTGTTTTGTGCAAATGCAACTGGGTTTACGATTAAAGCTGCCTTTATCTATGAAGCTGCTCACTTTCAAGTCTTAAACAGAGATGATAAATGCCAGCTGTCAGTCTTTCGGTTGTACAACCAGAAGGCTTGGCGACCAAGAGAACTTTTTCTGGGTTGGTTCCATCAATGCTCATCCCTGAAGTCAGGAAATACCTTGCCAGACTTTTAAAGTTCTTTTGATATTGGACAATGCAACTGGCCAACATCTACAGAGTTGAAGTGATCTACTTGCCCCCAAACAATAGGTCTTTAATTTAGCCTCTAGATCAGGGGATCACGGGGGGCTTCAAGGCTCATTACATACAGTACTCTGTGGAAAAAGTTTTCAACACTATGAAAGAGAACCCTGACAGAAAGATCATTGTGCCAGTCTGGAAGGATTACAGCATTGAAGATGCCACAGTTACTGAAGGAAAAAATGTGAAAGTCATCAAACCTGAAATAATAAATTCCTGCCAGAAAAAAACTGTTCCAGATGTTGTGTATGAGTTCACAGAATTTACAACAGAGCCAATCAAGGAAGTCAGGAATGAGATTGTAGACATGGCAAAAGGGGGTCAGGGGTGTGTCAAGAGTTTCAAGATATGAATCATGGAGAAACTCAAGAGCTAATGGACACCACACCAGAGGAATAAACAGAATTCAGCTCGATGGAGATGTGCACTCCCCAGCCAGTGTCAGATGATACAGAAGAAGATGCAGAAGCAGCAGTGCCAGCAGACAAACTTACATTAGACAGTCTGGCAGAAGGGTTTTGACTATTCAAGGCTGCTCTGACTTCTCTTAGGACATAGACTCTCCCGTGACATGCGCACTGAAATGAAATCAAATGCTGGGGAAAGGACAGGTACCATATTGAAATATTTTTAGACAAATGAAAAAGCAAGGAAGTTGGATGGAAATTATGATGCATTTCTGAAAAGTTACACTGAGTGTGCCCACCTCTCTCCTGCCTTCCCTTCCACGCCCTCCATCTCTTCTACTCCTGAGAAAGTGTAACTCATCAAGACCCAGTGGGGCCTTCCCAGAACAGGCCTTCCCACATAACCCCTGCTTTAGCGCCTCTTTGAAGTGCCTAGATGATAGTATTTGATGCACATTTCCTGAGTTGTTTGGCAGATTTAAACCACTACCGCCCCCCTCCCCCAGATGGAAGGTGTTAGCTATTGAGGACCATGAGCACATAGCCCCTAGGCCTCCTGGAACCAAAGGACTGGTAATGTTAATCCCTGTGACACCACCCTGCTACCACACCATCCGCTGTTTAGGGACTTGTACATAAGCTGACCACAGACAGCGAGAGTCCCCTCCCGCACCTGGGTTTTAAAAGTGCTTTAAAGGCTTCAGGGGAGTTCCAGACTTTTAGGCATGGGCCACCTGTCTCCTTGCATGGCCTTGCAATAAGACTTCCTGTGCTCCAAACTCTGATGTTTCAGTTTCTTTGACCTCACTGTGTGTTACTTGCATCAACAGTAGCAAGACCCACCCCTTCTCTTCCTCCTTGTCCTCAGCCTACCATGGGTAAAGAGACAAGGAGGAAGACCATTATGATGATCCGCTTCTATGTAGTGAATAGTGAATAATTATCATCAGTTCAGTTCAGTCACTCAGTCGTGTTTGACTCTTTGCAACCCCATGAACCACAGCATGGCAGGCCTCCCTGTCCATTACCAACTCTCAGAGTTCACCCAAATCCATGTCCACTGAGTCAGTGATGTTATCCAACCATCTCATCCTCTGCCGTCCCCTTCTCCTCATGCCCTCAATCTTTCCCAGCATCAGGGTGTTTTCAAATGAGTCAGCTCTTTGCATCAGGTGGCCAAAGTATTGCAGTTTCAGCTTCAAAATCAGTCCTACCAATGAACACCCAGGATTGATCTCCTTTGGGACGGACTGGTTGGATCTCCTCGCAAATCCAAGGGACTCTCAAGAGTCTTTCCCAACACCACAGTCCAAAAGCATCAATTCTTTGGCACTCAGCTTTCTTTATAGTCCAACTCTCATACCCATGCATGACCACTGGAAAAATCATAGCCTTTTCAATATGTTGTCTAGGTTGGTCATAACTTTTCTTCCAAGGAGTAAGCATCTTTTAATTTCATGGCTGCAGTCACCATCTGCAGTTATTTTGGAGCCAAGAAAAATAAAGTCAGCCACTGTTTCCAATGTTTCCTAATCTATTTCCCATGAAGTGATGAGACCGGATTCCATGATCTTAGTTTTCTGAATGTTGAGCTTTAAGCCAACTTTTTCCCTCTCCTCTTTCACTTTCATCAAGAGGCTCTTTAGTTCCTCTTCACTTTCTGCCATAAGGGTGGTGTCATCTGCATATCTGAGGTTATTGATATTTCTCCCGGCAATCTTGACTCCAGCTTACAGTTAATAAACTGTTTGTGTGTGTGTGTCTTCATGTGAAAAATCTAATAATTGTTTGGCAAGAATTGTATGAGGTGTTTCTGCATCATCATCACTGCCTAAGAATTTGTGTAGAAAATTATGTGCAAGATGTATTGAAATGTGTTGTGTGTATGTGTGTATATATATATATATATTTAAACACTTACCTGTGATGCTAGGCTGATAGGCAGTTTTTCCAATTTTGAGAGAGAAACCTACTGTACAAAAAGAGAATTTTTTGAAAGTCAAGTTATAAGGCAATAAGAAAATGAACATATTAATTTTACATTAAATATCACTTACCTTATGTCTATGCAAAGTTGTGGAGAGTCATTGCCTTGTACTTGCTGGGGAGGTCCCACAAACTTGAAGATTTTTCTTAACTTTCTGGCCTCTGTTGGCCACTGCTATGCCCTCAGTGGAGGGTGAGTGAATCCTGAGGGGGTTCTGTGTGCTCCAGGGGGAGACCTCTCTCAGCTTTCCTGCTTCCGCTCCCCCACCCCGTCTTCGGTGAGCCGCTGCCTCACACTGTTTCGGTTTCTACACCTCAGGATGGAAGGGATGCTCTGAGTTTCTGCCCTCCTCTATGGTACCGGTGGACTGTTACCTTCCACCCAGAGAAGAGCCAGCCTGCCTCCAGGGGACTTCTCTCAATCCTTCTGCCCTGCATCTACATTCATTTTCCTGCTGCACACAATTGGTGAGGCTCTCCCAGGAAAGACCTGGTAGACGGGCACAGATCAACAGGTAACTGTGTCGCCTAGGAATCTGAACCCCTCACGCCAACCCATACATGGCCACTAAAAGTTTATGAGCAGTTCACCTGGTTTTCTCATTACCCCCCTCTCTGATGGAAAACAATTTCTGGTACTACTAGAATGAAAGCAGCCATGGGATAACCCTTCTCCTAAGAATGGATTATCTCTTCCTAAGATTTAGTTCATTTCAGTTTTTTTGCATCTTCATCTCTCTGTCAGGCTTTCAATTACCATGACATGAAGCTTATCGGACTTGTACTCATTGTAAGGATGAGTGTGACAGTCTTTGGTAACTTTCTACATCCTAATCAGAAATGAAATACTAGTTTTTCCATTTTGTAAGTCTTTAGAGCAAGATCTTTCCCAAAGATTTTGAGAAGCATAGGCTTTCTGCTCCCCTCCACATACCTGCTCTGGTTAAGTGCCACAGAATCAGTTCTGACCCTCAATTCCATGTTTGCAACCAAAACTTTTACATTAGGAGCAAGGAAAATGGGACTCAAGGCAACTATCATTGTTGTTGTTATTACTAACCTACTTACTTTACTTTTTGCTGGGAGTACTACTTACTGTTAGCCAAGCAGTCATCCTGAGCTGAACCAACCAAATCTTCATGTTATGATGATGTTTTCATATATCTAGGGTCTGGCTTTTCTCTCTGTACATAATTCTGATGGAAGGTATTTGGGTCCATGTCTCTTTTTATTCTTTTCTGTTAAATTGCTATTTATTTCTCTTAAATGCATATCTTCAACGCCAATGAAGTCTCCTTTCAGGAATGCTAAATGCCTCCTCACCAACACATCTACCTTTGTTGAATTGTTAGTGTGATTCCTACCGCCTTACACTATGCACATAACGCTAAAGGAAAGATGGTACCTCCTTCTTAAAAGTGCCAATGCCTGATCGAGAACTGGGTCTCAGTGATCTGACAGGCACGCAACTCCCCTTGAGTTATGACAATGGGTGGGGTCAGCATCATATAAATGACAGGACCTAAGAAGGAAGAGGGCTGGGTTCCCTTAAAAGCGAAACAGGCTGATACTGGAAGACAACAGGTAGCAGCTGCCAAGGAGGATGGCATTTAAAATACTTTCATTAAAATGTAATTGATGTGGACATTATCAGAAGGATGAAGACCATATATGAGAAGGAAGCTTTGTCTTAACTTCCTATTTCAACCTAAAGACAAGACATAAGGCACATGTTACCTAGAAAAGAAAAATCTTCCAGCATGCAACAAGAGGGCTTAGTTCAGTTCGGTTCAGTTCAGTTGCTCAGTTGTGTTCAACTCTTTGCAACCCCACGGACTGCAGCACACCAGGCCTCCCTGTCCATCGCCAGTTCCTGGAGTTTACTCAGACTCATGTCCATTGAGTTGGGGATGCCATCCAACCATCTCATCCTCTGCTGTCCCCTTCTCCTCCCACCTTCAATTTTTCTCACCATCAGGGTCTTTTCAAATGAGTCAGTTCTTCACATCAGGTGGCCAAAGTATTGGAGTTTCAGCTTCAGCATCAGTCCTTCCAATGAATATTCAGGACTGATCTGATCAGGATGGACTGGTTGGATCTCATTGCAGTCCATGGGACTCTCAAGAGTCTTCTCCAACACCACACTTGAAAAGCATCAATTCTTCGGCACTCAGATTTATTTATAGTCCAACTCTCATACCCATACATGACTACCAGAAAAACCACAGCTTTGACTAGACAGACCTTTGTTGGCAAAGGAATATCTCTGCTTTTTAATATGCTGTCTAAGTTGGTCATAACTTTTCTTCCAAGGAGTAAGCACCTTTTAATTTCATGGCTGCAGTCACCATCTGCAGTGATTTTGGAGCCTCCAAAAATAAATTCTGTCACTGTTTCCCCATCTATTTGCCATGAAGTGATGGAACCAGATGCCATGATCTTAGTTTTCTGAATGTTGAGTTTTAAGCCAACTTTTTCAGTCTTCTCTTTCACTTTCATCATATTAGCAACAAGAGGGCTAATACCAATAAATTTGTCCCTCCAGAAGAATAATATTCAATTATTTTTCTGAGCACTGAAGATAACCCTTTATTACTTTTGCCTCCATGGACTCCATTTTAATAAACATTTTAGCTGCCAAACTGAAATTATTATGATTTTTTCTACATAGCTTTTTATTGGGTTAATTTAAATTTCCCTTCAGTAGCCATTATCATATATTGAAATTATCTGTGAATATGTAGCACATGGCTTTAAAATGTTTATAACATTTGACTTGTCAATTTTTTGTCTATGCTTTATCCTAAGATAATGGTCATGGGTGTGCACAAAGGTTTATCTTGAGAATATTTACCACAGCATACACCACACTGATCAAATGATGATTAAAATACTTACACATAATTGTAAGAAAATTAATACCTAAATATCCAAAAGTTAGGAATTAGGTTAAAAAAATGTGGAATAGTCTACAAGGGAGTTCTGTGTATTCATTACATTCTGACTCATCAAGATGATTGAATGTGTGAAAATATGTTCACTATATATTAACTTTTTTAAAAACATGTTATAAAACAATATGTATATATGGACCTTTGGGGAACCGTTAAAATAGCCTCTAAGTCCCCTTCTTCATAGTTTAACTTTTCTCTTAAATCCTAAGATGTAATGATCTGGTCCTATCTGATTAAAGACACATTTTAAGTTTATTTCTTAAGTAGATTTAGCCAAGGAAAGCAGGTTATTTGCAGTTCAGTTTGGAAGAGAAATCTAAACTTGGCAAATACTTTATATATTGGCAAGAGCATGTTTTCTTTCTTAACACAATTGAAGCCACCGGGAAAAAAACAATAATATTTGGCACCCAAACTTCATTTTCATCTTGAGCTACCACAATTATACTTTATTAAATGAGAATAAAAAACAGACCATTCCTCACAGTTCAGCCAGGACATGAAAACTCGAGTTCGTATAATTTCCGCTGATAGGTGCTCCTATATTGGGTGCGTATATATTTATAATTGTTATATCTTCTTCTTGGATTGTTCCTTTGATCATTATGTAGTGGCCTTCTTTGTCTCTTTTCACAGCCTTTGTTTTATCCTACTCAAACTCTTCCAGAAAATTGCAGAGGAAGGTAAACTTCCAAACTCATTCTATGAGGCCACCATCACCCTAATACCAAAATCTGACAAAGATGTCACAAAAAAAGAAAACTACAGGCCAATATCACTGATGAACATAGATGCAAAAATCCTCAACAAAATTCTAGCAATCAGGATCCAACAACACATTAAAAAGATCATACACCATGACCAAGTGGGCTTTATCCCAGGGATGTAAGGATTCTTCAATATCCGCAAATCAATCAATGTAATTCACCACATTAACAAACTGAAAAATAAAAACCATATGATTATCTCAATAGATGCAGAGAAGGCCTTTGACAAAATTCAACATCCATTTATGATAAAAACTCTCCAGAAAGCAGGAATAGAAGGAACATACCTCAATATAATAAAAGCTATCTATGACAAACCCACAGCAAACATTATCCTCAATGGTGAAAAATTGAAAGCATTTCCGCTAAAGTCAGGAACAAGACAAGGGTGTCCACTTTCACCGTTACTATTCAACATAGTTCTGGAAGTTTTGGCCACAGCAATTAGAGCAGAAAAAGAAATAAAAGGAATCCAAATTGGAAAAGAAGAAGTAAAACTCTCACTGTTTGCAGATGACATGATCCTCTACATGGAAAACCCTAAAGACTCCACCAGAAAATTACTAGAGCTAATCAATGAATATAGTAAAGTTGCAGGATATAAAATCAACACACAGAAATCCCTTGCATTCCTATACACGAATAATGAGAAAGTAGAAAAAGAAATTAAGGAAACAATTCCATTCACCATTGCAACGAAAAGAATAAAATACTTAGGAATATATCTACCTAAAGAAACTAAAGACCTATATATAGAAAACTATAAAACACTGATGAAAGAAATCAAAGAGGACACTAATAGATGGAGAAATATACCATGTTCATGGATCGGAAGAATCAATATAGTGAAAATGAGTATACTACCCAAAGCAATTTACAAATTCAATGTAATCCCTATCAAGCTACCAGCCACATTTTTCACAGAACTAGAACAAATAATTTCAAGATTTGTATGGAAATACAAAAAACCTCGAATAGCCAAAGCAATCTTGAGAAAGAAGAATGGAACTGGAGGAATCAACTTGCCTGACTTCAGGCTCTACTACAAAGCCACAGTCATCAAGACAGTATGGTACTGGCACAAAGACAGACATATAGATCAATGGAACAAAATAGAAAGCCCAGAGATAAATCCACACACATATGGACACCTTATCTTTGACAAAGGAGGCAAGAATATACAATGGAGTAAAGACAATCTCTTTAACAAGTGGTGCTGGGAAAACTGGTCAACCACTTGTAAAAGAATGAAACTAGATCACTTTCTAACACCACACACAAAAATAAACTCAAAATGGATTAAAGATCTAAATGTAAGACCAGAAACTATAAAACTCCTAGAGGAGAACATAGGCAAAACACTCTCAGACATAAATCACAGCAGGATCCTCTATGATCCACCTCCCAGAATTCTGGAAATAAAAGCAAAAATAAACAAATGGGATCTAATTAAAATTAAAAGCTTCTGCACAACAAAGGAAAATATAAGCAAGGTGAAAAGACAGCCTTCTGAATGGGAGAAAATAATAGCAAATGAAGCAACTGACAAACAACTAATCTCAAAAATATACAAGCAACTTATGCAGCTCAATTCCAGAAAAATAAACGACCCAATCAAAAAATGGGCCAAAGAACTAAATAGACATTTCTCCAAAGAAGACATACAGATGGCTAACAAACACATGAAAAGATGCTCAACATCACTCATTATTAGAGAAATGCAAATCAAAACCACAATGAGGTACCACTTCACACCAGTCAGAATGGCTGCGATCCAAAAATCTGCAAGCAATAAATGCTGGAGAGGGTGTGGAGAAAAGGGAACCCTCCTACACTGTTGGTGGGAATGCAAACTAGTACAGCCACTATGGAGAACAGTGTGGAGATTCCTTAAAAAATTGCAAATAGAACTACCTTATGACCCAGCAATCCCACTGCTGGGCATACACACCGAGGAAACCAGAATTGAAAGAGACACATGTACCCCAATGTTCATCGCAGCACTGTTTATAATAGCTAGGACATGGAAACAACCTAGATGTCCATCAGCAGATGAATGGATAAGAAAGCTGTGGTACATATACACAATGGAGTATTACTCAGCCGTTAAAAAGAATTCATTTGAATCGGTTCTGATGAGATGGATGAAACTGGAGCCGATTATACAGAGTGAAGTAAGCCAGAAAGAAAAACACCAATACAGTATACTAACACATATATATGGAATTTAGGAAGATGGCAATGATGACCCTGTATGCAAGACAGGGAAAGAGACACAGATGTGTATAATGGACTTTTGGACTCAGAGGGAGAGGGAGAGGGTGGGATGATTTGGGAGAATGACATTCTAACATGTATACTATCATGTAAGAATTGAATCGCCAGTCTATGTCTGATGCAGGATACAGCATGCTTGGGGCTGGTGCATGGGGATGACCCAGAGAGATGTTATGGGGAGGGAGGTGGGAGGGGGGTTCATGTTTGGGAACGCATGTAAGAATTAAAGATTTTAAAATTAAAAAAAATAATAAAATAAAATAAAACCAAAAAAAAAAAATTTCCGCTGATAGATTGCCCATTTCTGAATGCTAGGAGGTTTTCATGATGATAGACACCAAGACATGATTGCAGTTGAAAACAAGAGGCGCCTGGGACAGTAGAAATCCAGTTCATCAGTATGAACATGCTAGACATTAAACTAAGACTGCTTGCTCTTTAATAGGCTTAGGTTCTAAGACAGGGGAAGATTCCTAAGAAAAGCCATTTTGGAAAAATATTGAGTTTTAATAATAGCTAAGATATATATATATAGTTGTTTAGTCGCCAAGTCATGTCTGACTCTTTTGCAACCCCATGGACTATAGCCCAGAGGCTTCTCTGTCCATGGGATTTCCCAGGTAAGAATACTGGAGCGGGTTGCCATTTCCTTTTCCAGAGGATCTTCCCAACCTAGAGATGGAAGCTGTGTCTTTTGCACTGGCAGGCTGATTCTTTACCACTGAGCCACCAGGGAAGCCCACGAGTCATATACTTATTATATACCATGTGCTGTTTTAAGAATGTTTTATTGATTAATGTATTTAATCCCCTTGAAGGTATAGACTAGTATTCTAAGGAAACTGAGGCAGAGAGAAAAGATCACTGAACTATCAAGAGACAGAATCAGGATTCAGACCCAGGTGTGAAACTGTGACTTTACGTAGCACACTTGGGCAGTTAAGCGAAATCAAAAGAAAATAAAAACCTTGCACCCACTGCATAGGGTATGCATCTTCTCTCTATCCTCCAAGGCACAGTTGAGCCTCAAACAGTAGGCATCGTAGCCTAATTTGTTTCCCCTACATTCTGAGTTCCTGCAAATCAGTCAGTAAACATTAGAGGAGACCAATGCGGAATGACACAGGTATCCACAATAACTTCTGGTTTCCTTTGTCATGGGTAGACTTGGTGTAAATGCTCAGACCATAAATCAACACCGGCTCCTACTTGTAAAGCAGGTGTGCTCAAGATATTTTTGCACACCATGGCATTTGTTGAAACACCTGTGATGTTGGGTTGGCCAGAACTTAAGAGTGACTTCTTCCACAAGCCTTCTTGTTTGTCCTCACACGTGGGAATGATTCTATCACCAGCCACACTGTGTGGCGAGATTTCACAAGTAGCACTGTCACAACCATGTTCCAGTTTGGGACCTGGGACTTGGCCAACTCGTTTCTGAGCATCCTCAGAAGACTTGCCTTAGACTTGCATGGTCCAACCTCACCCTGACTTCTTCACTGGGGCAAAGAGTAGGATTTTTTCCATCTTTATTCTCTCGGATGCACCTAGAACAGTGTTCCGTATATAAGAGTTGTTCAGAAAATATTTGTATATTAATATTTTGAAGTCATCACTTTAGCCACCAATCAGATGGACAAAATGAAATACAGAACATAAAACCTGACTGATGTCTTAAATCAACACCCCATGTGCAATCTGGAACTTGCTACCCTGCAAATACATGGAATTGGTAACGGATATCCTTGCTCTAAAACATGTCCAAAGAAAGAGGGTTGAAGGAAAGTAACAGACACGGAGAGGAAGGAGCACAGAGTAGAATGAGGAGGAGGAGGTTCACTGCTGTCATAAAAACCTCACTACAGTGGTCTTGAATCAGGGAGCTGCATTCACACCTGGAACCATTTATAAACTCTTTTGAGAAATGCCAGTCTAATAAATGCTTTGTCAGCCAGAAATTCATGACCTTTTCATAGCAGCTGAAACCAAAGGGGGTAATGGGCACAGCTGTCAGGCTCCAGATGCTCTGGGGCCAGGCCCTGCCACGTTGTCCCTGAGTCCATGTGGAGGAACGCTGAGAACTGGGCATATCATCACTGTTCACCCTGGCCTGCTTCCAGCAGTACCAGCTGCATCTGGACTGGGAGACGGCTGCTGCTGGCAGAGCCATGTTCCCCAGGGGACTGGGCACTGGGCTGCAGCCAGGCTGTGAGAGTTGGACCTCCACCCAGTGCATGTGGTCCAACCTCATCTTCCAATTTCCCCCAGAATCTCCACTGCACTTTGTGTTCCCTGGCACATCAAATCCTCCTTAGAACCAACATCTTTCTGTAGTCAACAGAAAAGATGGAAGGAAAACCACGCAGATGAAAAGTCATGTCATTTATTAATAATGTCTCTCTTTTTCTTCTTCTATAAATTGGAAGGAAAAAGTCTTTGGTGACGCTCTCTATAAAACAATCTATCTCAGATGGGAAAACCCAGACATAAAGTTACACAGGTCAGTGACGTAAATCAAGATCTATGGCTTTGTATTTTCTCGCAGGCTCTCTCCACGCACACACTTCAGGGCTTAATTGCACTAGCTCAATAACAGTCTATAACAAATGGGGAAAACAATACAGCAAAGACCTGTGATGTTACTAAAAGACACTGGCAACATATTAGAAAACTATCCCAAAGGTACATCGTATACAAAATAAGATATACTTCTTTCTTCTTTACAACTTGCCACCTAAAAGAATTCGTTTCCCATGTCTTTCTTTTACTCCTCAACAGTCCTATACATATCTTTTTCTCAAAATGAATATACAAGGTTCATTATATGTAACCAGTTCATCTGCACGGCTTTCATTGTCATAATAATTACAATAGAAAGGAAAGGGATGGATTCCTGTAAAAGAACAGAGAACTACTGCAGAAATCAAATGGCCTTTGAGGTCTAAAAGGCAAACCATTATAAAGATAGATTGACTGAAAGGCTAGCTTGACGTGATTTTAAGCAAAGGCAAAAGTGAAAGTCACTCAGTCTTGTCCAACTCTTTGTGACCCCATGGACTGTAGCCTTCTAGGCTCCTCTGTTCATGGAATTCTTCAAGCAAGAATACTGGAGTCGGTTGCCATTTCCTCCTCCAGGGGATCTTCCCGACCCAGGGATCGAACCCAAGTCTCCCACATTGCAGATGGATTCTTTACCGTCTGAGCCACCAGGTCTCCCTAAACAAAGGTGAGACCCTGCTAATCTGCCAGTTTTCTTGATGGTTGCTACTTGTCACTTTTCCAGAGAATACCACAGCCTCCCTCTCCTCTGGAACTGGACTCCTCTGGAGTCCCGAATTTGGGTATTTCATCTAGGCTCCTGATAGGCAGCATGAAAGTAAAAGAGAAATTGTTCATCTGTCAGTCATGTCCGACTCTTTGTAACCCCATAAACTATAGCCCATCAGACTCCCCTGTCCATGGGATTCTCCAGGCAAGAATACTGCAGTGGGTAACCATTCCCTTCTCTAGGAGATCTTTCCAACCCAGGGACAGATCCCGACTCTCCTGTATTGCACGCAGATTATTTACCACTGAGCCACCAGGGAAGTCCCTGAAACATCCTGGAACTCTAAATTAGTAACAACTACAGATAGTCCCTGCTAAATAAAAATTAGAGCAATAAAGTCCTTTGATTTTTGGAAAGCGCGAAAGGGGAGATGGTTTTCAGGGGTCAGTTTCCTTATTGAGATTATGTTGTAAACAGCAGCTTGTCCAGCCATAGCCTCTGGACAGCATTACTGAACTGACAGGAGAGACAGTGTTCTTAGAAGCTTGATCCCATTCTCTCAAAGTAGAATTGGAGTCAGGGAGTAACTGAATGTGTACTTGCTGAAGTTCTAAGACAGAAGGAGGCACAGGCTGGTATTAATACTCATTCACTGAGAATTGAAGTCAGAACAACCTTGTCTCTCTCAATCATGCCTGAGAGAATGAAAGTGAAAGTGAAGTCGCTCAGTCGTGTCTGACTCTTTGCAACTCCACGGACTGTAGCCTACCAGGCTTCTCTGTCCATGGAATCTTCCAGGCAAGAATACTGGAGTGGGTTGCCATTCCCTTCTCCAGGAGATCTTCCCGACCCAGGGATTAAACCCGGGTCTTCCGCATTGTAGGCAGACGCTTTACCGTCTGAGCCACCTGAGGCCAGCAGCAAAAGAGCTTTCTTGGTTAAATCTGGCCAAGAACGACAGAGCCACCTGAAAGGTTCTCGTCCCTCATCACAGCCAATGGAAATTAGGTAAATCACTTGAGCAACTGAAGCCCTGATGTACTGGCTGCTTGTCAATTATCTTAACTATTAGAAAGCAGGGGCATTTTTATTTGAGAGTTCATGGTAATAACTGGTCCTTTTTAAACCTGGAGCTCTTGGAGATCTGAGGGAAGACCTGAGGAAGACCTGAGCTGGGAAGTTTGCCTCAGCTCTTCATCTGTAACTCAGCTGGTCCAGCAAGTCTTATTCATATTCTCAGCTGCCGGGGCTGCCTTCTCCTTACCCCCACCCTTTAAACAGGTTTGATTAAAATTTCATTACTTCTTAAGTCAAGAGCTTTTTTTTCTCCCACCTAACAGTAACTAGAACTATTCGCTCACCTCTAATTAAAGTTCAATAAACTTTATGAAAGGCTACTAGCATAATTCTCCAAGCCAGGCTTCAACAGTATGTGAACTGTGAACTTCCAGATGTTCAAGTTGGATTTAGAAAAGGCAAAGGAACCACAGATCAAATTGCCAACATCCACTGGATCACTGAAAAGGCAGGAGAGTTCCAGAAAAGCATCTACTTCTGCTTTATTGACTATGCCAAAGTCTTCGACTGTGTGGACTACCACAAACTGGAAAATACTTAACGAGATGGGAATACCAGACCACCTGATCTGCCTCCTGAGAAATGTATATGCAGGTCAAGAAGCAACGGTTAGAGCTGGATATGGAACAACAGACTGGTTCCAAATTGGAAAAGGAGTATGTCAAGGCTGTATATTGTCACCCTGTTTATTTAACTTATATGCAGAACACATTTTGGGAAATGCTGGACTGGATGAAGCACAAGCTGGAATCAAGATGACTGGGAGAAACATCAATAACCTCAGATATGCAGATGACACCACCCTTATCGCAGAAACTGAAGACCTAAAGAGCTTCTTGATGAAAGAGGAGAGTGAAAAAGTTGGCTTAAAGCTCAACATTCAGAAGACTAAGATCATGGCATCTGGTCCCATCACTTCATGGGAAATAGATGGGGAAACAGTGGAAACAGTGACAGACTTTATTTTGGGGGGCTTGAAAACCACTGCAGATGATGACTGCAGCCATGAAACTAAAAGATGCTTGCTCCTTGGAAGAAAAGTTATGACCAACCTACACAGCTTATTAAAAAGCAGAGACATTACTTTGCCAACAAAGGTCGGTCTAGTCAAAGCTGTGTTTTTCAGTAGTCATGTATGGATCTGAGAATTGAACTATAAAGAAGGCTGAGTGCTGAAGAATTGATGCTTTTGAACTGTGGTGTTGGAGAAGACTCTTGAGAGTCCCTTGGACACCATGGAGATCCAACCAGTTCATCCTAAAGGAGATCAGTCCTGAATATTTATTAGAAGGATTGATGCTGAAGCTGAAACTCCAATACTTTGGCCACCTGATGCGAAGAACTGACTCATTTGAAAAGACCCTGATGCTGGGAAAGATTGAAGGCGGGAAGAGAAGGGGACAACAGAGGATGAGATGGTTGGATGGCATCATCGACTCAATGGACATGAGTTTGAGTAAACTGTGGGAGTTGGTGATGGACAGGGAGGCCTGGCGTGCTGCAGTCCATGGGGTCACAAAGAGTTGGACACCCCTGAGTGACTGAACTAAATGGAACTGAACTAGCATAGTATTCCTTCAAATGACCAGGTTTCCAGAATCGTTCAAATAAAGGCTAACATAGCCTATTGTAAATGAAAAACAAAAATCACCCCAAAAGAAAACTTGAAGGAAGTGATTGAGATTGATCCCTCTTTGAGCACCATGTAGAACAAGAAATTAGTGTTATGCACAGAAAATTCCACGCACCATATATTTTACTTCTTCTGAAGCATCCAGTGGAAAGTGTGCCAATATGGTATGTCCAAGCTAGGTTATCTGCTGCGACATGACTACAATGATTATTTCATGGCTTTTTCTCTACAGCCTCAATTTTGGGTCATTTTACTTTTGCAACAAAGATGATATGATTCATGTATATGTAAACTTGATTTGATTCTTATAAGCCTTCTCAAATGAATACATAAGTCAGAGTAAAAAGAAAAAAAAAACCATATTTTTAAGATTATATGTCCTAATGTGGAGCTGGAAGAAGATACTGTGTGGGAATCATAAGTGGCTGAGTCCTCTACGGAGTTTCTGCATGAAAATCATTACGTGGTTGGCACTGTACTCTCTGGTCTTGGCTCCTTCCCAATTCACGTTGGCCGACTTTGAGACCCCTGGCTATCATTAAAGTTGACTGAGAGATAACTCCTGACATCCTACAGAGATGGCTATGATTTGTCAACTTGCTGCAGTGAAATATAGCTCTTGCCTAAGTGAATTAAAATTACATCTTACTGCTGGGCCTCGCTGATTTGCTAAGCATTGTTCAATTCCCAGCTGTAGGTTTCAAATGGGAAAATAACATGCCAGCCAGCATTCTAAAGAGATGTGCTCTGAGAAAGACATGAAATAAAACTATGGAGATTTCAAGTGGCTAAAAAGTATGTCAGACCATGTTTTCATTTATAATTACCTTTTTTTTTCCATGTAACATACATTGTTTGTAGAGAAAATGTCTTGTGAACTTTGTGACATATAAATATGGAAAAGCAATTCCCTAGAGTCCCTTGGACTACAAGGAGATCCAACCAGTCCATTCTGAAGGAGATCAGCCCTGGGATTTTGTTGGAAGGAATTATGCTAAAGCTGAAACTCCAGTACTTTGGCCACCTCATGCGAAGAGTTGACTCATTGGAAAAGACTCTGATGCTGGGAGGGATTGGGGGCAGGAGGAAAAGGGGACGACAGAGGATGAGATGGCTAGATGGCATCACAGACTCGATGGACGTAAGTCTGAGTGAACTCTGGGAGTTGGTAATGGACAGGGAGGCCTGGCATGCTGCGATTCATGCGGTCGCAAAGAGTCGGACACAACTGGGTGACTGAACTGAACTGAACTGAGATCCATCCATGTGACTGGCTGGTACAATGAGGGACATAGATCTGCCAGCCAAGATGACAACTTGAGTTTCAAGTTGACTTGGGATCATTGAACAAAGCATCGCATTCATTTTTGCAAAGAAAGATAAGATACAGGGGTTATTTGGAAAATGTAAAGAATTAAATACAAATTTGCAGAGGCCAGATGAATAAGGATTAATTGACAACACTTTAGGTTGCTGAGTGATACAGCTTAAGTAGCATGAAATATATCTGGGCATGTTATAGAAGGAAACAAGTTCAAGTACCATCAACCTAAGAATTATTTTTCTATAAATACCTAGCTTGGGCATCTGCGATGGTGCATATAGCGTGGCTAAGAGGAGCTACCCCATGTCTGAGATCAGGGGCAGAAGCTGGGAGGACCCCATGTCCGAGGGGCGGCGGCCAAGAGGAGTTACCCCACATCCGAGGTCAGGGGCGGCAGCCGAGAGTGCCAGGCTGCGACGGCGCAGGAATGGCCGAGAGGAGCTACCCCACACCCGAGGCCAGGGGTGGCGGCCGGGAGGAGCTACCCCAAGTCCAAGAAGCAGAGGCTGCATGGGCGCAGGAGGGCCTAGAGGAGCTATGCCACGTCAAGGTCAGGAGGGGAGGTGGTGAAGAGATACCCCTCGTCCAAGGTAAGAGAAACCCAAGTAAGATGGTAGGTGTTGTGAGAGGGCATCAGAGGGCAGACACACTGAAACCATAATCACAGAAAACTAGTCAATCTAATCACACTAGGACCACAGCCTTGTCTAACTCAATCAAACTAAGCCATGCCCCTGGGGCCACCCAAGTCAGGTGGGTCATGGTGGAAAGGTCTGACAGAATGTGGTCCACTGGAGAAGGGAATGGCAAACCACTTCAGTATTCTTGCCTTGAGAACCCCATGAACAGCATGAAAAGGCAAAATGATAGGTTACTGAAAGAGGAACTCCCCAGGTCAGTAGGTACCCAATATGTTACTGGAGATCAGTGGAGAAATAACTCCAGAAAGAATGAAGGGATGGAGCCAAAGCAAAAACAATACCCAGCTGTGGATGTGACTGGTGAGAGAAGCAAGGTCTGATGCTGTAAAGAGCAATATTGCATAGGAACCTGGAATGTCAGGTCCACGAATCAAGGCAAATTGGAAGTGGTCAAACAGGAGATGGCAAGAGTGAATGTTGACATCTAGGAATCAGTGAACTAAAATGGACTGGAATGGGTGAATTTAACTCAGATGACCATTTTATCTACTACTGCGGGCAGGAATCCTTTAGAAGAAATGGAGTAGCCATCATGGTCAACAAAAGAGTCCAAAACGCAGTACTTGGATGCAATCTAAAAAACGACAGAATGATCTCTGTTCCTTTCCAAGGCAAACCATTCAATATCACCGTAATCCAAGTCTATGTCCCAATCAGTAACACTGAAGAAGCTGAACGGTTCTATGAAGACCTACAAGACCTATTAGAACTAACACCTAAAAAAGATGTCCTTTTCATTATAGGGGACTGGAATGCAAAAGTAGGAAGTCAAGAAACGCCTGGAGTAACAGGCAAATTTGGCCTTGGAATATGGAATGAAGCAGGGCAAAGGCTAATAGAGTTTTGCCAAGGAAATGCACTGATCATAGCAAACACCCTCTTTCAACAAAACAAGAGAAGACTCTACACATGGACATCACCAGATGGTCAACACCGAAATCAGATTGATTATATTCTTTGCAGCCAAAGATGGAGAAGGTACAGTCAACAAAAACAAGACCAGGAGCTGACTGTCCCTCAGATCATGAACTCCTTAATACCAAATTCAGACTTAAATTGAAGAAAGTAGGGAAAACCACTAGACTATTCAGGTATGACCTAGATCAAATCCCATATGATTGTACAGTGGAAGTGAGAAATAGATTTAAGGGACTAGATCTGATAGATAGAGTGCCTGATGAACTAGGGACGGAGGTTCGTGACATTGTACAGGAGACAGGGATCAAGACCATCCCCATGGAAAAGAATGCAAAAAAGCAAAATGGCTGTCTGAGGAGGCCTTACAAATAGCTGTGAAAAGAAGAGAGGCGAAAAGCAAAGGAGAAAAGGAAAGATATAAGCATCTGAATGCAGAGTTCCAAAGAATAGAAACAAGAGATAAGAAAGCCTTCCTCAGTGATCAATGCAAAGAAATAGAGGAAAACAACAGAATGGAAAAGACTAGAGATCTCCTCAAGGAAATTAGAGATACCAAGGGAACATTTCATGCAAAGATGCGCTCAATAAAGGACAGAAATTGTATGGACTTAACAGAAGCAGAAGATATTAAGAAGAGGTGGCAAGAATACACGGAAGAACTGTACAAAAAACATCTTCACAACCAAGATAATCACGATGGTGTGATCACTCACCTAGAGCCAGACATTCTGAAATGTGAAGTCAAGTGGGCCTTAGAAAGCATCACTACGAACAAAACTAGTGGAGGTGATGGAATTCCAGTTGAGCTGTTTCAAATCCTGAAAGATGATGCTGTGAAAGTGCTGCACTCAGTATGCCAGCAAATTTCGAAAACTCAGCAGTGGCCACAGGACTGGAAAAGGTCAGTTTTTATTCCAATCCTAAAGAAAGGCAATGCCAAAGAATGCTCAAACTACTACACAATTGCACTCATTTCACACGCTAGCAAAGTAATGCTTAAAGTTCTCCAAGCCAGGCTTCAGCAACATGTGAACCATGAACTTCCAGATGTTCAAGCTGGTTATAGAAAAGGCAGACAAACCAGAGATCAAATTGCCAACATCTGCTGGATCATCAAAAAAGCAAGAGAGTTCCAGAAAAACATCTATTTCTGCTTTATTGACTATGCCAAAGCCTTTGACTGTGTGGATCACAAGAACCTGTGGAAAATTCTGAAAGAGATGGGAATATCAGACCACCTGACCTGCCTCTTGAGAAATCTGTATATAGGTCAGGAAGCAACAGTTAGAACTGGACATGGAACAACAGACTGGTTCCAAATAGGAAAAGGAGTATGTCAAGGCTGTATATTGTCAACCTGCTTATTTAACTTCTATGCAGAGAACATCATGAGAAACGCTGGGCTGGAAGAAGCACAAGCTGGAATCAAGACTACCGGGAGAAATATCAATAACCTCAGATATGCAGATGACACCACCCTTATGGCAGAAAGTGAAGAGGAACTAAAAAGCCTCTTGATGAAAGTGAAAGTGGAGAGTGAAAAAGTTGGCTTAAAGCTCAACATTCAGAAAACGAAGATCATGGCATCTGGTCCCATCACTTCATGGGAAATAGATGGGGAAACAGTGTCAGACTTTATTTTTTTGGCTCCAAAATCACTGCAGATGGTGATTGCACCCATGAAATTAAAAGACGCTTACTCCTTGGAAGAAAAGTTATGACCAACCTAGATAGCATATTCAAAAGCAGAGACATTACTTTGCCAACAAAGTTCCATCTAGTTAAGGCTATTGTTTTTCCAGTGGTTATGTATGGATGTGAGAGTTGGACTGTGAAGAAAGCTGAGCGCTGAAGAATTGATGCTTTTGAACTGTGGTGTTGAAGAAGACTCTTGAGAGTCCCTTGGACTGCAAGGAGATCCAACCAATCCATTCTGAAGGAGATCAGCCCTGGGATTTCTTTGGAAAGAATGATGCTAAAGCGGAAACTCCGGTACTTTGGCCACCTCATGCGAAGAGTTGACTCATTGGAAAAGACTCTGATGATAGGAGGGATTGGGGGCAGGAGGAGAAGGGGACGACAGAGGATGAGATGGCTGGATGGTATCACTGACTCGATGGACGTGAGTCTGAGTGAACTCCGGGAGTTAGTGATGGACAGGGAGGCCTGGCGTGGTGCGATTCATGGGGTCGCAAAGAGTCGGACACGAGTGACCCACTGAACTGAACTAAACTACCTAGGAGATAGTCACATCCACTATGCAGAAGAAGTCATATGTATGGGAGTGGGCTATGGCTGGGTCAAGTTGAACGAGAGATTTAGGGAGCTCTTCTGAGTCACAAGGCTGCAGAGGATAGACCATCTTTCATTGAAGTTCATTGCCTGTGTACCGCAATGCATCAGGACATGTGGGCTTTGGATCTTGCTCTGTCAGTAGACAGCCTACTTAGTCATCTCTCTCTCCCTCTTTCAATTCTCTTTGCAAGTTCCTCTTTCTCTTCCAGATGTCTACAATACAAGGAAAAGTTAAAGGCTCCTGGATTTACGGTTTCCACTGCGATTCATGGGGTCGCAAAGAGTCGGCACGACTGAGCGACTGAATTGAACTGAAGCCAGACACCTGAAGTGATTTGAACACAGTTTTGTGATGAAACTTTCTTCTCACCCAATACTGGAAAAAATTTATGAGATATATGATAGTTGAGGGGCAAAACAGTTTAAAGTATTTCTTGTTTATTTAGCATAAGAGGTCTTTCTCTTCTCTATTCTCTCTTGCTTCTTCCAAGTAGAAGCAAGCATTTCATCTCAGAAGTCTCTATCTTTTACACTGGAGTTAAGGAATATAAATATATATATCTATTTTTTTTTCAGCTTGTATTTGCATACTTATAATAATCAGAAGCCAAGCATTTGTAGGAAAAGAAATATTCTTTTTTTTTAAGGAAAAGCACAACCACACTACAGATTTAAAAATTAAAACGAAATAAAATGGCTTTTACCTTTGTTCCTGATTATTTTTTTGCCTGATTCTTGCTCACAACAGTGTTTGGCTAAAAGTGGTATCAGGGTCCCAATGGTGAGATGCACTCCTCAGCAGTCCTCAAGTTCAGTGCTGAGAATTTAGACATTATCATTTCTTTCTCAGTAGTAAAGACTCTGAAACTTGGGGTCACTCAACCACGAAAGAACTCATCTTAGGACTTCAGCTTCTGCCACCACACTCATTCTTTCTTTGCCTCTAAGCCAAAGCCTTTCCCAACGTTAAGCAGACTTGCGTCAGTGGCTGGATGTGTAATCTCGCCCATCTCCCTGAAAAGCACTGGATACCTATTATGGGTCAGTATTTTCACCTCATTAATATGCTGGTGAACTGTTTGCTTGGTTCCTTGTGCAAACTGCACATTTCTTAATTACACTAATGTTTTCTTGGTACTAATTCCCCCACCTCTCCCAGTGAAAAAGATGACTGTACTCCCCAAATATAAAGTTTTCAGTTAGAACTGTCTACTTGGAGGTCATAATACCTTCTCCCATGCAGCGATATTTTAGAGATAAAAGTTCAAGTGGATCTGCAAATTCATAATGGAAAGCAATCTGCACTGGCAAAGTTGAAGAGTGAACCTGTCTCAGGTATGCTCGGCTATTTCTTGACACAGGGGAGACTGACTCATTGTGTTTTCCATGGAGTCTGAGCTTTTTGTAACTTTTGGGCACTCTGGGTGACCCACAGCAATGGTGTTTGTAGGGTGAGGAGCAGCAGCTTTGAAATATTCACAACCAACACAATTTTGATTAAAGAAAGAACTCTGGTTTTTAATAGTTTTGATCATTAAAAAAGTTTAAACCTGCATAGCAATCATTTCAAAAATAATTATTTAATGTTCCATAATTAAACTGTACACAACCTAGTCTTGGGACACAGAAGCCAGTGAGGTGAAGCTGGAGCAGTCCTGTGCAGTCCTCCGAGTCAGGAGTAGAGTTTCCATTGGCCATTTTTTTTTTCTGTCATTTTGTTCATCTTAGTTTATTTGGATGCTTGGCACAATCTGGCTCCGCTGCTGAGCGGACCTGCTCGTGGCAGAGAGACAGCTGACCCTGTCCTCCAGCCCTTCTCGCGGCCCCTCCCCGACTCGGCCGGGTTCCTCAAAGCCGCTCGATGTCTCGGTATTTCTTCCGCAGAATAGAGACCTGGTCTTTAAAGAGGACGGGGTCCAGCCTCATCTGAGAGTGGATCAGCGGCATGTAGCCAAACCAGCTGGCAAACGTATTCATGCAGCTCTGTCGCTGGGCAAAGTGGTCAGGGTCAGCCCAGCGGGAAGCCCGAGAGGTCTGTGGAAAGGGAGAGAAACAAGGAAGATGATGAGTTAGGTGCCAGGCGAGAGAGACACATGGTGGGAAACGAAGTCAGGCGCAGTGGGCATGTGTTAGGGCTCTGGGTCTGGCCTGGCCACCATGGCCGCCCCATCCATGTGGCTGGTGAAGACGCAAGCGCAGGTCCGGATTTTCAGCCTCGCCAGATGCCTTCCCCAGACCTGCCACGTTCCCCAACGTCCCAAACAAAGATCCACAGGCACTGACACAGTCTCTGGGCCAGGAAGGACCTACGAACTGAGCTTCAGCTGTTGTGGTCGCTCAACAGAAAACTTCTTTTTGCACTTGTAGGTAAATACAATGACTCATAATGTGCGTATGCTTTCCAAAATAATTTTTTAAAGCCCTCCTGTGAACTTGGTTGATTCTGGGTAAGTAGAAAGATGGTTGCCACCTCTTCATTCTCCATGTTGACCTTGAGACTGGTTTAGATCATTTAAATGACTGACATTGACTTCAAAGAAAGCCATAAATGACCCCAGCGCTGAAATTTAAATGGACCAACAAAGCATAATGTCTTCATCTTTGTATGAAACAAGGAAAAGGTGGGCTGTGAATTCACTAACATCAGTAGGTGATTATTTAATTAATGATGCATATAACATGTTTGTATCCTCATACATTGTTAGAAAATACTTTCATAGGAAGGTACATTTTGCTGTGAGAATCACTCAGAGTCACTGTAAAATCACAAGTGTCACCATGCTTGAAAGTAACCACCGAAGGTAAACACAGATGTCAAGTTACCTTGGAGCAGCAAAGCAACAAACAAAATACTCTTTGTAAAGTGTTTTCATGAGCTCATTTGAGCCTCGCAACAACCTGATCAAGTGATCTACCCACGTAATAACATTTCCACTGTACAGATGAAGAAGCAGTTTCAAGGAAGTTAGAATCGTTTGTTCAAGGCTAGAAAGGGGCAGAACTCAGGCTTCCTTCTTTTTTTTTTTTTTTTTTTTGATGTGGACCATTTCAAAAGTCTTTATTGAATTTGTTACAATATTGTTTCCATTTTATCTTTCGGTTTTTGGCCATAGGGCATGTGGGATCTTTGTTCCCTGACCAGAGATTGAACCCATACCCATTACATTGGAGGGTGAAGTCATAACCACTGGATTGGCAGGGACATCCCCAGGCTTCATTCTTTACCATTGGTACTAGAGGAGCTCTGCTTGGTAAATCAGAGACAGTATCAGATTAAGCTGACCAGTTGAGTCCATATCAGAGTTGACAGTTCCAAGTGATAGTTGCTCAGTCATGTCCAACTCGACGCAACTGCAGCTTACCAACTGCAGCCCACCGGGCTCCGTCCATGGAATTCTCCAGGCAAGAACACTGGCATGGGTTGCCATTCCCTTCCAGGGGATCTGAGCCTGGGTCTCCTGCATCGTAGACAGAGTCTTTACTGTCTGAGCCACCAGGGAAGCCCTAGGGAGCTCCATTTTGCTCCTATTATTTGGGATGAGCTTGTAGATTATTTCTGAATGACCTGCTCATCTTCAAAAGGCCAGACCCCCTATATTCCAGCAAGTGCTCACATTTGTGAATGGAAACACTGCTGAGATCCTAAGCTCATTTTTATTCTCTTACAAATGAAAGAAAAAAAGAAAAAAAGAGTCCACTACAAAGTAGTGTATATGTTAATCTCAAACTCCTAATTTATCTTTCCTCCCCCACCACTATCCCTTCTGGTAATCAGAAGTTTGTTTCTGTTTTGTAAATAAGTTCATTTGTATCTTTTTTTTTTTCCAGCTTCCACTTATGAGAGATATCACATGATATCTGCCCTTCTCTGTCTGACTTACGTCACTTAGTAAGATTATCTCTAGGTCCATCTACGTTGCTGCAAATGGCATTATTGCATTTGTTCCCATGACTGAATAATATTCCACCATATAAAGAATCTTCTTTATCCATTCTTTTGTGGATGGACATGTAGGTTGCTTCCACATCTTGGCGATTGTAAACAGTGCTGCTATGAACACTGGGGTACATATGTATTTTCAAATTAGAGTTTTCTCTGGGTATATGCCCAGGAATAGGATTGCTGGATCATATGGTAACACTATTTCTAGTTTTCTTAAGGAAACTCCATACTTTTTTCCATAGTGGCTGCACCAATTTAGAGAGCTTTTATATTCTTGACATAAAGATACCCTTGACTTTCATCTTCCCAATTATGTGCCAACCATATGCTGCCTCAGGGCTTTTGGAAGTGGTTTATTGGTATTTCCTCGTTATGCTTCCTACAAAAAAAGTGTGTCCTCGTGACTACAGACCGAGCTACCAGTGAGCAAAGCAGAGGAGGAGGGCTCTCCTTCTCTTACCTGCCCCATCATTGTCTCCTTATACTGCTTCTTTTGGGTCACTTTGATTGGAGGCAGTTTTGTCACAGCAGACACCAGGAAATTCATGAGTATGTCCTCACAGTTGGCCAATTGGTCCACCATGTTCTTCAGGCTGGCTGGCAGGTAATGGGTGTAAAGGTAGTGATAATATCTGTAAAAACCAAAGACAGGTATCAGCAGGGGCCATCACTGTATAATAACAGGTGGTCTTCTTTGACAGAAAACAGACACCCATTCTTTGAATCCCTAAACACATCATGCATAATGATGATGACAACAATGATCATTTATATGGTACTTACTGTACACCAGGTAATGTTCTAAAGTGCCTACTAAGAAATTCCTCACTTAATCCTTATACGGAACCTATAATGTAGGTACTATTATTACCCCTGTTTTACAGACAAGGAAACAAGGTGCAGAGATACCCACAGATGCAGATATTGTCTGCTCAGCCTAGTTTTAAACTCTGGCGGGTTGGTTAGAAACTTAGATGTAAAATAAGTTACTTACACATATCATTACAAGCTGCTTTACAACTTTAATTATTGGTTTAATCAGAGCTGTATTCAATACTATCCCATAACTCAATATAATCAGTTATACTGGTTCCAGCAATATAATCATTTCATTTTGGGGGCCTCTAAGCCATGTATTTCATCACTTCTCAGAGCTATTAATCTGGTGGTCAATCATTATGGAGAAAACACAATTAATTTGAATTATTTCTCACCCTACTATTTTTTTTTGGAGAGGTATATACAGCACCTCTCCAAAAAAAGTTAGTAGGGTGAGAAATAAGGAGATCCAACCAGTCCATTCTGAAGGAGATCAACCCTGGGATTTCTTTGGAGGGAATGATGCTGAAGCTGAAACTCTAGTACTCTGGCCACCTCATGTGAAGAGTTGACTCATTGGAAAAGACTCTGATGATAGGAGGGATTGGGGGCAGGAGGAGAAGGGGACGACCAAGGATGGGATGGCTGGATGGTATCACGGACTCGATGGACATGAGTCTGAGTGAACTCCGGGAGATGGTGATGGACAGGGAGGCCTGGCATGCTGCAATTCATGGGGTCGCAAAGAGTCGGACACGACTGAGCAACTGGACTGAACTGAACTGAATATACAGCACATATTGCTGAAAAGTAATGGTGCTAGTGGTAAAGAACCCACCTGCCAGTGCAGATGAGACACAGGTTAGATCCCTGGGTCAGGAAAATTCCCTGGAGAAGAAAATGGCAACCCACTCTAGTATTCTTGCCTACAGAGAGTCCCATGGACAAAGAAGCCTGGTGGGCAACAGTCCATAGAGTAGCAAAGAGTTGAACACAACTGAAGTGATTTAGCACGCACACATGCATATATAGCACAGACTTCGAGGAAAAATCACTTGACCGAATCAGATTCACCAAGTGGTGGCAGCAGGAAGAAAGGGGTGGAATCTTGCAATCAAGCTTCAGTCACCCCAAATGCTTATACCTTGTGCATTTCCAATTCCATCCCCGAGATGACAGGATTCTCTATTTTTTTTTTTTTTAACTAAAAAAGACTAGGGTGAGATTGGTATGTTCACCTTACCAAGGAGTCAGGATTTCAAGAATGACTCAGTCAGGAACATTAGCCTTCTACACTCACGAATTTGGCCATCTTACCTGAGTCCCCTGGCTTTAAAGACCAGATCCAGGCAAACAGCTCCAAAATGTTTATTTCCATCCCTGACCTTTTTCAAACACTCTCTTCAATGTCCTCACATGCCCAAGACTGAACTCCTCTATTTTCCCTAATACCTGTTTCATCTACACTCTTCCCCACCTCTACTGATGGCTTACTCTATCCTTTTAGTTCTTCAGGTCAAAAAACCTGAGTCATCAAACTCTATATCCTGTCTGTCAGTACATGATGCTGGAGCATCTTCAAAATACACCCACAATCTGGTCACTACTTCCCACCTCTGCTCCTCACTTCGTAATCCAGGCTCCACCATCTCTTATCTAGATAAGGTCAGTCACCCTCTAATAGGCTTCCCTGCACTTCCCCTGGTCCCCTTGTACTCTGTCGTCATCACAGCCTTCACAGTGGATGCCTAAAGCATAAGACAGACTGCTCTCCTCACACCCCTCCACTGGCTCCCATGTTACCTAGAAGAGAGTCAAGTCCTCATAATGGACAGTAGGGTCTGGCATCTGGCCTCCCATGATCTCTCTCACTCACTTGCCCCTCACTCTACTCGGGTCACACGGATCTTCTGGACATTCCTCCAGCATCCTGCCTCAGGGCATCTATTCCAGCTGCTCCCTACACCAGAGCACCCTTCCAACAGGTATTCTCCTGCCTAACTTCCTTTCCTCCTCTCAAGTCTCCTCTCAAATCTCACCCGCTTAAGGAGGATCACCCTACAGCCTCCAACCAGCCCCTTTTCCACCTTTGGTACTCCTCATCCTTTATGCCTGAGAAGGCAATGGCACCCCACTCCAGTACTCTTGCCTGGAAAATCCCGTGGACAGAGGAACCTGGTAGGCTGCAGTCCATGGGGTCGCTAAGAGTCAGACAACTTCACTTTTACTTTTCACTTTCATGCATTGGAAAAGGAAATGGCAACCCACTCCAGTGTTCTTGCCTGGAGAATCCCAGGGACGGGGGAGCCTGTGGGCTGCTGTCTATGGGGTCGCACAGAGTCATACACGACTGAAGCGACTTAGCAGCAGCAGCATCCTTTATGCTGCTCCGGTTGACTTTTTGCTATATAACTTATGTCCTAACATATTATAGAATTACTGGGTATACTGTGTCTCCCCTTGCTAGATTCAAGACCTGTGTCTTTTTTCTATTTTATTCAGTAGTAAATCCCAAGCACCTACCAGTCATGTCCGACTAGTTGCTCAGTCATATCCAACTCTTTGCAACTCTATGGACTATAGCCGGCCAGGCTCCACTGTCCAGGGGATTCTCTAGGCAAGAATACTGGAGTGGGTTGCCATGCCCTTTTCCAGGGTATCTTCCTAACCCAGGGATCAAACCTGGGATCTCCTACATTGCAGGTGGATTCTTTACAGTCTGAGCCATCAGGGAAGCCCAAGAACAATGCTGGGTGGTACTCCATGAAGTATTTACTTTGTTGGTTCTTCTATAAATTCAGTCCCTCAACACACCCTGAGGATGTCTCCACATCTCAGGCTTACTGAAGATGCAAATCTACCATCATTTCTAACGATGCAATAAGCCAAGAGGTTTTACTGGTTTCAAAGACACATGTTAACCACATCAACAAAACTCAAACAGGGATGCAGACTAATTTTCACTAAGGTAGGTAACAAGGCTTGGCCCAAGTTCCAACTTTTGCAGCAGCCAGAAAGTCATATAGGGAACAGTGCACAATGATGTCCAGGCTCCTCACTTGTGGTAAAGAGCAGCTCCCGTCAACACCATGGAGTAGTCGTTCGTCCACTTGGACGTGTAGCCCCACCGCTCCTTAGAGTTGTCCCAGAAATGGCTGCGTGCGGGGTACCCCACAATCCTCTCGGGGAAGCTCTGCCACACGGTGAAGGCAAAATCCACCTGCAGGCAGAACACAAGCCAAACAAGCAATCAACAGTGTTAACAAATGTCAACAAAACATTACCTTCCCCCTGCTAATTCGTAATGTGAAATCCTGGGACTGTTGGGAAACATTAATTCCATGTATTCATCAGCAAATTAAACTGACTGCTTGACATTTTGCCCCATAATTATGCACATTTTTAATGTTTTCTGTTAAAGAAACTTCAGATTAATGTGGAAATGAAAGAAGGAAAAAACCAAAACAAAACACTGGCGATATGTCCTATAGAAATCCAGTCTGTTCGAGCTTAAAAAAAAAAAAAAATCAGTTGCTTCTCCCACATCCACTGCCCCACAAAGGACATGTGACCATTCATGGGTGGGAGGAACAAACGCATCTGTTTTATAAACAGGAGCAGATTTTCTATATACATCTAGCAGATGAATATGTAGCATGTAACATTACCAGCACGCAGCAAAGCCATAGTGACTAAAATCAAGGCATCCACTTAAAAGCCAGAGAAAAGATGTTTAAAAAGCACACAAGTTCTAACAGGAATTAGAGCAGGTATCATCAAGAGCAGAAATTCAGGCCTCTCAGGTGTGAAGATGCTCAATGCAAGGGAAATTTAGAAACGTACCCACAGTGAAAAATCACAGTGAAAAAGCAGTAAGTGGGGACAAGGCCAAACAAAGCCATGGGATAATTTTAAAGGAAATGCAGTGAAATGAGTTCCTAGTGTTCAAAATTACCCAAAGCAGGTACTTCTGAACCTGCTACAAATATTTGTAGTTAGCAAATGAACAGTTGGTTTTCAAATGTGTCCGCTCTTTCTGACTTTCCATGATTATTTGGTGAATAATAAAATAATCCAGAGAAAGTTTTTTTAAAAAAGTAACAGAAATGCTCATAATTGTGTAATGCTTATAATACGACAGGTACTTAGATATTTTAACTCATTTAATCCTCACGATAACCCTGAGAAGTAGGTAATTTTATAGTTTCCAGTTTACAGAGGGGGGGGGAAGCTAAGGATATGGAAGTTCAAGTATTTTTCTGAGTTAGTAAGTGGCAGAGTCAAGATGTGAACTCTAGCCATCTGGCTTCAGATTCAGTGTACACCGTTATCATAGCCTCACTTTTAGCTCTGTTGCTACAGTGTGGGAAACAATTTATCTTATACAGGTTACACGTCCATCAACAACCTTTTCCCTATAAGTAAAGCAAATGGAAATTTCATATACTCCAAATATATTTCAAGCCTTGGCATTGTGATGGTGGCTGAGTGATGCTGGCAAGCCCAATTCCTGACCTCCCAGGGGTTTAAAGGCAGAGAAGATGGGAATTCCCTGGCAGTCCAGTGGTTAAGGTTCTTGTGCTTTCATTGCTGAGGGTGAGGGTTCAATCTCTGGTCGGGGAACTAAGATACCACAAGCTACATAGTGCAGCCAAAAAAAAAAAAAAAAAAGAAGAAGAAGGCAGAGCAAATAATTGTTCACAACAGCCCTAAAGTGGAAACAACCCAAATGCCATCAACTCATGAATAAATATGCCAAATATGGTATATCCACTTGGTGGAATATTACTCAGCGCTAAAGAGGAATGCAATGCTGATGCGTGCCACATGGATGGACCTTGCAAACATTATGCTGAGTGCGAGAAGCCACATACAAAGGCCCCATATTGTGCGGTTCCATTTACATCAAGGGTCCAGGGAAAGCAAATCCCCAGAGACAGAAAACAGATTGGTGGCGCCAGCGGAGAGGGAGTGATGGATTGATGGCCACGGGGTGTCCCTTTTATAATGAAAATGTTTCAGGATGAGGTGGAGGTAATAAGTGTATAACACTGGGAAGGTACTAAATACCACTTGAAGATGGTTGATTTTATGCTTTGTGAATTTTACCCCGATTACAAGACAAAGCGAATACGCCTAAAGATGAGTATTTCCCAAGCTTTCACCATATTCATTACCATTGTCGCTTCTTTCGCCACATTCCCATCATAATATACATTTAATGACTTAGCTAATATTTTTCTTTAAACTGCCTATATTTCTTTTTTGTTTCTTTGTTTTTAAGCACCATTCTAGGTAAACAGGTCAGTGAAATCCTAGGTTTAGGAAACACCGGTCTGAGTGATCTGCAAGGGTCCTTTTTTCTCGGAATTCTTGGGACTTAGTTAGAAGATACAATTTTTGTAAACAGCCATGAATTTAAAACTTTATGAAGAATTTAGTCTGGTGCCGTAACTCAAGATACAAACACCTTAACAATACAGCTTGTGAGTGCATGCTCAGTAGCTTCAGTCATGTCTGACTCTCTGCAACCCTATCTGTGGTTGGTAGCCTACCAGGCTCCTCTGTCCGTGGGTTCTCCAGGCAAGAACACTGGAGTGGGTTGCCATGCCCTCCTCCAGGGAATCTTCCCGACCCAGAGATTGAACCTGTGTCTCTGCGTCTTCTGCATTGCAGGCAGCTTTTTACCACTGAATCACCGGGGAAGCCACGGAGGTTCAGCAAGGGGTTGGGATATACATTAAGAAAGTATGGTGGGGTGAGGGGTACCCTGTCCATACAGCAGGTGGGTGGACAGTATTTGTCAGAAAATAGGAAGCAGGTTGTGAAAACCTGAGCACTGTCCCTGGCATTCACGACTAATGGTGCCAACTGGTGGGACAGTGCATTATGAGGTCCATTGGCAAAGAAACAGCCCGACTATCAGCACTCTTTGGGGTTTTCCATTATCCTTTGAAAGGGAGACGCAGACACTGGCAACTACTATAGAACCCGATGGGGTGTTTTCATCACATGAATTCCTTCCTGTCTCAAAGCCGTTTCAAGTCATTTCAAAGCAACTCAAAAGTAAATTCCGATAAAACTATGATGCTTGTGATAGTTCTCTTTTCAGGCTGCTCATTAGCACATCAAAGGAGGCAAAGGTCAGCTTATGGCCTCTTCTCTTAAAAACCAACATCTGTTTTCTTTTGAGAGTTTGCAGCAATCCAGATAAATGTAAATAACTAGAAAACCAACTCTGTCTAATACCCTTTATAGGACGCTATTTAAAAATCTATCCTTAATACCACAGAGAGGCATTTAAACAAGCTAAGGATCCTTAGAGAGGAAATAAAACGAACCAACATCTATTCACCTAAAAGAGAAAACAGAAATCTTTGTCCTCCACCATGCTGGGCAATACAACTGTGCTACTGATCAGTCACAAAGTAAACTAGAGGGCCAGCCTCTTAAATTTACATCTCGTATTCAAGCCAAGCTGACTTCTCATTGCTCCACTTACAACACATGTTCTTCCTGGCGTGCGCTGAGAGGCTGGAACTGCTGTTCTTTGAAAAGATATCAACCAGCATGTGGATCCATCACAGCAGCTGGAAGTTATTTCACCATGGGACAGGGGGAAACAAATCCTAGTGTGAGATCTATGGCCTCGTGCCCAGGGGAGGACATGAGGCGAATTGATACTTCTGGTCCTGGGGTAACGATTTAGGTGTGTGCTGTGGTCTTGACTATCCGTTCCGCCATGACAGTGTGCCGCCTTTCCTCTGTCCACTTGCCAAGGTCCACTCTCCATCATTCTTGCCACGCCCTATGCCTGAGACAATGGGACTCTATGGACTGCACAGCATGGGCTTCCTTGCTGGCTGCTTGGGTTAGGTCAATGGTAGTCGTTGGCAGGAAAATTAGGCAGTATTTCTCCCCTGCTCTCCCTGCAAGCCCTGGCTTTGGCACCAGACTCCTGGTGCCACATCCCTCCACGATCATAGTTCTTACAGGACGACAGCCTGTTCTCCATTCCTCCTTTCAGGGACTGCTGTTGTTTTTGTTTAGTTGCTAAGTCATGTTCAACTCGTTTGCAATCCTGTGAACTCTAGTCCTCCAGGCTCCCTTGTCCATGGGATCTTCCAGGCAAGAATACTGGAGTGGGTAGCCACTTCTTACTCCAGGAGACCTTCCTGACCCAGGGATTGAACCCACGTCTCCTGCGTTGGCAGGTGGATTCTTTACCACTGTGCCACCAGGGAAGTAGTTCTCAGGGACTCTGGAAACACTATTCCCTTCCTTCTCTCCTTCAGGCATAGTAGTGGGAGCTATTTCCTGCCCTCACCACTCCCCAGCTGCCTCTCCATCAGCGCCTATGGGGTCCTTTAACTCCATACCATAGTCATCCTCTGTCCCTTTGTTTGAATCACTTGATTTGAATTCTGTTTGCTGCCAGGACTCTGCCGGCTCTAGGCAGGATCTGTGTAATCAAAGTACCTGGCACAGGGACCAGAACAAAGCCAGCCCTCCATAAATACTTGTTGAATGAATGTGCACTGGGGGTGCCAGCTTCCTTTGCAGGAAGCAGCAGAAAAATGCAAGCTGGAGTGTCCCGTTCCCTGCATTCCATCGCTGTCATTCCCTTTGAACACGAAGCATCTTTTCCCCCTGATCTCCCCGCGGCCCACCCCGCCCCATCTTTCTCTTGCAGCCTCACACGTGACACAGTTGGCTGTGTGTTCACACTTTAATCCTTGAAGCACGCATCTCCCCAACTCATTCACCAAGTATTTACAGGGCTTGCGCTGCATAGAAAGGATCTGACCCAGGGCTTGAGTCCCAGGGGGGTGATTTTGGTTGCCCTTCCACAGAACATCTGCTCGACTCCATTGGATGGAAACTGGGAAACATCCATGGAATCTGAAGAGCAGCAGAAACCAACAGCCCAGGTAAACATGAGTCTTGGGTATGGGGGCAGCAGGCCGTTAGAATCAGACTGGCGCACAGGAAAATGTCTGCTGCTAACTGTTGAAGTTTTCATTAAGAAGATACTATATGAACAAAATTATTCCTATGAATAAAAAGGAATAAAAGAAGGGGAAGGGGGTGAGTAGCTAAGTCTCCATGCTTTTCAGCAGCTACCTACCCTGAATGATGTATTTCCGACCTGCTACACTTTTGTGTAAATGTCTTTGGTCTCTCTTCAGTTTTAAGTGAGGTTTCAGAGATCAATACTCATTCGAGTTGTAAAAATTGGTTTTCTATCATATCTATCTTTCACCTTCTCTCTCTCCCCCTCACACGTGGCTCTGTGCAATCTTATTTTTGGCACAAATACGTGAACATCTGAAAAGGCAGGGATCTCCATCTCAGCCTTCAAGTGAAACTGTTTGCTCTTGCGTGGGTAAAAGAAAACGCACATTTCCAACCAAGCCAGAAAAGCTGCCTTTAGAACCCAGAAATAGTGTTCTCCAACAGAGGCCACACACGCCCGCATGGCAGTAGGAGGATCGCGAAAGATGGGGGCTCTGGATCGTGTGGTTTCAAGAAAATACCAAACAGCTGCCCCCGCCAGCCTCCTTTGGGTCCCTCTGCACACCTGCCCACACCTGCGCCGTTTAAAAACAAATCCAAAAACAGGAAGGCAGACAGGAGGGTGAGGTGAGGCACAGCCTGGCAAGTGAGGAGCCAATTAGCAGAGGAAACAAGGAGAAAAGGCCGTCATGGGGGTTGATTCAAACCCACTCTGCAGGAAGTTCTGAAAAATGTTTGGGCTTGGCCAAGGCAAGGGCAGAGGAGGTGCTAGCACCCAGGGGTTTGAGGTGACTGCCTGTAGGGCCCGCCACACCTCCTGAGAGGCTGCTTACCTCCGTGGTTGAAAGCACAGTGTCCTCGTCAAGGCTGAGCACAGCGTCTGTGATGATGTTGTCATAGGGCAGGAAACGGCTGCTCATCACCTGGGAGGTGGAGGTGGGGGAGGGGGACAGGCAGGAGGGAAGGAATCAGGAAAAGAGATATAAATGGAGAGTCTTGTTTTGGGGAGAATTTCCCCCCGCATCCTCACCTTCAGAAAGGATGCTCAACCACCATGTCATCCCTCAACATAAAAGCCTTCCATTTCCCATCAGTGCAGATTCACTGGTTCCACCATTACTGGGCACCTACTGTGTACAGACACCTTGTCAGTCAAAGGGAGGCCAGAGGTAAGTAAGATACACCCTCTGTCTTGGAGGAGTTCACAGTCTGCAGGGAGACCAAGATGTGGATCATCAGTCTTGGCCTGCTATGAGAAATCCCAGGAAATCAGAAGATGCAGTAACCAGCTGCTTGGAAAAACAACGAAGACCTTGGAGAAGTGACCCTGATAGCCAGGAATCCACCGAGTGTAAACAGAAATGAGGGCTCAGTAGAGGCAAAGGCAGAGAGTGGAGAGCCGGCGCTCTGAGGCCAGGAATGAGCGGATGGGGGGAGCAGTGATTTCAAGCATGGGACACACACCACTTGATGGCTGCCAGGTCATTTTAGGAGGTGCAGAGACAAATTTTAAAAATTTTCTAGTCTTCGTTTTAGCTCAGAGAAGCAAAAATATGTACACATATATATTAATAGCTACAGCAATAAGGAGGAGTAGTAGAGTTACTCAAAGATAATTTCATTAAATTGAAAAGTAAGCTGATTTAAAGAAAAATATTAAATAAACAATAGAACAATGTGGTCTATGTATTAAGGAAAACTGTAAAGCTAGTATATGAATAAGATTTGGGGAGCTCCAGGATAAGGCATGGCGAGGTGAGTATATGTGTGTTTCTACATGCGTATGTGTGTGCCTGTGTGTGTGGTGAGGATCTGGGGGATCAGTTGGAAGACTGAGACCAAAGAGACTACCCTACGACAATTACAGCTCATGCCTCTGTGCTAAGGTTTCCACTGAATAACTAATGAGCATGATGATATAAGAAAAACCAACATTTTTTAAACATTTACTATGTGCTGAGGAATGTTCCAAGTTCTTCTTATTTCATCTTTATAACAACCCCATTGTATACATAAGAAAACTAAGGTACAGAAAGGTGAGTCTTGCTCACAACATTCTATCCAGCCATCGCAATCCTAGGTAGCGGTCCCCAACATTTCTGGCACCCAGGACATTTTCATGGAAGATAGCTTTTCCACAAGCCAGTGGGTGGTTGGTGGTGGTGGTAGTGGGGATGATTCAAGCACAATTCCATTTACTACTATGATTACATCTGCTCCACCTCAGATCACCTGGCATTAGATCCTGGGGGTTGGGGACCTCCTGTAGCACACTTCAGTCGCTACACTCTACCTGTCTTGGGGTTGAAAGGACCTCAGCAGTGAACACGGACCACACATGGTGATCTCACATTCACCACTCCTCTGAAAGGCTTATTAACTGTTATGTCATCCTCTCCCAGTTCATATTTGGAGACAGAGAAAGAAGACACTTGCCATCAACTTTCAAGGCATGAAGGCCAGGGAAGGAAGCAGTTAGGTGCTGGAGGCAAAGGGAAAAGGGAGCACTTAGTCTGGCTGCCAAGGGTGAGCGCTCCACAAATCTGAGAATGCCTTCACCCACCCGCCCCTCCCAAAGAAGCCCAAGCTATATTTACATCCAGAAGCGAGCTCATCCACAAGCCTCATCTCAGAGTCGGTTTATACGTCTGTGAAGCTATTGGCGGGCTTAGGACATTAAAGGATGGAAAATGTCCACCAGAACCCACCTCTAGGAGCTCAAGGGACATATCTACAGCATAAATGGCTCCAGGCTCTGCTCCCACACATCTGTCAACTGGGTCAAGTGTTTGTTTCTCCCCTTCCCTCAGGCTTTCAAAATAAAATAAAATACGAAAGCAATCAGCAACCCCCTATGCACAGGGCTCAGAAATCTCAGCCTGAAGCAATTCTCCTGACACTGTTTCCTTGTCCATTGACTAACTCAGAAGCCATTAGTTGCCAGCTCAGTGATGCCCTGACCTTTCCCTTGTTAAGCCTACAGGGGAAGAGCAGCAAAGACAAGGCCTATAAATTCAAAACAGAATTTCCCAGCCAAAGCAGCCAACACATCAATTTCAAATTCAAGGCTAGACGTGGAAATTTAAAATGGGGAATGAGGAGGACGTATGACTTCCTTCCCCTGTTATGGGCCCAGCCACTGGGTTTCAAAGAATCCATTTCTTTTTTTTGAACCTGCTTCATTAACTAAGCTTAAGCGCCCATAAGCCAGCCACTTCCAAATTCTAGTGTAGAAACTAGAGGCTCTTTCTCAAATACCTGGAGTTCCAAAAGCTCCACGAACTAGCATGAAAGGAAGTGTACTTACAAAGTCAATCCAGAGTAAGCTGGGTTTCCCTTGTTAACTTGCTTAAGAAATATTTAGCTTCCATAAAAGTCCAAGCCCTTCTAAATGAACCTACATGACTAGGAAATGACAAAGGCTCAAGAAGTTCCCTGTCAGGACTTCCCAGGTGGTTCAGTAGTTAAGAACTTGCCTGCCAATGCAGCGGACGCAGGTTGGATCCCTGGTTGGGAAACCAAGATCCCACATGCCGTGGGGCAACTAAGCCTGTGTGCCCCAACTACCTAACCCACGTGCCACAATTAGAGAGAAGCCTGTACACTGCAGCGAAAGATCCCACATGCCCCAACTAAGACCTGATGCGGCTAAACAAATAAATAAATATATATTTTTTAAAGTTCCCTGTCCAGTGGGGAAGCTAAGAAATGTAAGTAATTATACAAAGCACAAGAATTATTGACATTTATCAAGCACCTACCACATATACCCACTTTGTAAGTACATTCATATGTATAGTATCAAACGATGTGATTAATACTATCTATCAAACCAGTTAGATGTTAGGATTTCTTCCATTTACTGAAGGGGAAGGTTGAGGCACAAAGAGTTAAATAATGTGCCTGAGGTCACAAAAAAGGAAGTCTGACCCCAGAGCCCATAAAGCAAACCATCAATTTACAACATCCCCTTAGAAAAGGAGCTGACATTTATCAAATGCTGAGTGTATTGCAGGGCTGAGCACCTGTAATACATATTTCTTCTTCAAAATGAGCCCACGTCTTAGCCCAGGTGCCCTAGAATACAGAATCTAAAGGAAGGCTTGAGGGCAAATGCTTTATTAGGTGGTAGAGTCCCAGGGCAGGGCTTTCCTAGTAGCTCAGTGGCAAAGAATCCACCTGCAATGTAGGAAGTGCAGGAGACACAGGTTCAATCCCTGGGTGAAGGGCATGGCTACCCACTCCAGTAGAAGATCCCCTGGAGAAAGGCATGGCTACCCACTCCAGTATTCTCACCTGGAGAATCCCATGAACAGAGAAGCCTGGCACGCTACAGTCTATAGGGTCGCACAGAGTTGGACATGACTGAAGGGACTTAGCATGCCCACACACACACATGCATGCATGGTCCCAGGGCAGTGACAGTGACGGGAAAGGAACCACATGACCTACTGGAGTCACTGGCCAAAATCAAGGCTGCAAAATGAAACGTTAGCTGCTCAGTTGTGTCTGACTCTTTACAACCCTCTGGACTGTAGCCCATCAGCTTCCTCTGTCAAGACTAGGACTCAACAAATGGCCAGCAATCCAGACAGAAATATGGCTGGGAGAATGGGAGGTATTTTATAAGACATTTGATAAACCTTACAGGAAAGGTACTGTTATTATCATCATCAAATAGAGGAAAACAATGGAATGGGAAAGACTAGGGATCTCTTCAGGAAAATTAGAAATACCAAGGGAACATTCCATGCAATGATGGGCTCAATAAAGGACAGAAATGGTATGGACCTAACAGAAGCAGAAGATATTAAGAAGAGGTGGCAAGAATACACAGAAGAACTGTGCAAAAAACATGTTCATGATGTTTTCATGTGAAAACAGGTAATCATGAAGGTGTGATCACTTACCTAGAGCCAGATATCCTGGAATGTGAAGTCAAGTGAGCCTTAGGAAGCATCACTACGAACAAAGCTAGTGGAGGTGATGGAATTCCAGTTGAGCTATCTCAAATCCTAAAAGATGATGGTGTGGAAGTGCTGCACTCAATACGCCAGCAAATTTGGAAAACTCAGCAGTGGCCACAGGACTGGAAAAGGTCAGTTTTCATTCCAATCCCAAAGAAAGGCAATGCCAAAGAATGCTCAAACTACCGCACAATTGCACTCATCTCACATGCTAGTAAAGTAATGCTCAAAATTCTCCAAGCCAGGCTTCAGCAATACATGAACTGTGAACTTCCAGATGTTCAAGCTGATTTTAAAAAAGGCAGAGGAATCAGATATCAAATTGCCAACATCCGCTGGCTCACCGAAAAAGCAAGAGAGTTCCAAAAAACCATCTATTTCTGCTTTATTGACTATGCCAAAGCCTTTGACTGGGTGGATCACAAGAAACAGTGGAAAATTCTGAAAGAGATGGGAATACCAGACCACCTGACCTGCCTCTTGAGAAACCTATATGCAGGTCAGGAAGCAACAGTTAGAACTGGACATGGAACAACAGACTGGTTCCAAATAGGAAAAGGAGTACGTCAAGGGCTGTATATTGTCACCCTGCTTATTTCACTTATATGCAGAGTACATCATGAGAAATGCTGGGCTGGAAGAAGCACAAGCTGGAATCAAGATTGTGCAGGAGAAATATCAATAACCTCAGATATGCAGATGACACCACCCTTATGGCAGAAAGTGAAGAAGAACTAAAAAGCCTCTTGACGAAAGTGAAAGAGGAGAGTGAAAAAGTTGGCTTAAAGCTCAATATTCAGAAAACTAAGATCATGGCATCTAGTCCCATCACTTCATGGGAAATAGATGGGGAAACAGTGGAAACAGTGTCAGACTTTATTTTTTTGGGCTCCAAAATCACTGCAGATGGTGATTGCATCCATGAAATTAAAAGACGCTTACTCCTTGGAAGGAAAGTTATGATCAACCTAGACAACATATTAAAAAGCAGAGACATTACTTTGTTAACAAAGATCCATCTAGTCAAGGCTATGGTTTTTCCAGTAGTCATGTATGGATGTGAGAGTTGGACTATGAAGAAAGCTGAGGCTGAAGAATTGATGCTTTTGAACTGTGGTGTTGGAGAAGACTCTTGAGAGTTCCTTGGACTGCAAGCAGATCCAACCAGTCCATTCTGAAGGAGATCAGTCCTGGGTGTTCTTTGGAAGGACTGATGCTAAAGCTGAAACTCCAATACTTTGGCCACCTGATGAGAAGAGCTGACTCATTTGAAAAGACCCTGATGCTCAGAAAGATTGAGGGCAGGAGGAGAAGGGGACAACAGAGGATGAGATGGTTGGATGGCATTACTAACTCAATGGACGTGAGTTTGGGCAAACTCTGGGAGTTGGTGATGGACAGGGAGGCCTGGTGTGCTGCGGTTCGTTGGGTAGCAAAGAGTCGGACACGACTGAGCGACTGAACCGAACTAGAAATAAAGAAACTGGGGCTACTAGCTGGGAGTGAAAATATAAAATTAATCAATGAGTCTGAGCATAAAAATGCATACTAATTAACCATAGGAGTCAGAATGGCTCACAGTCTGTCACACAGAATGGATCTTGTTTGAATATCCTGACATAGTCGAAGAAAGACCTATCTACCAGAAGGAGTTCTAGTTACCTATGGAAACGTAACAACAAACCATAGAAAATTCCCAAGTTCAAAGTGAAAAGCATCCATGTGAGCACTGTGCAGGGGCTCAGGCATTGGAACTGGGGTTGCAGGCAGGAAACTTTTGTGTGCCAGAGCCTTTGTGAAACCACACCTATGGGTGAGATGGATTCAGAAGGGTAAGTAAAACTGATGCCAAGAGGCATGTGATTAATCTCTCCCTTTCCTCATCTAGGACTTCTCTGGTGGCTCAGATGGTAAAGCAACTGTCTACAATGTGGGAGACCCAGGTTCGATCCCTGGGTCGGGAAGATCCCCTGGAGAAGGAAATGGCAATCCACTCCAGTACTATTGAAAATCCCATGGACAGAGGAGCCTGGTAGGCTACAGTCCATGGGGTCACAAGAGTGACTTCACTCACTTTCATTTCCTCATTTAATGCTTATCAAGCAGCTCTCTGATAACCACATTGCTTGACCCCAGCCCTTGGAAGGGTGTGACTGTCTCTCACCTTTCTCACTGTGTTCCCACCTGTTGCACAGTGTCCAGCATACAGTAGGCAGCCTACATGGGGACTGAATAGATAATGCATGGACCATCTTGTCCACATGACTGTTACAGTTCTCCCTGCATCCTGCTGAACTACATGAAATGGTCACTGTGGCAGCTCAAAAGATGATTTCAAATGGTGCAACTTAATACACTGATAATTCTTATTATGGCTCAAGGATAGTTTACTTAGCATGAGACAATCTCTCACAACCTAAGTCTTTGGGAACCAACAGGGAAAGTCTCTTAGGTGACAACGTCAGTGTCATTTAATAGAGACTAATTTCTATTAAATTGCATTGAATAGAGACAATCGCCACCTGATGCAAAGAGCTGACTCATTTGAAAAGACCCTGATGCTGGGAAAGATTGAGGGCCGGGGGAGAAGGGGACAACAGAGGAGAGATGGTTAGATGGCATCACCGACTCAATGGATATGGGTTTGGGTAGACTCCAGCAGTTGGTGATGGACAGGGAGGCCTGGCGTGCTGCAGTTCATGGGGTCGCAAAGAGTCAGACACAATTGAGCGACTGAACTGAACTGAATCTCTTTAGAAGGAGAAGTGGGAGACATAGGATGAGATGGTAGGATGGCAGCAGTGATTCAATGGACGCGAACTTGGGCAAACTCTGGGAGATGGTGAAGGAGAGCGAAGTCTGGTGCACTGCAGTCCATGGGGTAGCAAAGAGTTGGATATGACTTGGTGACTGAACAACAGCAACAACAAATTTCTTCACAGTGGATAAGAGCTACAGGAAAGCAGAGCTTGAGAAAAGAGAGCTCATCCCTGGCTGCCACAAACAGAAGACATTTCAAAGAGGAGGCAGTGTGGGCTTAAAGAATATATGGAAATTTCAATAACACAGATGAAGAGTTGAGAGAGGAATGATCAAGACCTACAGCAAATGGGAAAGATCACCGCTAGAGGTGGGAAGGGCCGCAGTGCAGTAAACGGTGAATGATCAAGTCTGTAAAGGAAAAGCAATGAGAGAGGGGACTGGGAGGGCCAGCAAAGGCCAGATTGTACACAGTTTCTGATGTTAATTGAAAACATTAGCCAAAGGAGTCCCTTAAGGGCTATGAGATGATTACGAAGATCATTCTGTTCTAGGCAAAATGAGCTGGAAAATGGAAGCAGGGGGCCAGCCAGGAGCCGGCCCTCCTGAGAGTCTCTGATGGAGACCTCAAAGCAAACATAAGGTGGAAATGTCTTTTTTAAGATCGATGTGAGGAAGAACCACTACTTTCATTGATACAACTAATTCAGATTAATCAGCTAAGCAATGCAATCAGCTCATGTATCACCACCACCAACTCTTCTTCATCCTCGTCATTTCCAGAAAGATTATTTTTGCCAGGTCCTGAATTCATTTACTCCTAATAGCTATCCATGTGGTATGTATTATTATTTCCATTTGGTGGATGAGGAAACTGAGACTCAGAGAAGGAAAGTACAGACAGGGTCCCATATCTCCTAAAGAGTTAGTATTAAGACCCAGAATTCCCTGACTCAAAAGGCTATGGCTGTCACAATGGAAAACAGAATGGTGGTTCCTCAAAAAACTAAAAAGGGGGTTGCCATATGGTTCAGCAATCCCACTTCTAGGCATATACCCAGGCAAAACTATAATTCAAAAGATATATGCACACCTATGTTCACAGTAGCACTACTCAGAACAGCTAAGACATGGACACAACCTAAATGTCTATCAACAGATGAGGAGATAAAGAAGATAGGGCACAGATACACAATGGCCTATTACTCAGCCACTAAAATGAATGAAAGAATGCTATTTGCAGCAACACTGATGAACCTAGAGAATATCATACTAAGCAAAGTAAGTCAGAAAGAGAAGATAAATAGAATATGATATCACTTATTTGTGGAATCTAAAATACAATGCAAATGAACTTATCTACCAAACAGAAACAGACAAAGATATAGAGAACTGACTTGTAGATGCCCAGAGATCAGGCGCAGTGGGGGAGGAAAGGTGGAAGGCTTTGGGATGAGCAGATGCAAGCTATTATAAACAGGATAAATAGGGTGGATAAGCAACAAGGTCCTACTGCATAGCACTGGAAACTATACTCAATATCTTGTGATAAACCATAATGGAAAAGAATATGAAAAAGAATATGTGTGTGTGTGTATGTAACTGAGTCATCTTGCTGTACAAGAGAAATTACACAACAGTGTAAATCAACTATGTGCGCTGTGCTCAGCCACTCAGTTGTGTCCAACTTTCTGTGACCCCATGGACTGCAGCCCTCCAGGCTCCTCTGTCCATGGGATTCCCCAGGCAAGAATACTGGAGTGGGTTGCCATGTCCTCCTCCAGGGGATCTTCCCAACACAGGGATCGAACTGAGGTCTCCTGCATTGCAGGCAAATTCTTTACCAACTGAGCCACCAGAGAAGCCCAAATCAACTATACTTTACTAAACTTGGTGCTCTGTGATGACCTAGAAGGATGGGAAGGAGGCTCCAGAGGGAGGGGATATATGTATACTTACAGCTGATTCATGTTGTACGGCAGAAACCAATACAACATTGTAAACCAATTATCCTCCAATTAAAAATAAATTTTAAAAACAGATAACTAATAAGGACCTATGCATAGCACAGGGAATACTAGTCAACACTCTATAATGACCTACATGGGAAAAGAATCTAAAAAAGAGTGCCTATATGTATGACTGACTCACTTTGCCATACAGCAGAAAGTAACGCAATTGTAAATCATCTATACTTCAACAACAACAAAAAAAAGCCCATGGCTGTCAAAGTGGAGGACAGTCAGAGACAGGTATAGTTTTGGAAAAGTAGTCCAGGGCCAGCACCTCCCAGGGGCAGGAGGAAGATGGCAAAGGCCAACACCCAGGTGCCCCATTGCAGAAATGAAGAGTCCATGCTGATTCCACAGTGAAGTCCCCTAGGGTCCTACCTTGCTTTCTCCTTCAATGACAATGACAGGCACGGAAGTGGCAGGCCAGCGGTGTTTGGCTGGAAGGGGCTTGTCACAATTCCATAGAACTATGATCTGAAAGGGATTAAGGGGTCATCAGATGGCTTGGTAAGGCTGGATTTACATAGGCTTCTAACCCAACATTTCTTCTTTAAGACACAGAGAGAGAGAAAGAGAGAAGATGGTGTTCTAAGCAAGGCAGAGAGGCAGACCTCAAACTGTATTTAAAGTGAGTCCACTCCACTCTGTACACCTGAAACTAACATAACACTGTAAAACAACTATACTCCCCCCCAAAATTTTTTTAAGTGAGTCTATATCCACACAACCACCAGAACCCCATTACTCTAACAACCAGAGACAGGGGACAAGAAGGGTAACCTAATAAAACCTATGTCAAGTGGGTAGGAGAAGGCTGGGGAGGAAAGAAGGCATGCCAGGGTTGTTGGCTCTTAAAAAAGTGGTTTTCTAAATTCTAGTGTCTTATGATGACGAGGAAGATAACAGCCTTGATCAAACTAAAGAAAAATGCACATTGAACATCTGCTATGAACTTGCACTACAGCAGGCAATGTGGGAGAAGGAAGAGAATTCAAGATCCGACTGGCGTGAGCTCGTGTTTTGGATTCTCCAGGATGGCAGCTTATTTCCTGTGACCTTATTATTGCCAATAAATGTGTTTAGCCCCCAAATGCAGACTTCAATGTGACTGCATTCTCTTCTTATATGTAAACCTTCTCGTGTAATTTACAATTCAGAAAAACCACTGTTAAGAGTAGGAGAGCATGCTAATTTGGAAAACACTGTTACCATAGATATCATCTTTTGCTCCCAATTTTATAATTAGTCACAGCGGCTGTGAAAAAAAGTTGACGCCTCCTGACGCCAACGAGTCAGTTTCTGCTGTTGAAGCTTAGTTTTCTGGGTCCTTTCAGGGGCCTTTCTGAAGTTTGTTTTTCACTTTGACACTTTAAGATGAGATAATGTGTGTATATATTCTCTAAAGAGTGTGTTGGAGGCCTTCCCTGGTGTCCAGTGGTTAAGACTCCTCACTTCCACTGCAGGGACGTGGGTTTGATCCCTGGTCAGGGAACTAAGATCCCACATGCCTTGGAGCATGGCCAGGAAATTAAAAAAAAAAGAAATAATGCCACTTGCAGCAACATGAATGGACCTAGAGATTATCACACTAAGCGAAGAAAGTCAGAAAGAGAAAGACAAATACCATACAGTACTACTTATATGTGGAATCTTAACAACAACAAAAAAGTGTTGGTATATATTTCATTTTACCCCAGAGCAAAGATCTCTTTGTAATCTACCCATTACCTGTACCAGATTTCACTTCCAAGAACCTCTAAGCTGATGAAAAGGGAGTAACAAGGCATGACAAATGAAAGGGGAGAAAGAGGGCAGGACGTGAGATGAGGCCAGTGTGTAGCAGGGGAGGAGTGGGGGTCTCCGGTCCACTAAGCGGCAGGGTGCAGGCACTCGGTCAACCCTCCCTACCTCCCCACTCACCTGGGCACAGTACTGGGACTTGGCTGCAGCCACGAGGAGTTTCAACACTGGCTGGGACTGAGAGACCAGGGGGGTCACCGCGTGGATGACTGCAGTGAATTTGGAGGGGGGCTTTAAACCTGAAAGAGCAAGGGCAGAGCGACCTAATGAAGCACTGAGAAACAAGACTTCGAAAATTATTCCTCTCTGCTCCATCGCCTCACCCCAGAGCTAATGTTCCCTTCTAGCGTATTTTTCCTCTGCCTCTTATGTCTTGACAGAACAAAAACAAGGTGAAAAGCTGCTAGTGAACTGCTGCCTGAGTTTAGAGACCTGGATAATTTACAGTTCAAGGCCCATTTCCAGATTTTTCCTTTGATGGCCTTTTCCTTCCTCCCTCGGGGATACATCTTTGATCTCCCTTCTGCTTTTTAGGCACCCAGAGTCTAATTATACACACACACATAACAGTACTCACTACTCTTTACTCAAGAAAGGGTATAACTCTAGTTACTTACATCCTAGGCTGGATTTTAGTAAATGTGCTCTCTCTTCCAGGGTATTTGCATGTATCTTATTCTTAGTGATGTAGTTAAAGGGCATTTAGGTTGCTTCCATGTCTTGGCTCTTGTAAATAGCGCTGCCTTGAATGGGGTGCATGTATCTTTTTGAATTACGGTTTTCTCCAGATATATGCCCAGGAGTAAGATTGCTGGGTCACAATGGTAGCTCTATTTTTTATTTTTTAAGGGGCCTGCATACTGTTCTCCATAGTGGCTACACCAGTTTACATTCCCACCAACAGGGTAAGAGGATTCACTTTTCTCCATACCCTCTCCAGCATTTAACTGTTTGCAGGTTTTTTAGATGATGTCCATTCTGACTGGTATGCGGCGATAGCTCATTGTAGTTTTGATCTGCATTTCTCTAATAACTGGTGGTGTTGAGCATATTTTCATGTGTTTTACGGCCATCTGTATGTCTTCTTTGGAGAAATGATTATTTAGATTTCCTGCCCACTTTTTGATTGGATTGTTTGTTTCTTTGATATTGAGCTGCATGAGCTGTTTGTATATTTTGGAGATTAATCTCTTGTTGGTTACTGGCTTTGCAAATATTTTCTCCTATGCTGCCATTTTGAAGGGTTTTTGCCTGATTGCTACTATTTCAGATAATAACCAGCAAGTGGTCACGGTTAAAAGGCCAACATCCAGAGCCTAAGTGTCTATTTCTGAAGCCCAGTTCCATCACTGAGTGGTGGTAGGATCATTACTTAGCCCTCTGCGTTTCCACAGCAGTGAAATGGGACTGATGGCAACAGCAACAAAGTTACAGGGTTGTTATGAGAACGAATTTAAATGAGTTAATGCATACAGAGCCTTTAAAACAGGACCTGCAAACACCAAGTGCTCAGCATGAGCTCACCACCATCATCACCATCATTGTCACCATCATCATTATTTTGGGGTGGAAGCTGCTCTACTCCCAAGAAATCTCTTCTTTAAGTAGCAGGGAAACACAGCTGAGAGAAAAGTCATGTTCAGACCTCTGCCAACTGTGTGCTCTGAAGCCCAAGGTGGAAAGGTATCATACACGTGCAAAATAACAACTGCCACCAAAGAGAAAGCAGTGAGATGGCTTCTTCTCCAAATGAGTCTTTTCATGAGAACTCACTGAGAAACAGGAGCCAGGTTAAAAGCCTCTTAAAACTTCATTAGTGGGGACACATGTACACCTATAGCTAATTAAAGTTGATGTATGGCAGAAATCAAAGCAATATTATAACACAATCATCGTTCAATTTTAAAAAAAGAATAAAAAAAAAGAAAAGCAGTCTAAAAAACATTAATACTATGGTAGAGCTCTTATTAGACTATTAGAATAAGCAGTATTTATTGATGATAGAACAGCCTTTTTCTTGGAGGGGAGGGGTCGTACTGCCAATAAACTTGTTTAACGTTTAAAACAAAAAGAATAAATGTGAAATCCAAAATGCATCATGAATTATAATAAAAAAAAACAAATTAAATTTTAAAAAACTTCATTAGTATAGACCCACTAATTTCACATTTTAGCAGTTTAAATATGAACAAGACAGTGAAAGGACACTGAAGTTAAGCTTTGAGAGTGACTGATAAAGAATTACAATGTATACCTCAAAGAATTATATGGATCTTTTGCAGAGAAAATTACATTTGACTAGTATTTCAGTTTCACGTTGGAAAGAAACTAGCTTTCCCACTAGTGAAATACACATTTAAGGCTTTGCCAAGTAAGAAGAATAAATATGATGTAGGGGGTTCCCTTAACAGCAAGGACAAGTCACTGCTTTTAGACTTTCCTGTAATGGTTTAAGAAGCAACATTTACACACTTCTAATGTGCTAACTCGACTAACTCCACACAAAATCTGGAGTCTTCTTGCCACATCAACTTGAAGGATGCTTTATTATCCCAAGGTTTCTCAAATTTGGAACTGTGACTGAGGGGAAATGTCCAAGATGTTACCAACATTAGAGCAAATGGGGCTCCAAATACTGGGGAAGCCAAAAAGTTTGTTCAGGTTTTTCCATAAGATGGTGCAGAAAAACCCAAATGAACTTTTTGGCCAGCCCAATGCATAAATGTCTATGGCGATAACAGTAGCCTTTTGTAAAGCTTCATCTCTCTGCCTGTTTCCTTTTCCTCATTATGACCAGCCTCTAAGTTGCCTGGAGAAGGAAATGGCAAGCCACTCCAACATTCTTGACTGAAAAATTCCATAGACAGATGACCTTGGTGGGCTACAGTCTGTGAGTTCGCAAAGAGCAGGACACGACTCAGCGACTGAGCGCAAAAGCTGCTTGACAGCAGAGCTTATATCTCCTTTGACTTTTTATTCCCACCACCTAGCGCTGCATTAACACGCACAGAAGAGGAGCATCATATATGCGGAATGAAGTGCGTAAGTTTCTCCTCTGTCCTATATTCTTAAATCTTTTCCCTCTCTCTTTATTAGTTTGGTTTTTCTTTGATCTGAGACAGAGAAGTTAGGATCGTGGAGAAAAAAATGTAGGAAGAGCTCTCTTAGATTCATTTTATACATGATAAGACTCAAAATTATAGCAAACTTATTGTCATGTTGGGGCTTCCCTGGTGGCTCAGACAGTAAAAAATCCACCTGAGTGCAGGAGACCCGGGTTTGATCCTTGGGTTGGGAAGATTCTCCTGCAGAAAGGAATGGCAAAACACTCCAGTATTCTGGTCTGGAGAATTCCACGGACAAAGGAGCCTGGCAGGCTACAGTCCATGGGGTCGCAAAAGAGTAGGACGTGACTGGGCAACTTTCACTTAGATTACTTAAATTGTCGTGTTCAGAATGATCTGTAATTTGGGGAGCCTTCTTCTTAAAAAGCCTTCTCTACTAATCGTAAAGAACAGTGGCTCAGATCAGGAATGAGTTTTTCACTTTGTAAGGCTCTGCTGGATTTATAATTCATGACCTTGATAAACCATTTAGGATAGGGCTCTAGAAGGCAGTCTCCAACACAGAGTGTTACAAAGACACCGCAATGGAATAAAAAAATTGAGGGACTTCAGTTCCGGACAACATTTGGAGTGTAAACCAGAATAGCTCCGGGGAAGGCATTCACTTACCTAAATTAGCATAGTAGTAAGGGAAATCTCCCAGATAAGATGAATACTGTGGTAGGACGAACAATCCCCCAGGATGTTTGTTCCATATTAAACTGTTGCGTGATATGTGCTTGAATATTCTGTCCTGAATAATCTAGAAAACAAAAACATTGGCATATGGTGAGGAGGAGACTCTGATGATATCTAATGAGGAACACATTCAGGCCAAATTTGAGGGCTGATGCCAGTAAAAGTACTGGGTCTACCCCCACCCCCCATTCTCCAATGATAAAAATGTCTGGGATACATAGAAAGTAATCGAGTGTTGGAAGAGAAGGAGAGAGAGAAAGGAAAGAGATGGTTAATCCAATTGTCTAATCATACTTCAGTTTCACCATAAATTCTGTCTTGTCTTTCTATTGTTAAGTCCGTGCTCCTTTCAAAGTAGAGTGTGTAGAAAAGTTATTTTCCTTAATGGCTGATCTTCCAGCATGAAGATCTGGTTCTCAGTGCATGGAGATGTCCATGTAGAGACTGAGCTGGGAGCATCTTGAGGGCATGCGCGTTTCATAAGCAGCTGAGGTTTTGATCTGTTCCTTTAATTCAGGAGGCCGGTTTATTTGTTTGACATAGTTTCACTGCCCTTTCAAATTCAATTGTAGGACTTTAGGGTACTAGTTAGCTGCAGTTTTTCTAACTTTAATCTCAGAAAGTAGTGAGTTAACTAACAATTGCTCAAAACAACCTACATAATAGGACAAAACCACGGCATATGAAGACTAATAATAGCCAAGCTAGTTCATTAGTTTCTTTGGACTTGAAGGCCTTGCAGATCATTAAATTCTACATTTAGAGTCAAATATTCCCCCATCCTGAATCATTTGTCAGATGAATGTGATTAGTCTACTTTACAGATTTCTCTCTGTGACTTTCAAACTCTTGTAATTATACCATCTACTCATTTAGATATGATTTGGCAAATAATTAACTTGATACAGAATTTCAAGTTTTCAGCAATTTGTGTGTGTGTGTGTGCGTGTGTGCTTAAAAAAGAGAAAAAGCCTAGTATATAGCTCTAGAGATTTAAGACCAAAATCATCATTTTCCGGGTCCTCATTTAATGCAATGTGATTTAAGTACAGACCATTTTAAATGGAGTTGTATTATTTGCTAAGGTTATTACCACCCTCATTTCATCCCACATGGTGACTAGACAAGTAATAAAGTGAGCTACATTTATCTTCGCAAACCTTATCATGTTTATATTTTTTAATAAGAGAAGAAAGGAAGCAAGGAGGAAATTTAGAACTCAAATATCTTAGTTCAATGATTTCTGCAGTTTCTTTTTTCCTTAGATCAAAACTTCTTGTTTCATATGACTTGGCAGAGGTTTCAAATTTGGGGAAGATTTTAGAAACTTCACTCAAATGTTAATGTTTGTTCTTTGCGGTACAACAGAGATATGTTAAAATGCTGTTGTCTAGGCATTAATTATAAGAAAATTGTCACGGCTGTGAAGAGTTTTTACATGGTTTGCAATTCCACTTTGTACACCATTTATTCCAGTTTTTTATTATTTGTACTTTCCTATTCTACTGTCTATTTATTTTCCTTTATAGGTTTTCAATTCAGGTCCTTTTTTTTTTGCTTTCCAAATTTATACACCTTTAAGCATGCGGCCACTTAAATTCTGGATATCAAGACACAGAACACATTGATAGAAGACTGTCATAAATCCAACCTACATACAAGTGGCACAGAACTCAGAGATGTCACAAATTGAATCCCCATTCACTTTGTGTCTCTGGATGGTGTGATTCTCAGTGTCGACTCTTTGGTTCAGTATCACAACACTGCTATCTTTTTGAATTCAGGGATATGATAAGTCATAGTATTCTTCTGAAATACCAAAAAGCACTTTATATGCTCTTCAAATAGATCTTGACAGGGCAATATCAAAAAAGGTAGAAGAGCAATAACACATGTTGAATATAATCCAGGTCAAGCAATTTGCCACCTTTATGACTTACTATAAGCAGTAAAATATCACATTAATTACAACAATCTCCAGAATCTGTTAGGAATAGTTGTCTAAGTCTTCATACTTATGACTTCTTTTTTTTTTTTCCCTAGAAAATAAAAAATCTCATTCCTGTGCTCATTGTCTAAGCATGGATTTTTCCATTTTTACACAGCTATACCACCATAGGTATTATATATTACAGATCTTTCCATATTATTAATAGTATTCATGGTTTACTTGTCCTAAATGACCAATAATAGTGCAATTATTTCCATGCAAATCAGTGAATATATTTATGAGCTAAAACTTGCCACATTTAGGACTGATGCCTTAAGATTTTGTCAAAAGGGTATAAACACTTTAAAGGCTGTTCTTAAGTATTGCCAACTGTCTTTCTGAAAGGTTGATATCAACTTGGCTTATCAAAAGTTGGACAGAGTACAGATCTTATTTTACCAAATAGAAAGGTCATTTTGTCCCTCTCCTAATGCCTAAGTCTCCCTAATGTTACACTGGACAGCTTCCTGGATCCTTGGTACTCACTCTTAATTGTTGTAGACAAAGACATTATATTTAAAGGTTGGATACTATAAAGAAAATCAAAACACACAATCACAAAAAATTTACACAATTTTTTTCCCCTTATAGCTCCACATGGTATCTTCAGTAAGGATAGCATTTCTTATTAATGTGAATTCAAAGGGAAGAATGACAGGCTCCTTATTTTTCATTTTGATGTGCCATCTATTTTTAAAATAATGGACTATTGGTTACAGGTTACAGTCATTCTAGGTGACCCTGACTCGGTCTTTTGACAAATTCAGTGTTGCCTAATACATGCAGGGCTGCCATATGCCACCTTGCTCCAAACTAAAGCAATCTTCTATTTCTATTCTCTCACTGATTTTAAATTTTCATTGTACAGCAGCATCAGCAATACTATGGTCTGAATGTGTACGGTTAGAGATAAGTGAAGAGAGAAATGGAGACTCCTTCATAGAACTTCACTTTAAATTGTGATTTCCAAGCTACCATGAGCTGTTCTCATGTGTTATGACAATTTCACGCCCTTTTCTTTTGCTCAGCCTGATTCCGACTGAGTTCCTAGGGTTCAGCCCTTCCTTAGTGCCAAGTTACTGTCATACAATATTCTGACAAATAATGGAATCCATGAGCATTATTTTTGCAGCATTTTATCACTGTCCCTATCCTTACTTCTCAATCTGCACCAAAAAACAAGCTCCAAAGAGCCTAGCTCTTACTAAATAGCTCCTTATTTCTAAGGTGCAGAATTTGGAAATTTCAATCAGACTGGAAATACTAGCCAAATCCCAAGCAGGACAGAGTGCAACACAGTCGAAGGTATGCACAACTTGACCCTGGTGTTAGAGAGAAGGACGAAGCATCCTGTTTCCAATTTTATCTAAGCACTACTACAACTCTAAGGCTCATAATCTCCAAAGAGCAAGTAATTCCCTTCCCGTGACCCAGAAGACAGCACAGAAGCAAGAAAGAGCCTGAGTGTAGAACATCCCCTTAGCAAGAGACCTTCGAATCTACACTGTCCAAGGGTAATGCCGAATAATCCTCAGACAGCAGGCACTCCAGCAGGGAGTGAAGAATTCAACATTATCCAAGTGCTAAGCCAAGTAGGAATTTTTGATTTGTGATAGTTAAATCGTTCTTATGAGCATGTTGGCTGTTTATCTGTGTATGTGGATGGCATTTTCTGCTATTTTTCTCTGTTTTTCTGTTTACATTGGATCCTGGGGTAATCTGAGCTCTGATTTAAAAAGGGAAACTGGATGGTATCTCTCATGCAATTCAGTTGAGAGGTCAAACTGTTACAATCCAATTTTGGAACTATATGAGGAGATTTTGACAGTTGCTATAAATTTGAATGAAGTATATGGTTTGTAGTGTTTTAAAAACAACTGTGTTTTCTCTAAAGAACTGCCTGGCTCAGATCCAAGGAGAAGTAGGCCTTTCCAGGCACAGAGATGAAAACAGCTTGGCTTAAGATCCTATGCTGATGAATATAACATATCCAACTGCTATTATAGGATAATTGAGCACTGCTAAGTTAGCAGGCAAGAGACCAGAGCTATGCAATAAACCATACTCAAAAGAAATGCAATTAATGAAATACCATCTTTCATCTGGCAAATTAGCAAAGTTGTGCATGTGTGTTTTAATTATGAGCCTGAAGGTTGATAAGGTTACAGTGAAAGAGGGTCGTCCCCAGATGGCTTGTGGGAATCTAGATGAATACAACCTTTCTGAAGAGTAATTTGGCAATATATATCATGAGCCTTAGTCATGCTTGGCCCCTTGGCCTGAGTAATCCAATTTCAAGGATTCCATTCTAAAGAGATAGTCTAAGATACATGTGGAAAGTCATTGATTGGACAAAGGGCGATCTCTATCTAAAAAAAAAAAAAAAAAAGAATGAATGAATTAGACACAACAGTAACAGTCAACAATAGTAGGTCAGTTAATAAATAGAGATTCACCAAGAGATGAAATATAGGGTGAAGAAATGAAAACACGTGGTCTCAGTGTATAGCAAAAGATGCATAAAAGCGGCGTGTGGAAACACTGAGGAAAGAATAACTTTAGAAATATATTGCAGGAACTCCCTAGTGGTCAACTGGTTAGACTCCACGTTCTCACTGTCAAGGGCCTGGGTTCAATCCCTTGTCTGAGAACCAAGATCCCATAAGCTGTGTGGGAAAAAAATAAATAAATAAATAAATAAATAAAATAAAAATGTAAAAAAAAAAAATTGTATTGGGACAACTACAGAACAATTGGTCAAAAAAAAAAATAAGGATGGTTTAGGTTTTTCAGCACAGATCACATACAAAGTAAATTGGATTAAAAAAATTAATTGCCTATATTCCAGTACAAAATACAAAGCTTTAAAAAAAGTGTATGGGTGCATGCTAAGTTGCTTCGGTCATGTCCAACTCTCTGCGACCCTATGGACCATAGTCTGCCAGGCTCCCCTGTCCATGGGATTCTCCAGGCAAGAATACTGAAGTAGGCTGCCATTTCCTCCTCCAGGGGAATCTTCCTAACCCAGGGATTGAACCCATATCTCTTACATCTCCAGTACTGGCAAGCAGGTTCTTTACCACTAGCACCACCTGGGAAGCCCCAACATGAAAATAAATACTAGAAAATATGTGTGTGTAGGTTATGCATAAATAAAATTATGAGTTGAAAAGTCCTTAGTAGCAAATTGAAAAGGCACAAGTGAAAAGACTTCCCAATCATAAAGGAACTCCTTTGGCCACCTCATGCGAAGAGTTGACTCTTTGGAAAAGACTCTGATGCTGGGAGGGATTTGGGGCAGGAGGAGAAGGGGACGACAGAGGATGAGATGGCTGGATGGCATCTCCGACTCGATGGATGTGAGTCTGAGTGAACTGCAGGAGTTGGTGATGGACAGGGAGGCCTGGCGTGCTGTGATTCATGGGGTCACAAAGAGTCGGACACGACTGAGCGATTGAACTGAACTGAACTGATGTTGAAGGTGAAAAACATAAAAATAATTAAAATAAGTTCTTTCATATACGCTGAAAGGAATATAAACTGGTTAATTCTATCGCAGGAAAATTGACAGTTCATGTAGAAATCTTAGCATTTGTCATATTCTTTGAATCAGGACTTCAAATTCAAGGATTTTATCCTGAGAGTAATCTTGAACTTGCATAACAGTTTGTCACTGAGGCTATTTGCTTCAAGGATGTGTATAATAATGAAAAACCAGGAATAACTATAGTAGTCTCAAATGGGGATCAATTAATGGAGTTAAGTGATATTATGAATGGAATATTAGTCATTAAAATAACTATAGAAAAATCTAATGAGATAATATATTATTAAGGAGAAAAAACAGGTGATAAACTAAGTATAGAAACTCTTCTTTAAATTAAAAATGAGAACATATTTATGCATTTGCATAGAAAAAAATGAATATATATGCATTCATATGTGTGTATATACGTCAATAGCGAATTGTACGGATAGATTATTTTATTTTTGTGCTGTAAGTATTTTCCATTATTTTCTAAAAGGAACATGCACTTCTTTGATAAAAAGCACTTATTCCAAAAAAACCCAACAACAACAACAAAAAATCTAGACACAATTCACATTCAACTTTCCTTAAGAAGGTTCTTAGATGGAGGACAATATCAAAAACAAAAGGTAGAATTTATTACATGTTCAAATCTGCTGCTATGAATGCAAGCGAAACAATTTTCATTGAGGAGGGTGATTTGGACAAATATGAGGAATTTGCTTGCAATAAGGAAGCCCTTGGAAGGCATTCTACCCTGTCCCCGTTCATGGGTGGACCTGGGTACTAAATATCTTTTCACTAAGTTCCAGGATGAAATCAGTGTACCCAGAGAGGACACTTTGGTAGAGCCCAGCCCCACGAGAGCAGAAGCCAAGGCCAGGCTTCAGGTAGGTAAGTGTCCCAGGGTGGCTGGGGTATGATCAGCATTGGCAGCAAGGCTGGTAGGTACCCAGGATGGCAAGACAGCAGTGATATGCACAAAACAGGATGACTTCCATTTTCTGGGTATTTCTCAGAATGATCATACTGCATACTCCCAATGACATTCACTTCTGGAGCAGTAATCACGTTTCCAAAGAAAGTATTTCCAAAGTGAGGCCACGAATGCCCCCACCTCATATTACAGACACCTCAGAATTACCTCGATGCTGGGCTACACTTGAGAACCTCTGCTTTGCTTCCTGTAATTCATGAGTGCAGATTCCAAAATCTTTTCTCAGCAATTTGTGCTACTTTGGTGTAGCCTCAGGCCACTGCTCTCTGCTCTACTTCCAAAGGTTTTAATCATCCCCATGTTTCCCTTTCTTTTTTTTCTCCTGCCTTAAAAAAAGCAACTTGAACATGGGCACCCATCTGCCTGGAAGATTTTCTGATTTTATAAAGCTTAACACTTTCTGCACCAGATGAGTGTAATTCTTATTTTCTTAACACATCCTTGTGATAATGAGGGGTGGGTTGCATTTATCTTGAGAATGAATTTGGCTGTTTCTGAATGCCCCTGGACTACAGTACCCAGTAAACTATTCATATATTTAGAATGGGAGATTTTCCCCTACTTGCTCACTATCTGTTTCTTAAGTGGACTCCAGAAATATGCCTTCAAAGGATGCCATGAGTGTGAATGAGAGGACAATCATTAGCCACCTGTCTCTGAAATGATGGAAGACAGAGCCTATCTCTGTGTCAAGGAGTGTAATTCCTCCTAAGTCAGTGTTCCTCTGTGGAGTTCGTCCAGAATGGAGAGCAGGTCAAGGGGTTAACTGACACATCCAAGTACAGAAAGTTCAGTGTTGCCCCATTTGACCAATTACACATTGATAATAGCAAAAGAGAAGGCTAAGAAAAACATATAAAGGACCATTATTGGAGACTGAAAGCCAAGGCATCTCACTTACCTCTAGTGTAGTTAATACAATCTTCTCAACTGAAGAAAAATAAGCCTCCCACAAGAATTGTGTCTGCTGTCTAAGTGCTAGGATTTTATCCTGATGAATAGACCTGATTGTAGAAGGAATCTGTAACACAAGGTGAACACATAATAACTATAACCGGAAAACAATGAGATGCCATTTGATCAAAATCACCCGCTCAGGTTAGAGTTTTATTCTTCATAGCATTCTGCTTCGAGCATATAGATCTACTAAAAACCACCAACCCCTAGACTGAAAGGCCCTAAAGAGGTGTGAGCTAAAAACAGCACTTACTGGGAGTCAGCATTGATGACCTTTAATGACCAAATACACAACAGTTAGAGCTCACTTCTAAGATTTGGTAGTAGCTTATCACTTGCGTAGCGTTCCTCTGCCATTCTCTATGAATCCCACATGCCCTTGAACCTGCCCATGGACAATCAAATCCTGCAGAGAAGGGGCTATAGTCTTGGAGCAAAGCTGAGAGCCATTATGTCCCAAGCACTTCTAAGACATGCCACCCTCAGGACTACTAATGACCTACAGAGGGACCTTTTAGGGAATGTCTCGGAGTCTGTCCATTTAATATGCAGCTGAGGGTAATTATTTCTATGTGCATGTATCTCTTTTCTCTCCCTGAGAGCTTTCTGCTCCCCAGACCTCTCTTTTTGGCTCTAGTGCTTACCCCAAACTAACACGATCTGTCATGTGTGCTTAGCCAACACTGCTATCTATGAAGCTGCACAATTTTAAAGGAAGGATTTATGCCCTGTCCATCCAGCTAAACACTTTCTAGCTAGGATAGTGGCTTTTATGTACAGACACACCTCAGAGATACTGTGGGTTCTGTTTCAGACCACTGCAATAAAAATGAATATCACAATAAAGTGAGTCACACAAAATTTGTCTGGTTTTTCAGTGCATCCAGAGGATTCCCAGGCGGCACAGTGGTAAAGAGTCTACCTGCCAATGCAGGAAATGCAAGAGACACAGATTCGACCTCTGAGTCAGGAAGATCCCCTGGAGAAGAAAATGGCAACCTACTCCAGCATTCTTGCCTGGAAAATCCCATGGACAGAGGAGACTGGTGGCTACAGTTCACGGGGTCACAAAAGTCAGACACCACTGTGTACCACCACCAACAGTCCATCTAAAAGTTACTTTGGCACTATAGTCTATAAAGTGTACAGTAGCATAATGTCTGAACACACAATGTAAATACCTTAATTAAAATACTTTATTCAAAGTAAAAAAAAAATGCTAACCATCATCTGGCAACACAGGCTTATGACAAACCTTCAATTTGTTACCAAAGAAAAAAGCATCTATGAAGCACAAAAAAGCAATGTAAAATAAATGAGGTATGCCTGTAGTAGCTATTTAATAAATAAAAGTCAAATTGACCACAGCCATCTGAAGCCACTGAAGGAATATTACTATTTTCACTAGCAGTATAGCTCAACAGTTAAGCACAGGAAAATGGGAGTCAGACCAAGGTAATGGTCTTGGCTCCACAGTTTACCAGCTGTGCTTCCTTGAACAAGTTACCTGATCTCTCAAAGATTCCATCTCCTCAGTTATAAAACAGGGACACAGTTCTAACATCATTGTAAGGTTGTGAAGAAGAGCACCTAAGTGCTTCACACAATGCCTAACATATGAGATGTTTAACTGACAAAGTAATTATTACTACTACTATTGCTATTGACTTAAGGCTGATGATATGAAAAGTTGGACCAATTGCTTAATGTTTGCCTGTGAACTTGCTTGGGTCTGGAGCTCTGAAATGTACTTCCTGGTTGTCTGGTGAGTTACCTTGGCTTGCTCCCTATCTTCACTTAAAGCCCAAGGTCTATTTCATTTATAGAGTCTACATTCTTAGGGGAGATTTCTTGTGATTAGCAAGTGCCCTTTTGTGCTCACCTCTTTCTGCATGCTTGCTTCACTAATATGTAACTAATCAGAGAGGCATGGGAGCCTGGACTGAAGCAGGAATGCTCCACTAGCTGTTTTAATAAGAAAGTTACCCATGACATCGTGACTAAGACTACATCTGAATTTCCAGTGGAGGGAAGGAAGTAGGAACATATTTTTTTTTTTTCAAGACCACTTCTACAGGGAGCCAGAGAACTGTTTCACGGTACCTACATAAGGACAAGCTCACTTGCAATGTCCAAAAGCAGATACTAAATCCACAGCCCCAGTGTATATCTGGATTCTCAACACTGAAGCAGCATGAAGGCAACAGATAATGGAGAAAAATATTTGCCTGAAATCAGAGCTCAAGGTCAAGGGGAAATAAAATATCCTTGAAGAAGGTAGAGAAACCATTCAGATCATCGATCCCTGATAAGCCAAAGAACATTTAATTTTATTTACTGAGAAAATTGCCCAGATAGCCAAAGAAAGATTAGAAAAAAATTATCCTTCTGAATTTTCATAACCATGCCCTCTTCTGAGTGTCAGTGGTATTTGCTAAGAGTCATACAGGTTGACACTTCACTGTTTTATTGTGATGATGAGGAACCAGTCCATTAGAAAAATGTCAAAAGCTATCATCACTTTGTGGTCTCCAGAAAACTGAGTAGACTGTGGTTATGAAGGCAGAATGGTATACCATACATGAGCCTATCAATACATCTCCTCTCTTATATAAGCCACATCTTGCTGTTACTATATCCAGTGAAATATATTCTACCCGTCTGTGCATACACGTGTCTGACAGCAGTCTGCAAAGTGCTCTGGAAGATAATTCCAATTGATTGAAAAGACAGAGTTCCAAGTTTTAATGGCATTTGGCTATTGGTTATTAATCTGCTTGTCCCGAGAGACAGGTATAGGAAAGTGATAAATTAATTGCAATTTGGCCAGATTGTTCAAAGTGGCAGAACCCAGTGAAGTCTTAATAAAAGGTCATGCATGGTAACCGAACTAATGGAATCTACCAAGATAGATACAGGAAAAGCAACAGCAAGCTCTCTTGGTGACATGACAAGACGATATGCAAATAAAAACATCTGAGCTGTTCTAAAACAGGAAATGAAAAATGGTAACATAACAAAAACATTTCCCAGAGCAGACATTTGGGCTGGGTGCCAGTTCTTTAAAAACCATTGTCAATGGCAGTTCAGTTGTCATTCAATATGGAGGCAGCTGTGCAGACAGACTGCATATGAGAGGAAAATGCCAACGAGTTTGAGTGGGTGCACAATGAAAAACAAAACCCCCAGCATCAAGCCAAAATGTTGCTTCAGAAGGTGAAATGCTTCTGGAGAATCAACTCTGGCGAAATGGCAGAGATCAGACCACCACAGTTCGGTACCCGGAAACCACTCCGTTTCAAAGACAAACTCCCAACTTATTCATATCAAATTCACGAGAGCATGGGTACACAGTTGGAGAAATTATGGCTGGTATTTTTCATTCCCAAATTTCCTTTAATGAGCATGCATCTTTAAAAAAAAAACAAAGGAGGAAGGAAAAGGGCAACATGGAAAAGAACCACATCTATTACTTTGCTAGGCCTTCCATGAGTGAATGTTTTTAGGCACACACCTAGGGAGAACTCCACTAGGTCACACGCTCTTCTCCTACTTCTGAGGTCCCAGGGGCCTTGGAGATCACAGATATGAATACCAGACACAAGGCATGTTTTAGAAGCTGTGTTCAACTTGCCTTGCTTAATTGATGGCTCTCTTTGGTTACAGATATTTCACCTGTTACTTTAGGGAGAGTACCGAGTTATTTCAACAGTCAGTTAGCAGGCTGGCCAGCAGGACATTAAAAAAATCATTCTACAAATATTTGTGGTAGTTCAAGGTAAAGTACAATGTCATGAAGTAAATGATTAAAATATTATATCATTTTAGAAAAAAGAGTATGGCAATTTATGCCGAAGCTAAAGCACCACTGCACAAAATGCCTTTAAAATTCTCAGTGACTGACTATTCCTGACCTGGGATTTCTCTGTGAGTATCATATTCCCCCTTCCCAGGCAGCTATTGAGATTTCAGACTTTTATTAGGTATCCTTGTAGAAGTTTAGTTGATATATATACATGGATTTATTTCTGGGCACTCTATTCTTTCTATTGAGCTATACACCTGTTTTTAATGCCAGTATTACTGTTTTAATGACTGTAGCTTTGTAATATAGTTTGAAACTAGGGATGATGATGCTCCAGCTTTATTCTTTTTCTCTTAAGATTGATTTGGCTATTTGGGGTCTTTTCTGGTTCCACACAAATTTTAGGACTGTTTTTCTATTTCTGTTAAAAAAAAATGCCACTGGGATTTTGGTAGGAATTCCCTTGAATCTGTGGATCACTTTGGGTAATAGGAACATTTCAATAATTAGTAAGTCTTAATTCTGCAATACAGGACAACATTGTTGAAACTTGAGGATACTACACTAAGTGAAATAAACCAGTCATGGAAAGAAAAATATTTCATGAGTCTACTTTCATGTGTTCAGTCGCTCAGTCGTGTCTGACTCTTTGTGACCCCAGGGACTGTAACCCACCAGGGTCCTCTGTCCATAGAGTTCTCCAGGCAAGAATACTGGAGTGGGTTGCCATTTCCTTCTCCAGGGGATCTTCCTGATCCAGGGATCAAATCCACGTCTCTTGCATCTCCTTCATTGGCAGGCAGGCAAATTATTTTACCACTGAGCCATCTGGGAAGTCCTCCCACTTATATGAGGTATCTAAAATAGTCAAGTCCATAGAATTAAAGAGTAGGATGGTAGTGACCAGGGGTTGGGGGATGGGAACTGAGGAGTTACTCATCAGTGGGCATAAAATTTCAGTTAAGCAAGATGAATAAGTCTAGAGACTTGCTGTAATACACTGTATTTACCTATATTCAACCATAATGAGTACACGTCAAAATTGGTAAAGAGAGTGGATTTCATGTTACGTGTTTTTACAACAATAAGATGAAATGAAAAAAAAAATCTACATGGCCAAAAATACAAGACACCCCCCACCACACACACACACATTTTCATTTGAGGCTGCTCTTTTAAATATACATCTTAAAGATAACACTCACCCAGACTAGATCATTTAAGCAATGATAACACTAATGGCAAGAATCAGCCCTAGAGACCTGCCTTTCTGAAAATTACTCTAAAGGCAAATATGGAAATGGGAAAGGAGTACAAAGTACTCCTTTCTTGCAGCAGAATTGTGCAGCAGAATTGTGCAAGAACTCTCTGGCATGATTTCTAAATATTACAGAAATTGAAGGGGGTAGATGTACACCTCTTGTCGGTATCAACATTCATGTCCTCCACCTGTAGCTTCTCCTTATCCGAGCATATACTCCCTGGATCTGAGGAGATTGCATACTAGGAAGTGAACGATGTCAAGTTAAATGACTTCATATTCGCCATGACACAGGCAATTTTCTCCTGGTAAAATTTCTTTTATACAGCTGACCTTTTGGATTCATCTTCTTTGAAAGTTTGCACGGGGGCAACAATAACCCACTGATCTGGGGAAGGCCACCACCCCTTCCTTACCTGTAATAACAATCTCTCATCGCCTATGACGGCAGCTTGGTTCCAATTAATCACTTCGGAGAATGGCAACTCCCATCCATTGCTGAGCATCACAGGGACACAGGCGGCCTGTACATAGAAGGGCACCGTGAGTGTGAGGGAGGTGGTGGCAGGAGGAACCCTTCCAAACAGGAGGGTGAAATCAGTACAAATTTCAATTACTGGCATGAATCCTGGACTGCTGAGGTCAATAGAAAAGTGGGGTTTTATGAAGTCATGTGAAGGCTGTCCGTATCCAGCTGAGATTTTACCATTTGCAAGCTGTGCCTTGGAATGTGAAAACCCCATTTCTATTCTTATACCTGGTTTGGCTGACTTTACTTCTAGGGAGACAACTGGCCTCGTTGAAGAAATTTTACTGACATAACAAAATCGTTCACCAACAAAATCCTAGCATAAACCCCACCTTGAACACACATGGTCTTGTCCATGAAAATGCTACAGTTCATGTGCAAAGTGCGTCATGCCAACGTCCTGAGCCACAAAGAGCTGAACAGGATTTGGTTTTCCTGATAAAGTCTTTTGTGGACTTAATTCTTACCGGGTGCTCACCAGGCCAGGAAAACACCCAAACCAGACTTGGTCCCTTCAGTGTGGAGGGATCCTGACCAACTTACTACCTGCACAGTGACCTAAGAGCCTAAAAACACCAGGCTAATGACAACATTCTGGCTGCAAAGAACTCGTAATCCTAAGCAGAGACCAATTTGCTCCATGCAACACACCCAGAGGCTAGGAGAATGTTAGGGATGATATGCTTCCTAGAACCTGTCAGCAAAGACTTTCAAGAAAAGGAAGCCCTCCTGTTGGAGGACAAGACAGAACATTGGAAGCGTGGCGACAGAAGCACAGATTCAGGCAGGGGCAGAGTGCGAAGGAAGAAAGGACACAGCAGCAAGGAGTGCAGGAGAGGAGGAGGCGAGAGGTGGACGGCGTGCTTTCTCGCCAACAAGGAAGGCTGGATGCAACTTCTGGGCAAGAACCGTCAAGGGTAAATGTTATTGGCAAAAGAGTCCTGAAGCTCTGGGACCTCAGAACTGCAGCGCCTGGAAGAGCCAGGCTGAGAGAGTGCCTCTGCCTTGCTGGGGGTCATGCTCAGAATTCAGAGAAGCCAAGTGGTGACTATAATGGGGACAGAACAAGTTTGATTGTGGGAAATGCCACTCATGAGCCATCTTCACTGCTGTTGACACTGGCTTCCAAGGAGGAGGGGTGAGCCTCCATGAGGAGCTCGGCTCTGCTGCCTGGTGGGCAGTCAGATCTACTCTCTGTTTGCAAGCCCATCTCTGAGAACCCACCTTCCCTTGAGATTCCCACTGCATCTCCTCATGTCCAAAGGCAGGGTGTAAATCCTCCTTCTGCCCCCCACGCATGTAAAAGGTTGTAGATTTTCTTGGGAAAATAGATTTCAGGTGTTCCAGGCAAACCGTGCGTTTGGTTTAGATCCCAGGAGATGTGTTAAGGTGAACCCTCCTCCCCTCAGCCCACCCCCTGTCTGACATCAGTTCTCAACTCTGTTCCAGGGATGATCAGGGTCTCTTACCTGCAGAGCCTCCAGGAACCTGAAGGACCCAAGCCTGCGACCACGAGGAACCAGACAGAAAGTGGCATTGTGCAGCATTTCCCGATAATCATATCTAGAAGGAGAAGAGGCGCCATCAGCAAATAAAGACCATTAAGAATGGGGGCAGGGTGAATGGGCACACCAAGGGGGCGTGAAGCCACCCATGGCAACTTGGGTGGTACACAAGCCAGCCCCACTTTTCCAGGGGGAAGGTAGGGAGGGTTGCTGCATGAGGAATGGAAATGTGACCCTTCCCACTGGACAAAGCAATTAGGGTCTTGTGTAAACAATACGTAAAAGACAAGTCTGATGGTCTCAGTGACATTTTGGCTCGCTCAGCCTTTACTTTGCAAATCAGGTTTTTTCATGTCTTGGCAAAAACAGGTTGCCTTCATCAGCTTAAAAAAATAATCACTGCTAGTTGTTCTTTTATAATGCCATATCATTTAGGAACTTGAAGACTGCTCTTGTTTCCTACCTACCCCATAAACCATGCTATTAAAATCTACTCAGGAAACCTCCATTCTGAGCACAAAACATTTATTTTCTCCTTCAAGCTGGAGTTTCTACTTTTAACCAAGAACATTCGGTTACCCCAGACAAACACTCCTGTGTAAGAATGGTTGGCATGGAGGAAAGAGAGAAGGAGCCAGCCCAAGAAACTGGGAAAGAGAAGAAATAACAAGAAAAGAAAAAATACTCAGGACTGTGGGAAACTGGGCAAGAGATGAGATGATCGTGTCTTTTACTCAAATACCACTGAGCCAGCTCACATTGTTATTGCACTTGAGAAAAATGCAAAATAAAACAGGAATGTCACCTGTCTCTCTATGTCAGTGGAGTGCAGGGAAACAGGGCTGGCACTTGAAACACGATTTCCACAAACCGAGTCCTAAACACACAGTTGAAAGTTCCCTCAGAGTTGAAGCAAAGTTGGGAAACTGGAGATGGCTCATGTCCTGGGAAGGCCTAGCTTCTCAGGGCTAGGATGAAATCACAGTAGTATGAAATCACTCTCGTTTTTCCAGAACTTCCCGGGCTCGGCAGACAGGTGTGACTTTGACAGTAGCATATGTCACTGGCATTTTCTGACTCTAATAGTCTAATTTAATCATAGCCTGAAGGCATTGGATTCTTCCCTCCTCTTTGGGGGATACTGATATATACATTTACATTTTTAAAGTCCACATCTATTTTTATAATCTTACACAAACTAGGCATATGGGAGTAAGCCAATTTTCAATTATAAACCCGTCATTAAGAAGAGATATCATGCAAAGGACCATTTGCTTAAACAAGCGTGTACAACTAATTTGCCCAAGAAAAGGTCACCGTGAATGGATTATCTTCATTGAGAGTAAAAATTTTAAAAAAGAAAGAAAGAAAAAAGAATATCCTTGCTGCGTTAATTAAACTGTAAAATAGACTTCAAAGTGGAAATGTTTTTAAGAGGGCTCAAATTTAGCTAAATGAAAAAAATATTAAATTATGATAGTAATAGCTTCTCTTTTCCTCACCAAACATAAGGAAATAATTGACAAGGATCTCAGGCTCAACTGTTGATAATGTCTGAATATCTACCTAATCAATGGAGACTAGGGAAACACACACACACACACACACACACACACACACACACACACACACACACACAATATATATGTATAAAGTTTAAACTGAAACTTTTTTAATATAAAAAGGTCAAATATACTTGAGGCTACAGCAAAGTTTAATAAATACCCAGAATAGAAACCCCTAAGGGGCTGGAACAGAAGGCCCTACCTCCTCATCATTAGGCTGCTAAAAATGTAAAACCCTATTAATGTTCTGGATTGTAACAAGTTTCAAAGTTTTCAGCTGCAAAATTTACTTGAGGGAAGGAGCAGAGGGAAAAGAAAAGGAGAAAACTTGTGGAGAAACTCAAGTGACAGTTATTCAAGGTGTGGATTTTTAAGTGGTTGTAGAGAGGGATTTGCTGATGTATGGAATAAAGCTTCATGATTGAAGCTAGTGTTCATTCACACAATAGGTAAGAGGAGAAAGGGGACAAGTATTCTTGCTGGAATCAGGAACCCACTAGGTAGGCTGTGAAGTTCAGAATGAACAGTGGGCTTTCTGGGCCTCAGTTTCCTCATCTGCAAAATGAGTCAGCTGGGCAAGATGACTAAAGATTGTCTGGAACATTCCATAATTATTATTATTCTTTTAAATAAAGTATTTCTTAAGGGTTTTTTTTTGTTATTGTTGTTTGTTTTGTTTTGATGTGGACCATGTTTTAAAAGTCTTTATTGACTTTGTTACAATATTTGTTCTGTTTTCTGTTTTTAGGTTTTTTTTAGTTGTGAGGCATGGGGGTTCTTAGCTTCAGGACCAAGGATTGAACCTGCATGCTCTACACTGGAGGGCAAAGTCTTAAATCACTGGGCCACCAGGGAAGTCCTCCCATTACTCTTTATTCTTTCACTAGTTTATGTCCCTTTGAAACTATCCCACTGCTCCAAAAGTTTCCACAGCCATTGTACGCATGTATGTGTGTATGTATGTAAGGGACCTCCAAGGTGGTGTTAGTGGTAAAGAATCTGCCTGCCAATGCAGGAGACAAAAGACACACTTTCGATCCCTGGGCATGGCAACCCACTCCAGTATTCTTGTCTGGAAAATCCCATGGACCGAGGACCCTGGTGGGCTACTGTCCATAGGGTCACAAAGAGTCGAACATGACTGAAGTGACTTAGCGTGCATGCATGCAGACACACGTATATTTCATAGAAATCTGCTTGTATATACAATGTGCAATGTGTGTATTTATACTGACATACAGAAACATAAGCACATACAACTTAAAACAATGATTTTCCTGTTTCTAACCATGCTCAGCCCATGAACCATCGGCTCTAGTGACAGTGAGCCTATGAATGACTGTGTATAACAACTGGAGAAATAATGATGCCTGCAAGGGGGATGACGGTCCTAACAGAACCACACGAATGTGTGGTACTCTCCCCACTCAGCTCTTTGGTCTGCTCATATGCCCACATCTACCTCCTCCTAAGAGCTTAAACTCATTCATTTACAAAGTCATTCTTTTAGGAAATACTATGTTCCAAGCACTGTTCTAGTCCTGGAGAAGATGCGTCTCCTGCTGCTAGACCTACCGAAGCCTCATCAGATAACTAAAAAAGGCTGACGAGGATTTCAGGGGTAGTATTTCCCTGAGGGTAGGTGTTCTAAGTATACTGTGGAAGGCTGGCCTTCCAGAATGACACAGTAAAGAATTCTGTGGATGCTCCTTCCAGCAAAAACACCAATCTACCTGATACAAATTATAAGAACATTCACTGAAAAAGTTGATATGCATGAACTTATTTACAAAACAGAAACAGACTCACAGACTTAGAATGACCTTATGGCTACCAGAGGGTAAGAGTTGGGGAAGGGGGGCATAGTTAGGCAGTTTGAGATGACACGTACACACTGTTGTATTTAAAATAGAAAACCAACACGGACCTACTGTATAGCACAGGGAACGTGGCTCAATATTCTGCAATAACCTAACTGAAAAAAGGATTTGAAAAAGAATAGATACGTGTGTATGTCTAACTAAATCACTTTGCTATGTACCTGAAACTAATATATTGTTAATTAACTATGCTTCAATATAAAACATAAAGTTTAAGAAAGAACATTCATTGACAATTTCTGGAAATTGTCCTAAGAGCATCGTGACAAGTGGAAAACCATTTGCTCAGGAAAATCTACCAAATCTCAGCAAGAACTCTGAGTGTCTAGGGGATCTGAGCCAAGATCCGCTCCATTACCAACCCTCACTAGCTCTGCCTTATAGAAGCTCTAATGTAGGTGAGTATAGCTGAGAAGACCAGGATCCCTCTACCTCAGCTCTCATCAAGAAAGTGAAAAGACAACCTATAGAAAAGAAAACAAATATTTTCAAATTATCAATTTGGTAAGCGGCTGTATCTACCAAAGGTAAAGAACTCTTGCAAACCAACAATCAGGACAAATAATTCAATTTAAAAATAGGCAAAGGCTTTGAATAGATATTGTTCCAGAGAAAATTTGCCAAGTGCCAATAAGCACATGAAAAGATACTTAACCACTAGTCATTAGGGAAATGCAAATCAAAACTATGAGATATCATTTTACGCCACAAAGATGGCTATAATCAAAAGGACAGATGACAACAGGTACTGATGAGAAACTGGAATATAAATCTCATATATTGCTGGAGGGAAGGTAATATGGTACAGCCCCACTGGAAAAGAGTTTGGCAGTTTCTTTTAGAACTAAAAATGAGCTTAGTGTATGACCCAGCAATTGCACACTTGGGCATTTATCCCAGAGAAATGAAAATTTATTTTCACGCAGAAACTTGTCCATGAATGTTCACAGTTTTATCCTTAATAGCCCCAAACTGTAAACTATCCAAATATCCTTCAATGGGTGAATCATTCAACCAATTGTGGTACAAGTATAACTTAGAATACTCACTAGCAAAAAAAGGAAATGAACTACAGATTCACACAAGCAACCTTCAGGGAATTATTCTCAGTAAAAAATTCAATCTTGAAAGGACACACACTGAATTATCCCATTTATATAGCATTAATTAACTAACATAATTACAGGGATGGAGAACAGATTAGTGGTTACCAGTGGATAGGGATGAGGGAGAAGATGGGGGAGATGACAGGTCAAGTGAGGGAGACAATCTTTTTAGTGACCACTTCTTACCTATGACGTAAGCTTAGAAGTATAAATCATATTGAAGTCACAAACTTCTTAAAAACAAGAAAAAATGAATATATGAGATCCTAAGCAAGAAGGTAAGTAGATGAGGGAGGCAACTAATCTCAGATACAGATTTAATTAATAATGGTTTTGTTACCCTTTTCAGATGGCCATTAAGTCCCTGCTTATATAGATGATGACACCGAAGCCAGAACAGTTTCTATAAACTATTGCAATGAAAAATGCAGTAAGAATGACATGACCCTGTATTTAGCCTAGAAACCAAAACCATTCTTCGGCCGTAATAATTTTCTCCTTAAAGGTGTATTGAATAATACATGGGATACACCCCATTTAAAATGGGCCCTATAATAATGCATAATTGAAGTCCCTCCCCTCCATATGAAACACATTCTTCTTTTCTTTTTTGGCTGGCAGCAATTCAGTGCCACCAGGAAGTGGGTGGAGGGCAATGTGGCATTAGTGCTGGGGTCCTCATAATACACTCTTCCAACTATAAGCATCATCTGGGAAATTGGTAGAAATGTCAATTCTCAGCCTCACCCAGGCCTGCTGAATCAGAAACTCTGGGGGAAGGGCCCGGAATTCCATGTTTTAATAAGCCCTCCAGGTAATTAAGATGGACCCTGAATTTTGAGAACCACTGGCATGGTAGTGAAGAGCTTAGTAATTAAGAGCTTAGTGGTTAAGCAGCTTTAGACACAGCCAAGCCTGGGTTCCACTTTTATCCTGGCTATTCACAAACTGAGTGATCTTGGGAAAAGTTATTTAATTTGTCTAGATCTTAGTTTCCTGGTTGGCAAAATGCAGATAATACTTTTACTGGGAGGATTAAAGATACATTTTAACGAAAGTCTGTTGCACTTTATAAACAATCCATAAATGGTAGCTGTGATTATGATGATGGAAGGGAGGCAACCAGACAGAATGGAAAGTACAGCCAACTTGAAGTCAGAAAGTCTGGGCTGAAGAACTTGGGTTCTGGACCTACCACTTTCCATGTCCTGCGCAAACTGTTTAGCTCCTCTGAGCCTCAGAGATGTGAGGATTTAAATGAGATTAAGTGCATACAGTAGAAACTGCAACGCACTACACGATTGTAAATTTTTGTAGAAACTACAGCAATTCAAGAGGAATAAAAACATTTCAAAAGAGTAACAAACAAATGAAAAAGATCAGATTCCCAAAGACAGTGCCAGGGAGAAGCGTGGAGCAGACCCTTGGAAATTAAACAAAAACAGAAGCTATGAATCACAACAGCAGCTTCTAATTGAAAGGATTTTGCCTTATTATCAAAGGCTCCATAGCCAAGGATGCTGCTGGCACAGTGTGCCCACGGGTCCTCCTGGGCTTCCTACAATTCCTTGGTAGGGCTCTGCCATGCGAGCCTATTTTCTGCTAATCAAAGAGGACAGGGAAGAAGTGAGGGAAGCCTGCAGCAATGTAGTCTCCGCCAGTGGTGCTATGGTTGTCTCAAGCATTTATTTACAAACTAAGGGAGGGGCTTCCCTGGTAGCAAAGGCTCTGTGCTCTCAGTGGACGGGTCCTGGGTTCGATCCCTAGTCATGGAACTAGATTCCATATGCTACAGTTAACAGTTCACACTGGACTTAAGAATCAAAAATAATAATAAAGAAATAAAGTAAGTAAACTTCTATAGCTGATTTGTTTTCTCTCAGCCCCCCATCCTCACAAGTACTTAAACTTCTTTGCCTACCCTCAGGGTGGAATCACATTTTTGAAGGAAAAAAAGAAAGAAACAACACAAAAACAACTTAAGACTGTTGTAGTTAAAGTGCTGTGGGATATGGGAAATAAGCTTTCTCAGCATCTCCTCTGTACTTTCTCTCATTCATTCAGCAAACATTAGCTGAATGCCTACCATGTGTCAAGTACTGTTCAAGGAACAGTACTTCTCTAGGGAGAAGGTAGATGTGTTATCAAATGATTGTCATTTAGTGAGGGATATGGGAGGATGGAGGCAAAGATGCAGAGAAGACCAATGACAAGTCACCACTTGGCTCTGGTGGGAAGAGTTAGAAGGAGGCATGTCTCCTGGAGGAAGGGAGACTCTGAGCCAAATATTAAAGGAAGAGCAACACCCAGTCTGGGGCTTTCCTTGTGGCTCAGTGGTAAAGAAGCTGCCTGCCAATGCAGGAGGCATGGGTTCAATCACTGATCTGGGAAGATCCCACATTCCACAGAGTGACTAAGCCTGGGAGCCCAACTGCTGGACCCATGTGCTGCAACTATCGAAGCTTACACACCCTAGAGCCCCTGTTTCACAAGAGAAGTCACTGCAATGAGAAGCCCCCTCACCACTAGAGAGCAGCCCCGGCTTGCTGCAACTAGAGAAAAGCCTGAGCAAAGCAATGAAGACCCAGCACAGCCAAAAGTAAATAAATAAAAGTAAATTAAAAAAAAAAAAAGAATCAGTCTGGCAAAGAACTGAGAGGAGGCCATGGGCATTTCTGGTGGTGGAGCTAGCAGAGGAGTGAGATAGTGAGATAAACTGCCCACAGTCTGGGGTCAGGGGTGGGGAGGGGCCAATGAGGCTGCGGGTACCCTTGGAAAGATCACACGCGATAACTGCCGGGACCTCAGGCATGACCTAGTGTGGGTGGTCATGAGCCTCTGAACGGCTCAATGACCTATCATGGAAGGAACTCTTAGGTAGGACTTGATATCAGCCAACTCGACAGGCAGGCACGGAGTTCAGAGGGCCCCATAACCTTGCCTCGAAGGAGGCATGAGGCTCCAGCTCCAGGCTTTTTTATTCTAAAGGGCCTTTGCTCTCCACTGCCTCCTGGGGCGGTTCACACAAATGCAGCTTCTGACACAGTGACGTCCTCAGCGGTTCACCTAGTTTCAAGCACTGGCAACAGACAGCCCCATTTCAAGGGACTCTTTCTCCCCTACTCGAAATTCTGCCCCTGTCACATCCGGAGCTCAGTCTGAGATAGTGCTCTGTCATTTAATAACTATGGCCCTTTTGTGGACTACTACAGATTTAACATTAACAAATTTCAATTATTTATGAGAAAATCCCCAAATCCATAGCATGTAATAATATGAAATTGGTCTAAGGCACAGATTTGAACTGAGAAACCCATGAGTGGGAACCAAACTTTTAGCTGGAAAATGGGTCCATTGGCCACCATTTTCTCTCTACATGTTGTCTTGTAAGTAACACAGGGCAAGTATAGGCCTCCTGTGGTCCTTGTGAATTCACGGGACTCACGGAACCTCCATCTCTTCACATCACCTGTGTGCACAGTGTCTGTGACCATGAATGAGCTACTCCACACTCCCGAGTCAGGGAAATGCACGGGGATTATCCCAGCCTGAGGTGCTGGTAACCAGGGTGGCTGCAGACTCAGGGATGCTCAGCGGCTCCCAACAGGCAGGAAGGTTCTCGCTATTCGGAAATGGTGAGATTCTAGCACAGGCCACTCTGCTGGGCTTGAACCTCTGGAGCACCTGGTCAGGCCAAGGATTATGAACTGATTTCTTAATGATGCTCCTCTGAATGACGCTGCCAATCCCTTTCACGCTTCTTGGCTTTCCACAGAAGACCATCTTCTATATTCATTTAAATTCATTTCAATATTGAGAAAGGAAGGAGGAATAGTGTGGGCTCTGGCTGGGGTGGGAGGCACCAGCTCTCACATACTTTATCTCATTTAAGCCTCAGAGCCACCCAGGAATTGGATACAGTTATACCTGCTTTTCACAGGGAAGAAGAGAGGGCCAGATGGACCCTTGGAATAAAAATATTGTGTCTGAACACACTGGATCATAATCCCGTATCAAGTCTAAACTCACTTACTCCATCTCTACCCTTAATACCCACTGAAAACTCAGAACTGTCAACTGGAACCAGATGGTAGGCGTCACCTGCACACACTGATGAGTCTAACAGGCACCAGGTACACCGTGCAGAGGCCACCTTGGTTCCCGCTCATTACATAGCAGCGCATGGCTAAAATGTAAAAGCAAGTGCCAAAAGTAGGACAGGCATTAATGTTATCAATTATAACAATCATCCCCCCACTGATTAAATGCTTCCTGTGGGTGGGGCAACAATCTGCATTCATCCTGCCCTTTCTCTCTACAACCCCACATGAAGTGGCCGCCTTTTATAGACAATGAAGTTGAGGAGCCAAGGTTTTGTGGGGCTTGTACAAGGCGGACTCTGTGGTCTCAGAGATGCCTAGAAAGAAGCAGTAACATGGTGCCAGCAAAGGGAAAAGTGAAAGATTTTGAATATACTGTGCCCATGTCCAACTCTTTGGGACCCGATGGACTGCAGCCTGCCAGGCTCCTCTGTCCATGGAATTCTCCAGACAAGGATATTGGAGTGGGGAGCCATTCCCTTCTCCAGGGGATTTTCTGACCCAGAGATTGAACCTGGGTTCTTCGGCATTGCAAGCAGATTCTTTACCATCTGAGCCACCAGGGAAGCCCACTCTGTGCTGGGGACGTTAACAACCTTAGGAGGGTAACCTGTTATCTGAAGGAGGTGAGCTTTTGGAGCACCTGCTTTTGCGCTCAGCAATACCAAATTCCAAACTGCTCTGAGATAAATGCAATTCCAGGCCACGTTAGTCTAAATTCTTTCTTTTATTGGAAATAAAGCATTTCTGAAAATGCTAAATAAAGGGCTTTCTGGGTACGGGGTGGAAAGAGAAGGGATTGATAATTAAGGAGCCAGCAGTGACTGTGACCTCAGACAGATAAATAGGTCCAGAAGAGGCATACCCAGGTCTTGGCTGCAGAAGCTAAATGTCTGGGACCAACTCGAGGACAAGTGAGAAGCCTGAGGTCATTATCTTACCATTAACCTTTCATCAGGCTCTGCGCCATGAAGATAAGCCAAGTGGAACAGGGCCAGGAAGTGTGTGCTGAAGCTGAGAAGCCAGCACCAGGGCCAGCAGTATGGGCTGTCGAGCCTCGATGGCAACTCCTCTCCTTGGACGGGGCACTCCTTCTTCCACACATCCTTCTTCCCCTCCATCCTGAAGAAAACCTGACCCCCGAGTCCTGCCCAGAGGCCCTCTTGCTGCTCACACAGCACCCAGGCTGACCTGTCTACTGCTCCCTCCGGATTAAGTTGCCTGTTTTCTTTTTTTTCTTCCACTGAGCTTCAGGAGGCAGGACCAAAGGATCATGGTCCAGGTTCCTCCTGAACCAACTCCTAGGGCCTGGCCTAAGGAACCACTCCAAACACAGGTATGGGGGACTTCTTCTGGAGGTCTGGTGGCTAAGACTTCAAATGCTCCCAATGCAGGGGGCCTGGGTTTGATCCCTGGTCAGGGAACTAGAAGATGAGATGGTTGGATGGCATCACCAATTCAATAGACATGAACTTGGGCAAACTCCAGGAGATAGTGAGACAGGGAGGACTGGCGTGCTGTAGTCCACAGGGTCTCAAAGAGCTGGACATGACTTAGTGACTGAACAATAACAGGGACCCCACATGCCTCAACTAAAGATTCCACATGCCACAAAGAAGATCAAAGATCCTGCATGCTGCAACTGAGACCAGGCGCAGCCAAATAAATAAATATTAAACAAAGAAACACACAAAAAAGCATAGGTTTGAAACGCTTGAAAAGTTCTCAGTGTCCACTGGTTTGCAGAAGAGCTTGGAAGCAATGGAGACACAAGGAAGAGATGAAAGCCCTTCGTTATAACTATCTCTGTCCACCTACTATCACAAGATGGCCCACTCGTGACTTTGCCAGGTCTTTCTAGGATGATCCGCACTCCCTGTGTTCAGCCTGAGCCCAACTGACTTAGAGATGGGAAAGGAGTGTGTTTTACATATAGCGTCTTCCTTTTGTACATTTTCCATCCCTTTTCTGCCTCTATTTCCAAAGGCCTGGTGGTTTGTTAAAAATTTTGTCTTCTCTCTGCACACTGATGGGAGAAGGGATGGGGGAGATGTGTGTTTCAGCAGATAATAATAATAAATAATGATAAATCGCATTATTTGCAAATCAAGTTACATGTGTACACAGCACTATTCAAACTGAAGCATCGCCTGGCTTTTCTCCATATCTGAACTAAAGAAAAAAACTGGAGAACCTCCTCCTGTCATGATAAACACTGCATCGGTGCAAAGATGACGGTTCCTCATCCCTCCCAAAAAACTGGGCTCATCCCATTGTTCTGACCGCTTCCCTCTTGAGCCGAGACATTCTTTCCTGCACAGCCAACCTTGGTCAGCCAGCGCTTGGATCAGGACGATGGCTGGAATTCCTGTTAGGCTGTTCTCGTCACCAGAGTAGGCACGACATAGGAGCTGTTCAGTGGCAAATCTCACATACCCTGAATTCCTGGTCAGGGCTGAAGCCTTTCCTCTGGTCCCTGCACTTAAGTGATTATAAAATACCTTGAGAACCCAATTACAAACAGCTAATGAAATGATGCTGGTTTCAGCTACTCTCATTTCCCATCTCCTTTGCCACCTTTGCCATTCCTAGGCTCCACCTTCTGACTCTGACAGTCAGAGCCACCTCACTTCTGGGCCTTTTGAGCAAATGAGCAAAGGAGACCTCAGAACTCTGCACAGGCAGAGATGGTACATCATCCAAAAAAAAAAATTATAGGACAATGATGTCATGTGATAGCTGCATGAAGCTAGTTGCCTATGGAAAGTTTAATCTCTCGCATCTGGGTATGTAATATATAAATGCACAGGTGCATATGTGCCTCCTTGAGACACAAAAATCTGTGTGATGATGAACAATCTGATGCCATATACTGCTATTGATGAGATCACCCTCCCATGAGGGGTTTGGTCACTGGAGACTGAGAAAGCCCGTAAGTCTAGACTCTGCCATTTCCTTTGGCAGAAGCACAACAGTGCCCCAGAGTAAAGAGCCTGTGAAGCTCTGACTCATCTCTGCCTCTCCTCTAGCCATCTCTGCTCAGCACTGTTCTCCTTGGGAAACAGCTAAGCAGCTATTTAACTCCTAGGTGGCCTCATTTGGGGGAGAGGTTGTGGGGCAAGGAGAATGTTTAAAGCGGCTGATGGGGAAGAGGTAGACCAGATGGCCCCGTAGATGCCTTCATGCTCTAATATTTACTTGTTGGACAAGTGAAAGCTAAGCGTCTCCTGTGCCAAGTGACATGCTGAGCACTGAGGAAACAAAGATGCAGAAGCCCCAGGAGCTGCCCCTCCACTGGTTTCTGTAATTTCATGGGAACTAGAGTCTCCTTACTCGGCTCCTGCCTTTATCTCTTTAATTCTGCTCCTTGGAGTTCCCACCTAAGCAGAGCAACAAGGAGTGCACTCTGGTTCTTACTAGTTTCAGATCAGAATAGTTCAGTCTCATCCCCCCAAAATCCATTTTCCATAGAGCAACCAGAGACAACTTTACGATGTCACTCCCAGGCTGAAAACCCTCCACCAACCCCTCACGGCCCTGAGAATAACAGTCGCGCTCCTCGCCCTGGCTGACAGGGCTCCCTGAAACTGGCTTCTGCCCACAGCTCTGAGCCCCGTCCCCTCACTCACCATCTACAGCTACACTGTCCTTCTCTCCAGTTCCTAGAAACTCCACACTCATTACCATCTCAGGGACTTGTACTTGCTATGTCCTCTGCCTGGAACATTCTCTCCCAGATCTACCTCAAGACACATATCAGCCTTCAAACAAATAGTGGCTCCTCCTCAGAGAGGCCCTTGCAGACCAGCCTGTGTTCCCAGCACTCACTGTCCCAATTCCCTATTTCATCTCGGTCCTAGGACTTACTGCTGTCTGAATTCACCCATGTTTGTCTTCCTGGCCAACTGTTCCTAGTCATCACTGTGACCCTAGCCGCTAGATCAGCACTTGGACCATAGTCGTCTTTTAAGAAAGATTTGCAAATGAATGCCAGGTCTCCTTATTCCTCAGCCAATAATGCCTGTGAGGTCACAAAGTGTCCAAATCTCAGGGCACATGTGCAAGGGTAATTCTATAGGACAAGTTTCTAAAAGGATAAAAGAGGAGTTTTCTCTCGTCTTTGCTGTATGCCATACCAGCCTGAAATCTCTGGTTAATATTAAGATTCATCAACTTCTCCAAATGCCATCTGCTATGAAAGCAAGGTCCCATTAAAATGTCTTTATAAAGAAAATTTAAAAAAAAAGACTTTTTAAGAGATGTTTATATAGAGTGATGGGATGGAAACTACATGAAATAAACCCTAGAAAATATAAGTTCTGGTCTTGACTTTGTTACTGTTTGATTTTATGTGACTTACTTTGGTTCTGAATCCATACTTATTTATTAAATGGGACAATAATGCTAGTCTTGCCTACCTAATAATGAGGCCTACTGAGGATGTAATGAAACAGTTAGATGAGTGTATTATGTAAATTTAAGTAATATCAGTAAAGATGAAGCAAGCATATTTTTGGAATGGCCTTTGTACATATGAGGCATAATGCAGAGAATGTCAAACGCCTGTTTCTTTTTCTTTTTTGGGTCCCAAATTGTTATGTCCTCTCTCCCAGATGTATTCAGTTCTTCAGAAGTGCAGATGATTTTCCAAAAGAAGCATCTGGAATAGCTAATTTGTTACCAAAGCCAGTGATTAAAACACATATGATCCTGTGGGGCTGAAAGGCCTGCCACGATTCCCAGTTTTCCACTGTGTTAGGTTTCAGCTATTAACTCATCAGTCTGTTTTTGGCATATGAATTTGGAATGAAGATGGCTCAGAACTCTTGGCTACAGGGCCTTTAAAAAGGGAGAGCAATAATGTCACATGGAATGCCTTGTAGCTTGGTTTCCATTAAGGTATCTTGGCTTTTAAATAAACTGTCAAGTAAAACTTGGCATCAAAACACAAAGTGAGTAACCTCCTTTGTAGAGGAGCTGACTGCTCAGCTGTGTGTCAGATAGATAGCTGCTAAGAATCAGCTCCAACGGCGATTGCATCCTCTCTGGAAGGGAGCTGGTACCACAAACTGCCTTCCTCAGGACTGAGTCAAAGCAAAATTCGGGGATGATCTTTATGGAAAGTTAACCTGGAAACGCCCAGCAACCATATCCCTCTCCACAAGCACCGGGTTTTGGAATTACAAAAGTTTTGGAGGTGTGAAAACATAATTGGAAAACTTTTTTTTCCCCTGCTTAAAGGGCTAATTGATTTCACAGGTGTTTAATTATCATTTGCTGTGAGATAATACCTTGTAGTGCCATAAAAAATGGATTTAATTTTCAAGTGCTTGCAAAACCACTGCCAAAGCCAAGTTCGAGCTAAAGCTAGATAATTATTCTATAAATCAAACACACTGCCTCCTTTCTTTGAAATTTTTAATACTTGGGGATAATGATATCTGACAACCTTGAAACTAACATGAAAAGGATTTTCCTGCCAAATGCCAAAAAGCAACCACAGGAGCATCACAGGCCGTTTGGTTCATTAATGGTGATTCAGGCAGCCTCGGGACCCGCCTGTGGGGTTTCCACAACCTGCCAATGGTAAGGACACTGGTGTTATGTTGAGACACAGTATTCTCTCCCAAGACGTCCAATAAGCTCTACAGAAAAACAGAAAAGAAATTCAAAACCGCTCTTTGCACAAAAACTACCTGAAAACCACTGTAACTCTCTGAGCCCAAACTCAGAGCCCTGGAAAGTGGAGATTTTTCAACCTGATCAATAAATACTTTCCTATCTTAGGCTTAAGGCACAACACTTGTGCTTTCTGTAATAACAAGGGAGAGAAATCATGAAATAAAAAACAACAATAACAACAAAACAAAATACTGTTAACAGCTGGGAGGTACCACAAAGTTCACCCAGTGCAAACACCCAGCAGAAGAAAGTGAAGTCAGGAGAGGTCAAGGGGCAGAAACAAGATAAAAAGGACTGTTCTGAGCAAGTAGAAAAAGGAAGAAATTGCCTGAAAATTGATTTGGACTCCAATTCTCAACCAAAATCTAAAAATAAAAGATGGAATGTTTTAAAAGGCCAAAAAAAAAGGGGGGGGGCGTTTTCATTCTGTAAGAGGAGTGGCTATTTCTCCAGCAGAGCCCAGTTTCCATGCAAGTGCTTCAGCCACCTTAAATAACTGGATGGGGATTTTTACTTGGTGCCACATTTCGGATTTTTCTTTCCTCCAACTCTTATTCAGAAGCTGCTGAAGTCATAACACGTTCCATTAGATTAAGTGTGCTTAAATGATTTAAGAAAGCGGGGCAATCTGGCTGAGTGCACACACACACTGTCAGCATTATTTACTTTATTTAATGCCTGTATATAGAGTGTGCACACTGCCCAAATCACTGTGCAGCATGGATTTTCAGGCAATTCAAGTTGGCCTTTACAGTATGGGTTAAGGCATTATAAGGCAAGATGCAATATAATTGGTGCCATTTCTGGACACTGGGCTTGGGTCCTTCTAGTAAAAATCTGAGCCAAAGGCAGGCAGGCAGAAAAGCCAGGGGAACACATGGGTCCCAGGACAGTCTGAAAGGGACAGGGTGGAAAGGCATTCACAGCAACTGGCTTGGAATTACAATGGAAACTCCTGCAATGAATTAAAATGGTGATAATAATTATAGCTAACATTTCTTGTGTTTATTGCACATCCGCCTTCTGCATAGCAGTTTATGTCTATTTGGCCATTTGATCTTCCAACAACCCAATAACGTGAAAGAGAAGTGAAAGTGAAAGTCACTCAGTGGTGTCCGACTCTTTGCTTCTCCACAGACTATACAATCCATGGAATTCTCCTGGCCAGAATACTGGAGCGGGTAGCCATTCCCTTGTCCAGGTGATCTTTCCAACCCAGGGATTGAACCCAGGTCTCCTGCATTGAAGGCAGATTCTTTACCAGCTGAGCCACCAGGGAAGGTAGGTAACATTATGTCTCCTACTTTCTAGAAGCGGAAACTGAAGATTACACCTAATTTGTCTAAACTTAACTTATAGCACTAAGTAGGCAGGTGGACTCTGAATTCAGGCATTCTGATTGCAGGGCCGAGTCATTATACAGTGATATGCACACTGTGTATGCGTACAGTGTATGTGCAGTGCCTCCTACAACGTTTCGAGAACACGTCCCAGGGACTGGCCAGTGAACTCCACCTTGAGGGACACCATCAGAACTCCTATGGAATCTATTGGACTGATTTATGATCTTCTAATCAGAGACATGCCTGGCACTGGATCTTTTATCCAGCTCAGAATCAGAGAGGATCACCTTCCCAAGATCAGCTCACATTTAAAGTATGATTCTCAGGTCCTGGAGAGTAGGGAGAACAGGTGAGAAACGAGCTGTGGTTCATGTACTGTACTTTTTCCCAGGCAGGACCACTTTGGAACACGGAAACATCAAGGCCTCTTTCTAAGAATGCATATAATTTTTTCTTTTCAATTCCACTGAGGGGCTGTGGTGCCCAGAAGTATAGCATACCTTTTAGATATCTTAGATGCTTCTGTGGAGCCCATACTACATGTGTGGGTACCTGAGGCCACAGGAATAGGACAGGGAAGAGATAAATCCTGTTGGCCACTGGCAAGTCATTCATTCATGTATTCATTTGCGTACTCACTCAGCCATCCATCCCCCATCTACCAATAATACTTACTGTGAATCCACTAAGTACCAGGCACTCTATTGTCAGCAGTGGAAAATTCAATGGTGAGCAAAACAACAAATTTCATAATGATGATGATGTTTCTTTATCTTATGGAACTGACAGTCTCTTTTGGGAGACTGATATTAAATAATGAACCATAATAAAATCAACTGCCGTGGTGAGTGTTCCAAAGAGAGACTAATGGTCCTCAGGGAGGACATGAAAGAGGAACTTGACCTAGTCAGGAGGAAGGGATTAAACCGGGGGCTAAAGGATAAGTAAGGGTCAAGCAGGATGGGGGGGTGGAGACGGGGTACTGTGAGCAGTGTTGACACCCAGCTCTCAAAGACCATCAAGAGACTGAACATACATTCAAGCCAGAACAATACACACATCACAGTGAGTCACCCCAACAAATGTGACATAGACGGATCCAGAGGCTGGCCTGTAAAACAAAGGCTGGGCTGCCTGGAAAAATGGGTACTCAAGTCTAGATGTCTGGACAGATACACAGCAGAAACTGCTGAGCATAGTGATCATATTGCTAGCATCCCAGATTTCACACACCTGCTGAGCAGCAGAGCTGAACCCACATTACAGGTAGGGAAGCTGTAGCCAGTGAGAGGCTTGACATCTTGAATAGAGAAAAGCAAAGATCCTCAGGATCATGCCAGTTCATTTTGCCTCTGCCTGCACCTCCCAGGACCTGCCAACTTCCCTACTTGAGACTTATTTATGAGCTCTTGTGGGCTTCCCTGGTAGCCCAGCTGGTAAAGAATCTGCCTGCAATGCAGGAGACCATGATTCGATTCCTGGATCGGGAAGATCCCCTGGAGAAGGGATAGCTACCCACTCCAGTCTTCTTGGACTTCCCTGGTGGCTCAGATGGTAAAGAACTCACCTGCAATGTGGGAGACCTGGGTTGGATCACTGGGTTGGAAAGATCCCCTGGAGGAGGGCATGGCAACCCACTCGAGTATTCTTGCCTGGAGAATCCTCATGGATAGAGGAGCCTGGCGGGCTATAGTCTATGGATGACGAAGAGTTGGACACGATTGAGTGACCAAGCGCAGCACAGCACAGCACATGCGCCCTTCTTCCTGTTTGCCTCAACATCCTACAGGCTCGGCAGAGATGGTGCTGAGTCCCCAAATAATCATATTTTCACAGTAATTAAAAGCCAAATCCCCCAACTCCCTAAATGCTACGAGCAGCTAGAATGTCCTAACACTGAACATCTCCAGGGTGAAGGAAAGCTTCAGAGAAAGGAATGAAATGATTTAATTGCAAAAGGAGGCAGCTTTAGAAGTGGCTGGAGAGGAAAACAAGCTGGAGCTTTTATAGGGACAGCCTGCTCAGAAGGAGCACCCAGGCGCCCTGTCTCCCACCTGTCCTCAAATACTGACTGCTGTGGATCCAGCCTGGGGCCCACTGGCCCAGAGAGACCTGGGAGGGCATCTCTCTGCCACAGCGATGAGTCCTTCCTGCTGAGTTTAACAGTCTTTAAGGTGAGAAGGCTGAAAGAGACAATTTCAGTTATTAAGGCATTATGCCTGGATTGGAGCTGAGAACAACAACAACAAAAAAGCCAAAACTGGATTCACCTAATAAAGACACTGTTTCCTTCCATCTATCTCTCAGGCAAATTTAGGGATTACAAGACCTGTCCACAACCTCCAACACAGCAAACTCAAGATCATATTGTGAGGTCAGACCGGAGCAGACCACTACCACCTGTATCCTGAAGGCTGCTAATCCCTTAGAAAATAAATTACAGGAAAAAGTTGGGGGAAACGTAAATATATGTAGATACATTTAAATATCACAAAATGAATTTCCATTCTTTAAATCGTAGCTTCCTCTAGAATAAGGAAGCTGATTTAAGAGACCAAGGAAAAGCTCTTGGTAAGAAATAGAAACTCTATTTATAAAATAGTACCTTACATGTGTGTCATTGTTGTTTAGTCTCTATATCATGTCCAATTCTTTGTGACCCCATGGACTGACTGTACCCCGCCAGGCTCCCATGTCCATGGGATTTCTCAGGCAAGAATATTGGAGTGGGTTGCCATTTCCTCCTCCAGGGGATCTTCCCGATCCAGGGATCAAACCCGCGTCTCCTGCATTGGCAGGCAGATTCTTTATCACCTGAGCCACCAGGGAACCTTCACATGTAGAAATAATGGTAATGATAATGCTATAACAATAGCTACAACTTTTAGCACACTCATATGCTACGCACTGAGCTAAATACTTTACATACAATATCACCATCTCAGGGTCACAATCTAAGGTTAATATCCTCATTTTACAACTGAGCATTGAAGCTGACAGAAGTTCAAGAATTTGTCCAGAGTCACACAGTCCGCAGAGAAGACCAGTTAAGATCCAAACACAGTCTGTCTGCACCTGAAGTATGAGAAGCTGCTGGGGGCTTCACTGGCATTTTGTACTAGCAGTTCCTAATGTCTTAAGGAAGAGGGACTGATGAGATCTTTCAAAGCATGAGAACTGAAAACATTGCAAAGCACACTGGAAAAGACCCTGATGCTGGGAAAAGAGCAGAAGAGGATGACAGAGGATAAGATGGTCGAATGACATCAGCAACTCAATGGACATCAGTTTAAGCAAGCTCTGGGAGATGGTGAGGGACAGGGAGGTCTGGTGTGCTGCAGTCCATGGAGTCACAAAGAGCTGGACATGACTGAGTGACTGAAAACCAGCAACAATTCACAGAAAGCATCACTAAACCCTAACATACAGAATTGACAGGTATGCAGACATTTACATGGCTGACTTCTTGCCATGCAAATTGCAGATAAGTTGCATTCCAGGTAAGTTAATGCATTCATAGTCTATCTTTCATCTCTGTTCTGATAGGGTGCTGAAGACACGTGCTCCGTTGTCCAAAATCATCATGAGTGGAGAAAAACCAAATTAAGCTGCAGGTCCATTGAGTTCACTTGTCACTGTGAAATCCTTTGGTTGTAAATAACTTGGTGATCAAGTGAAGTGAAGTGAAATCGCTCAGTCGTGTCCGACTCTTTGCGACCCCATGGACTGTAGCCTACTGGGCTCCTCCATCGATGGGATTTTCCAGGCAAAGGTACTGGAGTGGGTTGCCATTTCCTTCTCCAGAGGATCTTCCTGACCCAGGGATCGAAATACAGGCAAAAAACCCAGCTACTTGTTCAAAGCCTTCCCTTTGGGAGGCTGAGTGGAGATTCTATGGAGTAACAGTGAGGAAGAATATATTTTTTGTGTGTGTGTGTTTGTGTGTGTGTGTGAGTGAGTCACTCAGTCATGTCCTCCTCTTTGCAGCCCCATGGGCTATAGCCAACTAGGATCCTCTGTCCATGGGATTTCCGAGGCAAGAATACTGGAGTGGTTGCCATGCCCTCCTCTAGCAGATCTTCCTGACCCAAGGATCAAACCTGGGTCTCCTGCATTGCAGGTAGATTCTTTACCGCCTGAGCCACCAGGGAAGCCCAAAGAATATGTTAGTAGCTCCTTAATTTTTTTTTTTTAAGAAAAAAAAAACAAACCCTATAACTGAGAGTGACTGACCTTAAAACTTAAACTAAAGTAAGATGGTTTCATGTTGCACTTGCTACCTGATATTGAAATCTGGAGGGTGTGGTGTAAGGTAAGATTCTTTTGGATGGCAATGCTAGATGAATCCTTGTAAAGTAGCACACGTTACAGCTACAGTCACCTGAATTCATGTTCAGACATCTGCATCCTCAAGACAACAACAGTGGAAGAGCATCAGAATGAAATGCTACCCACTTACCCCTCAGCCCAGAGACCTGCTGGGCACCCTGCGCTAAACCTACTTACAAGCTAATTCATAATTTACACAAGGTATCCAGGCATGGAAGCTAAGACCTAAATAATTTATTGACAAAGGGACCATTTGTCATTTTAAAATAATTATGTTTCTTTAAGCAAACTGACAAATTCCATCTTCCCCAATTTACTTATTGAGTCTTACAGGCAATGTAAGTCCCAAGGTATGTGTATGTGTGTCTGTGTGACAAAGAGAGAGAGAGAGAGAAAAAAAAACACACACAAGGAGATTCAATTTTCTCCCCTAAAACTTTTATCTTAAGAACCCACGATCCCTATGGGAAGATTGAAAAATGGGTGTGATGCTCACATCTTCAGATGTCTTGCAGAGAAGGGATTCTCTAAATGCTGCAAATCTGGTCAACATAATGTTCACAGGGAACAACTCAACAGTGAACACTGATGTTAAACTATAGATTTAAACCTGTGGGCACAAGTGTGAAACCCTTCACCTCAAACTTGCAAACTCCACACAAGAGAATATGGTCAATCCTGATGCAGTGTAGACACTGGAAAGGTAAAATGCATGCTCTGTGAGCAAACCATGTTTTACTGTTAATTCTCTTACTGGCAGAATAATAACATGTGATAGAAACCCCAGTCTCAGCTGCTTTTAATGAGACTGGATGGCCAGTATTAACTGCACAGGGGATCACAGACCATTAAGGATGCAGTCACCCGATTCGACCAGTAGATGGGGCACATCCACATGGCAAGTGTTCCCACTGAACTCTGCTGATCAGAAAGAGTAGGTTCTACTTTCTCCTCCTTCGCTCCCAACCAGATGATCAAAATGATACCAAAGCGGGAAAAGGAGGACATATCTTATCTCTCTGAAAGAGGACTTTGATTACTTCCCTGACTTCTCTTTCAATTCTACCACAATATAAATAAAAGAGGGAGAGGCCAGCGAGACGGCTGGTAGGGGGACAGGAATCTGAGGTGACCACCTCAGAAGGAAGGGGTTGCCAAGGCCACCTTGAATGTAATCTAGAAAAGCCCATCATTTGGTCAGTCACTTACTGAGGCGCGACATTCAGTGAGTGCCTTCTATGGGCTGGCACTGCCCTGGGCTGGCTGCTGGACCTACAATGGGAACTCACTCAAAAATGAGACGTGCTTCATGGACATCATCAGCTATAGTGCAACACAAACCCTGGAGAAATGCACGTAGTCCATTGTAGCTGTACGCCCTAGTGGGGCTAAAGAACGGGGGGCAATAGAGTGACCCTGGGTAGAAGGTCAATATTGAGTCAAGACTGAGGGGTCAAGGAAGCCCTCTCTGAAGAAGCAACATTGACATGGCATAAAAGCTGAAGACAACGAAGCTTCCTAGAGTCGGTGTGGGAAGAACCATTCTGGAAGGGGGATGTATTTGCGCAGAGCTCCAACTTGGAACATTCTTGACACTCTCAAAGATCAAGGGAAAGCAAGCCAGTCTGGGTGGGGTGGTAGTGGTGGAGAGGGAAGCGATGGTAGAGGAAGGAAGGTAAATGACATAACTCAAGGCATTTTCCCGACAGAGCAGTGGGTAGCCCTGGGTATGATCATACTTATCTACTCCACGGAAAACACAGAAACACACATACACACACATAATTACATAGTGCTTAATTTCCCAGGTGCTATTTTAAACCTCTTACATACACAAACTCCATCTACATCTCAAAGTAATCCCAAAAAGTAAGCACTATTACTAATATCCAGCTGTAGGGATAAGGATGTAAGTGACTCACCCACAGTCACACAGCTACTTCTGTGCCAGAGCCTAGACTGGAACTGGAATCACCTGACTCCAAAGTGCATACTCTTAGCTTCTATATGCTCACAATCCTTAGGAGATCATTTTACTGGGATAGTTCTGTGTGACTGTGTATATTTTGATATGAGTATGATGGGCTTCCCAGGTGGCGCTAGTGGTAAAGAACCTGCCTACTAATGAGGGAGATGTGAGAACCATGGGTTCCATCCCTGGGTCAGGAAGTTTCCCTGGAGTAGAAAACGGCAACTGACTCCAGTATCTTGCCTGGAGAATCCCATGGGCAGAGAAGCCTGGCGCGCTACAGTCCACAGGGCCGCAAAGAATCGGACATGATGGAAGCAACTTAGCATGAGAGAGCTCAGTTGGTAAAGAATCCGCCTGCAAAGCAGGAGACTCCGGTTTGATTCCTGGGTTGGGAAGATCTGCCTGGAGAAAAGATAAGCTACCCATTCCAGTATTCTTGGGCTTCCATGGTGGCTGAGCTGGTAAAGAATCCACCTGCTATGTGGGAGACCTGGGTTTGATCCCTGGGTTGGGAAGATCCCCTGGAGAATGGAAAAGCTACCCACTCAGTATTCTGGCCTGGAGAATTCCATGGACTGTATAGTCCATGCGGTCACAAAGACTCACCCACGACTGAGCGACTTTCACTTCCGTAATAAGATTGGGCTTTTCTTCCCCCCCTTGTACTGTTTTTTTTCTTTTTTTTTGGTTTTGATGGCAGGGAGGACCAATGTGGTCCCCAAAAAAGAAATCTACAATTTGGCAATGGATATAAGGCCAGACAGACTTATCATATCCTGATAATCAAGCACAATTGTGTTCCCCGACTCCTGCCAGATGCCAGCTTCCTCTCGAGTCTGGGTTCTGTACACAGACTCCCCAAAGGGCTGTAAATCAGCGGTACTAGATATTTCCACAAAGTTTCAAACAGATGTTCACCCGGTGCTTATTCGCCCAGGCTCCAGATGGCTCCAGATCCTGGCTCCTTCCTCCTGCAGACCCTCAAATCACAACCCAGACATGTCACTAACGGAGGCTGGGGAAGAAGGATGAGCGAAGTGGACCCAGTGGAGTTCTTTAAGAAGCCCCCTAGAACTGGTGGCATTTCACGTATGCATAGAAGGAGCCATAGCCCGAGTCAGCATAAATCACTGCCAGCCTTTACTACCTGGATACAGTTTTCCAAAAGATGAAGTAGTCATACATGTGGTGGAAAAAGTTTCTGCTGCCAGTCAGCCTGCACCTGCAACAATTTATTCCAACGTCTTCCACAAGCAACTGGTTGTAGAGAATTTTACTACACTGACATCATAGCAAGGTGATTCCATACCTATCTGTCCTCTCAAAAGGGAGAGAAGTAATGCTGAAAAGAGTGTTCTATCAACATTAGAAAAAAAATCCTTAAGAATATATTTCAAACCTACAACAAAAACATAAAAATCAGGGAAACTTCTTTAAAACTCCATTCTTTCTCAGTCCAAGGAACAGGTTTACACGTTTTTCTTTCTCTCCCCAATTAAAAGTATCCTTGACTTTATCTAGCGACTGATGCACGTGGATAATAAGAAAACCCAGAGGACAGCACTGGATTGCCAAGGCTTGCAGGTTTTCTTTAAGGCAGTCTGGAGAGATTCCCTACTTCCCTCTCACTTCTCCAGAAAGACAAAGACTTTTCAAAAGAGTAGAAGCTGAGCTGAAGTTTCTTTCCTAGTTTTCCTGCCTCTGGCAGTCATTTTACTCATCTGCATAAAAGAGGAATTATTGTGATGGAAGCCCAAATGAACGTCTGTGAGTCAGGATGACAGCCTTCCATATGCTGGCCCACCCCATGCCAACCTTTGCGGATTCTGTTGGGATCCCTTGTAAATTTCACTTTCTGTTTATGCAGCTTTTCATGGAGGCTCAGATCAAACCTCCCTCTATCCTCAAGCAATGGTAAAGAGGAGCCTATCAGATCATTTGCCTTTCAGGGGTATGTAAGCTTTGTCGTTAGGGAGTAAGAAAACTGTCTAGTGGGCTTAGCCAGAAATGACTTCCTTTTGTCTTTTCTTTATGAAAACTTTCTCTATTTCTTTCATCTCTCTTGGACCTTAAGAGAAAAGAGCATTTCATACTCATTGTTCCCTATCTACCACATTCTACAGACAGAGATAATTAAAGGTAAGATTATTTATTTCTGACTGTCAAAACTCTCAGCAAGGCTTACGAGGAGCAGGGATTCGAAATTCATCCTATCTCAAGATGACTGCACTAATAGTATAAATCGTGTAAATAACCAGGTGTCTGTACACACCGGATGCCTAGAAATGCATCTGGGTTGACAAATGTTTACACTGAGTTATATTGCTTTAATTTACCCTCTGATGGAGGCAGAAGGGGGTGGGCCATATCACATTAATAAAGGAAGGGGGTGTTATAGCATTTTATTACATGGAAGTTTCCCTTCCTTAGGTAAAACCTAAATACACCAAAAGTCCTTTAAAACTGAAAAACTGACAACATGTTATTGAATTATAAACTATGATTTTCATTTAAGCAGAGCCCCTAGGACAAAGATGGCTGATTAAAACACTGGAGCTCAGAGAGGTTAAATGATTATTCACGGTCACACAGCTGGTGAAGATCACAGGACTCAGTCCAGCTCCAGAGCTCAAAATTAACTGCTCCCAAGTACCACTGCTCGCCCAGCTAGTCGGCAGAACAGAACACTCACCAAACGGAGGGAATGCTGTCAATCTTACCGCCCCTTAGAAAATGTCCAGAGGATCAACTGAGCCCAGAAATGGTTCAGCACTTGCTTGGGAAAGCCAACGTTCAGGTGTAAAGGGTAATTATTTATTCAAAAACCAGCTATCGATCAAAGTTACAAACCTACATTTTTTATCCTTTTTGGGGGTATTTCTCAATAGTACATGATTAGCCATTCTTGGAAATGATTCTGTGGGCTGCTAGAAGTTTTTGTGGGTTGGTAGATCTTTCTGAAACTATTTCTAGGCTGCATGAATCTTTGTCTGGGAATTTGCCTCCCTGGCCTTCCAAAACATGAAGTGCATTTTTGCTTTGTTCAGATATTTTTCTTTTTTTTCTTACTACCCTCTGCAAGTCTGAAAATACAAATGACCCTGAAAAGGTCCCGAGGGCATTTGGTTTTCTTTCCTTACCTCGAATCGACTCCTTCTTTTAAAAAAGAAAGCTTGGGGAAATTTATAGCCCAGAAAGATGAGTGGAAAAAATGATGTTATTTCAATGCAAAATTATTCCAGGACTCTGTGTGTGTGCGTGCGTGTGTGTGTGTGTGTGTGTGTGCAGTGGGTGGTGGTGGCAGGGGAGAGGAGGAGGAGGAGAGTTGCAACAGAAGGTGGGTTGAGGGAAATGCCCATCTCCACGGGCAATTCAATTTGGCAGCTCCATGGAGACAAACCAATTAGTATGGATTGTCAAGGTGTTTTGTATGAATTGGCTACCTGCCCATTATGAATTGGAATGGGATTAACTAGCTCATTCCAAACACTCCACCAAACAGCAAATGGTCATATGATAATGATTTTCAGTCACTAACACCTTGGCTGGATTGGAGACTTGGACTTATACCTTTAACAATCTAAGAGATTCATTTCTTCAAGCCTACCCACTTCTCCTAAACACATCTTTTTATTTCCCCTTCTTAGCTCTTATTTTTTTTAAAGCCTCCCTGCTAATTGGGAGGCTGTACATTCTTCTAAACATGAACATACGTATTAACCAACCAACCCCGTAATAACTGATTCGTATGCTCTACCATTTAAATGTGCCGGTCCTCCACTCACAGTTTTCAAAGCCCCATGGTGAAACACATGACCACCCACTTGGCAAGTTAATTCCACCAGAGGTTCTAGAACCATCCACCTCTGACAGAGAAGCCCTGAGAAGCTTGGGTTCAAGATTCAGGGATTCAGTCCATGACCAAAGTCATTAGCTCTTTTGATTATTTGTCTCAGCTTCTTATAGTTGGACTTTCCCCTTGTTTCAGACACCAAGTCCAAACTTGATCTTCCAGGCCCAGAAAGTTGGCTCTAAGGACCACCATTAGCCAACAGCATGTCTGCCCACACTCTTCTCCAGACAAATGGGGCCCTAGGCTAGGGCCAACAGCTTCATGGAAGACAGCCCAAGGTGGATCTCAACCCAAACACACGTGACATTCCTCTGCGTTCCCACACGACGTGGCGGCCACATCCTTCTCAACATCCACTTCTCTCGGGGGCTCCCCAGTCCCCTTGGCGGGGATGGGAGTGACCCCTACTCCCAGGCTTAGGGGCAGCATGTGATGCAAGTGTAAGCCATCAGTACATTCCCCAGGCCACGTTTTCGGTTTTTTTTTTTTTTTTTTTAAGATAAGGCCTGGGACTTCCCTGGTGGCTCAGACGGTAACAAATCTGCCTGCAATGAGGAGACTTGGCTTCAGTCCCTGGGTCAGGACGATCCCCTGAAGATGGGGATGGCAACCCACTCCAGTATTCTTGCCAAGAGATTTCTATGGACAGAGGAACCTGGTGGGCTACAGTCCAAGGGTCACAAATAATCCGACGTGACTGAGCAACTAATATTTTCACTTTCACTTCGGGAGCCATTTAAGCCAATATGGCTGCTTCCTCAGGTCAGGTGCTTGTAAATCAGTGTTGACCATCTATGCAATCTAGGCAGGAAGAAACCATATAGTCCCTTTCAAGTGTTCTCACTACCAGCTGATGTGTTACAATAAAAACATGTTTTCAGGGCAAATTCTAGTCCTGCCAAAATCCTAGCCCAAGAAGCATGGCCTGATACCAGTGTCAGACTGCACTAAAGCTCTGTGGACAGGTTAGCTCCCAGGCTTCCTCCACTCAGCTGTCCTGGGGCCCTCGGGACGTCCTGAGTGACAAGCGCCTGCCAGAAACCTCACTGTGCACAACCCTGTGTGTGTGCTGCCTGGCTGGCTGGACTTCCTGTCGGCATCTGCAGGCCCCCACCTAGCGTCTGATCCCCTCCAGTGGGGAAGGCACCTCTCCAGGCCCAGATCCTCCCATCAGCTCCATGAACCCTGATTAACCTGTCTGAGCCTGCTTCCACATCCAATGGGGAAGAACTTTAGGAAAGGAAGGCAACCTGCCAATCTGTAGTATCTGTACAGAAATGCCAACCGGTGAAGAGCTGGCTCTTGCCCATAACAGCAGTTTGTCTCTGCGATCCAGAGGACTGGAAGGATGAGCTGTAGGCTCATCTCTTGAGTCAGGGTTGGTTAAAGGACCATTCAGGTTCTGGAGCAGAGGGTCTCAAGTGTATGACGAAGTCAATTACCGAAAATGATCGGAATCCTCCAAAACATCTACCTCCCCCTCAAAAACAGTGCCTGGAAATTAAAATCAAACAAACCTAGTAAATTTCTTCCCAGCCCTCCCTGGAAATATGGGCTGTTACTGAAAAACAGCGTAGCAAGAACAAAGTCCATTTTTAAAATAACATTTCATTTTATGGTATCTCTATTTCAATGTTGAATATAAATACCGGTATATAGGTTTCTGATTTTAAAATAATCCTATTTGATTAAACTGTATTTTAATGGATTCCATTTGCAAAAGGAAGGTAGAGTTTAAATTACTTTGTCATAAAGATTCATTTTCCCTCACACTAAATATATTTTCTCCTTGAAATATGGTTGTGATAGGTGAATAGTACTTTTAATAACATCGTTCTGAAAAAAAAATCAAATCAAATATAATAATCCTTTAGACTATGAACTAATTTTTTAAGATTTAGGGGAAAAACCAATTTACCATGGAATATAACACAAGGAAATCATATGAGGCCACACTGTCACCCCTATTACAAGAAGCAATGGCCCCCAAGCTGGAAACAGTACTGATTTCAAAAGAGAACATCATACTTCTTTTTTAAGGCTTTGTCTCTTGGTTAAAAAAAAAAAAATCAGGTTTAGAAAATGAAGAAAAACTTGGTTTAAAGAGGATCCACTATTCATCAGTTATTTCTGTGATGGTTCACTTTTCTAAACATGTAAGCAAAACTAAAAGGGAAGAAATTTGTTGTGACAATACAACATATCCCTCAAATCTCAGGGTAAAATGAGATGCACAGTCATTAAACATCCATCTTGGAGAATTCCTGGGCAGTCCAGTGGTTAAGACTTGGAGGTTTCACTGCCAAGGGCCTGGGTTTGATCCCTGGTTGGAGAACTAAGATCCCAAAAACTATGTGGCATGCCTTCCTGCCTCCTCCCTCACCCAAAAAAGCTCACCTTGGATCCCCGATCTTCCCTCCGATTCTCCAGGTGTGGCTCTTTTATTTGCTTCATCAGTGCATCTTCTCAGATTCAACATTTGCTGTCAGTCTGTTCTTTGCTGGGGACTCTTTGAGATATAGGTGACACAAAGGTGTCCTCTGAGAGCTGACAATCATTGTAACAAGTGGACATCAAATAGAGAAAGGAAGAAGATGCCTGATGTTGATATTTCTGTCCTGATGACACCATTTGTTTCCAAATTTTATAGCACCTTGCCCAACAGTCCACAAGCTCCCAAAGAGTAGTTCTGCCAATAGTGAATTCATCGCTATGGACACATGACTGATCTGTAATCCATCTTTAACTGGACCTTTTTATCCTCCTGTCATGCAAGTTGCTCCAGAGTGGCCTGCCTCTTCCCATTGCAAGTACTAGAAGAGACACAAACCCACTTCACCATCGCACAAAGCAGCAGGCGGTCACTGAAAGCAGGGACCGGCTCATGCTCTTTGGTCTCCAGCATCCATTTAGGACCCAGTGGCTCCACTACACAAGCTTCATTTACTAAAAAAAAAAAAAAAAAGTAAAAAAGGAACAAAATGGAATCTACTTGAATGATCCAATTTAAAAAGTCAATCTAGTATTAATGTTAGGTAGCATTTAAGGTACTGCCAACTGAGTTTCCATTCTCCGAAAGGGTAAAGCAACAGAATAAAAAAGAGAGACAGACAAATAAATACTGGTTGCTTTCAAACTATTGGAGAAGGCAATGGCACCCCACTCCAGTACTCTTGCCTGGAAAATCCCATGGATGGAGGAGCCTGGTGGGCTGCAGTCCATGGGGTTGCAAAGAGTCGGACACAACTGAGCATTTCTTTCACTTTTCACTTCCATGCACTGGAGAAGGAAATGGCAACCCACTCCAGTGTTCTTGCCTGGAGAATCCCAGGGACAGGGGAGCCTGGTGGGCTGCCATCTCTGGGGTCGCATAGGGTCAGACATGACTGAAGCGACTTAGCAGTAGCAGCAGCTTTCAAACTATAAGGCCTGAGCTCAAGTTCTGGCTTCTTTACGGGGTATTTTCACAGGCACTGCTTGTGTCTTACAGAAGTATTTAAAAGTATTCCCTAGCTTGTCTTCCTGTAGTTATCACTGGCTCCCCATATGGTTTCCTGACATAATCAAGAAAGTATCAACTCGAATAGTGCTTTAGTTTACAGTACAGTTATTTGCAGAGAAGGGACCCTTCTGAGCATGCCCCTATAACAATTAACTCCAAGGCAGGAACACAGTTCTACTGCTTTCTGTGTAAATGCCCATAATGAAATGCTCTGGCACCGAGGAGAGGATCAAGCAGTAGGAGAGTTCTTCCTTCAGAAAGCTGGATAAGAAGCCCTCATCCCTGGCTCTATGAGGGGCTTCTGCACACATCTGTTTTAGCTCAGTCCCCCAGAGATATCTAAAATCTAATTAACCAATTAATTTGCAAATATATTCTAATTTATTCAAGGGAGATTTTCTTGGGTGTTAAATTATCTGACAGTGAGCCATATGCAGTACACAAGAGCAGGACCTCACTGAAATACCACAGTTTACCCCAGTGCAGGAATGACTATGCATACTCCATAGTCAAATTTGTCTGCTCCAGACAAATTTCTAACCTTTAATGAGAAAATGAGTTGGCATTGCCTCCATACTGACTAGAGCCTCCCAGGTGGCTCAATTGTACAGAATCCACCTGCCAATGCAGGAGATGCAAGAGATATGGATTGGTCCCTGTGTCAGAAAGATCCTTTGGAGAAGAGAATGCCAACCCACTCCAGTATTCTTGCCTGGAAAATCCCATAGATAGAGGAGCCTGGCAGGCTATAGTCCATGGGGTGGCAAAGAATCAGACACAACTAAACAGCTGAGCTCACAAACAGGCTGTCCTGATTAGGTTGTATACACTTTGGTGAAACATTGTTACATGCAACTGTGAGAGCAGAAGGTGTCCTTCCACCATCTCCCCTAGGGTAGGGCTGCGATGGGCATGGTTGCCTGGGGCTGAGAAATTGGGGAATATAGATAATAGGGAAAGCGAAAGTCACTCAGTCGTGTCCGACTCTTTGGGACCCCATGGACTTTACAATCCATGGAATTTCCCATGCCAGAATACTGGAGCAGGTGCTTTCCCTTCTCCAGGGGATCTTCCCAACTCAGGGATCGAACCCAGGTCTCCTTCATTGCAGGTGGATTCTTTACCAGCTGAGCCACAAGGGAAGCCCAAGAATACTGGAGTGGGAAGCCTATCCCTTCTCCAGTAGATCCTCCACACCCAGGAATCGAACCAGGGTCTCCTGCATTGCAGGCAGATTCTTTACCAACTGAGCTATCCCAATATGGATAATGTGTTTATCTTTATCTGTTTTCCTGATTTAGTGGGAGAAAGGAGGTCTAAGTTATAGGAAATATAGCCATTGTCATACTCGGAATTACTCAGTTCAGTTCAGTTGCTCAGTTGTGTCTGACTCTTTGCGACCCCATGAATTGCAGCACACCAGGCCTCCCTGTCCATCACCAGCTCCCGGAGCTCACCCAAACTCATGTCCATCGAGTCGATGATGCCATCCAGCCATCTCATCCTCTGTCGTCCCCTTCTCCTCCTGCCCCCAGTCCCTCCCAGCATCAGAGTCTTTTCCAATGAGTCAACTCTTTGCATGAGCTGGCCAAAGTACTGGAGTTTCAGCCTCAGCATCAATCCTTCCAAAGAACACCCAGGACTGATCTCCATAAGAATGGACTGGTTGGATCTCCTTGCAGTCCAAGGGACTCTCAAGAGTCTTCTCCAACACCACAGTTCAAAAGCATCAATTCTTCGGCACTCAGCTTTCTTCACAGTCCAACTCTCACATCCATACATGACCACTGGAAAAACCATAGCCTTGACTAGACGGATCTTTGTTGGCAAAGTAATGTCTCTGCTTTTGAATATGCTGTCTAGGTTGGTCATAACTTTCCTTCCAAGGAGTAAGCGTCTTTTAATTTCATGGGTGCAATCACCATCTGCAGTGATTTTGGAGCCCCCCAAAATAAAGTCTGACACTGTTTCCACTGTTTCCCCATCTATTTCCCATGAAGTGATGGGACCAGATGCCATGATCTTAGTTTTCTGAATGTTGAGCTTTAAGTCAACTTTTTCACTCTCCTCTTTCACTTTCATCAAGAATCTTTTTAGTTTCTCTTCACTTTCTGCCATAAGGGTTACTAACTGTTGGTAATTTGTACGCAGAACTCTGTTTATAACAAGGCAGCCACAGCAGGTAACATTGTTTACTTAGACAAACAAGTTGTAATTTGCCAAACTTATGGATTAAAAAAGAAAAAAGGATATTCTTAATTGCTACACTGCAACATTTTATTCAGCTCAATGACTGTATAGCTACAGATAAGAATTGAGAATAACACTATCCAATGTTACCAGGATTACCTAATTTATAAAATGAAGAGTATCTTAATGAACATTTTGTTACCTAAAAGCACAGGTTGTGGATTTTAATATGTTTACCATGAGATGTTTGGATAGCTGCTAATTGTGCAGAATTAAAAGAGAAGCTGGGTGGGTTTTCTGTTGTTCTTGGTATTTTAGTCAAAGGATAATTATTTTTAGTATTAGCAGTATGGAAAAGAAAGACATGGTAGAATGATGAGATGCAGTTTGGTACCTAAGTTCTGTACTATAAATTCTCCTATTCACTCAATTTTTTAAATCTCTAAGCACCTGCAAATCAAGTACTGGGCAGAGAGAGCAAAAACTAAAAGGATATGTATGTCCAGTTTAGGAGTTATGAAACCGAGACAGAATTTTATGTCACAGATTCTGAATTTTCCACAATGAGAATGAGGGAGAAATTAAAGAGAGAGGGTTTCAGAGTTCTTCAAGGAAATACTTCAGTTGGTTAGTTCAAAATAGTTCCCTAAAAGAGTAATCTATGAATGAAAAACTCTTTTTGAAGGGAAAGCTGCAATTTCCACAGAAATTGAGAGTTATGGAACTGGAAAAAATAGCAAATGCAGTTAAGACCAGTACTGATCTCTCTTACTAGTAAAAAGAAGGAAACTAATGTGATATGTACAGATGTGCCAATAGGTCAGAGTGATTTTGGACATTCATACAAATAACAGCTCATCAATACTCAAAAGAGATTCATTTGGTATTTCTGGTTTGCATTTCTGGCTTAGAATGCCACCAAAACATAACACACCAGGACGATCTTCCTCCATCCTGAAAGACGGGTAGCATGGCATACAGAAGGTTACAAGTGCCCTGGGAGAAGTGCCCTGGTTACAAGTTCTCCTCTGATGAGGCATCTTAATCTTCCTCACCCTATCAAACTTAACCTGGGTATTAGTTTTTGTAGTTAAGTAAATTTGGAAATAATGAATCAGCCTAGCTTGTGAAAATAATCAGTTCTTTTTAATATAGAAATGAGTGGAGAGGTATAAAATGGGTAGATTATTGAATAATGCATGATTATAAATGGATATATACTGTCAAGTTTGTTTGACAATTTCATTTTTCAATGCAATTCCCACTACATCCTTAAAATAAAAACCCTAACCCTTATACCCCAATTATCCTGGGCAATTAGCTAAATGATATCTAGTACAATCCCACCACCTGATCTTCTCCCTTGCTCACATATGCATAAAAATGTACGCAGTCTTTCACTGACAACATGAACTTTACAAAGTTTTTCATTCTGAAAAGGGAACCCTCCTACACTGTTGTTGAGACTGTAAATTGGTGCAGTTACTATGGAGAACAATATGGAGGTTCCTCAAAAGACTAAAAATAGAGCTACCATATGATCCAGCAATCCCACTCCTGGGCATATATCCAGAGAAGACTAAAATTTGAAAACATACATGCCCCTCAGTGTTCACTGCAGCACTATACACAACAGACAAGACAGACACGGAAACAACGTAAATGACCATCAACAGATGAACGGATAAAGACGATGCACAATGGAACACTACTCAGCCATAAAAAAGAATGGACCAATGCCATTTGTGGCCACATGGATGGACCCAGAGATGACTGTATTTACTGAAGTAAGGCATAAAGAAAAAGACAAATACCATATGATATAACTTATAAATGGAATCTAAAATATGACACAAATGAATTTATCTATGAAACACAAACGGACTCACGGAGAACAGACTTGTGGGGGTGGAGCTGAAGGGTTCTATCAGGAGTTTGGGATTAGTAAGTAGATGCAGACTATTACACACAGAATGGATAAACAACAAGGTCATGTTGTATAGAACAGGGAACCATAGTCAGTAGTCTATAATTAGCCTTAAATGGTAAAGGAAGAAACAGTCTCTTATACCAATGGGTTCCAATACTGCTGATCATAGAATCTAATAAACATTCTTTCTCCATCGGCCCTGAGTTTCATATCACATATTCAGGTGGCTGCATTTTAAAGATTACGTTACCCAATTTTTCACATTGCTTTATTTCCTAAATTTCGTCTTTCCAATGGTCTGGTAGGGATCTGACAGTTGGGTCAGCCAGCTGTTCTTCCTACAAATGGAAGCTGCTAGAGGGAAAAATTTTAAGCCAGAGCTTGTGGGGGAAAAAAAAACACAAAAACCTATTAAGATGTTGGTCAGGTGTTTCAGGCATGAAACATCTACAGACACTTGCCAACAGGAATGGCGACACTGTCTCTTCCCAGTGCTTTGCTAATAAGGCTGTGAATCAACTGCCTCGGATGATTATAGTTAGAGTCAGGGGATGAAGGAGGAAGAATCCTCAGTATCTGGCCCTTCCAGCCTCTTGCTTCTCAAGCAACAGCTGTGATTTCAGAGCCCTGACTGCTAATTCCACACGCATAACTGTTTTCGGCAATGTTCCAACTGTGTTCTAGTGACTTACCAGGGTCATCGTTTTATTTGCTATATTTCCATGATGCTTAAGTGAGCAAAATAATCAGTTGTCAAGTCCTGCCTTTGGGGGAGAGAAGTTGAGGGGAACAGGAAAAAGCAGAGGGAAGAATATAATGGGAAAGTGAGAAAGCATGGGAATCCAGGACCTGAGACTCCAGGTTTCCTGCTCAACAAATGCCCTCTGGCCCTTCTTCCCACACAGAAGTGGGCAACAGCCATGGGCTCTGCTATAGCAGGCTGAACTGGCCTTAAATTCAAACCTTCCAGGCAGTGAGAAGGATAATTGGCTCATGTAAAAAGGGATGCCAAGGACTATGAGTACCTACCTGAAGCTTACTTTACAACATAAACAATTAAATTCATACAACAAATATTCTGAGCACCGATTCATGCCAGGCACTATGCCATCTCTGCCCACCAGCAGAGATGAATAATATTCTTGCCATGGCCTGTGAGAGCAAGTTGCTCAGTCGTGTCCCACTCTTTGAGACCCTATGGACTGTACAGTCCATGGAATTCTCCAGGCCACAATACTAGAGTGGGCAGCCTTTCCCTTCTCCAGGGGATCTACCCAACCCAGGTATTGAACCCAGGTCTCCTGTATTGCAGGCGGATTCTTTACCAGCTGAGCCACAAGGGAAGCCCTGTCATGGCCTCGAGGCACTAAGAATTTAACCATTTACCTGTTCATCAAATTGCAACAATGGAAGGTCATAAGTACTATACACTGGAAATATTCTCAGAGCACATCAGGTGCAATGAGGTGGGGAAGCATCTACTTCCGAGGTGCGGGGAGAGCATATCCAGAGAAAGTGACACTTGAACTTTAAAGAACGATAGCCTTATAGGGGGTGTCCCAGGTGGCTCAGTGGTAAAGAATCTGCCTGCCAATGCAGAAGCCACAGGTTTGATCCCTGGGTTGGAAAGATCTCCTGGAGGAGAAAAGGGCAACCCTCTCCACTATTCTTGTCAAGAAAATCCCATGGACAGAAGAGCCTGGCAGGCTGCAGTCCAGGGGAATTGCAAAGAGTTAGACACAACTGAGTGACTGAGCATGCACTCAGAATTACGGAGACAAAAGCAGGAGGAATAAGTATGTGCATGGAAACGTATGGAAAGAGGGTACAAAAAGAGCACAAGAGAAATGAGATCTCTGCAACAGAAACAGGCAACAGCAATGAGCATTCTATCTCAGAAACATTCAAGTTCATCTCAAGAGATTCTAGACCCTGGACCCACAGGCTAGGGGTGGATTCTTAAAAAAATACTTAAAAAAAAAAAATGCCCCACACAGATGGCCCAATGGGAATCTTGAGAAATGCATTCCATCTTGGTTGCTAGACTTTGGATTGTTTGCTCTTTTGTAACAGAGCAGGGGGCTTTCCTGGGGGCACAGGGGTAAAGAATTGCCTTGCCAATGCAGGAGACTCAGGAGATGTGGGTTGGATCCCTGGTCCAGGAAGATCCCCTGGAGTAAGAGACGTCAACCCACTCCAGTATTCTTGCCTGGGAAATTCCATGGACAAAGGAGCCTGGAGGGCCACAGTCCCATGGGGTGCCAAAGAGTTGGCAACAACTTAGCAATTGAGCGACAACAACAATGGAGCAGGATCCTAGGGGGCCTTCCCGGGACAGACCCCTCCCTCTCCCCTCTGAAGGATCTAGACAACAGTATATGATGCGTACTTCCTGCGTTGTTTTACAGATGCTAAAACCATCTCCAGTGTCACATACCCTGCAAGCCCTTCCCTCACTTGGCCTTTAAAAATGCCTCCCCGGGACTTCCCAGTGGTTAGGACTCTGTGCTTTCACTGCAGGGGCATGGGTTCGATCCCTGGTCAGGGAACTGAGATCCAACATGCTGCATAGCATGCCACCTTCCAAATGCCTCCTTGAAACCCATCGGGGAGTTGAGATATTTTGCACACTGGCTGCCCTGGACTCCTCAGTTGGTGCCCTGGAATGAAGGCTGCATTTTCCTTCACAACCTGGGGCCAGCAAATTGTCAAGCAGACCTAAGTTTGGTCCAGTGACAATTTCTTGGAGAGACTTTTCTACTTGCTAAGTAGAAGTAAGGGCACAGGGTAAATAATAATCACCCAAACAATAAAGATGAGTGTGGGTCATATTGTATTGTAAAAGGCAATATTTGGAACTTTCTGACTCTTTTCCCTGATAGGGAACCCAATAGGCCATAAAGCACTAAACACCACCACAAAATTAAACCATTACTAGTCATCACGAATACTGGAGATGCTTTTATCAGTTTGCCATTCATTCTTCATTCAACAACTCTTTACTGAGCACATATTAAGTCCCTGGCACTGTTATAAGGTGTTAGAATAACAGCAATAACGAACAGCAACAAAAGCTGTAAAGGAGGGTCACAAGCAAACATCCACAAGAAGGAAGCGCCTAAGCTGCGGGAAAGAGGGTAACACTGAAGTAAGGAAACACCATGGCCAGTCAGGAGGCTGTTTTGCTATATATAGATGCTCTGAATGGGCTGCAAACTAACCAAGGCATGTCACAGAGAAGCTCAAATGACCCAGTGAATAGAAGACCCTGAATCTTAATTACAGAGTCTCTTTGGTGCCTTGTTCTCCTTTTAGTTGCTTCCCCTTTGCCCAGGGCAGACTTCACTGTCTGCAATCAGCAGAGGCCAGTGTGGCTGAACCAACTTGGCCTTCCTGGTCTCTTAGGAGAAGGTCAATGAAATAACTAGCACAAGCTGGAATCAAGATTGCCGGGAGAAATATCAATAACCTCAGATATGCAGATGACACCACCCTTATGGCAGAAAGTGAGGAGGAACTAAAAAGCCTCTTGATGAAAGTGAAAGAGGAGAGTGAAAAAGTTGGCTTAAAGCTCAACATTCAGAAAACTAAGATCATGGCATCCGGTCCCATCACTTCATGGGAAATAGATGGGGAAACAGTGGAAACAGTGTCAGACGTTATTTTGGGGGGCTCCAAAATCACTGCAGATGGTGATTGCACCCATGAAATTAAAAGACACTTATTCCTTGGAAGGAAAGTTATGACCAACCTAGATAGCATATTCAAAAGCAGAGACATTACTTTGCCAACAAAGATCCATCTAGTCGAGTCTATGGTTTTTCCAGTGGTCATGTATGGATGTGAGAGTTGGACTGTGAAGAAAGCTGAGTGCAAAGAGTTGATGCTTTTGAACTGTGGTGTTGGAGAAGACTCTTGAGAGTTCCTTGGACTGCAAGGAGATCCAACCAGTCCATTCTTACGGAGATCAGTCCTGGGTGTTCTTTGGAAGGACTGATGCTGAGGCTGAAACTCCAGTACTTTGGCCACCTCTTGCGAAGAGTTGACTCATTGGAAAAGTCTCTGATGCTGGGAGGGATTGGGGGCAGGAGGAGAAGGGGACGACCGAGGATGAGATGGCTGGATGGCATCATCCGATGTCCGACTCAATGGACATGAGTTTGAGTGAATTCCGGGAGTTGGTGATGGACAGGGAGGCCTGGAGTGCTGCAATTCATGGAGTCGCAGAGTCGGACACGGCTGAGCGACTGAACTGAAGAGGTAGGGCTGCAAAGTTTGACCCACTGCCCCAAGCAAAGCCCCAGTGAGGGGAGAGGAAGCAGGCGGTGGCCAAGTCAGCACAGGACCTCTTCAGGACTGGGAGGGCCTCACGGGCTACATTCTGTAAAACCTAGCCTTGTTCTCACTACAGTGCAACTATGGCTGAGCGGAGGTGAGAAAACATAATTGGGTCCCCGATATGCATTCAAACATTTTTGCAGGATTTTGTTCTTGATGTGGAAAACTGTTCCCACAAGGTCTATTTTTAACCGTTTTATTTTAAAGAGATCAGAAAACCTCTTCGTGTTGAAATTTCTCAGTGGGCAATTTTACAGTAATGCTACTTAAACCCAGCCTGGCAATGACAAAGCAGAGGAAGTGAATGAGTGCTGCGCTAAGTCCAGGGAAATATCCTCACCCTTAAATCAGGCAGGGCTCACGGAGGCCATGAGTACAACAAGGTGACAGGACTCATTTCCGGCCCAGTTCAGTTATTAGAATACTGAAGTCAAGCAGAATCTCACATTTTGGAAAGCTGCTAGCTCATAATCAACTTTTTCTTCTAAACTACATGTTAAGTTTCCCCCTCAAAGAGGCAAAGGTAGTATTTCAAGTAATTGATAACACCTTGGTTATAATAAACTGAAGTCATGACCTCTGGTTATTTAATCTTGCAGTGTCAATTAATTTACTAAGAGAAAGAAATATTCAACCTGTTAACCAGAATCTGATTTTCTATTAGAGGCACATAAACAAAATTCAGGGATGTGATTATCCTAACTATATGCTTTACAAATATATATATATATATATATACACACACACATATCAAAAGAGAAACCCACTGGAAATAAATCCCATTATTCTTTCATTCACTGAATATTCTGTGAGCATCTACTATGTGCACTTGGGATACATCATTGAAAACAAACTCTGGCCCGCATGGAGGCTTTGTTCTGATTAATGATGGATAAGCTGCTTGCGATTCAGTTTAAAGCTTCTCAAAGGACTAATCTGAGGAGAATCCAGGAAGGGTGAAGAGAATTTTCAAAACAGTTATTGTAGTCTGAAAAATCCATTGTTCTAACCACAACTGGCCCAGAGCCCTCTCCTCCTCTCATAATTCCACAGGTGATAGTTTACAGCTTTCAGTGATTTCCATCCTAGAACCAGAGAAGCAAGAGCTGGCACTGGAGTACGGTAAGCGTAGGATGCCAGTCTGCTGGGCTAAGCTATGCTGCAGTAATAAATGATGTCAGCACTGCATCAGTGGCTTTCCACAACACGGTCACTGTCAGTCAACTGAGGGCTGTGCTCCACGTCTCACCAGGGAACCCAAGCTTGCCTCCAGGGAGCCCTGACCACCTTCGGGTGAGCAGGAACAAAGACAACGATGGAACCACTCAAAGGCTCTTAAAGCTTTTCGTGGTAAGTGACACAGGTGATTTGAGCTCACTGTTTCATTGCCCAAAACAATAACAGCTGGAGGTCAACAGGGCAAGAATATATTATTATCCTACAGGCAGGAGTGGCCAAGAAAACAGTCAACGATGGGTAGGTTGTAGCATTCATCAAAGCGTACCCGACGACCCAGAAAGACGTAGAGTATTGCCAACCCTTCAATTTTCCCAAACTTGTGATTACTATTAAATGGTGAGTGAATCTTCTAACAGAAAACAACTCCCTTTTACATCATAATTCCTCACCAGACCAGAAGCACACAGGATGTAGAATGGAACAAAAACCGAAACTGAAGAAGTTGGAGGAGACTCATTTTTCCTTCTGTGGTTAGATGTCAAATGATTTCTTTTCCCCCTCAATCATTCCTTTCCACATGAAGGAAAAGAACTCAAGAAATTACAGTGTGGAAGATGGCATTTCACTTTGCAGCTAGTAAATCCTTCCTGAGATCCATATGATACTTTATACTGACATGTGGAAAGAGACAGGGCTGGGGTAACACAGACCTCTTGAATTTTTATTCTGTAGCAATTAAATGGAATTATAACACTGGAAAGGTAAATCTTACCAAATCAGAAGGGCATCCTCGGCTTTCCAGTTTCTAAACAACATATCCAGCCACATGGATTCACACCCAACATTTCTGATGTTGATTTCAGTTCCTGTAAGGCTTGGCAATGGTGATTCCATGACACTAAAGAAACCTAACATTGTCTTTTTTTAAACTCTCTGAAAGTGAGAATGAGCAAGTACAAGGGCAGGTACCACCTAGAACTAAGGAACATTTCATGGTTTTTCCTAAGAAACACAAAGGAGAACTAGAAATGGTTCAGTTCAGTCTCTGATCACTCCTGAAAAGCTGTGGTTCTGGAAAAAAAAAAAGAAACTGAGTTGATATTCTTTTACCTACTCTAGAAACATTGAGCCTTCCACTTATTAGAAACTCACCAGCCACATAGGTGCAGGCCTAAGGTGGCGCTAGTGGTAAAGAATCGCCTGTCAATGTAGGAGACACCAAAGACATCATTGTGTTCACTCTCTGGGTCTAAAAGATCCCCTGGAAGAGGAAATGGCAACTCGCTCCAGGAGTCTTGCCTCGGAAATCCCATGGACAGAGGAGCCTGGTGGGCTACAGGCCATGAGGCCGCAAAGGGTTGGACACAACTGAGCACTGACTGAAGCTATGTATGTGTTCACTGGACAAGTCTTCCAACTTTTCTATGTGCCTGAAAATGTATAAATATTAATTTATAAGCATTTAAAGGGAAAACTATAAGCAAGTCCAGAACTGAATCAGCTTCTGAACTCCAAGAGCAAACATTCTCTATACAGAATCATGAATGAAATTCCCCTGCCATGTAGAAATCTGAGAAGCCCTCTAACTTAAACAGTTAATGCTATTCTATGTCCAATTTTGGCCACATGTGTGTAATCATAATGTATGCAACCGTCCAACCAAAGAGCATTTTGGGTCATGACATGTATCTAGAACCAAGCTTATGTCTTCCAGGTTTCTTTGCCAAAGGTCAGCATGCCTAGCTACCAAATCAATGAATGGCCAATTCACCAAAGATAGCATACTAAGTGAACAATTTTCTGCATTCACCAAATTTCTAAATGACTTGTTTCTTTAAACTATCTATGGAGTTGGCAGTAGTTTTGATGTATGGGATGGAGTGTTCTTAAGAGCTTTAGATTTCTGAAATTGGTGACAAGTTTCTATTCTGTCTTTATAGCCTTAAAGGAATTATTAGTTCATCAAAAACTACAGATGATTTAGTTTTCTTGTGGATGTTTAATATCTAGAAATTATATTCCATAGTTACTAATCATTAGTAATAATGAACTATTAAAAATGTGGGGCTTTTTAAATATTGCTTTGTTTTGACTCTTACATGATAAGTTATTCTATTTGCTGGTTACATTGACATATTAACATCTTCAGGAGTCTTTTACTTTAAACCTAAGCTTTTAAGTTTTGAACTTTTCTTTTTTTGAATGACGTGAGGCCTTTAGGAACGTATGTTCTACATAAAACACAACTACCTTGTAGAAATTAAATGCAGACTATTGGAATGTACACTCAACAAAGGCAAGAATATCATGGTCTAGTTTAGGGGTGGTAAAGAGTAAGTCACATGTTACCTGTTTTTATAAATCAAGTTTCATTAAAACACAGCTAATAGTCATTTATACACTGCTATGGCTATTCAGGGGCTTCCCTGGTGGTTCAGTGGTAAAAAAAAAAAAAAACCTGCTTGCCAATGCAAGAGATGCTGATTCAATCCCTGGATAGGAAGGTCCCCTGGAGAAGGACATGGCAACCCACTTCAGTATTATTACCTGGGAAGTCCCATGGACAGAGGACCCCACAGACAGACAGTCCATGGAGTAGCAAAAGAGTCAGACACAACTAAACAACAACAACAATATGGCTACTACTGTGCACACACACACACCCACAGAATCACACACACACCCCCACAAACAAAAACTAACAAAAAAACAAAATACAGGCAGAGTTGAGCTGTAACAGGAACAGTTAAGGCCTGCAAAACCTAAAATATTTACTATCTGGCACTTCAAAGAAAAAGTTTTGCAATTGTGGGTCTAGTTCATTACTGCGTCCATATAGCTCTTGGAGAACTGCCTGGGTCATTTAGAGAAGTCCATAAATACAGTTGAATGAATAAATGAACGAATGAATGATTCTTGGTTTTTAATGAAGGTTGGCCAGTCTTCACCACTCATTGCAAGGTTCCCTGTCTCACAGCTTCATGGGCTGGTTCTTCACGGTGATACGGAAGTTAAGCAGGATGAGGCAACTGGTAGAGCAAACCACTTCTGTGGTTCCAGGACAGAGGCCAACCCTAATGCAGAGGATTGATTTGTAGCAATGTAGAAACTAACCCACATCTCTACAAAGACTGTATTGGGGAACTCCAAACACAACTCAGGGGCCTGGTCTCTAAGAACCCAAGTCACTGACTGTCATTAAAAAAAAGAAAAGAAAAAGTCGGTTGGCCAGTATTTCTTTCCCCTTCTGAAGGTCGGCAGTGATTTTGCGGTTGAAGTGATGAGCAGCCCTAAAAAGAGACAAGCCACAAAACCATGCCCAGTGCTTCTCCTAAACTGTAGTTGCTGCTGTAGACAAAAAATACAGGCCTTCTTCCAGAGGCTCCCTGGGACTGCCTTGGCATAAAGTATCTTCCCCAAATGTTATTTTGATGAGAAATATTATTAAGAGATCAAGTAGTGATAAATCTAATGAGAATTTTCTGCCAGGTAACACGTACCTCAAGATCTAAGCCTAGGAAGGAAGCTATAGCCAGACAAAAGCAGGAGAGTTGGATTTTTATTGCTGTTATTTAGTTTCTTTTAATGGCCAGTGGCAGGTTTGTTTGTGGGGCTCGTGGCTGCGGGGAGGAGGCAATGTCTAGCAGGCTACTATAATTTCCCATTGTCTTAATGTCACTGCCATTAAGACCCTCTACCCTTATCAATACTCAGTTCCACCAGTTCACAATTAGCCTCAGCAAAATCCCCAGAGTAGAAAAAGGACATGGATCATTACTTCGCAGCTTTAGAGATTTTCTTGTTTGTTGTTGTTCAGTTGCTAAGTCAGAGCTGACTCTTTGCAACTCCATGGACTGCAGCACGTCAGGCTTCCCTGTCCTTCACTATTTCCTGGAGTTTGCGCAAACTCATGTCCACTGAGTCAGTGATGCCATCCAACCATCTCATCCTCTGTCGTTCCCTTCTCCTTCTGCCCTCAATCTTGCCCAGCATTAGGGTCTGTAAGTCAACTTACTTCCTCTAAAGCAAGGTTATGCAATCAGTCCTTTGGGTCTATCAGTGTGCTAAGTGCTACGAGTATTAAAAATATAATGTGGCACTACACTATAATTTTTTAAAAAAGGTTTTACCATATGGGAAATATCAAGAAACAAAACAATAAACATAAAAACACTCAATATTCAGTGAAGAGTTCTAACCCAGTTAAACCATCCCCAAAGCATGCATATTGTCTTCAATTACATATTTTTGTTATGAAAAAGGGGATATACTAAAAAAGGGGATCTAAAAAAGGAGATGTGATTTTGAATTATCCTTTTAAGTACCGGCATTTAAAAGTGGTCCTGGGTACCTACCATGGGGGTGGGGGTGGGGGGCGGAAATCAACTCAAGGTTTCATTTGTTTGACATCATCTCCTGGTCAACTTCTGGCTCCCCTCCTAGCTCAGTCGGCAAAGAATCTGCCTCCAATGCAGGAGACCTGGGTTTAATCCCTGGGACAGGAAGCTCCCCTGGAGAAGGAAATGGCAACCACTCCAGTATTCTTGCCTAGAGAATCCCATGGACAGAAGAGCCTAGCAGGCTATACTCCATGGGGTCACAAGAGTTGGACACAACTTAGCGACTACACCACCACCACCTGGGCAACTTCTACTTCCTTTACAAACTTCTTTTTGGCCTTTGTGCCACAACTTCTGAGATTACAACTCACTTTCAGAAAATCACAGGAACTGGTCTTCACTAGATAGTGCTTCTCCTCACTGGCCCTGAATGGTCCTGCCAGTGAAAACAACAATAATAGCTCATGAAAATCATCACAGCCATGAAACACCCATTGGCAGTTTTGAAGGTGACTCAAGCTAATGGAGCTTGAGTCAATTCAGGCCCTCTTCTCAAGGAACTTCTATTGATGCCGCTTCTCCTAGTTTTCTGAGATCCCTTGTTACCTTGGCAGTGCACAACCAGACAAACCCAAACTGGAGTTATCTTCAGGAAAGGGCCCTAGCTAAGCAATGGTGGAGTGCACCATCTCAGTGGAGTGCACCCTGGAGACGGCTTCCAGAGGGCAGAGAGCTCTGGAGTGGCTCTGTGTGGCTGTCTTTTCAGAGACCACAGACCAACTAGAGTCAAGGCCAGACACCATTTAACAGCATTAGCAGGTAAAGTCAGAGAAGGCAATAGCACCCCACTCCGGTACTCTTGCCTGGCAAATCCCATGGACGGAGGAGCCTGGTAGGCATCGCTAGAAGTCAGACACGACTGAGCGACTTCACTTTCACTTTTCACTTTCATGCACTGGAGAAGGAAATGGCAACCCACTCCAGTGTTCTTGCCTGGAGAATCCCAGGGATGGCGGAGCCATCCTGGACGGTGGGCTGCCGTCTCTGGGGTCGCACAGAGTAGGACACGGGCGAAGCGACTTAGCAGCAGCTGCAGCAGCAGCCGCAGCAGCAGGTAAACTGCAGTCAGTTTTGCATGTACATTAAAAAAATCTGAATTACACAGGGTAGTTTCTCTGTAAGAAGACATCAAAGTGTCCATGCCATAAAGGTGCAAATCTGCTTCTGCCTCCACATCTGTGAGCTTTTCAACCTCTCAACCAGCTTGGAGTAGCATTGGGGATTTGGAGAGGGTTGGAGGGAGGGAGGAAATCTTTGGTCTGTGCCTTCAAAGAGACTTGGGAGCTTCTGCTCATGGAAGTGGAGGTTAATAAGTGACTCTAATTGAAAAATGGTCATATACTTGAAACAAGACTCTGCTCTGAAAATTCCTTAAGTCTGTTTAAGCATGAAAAAGAACAAAACTAAATACTATGAGACCTCCTTCCCTCTTCTCCACCCCATTCCCTGGCATCGTTCCTTGCTCCATACTAGGCAGTAAGAAAACAAAGAGGAGTTTCACATTCTCAAGAGCCTTGAAAGAAAAATGAAGGGGGAAGTGAATCAACAAATGACTCTTTGGTGCCACTGCTTGGTAAAGAAAGCAATCAGCTGCAGGTCAAGTCTATGTGCTCATCTGACCAGCTTGTGGCATCTGGAGGTGGCAGAGGTAGATGAGTGTCTTATATGCAATCATCAGTGCCAGCTGTCCAAGGGGCAGGGAGCTTCATACCACCTGTATTAAGCCTATCTTTATACTGGTATTTTTGGCATCTGGGACCTGGTAGACACTGAAGGGACTGCCCCTCTCAGAGCTAGCTAATTCCTACAGACTGTAAACCCATCAGCCCAGAACTCACACGTCCAATCCCCTCCTCTGTTAGGGTTTTATACCCCATGCCACCATCCCCTGATCCTATTCATTCCAGGGCCAGGCACCAGGCAAGAGACAGCCTGTGTGCTCCAGAGTCAGTTGGCTGAAGTGATTCTCAACTAGCCAATCCTAAAGCTGTTTACTGGGACTCACCCTTTCCTTCCCATCAAACCCCTTCCCACCCCCACACACACTTGTCTAGGTTCCTTCCTTGCTTCCTCTGCCTCCTAACCAACCCAGGTGCATCCCCACATGGCCCTGAATGGAACAGCATGCCCCACCTCCACCCAAAAACTGTCAGTAACAAACTATCTTTTCAATAGCAATCACTTCCTGGTCTGTCAGCCTCGCCATATCTGAATAATAACAATAAAACCTACATCTGAAAACACCACCCAAGGATGAACAGCCACAAATTACAGTAAACACAGCCAATTCACAAACACATCATGCTTCAAAATTACGATTGTGTCATAATGTATGTCAGCTCGCACACTTTCCTTAACAGCATGTTGGAAATGGCCCCATCCCCAAATTCTCCTCTCTCTACTGCACTGAAGTGAAACTACCCGAATTCCACTAACCCCTAAATATTCACCTGCTGGGTTGCTTTATTAAACCAGCACTTAGTAACGGTGTCTGCTGGGGAAGAGGGTAGGTGTGGCACCAAGCTATACACTGTATAATTAATGATTTAAAAAAAAAAAAAGAAACTTGCCATTATATCCATTCCTTCTTCCAGCTTTCCACAGTAACAACATGGCTCAGTGTCCCTTGGTTAGCACAAAGGATTTAGATTCACTTTTCACAAAGTGCAAATCAGCTTCAGCTTAAAAACAGACTGAAATGCAACACAGAAGGGGCTTCCCAATTAACAGAGGGTCTGCTGAGTTTTTTTTTTTTTCCTCCTTGAGTAATGCATTAGAGATGAATCTAAAAACAGCTACAAATAGGTGTTTATTTTGAAAGCTACCATGACACCATCAGAGTACAGCAAAGGGTCTCAGGGCATAGCCTACACATCAGTACACTCTTCAGACTGAAGAGTTACTGATGGAATGACCCCTTGTAACGCACTGCGATACAGACTGCATTACCTACTAAAAAACAAACCAAATAAATCAACACTCATCTTCAATGCATTCCTATCAAGTGCTGTGTATATGTGTAAAAGTAAATATTTTAAGTAAATATTAAAAGGTGGGAGCTTGTCTAGATTTAAATGTAAATTAAACAGCAAAATCAAATTGCTATATTAAGTCAATGTTTCTTTGTATCTAAAAGCTAAAGTTGTCTTAGTAATACTGATGCTAATATTGGTGGTGGTGACAAAAGGACCCTAAAATAGTCCTTAGGTTTTTTTTTTTTTTTAATGAGACAAAGCAGAGAAAAAGAAAAATGTAGACTGGCAACTCTGACATACACACACACAATAGTGCCTCCTATAGGTTCAAAAGGATGACATACCAGGAAGAGGGAAGAAATACATTTCCTGGCTCAAAATGTAGTGCTGAAATTCTTGTTTGTTTTTTTTAAATAGATTTATTTATTTTAATTGCAGGCTATTGACTTTACAACACTGTACTGGTTTTGCCATACATCAACACGAATCTGCCACGGGTGTACATGTGTTCCCCATCCTGAACCTCTCTCCCACCTCCCTCCCTGTACCATCCCTCTGGGTCATCCCAGTGCACCAGCCCCAAGCATCCTGTATCCTGCATCGAACCTGGACTGGCGATTCGTTTCGTATATGATTCTTGATAAGCGTCTAACCCCAACCAACTTGTCCTGTCAAGACCTTCCTTCCTGTCCTGCCTCTGAGTTTCTGTCAGAGGCATCCACATATTCCGAGGATGCTGAGGGCTTCTTTCCGGTGGCTACATTATGAAAGAATTCATTCATTATTTTTTACCTTATTCTTCACTCTAACACAGGCATGTATACTTAGGACTTCCCAACTATACAGTCTTCCAAAAGACAGAATTTCTTCTCCAGGAGACATTGGCCCTTTGGTCCTTAAGCTAGCACCGGGAATGGCGTTAATAAGATGAACCTATAATTTTGAGTCCACTGGAATTGGTTTCAATGACCAGTTGAAAGTTGCATGACTGTGCACATTCAACACATTTAACTGTGTGACCTCTCTCGGAGTCTCAGTTTTTATGTTAACGTGATGAATCTAATACACAGCACCTGAGGTTGTTATAAAATGATACATTTGTTAAATGTTGTTCTTGAGTCACTAAGCCATGTCTGACTCTTTGGTGACCCCATGAACTGTAGCCTGCCAGGCCCCTCTGTCCATGGGATTTTCCAGGCAAGAATATTGGAGTGGGTTGCCATTTCCTTTTCTAAGGGTCTTCTTGACCCAGGGATCGAACCAGCATCTCCTGCTTGGCAGGTGGATTCTTAACCACTGAGCCACCAAGGAAGCCCGTATTTGTAAAATAGTAGGCATTTGATATAGAGATTTTTTTTTTAATGGCAACAACATTATATGTAAAAGTATACCTTGTAAGTGAACTGGCTTCAGAATAAAGTGCTTTTGATGTGTCCGCAATTAAACCCTCTTGAGCAGAATAACAAATGGACCACCTTGTACTGCACTTAATTCAGTCTGCTGGTGAATGCCAGGCACTAGTTTCAGGGTTAGCTTCTTTCCATTTCAGTGTGAGCTCTAGTGGAAACACAACAAAGATGACCTATCAGTCAGTTTGATGCCACAAATATTTAGTGGCTACCAACTGTGTCCTCCATACAAGAATGAGTGTCAGCATTCCTACTGTCAGAGGCAAAACAGCTAAGCTGTTGACTTAGTAAACATTTACTAAACCAAACTGGCAGCACCGTAGCATGACAGATGTAACAGATTTACCTGCAAATTGGCTGAGCACAAAAAAAAAAAAAAAAAAAAAAAAAATTCAAATTCCAAAGGAAAGTTATCCCTGAGAGACAGAAACCAGATATTTATCCAGTCACTGGGCAAGACCCAGTAGGAACCACTAGATCACTACTTTTCCTACGTCTTCTCATTCTGTGGTCAAGGTAGCCAAGTCAATTACGTCCATCTTATATCCCAGTTTCAGAAGGTAGGCTTCTTACCCTCTCACCTTGTTTTAAATGGGTAAAATTAAATCAAGGGCTTCGATATTCCTAGTTAGAAATTCCATATGACATAGGATAGGAGTTAAAATCCTAGGATTAAAACAAACAAACAAACAAACAAAAGCTTAGGATCTGATGCTGGTTCATCAGCGTTTGAATCTGTTTCACAGCTTACTAGTTTGTGACTTTAAGTCTGTTAAGTAATCTGTGTTCCTCCACTACACATTTATGAAATGGGAGTGAAATAAATCATTGGCCAGACTTCCCTGGTGGTACAATGGCTGTTAAGATTCTGCACTCCTAATATAGGGGGTCCAGGTTCCATCCCTGGTCAGGGAACTAGATCCCACATACTGCAACTAAAGATTTCGCTTGCTGCAACAAAGATAGAAGATCCCACATGCCGCAGCTAAGACCAGGCATAGCCAAATAAATAAAATAAATAAATATTTTAAAAACCTTTTAAAAAGAGAAATAAATCATTGGAAGCACTCTACCAATATGAAAACCTCTGCTTTACAGTTTAGCCAAGAAAGCTTTCTTTTCATGAAAAGTGGTAACCTTTGTCTTACCTTGGTAACGTATAAGAAATAGTTACATCTATTTTCCAGGCCATATCTTAATTTTCTAAGACATCTACTGGCTAATAATTCTTTAGATAGAGCTATAGGCTTACACGGATTGATATTATATGACTCAGATATTTCTTTATCTTGCCTCTACTAAGAAATACCATGCTACATTTAATCTTTCAAAAATATTATAAGGACACGCCACCAAGCAAAACGTTTCCAGGAACGCCTCCAATCCCTTATTCTTTTCATACAATAATTTCTCTCTCTCATTGCTCATCTGACTTCTCTGTTTGATCAAATATCCACAATTTGAAAGATATTATAAAAAATTGATAAAAATAAGACTACTCTATTCAAATATAATAGTGCTTCTCAGAATACCTATTTTTAAGAATACTAAAAACAAAAATTCTTATGGTATCTAAATAAACATGAACTTAGTAGAAATACATGTCAAGTCATTTTCACAGAGGTTATCATTTTACGCAGTACTGAACTATCTCAACATTATGGTGATAATAAAAATAGATGATATAATAATAGATTAAACAATACAATGACATTCATATAGATTCATGAATCTTGTAGATTCATGAAAGGATTCACTTTTAGTTGCTTAACAGCTTTGGAAATAGGCAGAATAAGGTTATATAATATTTCTCATTCTAGTAACATACCATATGTATATATCCGAAAAAGGGCAATAGGGGTTAGTTAAGGGTTCTGTAAATGGTTTAGAGAAAACTGAATGCTGGCTAGAACCCAAGGCACCTGGTACTTCATTGCTCTCAGGTCTTAGCTAAATGCCTTTGAACTGTGACTTCTAAGGAAGATAGCAGCTGATGTAGCTTTTATAACGGACTCTGGTTTCCCTACTTTTCTGCTTCTCCAAGCTCTGTCTTTCTTTCAAGGCCTTCTCAACTCCCAACTCTTTCCCTTTGCCTTCCTTGACTGTCTTAGACTTTGATATTATGCTTTATTTAAATTCCAGTACCATCAGTTGTCGGGTTTCCCAGGGGCTCAGTGGTAAAGAATCTGCCTGCCAATGCTGGAGACACGGATTCAATTCCTAGGTCAGGAAGATCCCCTAGGGTATTTTTGCCTGGAAAACCCCATGGACACAGGTGCCTGGTGGGCTACAGTCCACGCAGTCACAGGGTTGGACATCACTTAGTGATTAAACCACCAGCACCATCACCACTTGTCACTTAGCACTTGTTTACTATATTCTCCCTGAACTACTAAGTAATTCAGGTGACCTAAGCCCATGCTCTTTCCACTGTTAATGATCCAATCCATCCAGAAAAAAGTACACAAAACGTACTTTGAATTCAATGATCCAATATTATGGAAAGAAAGCAACGTGCCAAAAATATGATAGCATCTTTAGGTCTAACTGCTTAAGAAAGTTCAAGCAACACCACCATATGGCTTTACAGCATACAGTGCCCAGACTATTCAATTACTCTGCCAACTCTGAAAAACCTACAGCTAGACTCTGGCACATGATGTAAAATTTGATATAACAAAATGATTTGAAAACCATTTGAAATAACTTTGAAAGAATATGATTTCAAAAAACGAATGAAAAAACTGTCTCCCCCAATTAACTATGAAATGTGGGCTTCCCTTGTGGCTCAGCTGGTAAAGAATCTGCCTGCAGTGTGGGAGACCTCGGTTCAATCCCTGGGTTAGTAAGATCCCCTGGAGAAGAGAAAGGATGCCCACTTCAGTATTCTGGCCTGGAGAATTCCATGGACTGTACAGTCCATGGGGTGGCAAAGAGTCAGACACGACTGAGAGACTTTCACTTTGGGATGTATATTTTATGCCAACAGGTACTATACACTGTCACGAAACAGTAAGAGAAGTATCCTGTTTCAGTCCCTTCTGTGCTGACTTACAGAGAGTAGATATCCATTACATATTTGTTAAGTATACCCCCAAAGTCTGAGTTACCTGCGAGTGACAATGTAAAGTGTGAATTGTCAGGAAGAGTTGGTTTTGTCTTCCACGGGACCTTCAGCGCTATCTAGAAACAGTTTCGGTTGTCACAATTGGGTGATTGATAGGTGGGTCTTATTGGCATCCATGGGGTAGAGGGTGGGGATGTTGCTGAACATCCTATAACGCACAGGGCAGCCCCTATAACAACAAATTATCTAACCCAGCATGTCAGTAGTGTCAAGACTGAGAAACCCTAGTCTCACATATCCCTGAGATTATAGGTATTAAACTCTTGAGCTTAAACTCATAGGAGACCAGTTGTTGTTGACTTTACAATTGATATGGTATCCTGAGAGCTCAATAAAAATGAAGTCTTTAATTATCAGCGAGGACCAGAGAGTCTACTGAAGTTTAGAATAAGCTGGGTATTGCTAAGACTGAAGCCTCCCCATTATTTAGTTATTAACAACAGCCCCTCACGTCCACCAATGAAACTGAAGATGTGGACAAGTTCAAGGCAACAGGTCCTCCACTATGTCATCCTCACCATAAGATCCAAAGATTCTAAGTTCTCAACTGCTTTTTCTTTTTATACAGATTTTATTTCACTGCAGCCACTACTAAAAAAATGATGGTGCTTAGCTTGAAAGAGAAATAAACATCCAGAGGGCAGTTATTTTTCCCTCCACAGCTCTCCTTCCTCCAAGCTACTCCCAGAGCCAGTGGTATACACCCCATCCTGACCTCACACCCACAACCTCCTCCACTCCCAGACTCCATCAAGCTTCTCAGGAAACGTTAGCTACTTGGTGCTTATTTGCACATCAACTGAAGTAAGAGATTTCCATCCTCACCATCTTTCTTGAGCTCTGAACACACCAAAAAGCCCTACTTTTCTTTTCAAAAGAGGCAGCTTCTCCTAATTAGAATCAGCTCTGCTAATAAAAATGACGATAAGGCATTACCAGCAATGCTGAAGGAGGCAGCACTTACCCAGGTCAGTAGGGGTTTTTCCTAAACATTTTGATTACAACTTCAACTGCTCTAAGACACATGTAAAAGTCCTATCATTAAATTTAAACAGCCTGATGATATGCTGAACAAGACGATGAGAACGGCAAATAAATTGCTGTGATCTGCCATACTGTCACTTACCCTGCTCTTCAGCAGCTGTAATTGACTAATAGGATAATAAGGTGGCAGTTTACAAATCTGAAAGCTATACTCCTTTGTTGGAAATGCCCTTGAGGGGGGAAAAAAAAGGTTCCGAGTCAGGAAGACAGAGCGGGTGTGATCAACATCATCGCCTTGGATTCAATCTATTTAAAGATGCTTCTTATATGAAGTCAAAAGAAGTCACTGAGCACTTTTTCACGTGGCAGGGGGACCAAACGCCATAGTGTCTAGTTTGCTTTTTACTAATCCAGATATAGAAAACATTCAGAAAGTCTTCCCTCCAGCCCAGGGGCCCTGGCTGAAGGCACTGTCCCGAGGACAAATGAGGGGCAGGGGAGGCCTCCTTGGCACAAGCTCACTGAGGACAAAGGCTGATCCCTGACACGCCTTCTATTTCCAGTTTCATTATCTCCTGAGCTTTGGACACTCAGTGGAAGATTTCAGTAACCTCAAAACCATACAGCCACTGCAAGGTAAGGCCCCAGGATTTGCCAGCAAGGTCTCAAACACACCCACCTAGGAAAATGCCCAAAGTAAGTGATTTTTTCCCCCCCTGGAGCAGAAAAAGCTTTACTGTAGGGCCAAGAAAGGAGGATGGGTAGCTCATGCTCAAAAACACATGACCCCAAAGCAAGTGATCTTATAAGGATACTTTCTAATGGGAAGACTCTAGCTAGCAAAAGTCAGCTTAAGTCTGGTAAGAAAATTACTTCTACCCCCAGTTCTGCTACAGCTACTACTGTTTGGAGCATACATGTCAATTGGGAGACGAGTGATGAAGAGAAGAGTTAGGATATGACATCACACAGCATCCTGCAGATCCTGGAGGAAATATGGATCTCTTGTGAGTGAGACGGGAAGCTGTTAAGGGTTCTGAGCAAAGGAAGGTAAGAGCCAACTTATCTTTTCCAAGGTTTCCTCTAGTGGCTGCAGAGTGGAGAACTGGTAGTGGGCCAAAAGTGAGTGGGGGAAGCAGGGAGGATAATTAAGAAGCTACCGTGGTCTGAATGTTTGTGTCCTGTCCCCCAAATTTTGGTTGAAATCCTTATGTTTAACGTGATGGTATTTGGAGGTGGGGTTTTCGAAAGCTGAATATGGCCACCAGGGCAAAGCCCACATAAATGAGACTTTTCTCTCTCTCTCTCTCTCTCTCTCTTGTTTTGGGTGCACTGGGTCTTCACTACTGCAAGCAGGCTTTCTCTAGTTGCAGCAAGTAGGGGTCACTCCCTAGTTGCGGCGTGCAGGCTTCTCACTGTGGCAGCTTCTCTGATGCTGGAGCATGGGCTCTAGGCTCTCAGACTTCAGCAGCTGCTGCACGCATACTCAGTAGTTCCGGTGCACGGGCTTAGATACCCTGCTGCATGTGGGATCCTAGTTCTTGGGCCAGGGATAGAACCAGTGTCCCCACATTGGCAGGCAGATTCTTAAACCACCAGACCACCAGGGAAGTCCCTCAGGAATGAATGCACCTGCAAAGAGGCCTAAGAGCTCCCTTGCCCCTTCCACCATGGGAGGACACAGCAAGGAGCCTGTGACCCTGAAGAGGGCCCTCACCCAACCGTGCTGGCACCCTGACCTCGGACTTCCAGTCGCTGGAACTGTGAGAAATAGATGTCTGTTGCTAAGAAGCCACCCAGTCTGGGGTGTTTTTCTCTGGCGTGCGCTAAGAACCGCCACAATGGTTGGGTGAGAGGTAACCACGACTGAGATTCAGGAGGAAGCCCTGGAGATAAGCCCCTGGAGATAAGACGATGGCTGGGCTCTGGCTGTCTCCCAAAGTTTCAACAAACAGGATGTTCCCGTGAGCTGGACGTGGTTTATGGGAGAAAGGAGTCAAGGGCAAGATCAAGGCTTTGGGCCTGAGCAAACGGAGAGAGGACTTGCTTTTTTTTCTAAGATGGGAAGACAGCTGAAGTTGCACATTTGGGAGGGTGAAGGAAGACTTGTCTGTAGACGTATTATTCCAAAGTATAATCTTACATGTTTAAAACTGTTCCCTGTTTCACTTCTGGACAATCCTGGAAAAATATCTGACACGTTATTATAGCTACATCTATACACACACACATACATACATACATACGTAAGTGTGTCAGTTGCTCCGTGTCCGACTCTTTGCGACCCCATGGACTGCAGTCTGCTAGGCTCTTCTATCCACGAAATTCTCCAGGCAAGAATACTGGAGTGGGTAGCTATTCGCTTTTCCAGGGGATCTTCCTGACCCAGAGATCAAACCTGGGTCTCCTGCAGTGCAGGCAAATTTGTTACTGCAATTTGTACACCACAAGTGTGTAGGTATTCATCTGTATGTATATGTATGTGTCTGTATATACATCCACGTGACTGATGGCTGGTTGATGCACCCTTTTTTTCATCTTCCCCTGAGGGGGGTCATTTCCTGAACAAAAATGGCCACGATATACCATCTTTCTTATCCTTGTGAACCTTCAGCTAAGTAACTAAGCACAGAAGTATGATGAAGTCAGAGGAAAAAAGGTGAGCATTTTGTAATCTTTCGAGAGAGGAGGCACAGAAAAGCCATTTGGACAGAAGCAAAGGTCTCCAAGAACAACCAAAGCTGTGTTGTTAATACCCCGGGGTTTAGATCCACCTGCTTCATGCCAAGGCCATATGGGAAGCTCACAGGGAGAATGGCATGAAGAAACAAAAGGTCTCTGCAATCCTCTGAGGGTTGCTGGGTGCAAATGGAATTTGGGCAGTGAGGCAAGAAGCTTCCAGGCTGACCTCCCTGGGGTACAGACAGCAACATCAATTCAAGAGATTGGCACTCAAGCGGGCCGATCAACCCCTAGGGTGCTACCGAACATCTGAGCCTGCCCCTAATCCCCGGCGCCTTCTGCCCTCACCTCAGTGTGGAATTAACCGCACTGCGAAGTGGTAAAAACTCTTGCCACCCTTGCTGTACTTCTGGTTCATGTTTGCTGAGAACAGACAGTGAGCAGCAGCAGCAACGCCTCTTGGACTCCCTCCCTCCATGGCGGGCGGATTGGGGTTTTGTATAAGGTTGGTGGGAGGGCGAGTGAGCAACTGATTGCAGCACAAGGTTCCCGAGTCTCTCTCTCTTTCACAACGCTGTTGAAATTAACAGCCTCCGTCCAGAGGGGCGACCACAAAGACGGCAGCCCTGTTTGTACTTACATTCCTAATTCTGCCTGCTGCCTCCATTCCCACCTCCAAGTCCTTTTTAAGTAATACGGGAGAAATATGTTCCTGTCTGCCACGAATGTAAAGTGACTTTGAATTAGTTACCTTTCCACCATGAGCAGGGTCCTGTTTCAAAGCAGAGCATGGACAGTATACCCATCTCCTCCCCAAGGCTGCCACCTCTGTCACTTGTCATTAGGGAGCCCTTGGCTGAGCCTGACTGGGGCAAATTAAATGCATTATAAGAAACATGCTTCAAATGGCACTGCCTCCTCTATCACGGCGTCCAGTTTAATCCCTGCATTGCATTCGGAGAGGGGAGAGGCCCGCTAAGGGAAATGAAGGGAAGCGGGGGAGAAAGGAGCTAAAAAGAAACATGGAAATGTATAAATGTGAGTGTTTAATTGAATCTAAACAGGAAGACTGACGCTTGAGCGTCAACTAGTAAATTCAATCTCTAGTGGGCTTGATGTAATCAAATTGGCAAAACCTCTGGGTGGGGGAACTAACCCACTGTCAATGGGAAATCTAGAGATGACATGATCAGAATGGCTGTCAATCAAGGAAGTCTATGTAGTTACAGGGAGCAATTTGATAATATTCTGGCTTGTTTGACTTGGCTCTCATAGAGACATGTGAGGGGGTTTATCTGTGATTTGGGAAGAGCACCCCCACAATCCCCAAACATCAGATGTTATCTATGGACATAAACCAGTCATGACAACAAGAATTATACAAAGCTCCCATATTTTGGTTTAATGCATACTGTAATCACCTCGATTGTTGCTGAACACCTATACTGCCAGGCATTAGACTAGGGTGGAAAGAATTAAGCCAATCTGACTGGTATGGCCAATGCAATCAGATTACAAAACATATCAGGCACAGCAGGGTCCACTCACAACCTGAGCAAACCACAGGTGGTTTCCAGCACTCCACAATCAACCAGTAAACAACTTCACACAAGAATGAAGGGATCTCCATAAGACCCATCCAGGTCTGAGTGCTGTATGAAAATCTTGGTGTCATTAATTATCTTCCAATAATAATGCAAATGACAGCAATAATGAGACTGTTTACCCACCACACTAATAGGGACTGGTATATCAGAGTTGCCCGGAATAACCTAGGCAACAAGAAATTTTCTTCTCCCTGCAACTAGTCGCCTTGCCTTTTCTTCCTTCCTGCTGACCCACTTCAAAGGCTTCATGCTGGAAACGCTCATCAACTTCTTGTTTGCCGGAGTCAGTCACATTCCTTTTGCTTCCTGCCTGGTGCTTCCACTCGCACCCGAAGTAATGATCATTACCTCCACACTTACACCTGTAGGGGTTCACACGGACATGCCCGGACCAGCTGTGTACGGCTACCCTGGCTTGCCTCTCTTAAAGATCCCATGAGTTTCAGCCTGACATTAGAGGAAAATGTGGATAAAGCAGTAAGATTTTAAAGCATGAGGAGGGTCCTGCCTTTATATTGTACCTGGAACATCAACAAGAATTGGGAACATTTGCTGGGTTTTATTTCTACTTCCATAAGAAATCACATATTCCAAGGGTTTAAATGCAAAAGCACAGCCATGCACACATAGGCAAGAGTGTGCATGCATGTGAGCATGTGCACGTGGCCATGTAAGAGTTTATATTTTTAAAAATTTGCACCATGGGGAAAAAAAATCCCAGATCACTTTGTGATGCAAACAACCATCACAAGTTTCGTGACCAAGTCTTCCCATTAGAATATTAAGCATCTTTGATTCATATAATCATATACATACAACTCTCTCTGACACACATTTTTTTAAAACTTTTAATTTTATATTGGAGTAGAGCTGATTTATTTGACCCTTGTTTGATGCTAAAAATCAGAGAACGGGTTAAAAACGGCTAAAGGTTAAAAAAAAAATTCGGAATATGGGAGAGTGTATGTGGAACGAAAGGAGACAGCCAGCTGCTTGGCAGGCCTTTTAAAAGGTATCAGGGAATTAGGCTCGAGGCCATTAATCCTACAGTCTTCACTCCTCTGCCAACTCTCACTGCTTACATTACCAAGCCATCATCCAGATTAAAAACGGGTTTCCATGAGGGCTTCTGCTGCCCTAGGAACTCTCCTCTCTACCGCCGCCCCACCTGCTTCCCCTCACAGCAGCACAGCGGAATCCACAAGAAAAATATTAAAATCAAACGAGGTTCGAGGGATTTGTGGAGATGGATGGAGAGCGGGCTCTTATCTAGGCTTTAACACAATATTCCTTCTTCAAAGTCTCTTTAATTACACTGAGAGAAAGAACAGGGGACAAATAGATGAGCTGCCTTGTGAATTCACTGCCCTTAAACTAAGGGTTCACTTTTAAGGTTTCTATCCCGAGGGAGAAGGATGAACCCTGTCCATAACTTCTTCCCTCCTCAGGTACCAAAGCACTAGTTGCTGTCCCATCACCTCTAAGGATGGTGCTCAGCCTCCTCCCTGCTCCAAGACCACCCTCCCCTGCCAGCTCCTCTAACTATGCTGGGCCACTGCATTATAATTTTTTGACAGGGAAGAATAGGAGACTAATGCTATGTTTCTATGACACCAAAGGAGCAGCTAGTTAAAAAAAAAAAAAATCAGCCACAAGTAGTTGTTCTCTCCATAGTAGACAAACTGTCTGTACACGGCTTTTACCTACAAGCCTGTCAACAGGAAACAAAGCCAAGAAAGGGCTCCCAAACTTGCCTGGTGTGCTGCAGTCCACGGGGTCGCAAAGAGTCAGACACGACTGAACGACTGAACTGAACTGAACTGAACTTGTCTCAACAATGAAGCGCAACACCCTATTGTTTCCTCATGAAGCAATATCCTGAGGAGAAAGACCCAGAGTGGAGGTAGCCAGGTTTTGCAATCAGAGCTTCAAATGAACCAAGGCAAGGGGCTTCCATGACTTCCTGGAGTCTCTACTTTGATTTCCTTCTTCTCAGAAGCAATGCCTATGGAGCCAATTCTTGGAGGAAGTGCTTCCCTATGGAATGCTAGGCTTGCTGTCCCAGACAAAGCCATCTTGGGGCTGTACTGAACATTCAATCCATTTTATAGTTCCAGTCTTGCAAATTTGGCAGAGAGAAGGGGCTAGGGACTTTAAAAGCCATGGAAACGCTGAATTTGACAGAAGTGGCTCACAAATGCCGCCTGGTTTAACAGAATCGAGGTGTCCTCATATTAGCAGGTATGATTTTAATCACATATTTTTTGATTTAGCTATTGTTAAATTATGCCTCTATGACAAGTTGAATTTGAACTTCCTCCATCACTGCCACCTTTATGGTTTTGTAAAACGTATGAATGACTGAGAGCCACATGAAGCTTGGTAAGTTAGACCGTTCAACATCCTGAAAAGTATATTACAGGCCTTTCCAGGCAGAGCTGGGTAGAAGGGAGGAAAAAGAAGAAGAAAAACCACGGGAACACAAGCATGAATTCCAATTCTGTTTGTTATCTTGCAGCAATTTATTTATGTTAGACGGCTTCCACATTACTTACTAAACTCAGTCTGCAGAAGTAAAATAAAAATGAATGAATACGGTTCTCCCAAGCTCAGAAAATGATACCAATCAGGTTGGTAAATAGTCAGGAAACTACAGTTTTGCCAATTCTTGATTTGCTTTGATTCAAAGAACTGGCCCCCAAATGCTTTCTTTTTCTACCCTCCAAATCTGTAGGTGGAGAAAAATGATGTACTTGATAATCAAGCTTTTACGATTATTAAAAAAAAAAATGCAATTTGAATAAAAGGCCATTTACTCTCCTACTTTGGGGGAATACATTTATTCCATACTGATAAGCACACGTTTACTCTAAAGAGAGGATGGTCTTCAGAATAAACACTTACTGGGATGAAATTTACATTCTCTGTCTAAATACACACACACATATACTCACACCAGGCACACATTTATTTTAAAAACCAACAGAAAGACATGCAGTGCTCATATTTGCAAACACTAAAAAGCAGGTTTTTGAAAGAACAGTTCTGTATCTTTAGAAGCTGGAAGAAACAGTATTTTCTAATGCTAGCTTTATTCTAATATATTCTAATACTAGCTTTGGGGCTTCCCTGGTGTCTCAGTGGCAAAGAATCCACCTGTCAATGCAGGAGACTCAGGTTCAATCCCTGGGTCAGGAAAATCCCCTGGAGAAGAAAATGGCAACCCACTCCAGTATTCTTGTTTGAAAAATTCTACAGATAGAGGAGCCTGGTAGGCTATAGTCCATGAGGTTGCAAAAGAGTCAGCCACAACTTAGCAACTGAAAAACAAAATGCTATTGTTAGGAGTTTGGAAAACATAATAGAAAAGTGACCTGTTTTAATGGTAAAGGATTCAGAGCATATCTTTCTGTATTAAAGAACCAGCTCAGTCTCAGCCTATCACTGGAAAGGAGCATGACCCAGTACATAAATAATTAGGCAACCTTGAAACATGTCTGCAGCCGCTCTAAAATGAGCCTGCTGACAAACTCGCAATGACAGCTTGCTAACGTGTTCACAAGACATCAGTTTCTCTTAAAAGTTGCTTTCGAAGGGATCAGCTGGGGTTCCTACTGGGTTAAAACACAAGTGTTCTGAGGCAGCATGTGTTCAACAGCTATATCAATCTATTAATCCAATCTAGAGAGATGGGGGAGACCAAAGAGGATGTCTCAGAGGCAACGTGTAAGGCCTGTGTTTTGAAGAAGCAGCAAGGAAAATGTAACCAACATAAAAATCAAAGCTTATCGGCCATTGCAGTTTTGCGGTTGATGCCTCCTTTTGGGGTTGGATCAGGAAAGTACACGAATGGGGAAAGTGGTTCTCTCTGTGTGGCAGTCTGAGCGTAGAACCCCTGATGTCAAAATACCCTACCTTGCACTCTGTGTATGCTCCCTGAGAGACAACCTGAATTCAAACTGGAGTTGAATTTTCCTCTACAAGAGGAAGAAAGCCCTTACATGCACTGGTGAAGTTGAGGTCAATCACAGCAAAACGGACCAAGTTCCACGCCAGGTGTTGGGCTAGGATATGGATGCATCACGTTGACTGACCACAGGAAGATCCTCACCTTCACAGGGCTCAGGTCTTACTGGGATAAGCCAACCTACGACTCACTCATTCTATACAATGTGGGGGGTATTTTGAGAGAAGTGTTCTGTGGGAGCATGATCAGGAGAAAGGCCACCGGGAGATGAGGAAAGATGGCCAGAGATGACACCTGAGTTAGGTGCTGGTCTTGAAGCACCCAGCTAAGCAGAACAACATTTGCTAAGGCAACATCAGCACCGTCACTCTCCAAAGGCATAGGCTTCAATAAATGTTGGGTACTTTTCATATATGAAAATCATATGAGGATGCTCTTTGTTTTTAAGAGCAAATTCAAAACAATTGCATTGTATTATTATTGTCTGACAGAGAATACCTGGGCATAGTTGCTTACTGAGTTCATTCTAGTTCAAGATGTAAGTGGATACAGGGCTGAGCATTGTCACTGAAGCTATGAAGTATTGTTGCAGACTGGTCTTCCCCACAGGTCTAATCCTGGGGTAGGAATCTATTCTACCCCCATTGCTGACAAATAGGGGAAACTATCATATTGCCTAGTTGCAGAGACCAAGATGAGTGACCCCAACAGCCTAGGCTAGCTGGAAAGCCAACCTCCAAGACTTGGTTTGCTATTTCCAAGCCCCCTGCTCTCACAGTCCCTTGTGATTCCCTTTCAGCAATGGACTTGATGGCTCCTAAAATGAAAGGTTAGGAAAAAAAGAAGAAAGGGGAACCTTCCTTTTTGTATGAACTAGTAGCTACCATCCATTGGCATTAATAGTTACTTTTCCTCAAGTCATTATGACTTTAGGAGGGAGATGATACCTTCTCCTCAGATTTACTGATGAGGTTCAGAGATTAAGTAACACACCCAGGGACATATAGCTAATGAGTAAAACAGTCACGGTTCCAGCACAAGTCTGTCTGATCCCAAACCCTACTATGCATTGGCAGCATCCTCTGATTCCTACCAAGTGGACACTGTGTAAACTCTGCAAGAATTCAGTCTTGTGTGGAAGCTGAAAGTACCCAGTAAGAAGTCCCAGTGAAGCCAGAATTCTGATCAGCAGTAAATGACATCTGTCATCAACAAATGACATCTAGAGTTGGGTCCAGTCCAGCATTCTCCAGGCACTGCTTAGCAAAACCAGAGCACTGACTTTGAGAGTCCCCACCCATGCGCTGTTATAATTTAGCTTTCCATCACTGGTATGGATTCCCAGCCAAACAAGGGAAATGGCAAAACGTGGTAAAGAACTCGCCTGCCAATGCAGGAGATACAGGTTCAAACCCTGAGTCAGGAAGATCCCCTAGAGTAGGAAATGGCAACCCACTCCAGTATTCTTGCCTGGAAAATTCCATGGACAGAGGAGCCTGGTGGGGTACAGTCCATAAGGTCACAAAGAGTTGGACACGTATGAGCAACTGAGCAGCCGTGTGCGTGCACACACACATACAAGAAAACAATCCAATAGCCTGCTACAGCCTTCGGTAACCCTATGCAAACAAGAGGGGAGAACCCTGTCAGTGAAACAATACATTTTTCATTTTCTCCCATTTGTGTTTTCCTTTCTCCTCTCTCACGGCCAAGGAGACTCTCAGCTTCTTGATTTAGCACTCGAATCTTTAGAGTCCTGTCATTGTCAGAGAGAGCGATTTTAGACACACTCCACAATCTGGGTGCTAGAGATTTCTTTCCTTTAGCCCCTTAGGTGTTCTTTGATTTCCCCATCAAAGCTCCAATCTTATGAAAGGAAAGTCCATTTTTCAATTCTACAAACAAGGGGAATAATCCAAGATCTGTGCATATCACTACTGGGTTACACAACCTTTGTTGTCATAAATTTTCCATTCATTCCATCCATATTTATTAAGTTCTTAACATGCACACAAGATGGTATTTGTCTAGAAAATCAAGCCCAGCACAAAGGAAGCATCAAACCATGTGTCCGTCCTGCTGGTATTTGCCCATCTGGGGAGTGTTTTATCATGTTCAGGCTCAAACCATATCTGAAGGCTCAAACTAAAGATGAGAAGCAGTAGGAAACTGCCAAAGCAAAAACTCCACTGCTCCTGAAGAGATTAAGGAATAAACCAGGCGAAGGGAGAGGGTGTTCATTTAGCTCTAGGGATTCCCAGATACCAATAGAACATACTCCCTTGATGAGCCCAAACTTCCTGATGAGTGATGAGAGGAAAGAAAATGCTCTCAAAAGAAGAAAAAGAAAATGCTCTCATTTTTTTATGTTAAAAACTATGTTTATTATGAATATACTAGAGCATTTTAGAGATATCCCAGATCACCTGAGTTAGAACTGACTCTTAAAAAACATGGAAACAAAGATTTATCATGGATTCAACTGAACAGAAATAAAAATGGAATTCTTGAAAGGAGTCATAGAGTGTAAAAAATTATTTTTAATCTCCAATGAGCTCTACTGAAACTCATTTCCTCTTCTTTGCTGGCCATTTGCTTGTACAGAGAAGTCAGTCTTACAAAATGACATACAACAGTCTTTGTCCAAATACCAAGTTAAATGGCGCCTCTAATTAATAATCTAAGGAGAGGCTTAATCCCAACACTGAGTTTGCAAAGGCATGAGAAGGAACTGCAAATAATAAAGAAGACTCTCACATCAAAAGAACTCCACTGTAAGAGTTGCTCTAATGACAGAAGTTGTAAACAAATTCTTAGATGCCCTTCTCATGAACTGCATTTGTATCACTCAAAGGCCATTTAAAGCACTTCCTAAGAACATGGGTTACTCAAGGGACAGTAATTGACCTGAGGTTTTTAAAATTTGTTTTTGTAATTAACCAGAACACAAAGAAGGCTGATTCATCTCTTTCAGTATCGCTTCAGGAACTTTTGGTTCTAAGAAAACCAGTTGCATCAGCTTTAAGCCAACAGTGTAACTATGAACAGGGATGCAAAGACCAGCTCTTACAGAGATCTGGAAATGTGAGAACAGCTTCTCAAAATATGAGACTGTGTCTCTGTCTCCAGGACTGCAATTATCTGGAATCAGAGTTCTTATTCTAAAAAAGAAAGGAGGGCGGGAGGGAAGCAGTTCCTATAACAAACCTGGGGTTTCTATGCCCTTTTTCACTAATTTAGTTTTATTTTTAGTCATGCAAACTTAGTTTAGCAAAGAGCACAGGTAAAAGGCATTTTAAGGAAAAATGGATGAGAGTAAAAGAAATATACCATTTATTAGGTTGTATATAACTCTGCAAATGTCACCTAACCGCTTTGAATTTCAGTGTCTTTGTAGGCAAAAATGGGTGTATCTGTGAAGATTGACATGCAAATATTCTTTAAAATATCACAGTGATTGGTACATTTTATGTGAGTAGAAGGTGGCTTTAAGAGAATGAAATCAGCATTCAACATTGCTGGCATTTCTCATGTTCTCTGTAACTGAAACGATTCCCAAAGACAAGCAATGTCCCCTCCAAACAATGAGGTTTGGATATACTTTGGAACAGAGTTCTGTAATCAAGAAATTTAAGGGAACACTTTAGCTTGGAAGAAATGAGGGGAAAAAGAGACAGAGGAAAGGGGAATAAGAGAAATGGGGAATAGGAGAAGAGGAAGAAGGAGGAAAGAAGGGAAGAAGGAGAGACAGGAAATGTGCAAAAAGTAATTACCTTATGGTCAATTTCCACTGACTTTAAATACGTGAAATGCATTAAGTTCTTCTGTGTGTGTCAGTTGCTCAGTCGTGTCCGATTCTGCAACCCCATAGACTGTAGCTCATCAGGCTCCTCTGTCCATGGGATTCTCCAGGCAAGAACACTGGAGTGGGTTGCCATTTCCTTCTCCAGGGGATCTTCCCAGCCCAAGGATGGAACCTGGGTCTCCTGCTTTGTAGGCAGATTCTTTACTATCTGAGTCATCAGGGAAACCCCTGAGTTCCTCTAGGTAGTGGTTCATTTTGTGAACCACACACTAAGGAGTGTGTTCATTTTGTGAAAACCGGTCAAGTTGAATATTAATGATTTGTGGATTTTTTCAATGTGAATATTATGCTTCATTAAAAATGCTTAGTTAAAAAAAAATGCTTACTTTAAATGTCTTTCCAGCTCTGCTGTGTGACCTTAAGCAAATTAACATTTATGAGCCTCAGTCTTGTCTTCTGTACAATAGAGCTAACCATGAGTTCCTTTAAAAAGGCTTACAGGTATGAGTGGGTATTCATAGTCTTCCCTACTTCTATTCCACTCTGAAAAATTATCCAGGCCAGAGTCCAAACCAAGTCTAATATGGTGCCTGACATATGGTGGGCTGCTTAACAGATCTTGGTGAATAAAAGAAGGTGACTGATAACCATTTTCTTGGAGTCTAGAACAAAGTAGCAAGAAGAAGAAAACCATGAAAACAATCCATTTCTAAGGCCCTCTACCAGGTGGTGGTTCCCATTTTCTCCAAATAACAATCTTTGCAAATAGGGTGAAGTCCTAACATTCCTCTGAAAAGGCTATACATTGTGCTAGCTGCCTTTGTTTATATAAAACCATCTCTCCCTGCAAGAATGGCTTCCCCTTTGCCATTCTTTATTATCTCTGATTCTCCTGACTCAGTTTGGTATTCTTTTCCTAATTCTTTATGCAATTATTATTACTTGACCATTTCCCACCATTCAGTGTCTTACCTTTCCATTTAACTTTGCAAATTTGTTTTTTTCACAGCATACTGCATAGGGTAAGAACTCAACAAAGATTTGATTCTGACTGACTTCATTCCTGGACCTGATTTAATTCTGGAACATTGGTTCAGAACCCAACTAAACAGTGCTTTATGCTAAGTCCCTGTTGAGTCTCATGTCAACGGAGTATATAAACCAGGAATGCTCAAACAAATGACAAGACTCATGACAGACGTAAGAAACAGATTTCTTTCCCACTGAGTTCAAAAGCCCTCTGAACCTTCTCAACACAGCAGCCCAGGAAACCACCACCAATTAATATGAGTTGCCACCGTTGAAATCCATTAGTCATCCCCAGGGATAAATATCCTCCCAAACGACAGCTTTCCAAGACCTTGTAACCTCAAAGCACATTTTCAAAAATCTGTTCCATCACATGCCCTATTTCCTGTATAATTCCTTAGAGCCCAGAACATTCATATTTTTTGTGTTAAGCTTTTTACATGCAATTGGTATACCTCAAAACAGTAACAAAAAAGGACGGTAAAAAAAAATGGGTATCTGAAAAATTAATGAACTGTAAATATTTTCCTGGGAAAACACTTGTCTCCTTGGAAAAGAAGACTGTGTGTATGTTTCACATCTATTTTAAGAATATGGTGACATTAGTAGGTGTCCAATCTAGTAGGTCAGAAGACAAAGGTCATGTCACACAGGTCTTAACCCATCTGGCTAATACAAAACTATTATTACTCAAAATCTGGAGACTTCTAAGTGCAGAAAACAAACAAGGGAAGGGAAACTGCCTGTTTTTTAATACAGCCCCCACATCTCTCAGTATGATGACAACCCAGACCATGCCTGACTCTGCACACCCACCCATGTTGTTGTTTAGTTGCCAAATCATGTCAAACTTTTTGTGACCCCATGGACAGTAGCTCACCAGGCTCTTCTGTCCGTGGGATTTTCCAGGTAAGAATACTCGAGCAGGTTGCCATTTCCTTCTCCAGGGGATCTTCTCGACCCACATCTCCTGCTCTTCTGTATTGGCAGGTGGAATCTTTACCACTGAGCCACCAGTGAAGTATGAAATTCACCCATAACAGTCCTGAATTCTCTATTAAAGGACATAGCCTTCCTCATGGACTTCTTTCTTGACATTCTCCACCGCGTACACCCACCCTCAAACCATTCTCAGATCCAACAAGGCTACCTTAAGGAAGCAAATGCTTTCACATAGGCAAGCCCACTAATATCCAGATTCTTGCTCAAACACAAATAGGTAACCATGAAATGTTGGCATCTTAATAGCTAAAACAATCTGCCCATCTGAGGGTTTAGCAATTTGCACCATCAACAACCTCATTCCAGGACTTCCCTCGTACACCACAACTCCTGAGCCTGTGCTCCAAAGCTCGAGAGCCCCAACTACTGAAGCCCACGTGCCCTGGAGTCCATGCTGTGCAACAAAAGAAGCCGTTGTAATGAGAAACCCACACATCACAAGACAGTAGCCCCCACCTGCTGCAACTAGAGAGAGCCTACAGACAGCAAAGAAGCCTACAGACAGCAAAGAAGCCTACAGACAGCAAAGAAGCCTACAGCCTATTTTGACCCAGTGCAGTCAAAAATAACAGAAGTAATAATTAATTAATTAATTTGGGGGCAAAAAAAAAAAACCAAAAACTTGTTCCACTTTCAATCCTAATTTCCAAGCTTCTGAATATCAGAAAATGCTTGCTCTAGGTATCTGCATTAGAGTTATGTGCAAAGAGTTGGGGAACAATCCACAAAGCCTATTTCAGGATGATGCCTATATCTGATAATAAGAGTGTATCTTGCCCAACCTCTGACTTATGTTGTCAGTGAGAATACCATTACCTTAAAACAACATTTTGAAATCACTTACTGCTGAGCACAGTGGCACTTTCGGTAGTGACACTTAAAAATGAAAAGCTCTGTTAATTATTAATAACGGAAAATGAGATACTCTGAATGAGGAATACCCTCTCGCTTTGCTGTTTTCAATAGGCACTCTTTCTACCATATTACAGATGAATTCATAAAGTGGGCTGTGAAGTTTACTGTCATACCACACTTCACTTGGTAAGAATCCATCCCAGGTTTCTTGATGAAATTCACATTTTAAAAACAAATGAACTGGAGATATTTCTCCACTATTAGGACGCTCTTACTTTTCAGTGCAAACTATAAAGCTTGCTGATCAACTTGTTTGTAAGTTCTGGTATTTATAAGCCTTATAAAGTACACCAGCTGCCCGTGAGACTTTTATACTTAGCAGATAACATTAACTAAGAAACATTTTGGATGAGAGGTATAATCTGTAAGGTCAAGGGACAATCTTATCAACATGGATTACATTTCTTTTCCTGAAATATGGTCTAAACTTTAAAGGAACGACTTTTTGGTTCATTCTGGTCAAACAACATTTTCACTAATTTAGGCAATGTTTATTTGTTATCCACTAAATATTGTGCACAAGAAAGTCTCTTTAAATAAAGAAATGTTATCAATAATATAGAATTAAGGGGAATGATATCTGCTCTTTTAAGATAACTACTTTCCAAAACTTAAAAAAAATAGAACTTTAAAGCCTGTATATCTCTTACAAATCACTTTCTTTAAAAAATTATTTTGTAATAGAATCAGACAAGGATAATAACTTAGAATTAGCCAGATAAAGGAGACTGTGGCTTAAAGAGCTATTTGCTGCCCCAATTCACAAATAACTTAGCTGGTGACAGAAAGAGATCAGGCAGCACCCAGGCCCCCTGGGTCCATATCTGGCCTTCCTTTTCAAGGAACTCTTGCTCAAACTAACCTTGGTTGTTTGGTGAACTTGAAATAAATATAAAACCAAGTGGGAACAAACATCAAAAAGAGTTTTTAGAACCTATTCATCACTCATCCAATTCACTAAGTGGAATCAGTATAATGCCTGCTGCTGTACAAGCAGGATTCAATACATTTATGTATATAATTTCTTAATGACTTTGGTTCACCCGTTACTGGCTACTTTCTGATCTTTTTGAGCTCAGCTGGTAAAGAAGCCACCTGCAATGCAGGAGACCCTGGTTCGATTACTGGGCTGGGAAGATTACTGGGTCAATTACTGGAGAAGGGATAGGCTACCCACTCCAGTATTCTTGGGCTTCCCTGGTGGCTCAGACAGTAAAGAATCCACCTGCAATGCAGGAGACCTGGGTTCCATCCCTGGATTGGAACTTGAAATAAATATAAATATTTGGAATGTGGGTTCCATCCTTGGGTTGGAACTTGAAAGGAAAGAAACAAAGAAAGATTGAAGATCCCCTGGAGGAGGGCATGGCACCCCATGCTAGTGTTCTTATCTAGAGAATCCCCATGAACAGAGAAGCCTGGTGGGCTACAGTCCATGAGGTAGCACAATTGGACAGGACTGAGCAATTCAAGTATAGCACAGCAGCACCTGATCTTTTTAAAGCCCAGCATTCTCATCAGTAAATGGATTGATACCATTATAAGGATAGTATGCTAGAAGTGGGATTTTTGATCTAAATGAAAAGGATAGTTTTATATTTCTAATCAGATATGAATGACCTGATCTGGCATTTCTTAATGTCCTATTCGGTTTAGAACAGGTAAAGGATAATGCATTTTGTTCATTCCTCGTCATGACAGCAGGCTTGTCTACAGTAGCCTCCATAATTCGTACCAAATGAGTTGGCTAAGGGAACTTCATAAAGGAAAAACAAGTTTTTTAATGAAAGCCAACCAGCTCTCAAATCAAACAGGTCTCCACCCAGATCTAACAGTGTAAAGCTTAGTCAGGGGTGGGGCACAGGCCTCAGAAAGGAAGCCACTGTCCTCTTGTTTCAGGCTGCTGAACCCGAAGGTGCCTTCAGTCTTTTGATCTGCAGGTTAAAGGCCTTTCACAGCCCCTCAGGAGCCCCTCCAATGACAAAGGAGTAATAACAGAGCTGTCAAAAGTAACATAAACGGATTTAAGCCTTGGCATTTTATTACCCTTCAAAGACAGTATAGTCTCCCAAATGTTTGGGAAAGAGGTATCCTATGCCACCTTCATAGGAGGGGTGATTTCTCACTGAATGGGACCCACCAAAGGCCTAGTGGCAGTGCTGACTGATTTAAAAGCCTTTGAAATGTTCATCTTTTTTGCTCTCTGTCCCTTAGTTAAACAGGAAAAAGTGGGGAGAAGAAGGCAGATTTTAAAAAAGCCCTATTGTGATGCTAGGCACGGAGACCTCCAATAAATTCCTGGTGACCAGGTAACCCAGGTAAGATGCTTCTCACAGGCTGTGGGAGAAAGGGACAAACAGGGCTCTTCTTCCTGTAACCACAGATATCTACTGAGCTATTTCTCAGATGCCAGGCATGTTCTGGACCTAAGGAGACAGTTGCGAGCAAACTGAGCTCCTTAAGTCCCTAAAAGTTCACATTCCGTGTGCTCTGCTTATTCGCTCACTTGTGTCTTTGGAAGGCAGCCCACCAGGCTCCTCTGTCCCTGGGGATTCTCCAGATAAGAATATTGGAGTGGGTTACCATGCCCTCCTCCAGGGGATCTTCCCAACCCAGGGGTGGAACCCAGGTCTCCTGCATTGCAGGCGGATTCTACCATCTGAGCCACCAGGGAAGCCCATTCTATAGCAGACAGCAATGCAGGGAAGACTTAATAAAGCAAACAAAACATGTCGAGGCCAGTTTACGATCAGAAGAGACAGCTCTGCTTATTGTCTAAGCCAATATTTATCATTGAAGTCACGGATTATAGTGAGAAGCTTTTAGGAAAATCAAAATGAAATCGATAGCTTTCAAGAGCAAGGCCCTGAGATAGGAGGGAAGAGTGAGCTTGGGATGTTTGAGGAAGAGAGACTAGAAAATCATGAAGGAGGGAGGGGGCCAGGCTGAGGCCAGTAGTCACTAGACTTAATCCCAACTGTGAAGGGAAAACTTTGGAGGGTTTAAGGGTGGTTCCCATGTGACAACAGGCTAGGACTGGGGTTCTCCACTAACCATGATCCTCCCTGTGTCCTCTTGCTCCTCTCCCCTCTATTTATGCTCAAGGCGAGAGTCTTTGGAGAAAACCATCAGAAGTGCTTTTGTTGTTCATTCTGTGAGTATTTAGACCTGAGCAGTGGCGCAGTAGCATGCATGTGCTCAGCTGTGCCCGTCTCTTTGGGACCCCATGGACCGTAGCCCGTCAGGCTCCTCTCTCCAGGCAAGAATACTGGAGTGGGCTGCCATGCTCTCCTCCAGGGGATCTTTCCGATCTGGAGATTGAACTCTCATCTCTGCATCTCCTGGCTTAGCAGGTAAATTCTTTAACCCTGTGCCACCTGGGAAGCATTAAGAACTGAATCACTAGCCAAATCCTGAAATTTATGGCAGAGAGAAATTCTAGTCACTTAATAAGCCATGCACTGAAAAGTTCGCATATTGGGATGCTAAATGAAAAAAAATTTTCCTATGGCAGTATAATGTTGACTATAAAAGAAGTTAGAGATAAGGACTGAAAAGAAGCATTAAAATGAATAATCACGGTTAATATCATGATGGATAAGGAAAGACTGGGGACTGCCACAGACTGGAGGAGACTAAAAAAAGACAAGACTAAAGGCAGAAGGCAGGGTGGGATCCTGGTCTGGATCCAGGAACAGAAAGAGAAGCAGTGAGGAAAAAGAGAAAAAGAATCCAAATAATCTGTAGCTTAATTAATAGTATTACCACCAATGCTAATTTCTTAGTTTGAGTAATTACACTGTGGTTACATAATATGTTAACTTTAGGGAATGCTGTGTGAAGGGTATAAAAGAACTCGCCATGCTATTTTTGGAACTTTTCTCTAAGTATAAAGTTATTTCAAAATAAAAAGTTAAAAAAGGAAAGGCTGATTTGTGGTCCTATAATTGCTGGCGACTTACCTCTCTTAAAAACTTACTTTTATTTCTTATGTGTATAACTCGATGCTCTTAATCATTTAGAAAGAAAAAAATCACAGTGGGGTGCTCCATTCATTTGCAATCATTGGTTCATTATCATCATGTCTTTTTAAAAAATTTTGCTTTTTAAAAAAGTCTCTATTGAATGTTATAATATTGCTTTTGTTGTTTTTTTTTATGTTCTGATTTTTAGGCCACGAGACGTGGGATCTTAGCTCTCCAACTAGGGTTCAAATCTGCACCCCCTGCATTAGAAGGTGAAGTCTTAACCACTGGACCACCAGGGAAATCCTGTCATTGCCATCATTTCCCTTTCGTGGAAACTCCTGCTGCAGAAAGTGTGAAAATGAATTTATATATGAGAGGTCCAGGAGAGGTCTCATATGCATTCCCCGTGATAAGCGTAATCTGCATTCTATTTCCTTTAAGGAGGGTGTCTCCACAGTGGATTAAATGCTTCTGCCAGACTCGTATCATTTTTATAAGCCCCAGTAGGAGTGCACAAGTCAAGTCTTGGGAGGACAAAATGCACTGCTGGTGAAGATATAATTACTCCCAGAAGAATTATTCCCAGGGACTTTCCTGGAGGCTGAGTGGCTAAGATTCCATGGTCCCAATGCAAGGGTCCTGGGTTTGATCCCTGGTCAAGAAACTAGATGCCATAAGACACAACTAAGAGTTTGCAAGCTGCAGCTAAAGATCCAGCGAGGCCAAATAAATAAATACTTTAAAAAAAAAAAAGGAAAGAGATATCAGAATGAGAATATATTCCACAAGCTAGCCACCTCTTCCTGTGGCACTTTTGTCTACCAACAGGCTCAAAACTCAACATTCAAAAAACTAACATGGCATCTAGTCCCATCACTTCATAGCAAATAGAAAGGGAAAAAGTAGAAAGAGTGAAAAATTTTATTTTCTTGGGCTCCAAAATCACTGCGGATGGTGACTGCAGCCATGAAATTAAAAAAACACTTGTTCCATGGAAAGAAAGCTAAGACAACTTCCACAGCACATTAAAAAGCAGAGACAGCACCTTGCTGACAAAAGTTAATATAGTCAAAGCTATGCTTTTTCCACTAGTCATGTATGGATGTGACAGTTGAACCATAAAGAAGGCTGAGTGTCAAAGAACTGGTATTTTCGAACTGTGGTGCTAGAGAAGACCCTTAAAAGTCCCTTGGATGGCAAGAAGATCAAACCAGTCAATCCTAAAGGAAACCATCCCTGAATATTCGTTGGAAGGACTGATGTTGAAGCTGAAGCTTCAATACTCTGGCCACTTGACGCAAAGAGCCAACTCATTGCAAAAGACCCTGATGCAGAGAAAGACTGAAGGCAGAAGGAGGAGGAGGTGGCAGAGGATAAGATGGTTGGATGGCATCACTGATTCGATGGATATGAATTTGAGCAAACTCTGAAGGACAGAGGAGCCTGGCATACTGCAGTCAATGGGGTTGCAAAGAGTTGGACATGACAATGACTAAAACAACAACAAGGCTTTCTATCCTCTCCAGAACTCCAGGGAAGACAGTTCACCTTGTGTGGGATCTAACCACAGCTTACAAACACAAGCTTGAGACAGCAATAAACACATCCAGTACTGCTTTTCTGCTACTTGGAACTACAGCCTGGCAATAGATAAGCTGAAGTCACAAGAGTGACTGCAAGTGAGAAAAACCAGGAAATGAAGGGAAGAAGGAAGAGGAATTGATGATGGGGGGTGGGAAAAAGGAAATAATCTGAGAACCACTATGTGAGTCCAGGCTCTGCTTCATGTATGTTACACAGGTTAACCACGCCACAACCTTATCAAGGGTCATTGTCCTCATTTTATAGATGAGCTGCCCAGGGTTTACAAAGTCTAGCTAGGTGACCAACATTTTTTCCACAAGATTATGGCAAGATCCACAAGACTCTAGATAAGCAAAATAGTATCATCCATGAGTGTGGACAAAGCTAGTGGAGGTGATGGAATTCCAGTGGAGCTATTTCAAATCCTGAAAGATGATGCTGTGAAAGTGCTGCACTCAATATGCCAGCAAATTTGGAAAACTCAGCAGTGGCCACAGGACTGCAAAAGGTCAGTTTTCATTCCAATCCCAAAGAAAGGCAATGCCAAAGAATGCTCAAACTACCGCACAATTGCACTCATCTCACATGCTAGTAAAGTAATGCTCAAAATTCTCCAGGCCAGGCTTCAGCAATACACGAACCATGAACTTCCAGATGTTCAAGCAGGTTTTAGAAAAGGCAGAGGAACCAGAGATCAAATTGCCAACATCCGCTGGATCAGCGTAAAAGCAAGAGAGTTCCAGAAAAACATCTCTTTCTGCTTTATTGACTATGCCAAAGCCTTTGACTGGGTGGATCACAAGAAACAGTGGAAAATTCTGAAAGAGATGGGAATACCAGACCACCTGACCTGCCTCTTGAGAAACCTATATGCAGGTCAGGAAGCAACAGTTAGAACTGGACATGGAACAGACTGGTTCCAAATAGGAAAAGAAGTACGTTAAGGCTGTATATTGTCACCCTGCTTATTTAACTTCTATGCAGAGTACATCATGAGAAACGCTGAGCTGGAAAAAGCACAAGCTGGAATCAAGATTGCCGGGAGAAATATCAATAACCTCAGATATGCAGATGACACCACCCTTATGGCAGAAAGTGAAGAGGAATTAAAAAGCCTCTTGATGAAAGTGAAAGTGGAGAGTGAAAAAGTTGGCTTAAAGCTCAACATTCAGAAAACGAAGATCATGGCATCCGGTCCCATCACTTCATGGGAAATAGATGGGGAAACAGTGGAAACAGTGTCAGACTTTATTTTTTTGGGCTCCAAAATCACTGCAGATGGTGACCGCAGCCATGAAATTAAAAGACGCTTACTCCTTGGAAGAAAAGTTATGACCAACCTAGATAGCATATGGAAAAGCAGAGACATTACTTTGCTGACTAAGGTCCATCTAGTCAAGCTATGGTTTTTCCTGTGGTCATGTACAGATGTGAGAGTTGGACTGTGAAGAAGGCTGAGCACCAAAGAATTGATGCTTTTGAACTGTGGTGTTGGAGAAGACTCTTGAGAGTCCCTTGGACTGCAAGGAGATCCAACCAGTCCATTCTGAAGGAGTTCAGCCCTGGGATTTTTTTGGAAGGACTGATGCTAACACTGAAACTCCAGTACTTTGGCCACCTCATGGGAAGAGTTGACTCATTGGAAAAGACTGATGCTGGGAGGGATTGGGGGCAGGAGGAGAAGGGGACGACAGAGGATGAGATGGCTGGATGGCATCACTGACTCGATGGCTGTGAGTCTGAGTGAACTCCAGGAGTTGGTGATGGACAGGGAGCCCTAGTGTGCTGCGATTCATGGGGTCGCAAAGAGTCGGACACGACTGAGCAACTGAACTGAACTGAACTGACTGATGAGTGCTCAAGTGTGAGTCTGAGAAATGGCTTTGCTGTTAGGTGTCACTGGTACAAGTAATGTAACCACAAACAGGCTCATGTGCGCTCGTCATGTCCAGCTCTTTTAGACCCCATGGACTGTAGCCCGCCAGGCTCCTCTGTGCATAGGATTTCCCAGGCAGGAACACTGGAGTGGGCATTCCTGACCCAGGGTTTGAACCCAGTCTCCTGTGTCTCCTGTATTACCGGTGCAGGATTCTTTACCGCTAAGTCACTGGAGAAGCCCACTGACTCACGAGACCTACTGAAATCTGTGCAAGGGAGAGAGACAAAGACTGAAACTAAGAATCTTTCCCTTGGGATGGTTCAGCTTCACACACCTGCAGAATAGCATGTAGAAAACCTTACAAGAGCTGCATGTCGTCATCATTAGAGATTACTTCTAAAAGTAATGCAAAGAGACCATCTCAGGACTTGCCTTGTGATCCAGTGGCAAAGACTATGTGCTCCCAATGCAGGGGGCCCAGGGTTCTATCCCTGGTCAGGGAACTAGACCCCACATGCCAGACCCCACATGCCGCAACAAAGAGTTCCCACACCACAGCTAAAGATCCCTAATGCAGCAACTAAGACCCAGCGCAGGCAAACAAATAAATATTTTTAAAAAACAATTAAAGAGATCATCTCTTCCTGACTCAGATTTCCCCCTTTAAAACTGTATATTTAAAGACCTAAGTAAGAGACAAAGGAAAAAACAAAAAAACAAAAAAACTCTTGAGAGTCCCATGGACAACAAAGAGATCAAACCAGTCAATTCTAAATGAAATCAACCCTGAATACTCATTGGAAGGACTGGGCTGAAGCTCAAATATTTTGGCCACCTGATGCAAAGTGCTGACTCATTAGAAAAGACCCTGATTCTGGGAAAGACTGAGGACAGGAGGAGAAGGGGGCAACAAAGGATGAGATGGTCGGATGGCATCATCAACTCAATGGATATGAGTTTGAGCAAGCTACGGGAGATGGTGATGGACAGGGAAGCCTGGTGTGCTGCAGTTCATAGGGTTGCAGAGAGTTAAACATGACTGAGCAATTGAACAACAACACGGAAGGAGACAGGAAAATTTTGACTTTTTACTTTATTCTTTTCCTTACTCTTTCATTTGTTTATGTTAATGATCAAGTTGTACTTTCAGGTTTAAAAAATCACTAAAATTTTATATTTAAAAAACTAATTAAAAAGAAAGAAAAATCTTCCTCCAAGGCTAGAAGAGATCCTGAAAGTGATTAATTTCAGTAGCCTCATGTACCGACAAGAAAACTGGAATCTTCAGAGAAATCAAGCTGGGCCTAGGACACAGACCTCCTAAATCTGGGGCTCCATGTTCTTTTGGTTTCCTACACCAATCTCAGGGACATGCTTATAGTGCCTGGTTGCAGAGGCCATGGTGGAACAGCAAAGAGCAATGAGTCTATTCTGCCCAGACTGGATCCTGACCATAACCAGTGAATCATCTATCATTCACTGCACAACATGGCACCAAGAACTATATGAATATAGCGTCCCAGGTCAAGCACAATCCGAATAAAAATTCCGTCCCAGAATTTATGTGAACATCAAAGCTGGTATTTCTATCACTAATCACATACTGAAAACTATGAGATTGGTTCCAGATAATTACAGCCACAGCAGAACTGAGAGAAGAATAAATGTGAGTGGTAGAGTTGAAGGTGGTAAACTCAGCATTTGTTTGAAGATGCCGGCTTGTCCAAGGAACTCCTGCTCACGCAAGGGTCTTGGCCTCCCTTGCTTGCCGGTCCCTTCACCAGGCCTTAATGCAAAAGCCTTGGAACTACAGCTTGGCCTCACTTCTAGTTCCAGGGACCTTAGAGCATGAGGCCGGCTCAGGATTTCTCTCTAGATGTTTTCACCATGCCAGCAGCTCTGGCAGAATCTCTCCTTAAACCACATGGAGGAGCCTTTTGGCTAGTGCCATGAGTTGAGTATAAAATCAATAGCAGAGACCCTTCACCCAACACAGCCCCTTTTCCGAAGGATACCACAGAGATCCTTATGTAATCTGGCTCTAAACTGGTTCCCAGACAATTGATACATCAAAACCAACAGTACAGCAAATCACTATTTGAGATAAGGCCTAAAATATTCTGTTTTGGCTGAAAGGAAAACCTAAAATTATAAAGCAGAGATGCTGTGGGCTGTGTCACAGCCAGTTTGATAGCAGGAAACCACTGTCTTCTGCGGCTTTTTTTGACAGAACCAGCTTTTTGCGGCATTTCACTTTTTTCACGGTAGAGATGTTATTCTGGAGGGACTGAATGATACTACGTCTTGACACAGGAAAGTTATTTATACATAAATCACAGTCACTTTACCCATGTTAACGAGGCTGTCAGCGTCTTGTGTGATTTACTGCAATCTTGCAATAGAAAAGCTTCATTTCCTTGACACCTGCGTGGTAATGCCACCGATAACGCCATGCTGCACGTGTGTTTGCCTCTTTCACTGGAGGTGTGTGAAAATCCAGAGTGTGGTTTTAGGTCAGAGTAATTCTGATACCAGGCTCCAGGACCCAGAGCATCAGCATGCAGGTGCACACATACACAGACACACAATACTATATCCATTACCCAGCTAGGCACCTCTTTCCTAAGAGATTTATAATTACCAGGATAGAGGCTTGCATCTTAGTTTTTGCAAGGACAATTATGTATTACATTTTATATAATAAAATTATATACTTTAATTTTACAATTTATATATAATTAACTTATATATATTTTATATATAATCCATATATTATATAATTGTATATTATAATAAAATTGTATATCTACAATAGGTATATCTATACCTATCTCACTAAAAAGGCATGACAAGGTAGAAAGAAGTTTAAAATGACAGAATTAAAGTTGGAAACGGCACTGCCAATAAAAATTCAGATTTCTAACTCTTATTAACAATATTAAGAGGAAGCTATTTCAGATAATAATGGCTAAGAGGGAATACAAAAATTCAAGAAAACCTATCAAAATCAATTCCCTTCTCCCCAGACAGTACCAATATAGTAATATTAGTACTAGTACTTATGGCAAGGAACAAAAAAGAGAAGAGGGAAAGGATTTTCATAAGCTACCACCCTGTAAAGACATCTTTTCATAAGTAGCTTCCTCCTGCGACCGTCATTTCTTATCTTCATCCTAATACCCCTAGGAAAATCTAAAAACCTACTTATGCTCCTTGGATATTGTCAATGTTAAGACACTTGCATAAAATTCTCACCCCCAATTCTGGAGGTGGATGGTGTAATACTGATTTAACAGAGCTAATGGAATAGCCTCAGAGACTCAGAACTCTCCTTGGACCTGGTATGATGAGCATATTTGCACATTCTCATAATAATACCCATATCGCTTCTATGTGTCCAGTTGAGCGGTGGTTGTCTTATAGGGAGAAAAGAGAGAACAGGAGACGAGGGTGTGCCAGGGCAAGCAATCATACGTTCCATCCCAGAGGGATTCTCTTGGGGGGCACTATGGGCATACAGCACCGCCTCTCCTTTCCCTTCCCTCACTCACCGACTTGGCAGGTGCATGCTGAGCTCCTGCAGATATGCACAGACGACCATGCTGCAGTCAGCACACTGGGAGGGCCTGGCAGCAAGGATCCTGCCCTGGGGGCGTCCCAAGCCCTTTCCAGGATGGCACTTAAGCCACAATGAGCACTACTAACTGCTACCTTGCAGTTCAGGTTTCCAGCATGCTTGTATACACTGCAAGCCCCTTCACTTTACATTAGTTACTCTTCCCAAATGTCTGAGGAAGTAGGGTCAGCATCATTATCTTCGGAATTACTGGCGGGAGGAGGAAATTGACCTATGGTGGTTAAGATGACTTATCCACAGCTGTGCTGGGATTCCAGGAGTGGCTAGTTCAGAAAAGAGCCCGCTGTGTCCCTCCCCAAGACTCAGTGAGACCCCATCACTATCGTGGCTCTATAGGCCCCCCACCACCCCTAAAACCCAGACGATGTAAAATTCAGAACAAAGGTATATCTTCAAAATTGGACAACTCAGGGTCACAGTAATGATAAAGGTCATCTTTTAACATGTTATATCAAAAAGGCAATTTCTATTTTCCTTTCTCTGTTCCAAAAATGCACTTACAGCTTATGAAGTAACATCCTGATCGAGGTACATTTCCTGATGGTAATGACCGCTAAAGCCTTCAGACAAAGCCCAGGAACCAGCAACTCCTCTGGCCAGTGTTGTTAATGACACAGGAGCAGCTACTCAAAAAGCCTTGCTCTCTCATAGTAAATAAATACTAAGTGGTGTCCCTCTTATCTGAGGATTTTGGTGCATCTTACAGACACTGCTCATTAAGTCTCACCAGGCAGCTCTGCGACATAAAGGCGTCCCATTCACGAAGGGAGGAAACAGCAACCGGCTAATATACCTGACAGGGTAACACTGGAGGATGTCATCATGACCATTACCTAGAAATCTCTCATCCAGATGCCTTCTTTTAAGCATCACTCCCTCACTGGCAAAATGAGAAATAATAATGCCCATTTGGCCAACTTTGTGGGGTTGGAATGAAGATCAAATGAAAGGACAGATGGAAAGGTGGCAAGTGAACTCTGATGTTTGGACAAATAAAAGCATGATTTGTATTACCTAAACCAAGCCTAGATTTGAGGCGGAAAATGCCATCTCCAAATACTATGCCCTAGACAGGAAGTCTTTTCTCCAAATAGCTTGGACGTTATTTATACCAACACAAATTCTATTTCTAAGTCTCTGATCACATTCCTATAGGATACAGCAGAAGACGAAGAGAAAGCGAAATCAGAGTCAAAGCACACAGACACAACAATTAGCCTTGATTGGAATGTTTGCATATACTCAACATTCCAGAAAGTTTGTTCATCTGCCTGGAAAACATTCACAATTGAAGAAACAGAACTATATGCTCAAACTTCATAAAGGATTATCTCTCTTTATGTAGATTGTTTTTTTTTTTTACCCCAGTTACAAAAAAGGCAGCTTCAAAAGTTTCACTTAAATGCCTATAAGAACTGCAGATGTTCAATTGTCAATTGGATTTGCTGCTGGGGGAGATAATCCATTTGGTTCAAAGGCAACAACTCCTGAAAAGGAGATATGCCTTCCAGAAATTCACAGGCGACTCGAACCGCATAGCCCTTAACACTTCCATGCCTACTTCCAAGCCCCCCACCCTACTTCCTAAAGAAGGAGATGCCTCCATCCATTTGAAGAGGTCAACTGATTTCCAACATCAATTAGCATCAATTAAAAGAACAGAGGGGCACTCTGCACTATGTTATTAGAGTTGATTGGTAGCTAAGTTTTAGCAGCATTTATAACCTTTTGCTAAGTAACTCTCCCGAGCATGAAAGTTACAGTGGACATCTACCTCTTTGGCTGCCCAATAAATGATCCCCTTTTCTATGATAGAGGAATTCCCCACTGTGAGAATCCGCGAGGGGCAGAGAGGGGGCGGACAAGATTTCTTTTCATTATGGAAGTAGGGAGGAGCCCAGCTTCTCTCTGCCCTTACTTCCCTTGCCCGGGATGGGTTAGAAGGAGAACCTAAGGTGGCCAACCTGAGGCTCTCAGCAAACAGTGCAGGCACTGCCTAGCACCCAGTGTGTCTGGGCTGTTTCAGTCAAGGTTCCAACCAGTACTCTCAGTCAAGTTCTCACCACCCCATCAATGCTGTGAACAGTCCAAGATTCCTCAGGAATTTCTTTCTCTGGTGAACTCAGTCGAAGTCAGTTTCTATGATTTTCTGCAAAGAATCTTCACTGGACTTACCAGAGGATAAATAGGTATCATTTGCTAAGGTTAATGTTTGATGGGAATTTGGATGATGAATATCAGTAAGTCCCCTACACATGAAACAAGTTCTGTTCTGAGAGTTCATGTATAAGTCCGATTTGTTCATAAGTTCAACAAAGTTAACCTAGTACCCAAATAATACAATCAGCTATACAGTACTGTGGGCTTCCCTGGTGGCTCAGATTGTAAAGAATCCGCCTGCAATGCAGGAGACCTGGGTTCGATCCCTGGGTTGGGAAGATCCCCAGGAGAAGGAAATGGCAACCCACTCCAGTAGAATTGCCTGGAGAATTTCATGGACAGAAGAGTCTGTCAGGCTACAGTTCATGGGGTCGCAAAGATTTGGACACAGCTGAGTGACTTTCACTCACTCATCTAGTACTATACTATGATAGGTTTATAATACTTCTCACTCAAATAATAATAAAAAACAAACATAAAAAAGAAAATATTTTCAATATTTCAGTACTGTACCTTGAAAAGTACAGTACCAGCTATGTCACGTGGCTTTTATACTTGTTTCTAGACATCCTGGGCTTGAAATAAAGATACTGTAGTACTGTACTCAATACAATACTGTAAAGTACGCAAAAGCACAAGCACTTGCAGAGGTTGCTCACTTGTGACAACGCATGCCAGACTCAAGAACTTCCGCGATTGGACATGGGAATGCATGTTCTCGTCTTTGAAAGCTCACAACCTGAAGGTTCACAGGTAGGAGCCTTACTGTAGTTAGCTGACTTAGAGAAGCCACAGGGAGTGTAAGGATGACTCCCTTCTCTGCCTCCCCGCCCCAGGTACGATCTGGAATAAAATTCAACTCTCATGGCAGCTGGGGCATGAGTCACCCCATTAGAATGATGCTGACACAGCATCTTGGGGGCTCAGAGAGAATGAGCTTGGCAGTCAGTCAGTGGTGGGGGCCACATAAGAGGAAAGAGGCTTGTGCTATCACTGATGTCCTGGAAAGCAGTCCCAGCATGGGAGTCACAACAGCGAGATTCTGGCCCCAGCACTGCCTAACTGGTACTCAAAGAAGGCTCTGGGACCAGGGGAACTGACATCCTATGGGAGCAAACTGTTAGAAATGCAGAATTTTAGACTCTGACTTCATTTAGAATCTACGGAGATTTAGTAGATTTAGAATCATTTAGAATCACAACCTGCATTTTAAGAAAATAATGAGATGATTCATACAGACTGATTGGGCCAAAATTCTTTCCTCTATTTCTACTGTATTAGTGACGTAATTAGTGAATGCCCTCTCTGTACATGGCACTGGGCTAGAGCTACTGCAGAAAACTGGCTGATCCCACCTATAGCTCACATGGGATTAAGAAATTGACTTTACATGTCATCAGCTACCTAGTATCCAGGGGCAGGGAGGGGTGGGTATTTTTGGCTGCTATAAAAACCAAGGGGGAGCAATTCTCAATGAGTAGAATCCCTTTAGGTTGTATTGTTAACAGAGGCTAAAAGGACCTGATCTGTTTACGCCTTTATGCAACATCTTTATAAATCTGAGCACAAAGACAATCAGCAGCTGCCAGAAATTACGGTGCCATGGTGTACCACCGACCTCACATTGGCCTCCATGGTTACATCATGTGCTTCAGAGAAAAATACTGATCATTACAGGGCAAACAGGGAGAGTAAAAAGGAAATCAGAGAAACACATGGCTTTCTACATAGCAGATGTATAGGGAAGAGGAGCAGAGGGAGGAGGGAAAGTCTGGTCCGCTACGGTTCAGAAGGACACGAAACCTAACCCAAGTCTGATAAAGATTAGGCAAAATTAACATCCCTTTATTCTGCATATTAGAGTCTGTTGGTTCAAAGGGGATTTTAGTATCAGAGATAAGCATTATCAATAAAGCATATAAATAAATGGCTCTTGAAATGTATCCAATTTTTGATATGTAATGGGCTCATTAAATGATGCTTAAATCTCAGCAACCTGTTTCCCTAATAAACTCACAAGTAGGTATTCTGTTAGTTTCTGACTCTTAAATGATTTTCACTATAAATACAGACATATTCTTATGGAGGAAAATATCCCAGAAGATAGACTAGAAATGTTTTAGGTAAAAGGGACTATGCTATGTATATTTATGGCTGAGTTCCTGCTCCGTTCACCTGAAACTATCACACTGTCTGTTAATCGGCTATGCACTCTAAATTGGCCTCAGTTGTGCCCGACTGCAACGCTACGCACTGTAGCCCACCAGGCTCCTCTGTCCTTGGGATTCTCCAGGCAAGAATCCTGCAGTGGGTTGCCACGCCTTCCTCCAAGAGATCTTCCTGACCCAGGGATCAAACCCAAGTCTCTTTTACGTCTCCTGCATTCACAGGTGGGTTCTTAACCACTAGCGCCACGGGGAAATCAGCTACACCTCAATACAAAATAAAAAGTTTAAAAAAAGAAGTGACTACGTTAGTGCCAGCCTAGTGCCACTGCGGATATCTTTAGATTAGAAACGAGAATGCTTTTTAAATGAATGTTCTGTGATGTCACTCCCCCACCCCAGCTATAGTCTATGGCTTTCTTCACATGACAGGAGGCAGCTCTAAGAGGTACAAGGACAGGAACTACATCTGCCTTTTCATCAATTCTTTCCACAGCATTTAATATAACACTGGCACATAAGTGTTGAGAAAGAATGAATGGATCAGTGAACAAAACAAAACATAAGCCACAACTTATGATTGCAGGGGGAGACCTGTACAGTATTTCAAAGCTGCAGCAGAACTTTGCAGAGAAAAGGATTTTTTCTCCAAAAGACAAATGGTACCATCATCACTTCATAGCCTTTTCCAGTTACAGAAGGCACATGGTTCCAGGTGTATGAGAATATATCTGAGGTAATCTGGGCTGAAAGCCCTAGGATCCTGCAATAGTCACGTCCCTTGTTGTTTCTATGAGCTTTTTCATTTGAAAGTTAAGGAAATTGGGACCCAGAAAGTTAAGCAGTCTTACTCAGGTCTAGCTCAAGTTCACAGAAGAGCCTGGACTGGATCCCAGGCTGGCCTCCCCTGGTTCATGCTTCTTTCCCCACCAGCATGTTGACGCCCTCACTCTAAGGGGCAACGGTGAGCATCTTCATAGGAACATAGTCAGTTAACTCGGTATACTCCCAATGCACCTGTCAGGGCAAACTGTGATCTCGTTCTTTAGATCATTTGGGTGGCAGAACTTCTCTTTGTCTATTTAAAGTATTTCAGAGACATTTATGGGCCCCCAAGGGCTTCACAGTTGGCACTACTGGTCAAGAACCTGTCTGCCAATGCAGGAGACACAGAGATACAGGTTCGATCCCTAGGTCAGGAAAATTCCCTGGAGGAGGGCACAGCAACCCACTCCAGTGTTCTTGCCTGGAAAATTCCATGGACAGAGGAGTCTGGCGGGCTACAGTCCATAGAGTCACAAAGAGTCAGACACGACTAAAGCGACTTAGCGTGCACGCATGCACATTGGTCCCTAAATGGATCTAAAGTGACCACTGCTTTACAGTTTGTGATCCTAAGGAATAGCAGCCAGGTGAGTTCTTCTGAAGAGGACCAGAAAAAACCCCAGACAGGGTCTCTACTTCAATGTCCACTGAACTGACTGCTCTGTTTCCCCTACTTTCTTGCATATAGCATTTCATCACTCCAGCTGCATCATTAATGCAAAGTGTCCTGGCTCCATACAGGCAAAAAGTGATGGTGCCTGAGAATGGAATCCATAGAAGGTCATTAACTGTCCAAATTACTGGGTAAATTCAAGCACCTAAATACAATAGGCTTCTAAAAAACTGGGGCAGGGAGGGGAGAGAAAGAGGGCAGTCACTGAACCCAAAGTGGCAATACAGGTGACTAAAGAGAATAAGGTAAGGCAAGAGGGTGGATGGTTCAACTCCAAGGATCTAGACAATCCATCTCCAATGAAAACACTTACAGAGAGGGCTCTGCTTATAAACATCTTTCTTTATTTTCTTTTTGGATGGATTTCTAAATTTTCTAAAGAGTCCAGGTTATTGAAAATAACTGCACTGCTCATGTCTCTTGGTTAAAGACATGTCAAAAATTCTAGAAGAACACTAACAACTAAAGCCCCAAATAGCATAATGTCCTTCATCAATCTCATCTCAGAGGCTTTACCAACCCACAGAAGTCCAGCTGCTTACACATGCAATTTATTACTCCTTCAGTGAGCCCTCTTTTGGATTCTCAGCCATGTGGGATATGTCGTAACAACATAGTAACAATCATCCCTAGGCTTCCCAGGTGGCCCTAGTGGTAAAGAGCCTGCCTGCCAATGTAGGAGACAAAAGAAACACAAGTTCGATTCCTGAGTCGGGAAGATTCCCTGGAGGAGGGCACAGCACCCTGCTCCAGTATTCTTACCTGGAGAATCCCAGGACAGAGGAGCCTGGTGGGCTCAAGTCCACAGGGTCACAGAGAGTCAGACGCAACTGAAATGATTCAGCACAACAACCATTCCCTCCATAAGAACACATTTATAATATCACCCGGAAGAAATGCAGGGCCGCTGACACCACAGTCTATACATTTCACTCCCTGGTTTTCTTGGTCCTCCCCTCATGTGGTTATCATCTTCCAGGAAGTCCCAACCAGCAACAAAAACACTGAACTGTGTTGCATCCAAAAGATTTCAAATAAAACCAAAACAAACTCATCTCACTGCTTTACGGCTCCTTCCTTCTCACTGCTCGGTCTCCGCTCTCCTTCCAAGCAGCTCAGGCAACAGCCCATCTTGATTGCCACACACCTCATATTAAGCATTACTCTGCCTTCTTCAAAATGATTTTGGGGTTTGTTTGCATGCTTTTGATGTTGTTTTGGCCATTCCATGCAACTTGCAGGATCTTAGTTCCCTGGGACAAGAACCTAGCTCCCCAGTCCTACAAGCCTAGAAGCCTAAAGCACTGGGACTACCAGGGAACTCCCTGAACTGGATTTTTAAAATCCATTCCCTGGAAAAAGCGATCTCTGGGGGAAAAAAAAAAAATTCACAATTCCTTCTTACAAGTAAACATGACATTCACTGTATTTAACAAACATATGCCAGGTATCCGGTTGAGGGGTGGGGGGCAGGGAGGAGATAAAAAAATCAAGTAAGCTATAATCCCTGTCCAAGGGAGTTCATACTTTCACAAAGGAAGATGGGCACAGGCAGCAGTGCCATGTAAAATAATAATGATAGGGCCTTCCTGGCGGTCCGGTGGTTGAGAATAAGCCTTACAATGCATGGGACGTGGGTTCAACCCCGGAGCAGGGAACTAAGATCCCACATGCTGTGGGGCCACAAAGCCTGTGTGCCACAACTACTGAGGCTATGCACTCTGGAGCCTGCATACCACAGCAGAAGATCCATGTGCTGCAACTAAAACGCAGCACAGTGAAAACTAAAATAAAATGATTGTAATCACATGATAATAACATTATAGTAGCAAGAAGAATGGAGAAGGAAATGGCAACCCACTCCAGTATTCTTGCCTGGAGAATCCAAGGGACAGAGGAGCCTGGTGGGCTGCCATCTATGGGGTCGCACAGAGTTGGATACGACTGAAGTGACTTAGCAGCAGCAGCAGCAGCATTAAGAAGAATTTATACAAGGTGAAACTGTGGAGTATACACTTAATCAGACAAAATACTTCTGTCTTACATCAGATTTGGTCGAAGGGAGGGCTGACTTCAGGAGTGGGTGGCCCAGGCAATGACAAAGAAATCCAGCTCTTTCAGAAGCATCCTAGCCTTGGTTTAATGCTCTACTGTGCATCTTAACAACTTCTGAGTCAGGAGCCTGCATTTTCATTTGCTGCTACACCCTTTAACATATAGTCGAAGATATGGTTTTTCCAGTAGTCATGTATGGATCTGAGAGTTGGACCATAAAAAAGGCTGAGTGCTGAAGAATTGATGCTTTCAATCTGTGGTGCCAGAGAAAACTCTTGAGAGTCCCTTGGACTGCAAGGAGATCCAACCAGTCCATCCTAAAGGAAATCAGTGCTGAATATTCATTGGAAGGACTGATGCTGAAGCTAAAGCTCCAATACTTTGGCCACCTGATGCCAAGAGTCGACCCACTGCAAAAGACCCTGATGATGGGGAAGATTGAGGGCAGGAGAAGAAGAGGGCGACAGAAGATGAGATGGTTGGATGGCATTATCAACTCCGTGGACATGAGTCTAATAAGCAAACTCTGGGAGGTAGTGAAGGACAGGGAAGCCTGATGTGCTGCAGTCCATGGAGTCACAAAGAGACACAGATGAGTGACCACACAACAGCAAGGACCCTTTAAGTTATGTGGCTGGGGCTGCTTTCAGGCTAAGACCTGCAAACGTCCATCTCTGGCTCACAAACAGCTCCCTTTCACACAAACTGCTATGGTCAAATGAGAAAGCTGAGGGCAGAAGAAGACACGATATTTGTTCAGTGGAGCCTCCAGGTGAGAAGGCAAATTCCTCCTCACAGGAGAGGGTTGAAATGATGTTGCTGATGATCTGAACTCATATATTTCTGCCCTGATCATCAACATCTTAGACCTTTGGAATCAGAGAACCTCGAGGACAGGGGCCTCATTTTGGGGTAAAGAGCTGGACATTGGGGTGACTTGCCAAAGAATGAACAGTTACTTCTGGGAAGACAGGATAAAAACCAAGGCTGTTGCTCTCTCAGCTACATGAAGTTCCATTTGATGAGAACTGTTGAACTGCTCCGTTCACTGCTCATACGTAGTTAATACCTGGTTGAACACTCAAGTATGTATGCATGCATGCGTAAATGAAGGAACAAACCAAAAAGGCAAAAAAATAAATTTTTTCTCAGGAGGCACAGAATCTAAAAGTTTCGATGTTTCCTTTACTTAAACTTTCTGAAAAATCTTCAGTTTTCTTTTTAAGTCCTTCAACGAAGGAATGCCTCTTTGGAAAAACACCAAACAGGGACTATAAAATAATGATGATGATGATAAGAGCAATAACTTTGATTTAGAACATGACAATAGAGGAAGGCGGAGAGATCTCAATGGCAGCCGACTCAGATCTTATATCCAACAGAATTTAGTAATGAGTCTCCTTTCCTGGTAACTCTCAAATATATGAAACCTCAGGCCAGGGCCTGAATGTCTGTCAGATATGACGAGAGATGCGTGTGTTCAAGCCCAAAGGGTCTCTTGACACATGGGTCGATATTTCAAAAACAAAAAGATTAGAACAATGCATTACAGAGAAGGAATTTTAAAAATTTTTCTTTTAAAAGAGAAAAGTAAAAAAGAGACCATTTCTGTACAGAGCAAATGCTTGTGACATTGAGTAAAATGAGCGTGCAAAGACCAAGGACTTTGAGTTATGCTCCCATTAAAACAACCTCAAAAGCCCAAGGCCAAATCGAACACTGAACTAGTGAGCCCTGGGTTGATTAAAGAAACTTCCTTTGTGGTGGGTCACTTGAGCCAAGTCTCAGTCCGTCCTGTTCCTTGGCTTTAGCAGTTGGGGTCCTCTTGGACACTTACACCTTGTAAGTCACTGGAAGGAGAAAATTAGCTCGTGAAATGTCATGCATGAAAGAGTGCTGGGTATAAAGTAAGTGCTCAAAACATGATGTCTATTTATGGGTGAAGTCTGACCAAGTAGTGTTCTGTATTGTAATGTCTGCAATGCTGAACTCGAGAGAGAGCTCCCTCAAAGAAAGCAGAAAAATACACACACTGTGGAGATACCAGACACAAGCTCAAAACAGATTGTCTACAGGCAGGTGACTTAAACCTAAGAAGCAGCCCTTTCTCTGAGCACCTCCCGCAATCACTCCATGCACAAAACAGGCACCTACTGCGTGCTATGCAATGTGGAAGGTGCCAGGGAACACCGCAATAAGCCATATGCACTGGCCTCCCACTGCAGTGCTCACAGACCAGCCAGGAAAGCGGCGAGCAGGCATGGAGTGGGAGCTGAGTAACTGCTGAACGAACGGACTGATGGAAAATGATGACCGAAAAGAAAAACCAAAGAATTATAAGCAGGCTCGATGGATTTTTCTGGTGAGATTCACGCCAGATTCCCCAGAACTGTTCCTGTCAGGGTCAGAGGGACAAGGTTGAGGGAAGTGAACCAAAGATGAAGATCTGCCCAGCAGTTCCTAACTCCAAAGCCCAGGCAGCCGGATGCTTCTTTTAAGATGGGTCTCTATCTGTAGCCATGTGTTTGATAGAAGTGTGGAAAGCTGGCCAAATGGGTGATCTTATCCTGAACCCAGAAGTGCGAGACTGCCTGTCACTCACTGTCACCCCCACGAGTGGGCCAGCCAACATTTTTCTTGAGATGCTCACAGACACCCAGGGGAAGAGATGAAGCACCAAATGAAACGTGGGGAGTGGGAGGGAACCATGAGTGACAACCATCATCTCTCCCCAGGCTATGAAGACAGATCTGGGCAACCGAATGCAAATGAATTATTTTACCCAAATGTTCAAAAGAGTAGAACATTTATCCACACAATCAAGGTGTCCAAGACCACACAGACGTCTTCATTTGGAAAATGGGCAGATTTATCTCTGTATATCCACATCTGGTCCACCCCTCCCAAAAGTCATTTCCAAAAATGGATTAGGACTGGAGGATATGGGAGAAGAGAAGAGAAGATGGTGGCAAAAATGTCTATCGAGTTTAAATATATATGTCTATATTTATATAAGCAAAAGAAGAAGTAACAGAGTTCTCCAACAGTCAAGCAGACTGATTGACAAATACATTTCCTGGACACACAGCAGTGGAGACATGATTAGGAACTGGGAATATTGAGATGTTGAGGAACTGATAAATCTTTAAAGCTACATTGAAATATAAGGTGTGCATTTGTGAGTGAGAGAGAGAGTGTGTGTGTGTGCGTGCGCGCGAGAATGTATAAGGGAGGGAAGGAGGTTGAAGAGAGATAAGGAGGGTGGGAAGGAGAGAGAAAAAGCAAACACCTAGAAGTGGTAATTAGCTAGATATTAAGATGAATTTTCAGCTTCACAGTGGCGCTAGTGGTAAAAATATCCGCTTGCCAATGCAGGAGACACAGGAGACATGGGTATGATCCCTGGGTTGGGAAGATCCCCTGGCGGAGGAAATGGCAATCCACTCCAGCATTCTTGCCTGGAAAATGCCATGGACAGACAAGCCTGGTGGTCCATGGGGTTGCAAAGAGTTGGACACAACAGAGCACACACACACAAGATGAATTTTACATGTTCACTGGTCATCCAGAAGCCAAAAATAAAAGGTAGGGAGAGGATGAAGACATCTATTTTCAAAAATACCCTTCCAAAGAGGCCTGACTCAGGAAATACCAGTGAGGAACAGCTACATGCTGCAAAGTCGCGTTCCTTTGTCACTCCTCTTCCTTCATTGGGGCATCATAGCGATAATCGTATTCATCCCTTAAGGTTTCTTTGGGGGCTCAGGTCAGAATCCCAAAGCTCTGCATCATCCTGTCTGGGTCTTAGTATTCTCACCACTTGAAAGGCTCCATAGCTCGTTTGTAAACTGGAGCAGTGACTCTCAAACTTAATATGGACCACATGTGAAGAAGGAAATACCCATGTGAAAAAACATTAAGTAAATGTAGTCCCTCAAATTATTTTTACTGAAATGTTACTCCTCATGCACAAATAGAAAATTTTAAAAACCAAAGAAATGTCAATTACTTTGATTTGAGATCCTGTTTTGCTAAAAGCCATTGGTCCAAGTTGAGTTCTACAGTAGAAAAACAGAGCTCTGGTTGGGTTCCATATTTAAGATTTTGGGGGTCCTTTAACTTCCTTTTACATAAGAAGGTTGAACAAAAAGTGATTAGGAGCTTCAAAGTTTTCTTTGCAAGCTCAAGATAATCAGACTTCAGCTTCCCCAAATGTAGACCAGGAAGCAATCCCTTCATGCTGATTTTACTGAGTAGTCACTTGGGTAAATCTGAAGAGGTGCTTTGTTCAAATGAAGATAAGGCTAGTTCTGAGGCATTGAAAGCTGCATTAAATGGTAGCTAATCCAATTGCTGAGTCTGGGAGCAGAGGGAAATAAAGTTAGAGCAGACACCAGCTAAGATTCTTCTAAGAAATGTGGCAAGCTGACATATAAAAATGGGAATCCAACTCATGACAAACACATGGTACTGACTGCCTGGATTCAAGGGCACAAAACAAACATCAACAGTTATGAAATCCACTGCTTTACTCGGTCCTAGCATCATGATGACCCAGAAAATGCTTTTACGACTGTTCTTATATTATGATCAAAATGGAAACAAGAAATGAAGGAATTTGGGCTCACACCTGTGAACATCCAAAATCCAGTATGGGAGACCCAGAGCTGGCAGCAAGTGTGCAGTAGTACAGAGAGGCTGAGGAAGTTGTTCAAGGACACTCAGTAGGAATATAAAGCTAATACTCCGGGGTCCCCCTGGTGGTCCAGAGATTAGGCGTCCACCTTCCAACGCAGGGGATATTCAATGCCTGGTCGGGGAACTAAGATCCCACATGCCGTGAGGCAACTAAGTCGGCACACTGCAATGAAGAGCCCACATGCCACAGTTAAGACTGAACGCAGCTCCAAATAAATAAATGTAAAACAAAAACCTAATACTCCTAAGACTCTTCCCCCTTCCTCGCTCACTCAAATCCAGCTGCACTGGGCTTCCCGCTGCTCCCTGACTAGACTCTCTTGTCTGCCTCAGGGTCTTTGCACTGACTGTCTTTCCTTCGTGGTATATTCTTCCTCTATTTCACAAGACTGACACCTTTCTCTACTCCTGTTCCACCTAAAAGCCCTGCTCAGAGAGGCCTCTTGGTCTCAGTAGATCCAGTCACTTTCAAGCACATCATAAAACTTATTTTAATTCTCTGCCTAGCCTTAAGACTCAGGTATATTTTAATCTAGGACTTTCCAGGTGGCACTACATTGGCTAGTTTGTTTATTCTCTGTCTACAGAATATAAGCCCCATGAGAGCTGGGCCTTTCTTGGTCTTATTTACAGTTTTATCCCATATTCCTGAATCCCCCAGTGGCTTAGTGGTAAAGAATCTGCCAGCAATGCAAGAGACATGGGTTTGCTCCCTGGGTCAGGAAGATCCCCTTCGGGAGGAAATTGCAACCCACTCCACCTTGCCTAGAAAATTCCATGGACAGAGGAGCCTGGCAGACTACGGTCCATGGGGTCTCAAAGAGTCAGACACAACTTAGGGACTAGACAACAAATGACAACACCCATCCATATGCCTGAGCCCATTATACACGATCAATCAATAGTTTGTTAAATGAACAAATGAATGGAGAACTGCACAGCACAGGGCACAGAAAGGTGATGCAACTGTCCCTTATTCAGCTCTGCCCATGATCCCCCTTTTGAACCTGCCACATCACACTTTTCTTATTTCGTTTCCAAGTTATCAAGTCCAGACTCCAGCTCACAGGCTGGGTGGGGAAGGCCTGGCTCCACCTGGGGCTGCCCGCTTCCCAGGGCCATGAACCCTCCCCTCCTGGCTCCAGCTCTGAGAACCTCTGCCACCATCCTGCCAGCACTTCTGCTCTTGACTCCGATTCTGAACAAAGGTTATCTTTCCCATCCAGAACAGCCTGTGCCTTCTCTGATGTGCATTGCTTCAGTACAATGTTTTGCAACCCCTTCAGTCTGAGACACACCCATACCCTTTCAGAGCCCCCCTCCCCACTGCACCCCAGCCCCTGATACAGGAAGACCAGGATCCTGAGGAGATTGTTTTGTTCTCCTCCATCTGTCTCCCCAGAGTGAGTAATGTCTTTTAAAAAAAAAACTCTTTTACCTGCCTTCAGGAAGAAGGGGTCCAGGGAGGCAGGCAGGCAGGGTGGAAATAGAGCTGGCTTTATAAGAGAAGAGGGAGGCAGGCAAGCTCCGGGCCGCTAATAAGGAGAGACAGGAGGGCCTGGGGAGCTGCCCACGAGCGGGGAGAGGTCCCCAGTGCTTCAGCGGAGACCAGGAAGCCACTGCCCATTAAGCTTCAGTGCAGAAGCTCTGGAGGCAGTGGCCAGTGGGGAAATTTCCTCCAAGGAATGTCACACTCCACTTCCCTTCCTTCTCATCTTGATGACCCTCTTTGCTTTCGTCTATCTCTTCAAAGGGCTCATGCCTTTCAGTTTCTGGCTACAGAATGAAAGCCGATAGGCAGTGAATTCCCAGGGAGTCAGCCAGATGGGTGCTTTGAAAACCCAGAGCTCCAAAGAGGAAAGGCAGCTTGGTGGAGGGAAATAAACTAGGAATTTGGGATTAACATATACACACTATTATATAAAAAAATAGATAAACAACAAGGGCCTCCTGCATAGCACAGGGAACCATAGTCTATATCTTATAATAACCTATAATGGAAAAGAATCTGAAAAAGAATAGATATATGTGAACAAATGAATCATTTTGCTGTATGCCTGAAACTGACACAGCACTGTAAATCAACTATACTTCAATTAAGAGAGAGACAGCGAGATAAAGCAAGCAAGCCCAGAATTCCTCCCTACTGTGGCTTATACTGCAAGTAAAAGGAAAACAGACTTATGCACAATGGGACAGGACATGGGTCTACATGCTTCTTATTTTATTATTAATTTTTAAAGCACAGAAGCTTTTCCTCCACAAAAATGTTAAACCTCAAGATATAAAAACAATTAAGAGCAGAGATCGGAAGCCACAAAGCCACTCCATTCCTCTCACCCTGACTTGATCTCACACGTTCATCTAACCTAGGGATTCTTGAGGATTCAGCAGAACACAGCTTACAGAGCATCCTCAGGGAGAAAGGCTCAGAGCTTTATTATCAGAACAGACCTGGGCTTGAAAATCTGCTCTGATGCTTAGTAAACACTGGTCGCCTCAATTTCTTCATCTCTAATATGAAGACCTGCAAACCTCCTAGGATTGTGGTGAGAATTAGATGGTCATGGGCATTCGGGAGCCCACCCCCTGGAGCAGCTCTTAGGAAACAACACAGTGGTTGCCGGGTTAAAGGGCAGATACCATCACTGCCACCATTAAGCCCCTGATTTTCACTCAGTCATCTTTCCATTCCTCAGACCCAAGTCTTTTTCTTGCACAAAATCCTGTTTAGTCACCTATCATGCTTACAACCCTGCGGCACTCAAACTCTGTGTTCTTGAATATCCCAATGCAAATATGTATTTTGATAACTCATACCTTTATTTTATATTTTTTAATGTTCAGACCTCTGTCACAGTATCTTAACACAGGAAATCACAGGTACAGAGAGAACTCCGGTTGTCAAAACACTAGGTTGTAAATTTTAAGGGCAGGTATTTAATATTTAATGACAACCAACCTTGACAGCTCAGTGCTGTGTTCAAAGCTCCCTGTTTCTCGTTGACAGAAGAACACCAGGCAAAGGGGAATGAATGAACTGCTTTTATCAACTCTTGCCTAAGACAGAAGGGCTCAGGAAAGAGAGGGCTTGTTCCTTTTTCAGTTCAGCCCATCACCCCACAAAGCCTCTGTATTTGGAAAATTCAAGTAGAATGGTGGCCTGATTTGGCAATGCAATTCCCCTGAGATGCTTGCAAAGAACACAAGATGGATGGCTGGTGGATGGGAGGAGAGGGTTACCTTCAGGACTGGAACTTCCCAGATTACCCTCTGGCTGGAGTCTGCTCTCAGCCAATACCTCCAGTGGAGTACTGATCCAGAAGCTCTACATTCCACTGTCAGAACTATTGATGGAAAACGCCTGGCCTGTCCAGACACAATAATACCGTTTGCATGCATTATCTTAAAATGGGAGGTCCTGGTAAGGAACGTGAAAGTAAGCTACTACCAACCAGAAGAATTTGGGCAAGGTCAAAAGGAGAGGGGAGACTCCAGTCCAAATGTTCTATTAACCTCCCAGAATCCTTCTTGCTGGAATTCACCTTGGCTGAACAGTACACACAGCGTCAGGAAGGACCCTGAGTCAGAATGATGGGCCAGAGACAACCGGGAAACTAACCGTGACCACAAAACCCGAGACGGCGAGCCACATGGGAACACGGTTCTCTTGGGTTCCCTTCCCCTGCTACTCTCCCTCCGGGCGCCCCTCCTCAATAAAACCTCTCGCTTTGTCAGCACGCGTGTCTCCTTGGACAATTCCCTGTCGGGTGTGAGACAAGAGCCCACTCTCAGGCCCCAGAAGGGGTCCCCCTTCCTGCGACAGATCTACTTGAGATTCCTCACGTCCCAACCAGTCCCATAAACCTCCACTGGTCAAGAAGACACTCCAGTGGAGAAATAAACCTCCATCTGGTCAAAAATGTCCAAATCTCAAGAAAACCAAGCTCATCTTCTGCCAAGTCAACCCGGAACCCTGACATCACAGTGATTTACAAGACACAGCAATAAGAAACGCCACTTTAGAACTGTCTACCATCTCAATTCTTTTCTTGCAAGATCGTAAATTTTCCTTATTGCGTAACCTACTTGGGGTTGGGCAGTCTCTTATATGTGGCCTGAAGCATCCCGATACACTCACGCCAGTACCAGGCACATACATCATAAACAGCACCAGGTTACTAATACTATCTTTCTCCATCTCCTCCTCGACTCCCTTCCCCTACTGCTACTTCTGCACCCAACATCCTTCCAGAAAATCCTGTTTAGCTAATTCAAAACCTTTTTTTAAAAAATTTATGCTTGTTTGGCAATTTTTCCCAGCACGGCTGTGTGTATTTAATATGATTAACAGCTTTAGTCATTAAACAGCGCTTTCTTTAAGAGGATTGCACGAGATTACCCTTAGGGTCTCGGGCGGCAGTCACTGCACAGACTCATCCACAGCCAAGGTAATGGAAGTTCATCATCATGTAACAACTCCACTCAGGACTTAATACGGTCGACGACACAACCCATAAAAATATTCTTCCTAAACTAATCAAATCATTAAAATGTCAGCTTCCACAGCAGACACTCTGCAGCGTGGAGGCCCCTGGCCCAGAGTCAATGCAAATGCAATCTCGCCAAATTGTCCTGATTTATGAAGCCTGCCTGTCTTCACACTGCCCTCTCCCTGTGGCTCAACTCGGCCCGCCTGAGTGTAGTCATCCCAGTGAGCGAATCAACAGGCTGGAGGCCAGAAGCCGGCACACAGAGCCAGCTGTGGGCAAAGTGACTCCCTCATTAGCTGTTCCCACGCAAGAAAGGCTACAAGGCTTCCCCTGAACTCCAGGGGCTTCAGAGCATCCTGCCGTTTGTTTCAAGTCTGAGGCTGCGATGAACAGTAACTGTGGTGCGCTTTGTGCCAGAGTGAGCACGGAATCGGGAGAGAAAGAAGAGGCAGGAACACACACCGCTTTGTGGTCTATAGTTTATTAACAGAGTCTGATTAGGACAACTGCTTCCCGGGGATTCAGTAATCTGCCTGGTATTTTTAAGGCCCTCGATTGGAGAACTGCTTCCTTTAGTCAGAGGCAGCCTATTTCAGAGACTGACTCTCTGAAACCACACTGATCAAAATAAACAGCTGGTTTAGGGGCCCTCTTTTCCGGAATGAGAGGATCAGAAATCTCCCTAGGAAACATCCCCCTGCACCTCACCAATCCAAATCCAGGGCTTCACAGGTACACACCGCCTCTGGATCTCCAAAATCATTCCTGGACCACAGTGCCATGTGGTCTGATTGCCCTCAGCTATCTGGGGCTCCTTCAATGTAAATTAATTAAAATAAAAGAAAATTTAAAAACTCAGTTTCTTCATCAAACCAGCCACACTTCGAGTGCTCAGTGGCCCCATGTCACTTACTTATGGCTGGTGTGCTGGACAATACAGATTTCAGGAGCAGGCCAAATCTCTGAAAATCCCCTACCTGTTCAAGGTGGTATGCTCAGAATTATTTTTATGTTGCAATAAAATAACTTGGACCTATTGCCCACCAGTATCCTTTAATATGAATGAAGGCTAATGCATGAACATAAAAAAGTAACTCAAGATACACAGATCAAAGAAATTTGGGGAATATTTACTGAGGACTCATTATCTGCCAGGTACTGGACCCTACCTATCTTATAGCTTCAGTTCCTGGAGAAACCCATCAAGTATTCATCAGTACCTCCCCCATCCAGACCACTAGCTAATTCCCAAATAAATTATTCCCTCACTTCTTTTTCAGGCTGTTTCTTTCCATTGGAAGCCTCTATTACCTATAAAAACTCAAGGCCTCACTAAAATGCCACCTATTCTATGAACCCCTCCAGAAGACTGGTTTTCTGTTGTTGTTCAGATGCTAAGTTGTGTCCCCAAGGACTGCAGCACCCCAGGCTCCCCCGTCCTTCACTATCTCCCTGAGTTTGCTACAATTCATGTTGAGTCAATGATGCTATCTAATCATCTCATCCTCTGCCATCCTCTTGTCTTTTTGCCTTTAGTCTTTCCCAGCATCAAGGTCTTTCCCAATGAGTTGGTTCTTCTCATCAGGTGGCCAAAGTACTAGAGCTACAACTTCAGCATCAGTCTCACCAACAATAATATTCATAATGATATCTAATATTTACAAATTCCACCAGGCTGTATACTTTACATGGATACTCTTTTTTTAATCCCATACCGTGCAAAGTGGGTGCTATTGTTACTTCCATTTGGCAGATGAAAAAAGTAAAGCCAAGAAACAAACTACTTGTGCAAAGTCCCAATGCCAATAATAATGGAGCTGGGATATGACCTAGGGCTGGTGAACTTCAGAGACTAAACTCTTCCCCAGTGCCCTGAACGCTTCCCTCATTGCAGCACATACCTCACAATTCCTCTGATTATTGCAAGTCGTGTACACAGCTGTCTCAATACCATTTCCTTCCCTGGATAAAAAAACACCTCAAATGCAAAAACTACATCTCATTCATTGTTCCCCTACCCAGCCCACAAGAAATAGAACACAAGGAAGAAAAGCCCGTGGAGTAAAAGAATGAAAGGACAAATGTTTTCATGTGACTCCTGGATTATGAGTGCAACTTTCTGAATCTGGTTCTAGACTAAACTACGAGGTGATAGTCCTTTTCGATCACGAGAGAGGATTCTTGGGTCAGCCACAGAGGTCTCAGCTGTCCTCTGAACAATTTTCACGGCTGGACCAATGAGCCATGACATTCAGTGACAGGAGCTGGAATTTACCAACTGCCAAGTTCTGGGTGGCAGCCAGAGGGGCATTCAGGACATGACGCTTATTTCCACTTCATCTTGCAGGGGGCCCAGTCCAAGCAGGGAGCGGACGACAGCAGGCTACCTGCTACAGCTCACTAGGGAGATAAAGTCAGGTGACATTTGGGTTGGATGGGGGCAGGAGGAAGAAAACACAAGTGCAGACAGAAGACTTAGATTAGGCTGTAAAATCTCCATGCTCTGGAATTCTGGGGAGCAAAGAACAACAGGCCCAGCTAGCACTCTTGGAAGAGAACCCTCGCCCACAAACTGGGAGGGTTTGGAGGAAAAGCCCCTTGGGGCAAAGCACATGGCAGCCTGGAAGAACGTTCCAGCTCATTTCAATTCAGAGAACCTTTACTAGAGGGCTACAGAGGGACAGTCCTGGGGTCTGGGGAGTAGCTATTTAAAGGTGAATTACTGTGCCTTCAAGGAGAAACTCATTAGTCTAGCAGGGTGCCACACATTAAGCCAATCCACAGTGCTACAAAGTGGATCTTGATAAGGCTTATAATGAGGCATAAAGAAAAAGCAGAGATGGTAGATAACATCATTAGCTGAGAATGAGGACTTCTGGGCTGGGGAACACTTCATGTGGTGCTGGGCATGTCTGGGTCTTGAAGGATCAGTAGGAGTTTGATTGGCAGGTACAGCTGAAGCTTGGTGGTCTGACCAGACTCACTTTATGTTGGGCCAGTACAGTCCTTCCTGTGCGGTGAGTACCAGCTATTAACGTCTCCAGAGAATGCCCTAATAGCTGAGGTTACAAATGTCACCTCCAGCGGCAACCCTGGCTGGTTACCTCCCCGACCCAGAAGGCAGCCAATGACTGATCCATACCAAGGTACAAAGGTCCAGGCTTGTAGCCTCAAGGTGAGATGACTCTGAGGCCAGCCAGGGCTGAGGTGTGACTACAATGTACCTACAGCCCTCTTTGCCCAGCTTCTTGCCCCATCCTCTCCTGCTTCCTTCATGACTTCACTGGTTTCCATAGTGAATATTCTCTCAATAAATCACTTGCATGAGAATCCACATCCAAAGAACCCTACTTATGACAGCGGGCAGGCAGCAAACAAGGAAGAGAGACTGTCCAGAGGAGCAGGGATTTGGATACCTGATGAATACAGAGGGTGTCCAGGTAGATACCAGGTAGCTCGAGGGGTAAAGAACCCACCTGCCAATGCAGGAGCCCCAAGAGATGTGGGTTCAGTCCCTGAGCTGGGACGATCCCCTGGAGGAAGAAACGGCAACCCACTCCAGTATTCTTGCCTGGAGAACCCCATGGGCAGAGGAGCCTGGTAGGCTATAGTCCAAAGAGTCGCAAAGGGGTTGCAAAGAGTCAGACACAACTGTAGCAACCAAGCAGGCAAGCATACAGAGGTGAATATCAAATGTCATGGTAGGAAGTCTATTATGCAGAACTCAAACCCACTGGCGAGTTTCAGAGAACCACAGGAAATCAATCAGTGTCTAACTTGCCAAACTTGAATATGGGGACTTGGCCACCATAAACTAAGGAAGGGAGAAAGATGTTGGGCCAGGCTCATCACTTTAAAAAAAAAAAAAAAACATGATGATCTCGGAAAACTCCAGGAAGGCTGGAGGTAGGGGAGCAACAACAAGCTGGAAAACAGGTTGGATTCTTCAGGGTCAGCTGCAGAAACAGCCTTGCACACTAGTCACTGGGGTGGCAGGAAGCTAAGGCCTTCGCCACAAATGGTGCAGAGAGGGCTGATGGTAAATGCACCTTTTTCCAGCTCCAACCCCACACCGACCCCTTAAGAGGGCTGGCACAGAAGGGCTCTGTTTCCACTTCACACCCTTGTACCAAATCCTCAGCTCTTCCAAAACGGGTCCTTCAGAAAGCGTCACACGCAAAACTCAGTCTCTTTTCCTCATGGGACTCCTCATTTTATAATGAAAAGTCCAGCCTCATGCCATCCAATTCATGACACAGGTTAAGAAAGGTCACAGCAGCTGAGAGTCTCAGGCCTCCCCGCCCTGTCACTCACCCTGTGAATGCCACCACTGCCACCCCCGCTAGTCCTCTCTACCATTTATTCCACTAGGCACTGTGCTGAGACTGCAATCCCCATTCCACACATTCAATATACATTATCGTCCTATTTCCAGACAGGACAACGGAGGCTCACAGAAAGTATATCCGCTGTTCAACCAGTCAGGACACAAACACAGGGCAAGCTTTTTTCACAGTCCGTCATCTTTCCACCACCTTCTGCTGCCTGCTCATCCTCACTGATATCCAAATGGTCCAACTTATTCATTTGGACATAGAGGTCACATTAATCCCTTAAACCCCAGTTCCTCGCCTCTTTAAACTCAGCTCAAGGTTCCCTCCTTCCATTAAGCCTTCACTCCGAAAAAATCACACTTTTCTCTTCATCCTCCTTGTACATTTGTGCAGAGACCATAATCATATCACCTGGATACTTGAGGCATTTACTTATTTACTGTAACTTTCCCAGGTTATAGGAACTTTCTCACCTATGAGACTATAATGGCACAGAGGTCAGACCCAGCCCATATCTTTTATATCCGCAGAGCCTAGCAGGGTGGCTGATATGAGTAAATGATCAAATTTCTACACTCACAAATCCACCAAGTTCTGCTGATGTAACAAAATTGACAGTTGATAAAAAGTCAGATGGCTTGGGGTCTACTCCTAGCTCTGGGCATGTAGAAGTCATACGATCTTGAGAAAACAGAGAGCATCCTCAGATCCATGGATCAATGGAACAAGAGTCTACTGGGCTGAAGCTCTCCGGTAGTTACAAGGATTCTTTCCAATCTACAGTTGATATACATATTTATGTTCAAACAAAACAGTCCCTATATCATTTTCTATAGCTCCCTTAAATGTATGAAATGTTCATGGAGTAAGGAAGCATTTATCCAGGCACTTAAAAAATTGGTTTTGTTTAAATCTTTAATGTAAATATGATATTTTGCCTAAACCATCCAGATTTTAACCATGAATACCCCAACATGCCACTGTAACTGGTTTGCAGATACAGTTTTCTTATTCCATCTTTATTTAAAGGTAGAGATAGAAAATTCTTCATTGCTCTTAATGTTCTATTACCAAAGAAGAAAGTGTCTTCTCTCAAGTACACTGCTTGAATACATGTAACCGCAATATTGAAATATTCACTAGAAACGTACCTTACTTATGGCAACCAATCCCTAAAGGATGAAAGGATATTAGCACTTGCTCAGTCATGTCTGACTCTTTGCAGCCCCATGGGCTGTAGCCTCCCAGGCTCCTCTGTCCATGGGTTTTCCCAGGCAAGAATACTGGAGTGGGTTGCCATTCCTACTCGAGATGATTTTCCTGACCCAGGGATCAAACCTGCCTCTCTTGTGTCTCCTGCATTACAGGCGGATTCTTTACCACTGCACCACCTGGGATTCCCTGAACATCCCCTAAAGTAAGTCTTCCTATTTCTGAAGAACCAAGCAAACTGCTGTACTTGGGTTTTGTTTTTCTCTTGCTTCCAGAAGATCACTATGCCCAGAATATTCTCTTTCCTGGAAGATCAGCTCCTTGTTATCAGAAGATTCTGCCAAGATTTATGACCAACAGTGAGAAAATAGATTGAATATGTAAAAGAGTTCTTATAAAATAAGATAGAGCCACAGTAACAGCAACTCAGGCAAAGAACATGAGGAGGCCCATCACAAAAGAAAAAAAAAAATGCATACAGTCAATAAATATAGGAAAAGACTTGCAACCTCACTAGTAATCACAGACATACAAGTTAAAGCAAGGGAGCTTTTTCAGCCTAACAAATGGGCAAGAAATTTTTTTTCATAAAATAATTACCTGATACCAGCAAGAGTGGGAGTAAGTAGAAATTTATAAACTGCTGGAAAGAAAGTGGAATGGGAGGTCTTTTGTGGAGAAAGAGCCAAGGAGGTGCACACAGAAATGGCTGTGTTTCTTATAATCATAAGAATCATGATAAAATCATATATGATTATATCAATAAATTATAGTCCACCTATGCCAAGGAATACTAAACAGTCACACAGAAAGAATGTTTACAGAGGTATATTCAATAGAATGGAAAACTGTCTATGGTGCCTATCAGGTAAAAAAGAGAAAGCAGAGATGATATTCTGGCAAAAGAAAGTACACGATGATGAACCTATGTGCAGGGCAGGAACAGAGATGCAGACACAGAGAATACACCTGTGGACTCAGCAGGAAAAAGAAAGGGTGGGACAAACCCAAAGAGTAGTGTTGACATACATACAATGCTGTGCGTAAAATAAATAGCCAGTGCAAGCTCAGCGCGGTGCCCTGTGATGACCTACAGGGGTGGGATGGGGGTGCGGGTGGGAGAAGGGCTCAAGAGAGAGGGAATATATGTATACTTATAGCTGATTCACGTTGTCATCCAGTAGAAACCAACACAACATTGTAAAGCAAGTACCGCCCCCACATTCAAAATAAATTTTTTAAAAAGAGAAAATTAAAAACAAAAAGGAAAGTACGCGAGCCCAGGTACAGTGTGTGTATCGCATATGGACACACAGGTCACAAGCAACAGGAATATCTGAGAGGTAAGATGATGGTAAGTGCTTTCTCTTTTTACCGTTGATATTAATTGCAGTGTGATAACCTATTTTGTTTATAATTTGCCAAGTGAAATAGGCCAGAAGCTGGGGAGCTAGGGTGTGATACCCCCACCTCCTTGAACAGCCAGCTGGTTCTTTAGGCCTCATATTCCTAATGTCATTGCGTCTCTGGCTGCAGGGTAAGCTATGCTGTAACTCCAGCAGGTCTAGTCAGCAAACCTCACCAAGCTCCATGGCCTCACTTCCACTGTCTGTTTCCCATTATATTGACTGTCCCATATACTGGCTGCTTAGTTCCAATCATATTTCTGAGACACTCTCTCAATTTCTGTATAAGGAGATGTAATAGATCCAAGGCTCCAGAGGGATAGATACCAGACACGGGGATAGATAATAGATACAAGACTCCAAAATCACTGCAGATGGTGACTGCAGCCATAAAATTAAAAGACACTTGCTCCTTGGAAGAAAAGCTATGATCAACCTGCTGCTGCTGTTGCTGCTAAGTCGCTTCAGTCGTGTCCGACTCTGTGCGACCCCATAGACGGCAGCCCACCAGGCTTCCCCATCCCTGGGATTCTCCAGGCAAGAACACTGGAGTGGGTTGCCATTTCCTTCTCTAATGCATGAAAGTGAAAAGTGAAAGTGAAAGTGAAGTTGTGTCCTACTCTTAGCAACCCCATGGACTGCAGCCTACCAGGCTCCTCCATCCATGGGATTTTCCAGGCAAGAGTACTGGAGTGGGGTGCCATTGCTAGACAGCATATCAAAAAGCAGAGACATTACTTTGCCAACAAAGGTCCATCTAGTGAAAACTATGGTTTTTACAGTAGTCATGTATGGAAGTCAGAGTTGGGCTATCAAGAAAGCTGAACACCAAAGGATTGATGCTTTTGAACTGTGGTGCTGGAGAAGACTCTTGAGAGCCCCTTGGACTGCAAGGAGATCAAACCAGTCAATCCTAAAGGAAATCAGTCCTGAAAATTCATTGGAAGGATTGATGCTGAAGCTAAAGCTCCAATACTTTGGCCACCTGATGCGAAGAAGTGACTCACTAGAAAAGACCCTGATGCTGGGAGAGACTGAAGGCAGGAGAAAGGGATGACAGAGGATGAGATGGTTGGATGGCATCACCAACTCAACTGACATGAGTTTGAGCAAGCTCCAAGAGTTGGTGATGGACAGGGAAGCCTGGTGTGCTACAGTCCATGGGATCGCAGAGTTGAACATGAGTGAGCAACTGAACCGAACTGAACAAGGGAGATGGGGGGTGTGTGGTTTTCTTAGTTGCACTCAATAAGTCAGTCGCGTCCGCCTTTGTGAACCCACAAACTGTAAGCCCAACAGGCTTCTCTGTCCATGGATTCTCCAGGCAAGAATACTGCAGTGGGTTGCCAGTTTCTACCCCAGGGAATCTTCCTGACCCCAGGATCGAATCCACGTCTCTTGAGTCTCTTGATTCTTTACCACTAGCACCACCTGGGAAGCCCTTTATTAGTTGATCTTCCCCCCTACTCTCCCTTCCCTGATAGCTCAGTTGGTAAAGAATCCACCTGCAATGCAGGAGGCCCCAGTTCGATTCCTGGGTCAGGAAGATCCCCTGGAGAAGGGATAGGCTATCTATTCCAGTATTCTTGGGCTTCCCTTGTGGTTAAGCTGGTAAAGAATCCACCTGCAATGTGAGAGACCTGGGTTCAATCCCAGGGTTGGGAAGATCCTCTGGAGAAGGGAACGGCTACCCACTCCAGTATTCTGGCCTAGAGAATTCCATGGACTGTAGTCCCATGGGGTCGTAAAGAACTGGACACGACTGAGCGGCTTTCACTTTACTTCACTACTCTAGCTTTAACTACAGGAAATGAAATGAGTACAGGGAGTGGAAGGCCTCTGAGGCCATATGTGGTCCTGGCACTGAGTTATTTCTTTTCTACTCTTCAGAGCTATTGACTTTCTTTCCCACTTGATGGAGGTGAAGAAGTGAAACAGATGACAGCTTTGCCTCACTACAGCTACTAGGCACCTAGTAGCTAGTAGCTAACACCACTTAGAAATGATACACATGATAGGTTTTAAGACAGAACTGCTCCATGACTGTTAAGCTGGAAAAATTCAGATCATGGTTGGAATGTTTCCCAAGGAAGAACACATATTTAAAAAACAGACTCTACTGTCTGAGCCACCAGGGGAAGCTCCGTTAAAACAATAGGCAATTTTTATTACTGATATGGTTTCAATTTTTAAACCTACTCCCCCAAATTCAAAGTGCAACAATTATTATTGATTTTTTAATAATAGCAACAACAAAAATAGCAATGATCTGGCCATTCTCGGGGTCACAATGAGATATGATATGATATGGCCTATGGGTGGAGCTCTGAAATAGATAAGTCTGTTTGCGTCACCACTTTATTGATGAGGAAACCGGAAACCGAGGCTTGGAGAGGCCAAGTAACTAAGATAACATGGTTTGCAAAATGAGAAATGGATGCCAGCAGTCCCAATATCTGTAACATGTCACCCTTCCTCAATCAAATCATCACCCTCCCTCTGTGAGCTCCACGTTAGCCCCAAGAGACCCTGGAGACTTTCCCAAACTGGACTCCACGGCATCCCTTTGGAAGCCATTTGGACAGAGTAGGCCAAGTTTAATGGACCTGGGGGACCCCATCTTCCCCTTTGAGATGGACCTTCTCATAGCAGTCTAGCGTCACAGAATATTTGGCAGGTGTTGATGTTTAAGATTCCCATGTCTCATCTGTGGAAACTGTAATGGAATATTAAAAAGTGTGGTTGGGGTTTAGAGGGAGTCCAATTTCATTCGGATTTGTTTGCAAGGCACATTTGACTTGACTCTGTCTCTTTCCCCTTTGGCATTAAAGCCTAAGTAATGATTTTTTTTTTTTCCCATTCTGAGCAAGAACCAATAAAAGGCAATGCCACACTCTAGAACAGTGAAATGCCATACTTAAGCACTGTGTGGAGTTCAGCACCCTCTGGGGCCTGTGTCTAAAGCTGGCTGGTCACACAGGAGGAAGGTACAGACAGGCCAGGGCCTGCAGAGACACAACCAGGGGCCCGAACAACCCACAGGAGCCAGCACGTAACTTGGGATCATAAGGGAAGCAGACAAAAAGCTTTGTCAACAAAAAGAGCTGAGCCCTGGCAGAAGAACCGGGAGCAGGCCTGCAACTTGTCTCAGCACCAGGCATCGATCCAGGGGAGGGCAAAGACCTAGGGCTTTTTAATTATTAACATCTCATGTTCCTGTGTGGACTTTGCCATTGGCCCTTAGGCCACCTGGCACAGTCCTGAGGGAGTTTCCACCCTCCTCTTTGGGGAAAGTGAAATGTATATTGGGGAATAAAAAAGCATTGACTTCTGGCCCCTCCTTGACAATGCTTCCTTCTTCCTTCTTCTACATTGCTTCATGAGCTGCTCACAGAGGACACCATGTGTGCCTCTGAAGCCAATTTCAGGACATTATGGGATGTAATTTAAGAAGTACACACATGAGATGCCTGAGCCAAGCACTGTTATAAAGGAACCTCCTAAGCTTTAAGTAGAGATCTGCCCTGTCTTGTTTAAAGGGACCATAATAAGTGATTAATTCCGCTTAGGATGTGAGGGTGAGGAAAAGGCAGACGTGATTATACACACACAACAGGAATAAACTAGGAAATAAGCCACCCTTAATGGGTAAATACACTTCCATGCCAGTGACGGAAGGGTAAAATGTTCTGTGTTCAGCGGCCTAAAGATCTCACAGATAGTTCAGGATTTAAACAATAAATTATCCTTGACATTTTCCCAGAGTCACCCTTTTTCTTTCTTTCGATTTCTTGTGAGATAATGTTTAGAGGAAAAAATACACAACCATGTCTTATAACTTTCAGAAATCAGCTACTGTGAATTAAACTTGATCCCCTCTGTTTAGAAGGGAGAATTTCTCTCGAGTGCTGGCATAGTCGCTTGTCTTGGGAAAGCACAAATCATCACTAAGTTCTGAAACTTTCTGGAACGTGATGACACGTTTACCACAAAACTCCTCATGGTATTCTCAAGGTCCTCGATGAAGCAGTGTTAGGTTCCCAAACAGTCAGTGTCCTGATCATTAACTTCAATCGCATTTTGCCAGCTATGAGAGAAGCACTGCCCAAAGAAACCTTATGCTCAACAGAAACAGAGTGAGCGTCCTCATTTTTAAGGAGCTCAAAGTCCATTGGGGGAAACAAGATAAACCAGCAAGTACACAACCCCTATTGGAAGCATAAAAACAAGTAATTACCGAGTAATTAGCCTCAGTTGTGCTAGGAAGGCAGACATTATCTCAGTTCTACTTCAGAGGTCAGCTGAAGTCCCTAATTCTCCCTCCCTGTCCTCTCTTTTGAAGAGGGCCTTTCCCAGTCGCCATCAGTGGAACATAATATTGGAGGCTGTTTTCTGTCCCTCATGATGGTTGAGGAATTACCTACATCCTCTGCCTCCCTCGGCCTGTAATCAATCAACCAGCACTCTGAGATCTCAGGGAGGTGTGTGTTTTATCACATCCAACCTGCTTCCAGAAAGGATTTAAGGTGGCTCACAACAAACACTCAGATGCCCAGGCAATTCTCTTTTTTAATAAAACAGAATAGACAGCAGTATCTAAACATGGATATTGCAGGAGAGAGAGAAAGAGGCTCTGAACTAGTGTCAAATGGGCAGGTCTTGCTGGGAAACACCAAATTTGGTTGACAGCACTCTGGGAAAAAAAAAAAAAATTCTGATTTTCCTCACCTAAAAATCAGATACTGGTAAAGGTTGAAGGCAAAAGGAGAAGGGGATGGCAGGGGATGAGATGGTTAGGTAGCATCACCGACTCAATGGACACAAATGTGAGCAAATTCTGGGTGATGGTGGAGGACAGAGGAGCCAGGCATGCTGCAGTCCACAGGGTCGCAAAGAGTTGGACACAGGTTAGCGAATGATCAACAACAGCAAAATCAGAAGCTGCGAAGAGTTTATGAGAAGGCAACTCGGTCAAATGACAATAACAAAGTCAACAAACGTCTACATCGCTCAAGCAGCAGCTCTGATTCCTCAGCCATTTTAGGATCAAGGACTCCACTGAGGATCTACAGAAAGTTCTAGACTCTTTCCTCACAGAAGCTCATAATCATATGATTTTGCATATACTCTCAGGGTTCCTGGGACAGAGACTGAATACTTCTCTAACACTCACATTCATGTAAGAAATCTTCAATAGTCATTCTTCACTGAATGCACAGAAGGGCCACTGAAAGCTGGACATTTTGAAGGAACCCTATGAAGAATACATTTTTTTCCATCTGTCCTGTCCAGCCAGCAGCAACTTATAACCGTAAGTCAGAATCATTCCGCTCGAAAGGAGCTTTAGTAAAACCCAAATAATTGGTCTTGATCTTGTTTTTCTCCCTTCTTTATCTTGGGACCTGCTTGCACTCGTATGCTGAGATGTTTTCCCTGTTTAATCTACTTTGGTTTTTGAGCTGCTGGTTTTGAATTCTTGGCTCCCACATCTTCTGCATCTTAAATTCACCTAATTTACTGTGTAATTAAAACACCCATGCATGTTTGTTCTCAATTAATAGAGACAAATTATTCCCCAGTGGAAGATGACTCTACTCCAACTTGGAACTGGAAGGATGAATATGCCTGAATTTTAAATGTTGTCTAACAATGGTAGTATTCTTTGTTGAGTGTTTAATAGAGAGGTTTATGTATCTTTGGGAGATAAAGATCCCAAATTCTCATTCTCACCCAGAACCAGATGATTCTGCAAATTCCCAATCAATTTCCCAATTCATATTATCTTCAATATGTTGGCTGCTGCTGCTGCTAAGTCGCTTCAGTCGTGTCCAACTCTGTGTGACCCCATAGACGGCAGCCCACCAGGCTCCCTCGTCCCTGGGATTCTCCAGGCAAGAACACTGGAGTGGGTTGCCATTTCCTTCTCCAATGCATGAAAGTGAAAAGTGAAAGTGAAGTTGCTCAGTCGTGTCCGACTCTTAGCGATCCCACAGACTGCAGCCTACCAGGCTTCTCCGTCCATGGGATTTTCCAGACAAGAGTACTGGAAAAATATGTCGGCAGTTTGTATATAAGACCATCCTCAGAAGAAAGAGAAAATTAATCTGGGTAAAAGAGAAGGCAGTGGACCTGGATGAATACTATTTAGGTTGAACAACAAACACCTGTTTGAAGTCAAAGGATCCATCATAAGTCTACACACTTACAGTTCTAGAGATATTTGAAAGCATTAGAAAAACCAGTGACCTAAAGAGACAGCTGACATATTTATAATTTTGCAGGTAATCTAATGTCAGCACCTGCTTTTTAAATTATATGTATGTATTTTATATACACACTCACACACACACAGACATATATTGGGTTGGCCAAAAAGTTCATTTGGGCTTTTCCATAGAAGTTGATGGGAAAACGCAAATGAACTTTTTGGCCAACCCAATATATATACACATACATATCAATAATTGATACACACATATCTTATGTACACACACACACATATATATATGACTGACACATATTAAGGTAGAAAAATCTGAACATAGTTCAGCTATTTCATACATAAGTTATAATACCACAAAGTCCCCAATAATATAAAACAAGCTAGGTTATATGGTAAAGATTTCAACCAAGTAAGAAAGAATTCTTTTACTAATTAAGACTTTTGGGGGATGTTTAAGCAAAAGAAAAGAAAAGGCATAACAGCCACTTACTCTTAAGGGTCTGCTAATCTGAGAAACTGTGCTAAGCACTTTATTTAAAATGCTTCTGTTAAGCCCAGTCAACATTAATCCCAATGGGAGAGAAAATTATATCCACTTGGTAGACAAGGTAACTGGGGTTTAGAGAGGGGAGACCGGATGCCATCTAAGTATCTTTCTAAAAACTACCAAGGAAAACTATAACAGGCTCGCCATGCCTTCTACATGCCCTTAGAGAGGCCACAGAGCTTCCAACCAGCAGGTCTCTCACATCCCTGGTTCTAAACTTGCTGGTTGTAAGGTTCAAATGGGGATTTACAATGAGGACTCTGTTCAGGGTTCAGTACACTTTAATTACATCAGATAATACCTGCTGTTCCCATTTTTTCCTGGAAATGGGGGTATGAGTCCAATTCTTGTTTACTTAAGCTCCTGTCACAATAAGCCTTCACTTTGTCAAAATATCACAACAGCGAAATGGAAGTGGTCACAACAGGAGCCAAACTGCCTGGTGCCAGTAGCATGGCCAAGTCTGAGCTGTCCCTTTGAAGCTCACATCCGCCTGACCTGATAGAAGCGGGCAGGAGCACACAGGAGTGAGAGATGGAAGGAGAAGACAGACACACCAAAGGCAAACAAGACAAAATCAGTACACCGGAGCAGTAAATGGATGGCCTACTAATTGTGCTCAAAGGTAATCCACAAATTCACCTGGATTGTTTCAGCAGAAATCACCCCAGAGCATAATCAGCCTAAGCACAGCCCTTTCTCATATGTTTAACAGGAGGAGTTTACTGGCTAAAAGTCAATTCATTGGAAAAGAGTCTGGTGCAGAGAAAGATTGAGAGCATGAGAAGGGGACGGCAGAGGATGAGATGGTTGGATGGCATCACTAACTCAATGGACATGAGTCTGAGCAAACTCCAGGAGATGGTGACGGACAGGGAAGCCTCCTATGCTGCAGTCCATGGGTTCGCAAAGAGTCAGACATGACTGAGCGCCGGAATAACAACAAAAAATTAAAGATCAATTAAATCAATATCAGAAATAATGGTATCAATATACATAAGAAGATGGGTCCTAGTTTAAAAAAAAAAAATCTTATCTTATTTGAGATCATTTCCTTATGGAAACCTTTCCTGAGGGTTAAGCAGTCCCTCTGTAAAGACATAAAGCCAAAGAAGAGGTAACATTTTAGAGTATCATTGATAACTGATCTTCTTTAAGGGAAGAACCAAAGTGCCTCAGCAACCCAGAGTCCACGGGAATGGAAATCGTCCTGAATGATTTGCAAGTTTCCCCCCTTACACAGGGCTTCCCCAGCGGCTCAGATGGCAAAGAATCTGCCTACAATGCAGGAGACCTGGGTTTGATCCCTGGGTAGGGAAAATCCCCTAGAGGAGAGCACGGCAACCCACTCCAGTATTCTTGCCTGGAGAATTCCATGGACAGAGAAGCCTAGCAGGCTACAGTCCATGGACTCATAAAAGAGTCAGACACAACTGAGCAACTAACACACTCTTACACAGCCCCCCCATGCCAGTTACTCTTCCATGTGTTATACAGAGCCCAATTATAATGTTCAGTGTCTGTAGGCAAACTGATGGCAATGCTGTGGGCCTCTGGTTTTTGTGTTTTTCTCAAAGGAAATTTCATCCTTTGTTATTCAGTAACCTAGCACCTCGGAAAAGGCAATGGCACCTCACTCCAGTACTCTTGCCTGGAAAATCCCATGGATGGAGGAGCCTGGTAAGCTGTAGTCCATGGGGTCGCTAAGAGTCGGGCATGACTGAGCGACTTCACTTTCACTTTTCACTTTCATGCACTGGAGAAGGAAATAGCAACCCACTCTAGTATTCTTGCCTGGAGAATCCCAGGGACAGAGGAGCCTAGTGGGCTGCCATCTATGGGGTCGCAGAGAGTTGGACACAACTGAAGCAACTTAGCAACAGCAGCAACCTAGCACCTACTGTGACATGTACATTGGATTGATGCTTTTATTCTTTCGTTCATTCATTCACAGGCACTAGACCCCTGGAATATGGAGAAGAATGGACCAGGACTCTGCCCTCATAAAGGACACCTACTGCCCATGGAAAAAAGACATGTAGCAAAACCCAGTGCAGTGATGACTGTAACAGACGTATGTGCAAATGGCTGCACACAAGCCATTCTGCCTACTCCTGATTTCTCCAATTTATGCTCTTTATGTAGACTACTTCCTCTGTGACAGTGCACTGAGTAGATGACTTGGGTCTACACAAGAGATCTCCCAATTACAATCCAGGGCCTGTTTTGGGATGGCCTGCAAGCCAAGAATAATTTTTACGTATTTTAATGGTTGGGGGAAAAAATCAAAGAAGAATATATGAAATTCAAATTTGAGTGTTCATAAATAATTTGGGGGAACATAGCTACGCTGCTTCTTTTAAGCATTACTTGTGGTTACTTTCCTGTTACAAGGGCAGAACTGAATAGTTACGACGGAGACCATATGGACCACAAGACCATTTGCCACATGGCTTCCTAAAAAAGCTTGCTGACTCCTGATCTAGATGGTTTGGATCTCATCTAAGATAAAAGTAGACTGAATCAACATCAGAATTTATTAGTTTAATTATTAGAACTCATAAAAATGGGGGAGGCTTTACTGGCTCAGACAGTAAAGAATCCGCCTGCAATGTGGGAGACCTGGGTTCAATCCCTCCACTGGGAAGATCCCCTGGAGAAGGGCATGGCAACTCACTCCAGTATTCTTGCCTGGAGAACCCCCATGGACAGAGGAGCCTGGTGGGCTACACACAGCCCATGGGTCACAAAGTGTCAGGCACAACTGAGCGACCAAGCACACACAAAAATGGGATTCCTGATGGCTTCTGATGAAGCATATTTGGTGATCATCCTAGAACAAATATCCCCCATAAGTCAATCTTAAATAATCTTTAAGAAAAAAATGCCCATTATCACACATTTTCATGAAGTAGCATTTGCATTAGTTATATACATTATAAAGCATGAGATACCAAAATGTTATTTGAATACAAAATTGGTGTCATATTACCTTTACAATGTAGCTGGTTCACACCTTCAACACCTACTCAGCAAACATTTACAGAATAAATACTTCATTCCAGATACTCCGCTAAGGAGCAGGAATAGAGGATGAGCTTGACAGAGTTCCTTAACGGAATTTATAATTTATCGGGAAAACAAAATCAACACTCAAAAACATGTGGGCGAGAAGACACTCTAGAATAAAATCTTAGAATCTTTACCTCTCATTTCAATTCTGCATTGGCTGAAATGAGGTAAGCCACCAAAGATGGATTTGTGTGCACGAAAGAGGTTCATCAATTTTACAGTAATATAAAGGTTATCTATTGGCTGATGTATTACAAGCCATATTTAGTAAATGACTGAATAATGCAGTTAGAAAACCAGAGATGTAATCGCTTTTAATTCTGGCAAGGATGTGTGTATTTTAATTAACCTGCCTCTCTTCTTGTCATTCACTTTCCCCACTGTGTCCCAAATAACAACTCTCTCCTGTTTCCCAGGACCTCCGAGGATCTGTAAGACTATGATCTTATTTTGAGTCCTAACCAGCTGGCCCCACAGCTGTCACTTCATCCAGCAATATAAATACATGTATCACTGCTTTAATCCATCCTCATAAAACTATGTAGCTGGCAAAATGGGGCCTGGGACCCAGATTACGGGGAGAAATGATCATTCTGTTCCCATTATTCTGCAAAAGGTGTTTTCCAGTGCTGTAAATACCCAAAAAGCTTATAGCCTAATCAATGACCTGCATTCTCAGGGGCCTGCTCTCTCTAGCTCCTCCCAGATGGAATCTATCCAGTGGCCCATACGTCTGCTGACAGTGGATCCTGAAAGCCCCAAATGTTCAGGTTCAATGTGACAAGTGACCAGACCCAAACAAAGCTGACAAAGGATGCCTCTGCTTCCAGTTCCGACTGTAGTTCGTTATGCAGCCATATAGTGGGTCATTCCCTCCACTTTTTTATCACTGGTTTTAAATTTAACACATATTACACCACCAATGGACTGTAATGCTTGCATTACTGTAATAATCACAGCTACCACATATTGAATATTCATTATGTGAGTGGACCTGTCTTAGGTGCTTTAGAGCAAGGGTCCCTGGCCTCCAGGTCATGGACTGGTATCGCCAGTCAGGTCAGCGGAGGCATTAGATTAGAAATAAAGCACACAATAAACACATGTGCTTGAATCATCCTGAAACCATCACCCACCACCACCCTGCCCCAGTCCATGGAAAAACTGTCTTCTACGAAACCTGTCCCTGATGCCAAAAAACACTGGGGACTGTTGTTTTAGAGAATTAACTCATGTGATTCTCACAACACTGTGTTTAGTCGCTCAATCACGTTGGCCTCTCTGCAACCCCTTGGACTGTAGCCCCCTCCATCCCCAGACTCCTCTGTCCACGGGATTTTTCTGGCAAGAACACTGGAGTGGGTTGCCATGCCCTCCTACAGAGGAGGTGGACATGAACCCAGGGATTGAATCTGCGTCTCCTGTGTCTCCTGCACTGCAGGTGGAATCCTCACCTGCTGAGCCATGGAGGAAGCCCTGAATTCTCACAATAATTCCATTAAGTACTACTGTTCTCCTCATTTCACAACAGAGGAAACTGAGGCTGAGGTCAGCTTCTTCCCTGGCCCCCCAACCTCCATTTCAGGTCTCCATCCCCCTTTTTAGCAGACTCCTCACTGTGTGTTTACTCTCTTCCCCAGGCCATTTGCTTCAGGGGAAGACTAGCCCCACTCCAGCTCCGATTCCCCTCAGAGTTTGGATCCCAGTTGGGTTAGCCAGTCATGGTGTTTCGTCTCTGCCCTCCCTCCAGCGTGGGAAACTGAGACAGAGTCTATTAAGGGCTCCAGGGACATTCTTCCTCCTGAGAGGTGATCCAAGGAGGAAACTTCTAGAAGTCGCCTTGTCCTAATGTAATGAGAGTCAACCTGTGACCAACACAGGTGTGCAGAGACAGCAACGTGGAAGGGCATAAAGCACCTACAATCCTATGTGTCTGAGTCAGGAATGAACCCAGTCAAAAGCCCCCATCACTGTAGTCCTTGTTGGAGAGGGTAACAGCCATCTTTGCGTAACGATGCAGACAAGAATAGACCAGCAGGTCAAACCCAAGCCTGAATCTGAAGCCTTACTTTAAACCCACCACAGAGCTCATCAAGGTTATATTAATAATTCAAGACTCCATCACCATTCTGCCAACTCCCTGCATCTGGGAATCATGGAAAGAAATGTGCAGCCAACAGCATACTGCTGCCCAAACCAGCCTCCCCTAGAACCACAACCCAACCAGAGGGTACCCTGGACACGGCCAGTCCGCTTACTATATATAATCAATAGTACTCAGAGAAGGCAGAATCCTAAAATAACAGCCACAAAAGCAATGAATTCAAAAGTACATCATAGTAATGTTAAAATAGCTGTTGTTTACAGATCATCTGAACTCCCTGCATCTCTTTTAAGTGTGGTTATTAATAAATAATGATGCTATAGAAAAAGGTCCCAAAATGACAAGCATGGCTTTTTTAAAATAGCAAAACAGAGAGTAAAAATAGTACTTCCTTACTACTGTTCATAGAGCCCAACTACAATCCCATAAGCAGGCAGGAAGGACTCCAAGGAAGTATTTTTAAACAGAGAAAAGAGCTAGCTTTGCTTTCTCACCTTAAGATTCTAAAGTGAGAGGCAATGGCATTCCAAGCTAGGTTTCCCTACCCATGGGCATCAATATACATGTATAGCAGAAGAGAAGAGAGAAAGGGGAGGATCAGGGTAAAACACACTGAAGAGTGGACTCCTAGTTCAGGCCTTCCCAGTGGGCACCATCAGCTGAGAACTGGAAACTGGTCACCAAATTCAAACCTACAACAAGGGCAATTTACAACCATGCAGAGAAGTGGCAAGTTTGAAATACACAGTTTCATTTTTCCTGGGCTCTAACAACACAATCATAATTTGCTTTTTAACTTGAACCACCTGACAAGTTCTGGAAAAGTGATTCTCCCTGCTTTGTGTCTCGGCGACAACACTATGTTAACAGTCAAAAGAGTTATACTCCAACCAAGGTGAAGAGTCTTAGAAGCTCAGAGTGCAGCAAAGAGACAAGCAGAAGATGCCAGGTGTGCGTGCTTTAAGAGTAGTCTGCATCACCTCATTATTGCTGATGTTTTCTGAAGACTGCTAAGATGCCAGGATAAAAGCAGAGGAATTGGTTAAATCCATTACCTGTGAAAAATTGCAAACCCTTCAACCAGCAGCATAGTGCCACTAAATTAAATTGACGCCAGGGGCTCTGATAAACAACCACTAATTCCTTCGGTGTCAATGAGTTTGTGCTGCCCCCTGCCCAGAACAGAAAGGCTGCGATTCCTCAGCTGCAGGGTCCTCCCCCCTTCGCTGGGGAAGCCTTAAATGGGAGACAGATCTTGAACCTTGAAACAGGAAATGAGGAGCCCCTGGCACAAGCTTGGTCTTGCCCTGCAGAAGTCACTTCCACTCACTTGGCCCATGTTTCTGCCCCCAGAAGATTAGAGATCCAGCATACTTCTACCAATTGGTGACTCTGGTATGGACTACTTCCGAAGTTGTAGAATGAATAATCCAGAATCATACTGAAACAAGTTCTTAATAAGCCCCACACAACGTTTTAATCAGGACTCCATCTTACTGCAAAATTGCACCCTGTTGTTCAGTTGCTAAGGTGTGTCCAACTCTGCGACCCCATTGAATTGCAGCACACAAGGCTTCCTTGTCCTTCACCATCTCCCAGAGCTTGCTCAAACTCATTGAGTCGGCGATGCCATCCAACCAGTGCATCCTCTCTCACTCCCTCTCTTCCTGCCCTCAATCTTTCCCAGCATCAGAGTCTTTTCCCATGAGTCAGCTTCTCGCATCAGGTGGCCAAAATATTGGAACTTCAGCTTCAGTATCAACACTTCCAATTAATATTCAGGGTTGATTTCCTTTAGGATTGACTGGTTTGATCTCCTTGCTGTTAAAGGGATTCTCAAGAGTCTTCTCCAGCACCACAGTTCTAAAGTATCAATTCTTTGGCGCTCAGCCTTCTTTATGGTCCAACTCTTGCCTGCGTGGTCCCAGTCTTATCCGAAAAGGGCTGGGGATTTGAACAAGACAGGTGTGTGCATCTGTGTTTAGGGGTGAGGCATGGGGATGTTAGAAATGCATTTTCCTCAAAGTTCCCTCAGGTAAATCTTTTAAGACAGCAAAACCCTATCTTGCTTATATACTCAGAGACATTTTAATGGTGTAGTACTAATTTCAAGAAATTTGAGAGTATTTGTACTAATTTTTAAAATTTTAATGGAGGGTATGGGGTAGAGGGAGTTTAAAAAGTTCATTCTTTTCATTTTCCTTTGTTCATTCTTTAAAGAAGATAAAAATACTCATTTCCAGCTCAACGTTGAAAGCATATCTGTGCAGTTCAAGATACTTAACTATGTTTCTGTTGAAATAGGCTTTCTTAGAATAACGCCTGTAGATACTGAAATGATCTTATCTTAACTGACTATTACAGCCAGCTCATTCTAAAAGTAAGAGGACTAGTAAATGTGGAACTCAGTGGTTATTTTGAAGAAGGGAGAAGGGAGAAGCTTCTAATTCCTTTAACGAAACCAACCTCTACCCTCAAGAGTTCCCGGTAACAAGTCTTCTTGACAGATGCATTTTATTTTCAAAGGTTTAGAGACTTACCGAAATGGGGACTAAGTTAAAGCAGAGGGGGACGTCCCCCAAGTCTTCTCTCAAGTGAAAAGTTCTTTGTAAGCAATACCCCGTCTCATAGGAAAGCATCCAGCTTTGCAAGTGCACAGAAGAAGGAGTGGAGGAGAGTGAGCAGCAGTGCTGGGATGTGTGACAGGGTTCAGGACATGAGATCCAGAGAGATGTCATCACAGTTCCATACATGACCCTAAACCTCCTATGAAGAACTTGACTTCCCCAAAGAACCAAGCCTGCTTTGGAGTGTGTGTTTCTCACTTGTGAAAGTCTCTCGGTCGTGTCTGACTCTTTGTGACCCCCAAGGACTATACAGTCCATGGAATCCTCCAGGCCAGAATACTGGAGTGGGTAGCCATTCCTTTCTCCAGGGGATCTTCCCAACCCAGGGATCAAACCCAGGCCGCCTGCATTGCAGGTGGATTCTTTACCAGTTGAGCCACCAGGGAAGCCCAAGAATACTGGAGTGGGTAACCTATCCCTTCTCCAGGGGATCTTCCCAATCCAGGGATCAAACAGGGGTCTCCTGCACTGCAGGCAGATTCTTTACCAACTGAGCACTTGAATTAAACACAAACCACTGCCCAGCCTACCCCACACAATTGGATAACTGAGAAACACTGACACCAAATCTACTCATAAACCAAAACAAAACTTGGTCATCAAAATAGCTTGTGAATTACATATAGACTAACCACTCATATTTCCTTCTATTTAAATCACTAATTCTAATATAATTATTAGACTGCTTACCTACTTTCTAAATTAAAAAAAAATAAAATAAATGAAAATTCCTGAAGAAATCAGTCCTGAATATTCATTGAAAGGACTGATGCTGAAGCTGAAACTCCAATACTTTGGCCACCTGATTCGAAGAACTGACTCATTGGAAAAGACCCTGATGCTGGGAAAGATTGAAGGCAGGAGAAGGGGATGACAGAGGATGAGATGGTTAGATGGTATCAATGGAGAAGGGGACAACAGAGGATGAGATGGTTTGATGGCATCAACGACTCGATGGACATGAATTTGAGCAAGCTCCGGGAGTTGGTGATGGACAGGGAAGCCTGGCGTGCTGCAGTCCACAGGGTTGCAAAGAGCTGGACACGACTGAGTGAATGAACTGAACTGACTGAAACTAAAAATATTAGAGCAACACAGTAATCTTCATTGGAGTTCACAACAAATATTCATGAGCATTTAACTATGTACCCGCAGGCTCTAGTTTTAGTTCCTGCAAGTAGAACTGAACACTTTTTTAATTTGTTCAGTCAAAAGTCAGTAATTTATTGGAGTTTATTCAGTTAAAAATAGACACAGAGCTGTTTTTCTGTTTTTGTTCTTGTTTTTTTTTTTTTTTCCTAAATACACCATTCATCTCCCTCCATGGGTCTTGCACTCACTACCTCTGGCTTTTCAATTAAATATCCTCATTTTAGTCCATGCGGAAGTCTCTTCTCAGAAGCCACTGCGAACCAGAAGCAGGGCGAGTTTACCTACACTCCCTGGTTCCCCCACTACTGCCTTTTATCACAGATCTATTTCTAAGGCATGGGCCCATCAGCCAGAGGGCCCCAGAGGAACCCTGAGGACCTCTAATGATTGACACCTCCTTCAACTAGCACCTCCTTGCACCTAGAAAACAGGTTGTGCCTGGACTGTGGGCATGAGAATGACTGCGGACGGGCTTGTGCCTGGGAAAGGTGCTCTCACTGGGGAAAGCCAGCGAGGGATAGGCCACTTTTCTGGAGGAAACACGGAACTCGCATGGTACACAAGCCTGCCCTGCCCAGGCGCCTGCCTCCTTTCCTACTCTCACCACCACCCTTCACCGCCTTGTGCATGGAGCATCTATCACTGTGCTCTGCTTTAAGCTCCCCACAAATAAACATGTTTCATCCTTTGTGCTTAGCATTCCTCACCAGATGTGGCCTCAAGCTATAGCCATGGGGAAGGGGTTTACTGGGGAGGGGGGCCCTACTCAGGGAGAGTGCCTGCTTAGTCACTCAGTCCTGTCCAACTGTTTGCAAGCCCATGGACTACAGCTTGCCAGATTCGTCTGTCATAGGATTTCCCAGGCAAGAATAATGGAGTGGGTTGCCATACCCTACTCCAGGGGATCTTCTTGACCCAGGAATGGAAGCCAGGTCTCTTGCATTACAGGCGGATTCGTAACTGTCTAAGCCACCAGGAAAGCCTCTACACAGGGAGAGGGTACTGTAACCAGGTCAGTTATCCACACCATCCTCGTTCTCACCACTGTCATCATCATCACCTATGGCTATAGACGCTACATAAACCCTTCCCACTATCTTTCTTAACCTTCCAATCACCCTTGTGACAATGATGCTTTATCTCTGTTTCACAGGTGAGAACCTTAGAGGTCACAGAGAGTAAGGGAAAGAATGAGACTGAACCCCTGTGTGTTCAGTTCCAGAACACAAGCTCACAATGAATTCATGACAATGTTTCTTCATAATACAACTGTCCAAACACCCTGAGTCAGGCCCTGGAGCCCAGTGTTACCGAAGAGCAACACACACTGAAGAAGGCTGGATGTCTAAGTTCCTACCCCACCTGTGCCCCAAAGCCCAGTTTAGTGACTTACTGTCTCTATAACCATGGTTAAGTTACTCAGCATCGCAAAAGCTTCCACCTGACCGCACAGGGTTGTTAGGACCAGTCCATTTGTTAGAACATCAGATTTTGAACAGTGAGAATGTATAATACATAAAATATAAAACGCAAGCTATGGATTAATCAGCAAACTGAATAAAATGTGCATTTTTCATAGTAAAAGCTATTTTGTGCAAGTAATCTAAATGCACCCCCCAACATTTTACCCCCCACTCCACCTTTACTTTCTTCAAAAACTTACCAAAAGCTCCAAACCTAATGGACCCTTCCAGGTTTTACTCACCTAGACCCAACACAAATTATTCACCACCACCACCATCTCATCATAGAGGCACTCAACTGAGAAGAGATAGAAAGGAAATAAGAGAAAAGAATGAACCTTAGGAAACAGTTTGAGGTCTTTCATGCATCATCATGAGTACCTGGATCTGTGCAGTGAGGAACTCTCACCACGCATAATAAATGGGGGGAAATGTGAATGAAGGCAGCTGTGTAAAACTAAAATAACTTAGTTACAACTCGGTTTTGGCTGAACAGACCACCCAGGGCGGCCTTCTTGGAGAAGTGACATGCGCATCGTGAATGCTGTACCCACAGAGGACGTGGAGGCGGTGAAATCAGACATTTCATTTAGATGCTGCTGTTTATGAGAGGACTGGGGAAAACTATGCGAGTGTCAGCGCACTGAAGGGCTACAAGGAATCCTTTGTTTTTCAAATAATAACAAGGAAGAATTCCACAGGGGTGACATCTGTCTGGGATATTCTATGCCCGGCCCTGATCCTACTGATTCTAGCAGCGAGAAAACCCTGGAAGGTGCAAGACTCTGCCTGACATTCACAAACTTTTTTAAAAAAAGCAGAATCATCTCAATACCATTTTCTGTGGTATTAAAGAGACTCTGGTTTATTCGTGTGAGTCGCTTTGGTCGCGTCCCACTCTTTGCAACCCTACGGACTGTAGCCTGCCAGGCTCCTCTGTCCATGGGATTCTCCAGGCAAGAATACTGGAGTGGGTTGCCATGCCCTCCTTCAGAGGGTCTTCCCAACTCAGGGATCGAACCTTTGTCTCATGTCTACCCGCATTAGCAGGCAGGTTCTTTATTGCTAGCGCCATCTGGGAAGCCCTAAAGAGACTCTTACTTTGACCAAATTTCAGGGTATTTACTTGTCCAAAGCATTTCTTGATTTTGAAGCAGATGTCAAGGAAAGAGCATATGGAATTGAGGGAGGAAAAAAAAAATCCTAGCATACAAGCCTGAGGATAAACAGTTATCTTTGACATTAATCACTGGCTTGAATATGCTTTGCAATTAAGATTTACAGAGAATTTAAGCAAACCCAGCACAGAGAAATCTGGATGTACCAAAAAAGTCATTATGAGCTGAGTTGACATTTTATGAGTCTATACCTGTGAATTCCTAAAAGCTTTTAAAATGAGTTTTTTCAAACTGGAAGCTACTTGCGAACATGCAACCTGCATGCATTTATTTTAAAAAGTCAAATATAAAGAGATTATTCAGTGATCTTCTGTTGAGAACAAGTATTGCTGCAGAAGATAAGCATGGGTCTTGTATCTGAAGGATCGCTAGATCTTTCTCAGGAGTACATCCAAGAAAAACTGCAGGTTCACTAAAAGACGTACCTGGACTAGTGCCTTTATCTGCTGGGTTAAGCTGCTACTTCAGCCTTAAAGGAGTCTTAGACATGGATCTCCCAACTTTCTGTGTAAACTATAAATTTTCCACTTGGTGTCATCCATAAATGAAGGATACAAAGTCTGTCTTGGTGAGATCGCAGATATTAATTATTAATGATCAGTGCACAGGAGAAAAAACTAGCAAGGTAATCATTTCCTTCTTTCTGTTGGCTCAAATCTTGTCCATATAGGCAGTGCCACAAAAAAGTCCTTATTTGTCAGTTTTGGTCACTGTTTTATCCCTCATTCTTTACCAGGTGGTCTTGTCCAGAGGATTAGCTTCCTGAATTGAAAGAACCACCACCTTCTGGTAGAAGAAGGTACTGCAAGCCACACAGTAACTATCAGTTCAGTTCAGTTCAGTTCAGTCCCTCAGTAGTGTCCGACTCTTTGCAACCCCATGAATCGCAGCACTCCAGGCCTCCCTGTCCATTACCACCTCCCGGAGTTCACTCAGACTCACGTCCATCGAGTCAGTGATGCCATCCAGTCATCTCATCCTCTGTCGTCCCCTTCTCCTCCTGCCCCCAATCCCTCCCAGCATCAAAGTCTTTTCCAATGAGTCAACTCTTCTCATGAGGTGGCCAAAGTACTGGAGTTTCAGCATTAGCATCATTCCTTCCAAAGAAATCCCAGGGTTGATCTCCTTCAGAATGGACTGGTTGGATCTCCTTGCGGTCCAAGGGACTCTCAAGAGTCTTTTCCAACACCACACTTCAAAAGCATCAATTCTTCGGTGCTCAGCCTTCTTCACAGTCCAACTCTCACATCCATACATGACCACATTATATTAAGCCATTATCCATGTGGAATGCCCTTCTTTCTAGGAATCTATGCTATGAAAAGCAGAAACTGCTTGCATTGCTTCTGTAAATGTGCCAAATCAAATTTAGCCACTGCTAACTACTTTATTCCCAAGAGTTCAGGATAGGTGGCTGTTTATCTCCAAATATAAATTAGTTTTATTATATGCAACCCACCTCCCCGCCTCACCCCTTGGGAGTCAGGTTCATTTCATCAAAGTCTCAATAATTTTGATGAAATAGTTATGCTGATTAAAGCTGGTGAAAGCTATTAAACATGGAATATTAATTTTAAGTACAAACCATTGTGCATTCTCAAAGAACCTGCTTTGGGGAATTAGAGTGCTTTTTATCATTTGTTTACTTATATACTTTAAATATTTCCCCTCCATCCTTTTAATTTACATTATCTTTGAAGATAGCAATGTAAAGCAAAGATAAGCTTCTGTCTAGACAACCCTCCCAGTTGATGTGAAATCCAGAATTAGTAGAATTCCAATGAAGTGCTTATAATTCTTGTCTGCTAAGTTTTTATAAGGATCCCCTGAGGTCAGCTATTACACTGGCTTCTAAAGTACTGCACGTGAAAAAGAAAATAAAAACTACCATAACTATGAATTTATGGAGAAGGCAGAACTTTTGGTACCAAGAAAGAACTGTCCAGTGGGGGCAACAAGGAGACAGTCAAAGCTGATTCTATAAAATGCCAATTATTAAGATTGGGAGGCTGAGTTAAATAGACCTTTGGCATGATCACAGCAAACACTGCCATGTACGATAAATTGTATATTGCTTTCCTTTCCTCCTCCCAGAAAGGTGTGTATGCATGGTAGTTTGGGGCAGGCGGTGGAAGGTAAGGGAGTAGATGTTAATTCACCAACATAAGATTTGTACAGTATTTCACCTTCTGATTTAATTCTTTCCATATGCAATGACAAGAGGCTAAGGGTCCCTTAAAAAATCCCAACCACCTCCATTCACGACAGGTGTGCTGTGCTGTGCTTAGTTGCTCAGTCGTGTCCAACTCTTTGTGACCCCAAGGACTGTAGCCCGCCAGGCTCCTCTGTTCACGGAACTCTCCAGGCAAGAATACTGGAGTGGGTTGTGCAAATTTCACACAAACAGAAATCTTGGTTTTACTCACTGGTTCACTCCAGGTGTTTAAAAGAATGTCTCCTGGCACACAGTGGACATTCAATAAGTATTTGTTGGATAATCAAATGAAGTAAAAGGAAGAGTCAGAAATAAATGATTTCACCAGAACCAACTCTCAAGACCTTTCATGTTAGGCTTGAGAGATGGAGTGTCTGAGAGTTAACGAGACCACGGAAAGATACAACCAGCGTTGATGTGTTGTTTTCCTTTGGTCTTGAGTACAGAATGATTTCGTAGTGGATTACAGAATGTCTGATGTCCTCGGCATCACTGAGCAGCCAGAGAATATCAAAGATCACGCAGGCTGATTGCTACTGTTCAATTAACAACTGAGAACCAAATGGTGCCGCCAATTTGCAGACTCCCTCAGCAGAAAAGCACTACCTCCATTCTCTTCTTTAATGGATACATGAAAAACAAGGGGGAATTCAGTCCAAAGACCACCAAAAATGATGCTGGCATTCGGGGTCAGAAGTTTCCAGTTTAATAGTCTCAAGGCCTTGCAGATTGATGCTCATGCAATTCAGAAGCCCATAGACAACTCTTAGAACTTAAAGGATAGTCTTCTAATTCATATGAACAGGAAACTTTTTCTTCCTCTTCCCCTCCAGTTATTCTTGATTAAGTTACACAGAAACTGTGAAAATACTACCACACTGCCAGGTATGTAATTGGCTCAATAAATATTAACCAGTGACTCGCTTGAACTTTTTCTCTAATACCCAAAAAGAAGCTATTTTTTAGAATTTAAAATAAAAGAACTTTCTGTAACTAGTTAATTTTTAACTCTCAGTATGTGTTAACTATTCACACAGTTCACAAGGAGTAACTAGAAACTTTGCCAATCATGAACAAAAGGGCAAAATCCAGATTTCTTATTGGAGGATTAAACAAGAAAATTATTTCTTCTTCACAAAGGATAGGTCTGTGGGCTTCCCTGGTGGCTCAGACTGTAAAACATCCACCTGCAATGCGGAAGACCTGGATTCGATCCCTGGGTCGGGAAGATTCCCTGGAGAAGGGAATGGCAACCCACTCCAATATTCTTGCCTGGAGAATTCCATGGACAGAGTCAATGGATGGCTACAGTCCTTGGGGTCACACAGAGTTGGACATGACTGGGTCACTAACACTTTTCACTTTTCAAGGACAGGTCTGTGACAAGAAAATCTTCGCAGAAATCAACTAGCCAAATCACTAGACACAGGTCTCTTTCATCATTTAATCCTTTCCAAAAGATAAAAAGTACTGATCCAATAAGTGATGCTGAAAATTCTCCATATCAGCATATTTGTCAACTTCATATTACCCTCACCATCACAGTTCCACAAAGCAACATCCATTTCCAACACATAGAATCAGATGGCTACCTTAGACATACTACATATGTTCAGAATTCCAAAGTTTAAATTAACTTTCCCTTCTATTCAGAGTATTTTCAATCAGCCATAGCCCCAGCTGATAGGATAAAAACAACATCTAATATTAATTCATCACTCCTATACAATAAACATGCCTGGTTAAGTGCTTTACTGACATTATCTCATTTAATCTTTACCACAAGGAGTGTTATATTAACAGCCTCATTTTGCTGACAAAGAAAGTGAGGGTCAGGGAGGTTAAGGAATATGGCAGAGGCCATGTAGCTAGTAAGCCTGGGGTTTGGGTTTCAACTTGGGAACTTGTCTGATTTCTGAAGTCAGGTTTTTGACTACTCTCATATACTAAGGCTAACATATGCCTTCCCTTCTTACATAAAGATATCTATTCTTTCCTTTATTTAATCAAACCTGAGATATAACAACTCCATTGCTATTTAAATGCAAACAAATCATTCTCAATTTGGATCAGGGGAATAACTAAAACAATAATTTTTCTTTAAGACTGAGGATAATATCCACCGATCTTGTTCATGATAAAATCTATTTTTCTTTTCCCTATCTCTTTCTCATTTTTCAGTCAAACACAGTTCACTTTGTCCCCTTAAATAAGGCGTTCTACTGCTATTGGGAAGCAAATTTTCTCTCAAGACTTTATTGCAATATTATCAGAAAACTGGCTACTTAAACAGCAGGTAATCTTTTATTTCATGCATAATTACCATGCACTATATTTTGATTTGATCCTAATGGCCCTAAGTACATTTTAAACAAACCCTCAACCTGCCCAAATGAAAAACATTTTGCTTCCTCTGATGCACTTGTGTGGCAATGATAATTAACACATCTTGGGAAATTCGAGCTACATCTGATTAAATCATAACACACCATAAAGGTCTTTACAAATAATCCTTTGAAGAATCCAGCTGAGAAAAATCATGAAAAGAAGAATTATGAGAAAGGAAGCTCATTACGGTTTTGCGCCTGGCACTTAAAGGTGACCCTGACAAGGTGAGGGTTTTGAATTAAGTTAACTTTCCCAGAATGCACCTGAGTGTCTGAGCGAGGAGGGCTGTCTGGGTGACCAACTCTTCACTCATAAACTCCACATTTCTGTTCAGGGACCAGCTCCTATTGTTTTGTCTCTGGACCAACCTCCAAGGAAATACTGCCCTTTCATCAGACCAACGACTTAAGAAGCAACACTTATTAAATTAAGAAAAGTAAAATCCTTTCAGAAAAGGAGACCTCTTCAGGCTTCCATGCTTAAAATTTCAACTTGGTAAACTTGAGGTAATACGATCAAAAGGAAACATCACAAAATATAGATATGAGCTGAATAAACCAAACTGCGAGGTGGGGTGGGTGTTGGAAAACCAAGCTGTTCAAAAAGTCAAATAAGAAAAATACTTAGATAATTCAGTACAGCCATACCTTCAATAACGGAATGACTATCATTGTTATGGTTCTTGCTAACAATAATAACAGCCATTGCACTTGTCACTTACTGAGCACCTACCGATGCTATCTGCTACTTAATCTTCAAAACATTACTGAGAGTTACTATTAACTCACAGAAGAGTAAACTGAGGCCGAGCAGTGTTAAGCAATCTTCCCAAGATGATAACAAGGGGCAACAAGCATCGTTGCTGGGGTTCAAATGCAACCTGCCTCATCCCAAAACACAGGCTCTTAATTAAACACAGCCCACTCTGCCTTACCTAAAGCAATAAATATTTGACTATAACCTACCTACTGTGTGCAGCTGTGTTCAGTAACCTGGATGGAGCATCACTATAATGCTGAGCACAGAAGGTGCTCAGCAGTAGCATGTGGAAAGAATAAATATATATCTCTTCTCGTGCCCAAAACTATTTATTAAGTAAAGATAGGCACTATACCCCATGATGGTGTTTAAAGAAAGGAGGAAAATGCAAAATGCAGATCTGGTCCAAAAATGTTTACCATCTTTATTGGGACGATTCTTACAAATGAACAAAACAAGTCAGCCCCTACGGCAAGCCTTGGGACAAACTTCAAGCTTTCTAGAAGCCCCATGATTTGGAATCCAAAGTAAAAATGGGAATAAGTAGAATTTGGTCTCCTCCCAAGGACCCCCACCCAAGAAGTATCTTCTGCATTATTCTCTGAGAACTAACAAGTAAATTGTACGCAGAGAGGTGTTTCTTAACTGAATTGAATAGTTTTCCCAAACAATCTCTTCCACCTTTTTGTTTGTCTAGTTATTGTCTGGCAATCCATGTGTTCAGTCCTACACACTAAAAATGTCAACTATCATGTAAGACCTTCTTTGTGACATAAGGTGAAATGCCTCACGTTAAAACACGCACATGAATCCCAGAATCGCCAATCCTCTTCCTTTCGAGGCCACAGTGAAATTCCAGCTTAATCTTTACAGAACTGTTTTAGTAGATGGTTGAAGAAATCACCTGCAACTACTGAAAAATCCACGAAAATCTTGCCTACACTATGGATGCTTGCCAGTCCCCACCCCTCATGTTGTGACAGACCCAGGCTGTTTGGTGGTGGTGGTGTGTGTGTGAGAGAGAGAGATGGAGACCTTTTTAGCTAGCTTATTGAATCTTTCCACCTCCTACAGAGAACTCTGAAGAAATGCACTGTTTTTTTTCAACATTCAAATGAGTGTGAATCAGAACGGTTGTTCGCCCAGGACTCATCTTTTATGTGGAGTGTAGGGTCAATGAAAGGATTGAAATGGATCCAAGCTTCCTTGATTAGCTGATTTTTAAAAGGCTGGAGACAGCACACCACAGTGTGGCAAGAGGAGAACTGGTCCTCGTCTCTGCTTTACTGCAAAGAAGCTAGGAGAATTTATTTACCCATTACTTAAACCTTCCAAACCACAGTTTCCCTTTGAGAGGAATGAGGAGCTAGAACCAGACACTCTTCAGGCAGAATTCACAGACTCGGTGCTGCAGACACACTGGTTTAGCCATTCCTCTTCCCAAGACATTTTTCTACTAGCATGCAATGAAGAGATTGTACCCCAGAGCTCTCAAATTTGGGATACCACAGAAATTCCCATGGTGTTTATACCTGGGCCCCACCCTCAAAACATGAAATCTAGCTGATTAGAGGCAGGGCCCAGGAATCAGCATTTTCAGCAAAGGCCCTATGAGATTTCAAGGTGTGTGGTCCATGGACCACACTTTGGGAAACAGTGGTTTAGCTGAAATTCTTGATGGTCTGGGTGCATACATCATGATTTACCAATTACAGACCTGGCTGAGATGGGTCCAAAATTCCTTGTAAATCAGAGCTAATGATTTTAATGAGAACACCTCTGAGAGAGGGAACACACAAAGGACAAGGGCTCCAATTCTGCCACTTTATGTTACTTATGGGTGGTGTAATCCTGGGTTATCTCAGTTTTCTCATCTGAAAAAAATCAAAGTGGGCAGGCTTCTCTCACTGGATTCTAGGAAAGAAGGATGAGGAACCTGGAGGGATCACCTAGTGTGGATCTGGGTTCCGAGAAGGTCTTCAAACCCCGTTATGGCCTCTCCTGCCCCAACTCCCTCCAGAGGCACTGGGCTGTAGGGAGCTGGCCTGCCCCAGCCCCTGGGGTCCAGCCGGCTTGCCTTCAGTGCCCCAGAACAGCAGAAGGATCTGAATTTGTCTTGTTTCCAAAAGAAGGAGTAAGTAGCCTGCATAACCTGCCAGTGCTTATTTGAAACCAGACCACTTCACTCACTATAGAAATTCAAAGGAAAACGCATCTCTTCTAAGCTTCCCACAAACACTACTCCATCTCCCCTGCCCCACAGAGGCTGAGCAACTGGGGCACATTCCTGGAGTGGACATTGTATGATAAACTTTGGCCAGCCCACAAAACACAGATGGGGTCCAAAGTCACAAAACAGTTCCAGAAGTTCTCTGATCCAAATCATGCTGGGGCACACCTTTCTCAGAGTTAAGGGGATCCCAGAAACCAAAAGGGAGAAAGGCAGTTTTAAGTATCAGGGGAGAAGTGGTCTATTTATATTCAAAGGACATCACTCTCTGAGTTTTATATATTAATGAAGATTAAATCCAGAGTTTATAAACTCTTCATGATTATTAATGATCTAACTGCAAGGAAGTAAAAAAAGCCATGTAGGTTAATATCAGCGATGAAGAACTATAGAACGAACAGCATCCTTCCTTCCCCTGCCCCCCACCCTAGAAAATCCCCCTGAACGAATGACAGTCTGTAGACCACAGGTCCCCAACCTCCAGGCCACAGACCGGTACCTGCTGTCAGATCAGTGGTGGCATTAGATAAGAAATAAAGTGCACAATAAATGTACTATGCTTGAATCATCCCCAAACTATACTCCCCTACCCCGCCTTGGAAAAACTGTCTTCTGCAAAATTGGTCCCTGGTGCCAAAAAGGACAGGGACTACTGCTGTAGACTGTTGATGCCTAGTAATCACCGGGGTTTGACTCTTTTTGTAAATGCCATTCCCTTTTTTTATTTTTTTTTTCCCCAAAGGACATTGAGATCTGTGCCAATGTGTTCAGGATCACCAAGAGGAGAGCCATTCATAACGTGTAACAATTTTTACAGCAGAAAAATGAAATCGAGTTTGGCACTGATTGAGGCTCCTGGATTTCCAGAGAGGAGCTGAAGAATCCATTGTGCTGGATGCACATTTTATAACCTCTGCCCATTTATTCTGCAGAGCAATAAACACTGTAGAGGAATATTTACTGTTTTCCACTTGAAAAGCAAATCTGTGGCAAGGGTGCAGGACACAAATAAAATTAGTTAAGTAATAGGTAGACACAGGCAAGGTCAATTGCTGGAAGAGAATATATGAAATGCTTTCGCTCAGATGGTAGGAAGAGGTGAAGAGGCGCCAAGAGAGCAAGTTCATTATAGGCGAAGTGCACGTCTTCCATTCCAAGGGGAAAGCACAAAACACACGCGTGAACACATATGATAGTGGCGAATGCACAGTCAAAGGCCGATCGCTTTTCTTCAATAGTTTTCATACGTTTCACCCGCAGCCAAAGAAAGATTCTGAAAACCAAGAACACACCTGTCTGGATACTGCCTTGTGAGTGACAGTTGCTCAGGCGTGTCCTACTCCTTGCAACCCCACGGACTATAGCCCACCAGCCTCCTCTGTCCATGGAATTCTCCAGGCAAAAATACTGCAGTGGATTGCCATTTCCTTCTCCAGGGGATCTTCCTAAGCCAGGGATCAAACCTGGGTCTCCTGCATTGCAGGCAGACTCTACCATCTGGCCTGCCAGAGTACAGGATGCTTGCTGCCTTATGGCTGAACAATATTTTCAGACACACACTATGTGGTGCTGGTTGTAGAACTTGCAGGGCCACTGTAAAGTATTTTCTATTCGTGCGAAATTAAGTGCTGGTGCTTCTGCACTGAAGTGACATCCTCAGGAAATTGATGGCCTTGGAAGACACAAGATAAAATGACAGAGGAGTGAAAATCGCCAGTAAGCCCCTCCCCTTCTACTACAACAACCATATTGGAAACCTGGAGTAGGGGTTGGAGGGGGCGGTAATCTGTTGATCCTCACTGTGGTTCTAACCAAAACTGTATGAGAACATGTAATGTGTGTGGACAGATACATGAAAACTCTAGCAACCTTCAGGATCTCCATCCCCAAATATGTGTATGGCTATTTGCAAATCAATGGTTGCTATGCTAGTTTAAGATGGGGCCTTTACACCTTAAAGAGAAAAGTCTATCAATGCATTTGGGCTGGGGGGTCAGGTGGGGAGACATGAGCAGAAACAGATTCTTGAATCTAATTACTCTGAAGCACGTGGTATAGATGACTCTGTTTAAGCCAAGTTAAAGTAATAACTCACATGAGCTATTGGAACAGTGAAAATAAATGAAGTAGACTCAACAGGATCTTAAGTAAGTTTTTAGACCAGTGTAGACCAGCTCCAATTGTTTAGCCCCTCATTAAATATAAAGTCTTGACCTAAGATAAAAAGTTGATCAGTCTTCCTTTCCCCTCCCAACTCACTGGGCCATAAAACAATTCCCAACTTCAAAAGTAACTAGGATTGATTAACTAAATACATGAGAGATAACAGATCAGATCTACATTGACAGTGGGGAGGGTTTTGGTTTATTTTTGCTCACATGGCACAGGAGTCACTGAACTAAGAAAAGGCCAACTCAAAACACACAGCTGGAGGCAAAGCTATTTAACTGATTGCTGTCTGAACTGGTCAGCTTCTTTAACTGTCCAGATTCCACCTCCTGCCTTCTTGAACCCTCTGTTCTGTTACCCTCCCCCATCTTTCCCCATCTGTTCCATGGCTTCACGGATCTGTCTTTCTGTTACCCCAATTTGGCAGACATCACAGACAATTATCACCAGGATGTGGCTTTCATTTCTCAATGCTGTCTCCCAGATGACTCTTGATTGCATGGTCTACAAGCCAGTTTTGCCAAATCCAGGGCTAGTTATAATGTTGCAAGAATACATTTCTTCCTCCAGAAGCACTTGGGCTTGGCATAAGGCATATCCACTATTTCTCATCATACAAAATGATCCAATTTTGACATAAAATCTCTAAAATAGAAACTTGGTTAAAAGCTGAAACTGAACTTCAACCTTAAGAGGTTATAGACGTATTCCAATAAGTGCTTTTTGCACACAGCTGGCCTTCTGGAATTGATTTCTGAGTTCTGAGGCACACATAACCGTTTAAATGTCCTCAACAGTGGTACATCTTAAACCTTCTGAAGACAGACTGTATTGCTTTGGAATGAGTGAAAAATGTTCCGGAAACAAATCTGGTGAGGACCCAGCTGGGGAATATCATTTGGGTCAAAGCTATAAAGTATCAACAGTGATTTTCTGGTGGAGTTTGAAAATTAGCTCTGAAAGTCATTACAAAAGAGGCACTGCAGAAATGCAGAAATGTATACAGCAGGAGCACCACCAATGGGACAGAACACGTTTTATCCCCTAAACTGGATACCGGATGGATAAGACTGTTTCATGCCTCCATTTCTTTAAATACGCTATTTGGTCCCTTTGCCTGGAATACAAGCCCTTGACCCCATCCTATCTCCCAAAAATATCTAAATTTTTTCTCTTCTTTCAAAATCTCCTCTAGGAAGACCTCTCCGAGTCTCAGCCTGACTCAGATGCCCAATATCCATGCTCCCGTGTTGCCACCCTCCGCCCCCATCCCCTCCTACCATCCCATTCTCACCTCTAACATGCAAAGCAATATTTAAAGGACATTAAATACATGGGTTTCCTTTTCTGCCCCCCACTACCAAACTGTCAGTTCCTTGCAAATAATGGCTATATTTTGGGGTACTTGATAGAGTGATGGCTTCACAGAGTGCTCCATAAATGCCTGCTGCCCAAATACAACCACGTGAAAAATTAACCTCCTCACTTTACTTTTACCTCATATAATTTGGCAAACCTGTCATCTGTAGTTCAATGTCAAGCCAGGAGTAATTTTACAAGAAAGATTCTGACAGTGTTGACCCTGAACTCACATGTTGTTATTTTTTAAAAAATAATCTGAATGCTGGAAAAGAAAACGGGCTAATCCATTGATAGAAAAATAGTAACACGAGCATAAAGAAGTGGTCTTGGGGTTAAAAAAAAAAAAAACACACGAACAAATCTAAATTCATGTTCAAAACGGCACTGGTAACTTGGAGAAATAAGTTTCTCTAAGAGTATCAAGCAAAAAAGTAGTCAGACCTGTATTAGAGTTATTTTTCAACTCATGGAAAAAGCTACCCCATCAGGCTTACTATAAAGCATAATTCTCAATATCAAATTCAATCTCTCCCATTAAAAATCTCATATGAATAACCTACTACTATTCCTCTCATGGCTGTACAGTCAAGCAGAAATAAGTGTTTACATCTATCTACATATACATTATAGTTACACAAACTTTATTCATAAATAGCCCCAAATTGGAAACAACTAGAATGTTCATCCATAGTCCTAGTGGGTAAACACTCAGTGGTATATTCATACAGTGGAAAACTGCTCAATGAGAACAGTGAACCCCAGATAAACACAACTTTTGGGTGAATCTCACAGACACAATGTTGAGTTACAGTAGTCAGACAGAAAAGGTATCTATAGTATGATTCCATTTGTATGAAATCTAAAAACAGGATTTGGTGCTTGATGTCAGTTTATACTTCAGGGAAGGTTTAAATAAGTATAAGTTTGTTTAACAAATTCAAGTGGGAGACAACCCTGAAGCAGCACAGTAGGAGCAGAAGGGCTGGCAGGAAAAGGGAGCTGATGCAAGATCTTGGTGGAGGTAAGAAGAGGAGGACAGGGTGCCTCGTGGATGAGGAAATATATCAGAAAAGGTGATGTTAGGGCATCGGTAGCCCAGGTCTGACCCCTGAAGGAAGAGTGGCCCTAGATACTGAGGTCCCAGTATTTGTATCCCTGGGCACTGTGATAAGATTCTTTCAGTCACTCACAGAACTCATTGTTACACAGTACATGAAGGTTTAATGTACACTTAATATAACTCTTAATCCTGAGATTTTTCAGATAGATGATCATATCAAGTGCCCCTTCAGTATGGCAAAGTAGTAAAAGAAAGTGCTAGTGGGAAAAGAAATTGCCTAATGCTGACATGTGAAGTTCTCAACTTGAGAGGTAAAGATGATGTGGGGCTCACAGTAAACCACAAGCCATTTTAAGTCTGTAAACCTGATACCGAGAAACACATAGAAGGAGCAAGGAACACAGAGGATAGAAGGCAAAAATAGTCTTTGCATGAAATGCAACACTGGTTAGTCCTTTAGTTTTGGGGTCAATCATTGACTGGCCTTGGTTGCATGGAGGATCAGATGAGAGGGGAGGGTCTGAGATCCATGTAACCATCTCAACATTCAAGACCAATGGCCTGGTAGATACATAATAAAGAAGACAAATTTGAGAACCCAAACAGTGAAGCCAGTCACTAGGTTTTCTTTCTTCAACAAAGAGCTCCCTAAGGAGAGCTATGCATCATCCAGGCACTTAACTAAAGAGTTAATGAGGACACAGAGCTGATACGGTTTCATTCCAAGGAAAAGAATTCCTGACACAGTAATTAACAGTGAAGTCGCCTTAACTCAGTATCTAGGATCTTTAAAGGGGTATCTGTTTGGGTGATGGAGATGGAATACATACCCAGTATCTACTCTGTCCCATGATGTTTGGAGCCTCTCTGCTGACGAAAGGTGTAGGCACATTATACCTTACTTCATGGGGAGCTCTGCCAGCTTGGACAACCATACATGAGGCCCAGTGACGTGTCAATGTCTGGCAACCCTTCACTTACTTGTTTCGGAACAACTGCATCTGGCTCCAGCTAAAACCACATCATTACGCTCACCTTTTACACATAAACTTATTCTAAGCGGTTACAAAATAAAAACTGAGTAATGAGTTAATGACTTTTTCCCATCCCTATCTGTCAGCTTCCTTCAGCCAGTACATCACCTCTTTGGAATTTTAATGCAAATGCTAAGACCCAAAAAGAGAATCTAGAGGTCACATTCAACTATATAAAAATAACTTCTTATAGAAGTTTCTCCTTGGAAAAAAAAAAATCACAGTTTATGTAGAACTAATGAGGGAAAAGAAACAGGCTGGGTTGGCTGGGTTGTGTGTCCATCCGAGGATGTGGTGGTGGAGCAAGGCAGAGATTTCCTCCTCTGAATGATATATATAGGAACCATAAACTAAACATTCCCAGGACATCCCAGAAAGGTTCATCTTTCTTCAAATGTGTTGTGGCTACAATGATTCACTTTTAGTTTTGACCCACTGGTAACATGTTTGAAAGCAAAGCAGTGATTAACACCAGGAAAAAGACTCTAGAAAGGCTGGGTTTGGTTTGGGGTCTACCCAAAACTCCCACGACTGGTCTAGAAATAACACTAACATCCGCAGATGGTGACAGAGCTCTGTGCAGCTGACCCAGCCACTTCACGTCTGATTTCTCCTCTCCTTTGATTTCTCACTCCAATCTGCGAGGGAAGCTGGACTGGCATGGTTATTACCACGTTCCACGTGATGAAACAGAAGACCAAAGCTGAAGGGTGCTTTATGCTTAGTTCCACCACTGGTAACCAGCAGACCTCAGCATGGACCCTTTGCAAATGACTCCAAGAGACATGACTTTCCTCCCCTCTCATGCCACTGTCCCCCAGGCCCTCAGCACAGGAGGAAGACATTACTATGTTGGGTTAAAGACCAAATAGGGTCATTTAGTCTCCATGAGCCCCATCCACCATATTTGTCTTCATTACTGATTACAATGGCATATTTCTATGATAATGGGGGGTGCAGTTATGATAAGGCATATAAGGCAGTTCTAAAAGTTCTAGAACTGAGTCTGCTGCTTAAAGAATATTAAAAAAAGAGAGAGAAAGTACTCTAGCCAGTGGAAGCCCTCAGACCATCCTGGTAAACAGATAATGAAAAAAGGAATAACAGAAACATGACAAAGACAGCTCTCCTTCACAGTTTAAAAACTAGACCAGGCAACACATGGTTAACACTAAGTGCATAATCTCCACCACAGAATGTTCCAGATCTTGATCTTTAATCTCTACGTTTGAATGGATAAAGTGACTCTCCATCTTTCCAAAGCTCTCTAACAGAACACGGTGGCATGGGGAAACATACATATAAAATCACATTTATTTGTACCATTGGACCTTCAGTGAGTGACATACAAAAGCTAGAAAATAAATTCCCATTCAGCCAAATTGTTTCTTTCTATGTCTGAAAAAGTCTCAGTCCTGTTCAACTCTTTGCAACCCCATGAACTGTAATCTGCCAGGCTCCTCTGTCCATAGGGATTTTCCAGGCAAGAATACTGGAGTGGGTTGCCATTTCCTTCTCCAGGGGATCTTCCCAACCCAGGGATCAAACCAGGGTCTCCTGCATTGCAGGCAGACTGCTGAGCCACGAGGGAAGTCTTGTCCCCCCTCCCCTGCCCCCACCAGCCCCATGGGTTAATGCAGGTGTTTTCAGTGATGCCCTGGGACCAGTCTTCAGTGTGAAGCTTGTAGATTCCAGGAACAAGGTAGCAACGCTGTAGTGGAGAGACCCCCGTGGTGTAAATAACCGGTTTCCTGTCTAGGATAGCTTAGGGATGTTATTAATTCACGGTGGGCCAACATTCCGTACCAATGTCTAGAGGCTCCAAGGCACTCTGCACAGAATTCTAGGTCACTAGCTTCTGGCCTTGACTGAGCAAAGCAACTGTCTCACAGGCTCATTCTCATTTTTCCTGTGACGGTAATTTAGAGGAAAATGACAGGGCAAAGGAGGAAAGGGAAGGATGACCTGGGGGTCATCCTGGTCCTTCCCCCCTTCCCTCTCCCCATTCCTTGCTTTCAAGATGCAATCCATTCCCACGTACTGCTCCAATCCAGCCACCTCTGCGGTCACTTCCCACTTCCCCGTCATCCTCACCGCTCTCCTGGACGGCAGAAAGAGCTGCCACACCGGCCTTCCTGCACAGCCCTGCTCCTTTCCATCCACTCTCCAAAAAAGCAAACAGAGAGACTTTACTCAGTGCACAACAGAGCATGGATACAGCCCCGGCTATATAACCTTCAGTGGCTCCCTTGCACACTGACACTAAAACAAAACCTCCTTGAAACCTTGTGCAAGCACACCCAGATTACCTCCCCACCCCATCTGGTGTCACCTCCTGGACGGTGACACACCGTGCCAGCCATGCCAGCCTCCTTGGATGTCTCCAATGACCCCAAGCTCCTTCCTAACTCAGGTTTCGCTTCCTAACTACTCCCATCAGGAATATTCTTCCCCTGACACTTCATAAGCCGATTCATCCTGAATTCCTGACTCTGCTTAGATGCCACCTCTCCTAAGAGGCACCAAAAAAATCACATTTCACTGTCACCGTGCTTCCCCCACTGCCTACCGCTAGCACTTCCTGTATGACTACACCTGGTGAGTTTCTTCTGTATCACAGTAGAATTTCTAATGAGAAGGTTACAGTGTCCAATTACTACGCTTAAACTCCAACTGAAAATCACTGCTATTTTCTAGCTCCCCCAGGAGAGTACCAGCTCCCATGAAAGCTGAGATAGTGGTATGTTTTTTCACAAGTGTTCCACTGAGAATCTAGCCTGATTCCTCGGACATGGTGAATAGTGTTAGCCACTCAGTCATGTCCAACTCTTTGCCACCCCATGGACTGTAGCCCACCAAGCTCCTCTGTCCATGGACTTCTCCAGGCAAGAATACTGGAGTGGGTTGCTATTCCCTTCTCCAGGGGATCTTCCTGATCCAGGGATCGAATCCAGTTCTCCTACATTGCAGGTGGATTCTTTACCCTCTGAGCCACCAGGGAAGCCCGGGACACAGTGCACCCCTTCCCATATTTTAGGTCATACCAAGCCAGATCCAGAACCTATTTTACTTTGGGAGGAGACCTTCAGAGATGGGGGTCAGAACCAAAATGCACATTGATCCCAGCGGTCCCGTCTTCACTACAAAGTGTACACACTGCTTTCCAGTTTCCAGTTTTCCATCATCGGGCCCTCTGCCAACTGAAAACATGGAAATCCCACTCGGAAAGTTTGCTAAACAACAACTATTCTTATTACGTTCTTCCTGTCATCTAGGTTCTGGCCCGCTGGGCTGTGTTTTAACCCAGATGGTCTTTCATTAAGGAAGGTTTGTTAGTTCGGTGGGTGTTTTCCAGGCTGAGTCCTTGAGTGGAAACTTTGCTCTGGTTTTCCAACACTGTTTTCACAGCAGCTGGAGGACACAGGCTGCTCTCCTCTCTCTCTTGTAAACAGAAAGGCCAAACCGCAGTCCCCCGGCCGGCAGGACAAACACACTCTCCTGCCAGGAGGGCAGCCCCATGCGGTATGCAAGGCGGTGGCGGAGGTGGCGCAGGGAGCAGGCGTATGCTTTCCTAGGACTGACCTGTCATTCATGCTGAAGACAGCCAGCCCGCAAATGCATCCGGGGCTGCCTTTCAAAAGGGCCACTTGCAGGAGCATACAGACTACACTTATATGGCCTCCTGCATAAACATGCTTCACTCACGTCTCAGGAAAGAGACTTCATTTGCCCAAACCCACTTTAAAATCTGCCTTTATAGAAAATGTCTGTGGATATCGTGATCTTCATCAAAGACTCCCTCTTTATGTGAAACCAGGAGCACTGGGAACTTTAAGTGCTTTATTTATTTATCTTTTTTAAAACTATGAATTCCAACTCTAATTCAGTAACTACAGTCTTCAGACAGGAAGAGAGCAGAAACAAATCTCTGTACTGTCTATGAAGAAAGGATTGCTAAGCAAGTGATAATGCATGAATAAGATTGTTCCAAGAATAGAAAAAGCATTTGGCGGAAACTATTTTAGGGCTCCTTTCATACTTTGGAGCTACCCATTAATTTATAAACATTTGATTACTAATTACCCAAACTTTCAATCTACTCATTTAGCCAGGACTCAACAGAGCAAGGCAATCAACCCTAAGCTTGATTCCATAGGCTGTCGTGTGTGTTGGAGACGTGGATGTAAAAGAAGTATTTTCCTTCAAAAAGCAAACTGCATTTCATCTTTAAAAGTTTAGGTGTTCTTTTACAGATTGAATCCGAATGAGATTTCCCTCTGTATTAGTTTCCTATTGCTTCTATGATAAACGACTGTAAACACAAAGGCTTGGAAGAACCAATTTAAGAACAAGTGGTTCTGAAGGTCAGGAGTTCAGCCCTGGCCAATGTTTTCTCTGCTCACGGTCCCACCAGATATAGTCAGGTGATGTTCTCATCTGGAGCCTGGGGTCTGCTTCCAAGCACAGATGGCTGTGGCAGAATTCAGTTCCTTGAGGTTAAAGGACTGAGGTCCCCAGTTCCTGGCTGGCCATCAGTCAGGGGCCACTTTCAGCCGCTAGCAGCCAGGCCACTTCCATTTCTTGCCACATTCCCCACACTGCCTACCTCCCATCTTCAAAGCCTGCAAAGGAGAAGCTCCTGCAGGTTGAATCCCTTTCATTGCTTGACTCTTATCTTAAGGAAGTGTCCAGTCCCTTTCTAAGGGTTCATCTGATTAGGTCAGATTCACTCAAGATAATTTCCCTATCTTAAGGTCAACTATTTAGGACCTTAATTATATCTGCAATAATCTTTTCAGAGCAGCACCTCCATCAATGTTCGATTAGATCACTAGGATAAGATGTGTGTACACCAGAGTGTGGAAATCTTGGGGGCTATGTTAGAGTTCTGCATAACCCCAATTACTCAAAATTAAGGATTTTTTGTTCTTTTTGTTCAGGGATTGAACCTGGGCCAGAGCAGTGAAACCACTGGACCACCAAGGAACTCCCTTTCATTGCAGTTTTGATTTGCATTTCTCTGTTAATTAGTGATGTTGACTAATGTGCTTTTTGGCTCCCTGGATGTCATCTTTGGAGAAATGTCCATTTAGATCTTCTTTCCATTTTTTTGATGGGTTGTTTTGGACCTTGCTCTTTAGAAGGGCAGAGGACAGATATATACCCTCTGATGGGGAAGTTGGTGCTTTAGTCTAAGTGTCTGGCTTCATTTCAACCAGCGTCTGGCATCACGGTACAGAAGCTCAGAAGCAAAAAGACAAGAGGGTAAGTAAGAGGTGCTTCAGAGAACCAGAGGACAAAAACATCTAGAAAAGATGAAAACGCATGCTCTCCACTGTAGTTGCAGGGTAGCAGGGATCCAGCCCACAAGAGTTACTGGAACTCATATGACCCCAAGTTTGAGTGCTTTTGCTTCGAAGTATTTCAGAAACCATCAGAATGAATCTGGGAAGAAAAAAGTTGCTTCCATCTTCAAATCTGACGCTCTTAAAATCAGTTGTGAATAGCTCATTTTTAGGATTACTGAGATTTGGTCATTCACAAGGCAAGTGAAATACTTTGCAGTCAGTCCACTGGAAGCCCTGCAGTAGAGGTCGTCACAGTCATTTCCCAAGATACTTGTTGAACTGCATCCCTTTGTGGATAGAGTGTCCAGTTCAATTCCTCCTTTGTCTAAGTTGTATATGTACATGTCCCCAAGCACTTTCTCGTTTCAGACCTATGCTCACGCTACTCCTCCTGTATAGTGGGATCATACTCTGCTCCTCACATGGCTTCTGCTTCTCATGATCTCCATTTAAATGTTAACTTCTGAGTGAAGCCTTCCTTGACATTCTACTAAGTACGTCCTTTGCTATTCTGTCAGTCCACTCATATATAAAACACCTCTTTTGTTTCAGGCTCTGTTTATTTTCTAGACATATAACTCTGACCAAATAAAGGCCCTGCCATCAAGGAGCATTTTGAAATAGCTTGTTCACTTTTTTTAGAGAGGGGACTCTCTGGCCCTTAGAATAATATTTCCATGAGGGCATGGACAGTTTTGCTTAGCTCATCATTTTATGCACACCCAGCACAGATGACAGTACAAGACATCCATTTGGCACAATATCTGTGAATGAATCAAGAAATAGATAACTTCTTCACTTCACTATATTGGCCACCAATCAGGAACCCTAGACCCAAGGTAAACCAGATCCTGGGAATCTGGTTTATCAGATTGGGAATGTGATACATAGACACAGACTAGTTGTTGGGAGCCAGATGAGAAGAAACTAACTCCAATGGTGAGGTCCCCAGACCTGCCCTAGTTACTGCCTGTCTCAAGGCCTGGTTGTAACTCAGCTCATGAACTGCATCTTCCTTTTCCCAAAGTCAATTTTATATTTCTCAAAGTCAATTTTAATCACTCTCTTTATCTAGCAACTCATTAATGTAACTGATAGCACACACACACACACAAAATAATCAGCTCACATCAAAATCTGGCTTCAGTAGCTTCCTGCTATTCTTAGAATAAAATGTGTACCCCTTAGCAGTGCTGGAAAGGTCCTCCATGGTCTGGCCCTGCTTACCTCTCCTACCTCACTGGCCTTCTTTCGGTTTCGTAAGTGCCCAGAGTTCTTTTCCACCTCAGGGCCTTTGCATATGCTATTCCCATTGCCTGGATTGTTGTTTCCTCAGCTCTTCAAATGTCTGGCTTCTCCTTAGCTTTCAGCTCTCCCCTCAAATGTCACCTCCCCAAGGAGACCTTCTAAGTCAGCTGTGGCCCTAGCACTCATCAATTGATACATTCACATGAGAACATTAGAGGAAGGACTGTTTACAAAGATGTGGGGAACCATAGTACAGTACCCCAGGAGCAAAAGAGGGCTTGGTACCTCTCTTAAGTCTGGAGGGAAGAAGTCAGGGACTACCTGAAATCCAAAAGGAGAGTTCCATGGAGAGGGCTGCCCCCAGAGGACGTGAGACTTTAAATCCAATGATTCATCAGCTCAAGGCAACCAAAGCTCAAGCAGGTAGGGAGCCCTGAAGGAGAGCATCCTAAAATCACTCTCCTCCTTCCTTCTTTTCTCCTGCCAGGATTCCCTGTTGTCCAGACCCATCAGAAATGAGAGGGCAAGGAAGCCTATTGAAAGGAAATAGAAATTGGCAAACTTTCCCTGTAGGGAACTAGATGATAATATTTTCAACTTTAGGGGCCATACCATCTGTCACAACTACTCAATTCTGACATGGTAGCATGAGAAAAGTCATGGCCAGTAAATAAATGAATGGCTGTGGTTGTGTTTCAATAAAACTTTATTAACAAAATAAACAGTGAACCATATGTCCTTGGGCTGGATGTAAAACACTCCAGATAATCTACCAGGTCAAAAAATACAGTGGGAAAATGTGAGGAAGGTCTCTAGGGTTCAACAGAATGTATCCAGCATCTCTTCTCCAGCCACCCCATCAAAAGTCTAAGTACCCCACTCCCCTCAGAGATATAGAGAAGAAGCTAGTGGTTACCAATGGGAAGAGCGGCAAAATGGAGGTAGGGGATGAAGAGGTACAAAGCACTCTCCATAAAATAAAAACGCTACAAGGATATACTGTGGGCTTCCCTCATAGCTCAGTTGGTAAAGAATCTGCTTGCAGTGTAGGAGACCTGGGTTCGATTTCTGGGTCGGGAAGATCCCCTGGAGAAGGAAATGGCAACCCACTCCAGTATTCTTGCCTGGAGAATCCCATGGACAGAGGAGCCTGGCAGGCTACAGTCAGGCTACAGTCCAGGGGGTCACAAGAGTCGGACACGACTTAAGTGACTAAACCACCACCACCACCACATTTAGGACCTTAATTACATCTGCAATAATCTTTTCAGAGCAGCACTTCCATTAATGTTCGATTAACTCACTAGGATAAGATGTGTGTACACCAGAGTGTGGAAATCTTGGGGGCTATTGTTAGAGTTCTGCATAACCCCAGTTACTCAAAATTAAGGATGCTTTTCACAAAAAGAAAAGCAAACTTAAATTCGTTCCCCAGTCAGCACCACTCTCCTGGTCTTGACTTAAATGTTCTTGACACTTCAACAAGGCCAGTAAAATAGTTTTAAGATGCCACTACCCACTCGTGCAATCAAATAAGATCTGTAGTTTCCTTGAAGGCATCTAACAAAGCCTATCTGTCTTTTCTGTTCTCTAGGCGAGTAACACCAGTCTGGGCAGGGAAGGAGTAATGACTATCAGACTTGACTATCACAATCAAGAAAAGTATCAGAAAACTCCAAATGTCCACATGCAAACTCAGAAGTAGTCGATCCCATGGCACATGTGGGTTCTAAACATCTGGCATCTGTAACACCACTCCTTTCTCTCAAAATAAAAATAAAAGTAGACGCAGTCCTACTACAAACAAGGTCAACATTGCAGCCATTAAAAAAAAATTAGCACCATTTAATAGAATCTTTTAGAGGAATCTAATGATTTAGTGTATGTGTGTGTTTACTATAAAAGGCTACACAAACGTTATTTTGTTCAGAGCTAACAATATTTAAGCAGAGGTATTCTGAGTCATGACGACACACGTGGCCTGGTTCTCCACGCTGTGAATCGATCTCTCTTTATCCCATATATGGTGTCTGTTTGGCTTCTCCGGTTTCCTTCCTATTGTAATTTTCAGAGAGCATGTCATTGAGAAATGGAAAACTCAAAACCCATTATGCACCATAGAAAGATGGAGCCCCTATTTTGTGCTAGGCACTGGTCTAGATGCTAGGGATAGGAGGATTCACAAAACAGAGAACTACCCTACTTTTATGGAGCCTTAGTTCTAACGGGAAAGACAATATGCAAGCTGCCACTGGAAAAAAATAAGGCAGGGCTGGTGACGGTGGGGGCTGGAGCTGTTGTTTTAGATGTGCCCCTTCACACACACACACACACACCACACACACACACACACACACTTCCCTTTCCTTGTGCACACAGGTGCCACTTCAGTCCACACACACACACACACACACACACTTCCCTTTCCTTGTGCACACAGGTGCCACTTCAGTCCCCCGCCCGCATGGTACCAGGGAGAAGGCCTTAGTAAGCGCTGACCTTGCCTGTAAACGCCTCGTCATTCGAGCTTAAATTAGGAAGACTTCCCCGAACTGAGCACACGCACAGTACACTATTTGCAGATCTCTCTATTCGTGGAGATCTCTAGAAATAAGACCCCAGGAATAGAAAGTGTTTCTGGTATGGCAAAACAGCCCAAAGGAGAAAAACACACGTGTGTCTACACGTTCTGGATGCTCTAAGGGTACAAGGAGTATGGAGCTTCAGGGAAATGGAGAGGAAAAAAAATTAAGAGGTCATTTAAAGGAAAAGATTAGAAAAACTTTTAGCTGAAAAAAATATAGAAACTGTTCATGTGAATTACTTTTCTTCTATGGGAATTACTTTTCTAACTTTTTCAACTATGTAAAGATGAAGCAATGGGGGTGTAGTCACACTGATTACATTTGTTTTATTTATGTCACACGTGATGACATCCATTGCTGCCTCTTTAGTTAATTTGCCATTTTTATGATTGAAACAAATCTCAAATGTTAGAGTCAACTCACAAATCACTTTTCTATAATATTGTAATAAGTTATATTGGAATCAGCCTATTCTTCCTTAGCTTGAATGGTAGAATTTGATGTCGTGTTCTAAATTCAGTGACTCTGGACTGGGGATTTCTTCTTTTCCAGAAACCTACAGGAGACTTGTCTTGTTTAAAAAGGACAGAGTGAAGTAAGCCGGAAAGAAAAACACCAATACAGTATACTAACACATATATATGGAATTTAGAAAGATGGTAATGATGACCCTGTATGTGAGACAGCAAAAGAGACACAGATGTGTAGAATGGACTTTTGGACTCTGAGGGAGAGGGAGAGAGTGGGATGATTTGGGAGAATGGCATTGAAACATGTATACTATCATGTAAGAAACGAATCGCCAGTCTATGTTCCATACAGGATACAGGATGCTTGGGGCTGGTGCATGGGGACGATCCAGAGAGATGATATGGGGTGGGAGGTGGTGGTGGTGGGGGTTCATGATTGGAAACTCATGTACACCCATGGCGGATTCATGTCAATGTATGGCAAAACCAATACAGTATTGTAAAGTAAAATAAAGTAAAAATAAAAATAAATAAATAAATAAATAAAATAAAAAGGATAGTGGTCGCTCCTGAGTGTTAGGCTATTCTTTTCATGGTGGTACTTAACACTTTACGACTCTTTGTCACCCTAAATATTCTAAGTGAAAATTTAAAAGGAGCTAATTAACAGTCAATATCCTATACCAGTTGCAGGAATAAAAGGGTGGCAAGGTCTTTCTGTGATGCTTAAAACAAACCCAACAATTAGGCACATATGCATGTGTGTGTACACACACAGACACACACACACACTTTGCTCAAAGTCTCCTCTTTCTGCCCTTGACACAAAGCCTAGAAATGTCTTTCTCTGTGTCTTGCACTCCCCTTTTCTACAAAGCGCAAACTTTCCGATGTCCCTGGCTCACCTCAGAAATGCTTGTCCTGGGCTTCCCTGGTGACTCAGTGGTAAAGAAGCCACCTGCCAAAGCAGGAGACATAAGTTTGATCACTGGTGGAGGAAGATCCCATATACTGTGGAGCAACTAATATTGAGGACCACAATATTGAGCCTGTCCTCTAGAGTCCAAGAGCCTCGACACCAAGCCCACCAACTGCAGTTACTGAAGACCATGCCCCCAGAGCCCATGCTCCGAAGCAGGAGAAGCCATTGCAATGAGAAGCACACGTACCACAACCAGAGAGCAGCCCTGCTCGCTCCAACTAGAGAAAAAGCTTGTGCAGCAACAAAGATCGAGCATGGCCAAGTAAATAAAATTATTTTAAAACTTTATTAAAAAAATATTTATTTAAAAAAATAATTTTAAAATTATTTTACAATTATTTTAATTATTTAAAAAATTATTTAAGATTATTTTCAAATTTTAAAGAAAATTATTTTTTTTAAAAATTTTTGAAAAGCACTGAAATTCAATCTTAAAAAAATGCTTGTCTTTACCTCTCCTTTTATGGAGAATAACTTCAGGACTTTATAAAGACCTAAGCCCACAAATTCAGGGCACAGTGGAAGTCCAGTGTCTCCACTATTGTGTGTTCAATACCCAATCAGCGGAGAAGAAACTCTAAGGATGAGATCCTAGATTCAGAGAAAGATATACATTGATCATAGGCTTGTTTTCTGAAAACTGGCCAGAAAACTTCACAAATTCTTATTATGAACAGCTGGTCAAATGTATCCCAACGACTCAGAAACATTTGGCAAATGGTTAATGGGATAATTAGTCGTAAATCTTGAAGTTGTCACAAACAAACCAAACTTGCAAATGTTCAGCATGCAAGACCATTACATTTTTAAAGTACTTTTTCTTAAAGATTAGGCTTTGGATTTTCAAAGTGCTCACAACTCAGGAAAAGCTAAAACCAACAAAACTGCTTTCAGAAATGCAATCTTGAGCCAGCTTGGGGGCACAAAAAAAAACACTTTAAAGATTTCAGAATGTGAGATGCAAGGATAAAATGTTAGTCATGACCTCCATCACCTATCCTTTTCTAAATAATATTTTCTAAGAGACGTAATAGAGACAGAAATGGCAACCCACTCCAGGGTTCTTGCCTGGAGAATCCCAGGGATGGGGGAGCCTGGTGGGCTGCCGTCTATGGGGTCACACAGAGTCAGACACGATTGAAGCGACTTAGCAGCAGCAGCAGCAAGAGACGTAAAGTTTATAAATAGTGAAAGTCTCTTTCTACCTTAAGTCATGTGGAAGGTCGTTGCTTCCCTAGCGTTGGAAGCAATAGGAATCTGAAGTCAGAAAATACTCTGCATGCAATGATTGATTTTTATCTGTAAGCCTGCTTGGGCTGGTCCTATTTTGATGGGCCAACTTTTCTCAGACACTAACTTGGAATCATGAAGAAGAAAAAAGAGAAAGTACCTTCAGTGATCTCCAGACAAGGGGGAAACCCAGCTTCTTGGTCTCTTTACACAGCCTCCCAGGAAGCTGGGTGGGGGTGGGGGAGGGTAACCAGGGCATCAACCTGCCCAGGTGCTGGCCCTTTGGCAGAAACTGTTTCAGGTGCTGGCCCATCAGCACAAGCATTTCATGCACATGAAGGCATGCAGCAGGTGAAAGATTTATGAGAGATGCAGGGCCACACCACAGGGCCTGATTTACCAAAGTGAATGAAAGGGAACCTTCCTCAAAATAATGTCATCAGGGTGGACACTTAGGTCAAACTCTGAGCCAAATCCCAGGCTTTAATGTAAGGTAAAGCTCAATTTTAAAACATTCCACGTTTAACTTTCTACTTTTTACATAATAGGAGGTCACCCAGGCCTCATTTTAAACTGAGAAGATTCATTCACGTAATATCACTACATAAGGGAGACGAAAAAGAAGAGGGGAAGGACAAGAGCTGGGATATGGGTTCAGATATTGGCTCTTTCATCAATATTTGGACAAACTGTTTAAATCTTCTATCTCCTCAGTTTATTATGAAAGCTGAGTGCCGAAGAATTGATGTTTTTGAACAGTGGTGTTGGAGAAGACTCTTGAGAATCCTTTGGGCTGTAAGGAGATCAAACCAGTCAGTCCTAAAGGAAATCAGTCCTGAATATTCATAGGAAGGACTGATGCTGAAGCTGAAGCTCCAGTACTTCAGCCACCTGATGTGAAGAACTGACTTACTAGAAAAGACCCTGATGCTGGGAAAGATTGAAGGGAAGAGGAGAAGAAGATGACAGAAGATGAGATGATTGGATGGCATCATCGACTCAGTGGACATGAGTTTAAGCAAATTCTGGGAGGTAGTGAAGGACAGGGAAGCCTGATGTGCTACAGTCCATGGGGTTGCAAAGAGTCAGACACGATGAGCAACTGAACTGAACACACTTTATTCACTGATAAGACAAGTGGATAACTAGGATCTATGACATGGTTATTGCATGTAAAATATAATAAACCTACAACAAATATTAGCTATTTTTATGACTCCAAGGCAGAGAAGGCAATGGCAACCTACTCCAGTACTCTTGCCTGGAAACTCCCTTGGATGGAAGAGCCTGGTAGGCTGCAGTCCATGGGGTCTCGAAGAGTCAGACACAACTGAGCAATTTCACTTTCACTTTTCACTTTCATGCATTGGAGAAGGAAATGGCAGCCCACTCCAGCGTTCCTCCCTAGAGAATCCCAGGGACGGAGGAGCCTAGTAGGCTGCCGTCTATGGGGTAGGATAGAGTCGGACACGACTGAAGCGACTTAGCAGCAGCAGCAGCATGACTCCAAGGACAAAATCAAATTTTCAGAATGAGAGAGTGTCAAGATTGAGTGCATGAGGCTGGCATAGAGAACCCATCAGTAAATGTGGATTCTGGAGCCCAGCCCTGGGGATTCTAATGCAGGAGATTTGTGGGGGAGCCAGGAGTCCGCCATCTAACAAAGATCCCATATGGTTCTGCCGCCAAGGGACTCAGACCACACTTGGGTACCCACTGCTCTTGGAGAAGCACTGTGCATCAGAGAAGATGGCGGGAACTATCAGCAGTGGGAGAAGGCAGGACAGACCAGACAGAGGGACACCAGTGCAGGCCTCGGGCTGCCCTCCTCCCCACCCCCGGATGGTCACTTCAGGCCCCCAACCCCCAGAGTCAGCAGCAGTCCCTGCAGAGGTAGCAGCAGGGACAAGTGGACATCCTGAGACAGGACAGGGCGCCCCCTTGACAACCAAGAGGTGCCTGCTCTCATATCACCCCTTCACTCACCATGGAAAACATACATGCATTTCTAACAAGTACAACTCTGTGAAGTGAATTTGCTATGACCTCCCTTCTACAGAAGAAGAAAATGAAGGTTTTACAGAGAAGTTAAATACCAAACCACAGCAGAAGCAAGACTTGGCAGGTTCTGATGGATTCTCCGCCAAACTATAGATGAAGATCCATCTCCCCCAGCTTCACCTCGCTCCAAATAGCATTACTAAGGTCTGGAGAATATCAAAAGCCTCGTGAGGGTCTCCCTGCTTCCACTTCCCTCTCCAGTCTTATCTGTTTATCTTTGTTTATTTTGGCTTCCACGTTTGCTATCCATCTGCCCACCCCCCTCCAGACTATCCACTCCTAGAGAACAAAGAACCGGCTCAGTCCAGTTCATCCCTGTGGCCCCAGGCCTCAGAACAGAGCCTGACACTCTCATTCAACAGTTCTTTTGAACCGGCCAGCTCCAAAGCCTATTCTGTGTGGTGACGATTCCTCTTGTGTGGAAGTACCACTTAAAGAGGCCCTGTTGAGTAGTACTTAACAAACCCCCAAGTCACCCACTCAACCACTCGACAAAGTCCAGGACAGGAAGTCAGCTACCAGCATCACCAGTCAGCAATCTGGGTGAGATTACCCACCCACCTCTTAAGTCAATGCCCAAGAACCAGAGATGCCACGCCCTGCCAGAGGATGGCCAATGTTTTCCCATCTCCATGGCTCACGTGACACCAATGATGTTCCAAATCAAATGCATGCGCACAAGGGGAAATTAAATCAAAGGACCCCTTGGGAACCAAGTGGAGTCTCCCGGTCTCTCTGTAGAGAACGCTATCCTTTCCTAACCTTGGAGATGGTAACAATGAAGACCAGGACAATTCTGTTTTGAGACAACAGGTAAGAAACAACTGGCTTTATTTTAAACAATTTCCAGAGAACTGAGACCGCTTGACAGCTGGGCACAGCATCCACAGAACCAGATGTAACCAAAGCAGTTGGAGCAGGAAAAGCAGACTCCTCAACAGAGGAGACATCTTAACACATTCCAGCCTCCCAGAAGGTGAGTGTTTTTACATCTTCACCTAAATATATGCTTTCCCTGACAGCAAAATGCTCAGAAGTCATGGCAGCAATTCCACCAGCTAGTTCCCAATAGGAAGGTGGGTGAACTCGAGTTAGGTCTATAGACCCAGTTCTGGAGGACAGAGGTTCCACTCGTATCTTCACTGCCTACAACCTGATTTCCTAGAGCAGGGTCCCCAACCTCCAAGCCGGGGACCAGAACTTCCTGTCAGATCAATGGTAGCATAAGATGAGAAACAAAGTGCACAATAAATGTAATGCCCTTGAATCATCCCGAAACATCCCCCAGGTCCACAGAAAAATTTCTCTCATGAAATCGGTCTCAGGTGCTGAGAAAGCTGGGAACCACAGTCCTAGAGATCTTGGCCATATTCACGTGCTTCACTGCCTTCCCTTTTTTGTTTTTGAAAGAACTTTTTAAAAATGTTTTTATTTTATGTTGTTGTATAGTTGATCAGTGGGCTTCCCAGGTGGCCCAGTGGTAAAGAATCCAGCCACTGATGCAGGAGACGCAGGTTCGATCCCTGGGTAGGGAAGATCCCCTGGAGTAGGAAATGACAAACCCACTCCAGTATTCTTGCCTGGAAAAGTCCATGGACAGAGGGTACGGGAGGGCTACAGTCCCTGGGGTCACAAAGAGTCGGCCACAACAGAGCATGCACACATGCATAACTGATCGACAATTTTGTGTTAGTTTCAGGTGTATAGCAAAGTGTTCATCACTTTCCTTGTATTAGTCACAACCCCCCTTTTTTCCTCTAATTTTGTGGGGAGACCATGACTCCTGAGTGAACCAGTTTGAGTTGTTCTGGATGCAATGAATGGCACGGAGAAAATTTTCAGGAAATGATTTTAGAAGCCATTGTTATCCAACCTGCAAAATAAAGCTGGCCCTCAGGTGTTGAAAGGCTCTACAGGTGTTGTCAGAATTAATACCCACTGTTCCAACACAAGCATCCACCCTGGCTCTAGAGCTAGACTTGTACTTTCTCTAAACATCAGTCCAGGCATGTGTGAATGGTGTTTATTACGCCTACTTTACAGATGCAAAACCAAGGCACCAAGAAGTAAAAGAATCTTCCCAAAGTCCAAACACAGGATGAAGGAAGCTTTCAAACTCAGTTACCCTAGACCCCAGCGTCTTCAACATGCAGACAAGTTCTTCAAGTATTCTCTTAGTAACACTCACTAAATCTTGAGTCTAATAAAGAGATGGTCTGGCCCATCACAGAGGAGGGACTGGGCCAGAAGACCACCATCATGGTCAACAGCCCAGCCTGCCCACCACCCACCTGACATGTCACTCACAGACCCACTAACAGGAAGGAGCTGTAAGCTCTGACTTGCTTGTTACTCCTACTCAGAAGGAGAGGATGGTGGCTGGCACAAAACTTTCGGCCAAGACAAGTGTCTCACCTATAAAACATGTTGGTGGCTGCTCTGAGTGGCTCCTCCCTTCTCTGGAGTTTCGTCTCCTCACTTTGCTCCGTGATCAGCGGCTAAGGTAAACCTTGCTGAGGTCTCCCAGGAGGAAAGTCTTATGGAAACGCAAAGAAGAATCACTGCCCCACCTTCACAAGCCTCCCAAACACACGATAAACTCTTCCTTATTCTATTGTCAATATGAAGGTGTGCATTAAACACTCAGGAGAGCTGCTCTGGCTACATAATTAGGGAGAGCAAATATTGGTTCAAATCAGCCCCAGTGAGACCTCCCCTTTTCTGCTAACTCAAAAAAAAAAAAAAAAATTGTTTTCAGTAGATGGATATAGACTACAAAGGCTTGATCCCAAATCTTCCCCTGGCCTTGATGATGTCACTCTTCAGACACCCATGAATCTTTTTAACAAAGAGGAGGCTTCCAGGCTTCACACACTAACCATGCATTTCCTCCTCAGGCCTTCGGAGCATCCTATTCCCTGCAGGGCTAAAGATGACACTCTTCAGTCACCTATGCTGGAGACCCTTTGTCTCCTGACAAGGTCATCAGTACAAGCCAGAAAACCACTAACACGGAGGAAGCAGAGATGGTGCTCATTCCAAGGTAGTGGGACTGCCACGACCGTGAGCCTGGAAGGACAACGGGACACACATCTGTAGACCTGGTGATCTGTGAGCCTCTTCTTCCCAGAATTCTTTCTTATCCCACCATGGTACTGCTGTCAAGCAGAAAAACACCACCTCTTCCCACTGGACTGCCATCTCATAAAGCTCAGTGTTTGAACTTCCCAACAGACAACATCTTGCTGATTTCACTTCTGTCGCGTGGCAAAAACTCTTCCCTCCAACCAGACGGGGACCCGCTGAGATCAGAAACAAAACTGCATTTATTCCTGGGGAGACAGATGTTTTCTGCAGATAACTCGGTAGACAATTTTTTAAAGAGAGAGGGAGGCAAAAGAGGAAGGGGAGAAAATATTTCTCTTTCATTTTCATACTTCCTTCCTTTTCCTTCCTTTAGTAACTCACATGATTAAATGAACAGGGTGCTATGATCTGCTGTATCTGCTGAATCTGCTGCTGGCTGATCAAGTTATTAAAAAAAAATAGAAGTATGCATGCATTCATATGCAAGTCTATACAAAGAGAGAGCAAAGAGAATAATTACTGAAACAGGAAGCACCAGCATTTCTCCAACTACAAGAACTAATCCTGACCACTCAGAAGGTCAGCAGCAAGGGCTCAGTAATGTGAGGGTTAAAAAGCCTCACCCTTTTCTAGGAAAGAAAAGAGAAAGCTACATGCAGGCCTGTGAGGCTAGCTGTTACAACCCAGGGCTCAAGAAGTTGAAATTATCCGCAGCAGACACCTGAGCCTTTGGCCTGTAGGGCGTGCAATCTAGCCAGCCCAGCCCATGTATTTCCAGACTTGAGCTAACGGACAACGCACACACAGCAAAGGAATGACTGAACAACCAGACTCACAGCACAAATGCAGAAATCCAACTCTCTGCAGAAATCCAAAAGAGGGATGGATAGATTCACTGCCTGTGAGTGCATGTTAAGTCACTTCAGTCATGTCTGACTCTTGGCGACTCTATGGACCATAGCCCACCAGGCTCCTCTGTCCACGGTATTCTCCAGGCAAGAATACTGGAGTGGGTTGCTATGCCCTCCTCCAGGGGATCTTTCTCACCCAGAGGTCAAACCCATGTCTCTTACATCTCCTGCATTGTCAGGTGGGTTCTTTACCAATTGTGCCACCTGAGAAGCCCTCACTGCCTGTAACAGACACAAGTTTATCAGCTCTCTTGGCAGAAAGTGTCATGGCTTAAACCAGTATTTCCCAAAGCATTTCATAGAAAACACCAGAAAGAGAAAAGGGGATCAAATATACTGGCCCTGAAACCTGATCTGGAAACTCACAATCCATATTAGCATATTTAAGGCTGAGAAAGAACCTGTGTGATTGCAATTAACCTGGCTTTCCCCACATTTCTTTGGCTACTGAATCCAGTACCAATACCCTGGTTCTGGAAATGAGTGTCGTGACTGACTCAGTGACCCTTTCAAACTTCCATCCTCATCCCAAGCCTTCCATCTGCTAATGACCACCCACCCATCTCAGCTGATGCTTCTTTTCACAGACTGCTGCCAGAGGAAAGACTGGACTCATGATTTAAGACATTGCTCAAAAACTAGAAAGTCAGGCTTCCTGTGGCTCAGTGGTAAAGAATTCACCTGCCAATGCAGGAGACAGGGGTTCAATCCATGACCTGGCAAGATCCCAGATGTCTTGGAGCAACTAAGCCCGTGCACCACAAGCACTGAGCCTGGGCTCTGGAGTCCAGGAGCCACAACTACTGAGCCTAGGTGCAGCAATTACTGCAGCCTGCATGCCCTCAAGTCCGTGCTCCACAACAAGAGAAGCCACCGCAATGAGAAATCTGGGCGTTGCAACTAGAGAGTGGCCCCCACGCTCCACAACTAAAGGCCAGAGCCACAGCAGAGACCCAGCACAGCCAAAAATAAATAAATAAAATTATTTTTTAAAATCTAGAAAGTTAGCATAGCTATCATGATCACGGCAGCAAATACCATTTCTAAAAACAGACACCCATGATAGTGTTGCCCATTGGGGTGGCCCCTAGCCCCATGTGGCTGTTTACACTTAAACTAAATAAAATTTAAAACTGAGCTCCTTGGTTGCACTAGCCACATTTCAAGCATTCCATATCCGCATGTAGCTAATGGTTACCATGCACATTTAGACCATTTTCATTGCAGAAAGTTCTACTGGAGAATGCTACTCTAGAAGAAAAACACAGGATAGGTTTCAAAGTAAAGGAGCAGGTTTTGAAAATCTTCAATTAAAAAACTCAAGATCAGACTTTAAAAGAATGAACTGAGCTCAGCTAGCCTTATCCCTGGAGCAACAAGCTATTTTAGTCAATCTAGATCCATGGAGCTAGCTAGTCTAATTTGCTAAAGAAAAGGCTCACTTTCCAGTATTTTGTACATCTGCTAGTGAACGGAGATATTTCTAACCCAGTCGACAGTCAGATGCAATCTGATACGGCCAGAGCATTTTTCTACCAGTTTAATAACACCCAGCAGACGGTCTGAATCCCAAATCTGAACACCGCTGAACATCAGCTGTTTGGACATTCATACTCAATTAAGTGAATTCTGCACCGCGTTAAGGAACAGACGCAGGTCCAGAGAACCATGCAGAAGCGAGACAGAAAAGGATATCCAGGACCTGTGGCCAGAGTAACAGAGGCCAACTCAGAGAAAGTGCCTTTGACTGAGGCTTGGGTTCTAACCGCCCCTTTTGCCCTTCCACCCGCTCAAATATCTCCCCTTCAGTTTTGAGATCTTAAAAATAGGTGGAGCTTTTATTTTGGTCAATCAGCACAATTAATAGTTTTCCACACCCCAGCAATTTCTAACATCAGACTCTAACCCACTCTAGCTCGGCTCCCCCAGCAGGGGCCAATCAATAGTTGCTTTCAATGCTGACCATGTGTTCAGGCATCTTTGTTCCTCTCTCTCAGAGGCAGACCTTCCTTAGAAAAGCTGGCATGGTATGAGGACTCTCTAATCCAATCCATGTTTCCTGCTGACAGGCAACTTGTTGGTAACTCATCAATGCTCTCCCCGTGGGCTATGGATTTTTCTGGTTTGGTGACCCACTGGGTGTGCGGCTGGTTCTCAATATGCAGAGTGTGGGTGGGGACACAGAAGGAAGTGGTTGGCAGGGCAACTGTACAATCTTTCTTCTTGACCAAGCTCTCAGTGTTGAGACATCCCTAGGAAAAGCCTCGCTTTTTGCTGATTCTCAATAAGCTTGTCCTTTTGCCTGCATTACTGATCCCTCTCTGGCACACTCCTTAGTCAGTCTGGCATAACTTTTTTTCTTTTTTTTTGGCCCACACTGCATGGCATGCGGGATTTTATTTCCCCAACCAGGGATTGAACCCACACCCCCCTGTAGTGGAAGCATGGAGTCTTAACCACTGGACCACCAGGAAAGTCCCTCTCAAATGACTTTAAAATACAGTTTCCATGTGGCTTCTTCAAACAGACTCCTATGTGTCTCAACAAATCGTCTCTACTTTCTACATATTATCACGGCACAATGTAATGCAGGTACACAGTAGGTGCTCAATGTCTGCTGCATGAATAAATGAGTGAACAGACTGGGTACCTGGAGCACAAGTGGCAGAATGACACTTTCGAGAAATAACTACAGCAATGTTTCCAGTCCCAATACTCTTCCAGAACCTTACCACTTATCATCAATGAATTAAGTCTGTTGCCCCTCCTCTTGAACCTGGATGGGACTTCGTAAATGCCTCGATGAATATAATATGGTGGAAGCAACACTGTCTACTCCAGTGGTAGGTCAGTTCCTTGGCTCCTCTCAAGAACCTTACCCTTGGAACCCAGCTGCCATGTGATGAGGAAGAGCAGGCCACAAGGAGAAGTCACAAAGAGGTATTCCATTGAAAACAGGCCCAACTAAATTTTAACTAGTGGCTCATGGCTACCATATTGGATAGTACATATCTATACTTAGCTATGAAAACAAGTCTTTAGATTTGAACTGTCCAATATGGTCGCCACAAGCCAGCCACTAGTAGCTATTTATATCCAAATTAACTAAATAAAAAGTTTAATTCCGTATTGCACTCGCCATATTTCGGGTGCTCAACAGTGGTGAGTGGCTAGTGACTGCTATATTGGACAGTGAAGATATAGAATCTTCGTATCACCGTGGGGAGTTCTCTTAGACAGCATTGTTTCAGATGATTCCAGCCCCAGCATTTGAGCAGAGGCCCCATACATCAAGAAACAAAGACAAGTCATCTCTGCTCTGCCTTGGCTTAATGCTTGACCCATAGAATCTGTCAGCATAATAAACGGCTGTTATAAACAGTCTTTCTTATTAGAACTTCTAGGACCCTTTGCAAAACTCCAGTACGCCTACATTCCTTAATGCAGAATTGTAAAGGGGGAAGCAGAGAACAACAGGTAAGGAGCCAACAGTCGTTGTTGAAATGACTTATTGTAACACAACTGAACACTCAGTCCCTGTCACTGACCCTCAGCTTGTGCTGAGCGGAGCAGTTAACATTTTATACAAGAAGCAGCTAAAATTTCCACGAGTGCCTCTTCTGGCTGTAGACCAGGAGAACACCAGTTGCACTGTGGAACACTTCTCTGTGGTCTTATCCTGCTCTTGCACACACTGAGAGAGAAGATGAAATGCCTTCAACTGGCTCTCCAAGTTACAGCCTGGATTTAGGCACTGGCCCTGCCTGGTATGTATGGTGGCCATTCCCTTTTTTTTTTTTCTTTCAAGTCACCATGGGAAGGGCTAATTTTCCTCCCAGTATGACCAACTAAGATACATTGAAGGCTTCCCTGGTAGCTCAGATGGTAAAGAGTCTGCCTGCAATGCAGGAGACCCAGGTTTGATCCCTGGGTTGGAAAGATCCCCTGGAGAAGGAAATGGCAGCCCACTCCAGTATTTTTGCCTTAAGAATTCCATGCGTTGCAAAGAGTCAGGCACAACTGAGCGACTAACACACACAGAGGATACACTGAAAAGATATATATGTAAGTTTCCACCCCCACTTTTGTTCAAGAAGGGTTTGCAATTTACTATAAATGCACAGATACAATAAAGCCATATTCATTAATATAGGTCAAGGTTGATAAATTTTTCCTGTTAAGGGTCTGAGCCATAGTCAGGCAACCCCTTATAACTGACTAAAAGCAAGGGGTTAATGCCATTACCTCAAACAGAAATTGCTTTGGGAAAGCAATCAAGAACAATTAAAGCAAATCAACTGGCTGAACTGATATACATGTTTTCTATCATTTGGTAGAGGCAGAGAACAGTAAACAGCCTATTCTGGCCTTTGTCTGAAAGCATTAGCTCACATTAGATTATTCTGATTATTTTTTATAAGTTAATAAGCACAATTTCTGTTCCATTAATATCCCAATGCAGATGAAGCCACAAAATTACAAAACCCATTTCCTTCAGGTGCCAAGTTTATAAAAAGAAAAACTGCTTGCTTGGAAGGTCACTGGTTTCATCAACTGTCCAGATTGTTTTCACCAGAGATAAGGGAAGCAGGGCACACAACCTGAGGATCAGGTGAGAACTCTGACAGGTAACAAGATCAGGAGCTCAGGATTTCACCCAAACCCACACACTGGCCGATCTGTGAATACGGCCATTCCAGCCTGACGCTATTTCCCTGACATCCTTAGTGGCTTGTGTGATCACATGGGATCCAAGGTCACAAAGCAAAACGTGCAGGAAGCACCATTTAACCCTCAGTTCTATACTTGTTCAGCTCTTTTCCACAGTAAAGCTTAGGCCTTCCTCACATAGCGATCCTCAAGACCCAAACTTAAAATTTTTTAAATTCAGTTAACAGGAGTTCTCCTTCCATCCAAGGAAATCCCCAAAATGTAGGCTCTCATCAGTGAGCCTCCCCAGGTTGTACAGAATCTCACCTCCTGCCTCAGTTTCCCTCTCCAAGCCTTTCCCGGACCATTTTGCACACTGTCAAGGTAGAATTATTCCAGAAGGCAGTTCAAACGACACACACACTGCTGTCCTGAGATGCCCTGCTTGGTAAAGCTCACTCTTGACTATTTCTGAGTTTGGCCTCCTCATATAGCTCTTGAAAAGAAATAATAAGCTATTCTCTTAACAAGCTAATAAGCAACTGTTGGCCGAGATGGGTGTTTGTCACTCTCCATCTCCCACCTCATTGGCCTAAATGCCTGTGGTTTAATACAAAGCTCTGTTTCACCAGGGTTCGCCTCTGCTCTCCGAAGAGCTCGCAGGACCCTGCCTCACCAGCGACATCATCCTGCCTCTGCAGCCCTTCCCTGTAGCCTCCTCTTGTGACTGGCACTTCTGTGCTTCTGCAAACATGTACTTTGAGAGCAAGAATCCATTGCCATTCATGCATATGGTAAATTCTGCATTTTTAGGGAGGGAGTTTTTTCCTGTTGGGAGAATGAGGCTGATCCTGCAAACAGAAGCATAAATATGAAAGCCCTGCATGCCCTTCACACAGATACAAGACAGCTGAACACGGGTAAAGGCTTCCAGGCCCTTCTTACCAAAAGGCCAAAGGAGTCCGAATGAGCCCATTTTCAAGAAACAGAAGCAGAAAGATTATAGGCACAGAAGTCAAGCACGATGTTCCAGTCCTAGCTCCACTCCTCCCTAACTGGGTGGCCCTGCCCTTATCTGCTAACCTCTCTCTTCACTTGTAAAATGAAGGTAACGGCCCAAGGCTTCCAAAGGAAGGGTATGTCTGTCTCATATAAGACAATACCCAGGACATAGCAGGTCCAGGGGAAATAGCCATTCACTTCCTCTTCAACCTTTCAGAAATTCCAGGAGGAGAGGCCGCCACACAGATTTTAAAGGAGACTGTGAAAAGCCAACAGGAATCAACCAGTACCATCATTTAAAAATCTGGTTGGTCTACTTGAGTGTTTTCCAGAATTACTGGCACACCATGGAACCCCTAACTCTAGCGCTGAAAACAACCAGATTCTGCACAAAACGGTTCCCACAACCTGAAACAATGAAAATGTAAGCAAATCAGGCCCAACCACCAAACAAGTCAATATCAGATTCACAGTTATAAGAGGGATGATTCTGGATAAATTGTTAGGAAAGTGAAAGTCAAAGAAAGTCGTGTCTGACTCTTTGCAACCCCACGGAGTATACAGTCCATGGAATTCTCCAGGCCAGAATACTGGATTAGGTAGCCTTTCCCTTCTCCAGGGGATCTTCCCAACCCAGGGATCCAACCCAGGTCTCCTGCATCGCATGTGGATTCTTCACCATCTGAGCCACCAGCGAAGTCCAACTGATAGGAGATGGTCCACAATTTAAGTCCTACGTGTCGATCACATGAAGACGAGAGCTGCACAACAGCGGGCAGGCACCCCCACCCCAACAACCCTTCTTAATTCAGACACACACTACTTATCATTCTTGCAGAGTCATCAAATGTGATTAAGCAATAGAATCCAAAATATATCTGTGCTTTAGTTTTAGATACTCTTGAACTTCTAATGCCATTAACTGATTAACCCTCCTACACACAAAACACACCCTTAACATGCTAAAATGTTAAGGCAGGTGGTTAGAAAAACACAGGAATCTCAAATGTTGTGAGGCTCACACAAGCCTAATCCTCAACATTATTTCCATTCAAAGAACCAAAGTGAAACAACTATTTCATGGCAGGGTGGGGAGACAGGGAAACACTAGCTTTTACTCTTTAGGGCCTTTTAATCTGGATTCCTGCTGTTTTCCTTGCTCCAGCCTCTCCTTCCTCAGTCAATACTTCACCCAAATAGTACTTTTGACATCTAGGAAGAAAAAGGAGAAGAAATATTCTTTAAAAAGTTCATAAAAAAATTTTTTTTTCACAGCCAGAACATAAACCGCAGCACTAAGCTTCAGAAAAGAACATAAAGCTAAAAGGAGATTTTCACTACGTATTTCTTTTATATATATATATATAGTGTATGCGTGTGTGTGTGTGTGTATATACAGAGTTGGATTTTTTTTTTTCCTGAATAAAGCACCTCTGGAGTTCCTTATGCATCTAAGCACATGTAAAGTGTGTTTGTATTTATCAAATGTTACCAGAATCTCCTGTCTGTCCCTCATTCAATGCCAAAAGACAGTTTCAAAAGAGAGCAAATTATAAATAGGTTTGTATAAAGATAGATGATAGAGGTGTTACAGAAGTGATAGAGATGTAGATAGATGATACACAGATAGACGTCAGATAGATGGATAAACACATAGGGAGAGACAGACAGAAGAGGTAGCTCAGCATCAGGAAGCATGAAGAGGTACCTGCAGGGAACCTGGGTGTACCAACAGAGGTTTCAAAGTGATCAGTCCCTATCCGCCTTGAGGACCACTGGGTCCAAAAAGGCTCAGCATCACGAACGTGTTCTTTCTACCAGGACCAAACAAGCTGAAATTCTAGTAGACACAGGAATGCCTAGCGCTACAGGCATCGAGTCCATTTGCACACCTGTCCGTGTAAACAGAAGTGGCCTGAGGTGATCTCTTGTCTTCCTGGCTCAGAGGCAACATCTTAACCGGTATAGCCAGGCACTGTTTAACTTCTTATTGGTCAATAACATGCCCCAGCAAGCAATAAATATGCCCTGACCCTGCAGCTGCCCTTTCGCACTACACGCATCATTGATCTTCTGGGGCTTGGAAAACAGCCAATCTGAATAAAAGCTAAGCAGAGGCCAAGTGCCATTTTCCAGTGCCTTCTTACAATTCCTTAGTAACCGTAGCCAGAAATAGAGCACTTGGCAAGTCATTGTATCATAGATGTTGGAGTTAGATTACTATCTTCCAGGAGGGGAGAGGGAGAGGACAGGAGAAGACGAGAGAGAGAGAGACTAACCAAGATTCTATACACACAAAGAAGGTGATCTGATCTATACACACCAAAAGCCCCAAGTCTACAGATTGAAGACTGGGAGTTTAGCATATCCTAGAGAAGAGGATCAGAAAGGATGGGTTAAGGAGGAAGAAACGGAACACTCAACTCCCTAAATAGCAGAGGCAAACACAAACAAACAAAAAAGAAAAACACACAACAGTCCTAAAAGAACAGACTATATCTTTTACTAAACACTTTTTAAAAGAAATTTTCTATTTTCTTCAATTAGAACATAAACTGTGCAAAGGGAGGGACTGGAGAACACATGTATATATGTGTGTGTGTGTGTGTGTGTGTGTGTATACGTTTATATGTGTGTACATGTGTGTTTTACTATTGCATCTTCAGAACTGGCACATAGTAGAAGCGAAATAAGTATTTATTGAATAAATTGGCAAATAGAGGCAAGAAAAGATAGGCTGGACAGAACTAAAGGAAAAAATGAAACTGTTGTTGGCTGGGGGAGGAAGGAGAGCTGACCTCTAAAATTTTCAGCCATTACAGGAAGGAAACTGAACGCAGATCACAGTGTGGATGTTCAGTTAAACTCGGCCCATCACCCGATCCCTCTATCACTTTCATAGCCACTTGTAATCACTGTTCTTGGTCCTCGCATCTGCGGTTTCAGTTCCTGACTACTCGGACCGCCTCCGTGGCTGTGGACTTCCCTTACGACACAAACCCAGGAAATTCCTTTTGACTCAGTCTCAAGCAAGTCACTCCCTTGCCTGGATGCAATTAGTTCACCCACATTCTCCAAGTAATATGCAATCCACAGTATTCATTGGTCTTCAGAGATGTGGATGATTTAAGGAGTTAGGGTATTTTGATTTACGGGATCTGAGGCCGGAATTTTTCATTCGTCACGATACTCAGAGCTGTTGCCATTTCCTGAGCACCAGGCCAGTACACTCTGCAGGACCTTCACCAAACACAACTATTCATTCCCAACACAGACGCTGGAAAATGGTATTATGACCCCACCTTTACATGGCAGGGAGGAGACAAAGTCCTGAAACAGAAGAGATGTGTGTAAGTTCCTAGAGTTGGAGTGGTAGTCAAAGCTCAAAGTCAGAGCCAATGGTTCTCCCCAAAGTCAGTTATCTTTTGGAAACTAGGGCTCTGTGTGCACTTGGCTGTCCCAGCCTCACAGACCATCAGGTACTGAATAAAACTTTTTGTCATGGAAGCATATCCCAGACTTGTGTGCAGCTAGGCAGACTCTTGGGACTTAGTCTAATGCCCTCATGTGAAGGCTCAGGAAAGGAGCCCCAGAGGGTGCCCATTCCCAGCATCTGTGCCCACCAGTTCCTTTAGCTCTAGATCCCAAGCTCCTTCTGCCACCACAGAGCAACGCAGGAAGCAGCATCTCAACAGTGATCGAAGCAGCAACTGCAGCCAATACCCATGCTCTACTTAGCATGCGCCAGATTCCATCCTAACCCTTCCTCAGAGGTAACTCACTGGACTGCACAATTATTCCAAGGCATATGAAGGTTTTGTTCTCTTGGTTTTACAGAGCAGAAAACCGAGGCAGTAAGTGGCCAAATAAATGAATGATCTAAAGTCACACAAAATGGTAAACGATAGGATTTTTTTTTTGAACTGAATTTTCTTGATTTTAATACATTTTACTGTTTCTTTTTCCTTTTTTTTTTTTTTTTACAAACTCAGTCATTCTAAACAAAACAAATGAAATTCACCTTCCAAGTTTTATCCTTTATTATCTCATGTTCTGAGACAAACTGATACTTTAGGTCAGCAGCTCTCCTTCAGGGTATTCATGAAGTCAGTTGTTTTCACAATATACCAAGACCTTAATTTGGTTAAAAGGTACTGTGTTCATCATTGCTGTCTATTGTAGATGAATTGACAAACAGGTACTTAACAATTTTTAAGGTTCCCATTTTCAACATGGTGAACACTGATGGTTATAACCACACAAACCAAAGTTCTACAGAGACTTTTCACTAAGCCCAAATGTATTGGGTGGGCCAAAAAGTTTCTTTGACTTTCTCCGTAAGATGCTACGGAAAAACCCGAATGAACATTTTAGTCAACTCAATATAATGATGGTTGGAGATCAAAAATGTCTGAGATTCAAAAAGAGCAAAAAAACTGCTCTTTTTGTCCTTGTAAAACAAAAGTATCTGCATAATTATATTCCTCTATCACTATCACTCCTAGTGTAGAATCCACTACTCATACTGAACTTTAGCCAGGTTAACAAACTTCTATTTCACAGAGAAAACTGGGGAGTAGGGATGAAAAACTGAGAACTGTCTGGTATACTCAAGCATTTGACAATCAAAGCAGTAAACACAAGTTACAAACTCTATAGGCAGGTATCTGTTTTTTTTAAGAACCTTTTTCTCTTATATTGGAGTACAGCCAGTTAACAATGTTGTGACAGTTTCAGGAACACAGCAAAGGGACTCAGCCATAAATACACCTGTATCCATTCTCTCCCAAACTCCCCTCCCATTCAGGCTTCTAGGTAACATTGAGCGGAGATCCCTGTGCTACACCGCAGCAGGTTCTCACTAGTATATCCATTTTATACATAGCAGTGTATCTATGTCAACTGCAATCTTCCTATTCATTCCATGCCCCTTTCCCTCCCCCTGGTGTCCACACATTTGTTCTCTATGTCTGTGTCTCTCTTTGGCAAATAGGTTCAACACTATTTACAACAGCCAGGACCTGGAAGCAACCTAAATGTCCATCGATAGATGAATAGATAAAGAAAAAAGATGGGGTATATACATACAAGGGAATATTACTCAGTCATAAAAAAAAATTGTTCCATCTGCAGAGACGTGGATGGACCAAGAGACTGTCACACAGAGTGAAGTCAGTCAGAAAGAGAAACACAAATATCAGATATCAATGCATATATGTGGAATCTAGGAAAACAGCACACATCCCTGTTCATCTTCTTAAAGTGACAGAGCCAGAATTTAAACCAGACAGGCTGGTCCTGAGCCCAGGACCTAATGGACCTAATAGTCTTCAGAGATTCTGGCTCTTCCTGCACCTTTTCTTCTATATTATGTATGACTGAAGACTACAGGTTGAGTGTGAACTCGTCAACCAGTAAAGAAGCACCCAGGAAAACAGCACACCCTACATTTCTTCATTCGTGGCAGAGAACCTCCACCTTGCAAATTTAGTGACTAACACACAGCACTGATGCATATGCTCCAAATAGCTCCATACAGTGGTTTACAACCATCTCCCTCAAGCAGCTACTTCCCATTGATACAACATACCATCCCTTTCAGGCTATAGGTAAGAACACAGTTAAAATAATGTTAACAGGTACTTATTGAGGTATAGCCTTTATAAAGGTGCTTAAATCCTTTCAGGTATATACAGCTAAGTTCCTTATTAAAGATTATAGGACTCCGGAAAGCAGTTTGTTATCCCTCTTCACCTCTCTCCTTGTTAGCCATGTGCTGCATCCCAGACCAGTTCCTGCCTTGCAAGGAAGGAGTCTTTTACAAGCTGTGGTCTGATTAACCCCAGGAACTTTCCACCAGTTCCGAAACAATGAAGCACCTTTCCTGCTTCTGTTTGGAATCAAACATGTTAAAATCATTAACATCTTGGCTTTAGAGAATCTCAGGATTCATATAGATCTCTGTAGTTTGTAAGTCCCTACAACTAAAAGCGCATATAAAATCTGGATTCAGAATACCTGTAACCAAATACCAGGCCTGCCCTTCTGGGACATTACCTTCCTTTCTCAGAGTTGTACTAAGTTCTGGTTTGTTCATCTGTAAAATGGATACAACACTTTACCTATTGTTAGTAATGCTGTCATTGTCAAATTAAACAACAACAACAAAAAAATAATGGGAGATAACTGTGGATCAATGGAGAAAATACTAGAAGTCTGATGATCTGAGTTCAAGATCCATGTTCTCCTAAGTTGCACATCAGTGTGCAACTTGGGTTGTCATTTAACCTGAGCCTCAGTTCTCTATCTCGAGTCTTAGTTCTCTAACCTGAGTCTCATCCCCTGTGAAGAATGATGCACACTGTTTTAAGAGCTGTTTTGGGGAGGAAAGAGAGTAAAACGCATTTGCCAGGTCAAATCAATGCCATTTAGACTGCAACTGGCCCTGAAGCTTGTGGTCTGAGGCAAAATAGAGAGCACATACCCCATTAAACGGGTCTCAGACAAAGGAATGTATCCACAAAACAAAACCAGACTCACAGACATAGAGAACAGAGTTGAGATTACCAGTGGTGGGGAGGAGGGATAGACTGTGAGTCTGGGGTTAGTAGATGTAAACTGTTACATATAGAATGGATAAAGAACAAGGTTCTACTATGCACAAGGAACTATACTTAATATCCTTGGGTAAACCATATGGAAGAGACTACAAAAAGGAACATATATATGTGCATACTCAGTCACTTTGCCATACAGCAGAAATTAACAGAACATTGTAAATCAATTATACCTCAATTGAAAACAATTTTTTAAAAAAAGTTTCCCCCAGAATACTGCCCTAGAGAATTGCAAATTCAGTGCTGTCAAGCCTTCCAATTTTTCTACCTAAGCACTGAATCCAGGTTTTTATGTGAAATCTCCCAATTATTAGAGTTGGCAATTAATTCAATTTTTAAAATTATTTGATGGACCCAGAAAACCTGTCTGCAGGTTACAGAAGAACGGCAGCACCTCTAAGGATAACAGTCTTAAACAACTTCAGGAGATCCTGAATATCTTTGAAAACCTGGATTAAAACTACTCTTGCACTCAAGGAAAATGCCTCCATGGAAATCAATACACAGAAAAGTTTGCCCCCCATTTCCTAGAGTTGTATAAACCCTCAAAAGCCCACCTATGCCCCCAGGTTAGAACAGCATTTTCCACTGTTCTGACTCTTGCCAAAACAATATAGAGAGAAATCCCAGACTAATGGACTCCCTAGTCTTACTCTTGAAAATAAAGTTTCAAAGGACAAACGAATAATTCAGAAAAGCATTCATTTTAGAAAACACCAGCAAAAAAGTCTCATAATTTAAGATTTAACATTTTAAAGCATCACTAACTCATCATTGAGCCCTCAAATTAACCTTGTAAAATATATTTTTGTAATTGGAACAAATAAGTTTAACTTCATGTGCCGAGTTCCTTTTCTAATAGATGCAAAAGCTCCACATAGAGACAGAACGCAAACAGTACAATGGGCTTTAGAATCAGCCAGTCCTCGAGTCAGATCTGGGGCTTCAGGCATCAGCTGTTTCTCATAAGCTGCAGTTTCCCACTATCAACGGTGCTAATAACATCTACCATGCAAGCACTGGTGGAATTTAATCATGTATGACAAGGGCTTGGATCATAAAACGTTTGTGATGGTTGTCATTTTTGTTGCTGTTTTTTTAACTACAGAGTAAGCTGGTTCATTTATATTTTGCTCATAAAAGTAACCGGGCTGATACTAAAGCTGAAGCTCCAATACTTTGGCCATCTAATGTGAAGAGCTGATTCATTAGAAGAGACCTCGATGCTGGGAAAGATTGAAAGCAGGAGGAGAAGGGGACGACAGAGGATGAGATGGTTGGATGGCATCACTGACTCAATGGACATGAGTTTGAACAAACTCCAGGAGATAGTGAAGGACAGGGAAGCCTGGCATGCTAACTTAGCAACTGAGCAACATAATAGTATTGCTGAAATTATTATTATTATATTTGGGTAATCATGAATAAAAAAATACACTCACATGGTTCCAAAAATACCCTAGTGGGAAAAAAATTCCTTTCCACTTGTGTCTCCCATCTGCCAGTCTGGACCCTTCCCACCATAAATAGTCACTACCATTCATCTCTTGGATATTAGAAAAAAATACATCCTCCCTCCTCCAATCAAACCCACAGACAACTGCAGCATATTCTACTCTCTATACAGAGTTAGGTGTTTTCACTTATTATATCATGGAGATTTCTACATGTGACTACATGACAATATTCAATACCATGTTTATGACTTCACAGTATTTCATATTTCACAGTTATATATTTATTGAGACACAGTGAATAGCTTGCTTCCAATCTTCTGTTGTTACCAAAAAGAGTAAAATTAAAAAAAAATTGTTTTAGTCAAGTTACTTAATTTCTTCCTGCCTCCACTGTCTTGTTTAGAAATGGAGGCACTGTCAGTCCTACCTCACAGAGTTGTTTTGAGAATGAAATGAATTTGAAATATATAAAATCTTTAGTTCCTGAAATCAGGTAAGGGCTCAGCAAGTGTCACTATTATTAAATATATAGGTCATCTCATACCCATGGAAGTATATACATAACACGGATTCCAGTAGTGGAATTACCGAGACATTTAAAAGGAAATGGGGAAGGGATGTTAAATGAGGTGTCCACTGACTTCGTTGGGGGAGGAAAGGGCCAAAGGTCACCATACAGACTTCAGAAGTTTCCAAGTCCTTTCTGTGGAAAGTGACTCTTCAACTGCTTTGGGAAAATAATCTCCCCTCCCAGATTCTAAACTCTTCTTTGTTCTTCTCATAAACCACCCAAGTGTCCTGGAAATACCCAATTCTTGGCAGCCAAGCTATATTTCCCAGATTACCTCTCAATCCTAGAAGAAACATTAAAAGCTTGGCCAAGATCACATGTCCCTGTTTTCAGTACTGGAAAATGAGGCCATAGGAGATCGGTGGCTCTGGTCCACAGAAGGCAGTTCAAGAAAAGGACATCGAGCGAGTGGGTCAAAGCAAGCAATGACCAGATGCCGGCCAATGTTTTCAGGCTCAGCAACGGCAGAGGCACACTGTCTGTATCAACACTGGCCACAGCTGCCTCCACCAAGAGCACACTAAATCCAAAACAAAAGGAGGGAAAGGCTGATGAGAATGCCAAGTGCTAGAAGTTACAAACAGGCTTCAGAGCTACTGAGGCCCTGAGAAGGAGAAGCTATAAGAGAAATAAGTGTCTCAGTGTCTCATCTGCCTGTCGGAAGATGGATGTCAGGGACTTCCTTGGGAATGCAGTAGTTAAGACTTCACCTTCCAACGCAGCGGGGTGCAGGTTCAGTTCCTGGTCGGGGAGCTAGAATGCCTCTAGGTCAAAAGACTAAACCACAAAAACAGAAGCAATATTGTAACAAATCAAATAAAGACTTTAAAAATGGTCTGCATCCAAAAAAGAAAAAAAAAAAAAAAAAAGATGGATGTCAGAGTTGGCAGGACCCATGTATATTTGCAGACTTGGTGGCTTACTTTCCATCTTCCCTACCCCTCCCCAAACCTCCACTTCACTTCCCCACAAATCTCAGCAAAATAACAAGGGGAAAACAGAACAGGGACCCTCAGCTGGGAAAAATTCCAACTTGGGTTGGCTGTTGACAAAACCAATGTAAATTCTACTTGAGTGTGTTACGCTGACCTCTCCAAATCCATCTCACTAGTTACAAAGAGAAGTTTTAGAGGAGTTTACTCCTGACATCAGCACTGAGGGCCATCAGGGGTATATTTACAAAGCACATCAGTTTACAAGGAGCCTTCCATTACCTTGGGCTGAAGGCATCAATTCTCATCAACAACGGAGGGGCCCCCAGGTATTCTAGCGGGCTCTGTGGAATCTCATGAAAGTTTTAAGAATTCTCTCAGTTCACATCTCACTTTTTCTCACCCTGTCGCATCTCAGGCTTCAGTTTCTCTTGTTGCCAGAAGCTACTTCCACAGCCAACGTTCATGGTGCCAAGGTTTACAGTAACACCTCGATGGAAGAGCCACATTGATGAGAGCTTTCTGTGCAGTAATTGAATTCTGCCTGGTAATATGATGCTAGCAGGATAACGGCAGTGGAAGGGAGAGAGCAGGGGTGAGGAAAAGTGAGAGCCATAAAGATACATGAAAGAAAATTTATGTACTGTGGGGGAAAGCCTGATCTGTCCAGTGATGGCAATTTGTCATCTTCAGCATGACAGCTACTCACTGCAAGAAAGTGTTATGCTCAACTGCCACCTCCTCAGAGAAGCCCACACTGGCTACCACAGTCAAACACCCTTGTATTCCTATTAGCCACCTGCTTTGCCTTCAAGATGCTATCTAACATTAAAAGTACACTCCATCTGCTCATTTGCCTACTAAACTGCAGAGGGGCGTGAATCATGCCTGCCCCATCCATACTCTAACCCCAGTGGCTTAAAGAGTGGCAGGAATAGAGCTGACAGAGAAACATCCATGAACACATAGTTGGAATTAGGCAACAGCTTTTTTTCTTTTCATTTAAGAAACTGCCTATACAAAGAAATGGACTTCCCTCATAGCTCAGTCGGAAAAGGCAATGGCACCCCACTCCAGTACTCTTGCCTGGAAAATCCCATGGACGGGGGAGCCTGGTAGGCTGCAGTCCATAGGGTCGCGAAGAGTCAGACACAACTGAGCAGCTTCACTTTCACTTTTCACTTACCTGCACTGGAGAAGGAAATAGCAACCCACTCCAGTGTTCTTGCCTGGAGAATCCCATGGAGAAGAGCCTGGTGGGCTGCCGTCTATGGGGTTGCACAGAGTCGGACACGACTAAAACAACTTAGCAGCAGCAGCAGCATAGCTCAGTTGGTAAAGAATCTGTCTGCAATGCAGGAGACCCAGGTTCAATTCCTGGGTTGGGAAGATCCCTTGGAGAAGGAAACAGAAACCCTCTCTAGTATTCTTGCCTGGAGAATCCCATGGGCAGAGAGAAGCCTGGCGGGCTACAGTCCATGGGGTTGCAAGAGACTCAACCAACCAACCATACAAAGAAACTGATTCTCCACTTGAGCCTCTAGGAGGAAACAGCCTTTGATTTTAGATTTCTGACCTTCAGGAGTCTAAGAAATGTAAGAGAATAAATTTGCATTGCTTTTTTTGAAATAAAAAATAAAAATAAAAAACTGCCTATGAGATTTCTATAAACCAAAACTCGTTTCCCACCGCTGTATCATGATGTGGCAGGCGCTGTGCACGCTCAGTCGCATCCAACTCTTTGTGACCCCCTGGAGCATAGCCTGCCAGGCTCCTCTGTCCGTGGGGATCCTCCAGGCAAGAACAGTGGAGCGGGTTGCCATATGTTACTTCAGGGGATCCTCCTGACCTAGGGATTAGACGCACAGCTCCCACATCTCCTGCTTTGGCAGGTGGATTCTTTACCACTGTGCATCTAGGAAGATGTGAGAGGAGGGGGGGAAACCACTGAACAAGCACTGGGTCTAAGTCAGCTTGCCTGACCTTTCACGTGTAATATTAGTCCCAGGACTCTCTGAGATCAGTGTTATTAATGGTATTTCAGATTAGGAAAACTGAGGTTCTGAGACTCTAAAACAACTCAGCCCAAATCAGATATGTAGAAGGTGACCATTTCTCATCTGACTCCAAAACTCCCTGCATCTCTTATCTCCCACTTTGTCCCCTTTTCTGGCTCAGAGGATTTTCGTTTGCATTTCAAAGACCCGGTTCCCCTCTGCCAGGCTTCCAAGACACAGTTAATATTCACTTAGATAAATTTCAAACAGCACTTCTGATCTCACTATTTCAAGGAAACATTAATCACTTTAGAAAATGGGAAGAGTCTGTTTTTGTAAATGATTCTGAAAGGGAGAGCCTGTGTCATCGTCAGAGTACCAGACAGGACGAGAGAACGTCAGCTGCAGGTGGCCCTGATGTGGAGGGGGATGCTCAGGGATGCAGCGGGAGGGGCACCAGGTACCACACTTCAAAGACCGGCTCTCCGTCTCCACATTTCTCCTTCACACAACCGCCACCACAAACATTAATTCTTGTCTTTAAAGAATGAATTAAAGATTTTAAAATTTAAAAAAATAAAAAATTAAAAAAAAATAAAATAAAGAGTGTCATTGTCATTTACTGATAAAGGAAAATTTACAGACTTAAGTTTTCAAAAACTCTTGCTCAAAGCAGGAAACCTTTATTTAAGTGCGTGCCAGATACTGGTTTTAATTTCAAAGTAATCCAGCAATCATCAAGAGTTATTAAGAAGGCTTGCTGGAAGCTTCCACTACACAGAGAAGACATAGGACAGCATTTCCCCTGCGCTAAGGTCTAATTCCTGAAGAGGTCGCTGTGGCCTCCCCACGTGCCACAAGTAACAGAAAGCACTTCAGGAATGACCCTGCTCCTGGGAAGCTGTGTGTGTGCACGTGTTAGTTGCTCAGTTGTGTCCAACTCTTTGCAACCCCAAGGACTGCCAGGCTCCTCTGTCCATGGAATTCTCTAGGCAAGAATACTTAAGTGGGTAGCCATTCCCTTCTCCAGGGGATCTTCTGGACCAAGGGATGGAACCCAGGTCTCCTGCATTGCAGGCAGATTCTTTACCATCTGAGCCACCTGGGAAGTTACCATGTGGAAAACTAGAGGGAGAAAGTTGCCAGCGCCTGCACATTCAACCTGAGTCCTCTGCTAGCACCCGTGTGGAGCTCACAGCATCCTTTAGGGCTGTGGGCCTTTCGAGCCCAGAGAACAGATTCCTACCAGGCGACTTTTTGTTTTGTTTTGTTTTTAATTTTGGCTGCACTGGGTCTTAGTTGCGGCACGCAGGATTTCTAGTTGCAGCATGCAAACTCTTAGTTATAGTATGTGAGATCTAGTTCCCTGAGCAGGGATCGAACCCAGGCACCCTGCATTCGGAGCATGGAGTCTTAGCCACTCGATCACCATCAGGGAAGCCCCCCTACAAGGCCACTGGACAAGGCAGTCTGCAGTGGAAGGACTGTGTCCGGGTGAAAAGCTCTAGCATTGGTGGCAGCGGAGAACAATCACAGCAGGGGAAGAAGAGAATGGGACAAACTGAGAAAGCAGTATTGAAACAAACGCAATATCCTGTGTACAACAGTTAGAGGGGAAACTGCTACATAGTAAAGGGAGCTCAGCGGAGAGCTCTGAGAAGACCTAGAGAGGTGAGATGGGCAGGTGGGAGGGAGGCCCAGGAGGGAGGGGATCTATATATATACATATCTATGTATATATCTATGTATGTATATATACAGCTGGTTCATGTTGTGCTGCAGAAGCCAGCATGATAATGGAAAGCAATTATTCTCCAATTAAAAATTAAAAGTTTAGGGGAAAAAATGAGGCTGTAGGAAATAGAGAACAAACATATTGATATGGAGAGAGAGGGGAGGGATGAACTGAGACACTGGGGTTGACATACATACACTATTGATACTATGTATAAAATAAATAACTAATGAGAACCTATGGTACAACACAGGGAACTCTAGGGGAGACCTAAATGGGAAGAAAATTCAAAAAAGAGGGAATATATGTAAATATTTGGCTGATTCACATTGCTGTACAGTAGAAACTAGTACAACATTGTAAGGCAACTATACTTCAATAAAAACTAAGTGAAAAAAAAAAAAGAATAGGACTGTAGGGTAGAGACAGCTGGCTGAAATTCCAGCTCGGCATGGCACCACTGTTATACCTGGGGCTGCGTACATCATTCTCTATCAGCTTCTACATCTCTCAAATGGGGTGATAATAATTACTACCTCACAGGGCAGCCTGTAAGAATGATGTATATAAACTGCCTGCCAAATAACAAGAACTCAACCTAACATTAACCAAAAAAAAATAATTATTTTTCTGGCAAAAATTTTACCCCAGGAGCTATTTTTTTTTTAACTCACCTTTATTGTTCTGCCTTTAATTATACCTCAAATAAAAGCCTTTTCCTAAATCTGATGTAGCAGACTGGTGGTCTGATTCTACCATCACTGCAAAGGAACCTGACTCTGATTCTAATTTTTAATCTCTAAAATCACCCTGGTTCTTACTCTTGTCTCTAAAATGTAGCAAAGGAAGCTACCAGTGCTGTGGGTGAAGAAAGTGAAAACCATGTCTATGTGCTTACTGGTTTGAGACAGACCTCACTCCCATCTGAGCTGGGCTTCACCAATCTAGGAAGAGGGAACTAGAGTAGATAAGCCATTCTCTAGTCACAAAGAGAAGAGAGGAGAACACTTGAGAGAGGACAGGATGTGGCCCCTAGAGAGGAGGGCATGGACTTGGAGTCAGAAGTCAGGAGAGGGCGGTCCTACAGCCTGAAACCCAGAGCCAGATACAGAGTTCCCAGATCTAGCAAACGAAAACATAGGATGCACAATTAAATGTGAATCTCAGATAAATAATGTATTTTTCGATATAACGACACCCACAGATATTTCTTCTAAAGTATAAATATATTCCACTAATTTCTTAGTCTCTCTCAATGACTTTATGGGCCATACTAAAAATACTCACTGTTTATCTGAAATTCAAATTTAATTGGCTATCCTATTATCTAGCAGTTCAAGCCACATAAAGATCTTGAATCTACCTGCTGTAGTAGTAAGACCATGGGTTCTGGAGTTCAAGCGAGCTGTGTGTGAATCCCAGTCAGATCACAAACTAAAGGTGTAATCCAGGCAGGTAATTTGAACTACCTGACTCTCACACTCCAAATCTGTAAATGGTCATGATAACACCTCACAGGGTTGTTCTATAAGGGTCATGAAATAAAGATACCTACTAATATCTCTACTGCTTCAATTCAGTGCTCAACCAATGTTAGTTTTCTTTGCTCTTTAAGTCTCAAGCCCTTCCCACAGTAAAATGGGCTAAAGAGTATTGGTGAAAAATGACAGTGTGTGTCGCTCAGTCATGTCCAGTTCTTTGTGACCTCATGAACTAACTGGGGAATCCTCTTCTGCCCACAGAATTCTCCAGAAAAGAATTACCGAAGTGGGTTGCCATTTCCTTCTCCAGGGGATCTTCCTGACCCAAGGACTGAACCCAGGTCTCCTGCATTGCAGGCAGATTCTTTACTGTCTGAGCCACCAGGGAAGCCCCAAGGGTACTGGTAATAGAATTCAAATGCATTTTCTGGGAAAAATGACACTTTAGCCTTCCTCTCACAGGTCTCCAGGGAAATCTTCAGAACTAATCTTGGAAGGGTAGGGGATGGGGCAGGGGGCTTGGGGGAACTTGACAAAATATCCCCTTTCCCACAGACAAAAAAGTAAATTTTGGTTCACTTGGTTATGATAAATGTATTTGATGGGAAACTGCCCTGAGTTTCTTCTCGAGAGTTTCTGTACTCTCCCCCTCGTATCCTCTAAAGCAGTATTTCTTTAAAATGTGGTCTGAGAACATCAGCAGAAGAGCCACCAATAGTTACAAAGAACTCTTCTGGGCTCCAACCACAGTCCTACCAAATCAGAGTTTCCGGGGCAGCCCAGAAAGCATCCCTCCTAAATAGCCCGCTTGGGTTATTCTTAAACACACTGAAGTTTGGGCACCATCACCCCAAAACCTTCCCTGGTGGATCAGATGGTAAAGAATCTGCCTGCAATACAGGAGACCCGGGTTTGATCCCTGGGTCAGGAAGACCCCTTGGAGAGGGAAATGGCAATCCACTCCAGTATTCTTGCCTGGAAAATCCCATGGACAGAGGAGCCTGGCGGGATACTGTCCATGGGGTCACAAAGAATCGGGCATGACTAAAGTGACTAATACTCCACATTTCACCCTAAAATCTCAACCCAGAGTAAGGAGCTCCATGGCAGACTTGCCTTTCCCAAAGTTTACTTGTGCTCGAGGAAAATGAATGGGCCCAGAATATTCCGTGAATGAGGGCAATGGTACATTCTAGAATGATACAGGAATAGAAACGTCAAAGCTTTTCTGTGAGAAGCAGATCGACTCATCTAACACTCTGTTTTGGAGTATTTGTGTCAAATTGACATTCCAATTTCAAGACTGTACATAAAACCCCATTCAATTATTTAGGACTGTACAGATTTTACATAACTCGAAGTTACTGACTCAATTCATTTTCCTTCAGTCTACAAGACAGATTAATCTAAAATGAATTAAGACAGGCAACCAGAAGTAATGTTACCATGGCCGGTAAACAGTCTTTAAACTGTTGGATCAGTAAGCTGCTTAAGGCTTCTGGAGAGAACCGGATGCCACATCTGCTCGACAGTCATATGCTTTCAAGCCAAGGATTTAGAAACCGTGTTCCTTCACAATGACAAAAACTTAAGACAGCGGGTGATGTTTAACTCAAGCTTCAGCTTTTACAAATAAGTATCACTTCCTTCCTCCCTGAAAAGAAAGGTAATGAAGATGCTTCAGGTACCAATATTTCAAGTTATCTCAAAATGCATAAATGCCTACAAATTACTATATGGAACACTTCTGATAATTTGAAAAGAAACATCTCTAAAATACCCTAAATTATCCCTGACATCAGGTTACTTAGGGTTGAATAGAGAATGAAAATAAAGAAACAATTATAAGAAATGCTAAGAAGAATTACAATGAGGGAGTTGTGATGTCAAAGTGACATGTCAAAGAATCATCATGGAAGACTACCCGGAGAAGGTGACATCTAAACCAAGGAAGAGGGACAAGTAGGTGTTGAAAGAGGAAAAAGAAGGTTGAAATTTGTTGGCCCCCAAAGATGTTGAAGTCCTAAGTCCAACACTTCAGAATGTGATTTCTTTTTTCAGAAATAAGGTTGTTAGAGATAAAAATTCATTAAAATGAGATCATACTAGAGTAGGTTGGACCCTTAATCCAAGATGACTCGAGTCCTGAAAATTCAAGGGAAAAGAGACAGGGAGGAGAATGCCATATGACATCCTTGCAGAGAAACACAAAAGGCAAAGGGAAAACAGTCATGTGACAGTCATACAACCAAGGATATCTAGAGATACCAGAAGCCGACAGACACGAGAGAAGAAGCCTAGAGACTTCCGAGAGAACAAGGCCCTGGCAACACCTCACCCGCTTTGGATTTCTAGCCTCCAGGGCTATAGGAGAACAAATGTCTGTTGTTTAAAGCCGCCCCATGTGTGATACTCTACTATGACAACCCAAGGAAACTAACAGAGTAGGACTGAGCCGGCGTGGGCAGATGGGCTCCTGGCAGGGGGAAGAGCAAATGTAAAAGCTGGAGGTAAAGGGGAAGAAGGCTTTGGTTTCAAGGAACCACATGGATTCAGGTTGGTGGAGAAAAGGAAATTCAGATTGGTTGGGCTTCCCAGGTGGTTCAGTGGGTAAAGAATCTGCCTGCAATGCAGGAGACACAGGAGACGCAGGTTTGACCCCTGGATTGGGAAGATCCCCTGGGAAAGGGCAGTACAGCCCACTCCAGTATTCTTCCTGGAGAATCTCACGGACCGAGAAGCCTGATGGGCTACAGGCCCTAGGGTTGCAGAGAGTTGGACATGACTAAAGCGACTGAGCACTTGGGGAGAAGGGAATGTGGGCAGTGGCTGGAGGACACTGTCCCTGGGGCAGCAAAGTCCATCCTCTCCTCTGTGTCACAGCACCAGATGCTCCACTCTAAGGACTGAACACAACCTTCAGGAGGGTGTACAAGAACCACAGAAGTGCTTCCAGTAAAAATGAACCAACTGAAACAACACCAGGATGGAAGTGTGCTCTCAAAAATCATCAGTAGTTACTGCTGTTAAAAACAAGTTTTCAGCACAGTCACAAAACCTGGAGTAATTCTGTCTCTTCATCTGGGTGCTGGTTACACAGGTGAGCTCACTTTCTGAAAAATCATCAAGCTGAGAACCTGTGATTTCTGAACTTCCCTATAAGCATGGTACTTTCATAAAATTTGCAATGAAAGAGAGAAAATGCAACATATGGCCTCCTGTTCCTCCAGAGGGACTGACACGATCCTATTTATAAAGATAAGATGTCCATCATCTTGAACTTCAATTATTTCTATTCCTTTGTCCCCTTGAATCCAAATCTGATCACCTTAGGATGAATTTTAAACCTCTAAGACATTACTAAGTAAAATCACCTCCATTCTCCTTACATATTATCCTCTCTTTTGTAGGCTAATTAAAGAGCATGTCTTGGCTGGCCTGGGTTAATAATAGAATATTACTTCATATTTAAACAATAGATCTCACATTTGAAAGGTTTCCTCTCTTGCAAAACCTCAGGTTTTATATTCAACGGTAGAGTTTTTTGATGCTTGTTTCTACCTGGTTGCTAAAGTGAACAGCAATAAAGCCAGAATTGGGTCCTAAAAAGCTGAGGTCAGGACCAGACAAAGATTCAGGATTCTGCTTCTATCCCTGCTCACCTGGACGGCATGCAAACACTCATGCCACTGCTTTGGAAACTAAAGAAAAAATCCTTAAACTAAGCCTGCAGTTTAATGAACAAAACAGGTATCAGATAGAAAACCTCTTAATTGGAAGATTACATTGCTAGTTATAACTCCAAAATGTCTTTTGCAAATTACCAAAGCAGCTCAAATCTGCACAGTCTTAATTTAAAGCAACATAATTCAAGACCATGAGGAACCTAATTGCTGGTTAAGCGAGTGTTTCCAACCATAATTGGCTTCACACAATCCTGCGCACAATCGTGTACACACATGCCTAAACCACCGGACGTGGAGGCCTCTGGACTAAGCACAGGGATGCCAAAAGAATCTTTAGAAGAATGCAACAAAAGGCGTGATCACTCACAGAGGATTTTCCATGCATTGACTCAAAGCAATTTCACTTTCCAGAATGCTTCCCTGAAATGTCAAGAAGGAAATTAGTGCTGTTCATTGCACAAGGAATTTTTTTCCCCTTGCAACTCATTTCCACCCTTCTTAGAAATTCTCAACCACTTATGGCAGAACATTGTGATATATACATATACCAATAAAGATAAACTGGTTGAATAATGCCCCCCTAAATGCCTATGTTTCAACCCCAGTACCTTAGGATGTCATCTTATTTGGAAATGGGGTCGTTATAGATGTAATTAGTTAAGTTGGGATGAGGTAATACTGGCGCAGGGTGAGCCCTTAATCCAATCTGATGAGTGCCCTTATAAAAAGAGGAAATTTGAACACACATACAGACAGCACCATGTCTGGTGGTCCAGTGATTAAGAATCTGCCTTGCAATGCAGGGAACACAGGTTTGCATTGCAGGGGACGCAGGTTCGATTCCTGGTTGGGGACTAACATCCCACATGTTGCAGAGCAACTAAGCCTGAACACTTCAACTACTATGCCTGCATACCACAACTAGAGAGTCCATGGACTACAAGGAAAGGTCCTTCGTGGTGCAACGAAGATGCCACATGCTGCAACTAAGATGCCATGCAGTCAAATAAATAAATAAATGAATACTAAAAGAAAAACCAAATACAGAGTGAAAAGTGAAAGCGTTAGTTGCTCAGTTGCATTGGACTCTTTGTGACCCCATGGAGTGAGCCCACCAGGCTCCTCTGTTGGAATTCTGCAGACCAGAATGTTGGAGTGGGTTGCCATTCCTGTCTCGAGGGGACCTTCCGGATCCAGGGATCAATCCTGGGTCTCCTGCATTGCAGGCAGATTCTTTACCATCTGAACCAAATACTGAGTGTGTGTGTGTGTGTGTGTGTGTACATACACATACATGTATATAAAGATTGGGGCAATGCTTCTATAAGCCAAGAAACACCAAAATTGCCAGCAGACCACCAGAAGCCAAGTATGATATATAAAACTGACTCTCCAGAACAGATTGTACAAGAAATCAGGCCTGCTAACACCTTGACCTTGACTTCTGGCCTCCAGAACTGTGAGGTTGATGTTACTCAAGCCATCAAGTTTATGAAGGCTGTTAGGAAAGCCCTAGCAAACTAATACCACGTACATATACAACATTTTTAACTGAAACCTTCATGTACCCATGTCCTATCTGTCTGTGCACAAACATAGGCACCCGCTAATGAATAACCTTAGATTACTGACCCCTTGGTTGTCTGATTTGCATTAGTTTTGGATATATGAGGTTAATCACAGGACTGGGGAAATTCTGACTCACACTCCCCAAAGGCGGAAGCTCCAAATTTTGTCAGGCAGCCCCGAATTCACTTCAGCTCTGGGAAATCTCAAATCCCAAAAGAGAAACACAATCTGGTTTTCTCTCTCTTCTTTCCAATACAGATACAGGTATAATTTAATAATAGTGCCCTGTTTCCCAAGTGCAATTAAAAATGGCCTTCATTACTCCTCTGAATGAGTGTGTTTTATAATACTGCAATCTATGGTTCAATAAAAAAAACCAACTACTGCACCTATCATGGCAAAGCTGTAAAAAGTGATCAATGTGCTTTTGGTAGCTCCAGAGGCAGAAGGAAAAGAAATTAAAAAAAAAAAAATACAGACTTAAAGAAATACACATGAAATAACCTAGTCCAATGTGAGTGGCTTTAGAAATACATGTTTCTTCATTTCTGAAAACTATGATTTCCTTAACTTTAATTAATTCTTTTCTCTTTCCCTTAGGAGGGAGTAAAATGAGGTTAGTAACCAAAAAAAAAAAAAAAAGGAGGTAGAAATGGGAGAAATAGACTCAAATGCCTATGCAGAAGATGACCTAAGACTTGAATACAAGTAATACAAGTAAGGGGTTCTCTGAACTGTTATCCTCAGAAAAAAAAAAGAAAAAAGTGTGTGTGTGTGTGTGTGTGTGTGTGTGTGTGTGTGTGTAGAAAGAAAGAGAGAGAGAGAGAGAGAGAGAGGGAGGAAGAAAAAGTCTGTGAATCAGGGACAGGTTGGGCAGAACAGGAATACTAATTAATACAAGTAACCCAGCAAATATTAGTAACCCAGTGAAAGAGGAGAGTGAAAAAGTTGGCTTAAAGCTCCACATTCAGAAAACTAAAATGATGGCATCTGGTCTGATCACTTCATGGGAAATAGATGGGGAAACAGTGGAAACAGTGTCAGACTTTATTTTGGTGGGCTCCAAAATCACTGCAGATGGTGACCGCAGTCATGAAATTAAAAGACGCTTACTCCTTGGTAGGAAAGTTATAACCAACCTAGATAGCATATTGAAAAGCAGAGACATTACTTTGCCAACAAAGGTCCGTCTAGTCAAGGCTACAGTTTTTCCAGTGGTCATGTATGGATGTGAGAGTTGGACTGTGAAGAAAGCTGAGCACCTAAGAATTGATGCTTTTGAAGTGTGGTGTTGGAGAAGACTCTTGAGAGTTCCTTGGACTGCAAGGAGATCCAATCAGTCCATTCTAAAGGAGATTGGTCCTGGGTGTTTTTTGGAAGGAATGGTGCTAAGGCTGAAACTCCAGTACTTTGGCCACCTCATGCGAAGAGCTGACTCACTGGAAAAGACTCTGATGCTGGGAGGGATTGGGGGAAGGAGGAGAAGGGGACGACTGAGGATGAGATGGCTGGATGGCATCACCGACTCGATGGACGTGAGTTTGAGTGACCTCCAGAAGTTGGTGATGGACAGGGAGGCCTGGCATGCTGCAATTCATGGGGTCTCAAAGAGTCAGACATGACTGAGTGACTGAAATGAACTGAACTGAACTGAACCCAGCATTAAATTGTTAGCAGAACCACAATGGTGGGCTAGAAAGAAAGATTCTTTTCCTTAATTATTCATCTCATATCACTTACACCCAGAATAGGACTCCTTACATCTTTGTAGAAATGGAATGGTCATCTCCCAGGCCCTGAGGTCCAGGAGTCTTTATCTTTCTTCCTCTTACCCCTAACCATTTTTTTTTTAAATTTAAAATTTTCTATTTTGACATGTTTCTTGTTTTGTTGTTTTGGCTGCACCAGGTCTTAGATACAGCATGCAGCACATGGGATCTAGTTCCCTGACCAGGGAATTAAACCTGGGTCCCCTGCATTGGACTGCCCAGGAAGTCTCTCCCCAGCCATTCTTAACATGATGATTTGAACACACTCAAGGTTTCTGTGTGTCAGGCACTATTTTAAATACTGGATATTATGAAATATTGCTAACATCCCCTTGTTAGATTTGCAAAGGTTAAACAACTGCCCCAAAGTACTTACCTTGTTGGTAAGTGGCACAGCCAGGACTGGTCTAGCATCTTCACTACCACTAACACTGCTTTCTAGTAAACAGTAGTTAAGTAACCAAAAGTCATACATTCAAAGCATGCAGAATGCTTTTTACAGTCTTATGTTGCAGACCTCTGACTAGTCCAACATGGAAGAGATAACATAGCCACACCGGCTAGTCAGCCCTGGTTATCAGTCTAGGGGATTATTGATAGTCTCTGCTTCTCTTCCACCTTTATTGGCATTTATTATTTCACTGTTCTTCCAGTGGCTTCAGAAAAACACTTATTTTGTTTCAACAAAGAAAGAGAACCAAAAATCTGCATTTGTAATCCTTCTAAAAATGCTTGTCTGGGGAGAATTTTAATAAAATGTCATTTGGAGAGGTTGCAATCATCTGGTCTCAGTTCCTACAGCCACAGAAAGCAAAAACAGTTCAGTCTAACAACTGAGTTCACTGACACTATTCGAGCTTCTATTTACAAAGTTCCCCCTTTACTAGAATCAGAAAGAGACAGCTCGAGGTCTTTTCTTCACACACCTCTGCTTTTAACTTTTGTGCTACATTTCAATCCAGACCTAGTTATCGATGGAGGTATCCAAGGTAGAGATGGTTTTAAAAGCATTGAGTGAAATCAGAGCTGTATTAATTGTGTTATCTAAAACACACTGCAGATGCTACAATAATCCTCTATAAAACAATGCTTAGTGTATTATCTGATCAAAGATACAAATATAGAGCTTTTTCAAATATTCAACTAGCCAGCAGCATACAAGGGATGAGTGTTAAGCTAATCCTTGCTGTCATGGTCTTCTGTGATTAAAAGGAAGCATATGCCCTTCAGCATTAAGGTCTGTCTGAGGCTATTTCAGGACCATGCCTGATCGAATAGTATTATATGATGGGTTAGCATGACTGAGGGAAAAGAGACCTGGACTTGTGAGTCACAGAATCTGTGTCTTCTTAGGTCCCCACTTTGCTGTGCTGGTGACCTTCCAACAAGCCCCTTAGCCTCTCTCCACCATAGCACCCTTGCCTACAAAACCAGGATGGCCAGGATGGTAATACCAACTCTTAGTATTGAGAGGGTGGTGCCACAGATCAAATAAAACAACATATGCAAAAAGTACTTTACAAAATCCGCCTGCTAATGCAGGAGACACGGGTTCGATCCCTGCTCTGGGAAGATCCCACATGCTGTGGAGCAACTCAGCCCGAGTGCCCCAACTACTGAGCTTGTGCTCTATAGAGTCCGGGCACTATAACTACCGAAGCCCAGGAGCCTTAGAGCCTGAGCTCCGTGACAAGAGAAGCCATCGCAATGAGAAGCCCGTGCCGCAACTAGAGAAAAGCCCGTGAAGCAATGAAGACCCAGCACAGCCAGAAATAAACAAATACGATTATAAGAAAAAAGGACTCTGCAGAACGTTGAGCATCAGAGTTATCACTGAGCCCTGTGGGGAAGACAGAGTTAAACCAAATCTACACCCTTTAATATAGCCTAACTTTTTAGTGATAAACTGCTGTATGTATGTTTTACAGCCTCTAGTATATTTTTGTATGTTAGAATAATATTTATGAGTTCATTTCAAAGCTTTCTAATTTCAGTTAGACTCGGTGGAAAGCTTACACATTAAAATTTCTCTATAAATCATTTATTGTGTAAATATGAACTTTTATGAAAAAAAATTTTTTAAAAAGAAGGAGTCTTTAATTGATAAGGACTGCCTCACTATACACTTTGGGTTGCTTCTAGGTACATGTTTTTCATACAGTGGGTCATTAATAATATATTACAAAGGTTTTGTTATGATCACTAAAATATGAGATCTTTAGGTCTCTCTGCCAAAGTCCTATGGAACTACTTCCAACCAGAAAATCCTTATTGGGTTAAAGTCATTTGATAGCTAAGTTACAAGATAAATGTATTTAATCTCTCTTTTGGACTAAACATTGAGCTAATAATTGTCAGGAAGGTTTTGACATTAAAAACTTATGACTCAAATAAAATTTCTCTGTTAGAAGCTCAGGTACTGAGATATGAGCACGATCAAATGGACACTTCTGGAAGATGACCAATATTAAGAACATAAAAATTGTCACCCTGGGTCAGACCAGAAGTCTAAGTTTCCACTGGACTCTATAATGTGTGATAATCTCAACAAAACATACAATGTACAGGATTGTTTGCCCATGTGATGGTGAATTCAGAGGTTGGTGGTATCTGAACGTTGCTGGATATTGAGAAGTCATCACTGGATTCTGTCTAAACCACCCATCCCTAAACACATGCCCTGGCATTTCAGACACCAAGCACCAGGCACAGGTGCTTAGGATAATAGGTTCTATACATTTGTTATCCTCTGGGAAAATCCTTTCCATTTCCCTTTATTTGAACGAAAGCTACTCCCTCCAGCTTAAAGAGGTGCCCTTTTGTTCCAGCATCCTGGGATTAGGTGAGGAAGTCTACATTCCCCCTGTCCCTACCCTACACATCTCCCTTCATCCTACCACTCTCAAGTCCTTATCTTTCTGCTCTTCATCTGGAAACCGCACTATGCTCTGATCACTTTAGTCACCCTGATCAATCTATTTTAATGAATGCAGAAAGAGACTTGGGTTTTCCACCCAAAATAGAATAGAAACTTGGCTGAAAACCAAGAATCTCCATAAGCCTTCTGACTTATAAAACCCCAGCTAAACTGACCATCACTGAAACCTCAGTAACAGCTTTCATGTTAGATACAGATTGTGTTGTTGTAGACATTGTTGTTTAATCAATCAGTTGTGTCCGACTCTTTAGATCCCACAGACTATAGCTTTCCAGGCTCCTCATCCATGGGATTTCCCAGACAAGAATACTGGAGTGGGTTGCCATTTTCTTCTCCAGGGGATCTTCCCGACCCAGGGATTGAACTTGCGTCTCCTGCTCAGCAGGTGGATTTTTTTTACCACTGAGCCACTAGAGCAGACCAAAGACTGTGTTACCAAAAGAGCAATAACTTGTTTGGTATCTGTGAAGCTGATACACATGAATATACAATGGAGGAAATAAAAAGAAAGAAGAATGGGGAGTGACATAGAATAAAGGATACACTCTTAATTTCCCTTAAGATTAGCTCCCAAGGTTAACCCAATAATGTCTGTAATTGTGCTCATTATTTCAATAACTTCAGATTTATTACTTTCTGGAATGTAGCTGGGTAGATTAAAAGAAACAACCAATTACTTTTCATGACTGGAATAAAGTGTGTCCCATCATTTATGAAGGAAAACACCTGGGGAGACAGTAAGGGTCAAATACTTTGATCCTTGGATCATTCATAACATGAGGCTTGGCACCTAGGCATATTTTGATATGTAAGAACTGTATCAAAAGTCAAGTCACGTGAAAGAAGGGAAGGAAAAGAGGAACAAGTGTGTAGGGGATTTAAGTCTGTGGCTTCCATCTGGTGTCATAAACGAAGTCACAAACCACATGATATTTCAGAGCAAGGTCCCATTGCTGCTGAGGCTGCTAAGTCGCTTCAGTCGTGTCTGACTCTGTGCAACCCCATAGATGGCAGCCCACCAGGCTCCCCCGTCCCTGGGATTCTCCAGGCAACAACACTGGAGTGGGTTGCCATTTCCTTCTCCAGTGCATGAAAGTGAAAAGTGAAAGTGAAGTCGCTCAGTAGTGTCTGACTCTTCGCAATCTCATGGACTGCAGCCTACCAGGCTCCTCCATCCATGGGATTTTCCAGGCAAGAGTACTGGAGTGGGATGCCATTGCCTTACTTCCTGGAAAATAACCAAATGTGACACAGTAATCCAAATACTTCATAAAAGTGCAAAACCAGTTCACTACTTAGGATGACTTACGGTTAGCTTGGTTTTTGTGATTAGCTAAGGAAAAAGGAACTTTGTAGAGAATAAGGTAGAGAGAAATTGACTTGAAAGATTTTTCAAGCACTTCAAATCCAGTAATAAGCAAGCAATGGGCTAATTATAAATATCTCCAGAATTCCTATTAAGAAGGATGGTTCCTGACCATTGGCAATTAAGTATGGTGCTGCCACAATCCACACAATGGATAATAGCAACAAGTACCCCTTCCTTGACTCTGGTTTAGAAGAAAGCTCAGTTAAATAGGAATACCTTGACTCCCTTGAACATCTGAGATCCAAAAAGTGGACTGATGTGACTGTAAACTGAATCCTAGGCTAAGAGAAACACACAGTGATCAACCTTGAAAAATGGATGAGCGCCAAGTCCAGACGCTGAGCTGTACCTAACAATTCATCACACCATCCCTGCCCGAAACGCTCCCTATACTTTCTGTATTTTTACAGACACAAGATGAAAACTCCAGAGTTAAAGGAAAAAACTAAAAAGGAAAAAAGTGATAGTAAATTTGAAAAAGTGGCTGCGGCATAAGTAACACAGACCTCAAGCAGCTTATCAGACTCAAGACTTGAGCAAAGAAATAGAGTGGCTCACTCGTGATAAGGGCAGTTCTGGAACTAGCAGTTCTATTTCTTCCTTTCTGCCACATATTTGTTCACTGTCCCATTTTGGCTCCATATCAGGTTCTAAGCACTTGTGCCAGATGCTAGGAGCAAAGACATCTGACAGGGGTCTCGCCTTCAGTGGACCAGAAGTCCACTTTGCCTTCTTCTTCTCTCCAATCTACCCTATCTTATTTTCTGGATTGAGAAATGACAATGTGAAAGAATTTTTTTTAAAAAGGGGAGGTGTTTATGTTTCAAAAAAATAAACCAAAATAAAAATAAAGATAGAAGGAAGAACCCTACTTAACCAAGATTCTTCTTGACATTGTTTTATGATCAATCTTTCTAGGACGGCTAACTTCTTAGGAATTGGTTAGAAACAACAAAAAGATAATGCTATGGACTGAAAATGTGTTTGACAGTAAAACGCAACTGTTTTCCAGAAGGCAGCATTTCCTCCCTACCCAAAGGAAACTTCGACCATACGTTTATCCATCCAGTCAACCATTTGTCATTCATTATCCATTCATGCAACTGTGATCTATGGCAACTCTGCTGTGTATATTTCAGGCAAAGCACAGGCTCCAGGATAAAAGGGCTTGAGAAATGGGAAGGAGGGAGGAAGGAAAAAAGCAAAGGGTAAGGAAAAAGCAAAGCAAAACAAAGCTGCCTGTCTTCATGGAACTTGCAGTTTAGAACAGGAAAGACACTATTCAGTCATACAAACACAGAATTTAAAAACTATGATATATGCTACAAATGAACAGTCCAGGTAACTGTTGTGAGGGACCAGGGAAGGCTTCTGTTTGCGGGACTAACAGAAGAACTAGGGGTGACCTTGGGGAACTGAGTAAGAGGAAGACCCAGATAATGAGCTGGAGAGTCAGCGAGGAACCAGATCACACGAGGCACATCCTCACAGGACTTAAACAGACTGTCTTTCACCTAAATTGCAGGAGGGAGATGACAGATATTAATATGTTTTAAACAGCAGTGTGAGAAGCTCAGATTTATATCAGTTCAAACTTTGTCTTGATGTCTGTATATGTGTGTTTCTATGTATGTGTGCTAATGAATCCTTACATGTGCATAGAATATCTTTTAAAGGATACAAAAGAAACTGATATTAGTAATTGCTTCCGGGGAAGGAAACTGAGAAACTATAAGCCAGGGTAGAAGAAAGACCTCATTGTCATTGCACTCTGGGGGCAGAGTGGGAAGGAAGTCAGTTGCTATTAATATTATTTTTTTTTTTTACTGGATGAGAAAGATGCACAGGACTAAGGTGGGCAAAAATGAAATGAAATAGAAAAGAATAGAAAAGGAAAAGCAAAGTAAACAACAAAATCAACTCTGCTTAATAAGGGACCAGATCCATCCCTGACTGATGCTTGCTGCCTTCACTGTGAAGAGAACAAAAGGCAAAGGGCAAAACGCGTTTCTAGGTTGTAAAAGCAGCCAAAGACCTGGAGAGCCGACATTCCAGCCAAAGAATGTTGGCTTGTGGAATAAAAACAAAAACAAAATAAACCAACACCAGCTTTAAGATAAGGTAAAGAGCTTGATACTATCTACCCCAGCCCTACTCAGATGTGCCTTGAAAGACAACTGAAGGGAAAAGAAACTTTCTCCAAACTGCTACTTTCAACAGCGTTTACCATCTGGAGCAGAAAAGGTCCAAACAAGCAAAATACAAGGCCCGGTAAGCACAGGCAGAAGCCTGGAAAAAAGAGAGCGAGGCGGGACAGGCTTGCAAGGTCAGCAAGTCACTGCGCGGCTAAATGAGGGGGCTGAGAACCTCCTACAGCGCAGTGTGGGGCACAGGGGGAAAACAGTGATTAAAGGAGTTTTGTTTTTTCTTTCTCCCATTGTTGTTGCTGTTGTTGTTTTCCCAGAAATACCAGTTCCATCAAAGTTTTGACAATTATGAAACATGTCAGCTGATAGTGAGAATTCATCAAATGTGCCACAAACGACAAGAAATGAGAAGCCGAATCCTGAAATTGGATGGGTTTCAAAAGTCCCTGACAATCACTGCCATAAATCACCCAGGCACATCAATCTTTGGCTGCAGGAAGTTTTGCAGGGAACAAAAAAATGCAAGAAAAAAAGCACATGCGGAAAAGAGGTGCCACGCTCTGAATGCGAAAGGCTGATGCTCTATTGTCAGGATTGACTCTCGAGTTACAGAGGTTGTGGTTACGCAGAGTCTAGGAGATACGGCTCGTCCTCTCGCCATGATGAAACTACACAGAGGTCTCCATCCAGACAGAGGGAGACCGGGGGCCCAAGCCCAGCCCTGCAATCTTCTTGGGATCTTGGGATCCATGCTAACTCTTCTAAGAGAAGTCAGCCTCCACTTCCAAGAGGATACCACCTCCCCTGTCCACGACATCCTCCGTGCTCCATTGAAGTGAGGCCTGCAGGAGAAAACAGTACAGCCAAAGGATGTACTTCATTAAATCCCAAGATGAAAAGCTTGGGTTATCACTTCTTGTTTGCTCAGAGTCTATGGCGTAATCTTGACAAAGACTTGAAAAGGTAACAATGTCTTCTAGACGCCTCTCTTTCAACTCCGCTACGTTTATTTCTTTGAATGCAATTAAACATAACAAATATGCCTCCCAGTTATAGGTTTTTAATAAAATATAAACTCCCACAATTTCAAAAGGGTAGAATAAACTTCTGAGATCTCTCTTTGAAGGACACAACATATTCATTCCCCCACCCATGTTGAGGAGTCTGACTTCTGCTAAGCCACGAGTAGTAACTTGACTTTTATTTGATTTTCAGCTCTGCCATAAATACTGTTACAGTCAAACTTAATTGTTAGGGGCTGGGGTGTCTTTTATCTCTGGGGGGAAATGGTGATAGCTACTAACAATAAACATCATCTGCTAATGCACCAGATTCTTGGGCTACGTCTAATACCGTCAACAGTCGCTTAGTCACACATTTTCGACAGTGCCTTTTCCAAGCCCAAGAAGGTTCATCTGGAACACAGAGAACAAGATCTTCTCAGGCATCAGATTGCCCAAAGTAATGACCCAGTGCAAGCTATGAGAATCTGGGTTACCATTTAATAATAATTTAAAAAAAAAGGCACCTCCAGCCCCAGAGAATAGGTCAAAAACTGACTTTCTAATCATATTTTTTTAAGACAGCAACTATAAGTACTACTTGGGGGTGGTATTTTGAAAGAACCTCAGGTGTAAAGACTAGATTTACAGTGGTACGTCCTATGGGTCCATTTGTCTCATTGGGAAATTAAGAAAGGGGAGGTATCTGGTTTCCCCACGTTTAAAAGAGTTTACAAAGTCATTTCTCCATATCCTACATTATCTCAGGGAATGCTCATAATGGCCCTAAGAAAGCAGCTACATTCCACAAAGTTCAAAGAACTGAAGTTTAGTGAGTTGAACGGATCTGGCTGAGGGCATTCAGCAAAGGGACAGACTCAAGCCCAAACCTGATTCATCCTCATCCTCTTCTCCCTCAACAAGTGCTTGCCTTGAGTATCAGTGTCCATGAAAGCGTTAGTCACTCAGTTGTGTCCGACTCTTTGCTACCCCATGGACTGTAGCCCACCAGGCTCCTCTCTCCATGGGATTCTCCATGTAAGAATAATGCAGTGGGTTGCCATGCACTTCTTCAGGGAATCTTCCCAACCCAGGAATTGAACTCAGGTCCCCTACAAGGCAGGCAGATTCTTTACTGTCTGAGCCACCAGGAAGCCCTCAGCTTCCATGAAACGTGGATCCAAAGGCAAGAAGACTCCTTTTTGACTATATCCGGCTGAGCTACAACTTCTGAGAAGCACTTGCCACGGCATTGCAAGCCCTTAGCAATTATCTGAAAAAACCATCTGCTCCATGGGCAGTCATCCTGCCCTCACACTGACACAAAGTCTCCAATCTCTCATCACCCGCTGCTGTTCAGTCACCAAGCCCTGTCTGACTCTTCCCAACCCCATGGACTGCAGCACGTCAGGCTTCCCTCAGCATCTCCCAGAGTTTGCCCAAGTTCATGTCTGTTGCATCATGATCACCAATATTTGGTCCAAAAAAAATTTCCCATTGCATTATCATCACTGAGATCAGTTTCTGCTCGCTTCCACACAGTCAGACACGGCAAACTGGCCAGAGCTGAATTTGAAGCCGTCCTTAGCACTCTTCCTGACTGTCCTGGGAATTATTACCTTTTACTAGTGCAATTTCAGAGTTTATAGTTATCAACAATACACAATTAACAACACATATGAGCCAAGCTGTTGGATGTTTGAGCTTACTCCTCCATTAATAGGAATAACACAGTTTCTAAATGAATTACAATGGGAATTCATGGTTGCCAAAAAGAGAGAGTTTTTACCTACAAGTGAAAGTTGTATAATGAATTACGTGGCTGCAACCAGAGAATAAGAGGGAAAGTTGTGACCTCAACCCTCAAAGGCCCTTGTGGTGAGGACAACAACTAAAATGCTTAAGAGTCTGCAAAAATAGACAGATGGTGACAGACCCCAAAGCTTGGACCCTGGAGCAGCCGCTCTCTTCCCAGAGCTACCAACACTCCACTGATGGCCCAGAATCACTCAGCCAAAGGGCAGGGATGCATCTGGCCTCAAGGAAAAAGAAATTCTTAATAAAAACACACTTCTAGGTTAACTGGGATAGTACAAGGTATCTCCAGAAAACTGGATACATGTGAGAATTCTTAATAGAAAATCTAACACACTCTATTCACCAGATGCTCTGCTTTTTACAGAACATAGGAGGAATCTGCCTACTTTATTTAGGGGGAAATCTGAAAACCTAATGTCTTTCGATTTTCATAAATGAAAGGAGATTAAAATATTTATTTCTCTATACATATAGCTGATTGGTGGAGGAATCAACCACAGAAAGAAAAAATAAAAAGAAATTTTAAGGCATAAAGCTATGTGTTACAAAGAGGATCTCGCCATAATATATACATCAATATTCATCAAAAATATAAACATGTTCAGGCCATATCAGATAGATGGTGTGTGCTAAGCAATATCCAAAGAACTTTACAGACCACCCAGTTTAGGAGTTTAAAATAAGAAATTTTATAGTGATGCATTTGTAGATTCAACATTTATGAGTATAAAAAAATAAAAAGAAAAGTCTTCCAAGGGCTGGGACATATACACAAAATACGTGATTCAAAAGGTAGACTAGGGCTTCCCTGGTGGCTTAGTGGTAAAAAAAAATCCACCTGCCAGTGCAGGAGACACGGGTTCAATCCCTGGTCCGGGAAGATCCCACGTGCCACAGGGCTGCTAAGTCTGTGTGCACCACAGCTACTGAACCTATGCTCTAGAGCCTGGGAGCAGCAACTGCTAAAGCCCGTGCACTTGGAACCTGTGCTCGGAAACAAGAGAAGTCACCGCAATGAGAAGCCTGTGAACCACAACTGGAGAGGAGCCCTCGCTTGCCACAGCTAGAGAAAAGCCTGTGCAGCAGTGAAGACCCAGCAGAGCCCAAAATAACCAACTTAAACAATTATTTTAAAGATGGACCCAGATCACAATGGCTTAAGACTAGAAATCAGAGAGAGAGAAGACAAAAGAAGAACTCGGGTCTGGCTCTTTCCCATATGAGCTGTGAGACACCCCAGGGTAACTGACTTCTCCAAGAGACAGTCAGTCTGTCCCCAAAATGAGACTCTTGATAATGCTAAATTTCTATGATGCACCACGTGGCACAAAGGAAATGCTGAATAAATCTCACTGATTATTCGTCTGTGGATAAACTTTGACTTGAATATCCTAAGACAAAGAGTCAGTAGGCGTGGTCCTTAGCAAGTCAGCATGCCCAACCAAGACTCAACATCTTCACTTCTTTTCTCCTCTTGACAAATGCCACGGGGTACTGACTTCAGCTGCAAAGTAGATAGAGCTCTCAGTGTGGGCAACATACTGCCTGCTCCTTATTGATTTTGAGCATAAATATTTCCCCACAAGTATTGTTTACTCTCCCCCAGGTTAAATTACAAGTTCAACCAAACTCTGAAAACACATCATTTAAACTTCACCGAACAGTTCTGGACCCCACACAATGTGGGTGGCCTGAATTTCTGCACACTGTCAAAATGTAAGAATGATATGTTTATCCAGAAAATTCCCAGGGATATTTCCTCCTGAAAGTTGCCAAAGTATTTAGCTCTCAATCTGATAATGATCAGATTTAAACCCAGGCTTTTCTCCCAGAGACACTTTGAATATCTCCCTCAAAGAAAATAACCACAGTGTGGGTCATGCAAGTCCAGGATTTTGTGAGAAAGATTTCCTTCTGCTCTGTGTCTTTCCAGATGCACAGAAGTTAAGGATATAAAAACCAACCTGAGCAGGGCAGATTCAAGGTGCTGAGAGCAAATGGGAAAAGAAATACCAGAGGGACAAATAAATAGCAGGATTCAGAAAAGAAAAATGTCTGTACCATACAAACAAGAATTAAACCACCTGCGAGCACATATTCTCTTATCAGGAATATCATCATCTAGATAGGTCTATAGTTTAGAAAGAGAAATTAGAGAGTTCTCTGGGCTTCCCTGATGGTTCAGCAAGTAAAGAATCCACCTGCAATGCAGGAGACGGAGGTTCTATCCCTGGGTCAGGAAGATACTCTGAAGAAGAAAATGGCGACCCACTCCAGTATTCTTGCCTAGAAAATCCCACGGACAGAGGAGCCTGGTGGGCTACAGTCCATGGGGTTGCAAAGAGTCAGATACAACTGAGTGCCTAAGCACCCGGGTCTTGGCTTCTGTTTCTAGAAAGTATAATTCTTCCTTTCTCCTCTCCCTTTCCCCAAGTAAAGGGAGGATGAAAACACAGAATAAGAAATAAAAAAGAGACCCCTGACCACTTTCACTGTTCAATTTGTACAGGTCTTTGAAGTGACTAAATGCTTCCCTTCTCCCCACTGGCATCTGTACCATGAAAGAGGACACACATAATGCTGGGTCTGCGTCTAGTGATGCAGAGGGCATCCCTAGTCAGCATGAGTGCAGATGCATGAGAAAGGCCCAAGGGTGTCACAGCTAAGAGCGACGGACAAGGGTGGACAGGAGAGGTCCTGCCTAGTCTAAATGCGGAGCAGGCAGAGGAGGAAACAGCAGCCACGCAGTGACAGCTAACGGCTGATGAGTAAGAATCTGGGTCTGGAGTTTCCACAACTTCTAATTTTCATCCAACAGAAGCCAGAAATTTGGGTTTGTTTTTTGTTTTTTAAATGAAAAGTCTTCAGTTAAAGTCAGCAAATAATTCAAAATTAAAAGGCTTTAGAGCCAATAAAACTCCTCGGTGGATAGACAGTCTTTGACTTTTGAATGCTAATGTCTACTCCCCCTCGACTAGACTCATCTTCGTCAGACCACCCACGTGCAACTAAAAATGTACTTTTTATACCTCTCCATATCTGACCCTCAAAGAGAAGGTCAAAGTCTGTCTCACGTAAGGGTAAGCTGACTTTCTTCCTCCCTCCCTCCCTTGTTTTCTTTTCCTTTTTTTCACATATTCACCCTTCTTCTGGTGGTGGTAGTAGGAGCAACTGAGGTCTACTCTCTTGGTAAGTCTCAAATACGCAACATTGGGCTTCCCTGGTGGCTCAGAGGTTAAAGCGTCTGCCTGAAATCAAGCAGACCTGGATTCAATCCCTGGGTCGGGAAGATCCCCTGGAGAAGGAAATGGCAACCCACGCCAGTATTCTTGCCAGGAGAATCCCATGGATGGAGGAGCCTGGTGGGCTACAGTCCACGGGGTCGCAAAGAGTCGGACACGACTGAGTGACTTCACTTTCACAATTATTAACTAGGCTTACCGTGTTGTACATTAAATTCCCAGAACTTATTCATCTTACAACTGAAAGTTTATACCCATTGACCTACATGTCCTCATTTCCCCCACACCCAGCTCCTGACAACCACAATTCTACTTACTGCTTCTATGAGTATGACCTATTTAGATTCCATACACACATACCATACAATATTTGTTTTTCTCCATCTAGATTATTTCACTGAGCATAATACTCTCAAGGTTTGTCCATATTGTTGCAAACTACAGGAATTTTTTCTTTTTTATGGCTGAATGGTATTGCATTGTATTCACATAACACATTTTAAATTTCCATCCACTGATGTACACTTGCTGCTGCTGCTGCTAAGTCACTTCAGTCGTGTCCAACTCTGTGCGACCCCATAGACGGCAGCCCACCTGGTTCTCCTGTCCCTGGGATTCTCCAGGCAAGAACACTGGAGTGGGTTGCCATTTCCTTCTCCAACGCACTTAGCTTGTTTTTGTATCTTGGCTACTATGAAAAATGCTGCAGTGAACACAAGAGAGTAGCTATCTCTTTGTGAAACTGATTTCATTTCACTTGAGTATATACCCAGAAGTGAGATTGCTGAGTCACGTGATAGCTTTTTAAATTTTTGAGAAACCTCCATACTGGCTGTTTTCCATAATGGTCGTACCAACTTATATGTCCACCAACAGTGCACAAGAGTTCCCTTTTCTTAAGGTTAAATTTCAGCGTGAACTTTGACACTTCTTTATGATTCAGGCTTTGCTGAAGATTACGGTTCGATTTTCAAAAATTTTACACAAGGTGATGGTTGAGATATTGGTAGCTTTAAACTGGCCATGATGGAAGAATGTGTATGTACCACTCCCACTGGCAACAGGACCAACTACAGTTCTTCCTCAACCCAAAAGCCCCTTGTGAAACACTGACCATGTTAGAACACCATGCTTAGGACGTTCCATCTAAGGGGCCACAGTCTTTAAGTCACTGGCTGAGCAAGTAGGTTGAGTATAAACTGAATGCACCAGGTTAACTGGAACGTTCATATAAAACGAAGTAAACTATTGGGTTTCCTTTAATCCGTGATCCTCAGAGCACAGTTTCTGGAGCAGAGGCAGCAACATCTCCTGGGAACTTGTTAGAAACTCCAATTCTCAGGCTCTCCCGACACCCAGTGAATCAGAAATGTGGGGGCAAGGCCCAGCAACCTATAGCAGGAGCCCTCCAGGTGATTCTGGTGCCCATGGCTGTTTGAGAACCACAGCTTTCAGACAATACAGATTTGTCTCAGGGTCCGTGCTCACTTTCATGACTCCCATAGTATCTTTCATACACAGTGGGAATTTAACTTTTAAGCTAAACTGAAATTGTATTCCCGAGTATATAATTTCATTAATAACCAGGCATCAGGTATAAATTTAGCTCTCAAATGAATATTCTATGTACACTTCTTTCCACTTCAACCTCTTTAATTATGAAACATATCACTTAAGGAAAAGGCAGCACCAGTTCAGTTTACAGCTTATTACAAGAAAGTCTAAAGCAGAGTTGCTACCCATGTGGCTGTCAAGAGTCCTTGAAGTAACTTTAAGTATTTATACCCACTGCGGTTCATCAAACGCCTGCCCAATCTCTGCTCTTTCAGGACAGATCAGTCTACATATTTGTAAAGACTGCCTTGTTCCTGTAACATATGAGGTTGAGACCTTTCCATTCAAGACTGTCCTACTCCTTCGGCTGTTTGTAAATTTAGTAATTTTTTTTCACTGTTGTCCAGTGCTCAGAAATCTTTTGTAGCAAAAAAAAATGTTAAAATGGTATCAATGATCACACTATATGAACTGTACCAACACTCAGGTCTTTGTGTCAAGATCATCAAACTGTGTATATTCAGATTCAGGGCATGCTTTCTACCTCTAAGTAACGCTTCCTCAATTCAATGTCTCATTTGTTGAAAGAAAAGTTTGTATCTTCTAAAACAACTCCACTTTCTCTGATTCTGCACAACATGCATGTATTAGCAAACTCCATATGCATGCTTTCCTGCTGGCTCAGAAGGTAAAGAATCTGCCTGCAATGCAGGAGACCCGGGTTCGATCCCTCGGTTGGCAAGATCCCTTGAAGAACAGAACAGCTATCCACTCCAGTATTCTTGCCTGGAGAATTTCATGGGCAGAGGAACCTGGCAGGCTACAGTCCATGGGGTCACAAAGAGTTGGACAGCACTGAGCAACTTTCACTTTCACTTCATGCATGCTAGATAGCTGTTGCATTGAACCACCACTATATAATTTTAATCATGTTACAAAAAAGGTGGACAGAATCTAAAGATTAATTGGGAATAGGACACAAACTGAGAATGACGATAATAGTACAAATAATAACGCATGAGCAGAGTAAGATTTATCCAACATCCATTATAACGCGTGTAGGACTCAGATTATTCAGATGGCAGAATATTATATCTCCAACGTATTGGGTTGCTCTTCTAAACATATCATTTTTAAAGAAGCAATTCTTTGTGTACTTTGTTCATTCTTGACACAATTTCTAAAAGTGAGCTAGTTTAATTTCCAGTCCCTTTGGATTCTTGCTGTGGGTGATTCTGAGACAATCCTCCAAAGGTACTATCATTTTTTTTTTTTAAAGGAAGCTTTGCATTAGGGACACGTTTCCTTGGTTACCAGCATCACAAGCATATGTGCCATTTCAAACACTTCCTTCCAGCTATCTTAAGACAACATTTCTGGAACCTGAGCAGAGTCTATCTGCTTCTCAAAGAGAAGCCTGATAAAGTCCGACAGCATCTCTCAGAGTTCTAGATGATGGGCTGTTTATTTGTAGGCAAAGAAACAACTACAGCCCTGATGGTGATAGAAAGCAAAATGGCATTAGATCACACAGATATGAATGTGACAGTATTCCAGCTTCACACACACATCCAAAGTTACAACGTCCTGATGACAGGCAGCACTGTGGGACAGGGTAGCACGGGACAAAATTCTCACTTGTTGCGTTCCTGATGGGGTCTGCATTTTAGGCTGCTGTGACATTCAGGATAACCACCAATTCACTGGGTCAGGGACTCTCTAATTCTGTCCTTGCCAAAGGCTGCAGAGGCAGGAGAAATAACTGCACCAATGGCCAAAGCATGACACCCATCATGCTGTTAGGACACAGGGAAATCACTGCAGGGCAAGTGGGGCAGCTGCCACCAGAAAAGTAGAACTAGCAACTGTCCTCCTAACCCAAACATTAACAACAAAAGGCGAGTTTATAAAGCTAAAAAGTTTCCAAATTTTTAATCAGAATAGCTAAGTTAGAAATGATAAAACTACACCAGATGCTTTGGAAAGCATGGTTTCTGACAATATGTTTAGTATCATGTTAAAATAGAGCATTCAGTGGTAAAGAAATCTGTCTGCAATGCGGGAGACCTGGGTTCAATCCCTGGGTTGGGAAGGTCCCCTGGAGAAGGGAACAGCTACCCACTCCAGTATTCTTGCCTGGGGAATTCCATGGACAGAGCAGTTCTGCCGGGCTACAATCCATGGGGTCACAAAGAGTGGGACATGACTTAGCGACTGAGAGAAAGCATGCAAAATAGAACATTACTAAAGTGTCTTAGCAAAAACAGAGCATGACTTTTGTGGGAAGGAGGATGGGAAGTAAACAATAGAAGGGGAATGGACATGTTTGGAACACCAACCCAGGACAGGTTAGAACTGGGCTCGCGTTTTTATCCAAAGTGTAACTTGGCCCTGAAACTCTCTCATGTAACGTGCATTGCCATCCTAACTTGCAAACAGGAGCCTGGAGCTCAGAGGTCCTGAGTCACTTCCAAGAGCCCATGAGTAGCAGCACTGGGAAGTCAACCGCATCCGAAGCCATAAAAAGTCAATGTATTTTCCAAAACCACACTCTATAGAATCCGCCGCAAATCCACCAACAATACAACTACTGTAAATTTTAAAACTAAATTTGCCCTTTTTTTTTTTAAAGTTTAAACTTTGTAAACTTAAACTTTGTTACTTTAGGCTTATCATTCCTTCTTAACCTAGAATTTTTAGAGGAAAAAATAGAAAAAAATTGATGTTAAAATAAAAATGTCCCCCAGAAAAATGATTTCAGATGTAACTTCTATAACTCAGTTCAAAGACACACACACACACCAGCAAATCCAAAACTCGTAACAGTCACAGTTTTTTAGTACAATATTTAAAACCGTATCATCATCAGAAACATGATTTCTTTCACCACATAGTTATGGGAATGACCACACTTGGAATCTAAATTGAACATTTCTCTGAATTTATAAATACTCTGCATTTGAACCTCTTTCAAGTTAAAAAAAAAAAACAAAACAATAACAGAAAGTTGACATGATGGCTCCTGCAGGAATGTTCTACTGTTTCAGCATGAGAAGTTGAATTTCATGGATTCATGAGAACAGATCCTATAACCTCTTTGTGACCTTTGGAGATACCTTCCCCATCCCTCTCCCTGAAGTCTGAGTGTTGGCCCTTATCTCATTAAGCCTTACAAACAAAAGCACTTAACCAGTTATGACCCATTTTACTATTATTTCTCTTGCCTCCCTGACTCTGTATTTCTTTTTTTTTTTTTGGGGGGGGGGGTAGGTGTGCGGTTCATGTCTCTGTGGCTTCCAAATCTATACTCTTAAAATTCCAACTCACTCCTAAATTCCACTTTCAAAATTCCAGAAGGCTAATAGATATCTTCACCCACACACACCCCTGGGCCCTTCAAATCTGACATGTCTCCAACCACAGGATCTGCCACTAACTAGAATCCTAAGTGTCCTTAGGGATACAGTGCCCCTGTCCAGCCAGTTAATCCAGCCAAAACCCTCAGAGGTCCCTCTGGTTCCCTCAGCCTTTCTCACTCCCCCACGTCCTATCCATTCCACTGTCTAAATATCTCTTGGCTGCCTCCCTTCTTCTGCATCATCCTAGGCCTTAATTTAGAGCCTAATTCATCTCCTGCCTGGAACACTGAAATGACATCACACCTTATCTCTAAGCTGGACCCTTTTCCTGCTGCATTCCACCACCAGATTTATAATTCTACATCACTTGTCTGATTCATAGGGCTCTCACTGGAAAAGACCCTGATGCTGGGAAAGATTGAGGGCAGGAGGAGGCAGAGGATGAGATGGTTAGACAGTGTCACAGACTCAATGGACACGAATTTGAGCAAACTCAGTGAGATAGTGAAGGACAGGGAAGCCTGGTGAGCTGCAGTCCATGGGGTCACAAAGAGTTGGACACGACTTAGTGACTGAATAAGAATAGTATCTGATTCACCAAACACTTTACAATAGTAATTTCACTGAAGTTGGACAGGGTAGAATTATGGGAACATTTTGCTTTGGGGATCAATTTATTCGACAATGTTTCCATTTTTAATGGCCAAATGTTACTTTTGTGATCATCAGTAAGGACAAAAAAACATACACATTAAATGAGGCACTAGGCCCACCATGAAGTACTCTTGAGCTTTATACACAAGGCCCTAGACCACGTGTCTGTCAATTACCTCCTAGAGTTCATCTTCCCCATCTGACCACCCACACCCTTGAGTCACAATACCCCTTTCTCCAATGCTCTTTTGAACCTGCAAGACTTTGCCAACTCTGTTCCCTATTCCTGCAATACTCTTCTTCCAAGTGAACTTTTATCTTCTTCCCGTCTAATTTTCTGTGTTAAGAATCTGCTTTATCATCAGGCTAAGTCAATGACGATCTCTGGGAAAGAAACCAGGCAATCCAAATTTTGCTCCCCAAGAGATGCTCATATTCAAGCAAGAGTAGGAAACATTGGCCTCAAAAAATCCTTGCAAGAAATTGACAAAGGGAATTTAAATTCCTATATCAGCATCATTTTATAGGTCAAATTTCCTAACTTTATGATCAATGCAGATGGCTCTCTTCAAACTTTTCTCCAGAATATTCTAAGGAAAACACCTGTATGAAATAAACAAGTCTCCTACTGACCTTGAGATGTACAGGTGTGCATTAGGGAAAGGCATGAGAGGTGGCCATGAGCGTGCACAGTATACACATGGACACACGCATACACACACATCTAAACACCAATGCCTGCCCTCAAGCACTTTATAATTTTCAGGTAAAAAGATGCTGAAAAGCAATCCACCCTTACAACAAATCAGAAAAGGGGGCTTTGTGCTTATTTTCTGTTATACACACACACTTTTAATGATCTGACTGCTCCAATGCAGCCTGCATGCATACTGTTGAGTGTGCTCTGCCTAATTTTACACATTAGTTAAAACCAAATATGAGTTCCCCACTGTAAACTGAAAGGTCCAAAATCTATTCTCTTCTCCATAACCAGCTGGGTAAGTATCCTTGGATAAGTCAGTTTTTAGTCTTTCAATTGTCCTCCTTTGAAATGATTCCAGATATCTTATTATATCAAGAAGAGATTTTAAAGGAAGCTTAAAAAAAAAAAAAACTCAAAAAGAATTTGAGTTCTGGGTCCCAAAAGCATTTTGTTTTAATGCAGGAGAGAGAGAGATAAATCCTAACAGTATGCAAAACATAATGTTAAAAAAAAAAAACTAAACAATTTGCTGAATAATGACAAATCACAAAAAGAATGACTTGTATTGGAGATTTATTTGCTCCCTTAATAAATAAAATGCAAATTCAGTTAAATATATAAGGCAGGGAAGCAGGCAGGGGGAAAGAACTCAGCAATTATTAAGGCCTGCCGTCCACTCTTTGTTTGACCCTTATTTTGACCCAGCATCCAGGACTTCTCTCAGCTAGCGGACCAATTAAACTAGGTGATTTTAATTTTCATGTATGATCAGCCATTCCCCTTCTTCCAAACTTGCATTCATTGAGGATCTAGCTATACACAGGACACGTCACACTTAAAAGAGCACTTGTTGTTGACCGAGCACTGAGTGTGCCCTGGGACCCTGTGCTCGTCTTTACTCCTCTTAACAACTATGCATGGTAGAGATTATTCCTCCCTCTTGCTAAGAGGACATCCAAGAAGTAAACTTGAGATTTGAAGTTAGCCTTGTCTCATGTCAAGCCATTACTCTTTGTCTTGTTCACCTGGGTTGCTATAGCACAAATGCCATAAACTGGGTGGCTTGTAACAATGGACATATATCTCCCATGGTTCTTGGAGGCTGAGAAATACAAGACCAAAGTTCTGGCAGAGTTCAATGTCTCATGAGAATCCATTCTGTAGTTCTTAGACTGCCGTGTTCTTGCTGTGTCCTCACACAAGAGGCCTGGGCTCTCTCTGGGATAAGGACTCTAATCCCACTCCCAAGAGCTCCACCATCACGACCTAACCACCTTGCACAGGACCCCACTTCCAAATACCACCCCACTGGGGCTTATGTTTCAACACGAAATGCGAAAGGAACACAACGCTTACAGCACTCTTCATTAAACCATATCAAAACGAGCCTGAGACGCCTGCCCACTCTCTGCCCCCACCCATTTTCCATAAAGGACTCTGAATGCTGACCATGACCTGAACATCCAGCTCCCCTACCTTAGCCCCCTTCCTGTGAGACAGACAGTTTTTTCCTTTCATGGACCTTGCTGGAGCCAGAAAGGTCTTGCTAATTTATTGAATTATCTATCTTCTGTACACACACACCAAGAAGAAGAAGACAGGTCCCTTCAGGGCAGTGGTTTTGAATGTCTAGTTCACTCTCCTATATCTTACTATCTGGAACACGGGGCTTAAAAAATATTTGTAGGGATGAATAAATAACTCATCAGATTTTGTGGCATCATCTCATTCCAAACAGTGGAAGATAACATACATAGATTATTTTTTTCTTTTTTAATGTATGTTGGGCTAGACATGCCCAGATATTTTATGTCCTGATTCTTTCTTTCACTCTAAGGGTAAGCCTACATTCTGTTAAGAACCAGAAAATACAATGAAAAGACCACCAGCTGGAAATATCAAATCAAAACTGCCAGAAAATAAATGAGAATTTTTGAAGAAAATGCTGATGAAGTGTTTTCACTGAACCCCCAAGCAGATGCCAATAATTCACATGAATTCTGAGTGAAGGTGAAAGGTTTGAAACTTTCTTCAATTGGGCAGGTAGGAGGGAGCAGTGACTAAGCAGGCTTGATGATTTTTTTTTTTTTTCCAAAAAATAAATGAACACACCAAAACCACAAAAGCCTTCAAGCAGAAAGGCCAGTAACAGCACTTCTCCTATTGGTGTTTACTACGTTAGCATTTTCACTTCACATTTTCATCCTGAAGTGTGGTTACATTTCAAAACCTCTGTCAAGGCACAACAGCCCCCAGAAAACACACAGCCCGGTAATGTTGAAAATGCTGTTTGATGAAGAAGCTTTCTGGCTCACGAAAATCTCAAATGAGAAGTAGAAAGAGCCAACGTTTGACCTCTGAAACCTTCCTTCTCATTACAGTAAGAAACCAGAGTTTGGAGCGGGGGTGTGTGTGTGTGTGTGTGTGTGTATGCATGTTTTAAACATTTTAAACAAACTGCTCTGTTGTCAAAAAAAAAAAAAAAAAAAACCTCATGACCAGTCCTCAAACCACAGATTCACACAAACCCCCACAGAAACTCTCTCTTCCTACAAGTATCTTCATTGTCCAGAGATGGGAGCCCCAAGGGTAATTAAAATGATGGAGGGTTGCAGGAAACTATCTTTACATATCTTTATGAAATTACCTTTTGGTAACCTAAGGAGATGAGGATAGGAGGAGGTGGTGGGCACATGTGCTGGAGTTACTAATTATTTCAAACATCTCCCTTTCATCACCTCTTTCCCTTTGTCTATGTTGTGCTTTGTTTCCATAAACTGGATTGCAAGCCTACTGGACCAGGGCTATGTTCAACTCATATCAGTAGAAGTTTCCTTCAAGATCACCCATGCTATTGTGTTCTTCCAGATCCAGGATCCAGGATCGCAGAAAAGCCTGTGAGGCACCCAAAAGCCATCTATCTCTTCTCTCCTCCCAGTTCGTGTAGCTTCGATCAAAGCTCTTACCACATTCTGCCCCACTTCCAGAAGTTTTACCTCCTCCAGCAGATTAGAAGCTCCCTGGGGCAAAGAACTCTCTCATTTCTCACAGTACAGAGGATAAGGACAAGGGAAGTATCTGAATGGAATGGCCTGTCCTTGTTCAGTAAATCCTTGGACTGTTTTTGTCCATTGTTCACATGAGTTTCAGTGGCTGAGCCCCTAAATTTCCACCTCTGGGGCTTCTCCAAACTCAGGCCTGACCCAGACTCCAGGAGAGGGTTCAGGCTCCAAGTCACAAATTTTCCAGTCTGTCAGAGTTAGGTTATAGTAGGGGATCTCAGTCTTGGGCAAAGCAAGCACTCTTAGCAGGTGTGAAATCGGGAGAAGTGAACAGGCACACTGTTGCACAAGCATAAAACACAAACCCATTTCTAAACGGCACCTGACTTATTATAACTTTTTATCCAGAACAGATTAGAGAGTGACCTAAATTAAAGTATCTGTGTGGGCATCCCACAGCTAGAATATTTAAAAAAAAAAAAAAAAAAAAAAAACCTTGAGAATTCCTTGGCAGTAGCTAAGATTGCATGCTCCCAATGCAAGGAGCCCAGGTTCAATTCCAAGCCAGGGAACTAGATCCCACGTGTGGCAACTAAAACCCGGTGCAGCCAATTAAACAAATGAAATAAACAGTTAAAAAAAAAAAGAAAACACAGAGACCTCAAGTCTGAAAAACACTGCGATTTCCTCCTCTAGGCCTCAGGGAGGTGATATCACGCAGGGTGAAGAATTCGCACTTTGAAATCATTCAGTCTTGGCTTCTAATTCCTACACAGAACCAGTATGAGGTGGTCAAATGATGTCCGCCCTCAACTAATCTTTTCAAACTCCAGCACCTACTATGTGCCAAGAACCTTTCAAGGTGTGGGAGACAGCAAGGAACAAAAGAGATAAAGTCCCTGCCTGAAGACAGTAAGGTAGGGATTAAAATCCCTGTTTCACTGGGATACTTAGCTCACGGGGATACTTATCTCACGGGGCTATTATAAGCATTCCATACCAAGAACTAGAGGTGAAGCCCTTAGAACAGGGTCTGGCAACTGAATCACGCTCCCTCAGTGAATGGTAGCTGTTAATTAAAGCCGGAAATGTCAATTCCTACAAGTTGCAGAAAATACACTGGGTGTATTTAACAAAAAGATACAGTGCCCATACGTGACATGTGGCACTCCACGTGATACCACTGAAGCCAGGCTGGGTGAGGAGATTTGCCGACTACAAGGATGAGCACTAGAGTACTCTCTCCTCTTTCCCCATTAAGGTTGGGAACACCAAAGTGGTCTTTGATCTTTGAGCGCAGGGAGGAACTCTAAGAAACTGTGGTCCTTGCATCAAAGGATGGAGAAGGAAATGGCAATCCACTCCAGTATTCTTGCCTAGAGAATCCTGTGGACAGAGGAGCCTGGTGGGCTGTCACCTATGGGGTCGCAAAGAGTCGGACATGACTGAAGCAACTTAGCAGCAGCAGCATCAAAGAACATCAGAAAATCATCTGCCAAGGTGCTCTGGGTATGTGTATCAATACCCCTGCTCTTGAACCTTTCGCTTTAATCACAAGAGGCTTGTTAAGTGTCCCCTGAATCTGGTTCGTTCTTTAATCTCACCAGGTCTCTGCCCAGCTCTTCCTGTTGCGAGGTATGCCCTTCCCTGTGCTCTGTGCCTTGACATATCTGCCATAATTCCACCCATCCTTGAAGACCAAGTTCCTACAAAGCACATCTGAAACCTTCCTGAACTCCAAGATGGACAGCTGGTTCTCTCATTTCTGCCCCTCTGAAGACTTATCACTGCCCCACCTATGGATTATTCTGATTTGTTTCACATCCATTCTGTCATTAGACTACTCTGCTTGAATGCCTAATATCAAATTTAAGGCAACAGGTACACATCAAATATTTCCTTTGCTCATTTACTCAGAAAGTAATTTACTGAGCTCCAACTTTGCAGCACAAAGTTCCAGTATGCTGGGTATATGGCAATGAATCCAAAAGCCCCAAATGGCTGCCTGCGTGGTGGAATTGCAATTCTAATGGAGAAAGTACTCCTCACCTCCCTCTGCCCACCACCCTTCTCACCAGAGCAGCCTGACCACCCGCAAAAAGCATTCCAGGCATGAGTAGCGGATGCGCGTGGCATGTTTTCATGAATAAATAAATCACCCTGACTTGTAAGTTCTCTGAAATGTGAAGCAAACTCAATGCCTAAAGCCATGACTATCACCCTGGGCTATCACCACCAAGTCCCACCTTTTTACATCACTGCCTTGGTGATTTGGAGCAGTTTTTTAAATAGAGATACTTTATCCATCTAAAATTAAACTTGACGCCTATGGGGAAGGAGGGAGAAGTATTTCCCAGCAAAGAGATTTTCCCAGCTGAGATGAACTACCCTCGCAAGGGCCCCATTCCAGATTTTACTTCCTGAAGCTTTCACTGGTTAAGACCATCTGATAGGACTTTTGTCTTCATGCTGAATTTCCTTGGTACCTTTACACAGTGCCCCCTGCATCACACAAGCCTTCACTAATTTATTTACGTCTTTATTTATTTATTTACTTGTTTCAGTTATTTATATACTGCCTGAGCACTGTGCCTGGCTCTTTCACACCTGGATGTATTTTTCTTTCAACTCCACCGCCAGGTCCATGATTACAGAAATGCCCTCTGTGGTCACGACACCTTTCACAGTGTGAACATACAGCAGATACTCAATAAGTGCTTGTTACATTTCACTTTGCGAAATCATTCCTTACACTTCAGCTATCGTGGGTGGCTATGGTGGGGGAGCCCAACTATACATCCCCCCAAAATAGGTAAACATCTAACTCACTTCCAGAAAGGGAAAAACACAAAATTTCCAAGACAAACCATCCAAAGAATAAACAATACTGGCCATGTAGGGCTTCCCACAATCTCATCAACTTTCTCTTGTCTGTTAAAAGCTAACATATAACTAGTTTACATCCATTTGTTGTGGAATTGTGATTACAGTGGTCCTTCAAAAACTGTGGTTTGCTGATCTCTCCTTCTTAACCTTAAAATGATTATAATCAAATCTCAGGATCACTGGGGCTTCCCTGAGGTCCCAGTTCAAGATTCTGTGCTTCTAACACAGAGAGCACAGGTTCAATTCCTGGTTGGGGAACTAAGATTCCCACCTGCTGCGTGGTGCAAGCAAAAGTAAAATAAAATTAAAAAAAAAAAAAAAAACTTTAAACCTCAAGATTCCTGTATAAAGAAGACTGAAATGCACTGCTAGGTTTCTTCTCCTCTTTAACATTTCCTATGCCCTTGCTATTTTTAGGCACTTCGTAGAACTACTTGTGTGATCTCACTGGAGCGGGTTGCCATGCCCTCCCATCAGATCTTCCTGATCCAAGGATTGAACCCATGTTCCTGCCTGCAATGCAGGAGACCCCGGTTCGATTCCTGGGTCAGGAAGATCCCCTGGAGAAGGGATAGGCTACCCACTCTGGTATTCTTGGGCTTCCCTTGTGGCTCAGCTGGTAAAGAATCTGCCTGCAATGAGGGGGACCTGGGTTCGATTCCTGAGTTGGGAAGATCCCCTGGAGAAGTGAAAGGCTACCCATTCCAATATTCTGGCCTGGAGAATTCCATTGACTGTATGGTCCATGTGGTCACAAAGAGCTGGACACGACTGGGCGACTTTCACTTTCACTTTGCTTATGTCTACTGCACTGGTAGGCAGGTTCTTTACCACTAGAGGCACCTGGGAAGTCCTGCGTGATCTCATTTAACATCAAAATAACCCCCATGGGGCTGGTTCTTCTATGGATCCCATTTTACAGCTGATGAGATGGAGACTCAAGAAAGGGTAAGTCACACAGCTAAGAACTAGCCAATCAAACCAAGAGCTTCTGGGCCCACTGCCCATATACTATAAAGAAGACTATAACCCACCTCCCAGAATATTGGAAATAAAAGCAAAAATAAACAAATGGGACCTAATTAAAATTAAAAACTTTTGCACAACAAAGGAAACTATAAGCAAGGTGAAAAGACAGCCTTCAGAATGGGAGAAAATAATAGCAAACAAAGCAACTGACAAAGAATTAATCTCAAAAATATAGAAGCAACTCCTTCAGCTCAATTCCAGAAAAATAAACGACCCAATCAAACAATGGGCCAAAGAACTAAGTAGACATTTCTCCAAAGAAGACATACAGATGGCTAACAAACACATGAAAAGATGCTCAACATCACTCATTATTGGAGAAATGCAAATCAAAAACACACTGAAGTACCATTTCATGCCAGTCAGAATGGCTGTGATCCAAAAGTCTACAAGCCATAAGTGGAGAGGGTGTGGAGAAAAGGGAACCCTCTTACACTGTTGGTGGGAATGCAAACTAGTACAGCCACTACGGAGAACAGTGTGGAGATTCCTTAAAAACCTGGAAATAGAACTGCCTTATGACCCAGCAATCCCACTACTGGGCATACACACTGAGGAAACCAGAATTGAAAGAGACATGTGCACCCCACTGTTCATCACAGCACTGTTTACAATAGCCAGGACATGGAAGTAACCCAGATGTCCATCAGCAGATGAATGGATAAGAAAGCTGTGGTACATATACACAATGGAATATTACTCAGCCAGTATAAAGAATACGTTTGAATCAGTTCTAATGAGGTGGATGAAACTGGAGCCTATTATACAGAGTGAAGTAAGCCAGAAAGAAAAATACCAATACAGTATACTAATGCATATATATGGAATTTAGAAAGATGGTAACGATGACCCTGTATGTGAGACAGCAAAGGAGACACAGATGTATGGAACAGGCTTTTGGACTCTGTGGGAGAGGGAGAGGGTGGGATGATTTGGGAGAATGGCATTGAAACATGTATAATATCATATGTAAAACGAATCGCCAGTCCAAGTTCGATGCATGATACAGGGTGCGTGGGGCTGGTGCACTGGGATGACCCAGAGGGATGGGATGGGGAGGGAAGTGGGAGAGGAGTTCAGGACGGGGAACACATGTACACCTGTGGCGGATTCATGTCAATGCATGGCAAAACCTCTACAATACTGTAAAGTAATTAGCCTCCAATTAAAATAAATAAATTTATATTTTTAAAAAAAGACTATAATGCCCATATACTATGCCAGGAGTCAGAAAACTCTGGCCTGAGGCCCAAATCCAGCCTACCACGTGTATTTGTAAACAAAGTTTTATTGGACATGGCAAAGCTCATTGTTTATACATGGTCTCTGCCTGTTTTCATGTATCAATAGCAGAGCTGAGTCACTGCAACAGGGTCTCTATGGCCCTCAAAGCCTAAAATATTTACCATCTGGCACTTTGTAGAACAAATCTGCCAACCCCTGGTCCTGGCTACACTGGCAAAGATAAAATGTTTAAGTCATAACAGTCCCCTAAAAGTCTCAACATATCGTTCCAAAGTACAGAGCCTGCAATAAAAACGGAAGCTTTCCAGTGACCTTAAAAATCCCAAGTGGGAACAGTCTTTGCGAGTCGTCTGCCTTGTGTTACTAAATTATAACTGGAGCGTGGCATTAGTAAATGCCTTACCACTCCTGCTCCCATCTAGAAATAAACGTACTCGGAATATCCTAAGTATTTATTGCTTGCAGAACTGTCCGGTAGCAAGGAAACTGCCCCCTTAGTCAAAGAGCAACAGAAGATTTATCGAGTCCCTATGCAAAATACTATACTCAGATCTACACACACCAGGGCAAGAAAGTACAAGTTCAATATAAAGGACAGATGGGATGTTAGTAGTGGTATGAACCTTTCTTCATTCAAGTTCTTACATCAGTGAAAGTTAAAGACTCTACATTATCCCCAGATAGGCAATCAGGGCATGCAGAAAATAGATAACGTGGCACTGCTTTGCCTGGGATGAAGGCCGCAGTGTAACTTTACCTGGAACCTCATTCACCCATCCTTTCCTCTTTAACAATCAGCCTCTGATCCTGTGCTGTCCATCTGTGAATATCTCCCTTCAGACTGAAAGCTCAGTCCCTTTCTCCCCATGCATGCTAAGTCACTTTAGTCGTGTCTGACTCTGTGACCCTATGGACCACAGCCCTCCAGGCTCCTCTGTCCGTGGGATTCTCCAGTCAAGAATACTGGAGTGGGTTGCCATACCCTCCTCCAGAGGATCTTCCTGACCCGTGGACTGAACCCGTGTCTCTTATGTTACCTGCGTTGGCAGTGGGTTACTTCCCACTAGTGCCACCTGGGGAGTCCCATTCACACATCTTCTTGACCCCTCATGGACCCAGAATGAAGGCAAATTCTTGACCCTGTGAATTCAAGGACTAATAGAGGAAGTTCAGCGAGCTGGGATGCATGCTTTGTTGTAGTTATTGTTCAATCGCTAAGCTGTATCTGACTCTTTGTGACCCCACAGACTGCAGCACCGGGGTTAGTGACCTAAGATGAGTACTTTAGGCCCATCAGTTTTGCAAAGGCCAGCTGGAAAGCTTAAAGTGATGCACAGAAAAAATAAAATAAAAAATAAAGCGATACAAAATGACAGCTCATACTGATTGAGCTTCCAACTTGGGCTACGTCAGCTGTGTTCACTCTGCAGACAAGGACTGACTCTTGCCTGCCCCCAGCAAAGGACTGGAACATCTGCTGTGCCAAGGAGGGCAGGGAGGCTGAGGGACAGTGGGTAGGTGATGGGGCAGGAGTTCAAACCAAGGCAGGTAGACTGGAGAGCTCGCACACCACTCCACTGCCCCCTGCTTCCACCACCTCTGAATTCTTCAATACCTTGAAATCCTCCAATATGACTTTTAGAAAATTAAACCGAGAATTACTTTTATATACTTCCCTTCCAAAATTGAAAACTCCTGGAGGGCAGCAGTTTAGTTTTATTAATCTGTGCACTTCCTCAAATACCCAGCCTGGCCCCAGCTGGAGCCAAATGAGGAACAAAGGGATATTCCCTCCTCCAGGAAGTCTAACGGATGAATGAAAAAGAAAAGATTGCTCAGAAAAAAATCCATCAACAGAATACCTCTAAGAAGTCTTTCTTTATGGCTTGTTTATACCCCAACATATATCCACCGGGACTTCCTGACAATAATTTTGAAGAAACAAAAACCATGAAAAATTAGCTGCCAGGTTTGGAATGGTGGGTTACTGTGGAGGAGGAGGAACTAAAGGAATGGCCACATAGGGCGACTAGACTTCCTAAGGAGAGTAACTCATCTCGCTCCAAAAAATGGGCTAAAGCCTCTGCTCGAAACCCTGGCTGCACCCAGGAATCGCCTGGGGAAGTTTTAAAAATTCTGAGCCGGGCCAAGCTCAGACCAAGCACATCCAACTCTCTGGTGGTGGGTTCCAGTTATCTCTGGTTTTTAAACCTCTCCAGGGGCGTCCAGCGTGCAGCCAAAGTGAAAACTGCTGGAGTGAAGGGACCTTTCTGGGAATCCTGGCTCCACTAATTATAAATCACGTGACCTGGACCAAGGTACTCCTCTCTCATCCTTCTCCTGTAAACCTCAAACAATCCCTACGAGCTACAGGACTGCAGCTCAATCCCCTACCCCTTATAAAATGGGAATTCTTCCAGTACTTAACCCTCATAGGAGTACTGTCAGAACTGAACGAGGAGTACATCTAACTTCTCAGAACAGTGCCCAGCAGATGGAAGGCATGCAATAAATGTTATTCATTATAAATTTTTTATCAACAAAGGTATAAAGGGTTTATAATACAATCACTCCTCCATATCCTCGGGTTCTGTACCTGTAGATTCAACCAACTGAAGGTCAAAAATATGTGAAAATGTAAAAATTCAAGAAAGTTCCGAAATGCAAGACTTCTTCAATTTGCTGTGCACCCAGCAATATTTTCATAACAATTACACTGTATTTATAACTACTTACAAAGTACTGACATTGCATTCAGTATTTTAAGTAATCCTGGTGGCTGCAGTGCAGGAGACTTGGGTTCTATCCTTGGGTTAGGAAGATCCTCTGAAGAAAGAAATGCCAACCCACTCCAGCATTCTTGCCCAAAAAAATCCCATGGACAGAGCCGCCTGGCAGACTACAGTCCATAGCGTCACAAAGAGTTGGACACGACTTAGTGACTAAACAACAATGACAGAGGTGATTTAAAGAATATGGGAGGGTGTGTATATATGCCAACACTAAATCATTTTATATAAAGGACTTGAGCATTCACAGACCTTGGTATCCAAAGGGTTCCTGGAACCCATCCCCCATAGATACTGAAGATTAACTGTATCTACCTCTCAAGCTAAGGACTAACTGTGAAGGAGTTGATATTTTTTAAATGCTTAATAAATGGCATTCTCTTTTCTCATTCTTACATTCCACTCACAATTCTCTCCGAATACCTGATCCAACTTGGGGGCCCTTAATATAGAGAAACTTAACTCACCAGCACTCACTGAGGGCTACCGGATAAAAGACAGGGGTATACTCAATACGATCAAATATAATAACTACAATATAATTTTTAAAAACTTCACTGTTTATCTGAAAATCAAATTTACCTAGCTGTGCTCTATTTTTACTTGTTAAAATCTTACAAACCTACATTCAACTTTTATTGAAATTTAGGCCAAAATTCAGGGGGGAAGCAGAGTCTACCATGGACACACATGTGCACACACAGACTCACGGGCAGGGGGACGTGGGGAAATTAGTACCTTGTACCTTTTCTGTTTCACTCCCTGGCAGCCACAAGACATGCATTTTATGAGCAACAAGTCAGCTCTCCCACATTGGGCAAGGCAATGCATTGTTCAGATGAACAAAACCCTGTAGGAAATGATTCAAAGGCAAAGGACAGCCAGAAGGGAGAAAGTTTTCCCAAACTGACCCTTCTATTTTTCACTCACTTACCTTACACATCAATCAAGTGAACTGGAGATTTGAAAAGAAACCCTTGCCTCCTGGTGGAACACACTGCAATCCTCCACAGGGCAAAAAGCTTAATTATAAATTATTTAGCCTATAAATGATGCAATATCAAAACCCAAAGCCACGCTATGGACTTTGAGAGTACATGTTTTGTTTCATGTTATATTTGCTTTAAACCTCCCTTTCCAAAAAACTAAGCTTATTTTACTTTATTTCATGCTTGGTCTATGAGAAGAAAAACAGAAAAAAAACAGACCCATTAAGAAAATCAACTTTCTTGAAACCTCTTTCACAAGGTATTCACTTTGAATTCACAAAGTCTCTAGGAAAATGTTAAATTCTGAACTATATCCACTATAGTATTGGTGGATGTGTGAGAAACTAAAGATTAAACTACAAAAGAAGTTAGAAAACGTTAAGTGCCAATGAGTCAGCTAGTTCTAAGAGAAATGAATTAAACCACTAGATTGTTCATTGATTATCACAAACAGCAAAAGTGCTCCTGCAAAGGCATGGTTTCCAGCTCACTTGGCTAATCCCTTCTGAACAAGGATCCAAGGAATGAATATTATTTATCCAAAGGCAAGCTGTACAAATTAATCACACTCAAGTACCATGCTGGCAGCCAAACACAATCTATAAAATAATTCCAGACAATCATCATAAGCCAATGACAAGAACAAATGCTGTTATCCATTCCCCTCCCCCCCCAAAAAAAAAGCCAAGTATCAAAAGGCTTGACATTATATCCCTCTAATTCTTTACAGCCAACTAATCAGGAGTGGTAGATTACATGAAAATATGTTTAAAAGAAAAGAAAGACAGAAAGATAGAAGATAATTATTTTTTAAAAACAGTAAGAAAAGTAAAAGCTCATATGGCCGTATCATTCACCAGTCCAGACAAAATTCGTATTAAAACCCAACTGCAATGAGCACATTGCATAGCATCAGCTTTACTCCCAGTTTACTTAGGTAAGTTACCACATGTCCTAATAACCTACATGAGCTTGATACAATCTGATTCTTTTTTTTTTTTTCCCTACAAACAGTAGTAAAATGAACTATTTTTCATGGACAAGCAGCAAAATTCAGACGGTGACCCACAGGCCCCAGAACCAAGTGGTTGGCAAAGTTCCGACTTCACAAGGTGGCTAATAATACATGCGGCAGAGACAGCACAAAGGGAAAGGAGGCCAGGAAGACAAGAAATGCCCCATTCATGACGCCCCGCATCCCTGGAGCAGCCAACTTGAATGCCGTTCTTATGAGGCTGCCAGCTTCGAAAGTAAAAAAAAAAAGGTGGGGGATGGGGGGAAAATATGTGTAACTTAAGCAGGAAAGAAGGGAGTTCTCTGTTTGCGCTGCTCGCTAAGAGACAGAGGAAGACACTGCCAAAGAACCTTCATTTTCACGTGGGGTGGCTTTGTGTTTCTTTTTTGGCCCAAGGAGATGCAGTTTAGAAGTAGCCACATCAGCTTAACCAGAAGCCTGCTAACTGGGAAAAAGCACGGCCGGTGGGTGGAGGCGGTCCCGTGACCCCCAGGGGCCCCCTCGCATCCTCAAGGGAGACAGGGAAGTCAACACCAGGTGCGAACCCCTCCTCTGGAGGTCAGTGCTCCCCGTCCCCCGCGCCCAGCGCACTCTCTGAAGTTCCACCAGCCCGAGGATGCCTGGCGTGCTTTCCTTTCATTCAAGGGCCAGACCACTTCTATCTACCTGTTCACCTCAAGGTAAAATGCATTTCGCTGCCTTCCTGGGCCAAAGAAAGAAGCTGGTGAATAAAGCTGGTGAATAAAGGAAGGAGGCGGGCAGGAGTGAGAAATACATTTCTAACTCTTGTCAGGCTTGGAAAAGAGTATTTTCTGCTACAGTTCTGTTAACAGGTGACCTGGGATAAGAAAAAGAAACTGAAAAACTGGTAACACTGATAACAAGTAAGAGCTGAGTATCTACGAGGCGCACACACACACCCGTATATATATACACACACAAACACACAAATATATTATATATATTATATATAATAGAGCTATTAGACATAATATAGCTATTAGATATAATACAGCTATTGTCATTTATATATATTATACATAGTATATACTAATAGATGTGGATATATAATACTATAAATTATTGCATTTCACCTATACATATTTATTTATATAAAGTATCATGTTATATAGTTATATACATCATATTTAATATATACACATGCTTTATGTTCATTATCTCCTTTCACCTTTACCAACATCTTCTGAAGTAGAACAATCTGCAGTTGACCTACCTTTGAGGAGCCAAGGCATGGACTCCATCCTGCCTGCCTCTAAAGCTTATGCTTTCATCTCTTACTTTCTCAGTTTTCAATCTGCCTCCACACCAGGGGCAGCAGACTCTTCCATGAAGAACCAGAGAGTAAACATTCTAGGCTGGGCTGACCTTAAATTCTCTATCGCTAGAACTCACCTCTACCACTGTAAGAAGAGATCAGCCAGAGAGAGCAACTCAATGAATGCACACGCCTGGTTGCAATAAACCTTTATGTGTGGACACTGCCGTTGGAATTGCAGGGGATTTTCACATGTCACAAAACGTTTTTCTTCTCTCGGTTATTTTAAGCATTTAAAAATGTGGAAGTCATTCTAAGCCCACAGGCTGTAGTTTAGCAGCCCTGCTCTACGGTATTCATAGATGACATGTCGATTCATTTCAGAGTAGGTAAAGAGGAAGAGAGAGAACCCCAGGAACAGTATGAAACATGCAGATATAGTGATGTTTAATTAAAATGAACTCCATTCACAAACTAGCATACAACCTTGAAATTCATCTCTTCTTTTAGATCTCTGAAGCATCCTATGAATTAAGTTTGCTTCTTGGGCACAATTGCCTCTGTTATTCTTATGGAAAAAGAAGACTGAATAAAATCGGTTGAAAATTTGGTTAAGCAGGGAAAACAAAGTAGAGAGATGATGTCATTGGGCAGGGAAAACAAAGGTGACCCTGGCCAGAGATGAACAAGACATATTACATTATGAACATCTTTCCAAGCTCTCAAGGACCGGCTGATTTCCTCACTTAAGAGTGTGGAGTTAACTTACCAACTAATCAGTGTATTTTCTCCCATGATTTTTCCAAACACAGAGTTCTGGCTAGCTGCTGTGGGTAAACCTAGTCAGCTATAAACACTACACTAGCAGTTATCAGGAAGATCAATCATGCTCTAAATTGCTCCTAAAAATAAACTGTCTCTTCTGGCTTTATTTCTCCACATGGCTGGCCTGTTATATTCTGCTATGCATTCCCAACAGAAAGTGTAAATGTAACCACGTCTTTAAGTCAAACCTGGCCTTGCCCTTGGCCTTTGGAAAGGTGGTTTATCGCATGCTTCCTGAAAAGTAAATGCTTGCTAAGGGATGGGGGCATTTCTAGGTGTCAGAAACAACTTTGAGGAGAACAGAGGAAAAACAAAAACTTAGAAACCAGGAGTGTCTGCCCCTTCAGTGTCTTTCTAGAACAAGGTCATATGTGAATCAGGTCAACTAACGCCTAGCATCATCTAACCTTTAAGAGTCGGGGGATAAAAGTGGGGAAGAATCTAAAAGAGAAAAGACATGTGTATATGTATAACTGATTCACTGTGCTATACACCAAAAACTAACACAACATTGTAAATCAAACTCCAATAAAAAATTTTAATTTAAAAAAAATGGGAAAAGGATTTGCAAGTGAACATGATTAAGGAATCCACCTGAAAATGCAGGAGATGTGGGTTTGATCCCTGGGTTGGAAAGATCAAAGGGCAAATGGGAAGATCAAATGGGTTGGGAGAGGAGGAAATGGCAACCCACTCCAGTGTTCTTGCCTGGGAAACCCCATGGTCAGGGGCGCCCAGCGGACTACAGTCCATGGGATCACAAAGAGTTGGACATGACTGAGCAACTTAAACAACATGATTAAGACTACTCCTCTGACCTCAGAGACCTCAGGTACCACAAAACATTAGCCAGTAGGGAATATGGTCAATTTTTAATCTTTGTCAATCCGTTTTGAAATGTTTAGGAAAGACTATCCAAAAAAGAAAAAAATCCTTAGGACATACCCTCCTCCTACTTGGGATTCTTTTTTTTTTTTTTTTTTTTTTTAATTTTTGTGCTTTTTAAAATTTCAATCAGTAAGTCTGAACAGCAAGACAGGGACAAACATTGAGCTTTGATGGAAATAAAATGTTGCTGAAAACCTCATTCCCACTTTAGGACGAATCAAGAGTCTTCACCACAGTACACAGAAAGAATGTAGAAAACTCCCAGCCACTGACACCGCATTATCTGCTATTCAGTTTTTTCTTTTAGGGGTTGCTTGTATTTCTATAGTTCGTCTCCTTCAGTTCAACCCTAACCCCAATAAAGTCAACACACACGTCAAATGAACCTGAATTATTGGGAAGAGTTTGCATACATTTAGGACAACTGGACTTACAGAAGCAACATACTCACAGAATGATATATGTTAAGCCCCAGAAATAGCTTCAACATTTTTGAGGTTAAAAAAAAATCTTTAAACCCTATTTAATATTCACCTCTCCAAAGGAAAGAAATACTGGGCCAAAAGATTCTCCCTTTGTTTTGGAATATTTCAAGCGCTGTCCCCAAAACAGTTTTGATTCATGAGATGAGTAAATAAAGTTAATAACAAGAAGCAAAATGTTATCAAATAGCCTCTATTTAGGACAAAGGATGCCCATCTGTCTGTAGTGAAGGCTACACAAGAGCTTAAAAATAATCTGCCTTTGCCCCAGGGGACATCAGGGTACCTCCTCTGTGTTTGGAATGTGAGGAATGTGCGTAAGAACCCTGGCCTGCAGCAGTGCTGGGGGGGCCTTCTTTGAAAGCAGGCTACAATGGGGCCAGCTGCCACTCACGACCTTGATAAGCCACGGCATCCATCATCCTGCCACACTCTACACTGCTCTCGCGTTGCTGAGGTGGCGGGGAGGAAGTTCTCATTTGTTGACGCCTGACACATCCCTAATAGCATTTCCTAAATCGTAAAAGCAGCAGAAGGCCCGGATTGGGAAATGGTCCGAGGAGGCAATCTGGCCATCATTCCAGGTCTCCAGTGTCACTGAAAAATCCCATTGGAATGGAGCCCTTTCATGTTTTTGCTTTTGTGTCTGTGAAGGGCTTCCTTCAGTTCCAGGGAGATTTCCCTGAGGCCAAGGCCACTCACAGAAGTTCTCTTCTAGCACACAGCCACTCACCTCAATGACAGCCACTTCATGCCTTAGACGTCATTTTCTGCTCCGCTGAAGGACACCTGGCCCCTACGAGGTAACACAAGGATCCCTCCATGGGCTCGGGGAGAAAGAATCAACGTAGAGACAAAGTACTGGTTTCCACACTTATCTTTCAATGCTTTCTTTCAGACTAATTTTTTAACTGGTCTTTTCAAGAGATGGACACTTTAAAAATCAGTTCAAGAACCCTGGAGACAGGAAGACACCACTGTCTTCCCATAGGTGCTTTTCAAAGTCTTCTGAATAATGGAAGAATTGCTAGGCTGTTTTCTTCAAGCAAATAATTCATGGCTTCCATTACAATTTATTTATTCTCACAACAACTCTATTGGAAGGTACCACGATTGTCCCCATTTTACAGGTAAGGGAACTGAGGTACAAATAGGATATTTGCCAAAGGTTATGCGGCTTGTAAGTGATGAAGCCGGGATCCGAATCGGTTCTGACGCCTGATCAATGCTCTGAACTGTTCTACTTCTGCTAAAATAAACCTTTACAGCCAGAATGGTTTTTTTCTATCACTGTATAAGCTCCAATCCTTTCTCCCTCCCAACATGAGAAAGAAAATATCATCTTCATGAAGCTTGGTCTAACCACTACACGTCCTCAGTGCCCCCAGGGATACTTGAGAGTCGAGATACTTGGAATTGTCATGACTGGGTAGGTGTCAGAGTGCTATTAGCATCTAAAGCGTAGAGACCAGGGATGCTGTTAAAGAGCCTACAGTGGACAGGGCAGCTCCGACAACAAAGAGCCATCCAGACCAAAATGCCAGTAACGCAGAATGATCTGATGAGAACCCACATGACACAGGCCTTTCTTACCCACATTCCTTCTCTTCACCCTCACTTTCAAGTCTACATGCTATTTGCATCCAAAACTAGCTAGGAAACCATCTTTCCTAACAAGCAGTCTTTCTTGTTCTTCCCACCTTACCCCCCCTCGTCAAAACTTATTCATGCCGGGTCACCTCTGCATTTTTACTCAGCTAATGCTATCTGTCTAACTCCTGTGTACAGCCTTCAAAAGCTATTTCTTTTCCACACAGCCTCCTGTGTGGAAAGTTCCCGGACCAGCGATCAAACCCGAGCCTCCTGCAGTGGAAGCTTGGAGTCCTAACCACTGGACTGCCAAGGAATTCCCATCAGAAGCTACTTCAAGTGAGGTTTTGCCTGAGAAGACCAGCCCACAGTAACCATTCCCTTCCCCTAGAATGTGCATCTCCGGTTTAGAAGTTACAATGCACCACCAACTCACAGGGTTAATAATGATCACTGCCATTGCATTCCTACCAGGGGACCCAGACTTTGGCCAAACAGACGACACATATTTAGGTTTACAAAAGGCAACCCCGAAGTAAAGATACTGTCCTCTGTTTTCTCCACAACTAAAACTGAAGCTCAGAGAAGTTAAGGGAGTTCAAAGGCTTCATCCTAAAGAAGCAGAAGAGCCCAGATTCAAATCCACACCCAAGGTTGAGCTCCAGCACCCAAGGGAAAAGGTTGAGCTCTCTCTGAAGAGGTCCCATCACCAGGCTCAGGCAATCGTGTGTCTCACACACGCCTCTAATTCTCCCAAAAATACCTGGTAGAATGTTCAAAATCCACCCACTGGAGGATTGGCCTGACAATAATGACCTCACGGGGGTTTAGCGGCCACTCCGTGAATGAGGTTTCTACCGCGTTTTCATTTCCCCCACACTTATCTGCACCATTCTCTTTGCTTTCTCCTGCTGCATATATTTTTCACAGCTTTATGGAGGTATAAGTGACACACCATAAACTGCCCATATTTAAATTGTACACTTTGGAGAGTTTGAAGCATATACACGGTCATGAAAGCAACTCCAAAATCAAGTTAATGATCAAGCCATCACCCTTGGAAGTTTCTTCCTGGTCCTCTGCTTTACCATCAGTCCCAGCCACTCCCAGGCAACCACTGATTTATTTTGTGTCCTTGTAACTTAACTGGCATTTCCTGGAATTTTAAATAAACGGCATTATACGGCACATACACTGTTCCCCCCGCCCCCCGGCTTCTTTCATTCAGCATATTTTGAGATACACCCATGTTAGTGTATATGAATAGTTCATTCCCTCCCATTGCTGGATATTATCCCATTGTATGACTATGTCACAGTCTCTCCATCCAGATGTTGAGGGATATTTGAGTTGTTATTAGTTAAGGGTTACTACAAATAGTTGCTGTGAACATCCATCTATGTACAAGATGCCATTCTCTCTCTTTCCCCACCCCCTCCCCACCACCACCCCCTACTTATTCATTTGGCTGCATTGGGTCTTAGCTACAAAATGCTGGCTCTTTATTGTGAGGCCCGGGCTTTCTCTGGTTGTGGCAAGCAGCCTTAGTTGCCCCTCAGCATGTGGGATCTTGGTTCCGCAACCAGGAATGTATCCCCTACACTGGAAGGCGGATTCTTAACCACTGGGCCACCAGGAAGTCCTGCCATTCTCTTTTAAATTCATTCACATCCAGAGAAACACTTTGCCAGATCATAAAACTGTGTTAAATTTTGAACCCTCTTTCCAGCATACAGAAATGGAGATGAGAAACCAAACCATGCTCTTATTGAGCATCTGTTGCAGAAATAGCTAGAAACATGTTCTTCCAGGAGGATGGTGTGTCTTGTCATTTGGACCCATCCCTTAGCAATCATTTAACCTTATTTCACTTTCCTGATGAATAAAATCAAGGCAACATGACTTCCTTCCTAGGTCTGTTGTAAAGATTAAATGTTGATGACTACATACAATCATAACCTTGTACCCAATGTATAAGTACTCAATAAATATGGGATAAGATTACTGTTAATATGAGTATCTATCGTTAAACAATGACTAAGCCTCCCCATCACACCTTTAAACAGAAAAAAGTGAACGTTTCGCTGCCTCAGTAGTGCTTAACTCTTTGCGATCCCATGGACTGTAGCCCTCCAGGCTCCTCCATCCATAGGATTCTCCAGGCAAGAATACTGGAGTGAGTTGCAATTTCCTTCTCCAGGGGATCTTCCTAACCCAAGAATTGAACCTGGGTCTCCTGCATTGCAGGCATATTCTTTACCATCTGAGCCACCACAGAACTCCTGTTATTTGTGTCAAATTCCTCTAGACTGATTTTTACCTTAAGTGATCACTCAACCACTTCGAAGGCAGACAGTAAACAAAAAGAGGATCTAACAGAGTGCTTCTCATGGTTTTATAAACCATGTCTTCTTTGGAGGAAAGAAAGAAATTATAATAAAAGTCTCAGAAGAGTCGACACATTGTGCCTAAAAACACACCCAATGGAAGCTTCTTTCCCAGGTCTAACAGGACAGAACCAGTGAGAATGTGTTGCAACCTTCGAACCTGTAGCTCTCTCTGAGTCTCTGAGTCACCTGATTATTCACTCAGCAGCAAGAAGGAAATGAATGGATTTAGTGAAACCCATCTAGTTCCTATGAAGACTGTGATAAATGCTCTGTGTAACTGATTTACTAACCCCACACCTCCCCTCCCCAACTTACCCAGCCCCTAATATCCACCCCTTGTACCAGCACATGTGCAGGCAAGTCTAAAAAGGGAGTGTTTGAAAGAGAAGCAGCTGGCCCCAGGTGAAGAAGAAACGTGTGTGATTTGAGCCTGGGTGAGCATCAGCCCATCAGTCCTAAAGGAAATCAACCCTGATTATTCACTGGAAGGACTGATGCTGAAGCTGAAGCTCCAGTACTTTGGCCACCTGATGCCAAGAGCCGACACACTGGAAAAGACCCTGATGCTGGGAAAGATTGAAGGCAGGAGGAGAAGGGGACAACAGAGGATGAGATGGTTGGATGGCATTACCAACTCAATGGACATGAGTTTGAGCAAACTCTGGGAGATAGTGGAAGACAGAGGAGCCTGGCGTGCTACAGTCCATGGGGTCGCAAAGAGTCCAACACGATTGAGCAACTGAACAACAGAGCACCTACCAGGAAGCCAGGAAGGGAGCCTGGAGTGGGCGGTCTGGTCCCAGTAAACAGTAAGCTTTCCACAAAGAGAGGAAAGGCACCTGACTCGACATCAATGGAATCAGAAAAAAGAAAGAAAGAAAGAAAAGCTATGACAGGACAGATTGTCAAGGAGCTCTACTAGAGAAGGATCTCTGTGTGAGTTTCCTACCCTGCCTGGGAGCAAAGCAACTGGTGGGCTTGGCAGATGCGGTTGGAGAACTCGGGAGGCTGACTGTGTCAGCCTGGAGGAGCACACTCCTCAGATGACAAGTCAGCTATGCCTGGGGCCAAAGAGCGCTGGAGGGACAACTTCTGTGGTCATTTAATCACTAAGTCGTGTTCAACACTTTGCGACCCCGTGGACTGTGACCCACCAGGCTCCTCTGTCCATGGGATTTCCCAGGTAAGGATACTGGAGTGGAGTGCCATTTCCTTCTCCAGGGGACCTTCCTGATTCAGGGCTGGAACCCTGCATTTGCAGGCCAATTCTTTACCACTGAGCCACCAGGGAAGCCCCAGAGGTACAACCTAATTTCTTCCAAATGGGCTTTGAGATCTGAAGCAAAAATATCCTCAAGGACACTCTTTTTTCTGACCACAGCACATCTGACCACAGCTATAGGATGGCTTAATGCAGGCATGGCAGACAGACTAGTCTATTCCCCGAGTTTACCTCCACCCCAAAGCCCTGCCTTCTCTAAACAACCTCTGTGCTCACGTTCCCAATCTGTGCTCCTGCTGCAACGCCTAACCACCTCCTCCCCAGAGCATCTACCATAGTAATGAGTGTAGGTATTTATCTGTATAATCATTTGATGACTGTCTGTTCCCCAGCTGCAGTGTAAGCTCTGCTCACCACTAAACCTTTCAGCACTCAGCTCAATTCCTAAGGCACAGAACAGATGCTCAATAAATACATGGAAAATTAATGAACGTGATGAGTCGAATTCACGACTGTTCAACTTCCATTCTTTTGTTCCGCACCTGGGCCATGACAATTAGGCAACCTTCCCACTGAGTACCTAAGAGGGCCAAGTACCCAGGTCAGTGCCCAGAACGTGCAGGAATTCACTGCTCTCTTAAAATATTCTAAAATGATCTGCACCTGAGCAAACCACTACCTCTACTCAGAATGCTTAGCTGTTTGGGGAGAATGTTCCTTGAAGATAGCACATCTCTCTACACTTCTACATCACACAACCCTCCCCTCTCCCACATACATACAGACATCAATACACACCAGAACATCTAACGTCAGGAGGAAAGATGGAGTTTGGTCATTTTTGCAGCAAGCAAAACTGATGAAAAGGCATCTACCAAATTGAAAGTAGGTGATAAGGAAAAACCTGGTTGCGGCGGGAAGAATTAAGGAGGGAAAACTGGTTGCTGTGCACTAGGTAACTTCCAAATTAATGTTCTACGGATTGAAAGTAATTTCCCTTATCTTGTTCAGCAGTCATGCTGCCTACCAGTCAAGAAGAAGTAGCCAACTTTTCAATAAGAAGCTGAAGTATCACCTAAAAGCAGCCCACACTTTGGCAAAAACTGCCAACTTCAGCCATAAACTTACAAACATGCTTCCTTCAACTGCAAGTATGCAATTCTGTAACAACTCTGTAGTCAGACAAAGGGCAGACAAATTAGGAAGCTGGAGTTCTCATTTATCCTTGCATCTCCTCAAATGGAGAGAAAACAATTATCTCATGGAAAGGTTGAAAAGAGGCTGATATCTAAGACTGTTTTGAGTTTATTTTGTGTGAGAATTTCTAGAACTGAAATTTCTCTCTGAAGAGGATTATTATATCTAATTGATACAAAATTCTTTCAACATAAGATAGTCAAAGACCCATAAAAGTCTCCACTGAAAAGCTTTTGATGTATGTATTTATAGCAGGATACAGATTACACTGCAAACAAATTCAGACAGATAAATACATAGATAAGTGTATGGACATGGATCAGAATGAATAGAAATAGATACTGATGGATGGATGAACAGTCTGACTGATTGACAGGCAGACAAAACTGTAAGGTAGCAAATTTATGTGTGTTGGCCCAAAGCAAAATTGAATTCAGCTTCCCTCAAACTAACCTTCAAACTCCCTTCTCCCCTCTGCTTCTCTACATCCCTACATTTTCTTCTCCCAGATACCACCTCTTTCCTCCAACCCACCAGATTCAAATTTTCCAGGAAGATCAGATAAAACAATTAACCTTAATATACATAAGAATGACTCATAAAATGCTGGAAGGATCCTAAACAGAAAAGCACCTCCTTTCGCCTGCCAGAAGCAGGAGTCCCTAAATCTGCTATTTCAGTTCCTTGTTTCAGAGCAAGAAGTCTTTTAAGGGCAAAGGTGAGAATTCAGCAGTTCTCAGCACACACTTCTGAGGATGGAATCATTCCTAGCTAGTCACAGGGGATGCTGACGGTACATGGGTCAACTTGGTTAGCTGGGAGCCCTAATTTGATAGAATACCTTTCCCACTATGCTCCAGTGATAGCTGGCCATATGAGGAGCTTGTATCAGATTTGGAAAGTAGAAGTGGAATTCAGTCCATGATTCTCAGAGGGTCAATGGACAGATGGAAGGTGCCTGGTAGGGCCCAGCATGTCCTTGCTTATGCTCTCACATCTGTCTTCCCAATTTGCCCTACTGACTAACTAGACACTTGACTGCAGACCACAGAGGTGGCAACCACAACAATTTTTAGAGAACTCTCATGGGCTTCCTTGCTATGATCCCTTTTTAAGACCAGGTGGAACTTTCTTCAAATCCTCTGTCTCCCCGCCACCCCTCAAGGCCTTCGCTTCTCTGATATTCAAGAAACGGCCAATTTCTATTAAAAACAAAAAAAAAATTCCTTCATCCCATAACACTCACCATGGTTCTGCTTCTTTGTCTGAAACTTATTTGATAAATAAGATAATACAGAGACAAGACCTCAGTCCACAGCCCCTGTGCCTACTACTGATCCACTTTGAAATCAGTTATAATTTCATGCAACTGGGACACAGGGACCAAAAACTTGTTCACTAGAGAACATGTTTCTATAGCTCCACACACATGACCCATCAAAACACTAGAACCACACTGAACCCCTGCAACTCTTCACAAAACATCAGCCTCATCCCTGATGGCTCTCCACCAGTGCCCCAAGACAGCCAGGTTTCCAATATTTTGCAACTCAACAACTCTTGAGCAATAATGCCTAAGTGACTTCCTTCTTACCTGAAAGATAAATCTTTCTCAGATTCCATCTAGTCAACTACCCGTAAATTCATTTATCAACATGCCTTAAACCAGTGGTCACAAGCTGGGTTCCTGCAAGCTGATTCTGGCCCACAGGCATGTTTAGTTGGGCCCCCTCACCTCCCCTCCCCCGCCCCAACTTTTTCAAATGGTTGAACTAGTTTCAATTTTTGAAAATTGGGAGATTTCCTCTAAAATTCCACATTTCCATCTTCTCCTGAAAGACCTGATGATCTTGTCGTTTCCCGCACCCCCGTACCCCTTCTGCCCCAGCCCCACTCTCCTGCAGGGCAACCACCTCAACTCCCACCCTGTACTGCACTCACAACACCTGCTAGGGCTGGGAGAACATTCGAGATTGCAGCCAGCAACATGTGTTCTTAAGAAGCCACTACTCAAGGGCCTCACAGGCTCAAAGAGATTACCTTTATATGATGTTTGAGTTTTTCCAGTTGTTTCAACCTAGGATGTCTCTGAGTTGGTGACCTGTGGTTCTGAGGTGTCTTGGCAGATAAGGGTCATTAACATTTGGGGTTGCTAAAAATGCCTACATTTTCCAGGTCCTAATATAGCACAGCCTTCATGTCAAAGGAGAGGTGATTAACAGGTACATACCTTGTGCAATTAGGAGGCTGTAGCAACATGTCCAAGAACAAGATGGAACACCACCCAGCTCAGCTGCCCCAGGTAAAAATCACAGCATCAGAGTCCGCAAAACACACCTGTTATTCTTCACCAAGGAGAGCTATTTGATGAAAATACATCTGCTTGTTATTATCAAAAATACTGCCTGGTATCATTTTCTCCTTCTTTACATCATGAGGTGAGAGGAAAAGCAGAAACGGTTACACAGCAGATGTTCTCAAGAGAACATGATCTTCAGGCAAGATGCCTGAGCCTGAAAGCAAGGATCAGCAGCAGACATACACGGAAACTCCACAAAAAGTCCGTGTCTGCAAACTGTGGCCGGACAACTGGGGGCAGTTACTTCCCTCCTTGCTGCCCTGGCTTCCTCGGCTAAAACCAGTCATTGTAAGAGCACTGTAGTGAGAATGAAATAAACCCTGCCTGCAAAACACTTGGCAGAGGGGCTGGCACGCACATTCAATAGAGCTTCAAATTACTGTTATGTTTTATTATTATCAACACAGACAATTCATGCCAAAATTAAAAGCACATTCAACCAAAGCTGGGAAGGGGATTCCTTGGCAGCCACACCAGTGAAAGAGAGACATTTATAAATCAAGAGTCTATAAGCTGGGGGTTGTATGCAATGCAATTTGGAAACTGTTTGTGTTTGGTTCCGTTCAAGAGTAAGCAGCAACTACGTCTCCTAGAAAATGTGCTAATAAAATTCTCCATCTGTGTAGACTTGTGGTGTGGCTCATTACACACCTAAAACCATTTCATAACCCACAAGGTTCAATACCCCAAGCTTTCTACCCAAATGTTCAAACGTAAAGTAAGATAAATTCCCCATGACGGGCTCAGTTCATCATAGGCTGGGGGGCAGGACTGACTAGGTCTCTGGAGAGTCTAAGAAGCTAAAGGAGGCACATGAGGCAAAATACTCATATGTCCAGTTGATCAGCCAAATAACATTAGAAGATTTTAAAAGCATAGGCCGGTTTCTAACAAAAAGTCCAATAAACTGAGTTCTTCATCTACACAGAGGATTTGGAGATCAAATATTTCCATTCTGTCTCTCTCAAGATAAATTAGGAAAAGCAAGGACATTATCCCCACTTTATAGGACAAAAAATCTGAGTAACTAGGTAAAATGAGAAAATGCTTTGATTAGATTTTAGAGTTAATGGAAAATAACATTCCACAGGAAAATAGAGAAGAAGAAATGACTTATAATGCTTGTTGCTGTTCAGTCCGTCAGTCATGTCTGACTCTTCAACCCCAGGAACTGCAGCACGCCAGGCCTCCCTGTTCCTCAGCATCTCCCAAAATTTGCCCGAGTTCATGTCTATTGCATCAGTGATGCTATCCAGCCTCATCCCCTGACGCCTTCTTCTCCTTCTGCCCTCAATCTTTCCCAGTATAGGGGACTCTTCCAATGAGTCCAGTGAAAAGATTCCTGAAAGTCTCTTGGACAGCAAGGAGATCAAACCAGTCAATCTTAATGGAAATCAACCCTGAGTAGTCACTGGAAGGACTAATGCTGGAGCTGAAGCCCCAGTATTTTGGTCATCTGATGCGAACAGCCGCCTCATTGGAAAATGACTTATAATGGTAGAGTTTTATTTTTTTAAGAAAAAATTCATTAAAACAACAACAAAAACAATTCCCAGGTAGCACTCATTCATTTTTAGAGGTTACTCTAATTCTTTGGCTACCTGACGCAAAGTGCCAACTCGTTAGAAAAGACCCTGATGCTGGGAAAGGTAGAAGGCAGGAGGAGAAGGAGACGACGGAGGATGAGATGGTCGGATGGCATCACTGGCTCAATGGACTAGAGTTTGAGCAAGCTCCAGGAGATGGTAAAGAACAAGGAAGCCTGGTGTGCTGCAGTCCATGGGGTCACAAAGAGTTGGACACGACTGAGCGAGTGAACAACAACAAAGAGACATTTACACGCTTCCACTGATTTTTTTTTTTTCTAGCTTCCTGGTCATGATGGTCTCTACTTCTCCACAATCCTTCTGCAGTTGACATGGGTTCCAGGAAAAGACCATTTGGGATCAGCTAAACTATTCCACTGCAGGTCATTCAATACCTTGCACAATATTTAGGCAGAGGGCCAGTATGTGTCAAGTCCTGGCTGGCCTATAGCGCCAACGATAAACTGTATCCGTGGGAGAGAGGCAGACTTGCAGACACAAACTCCCAACACAGGACGAGTCATGCTTTACAAAAGGCTCCCTCAAGGGCTCAGGAAGCAGAGGAGGAACTGACCCGGTCAGCATCACCCGGGGCATGATCTCAAAACTCAACAAAGTGAGGGCAGGTGACCCAAGTCTACATGAATCATCAGAATGTTACCAGCTGGGGGAGAAGGAGGGAATTCTAGGGGCATTCAAAACAGAAAAAATAGCATGTTGCCAGCCTAGGGATGTGAGCCATTCATGAGTAACAGAAATAAGGGTGACCTGGGAAGAATGGTTTGGACCAATTTAGAAAGAATCATGCCTCAAAGTGTGATTTTTTTGATTGTTGTTTTTGTCTCTTTGGTTTTTTTTGCCTGAGGCAAGTACGGAAAGCTTTAAACAAGATGCTGGTCCAACTGGACCAGTGTTTTCAGGAACAGAAGTTCTATATGTGGACTGAGGAAAGCAAGGAAACTGTATACTAGACTATTGTCAAAAATAAGCATGTATGGGCTTTGCTGGCAGCTCAGAGGTAAAGAATTCGCCTGCCAATGCAGGAGAACACGAGTTTGATCTCTGATCTGGGAAGATCCCACATGCCAAGAAGCAACTAAGCCCGTGCACCACAACTACTGAGCCTTGCTCTAGAGCCTGGAAGCCTCAGCTATTGAGTTCACTGCTGCAACTACTGATGCCCACACCCTAGAGCCTGGCCTCTGCAACAAGAGAAACCACCGCAAGAAGAAGCCCAAGCACCACAACTAGAGAGTGGCCCCTGGTCACCACAATTAAGAGAAAAACCCATGCAGAAATGAAGACCCAGGACAACCAAAAATAAATTATTTTTTAAAAAAAACAATGTACAATTTATGCTGCTTGCCATTTTTCTGCTACCTATCTATCCCCTCCATACTCAACCACTCCCACAGTTATCACTAGGTTATTATAATTTCATAAACTCAAAATAATATGGAAGCCTAGCTTTCTGGAACATTAAAGGTACCTGCAAATATGCAAAACAGAAGCAGAAAACATCTCATACCTATCTGAAAGGAAAAATCCACTGCTAACAGTTGACCAATGATAGCTTCTGAAGAGTTTTTTTTTTTTTTAACTTGAGTTACTTTTAAAACTTGCCATCACTGACAAGCACAGATTAAGTAGAAACTTTTTTTCTTTGAAACGACAAAAGATGGTAGAGATTAAGCAACTGGCAGTTATAGTAAAAAAAAGAAAAAAAAATTCAAGTTCCCTTTTAAAACAAAGAAGTGCTTATATGCTTAGTAACTATAGCGCTAATCAAGGCAATCACACATCATTCAAAATTATCACAAACCCCTATTTTCCACTGCGGTTCATCTAGGCGTTTTTGTATGAAAGGTGTACACCTCAACAAGGCTTGCCATGATGTTCAATGAAAGCAGCTACTTAGTTATTTTCCTACCTCTCCACAAAAGTGGATGAGGCATGTTCCCAAGCTTTTGCTAAAGCGCTAATCGCACCATCACAGTTTGGATGGAGTTGAAACACAGCAATTGCTGTGACTACCAGGTTCAATACATTTGCCGATAGTCCCATCACAGGCAGATGTTTTGCTCATCTGGGCCTTAAAAACAAACTGCTTGACTTCTCTGAGGGAACAAAGAGGAGTCCTCTTAACCAGGGCAGACTAAATACCCTCTTAGAAATAACCCTGCAGAATTTGCTACAAATTCTGGCCTTCAGTTTCCAACCGACCCACCCCTGTGAGACCACAAGTCCAATTCAGGAGACTGTTTTGCTGTAGGTTTTATTGAACTATTTGTTCTTATGTTACTATTACTGTGTTACTCTTATTACACAGAGACAAAAAGCATACACTTAATAAGACCAAATGGCATGCTTTTAAATATGATTTTAAATGTGCCTCCAGATGAAACCTTTGAAAAGGCTCTCAGTTCCCCTGAATCAAAGAATAACACTCCAAAGACTCTGTAGAGGGGACACAAGCAACTAAAAGGCAACAATGAACAGACCAGAGAGAACAGGACCACCACGATTTCACAAAGTTGTGTCCCTTCTCGATTTCTTCTCCAGCTTCAAGTCAGAACATTTTTAAGGGTTTGAATTCACAGTCTTCCCCAAATGAATCTAAGAATCTGGTACATGTTATAAAACTACCTACTGTGTTAAGGCACTGGGGTGGGAGTGGGGAATGGGGGTGGGTGGGAGAAGAACCCTGACATTTGAACTTACACCTTGCAAATCTGCTAAAGAAAGGCTGGTTTTAAACACAGATTTTGCAAACCAAGCACCACCAAAGATAAGTGTTTAAGAATTCTAGCATATCTGTGTATAGAGAAAATTGGGAAGATAACATTTGGTGGGTGGGCATTTTTAAATACTCCTCGTCCCAATTCTTTCAACTGGATGATGGGGTTTCAGAAAGAGGCTGAAGTCCTTGCACTAAATATCCACCTGACCTTGGACATGTGACTAAAATCTCTGTGGGTCCTAAATGTCACACTGGGAAAAAAGGAAAGTTCATGAGAGAAGGTGAGAAGAAACTGGACTAAAAGATTCTAAAGACAACTGTAGGTCTACATCTAGTTCTAATAAGGTTACCAGCCTGAAATGTCCTAAACGTTCTTCACCACACTTGTTTGAAAATTAGATAATTTTATGGATGTGCTAATCCTCTACTTGCAGGTGGAGCTGAACTTTCTAAAAAAGTTTTAAAACTAAAACCTAATATCCTAGATGCTCAGCCAGCTAACATTCGTTAGATAAATGTCTGTTCATAAGTGATACAGCCACGTGAGGAAATTGAAGCTTCCATCTCTAAGTCTCCGGTAGGTTGTTATGCAACACGGTCATGATAATCCTCTCCCTCCATGTAAAGATCTTGAGAAATCTCCTTCTTCGATGACTCTGGGTGTAGCCAGACAACTTGCTTGGACCCAAAGAATGCAGTGGAAATGACACTATGAGACTTTCAAGCCTGAACTGTGAGAAGCTTGCAGTTTCCACTCATTGTCCTCTTGGGACATTGTAGCCACGTGGACCAGTTTGGGGCTTTCTTTCCTCCTGGAGTGTGTTAAAATCCCACCAGCACAGAGTCTGATTCTCAGCAAGTGTTCACGAGATGGCAATTCTGACTTAAGACATAGCTTAGACTAGACGAAAGAAGCAAGGAAAAAGAGAATGAGAGGACTTCCCTGGTGGTCCACTGGTTAAAAATCCACCTGCCAATGGAGGGGACATGGGTTTGATACCTGGTCCAGAATGATCCCACCTGCCTTGGAGCAACGAAGCCCACGTGCCACAACTATTGAAATGCATGTGCTGCTGGGCCTGTGCTCCACGGGAGAAGCCACCGCACTGAGAAGCCCCCATGCGCCAAAACTAGAGAAAAGCCAGAGTACAGCAACCAACCCAGCATGGCCAAAGTGTACAAATAAATCAACCTGGGAAAAAAAAAACTATAATGAGCATTTTTTTAAAAAAGACAGCAAGAGACAGAATGAGAGAAGCCATACCAGCAGAAGGGAAGGAAACTCTCCAGAGCTCACTGGCTGTTTCCTGCCCAATAAACTGTCCAGTGTGGACCCAGCACATCAATGAGCCCAGCTTTAAACTCAACGCTGGGGACTTCCCTGGTGGGCCAGTGGCTGACTCCATGTTCCCTATGCAGAGCACCTGGGTTAGATCCTTGGTCAGGGAACTAGATAATGCGTGATGCAACTAAGATCCGATGCAGCAAAATAAATAAATAAATATTAGAAAATAAAAATTAAACTAAACTGCATCATAGCTAGGAAAGTGGATAGAGACAAAGGGGCTTCATCCTAGACCAAAGCAGTAGTTAGATCAATACTAACTGGAAATTACGAACATTATCCTCCCCCAATTACTAAAATTGCAAAACAACTATTCTGAGATCTTATCTCAGCAGGGTTAAGGCCAGTTACATGCTGGTTGGTTTTCAGAAATTGCACATTAAATCAGAGACCTTATCTTGACACAGGCTGCTTCTGCTAAACTCTCTCTTAGCTTGCTAACATTTGTGTTGATCCATGATTCATGAGCCCCATGCTGTAAGCATTTCAGGGCTGGATCAACTGAGTGACAACAATGAAAGGCAAGTAAATCACTGATTTCTTCAGTGTGAAGGTGAGCATAAATCTCCAGCTATAAGAAGCCACCACTGAGGCCTGTTTTTAGAGCATTTTCTGGAACAACAGTGACTATACCTCTCTGACTGGAGCTGCCTCCCACCCCTTGCATTCCCATCTTTACAAACACTCTCTCATTTCATCGTCATAGAGATTTTCATGGAGAAACCATTTTCATTTCAGAGCTAAGCAAATGAGTTCAGCAAGGTTGCATGGGGCTAGACCCCAGGTCTGGCTGACTGCAAAGTCTGGGTTCTTAAATAATGTGGTCAGTGCCTGTTATTGGCAAAAGAAAGCTCAAAAATGTAGATACACTTCTGAAATCATACCTGTCTTGAAGAAAGATCATATTGGATTTTAACCACATGTTAAACGGTCTGGTTAAAGCAGTAACATTAAAAATGAACAGAAATTGGCACTGATAAAGTTGCATAAGTTTATCAGATAAACCTGTATCTGAAACAAAACATTGCCTCCTTATAGTCAGCAGGATATGTTCCAAAAATATGTCATTCCAAGTGTGTGTGCCTGAAAAACAACAGACACTGCTTAGAAAATAATTTTTTAAATCATCTTGAATGATAAACATTTTTCATATTCCATGGACAAGAAAGAGATTTGTCCCAAAGAAGAGCAATTTGCATTACTGCTATCACTGTTATCATTTTGCTGTTGTTATTTGTTCAGTCCAAGCCAAAACTGCAAGAGTCCTTGCAGCTTCCAAGTCCTGCCCTCTTGGAACGCTGCTGGCACGTCAACACAGCCAAGCTAGCCTGCTGGGAAGGGATACCCCACAGATGCGGCCCACCTTGCCCAGCACCGTATCCGGCTCATAGCAAGTATCCATTAAATGGCAGTTCTTTACTGAGAGAAAGGCTTTCCAGGTGGCTAAGTGGTAATGAATCTGCCTGCCAATGCAGGAGATGCAAGAGACTCAGGTCGACCCCTGGGTCGGGAAGATCCCCTGGATTAGGACATGGGAACCTACTCCAGTCTTCCTGTCTGGAAAAAGCCGTGGACAGAGGAGCCTGAAGGGCTGCAGTTCACGGGGCTGCAGGGAGTCAGACACGATGGAATGACTGAGCAGAGAGCAGACTGACAGAAAGCTAGCTTGCGGTAGGTGGAAGCAGTGAACAGTGAGACACAACCAGAGAGGACGAGAGAGGGTGCTCGCGAAGGATGCAGTTGAGCCATGGAGACCTTCCCGCTTGCCCATGACTTGTCTCTGTAGCTGAGGTGAACTTCCCATGCGTGGCACTTCACACAAAGTGAGACAACAACCCATCAGCATTTTGAGCCTAAGGTTTCTTCGAACGGAACAAGAGGGCAGTTTCACACACAGCGTCAGTCCCCAGTAGCTGCCCGCCCAGGTGACTGCCCACCCAGTTCTCCATCCATCCTGTTTCGTTCTGACTCCAAGTCCTCCGCTCTGGGCTGGCTATCTCAGAACTCCTGCTGGAGACCCATCTTGCAAACCTACCACCCTCTTCCATTTACAAATCATAAAAGTTTCCTGTGCTGCTGAAAAGGAAGTGAAAAGTACTCTTTGGCAAAGTCTAGGTGGCAGAGTGAAAATTTGGAAGGACTACAGATTGGGAGTTAGTGGAGACAGACAAGAGGAGACATACGGCAGAAATAAAATAGACACCAACAAAGGACAACCTATGGCCAAGGTCAATGCCAGGGAAAAACTTCACAGAAGGGTTCAAAGATTCTTCGTAGCGATGTCACAGACATTTGAAAGGGTTACTTTAATCTCCACTCTGTACCATGCAAAGGACTTGGAAATGATTCTGATAAGACCCAGGATGAAAGCCTACCTCTAGTGACAATATAAGAATTCAACGATCTTTCCCTACAGGTTAGCTATGATCCAGGCTCATTAGAAAGGTTTCTGTGATACTAGCTCATTTACTTCTGACAAAAACCCTGTGAACTAGATGATACCCTTACATACCTGTTATATCCATAAGAATGAGGCTCTAAAGGAAAAATATGATCATTTACTCTAGCAGGAAATGGCAACCCACTCCAGTGTTGTTGCCTGGAGAATCCCATGGACAGAGGAGGCTGGCAGGCTACATGCTGCTGCTGCTGCTAAGTCTCTTCAGTCGTGTCCAACTCTGTGCGACCCCATAGATGGCAGCCCACCAGGCTCCCCCGTCCCTGGGATTCTCCAGGCAAGAACACTGGAGTGGGCTGCCATTTCCTTCTCCAATGCATGAAAGTGAAAAGCGAAAGTGAAGTCGCTCAGTCATGTTCGACTCTTAGCGACCCCATAGACTGCAGCCTACCAGGCTCCTCCATCCATGGGATTTTCCAGGCAAGAGTCCTGGAGTGGGGTGCCATCGTCTTCTCCTGGCAGGCTACATACAGTCCATGAGATTGCAAAGAATCAGACACAAGTGAGTACACCACAGACAGATAGATGATCATTTGCATACAGCCGCTTTTATCAAAAGAAGATGTATCTGACTGTCCCTGAAGTTTAAAATAATCTTAAAAGCTTTGGGTTGCTTTTAAATTTCAGTAAACATGATTTATACAGAAATGCAACACTGAAGTTGCACCGTTATCCCGGGAATTATTTTGAAGGTTTTAATTTTATTTACTTGACTTTTTTCTGATGGTCCCAAGATTCTTAGAGCATCTCATACATTTCCATATGTGTGTTTGTGTGTACCACAAATGAACATGCATGTGTACACACATACATACATCTAGAGTAAGCACTATGGCTATCTCCAAAAATAATCTCTTAACACAGAGGAAGCTCTCTCTCTCTCTCTCAGGACTTTTATTTATGTAACCAACCCCCTCAAATCAATTAGTGTTTGGCATAAGGATATTTTAAGTTAATGTAACTTAAAATTACTTTCCTTTTAGAAATCTTGGAAAGGGAGATTAACTGGGGGATTACCTATGAGCTTGAAAAATCAAAACCGAAAATAACTGATTAAAGAAAAATTGAAACTGATCTTCGAAGAAACCATACCATCTGGGGAAGGATTCCATTTTTGGATTCCAGAATCAATGCAAATATAAATAATCTCTTAAACTGAAGTCCAAACTAACTCTTTTAGGGCTGCTAAGTGCAAATTCATTGGAATCATATTTTATCATGTAGAAATAATATATTGGAATCAAAGGAATGGTACCCATCAATGCAGTTAAGTGGGGGAAGAAAGACACAAGGCTGGAACTTCCTGGTAATCTCCCTTGACATAAATTAAACTGAAATTACTTACTGCAAATGGAAGTTAAGTGTAACTGTTCTCTCAACCCAGCTAGAAAAGAGATCTCAAGAGGTCCAAGCACTAAGAAGGGAAAAAAGACTTTACATAAAATATCCAATCTAAATATAAAACCATATAAAATATTAAACATGCAATTTGAATGTTCGTGAGGCTGTTTGAAAACCTCTATTTGCGATCTGACCCTTTCAAACTCAATCCTAATTTATTTGTTTTGAAGTAGCTTTTATGAACAACTGCCTCTCATTTCAGTCATGTAAGTGGGTGCTGCAAACATACTTAAGGTGTGAAATTTAACTACATAAAGATAGCGTCAATAAAAAGCTACTTCGGTCTGCCAAAGAGCCCCTCATTCAATTCCTATAAATTGGTAGGTAGTGCATTCTGCAGTGTCCGTCAGCATTCCCATCCTTAGAACGGAATAAATAAATGAAGAATAAACAATTATGCCAGCACTTGGTTCAGGAGCCATCTTGATAGACTGCCATCTGACGATAGGATCTTCAAGACAATGTGTAAATACGGAGTGAAAGTCCATGGTTCTCTCTGCGGTGACACACACCACCATGGCACGTTGCTCTTTAGCATGGGCAGGATTACAAGGCAGGAGTTAATGAGAAGGTGAGTTTCTACTGTTACAATCTTCAAGACAAAGAGACAGCTTTGTTTGCATGTGTTTTCCCAAGAAATGTAAGTCAGGTGGTGATGATTACCATCACTAATGGTGAAAAGGGTAAGAAAAGGACTGTTTCGATGAATGAAGGATGACGAAGGCTAAAAATAACTCCACTGGAAAATGACGTGATTTCCACCTGCTACAGGAACTCTTCCAATCCCTGTCCTATTTGGTCCCTCCATCTGTCCATTCCACAAATATTCCATAAAGGACAAATATTGTACTTAGTCCTGGGATTTAAAAGCTTATCAAGTCAGACATGTTCCTTTTCTCTGCAATTCTAACATCTCCTTCGGGCAGAGAGTGTGATAACGACATTGTTATCATTGCTTTGAATAAACCAACAGTCTCCATCCCTTGACAGCTTCGCTGGTGGTCAGACATAAAGAATCTGCCTACAATGTGGGAGACCTGGGTTCGATCCCTGGGTTGGGAAGATCCCCTGGAGGAGGGTATGGCAACCCATTCCAATATTCTTGTCTGGGAAATCCCTATGGACAGAGAAGCTTGGTGGGCTGCAGCTCATAGGATCTCAAAGTCCTTGGGCTTCTAGGCCTGGCATGAGGAGGGTGATGTTGCTTCCTTCCTCATTCTGGTCCACTACCCCACTTCAACTCAAAGAGTCAGACACAACTGACTGTATGCATGCAAGCCCATTCCTTCAGAGTCTATTGCAGAGAAGGTATTTAAATCAGAAAACAATCCTGCCCCATTTTACAACTGAGAACATCTGACAGGTGAAGCAACTTGCCCAGGGTCTTACTTACACAGGAAACTAGGTAAAAAAGAAGCCAGGATTAAAAATTCAGGGTCTCTTTTCAGAATGCAACCCGTCTCTCGCTGCCTACCCTTCTAGCAAGTGTTGGCCACTCAGTCATGTCTGACTCTTTGCGACTTTTTGGACTATAGCCCGCCAGGCTCCTTTATCCATGGAATTCTCCAGGCAAGAATACTAGAGTGGGTTGCCATGCCCTTGTCCAGGGGATCTTCCAAACCCAGGGATCAAACCCAGGTCTTCCGCATTGCAGACAGATTCTTTACCGTCTGAGCAAACAGGGTATCAACTCCCGGCAAAAGGAAGAAGCAATTAATCAGAGCTCTCATCAGGCAGGCCTCCCCACCCTGGTTTCCTCATCAAAAATTGGAGACAAGAAACATCCACCTCTGAGGTGTGTGAAAAGGATCAAATTAGTTATGATCAGTTCTTAGACCAATCTGACATACAGCAAGTACTCAGAAAAATGTTAAACATTATCATTGCTTCAAGAAAGCAGAGAAGTTTCAACAGCAGTGAACAGCCTCAGAATAGAGAGCAGAAACTTGTTCCAGACATCAGAGATGTTGTAAGACAGTCATTTTCCCCAACTATCTGCCTATACTCTGCTCTTCCTAATTTAGCATTTGATCTATGTTTCCTTGGGCTTCCCAGGTGGCACTAGTGGTAAAGAACCTGCCTGCCAATGCAGGAGACATAAGAGACAAGGGTGACATCCCTGAGCTGGGAAGATCTCGTGGAGGAGGGCACGGCAACCCACTCCAGTATTCTTGCCTGAAGAATCCCATGGACAGAGGAGACTGGTAGGCTACAGTCCATGGGGATGCAAAGAGTTGGACTTGAATAAAGCAACCTAGCATGCACACACAGTGTTTCCTTACATTGTTACCTAATTGATCCAGCAAGATTCTCACCTACTCCAAGGGAGAGACCTCCCCCTCGTTTGTTTCTATACCTATTCCCTAGACCCGGGGACCAGACCCTCCGCTGACGTCTTAACTTCATGTCAGTTAAAACTTGCAGGGATTAACTCTTAAGGAAAACAAAACAGGAAGGGATCGAAGGCAATGTGGAAACTAGTTTATTTTAGAGATGGATCTAGCTATACACGTTTTCTGTTCATCCAGCCTAATCATATCAACATCTGTTCACAAGTGTGCCAAGATTTTAGCAAGGCATTTGAAAACATCTCTCCAGTCCACCTCATGGCTTGATAAAAAAACTAAAGAGGAAAATCCTTAGAGGAACTCTTACCCAAAGGTATCTACTAGTGGGCCTATGTCAATTCAAGGCAAGAAGGTCCCAAAGATGAACTAAGGGCTCTCACTTGCCATTGCTGTGTCAACATTGCCACCAAAGACACAAGTGGGTATGCTGACAAAATCTGAGGGAGGTCTGAAGCTGAGAAAGAGGAACTTGCTAGATTTTGGGGGCAGAATCCAAAATTATCTTATCAGCTGGAATTTGGGGCCAAATCTATTGAGAAGAAATTTAATCTAAAGACATATGTAGTTAAGTCTACCAAACAGGAACAAGGAGGATATGTTTAATTAGAAGCCCCTGTAGAAATCTTTCAGAGATTTTAGCTAACTGTAACCACACAATGAATTAGCGAGCTAAGGTTACCTGCAAGCTAATGGATTCAAATTTTAGATTACCCAGAGAGAAATGAAGCAATACTCTCATCAATTAAGCAGAAGGTGGTAGGCGTTCATCAGAGATAGATAAGCACTTAGGATCCAAGATCTAGTAAAAATAATTCATTCAAGAGAAAGAGAACCACTCATATCCAAAGCCTATCATATACTTTTCTAGCTTTTGCAGGTGAATAAGCTTCTGGAGGGTAAATCGAACTTGAGTTCCCATTCATTTCCTCCATGTGCATTCCTATGGTTGATTCACTGAACTCATCAGGTAACCATTACCACAAGCATACTCCTTAGAAGGCAAACAGAATGATTTCATAGGAGCCTAAGGGCAGACTAACATAGACTCCTATAGCATTTGCTTGGTGACTAAGCAGCCATTTTTATTTTTATTTTTTTCACTTTGTAAGAAATAATCCCTGGATATCCCAAAATAAAGTTGACTTACACACAGAGCTGGCTCCACTATGAGATTTACAAAAACTTTCACTGGGAAAACTAAAAGATAAATTAGCTATCACTTGAATACTTTTGTTTGCTAGGAAGTCACAACATCTTTTAATAGTGTCTGCAATTAAAAGCGGGAGGAGGCACAGTGAGTTTCTACTGTCAGACACAGAGGAAGTGGGAGAGGTAAGGCAACCAGTGAAACACTCTGCCCTCTGGATCACGAAGAAATACTGCTTCTGTGGTTGGTGGCTAAAATCACATTAAAAAGAACCAAGAGTAAAGTTGGATCCAACAGGTAGAAGGAAGGAGAGGAGAGGTCCAGGATACACCGAGAAAGTGAAAAGTCAAAAATCAAAGTCCAAAGCCAATAAAGAAAAATCGAAGTTCATACACTCTGTAGCTTTTTAACTAATGCAAAAAGACCTGTATTTGTACATATAAAGGATAAACAGAATCTAGTTCAGTACTTCTAACATTATTCCATTCTACCAAAATTAATAAAATGGGAAAGATTTAGAACCCATGAGAATTTTTGAGACCAGGACAACTTTCAGAAAAATAAGTAAATGTGTATAGTGACATTAATTACAACATATAGCTGATATTTATCGAGCAATTACTATAGTCAACTACTACACTGAAATTCTGCATGGATTTCCTTGTCCAACTTTTCAACAAGCCTTTAGGGCAGGTACTGGAGCATTCTCACAGGCCGGACCTCACTAGCAGAGAGAAGGGACTGCAGGGCCCTTAACGTTCCCCTACAGAGAAAGATTAAACTCTTCAGTTTACTGCGATAGATCCTTGCCTTTGGGAGCCTCTCATTTCCCAGGCCCAGGAGGAGACTGCAAAAATGAAAAGGAGGAAGGGATGGAGGGGAGGATGGGGTCACGGTGAAATGAGGAAATTCCCTAAGTAAACGCTGAGATGAGAGGAGGGAGGGGAGAGGGAGAGAAGGCCCAGAACCGCTCTAAGCCTCCAACAGGAAAAGTGCATTTTTCTGAGATAACAACCGCAAAGTTCAGAGGTTGCTCTAGGCGTGGTAAATCTTTTAGTGTCTTCGAAAGTCATTTTCTGTCCCAGACATTCATCCTTTTTGCGGCTGCAAAGAGAAAGGGACCAGCGACCCGTGCAAGTGTCAGGAATGCATCCGAGGGAGCCCCAGCGAAGTTGCAGGGCAGCTATTGTGCTTCAGTGAAGTTCAAAGGAAAAGACCGTCCCGGGGGACTCGCGGCGGCTGGGCTGCTGCGCGGGAGGAGTACGCGGGAGACCCGGCGGAGACCGAGCCCTGCGCAAGCTGGTTCCCGTAGCACCACCGCGCGCCACCGCGAAACGGACAGCAATTCCAGCGGGGAGAGGCCAAAAGAGAGAAGTGGGGGAGCCAAAGCAGCGGAGGGGGGCGGAGGGGGGCCGGGGGGCGGAGGCGGGCGGGGCGGGGGGGAGCCTTAGGGTTTCAAGGCTTTAAATTGAGAGTCTAGAGCCAGTTTAGGATCGGACCAGGGGTGCGGGGCTGAGATATTTACGTTGTTCCTGGCAGGCTAAAGACGAGCAAGAGGTGGGGGTTGGGGGGGGGCGGGTGGTGCTGGGAAAGAAAGAAAAAGGAAAACAAACTGTGCTCGCTATTAAATATTCATGACAGCAGCTTTGCTAAGACTAATGGAAAGCATATAAATCCCTTTACAGCTTAGTTAAATGCAAAAAAGATGGATGAGGGTCACAGCGTGCTCTGGGGCAAATTGGGAAGAATATGAAAATCTGGCCCACAGGAGGCTGGGATTCTTGGGGAGCGGAGAGCTGGCTGCAAGTTTTATTTAGATCCTTTCCAGTAGGTGTGGCTACCATCCCCATTCAGTGCCTACAATAAAGTACTACGGGGATAGTGGGGTTTCAATTACCGCACACTCCTAAAGGACTTTTTTTTTTCCTCCTGAAAGTTTATTTTTTTCTCCTCCCTTCTCAAATATAATGGCATGGTTAACATTTGACATGTTACTGTTTTAAGTGATGCTTAAACACAGGTCCGAATTCTCGAAACAGATCTAACTTGACTGAGCAAATGGAGATCCAATCTTTTATCTCCAACATCTTGCCAAGGCATCTGCCAAATAATCTTCCAGAAAGCACCCAAAGTCGTGGGCTCTGAGAGCAGAGCGAGGAAATTCTAATGTAAATCAGGACTTGGCTGGACCCACACATCTGCACGTTTAGGAACCTCAGTTGTGCTGTGTCTCTACTCTCAAGCTTAAGCTATAAGGAAGGAAGAGAAGCCTCGGGAGTCCACTGTGGCGGAAGTGGGGAGGGCTGCATTTTTGTTGTTCAGTTGCTAAGTTGTGTTGGGCTCATTGTGACCCTGTGGAAAAGTTTATACCGAGGCGGTGCTGTGTACTAAAGAATGGTACTAAGGATCCAAGCTTCTCATTATTTAAACAATGTTTCTGTGGAAGAAGGAGTTGTTATATGTACTGTAGGGGGTAATTATTCTGTTTTCTTTTACATTTTATATACTGAAAAGAGAAAATAAATACAACCAGGTGAGGACTTATATATCACTACGAACATAGTTTATAGATTTATATATCACCACAAATGTAATTCAGGGCTGAGGGAAGCATATTCCTGAAACAAAGCATAAAATCATTCCAAAAAACCCTCGTAGAAAAGTCACTGGTTGATAATACAAGAACTGTAAGATCCCCAAGTCCACAAGACACAAACTAGGCTGCTTTTAAAAGTAAATGTCAGGTACCCTGCTTTCAAGAACAAATTTCAGTTTCTACTTTCCAGTACACTCCCCTTCTAGAAGGGAAGGGAAATGGAGTGAATTGCAGAATTTTAAACACCGTCCATTGTAATCACTTAATGGACTTTCATTCCAGAGCAGGTATGCATGATTGGCTGCTTTGGATGAATTTTAACAACAAATGTAAACATTAAAGAAGTTTTCAGTGTGTCCTTCTCCTTCTCTGTGATATTCAAAGTCTTTGTATGCACTTCCGTTATCATCAGTAATAATTCCTCCTGGGCATGCGTCTGTCTTGACCCCTCCTCCCGACAGCTCTCCCTTCATCTTTGAGCTTTCAGAGGCCAAAACCTATGTTATTCACCCTCACGCCCAAGAACAGTGAGGATGTCTTGCTAATTCCACAGGACGCTCAATGCTTGACACAGAGTAAGTGGTCAGTAAACACGAGATACTACTATTACACAGCAGTGTCTGATGAATGAATGTTTGATGTAATTTTTAGGAGTTAGAGATGCCTCTTTTTTAGAAAATTAAATCATTTGCTGAAATTATTTTTATCGTACAATTAGATAACAAAACTGTGCAACCAAATGGAAATTACACAGGCATTTTTATTGGACTTTCTATAAGCAGGAAGTCAACAATTATTAATGGGAAAATAAAAATATGTAGAATAATAAAAATAAAGACTTCATACAGATTTCACTCTAGGAGTTGTTTTTATTAAAATGTTTGGAAAGCAGTGTTCCAATTTTCCCCATTTTAAAAGTAGAAAGAAGGGAAGGGAGATGAAAAATCTGTTTCCAGACAGAACTTTCAATTAAAGAAACCACACCTGGAAAAACCCAAGTCGATGCAGTTAAATAAACAGGTTCATTTTTCTTCCAAAAAGTGCATTTTCAATTTTATTTTGAAAAATAACAAATGATTTTGACAATATCCAGAATTCCTATGAGGCAATAAACTGTCTTTCAAGATAGTATGCCAGGAATGTCAAGGGTTGTGCAGTATAAGAAAAAGGTCACCCATGAGTGGTGAGCTTCCAGCTTCAAGCTTTCTCAAGTCATCCGCGACTACAGCAACGCTCTGCACAATCTCTTAGTGCCCAGCTCAGAGGCTTCCCTATTGAGAATTCAGCTGAGATCGCCCTGGACAAAATCTCATCACAAACTTTTAGAGCAAAAATAACGAATCCATATTCATTATTTTGACTTACTATTGAAGACCCTGTCTGGGGAGACCCTTACAGGCAGGATTACCTTGCTGTATTTAATCCTTATAGCCCCAGCTCACGGTATGGCATTATGAAGCTGCTGGGTAACATTTACAGAATGAATGGACAAAGCAAAAGAAATCACAAAATTAAGCAGAATTCAGCAGAAGACTTAGGTCTTCATTATTCTGAAAAGCAATAAAACCAGAATTAACATAAAGGCTAGCAATAAATAGCAAAGGAAGTGATAATAAATTCCCTTCACAATTAAAAAAAAAAGTACAGTCACCTTTCTAGCTAGTATCTCTGGTAGGTCCATATCTCAGAAACTATTCCTTACATTTTTGTTAAGAACTCAGCACTGTCATATTAGCCACCATTAAAATCTGTACCTGTAAAACAAAGGTGTCCAGGCCCGATTACAAGTATCAGCCTTGCAAAAATATAAATTCTCCCTATGTTAGTCTATAGACTCAACATAATCCTACTCAAAATCCAGGACTTTTGACCAAAAAAAAAAAAAAAAAAAACTGTACCTATAGCATATAATCTGATTTCATTTGTGTTTCTTTAAAAATCAGAAATGGGCAAGTACTTAAATGCTTCTATGATAAATTGAGTCTTCATTCTATGCACTACTGGCAACATGTTTATAGATTAGTTTTAACATTCATTATATTTTGTGTTTCTTTATAGTTTTATCAACCAAGGATGCCTCCCTAGACATGATGATTTTGTCTTGCCCATTTTATAGAACAAAATTTGTGACATATTTTAAGTCCTTTGACTCTACAGGTTACCCTTTGAACCCTTTCTGATCTTACTGTTTGTCTATTGAAGGATGAAGGGCATTTAATTAATTTTTAATTTTTAAATTTTAATAATAAGCCTTGTGAGGTCAGGAGCATTTTAGGGGAAAAAAAAAAAAAACTCAGCCCCAAAGATCATTATGAAAGGCATTTTACATATTAAAGATGTAAGTCATTTTTCTAAAAATGAAGGGTGAATAAGAAAGTAAAGTGAACAAACAGTGACCTCTGGTTACAATACACATCATCACATCAAACCATGTTGGAAAAATTTAAATCACTCTTATTCATAAATAGGAAATGCTAAGGGATGGATGTGTTTAGTTGTCTGTTTTGTTTTTCTTTTAATTAATAATCGGAAGCCAAGCACGATACATATCCCATGATTTATCTCCAGAAAAAAACAACTTAAGGGTTAAGTGAAAGACACAACGAAACATAGATTAGATGTTCAGAACATAAAGAATAGTCCAAATGGATTCAATTCAATGTTAAGAGTCTACTATATGCAAAAATTTGCTGCCAAAACAAGAGTTAAGATCTTAAATTCCATGAAGAGAATTTTTAGTTGTGCTAAAAGCACGTGCACTTACTGATTCATATTTTTGCTCCAAAAGTTGTCAGATGCTATAAAAATGTTACTTAAAAACTTGTCCCTCATAGTCAAGATTTTTCACAAGTAAAATGAACCCCATTAGGTGTCTTGAAGAATCAGGGTAATATTCACGTCATTCCAAAAAACCCATTTGCATCAAATCCAGTTTTGCATAGGAAAAATAATTTTATTGGGTATTAAAAGCAACATCCTGAAAACCTAGGGAAATCTGACCTCTCCATCGTAAAATAACAGAAATGAAAAACTATAATCAAAAGAAACTGAGCAAATGAAAGATACTAATTTTTCCATCATTGTCCACAAGTCTGATGCTAATTTCTCTCTGTGCCTTAGGAGTATTAATTCCTTGAATACAACTTTTTTTGGTAAAGCACAGAATTTCTTTTGATGTTCAAAATGCAGAAAGTTCAAAGGTCAGCCTGCCACTCAACATTATGACTCGTCAAAAATCTGAACAGGAAACCCATTTCTGAACTTTGCCATACAAGGGACTGCCATCCCAAAGGGAGAAGGCTGGTCATTGTTCGGCCCGCTGGTGTTTTTGTATTTTACTTAAGGATTATTCAGGAGGGTGACAATCACCAAGGAGAAACATTCTTTTGGGTACAAAGAATCACGGCCATTTCTTCTAACACATTCTCCCCACTCACTAATTACTTTCTCAACATTCTGGAAGGCTAAAAGGGTCTAGTTGAGTTGAATAGCCCTGGGATTTAGCCTACATTATATTCTCTCTTGTACTTTACACCCTACAAAAATTAAAAAAGCAAAACAAAGCATGAGCCACACTGGGCGTGGTGGGGGGAAGAGGGACACACGGGCACAACAAGGCTTACATGGGAATAAAAAGTTCCTTCAGTAGACAGGAAGACGAGAATGGCTAATTATATAAAAATAGTTTCGTTTACAAAAGGTTACCAGGGCCTATAAACCCAGGGGTGACAGGTTTAGACATAAAGTGATTCATTCGTTTAGTCAATGAACATTTATTGTTGCCTTCAGGCACCCTGGTCCAGTTCTGAGTAAAAAGTAGTCTGTCCCTAAAGAGCTGGAAGCTTCATAGGAAAAAAGAGGCCAGGAAACAGATGATTTTAATATAACTATAATACTGCCCCAGAAGGGTTAGGAGAAGCGGCAAAAGTTGGGTGCTATGGAACCCCAAAGAGAGGGGCCTCTAACCATGATGGTTCAACAAAGGAAGCCAAGATGGACGTTGTCAGGGGTAATGTGATAGCTGAGGTTTCTTCTTTTTTCCCCCAACATTTTACTTAATTTTTGTAATATTATTTATTTGGCTCCCTAAGGTCTTAGCTGCAGCATGTGGGATCTTTCTTGGTGGTGCACAGACTCTCTAGTTGTGGTTTATGGGCTTAGTTGCCCTGTTGCACGTGGGATCTTAGTTCCCCCCACCAGGAATTGAGGCTGTGTCCCCTGCATCACAAAGTTGGATTATTAACCACTGGATCAACAGGGAAGTCCCTATAGCTGAGTCTTAAAACAAATAAAGGTGAGCAAAAAATTAGGTTGGGATGAGGCAAGTGGCAGATGCTACAGCTGGCCAAGGAAACAGCAAATGATGTGATCTGTACTGAAAATAGGAGTTACCAGTGTCTCCTCCATCCAGACCTCAGACCGTCACCAAAGCAATGCAAAAAAACTGTATGGAGGCATCTCCATTGGTTCAGATCATCTGTACTTCCTGAGTTATTCAGCTGATAAATGTCACTCGCCTGTCAATAGCATTTATCAATGAGAACTTCAGGCCATCCCGAAATCTGGTCAAACAGCTGTTTCTCTGAAGTCTATGTCATACTTTTTTTTTAAGTACTCAGACTTTTATTATCTTCACACCACTTTTTAGATTCAACAATATCATCTGTAAATTAAAAGATGAATTAAAAAATAATAATAATAATTGCCTTTTCTTTGACCTCGCCAGAAATTGGATCTGGCCATCAGCAAAACACACTGAAGTTGCCTTGAAGAGGGCCTGATGCATACGGAAACATTTGTCTTTAAGGGAGATTGGTTTTAATCAAATACTTGCCTTAAAAAAAAAAAATCACTTGCTGTTTAAATGGTGTTCTGCAGGCCTCGGGCATAATCAAAAAGAATGAATTTTCCTCTGAAGGTAGTTGTTTCAAAACTCAGACAATGATAATACCTTCAAAAGCACAGGGATTTCTGCCACCAAAAGAACCTGAGCAATGGAAAATTGAAAACTACGTTCTTAAATATAGAAAAAGCATCCCTCATGTGTAATAACAGGGGCTGGAAAAGATGTTGGGGCCAAATGGAGAAGTTCATACAATCCCCAGGAAAATGAGGCAGAATTCATAAGGGTACATCCTCCTTTACAAAATGTAGAGCCACCTCCACCATGAGTGCCACCAGAGTCCAACGGGAAGCCATAGATTTGGGTTCTTATCTCACTCTTCTACTAACTAACGCTTCATCTCTAGGTCTTAGCTTCCTCAGTCTTATCCTTCAATAGGTAGATGAGACCACAAGCCTTTTTTTATTTTGGTCCTAAAATTAAATTGATAATGAGTAGTTACTATACAGTGGGCACTTATCCTGTGTCAGGAATTATACTGCTGCTGCTGCTGCTACTAAGTCGCTTCAGTCGTGTCCAACTCTGTGCGACCCCACAGACGGCAGCCCACCAGGCTCCCCTGTCCCTGGGATTCTCCAGGCAAGAACACTGGAGTGGGTTGCCATTTTCTCCTCCAATGCATGAAAGTAAAAAGTGAAAGTGAAGTCGCTCAGTCGTGTCCGACTCTTCGAGACCCCATGGACTGCAGCCTACTAGGCTCCTCCGTCCATGGGATTTTCCAGGCAAGAGTACTGGAGTGGGGTGGCATTGCCTTCTCTCAGGAACTACACTAAATGCTTTCAATTCTGTATCTCTCATCTCACAAAGCAACTATAATAAGACATATATTAGTATCCTGTTTTACCAATGAGGAAATAGGGTAGAGGATGGAGGTGGGGTGGGAGATGGGATAATCTTACTTAAGTAACACGAAAATAAAAAAGATGCCAAGTCAAAATCTCTACCACACCATTTGATATCAAACATGCTTAAACCCAAGCCTTAATCAAAGTTCTAAGTGATACACGTAATCAGATTCTAGCTGGTTTTTAAGACACATTTTACTAAAAAAAGAAACATTTGAGCAGTTTCTTACAAAAGATTGACAAATGCAATTCAGTGTTCTTTTGGAGTAAAAGGTTCTAACCCCAAATGTCCCCCCTAACTCCCTTGGTTTTACCTCCTGGCAGATGTCTTCTATACAAGGATCTGCTTATACGGCCAGGTGTGCTTGGGAGGGCCAATCTAGATGGTCACCAAGGATGCCCTGCTTTCGTCCCTGGGCTACAGATGAGAAGAGGTATTTAGTGGCTTTCCTTCCATAAAATGTTTTCATCAATCAGCCCCCAAGGCAGGCAGTGAGGGACTGGGCATCTTAGTGACTGTGGCTCTTTCCTGGCAATCTTTGCACTCCTGAGTCCCAGGAGGAGAAAGACTTGGAACGGGGCTTATAAAGAAATCGCAACTGTCATGTAATGAATTGATGCAGACGTGTTTTTAATAGCCCCATTTAATTGTACAGTCATATTTTCTGCACAAGCCCTCCCACCACTAATGTATTAACAATCTCTTACTCTGTCCCTGGGGGAATCCAGCTGCTCCATTTTCTCCTCTTTCAGCCCAACCCCTGCACTACTTGCCTCCCTCTTCACACTGTCACAAAAGCTGAGGACAAAACAAAACACTGCGGGATTTTAGCCAGGTATTACATAGGTGTATTAAATGATGGCATTTAACTTCCGGGGGAGAGGGGGTAGTTCTCGAAAAGAGGAGTGTGATTAACAGCATAAAAACGATGGAGGGATACCATCGTAATCCCGGAGATAAGAAACGTTCATTTTCAGTTATTGCTTATTTTTACTTTCTCGGGCTTTATTTCTATTAATTTCATTTTAAAATTTTATTTTTTAATTAAAGTATAGTTGATTTACAGTGTTTTGCCAATCTCTGCTGCACACTAAAGTGACTTAGTTATACATATATAGACATTTTTTTCCCCTATTTAATTTTCAGTTATTTTAAAACCATAACATCATCAAGTCCATTACAGAGAACGGAGGGCTAACTCTGACCTCAGATTAAAGCAAGTGGATGCTGTTTCTCACCCTAAGAGAACAAACATAACAGCCCCCAAATAGCAAAAGGTATTAAAAATAGTGGATGTCTTAATGGAATCTGTTGTGTCCAGGAGTGTGTTTATTTCTAGGCTGTCACACCATGCACCATGACACAATGCAAAAAGGATAGTCTCATGTGATAAGGTCTCCCCATTGTCCTAAGAAGCACTGTTCTTCACACCTGGCGGGAAAAGGTATACTTCTAAAACTGGAGGCCGTGAGATAATATCTGAAGATTACACTGGAAATCTTGTGACTTTATTATTTGAAAAATTCTCCGTTTTCCCCCAGTAAAGAGCTGTCTATTCTTTCTCAATCATACCAATGTGGATAAAATTTTGTAGAAATAAAACCATTATAAAGCCATAGTAAGACTGAGTATGCTAAAACAGAGATTTTATCAGATGTCTATGGTTTCTTTTAGCAAGAAAAGGATGGGCTTATTTTTTTAAATATGGGTATCAATATTCTCTTCAACCAAAAAGTTCCAACTTAACAGATAATGCAACCCAAACACCATTTGGACCTAAATGTAATTACAGTATTACATAGTGAGTTGACCAGTGTGCAATAAAAGTTGTGAAAATCCAACTTTAAGTAACTTTCTCACAAGTTCCCCTATTCACAGCACCAATAACATGTTGGCTGGTTCTCCCAACTTCATTTTGTAATCTCCCTAGCACATTCGGAAGTTCTTCTGAAACTAAAAATAGAGAAGAAAGAATTAAGTTGGTGGTGAGGAAAAGAAGTCTGAAATCTCTGAACAGTGAGACTCACATGAATGATTAAACTTCTCTTCCAATCAGTTTTTGAATCTGTTACCAGGATGTGCAATAGAGTACAGTACTGATGGTTCAAGAAAGTTTTGTAACTCCTAGAGCTGATTGGCAAGACCAAATCAGTAGTTGAACTCGTAGAGTTTGAGCAATGGAGAGACTGACGTTCCCCTTTATATTAAGCATATTATAATTGGATAAAATTCCTTCTCAGGACAAAACAATGCCTTTAGCTAAACTCTGAGTCATCTAAGAAACAAATCTGAAATCTAAAGACTTTTGAATGAGCCTGGTACACAAAAAGCACTTAATAAGTACATATTCAAAGCATGAAAGAATAAATATACAGAACAGTCCTCTCCACAATTAATGAATCTTTATGGAGAACACTGCACTATCTTCTTCTCATGTGGTCAATCACCCAACAGTCACCATACGTATTTAACGATCCTGGTTGTCAATGCCAGTCTAGCCCTAATCCATATTCCAAAAACAAAGAATTCAAGAACTAAATCCCAGAGTTATTAGGCAGATCGTCTGCCAATGCCCTAGTTGTTATTATCTCAACACCTCTCTTCCTCACCTAAAAGAGATTAATTAGTTCCTAAAAAGTCTCTCTCACCCTGGTGTTCTCACTGCCCAGCACATAGGAAGCCCAACAGAGGTTTTCTAAACTCAGGAATCAAGCACCAGTTTTTGTTCAATGGGTCTCAATAAGAAAAGAGTAAAAGAGGTGCAGGTCTGTATGGAATCTAGAAAGATGGTACAGATGAGCCTGCTTGCAGGGCAGAAACAGAGACATAAGAACGAACACACGGACACGGAGAGGGAAGGCGCGGGTGAGACGCACTGGAAGATTAGAACTGACACACACGCACTACCCTGTGTAACATGCATAGCCGCTGGGGAGCTGCTGTCGAGCACGGGCAGCTCAGCTCGGCACGGCGACGACCTACAGGGGTGGGTTGGGAGGAGGCAGGGGTGCCATGGCAGGGTGGGAGTGGGAGGGAGGGGCTACATGTACGCATACAGCTTCACTTTGTCATACAGCAAAAACTAACACAACACTTTACAGCACCTACACGCCAAAAACAAGAAAAGCATAAAGGAACACACCATCACACCAGCCTGCTTAAGTCTTGGCTGATGTCTTGAGTGAGTGAAGTCGCTCAGTTGTGTCCGACTCTTTGTGATCCCATGGACTGTAGCCCACCAAGCTTCTCCGTCCATGGGATTCTCCAGGCAAGAATACTGGAATGGGTTGCCGTTTCCTTCTCCAGGGGATCTGCCCAACCCAGGGATCAAACCCAGGTCTCCTGCATTGCAGGCAGAAGCTTTAACCTCTGAGCCACCAGGGAAGCCCAAATTATCTCTGACCTAATAACCCCATTAAAGTGGACCTGGCGGAACATACCTGTCAGTTTGCAGCGGGGTGGGGGGATGGAGGGGGAAGGGCGGAATCAAAGAAATGTACAAATGACTGGTTTTATAACCCAAGCTTTGCCAGACAAACTCAGTGGGAAAGACTCCAAATCCCTTTCTGGGAACCTTGATGAGAACCTGGACCAAGGAAATTATAGGGTTTAGAGAGTAAAGATTCTAACTCTACTGAACTAGAATAAACAGGTCTTATTCTGTTTATGTTATGGTCTGAAGTGACCATGTTCCAGATGCTACCTGACCTACTGTAAGCCTTCTCATCAGAGTTACTACAAAGCCCTCTGTCCTACCTGCTACAGCCTGAATGTTTGTGTTCCCCAAAATCCATATATTGAAACCTAACCACTAAGGGGACAGAATTAGGAGGTGGGACCTTTGGGGAGGGGAGTCAGTTATTAGGTCAGGAGGGTGGGTCTCTCATGGGTGGGATTAGTGCCCTTATAAAAGAGACACCAGGCAGATCCCTCATTCCCCCCCTACACCATGTGAGGACACAGCAAGAAGGGGTCAGTTTGCCCCCTAGAAGAGGGCTTTCACCAGAACCTAATCATGTTTGTACCCTGATCCCAGATTTCCACCACCACAACTATGAGAAACAAATGTATGCTGCTCGTAAGCTACCCAGGCTATAGAATTTTGTTAAAGCAGCTTGACCAGATTAGGAACTACCTCTGTTCTTGCTACACGGCAACTTCCTCGGGCTTGGCTGTGTGCACATCCATCTTCCTAACCCAATCATAGGCTCAGAGACTGTGGGCATCAGATCTTTGTTCAGCAGTTCTACAAACAAGCAAGAAACTAAACTGGGCATGTCACAGAATTCAGCCATTGTCAAGGTTGCCTGACGGAGCATCAGGGTCACTGGTGAAACCTTCAAGACAGAGACACCCAGAAGCCCACCCCTTGAGATGCTGAGTCCTTGCATAGCAATGTTTTAAAATAGTCCCTGGATGACTCTGAAAGCACAACCCAGGCTGAGATCCAAGGCATGGTGTTAGTTAAGCATCTTCCAGGTACCTGAGCCCAATCTGAGCTGGGGGCAAATGCTAACCCAATCTTATTCTTTGAGTGATTCTGGGCAAGTCATTTGACAAGTCTAAGCCTCTCCATCCTGTAAAATAGACTGATCAATACATACCAAGTGAAGCCTTTGCAAGGATAAGTGTGAGTTAAGCATAGTTACCTCCTGATGCTTGGTGTTTAATTAAACACTCTTGGTGTTTAATCCAGGTCAGGTATTTGGGCTGGGAGTCCAAAGCACAGGGCCTTCTACAATCCATATTGCACCACAACAGATGTGAATTGAAAGGAACTAGGATGAAGCTTTATTGCTAACAAAGTGCGGATGTTTCAATCACTAGGTACTAGGTATCACCCACTAGCACTTCTCATGCAAATATCTTCTAACAAATTGGTGAAGGGTTAGGAGAAAATGGTTTCGAAAGAGGTGAGTAATGTTCAACTTATATCTTCAAGTTAACAAAACAATACTTGGAGGTCAAGATTATACAGTATGGAGACAAGGATGCTGAGGCTGTTAAAATAATCCATAAGCTTCCTTGGTGACGTTGCTTCTCCAAATGGAACAATGGGAGGAAGGGTGAAGAAAAAGGGTAACACCTTCAGAATTTGGACATTATTGTGTGTCTCCATTTTGCTATTAAAGTCATACACCATACCTTAACTATGACACTATGACAGGCTATACTTTGAGCATCCAACAGAGGCTTCATTGAAAAGTCTAGGTTTCCTTTAGATTTATGGTATTGAAGGGGTTTTTCTCTCTTCTCACTTTCTCTTGGCTTCTTCCTTCCTTCTTCCCTCCCTCCCTCTTCCTCCCTTCCTTTCTTTTAGTATTCTTACTAGAGAACATAGCACATTCACAGCCTAGTGAAAGACAACACCATTTCTACAATAGAAGTCAGTGGGGAAAAATAATTTGCTTAATAGACATTCACTTACTGCAAACTTTAATGGAAGGCATCTATTATATAATTGGGAACTAAAAGCCACATTCTCACATATACTTACCCATTCTATGTTACTCATATGTGTATGTGACTTCACTTAGACAAAAAGTGGTGTTTTTACTTAGACAAAATGGACCTTTTCCATTGCAGAGCATTTAAAAATAAAATGCTTATCTGTCCTGCATTTTCACCACCAACGAATTCTGTCACTGTGTATTCCCCTGATAATCTATTTTAAAGGGACATTTCAAGCAGCAGAAAAATAAAGAATAATATCCCTTAGATGAATCTGACTTGTAAATAAGGAAAGCTATTAAGTGCTTAGTGTTTGGGGTCTATCGTAAACACTATAAATAATCTCAGACTATACAGCTCACTTGACTTTACCCAGGGAGACCTCACTGTTTTGGTAAGGAACACCACCATATCGGGCCAATTTTCTGGAACCCAACCTTTATCCCTTTAAGAATAAAACAAAATAAAAGGTGGGAGGGATGAGGCTGTCAATCAACTAAAATAAAGAGTGTAAGAACGCCAGCAATGCTTGTATAATGTTATGTCTTGCTCATTAAGTGTCTAGTTATGGTTGTCAACTTACCTAAAATTTGGTGAAAGCACAAAACCAGGTTTTTTTCACACCATCAGTACTTTTATGGAATTGGAAGTCTCTTTGAATAAACCATTTTAAGACCCAGAGTACAAAAATAATCCATCCTGAAAATGCCTTCTATTCTGAGTTCCTGGCATAAAGCTATTGTGTCCAGTGATTTCATATTATGGCCTTCCACACATAAAGGAAATGCTCTGAATCCTAAGGACTAATTACATATCCCCAGACTTCCTCTTTCCACAGAGCTTTTTAATTGGGTACTTTAACTTGCCAAGTATGTTCAAAAATGGTATTTCAAGTAAGCACGCTAAGTAACTGCCAATCTAGAAGTGGAATATCCAACCACCCCACTTTGGATAAATGCTCTTATTTAAAGCTATTTGTTTTCCAATAGATGACAATAGAGAAACCAAGTATTAACCTTATTGAATTCATCCGCACTCACAATAATATGAATGTTTTAGTATAATTTCAATGCCAAAAGATAAGGTGAGAAAGGGTTAGAAGTCTAAAATTAGACATCATTACTCAAACTGGACGTAAGTATATGTACTATATAATAGATATATGCACTTTATTACTTCCTGTAAGCAATTAGTTTAATAATAGACAGAATGGGGTAACTATTTAGGGGCTTACCTTTGTGGTAGACTCAGTTATTTCTGAAGCCTCCCTTCTCCGATAAAACCCTGGGCTTTGATTCAAGAGAAAGGGGCCAATATCACATACAAGGCTCTGCAACATCACACAACCACATAAAACTGTCACCGTGAAATACTGCACTGCATGATTTTGTTACTGCTTCTTTTATTCTTGCAGCAATGGACACACAACCTCAGAGGATGAATTCACCACTTCAAGGCTCGTACCTAGCACTGGATAGGAACAATAAAAATGGTCTTGGGAACAGGAGCCCCCAGGGATGTAGGCACTACCATCCAATATGACAACAGATCCACCTCTGAATTAATAATTTTTATACTTTCCACAATATGAGGGTTGTTTTTTTTTTTTCCCCTCAGACAGGAGTACTCCTCCATTTCCCAAAAGAAGCCCAACCCCAAAATTAAATCCAATGCTACTAAACCAGTGAGCAAATTTCCAGCATCAGATATTCATATACTAGCTTCAGATTATAACTATGGTTTTCAAAACAATTATCAGGCATTGGCAGGAATCTTTAACCAAGGATCAGAAGATCCGAAAATCCTATCAAAATGTATATAAAAGTTTGATGTGTGCTTTTTTGAAAGGAAGGTTTTAGAATATGTAGAGTGGTCTGTGACCTACCCCTCCAAAAAATCAACACCTGATATAAAATTGTTTCTTTAATTACGGGGAAATTTCATAAATGGAGCTATCCCAATTGAACAGAATATTGAACAGGAAGTAAATATTTCCCCTTTTTTAGCCTAACATGTTTACCTAGAGAGAATGTGATGACAAACCTTTGTCATTTACGCCATAATAGGAAAAAAAAAGGCTGGATTCATGCATGTAATTGGGGAGTTTTTGTTGTTATTATTGTTATATATTAATGTACAAAAGGGATTCTTTATAGTATGAGCAGAATTTTAAAAGCTGGTAGAAACAAGCCCATTCTCAGGCTTATAAAACAAGCCTTTATAGATAATTATGTTTTATTACTCTTCATTTTATGGGGATTGTGTTATACAAAACAAATACCAGATGCCTATTTGTTTTATTCATTTCAGGGAGAAAAAAAAATCTTACAAGTACCTCTGTGAATAGAACTGCTTTTAATTAAACACAATGCACAAGGAGCACATAAAAATTAATACTGTTTGAAGCCAGCAGGTAGAAAGTACATGTATCACAAAGTAACTGCAGAAGACCCGGCTCCCCCCTCCTAGATGAGCTGAGAAAGAAAACACTCCCAGGCTTCGTACCCGGGAGCTGAAATCAGCAAGCGATACTCCAACAAGGTCATTCCTAGGCTTGTTCGGGGTAAATTAAGGCCAATATTCATGGAAACATAAAACCTGGAGGTGAGGAGGGTGGGGGGATAGTCTTTCAATGGCACCTGTACTAAACCATACCCCACATTACTCTCCTTGAAATCAGGCAGGTCTGCTCTGACCCACGTGGGTAAAGCTGTTGAGATGGAATGAAACAGGTTCATTTCTGCTCCATCAGAAAAATGCAAAGTGATTTTTGGCATGGTTCTGACTTAGTCTGCAAACACCCCAGAAGGACATGTCACACACTGGCTGCTATCTGATTAATACAGTCATGCTTAAGGGGGAAAGTAGGGGCGGGGGGGAACAGAGAAAAGAACAGCCACACGAAAATTTGACCGTTTCTTCCTGACCCCAAAGACATAAATCATATCTGTTCAACTGTCAGTTCTAATCAGAAAGTGAAAACTCAGCATGCAGCATTTTAGTCCCACAATGAGAAACATTTAACTTTTTTTTTTCCATTTGCTTTTGCTTTGTCTGCTTTTGATCAAATCAGAGGAAGACCCACTCCCTACCCTAGTCTCAGACTTTTGATATCATCTAACCAGTTACGATTTGTACTCACTTGTGCCAAGAGAGAAAATAAACAGACATTTTGAAAGTACTATGTGAAGTAGTGCTAAAAACCTTTTCCAAATTACATTTATTTAAGGGGCCACACCCCAAATTTCACTGTCTGCAATTCTGAATCTCAGAGTAGTCCCAATTTCTGTGAAAACATTTCTTTATTCCTGTACATAGACTTATGTTTTTTCAGTTAACAGAATTTGGTCCTTTAGTTAAATGGACACACTAAACTGTGCATTATTTTTGTATTTTAAAAAGCAATTAAAATCCTAAGGCTTTTTAACCTTTGAAACAGATCTTTAATCAGGTGTAGGCGACTGAAAAAAATACATCACTTAAACTACTAAACTAGTTATCCCGGCCCCCCCCACAAAAAAACATTCATTTTGCTAGAAGAATACTTAGTGTACCTCTTTTTCCTGGACCAAGAATGGAGGCTAAATATACAGGAAGACAGACTAAGATCAGGATTCAAATGCCACACTTGATACTCTGCTGTAACCTAATCAAAAGAATTATTTTCACAAAGGAATAGCATATAGCTGTTAAAACAAGGGAGAGATTTGTATGTACTGACATGGAACAGTACTTGATGTATAATGCAGTGATTAAAAAAAAATTACAAAGGAGGAGATTGTGTGTGTGTGTGTCTGTGTGTGTAAAATAATCCTATTTTCAAGAAAATAAATAATATGCTATGTGCCTCAAAAACAGGATAGATACTCTCAACAGTTCAAGATGATATGTGGGTGCATTACAGGTAAGTTTCACTTTCTGTAGCATCTGAACTTTGAACAGTGCTCAAATATTAGTTCTGCAATCGTAATTAAAAACTTTTTTTTTCTCAAACACTCACTGGATTGTGGTTTACGCTATTCCCTTGGGTGGCTTTATCTTAAAAGTTAAATGTAAACTCCAGCTTCTGAGATAAGAACCCTTAAGAGTTAGAACAGCTTGATTTGAATGGCAATAAGAGGGATGATGTAGGATAAGGGAATTAGGGAACAGGAAGAGAGAGAGAAAGAGAGAGAGAGTGTGTGTGTGTGTGTGTACCCATGTGCATACAACCCTCACAGGAGGGAGGGAGGGTTACTAAAAAGAGACGAACCAAAGAATTAAAAAGAAGCAGCAGAGAGTAGGGTGGGTGACTCAGACTAGAGGGAGGGTTTTCGTGAACAGCCACAAAGAAATGCCTCTGACAGTCCCTGGTTAACAGCCAAAGAGGACCCAGGAAAAAAGAGGTGTGTAAAACCCATCCTTGTCAAAAGGCAGTGGGAGGTGACAGGAGCTGCTCTGCAGAGAAGTTAGTGGCAATAGAAGGCCTGGAAGAAAAGAATGAAGTGGCCTAGAGACGAACCCTGGAAGCTGAAAGCCTGCCTGCAGGAAACGGCCCGGGGTGCATGAGGCCACAGAACTGCATCCCTGGGCCTTCTGTGTAGTCTCTGAGATGGGATTAGAGTCCAGAAAGGCTCGCAGCACCAAGAGTGGTTGGCTCAGCATGGGAGGCGGTGCCCCGTTCATTAGCAGACAGTGAGGATGGAGATTCTGGTCCCAGCAGCTCGGTTGGTCCCTTCCTGGGAGGGGGCAATAGAAACAGCAGAGGAGTGAGCAGAGGCTGCTTCTCTCGCAGAGCTGTCAGGAAAGCCCACCACACTTCCCTACAAGGACTGCTCTCTCTTGGCCTGCCCTCCGGAAGGAAGCGAACTTTGAAGCAATAGAAACTGTACCTGGCCAAGAATCGAGGCCTTAGACAACACAGTGCAGCTCAAGGGCCATAAAGCAGGCTTTTCAGGATATTACAGAATTACGACCGGGAACCCACTCATAGCTAAAATGACAGCCAGAGACACAAGTTATTTCAAAGCTGCAAATCATCATCTGATTTTGGTGAATCTCTAACTTCATAAGGGCTTCCCTTGCAGCTCACCTGGTAAAGAATCCACCTGCAAGGCAGGAGACCCAGTTCAATCCCTGGGTCAGGAAGATCCCCTGGTGAAAGAAATGGCTACCCACTCTAGTATTCTTGCCTGGGGAATTCCATGGACAGAGGAATCTGGCAGGCTACAGTCCACGGGGTCACCAAGAGTTGGACACAACTGAGCAACTAACATTAACTATACTGAACCCAATGTTGGGGGGGGCAGGCAAAGGAGGGGGGATTCTTCTAAACCTACTTTTTCTATTCAATATCCCCTTCAGGTTGCTTATTCCAAACAAAATGAATGAATTCTACTAAGTTCCGAAAGTCTTTCTTTCCACATTTATAGGTCACCATGGCCAAAAGATACTCATTGGACAAATATTTCTAGAGGAGCTACTATATGCTCAGCACTGTGTTAATACCAGGAAAACAGATGAAAAACAAATACACAAGTCTAAAGATGAAACTTATGATTTAAGTCTTACTTAAGTCCAAGTAGAATACAAAGTATGAAACCTCCAAATAACTTTGTGATCCAAAGATATCTGGAGGCAAAGGGTAGAGAGATAGCCTATTACGGTTACTCTTCCACTATGAAATGAGGTTCTATGTACTTGGATCCCAGTATATTTTTTGGCCCCATTGATCTGTATTTGAAAAAGATAGATACTAAAGAAAAATTAAACTAAAAAACCGTATTTTTTTAAAAGACGAAAAATTCCAGTACATACACCATAATCTTACCTTCATCTGTTTGGGTTCTGGAATTTCTAGAACAAAGAAAGGACTTCAATGGGCTAATCAAATGCAGTAAGATTTAACTAAGTACCTACCAAGTCAGCTACTGAAATGGGAAGTGAACTCTGGGGGTACAAAGGAAAAGGAACCAGCTTTACCCAGGTATACACCTAGAGAGACAAAATAGGTATCTAGGGAGACAAAACCTAAATAATCACAATGAACAGTAGAATGATGTTAAGGTTTAAAACTGCCCCAATCTAAATTCCGGAACTTCCCCAGGCACTGAATGACAGGACATAAGGAAGTCCCCCAAAGCTTGCAGACGTCTAAAATTATACCGGGTGAGGAAACAGTGGTGAGGAAGCTTCAGAGAGTCCGTCCACACGTGATGGAAACAGGCCCTTAGGTTACCACCTCACCTGCTGTGTGTGCACAGAGAGAGCAATGCTTAATCCAGGCTTCTGCTGATGAGCCTGGTGATAACCAGGGAATGCCCTGGGTCTGTTGATTTATGAAAAATCACTCGGCCACTTTTCTACCCCCTCAAGGGGAATTCAAATGACAGGGTTCAAATGACAAGATCTTACACCAGTCCTGAACCAAGGAGCAGACTGAGAAAGCTGCTGTACCTGGGAATTCCAAAGCGAGTATCTCAGATGTTAAAAGACATGTCAAAAAATCCAGTTAGTTCACCTCATCTAATTAAATGAGTTAACTGGAAATACGAAATGATCCTTTTATCTCCACTACTACCTAAATCTGCAAGTCAGCTTACTGGGAGAAAGAAAAGCAGTTTTTATTTTGTGGAGAAGAGATGATCGAACTGTGGGGGGGGCGGGGAGGGGGCGGGGGCAGTAAAGTCCCTGACTCTTGGTAGAAAACAACAGGCAACACTGACCCAATAATATTCTCAGGAAAAAAAATGATTTTGAATATTTCCTCCACATACAAACAAACAAAGATTAGAGTCGCTATTATGAATAAAATACACACCTGCTTATTCTCTGCAGCCAAGTACTATCGTGTTTCAGATGATGGCGGAAGGTCCCGCTTACACTTAATGAACTGTCCCTAGAGCCTCTTTTGCAAAAGCTGATGTTAAAGAACACTCTACAGGATTCTGTGATTTACAACAAGGATATGATCCTGTTCTTTGGGGGGCAGGAGGATGTAATAAAGTGCCAAGGGATAAGGTGTGGCCTGTGTGGTATATCTTAATCACATAGTCAGGCCCATTTCAGTATGGAATAAAGTAGGAATCAGATCACATCTGGATTTGGTGGCAGAAATGGTTATTTCAAAATAGCTCCTACCACGTGTTTGTCCATAACTGCAGCTGTGTCTCTCAAGAGAAAGAATGAAAATATAAATTACGATGTGTCTGAACCCTCCCAGGTCTTCAGAACACAGGCTAAAATTTCCTCTCCAATGTTCACCCTGACTGCAATTACAAGTTTATCATCAAGGGTAGGTACAGCACTGCTTTAACTCAGCACGCAGAAAGGGTCCAGAGGTCTGGTTCCTGCTGCAGCTGATAGCGCCTTCCTAAAGAAAAGCCATCATTTGTTAACTATCATGCAAATTTGGGAATGTACAAAGTTATTCACTGTTATCGCTTCCTGAGTTGCTAAGTACCCCATCATGAGGGGACTGCGCCTTCATCTACTTGAATCGAGAGAGAAGAAAAAAGAAAAAAAATAGTATTATCTTCTCTGTCTCAAGCGGGTTTAGCTCAGAAAGTCATTTCAGGTGATGCCACTGGCAAGTCTGCCACTGTTTTACTGCTTTTTCAAAAAAAGCAGGAACAATGGATGGAAGCGGGGGTTGAGGGAGGATGGATACGCATATACGTATGACTGGATCATTTTGCTGTGCACTTGAAACTATCAGAACATTGTTAACCGGCTATACTCCAAGAAGAAATATAAAGTTTAAATAAGAAAAGAGGCAGGAACAAGAAGATTCATGTCATTGCTTAGCTTCACAGAATGAGTGGAAAGCATGATGTGTACATTTGTAAAAGAAAAAATTGTAAGGCATTAAGTCATATTAATGATTTGCATCCTTGGTGAAACAACTTCTGGGAAATGAAAATCTGTTGTATTTTGGCAACAGTTACAACAGGTGGTTGGAATTCTGGGCACTTGCCAAACCACCTAGAACTTCTATATGACTAGCAAGCTACTGTACCACATTGCAGGTTACAGTTAGACTGAGCTATAAACAGAGCCAATGGAAGAAATGGAAGGGATGATAAACAGACACAAGCGGTAAATTGGAAACTGTACAAGACAAACGTGATTTAAGGGCACAGGAAGATTAACGACAGTAACAATGGTTACTGATCACTTACTGCGTAGGCACTGTTCTAAGCATCTTACGTGTAATATTCACTTAGTCCTCACAGTCACAACCCTATGAAGCAGGAGTTATTATCATCCGCATGTTATAAATGAAGAAATGGGAGGAAAGAAGACGCCCAGGGTTTCATGGCTGGTGGCAGAACCACCATTCAAGCACCTGGTTTCCAAAGCCCAAGTGCATGACCTCCGTGCCATACGGTCACACTCCTGGAAGTCAAGAGACAGGTGCTCCATCCCCTATTCTGTCATAACCAGGCACATGACCTGGGACAAGTTGCCCAACCTCCCTGGATCTCTACTTCCTTATCTATATAACACAAGAGTTACATCAGATCTTTAAGGTCACGCTAACGATCTGATTTCTCCTCCTTCCAGATAAAACTGACACCAGGCTCCTCTCCTCAGATGAAGACACAGATGCAAAGACATACAGATGTGTGTACAGACAGAACTGACAGGTCCCATCAGGGCCAAACTCACAGGACTCGGGCAAGAAAACCAGTAAAGGGAAACCTGAGGGCCCAGCAAGGCCCAAAGCGTCACAGCACCCCTAGAATATCTACTTAATACTCGGGACTTAAGAGCACTCAATCTCTGAGCTTATTTTTATAAAAACTTCAGATTTATTTTGAGAGTATCATTTACAGTAGCCAAGACATAGAAACAACCTAAGAACAGATAAAGGAAATGTGGTCCATGTACACAATGGAAGATTATTCAGCCTTAAGAAAGAGGGAGATCTTGCCATTTGGGACAACATAGATCTTGAGAGTATTATGCCAGGTGAAATAAGTCAGAAAAAGACAAATACCATATGATAGTCATACCATATGAATACTACTTATGAATAAAAATGTGGTCAAAAAGTACAAACTTGCAGTTTTAAGATAAATGGTCCTGGGGACATAATGGATAGCATGGTATCTAGAGTTAACAACACTGTAACATATGTTTGAAAGCTCTTTAAGAGTAAGTCTTAAAATTTCTCAGCACAAGAAAAAAATTTGTAAAAATGTATGGTGATGGACGTTAACTAAACTTACTGTAGTAACCACTTCACGACATATACATATTGCTAATATATAGGTGGACTTCCCTGGTAGCTCAGACGGTAAAGAATATGCCTGCAATGTAGGAGACCCAGGTTCGATCCCTGCATTGGGAAGATCCCCTGGAGAAGGGAACAGCTATCCACTTCAGTATTCTTGCCTGGAGAATTCCATGGACAGAGGAGCCTGGCACAGTACATATACATATAATATTCTACAATATATCTATATATATCATCATTTGGCAATATATATGATATATACATATATATGTATACGTAAAATCATTATGATGTACACCTAAAACTAACACAATGTTATATGTCAATTATATCTCAATTTTTCAAAAAAATCCCTTTTGATATTTCATCCTTGTTATTCTCTTTTTAGAGAAGTCAATGGCAACCCACTCCAGTACTCTTGCCTGGAAAATCCCATGGACGGAAGAGCCTGGTAGGCTGCAGTTCATGGGGTCTCTAAGAGTCAGACACGACTGAGCGACTTCACATTCACTTTTCACTTTCATACATTGGAGAAGGAAATGGCAACCCACTCCAGTGTTCTTGCCTGGAGAATCCCAAGAATGGGGGAGCCTGGTGGGCTGCCGTCTATGGGGCTGCACAGAGTTGGACACGACTGAAGTGACATAGCAGCAGCAGCAGTATTCTCTTTTTCCCTACTTGGGTCACTCCTTAGAGGTGGCTAAGTCTAAAATAAGTGGAGGAAAATACTGCTCCTTCTCTGAACTTTACTAAACATTGAGGTACTTAAATTTTATCTTCATATAGAATACTGTTCAATTTTTTATAAAACATGTAATATAGCTCTACAATCTAAATACAGAGCATATTATACATTTCCAGTCTCTGAATCAATAAAAGACTGACGACCCTACACTTACAGATTTGCAACATTACACTTGCAACGCTTAAAAATGCAGTTATCATAAAAAGTGTTGCTTAAAGGTAGCTTTTTTGATGCAGCGTGAATTTTAAAGGAGCGTGCGGCATTTAAGAAATGATGTCTTCAAGAAAAATTTATTCTCTGTTGCTTAGTAAAGCTGAAGCATCTCGGTATTAGATCCGTTCTGATTAGATTTTCAGATTGCTTCAGATATACAGACCTAGAAATCATTTTAGAAAATGACCTTCCCAAGCTTTGTAAAAACATAAAACATAATTCATATTTAATCAAGTGTCATATGATGGCCACCAAACCAGAATCCTTATTTAAGAGCTACTAAGAAGCCAAGTAAGTGTGATCCAGTGTCTTCTCTCTGATCTACACACCTTGAATACTTCTACGCAATAGCCAAACAATTCCACAAGCTAACACAAACAAGTCAGCAGATTTCTACATGCAGGAAATGGAGGCCAATGGGAGAAACAATGGAATACCTTCCCTCTGCTTTTTTCCCCTTTGCTTTTTAATTAAATGGTAAATCTCAATATGAATTCATTAGAAGCCTGATAGCTCAATTAAGCACTGTGTTACTATATACTCTGGGGCAACGCTTCAATATCAGTTAACAGAGTTGGGATGTAACCTGAGCAGGAAATGAAAGCCAAAAGTTATATTCGACCTACCATTTGGGAGAAAAATTGCAATTAAGGGGGGACAGAAAGTCCCAGTATCTACAGACTGTTAAAATTAAATGACAAAAACACCATAATGGTTTCTCCTGTAGCAATAAATTCCTTAGATTCACATTACATAGTAAAGCCTGTTAGTTCATTTTAATTTGGTTTCACCGATAGCTTATTCAACAGAACAAGAACAAAAAAGAAAAAGAAAGAAAGAAAGGAAACTACTGTGGAGAGGCAGAAAAAGGTTATTGGGAGAAATATCCCCTTTGAAAATAAAAAGAAACTGGGTGAATTAGTAAATGATGCACTTGGGGAAAACACGGGGATTCCTGGGCTATAAACCAAAGACAGGGACACCTACAGACCCATACATCGAATCAATGGTTAGCAGCATTTTCACAGTAATCAAATAAATGAACGTGAAAGAAATGTAATTAAATACATGTAAAATAAATGAATAAGTGTGATTTACTAAATAAGTTAAATTTTTAAATTTACAAATAAACATAACTTGTTTAAATAATTTCTCTTTTTCACTTACCCAACAAAAACTGAGTGCCCAGTGTGGGTGGGTCAGGCACAGCGCTAGGCTGTGAAGATACATCAGTGATTGAGCTCAGCATCACTTCACCAACAGGGCCTTCCTGCCCCCACATTTACTGCAAATGGCCCCTCCCATTCTCACGGTGCATCCACATCACGTGGTGAGCGTCTCTAAACACCTGAACTTCATCCCCCAAAAGTCGGATTGGCCAGGAGGAGGACCTGGGCCCCGTTTCCAGAAGCTCCCCAGCCTGAGAGCCAATGTCTTCACCCCTTTCCAAGGGTTGTTTTCTTCCCAGGATCCAAGGCTTTCTAACATAGGCCACAATAGACATGGCCATCAGTCTCCAGTCGTTAGACTGGGGCCATCGCGGGGCAGGAATGTGTGTCTGTTTGGTTCACTGTTGAATCCCCAGTGCCTGGAAAACAGCAGGTGCTCAGGAAGTATCAACTGAGTAAGTTCAGTGAAAAACCAACCTGAATCCTCCCCTCAGGGCCTATACAATTACTGGGGAGAGAGAAAAACAGATAGTTAAACAAATGGAAAAAAAACACAGCCGTGCCAGGTAGAACAGTTCTACAAGAGCCCAAAACAGGGGACTGTGACAAGTCTGGGGCATCAAAGAAGTGACTCTGGAAGAAATGAATGGAGCAGGGGACAGCTTTCCAAGAGAGAGGAGGGTATGCCGGGAAAGGGAGGAAGAGGAGGAAGGAGACTTCACTAAGAGCCTGAGGACAGAACGGCAGGGGCAGCTGCACCAACCCCAGCCCCACCCCCACCACACTGTATGGATGAACCACGAGAAGCCCCCAAGGCTAATCCCAGTACATGGTGGCACGGTCCTACGTTATCAGCACTGCTGTGGATGCTTTCCACCAGTCTGTCAGGATGCCAGCATATATGCAGGATGTGTGAAATCCATTCCAGATTTCCACCCATTAGTTCCCATGCTGGACTCCCCTAGAAAAGGGGAAAAAACCAGGACATGTGCCCCAACGAACCATCCAGGGCAGCCTCTAGGCTCTAGACAAGCGGCTCTTCATCCCTTTGTGGGCACATTCTCTCTCTAATTTCTAGCCTCCACACTCCACACCTGGGGCAGCTCTTTACCTGAGCCCAGGGCCCAAGTCACTCGGAAGACTAGTCAATCAAGAATAACTAGCATCACAGGCCCACAGAGCAATACGAGAAAACTTCGTATTTCTCATTACAGTACTGATATGTATCATAAAACCCCAGAAATCTGAGTTAGCAACAAATACCAGAACTTTCATACAAACCCCAAGGACACCCCTTGTACCCCGAGCCCTTGGGGAACTTGCTGAGCTTAGTATTAATAGATAAGCTTTCAAATGGAGAGCTTCTTTTTAGGGCCACCAAAATATTTTTATTTTCACCTCAGGGATTAAAAAAAGTTATAAAACTCATTCCATGCTCCCCGACTTTCTTAAACAAAGGCCAGTGTACACCAGTGATGGCTTGCGGTCAGCACTCTGCCATGGCATAGTTTATCTGATATTCACAGAGGCTCTGGTCGGTGTGACCGCCACAGTGCCCGGGGGCAGGACTCACAGACATACATACAGGGGTATCTGTAGGACACGCTCGGGCTCTGGGCTAGCCGAGCTGACGTTGCAGGGCTTCTTGAATGGATAAGGAGATGTGGTCCATATACATGGAATAGAATATTGGCCATAAAAAGGAACGAAATTGTGTAACTTGCAGAGATGTGGATGGACCTTGAGACTGTCATATAGAGTGAAGTAAGAAAGAAAAACAAATACTGTATACTATCACTTACATATGGAATCTAGAAAAACAATACAGATGAACTTAGGTGCAAAGCAAAACTAGAGACACAGAGGTAGAGACAAACATATGTACAGGTAGCAAGAGAGAAAAGGGACAGAGGGATGAATTGGGAGACTAGCACTGAGACTATGTATAAAATTAGTAACTAATGAGAACCTACTGTAGAGCACAGGGAACTCTACTCAAGGCTCTGTGGTGACATAAATAACAAGGAAATCCAAAACAGAGGGAAAATATGTACATGTGTGGCTGATTCACTTTGCTGTACAGCAGAAACTAGCACAACTTTGTAAAGCAACTACACTCCCATAAAAATAAATTTAAAAAAAAATTCAGGGCTTCTTTACTTCTTCTGGGTGTTAACACTTCCTGGCCTGCTTCCTTCTATTTGGGTTGCCAACTGTCCCTTCTTCCCAGACCTGCCTTCCCAAGAATCGCTCTCTCTTTAAATTGATTGCTTTGAATCTGCTGTGGGCTAAGAAACCAGATTACCAAGCTGATTAGAACTGTCTCTTCTCCAGTAAGATGAAATAAATTCTAGGTGAGAAACACAAGTGGGTGGGAGGGGGGTTCATGTTTGGGAATGCATGTAAGAATTAAAGATTTTTAAATTAAAAAAAAAAAAAAAGAAACACAAGTGATACTCTATAAATCAATCACGCTATTGTTGACGTGTGTGTGGTCTTTATGACATCAGCTCCAGCTGTGCAGAAGCAATAGACGCCAACGTGAAGAACGCAGGCACAGAACGCCGATGGCATTCTGGTTGATATCCCTGCTGTGTGCACTTAGGCAAGTCACTTATAAAGATTCTCTGAACTTCGCTCCGCATCTCAAATGCATATCTTCCTGCTTGAGTGGACATAAAGATTCAAGAAGATACCGCCCATTACCCAGCACACGGTACGCTCTCAAGAATGCTATCATCATCATCAACCAGGCTCAAATCTGTCAGTGCCAACAGGATATGGCTTCAACAGTGTCTACCACAGCCAACTTCCCCTAACCACAGACCCCCATTTCAGGAAGCAACTTTAGGCTGCTCTTTGCAAAAGGATAGCCACCAATTCAATTAAGAATGACAATCTGACAGGGCAGCCTTTTAACCAATGAGGTCACCACCAGACCCAGAGACATGGCCTAATACAAATGGCTCTCCCTCGAAGAAGTAAAGATCCCCAGGGCAGCCAATCAGGCTGGTTTCACCCAGGGCCTGCATGAGAGAATTCAGTAAAGACTGGCCCATGGTTGGCAGACACACACAGTGACAGAGGGGCCAGCCAGCGCAGAGATGAAGGTCCAGATGGAGATACCCAGCTGTTGCGCTGGGTCCTGAGAACTCACTGGAGCAGTTCCAGTCCAGCTTCTGTTCCGTGTGCCCTTCACAATAAACCCTGTGACGTAAGGTGGCCTGAATGGTACTCTGCTCTTAGCAACCTAAGGGCCTGTGGAACCAACCCGTTCATATGCAGTATCCTTCCAAAAGTTATCCTCAACCAATCACGGTGCCGAAGTCACCTGCAAAAGTGACCATTTGCATTCTTGGAGCAGTCGCCCCAGGGAACTTGAAGGATGTGGAGGCGAGGCAGTGCCTGACTGCCCCAGAGACAGCCAGCTCCACCTGCCCATACCCTTGCCCCAGGCCACCTGCAAGCTCCAGTGCCCATCTACATCTTTCCACAGCCCACAGAAACAATGGGTGGCCTTCCAGAGCACCTACCACAATTTCCTGAGGATTACACATCAAGAGAGAGGTGAGCAGTTATTTCTGTGGCTTAGTAAAGAGCCAAGTTATGAAACAAAACAAACCTCTGTGGCTGATTAGAAAACGACAGGAAGATGGTTTTTAATAAACACCACCACCTTGCAGAGCACATTAGCATTTCCCAGTTTTTGCATCAGAAGCATGCACCCACACTACCTCCTTTCAATGTCCTGGTGAGGGATTGTGATCCCCACTCCCAGATGTGGAAACTGAGGCTGAGAGGTTCATCACCTAGTCCAGAAACGTGTGTGGGTCAGTGACTTCCCTGGTCTGGGGTCGCTGCACTCTTCTAAAGGGCTTTGCAGGAATCAAGAAGGTATACAAGACAGGCAAAGTTCTCCAAAATTCTCACTGCTGCTCAAAGCAATTATGATGCAAAGAGAGCCTAACTAACTAGGCGTAAGGAGATTGGTTCACTTTATTTTCTCTCTTGTTTTTTTGTTTTGTTTTTCTTTTTTTCTTGGCCACACAGGCTTGCGGGATTTTAGTTCCCTGACCAGGGATTGAACCCAGGCCCTCAGCAGTGAAAGCACTGAGCCCTAACCAATTCCCCTCTGACTTGGTATTTAAATCACTTAGAATAGTGCCTCATTTGCACTTAGAATCCCAGATCTGACCTGGACACCCCACAGGCAAAGCCACCTGCCTCAATTCACCTCCAAAGAACTATAAACTCAACAACCAAAGAGAAACGAGATGAGGGACTTTGAGCGACTGATACAATTAACTTAAAAAAATGACACCTACCCAGGTTAGGCCCACAGATTCTGAGATCCCAGGAAAGGACTGCAGGATGCAGGGAGGAAGAAGCCTGCTCAGTAAGAGACACAACAGAGGTTTTTGGCTCCAGCAAAAACAAAACTTCAAAGGGACCAGAGCTGTGGGAGCTTCAAAGACCCCCTGCAGGACCAATTAACACCTACAAATGTTTATCTAAGCAGTCATTTCACGATGGCTACTTCACTAAATGGGTGCTCAGACTCACCTCAAGAACAGCTATTCCTCCAAAAGGGATCTGGGTGGGGGTTGGGAGAAAGGAAGTGCTGTATTTTCTGAGAGAGACCTTAGTCAAGAAGAAAACAAATCCTCAGTACGGTGAAATTCATCACAGGCCCAAGTATAATAAAAGACAGGAAACAAGTTAAATCTGTTAACTAAGAAAATCAACTAATCAACTAGGATATAGCCATGAGTTACACTATGCAGCCATTAAAAATCCTACTTTAATATTTTAATAGGCTTTTCCTATTTAGAGGGAGAGAAAAATGCTCTGGGATAATGTTAAGAAAAAAGCAACATGTAAAAATACATTTAAAGTTGGACTCTGACTTTATAAAACCCACAGACGAGGCTGGCCGGAAGTTTGCTGTATTCGCTCCTGGATGCCTCAAGCTCCAACACCTATGCGTCTGGCACAAACAAGACACTGAAAGAAAATGTGTCAGATTCATTATTTACTATTAATTAAGCAGTAGTTAACATATCTATAGAAGGCACTTGGATATGCAGAGACAGAATGACATAATCACAGAGGTGTACATGTTGGTTATAAAAGGTGAACTTCTGAAGTTCAACAATAGTGGTGAGCTCTTATTGTAGGGATTAGAGAAGAAACTTATTTTCATATTCCTATCTTTTGCATTTACCTAATTTTTCACAAAAGCTCTGCATGCTGATTGTGGTTGTGGTAGTCACTCAGTTGTGTCCGACTCTTTGAGACCCCATGGGCTACAGAGCCCTCCAGGCTCCTCTGTCCATGGGGTTCTCCAGGCAAGAATACTGGAGTGGGTTGCCATTCCCTTATCCAGAGGGTCCTCCCGACCCAAGAATCGAACCCAGGTCTTAGGCTCTGCATAGCTCATAATTTTTTAACCACTGTTTTTCTATAGGGATCCTGAGGGTAGAGAGCAGTGGTGTGCTATACTCTAGAAACTTGGTTCATTCTGTCAGAAGTGGAACCTTCCAGTGGGTCTCCCATTTCTACAGGATCACACCTTCTTACCTGGGGCAAAGATCACTCCTGTGATCTTTGAACCATCTCATAGGTTCCCTGACACCTAGTGTGGTCACTCCTGTACAATCTCACGGGTTCACTGACACCTAGGACAGGGCAAACCCCGAAATGTGCTATCACTGAGGGCAAAGGTCACATGCAACTCACTTCCTCACTTTTCTGGGAAGAGCTTTTGGAGAGAATTAGAGCCAGAATCTACACAGACACAGTTATTAACACCCCTTGAACTGATCGGAAGAGGTGAAGGAGTTCAATGTTTCTGTTGTTCAGTCACTAAGTTGTGGTCTGACTCTTTTCGACGGCATGAACTGCAACACACCACGCTGATAAATGGGGCCATCCTGATCCCCTCTCTGAGCCAAATCTTTCCTTGGAAAACATGTATAGAAAGGAAAGCAGCGGGGGCGGGGGGGGGGGGAGGGGGTCGGGTGGAGAGATATGATGCACAAACACTGGAATGCTATTAAACTCACACACAACTGTGAATAGGCAGACATGTTGTTTGGCTCTTTAGGGTGGTAACGTCCTGTCGAGGGAACACCATCCTCGGTATTCAGAATGCCTGGTTTGGACACCGCTGCGTCCTCACCAGACGCAACTGTGGGCTCCTTACTTGACCTTCTCGAGGCCTGCACTCCTATCTGTAAAATGGAGATTTGACACTGGTTGAAAGGCTTAAGGCGCTCACAAAGGCAACCTGACGTCAGGCACCGGACAAACGCCATGCAATTGTGAGGAGGTCCTTGCGCATCAGAGGAACCTGGTCACTGGGCAGAAGAGCTTTGAAGGAAAACCAGATGGTTGCTGAGCTCAAGGAAATGTGAACTCCTGTGTTCACATCCAGGCAAAAACACACTCCAGAGTCTGGGGCAGCCGGAGGTTCCTCTGAAGAGGCGGGAAAATGACGGTCACGAGGCAGCAGCAGGAGGCTTCAGAGAAATGAGAGGAGCCACACAGCTTGGGCTGTGGCCCCCATTCAGGCACCCACACGCTGTGCAGCCTACGATGCACCTCACCAGAGCAGGCCTCAGCTCATGTACCTGGAGCGTGGCCTGCCGAGACACCCGCGAGCAGAGGAGCCAGGCCCTACCAAGCACAACCTGTGGTGTGACCTAAGCATACTCAAGGTCATTGGCAGCAGGTGTCTCATTGCCACAGTTCTGGGGAGGCACATCCACAGGCCTTCCAACAAAGGGAACATGCGTTTTGGCCAAGTCTGTGCCATCCAAAGCTGATATCACAGTAACGGGGACGACCAAAAGTGGCCTCTCACAGGCAGGGCCTTCCTAGCAAGCCATTCTCTGCAGGCTTAGGTCAAGGATTCTACTGGCAACTGTCATTTGTTGAACTGGACTCAATCAATCTGCAGTGTCCTTAGAAGTAGCACACAGAACCCCAACCTTTAGGGATTCCTTACAAATTAGGTTCTTGGGCTCTTTCCAGAAAGCAAGTTCAGAGGAATCGAGAAACGTGTGGGGTGGGGGTCAGGGGATAACGGGGAAGTGTTAGAGAAAGTTTTAGAACCTCAGTTCAAGAAGACACAATTGCCAACTTCAAGATTAGCCTAGGGCTGGCCTTAGCTTTATTTTAAAACTGTGATTTTGTGGTCTATTTTAGAAATGTTGTTGGTGCCACTGTACACCTGTGGGGGAAAGGGTGCTTCTACATTTAAAACCTGAGAAGCACAATTTCCACCTTTCATTTCTCCAAGGTTCCCTGCTGGATTGCAAACTTGCTCAGGTGTCTAGGAACACAGCTTGGGAAAAGGGTGAATAAACACATCATTTACTTGTACACATTTTGTGCTTGCCATGAATGCATCTGAATTCAGCTTCTCATTCAGTGAATTAATTCCTTGAGGCCAAACTGAAAGGTTCCCACAACTCCTACTTAGACACAACAGCTCCAGGGACCTCCAACTTAGTTGGCAATGAAAAGAAAAATGCAAGCCTGAGAGCAAAAGTTCTCAAGTCTGACAATGCCCTTTAGTAGTGGCTGTGCATCAACTGCTAAAACTAGATGACAAATTATGCATGTATGTGCTTTCTTCTTTTTTCCACAAAGCTTGTCCAAAGTCTTTATCAGCTTCCCAAATGAGTCCAAGAGAAATCCTATAAGAAACACCATCAACAAGGACCTTCCAGTGGCTGGAAAGCTTTCAAGTGTGTCTGTAATTAAAGATAGACTATTGTAGGTCAAGGGAGAGAAAGTCAGAAAAAGGTTTACTTTCTAGGACTATCCCTGCCACGAACCAGTTTTCTGACCTTAAGCAAATCCATCAGTCTATCCCTCAGTTTCCACATCAGCAAAAGGAGGATGTTTGGAAGTCGAATGATCCCTTAACCTCGGGACCCTTAAAAATACCAGGATTGTGAGCTTCAACAAACACAGGAAAAAGATGTCCAAAAGGCCTGCACAGAATCCTGCCTGTTACCAGAAGAGCACCTTAAAATATTCTCCACCGCTTTCCTTGGAGGGGTCAAAGATAGAAGCCACCTCTCATTTCCTTCTCTTTCTTCTATTTCAGAAAGCCAAATTTGAAGTTTCACAATAATGCCCTCTGAAGGGATCTGAACTACGTAGTTCGTGCAAAAACTACAGTCATTCTGTAAGAATGCATAAGAAGCTCAAAAGATGTAAAACAGAATTTCTCTAAAGCCTCATTACAAAGCATGTAATCACCGCATCAACTTCTTTTAGCCGCCGTCATCTACATCTGTGAATATATGTAACTGATGAAAATTAATTATGAGTGTCATAAAAAATGGATGTTCTAATATAATCCTAGACGTCTGGGTCACAACTATTGCTCGATTACAAGAGAAAAGTCTTTCCCTTTATTCCACATAGCTCTTCTATACCTTTAGCAATAAATGTCTGCTTTTCACAAAAGTAACGGTGAGATGAAGAAACTAAATATTTATTGTCACTTAAGACTAAATTTCACTAAAAGCAACTTTTTTAGTTGTACATATTCTATGGTATCCTAACTTGGCCATGAGACCGTAAATTTTCAATCTAATTATCATTCCCCTAATTCTAGAGCAAAGTTATATGTAGTTACTTGTGGCAGCAAATTAAACTGAAGCATTTTCATAGACACTTGGTAATAAAAAAAGAGAAGCAGATGAAAACGGATTCTGTTTTCACAAGCCATTATCAAGTGAACGCTTATAGAGCGCCCTGGAACCATCTAAAACCCATTCTACCAAAGGATAAACTAAGGTTCAAGATGATGAATCAGAAGTCACACCATGGGGCAGTATAAGAAGTGGAACTTAGATGATTTCTATAGACCTAACTGCAACATCCTCCTCTAGAATGCTGGAATGAGGTTAGCATTTGATTGGAGGAGTTCTGTGTTTGATACATACACGGCTGACTTCCAGAAAACATCAGGATAAATAGCAAAGTACAGTAGTTGGGGCTTACTTCAGAGCACAAGACAGGTTGCCTGCTTTGAGAGCATTCTCACCACATCAGAGTTCATTCTTCATCTTCAGATCTTCCAAAGTCAACGCAATAGGAAATCATGTTCGCAAACACCATTTCGCAACAATAAAGCATCCAGATAACTCAGAGAGAGGAATGAGTTAAAACTCCAGGTCAACCAGGCCAATGAATACAAACGTTCTACAGCACCATCCCATCCCAGGAAATGAGGTTAGCGCTGGAAAGTATGCAAAAGAGGAATGAAGAAAATCCAGAAGTGGCTGTGAAAGAAATCCCTGCTCAGGAGAAAGAGGCAACTTGCCTTCCTCACTAAATGCCACTTTTCAAAGGAGACTCAATCCTGAGGGCCTGACCCCTTGTGGCCTTAAAAATAAACCAAAACAAGGGCGTGGGTGTCAGATTTCTTGGTGCAATCACAAAGGGGTCAAAAATTAGGGACATTTAATGAGCAAAAATTAAAAGTTTCTAGAAAACGAACCCCTCCTTCCCTCATTGCCAAAATCTCTAGAAAAATGCTTCAGCACAGAATGTAGATATTTAATATTCATTTGAGGCCTAGGAGGGTAAAGCAGATATGATTGTTGTATCGGATGGAGGGTGTTTCCCAAATAAATGTACAATTCCAATTTCTTAAGGTAAGATCTCAGGTCCAGCTCCTTTAGAAGAATGAAGGCCATCATGATCTTTCTACGAAATCAGTGAGACTGCTTTAGACTGAAAGGTTAAGACTTCATCTCGAGTTACTCCACCATAAACCAGACAAAGAAATTCTTCAAAGGCTATGAGCATTTTTTTCTTACAAGCACCCACAGGAATAGGTCAATATAAATGTCGTGTAAACAAAGCGTTCATTACAAACCACAGTTTGTTTCTTTTGTGAGAAAAATTGAAGTCAGGGCAACTGCACCCAACATTCACAGGTAACTGCCCCTGAAGCAGGGGACAATTTAGATTCATAATTGACCCTACAGCCTCGGGCTTTGCTTATGCTTGAAGGCAAGAGGTGCTGCGGGTTGGGGAATCCCAGTGTTTGATCCCTTCTCCTTTACTGTCTACATCAAGTACAGGAGGACTTGAACTTCCCTTCCAATCCCTCCGACAAGAGGCCTGAGTGTCTGAGGAAATCCACAGACAACAATCAAACCTTTCATTTCAGGGCCCTTTCCCCACCATGCCCCTCCGTTCCTGTTCCAATCAGTTCTGCGAAGCATTCCCCCTATTCTGCAATTCATGAATCAACTGCAAAATCCGCCAACCTCTGCCAGTTCCTCTTGTACTAGCGGAGAGGTTCCCCTTGCTTCCTTGGGTAGCACAAGGCTGCTCTGGTTTTTAACTGGCGTAACGTGGAAATGCACCGTAGGAGCTCACTAACTCTTTCAAAGCCAGACAGAAGTTGAGTAACTGGAGCTCCCACCCCATCGACCAGGAAACGGACCCTCCAAGCTCAAGTTAAAGCCCATTGGTGGAAACTAGTTTTGACCCCCCCCCCTCCAAGTCCAGTGTCTCAGTTACCATCACTGTGAAGGAAAAGCAAGAGTGAGAAAGGCTACAAAGTCTCCAGCTCAGTTACTTAGCAACTGGACAAAACTTGCTTCACTCCAGAGGGTGAGGAGGCATCTCACCACCCATTCAGAGAGTAACAGTCTCCGATTTACATGCAAATTGATAAAGACAAAAGGGAAGAGGAAATCTAAATTAGCAACTGGAGTTTACAGCAGTAGAGCTGAGGCCCAGATTTACAAACAGCTTTCTCCCAGGGAGGGAGGCAGGATATATACATACCAACAAGCACACATGAATGAGTGCAAGCATGCATGCATGCGTGCATGCAAGATCACAGGCCCTAACCAGCTTACAGTCTCCCTTCATAAAAGTCAATGCCATCTGGGAGTAGGGAAGAGACAGGCACAGAAAGTTTAGGAGCTAAAATTAGAGCACTTTCACTACTAACACACATTTAGGGTTTACGGAAAGATGACAATTGGAGGGTGGGAGAATCCCAGGGAAAGCAGCTTCCCCTCCCTCCTCCTGAGAACAGCAAATAAAGCATCAACCTTGGGTGGAAGGTCCCTAGATTGGGTGGATTCAGAGCCTCTGGGGTCCCTATAACCTCTCACAAACCCTCTCCTGGCTCCGCCGTTGAAGCGCAGGTTCCAAACTTGGATCAAACCCACACCCTTCATAGAAGACACATCACCCTGAAGGTTTTCCAAGCAAGAGGGAGTCACTGTCACCTACTTGGCCCAAGAAAGTGCTCCAGGCTTTTCTGTTTGCCCGAGGAGCTCCAACTCTGGGTCTTCAGCTCCAAGCCACACACCAGAGAACCAGGCTGCTCGGTCCCAGGCTTGGAGCAAGAGGAAGAGGACCGGAGGGGCTCCCCTGTCCCACCCCCATTCCCCAAGCTCACACCTGGACCCAGGTGGGCAGGGCCCGGGGCTAACCCGCCGAGGCCCGTCACTTACTTCTCATACTCGGTGTTGTCCCGGTCACAGCGAGAATCCTTGTGCTTCTGCCAGTCTTTGCCATGCTTGCAGGTGGTGAGCAGCACTACGTCCTCCCCGTTATGGACGTGATATAAGGCATTCCTGGTGTCTGACCCTATCCCTGTCAGGTACCTCTTCCCCTTGAAGACCAGCATGTACTTCCTGAGAGGAGGGATAGTGTTAAACTTCAAAAACCCCCTCTCCCCTCCTGTCCTGGGATGATCCTTAGAAAAGAGGGGAATAGAAACATCAAAGTTGGGTCGGAAGTTTTCAGTACTGATGCTGGCCTTAGCCAGCATCGCCTGGCCGATGTCAAACCCCACGTCCTCGGTGTAGTCAGGCCAAGTGCCGGAATATAAATTAAAAATTAAATGATTCCTACCGTTGTTCCACAAGTGGAGACTCTGCACTTTGGATCTCAAATTGTGCACATACTGAGGTGACAACTGGTCTCGGTCTAAAGTGTCCAGACTCAGGACAAAGAGGCACGCCTGGCTGGGGTCCGAGGTATAGAACCTGGAGCCCTCGATGGCCGCTAGAATGTTTTGGTAACTTTCAGCGATTTTCTCCCCTTTTTGCTGTGGGTAGACGTAGACTTTGAAGCCGTTTTTCTTGCAAAGGGTGAAATCGAAGCAGGACTCCATGCGGCACTTCTTGCCTTTGTAGATGCTCGAGTTGGCCTCTCGCTTCTGCCGGGGCGAAACGTGCACGCTGGAATCCTCGTTTTCCAATTGATCCCAGGGAACGAAGGGGCGCAGAGCGTCCGGGAAGCGGGGCCAGAAATGATCCGGACTCGGGTGGTGCAAGCCATTCCGACCGCTGTGCTCTTCTCTCCGGCTGTGGCTTCTCGATGCCCTAAACTGCAAGCCTCCGAAATAAAACAAAAGGGCGAGACAAGAGCCAGCTGAGAGCAGGATGAAATAGCGTTTTTTGGCCTGCATGTGTCCTGCCTGGGTCAAGAGGATTGTAAATAAACACAAGAATCACCCAAGTTTCCCAATCAACACTTTCAGCTCCAGTCCGCCATCTTCCCGCCCGTAAAGACTTCAAACTCTCCGCTCCCACCTTCTCTGGATGCCTTTCCCCAAGCCGTGGACTGATCCAGCGCATGTGGGCGATTTCTTTAACTTTCTCCCCTTCGGTCTTTCATCTTTGGGTTGCACAATGGACGGGAGAGAGCGGGGCGGAATATCTCGCACCAGGGCGGGCGAGCAGCGGACTGTAATTCTCTTGCATGCAACAAGACCGAGGAAAAGAAAGAGAGGGGGGGAGGAAAAAAAGCTCCCAATGCCCAATCAATGGCAAGACGAAGTGATTTCCTTGCCTCTCGGATTCCTCTCGGCAGCGTGGAAAACGAGCCCCTGGAAAGCAACTTCAACTCATCCAGGCTCCCGTGCAGAACACTCCAGTTCCAACAAGTCAGCCGATCCCCGGGTTCAGCCGGCTAGTGCATCTTGCAGCTGGGGCGCCGTAACCTCACAAATCCCTGCATCTCTCTTTATTCCCTTCTGCAGCAGCTCCAAGACTCCGGCAGTGTTTACTCCTGCGCTCGCCGGGCCGGCCCCCGGGACGCGCGACGGCCCGGCTGGAGAAGGCTGGAGGCGGCGGCGGCGGCGCTGGGTGACGGCGGCGGCGCGTCCTCCCCGCGGGCAGTGCCGGCCCGGAGCGGCGCTTCCAAGGCCCCCGCGCGATCGCTGCCGACCGCCGCGTTCGGTCGCCGAATGTTACCCGGTTCTGAATGTTACACTTACACATTCCATTCCCGACACGACAGCGCTGACCTCATCCATCCACGCAGCCCGCGCTGCCATTGGCCGAGCGTCACGTCCGGGGGGGGCGGTGCTTCCGCTGCGCCCATTCATAACCCCCGGCCACCGGCAGAGGCGCCGGCGCGGCGCTGGGGGTGCGGGCGGCGCGGGGACCCCAGGGCGCCTCGGCCGGGCCCCCGCGGGCGGAGCGCGGGGCTGCCCCGAGAGAGTCCGCGGTCCTTCGGCGCGCCGGGATCCGGACCCCGGCCTGGGCCTCACCACCTGCAGCCGCCGCGCCGGGAAACCAGCGCCTCCCAGAGGCGCCTGCGGGCGCACGGAGGCTGGGGAACCCGGGACGGGCGGGCGCTTCCCCGGCCCGCTGCTCCGGCTGCCCCGGTCGTCCTCGAGAATTCCTACGCCTCGGCTGCTTGCCGGGAACGCCTCCCTGAGCGGGCGGCGAGGAGTGTTCGGGTTCCTGGAGAAGGATGCTAGAAAAGTGGAGCAGTGGGGCGAGCCCTTGGGCTGCAGAAGGAAAAAAAAAAAAGACTTCATAGAAAGCGACCGCTGATCAGAAGGATGCCTCTCTCTGCCCACCTTCCACCCTCTGAGGGCCCCAAATTTTCCTTCCTACAAAGCATTTAAACAGGTCCCTTATCCCCTAAATGTGTGCTGTGTCGCTTCAGTCGTGTCCGACTCTTTGCCACCCCCATGGACTGTAACCCGCCGGGCTCCTCTATATGGGATTCTCCAGGCAAGAATACTGCAGCAGATTGCCATGCCTTCCTCCAGGGGATCTTCGCAACCCAGGAATCGAACCCATTATCTCTGGCGTCTCCTGCATTGCCCATCTCTTTTTTCTTACCCCCAAGGAACCACCCCAATCCCCGATAATGAAAAGGAAATACTACAACCGAAAGGAATCGTTTCAATTCATGTCTGTCTGTGCACTAAGAGAAGACACCTATCCCAAATCCTCAGTAACTTTCCACGCATCCTTTCCTAGCTTCCCAAAGCCCTTTGAAATCTATTCTGTAGAAAGCTTCCAAGAGATCCAATCACACCGTGGAAAAAAGAAGGTTCTTCTAATAGCCGAGAATAACCCGGTTGATTTAAGCTCCTCCCAGTACCGAAAGTGATGTTACTCTCTTTTGCGGGGGAGGGGGAATGGTTTTTAAGGAGCTGTCTCTGAGGGATAGATGGCTGGTAGAATGGCCAGCTGCAGATGAGACACTTGAGGCAGGAGATGACCTTTTCCACCATTAGTACAAGCTAGTCCTTCCTTCAGCTAGTCCTTCCTTCCTTCCCCTAGCCATAAGCCCCTACCCTCAGGGACCCATCACTGGACAAATCAGATAAAGATCCAGAGTCTCTCTAAAGATCCTCCAAGACTGCAAAGATGTGCTTCCAAACAGCGCTTCTGGTCAAAGCCAAGTCCTTGGCCTTACACCTAAATTCTGCTTCACTGGGAGCACCTCCCACCCTCTTCCCCAACCTAAGTCACAGGGGCCTGGCCAAAAGGGACAAACAGTTGCCTAGGGCAGCAAGCTGTTTTGTGATTGTTTATTATGGGAGGGACTGAGAGCTAGGGACAGACACATCCCAGCTTCCCCCAAGGCTGCAAAAAAAAAAAAAAAAAAAAAAAACCTCCAGCGGGTGTGGACAAAGGGCATGGTTATAATGAGGCAGGGTGAAATGATCAAGTGGAAAATTTTAGACATTTGTTGTTTCAGATTGGTTTTTAATAAAGGGGTGAAGGGGCCTTGGTGGGATGTTGCTGTACCTTTCTGAAGTCTTGCCCTATCTCTGGCCTGCCAAAGATGAGATAGCTTTTCCAGATTTGACGTGCACCCCCTGCACAATCAGACAGGCCTGGGAGAGAAATGAGGCTTCAGTCATCTTCCAGATACAATGACAGTGATGCAGATAAATGCAGTGATTGAAACCACATGTGACCAGGGGCCCGCCCCAGCCCGGGTTGCTGAGAGCACCCATGCAAGGCAAGGGCCCTTCTGTTGAGATTAGGCTGGAGATTTTCTCAGCCCAGTGGAATTGAGGCTTTGGGGACTGCAGCTCCTCTACATCCTGATAGTCATCCTGTGTGACCTTAGTGGGAGCGAGTTACAGCCCTTGCTCTTTTGCGTCTCTTTCTGCTTTGACACATTTTTCCCATCTTGCCTAACCGTTATGGATTCCTTCATCCCACGCTCCAGGGTTACCCAGCCCTACTGTCACATTCCATAGTGGTGTACACTGTGAGAAAACTCTGGCTCAGGAAATGAGAGAAAATTTGGATTCAGACCCCCAGATCTGTCATTTACGAGTGCCTCAGGCATGTGGTTTAATCTCACGGAATATCAGCTTCTCGCTTAAAAAGTCAGAATAATAATATTTTTTATGAAACTGGATACCATAAATTGCTCTACGTGTGCAACACTTTTTGCTCAAGTTCCTCATTTCAAAAGCCAACTGGAATCTAAAGCAGCCCTCTATGATGGCATCATCATTGCATCCATCTCCTTTGGTTTTATTTTCTCCCCAGCCCTTCTCAATAGCGGAAATCCTTTGTTTGTGTGTTTGTTGTCTGTATTTCTTCACTGTAAGAGGAGCTTCCTGAGTGCAGGAACCCTGTGTTACTCATTCCTCAATCCCCAAGGCTGCCATAGGTAGCTCTGGTATTCTGGTGGAGCCCAGTCACTGATCTGAATGATGAATCAATCACTAAAGTTCAACTTCACCTCAGGATTTGAACATGCTTGAAGAGAAAGGTGTCCCTCATGGTCTCTCAAAGCAGGTCTGAGTCTCCTGTCTGAGATGGAAATATTACAAACTAGGAATATCTTCAGTTCAGTTCAGTTCAGTTGCTCAGTCGTGTCCGACTCTTTGCGACCGCATGAATCGCAGCATGCCAGGCCTCCCTGTCCATCACCAACTCCCAGAGTTCACTCAAACTCACGTACATCGAGTTGGTGATGCCATCCAGCCATCTCATCCTCTGTCGTCCCCTAATCCTCCTGCCTCAATCCCTCCCTGCATCAGGGTCTTTTCCAAAGAGTCAACTCTTTGCATGAGGTGGCCAAAATATTGGAGTTTCAACTTTAGCAGCAGTCCTTCCAATGAACACCCAGGACCAATCTCCTTTAGGATGGATTGGTTGGATCTCCTTGCAGTCCAAGGGACTCTCAAGAATCTTCTACAACACCACAGTTCAAAAGCATCAATTCTTCAGTGCTCAGCTTTCTTCACAGTCCAACTCTCACATCCATACATGACCACTGGAAAAACCATAGCCTTGACTAGACGGACCTTTGTTGGCAAAGTAATGTCTCTGCTTTTGAATATGCTATCTAGGTTGGTCATAACTTTCCTTCCAAGGAGTAAGCGTCTTTTAATTTCATGGCTGCAATCACCATCTGCAGTGATTTTGGAGCCCAAAAAATAAAGTCTGACACTGTTTCCACTGTTTCCCTATCTATTTCCCATGAAGTGATGGGACCAGATGCCATGACCTAATCAGTCCATCAGACATCTTTAACAGTATATGTCAGAACGTGTCACTCCTCTGGTCAGAGCCCTCAAGGAAACCCTACCTCAGAATCCCAGCCAAAGCCCTCACAAGCCCCTATAAGGTCCTGGAGGATCTTCCCTAACTGTCCCCACGCCTCCTCACCAGACCCGTCTTCACCTTATTTTCTGCCAATAACTCTCTCCCTCCATCCCAGTCTACTCACTCTTCTCCAGCTGGGCTGGTTTCCTTGTGGTTTCTCATACATGCCAAACATCTCCCTATCTTAGGACCTTCGCACATGTTCATCTCAGCTAGTCTGTCCCCGGTATCCATGGTACATCCTTCCTCCCTTATAAGTCTCTTCTCAAGGCCACCTTACAAATGAGCCACCTTTGACCTGGCTGAACAACACAGCAACTCCTCCCACCCAGATTTCCTATCCCCTCAACTGCTTTAATTTTTATCCTTAACACTAATTGACATCATGTACTATTAATATATATGGTCTTGTCAATTTATCATTTATCTGTTGCATATAGAATGTGAGCTCTGTGAGGCTCTTTTAGTTCACTGCTATATCCCCAGCACTTACAACAGGGTCCATCACTAATAAGTATTTGTTGACCTAATTAATTAATTTGATTCCACTATCTGTAGGGCAAATAAAGAATATTCAAGGCTAGTTTCAGTCTCATACACACATGCGCGCACTCACACAAAGCTAAAGCTATCCCAGTGATTCAATCCTTGCTTATTTCCTCTTTCAGGAGTAATTTTTCCAGGGCCAAAAGCTCATGGCACACTTGAAACCCAGAAGATAGCAATTCTCACCTTTGTTCTGCCACTTGCTTTATAACTTTGAGTGAGTCAGTCACTTCTCCTCCCTAACCTTTAGATTCTTATTGGTAAAATCAAGAGAAAATGTAACATAATACAGATTGTGCTCAAGTACTGTACAAATGAGTAATATATGAGAAAGCCCTTTGCAGTCCACAATACCTATGGCAAATGTAAGAGTCGACTGTCACACTCTTGGACAAAAATGGACTCCAGTGCATGAGATCATGTTTGCAGGTCAACAGCATTACCTACATGAAATATCACCCACCAAGTACTCAACAGTTTCCAGATGCTTCCTAGACTCTGGAATGGTCATTGACTATTATAAGCAAACAGAAATAAGGAAGATGGGAAACTCACCAATGGACAAAAAAGTAAATAAGACCTTTTTTATAATGTGTAAAGCACCAAAGGCACAAATGCCTTTCAAAGGTCTATAATTACATCTGCTGGAGGGAGAAAAAATAATGACTTCAAAATGTAAAAAAGCAAACTAAAATACTTACATTAATAAGTGTTTAAATTTTCTAAAATGTAACTTTCAGTCGACTGCCAAGGCAACCCAATTTTCATAAAGTTATACACAGATTTTATTTGACGTGGGCACATTTTAATGCTTTGGTGATGTGTGCTGGGGTTTCTAACAGTAACCATTCCCAGCTCTCAGAAAGGTTGGGAAACTCTGCTGGGAACGTGCTGATTGGTTGTAGGAGGTGAGAAAACAGAAGGAGCCAAGGGAAAGTAGGGGCATGGTGGAGAGATTCCCAGCCAGGAAACAGGAGCCTGGGTTCCAGTTCCGTCTCTGAACTCTGGGAAACCAGGAGCAGGTGGTTTCTGAATAACAGGTGTTTCATCAGAAAAATGCGGAGTAGGACTTGATGATAGCTTTTCACTAAAACAGATAGGGCAGCTCTGTGTAAACCAAGGGAGTAGAGGAAGGGAGTCACTTGGGAGGGAGGAAGCAGGAACTCTGTGGGGGCGGGGGGGGGGGGACAATAACCAAAGGTGAAACAAGGACAATTCTCGCAAAGATGTGTCAATCCCAAGCCAGGTACTTTGTACGCGTCTCTGCGATCCTCCCAAGGTTCTTAGGACACAAGTACTATCCTCATCCTCTGCTGCAAATGAGGACACAAAAACTCAGTTCTGGGAAGGGGCTCCATGCAATTCACTCATCCATTTCATGGAATCATCCAATTCATCCATTGTTCCATTTGTTCCTTGAGCCAATATTTATTAAACAGCTCCTCTGTGTAAGGTGCGGTGCCGGACACTAAGGGCATTTGCCTACAGTCCTTTGTCATTTACAAGACAATTTCATGAGAAGAATTTTGCTTGAGCATCGTCAGGACCCTGTGAGTTAGGAAGAGAGTGTTAATCCTAATTTTCTAGTTCGGGTTTTCTCAGCCGAGGCACTGTTTTTATTTTCTTGAGCATAAGGTGGGAGGGGGGGGCTGGCCCGTGCACTATAGGATGTTTAGCCACATCCCTGGCCTCTACCCATTAGGTGCCAAGAGCACACCCCACTCTCACTTGCATCCTCAGTTGACACTGAAAACGTCTCCAGACACTGCTAAACACTTCAATGAGACAAAATCACTCCTTGTTGTAGCCCATTAAGCCAGTTCAATAACTTACCCAAAGTCAGTTGATTTTCAAGTGGAGAATTTAGAATTTGACCCTCATCTTCTGACCCCATGACAAGGCTTGGCCACAACACTGCAGCTTCCTTTACAGAGTCTAAATGATCTCCTTCTGAAAGACAGGCAATCAAAAAAAAAAAATCTCATAGGCACTAATTTAAGAAACTGTTATTAAGCCCATCTTATGTGCAAGCCCTATGCTGGGCACTCAGAATCCACAGTATAAAAATAGGGTGTCAGATCTCCTTCTAATGGGGGAGATAATAAAATAACAAGTAAATAAATAAGCAAGACAATTTGAGATAGTTCTACAGAGAACATAGAGGATAATTAAATGGCATAGATCAAGATGAGGAGAGGCAAACAGGCTCACTTTAAATAAGATGCTTAAGAGGGATAAATCAGAAGCTTGGGATGAAAACACACACTGTTATATATATAAGATAGATAACTAACAGGGACCTACTGGATAACATAGGGAACTCTACTCAAAATTCTGTGATAACCTATATAAGAAAAGAATCTTAAAAAGAATGAATATATGTCTATGTGGTGGCTCAGTTGATAAAGATTCTGCAATGCAGAGAAGCAGATCTGATCCCTGGTCCGGAAGATCCCCTGGAGGAGAGCATGGCAACCCATTCCAGTATTCTTGCCTGGAGAATTCCATGGACAGAGGAGCCTGGCAGGCTCCAGCCCACAGGGTTAAAGTCAGACACGACTGAGCAGCTAACACTTCACTGCATCACTTTGCTGTACACCTTAAACTAACAAAACACTGTAAATCAACTTTACTCAGATAAAATAGGAACTTCCCTGGCGGTTCAGTGGTTAAGACTTTGCCTTCCTATGTAGGGAGTGCTGGTCCAAAAAGATCCTACATGCCTTGTGGCCAAAAAAAAAAAAAAAAAAACGCAAAACAGAAAACAGAAAAAATATTGTAACAAATTCAATAAACACTTTAAAAATTTAACACCACTACAGAAAAATAAACTTGTGCACATTCTCCCTAAACAAATACATAGAATTGTGCATACACTCCTTTAAATAAAAAAGACTTTAAATAAAATAAAATATAGGATGATTGGTGAGGTGCTAACATTTCAGCTGATGTCCAGCTGATGAGGAAAGAGCCCTGGGAAGAGCATACCAGGAAAAGGGTCTGACCAGTACATCGTCCTGAGGCAGAAGTGAGTCTGAGGAGCTACACCAGAGGTTTTCAAACTTCAGCAGGCAACAGAATCCCTAGATGGTCTGGTTCAAACACAGATCGCTGGGGCCCTCCCGCAGAACTTATGATTCAGTAGAGTTTGGGTATGGCCCAAGAATTTGCATTTCTAGCCACTACGCAGAAGATGCTGATGCTGCTGGTTTAGGAACCACACTTTGAGAACCATTGAGTTAGAGCATCAGGTGAAAGGCTACTGTTTCTGGAGTATGCTGAGTGCAAGGAAGAGGACAGGAGGGAGAGAGAGAAGATGCAGGCACTTTTACACGCCCTGGTGCTGCAGGTCGGGCAAAGTACTGGGATTTTCTTTTCGGTGGAATGGATAAGTCCTGGAGGATTTTAAGCAGGGGCGTGATATGATCTGATTTCCATTTTTAACAGCTCCCTCTCACTGATAGTAGAGCAAAAATGGAAGCAGGAAGTCAAGTTTATACTGTTGTCTTCAGTTGCTAAGTTGTGTCCCATTCTTTGCAACCCCATGATCTGCAGCATGCCAGACTTCCCTGGCCTTCACTATCTCCTGGAGTTTGCTCAGATTCATGTCCATTTTTCTCAACTCTTTATTCCTTACAGTAACAACTGGAAGCCAGGATGGCAAGCCAGGAGAGAAGGGAAACTTAAGTCCTGTCTTCATAGTACAGAAACAATGACAAGAGTCAAGCCAATAAGCCAAGTTGGTGGATACTTGGCCTGCGATTGCTTATGAGGCAAGATAGTCTGTATTAGTGTTTATCAGAACTGCACATTTAAATTGAGAATTTCCTCTATGATCTTAACTCTAGTGCTTGACATGGTTCAAGTCATTTACATTTATACTTATCTGTGTCGTCCATGTGTATTTCACAGCGTGAAACTGTCAGCTGTTTTCCGTGACAGGACATCCTCCCGTTGGTGAGTGTTTTCTGAGGAAGAAATGGTGACAAAGAAGTTACCCTTACCTCAGTTAGCCTTCCCTCAGTCTGGATGCCATTCTAGGGGCCTTGTGAAAGTTTTACTGACCCCTGGTGGAAGCACAAGCTCCACCCTGCTGGCTTGTCTTGGTAGCTTCTGTTTTCCTTCCCAAGGAATTGTTTCATTCCTCTAACAATTCATGCTCCACACAGCCCAAACTCCAGGAGGAGAAACAGACATGGAAAGAAAGAATCACAATAAAACCGGCTGCATGGTATAATTTACCAGAGGAGGAAGTTGCTACATTTGTGTGGGTCCCTATTAACATTTGAACATCCATTTATAGATGAGTAACTGAGAGAAAATGAGAAATGGAAATGTCAACTATCGAAGGTGATGAAATCAGGAAGACACCCACAATTCAAGCCAATTTTCCCCACTAGATTGTACTATTCTTTGTTATGCAATAGTCTGTCAACGTTCCCTTCACTTAGGGGAAAAAAAATATTAAACTTCTGATAGCCAGTGGAATCAAGTTTGTCTTCTATCTATCAACTGAAAAATGTGTATCCTCTTGCACTTATATACGACCCTTGGTGCATAATTATTGATGACTGCAGTGATAACTGAGAGACTCTGCAGGATCTTAAAAGTACGTGCTAACTCACTCGAGGGAGGCTAGATTATGTCTAGTCCTATTTCAGTGATTCAAATGCAGTTCATGACTATCAAAATCATTTAAAGTTGGTGGTCCATGTATCGTGTATGGGTAACTAGTTATTAGCATGGTGATAATATGGACTGAAGTTGGTGGTCCATGTATCATGTATGGGTAACTAGTTATTAGCATGGTGATAATATGGACTGTAAAGCTAGTTATTTGAGTGATGCTTCAAGGTCGTTATTTGATCAAATTTGCTCTATTTCCATGAATCGTACTTCTTGAGGTCTGAGGAGGAAACCTCTAAGCCTGTAGCCTTTCAGGAAGCCTGTAGCCTTTCTAAATAGATTAAAATACCCACATACATCTACCAAAGTCTGCATGGCTGGGGACTGACCTCTCGCCTGGATAAACTGTCACTCTGAAAAGTTGTAATCTAAACAAACAAAGTGAAAGTGAAGTCGCTCAGTCGTGTCTGACTCTTTGCAACCCCATGAACTGTAGCCTACCAGGCTTCTCAGTCCATGGGGTTTTCCAGGCAAGAATACTGGAGTGGGCTGCCATTTTCTTCTCCAGGGGATCTTCCCCACCCAGGTCTCCTGCATTGCAGGCAGATGCTTTACCCTCTGAGCCATCAGAGAAGCGGAAACAAACAAAAATCATTCCTCAAATTGTAAACTGTCCACCTAGTTAAAGCTATGGTTTTTTCAGTAGTCAGGTACGGATGTGAGAGTTGACTATAAAGAAAGCTGAGTGTCAAAGAATTGATGCTTTTGAACTTTGGTGTTGGAGAAGACTCTTGAGAGTCCCTTGGACAGCAAGGAGATCCAGCCAGTCAGTCCTAAAGGAAATCAGTCCTGAATATTCTTTGGAAGTACTGATGCTGAAGCTGAAACTCCAATACTTTGGCCACTTGATGCGAAGAACTGACTCATTTGAAAAGACTCTGATGCTGGGAAAGATTGAAGGCGGGAGGAGAAGGGGATGACAGGATGAGATGGTTAGTTGGCATCATCGACTCAATGGACACAAGTTTAAGTAAGCTCTGGGAGTTGGTGATGGACAGGGAGGCCTGGTATGCTGCAGTCCATGGGGTCACAAAGAGTTGGACACGACTGAGCGACTGACTGATACATAGTGTTCGGTCTACCCAAGTACATCAACTTCCCAACAAATCTCTCTCTACTTCTCTCTTTAGACACCTTTATTCTTCATTTCCCAAAGACATCCCCTTGTGGAAGTGCAGACAGCTTGGGAACACTAAGAAAAAAGGTATGAAGAAGACTCGTATTTAAATATATTTCAATATATTTATATGTAAATTTCAGCATAGGCTTTGTCTCATTGAAAATCTGAATATTTAAATGTCACAAATGCAAAAGCAGACTAAAAATATACATTCTGGCTTTAATTAAGCCTTGAGAAGGGAATTGCCTACAGAAGCATTCTCACTTTTCCTAACTGTTCTCTTCTACCCAAGAAGGAGCCTGCCCTCATTGAAGGCCCAATAATTCCTTATCACACAGGAAAAATGCAGACTTTAGTCCTGTTTAAGACTGGATAAGCCTGACTCCTATCTTGTTCTTTGAGGCCTGTGGAGGCTTGTTGTTAATAGGAACCCCTGGTCAAAGATTGCTCCAGGTGCAATGCAAACAGGCCCCAGTGCTTTGTAAAACTGCTCCCCATCTCAGTTATTGTCCCTCCCACCCTGACAACTTGTCCATCTAAGTTCAGATATGACCTGTCACCTGCTCCTTGGCTTGTCTGATCTTAGAATCCCTTGCAACAGGAGTTGCCAATGGCTACAAATTATAAGCCATCCTGGGGAGGATGATGCTTATCCTTTAGGGGCTTAGGAAGAGACCAACAAACAGGTTTTGGAGAATGAGAACACTCACATCAATTGGAGGGGGTGGGACACTTTGTGGCTGTCCTGACCACCTGGCTTCTGAACAACACACCCCAGGGTGCGGGAGAAGGGCCCCCATGAATGACCTACCACTGTCTATTACCAGCAGGGTTGTCATTTCGTGGCTATCAGAGACCTTTCTGATATTTCCCGGTCTGGTTATGGTGTCATATAGCTGTTCAGCTGTGTACACTTCCATCTGTGCAGAATATTTACCTAATGAGCTGCATTCCATTGGGGGCAAGAGAGTTGAGTGGTTAAACCCAGGAGGTTCAGAGACTGACCATCTGAGTTCCATCATAATACTTTTACTTCACACTGGCTGCGACTTGAGGCAAGTTGATTACGGGCTCTAAGCCTCAGTCTCCCCCTCTGCTCTCCCCAATGACAATAACTACTTCAGATGTATATGAAGTAATGCATATAAAACATTTAATAGAGCAACCAGCACCTAGGAGGAGGTGCTTAGTAAATGCCTAATAATATAATGGCCTCCTACTCTCCATCTCTTCCGGGCTCTCCAGCAACCCCTTAGAATTAAAGTGACTTGGTTTCACAATCGGTGTTTCAGCAGTTCTGTCTTCCAGAATTTGAATTAATGCCCTTTGTGATTAAGATTGGCATTTCAGCAAATCATGCTGAAGTGTTACAGTGGCTGCAAAGGGACATGTCCATTCATTCATTTATCCATCAATAACAAATATTTATTGAAAGCCTACTATGTCTCAGGGAGGGCACTGGGCATGGGCCATGTGAATACAACAGACCAAATGTTACCTGGGAGAGACCGTGGAGTCTACTCAGGGAGACTCACAAATAAATAAACCAATGAAGCAAGGGCCAGATTCTAGTGGTGCTCAGGGTATGAAAAGCATGTTGAAACGGAGGCATTATTTAAATAGAGTGACCAGGCAGTGAGAGCAGAGACAGGGAGACATGTGAGCAGAGACATGAAGGCTAAGAAGGAGCCTGTGTTGCAAGGAGGTGGGGTAGGAAGCTTTCAGAGCAAAGGAAGAGCAGATGCTGACACCCGAAGGTCAGATGAACTGGGCTGCCTTATTGGGAGCAGAAAACCGGACGGAGTGGCTACAGCCTTGTGAGTAAGACACCAGGCCCTGCATTTAAGCAGCTGCTATCTAAGGAGGCTGTTGGTGATGATAGGTTTGCCAGTTCTCCACATAGAAAGGAAGCTGGAGAGACTCAGAAAAACTGAGACAAGGCATTGGGGGCAATCAAGCCCATATCCCTCCAGGTACCCCATTTATCAAGTTTCTCCTTAATCCCTCCATCCACTGATGGGCTCCAGAATCAAGCCCAACATTTTTATTTATTTTAAATTATTTTTGGCTGTACTCGGTCTTTGCTGTTGCTCGCAGACTTAGTTGCTTCACGGCATGTAGGATTTTCCCAGACCAGGAATCAAACCTGTGTCCCATGCATTGCAAGGCAGATTCTTAACCTCTGGACCACATGGGAAGCCCAAGCCCAGCATTTTAACTTTACATTGTGTTTATTTTTTTCTATGCCTATCTCCTGGGACAAGAGTCCCAAGAAAAGTCAACCTATGTCTTATTCATCTTCGTAACTCCAGCATCTAGCACAATGCCTCACTCTTGGTTGGTGCCTTATGAATATTTGTTGATGAGTCACCACTAAATGTATTGTACTTGATGTTGCCAGGCAATGTACTAGGTGCTTTAAATATATTAATTCAACTAATCCTCTTTACACCACCTAAAGGTATATACTATCGTTAGTAACAGTTTACAGAAGAAATGAAGACACAGAGAGGTTAAGTAAGCCGCTCACGCTCTTACAGCTAGGATGGAGTTGAGCTAGGATTTGAATCCAAGTAGTCTGGCTCCAAAGCCTCTACTCTTAGTCACATGCAGTGCTTCTCAAACTACCTTGTGTGAACGTCACCTGGAAAATATGTGAAAATAGACATTCCAGGGCCCCACTTGCAGAGTTTTTAATTCAATAGTTCTATTAGTTATCTATTGCTGTGTAACAAATTACCCCAAGATTAGAGGCTTATAACAACAAATATTTATCATCTCCAGTTTCTGTGAACCAGCAGTCTAGGCTCAGCTTAATCAGGTTCTCTGGCTCAGGGACTTTCAAAGTCTCCTCTAATCAGGGTGTCAGGGAGAGCTGATGCTATTTCAAGGCTTGACTAAGGCAGATCCTGTTCTCTGCTCACTCATGCGGCTGTTGGTGGACCTTCAGTCATTACTGGCTGTTAACCTGAGATATTAGTTTCTTGCCCCAGAGCCCTCCCCAAAAGGATGTTTAAAATAGGGCAGCTGGCTTCCCTCACAGCAAGTGAGAGAGTGAGAGAATATCTAAGACCATCCCCATGTCTTTCTATATCTTCATCTAGGAATTGACATCTTTCTGCCTAGTCTTAGAGATTACCTCCTGTGTGAATATGGGGTGGGACCCAAGAATTTATATTTCTATCAAGTTCTCAAGTGATGATGACAGTGATGCTGCCAGTAGGGGACCACACTTTGAGTAACACCATTACACTATAGTAGAAGGAAGGGAGGGATGGAAGAAGGAAGGAAGGAAAGAAGGGAAGGAGGGAGGGAAGAGAGAGAGGAGGAAGAAGGAAACCCAGGAAACAGTCCTTGACTGGATCACATATTGTATTTACACAGGGCCTTTCTCCACCCTGGCCCATCCTGACCACCACCTGTACACCCGAGGCTCCTATCAAAAACTGTCAAGAAGGTAACTGTGAACCTAGAAAACCAGACGTCCCCTCTGTCACTCCTTGGAAAAGCATGACTTGACCCCAGGTTGATACATCCTGTCTTCCACTTCCCGTAAGTCTACCCTCTAGGCAATACAGAATAGTTCCCTGATGGCCCCTAACCCTGCCTAGTGACTTATAACCTCATGGAGCAAAGCGGGGGGTTAATTTCAGGAGATTCTCTTTCCTGCCCCCTGCTTTTGAGAAGGATTGAACTTGAAGTGCTCCTGCTGCTGCGGTTAGACAGGACTTTCTGGTTGGTCTTCCCTCTGAGCATCTTCTTCCCCTTCCTGACCATGGTGGTGCTGGACCCCCTGCTGCCTAGTAGTGGAGAGAGGGAAGGGTGGCTCTGGAAGGCTGGCCCCAGCTCTCTCTCTTGCTGGCAACTCCAGAAGCTTCGTGCAGCACGCTTCTCCTTCCCCAGCAGGAAGGAGGAGTGTTTGTTGGAGCTGAACAGCTGCTCAGGGTGCAGGGAGGCGAATGTTACTAAATATATGTTCTCGTTGTACATTGGTGTGTCAAGAAAAATTATATCTCCATGTTCTCCACTTGGGTGTTCTTTAAAAAAATAAAAAAACAAACTCCTTACCACGAGCACAGTGTACCTCTTAACTCCTGCCCAACAACCTGACTGAATAATTCAGTTGCTGTCTAATTTATTTTTTCCCCCACACCCTTCAATTAAAGTCCCCTTGTCACATTCTGGGAGCTTCTGGTACATTCTACCAGTCCCACTCCACATGCCACTTGGCTCTTTGGGTGTCTTCTCCTTCCAGGCTTGTTTCCAAGCATTTCTCAGGGTGGAATTCAGAGTAACATGCTTGAGATTGCCAGGGAAGAAGGATCTTTAAAATGTGGGCAAGTTATCATGGTGTTGGGCTTCCCTGGTGACTCAGGTGGTAAAGAATCTGTTTGCAGTGTGGGAGACTGGGGTTCAATCCCTGGGTGGGGAGGATGCCCTGGAGAAGGAAATGGCAACCCACTCCAGTATTCTTGCCTGGAGGATCCCATGAGCAGAAGAGCCTGGTGGGCTACAGTCCATGGGGTCGCAAAGAGTGCAACATGACTGAGTGACTAACATTTTCACTTTCATACTTATCATGGTATTAGTGCTGTCTGTCCTTTTTGTCTAAATCATAAATCAATTTCTAGAAAGCTACAAATGTATCATATGTACTACATATATGTGCATGTGTAGCATATGTGTGTGTGCAGAAGTAGGGCCTTAAGTCAAATCATTACTATTAAGCTGTGTGTGGGTGTGTTAGTCACTCAGTTGTGTCCAACTCTTTGCAACTCCATGAACTATAGCCCACCAGGCTTCCCTGTCCATGGGATTCTTCAGGCCAGAATACTGGAGTGGGTTGCCATTTCCTCCTCCAGGGGATCTTCCCAACCCAGGGATCAAACCCAGGTCTCCTGCATTGCAGGGGATGCTTAATTATCTGAACCACAAGGGAAGCAATATTATGTTGACTGTGCTGTTTTTATGAGTAAGTTCAGTTACTGATTTGAATGCAGCACTGAGATCCTCCCTTTAATTGGAAAGAAACTGATGTGCACCAGTTGGTCTTATTAATCTAAGGTGGGAAATTGCTTTTTAAATGTATGAGGCCCAGGCTCCTAAATATTCTCTTAGTCACCAATATGGAATTGACCTAGACTCACAATTATTCCTGTTATTCCCTTTATTCCCTTCAAACCAATCTTTACCTCTTCTTTCCTTTACTTACACTGAAAGCCAGAATTCTCCAACCTACCCAGCATCTAATTGTGTGCAATAAACTTTTGTTGAATGAATGGCTAAGAGATAAACCCATATTCTCAAGACAAGCTAATTAAAATAAAATGGAGTAGATATATGGTTTAAATCAAGTCTTGCTTTAAGACCAACTACTTTACTGAAATCTGAAAATGGATCACTTCGGCTTGCTAAAGCTGTGGAAGAGAACTGCATGGAATGAAAGGCTCCCTTTACTGAATCCCCTCTGTGTGAAGTTGATCATTTCATCTGGCGTCAAGCATTGCTGTCCATGTCTCTATAGTTTTGCTGCTCCTATCTTATTGCATCTGTTGACTGAGACACTAGAAGTTTCAGAAGGACTGTTAACTTCATAAGGACAAGGATGATCTATTTTTCGCCTCTGTTTCCTGCACACCTCACACAGTACCTGCCACACTGTTAAGTGTGCATAAAATTCATATGGAATGAATGAGGGAAAGAGTGAATGAATCCCTAACTTAATGTAATTTTACCAAGAGGGTTGGAAAGATAAAATAAAATTTTAGGTCAAAGGTTTGGAAACAAGTACGTCTTAGAAATCAATCATCAGCCTGGTAAATCATCTTTGAAATGATACAGGCCACTAGCAGGATGGGATTTTCTTTATGATAAATTGATTTTCATTCACTTTTCAGTGCTTATAATCAGTGAAATGAGGCACACATCTAGAATTGCTGTCTTATTTCTCTAAGCCTATTGAGTCTTATTCTCAGTAGGTTTACTACTGTCTAGGTCAGAGATCCAACCAGTCCATTCTGAAGGAGATCAGCCTTGGGTGTTCTTTGTAAGGAATGATGCTAAAGCTGCAACTCCAGTACTTTGGCCACCTCATGCAAAGAGTTGACTCATTGGAAAAGACTCTGATACTGGGAGGGATTGGGGGAAGGAGGAGAAGGGGACGACAGAGGATGAGATGGCTGGTTGGCATCACTGACTCGATGGGCGCGAGCCTGAGTGAACTCTGGGAGTTGGTGATGGACAGAGAGGCCTGGCGTGCTGCAATTTATAGGGTCACAAATAGTCAGACACGACTAAGCAACTGAACTGAACTGAGGTCTTGTTTTCAAGACTGCACCCAAGTATTCATTTGGCTCTATGGAGTGGTCATTAACTGTCCCAGAATGAATGTCCCTAGAGTAATGAAGTGGCCCCATGGCCAAGCAGCCAACATCAAGTTTTGCAACTCAGCCATCTTCTTGGCCCCTTCCCAAGTCTCCTGTGGGGGAAGGGCTTGGAGGCAAGCTGCCAAGACCCAAGGCTGAGTCCTTGGGAACCTGTGTGCCTCTTCTGGCTTCACGGCCAGTGTCGTCAATAAACTGTTTCCCACTCTAAACCTTTTAAAATAAAGGTTTCCCTTGCTGGAGACATGATGAGATGAAATTTACTATAAAACCATGCTGCCAGAGAAAACCAGTTTTACCCTTTAAAAGCTGGAATGATTGCTTCCCCAAGGAACTCTGAAGTCTGAGAGTGATTCAGTGGCATTGATATCACTCATGAAAGAAAAGGGAGCCTTTTTTCCACTTCCCCTTTCTCTTCCAACAACAGGTATGTGTCCGGCCCCTCACAATGTGAGCACAATGTCATTGGCAGAAGGGATCTCATTCTAGGTATTTGTCTTTCTGCAGGGGCTACTCCAGGGACCGACAGGCAAACAATCAATGATTTATCTTTTAAAGTTTCTCACTTTGTGGCTGAAATGATTATAAAGAGCAAATTTTTGCAAAGATTAACAGAATATAATAAACGTGGGGGAGGGGTTATACTTTTTCTTTCTTTGGCTAGTTTCTTTTTAAATTTATTTACTTTTAATTGGAGGATAATTGCTTTACAATATTGTGTTGGTTTCTGCCATCCATCAACAAGAATCAGGCTCAGATATACATATGCCACCTCCGTCTTGAACCTCCCTCCAAACTCCCACCCCATCCCACCCCTCTAAGTGGTCACAGAGCACCAGTTCAAGTTCCCTGCATCATACAACCAATTCCCACGGGCTGTCTGTTTTACATATGGTAATGTATATGCTTCCCCGCTCCTCTCTCAATTTGTCCCTCTCCTTGCGCCACTATGTCCTCAAGTTTGTTCCTTGGCTAGTTTCTGATATAAGAAACAGCACAGGCAAACTCAAAAGTGCTTTAAATAAAATGTCTTTCCCTTAGCTTCTCACTTAACTGGTGGTCTAGAAATTGGCTTTGGTTGGTGATGCAGGTTAATAGTGTCAGTAAGAATCCAGGGGGCAGAAAGAGGAAAACAACCAATCACACGAAAGGAAACCCCATAGGTGCTTCAGCTGATTTTTCAGCAGAAACTTTACAGGCCAGAGGGAGTGGAAGGATATATTTAAAGTATTACAAGGGAAAAATCTTACAACCTAAATTCCTCTACCAGGCAAGGTTACCACTCAGAATTGAAAGATCAAGAGTTCCCCAGAAACAGAAAACCTAAAGGAGTTCAACACCACTAAACTGGCCCTCCAAGAAATGCTAGAGTCTTCTTTTAGTAGAATAAAAAGGCCACAACTAAATAAGAGAACATATAAAAGGAAAAATCATGCTGGTAGAGGCAAATAGCGAAAGTAGTGGATCAGCTTCTTAAAAAACCTACAATGCGGGTTAAAAGACAAAAGTAGTGTAGTCAATTATAACTACAGTGAGTAATTAAGGGTACACAAAATATAAAGTATGATATTAAAAATATGAAACATTGGGAGGAGGAGTGAAAATATAGTGCTTTTAAAATGTCTTCAAACTTAAGCAACTGGTAGCTTAAAATTGCAGACTACACATACAGGTTGCCATAGAAGAACCTCATGGTAACCACAAACCAAAAACTTACAATGGATACACAAAAAGTAAAGGCCTTCATCCATGGCTCAATGGTAAAGAATCTGCCTGCCAAAGCAGGAGATGCAGGTTTGATCCCTGGCTCAGGAAGATCTCCTAGAGGAGGAAAAGGTGACCCACTTTCCAGTATTTTCATCTGGGAAATCCCATGGACAGAGGAGCCTGAAGGGCTACAATCCATAGGGTCACAAAGAGTTGGACACAACTGAGCACACACACACAAAGAAAAAACAATCCCCCCAGGCTCCTCAGTCCATAGGATTCTCCAGGCCAGAAATACTGGAGCAGGTTGCTATTCTCTTCTCTAGGGGCCCTTCCCAACCCAGGGCTCCAACCTTCATCTCTCCCATCTCCTGCACTGGCAGGCAGGCTCTTTGTCTCTAGTGCTGCCTGGGAAGCCCAGTAATACTAAAGGGATCCACCAAACCACAGGGAAAGGAACCAAGAACAGTACGTGTGTGTTACCATATATACAGTCATACACACACAAAATGAAATATTACTCAGTCATAAAAATAATGAAATCTTGCTGTTTGCAGCAACGTTGATGGAACTGGAGGGTGTCATGCCAAGTGAAAAATGTCAGAGAAAAGAAAATACCTATGATTTCACTTATGCATGGAATGTTAAAAACAAAACAAACAAAACATAACAAAAACAGACTCATAGATACAGAGAACAAACTGGTAGTTGCCACAGGGGAGGGAGGTCGGGCTGCGGGGGTGGCAGATGACAGAGGCGAAAGAGATTAAGAAGTATGGACTCACCGTTAATAAAAATAAATAAGTTGTGGGGATATCACATACACACGTGGAATACTGCCTGTATTGTGGTGATCATTTCATAACATATAAAAATATTCAATCACTATGTTGTGTACCTGAAAGGATTATAATGCTGTATGTTAATTATAACTCAATTTTAAAAAAGAACTCAGGGTTCCCATTTTTCCATCTACTTTTCTATCAGTAAAGTCAGCAATAACGCTATAATATGGCTACACCTGGTGGCTCAGATGGTAAAGAATCTGCCTGTAATGCACAAGACCCAGGTTCAATCCCTGGGTCAGGAAGATCCCCTGGAGAAGAGAATGACTACCCACTGCAGTATTCTTGCCTAGAGAATTCCACAGACAGAGGAACATGGCGGGCTACAGTCCATGGGGTCACAAAGAGTTGGACACGACTAACTAACACATGGCTACACCAGCTCTAGGCATCTGTCCTCACATAACCCCACCGAAAGCAGGAAGAAAGAGGAGCCACACCAGCTTTTGGCCATGCCACTCTCCTTCTAATTAAAGAGGAAAAGTACCACGGAACACCCCTTCCCCAGCATCTTTTTACATTTCATTGACCAGACGTGAGTCAGTGCTATAAATCACCAGCAAAAGAGAATGCAATGACCGCGACTGGCTGCATTAGTCTGGGTTCTCCCAAGAAAGGGAATCAGTAGAGGAAAAATATGTTCATATGTATACGTCTGTGTGATATAATTATATGTATATAAAGAGATTTATTATAAGGTACTGGTTCATGTGCCGATGGAAGCTGACAAGTCCTAAGCTCCACCGTCGGCAAGCTGGAGGCTCAGGCTCAGAAGAACTGATGCTGTAAGGTCCAGTCTCAGCACAAGTGTGAGTTAGAAACAGAAGAACACTGATGTCCTAGCTCTGCAACACTCAGGAAAGAGATCTTCGTAGTCTAGGCAGGCTACTGGATTGGATGAAACTCATCCACACTGAGGGGGGCAATCTGCTTCACGAAATCAACTGATTCAAGTGTTAAATCTCATCCAGAAGCACCCTCACAGACACATTCAGTTTAACCAAACATCTGGGCACCCCATGGCCGAGTCGACACAAAATTAGCCACCGCTGTGGCTTAGATTAAGAGTAATCCATCAGGGCTGAGCCTACTCTTCCTAGCAAGTCACTGCTCAATAGACAGACAATATTTGGAGTGTGTTAGCAAGACAAAAGATGGGATATTGGCTAGGCCACAGGTTGTTTCTTTGCAGGTGTTTATGTGTTTATGAAAATTAAGCTTTTAAAAGTGGGTTAACAACAAACTCCAAAAAAATGTGGGTGATAGTCATATGACTGTCTCTCTGGGGCAGTACAAAACTATATATATATATATATATATATATATATATACACACAGACACATATATATATAATTCTACACACATATTATTGTAGAAAATCCTAAAAGTGTAGATAAGTGAAGAAGTGATAAAAATGATCTGAAATCCCATTATCAAGTGACAACCAGTGTTAAAATTTCCATATACATATACTTCTAACATTTTCCTATTCATATTAACACATTTTTAGAGAAAAGCGAGATCATACTGAACAACACTATTTTGCAATGGAAATTCTCTCCTGCAATATACTTCGCACATATTGACTTATTCCATATTGACTTACACAGTTCTACTGCATGATTTTTTTTTGGTTATACAGTTGTTCCACATTTTGCTTAAGCAATCCCCTATTGGACATTTAACTTATAAAGATATTTCTATATAAAAAGGGGTCCTGTTCAGAATGTTGCAATACTCAGAGTTTTCCCATCCTTCAGTGAGGGCTTCCATATATAGCAGTGCCCCTGGTGCCAGCAACTGGGGAATGCACAGTCCTAGAGTGTACTTCTCATTTCTTTGAATCCCTTCTTCTTTAGTGTGATATTAGTTGTGTGTGAATTGCTCCTGTCCTCAACTAGCGTTTTCAGAGCATTAAGAGGATTCAAGACCCATTCTCCATACTGCTCCATACTAACTTTGGAGGCAATGGCAGCGGAACCTGGAAAATGTGACACTGTTAGCAGGGTTCACAGAGCGTTTCTAAAACATGTACTTTCAGAAATCTGGATGGCATCCTCTAAGACCTGAATGACAAATGTCTGTTCCAAAGCCAGAGCAATATTTGCTACATTCAACAGCTCGTTGGACTTCTTTCTGGAACCAGCCTAAATTCTCCTCTTCGGTCACAACCACTGGAGCCAAATGTTATTAATCTTAGGAGCTTTTCGTGGGTAGATTTACTTACATGTATTTTCATTACCAAAACTATAGTTAATGTGTGGGTGATTTTACAATGTGACCAGGTGGTGGTGAGTATGTGGCTTCCCCGATGGCTCAGTGGTAAAGAATCCACCTGCCAATGCAGGAAACTTGGGTTTGATCCTTAGGTAGGGAAGATCCCCTGGAGGAGGAAATGGCAACCCATTCCAGAATGCTTGCCTGGACAATTCCATGGACAGAGGAGCCTGGCACCTTACAGTCTATGGGTCACAAAGAGTCAGACACAACTGAGCATGGCTGCATGTTGGCCAGTATGCATTTATTATGTGTTTTGGGGTGAGAGAGATTACATAACCATGAATAATATTGTATATATCACATTAATTAATCAGAACTATATAATTTTATCTGAATAATTTCCACATTGACAAAATTGGCATTTTCATCACCTATTTATTACATTCTCTCATTTTCTAATGTTATTTTTCTTCCTAAGATTTCTTATGAATATTAAAATAGGGTCCTAGAAGTCAAGACCCAGCTCAGTGCCCCATGTAGAAAGCACGTGATAAAGGACTTTTCCCTTTTCACTTTTGTATGATGTTCTAGTTTACAAAGCATTTTGATGTACATTATTCATTTGGTTTTCTTGACCCTGAGAGGGAGGTGACACAGTCTACATCCATTCTGCTTATGAGAAAGCATTTAAATCTAGCTATCAGTCCTACTTCCTTTTATAGATCACAAATTATTTCAAGACAAATGACTTCTCTGTGCTTCTTTCTCTCAAATAGCTCAACAAGTCAGGGTTCAATGAATGACACAAGGAAACAATGAGAATGTTTCTTTCCCATCGAAATCCACCTTAAAACAGGGTGGTCATTTTTTTTGCCTCCAGAAATTTTGCTGCTGATAGAGAAAGACAAAATACCTTTTCTAATGTGAATTTATGGAATGATTGTCTGTCCCATAAAAAATTATTCTCCAGCTTGGAGCAATTAAAGTGGTCTCTCTCCTCTCCAAATTAATGTAATTAATACTACAGTCTTTGTTGTTTATCATGTCTTGATAATATCACAAGGGAATGAAAATATTGGCTCTTTTATCCCTTTAAATAGCTGAGATGAAACTGTTGGAGCTCTAATGTTACAACAGCTGTTTCTCATGTCCGGGAATATAATTGGTTGGTACTGAGGCTATTTAAATTGTAAGAAATTGACTTTGGTTTTATGCTTACCTACTTCTGGTGAAGGGAGAGATGGGAAATGTTAGCTTTCTCCTGTAAAGAAAAGACAAAACCTTCCCCTCAATGAGATGGAAGCTTCCAGGTCTCATCTCTGTAATTTTCTTTACAAGTGCACCGTCTCCGGGTTTGCTGGATAACACGGCTGGGAAAGCAGGACCATTCTAGCTTTCCTCCTAATTAGCTCCCAGCCCAACACAGCTGGTCGAAACGCATCAGGGCTTTCCCACGAGGGCCTCTTTCTGGAAGTAACTGTAAAGTGGTCTGGTCTCCCGTGGCAAATTCAGTGTGGGATTGGAGACCATGATGATTCCAAATGATCTGCAGAAGGGAGATTCTTTTGATCTGAATACCCTTATTGCTTGGGAACGTGGTTCTTAAAGCGTTGTCCCGGATCAGCACCATCAGCATCACCTAGGAACTGGATGTCCACGCAGATTCCCAAGCCCACCCTAGTCCTACTGAATCAGAAATCTGAGAGAGAGTGGACACAGAAATCTATGACTTAACAAGTTTTCCAGGTGATTTTGATATACACTAAACTGAGGCCCACTGGCTCAGAGGACAACCAAGGTTTCCTCGTGTGCATCAGTCTACTCCTAGCTTATTTATTGCTTAACCTCCATCGATATGTTAAAGAATAGAGCCTCTGGCAAGTACACACTCCTATATACCAGCCCCCAGAGAGTAAGCTCACCCCCTCACTGTTGCTCTTTTCCGCATTTGTTTCTGGAGTTGTAGGGCCCTGCCTCTCAATCTGTACTGGACACACGAATCACACAGAGATCTTGTTAAAATGCAGATTCCAATTCAGCATGTCTATAGAGTGGGGCCCGAGAGTCTGCATTTCTAACAAGCTCCCTAGTGATGGTGCTGCTGGTCCAGAGACCACACAGGTATGACTGGAGAAGTGACTGGAGGACCTGGCAGTCTAATCGTGAAATCAAGTGCACCCTGGCACAAATGACAAAGGACCCTACAGGACCTGCCAGTTGGTCTGTACAAAGTGAGAGACCCAAACAGTATTATAAGAGGTTACCAGGTTGGATCTTTTTAAAAATAATTTTTCAATTAAAAAAAATTTCTTTTGGCTGCGCTGGGTCTTCGTTGCTGCCCGAAGGCTTTCTCTAGTTGCAGTGTTCAGGGCTTCTCATTGTGGTGGCTTCTCTTGTCGCGAAGCACAGGCTCTAGGGCTTGTGGGCTTAGTAGTTGCACGTGCTCAGTTGCTTCGTGGCATGTGGGATCTTCCTACACCAGGTGACCCCTGCAGTACAAGGAGGATTCCTAACCATTGGACCACGAGGGAAGCCCCAGGTTCCATCTTGAAGGGGCTTAGACAAAGATCTTTCTTACTATTGGAGAAAAGTTGTTTGTATCTACTTTCTTCCTCTTTGTGTTCTCAGAACCCTCACGTTTTCTTCCCCCTGGCCTCCTACAGAATACCTTCCTCCCTCCTTTCCCTCCCACTCCCCACAACCTTTGTTCACCTGCCCAATATTCTCACTCTGAAGCTGCTTTCAGAGTGTTGATGCTCCCATCAATTCTCATGAACCAAAAGGCTAGAACCAGTACCAAAACCACAGAATGAGATCTAGCGGGAAAGTCACAAGGGGACTCTAAGCGGAAGATGGAACTTCACTACTGAGAGAACTTTTCCAGTTGCAAAACCAGATATTCGCCACTGCGTTCTGATTTCCCTGGTGTTCTCTAACCAATGAGCTATAGCCTCTCCATCCTTTAGGCTTTCTCCTTAGACTGGAAAGAAATCAAGTACGTGTTGGATATTTCCAGCAGCTTCCAGACTGGTTAAAGTTTCCTTTAACCTTTGAAAATGACTTCGAAGTTTCCCCTTGAGAAAACCTGGTGGGATGCACAGCTGGTATCTTCACTCCTGGAGCTGGGTCCCTAGCCCAGCTGCAGCTATGTAAATTGGGGGAGGGGGAGCCACTTTGACGTCTGCTGTGAAATAATGTCAGGAGACCTGAGATGTGAAATTTAGAATAAAACTGTGATCAAGTCGGCAAAGAAGACAACCTAGGGCTTCCTGTTTGGACAAATTCCAAGGCAGTTTCTTTCTGCCTCCTCTTCCCTGTCCATTTCTTTGGTAATAGGGGTTCTTCCTCCACTAGAATGTGCACCCCCATTTCCCAATAGTGCTTGTCACTGCACTACAGACACTGGGTTATGCAGACAGTAGGAGCAGTATCAGCTTAAACTGAAGAAGAGTGCTGTGTTCTTACGCTCTACAAGTTAGCACAGGGCCCTCCAACAAATACAAATACACCGGAGGGAATTAAAACGACACCAAGGCTTACACTGATCAGAATGGCCATCATTAAAAAGCCTACAAATAACAAATGCTGGAGAGGATGTGGTGAAAAGGGAACCCACCTACACTGTAGGTGCCCACTGTTGGTGGGCATTAAACTGGTGCAGCCCCTATGGGAACAGTACGGAAATGCCTCAAAAAATTAAAACTAGAGATTCATGTGATCCAGCCATCCCACTCCTGGGTGTATATATACAGACAAAATTATAATTCAGAAAGACACATGCATTGCAGCACTATGCACAACAGCCAGGGCATGGAAGCACCTAAATGCCCATCAACAGAGCAGTGGATAAAGATGTGGTGCATATATTCAATGGAATATCACTCAGCCATAAAAAGGAACGAACCAATGCCACTTGCAATAGCATAGATGGACCTAGAGGTTATCACACTGAATGAAGTAGTCAGAAAGACAAATACCATATAATGTCACGTGTGGAATCTTATATGCAGAATCTAAATATGACACAAACTCTTGAAGCAGAAAGAGACATATAGACATAGAAGACAGACTTGTTGCCTAGGGGTGACGGGGAAGGGATGGACTGGGAGTTTGGGACTGGTGGATACAACTATTATATATAGAATGAATAAACAACAAGCTCCTACTGTAGAGCACAAGGAACTATATCCAGTATCCTGTGATAAATCATAATGGAAAATTGCAAGAATGTATATATATATTTTTTTACATATGTAAAATGTATGTATATGTGGAGCTTTTTTTTCCATTTTGTGAAGATTAGAGAGGAAAATTAAGTATCAATATTAGGCAGAATGAATCAACATGAAGAGGTATGGGATAGACATCTGCTTGGAATGGAGGAAACAGAAATAGGGTGAGGATGGAAGTCAAACTTGATTTGAGCCTTAAATGATAAGGAAGGAGGCAGCCTGGAGTGGGGATAAGAACATGGATCTTAGAGTGTGTTTCCTGATTACCCAATGGCAGGTAAGTGACTTGGGCCAGGTGTAGTCAGTGAACATCCAAGTGAAACAGTGTATAGCCGCACCATGAGGGTCAGAAAATAAGCACAAGGAACAGTAACGTTTCTAGATATTTCAAGCAGAATAGGACTTAAAGTAGTGAGGAAAGTGGTTACAAAATTGCAGGAAGACAGGCAGGAACTTGAAACAGGGGCCACCTCTAGGCCTCAAGGCTTCTCTTCCATCTGCCACCTCCAATTCAGGAGCTGCAGAAGAGCACGCTCACATCCCAGCTACTCCACAGCCTCAAATCTCATTCCCAGACCAGCTTCCCTGGTCACAGCACAAGCTCCCATGTGATGATCGTGTGCATCAACCAACGCCAGCCCTGGAGAGAATGGTACTTCTCCCTTCCACTTTCTAATCTCATGAGAGGACATCTCCTGGAAGAATCCCCCACTGCATCTAGACTTAACAGCAAGGAGAGACTGGGGAATGTGAAGTGAAGTCTCTCAGTCTTGTCCAACTCTGCGAACGCATGGACTGTAGCCTACCAGGCTCCTCCATCCATGGGATTCTCCAGGCAAGAATACTGGAGTGGGTTGCCATTTCCTTTTCCAGGGGATCTTCCCGATCCAGGGATCGAAACCGGGTCTCCCACGTTGCAGGCAGACGCTTTAACCTCTGAGCCACCAGGGAAGCCCTTTAGCTTTCTGCATGTGTGACAGAAGGTGAACTGGAGACAGAGGTGGTAGACATGGATGCTAACAATATCTAGCACAGCTATCAAGCGCAGTGCAGAGAATCAAGAAATGCCAGTCTGCATTAGAGGAACAAGTCAGGGTGGGTGAAGTCGACCTAGAGACTGGTGTCAGGGTTTTGGCCGATGAGGAAAAAAGTATTTTCTTTAAGCTGAAGGGAACTCCAGTGATGGAAGGGAAGGACTGTCACAAGGACCTAGCCGAGAAAGGAAACATAACTGTGTATTTCTTCCATTCAGCCAATGAAAACTAACAGTAGTTTTCCTTTCTCTCTGGCTATGATTGTGAAAATAATATCACAGCTTGCTCATTCCCCAAGGCTGAGCCCCACATCTTCCTCCTGCTTATCCACCAAAAGGCTGAAGCCAGTTTTCCATTAGCTCTCTTTCAAGTTCTATCAGCTGGGACCTTCCCCTTCCTGCTCAGCCCCCTAGGGTGATAAGCACATTTTCCAGCAGCTCTGGAGTCATGGTTGCTTACAGAGACGGTGCCAATCTAAACAAGGCAGCTGGAAGGCGCTGCCTCCAAGCTTTCCTTCCCTCCTTCCAGCTGAAACCACAGGGGCTTCTGACCCTCATGACCAGCAGACATGAGCTGAAGCAAGACAAGTAAGTGTCATTTCTCCAGGGAGGAGCACAGAGTGATCAGAATAGGCCTGGTTCTATTCTTCCAAGAACTTGGACACCCTCGAAAAAGACACACGTGAAGTACAGGGATAAACGATAACGGAAGTGGAAGTACAGACAGGACAATGTACTGTAACATCAGAGTGCAGCCAGAATGTTTTCAACCTTTCACTGCAACATATCCTCCCCCAAATCAGGGAATTTGCCTGCCTGACGTATTGCTCCGTTTCCCTGTGCTAGGACAGCACTTGGAATGGAATAGGCAAGACCCTTGCTGAGATGGAGGGCCATGTTGTGTTGCAGAGAAGTTGTTTTTAGTTGCTAACTCATCTCCAGCTCTTTGCGACCCCATGGACTGCAGCATTGCACGTTCCCCTGTCCATCACCAACTCCCAGAGCTTGCTCAAATTCATGTCCATCGCGTCAGTGATGCCATCCAACTATCTCTTCCTCTGTCATCCCTTTCTCCTCCTGCTCTCAATCTTTCCCAGAACAGGATCTTTTCCAATGAGCTAGCTCTTCACAGGCAGAGAAGTTAGCACTCAGCAAATAGTCTGGCACTCAGCATTTGCTCCCCTGCATTCTGTAGCCTCTTTTGCAGTCTGGTTGGTCTCTATAGTTAGTTCTGGCCAATAGGCTGTGGCCACCTGATGCAAACAGCTGACGCATTTGAAAAGACTCTGATGCTGTGAAAGATTGAAGGCAGGAGGAGAAGGGGATGACAGAGGATGAGATGGTTGGGTGGCATCACCGACTCAATGGACATGAGTTTGAGCAAACTCTGGGAGACGGTGAAGGACAGGGAAGCCTGGCATGCTGCAGTCCATGGGGTTACAAAGAGTTGGACATGATTTGGCCACTCAACAACAACAACAAAATAGGCTGTGAGTGGAAAAGACACCTGTCATGTCCAAGTCAGGGCAATTAAAAGTTCTGAGCTTTCTCCATTTTTCATTTCCTTCCCTGTGGCAATCTTGGAAACCAAGTCTTGATTCCAGTGCAGAAAAAACTCTGACCCTCTGAGTCTCTGGAGACCTCCCCCAGCCTCACTGGTCTGCATCAGATTTTACATGAGTGAGAAATAAAGTTCTATGAGATTAACTTACTGAGGTTTCACACCTTTTCTGTTACTGAAGCATAGCCTAGACTATCCTGGCTAATAGACATTGAGTCACTCATATATTAATTCAGCAGATATAACTGAGCACGCCAGTGTTTGCCACAGGGGCAAGAATAAATTTAGATATTGGCATAAAATATAGGAAGCTATAGAATCAAATTCTAAGAGATTGTGAAATTCAACAGACATTGTCAACACTCACCTGTCTCAGGTTTTATGGAAGTCTTGGGATTTCAATAGCTACTTGTATAATGGAACAGAAATAGTAATTTGAGACTGCCATATGCTTAGAGAAGACTCAAAAAGAAAAACAACTTTTTAACATATTTATGTGTCTTACATTCTACAAAGGCTGTCACATTATCCTATTAGGTTCTTCTCCATAATCCTGGCAGAGTAACAGGTTAAGTACTGTTGTTCCTTTTTTGCCATGGTTTTGGAAAATGAAGTGTAGGCATGGGGAGGGCCAGATAGCTCATTTGTAACAGAATCTAGTCTCAAGCCAAGGTTGTCAGTTTTGAAGTCAATATTCTATACACCAAACTGCCTTCCAACAGTCTGATATTGAACTTTCCATGATGCAAAAATACAAGTGCAGAAACTGAGATGTAGCTTAAAGGGACAAGAATGAGGTCCAAAGAACCCTGGTGAATGGTTTTTATATACAAAGTCAGAATGTTAGTTCTGATTCACTGGGTAATAGGAACCATATGGATCCTAAATGGAGCATCATCACAGTTAATTTATCTCTGCTAAGCCACCTGACTCCATGACAATTACTAAGGATGTGAGCAAGAACGAAAAGACCAGAAAGACAGTCAGATGTAGAGAGCCAAGCCCACAGAGAAGAATAAAGGAGGCTGAGGAGGAGTCCTGGTCCTGGTCATCCTTTGTGACTAGTTTCTGGAAATTTGGGGGAAATATCCTGTCTCTGGGACAATTCTCAATGGCATATGTCCTAGGACGACACCCCAGCTTGTCTTACCATGAAGCAACACCTCTTTAGGCTCAGCTGCTGATAGTCACACAAATCTTGTGGTAGTGGTTGTGGTGGTTTAGTTGCTAAATCACGACTGACTTTTGTGACCCCATGGACTGTAGCCAACCAGGCGCCTCTGACCATGGGATTTCCCAGGCAAGAATACTGGAGTGGGTTGCCATTTCTTTCTCCAGGGGATTTTCCTGACCCAAGGATTGAACCCAGGTCTCCTGCACTGCAGGCAGATTCCTTACCGACTGAGCCACTAGGAAGTCCCAACTGTACATTGATTCTCACTGTACACTTGGAAGTTTTAGAAACACATGAAAACCTTGGCATCTGCTTAGGAAAGTGTGTGCAGGTCAGCTGCAGAGGGAGGCCATGCCTCTCTCCCAGGTCTTTGGATTTCTCGTTTCTGCTGCCAAAATTAAGAAATGCTAGAAGCATTTGTTAGAATGCTAGAAGCAGACTCTGACTATTCAACAATGTATAAGCCATGGACTGAAATGGCATTAACCTTTACAGAATCAACCTCAGCATTAATTCTCCATTCAAATCCTAATTGTATTTCTAGGCACAGTCTATTTTGGCAACATTGCTTATATTCCTCTAGAACTTTCCTCTTGCCTTATGTCATCTCATGTCTCTCAATCCTTTACATCCTAACTCAAGTTTCTCTTCTGGAGACCTCCTGACCACCCTTACCCACTTTCAACCTTACATTTATCCATTCAATTCACATCTACCGGGCTCTCGCTTTATTGGATAAATTGTGCTAGACTCTAGGATCCCTATGGGGGACTTATATTCATGGACTAGATTTCAGACCACAGTGTCTGCTTCCTGCTCTTTGTTTCTACAACAAATTCAAGTACTCCTATATAGGTTCTTACTGCTGACACGAGTGTTTGGCTATCTTTGCACAGGTAAGTTCTTTGATGGCACAGACCACTCATGTCTTGTGCATTTCTGATTCCTGCAGTGTCAGGCAAAGAAGTGGGCTACAGGATGAAAATATCGATTGATGTATATGAGTGACCTAACCAGTCCATCCTAAAGGAAATCAGTCCCAAATAATCAGTGGAAGGACTGATGCTGAAGCTGAAGCTCCAATACTTTGGCCACCTGATGCAAATAACTGACTCATTTGAAAAGACCCTGATGCTGGAAAGATTGAGGGCAGGAGGAGAAGGAGACAACAGAGGATGAGATGGCTGGATGGCATCACCGACTCAATGGACATGAGTTTGAGTAGATTCTGGGAGTTGGCAATGGACAGGGAGGCGTGGTGTGCTGTAGTCCGTGGGGTTGCAAAGAGTTGGACACAACTGAGCGACTGAACTGAACTGAAGTAATTAATATTATCCAGGGTCATCTAGTTTGCAGGAGAGAGACAAGAGAGAGGAGAGTGAGGGAAGAGCAGGCATGTCTCAGCCCAGTCTGCCTAAAGCACAGATCCAGAGATTTGTTTGAATCATGAATAATCCAACACAGGCATGGCCCAGCACCTGTTAATTGTCAGTCTTATTAAGGAAGTATGACAGAGAACCTCTTTTGGTTGAATAATTTACCTTATACTACTTGCTTAAGTTTACCCCTGGACATGACACTGTGAAACACAGGACACTTTAAAAAAATTAATTCTCAAAGGTTGACTTGAGTTGTGTGTTTTGGGAGAACAGTCAAGACCAGTGACTACCTGTGTATCTGATATGGGGAATTACCCGGGCTGGGAAGAACCAACGGACACATAGTACCTAAGTGTTCAGATCGCCTTCCTTTCAGATAATGTGTGTTGCAGAACTTATTTACAAAGTTAGTTATATAGGCTCCCAAGTCAATTTGCATAAAATATTATCCCACAAAAGTGAAAAATCTTTGACTATGAAATGAGGATTCTTTTTAAAGCCAGATGAGAACTTCTCAGTGGGTAAAGAATCTGCCCGCAATGCAGGAGACTCGGGTTTAATCTCTGGGTCAAGAAGATCCCCTGGAGGAGGAAATGGCAACCCACTCCAGTATTCTTGCCTGGGAAATCCCATGGCCAGAGGAGCCTGGTGGGCTACAGCAGAAGGGGTCACAAAGAGTCAGACATGACTGAGCACGGGCACAAAACAAGAGAACTTTAGGGTTGAACCCATCCCAAATGCTCACTTCACACATAAGGAAACTGAAGCATAGATAACCTAAATGACTTGCCAAAGACCATACAATCTGAAGTGGAATTAAAGTGTAGTGCCTGTGATGCCCTGGTGGAATTCCCTGGTGGACTTCCCTGGTGGTTCAGACGGTAAAGTGTCTGCCTGCAATGCGGGAGACCGAGGTTCAATCCCTGGGTCAGGAACATCTCCTGGAGTAGGAAATGGCAACCCAGTCCAGTATTCTTGCCTGGAAAATCCCATGGACGGAGAACACTGGTAGGTTACAGTCCATGGTGTCACAAAGATTCAGACACAACTGAGCGACTTCACTTTCACTTTGTGATGCCCAGGGCTTCCCTGATAGCTCAGTTGGTAAAGAATCTGCCTGCAATTCAGGAGATCCCGGTTTGATTCCTGGGTTGGGAAGATCCACTGGAGAAGGGATAGGCCACCCACCCCAGCATTCTTGGGCTTCCCTGGTGGCTCAGCTGGTAAAGAATCCGCCTGCAATGCAGGAGGCCTGGGTTTGATACCTGAGTTGGGAAGATCCCCTGGAGAAGGGAAAGGCTACCCACTCCAGTATTCTGACCTAGAGAATTCCATGGACTATATAGTTCATGGGGTCACAAAGAATCCGACACAACTGAGCACCTTTCACTTTCACTTTTGTGATGCTAATCTGGGTCTTTTATGCCGGTGAGTCACAGAGTCCTGTTAGGAAGTAGCATCTGCTGGCAAAGTGGGCCCTAGCTGCCTCCTTCTCTCTGTCATTATCACTACCCAGGCTGAGGGAGGTCAGTGGTGCTCTTTTAGTGTGGAGTGTAGACCTAAGAATCTTTAGCAAGGAGGGTCTAAAGCAAACCTACAAGAATTCATCTCCAACTTTCCAGACAAGAGAGGCAAGACGGGATCAAACAGAGAGGAAAGGATGTAGAGTCCAGAACTGGAGACAATACCCTCAAGTGCGAGGCAGGCAGAAGGCAGGAAAGCATGGGAGGACCGAGGTCTCTGCACAGACATTTCCCAGATCCCCTGACCTAGATTAAAGCCCCTAGCTTTATGTTCCCTTATGTTTGTTTCCCATGGCTGATAAAAAAAATTTATCACCAACTTGCTGGCTGAAAACAACAGCAACGAGTTCTCACAGTTCTAGAGGCCAGAATAATCTCCAGACTGTTGGCAGGGTCCATTCAGGGCCCAATCAGATAAACCAGAGCTGTCTTTTCATTTCAAGATCCTGGGCCTAAGCACATTAGCAAAGACCCCCTCCTTTTGTCCCCCTCAAGCAAAGTCACATTCACAGACACCAGGGATTTGACACGGATGTCTCGGGGCGGGGGCAGTTTCTGGCCCACCACAGTCCTTCACCCAGTTTCTTGTTTTTTATAATCTCCACCCCCCACTGTGAAGGTCCAGAAGGACATAAGCCTTGTCTGCTTTATTCACCACTGCCGCCAAAGCACCTGCCATAGTAGATACTTAATAAATGTTTGGAAAATACAAGAAAGGAAAGAAGGAAGGGGGAGGGGAAGAAAGGGAGAGAGGGAGGAAAAATCAGAAGAGGAAAGGGTGAGTAAAGAAGAGAAGCAGAGAATCAGAGAGAGAGCAGAGAGAAAGCAGAAGAGAGGAAACAGGATCTCCAAATCTCACTACTAATTCTTATACGATGGAAAATAAGGAAGAGTTTTTAGATGATGAAGGTCAAAATTAGTAAGTGATGAAGCTTGCATTTCATTTGAAATGCACTGCTTTCCAATACAAAGCAGCTCCTACAGATGCTGGGGGTTAAGTTAGGGTCAATTCAGTTCAGTCGCTCAGTCATGTCCGACTCTTTGCGACCCCATGGACAGCAGCATTCCAGGTTTCCCTGTCCATCACCAACTCCCAGAGCTTGCTCAAACTCATGTCCACTGAGTCAGTGATGCCATCCGACCACCTCATCCTCTGTCATCCCCTTCTCCTCCTGCCTTCAATCTTTCCCAGCATCAGGGTCTTTTCCAGTGAGTCAGTTTTTCACATCAGATGGCCAAAGTACTGGAGTTTCAGCTTCAGTTTAGGTTAGGGTGGGAGGGATGAGATACAAAGAAGTGCCTGGTGTGCTGTCCTCAAGCAGTTCATAGTCTACGAGGGAGCTGCTTCCTGGATACAGATTGCAGTGTGCCAGGCGCCAGGAAAAGAGGGTCCAGGTTTTGAAAAATGTTTAGTGCTTTTGGATTTTATTTTACAGATTAACACTGAGACAGGGTTTCCAGGCATATTATTTAAAATTAGCTATTTTTATAGTAAATAATAATTTTATAGCTATTGTGTAATTTCAAATACAAATATCTATTATGACTCATACTCCACTACTGCAGACCATGAGATCCTCTTAAGGAGTAATTTACATTTAGCATTAATCCAATCGTTGGAAAATGTCCACTTCAAAAGGCACAATTATGCCATTCCTACAATGCATTTCATGAATGAATTGGGGTCTTCAAATCAGAATGTTCTTGACTGTTTACTGGCATTTGTGAATTACATAAGATCAAGATATCATTTAAAGTTAACCATTATCTTGAGCATTCATTCATTCATTCAATTCTTCCCAAATTATTTACTGAGACCCTATTGTGAGTTGTTATGGAAGCTGGAGATACAACTTGAATAAGAATATGGCCCTTCCCTTTAAAAAGTTCATCATCTCTCTTAGGTTCCCCAGAAAACAGATGCATTGATCAATTGAGGAGTGCAAGAGGTTTATTGGAGAGCAACACCATAAAAGTGAGGGTGAGGAGGTGAGGTTGCGGAGGGAACATTTTCAGCCCCAAAGCAGACATGACATGTGTGAGAGGAAAGATGAAAGAAGTATGATGAGGCAGCGAGCACCTCAGACCACCATGCAGATCTGACAAAGTTGGCCAACTCAGAGCTTTCCCACTGAAGGAGCTCGGAGTTGGCCTCAGTGCCGCTATTATGCTCAGTCATTGGCTGGGGCTGCCGGAAAAGATCATGGTCTCAGCTTGAAAGCTGGGGCAGATCCTGAAGGCATTAACAGCTGGAGGCTGTCAGCTAACTGCACTCCTTGCAGTTAAATAGCAAGCTCTTTCTTGAAGGGAGATCAAAGTGATGCAACCCCACGGCTGCCACATAATGTGACTGGGGAGAAGGCAAATAAACAGGCAATTTAAATCCAGTAAGGGTAATGACAGGGTGCCATGGGAGCTTAAAGAGGGGGCATCAAACTTGGGCTTGGGAACAGAACCACTTCCAAGAAGATGTAGTTTAAAAGGCGATGCCGGCATTATAAGTGGGAGTAGCCAAACAAAGGGAGTAGGGATGGGTACAGAGTGTTCAACGCAGGGAATCATGGTGTGCAGAGCTTTGTGGGGGAGAAAGCCTGACATATTTGGGGAAATGGCAAGACCTTCTACTGTATGATTTTAGTATCACATTGGAGGGACAGTGAAGCAAGAGATAAAGCTGAAGAAGTAAACAAGGGGTAAATAATTAATGACCCTGCCTACCATGCTAAGGAATTTGGGCAGGACAACAACATGCAAAGTGGTCTGTGATTTGAACACTCAGTGACCAACAATTTTCCCCATTAACCTTCCTAGAGAATCTTGAAGACTCCATGCTTCAATTCTCTAGATTTAGGCTCTAGTGAGCCTTATGAAAAGGCAACTATGTTACCAGTGAAGAAGCATATAATTCATTGTCACCCATGGTCATTTTTGTTCCACGTTTTTATCCAAGGCCACTTAGTCCATGCCCCATGAGGAGAGAAAGCACAGGCTGATGGGGGTGTGATTAAAGAAATAAAAAGTTTATAGCCACATAACTCTTCATGGCATCAGAGCAAGAATGCAAAGAATCATTTTGGGTTCCCAGATTCAGAAAGGGGGACAGAGGAGAGCCAAGAATGTGTTTTGCCTACTTCTAATTTAGAAAGCTATGTTTTGTTGTTGTTGTTGTTTTTTAAATAAGCCCTGAGATTTCACTGCTGTGATTCTATTCTGAGGAATAATCATAAATTTAAAGTTTTATAAAGTTTTCTAATGGCAGTAATAATGGCTAATATCTACATGGTTTCTGTCATTACCATGCTGTTTCACAGTTGATTTTATATAATATTCAGAATAACCATTTTGTCTTTAAGAAGTCAGAACTCTTAATTATGCTTGTTTCCTATCAGATAATTAAAGTTCTGAGTGGTGAACATGTCTGTGGTTACATAGTTATTGTATACGAAGAGGTTAAACAAATTATTTTTTTAAAATAATAAATAGTCTATAGGAAACTATTAAATAAATCTTGGGTATGTGTATAAAAAGAAATAGTAAGTAGTTATTAAAAAGATAATTTCAAATTATCTTTCATGACATTAACAAATACTTACGGTATCAGTTCAGTTCAGTTGTTCAGTCATGTCCGACTCTTTGCATCCCCATGAACTGAAACACACCAAGCCTCCCTGTCCATCACCAGCTCCCTTGAGTTCACTCAGGCTCACGTCCATCGAGTCAGTGATACCATTCAGCCATCTCATCCTCTGTCATCCCCTTCTCCTCCTGCCCCCAACCCCTCCCAGCATCACAGTCTTTTCCAATGAGTCAACTCTTCGCATGAGGTGGCCAAAGTTTTAGAGTTTCAGCTTTATCATCATTCCTTCCAAAGAAATCCCAGGGCTGATCTCCAGAATGGACTGGCTGGATCTCCTTGCAGTCCAAGGGACTCTCAAGAGTCTTCTCCAACACCACAGTTCAAAAGCATCAATTCATCGGCACTCAGCCTTCTTCACAGTCCAACTCTCACATCCATACATGACCCCTGGAAAAACCATAGCTTTGCCTAGACGGACCTTTGTTGGCAAAGTAATGTCTCTGCTTTTGAATATGCTGTCTAGGTTGGTCATAACTTTTCTTCCAAGGAGTAAGCGTCTTTTAGTTTCATGGCTGCAGTCACCATCTGCAGTGATTTTGGAGCCCCCAAAAATAAAGTCTGACACTGTTTCCACTGTTTCCCCATCTATTTGTCATGAAGTGATGGGACCAGATGCCATGATCTTCGTTTTCTGAATGTTGAGCTTTAAGCCAACTTTTTCATTCTCTTCTTTCACTTTCATCAAGAGGCTTTTCAGTTCCTCTTCACTTTCTGCCATAAGGGTGGTGTCATCTGCATATCTGAGGTTATTGATATTTCTCCTGGCAATCTTGATTCCAGCTTGTGCTCCTTCCAGCCCAGCATTTCTCATGATGTGCTCTGCATATAAGTTAAATAAGCAGGGTGACAATATACAGCCTTGACGTACTCCTTTTCCTATTTGGAACCAGTCTGTTGTTCCATGTCCAGTTCTAACTGTTGCTTCCTGACCTGCATACAGATTTCTCAGGAGGCAGGTCAGGTGGTCTGGTATTCTCATCTCTTGAAGAATTTTCCACAGTTTCTTGTGATCCACATAGTCAAAGGCTTTGACATAGTCAATAAAGCACAAGTAGATGTTTTTCTGGAACTCTCTTGCTTTTTCAGTGATCCAGCAGATGTTGGCAATTTGATCTCTGGTTCTTCTGCCTTTTCTAAAACCAGCTTGAACATGTGAAAGTTCTCTATTCATGTACTGTTGAAGCCTGACTTGGAGAATTTTGAGCATCACTTTGCTAGTGTGTGAGATGAGTACAATTGTGCATTAATTTGAGCATTCTTTGGCATTGCCTTTCTTTGGGATTGGAATGAAAACTGACCTTTTCCAGTTCTGTGGCCACTGCTGAGTTTTCCAGATTTGCTGGCATATTGAGTGCAGCACTTTCACAGCATCATCTTCCAGGATTGGAAATAGCTCAATTGGAATTCCATCACCTCCACTAGCTTTGTTTGTAGTGATGCTTTCTAAGGCCCACTTGACTTCACATTCCAGGATGTCTGGCTCTAGATTAGTGATCACACCACCACATCGTGATTATCTTTTTTTTGTACATTTCTGTGTATTCTTGCCACCTCTTCTTAATATCTTCTGCTTCTGTTAGGTCCATACCATTTCTGTCCTTTATCGAGCCCATCTTTGCATGAAATGTTCCCTTGGTATCTGTGATTTTCTTGAAGAGATCTCTGTTTTTTCCTACTCTGTTGTTTTCCTCTATTTCTTTGCATTGATCACTGAAGAAGGCTTTCTTATCTCTTCTTGCTGTTCTTTGAAACTCTGCATTCAGGTGCTTATATCTTTCCTTTTCTCCTTTGCTTTTTGCTTCTCTTCTTTTCACAACTATTTGTAAGGCCTCCCCAGACAGCCATTTTGCTTTTTTGCCTTTCTTTTCCATGGGGATGGTCTTGATCCCTGCCTCCTGTACAATGTCATGAACCTCCATCCCTAGTTCATCAGGCACTCTATCTATCAGATCTAGTCCCTTAAATCCATTTCTCACTTCCACTGTATAATCATAAGGGATTTGATTAGGTCATACCTGAATGGTTTAGTGGTTTTCCCTACTTTCTTCAATTTAAGTCTGAATTTGGCAATAAGGAGTTAATGATTTGAGCTACAGTCAGCTCCCAGTCTTGTTTTTGTTGACTATATAGAGCTTCTCCATCTTTGGCTGCAAAGAATATAATCAGTCTGATTTCTGTGTTGACCATCTGGTGATGTCCACGTGTAGAGTCCTCTCTTGTGTTGTTGGAAGAGGGTGTTTGCTATGACCAGTGCACATAGCGCGGCCGAGAGGAGCTGCCCCACATCCGAGGTCAGGGGCAGAAGCTGGGAGGACCCCATACCCGAAGGGCTGTGGCCAAGAGGAGTTACCCCACGTCCGAGGCCAGGGATGGCGGCCGGGAGGAGCAACCCCTTGTCCAAGGAGCGGTGGCTGCCCGGGTGCAGGAGGGCCTAGAGGAGCTACTCCACGTTCAAGGTCAGGAGGGGAGGTGGTGAGGTGTTACCCCTCGTCCAAGGTAAGAAGCAGCGGCTGCGCTTTGCTGGAGCAGCCTTAAAGAGATACCCCATGTCCAAGGTAAGAGAAACCCAAGTAAGACGGTAGGTGTTGCAAGAGGGCATCAGAGGACAGACACACTGAAACCATACCCACAGAAATCTAGTCAATCTAATCACACTAGGACCATAGCCTTGTCTAACTCAATGAAACTAAGCCATGCCCATGGGACCACCCAAGATGGGTGGGTCATGGTGGAGAGGTCTGACAGAATGTGGTCCACTGGAGAAGGGAATGGCAAACCACTTCAGTATTCTTGCCTTGAGAAATCCATGAACAGTATGAAAAGGCAAAATGATAGGTTACTGAAAGAGGAACTCCCCAGGTCAGTAGGTGCTCAATATGCTACTGGAGATCAGTGGAGAAATAACTCCAGAAAGAATGAAGGGATCGAGCCAAAGCAAAAACAATACCCAGTTGTGGATATGACTGGTGATAGAATCAAGGTCTGATGCTGTAAAGAGCAATATTGCACAGGAACCTGGAATGTCAGGTCCATGAATCAAGGCAAATTGGAAGTGGTCAAACAAGAGATGGCAAGAGTGAACATTGACATTCTAGGAATCAGCGAACTAAAATGGACTGGAATGGGTGAATTTAACTCAGATGACCATTATACCTACTGCTGTGGCCAGGAATCCCTCAGAAGAAATGAAGTAGCCATCATGGTCAACAAAAGAGTCCGAAATGCAGTACTTGGATGCAATCTCAAAAATGACAGAATGATCTCTGTTTGTTTCCAAGGCAAACCATTCAATACCACAGTAATCCAAGTCTATGCCCCAACCAGTAATGCTGAAGAAGCTGAAGTTGAACAGTTCTATGAAGACCTACAAGACCTTTTAGAACTAACACCCAAAAAAGATGTCCTTTTCATTATAGGGGACTGGAATGCAAAAGTAGGAAGTCAAGAAACAGCTGGAGTAACAGGCAAATTTGGCCTTGGAATACAGAATGAAGCAGGGCAAAGACTAAAAGAGTTTTGCCAAGAAAATGCACTTATGGTATAGTTTTTAGTGAAAAAAAGTGGAACACAAAATTGTACATACAATACGATTTTCCTAGGAAACCACAAACAAAATGGAAAAACCCACAGAATGGAAGAAAATATTTGTAAATGATGTTACCAACAAGGGCTTAATTTCCAAGATACAAAAATAGCACATACAACTCAACAACAACAAAAAATCAAAACAGTAACAACAGAAAAACAATGAAAAAAAAATGGACAGAAGACCTAAATAGACAACTCTCCAAAGAAAAAATACAGATGGTCAATAGGTACATGAAAAGATGCTCGACATTGCTAAATATTAGAGAAATGCAAATCAAAACTACAAAGAACCACCATATACCAGTCAGGATGGCCATCGTTGAAAGGTTTACAAATAATAAATGCTGGAGAGAGTATGGAGGAAAGGGAACCTTTCTACACTGTTGGTGGGGTAAGCTGGTGCAGCCACTAGGGAAAATAGCATGGATGTTCCTCAGAAAACTAAAAATAGAATTACCAGATGATCCAGCAATCCCACTCCTGAACATATACCTGGACAATACTATAATTCAAAAACATATATGCACCACTACATTCAACACTGTAAATACAACACTATAAATGAATTATACATCAATAAAAATATTAAAACAATATGATCTTTTTAGAAAACAGCTTTGCTGAGGTGTAATTTATACACTGCAAAATTAACCAATTTAAGTGTACAATTTAATGATTTTTAGAAAATCTTCAGAGTTATGCAAACATTACCACAATCTACTTTTAGAATATGTCCATCATTCTCTGCAAACCTCTGCATAAAAAAATCCCTATGCTTGCTGGCACTTAATCCCTATTCCTACCCTGAGTCATAGTCAAGTTTAATATATTTTCTTCTCTACAGATCTGTCATTTTTGAACACTTCATATAGAAATTAAATCATATAATACATTGCACCAAGCTTTTACTTAGCATAAGGTTTTTGAGGTTTAGCCATGTTGTAACACGAATTAGAATTTATTTTTATGTCCCAAATAGCATCCCATTGTATGGTTATAACACATTTTATTTATCCACTCACCAGTTGGTGGACATTTCTTTATTTAAATTTTTATTGGCGTATAGCTGCTTTATACTGTTGCGTTAGTTTCTGCTGTACAGCAAAGTGAACCAGCTACACATTTACATATATCCCCTTTCTTTTGGATTTCCTTCCCATTTAGGTCACCACAGAGCACTGAATAGAGTCCTCTGTGCTATACAGCAGGGGCTTCCCAGGTGGCTCAGTGGTGAAGAATCCGTTTGCCAAGTAAGAGTCACAGGTTCGATCCCTGGGTCAAGAAGATGTCAAGAAGCGTGGAACGGCAACCCACCCCAGTCTTCTTGCCTGGGAAATCCCATGGACAGTGGAGCCTGGCAGGCTACAGTCCATGCGGTTGCACAGAGTCTGATGTGACTTAGCAACTCAACAGCAGCATCAGTGCTATAGAGTATATTTTCAATTAGCTATCTATTAGATACATAGTATCAATAGTGTACATATGTCAACCACAATTTCTACTCTTTGGCAATTATGAATAATGTTACTATGAATGTTTGTGTGGAAGTCTTTGTGTGGACATGTGCTTTGTTTCTTTTTCTTGTTTTGGCTTTTGAGTAGATGCTTCAGTGTGGAATTTCTGGGTAATATGGGAAATATGTCTTTAACTTTTTATGAAAGCACAAACTAGTTTTCAATGTGGGTGTTTCATTTTACATACCCACCATCAACGGAAGAGCATTCCAGTTTCACCACATTCTCACCAACACTTGTAACTCTCTGTATTTTTATTATAGCCATTCTAGTAGATTTGAAGTGATAGATCCTTATTGTTTCGATCTGAATTACCCTAAAGACTAATGATATTGAATTTTAACATAAGTATTTGCCATGTTCAGTTCAGTCACTCAGTCCTGTCCAACTCTTTGCAACACCATGGACTGCAGCACACCAGGCTTCCCTATCCATCACCAGCTCCTGGAACTTACTCAAACTCATGTCCATCAAGTTGATGATGCCATCCAACCATCTCATCCTCTGTCGTCCTCTTCTCTTCCTACCTTCAATCTTTCCCAGACTTAGGGTCTTTTAAAATGAGTCGGCTCTTTGTAGCATGTGGCCAAAGTATTGGAGTTTCAACTTTAGCATCAGTCCTTCCAATGAACACCCAGGACTGATCTCCTTTAGGATGGACTGGTTGGATCTCCTTGCAGTCCAAGGCACTCTTGAGAGTCTTTTCTAATACCACAGTCCAAAAGCATCAATTCTTTGGCATTCAACTTTCTTTATAATCCAACTCTCACAGCCATACATGACTACTGGAAAAACCATAGCTTTCACAAGATGGACCTTTGTTGGCAAAGTAATGTCTCTGCTTTTTAATATGCTGTCTAGGTTGGTAATACTTTTCTTTCAAGGAGCAAGAATCTTTTAATTTCATGGCTGTAGTCACCATCAGCAGTAATTTTGGAGCCCAAGAAAATAAAGTCTCTCACTCTTTCCATTATTTCCCCATCTACTCGCCATGAAGTGATGGGACTGTATGCCATGCATGATCTTACATGATTTCCCATGTACATATCTTCAAAACGTTTCCCCGTTTTTACTGTTTGTTTTCTTATAGTTGAATTTTGACTGTTCTGTATATCTTGTGGGTACAAGTCCTTTATTAGATAGGGATTTGCTAATCTTTCCTTTCAGTTTATGGCTTGATATTATCCTTCTTCAGCAGAGTCTGCCAAAGGGTAGACCTTCTTAATTTTGATTAAGTACAATATAATAATTTTTCCTTCTATGGATTATACTTTTTGTGACATCTAAGAAATCTCTGCTTAATCCATGGTTCTAAAGATTTTCTGTTTTAGTTTAGAAGTCTCAAAGTTTAAGTTTTACCTTAAACCCATTATCTATTCTTAGTTAAGATATTTTTGTATATAATGTGAAGTATGAACTGAAGTTCATTTTTTTATTTTTTGCATATTGATAGCCAATTGTTCCAGTGTCATTTATTGAAAGGATTATAGGAAAGACTAGAGATCTCTTCAAGAAAATTAGAGACACCAAGGGAATATTTCAAGCAAAGATGGGCACAATAAAGGACAGAAATGGTATGGACCTAACAGAAGCAGAAGATATTAAGAAGAGATGGCAAGAATACACAGAAGAACTGCACGAAAAAGATCTTCATGACCCAGATAATCACGAGATGGTGTGATCACTCACCTAAAGCCAGACATCCTGGAATGTGAAGTCAAGTGGGCCTTAGGAAGCATCACTATGAACAAAGTTAGTGGAGGTGATGGAATTCCAATTGAGCTATTTCAAATCCTGGAAGATGATGCTGTGAAAGTGCTGCACTCAATATGCCAGCAAATCTGGAAAACTCAGCAGTGGCCACAGAACTGGAAAAGGTCAGTTTTCATTCCAATCCCAAAGAAAGGCAATGCCAAAGAATGCTCAAATTAATGCACAATTGTACTCATCTCACACACTAGCAAAGTGATGCTCAAAATTCTCCAAGTCAGGCTTCAACAGTACATGAATAGAGAACTTTCACATGTTCAAGCTGGTTTTAGAACAAGGCAGAGGAACCAGAGATCAAATTGCCAGCATCTGCTGGATCACTGAAAAAGCAAGAGAGTTCCAGAAAAACATCTACTTGTGCTTTATTGACTATGCCAAAGCCTTTGACTTGTGGATCACAACAAACTGTGGAAAATTCTTCAAGAGATGAGAATACCAGACCACCTGACCTGCCTCCTGAGAAATCTGTATGCAGGTCAGGAAGCAACAGTTAGAACTGGACATGGAACAACAGACTGGTTCCAAATAGGAAAAGGAGTACGTCAAGGCTGTATATTGTCATTCTGCTTATTTAACTTATATGTAGAGTATATCATGAGAATCATTGGGCTGGATGAAGCACAAGCTGGAATCAAGATTGCCAGGAGAAATATCAATAAGATTAGATATGCAGATGACATCACCCTTATGGCAGAAAGTAATGAAGAACTAAAGAGCCTCTTGATGAAATTAAAAGAGAGTGAAAAAGCTGGCTTAAAGCTCAACATTCAAAACACTAAGATCATGGCGTCTGGTCCCATCACTTCATGGCAAATAGATGGGGAAACAATGGAAACAGTAAGACTATTTTCTTGGGCTCCAAAATCACTGCAGATGGTGACTGCAGCCACGAAATTAAAAGATCCTTGCTCCTTGGAAGAAAAGCTATGACCAACCTAGACAGCATATTAAAAAGCAGAGACATTACTTTGCCAACAAAGGCCTGTCTAGTCAAAGCTTTGGTTATTCCAGTAGTCACATATGGCTGTGAGAGTTGGATTATAAAGAAAGCCAAGTGCCGAAGAATTGATGCTTTTGGATTGTGGTGTTAGAGAAGACTCTTGAGAGTGCCTTGGACTGCAAGGAGATCTAACCAGTCCATCCTAAAGGAAACTAGTCCTGATATTTATTGGAAGGACTGATGCTGAAGCTCCCATACTTTGGCCACCTGATGTGAAGAACTAACTCATTGGAAAAGACCTTGATGCTGGGAAAGATCGAAGGTGGGAGGAGGAGACGACAGAGGATGAAATGGTTGGATGGCGTCACCAACTCAATGGACACAAGTTTGAGCAAGCCCAGGGAACTGATGATGGACAGGGATGCCTGGCGTGCTGCAATGGGGTCGCAGTGAGTTGGACACAACTGAGCGACTGAACTGATAGCTCTCAGTGGAATCGCCTTTCCCTCTTCATTGCAAATCGATTGACCGTGTGTGTATAGGTCTATTTCTGGACTCTGTTCTGTACCACTGATCTATGAGTTCATTTTGTCTCTAATACCACACTGTCTTGATGACTTATCCTAGGAATTTTCAACTGAATGGATTTCATTCCTCCAGGAGCAAAGTGCATACCTGAAATTGCACACTTGCTGGAATTCTTCCCTTTCCTGTCCTGCTTTCTCCAGGCCCTTCCTGGTTTCTGCTGGGTCTACAACTTAGTGAGTTCACATTCACACAAACTTTTTTTTTTTTTAATCTATGTCTTTTGAGGGAAGCCTAATCTACAAAAATGTACAAAAAGAGTATAGGCCCTAGAGCATTGTTTTTACTCAATAAATGTTAGCTATTATGACTATTGTTAATTTTCCTCATCTTGTATTTCGGGGGGAATCCTTTCATGGATGTGAGAAATTATGCCATTTTGCATTTTTGCTTTGGGCAGGCTATAACCTTATGGTATTATTTAACTATCTTAGTATAATATTTATACTTAGTAACTAAGCATAATACTATCTTTGATTAGTATTACAAAAGTGGTGTGTGTTCATTCGTTTTTTTTTCCATTTATTTACTTTTTTTTGGACAGATAATTGCTTTAAATTGTTGTATTAGTTTTTGAACAACAACGTGAATCAGCTATAAGTACACATATAGCCCCTTCCTCTATAGTCTCTCTCCCACCATTCTAATCAACTAATGTGGCTGTCTTTTCTTTAACTTTTGAAATCACAAATCTAAATTGCAAAGATTAGAGTTCAGCAGAAGGATGTATTGTTCCATAAAAATCAAGAACCACCACCAACTTGGAGTGGTCATGGCAAATACAAAATAACAGATTAAGATTTTGAAGTATCAAAAGTCAATGCCAGGCTTGCTTGGTGGTTCAGTGGTTAAGAATCCACCTGCCAACGCAGAAGACATGGGTTCAAGCCCTGTCCAGGAAGGCTCCACATGCTGCACAGCAACCCACCCATGAGCCACAACTCCTGAGCCCTTGCTCTGGAGCCCAAGAGACACACCTACTGAAGCCTGTGTGCTGTTGAGCCAATGCTCTGCAACAAGAGAAACCACCACAATGGGAAGCCCATGCACTACAACTAGAAAGTAGTCCCACTTGCCACAACTAGAGAAAAGCCTGCAGAGAAACAGTCCCAGCACAGCTAAAAAGAAATACAAATAAAATTATATATTAAAAAGTCAATGCCAAAGTTACAAGACAGGGAGTCCCAGAGGTGGCTGGGAAATCCAAGGCGAGCACAGACCCTCTGTAACTGTGCAATGGAAACTAATCCAACCTTGTGGTATCTAACCTGGCACCTTCTCAAAGACCCAAGAGTACAGGGGTCACACTTAGCACCAGTTCCGATGTAAAGACCAGTCCAATTTTGGTCTTTACAACCTAGGAGAGATGTAACAAAGTAGAAAAGGTTTCAGAAAAGAGCAAAGAACAGTCACATAATTGGCAAATTGAACCTCTGAGGAAAGGTTAAATGAATTTGGATTGTTTACTCAGAAAAAGCAAGGCCAAAGGTTTACTTAATGCTCATCTTCAAGAATTTAAAGTTGGCATCTGACCCATATAGTCTACTTCTGCAGAAGAGGAAACAAGTTCCCCCCACAGCCTGTTCCGTAAATAAGTTAAGAGTTAGGATGGAATAAAAAACTGAGATTCAAAACAGCACTAATTTTTTGATTCGGGAGTAATTAAGGTTTGCAAAAAGTCCAACACTAAGCTTGGAATTTCTGTTTCTAGTGATCTGAGAAACACAAGCACAATGCCATTCATGAGCAGAAGTAGATGGTTTTCAAGTGGTGGTGGAAAATCCGTGAAGGGTCCCATCACTAATATGACTAGATCTGTTTAACCTCAGCAGTTGCTGTGCAAGCTGCTGTTCAGACCAGTGGGTACAAGCTGGGGGCTCTGCCAGCCTGCTTCAACCTCAGGCTGGCTGAAGAGAAGCTGAGAGGATCACCGCCAAGAGCCATGTTTTCCACTCACTGGCTGTGTCAGTTTTCACTGCATAACCTCCCTAAACTGTGTTAGTCACTCAGTCGTGTCTGACTCTTAGCGACCCCATGGACTGTAGCCCGCCAGGCTCCTCTGTCCATGGGATTCTCCAGGCTAGAATACTGGAGTGGGTAGCCATTCCCTTCTCCAGGGGATCTTCTCGACCCAGGGATTGAACCCAGGTCTCCTGACTTGCAGGCAGATTCATTACTGTCTGAGCCACAAGGGAAGCCCCTCACCACGTAACAGAACACACCAAAACTCAGTGGCATAGAGACTTCCTTGGTGGTTCAGGAAGTCCAATGCAGAGGACATGGGTTCAATCCCTGGTGGGGGAGCTAAGATCTTGCATGTTTCACAGCCAACAAAACAAACCCGCATGAAACAGAAGCAATGTTATAACAAATCCAATAAAGACTTTAAATATGGTCTGCATTCAAAAAAAGATCCTAAAAAAACCCTAGTGACATGAAACTATTTCCTCATGTGGGTCTGGGTGGCTAAACTCCACGCTGTGGACTGGCTCTGCTTCATAAACGGGTGAATGGGAAAAAGTGACTCAGGGAAAAGGACTCCTGATGGTGATGGGCGAAGTACAAAGGAGCAAGCAAGCCCTACTCCTCAAGCATGTTTTAGACCCTTGCTTGCATCCCATCTACTAACATGTCATTAGGTAAACTCAGAGCCAAGAGGAAGGAAAGCATACCGTGTCTTCTGTGGGAGGCACAGCAAAGATACATGATCAAGGGTGTGGATACCAAAAGGAGAAAAGGATTGGAGTCAATAATGCTATCTACCTCTTGGGGAGAGGAGAAAGGTCAATTTACACAGGGTGCTTCTGGAAGCTTAGGTATTAAGGTGCTGGTCATAACCAGAGCGGCTCATGCTCAGGTGTATTCTCGCTTACCTTGGCTGAACTAAGCTTCATTCTTCACATGGTCACAGAAACGAGCTCCCTTGTTATTGCTTTAGAAGAGGGATGACTAAAGGCAAGACCATGAACCAAGGATTATAGGCTAGAGTGACATCTCTGTTTCCCATCATCCAAATCTCTCTAATGCATAAATTCATTCACCACCTCCTATATTTTTAATCTGAATCAATGATATCGAAGTCTACCCAGTCATTCAATTCAGAAACCCAAATTTCACTGTTGGTCCTCCTTCTCCTTCAACCCTTCATACAGTTTAACTCCCTTTAATCTACATCTGAAATGACACAATCCCCCACTCTCCCTGCTATCGTCCTCACTGAGAGGTTCATTGTCTCTCACTTGGATAACGGTCACCCTACTTGTTCCACCTGCCACTGTCCTTCACCTCTTGGTCTGCCTACTACATTGCAGTCTATTTCCTCTGAAAAATACAAAAACAGATGTCAAAACCTGCTTAAACAAAAAGCTGAAGGATAGATTTTTTTTTTTTTAAGGACAAATTCCAACACCTCTATCATGGCATTCAAGGACCTCCAAAACCTTGCTCCCTTTCCTGCTTCATCCCATCTCAAGTCACCTGTATTCCAGTCACACCTGGGGGCCACACAGTCTTCAAACATGCCATTCACAACGATGAATTACTGTATGTTTCTGGCATTCCCTACGTTTGGAATGCCCTTCCTCTGCCAGACCAAATTTCTAGCCATCATCATCAATATCACTGTCCTCTCAGAATTCACCAGTCTCTTTTCTGTGTTCCCATGGTGCTCTGTTCATCATGTTACTCTAGTGCAGACCTCATATAAACATGCATGTATTGATTACTTACAGAAACCCCAGGAAGAAAAAAGTGCATCAATAATGCCCACACAATGCAGAAACTTCTTTTAGAAAGCACTTAGCCTGGAAGTTGTTCTTTCCCTACCTGAGACCTAGGGTGTTCTACAGAACCCCTTACATCAGTAAATTTCAGGACTGACAAGGAATCTATGTAGCTGGAACAGACAGTAGTGCAGAGTGGACACTGGAGAATAGTGAGCATCCTATAGTCCAGCACCGCACACATTTGTGCAACAGCAAATTGAGAACAACAAAAGGTTGGGTGGTACTGAAATATAATGACATATAGTGAAGTCTTAAGTGAAGACTAAGTGCTTGAACCTTGAGAGCAATGACAGAAGGAGGTAATAATTGTCGGTAACAGTATGTCAGCCTTGGAATAAAAAACTAAGCAAATGGTCTCACAAGTGACCAGTTTTGAACCCACCAAAGGAACTGAGCAGACAGATATGGAAGAACTGGAGAGAAGCTGAGAAGAACTAGACCCTACATGATGGTGACGTCCCTTTGGGCAACACTGTTAGCAAGACTGCTCATATGCTAATTAAATTTTAGTTGGCTCTGCATATTAGTTACAGCTTAGTTATTAAACTTTAATACTGCATATGTATGTATAATCAACATGCATATATTTATTAGTATTTAGTAAATTACATCAAATCTGCTTTAGCTTGTAGGTCCAACCTGATTAATCTTTTTCACTGATTTTTATTAAGTCCTGGGTAGAAAGCTGTTGCATTTTACCACAGTTAGAATGGACTCAACTCTAAACTAGAATAAGAGTGTAATGGTCAGGACTTCTCTGGTGGCCTGGTGGTAAGGAATCTATCTGCCTGCCAATGCAGAAGACTCGGGCTCAATCCCTGATCTGGGAAGATCCCACATGCTGGGGAGCAACTAAGCCCGTGTGCCTTAAGTATTGAGTCTGTGCTCTAGAGCCCAGGAGCTGCAACTACTTAGCCGACATGTTGCAACTATTGAAGCCTATGTGCCCTCGGGCCTGCGCTCCCCAGCAAGAGAAGCCACAGCAATGAGAAGCCCCCCCACCACAACTAGATGGTAGCCCCTGCTCACCGTAACTGGAGAAAAGCCCCACACAGCAAGGAAGACCAGCACAGCCATAAACAAACAAACTTAAGAAAGAATCTCATGGTCAGAACACACAGGACAGATACCTCGTTACAGAATGGGGTGGCTGAACAAGGTATTTCCTTGTTGAGTGGGCCACAAGGAATGATAGTTCCCCTAATACAGTATCTTAAAGTTCTTTCTAGATCTATTTAATTATGAGAGCTGCAAAACCAGGCATCACATTGTATCCACTGTAGTGCTGAGTCTGGTATGCCACAGGTACTCAGCCAGTGCTAACTGATCTAAATTACACTAGTACCAGAAAGATGCCCACTGATGCACCCTGTCAGAGCTGAAAATGGATGTGCTTCAAGGAAGGTGATGCCAGGCTCCTCCTTGGACCAAAGCCTCAGGGAGTTGCTGTGTTGCTACGGCTAGTGAATGGAGTGTGGGCTGGGGAGGGTGCTTGTGGCCAAGAATTCATTACTTTTTCACAACACACCTTAGCACATTTCTAGTCTGTCTGGCTTCTGGGAGGATGAATAATGAAAATGAAATGGTACATGTCCAAATCAGCAATGTCCACGCACAAAGAGCTGAATAGGGTGAAGCAGCCTGGAATATTTACTCTGGTTTCAGATATTTTTTTCTCCCTTCTTATTCTTTAGTTAATCCACCTAGCTGAGCAAAATTGTGTGTCACAAGCATAGAAACAAATCCACGCATTTCTATCCAGCACCAAATACTTTTTGTGTCTTAAAGCATGCTTCCCCCCCCATAATATATAGTGTTAATACATGGTTTATTTTCTGCCTTATATAATGAAAAATCTCAAAGTCACTGTCCTGTTTTAGTAGAGGGCAAGGGGAGCTATAAAATGGGGCTAAATTCGCATGGAATTAGCTGAGGGAAAAATTCACTGTTTCTGTCATTCCAGCTCAAGCAGGGTCGCTCTGCAGCTCAGTGACCATAAAAAGACTCACTGATAGCAACTCTGTTCATGGCAGTGGCATTTGATGTGGCAGTAATAATAATACACCATCAATTACACGAAAACTCCAAACTAAACGTTTGCGATATGAGATAACGTCAGATTGTATCAGTGAGAACATTTGGCCTAATATCACTCGCTTGGACCCAAAAGTCTTTCAGCCAACATGTTTTAAGATGTGAATGCCATTTTCTGCAGGTGGAAGGACAGAGTTGAGATGTCCTTTTGTGTTTCAGGGGTTTGCCGGAGGAACACTGGCTAGCAAGGCTCCTCGTGGGGCAGAGCACTGGATGTTTTGAAAGGGCCCTAGGGATGAACAAGAAGAGGAAATGCTTGTATTCAGTAATTTTTAAGTAGCTTAAAGTAAATTAAAAACAAATACTACTATATCTATCAATTCCTACATTTCCCAGAATATCCAGATTGGGAGTGTATATTTCAATTTAAGAAACATTTATTTGCACCCATCATGTCCAAAGGCACTGTGTTAGACATTCATGGTAATACAGAGATAAAATTACCATACAGAAGAGGCGGAGTATATATGCAAATTACTATAAAATATGGCAAAATGCTGGGAGAAGAGATGAAAAATGCTTTGCTAATGCGTTTTCAGTAGAAAGGCAGAATACTAAGTGGAGGGAAGGAGCAAGGATTCAAGTAGCCATCAGTCATCTGCTCTTTACAGACATCCGTATTTGAAATGAATGAATGAATGAATCAGTGATGTAGTTTGTCAGATAAGCTGAGAGATCACTATGGATTTTAATCCACAGGTATGGGGAGACGAAGACATTCAAGAAGGAGGGAAAAAAATATAGGCAAGACACAGCAGCAAGAAAATTCACTGTGATACTGGGGAAAAATGTGGTTTGGTATGATTGAAAGAGGTTTCACAGGGCAGGCGTGGCTACGTACACTGAAGTCATGCTTTGTCAGGACTACAAAATTGAGATTAAAATCTTTTATTTAATTCAGGGATAGCATTTAAAACTGGCAAATGGTGTGATTTGAATAGGACTGTGGGAAGACGAATGTATTCTTAGAGTGAAGTACTGATACATAGTTTTGGACCAGAGAGATTTGGCCTCCAAAATTAGTCCCACTAGTTATAAACTGAACAATTCTGTGCATGTTACTTAACCTATGTCCCAGATTCCTCATTAGTAAAATGGGGATAAGTCCACCTTGAATGTACAAATCCATAGACCTGAAGAATGCCAACTCCAGAATAAAGCTATCTTAAGCAAGGGAAGGTTGGAAATTGATCTGGGGAAGAAGATACAAAGGGAATTTTCACATCTGCTAAAGCAAATATGGCCAAAATTTAGCACTGTCCATTTTAGTTGTTGAGAATATTTACATTACTTTGAACAGTTCTAAATGTTTTAAATACTTCATAGGTAAATAAGCCCAACTCACAGCCATGGTTGCTGGATATAACACTTATCAATACAGCAAGGGTTCATAAATGAAAGTTATTTCATTGTTGTTTTTACAATATTACAATGAGGTCAGTGGAATAGGAAATATGAATGAAAGAGAACAGAATAGAATCTGTAGAATAAAGTCATGGGACATGGAGGACATCTCTGTATAGCTAAGATGGAAGAAGTGGGACCAGATTTGTCTTCCTACTTAAAATAACTGAGATAATGGACAAATACATGAAACAAAGTTTTTCAAGGCAGTGGATATCAGACAACAAAGGGCAGTGTTCTCAGAAAGATGGCAAACATATGAGGTGAACCCTATGATGGCCCCAGTTTATTGCTTGGAGAGCAGTTCCAGGCCTTGCAGCAAGAAAAGAAAAAGAACTCAGGTGGATCCCAATGGTCTTCTTGAGTTGAGGAGACAAACAGGTGGGTATAGGGAGGTCAAACTCCCAGGGACCTAGAGTTTTCGTGGAAGGAAATACATGAGAAGAGAGGACTCTGGGTTCTGCAGAGGACATCTCTTACATATTCAGCTGAGTAACGATTGGTGCCTATTCATAATGAAAGCTATCCAAGGCTGGGAAAAGAACCATCCAAGAGGATCAGAGGGTACAGTCCATAAGATCTCAGACAGGACCAGGAAGATTTCACGCTCACATCAGCAAGAGTAGAAAATATTGTAATTCACAAGGCATAAAGCAGGGTACTCAGCAGGGTTTTACTTCACTAGTAGAAAAAATTAATCCTGGACTAAGTGCTGCTCTGGTTCTGCCTAACAAAACTTTATAGCAAGACTCAAAAGGATCAAACTGTTTCCACTTTCCAAGTAACTTAACCATATTCTAGAACAAGCTCACAAATATTTATGGGAATATAAAAATACACAAAACCCAACAAGATAAAACTCACAATAGTTAGAGATTAATCTAACAAAAGATGAATAATACCTGTATACTGAAAACTACAAAATGCTGCTGTGGTTCATTTAAGCAGACAGGATAAATGGAGAGATATACTTGTGGAGCTGAAGGCTTGGTATTACAATACATCCGTTTTCTCCAATCTGTGATCTACAGATTCAATAAATTCCACTCAAAATCCATACAATTTGTATGGAAATTAAGTGGCCCGAGAATAGCCAATTCTTTCCAAATGAAGAACAAACTTTACATTTCCTGGTCTCAAGACTTATCATGAAGTTACAATAATCAAGATATGTTATAATGACATCCTTGTAGACAAATTGATCAGTGGTATGAAATAGAGAGTCTAGAAACGAAGAAAGATCCACACATATATGATGAATTGATTTCAACAAAGCAGAGAAAGGGTTTTGTTAGAATTTCCCACAAATGTGGGTGCAGAACAATATACTATCCATATGCAAAAGAAAAAAGGAATTTTGATCTACATCTCAAGCTATACATAAAAATTGACTGAATATAGATCACAGACCTAAAATGTGAAGCCTGTAACCATACCACTTCAGGAAGGAAAAATAGGAGAAAATCTTTGCTACCCTAGATTAAGCAACGATTTCTCAGATACAATACCAAAAGCACAATCTATAAAAGAAAAATAATTGGACTTCATCAAAACTATGAACTTCTCTTCAAAAGACACCATGATGAGAATGAAAAGGCAAGTCACAGACTAGAAGGAAATATTTGCAAATCATAAATCTGACAAAGCACTTGTATCCAGGATATATATAAAGAGCCCCCCAATGTAATAATATTAATAACAGTCTATTTCTCTCACAAGTAAATTAACATTTTAGCAAAAGACTAAACAGATGCTTCACAAAAGAACACAATGGCAAACAATCATAGGAAAAGATCAATATCATTCTAAAATGTGCCAAGTAACCTTTAGTAATAGAAAGCAGATAGCTGCCTGGGCTGGGGAGGGGACAGTTGGGAAGGGGAGCCTGAGACATTTTTTGTTATAGTTCTGTTCACTGTCTTGTGTGTTTCATGGATATATACATATGTCCAAATTTATCACATTAGACACTTTAGGTAAAGCTTATTGTATGTAATGTCAATTGTACTTCCGTGAAAGTATTAGCATAGTTATGGAGACTGCTCTCTAATTAGCAGGAAATGGAGAAAAACAAAGGTAACTCCAAGATAATGTCGACGATTCAACTCTAAGTGACTCCATAAGAGATAAGAGAGTGGGGAAGAAACAGAAGGCTGGAGGGTAACAATGGATTCTTTTGGGACATGTCGACTTGGGAGATCCTGATGGGGATGTACAGGTGGAATACATTGGTGGAATCTTGGTTTAGACTTTTTGAGAGTCTTGGGCAACAGGTAAAGAAGGCAGAGATGGTTTTAAAAAGTGATTATTGAATTCCTGCAAATGGACAAGGTTGCTAAGGGAAAGTGCGTGGAACTTTGAGGAATTTCTACAGCTATGGGGAAGAGGATGAAAAAAGAGTAACTGTGACATGGAAGCCATGGTTGGTAAGGGAGGAAATGCAGTATTAACTGAGGTCACAAATTCAAGGCCTGAGAGGCATTCAAAGATTAAACAGTCTCCATATCAACTGCATCGTTAAAGTTGAAGAGGTGGTGGTTTAGTCACTGCATCATAGCTGACTCTTGTGACCCCATGGACTATATATAGCCCACCAGGCTCCTCTGTCCATGAGATTTTCCAGGCGAGAATACTGGAGTGGGTTGCCATTTCCTTCTCCAGGGGATCTTCCCAACCCAGGGACTGAATGCAGGTCTCTGGTACTGCAGGCGGATTCTTTACCAACTGAGCCACTAAGTTATTGGCATCTGGGTTCGAGAAACAGAAAAAAAACCCCAAACCCCTGCTTTATGGGTTATAGAGACCAGAATCTGCCTTTGCGGGATTAAATACTGAATGGGCTTAAATAAACAGGCAGGCATAACCTTCCTTATTTTTTAAGAATACAGACGACAAGGAGTTTGTGGAGATGCTGGGTTGATGAAAGTATTTTTTCCTAGAGTTTGGATAGAGTATGTTTTTAGAGGGGGAAAGCAGCAGCAGGAGAGACCGCAGATCTAAACCAAGATAAGAGAGATACCAGAGCTGTTTCTTATATTCGGCTACACCCAGAAGCACTTGGGAGAGTTCTGCAGCCACAGGATGCCTTGGTGAGTCAAATCAGAGTATCTAGGTGGAAAAGGAGGTGTTCCTTTTCCTAACCTCTATCTATGGGACAGGTCTCACCTTAGTCCCTCACTGCTGTTGTAGTCTCTGTCCTGTCCTACTCTTTTAGACCTCATGGACTGTACCCTGCCAGGCTCCTCTGTTCTTGGGGATTTCCCAGGCAAGAATACTGGAGTGGGTGGCCATTTTAGTCCCTTATACTTTACTATGGATACATTTGGGTCAGGGAACATTTGTTCTTTGTCTCATAATTAAATCCTGTAAGTATGGAAGTGAAAGGTCTTATTTGATGTTAAAGTAATAGCAGGCATCAGTAGATAGGTGTGGGGGAGGCGGGGATGCGAGGGGTACATTCAACTGCTCTTGAATCTCACCCCTTCTGCTGCTGCTGCTCCTAAGCCGCTTCAGTCGTGTCCGACTCTGTGCGACCCCATAGATGGCAGCCAACCAGGCTCCCCCATCCCTCGGATTCTCTAGGCAAGAACACTGGAGTGGGTTGCCATTTCCTTCTCCAATGCATGAAAGTGAAAAGTGAAAGTGAAGTCGCTCAGTCGTGTCTGACTCTTCACGACCCCATGGACTGCAGCCCACCAGGCTCCTCCACCCATGAGATTTTCCAGGCAAGAGTACTGGAGTGGGGTGCCATTGCCTTCTCCGCACCCCTTCTGCAAGGGAAGCCAATCCCGAAGGAACTAAACTCATTCGGGGTCACTGAGTCATGGGGTGCAAGGGGAGAGAGGAGGAGCCTTTTCTTCCCTCCAGGGCTGCTGTCTTATCTGCTCCGCGTCCAGGTTGCCGCTAGCGACCACACCGCTAACTCAGCTCTCTCCTGCTCCTCCAGGCTCCTCCCCTTGCCTCCTGGCTCTCCTCCACGCTGCCCCAGGTCCGGTGGCGCATGCTCACTGCTCCTCCCTCCTCAGGCCCACCTGGGCTCCTGTCAGTTTCTCGCTCCACTCACGTTTCCCCACCCCCACTCCTGAGGTCCCAGGTGGTTCCCATCAGCGATGTTAGCTGCAGGTGTCTGGGCTCCAGGGAAGAGGGTCTGGCAGGGAAGTGGGCGAAACGAAATGGGGCCTGGCCGGGGAATAACTGGGAGCCCAGGTCATCAACAGGTTCGGGTGTGCTGGCAGATGGGGAGGGGGAAGGTAAGCCCTAAGTGTAGAAAAGTGTTGGCATTAATGGTTGTTTAGTTGCTAGGTCTGTCCAACTCTTCCGCAATCCTGTGGACTGTAGCCGGCCAGGATCCTCTGTCCACGGGACTTCCGGAGCAAGAATACTGGAGTAGTTGCCATTTCCCTTCTCCAGGGGATCTTCCCGACCCAGAGATCTAACCTGCATCTCCTGCATTGCGGGAGGATTCTTTACCACTGAGCCACCGGGGAAACCCCTGGCATTAATTTACAGGTCCTGGGATACCTAACTAAGAGTGAAGGAAAACCTAAAAGCTTTGTTTTTGCTGGAAATGCACTCCTAATTGTATTGTTTATAGTCTTCCCCCAGTCACCACTTATCTGTTAAGTACAAAATATAATAAAGTTAATTTATCAGAAAAAGGAAAAGAATATCAAACCTGAGGGGCTTATATTATCTCAAGGCAAGAAGCAAAAGCGTGGGTAGGAGATATGAGGAGGGGAATGGGTGCCTGCTTCCAAATGTTACCTGGCCACTCTTGGCCCAGAACCAAAGGCTCTTCTTTGTGTAAGGAGCAGGAGGAGGAGGAGGAGGGAGACGAGACACTTTCTAGAGCTCTAACGCAGTTGGCTACCACATGTAATTATTATTTGGGGTCAAAGTCAATGTCAGTGTGGAGAAATATGAGCCCTTCCAAGAGAGTGTGTAATTTTAAAGCATCTCTTTTTGTCCATTCTCTGGATTTTGAAAGTCATCCCAGCCAGTTTCTGCTTCAACCATAACAAGGTGAGAGCCATCAGGAAGGCCCGGCCACCCACCCCACTGTCAAGGGTCACCCCAAGCAATAATACTGTGCAGTTCAACACTGGTCCCTTCTCTCCAGCCTGCAGAGGGGCAGATTGTGTATCAAAAAGACTCCAGCTACTGTGATCTTTTGTATTTTCTTCAGTTAGATCAGTTCAGTCGCTCAGTGGTGTCCGACTCTTTGCGACCCCATGGACGACAACACACCAGGCCTCCCTGTCCATCACCAGCACCTGGAATTTACTCAAACTCATGTCCATTGAGACGGTGATGCCATCCAATCATCTCATCCTCTGTCGTCCCCTTCTCCTCCCGCCCTCAAATCTTTCCCAGCATCAGGGTCTTTTCAAATGAGTCTGTTCTTTGCATCAGGTAGCCAAAGTATTGGAGTTTCAACTTCAGCATCAGTCCTTCCAATGAATATTCAGGATTGATTTCCTTTAGGATGGACTGGTTGGATCTCCTTGCAGTCCAAGGGACTCTCAAGAGTCTTCTCCAACACCACAGTTCAAAGCAGTTCAAATTCTTCGGCACTCAGCTTTCTTTACAGTCCAACTCACATCCATACATGACTACCAGAAAAACCATAGTTTGACTGACAGACCTTTGTTGGCAAAGTCATGTCACTGCTTTTTAATACACTGTCTATTCTACTTTCTGGTTTTGGTTACTTCTTAAGCTCTTCTAAGACTGTGAGCTGGTGTTTTTTATTGTCAACAGGTGACTGCTGCCTTGCTGAGATGCAGAATGGTATGGGGTAGGGACGGTAGGCTTTAACCGGGACAGGCTAGGGTTCAAAACTGTGTTCTCCCTCTTACAAGCTGCGGGAAAGTGTTTTCATTAAGTTCCAGGTTTTTATCTATAAAATTAGAAATACATAATGCCTATTTTTGTGTTTGTGCATATATGAAAACTAGAGACTTTCTCTCTATCATCTATCCGTCTTCTATCCATCTATCATCTCTTTATCTATCATCAATCATTCTAACTATCCCCTGATGGAGGATTTGAAGCATAGTGACATCGTAGGTACACAGTACATACTAGCTGTTATTATTTTCTTCTTTCATGCTTTTAAATTTGTTTAAAATCTTTGACATCAGTAGTTCTCAAAATATGCTCCCCAAATCAGAAGTATCACTATCATCTGAGAACATGTTAGAAAGGCAAATGATCTTAGACCTACTGGATCTGAAACTCTGGGAGGTGGGGCCCAGTGATTTGTGACTAACCGAGTTCCCTAGGTGATCCTGATGCACCCTAAAGTATGAGAACCACTGTTCTAGATGACTGGGCTTGTGAAAGGAAATGGGTAATGAGGGAAGGCTTTTTCTTGCGCTTTGGAATTCTCAGCTGTGTTTTAGACAGCTGAAGTTTCCGCCGTATAGACCCAGCCATAGTATACACTATGCTACCCAATTCTTTATCGTTAAACATGGCATTGATGAAGCACTTGCTTTAGGCAAGGTATAGGTTTTAACCAATGGATTTTGATGCCTTTTGTGATTCTCTGTTTCACTTGGATTACTTGTATTTCCAGACTGATTTTCATGCTCTCTGAGAGCAGGGCCTTCCATGACATTCATGTCTGCCACTTTGCCAAATACATTATTGCCACCTGCTTGCTAACTGATTGGGTCTGATGGACTTTTCATCTTTTTTAGAAATGGCAAAGTTATAAATAATGAAACAATACTTACTCCTTTTGCCTTTCATGGTTTGAAGCATAATAATAAATGACACAGTCAGGTCCATGGTGTTTTGTATTTTTTTTAAAACACACTCTTCATCCTTCTCTTAAATCCTTGTTCTCTCTTTGCCTTTGGTTTTGTCCTTGAAAGATGTCCACTGGTATAGCATCTTGGCTTCTGGGTTGGTATGCTGGGTTTCTCAACTTTATCCGATTTCAGTTCCGTGCAATAAATAATAGGCATTTAAGCTAGAGTTTTAGCTATGAATAGCTTCTCTCCTCATAACTTCATCTTATATTTATTGCTTAAAATGATAGATTGAAAGTCATCACCTAGCAACTGGCACATTTTTCTCTTGTGGTCTAGTTACTTGTAATGATTGACTATTGCGATCGCTCCACTGGCTCGTCCTGGTCAAAAATGGATGTAACGGGTCTATAAATAGAGGTCCATTTACATACTCCTAGGCTTATCAGTGCAACTTACTGAAATGAGTTCATTTGTACAGAATACTCTGACTATCAATTTACTTCTCCCATCTTCAAAAGGAGTAGCCAATTTGAGCCTATCTAGGATTTTGTACTTCCAGGACTTTATTAGTTCTGTTATCTCAAACCCCAGATCTCCTGTTGGAGGCTGGCTTTTGTGTCTCATTGAAGAAAGCAACTAAAAAACCAAAAGCCAGAAAGAACACAAACTTGTTTCTATCGCTTCATGTTCATTTCTCGTACAGCACTCTGTCACAAAAAATTAATGCTTTGTACTTTAAAAGAGCCTTTCATCCCCAAACCTCAAAGAACCTTATAAATAAGTAAGCCTGATTATCTGCATTTACAGGTTGGGAATGATGCACAAAGCTGTTAAAAGTGCATTGTGCATCGTTGCCAAACTGAGGAAGAGGCTCATTTTAATTAAATGCATGTGAAATTGGTTGATTTGGTGTTTTAAAATATTTATGCTAGGTTCCACTATACCTCAACAGACCATGGATATTAACAAATTGACAATAAGAGTAAGCCCAAATTCCTCTGGTCCTTCCTTCCTTCCTTCCTTCTACATAATTCAAGATCTCAGCTTCCTGTAAAGCCCTTCGTGTGTATCTGGGGGTCCCAGAAGAGGACATCTCTTCTGTGCTCACAGAGCAATGGCCTCCTCTGCTTCTCTGAGCATCACTTTCCAATCAGGTGCCAGAATGCAGTTCTCCTCCGTGGCCTACCAGACACCTTCACAGAGTTAACCATCCCTCCTAGGTGCCCAAGTTGCACAGGGTCCAGTAACCTCCAATGATGCGGGAAAGAAGGGCCTCTTCTCTTCATATCATGTTCTGGGGCATCAGGAGCACCAGTGTTTTAAAAGTGGTTTTTCTTTTCAAGGGAAACAGAATCACTTCTTACTTTTCCTCATGGAGAATCAGGCTCAGAGATGTGACCTGATGACAACAAATATCACATTGGACTCAGAACCTTCCATCTTTCATGCTCTTATCTGATGTTGAGGTTCTATAAACATTTTATATTCAACTCTAGAGCCCTGAGGCCTGATTATATCAGGCCAGGTCCCAGAGAATAGGAACTGCTTTTCTCTTGCCCAGGGATCAACCGTGCTGACTGCCCAGCAACGTGGATGTGGAAAGACAGAGCTTGGACTCTAACGTAGAACCTCAGCATCAGACAGGCTGTGACCCTCGTGGATCAAGATAGCAGGAGCACTCTCCACTCACGTGGGAACACAGACAAAGTGTGAACACTGTACGAACTACAAACATAACCAATCACCTTAATTAGAGGAGGGGGATGGTATGAGAAAGTGGGGCAAGTCTATGATTGGGTATCTAAATAAATCTTATTTATAATGACGGAGCCATGGGGTGAGACCTAGCTGTAACTGGTAAGAAGTTTTGTCTCACTTCCCAACAGGATTAACCCACAGCCAAGCCTCTCGCATCTTCAATGCTTTCCCAGATTACCCACTGCCAGCCCAAATCCTAGAAATAAATCCTCTCTTGCATCCCCTTCTAAGACTCCCAATGTTCTCCAGGGTGTGTGTGCATTCTCGTCCATTACAAACAGCAGTAAACACAATTGAGCAATCACAGCCATGTTCCTGGAGTTCTGTGATGGAGGGCATTGACATCTAAGTGGACGCAAGGACTCCCTTCCCCTTTGGTGTCTGCTTGGCTTTGACCAATGGGAGGAACCAGTAGAAAATGGAGGTTAAGAGGAGAATGAGGTAAAGGTAGTTATTCTCCCAATACCTGCCCCCACCCCTGCCAGGTGTCCTCTCTTTCTGTATTCCAGTGACCACACAGTCTTGTCCTGAGACATTGCACCAGGTCTTATTGGTTTCCCTAATGCCACACCTTTGTACATAGCATCTTTATTAAGAGCTTTTCAACTATTCAGTTTGAGAGTGCTGTCATTTATTTTTCCTGGGACCAAAGCTGCTTACTGGATTCTCCTCTTTACACTCTGACCCTTTTATCTTACACTGCGTTCTTCCTGAGATACTCCTTTGTTCTGTTGCACACAGACCTCTGGTTCATCTGCTTCACCAGTTTGCCTGGTACGTCCCCAGGATCATGCTCTGACAAGTTATCCTTTTTGCTGCTCCACCTTACTTAATGAAAAGGTTTAGGAAAGACCTTCTGAAATTACTAAATTTCAAGATCAGCTGACTGGCAGGTCATTCCTTTCCTTTTCTGAATGCTAAGTCAGAAAACTGCACACCAGTTGTGAAAATCAAGTCCCAGAGAAAGGATTATAAAGACATCCGTAAGTAGAATAAACCCATTTTTGTTATTGAAAAGGATATTAGGCAAACCCATCCATGGCTCTAACCATGAATTATCTAAGAAAATGATCAACCTTAATTAACATATTCAAAAATGTTAAGCATCTTAACACTTTTTTGTTTTCCTTTTAAAACCAGTAACAGGTTGACTATAAAGCCCAGAGTACACAGTAGACAAATTTTCTTTTGAGGAAACCATTCCATGAGGAAATGTAGATTCTAACACAGTATTGTAAGTTTCAGCACACTATTCATTCTCCTTGTGACTTAGTTTGGCTTTATTATTGTTTTATCAAAAATGATACATTCCTTTTAAATAGGTGATTTTGAAAAGCTTTCCTGCAGATGCAGTTGTTTCCAAATTACATGTTGAGGCTACGTTTCTTTGTTCCTGTAGGAATACATCTTCACTCCCATCATGTAAGTTAGTATGAAAATCAGATTTGCTTAAAGGAAATTGTTTTATAGCCATGCTTCAGGAACATGTGGAGTCCTTCAGTCAGACACAGCGCTGTTATCAGCAGAATCCTGTGGCCCCCAAGGGCTCTTTCAGAGAGACCTAGGGATAGTTCTAGGTGGCTTTTGAAGAGGCAATATGTTTAGTTGCAACATTTTAATTGCAATTTTAAAAGGACTTCTCTGGTGGTCCGGAGGCTATGACTCATGCTTCCAGTGCAGGGGGCCTGGGTTCAATCCCTGTCAGGGAACTAGATCCCACATGCTGCAGCTAAGAGTTTGCATGCCGCAACTAAAGATCATTTAGTTGTGACCCACAACATTTCACAACTAAGGCCGTGTGCAGCCAAATAAGTAATTATTAAAACCAAAAAGGGATGAAGAAGAAATAAAGGAATTCCTTCCTCCTATGTGTTACCGCCAGGAACAATCTTCACTTAAATAAACATATTATCTAGTTAAAGTAAATGTAGATATTATGGAGATTAAATTTTTACATGAATTGGAAAAGACCCTGATGCTGAGAAAGATTGAGGATAGGAGGAGAAAGGGGTGGCAGAGGATGAGAGGGTTGGATGGCGTCATCAACTCAATGGACATGAGTTTGAGCAAACTTGAGGAGATAGTGAAGGTGGTGAAGACTCCTGGCATGTTGCAGTCCATGGGGTCGCAGAGAGTTGAACACAACTGAGTAACTGAACAACAACAACAATAAAATGTCAAATTTAAACTCATGCAATTTTTAATTAAATTTAAAATTAAATTTTAATCCATGTAATTTTTAATGCAATTTTCTTTTTCATTAAAGTAAATGGGAACTTCAAGGAAATTTCATGTTTTTAGTGGGTTGTTTCCACACTCTCATACCCCGAGGGAACATTTAGACTTTTGTATCTGCTAGTAGGCAGTATCTACAAGTTTTACAGAGGGTGATCAGTTCATCTGAGATTTGGAAATGTACAAGTGAATTACTGTGTGAGGCAAGTTTTTTAAGCCTCAGTTTTCTCATCTGGGGAAACAAGTATACACTGAGCTTAAATTCTTCTTGTGAAGATTAAATGCTCCACATATTGAAAGAAACGTGGAACTTAGCACAGTTCCAGGCCCAATATATCCTACTATTACTATTATTATACTTATTGCTGATATATTAATTTAAAAATTAATATTCCTTATAAAACATGGAGTGGGGCTCAAAGTCACCTTTAAGATGTCATATTCTATGGGTAAATGTATACTTTGCAAATTCTGTCTCCTAGGAATACATCAGATATTTCCCAAACAATAAGACAGATCGATTTAATTAATGGTAACTTTTGGAGGAGTATGGAAGGCATGCTAGTATAAAAACCAACCCAAACCTCACATTTCTGGTTAATTGGTTAAGACAACTCAATGGGGGAAGTAATCTCTTTAACAATCGGTTCTAAGACAGTGAAACAGCCACACTCAAGACAATGATGTTGGGCTCTGCCCTTCACACCAGACACACATATGACTCAAAATGGATCACAGACCTAAATGTAGGTGGTAAAAAACTCTTTGAAGATAACATGGGAGTAAATCTCCATGACCTTAGGTTAGGCAACAGTATTTAGGATAGGACAGCTATGTTGTTGTTTAGTCATCAAGTTGTGTTGGACTTTTGGTGACCCATGAACCATAGCCTGCAAGACTCCTCTGTCCATGGGATTTTCCAAACAAGAATACTGGAGTTGGTTGCCATGTCCTTCCCCAGGGATCAAACCCCCATCTCCTGCATTGCAGGTGGATTCCTTACCGTTGAGCCACTGGGGAAGGACCTTAGGTTAGGTAACAGTATCTAGGATGAGACAGTTATTATGAGATAGTAAATAAATAAATACGTAGGTCTCTGCCTCCTGTTCCTGGCCCAGAGCTTCTAAAACTCTTGAAATTTCCTAAGTGATAAGAGCGCTAGAAGTGTCTTTTGTTTTAATGTCTGGTCTTTGACCCTCATTCCTGACCCAGAGCTCCTAAGTCCCTTGGAATTTCCTGGGTAGCAGAAGCATCTTTTGTTCTCATGAGACAATACTTGGTGAATTTCTGGGTGGGAGTTGGTCACCAAAAGACCAAACCATGATTACAAGCTTGGAGATTTCAGTCCCCACCCCTATCCTCTAGGAAGGTGAGAAGGGGCTGGAAACTGAGTTAATGATCAATCACGCCTATGTGATGAAACCATCACAAAAATCCCCAAAGTACAGCATCCCCAAAGAAGCACCTGGAGAGCTTCCAGGTGTGTGCACACATTTGTGTGCAGTGAGGGTGACATACCTCGTCTAAAAGAGGACAGAAGCTTCTGTGCTAAGGACTCTCCCAGACCTTGCCCTACATACAGCTTCATCTGTATCTTTTTATCATGTCCTTTAATAATAAACAACTTCCCTGGTGGCTCAGAGGTTAAAGCATCTGCCTGTGTCTGCCTGCAAGGCAGGAGAGCTGGGTTCCATCCCTGGGTTGGGAAGATCCCCTGGAGAAGGAAATGGCAACCCACTCCAGTATTCTTGCCTGGAGAATCCCATGGACGGAGGAGCCTGGTGGGCTACAGTCCACAGGGTTGCAAAGAGTTGGACACGACTGAGTGACTTCACTTTCACTTTAATAATAAACCAGCAAATGTAAGTTTGTTTTTTTTTTCTGAGTTTTATGAGCTTCTGTAGCAAATTAATCAGACCCAAGGAAGGGGTTGGGGGAACCTCCCATTATGGCCAATTGGGCAGAAGCATAGGAAACCAGCTGGATTTGAGACAGTCACCTTAAGTGGGGGCAGTCTTGGGGGACTGAGCTCTTGGCTCGCGGGATCCGACCATCTCTTCGGGTAGGTCATGTCAGAACTGAGTTGAACTGTAGGATACTCAGCTAGTGTTAGAGATGGTTTGGTGTGGGGAAAACCCCACACACATCTGGTGTTAGAAGTGTTGTGAGTGTGGTAGTCATATGAAAAAATCACAGTGGGAAGAGTGAAGTGAGTTTTTCCAAGTCAACCATGAAACTGTGCAAGTAACTATACCAAAATTTAAAACTTCTGTGCTACAAATGATACTATCAAGAAAATAAAAAAGCAACAGACAGAAGGAGAGGAAATATTTGCAAATCATATCTCTGATAAGGCACTTGTATCCAAGATATAGAAACAAGACTTACTGCTCAATGAGAAGACAAATAACCAAATTAAAAAATGGTCTAAGGACTACTATATAGAACAGGGAAGCAGCCTGGATGGGAGGGGAATTTGGGGGAGAATGGAGACATGCATATGCATGGCTGAGTCCCTTCACTGTTCACTTGAAACTATTGGCTATACCCTAATACAAAATAAAAAATTTTTAAAAAATTAGTCTAAGGATACAAAGAGACATTTCTCTAGATAAGATATACATATGACAAACAAGCAGGTGAGAAGATGCTCACTAACATTTTTAGCCATTATGAAAATACAATTCAAAACCACAATGAGATACCATTCTGTACCTACTAGGATGACTGTAATGAAAAATTCACACAATAACAAGGGCGGTGAAAGCATGGAGAGACTGCAGCTCTCACACATTGCTAACAGGAGTGTAAAAGCGTTCAGTCACTTTGGAAAACAGTCTGTCAGTGCCTCAAAAAGTTAAACATATAGTTACTATATGACCCAGAAATTTCAGCCCTCAGTATAAACCCAAGAGAAATAAAAAAGTATATCCATCCAAAAGCTTGTAGAGGAATGTTGTAGAACAGCATTATTCATAACCACCAAAAGTGGAAAACAACGAAAATATCCATCAGCTGATGGGTGGATAAACAAAATGTTGTATATTCATACGGTGAAATATTTGGCAATAAAAATGGAGTGCTGATACATGCTATGACATGAGTAAACTTTGAAAACATCATGCTATGTGAACTAAGTCAGTTACAAAAGATTACATATTGCATTATTTCATTCATATGAAATGTCCAGGATAGGCAGATTTACAGGAACAGAAGGTAGATTTTTGGTTGTAAGGGGCTTGGGGGAAGAGAAGGTTTGGAGTGAGAGGAGTGACTACTGAGGGATGCAGAGTTCTTTTTTGGGGTGATGAACACGTTTTAAAATTATGTTGTGCTAAATGGTTGCATAGCCCTGGGAATATAGTTTAAAACATTGGAACTGTCTGCTTAAAATAGGTGTTATGGTATAGCAACTGCATCTTCGTAAGGCTTTTTAAAAAGAAAGGGAAAAATTCCCAAACAGATCTTGAATGCAGATTTTCTAGTCAGTTTCTTCAGCATCGATTTCTAAAATATAAAATGTATATGTGATTATTGCATTGGTTTAGCTTGACACTATATTGTACAGCCAAATCCACAGGCATGTTTGAACAAATTGGAGACCAAATTGAAAATTTGGATGTGTGTGTAATTATGAGTTGAACCTTGATCAAAAGGCATTTTAGTCTAATTAGAGTTACCATTGTTTTTTTTTTTTTTTTTAACTGGAGGATTGTTGCTTGACAATCTTGTGTTGGTTTCTGCTGTATAACAACTCAAATCGGTTATAACTATATATAAATATGCATATTTAATATATATATCCTTCCCTCTAGAGCCTCCCTCCCAACACCCCCATCCGACTCCTCCAGGTCATCACAGAGCACCAGGCTGAACTCCCTTTGTTTTACAGCAGCCTCCCATTGGCTATCTATTTTACACATGGTTATGTCAATGTTATTTTCTCAATTTGTCCCACCCTCTTCTTCTGCTGCTGTGTCCAGAGTCCATTCCCTATGTCTGTGTCTCCATTCCTTCCCTGCAGACAGGTTTATTAGTACCGTTTTTCTAGATTCCATATATATGCATTAATATATGATATTTGTTTTTTTCTGACTGACTTTCACCATTGGATTTTTAAGTACCAGCTTCTAGAATTAAGTTTCCTGTTCCTTACATGAGATAGGAGTGACTTATTTCAACCAGCCCCTTTTCCTACTGGACAAGTGATACAGTGTTGACTCATGGTTAAAAGTACAAACTCCTAACTGAACAACACTCTTCCTTGCAATGCTCAGATATTTTTTTTCTCAGGTTTTCCTTCTGTTCAAGTATTGATTGAGGCAGGCCTCTGTGCAGCTTGCAAGGTGTTGGGCATTGTCAGGGTGCAATGTTAGAGCTCTGGGGCCACCCACTGACTGTCTTTTCAGAGGTGAAGGTGCAGAAGGTCAAGCTGGTGGATTAAAGAACAGAAGTACTTGCTTTAAAGGACCCAGAGGCTTAGCTCAAAATCAGTGCCCCTACAACCTCCATCTCAAAGACAAAATAAGTTGTCATTGTACATTACAAACCTCTATCTTTTAGAGAAGTAATCTGTTTTCTGTGGCAGACTTTTGGGATGTGATTTTGACATATATATGTATCTGTATACATATAAATATGTAACTCATTTGGCAATTAAAAATGTTGTAATTCTTGGTTAGTAATGGTAATATTTTTAGATGGTATGATGTATAGCAAAAAGGGCGAATTGTTTCGAGTCAGGAAGACAGGGTTTAAATCTTAGTTCTGCATAACCTTGGGCAAGTCTTGTGATCCTTCCTGTATTTTGGCCCCCTTGTCTGTTGACAGGCTAATCATTTTACCTGTTTATAGGATTTACCTGACGGTTTCAATGGGGCAATGTTTGCCAAAGTGATCTGATGAAATGGAAAGAGCTCAAGTATAGGATGCGTGCATGCTAAGTCGCTTCAGTCGTGTCTGACTCTTTGCAAACCTATGGACTGTAGCCCACCATGCTCCTCTGTCCATGGGATTCTCCAGGCAAGAATACTGGAGTGGGTTGCCATGCCTTCCTTCAGAGGATCTTTCCAACCCAGGGATTAAACTCGTGCTTCCTATGGCTCCTGCATTGCAGGCAGATTCTTTACCATGAAGCGACCAAGAAGTCCAAGAATAGGGTATTCACCTTTATAATCAATCACATTAGGACTCTCAGAAAACTTAATAGTTACAATAATATTATTTAATATGTAGTGAAATTCAAATTTTCCTTATCTGTCCCCCCCACTGCCCCCCAATCCATTATAGCTTTTTGTTGTTGTTTGTGTGGGGGTGGGTGGGGTGGGGAGAGTGGTTACCTGGGTGATTAAAAAAAGACTTTCCTACTTAGGTGGCATTTGAGGGAAAAACAGAATATTGAGAAAGAAATAGCTACATGATGATCTGGTAAGAGAGGATTCTAGGTATGGAAAATAGCAAGGCAGGAGGCCCTTTCAGAAGCCCAGGTGGTAGATATTCATGCCAGTTTATACGCTGCCATCTGGTGCAAACACACTGCCATACACTTTCCCCCAAACCTCTCTTACCCACTGTTGGTTTGCTGAATTCAAACTTTCATAAATCAGAAAATTTGAAACCATCACCTGGATGCACTTCTTGTAATCCTGCAATCTTGTTTTGACCATCCAGTTGTGTTCAGTCAATTCTATGAATCTTTTCTTATTTTTTTAATCTTCTTATTTTATAAGTGGAAGATGAAACAATCCATCTTCTGAGACTAGAGTTAAGATGTATAAGTACCATCAGTGTAATGTAGCTAAGACTTGAATTGATATTAATAATGTCAAATTAATTGTCAATAATGATCAAACTTATTTCAGGCCAAACAACTCCACATTCCATTGAGAAAGAAAAGAAGAAAATTTAAGGTCATATACACAGTTTCAGAACTATTTCCTGAAAAAGTGAAGGGCAGTTAAGAATGATATACGACGTTTTCTTTCTTTTGCATGGGCTTCCCAGGTGGCGCTAACAATAAAGATTCCACCTGCGATCCAAGAGACATAAGAGACATGGGTTCAATCCTTGGGTTGAGAAAATCCTCTGGAGGAGGGCATGGCAGCCCACTCCAGTATTCTTGCCTGGAGATTCCCATGGACAGAGGGGCCTGGTGAGCTACAGTCCATATTGTTGCAAAGAGTTGGACACAACTGAAGTGACTTAGCATGCACAGACCATCTCCTAGGGCCTAATGTATGATTTTCCAAACAGTTGAGATTTTTTTTTACACATTTCTCATATTGAACTAGCCAGAATAACTAATGCTAAGTGCCACAGCAGACAACTCCTGAAATCTTGGCTTGTGCAGTACTGTTCTATTTCTTGCACATATAAAGTCTGATGCAGGTGGAGCATCTCTTTGTAGCCTCACCATCTGGCATGTGTGGCCTCCAAAGTGGCCTTGGATGCTTGGCAGAGAAGGACAGAAGGAGGCAGTCTGACTGTTCATTGCTACTGCCAGGAGCTCGGGGGAATATCATCACTTCTGCTGCCAGTTCTCAAGTGCCAGTCCATCCTGTGATGGGCAATAGAGGGGAGTCCTGGGAATAACTGGTCAGAATCAGTGCTGTCTCCACAGATGTTCTGTGTGAAAGCAGGGAATCTCTAGCTTGAAGTCTTCAGGGACACCTGATATGACTGGCCATCTAGTTGGTGTGATGTTTACAGTAAGAGAAGCGAAGACATCAAAAGCCCTGTTTTTTCTTAGCACTCCCTTCTGGAAATCTGCCTTTTCTCCTGTCCTTCAGCCTCAGGTTTCCTCCTCTAATTCTGAAGACACTAGGGCTTGCTGGGTGATGCTGGTGGTAAAGAACCTGCCTGCCAGTGCACGAGATGGAAGAGACATGGATTTGATCCCTGTGGCAGGAAGATGCCCTGGAGGAGGGCATGGCAACCCACTTCAGTACTCTTTCTCTGGAGACTCCCAAGGACAGAGGAGCATGGTGGGCTACAGTCCCTAGGGCTGCAAAGAGTCGGACATGACTGGAGGCAATTTAGCACACACACAGTATATATATATATATATATATATATACAACTGATTTTGTGCCCTCCATGGTGGCTCAGCAAATAAAGAATCTGCCTGCAATGCAGGAGACGTGAGTTTGATCCTTGGATCAGGAAGATCCCGTAGAGAAGGAAATGGCACCCCATTCCAGTACTCTTGCCTGGGAAATCCCAGGGACAGAGGAGCCTGTTGGGCTACAGTCCATGGGGTCACAAAGAGTTGGACACGACTGAGCAACTAACACTTTCACTTCACTTTTGGCCTCAGGTTTCCTCCTCTACATTTTGAAGACCAACTCCTTACTAGTGTAGGGCAGAGGTGAAAGAGGAAGTCAAGTTTTGGTTTAAGCCAGAAGAGGCAAGAGTGGGAGGATATGGTTTACAGTCTGGCTCAAGCAGTTAGGGGTCAGGTAAGAGTTTGGCATCAAAACTGTGGGTACAGATAAGGTAAGGATGGACTTGGATGATGCCTAATGCACTCAGATTCCTGCTACCGCATAAGACCACATGGCAGCATCTGGACAGCACAGACCAGCATCTCCCATCACCACCTGCTGTTGTCCATAAAGAGAAAATCATGTGACAAATCACGTTAAGAACTAAATTCAGAAACACAATTTGTGGCTGCAAAGCACTGTTGCATTGGAGGTTCAGCCCAGTGCCTGGCAGCCTGAAGGTGTTGTTCTCAGCTGGGCTCAGCTCTGGACAGTTTACAGACTAGACGATAACAAATGGCCTCCAAGTCAGCCCCCATCTCCATGGCTCTTGAGGGGAAGTTGGGTGCGGAAATGGCCCTTTGGACAGGGTGCCAGCCAGCTTCGTTAGCCTTCTGTGTTTGAATCTATTGCTGTTTCTCTTGGGATCAGCTGAGGAATGGGAATATATGTCTCCTTCTCACTCATGGCTGCTGGTGGGGGAGAGACTGGCCAGAAATGTTTACTATCTACATTTGCTTCTTTGTAGCTCTTGAGGAATATATGACTGAGCTACAGAAGGTGAGAGACAAAGGTCTGGAGTCATACAGGCCTAAAAGGTAAACCTCAAAAGTAACTACGTACATGGCCCATTCCCCCAATGTGAGTCACTCAGTCATGTCCGACTCTGTGTGACCCCATGGACTGTAGCCCGCCAGGCTCCTCTGTCCATGGGATTCTCCAGGCAAGAATACTGGAGTGGGTTGCCATTTCCTTCTCTAGGAGATCTTCCTGACTCAAGGATTGAACCCTGGTTTCCCACATTGCAGGCAGATTATTTTTTTACCGTCTGAGCTACCAGGGAGGTCCCCTATGCCCCCAGACCAGTCCCTAACTATAGACAGAGCCATGGGACTCATCCTGGCTAGTGAGCGATGACTCATCATATTCCTTTGCTCTTTGGGCCTACTGTCTGAAAGTTTCTAGTATCTAAAAGACTTGGAGAGTTATTGCAAGAATTAAATATACAGTGCATTCAAGTGCCTGCCGTATTACAAGCACTCCAAACATGACTGTTGTCATAACAGGTTGGTTGCTAGGCGGCTCTAGTCATGAGTAGATAATCTTGCTTAGTCCTTATTCTCAATCCTCTAGGCAGCCTGCAGATTTGATGAGCTCATAAACAGAAATCACATGACTTTTGGCCACACAGAATTTTTTTTCCACCTGGTTGCACATAGTTGCTGTGCCCTTTGCTGCCTTTGATGGACGTGATAAGAAGCTGCTGGATGTGAAAATCTTTATTGCATATGCTATAATGTTAGCTGCTCAGTTGTGTCTGACTCTGTGCAAGCCCGTAGACTATAGCCCTCCAGGCTCCTCTGTCCATGGAATTCTCCAGGCAAGAATCCTGGAGTGTGTTGCCACGCCCTCCTCCAGGCGATCTTCCTGATCCAGAGATCCAACCCAGGTATCCTGCATTGCAGGCAGATCCTTTACCATCTGAGCCATCGGGATGTGCTATAGGAACATTGTCTATAGCTTCACTCAGGGTCCTATCAAGAAATATGCACTAAGAGATTTTTCTCAGACTCAGGTGGGAAGGAAAACTTGACTTCCCCCAAGGTGTTCCTTCTCCAGTTTTTTCGGTCTTATCATCAGAGAAGACCGAACTCATACTCCCAGGGGTTGGAGGCATAACCCTGAGAAGTATGAGCACAATTTCTGTTTTATGTTAAAAATTCATGTGATGTTTATATTCTTCTCCACTAGACATCCATGTTTAGTTTTAGGGATGTTGTAAATCTTATATCAGCTTATATGCTTGCCTCTGATGTTGACATGAAATTTATGGCTCCTCTTTAATAATGACGGCCAACGTAGATGGACTTCAGCCTACATCCTTGTCTTGATCTTCTAGTTACTGTGCAATTTCTCCGGTTCTGATTTTAGTTTATTTATAACTTTCTATTTTATGGTATATTTTCTTGTGAATTGGCTCAACTACTTTGTGGATATAAATGGGTTATGAATAAATAAAAGCATTCATATAAACCTTAAGAAAAAAGACTTGACAAGCTTGAAATAATTCCATCTGAGGACACAGACTATGTTCTTGGTTTCCTACAAACAGACATCTCACCCCCAACCTCAGTTGAATTGAACAAAAAGAAGGTGTTTAAAATTTTAATAGAAACAACACAAAAAAGCATAGCTAGTATTCTTGTTATCTACAGAAAATCAAAAGTCCTAATTTGAAGAGAATACATTAATAGTGATTTCAGAGGACAGATGTTGGAATCAGCATTTGAAAGAGTGGGTCCACTTCCTTCCTCGGTTTACCAAAGGCAGTAAAGAAAAATATTTTTAACCGCAGTGCTCATTATATTTTCAGCTTCACACATTGGGACAGAAACCATGCGATAGTCATATATATCTTTATGACAGAGATCCAAAACTAAGTTATCTGGTCTTTTGGGGACCCTTAGAAATAGTGAGAGGCTCAAAAAATGCAGAATGAGGACTGCAAATCTGATGCCTGTTTATCTCCTTGTCTCCCCTCCCAAACAACAGCCTCCATGAGGACTGGACCTTGTCTGCACAATTTCCTGGTGTATTCCCAGGGTCCACCATGGTGTTTCCCACGGGAGACACTCAGTAACTGCTTGTGGAATGAGTCATGACTATCTCCCTCCTGTGAGAAGACGTTTGCTGTTTACTAAAGGCCAAAACGTTGCTGGCTTTATTGCTTCTGCTATCATCTCACCTTCACCAAGTAAATTCTGTTTTGTTACTTAAGGGAAGCATTCCTAAAATGCAATGAGGTTCAGAAGGCCCTTGAACCTCTTGAAAATGTATGTAAAGATTTGTATGTTGGGTACACTTTTGGACAAGAGCATCCATGGTTTTCAGAAGTTTCAAAAGAACTTGTGACTTTGAAGATGTCAAGGACAATTGATGTGAGGGATTAGTCATTTAGTACTCAATTAATGTGTATAGTACATGCTCTATTAATGTGTGTATATTCTAATGGTTGAGATTTTGTGTTTCCCGGTCAGAAAGAGCTGAGTCAGTTATGCAGTCTGACCTAAGAATTTAATCCCTTTAAATTCTCTTAATTACTTCACTTGTGAAATGGGAAAAATAATACCTAACACTATTGTGAGGATTCAATGACATAACATGTAGAATGGTCCACCCATGGCAAGCACTCAGTTAATGGAGCTATTATTTTTGTTAGGGTCAGTCAATTAAACTGTATTTCCGAGACTATTATCACATACTCATCTGGACCGATTCTCAAGATAACAATTTTTGTTCTCTAAAATGAAATAAAATGTATCTTTTTAAAAAGATTATTCTGTTTTCACGTACCATGGAATGATTTTGGAATGTCATGGAGAAAAGCACAGAGGGAAAACAGGGAAAGGATTTATCTGTCTTGTGCAGCATCAATGAGGAAGTCAAGATGGACGAAGCAGAATTGGGTCTTTGTTAGAAACATTTCCAGCTTCTTCCTCCTTCCCTCCCACCTTCATTTCTATCACTGTACTATGCATACACCAAAGCACTTTGAGAAATATAGTCAAGTTAGTGTACACCTTTATGAATGCTTCTCTAAAATACAGCTTTGGATTCAGCCTCTCTCTAAATCCACTAATTTAATTTTTGAACAGAGTATCATCAAAGGAATCATACTAAAGTGGCAAGTTTGATACACTTTTTTTTTTCTAATTCTTTGAAAGACTGCGTTTTCCCCCCTAGTTCCCATTGTGTCCAAGAATAATTTTTTAAAAAGATTTTTGGTGTAACCAATAAAAACCAGCACCTGTTCATGTCAGTGAGGTGACTACCTGTAGTCTATGTGCTCCTGCAATTGCTCAAATTATGGTCCAATTTGTTTCCTTTGAAAACCTCCCAGAACATTTGTGAGACAAAACCAGGTAATATAAAAAGTCTTCTTTAATCTTGATAAGGAAGCCAAGGTACAGTGGAGTGGAGCCTCTAGATATTTTTGTATTCTTATTTTTAAAAGCAAAATTTTGAGATAATGTGGTACAAATTACAGTCATACTTAAAAGGTTGTGCTACAAAGGGATATTAGAGCCCATCTATTCCAAACTGCTAATATTTCAAAATTAAAAAATTAAAATCCAGGGACTTCCCTGGTGGTCCAATAACTAAGACTCTACATTCCCAATGCAGGGAGCCTGGGTTTGATTCCTGTTCTGGGAACTGGATCTCACATGGCGAAACTAAAAATCTGTATGCTACAACGAACATCTATTACCTGGCACAGCCAAATAAATAAAAATGTGACTTGGCCAAAGTCACATTATTGTTTTCCCCTTTTCCCTTATGTTAGTGGCAGGGCTAGGATGTGATAGGCTTATAGGTTGATTAGGTAGCACTTGCTTCACAATTCAGTCAGTTCAGTTCAGTCGCTCAGTTGTGTCTGACTCTTTGCCACTCCATGAACCGCAGCACGCCAGGCCTCCCTGTCTATCACCAACTCCCGGAGTTTACTCAAACTCATGTCCATTGAGTCAGTGATGCCATCCAGCCATCTCATCCTCTGTTGCCTCCTTCTCCTCCTGCCTTCAATCTTTCCCAGCATCAGGGTCATTTCAAATGAGTCAGCTCTTCGCATCAGGTGGCCAAAGTCTTGTTGTTCTAACTGTCACTTCACAATTAATTAATAGAAACAGGCACATTCTTATCCCATTTTCTGGCCCTTAGATGTCTATCACCTTCTAGCAGGCCCATCTTTTGCATCACTTATTTCCTGAGGGACTTTATAGTCATCTGGTCAAGATAACACATTGTCACCAAACTAATGATTGATTTAAAGCAGCATTTCCCCATGTGCTTCTTCTATGCACCATTCGTTAGTACTCTCTGGGGACAAATAGCTGATGCTTGAATGAATTTTGAAAATGTTGGGCTGAACAAATATATATATATTATATATATATATATATATATTTGCAATCTATAACCTGCAATCCTTCTCAGAGCCTTTAATATGTTAACCTGCATCATGTGTGTCTAAGAGTGGGGTAAATATATCATGTTTTCAGAGCTTACTCAACATGGAGCATTCTTGCCTCTCTCCTTAATCCAGTATCTGAGAATGAGTGAGGCTTAAGTTATCATCCTTCTAGAGATATTTGCATTTTTCATATGGGATTTTTATCCCTTATTATTTGTTGAGCTCCTTATTTTCTGTGTCTTAGGATGTAAGATCTTTAAGGCAGGGAGAACGTCCTTCATCTCTAAGTCACCAACACTTAACCCAATACCAGGCACTGTTCCTGGTACACAGAACAAATAGCACAAGATCCATCTATGATTGCTCAATGAATAAACAAAAAATGATTTCAAACTCCCTACAGCTTGCTTTCTGGAGATAGAATTTGAGCTATCTAAGGCAACTAACCACATTAGCCATCTGTTACTCTTCATCTTTTGGATCATCTATGTTACAGTTCTGGGGCAAGACTTATTAAGAAAACTCAATAAAGAAAATTATTAAGGAAAAATATTGCATTATCACATCCTCTATCTTTCTTTGATCACTAAAGAAAAGCGAATGTTTACCAGCTTCTGTGAGGTACAATGAGGGTAGTAGGCATAGGAAAACAGAGCTGGGAAAGCAAACATGGGAAGAGTACAGGGATAAGCAATGGGACTTAGAACAATGCAAATGGAAGGAAAGAGAGTTTAGTGGGAGACCAGAACCAGAAGGAGAAGGAAAGGGTCAGGGTTCAGTCTATTCCCAAAGAAAAGCAATGTCAAAGAATGCTCAAACTACCACATAATTGCAGTCATCTCACACACTAGCAAAGTAATTCTCCAAATTCTCCAAGAAAGGCTTCACAGTATGTGAACCATGAACTTCCAGATGTTCAAGCTGGATTTAGAAAAGGCAGAGGAACCGTAAATCAAATTGCCAACATCCATTGGATCATTGAAAAAGCGAGAGAGTTCCAGAAAAACATGTACTTCCGCTTTATTGACTATGCCAAATCCTTTGACTGTGTAGATCACAACCAACTGTGGAAAATTCTTCAACAGATGGGAATACCAGACCACCTGACCTGCCTCCTGAGAAACCTGTATGCTGGTCAGGAAGCAACAGTTAGAACTGGACATGGAATAATAGACTGGTTCCAAATTGGAAAAGGAGTATGTCAAGGCTATATATTGTCACCCTGCTTATTTAACTTTTATGCAGAGCACATCATGAGAAACGCTGAGCTGGATGGAGCACAAGCTGGAATCAAGATTGCTGGAGGAAATATCAATAACCTCAGATATGCAGATGACACCTCATGGCAGAAAGTGAAGAACTAAAGAGCCTCTTGATGAAAGTGAAAGAGGACAGTGAAAAAGTGGGCTTAAAGCTCAACATTCAGAAAACTAAGATGATGGCATCTGGTCCCATCACTTCATGGCAAATAGATGGGGAAACAATGGAAACAGTGACAGACTTTATTTTTGGGGGGGCTCCAAAATCACTGCAGATGGTGACTGCAGCCATGAAATTAAAAGACACGTGTTCCTTGCAAGAAACCTTGACAGCCTAGACAACCTAGACAGCATATTAAAAAGCAGAGACATCACTTTGACAACAATGGTCAGTCTAGTCAAAACTATGGTTTTTCCAGTAGTCACATATGGATGTGAGAGTTGGACTATAAAGAAAGCTGAACCCTGAACAATTGATGTTTTTGAACTGTGGTGTTGGAGAAGACTCTTGAGAGTCCCTTGGACTGCAAAGAGATCCAACTAGTCCATCCTAAAGGAAATCAGTCCTGAATATTCATTGGAAGGGCTGATGCTGAAGCGGAAGCTCCAATACTTTGGCCACCTAATGAGAAGAACTGACTCATTTGAAAAGACCCTGATGCTGGGAAAGATTGAAGGCAGGAGGAGAAGGGGGCAACAGAGGATTAGATGGTTGGATGGCATTACTGACTCAGTGGATATGAGTTTGAGTAAACTCCAGGAGTTGGTGATGTACAGGGAGGCCTGTCCTGTGGCAGTCCATGGTGTCGCAAAGAATCGGACATGACTGAGCGACTGAACTGAGAACCAGAGGAGTCTGGTGGCTGGTAGAGTTCTTGGTTGAGGGGCAGAGGAGGGACAATCAGGTCTAAGGAAGGGAAGCACCTGTTTTGGATGGAAGAGGAGGATGGCATACATGGGAAAAAGGACTTTTAAGATATTTTCTGTATAACACATAACCACACTCTGACTCACAGTTTCTGCTTTGGGAGCTTCATGAAGGGCAAAATAAAATCTGGAAATGTGTTTGTTTACAGTTTTATTCCACTGTTGGACTTCCCTCTAGAGATTGGGCAATGGGAGACCTAATTATATTATGTTTAAAACTAACAAAAACACATGAGAGAAAAATGGGAATCTATCAAGTGGTCCATTTCTCATGAGAAGGGGGACATCTTCTCTTGCGAAACAACTGTATACACTTCTCATTATCCACTCCCTCTTTACATCTCCCCAGTTGCTTGCAAAAACAAAAGAGCGTGGTTGGAAAGGCACTTTAAAGCTTATTCTTCTGGTTGATTTCATCAATGTACGTACAAAATCATGAAAAATAACGGAAAGCTATTTTACAATGCACGCATATCTATATATCATAAAAATAGATTTATGTAAAAGAGAAAGTATTAACATTCCTAATGATCTTATAATCACCAGAAGAAGACTCCTTACCTGTAGACTGCTTTCTCTGGAACAAAAGACCTAGCACAGCAGAATACATTTACTAGGTCCTCTGAAGGGATTTTATATGATTCTGAATCATTCTAAGTTAACACATAATTCTTTTAATTATATTTTATTGATGGATAATTGCTTTACAAAGTTCTGCTGTTTTCTGTCAGACCTCAACATGGATCAGCCATATGTATACATATGTCCCCTCCCTTTTGAACCTCCCTCCCATCTCCCGACCCATCCCACTGCTCTAGGTTGATACAGAGCCCCTGTCTGAGTTTGCTGAGCCATACAGCAAATTCCAGTGGGCTCTCTATTTTACATGGTAATGTAAGTTTCCATGTTACTGTTTCCATACATCCTCCCCTCTCCCCATGTCCATAAGTCTATTCTCTATGTCTGTTTCTCCATTGCTGCCCTATAAATAAATTCTTCAGAACCATTTTTTCTAGATTCTGTATATTTGTGTTAGAGTACAATATTTATCTTCCTCTTTCTGACTCACTTCACTCTGTATAATAGGTTCTAGATTCATCCACCTCATTAGAACAGACTCAAATGCGTTCCTTTTCATGGCTGAGTAATATTCCACTGTGTATCTATACCACAACTTCTTTATCCATTCATCTGTCGATGGACATCTAGGTTGCTTCTATGTTCTAGCCATTGTAAATAGTGCTGCAATGAACAATGGGATACGTGTGTCTCTTTCAATTTTTGTTTCCTCAGGGTATATGCCTAGGAGTGGGATTGCTGGGTCATATAACACATAATTCTGACAGTGAACTTCTCATGACATAACTATCCTTTTAATTAGAGTATAGTTGCCTTACAATGTTGTGTTAGTTTCTGCTGTACAGCAAAGTGAATCAGCTTTATGTACACATATATCCCCTCTTTTTTGGATTTCCTTCCCATTCAGGTCACCATTCTTGCCTGGAGAATCCCATGGATGGAGTAGCATGGCAGGCTACAGTCCATGGGGTCGCAAAGAGTGGGACATGACTGAGCAACTTCACTCACTCACTCACTCACTCACTCAGGTCACCACAGAGCAGAGCAGAGTTCCCTGTGCTATGCAGTAGGTTCTCATTAGTTATCTACTTTATACTTAGTATCAGTAGTATATATATGTCAATCCCAATCTCCCAATTCATCCCACCCCTACTTCTCCTTTGGTATCCATATGTTTGTTCTCTATGTCTGTTACAGTTTTATTTCACAGTTGCTATGACCCTATTTTTGCTTGGTAAATAAAATCATCTATACCAGTTTTTTTCAGATTCCCTTTAAGTACTTAAGTGTTAGTTGCTCAGTCATGTTGAACTCTTTGTGATCCTATAGACTGCAGCCTGCCAGGCTCCTCTGTCCATGGGATTTTCCAGGCAAGAATACTGGAGTGGGTAGCCAGTCCCTTCTCCAGGGGGTATTCCTAACACCAGGATTGAACCCGAGCCTCCTGCATTGCAGGTTGATTCTTTACCATCTGAGCCATCAGGAAGCCCTAGATTCTATGTGTATGTGTTAACATACAGTATTTGTTTTTCTCTTTCTCACTTACTTCCCTCTGTATGATAGTGTCTGCCCTTGGTTCAAATATGGCCACCACATTTACCCAGGCAAGCATGAGTTCCTGAAATGCAGAGATGGCAGAAAGCTTTCTTTGTACTGGCAAAGTGGTACTTAGGGGAATGTGCATATTTCTGGCTTGGGTTACCTAAAGCTACCTAGGTAACCTGCTATCATTCACCCAACTCTGAAAACATCCACCTCTGAAAACATGTCTGGCTTTCGTCTTTTATTACCATGAGTTCATTTGCTTAATGAAGAGCTCGTGGCAGTTGGTAGGCTCAGCAGAAAGGAAGGAAATAAGGTGGGAAGAATTAGGAACCAAGTTTAATCCTAACATTGTTAAGCAACTATTATATACCAAGAGATGGAGATACAGATACAAATAAGATGAGTGTCCTACCCCACAGAGAGGGAAAAGAAGGGAGAAAGGTGAACTAGGTTAGAGATTGAGATGGAAAAAGGGAGAGAGAAGGAGATAGATAGAGGTGTTGGAAGGTAAGGCAGAGAAAGGCATCAGGAGAAGCACACAGAAAGGGAGCAATAAATTAAAGTCAGAGAACTTAGCGACAGAGGAAAAGGAAGGAAATTATGAGGAATGGACCAAAAAAAGAAAAGGAAAAAATAGCCAAAAATGATCCAAGAAAAGTCAGGACAGAGAGGAGGTGGGGTTTGTAGGGGTCTAGTTTTACATCTTCTGAAGAAGTTCACTGACAAAAAACATGCCCCATTTTCCATGTTCTTCACTTGTGTGAATAGAAAGTGGGAGAAAATTGTGCCTTTAGAGTTATAGGGTGTGTAGACAGCTTTGGAAGTTTTATATATTGGGCTTCCCTGGTGGCTCAGACGGTAAAGCGTCTGCCCACAATGCGGGAGACCTGGGTTCGATCCCTGGGTCGGGAAGATCCCTGGAGAAGGAAATGGCAACCAATTCCAGTACTCTTGCCTGGAAAATTCCATGGACAGAGGAATCTTGTAAACTACAGTCCACGGGGTCGCAAAGAGTTGGGCACGACTGAGCGACATCACTTCACTTCACTTCACTTCATATATGGTCAGTAAACTAAAATAGAAGGTTCTCACACATTTTGTTTTTGGAAACCTTTTCTGAGGAAAACAAAAACCCTCAAATCCCCTCAAACACTAGATTCTTTGTAAACATGTAATAATGAAAAAAAAAAAGGCGGGGAGTGTTTCCTTTCTTTTTCATGTGATTTACATGGTCCTTTTTCCTTTTGGGGAAGGAAGTGTGTCTAATATCAACTGAGGCAATTTATCATATTCAGCAAAGTCATAGTGGCTGTAAGTACTCATTACAATGTTTCCTTGAGAAAGGGAAGGGTGAAAATGGGAGTTTGGAGCAGATAAAATGGTCTATTGTTTATATTTGGTGTATTGTATTGCTCAGTGGATTTTTTTGAGGAAAAAAAAAGTTGGTGTCTTTTAAATACATGGTTGAGAGTGGAGTATATCTAGATGTTTGCTGAACTAGAGAAGTGCCCTTGTATCCCGATCTCTTAGGCAGGTGTTACTTGAAGGCATCTCAATTGATAAAATACAGATAGCTGACACTTGGTCATCACCTGAGAGAGACGGAGATAGAGGTGCTGGGGGATGCTGTCAATCACGCAATGATAAGCACTTAAGACTCTCTGGGGTGAAAGTTAATCGACAGGCCAGGATCTGTCGTGCCATCTCTTTCCGGGGTGTTAGCGTATCTGCGGAGGAACAGACCTGTGTCTTTTACCCAGCTGTGCTCCACATGAAAGTGTTCAACAGTAATAGCCATCATGCTGGTGGGATTTGGTGCTGGGGGAATTCTGTGTGCTGGGAGCTGGAGGGAGGCCACCAATTCATTCCACATATGTTATTTCTCCAGGAAACACAGCATAATTGAGGACAATTTTCCACCATGAATTGCATCATTAGCTAACACAGAGAAAGTGAAATGCTGTTAAATTTCTTTTTTTCTTCTGCAAAGCTGATGAGCTGAAGAAAATAGAAATGAAAAGTTTAATGTAATTTTTTTTCCCAAGGATATAGGTTGAAAATCAGAATCAAAACACTTTTACACGGTAATAGAAATCCCACATTTTAATACATTGCCATGCACATAAGGAATCAAGTAATGCTGAATACAAAATAGTCAAATATACAAAAATGATAAAGCAGATTTTCAAGCCTGATAGAGATCATGCTCACAGATACAAGGGGGCAAAAATCTGTAGTTTCATTTCTATCAATTTAGAAAGAATCATGCCCCCACCCCGAAACTCTTTTTGAGGACAACCCAGAACACAGGGAAACATTATAAGAAAAATGTAAAGAAGACCCAAAGGGAATTGGCAAGTTGATAGCTGCTTAAGATATGGAAATTGGTAGTTCAAAATTGCGGTGTGCAATAATTCTTGTGTTTAGAGAAAGAAGTTTCTAAACATTGTATGCCCTGGGAACTCAGGGAACTAAAATGAACATCCAACAGAAAAGGCACTCTTATTTTACTACATAACCAGCTTGTGTCCTCCTTAAGTCTAGTCTTGGGAATTTTCTAGGGTGCATAGAGGGAAAAAAAAACAACAACCCACAGTTGCGGGCAATGAATAAGGAAAATATTTAATTAACCACTCTTAGGGGACTAAGAGATTTCAGACTGCTGGTTTAACTACTCACTTAAGGAAGCTATAAAAATGTCTCCCATCTACGTAGGCTTTTGTGTTATGAAATGTGCTTTTATAGCCATGTTTGCTAGTGTTTGTAAAATAGTGAACTTTCTTTTTTTTTTTTTTGGTCAGAATTTTTCCCACTCGTGCAACTGAAAGCACTCCTTTTATATTCGGTTCACATGGTGTGATTTTTCTTCCTCTTCCTTTCCTAGCACAAAGACACCAGCTCATCTAGGAAGTTCGATGTGGCTGTTTCCTGTGACCAGCAATTCATCAACTTCATTGGCTTTTTTTAACCTGAGGGTTGGCAATCTTCACCTGCGCTCAGCCCAGCCCGCACTCTCTCCCTCAGCTCGGTCACAGCGCTCTAAACCTTTGAGAGGTGGAGATAAACGGTCACCCTGGCCATAGGTTCTGCAGACCAGCCCCCATGTATTGTGTGTGCATACAAAATGCTTGAGTTACCTTTACCTTTTTTATACGTTGTACCAAAACATCTACTGAAGTTTCTTCCTAAGTAGCATTCCTTCAAATAATTTGGTAGCTTCCCCAAAACGTTGATTGGTACTTTCTTACCATTTCACTTTTTAGCATCCCAGAATGGACTCAGTAAAAACAGCTATGAGAGAAAGGCATAATACAAGGGAAAGGAACTCACTGATGAAAGCCCACAGCCCTGCTCACCATGATGAATACACAGACATTGGTGATACAGAACAGCTTCTCCCCTTAGCTCAATTTGGCCTCCAAACAACCCTGTCTGCTAAGGCAGAACAGGTAACATCCCAGACAGATGAGCAAAGGCCCAGAGAGATGAGCAATTTCTCTTGAATGCAAGTATTCTTGAATTCGAAACGGTTTCCCCTTTATCAGAGCAGTGCCACTCTCCACAGAATCCTAAGAATATTCAAGTACAGAAACAACAGTTCAATATTTTCTTTTCTCGGGTATTTTTGATGGATAATATATAATTGATTTACAAGATTGATCTTTTCTAAAATTTTGTGTACAGCTGTTTAATTTGGTACCTAACACTATCAAATAGCTGGACTACCTGGAACTACAGCAGGTGTGATGGAGCGACACCAGAATGACAGTGGAACTCGTTTCAAAGCATTCGCGCTCCCTTGGCTTTTCAGCAGATGAGTCTGTGTCTCACGACTGAGACAGGGCAGGGTCAAGAAGCTGGCTCTATTCAGCTCTCTGAAATAGGAACTTCCACTTGTTAAATCACGGTCTTCTCAAACCTGGCCACATAAGGATAGTGTTTTTCGACTGGGGAAGGAGAAGTAGAGGTGTTGGAATCGCTCAGAGCCCCTGAGAACCTTCTAATTCTCTTTGAGTGAATTTAAGCAAGTGGAACCCAGACTACCCCAAGTGGGAGGTCCACACTCACTCAGCAAAGAGGCTACTGCTTTTCGAAAGAGAAGGGTGATGTGATGGGAGAGTGAGATTATGATGAAAAAGACAAAGGTTCCAGCGTTCAAATGTGAATCCTACCCCCTTGCATGCTCCCATTTCTCTTTAAGGTTTCCACCTATAAACAGGGTCCTTTTGATGTGAAAAAGAACCTGGTTATGGGCTTCAAAACTTCTGCAGCTGGTACACAGGGAAATATTTCTGGTCTTTTCTCAAATGTCTTAAGTGGGAATTGGTGTAAAAGTGAAGGTGTTAGTTGCTCAGTTGTTTCCGATTCTTTGAGACCCCATGGACTGTAGCCCACCAGGTTCCTCTGTCCATGGGGTTCTCCAGGCAAGAATAGTGAAGTGGGTTGCCATTCCCTTCTCCAGGGGATTGTTCCGACCCAGGGATCAAACCCTGGTCTCTTGCACTGCAGGCAGATTCTTTATTGTCTAGGCTTGCTCAAAAGCTGTGACAGAGTGAGTGGGAAGTGACCAATGCAAACATATAAATGCAGTTGACTGTGGCTTAAAAAAACACTGAAAATAGATATAAAGAATTAGAATTGATTTAAGGAATCATATCAAGGACCAAGGCGGTCCTCAAAATTCAAACTGCGTTTTTGGAATTGTGCTTGAACAGAGTCTATTCAGAAGGGGTCTTTATAACACGTGTGCTACTTAAGAGGGAGGCCGGGCTGCCCACTGAGGAGATGGGAGAAGACCAGGGTATGCTTGTGGATTGGGACAGAAGCGACCATCAGGGTATTTAATGGCAGGTGATTTTCTTCAAGCTTATGTCACAAAATCAATACCCCTTCCTCTGAGAGAAGCAATGATCTAAATAACATGTCTCATTTTAGAATTTTCTTGTGAGTAAAGCATTTGAATATATTTTCATCGGAATTGGGGGGTGGGTGGTGGTGATTAAATACAACCACATGAGACAGATCTGTGGGCTTTGGCACATCCACCCAGCCTAGAATTCCACCTGTAGTAGCTGTGTATGCTAATGTGCCAAGGCCACGTGAAGGCAACCTATTCATTTCCTTTGATCCAAATGGCTGAAATTTAAAAGGCTATAAACAATGCAGAAGGCAACCAGCCTTAAAGATTTTAGGTGTTAGTATCTCCAACTTTGGCTTAATTTAACAGTCTCCTTGTTTACATCAAATGGCTGTTTCAATCACTGTCCTTTAGGCAAAAAGGCCTGGCTTTAAGAGCCTTTCTAAGGCTTCCGTAAATGTTGGACGTTTGCAAAACAAGACAACAGTGAAACAAACAATGAAACCCCACACCACTGGCTCCCACAGCTGAAAAAGATATTGTATAATCAGAAGTAATGTTTAAATATCTATAACTTCAGCCAGTCACCTGCAATTCAATGCAAGTCATATGGTTACTTTGAAATTTTATGAGGCCTGAGCTGTTGGTGCCTGCTAGTGCTTGATATAATTGCAGAAGGGAACCTCTGAAGTAAGGATGCTTGGGGCTCTGCAAGGTTTTAAATAGCCCTATATGTGGCAATGGAAACTCCAGATTTACAGTGCCTTCTGTGCCCCTTTTCTGCTGTTCTGTGTCCCTTTTCTGCTGTTCTGTGTTGGTAATTTCTCAGTCTGTGCTGCTGAGTCAGTCAGGGTTAGTCGTTCAGTCGTTTCCAACTCTGCGACCCCACGGATGGTAGCCCGCCAGGCTTCTCTGTCCATGGAATTCTCCAGTTGAGCAAGATGTCTAAAACCAGTCCCTACTCAGCGGCACATCTATCTGTCACAGGCAAATTTCACCCTGAAAAGGCCAGATCTTAGTGCTTGCCGCACTTGCCCAGAATTTTCCCTGCAGAGCCAAGACGATGGTCTGAGGAAGCCAGGGTGCCATGCTCCTAGCCATCTTCCCAATGAGCTCTCCAGGGAAGACTCTATTTCATGCTTTTCATTAAGGGCTGGTGTAACCTCCTTGGCTAATTTTTCCTTAAGCTTACCGCAGGTGGTTCACCTTCAAAAGAAGGCTCCCCATCTCCTTCCTGGAGTAAGTCACCAGAGCAAAACCATGCAAAAACAGTTCTCTTTGACCTTGAAGCTGTGTCTCAGAGCCAGGAATATTTCACATTGATAAAGCAGAACTCACAAGCGAGTTCCCTGGCTACGGGATGAGATGCACATCTCAGGAGACTAAGGAGAAGGACCTGCTTGTCTTTGAAAATGAGTCCCCGGCTGTGTCCTGAGCAGTGCATCTCGTGGGCTGTCCTCTCTTGTGATCACACGGCCCTTGTTTTGATTATCAGCACTGACCTGCCATCACCACCACCAGCCCCCCACCTCACCCCCAGATCAGAATCCTTGTCCCAGTGTTGTTTGGGCAACTAGCTTTCACCAAGATCAAACTTAAGAAGGAATTCTTAGTCAGTCCTGGGGAAAAAAGGTGACAACTATGATTCTCTGTTTGAGTTCTTTATAGAATACTTGAAATCTACCCAAGGAACCATGTGAAAAGAAGAAAGAGATTAAAAGGGGAAAAAAAAAAACAACACAAAAAAGCAAGAAAGTGAGGTGGAGGGGGTGTGGGAGAGGTGAATAAAAACAGCCTTTAAGGCATAGAAGAACTGATGTCTTTTTAAAGATTAAGTTTTTAAAAAGAGACGACAGGCAGCTTGAAGTCTAGTTGTCAAGTAACAAAATTACTCTAAAGAATGCAGAGGAAAGCATCACAAAGAATGAAGCTGCTAAGCACAGGAAGAGGAGGTTTTGGTAAGAGAAAGTACTAAGGGGGTCTTGAAAACTTTTCTTCCATTAGACTTGTATTGTTCCTATCCCAAAACAATTACGTGACATTTGCAGACAAAGAAAGCCTTTGTAAGAAACAAGGGAGTGCATCTATTAGAGGTTTTAACCCTTCGTTTATATTCTCACGTAAGGTTGATATTCCTTTCCCTTTGAAGGTTAAAAAAGAGGCTTAATTCCCCCAGAACGAAGGACTATTCACCTGTCTGGGCAACTGAGAAAGGACTCTGGAGGGAATCCGGGTTATTTCTCTGTAATCTGGAGGTAGAAGTGGATGGCGCAGTTACACACCTCACAGAGCCTAAGCAGGGAATCAGACATGCCATTACCCACAAGAAAGCTGATAGTGTCTCTGTCCCCCAGCTGCGTCTTAAACTACTCGGGTGATGTGCTTTTTACCCTAGCAGAACCACCGATGCTCTGCATATTTAAATTCAGTTCTGGAGCCCGAACTGAGCTTATCCGCCTTGGCACCCCCAGAGAGTCTGTTTATTCGTTTCTGTTCATTCCCAAAAGTGCTTTTCCTATGTGAGTGTAGGGGCCAGACTTTTAATAAAAGGTGCAGCGCAAGTTCAAGTAAGAGGAAAAGTTAACGCATCAACAGTTTACAGCCCTTAGACATCAAAGCCTTCATAGTCTTCCTTCCCATTTCCTGCCTCCTACTAAACAAAACTCGACAGAGCCATCTCTGGGAGGTAAAATGTCCTACACGCCATCTTGGGAAGAAGGTACAACACAGCAGGAAGTAGCCACGGGTAACTGTGGGTCAGCACAGAACAAAGAATCCCAACGCTGAGAAGGAAATCGTTTCTCCAGTTTTGCTGGTTTAGGTCATGACTGTTCTGGTTTTAAGCCACATTTCCAACACCATGCCCTCAAATGATTTCAAACAGAGGTTGACAGTTTGGAAAACAGTAGCAGTTCATATGCAAATATGTGGTACGTGCCAGGAATTAAGGCATTTTTAGAGAAGCCATCTTCAATGGGGCTCTTTCACTGTCTCCATCTTTGCCCTCTCTTATTTCCACCTTCACCCACTATCTTTAAATAACCGTCCAGTACACTTTGACTCAAAAGAAAAGGGCTAGACAACTCTACTTATTTACGTGTTCATAACATATTTTGCAAAAGCCAAAGTAAGGATGAATCACCACCATTTAATGAATATCTATCTGCTCCATAAAGCATGTTCGGTTTTCCAAGGGTGTTAACAGTCATTAACGTTCCCAGCTAAACCAATGCATCCCCAGCTACAGTATCTCAGCACCTGGCAGTAGCTCTGTTGAGTTCCTCAGGCCCAATTCTGTATCCCCAGGACTAGTTATAGAACTGGGCTTCCAGAGATGTCAGCATAATGACGAATGGCTGTTTCTGTACAGGGATGGGAATATAGGTGACCAGGGTGGATATCAGGAGAAGCAACTGAAACTTGCTTTGGGAAGCGCTCATCAGCTAAATTTGGTTGCTGGAAGGGTTGGCGGTACATAATGGGTGCAAATACGTGGGCTGATGCTGTCCAATACCTCCCCCTCTGCCGCCTGCTTCCTCAGTCACGGGAACTGTGTGCAACCGTCTCCCCTACATTGCTCTGGAGGGGTGAATGCTGTCTGAATCCAGTTTTCACTGTGGAAAAGGTGGGGTTGGGATAGTGTTTGGGAGGAGGAGATATAAGGGCAGGGAGAGTCTACCTTGTAAACCATAGTGCCCCAGCTCAATGCTTGGCTCATAGCAGATGCTCAATAGACACTTGATTTCTAAAGAAAGGAAGAAACAAAGACTGGAGTGAGCTCTGCTGTTGGAATCGAACCTCAGGAGACGGGTGGTGGAGACTGAGGTGTCCAGGGGCATTGGCAGCCAGGCTTTGGCCTCTTCATTTTGGATCTGTAAAGAATTATAGTGTTGGTCCTGATGCTGACCCACCAAAGGGCCAGATCTTGGCGGTGACCGAAGCTCCTGTGCGTTCCCTCTTGGAAGCCCCCTTCTTTGGCACCACAGCCTGCAGGCTCACAGTGAGGCATCTGGCCCGGTGACTCACCCGAATCACCTTTGGATCTCCCTCCTTCCCTGTCAAGCTTCCAAATCTCAGGCAGGACGTTTTCTAATGGGCTGTGCATTTCCTGATACCCCCAGGGGAGGAAAGATGTGGGGAGAACAGACAATGAGTGTGTGTCTGGTGACCCTCTAAAATGCCAAGCTTGCTTGTGCTGGCTGGGTCCCAGGGTTGTTACATGTATTTAAAGAAAAGTCTCCTATGCCTGCGAGCCACAGACTGGGACTGTGGGCACACAGAACATACTTGGCTGAGTTTCTGATTCAGTCAACTTTACATTTTCAGGGGGAAAAAATGCCTAAAGCATGATATAGGGTCAGTCAACATGAACATTCCTCTAATTCCTAAAGACAAGCAATAACCAGGCTGACTGGCATCCAAGGACTGTGCTTTGTTGTAAAACATGGTTAAAAATATTAGTTATGGGTATAATTCCAGATAGGATTAAAAAGGACTAGTAGGTTCTCTTCTGAGGAAGAAACCTAGTGTGTGGTTGGAAACTCTTGCTTCCCTAGACATGCAAGGGGTCACGCTATTTTTTCCTCTTCAGAGAACTGAGATCAACACTTTGACCTAAAGCGTTTTCCAAAGTGTTAAAGTCACACCCCTTTATTCTGCTGTCCTCACTATCAATGCACCATAGTCTAAGATGAAAATATGGCCATTTCCCCCCACTTTTGGTGAAAGAACTCTTCTATAGAAAGAGAGACTATGTACACTGGCCAATTAGAAAGAAGCCTCCTGTGTTTGAGTGCGTGGATGTGCTTGTGCTAAGTTGTGCCCAAGAAGAAGAAAGAAGAGGAAATGACCACCATTCCCCAGGCCCACCTTTATCTCCCTTTGGTGCTGTAAGAAATCCAGTAAAGTGTCAAGAGATTAAGTCTAACAGTACTGTGGCCATATTTACCAACCTGTCCCAAACTATGGGGTATATGTTGAGAGTGGAGTCTTGCCTTGGACAGTCTGAGCCAAATAGGACAAAATTTATAAGAAAGAAGAAAAGACTTGTCTTCTCACATGTACTGAACGTGCTGATGCGTTTCGGTGTAGGGTTATCATGTAAAGTGCTGAAGAGTTGGACAGACTACCTTTAGACACCATAACTAACACAATCGAGACATATTTATATTCCTACCAGGGCATAATATTGTGAACACTTCCACTGAGATTGCAGGACTGCTGTAATTTTTTTTTTTCTAACACATCATGCCATCTGCACATATAATAAAATAATCCAGTAGTTGCCATGCTCAAACAGGACCTGTAGTGAAGGGCACAGACAGCTCCCCAAAGGGAGCCTCAGTTATGCACAGTGATGAAAACTGGAAGCAATTTTCCAGCTAATGGTCTGCCAATGACCACTTGGAACAAGTTGGCACTGTATATTATGCACCTCATTTAAAAATCCAGAGCAAACTAAGATTTTCCAAAGCCCGTAATCTTGACTGAATGGGTGGCTTCTCAGTTAATCTGGTTAATCTGTCAATGCTCCAAGGATATCTTCTGGCAGTGCCATGAGTTAGTCTTTCTGTGAGGAACAGGCCATGTTCGTATTGACTGGCAGGACAGCAGCTTGGAAGGCTAACTGCATTTATGGAGAACCCTCGGCTGAGGCTGTAAGAGGAAAAAGAAGAAAACATGATAAATTTCTTTATATTCCCATATTCTGGTATGTAGCAATAATCATATTCAAACAAACTTCAACATCCTTAGGTCAAAGAGAAAGCTCTAGTGGAGGTAATGGTGATTCAGCTTCAAGGCAAATACAGTGATGGGCTGTATTCTTGGAACGTCCTTCCTTTTCTTTTCCCCAGAGCGTGGAAGATATCTGTCTCAGGAACACGCGAACTTGAATGCAAGGAAGGGGAAAACCAGATCCTTGGAACTGGCATTTGGCCCTATGACAGGGCTGCGGTTTGGGAACCCATGCTGTATACTGTGGGGTTTCATGCATTTACTTGATCTGGAAGATCAGATTGGGAATGGTGTGGAAACATTTCAGGGGGCGTAATGTGTATAGTTGGTAGCCGGGGGCACTTCATTCTGCACTAAGAAGCTTTCCCAGGATAAAACCCAGAAGGAAACATTGGAAGCAGTATGGGTGGAGGTCCTGCCTTCGTTAGTTGAAAAGGCAGACTGGCTGAGTAGGTTAGCGATTAGGTAGAGAAAGTTATTAAAACCTGAGCAGATTGAACTACTTGAATGGCAAACGTGCTCTTGACCTTGGCAATGCTGGTACAGATATATTTGTCTAATTTTTCAAACTTCATTTTCTAATTGCCTTTTATCTCAGTACTCCCTACAGATCTTATACCATATACACAGGTTTTCACTAATTAGTTAATAAAAGAGCACAATTGAATATTTTGCTCAGAAAAATATTTTGGTATTAGCTTAATTTAATACCCCAAACTATTGGGCAATGGAGAGAAATCAAAAGTTCTTACTGTTAAAAAAAAAAAAAATCCTAGGCTTTAAAACAGGCTTTTCAAAACATGAGAGAATGTACAGTTTATAAGTAAATGTTTCATTCAAACTTATGATTTTTGAGACAAAAGGTGCTCTTTCAGTGTATTAAATATAAAACAATATATACTACTGATAAGACTGTAATGAAAGTAGAATATTAATATATTGCTGGTGGCATTGTAAGCTAGAAAAATAATGTCAATTTATTTAAAAAATATTAAAAATTCACATTCATTGACTCTGTTCCCATTCTAGGAGTGCATCCTAAGGAAATACTTTTTAAAAAATGAAAGAAGTTATATGCACAAATGTGCAACCCAGAGGTTATTTATAATAGTGGAAAATGTAGAAAGCAACCAGTTTCCTATTGTTAAAAATTTAGGTTAAGTAAATTATAGTACATTAATAAGATGAACGATTACATGGCCATTAAAGTAATAATGATGATGATGCTGTGGCAAAGTGGTGAGCAGGTGCGATAGACCACAATACAAAGCTTATGTCCACACGGCTCTATTTAAAGTGGATAACCAGCAAGGACCTACTGTAGAGCACAGTGAACTCTGCTCAGTGTTAACTCCGCTCATGTACCAACCTACATGGGAAAAGAATTTGGAAAAACCAAACACCACAACAGACACAAGTATATGTATAACTGAATCACTTTGCTGTACACCTGAAAATATCACATTGTTAATCAACTCTGCTGCTGCTAAGTCGCTTCAATCGTGTCCGACTCTGTGTGACCCCATAGACAGCAGCCCAACAGGCTCCTCCCGTCCCTGGGATTCTCAACTCTACTTCAAAATAAAAAGTTAAAAAAAACTTACATATATGTATAGAAAAGGAATGTAGGGAAAAGTGAAGGCTTTAGGACTTTGATTTATTGTTGTCATGATGTTTTACAAAAGAACAAAAAAATTCAGTTCACAAGGGTGCAACTTTGATCCATAAGCCTTGGCTAACTAAAGCATCCACAGTTATTTTCATTCACTAATACTACTAAGAAAAGAAATATTTATAATTTGATTAAGAGACAACATTCTAGCATTATTAAAGGGGGTTAGAAACTGATGCAAGTAAAAATCTTTTATCCAAGTCAATCCTTAAAGGAACTGTATAGCTGGAATGTACAGAAGGAAATGGCAAACCATTCCAGTATTCTTGCCTGGAGAATCCCATGGATGGAGGAGGCTGGTGGGCTACAGTCCATGAGGTTTCAAAGAGTCAGACACAACTGAAGCGGCTTAGCACGCATGCAAGCACACACGCGTAGCTGAAATAGAAGATTTCTAGGAATCTGACATTACATGGTATCACTCAGACTTTTGCTAAAATCAGCTCTGGAAAATGTGTGACCTTGAAAAAGAATTATTAACATAAATTTAATGCATCCATCTCTCCTCCTAAATTTTTGACGGTGCTACCACATCTTATTGTGTGCCTTCCTAATGCAAAGTGCTGTGCCACATATACAGAACATGCTTAATAAATGGTTGTGAAATAATGAGGAAGAAAGTGATGTTGGAGAAGGAGAGGTTTTTCTCTTTTTTAGGGCTTACTTCAATATCTAATTTTACTGGAGACTTAATCCTGTGGTTGGGGCTGCAAATGAGTGGGAATTGTGTCTGTATATTTCTCAAATCTAAGGACTACTTGGGCTTCCCAGGTGGCACAGTAAAGAATCTGCCTGCCAATGCAGGAGATGTGGGTCCGGTCCCTGGGTGGGGAAGATCCCCTGGAGGAGGGCATAGCAACCCACTGCAGTATTCTCGCTTGGAGAATCCCATGGACAGAGGGGCCTGGCGGGCTCCAGTCATGGAGTTGCAAAGAGTAGCAACTCTTTGCACATGAGGACTCATGCACATGAGGACTACTCAAGGAACATGTGCATCCCAGAAATGACCATGTGTGGATCTGCAACTAGTGAACAGTAAGAAGCTCCTGAGTCTTTTTCTCAACATTACTATTGAATGGTTTAGGCATCCTGGGAGCTATTTCCTTCCTTAGTGCAATAGCTTCAGAGTCCAGCATGAGCAGGGCCACATCAGAGTCCAGTGACTGAAGAGCATGAGTTACTGAATCAGGCAGATCTGGTTGATATCCCAGGCCATCACTTAGCAACTACAGGATATTGAACACGTGAGTTTCTCCAAACCTCAACATCCTTACCTTTAAAATTGTGATCATGATTCCCACCTCACTGGGTTGATGTAATGCGGAAATGGGTTCACAGCAAAAGTTCTTTGCATGGTGTTTGGTGAACAGTCAATATCTGCTAAGTGATGGGTGCTTATTATTATTACTACTGAAACTTCTCAAAATTCCCTTGAGAAACTAGAGATACGATTAGGTCAGTGTACTAATGCCACAGCTAGCGGTCAGGAAGCAGAAACAACATGGCCCCGAGGCCAAACCTTTGCCCCCTCCAGTGATGGGTAACATTCCCCTCACCTGCCAAGGCCCCAGTGAGTGCAGCTGCCTTCCTCTCTCACCCAGATTAGTGCCGATGCCAACAGTGTTGTGATAAGGACAGTTTATAACAGACACTTGAAAGGCAGGAAGACGCTGGCTCTGGAAACAAAGGCCAGCCTGGAGAGGATTCAAGAACGTGCCTGGGACTGAGAGTGTCCAGTGTCCCCTCCCCCTACTCCAGCTGCAAGGGAGTGTTCGGGAAAAAGAAAAGACGGTGTGTGTGGGCAGCCCCGTCCCTCACGGGTTGGAGAAGAAAGAAGACTTCGTCTCTTAAAAGGGTTGTTCAGTGTCTTCCATTCAACCAGAAGGGCCATATCTTCTATCTGAAAGTGTCTCTCCTATGGCTCATGTTTGAGGACTTCAGGGTGGGCCTGAATGCACTCTGACAATTTATAGCAGTTGTGAGATGCACCGTCCAAAGGAGGGAGACCCAGAATTGCCTCCACAACAATCAATAAGAAGCAGAACTGGGCTTCCCTGGTGGCTCAGTGGTAAAGAATTCACCTGCCAATGCAGGAGACACAGGTTCAATCCCTAGTTCTGGAAGATCCCATATGCCTTGGAGCAACCAAGCCCATGTGCCACAACTACCGAGCTGGTGCTCTAGCGCCGGGGAGCCGCCGCCGCTGAGCCCATGTGCTGCAGCTGCTGAAGCCTGCTTACCCGGGAGCCTGTGCTTGGCGACAGAAGCCTCCACAATGAGACACTGGTGCAGTGCAACTAGAAAGTAGCCCCTGCTCGCTGCAACTAGAGAAAAGCCTGCACAGCAATGAAGACCCAGCTTAGCCAAAAACAAATAAATAGGGATCTTCCTGCCCTGGGGATCGAACCTGCACCTCTCAGGTCCTCTGCATTGGCAGGTGGGCTCTTTACCACTAGCGCCACCTGGGAAGCCCAAATAAATCAATAAAATCATGAAAAAAAAAAGAAGCAGCAGAACTAATATTCACAGCTATGATGGCCAGCTAAGATTTTATAGGCACTCACTGAGTCACCACTGCCATCTTCAAGGGCTGAATTGCATTATCCTCACAACACACCTAGAAAAAATGAGGCTAGGTTCATTAACTTGTCACAGCCATCCTGCTGAAGTGCCCAGAGCTGAGGCTGGAAAGCAGATCTGTTCTCACCACAATGCTTTCCTGACTCAATAGGAAACATGTATTAGGAAAGCGAGTTGCCAAACTCCAACAGGAATGCAGGAGACAAAGCAAGTAGCTGTGTCTTTATAAAAGCTGCTGCTACTGCTGCTAAGTCACGTCAGTCGTGTCCGACTCTGTGAGACCCACAGACGGCACCCAACAGGCTCCTCTGTCCCTGGGATTCTCCAGGCAAGAACACTGGAGTGGGTTGCCATTTCCTTCTCCAATGCATGAAAGTGGAAAGTGAAAACTGAAAGGGAAATCGCTCAGTCGTGTCCGACTCTTAGCGACTCCATGGACTGCAGCCCACCAGGCTCCTCCATCCATGGGATTCTCCAGGCAAGAGTACTGGAGTGGGGTGCCATTGCCTTCTCCCTTTATAAAAGAATGTTCATCAAATGTGACTCCTACACATAAAGAGCCCTAAATAAGAGGTTTGGCCTAGAGAAAGCACATTTCTGTCTCACAGTCTAAAGCTGTCCTATGTTTAGAGCAGTGGTTCTCAACTGGGTGCAATTTCTCTCCCATTTGGCAATGTCAGGAGACATTTCTGGTTGTCATACTGCCAGCATCTAATGGGTAGAAGCCAGGGACCCTGCTAAACATCCTGGGATGCATAGGACAGACCCTCACTTCAAAGAATTATCCAGCTCAAAATATCAATAGCACTGAAGCTGGTTTAGAGGGTACAGGTCCTTGTTTATCTTCTATTCCTGGTTGTGAGTCAAATATATCACTCCCCAAATAGGCCAAGATAAAAACCAACTTAAGTGTGCCTCTTGTGTGTACAGGAAATAAGGCTAATTTCAAACCTCACTCCCCTCTTCTCTTCATCATTTGCTCATTTTATTTGATTTTATATTCAATGTAATCAAAACCTCTGACACTAAATCATTTCTAACTTTTAGAACCCTCACAGGCATACTATTATAAGAATCAAGATGGGATGTTTTAAACAGGTATGCTCAATTAATTAATCAGTAGGTATGGAAGGAGTTAGGAGATAAAAGAAGGACAAAGAAGGATTTATGTGGCAATAAAACTCAACTCTGCTCACCAGCCCTCTGGTGGGAGAAGTCACATGTGCTCTCAGCTCCACTGGTTTCATTTCTGCAACTACCAGCCCTCTTGATGGTTTGAGGAGGGGGGTATTCACCTCCTGAGAATGTGATGAAGAAATCAGCGCTACCTCTGTCTGGATGAAGATGGAGGTCAGAATCTCAGACAAGATGAGTATCAGGAGGGCAGAGGACTTGGGTTCAGGGCAATAAAACAGATGACACACACAAACTAGTCTGTAACTTCTCAAAACCCTTCGTAAACTGGAGTCCATAATGACTCTGTGATGGTTAATTTTATGCATCAACCTGACTGGGCCATGGGGTGGCCAGAGAGTTGATTAAACATTATTCCGGGTGTGTCTGGGAGGGTGTTTCTGGATGAGATTAACATTTGAATCAGTGGACTGAGTCAAGCAAGTTGCTCTCCCTAATGTGGGTGGTCAGTATCCAGTCAGCTGAAGACCTGAGTAGAATAAAAGGTTGCTTTAGGGAGAATTCATTCTCTATGCTGGCTTTTGAGTTGAGATATCTGTGTTTTCCTGCCTTTGCACTGGGCTTGAACTGAAATTTATACCGTCAGCTCTTCTGGATCTTCAGCTACCTGACTACAGATCCTTGGCTTTCTCAGGCTCCAAAATTGTGTAAGCCATTCTTTGCAATATCTATCTATTTGTTTCCTATCTCTCTTTCTATTATCTCTCCCTCTCCCTCTAGATAGATGGATCTATAGATAGATATACAGATATATCTCCTATTGGAGACCAATATCTCCTATTGATCCTGTTTCTCTGGATAACATCAACTAACTCAGAGTCAATAGACCACAATGACCACAGCAGTAAAAAACTATCCTTAACTAAGTAGTCTGTGTCAAGCATTGTGATAAGAGCCTGTTCCATTTTGCAGCAACTTGAGGAGGTAGATCCCATGACCTCCATTTACAGATAAAGAGGCAGGCTTGGGGAGATAAAGGACCTTAGAGAAGCTGTAGCCTTCAGGCCAGGCTACAACCCTCAACCTGATTATGACATGTCCGGGGCCCACTGATGCCACAAGTGCTAAGAAGACACACGAGGGCCCAAAGCCCCATGGGAAGACCTTTAGGCAATCATTTACACCGAGGTGGGGTAGGAAGGCCTTGGTTTCCACCTTCTATCCTTTCAGCCCTCAATTTTATTTTATTGTTTCCATTAGAATGTGAAGGACTCTGGATACTGTAAGGTCTGGTGCAGGCTTTGCTGTCATAATCAGCTTGGGTTGCTGCCTCTCTGTACAGAGTTCGAGGGTTCCTAAGATGAGTGACATTAGATACACACACACACATACCGAGAGGAAGAATGCACTTGTGCACAAGCTGTCCCTTTCCTTTTCCTCAGCACTAAGGGAAAAAAACACCCCACTGACACTATATTCACCCCCTTCCTCCTCTACTATAAATGAAACTGCTAGTCTACACAATGAGGCTTAAACATCTCTCAGAAATCAGCTCCAGTTCCTGTGGGTTAAGCTGAGTCTCTGAATTCCAGGGTGATAAGAACGTGGCCATTTTAGTCTGAGGTTCTCAAACTTAACTGCATCTGACTCATCTCAAGGAGCTTTTACAATTTTTATTTTGTCCAGCCTATCTCCAATTTCCTCTGATTTAGAGTGTCCAAAGGGAAGTCTAGTAATCTATTTAACAAGCAGCTTGGTTATTCTCACGAAGCCAGCCTGGCACAAATCCATGGGCACCCCTACATCTTCTCCTCAGTACTTAAATAGTAGTTATTTGTCTTTCAGACAGAGAAAAGTGTGCAGACTGTGGGGGAAATTTGCTTTATAGTCTTGCTCACTTCATGAAATAAAATACCAAGAGTCCTGGATATAATATAGTGCAGTGATCCAAATACTGAGTTTTAGAGTGAGGCAGACAGGAGAGGCAAGACCTGAGCAAGCCATCCAATCCATCCAAAGCCCCAGGTCCATCTTCCCAGTATTGTTTAGTTTCTACAAGCCTATTCATGCATCAGCTACTTAATTAAGCAGACAAGCAACATTTGTTCCACTGAACATTTAGTAAGATACCCGCCTCCCCCCTTCCCTTGGAGGGTGCAGGGCTTGGAGAGTTTCCTGTCTCATTATACTTATCATACTGTATTAGAATCACCTGATGATGTGTCTGCCTAATGCTTCTCCAACTTCACTGTGCTTGGAAATTCCCTGGACAGCATGGTAAAACCCAGATTTGGGGCCCTGAGTGGAAAAAAATCTGATTCAGTAGGTTTGGAGTGGGTTTGTAAATGTGCATTTCTACCAAACTTGCAGGGCACACCCACATCACCCGAGGACCACTCTTCTACGCATCACTACTCCGAACCCCAAGCTTCTTTGGAAAAAGAGTAAATCTTTTATTACTTTTTTAAATTGATTTTTAACTGAAGGATAATTGCTTTACACTATCGTGTTGGTTTCTGCCATACATCAACATGAATCACCATAGGTATACATATGCCCCTTTCTCCTGAACCTCCCTATCACTTCCCACTCCATCCCAACCTCTAGGTCACAAGGGGACACAAGCTACATAAAAGTGAACGAAATGTGCCAAGGACAATGATCAATGTCACTGTACAGACTCTAAGAGGGGAAGGGAATTTTAGAACAGTGCTTCTCAAATTTTAATGTGTCTAGGAGTCACCAGGGTATCTTGATAAAATGCAGATCAAGCGTGTCTAACAAGTTCTCAGGTGATACTAGTGCTGCAGGCCTGTGCCCTCCACTTTGAATAGCAAGTCTGTTGAGGTTCTTCATCTAGAATAGCACCATCCAAAGGAGCTTCTGCAATGATGGACATGTTCTTTGTTGTTCAGTTTCTCAGTTATGTTGGATTCTGCAACCCCATGGGCTGCAGCACACCCGTCCCTGCAGCACTTACTTCCCTGTCCTTCACTATCTCCTGGAGTTTGTGCAGACTCTTGTCCATTGAGTTGGTGATGCCATCCAACCATCTCTTCCGTCGTCCCCTTCTCCTCCTGCCCTCAATCTTCCCCAGTATCAAGGTCTTTTCCAGTGAGTTAGCGCTTCACATCAGGTGGCCAAAAATATTGGAGCTTCAGTTTCAGCATCAGTCCTTCCAACGAATATTCAGAGTTGATTTCCTTTAGAATTGACTGGTTTGATCTCCTTGCTGTCCAGGGGACTCTTAAGAGTCTTTTCTAGCACCACAGGTTTATCCAGTATGGCAGCCATTAAACACATGTGGCTATTTGACCTCTTGACATGTGGCTAGTGTCTCCATAAAATTAATTTTAATTCATTTAAATTTACTTTCTTTTAAAGACTCTGCAAATATCTACTTTAATTTTTAAAATTTTCTGGCCACGAGGCATGTAGGATCTTACTTCCCCAACCAGGTACTGAACCCTCACTCCCTGCACTGAAAGTACAGTCTTAACCACTGGACTACCAGGGAAGTCCCAACTCGTTTAAATTTAAATGGTCACACGTACCTAGTGGCTACTAAACTAGACAGCTGCTTTGTGGCATTAGAAACTGAGAGTGAGCGATTTAGTATAAAGGGGGTTTCAGAAAGAAGAAACCTAAAAAGCAAGGTGAGGTCACAATACTTTTACCCATATCATAACTTTTATTTTGACTGCCACCCTCTTCCCTTTCTGCTGTCTGAAGGGAGGGCTCAAGGCTCCCCTCTGCTCTCCATCATGTTCCCAGGGTCTCTCTCTAAACAAAACAGTAATTAGGAAAGGTTTTATAAACGCTCTAAAGTATAGAAGATTATCTTGTTTACATAAACTCTTTTAAGTTGGCAAAACCAAGCAAGAAGTCTTAGGAGAAATAGTTCCTTTGTGATGGGCCCTTTCACCCTGGGGTATGTCTAGCAGGATTCTGAAGACAGGCTCCAAGGTTACTTCTCTGCTGTGGGTTTTGGCCCTTTGGCCTGGAACATATGGGCAAATGCAAACAGTCCAGGCATTCTAGAAAACTTCACAAGGAAAGACAGCTCAGTTCATGTTGAGTTCCCTCAAAGGAGAAAACGCTGAGGGTGGGTAAAGGGTAGGGTTTCATTTAGTCTGAACTGGACTTGTTGGCTCTGGGGATGTTACAGTCTACATTACAGTTAACGAGGTTTGAGGATCTTCCTTGGGCTGGTGAGTACTAATTTCCATTGAGGAAAAAGTTATGAGACTTGAATGTTTTAATGATAATAGATAATTTCTCTGGGTTGGCAGAGCTACAAAGCATGTTGCTACGAAACTGTGTGGATGGGGGCTATTTCTTTTGTGTACACAGTTTCCCCTTAAAGAATCCACTTGGCATGAGTTGCAGTCCTGCTCAGGGACCCTTGTGATTAATTGCTTGAACTGGCTGGTGGCCATCAGCAGAATCTTGCAATTTACCAAGTTCTACACAGAATTATGAAACTGAAGGTTTAATGGGATTTCAGGTAATAGAGCCCAGATGTCTGAGACTATGATGTTTGAAATTATATCGCATACCAGGCTGTAGGGCTGCAACCTTATTTATTTCTTGCTTAGTAAATTTCCGTTTCCATCTTTATTCCATCTTGGACCAGTCAAACAGAGAGCCCTCATCTTGACATACTTCATCTAGAGAAGTCACTCACGCACACCCACCTGTAACAAACAGCCTGAAAATACATGAACACCCCACCTTCCTGTCCAGGCTCTTGGGATTATGTTTCACCCAAGGACATCATAATTAACAGCCTTATCTCCACCCTGCCGCTATGCAGAGCTTGACTTCCAAATTGCTTTCACACATTTAGTCGTATTTTATTTTGTCAGGGCCCAGGAGAAGTGGTCCGGAACGTGTATTATCACCCTTTGGGTGAGGAAACCAAGGTACACAGAAGAGAAGAGATGATCACAGTTAATGTTTGTGGAACACTTACCTGGCAAGAAGTACTGTTCTCATAGGTGACAGAGCATCATTTCCTTTAAACCTTTTAACGCCTTTGAGATGATGTGATTATCAACTCCAGTTTGCTAACTTTGATAACTCCATTATCAATCCAGAAAACTAAGGCACAGTGGTTGGGTCACACTGAGGACAATGGATGGAGACAGGATGGAAGCTGGTACCCTAGACTCTGCCTCCTCCCTAAGGAAATAGCACCATAGGTAAGATCTGGAGTCTGCTGGTGCTTATGTGGCATTCACTCCATATCATTTGCAAGACGGAAGACAAATCCTCAGCACATTTTTCTAAAAGAGAAGCCCCCTGGACCCTGATTCCCCGGTCTCCTCCGGAGCAATGCCACCTCCTGAGTGTTCTAAGGAGAGCAAGGAGATTCTGTTTAATGGCACCAATTCAAGAAGAACACTTGGCCCAATATTCCAGGCCCTTTACAATTACACTTTAGCCCATTCTTCCAGACATATCCACCCTGCATTCCAGGCATAGTAACTGATGGAATTTGTCCCATCCTGCCCTTCCTTGGTTTACATGGTCCTTCCTTCCATCCTCATCCTCCTGCCCCGATTCTCCTGTTCCTATTGGGCCAGCTCACAGGCCACTTCAACATGGCCTTACATATTCTCATAAAGCATCTATCTTCCTGTTCAGAACCTCTGCAAGATTTTGTTGAATGAACAAACAAAAGGAATGAACATCATTTTTGGATTGCTCTACCAGGCACTATGTGAGACACCAGAGACATGAAGATGAATAATCCTTGTCATTGCCCTCAGGAAGCTTCTCGTCTATGGAGAGATCTGTACACAGGAAAACCACTATCATATAACATCCTGGATAATATTACAGAAGGAAGGGTGCTCATCACTGTTAACAGATATGGCTGGGAATTCTGCCCAAGACTCACCCACCCTCCTGCTTAGGGAAACTTCACATGTGAAGGGCTTGTATTTTATGCATCTTTCATCTTTCATCTTTCAGTTGAAGACTGCTGAGCATGCAGCAGTCTCTAAACTAAGCAACTATGTGGTGGTGGTCTAGCAGTTATCCCTATTTTCTTCAATGTAGGTCTGAATCTGGCAATAAGGAGTTCATGATTTGAGATATGCAGATGACACCACCCTTATGGCAGAAAGTGAAGAAGAACTAAAGAGCCTCTTGATGAAAGTGAAAGAGGAGAGTGAAAAGAGTTGGCTTAAAGCTCAACATTCAGAAAACGAAGATCATGGCATCCGGTCCCATCACTTCATGGGAAATAGATGGGGAAACAGTGGAAACAGTGTCAGACTTTATTTTGGGGGGGCTCCAAAATCATTGCAGATGGTGATTGCAGCCATGAAATTAAAAGACACTTACTCCTTGGAAGGAAAGTTATGACCAACCTAGATAGCATATGGAAAAGCAGAGACATTACTTTGCCGACTAAGGTCCGTCTAGTCAAGGCTATGGTTTTTCCAGTAGTCATATATGGATGTGAGAGTTGAACTATAAAGAAAGCTGAGCGCTGAAGAATTGATGCTTTCGAACTGTGGTGTTGGAGAAGACTCTTGAGAGTCCCTTGGACTGCAAGGAGATCCAACCAGTCCATCCTAAAGGAGATCAGTCCTGGGTATCCACTGGAAGGACTGATGTTGAAGTTGAAACTCCAATACTTTGGCCACCTGATGTGAAGAGCTGACTCATTTGAAAAGACCCTGATGCTGGGAACGATTGAGGGCAGGAGGAGAAGGGGACAACAGTATGAGATGGTTGGATGGCATCACTGACTCAATGGACATGGGTTTGGGTAGACTCTGGCAGTTGGTGATGTACAGGGAGGCCTGGTGTGCTGCGGTTCATGGGGCCTCAAAGTGTCAGACACAACTGAGCAACTGAATTGAACTGAACTGTTCTGAGCCGCAATCAGCTCCTGGTCTTGTTTTTGCTGACTGTATATAGAGCTTCTCCATCTTTGACTGCAAAGAATATAATCAATCTGATTTCAGTACTGACCATCTGGTGATGTCAATGTGTAGCGTTTTCTCTTGTGTTGTTGGAAGAAGATGTATGACCAGTGTGTTCTCTTGACAAAACTCTGTTACTCTTTTCCCTGCTTCATTTTGTACTCCAAGGCTGAACTTGCCTGTTACTCTAGGTATCTCTTGACTTTCTACTTTTGCATTCCTGTCTCCTATAATGAAAAGGAAATATCTTTGGGGCATTAGTTCTAGAAGGTCTTGTAGGTCTTCATAGAACCGTTCAACTTCAGCTTCTTCAGCATTACTGGTTGAAGCACAGACTTGGATTACTGTCATATTGAATGGTTTGCCTTGGAAACGAAAAGAGATCATTCTGTCGTTTTTGAGACTGCATCCAAGTACTGCATTTTGGACTCTTCTGTTGACTATGAGTGCTACTCCATTTCTTCTAAGGAATTCTTGCCCATAGTAGTAGATATAATGGTTATCTGAGCTAAATTCACCCATTCCAGTCCATTTTAGTTCACTGATTCCTAAAATGTCAATGTTCACTCTTGCAATCTCCGTTTAACCACTTCCAAAATATCTTGATTCATGAACCTAATATTCGAGGTTCCTATGCAATATTGCTCTTTACAGCATCAAACTTGACTTCTATCACCAGTCACATCCACAACTGGGTGTTGTTTTTGCTTTGGCTCCATCTCTTCATTCTTTCTGGAGTTAGTTCTCCACTGATCTCCAGTAGCATATTGGGCACCTGCTGACCTGGGGACTTCATTTTACAATTTCCTATCTTTTTGCCTTTTCATATTATTCATGGGGTTCTCGAGGCAAGAATACTGAAGTGGTTTTCTATTTCCTTTTCCAGTGGATCACATTTTGTCAGAACTCTCCACCATGACCCATCTGTCTTGGGTGGCCCTACATGGGATGGCTCATAATTTCATTGAGTTAGACAAGGCAGTGGTCCCTGTGATCAGTTTGATTAGTTTTCTGTGACTATGGTTTTTACTCTGTATGCCCTCTGATGGATAAGGATAAGAGGCTTACAGAAGCTTCCTGATGGGAGAGACTGACTGAGGGGAAAACTGGGTGTTGTTCTGATGGGCAGGGCCATGCTCAGGAAATATTTAATCCAATTTTCTGTTGAAGGGCAGGGCTGTGTTCCCTCCCTGTTGTTTGATCTGAGGCCAAACTATGGTGGAGGTAATGAAGATAATGGTGATCTGCTTTAAAAGTTCCTGGGCACGTAATTTTCAAAATTCAGACTTAAATTGAAGAAAGTAGGGAAAACCACTAGACATTCAGGTATGATCTAAATCAAATCCCTTATGATTATACAGTAGAAGTGACAAATTAATTCAAGGGATTAGATCTGATAGAGTGCCTGAGATCTATGGAGGTTCATAACATTATATAGGAGAAAGTGATCAAGACCATTCCCAAGAAAAAGAAATGCAAAAAGGCAAAATGGTTGTCTGAGGAGGTCTTACAAATAGCTGAGAAAAGAAGGGAAGAGAAAGGCAAAGGAAAAAAGGAAAGATATGCCTATTTGAATGAAGAGTTCCAAAGAAAAGCAACGAGAAATAAGAAAGCCTTCCTCAGCGATCAATGCAAAGATATAGAGGAAAACAATAGAATAGGAAAGACTAGAGATCTCTTCAGGAAAATTAGAGATACCAAGGGAACATTTCATGCAAAGATGGGCTCAATAAAGGACAGAAATGGTAGGGACCTAACAGAAGCAGAAGATATTAAGAAGAGGTGGCAACAATACACAGAAGTGTACAAAAAAGATCTTCATGACCCAGATAATCACAATGGTGTGATCACTCACCTAGAGCCAGACATCCTGGAATGTGAAGTCAAGTGGGCCTTAGGAAGCATCACTATGAACAAAGCTAGTGGAGGTGATGGAATTCCAGTTGAACTATTTGAAATCCTAAACAATGATGCTATGAAAGTGCTACACTCAATATGCCAGCAAATTTGGAAAACTTAGCAGTGGCCACAGGACTGGAAAAGGTCAGTTTTCATCCCAATCCCAAAGAAAGGCAATGCCAAAGAATGTTCAAACTACCACACAATTGTACTCATCTCACATGCTAGCAAAGTAATGCTCAAAATTCTCCAAGAGAGGCTTCAACAGTACCTGAACCATGAACTTCCAGATATTCTAGCTGGATTTAGAAAAGGCAGAGGAACCAGAGATCAAATTGCCAACATCCATTGGGTCATCGAACAAACAAAATAGTTCCAGAAAAACGTGTACTTCTGCTTTATTGACTATGCCAAAGCCTTTGACTGTGTGGATCACAACAAACTGTGGAACATTCTTCAAGAGATGGGAATACCAGACCACCTTACTTGCCTCCTGAGAAATCTGTATGCAGGTCAGGAAGCAAGTTAGAACTGGACATGGAACAACACACTGGTTCCAAATAGGGAAAGGAGTACGTCAAGGCTGTATATTGTCATTCTGCTTATTTAACTTATATGCAGACTACATCATGTGAAATGCTGGGCTGGATGAAGCACAAAGTGGAATTAAGATTGCCAGGAGAAATATAAATAACCTTAGATATGCAGATGACACCACCCTCATCACAGAAAGTGAAGAAGAGCTAAAGAGCCTCTTGATGAAAGTGAAAGAGGAGAGTGAAAAAGTTGACTTAAAGCTCAACATTCAGAAAACTAAGATCATGACATCTGGTCCCATCACTTTATGGGAAATAGATGGGGAAACAGTGGAAACACTGACAGACCTTATTTTTCTGGGCTCCAAAATCACTGCAGCTGGTGACTGCAGCCATGAAATTAAAAGATGCTTGCTCCTTGGAAGAAAAGCTGACCAACCTAGATAGCACATTAAAAAGCAGAGACATTACTTTGCCAACAAAGGCCTGTCTAGTCAAAGCTATGATGTTTCCAGTAGTCACATACGGATGTCAGAGTTGGACTATAAAGAAAGGTGAGCACTGAAGAATTGATGTTTTTGAACTGTGGTATTGGAGAAGACTCTTGAGAGTCCCTTGGACTGCAAAGAGATCAAACCAGTCCATCCTAAAGGAAATCAGCCCTGAATATTCTTTGGAAGGACTGATGTTGAAGTTGAAACTCCAATACTTTGGCCACCTGATGTGAAGAGCTGACTCATTTGAAAAGACCCTGATGCTGGAAAAGATTTAAGGCAGGAGGAGAAGGGAATGACAGAGGATGAAATGGTTGGATGGCATCACCGACTCAATGGTGATGAGCTCCAGGAGTAAGCTCCCAGGAGTTGGTGATTGAGGGAAGCCTGGTGTGCTGCAGTGCATAGGGTTGCAAAGAGTTGGACATGACTGAGTGACTGAACTGAAGTTATATGACAGTGACACCTAATGAAAGACTGCCATAGAAGAGATGGAGTCTCTCTCATTAGGGTAGGAGGGGCCCTTAAACTGCTTCCTCTCTGTCTGTTCAGTGGAAATGCAGATGAGGGCGGCAGGCCCTTGCTGACCACTATGGTAGCCCCACAAGGAGCTGGCCCAGATAGGATGGGATAGAGGAAGCTTCCCATGTCTCCTTAGGGTCTCCTTGCTCCTTAGAGCAAGCAGCAGCCCAAACCATAGCTCTTGCCTGTAAGGTGCCAGGGGATGCTTGATGTACTGCCTTAAAAAGATAGTTTGGGCATGTGGTATCTGCCCCACATTACTACTAGGCATACTAACTTGGAGAATTTAAGAGTTGGGAAATTGTTCTTTAAAAGTCACTATTTCAGAGCGTTAATTCCTGATTGCTTATTGGTGGTGGCTTAGTCATTAAGTCGTGTCTGACTCTATGTGATCCCAAGGTCTGTAGCCTGTCAGAGTGCTCTCTATGGGATTTCCCAGACAAGAATACTGGAGTGGGTAGCCATTCCCTTCTCCAGGGGATCTTCTTGACCCAGGGATTGAACCCGGGTCTCCTGCATCGCAGGCAGATTTTTTATCAATGGAGTCACCAGGAAATGTGACCCCTTATAAAACTCTCTGCACGAATGGGCTTTTTATTAGTTATTCTTCTCAACAGGACTGTGCGGGGATCCTGGGCAGGGGCCCAGCCCTGTGGAAGGCGCTCTCTTGAGAGGAGGAGGTTGGTTTGTGGGGCACTGTAGCGGCACCACGTTCATGTTTGTGAAGTGTACTGGAGATGGCAGTGGAATGGCTGTCATCACACAACATTTAGTATCTTTCTAGAACTACCCACCTGTGTTGCTCTACAATTTTAAGGAATCACTGTGGGGTAATGAACATCAGTGATTATTCCACTCGCTAGTCTTAAGACTGGTCAAGTTATTTAACCTCTCTAAGCCAAGGTTCCTTCATCTGTAAAAGGAGGGAATTCATGTGTGGTTTACAGATGGTTTTGTGAGAACTACTATATTTCATTGAATCCAAAATGCATTTTTTTTTTAATGTATCATGGACAAGGGCTTCCTTGCTAGCTCAGCTGGTAAAGAATCTGCCTGCAATGCAGGGGACTCCGGTTTGATTGCTGGGTTGGGAAGATCCCCTGGAGAGGGGACAGGCTACCCACTCCAGTATTCACAGGCTTCTGTGGTGGCTCAGACAGTAAAGAATCTGCCTGCAATGAGGGAGACCTGGGTACAATCCCTGGGTTGGGAAGATCCCCCAGAGGAGGGCATGGCAACCCACTCCAATATTCTTGCCTGGAGAATCCCATGGACCCAGGAGCCTGGCAGGCTACAGACCATGGGGTCGCAAAAAAGCAGACATGACTGAGCGACTAAGGCTATATCGTGGACAAAGGAAGGAGAAGAAAACACTGCTCATGGAACTATGAGATAATGCTTTTTTTTTTTTTTGACAGTCATGAACAACGCATGATATTTAGTTTCTTTGGTATTTCTTTCATTTGCTCTGAAGAACCTGGCAATTTCTGTAGTTTTAGGTGCAAGCTTTATGTATGACAGGCATTCCTTCTGCATGCATCTTAGTAATAAAGTCAACACACCTTCATCTACTTGTGGCATCTTCCTTTAGGCAGTGTAAAGCTCACGATTACTGCTTTGCAGAAAGATATGAAATTGAGGTCATTATCCCAATGTCAAACATTTGCCTCACTAATGGTGTTCTAGTTCCATGACTTTCAGCATTCAGGATAAATTTTTGCTTCAATGCCAAATTATAGTGTAATATTTCTGAAGACATTTTAAAATAGCAATTAAACTCAACAGGTGAAGTGCTAATAGTATATATAACTTGAGTGAGATGATAAAAATATCAACAGTCAGCCAAGTTCATGTAGCCAAGACTGCCATATGACCTACAGTGATTATAATGTAAAAAGTACAATTCAGAAGTGTTAATAGTACACCTCAGAAGCAAAGAAATACAGGAAATAAAATAACATATATTATGGGTATTGTGCCTAACAGATGCTCAACAAATTTCAAACTCCTTTCCATTTAATAACAGGGAATGGTGAATCTCAAAAGAGCGCAGGGAGGATAAGCCTCATATGGTAGCAAAGAGAGAAAATACTGGATTGAAATACGACTTGGGATAAAATTTACATTGTAGGAACTAAAAACTATGAGTTATCTCCATGGAAATCAAAGTATTTTGATTTCTGAGTGAGAGACAGCTGCAAATTCTCATCACAGCCCCTCTTCCTAACTCCTGTTGGGGTATTTTTTTCCTACTCCTTAAAATCTGGGCCAGGCCAGTGACTGCTTTGTCTAACAGAATATGGCAGAAATGGCACCATGTTATAAGTAAGCCAAGGGGCTACATGGAAAGGCCCACATGGAGGAGAACTGAGGTTCCCAGCTGACACCCCAACTGAGGAACTAGCCACCTGCCTTGACTAACTTGCTAGCCATTGGAGTGTGCCATCTTGGATGTAGATCTCAGCCCCAGCTGATAACATGTGGGGTGAAAAGATGAGCTCCTTGTTGGGTCACCCAAACTGCAAAATCATAGCCAATTAGTGACTTTTGTTGCTGTGGGCCTCTAAGACTGGGACTTGACTTATACACACTACTTACTACATACAAAACAAGTGACTATGGCCCTACTGTATAGCACAGGGAACTCTATACTCTGTAATGAACTATATGGGAAAAGAATCTAAAAAAGGATGGATATATGTATACGCATAGCTGATTCACTTTGTTGTACACCTGAAACTAACAACATTGTGAATCAACTACATACACTCCAATAAAAATTTTAAAAAAAATGCGGTGGTTTTTTAATGCAGCAACAGGTAGCTGGAATTCACTACCTTGTTAATTTTCACAGATACTCTAAGAAGGTCTGTTCAAGAACCTTAAAGAAGCAGGACCTGGAAGTCAATCTAGATTTTTTGATTACTGGACTGAGGCTTGTGCATAATTAGTCTATACACTGGGGTTACTGGGGATGAGCAGGACTTGGAGGGTTCTGGTGGTCTTACTGCTCAGTTCTCATCTAACCATATGACAAGAGAGGTATAGGGCTTAAAATTCAACTCATTGTTTTTCTTGAGATCTGTAGATTATAAATGAAAATTTTAAGAAAGTCCTTTCTCCTCACCTTCAAGGAATTTCTTCCATCACTGGAAATCCTTAAAAGAGCTGAGTTCTGCTGGGCCCAGGAAAGAAATGGGCTTCCCAGGTGGTGCTAGCGGTAAAGAACCCACCTGTCAATGTAGGAGATCTAAGAGACTTGCGTTCTATCCCTGGGTCAGGAAGATCCCCAGGAGAAGGACATGGAAACCCACTCCAGTATTCTTGCCTGGAAAACTGAGGAGCCTGCTGGGCTACAGTTCATGGGGTTGCAAAGAGCTGGACATGACTGAAGTGACTCAGCACATACGCATGCAGGAAAGAAATAGAGAAGAGTTAAGAAATACTCAAAAGGGGGAAAGTTTCAGTCCGCCCCCCCTCCCCCAACACACACACAATCTTAAACGCTTCTTGGAATTTGGAGCAGAGTTCACGAATTAGATGCAAACGTGCTTGTGAAATTCCCAAGCTTTTTTAGATATCCAGTGGTGGCCTCAAGGAATAGTATCTTAGTGGAAACAAGCAAGAGTCACTAGGGACTCATTCATCTCAGTCATGGGTTATTTAGAGTGAAATCTGAAGAAGACGTAGATTACCTTGTTGACAGACTAACACACAGAATGGAATCAGTCATGTCTTTGTGACAGAAAGGCTCCACGTTGAGACAGAAGTCTGGCTGACCATGATGTTACTTTAGACAGCAATCAAATGTATTTCACATCGCTGTTAATTTTCTATGCTAGGATGTCAAGATCTTTTGTCTCAACAGCTCACGGCCTGTATGCTGAGGCTATGGTTTCTGTAGCGTTAGAACCGACGCTAAGAGTGTGTGCCCTTGGTAAAGATGTCTGTGTCTCAAGAGGCAAGGCTGTCAAGCATTTTCTTTTGCAGTGCAATGTTCAACTGAAGAGGCTTAAAGAGACAGATCTTTGTCCTAAGGAAAGTCCAGATATCACTGAAGCAGGAAGCCTTTTAATAAGACATATGTGAAGGATGCTATCTAACATGAGTATGGATGTTAGAAACTTGTCTATTTTGGAAATTAAGAAGGGGAAGGAAAGTCAGCTTGGTGTCAAACTCAATACAAATTGCTGGTGTTTATCTGTGCTTTAAAGTGATAGCACTCATGAAATTGTCATTCTTTCCCATGACTTGCTGGTTGATGACAAAGCTACCATTTCTTAATGAAATTGGTTGTGCAGGAGACAGGGTCTTACAGCATTTGGACATAATAGATTAGAGTAGAAAGTGCAGTGGAACAATAGCTAGAGATGGAGGTGGAGATTAGACAGGACCCAGTACTTAAATGAGAGGTTTAACAAGCTATTACCGCAGTTGTTAGATGTAAGGAGAACTTATTTGAAGGACTAAAAAAATCTGAGTAGAGTGAGTAAGCTATAAACATTGGAATGTTTATAGCATGTATATTTTGGAATTATGATTTTCCCTGGATATATGGCCAGGAGTGGGGTTGACTGAACAACAACAAAAATGGTAGCTCTATTTTGAGTTTCTTAAGAAACCTCCACACTGTTCTCCATAGTGGCTGCACCAATTTATATTCCCACCAACAGTGTAAGAGAATTCTCTTTTCTCCACACCCTAACATTTATTGTTTGTAGATTTATTATGGTCATTCTGACTAGTGTGAGGTGAAACCTCATCGTAGTTTTTTTTATAGCACTATTTATTAATAGCCAGGACATGGAAAGCAACCTAAATGTCCACTGAACAGAGGAATGGATAATGAAAATGTGGCCTATATATACAATGAAATATTATTCAGCCATAAGAAGGAATGAAATTGTGTGATTTGTAGAGACCTGGATGGACCTCAAGTCTGTCCTACAGAGTGAAGTAAGTCAGAAAGAGAACAAACAAATATTGTATATTAGTGCATACACGTGGAATCTAGAAAAATGGTACAGATGAACCTATTTGCAAAGCAGAAAGACACACACAGGCATAGAGGACAAATGTACAGATACCAAGGGGGGATAAGAGGGTGGGATGAATTGGGAGGCTGGGTTTGACATATATACACTAGTATGCATGAAACAGATAACTAATGAGAACCTAAAAATAAAAGAAATAAGCAAACTAGAGAAATACAACTTCTCTACAAATGAAAAATCTGTTACTTTCAAACATAAAACCGAAGTTACAGTCAAATTCCTCTCTTTCAAAAGCTTGTGTCTGGCCATTCCAGTAATCTAGAACAGGTGCCGGAAAACTAGAGCACCTATACGGAAAATCCAGCCTACCCCCTGTTTTTATAAATCAGGTTTCATTGGAATGACCACACCCATCCATTTATGTGTCTATGGTTACTTTCAAATTACAGTGGAAGAGTTGAGTTGCTACAGAGATCATATAATCCACAAAGCCAAAAATGTTTACTGTGGTTCTTCACACACACAAGTTTGCTGACAGCTGATATAGAATACCAAAAATAAATTTAGTACTAGTGAAAAGGCTTTAAGAAGATTCTATATTGCAAGGGAAAAAGCTGTTATGAAGTGCTCTCTATTCCATGGACGTACAGGAAACACCCTTTCATCCACACTCAAACAAGTTCCATGAAGTAAATCAGGATACAGCGTAGTGGGGACCCACACATGGTACCATTTAGTAGGATTTGGCAGAGGGCTGAAGAAACAGAAAATGTACTGAATTGCAACAGTCTGGGGGCATTTAACATAGGGATACATGTACCATAGCTTAATAGGTGCAAAGTTTTTATTGTTTTTCAATCACTAAGTCATGTCTGACTCTTCACGATCCCATGAAATGTAGCACACCAGGCTTCCCTGTTCTTCACCACCACCTGGAGTTTGCTCAAATTCACGTCCATTGAATAAGAGATGCCATCCAACAATCTTGTCCTCTGTCACTCCCTTCTTCTCTTGCCCTCAATCTTTCCCAGCCTCAGAGTCTTTTCCAGTGAGTTGGCTCTCCACATCAGGTGGCCAAAGTATTGGAGTTTCAGCTTCAGCATCAGTTCTTTAAACTAATATTCAGGGCTGATTTTCTTTGGGATTGGCTGGTTTGATCTCCTTACTGTCCAAGGGACTCTCAAGAGTCTTCTCAGCTCCGCCACAGTTTGAAAGCATCGGTTCTTCAGTGCTCAGCCTTCTTTATGGTCCAACTCTAACATCCATAGGTGACTACTGGAAAAACCATAACTGACTACACGGACCTTTCTCAGCAAAGTATACTGTTTGCACATTCTATATTAGATTTTCCTCTTCCAGTGCTTGCTCTCAGCATTCATTGTTCAGACTTTGCATAAGTTTTATTCTTCTGCTCTAACCTATTCAAATGCTCTCATCACATGAGTCTGCCCGGCAGAACTGTGTGTCTTGTTCATCAGCACACACGTGAATATTCACTATGGGCAAGAGATTTTGCTAGATTCTGAAGGGGACTCAGGGCTGGGTAAGGGAATTTTTGCCCACAGAGTACATCACATGTTAGGGAGGAAAGATAATATACGTATGTAGTTGACCCTTGAACAACATGGGTTTAAACTTTGTGGGTCCACTTACATGTGGTTATTTTTCAATAAATAATACAGTCAGCATTCCATATCTCTGGATTCCACATCCAAGGATATGGAGGGCCAACTATGGAACAGGAACACCTGAGGATTTTCGTATCAGTGGCAGGTTCTGAAGCCAATCCCCCACAGATACAGAGGGATGGCCATGGAATGATGACAGTATAAATAAAGTATTAGTTGATGCAAAAAAAAAAAGTGATCACTGTTGCATAAATTGAGAGAGTGGAATTTGAACCAGATCTTGAAAGAAATGAGAAAAGAGTGGAAAAAGCACTACAGGAAGTTAGTGATGGACAATTGCTTTCCAAGACCCTCTAGGGGTGTTCCTCACAAGGTAAGTTCCAGGGTACGAGGCTGTATCTGGGGCTTTTTATCATCACTCCAAATTCCACCTGTGCCTTCCACAACATCTCTCACAAACAAACTCTCCTTTGATTTTGGGGGCATGCTACTCCTAATACCCTGAATACTCACTGGAAGAACTGATGCTGAAGCTGAAGCTCCAATACTTTGGCCACCTGATTCAAAGAGCCGACTTATTGGAAAAGATCCTAAGGTTGGGAAAGATTGAGGGCAGGAGAAAGGGGTGACAGAGGATGAGATGGTTGGATGGCATCACTGACTCAATGGACATGAGTTTGAGCAAACTCTGGGAGATGGTAAAGGACAGGAAAGGCTGGTGTGCTGCAGTCCATGGGGTCACAAAGAGTCGGACACAACTCAGCAACTGAACAACAACAATTCCTAATACCCAGTAAAGTTTTCTGTCCTCTCTTGCTTAGCCCAATTCTCTATATTATTTGAGGTCCAGCTTCTCCATGGGGCCTCACAGGGGGCTCTGTTCCGTGGGGCTTGGTCCCACATGCTCTTGCAATGCAGGACTCCCATGCAGCACACAACAAACACAGCTTACAGCCAAGTTCTGCAGGACCAAAGCTGATCCATCCTCAATAGGACAAGCATACCAGTCACAGGCTTGGGTGTTAAACTGCTGTAGAGTATGCCTCGATACTTATCCTCAAGTTATCGACTTACTCCACTGTGGATTAGTCATACACAGCTTACAGCCTAGCCCTGGTCTGTGGCTCACACTTACTTACTTACTCACTCATTTATTTCACAGTATCAGTCTCAGTTGTGGCACACAGGATCTTTGATCTTCATCGAGGCATGCAGATCTTTAGCTATGGCATGAAAACTCTTAGTTGCAGTATGTGGGATCTAGTTCCCCAACCAGGGATCAAACCTGTACCCCCTGTATTGAGAGGGTGGAGTCTTAGCCATTGAACCACTGGGAAAGTCCCGTGCAGTTCACACTTTAAATAGTGCTGCTCCAGTCTAACTTCATCTGTTTTCACAAATCTTTAAAGCACTTATCTTTTTAGGGACTGAAAACTGGTGGCATGTAGGTCAAATTTTAATTTGACATGCAAAAATGAAGAGGAATATACTTCTTTGAAAAATTGGTAGTTGTGGCATCATTGTCCCATATTCTGAAAGGACAATAGTTGGCTGGAGCTGAGCAGAGTTATCTCCTGAGATGTGCCACGAACTCCCCAGCCCTCCAAAGTCCCATCACACTCCTGACTGTTCCCAGGACAGCATACTTCTCTGTTTTGGGCTTGCCTGAGCCCTACAGGCATTTGTGTTGGCCACACTGGTCTATGATGTGCATTTTCCCACTTTAATTATATTAGTATATGCCCTAATTGCTTGCTATGTGTTTGTCTTGTATTCACATCAAGATGCAAATTTCTGGAGGGGGAGAGACTGCGCCCCTTATCTCTTCTCAGTCTCTCTCAGTAGACAGCACAGTGCTATGCGCACAACAAGCTCATGCTTAATAAATACTTTTAGAAAAACAGAATAAACACAGATCTATTCTGTCTAGGTTATAAATCTACAGCACAAATCTGAAATCAAATATGCAAGGCAATTTGCATTCTCTTGTGGAGGAAAGGCATCTACATATTCTTTGACACTTTCTCTCAAGAGAGGTGGCATCTATTTCCCTTTTCTTGAATCTGGGTTGGCCTCTGTCTGCTTTGAACAGTGGAGAATGGGATCATGATGCTATGCCAGGTCTAGGACTGGCCTGTAAGAAGCGGGCAGCTTGGTCTGTTAAATCTCACCACACTATAGGAAAGACCACATGGAGAAGCCTTGAGAATCTATGGAAAGAGGAAAGCTGAACCCAGTCTTCCAGCTAACCCTCCAAAGCACCAGGTACACAAGTAAATCTGTCTTCGACCAACCCTGCCACCATCTGAATGCCACATAGGAACCACATTCAATGCCATGTGAGGTCGAAAAGCAGCCTAGCTGAGCCCTGCCCCAGTTCCCAACACTCAAATGTGTAAGATATAATGAAACGATAGTTGTTTTATTATAAACCACTAAGTTTTGGGTATAGTTTGTTACATAGCACTAGAGAAATGAAACAGAATCATCCTGATTTCCACTATTTATCTGGTAGCATTCTTATAATCAGAATTCTAGTCCTCATCTGGTGACAGTAATGGCATATATTAAAAGTGATCATGCTTGTCTGGCCCTCTGAGTAAATGGCTGAGGCTACTCATCGCTGGAGGGACTGGCCTGGGAGTTCTGCTGTTGAGAGAATCGGGGTCTTGTGATGCACACACCACTTTGAGTGAGTACTTGGGTTACGTGTAATTCCACCATCACATCCTTCAGCAATGGACATGGTGAATAATACCTTCTTCTCTACAGCAATTCTGCTGGGCTATTAATTTTTTATTTTATATTTTAGAAAGCTGCCTATCCATTGTTTTGATCTACATGAATAATCTGACCATGGTTCTGTATTTTACGGCATTATCTAATAGTCTAACCATCTATGACTATCAGGTTGTGGAATATGAGATTTGATAGCCTCTAAGAAATGTTTCCTTTCAATTGCCAGATCCCTGAAATCTAAAGGTCCTTAAGAAGCATACATTTAAAAGAAAATCTTACATCCTTCCCAAGAGTCTGTTTTTAGTTTGTCACTACATTTTTCTTCTCCCATTCTCATCATGCTGTAAAATCAGTTTCTCAAAGAACTGTTCACAGCTATTCTCATGGGTTTCCCAATTTCCTGTTACACACCTTAGGAACCAATTGGCCATAATCATGATTCAAGCACAGAGAGACAAGATCTAAGCTTGGTCGAAGTTGCAAAGGTAATGGAAACAGTTAATTCATCCATTCCTGGTAATTTATACCCACGAAACAAACAAACAAACAGATCAAAGTCTTCCCAAAGAACACCTTTTCCATATTTTGATGTGGTCACTCTACAATTATGTAAATAGAGATTATGCAAATATGCAAAACTTGTTCTATGACAAGGGTTTAAAAAGCAGGAGGGACATAGTGTACACAGTGAAAAGAAGACACATTGTTGACTATGATGATATAAAGGCCTCTGGAATTATCTGCACATGATTTCCTACAAAAACCCCCAACCAAGCGGGAAAACTTCCTGAAGTTAACCTGAGGGCAAAGAAGTGCTCATTAGAAACTAGAAAGTCACAGTGAAAAGAAATAAATGAAGAAAATATGTTTTGCAGCATTCTTTACTATAGCCAGGACATGGAAGCAAATTTTATGTCCACTGACAGGTGAATGGATAAAGAAGATGTGATATGTCTATACAATGGACTATTGTTCAGCCACAAAAAGGAATGAAACCTAGAGATGTGGGTGGATCTAGAGACATCATAAAGGGTGAAGTAAGTGAGAAACAGAAAAATATATGTATATTAATGCATACATGTGAAATCTAGCAAAAAAGTATAGATGATATTATTTACAAAACTGAAATAGAGACAAAGATATAGAGAATAAATGCTAGGACACCAAGGGAGGAAAGTGGGGGGTGGGAGGAACTGGAGATTGGGATTGACGTATATACACTATTAATAATACTATGTATAAAACGGATAACTACTGAGAACATACTGAATAGCTCAGGGAACTCTACTCAGCACTGTGTAGTGATCTAGTTCAGTTCAGTTCAGTTCAGTCGCTCAGTCGTGTCCGACTCTTTGCGACCCCATGAATCGCAGCACGCCAGGCCTCCCTGTCCATCACCAACTCCCAGAGTTCACTCAGACTCACATCCATTGAGTCAGTGAGGACATCCAGCCATCTCATCCTCTGTCTTCCCCTTCTCCTCCTGCCCCCAATCCCTCCCAGCATCAGAGTCTTTTCCAATGAGTCAACTCTTCCCATGAGGTGGCCAAAGTACTGGAGTTTCAGCTTCAGCGTCATTCCTTCCAAAGAAATCCCAGGGCTGATCTCCTTCAGAATGGACTGGTTGGATCTCCTTGCAGTCCCAGGGACTCTCGCATCTTCTCCAACACCACAGTTCAAAAGCATCAATTCTTCGGCTCTCAGCCTTCTTCACAGTCCAACTCTCACATCCATACATGGCTACTGGAAAAACCATAACCTTGACTAGACGGACCTTAGTCGGCAAAGTATCTAAATGGGAAGGAAATCCAAAAAAGAGGGACTATGTATACATACAGCTGATTCACTTTGCTGTGCAGCAGAAACTGACACAACTGTGGTAAAGCAACTATACTCCCATAAAATTTAATTTTAAAGAAACAAAATATTTTTGTCTCCCTTACTATGTGTTTATGAAGTAACATCAATTCAAATCTATATTAACTAAAACAATCTCTGCCCACAAGTGGGTCACAATCTGGCAGGGAGGGAGGTAGAAAGAGAAGCTATTAATAACTATATTCCAGTGGGAGACATGCCATGTGAGTGGCATAGAAAACATAAAGAATAATTAATTACATCCAGGGAGTGGGAAGAGGCTTTAAGTTGAATCTGCACTATGAGTAGGGTATCTCCTTGCATAGCTAGAGGACCAGCACTGCTGGAAGAGTTTTGCTTTAGCTACGGTATGGAAGAAACAAGGAACACACTTGTTTCCAGAAGAGTAAGATGTGAAAACAATATCAGATATGGCTGAGTCATAGGATGAGTTAATTGAGTTGGAGGAGGCTTGCAACCTCATCTAATGTTTGGAGCCGGATCATGAAGAGACATGTATGCTCAGCTAATGTGTTTAGATTTTATCATGTAGGTGATGAGTGGTTAGGAACCTCTGTAAAGCAGAGACTGTGCCATGATCATATATATGGTTTAGAAACAGCGTTCTGTACTAGCACTGCTGACAAGGTAATCATGTATTTTTCACAGTTGCCCTTTTACATTTGTTGGAGGGATTATTTCGTTACAACTAATTAGAGAACTGCGGTGCTGGAGAAGACTCTTGAGAGTCCCTTGGACAGTAAGGAGGTCAAACCAGTCAGTCTTGAAGAAAATCAACCCTGAATACTCACTGGAAGGACTGATGCTGAAGCTGAAGCTCCAATACTTTGGCCACCTGACACGAAGAGCTGACTCATTGCAAAAGACCTTGATGATGGGAAAGACTGAATTTAGGAGGAGAAGGGGGCGACAGAAGATCAGATGGTCAGATGGCATCACTGACTGGATGGACATGAGTTTGAGTAAGCTCTGGGAGACAGTGAAGGACAGGGAAGCCTGGCATGCTGCAGTCCATGGGGTCACGAGTCAGACACAGCTTAGTGACTGAACAACAAAATTAGAGAACAGAGGGCCATGCAGGCAAGGTCCATGCTCGCTTTTGCCCAGGACAGGCTCCCTAGCATCCAGCACAATGTCTGGTACATGGCAGAGGTTCAATGATGGCATTTTGGGGTAAAGACTCTTTTCAATCTGGGTGATTATTTTTAAAGTCTTTATTAAATTTGTTACAATATTCTTCTGTTTTATGTTTTGTTTTCTTGGTCACAGTACATATGGGATCCCAGCTCCCTGACCAGGGATTGAACTCACCAGTGTCCTACACTGGAAAGTGAAGTTTTAACCACTGGACTGCCAGGGAAGCCCCAATGATGACTTGTTGAATGAATCAAACTACTGAGTATTAGCACAGGTCAAGTAAGAGATGACAAAGGCCTGAAGCAGAGCAGTACCAGTAACAATGGACAAGACAGAAGAGTTTTGACAGACATTTCAGAAATGAAAATCCTGAGTTACCTAAGAGATACAGCAGGAGAAAGAGTGGGTGTTCAACGGAGACGGCAAAGTTTCTAGAGTGGATGACTGAAGTAGAACAGTTATTAAAAAATAAGGGGGAATAGGAATGGGCTTTTCTTTCTTTTTTTTTCCTCTGAGAAGATATTGAATTTGCCTCTCACTATGTATTTGAGAAGCCTACAGGACATCCGCGTAGAGATATCACAGGGAGCAGGAGGCAGAAACTCACAGTGGGAAAGACTGAGAAGCCAAAGGATTTGTCCTAGGGCATGTCCTGAGTGTCTCTTAACTCAGGTTTCTAACTTATTAAATGGAAAGTATAAGAATCTCTGTTATAGGGACTTCCTTGGTGGCCTAAGGAAGACTGGGTCACCAGCTTCATCTAATGATTAAGTCTTGGGTCACAAAACTCTTCATCTAATGATTAAGAATCCACCTTCTACTATGTTGCAATTATCTTCCAGTTAAAACTTTTTTTTAAAAGTCCATTAAAATATGAAAAAAACACATATCAGAAAATATGCTAGGCTATTTATATTACTACTTATCTTCACAGTAATCTTGGAACTTAAATCCTGTCATCTCCATTTTATACACAAAGGTCACAAAAGAATCTGTCTTCTAGTGCAGGGGACTCAGGTTCAATCCCTGATCCAGGAACTAAGATCCCACATGCCACAGGGCAACTCAGCCTTTGCACCACAACTAAGACTCAGCCAAATAAATAAATATTAAGGAAAAAAAAGTCTCTGCAATTACTCAGGATGATTTTACACTCATCTAAAACTTATGAGAAAGTATATTTTTAAAAACGTATTTTTAAAGTGTAGAGAGCTTTAAAGAATAGTGTATGCCCAATAGAGCTGTGTGTGTACTAAGTCGCTTTAGTAGTGTCTGACTCTGTGACCCCATGGACTGTAGGCCGCCAAGCTCCTCTGTCCATGGGATTCTCCAGGCAAGAATTCTGGAGTGGGCTGCATGCCCTCCTCCAGGGAATCTTCCCGACTCAGAGACTGAACCTGAGTCTCTTATATCTTCTGCACTAGCAGGCAGATCTTTACCAATAGCACCACCTGGGAAGTCCCTAACAGAGCCCATTCTTGTTCAGTCTCTAAATCATGTCAGACTCTTTGCGACCCCATGGACTGCAGCCAGTCAGGCTCCTGTGTTCAGGCTTCCCTGTCCTTCACTATCTCCTGGAGTTTGCTCAAATTCATGTCCAGAACCTAGTACTAATCAATTCAACATCATGAGTTTAATGTCTATGGGCCACTTGACTTGTTAAACTACAAATAAGTCCCCCTCTTTTGGGCAGCAGCCTTGTGCATGAGTTTGATAGCAGAGTAGTCTAGGCATGTCATTAATAGTAGAAAAGTCTCTCTTCCTATGTTTTCTACTGAAAGTCACATCTTCCAATGTAGACAGAATGAGATATTACTATGAAGATTAAAAGACGCTTACTCCTTGGAAGAAAAGTTATCACCAACCTAGACAGCATATTAAAAAGCAGAGACATTATTTTGCCAACAAAGGTCTGTCTAGTCAAGGTTATGGTTTTTCTAGTAGTCATGTATGGATGTGAGAGTTGGACTACAAAGAAAGGTGAGCACCAAAGAATTGATGCTTGTGAACTGTGGTGTTGGAGAAGACTCTTGAGAGTCCCTTGGACTGCAAGGAGATCCAACCAGTCCATCCTAAAGGAGATCAGTCCTGGGTGTTCACTGGAAGGACTGATGTTGAAGTTGAAACTCCAATACTTTGGCCACCTGATGCAAAGAGCTGACTCATTTGAAAAGACCCTGATGCTGGGAAAGATTGAAGGTGGGAGGAGAAAGGAACGACAGAGGATGAGATGGTTGGATGGCATCACCAACTCAATGGACATGAGTTTGAGTAAGCTCTGGGAGTTGGCAATGGACAGGGAGGCTTGGCATGCTGCAGTCCATGGGGTTGCAAAGAGTTGGACACGATTGAGTGATTGAACTCAACTGATGAAGATTAAGGTTGCTAGTAATAAAACTCATGCTCATATAAATGGATTCTTTTGACAGGCTCTGGAATCTTGTCTTTTATCAGAAAGTCAGACACATCTTTTATTTTAACATACCCTTGCTTCTAAAGTTGCCACTTTCTTCTTCAGCCAACATCCAGGACTTCAGCCCCGCATCCCAGGCCCATGGCTTCAGTGACTAATTCAAGGATGGGTGAGTCACTTTCCTGCTACTTCCCATAGCTCCTGGATTTCCCCTAGAAGACACCAACCCACTGAGTCTCCACAAGCTGAAAACATCTCAGGATTTTGACTTTGGGTCAGTTCTAAGTTTCCGTCAGAGTATGACGGAGATGAACAGATAAGGGTTCTCAGTTCAGATGACTGACTTCAAGATTTCTAACACCAGACAGTCTGGCAACTCTGTCCTGACACGGAGGTAGATTTGCTTCTGTCCCCAAAATGAACCTTAAGCGTGGATTCCTTGTGGGATGGAAAAGTTGAGTCTCTGAGAACAATCAATAGGGCTATATCTTTTGCCCGTCTCAAGTTCTTTGATGTGATATAAAAGCAATAATGTGCCTGGGAATGAACTCATAAACAGTTATTCATTTTATAGCATAATAAAAGTACGGCAAGATTGAATTGGGATTTAGGCAAAGAATTGGGTTGGCAGTAAGGAGATCTGATTTTTCTTGCCAACTTGCTCACTGTATCATCATTAGTAAATCAGCAGGTGGCTCCTGACCTCAGTTTTTCCACTAGTGAAACATGAATAGGATTGGCACAGTACAGTAGATAAACATAGAGTGATAATTATTGCAATATAACTATGTGTTAGGCTCTTGTCTTGAATTTAGGTAAGAGCAATGAACAGAACAGAAAAAAAGAATGTTTGCATTCATAGAACTCATAGTCTAGTGAGGGGAAAGACAATAGACAATACACGTAATAAGTGAATTATTTTGTATGCTGGAAATTGATAGGTGCTATAGGGAAGGGCCTCTCTGGTGGTTCAGTGGCAAAGAATCAGCTTCCAATGCAGGAGATATGGGTTCGATCCTTGGTCTGGGGAGATTCCCTAGAGAAAGAAATGGCAACCCACTTCAGTATTCCTGCCTGGGAAATCCCATGGACAGAGGAGCCAGGCAGGCTTCAGTCCATGGTGTCGCACAGTCAGACATGACTTTGAGACTAAACAACAACAACAATGTATTAAAGAAAAAAAAAAGAGTGGCTAAAGGTGTATTTGGAGCCACAGAGTGGATGGAAGTGTTGCAGGCTCTGGAGAAGTCTGGATTCTAGCTTTGGCTAGTGATTCCCTCAAATTCATAACAAGTATATTATAATATGCTCAGGTCATAGGTTGTCGTGATGATTCAATGAAGGAAGGGAAGAAAAAGTTCTTGCATCCAAGTGTTACTATTATTATCCTTAATTTCTAATCTCAAATACTTTGATTCCAGAATTGAGATTCTCAGATAACAAATTGCTATAAAGAGCAATATTTTAAAATTACAAAGAAAACCAAGGATATAGTTTAGCCCAGGTGGTTTGCTTCATGATATGGCCAATTATGGAAATAAAAGTGATGCTTGCTAAAACAGGAGTATATCTGAGGTTCACACAGGACAGACATCTGCAGGCTACAGTTTAGTTTCAAGAGTAAAAACAAAGCAAAGCAAAACAAAAACATAAAAAGGATTTATCCATTTTAAAACAAGGCTTTTACATTTTATAACAGGTTTCACAAGCCTCCGGAGGCTGGCTCTTTGGAGAATGACACACCTGAACAGTAATCAGAAGAGGTAAAATCACCTCCTCTGGGCATTGACGTGAACAGATTTCAGTTTTCCTTTGTCATGCCAGGAAGAGAGTGCTTCTGGCAGAGGTGTGAATTTCGGTGCCTCACTCGCAGAACTGCTGACCTCTGTGGGAAATCTTTCAGTCCTCTGATGTTACTTATTGTTGAGCAAACAGTATTTTGGGTTTCTATTGGTTTCCATCCATTTTTATTCAATGACATTATCCTTGCTCACCTATTAACAGATATTTCTCAACTGAGATTTGTTGAAAGGGCAGAGGATGGGAGAAAGCATCTATTGGAATGACCAAAAGATTTTGTTGCTTCCCTCCTGCCCTTTGCTTGTAGAGGTCATAAAATCATTCATGGGAGAAGACTTTTTATTAGGAAACAGTAAAAGTAGCTCTCCTTGATCTCCATCCTATATTAGGTAAATGATACATATCTTGAGGCTAATACTACCAAGAATCCAGTTCTCTTTTTCTCCCTCCCTGCCTCCCTCTCTCCTTCCTTCTCTCTCTCCATCCTTCCCCATATGTTAAATGTTTGTTATGTTCCAGGTGCTACGCAGTCACAGACATAAAACTTAAGAGCTTATAGCTCCAGGGAGAGAGCCCTCTGCCTCTGAACATGAGGCCGCCTTGGCCACAACTTAAAAGAAGGTCACTCCATTAACTTGACAGAGAACTTGGCCTGGCTCCCCAAGTGCCACCGGGGAAGTGGGGCTGCCAGGGCTCTCACAGCTGCCGGATGCCAGGGAAGATCCGGAAGCCATCGGGGAGCGAGTGGGCCTGGTGCCCTGCTGGGGGCAGCAGGATCATTAAGTTCACTAACTGCTTGCAGGGGAACAGGGTTAATGGGCCAGAACCTTCCTGGAGCTCAACTAAGTCCCCCCAAGAGCATGTTGAATGATGTAGGAAAGTTTATTTCAACTCTGCAAAACTTTGGGAAGGGACTCCTGAGAAGGAAGTAGGGCCCAGATGTGGAAAGATAGGATTAAACAGTCCCTGTCTTCAAAGAACTTCCAGTTCAAGTCATATACATCAAGGACAAGTTCAGGGCAGGGGAGCCAGTACTTGACATCTAGCTCACTAAAACACTGAAGCATGTCTGTAAGAGGAGATGATAAACTGAAGTCAGAGAAATGACTTGGCTAAAGATGTAGTGAATTATAGCCTGTTTAGTCTAAAGAGTAACCGCAATCACATGTTCAGGCTTTCTCGGCACTGGGTCTCCAGGTACAGACTTGACTCAGCAGATTTCCGGGTCCCAGGATTTTATGTGTGCAGTAAGAAGACAGAAGAGTTCAGGCATAAGGAATGCTTACTCTGTGTCTGGTGCTGTCCAAAGTGCTGGTGTGTACCAAGTGTTTCATACTTATGTGTGTGTGTGAGTCACTTGGTTGTGCCCAACTTTGCAACTCCATGGACTGTAGCCCACTAGCCTCCGCCGTCCATGGGATTCCCCAAGCAAGAATACTGGAGTGGGTTGCCATTCCCTTCTCTAGGGGACCTTTCCAACCCTGGGATTGAACCCGGGTCTCCTGCATTGCAGGCAGATTCTTTACTGTCTGAGCCACCAGGTTAGCCTTTATTATTTCATTTAAGCATTTTCCAGGCGGCACTAGTGGTAAAGAATTCACCTGTCAATGTAGGAGATGCAAGAGATGTGGGTTCAATTCCTGGGTTGGGAAGATTTCCCTGGAGAAGGAAATGGCAACTTGCTCCAATATTCTTGCCTGAAAAATTCCAAGGTCAGAGGAGCTTGATGGGCTATAGTCCATGGGGTTGCAAAGAGTTGGACTGAGCATGCATACATATTACATATCTCATTTAATTCTCACAAACCATCTGTACAGGAGGCACCATCATTGTCCTCATTTAACACTTGAGGAAACCAAGGAATAAGGAATTTATAGAAGAATTCATATGCTCAAGAACTTGATGAATCAAGATTCCAGTCTTCTCTACCTGACAACTGTGCTCTTCTTACTACACTGCTGCCTGGGACAAGCTCTTTCCCTTTTGGGCATAGTGATGATTGATAGCAAGTAAATATTTCAGCAATGGAAATTCTAGAATACGGATAAATAATTACAGGAGAAGATCTAAACCAAATGCATCAGAAGGATTCTGTCCTTTTCAGAAAGCCAAGCAAGCCCTTTATGGAAAGCAGGCTGGCCCTTGTATATTTTTAAAAATCTCAACCTTGAAAAACCTTCTATCCATCCATCTACCCAAGAAACAAATATTTAAGGAGGATCTATTCTATGCTTTGTACTGTGTAGGTTGCTGGGGATATAAAGTTAAGTTTATATATAGTCCTTGCCCTCAGGCAGGTCATCACAGCGATGGAGGGAGAAGTCTCACAAAAAAGCAATTAGAATCCAGTGATATCCATGTTGTAACTGAGGTAGAAGCAACATGCTATGGCCAACTTCGGGAAGTCAAGAACTTTTAGAGGAGGTGACATGTAAGCTGAGGATAAGAGCTGCTTAAAGGAACATGACAGTTTTAAATATGTGTATGTGTAAAAACTGAGGAACAGTGAACTGGTCAATGAATGGAATATTCCAGGAACAATGGGAAGAACTTGGGTTTTCCTCCTTCGTGGGGCACACATGGAAGCCTGACACTGGGTAAGCCACTCTGGCTTTCTGAGACACTTCCTCATATATTAGACAAGAATATTAATACATAGTCTACCTCTAACTCATAGGGATGTGACTGAACAATTATGAAGCTTAAGAAGAACATCTTATTAATATAATTATTGTGATGATAAATAAATTTATCTCCTCCAATCCCCAACTGTCCCTCATGCTACAAGCATAAGTCTCAACCTTAAGGGAAAGAAAGATGACCCATGACTAATAAATAAGACTAAAGAAACATGTATGTCTTGTACCAGGAAACGTCCAGATTGTTTTCTCCCTGAATTGTTTATGTGTTCCGAAAGTCTATATCATACCTTATCATTAACTAGGGCTCACTTTGGTTTTTACATTTGGCCTTTTCTTCCCCTCCTAATTTCACACTGGATCTGTAGACCTGCCCTTCCTACGTCCCCAGGCACCATTTTCATTATTTTTGCTTCTATGGTGTTGACCAGGATGACTAAAAGAGTGAAAATCCACAACGAACTCTAGAAACTTAATGAGTTAACTCGGGGTGGGTTCTGAAGCTCAGCTGAACATATCAGGATGAAAGCATTCAGAAAATAAACTCCCATACCCTCTCTCTGGCTTCCCCTTCATTACAGACATTAGTTCATCTAGGGTTCCCCTATGGGAAGACCTCCCTGGAATAAGAGAATACGCACAGCTGCCCTCCTATGACCAGTAACGACTGTCATCTGAAGTTTCGAGCCAGAGCCCAATTATCTACATTCATTGCATCAGAGGCTTTGATTCCTACTAGTTATGGGGTACAGAAACACACTACTTCCTCCTGGGATGAGGAGGAATATGAATCTTTCATATAGGAAAGGGGTTAAAAAAAGAGAACTGAGAGTAACTGGTCTGGAAAATAAGTGTTTTTGGTAGTTGCCTAGATATATCTGAAAAGCTGCTAAGGAGACAAAGGATGAGTAACAGGAGTTGGAGGGCAAGGAAGCTAATGGTGCCCTCTGTCTAATGAGGGCCTTTGTGGGCCAGATACTACACTAAGCACTTTACTTGAAATAATCGTTCCATCCTCACAACAACTCTATGATACAGACACTATTCTTTTCACAGCTTTAGAGATGAAGAATAAAGAGGCTAAACAACTCACCCAGGGGACTGCAGCCAGTAAGTGATGGAAGCAGGATTCTAATCCCAGACAGAAGTATCAGACACATGGCTTCCTGGACCAGCTACATGTAAGGATCATTCAAACAACTGGTTCCTAAACAACCCAGAGGAATCAGAATTTCTGGAGATGCCATCAGGGACTACATAGCTTCCCAAAAGTGTCCATGGCACTTCTGAGTACAGCCAGGTTTGAGCACCTCTGGAAGACACATGCTCTGTATGACCTGGAGGGATAGATACCAATTCTGGGATAGTGCAAGGAGCCAGGTTTTGGCTCAGTGAAAGGCAGGAGTTTCTAACAGGGATGACCTGGAGATGGCAGAGGCCACATTGGCAGTGAGTGTGCTTCCTCCATAGTGGGGCTAGATGATCACTCAGCACAATATAAATATGGGGATTCTTAAGTCTTTTCCAATCACTCATTCAACTGATATTCAGTGAACATAAACTACGATCCTCCCTTAGTATCTGTGTGCGATTGGTTTCAGAACCCCTGCAGATACCAAAATCCATGGATGCTCGAGTCCCTTAGGTAAAATGGTGTAGAGTACTCAGCCCTCCATAACTACAGGTGTGTGAATTCACAGATGCGGGACCTGTGGATATGGAGGGCTTACTGTCTATGTTGCCTGTTGTGCCAGGCACATCATTCTACTAGCGAAAACTGAAGGCAATCTATTGATAGGTTTCTACCTGCCTCTCTGGCCATTGGTAGCTGATAGATTTTTAAAATCTGAAATAGCTGGGAGAAGGTGCTCCTGCACTATAGTTCAGAATACACTAAGGAGGTGTCTTCTTACCCAAGTCTTTTCACTTGTTGACCCATTTATTTGCTTAGCAACAACTTATTGATTGGATACTTATTGATGACTACTTACCCACCCAAATTTATGTTCTGCCTTCCAGGAGTAGCTGCCTAGCCAGGGATTATGTGTCCTAGCACTCCTTGCAATTAGGTGTGGCTAGGTGACTAAGTTCTTGCCAATAGACCATGAACAACAATGATGTACACAGCTCTAGACCAGGTCCATAAAAGCCTCCTGTGAGGCATTCCTTCGTGCTTTTTCCTTTTGGCTGGATTGAACAGAGAAAACCTCCAGGGAGTCTTTAAAAACCACTTATTGATGATGGAAGAACCTCTGCTGGTCTGGGTTATTGAATGACTACATGGATGAGGGCCATCCTATGTACCTGACAAACCTGCCTAGGATCATTATTCATGCAAGAATAAAAGTCTGTGGTGTTGGAAGTTTCATTCATTTCTTTGGTTGACGTGTTATGGCAATTAGCCTACCCTTGTACAGGTCTGTGAACAAGACAATCTTGGTCTGTATCTCAGAATTTGCAGCTCTGTTTGGGGAGACAAGTTACAATCAAGGTGTGACAAGGCAAGCTCCCCATAGTAGCACATAACAAGGGCATCTAAATCATTACCCTGAGGGATCAGAGAAATGCCATCCAGTTTGACTTGTTGTTGTTTAGTTGCTAAGTTGTGTCCGACTATTGCAACCCCATGGACTGTAGCCCACCAGGCTCCTCTGTCCATGGATTTCCCTGGCAAGAATACTGGAGTGGGCTGCCATTTCCTTCTTCAGGGGATCTTCACAACCCAGGGATCGAACCCATGTCTCCTGCATTGACAGATGGATTCTTTACCCCTGAGCCACCAGGGAAGTCCATCCAAGCTGAGACCTAGAGGGTGAACCAGAGGTCATCAGAACAGGAAGGAGGAAGGATGATCCCATCAGAGCAAAGTCTGGGGCAAGAAAGAGCATGGGGTGTTTGAAGAAATGGGACAGGTTGAGTAGGGCTGGAGAGTGTCAGAGGACAAAGTTGGGGAGTGGAAAGTTGCTGGAGAATTCAGGTCGTTTGATGGAAGAAGAGTGTTGTGTCCCTTTCTGTATACTGGGCTCAGAGGTCCCCATTTCATGGGAAGGGTACCTTCTAAGACACTGTGCTGTAGAGTTCCCCTTTCTCATTTCTGCTTAGCAAGGAAGCCCAAAGCGTGCGTTTGCCTGAGTGCATGTACGCACGTGTGCATGCACGTTGGGGTGAGAAGGAGAGACAAAGGGAAAGAAGATGAATTTAGTCGATTCAGTCATTTTTGAACTGAGTCATATCAGAGCTCCAAGACAGGGGAGGGTGTTGCCTCTCAGGGTGTCACCAGCCCATGCTGGATGAAGGCCACCACACCAGGAGATTTGTGCAGTGGGATCACCAGCTCTGGCAGGCTTAACAGAAATGAAGAGTACCAGCCCAATTCCAGTTTAAACAGACAATACTGAAACCCTGCCAGGAAGAATCTGAGCAATATTTTGCAAACTTTAATAATGGCTCAGAGAAACCGATCAGAGCATTTGGCTTGGCCGTGCATTATTGCTTAGCAGGACTTGTGTAATAGCAGAGAGGAATAAATCTATTTTTTTCCCCCATTTGCAGAGAATAATATTTTTCTTCCTCCCAAACTGAGAGGAATTCGGTCAAGCCTAAATGTATTTGTTTTGTTCCTTATTTCAACTTCTCTATATATCACCCACAGGGTTTTGGCATCCACTATTAAGGTAGTCGGTTTACTGCCTGCAATATCTTCTCTTAATGGAAACTGTATTCTAGAAACCGGAACCTTCATTTGTAGCATTGTTGTCCCACTTGCCAGGTACTAGCCATGAGAATTAGTTAGAAGGTTTCTTGGGATATGCCGAGCAGTGGGAGAGCTGCATAATTATGCTTTTTCTGGGATAAGAGAAATTGACAGTTTTCTGGATCCATGTAGTAGAAAGAGCATGGGATGGTTTTGGAATCTGAAATAAGGTCAAATCCCAGATCTACAACTCACGAACTGGGTGACTTTGAAGAAGTTGTGTAAGAATTCTGGGCTTCAGTTTTCCCTCACCTGTAGAATGAAGATATCCCAGAAAGACTGAAGGCAGGAGGAGAAGGGGGTGACAGACGACGAGATGGTTGGATGACATCACCGACTCGATGCACATGAGTCTAAGCAAACTCCAGGAGATAATGAAGGGCTTGTGTGCTGCCATTCATGGGTCACAAAGAGTCCATGACTGAGTGACTGAACAACAGTTAGGCTTTCAGGAAAATTAGAAAAATTAGAGGAGACAAAGTGTGTCAAATGCCTGGGATCCTACCTGTCTTTTTGGGAGAATCCTATCAAATGGCACCTGTCACCTCTTTTTCCCCCTCCAAAATGGAGAGAAGAGGACATGAAGCCCTAGACTGAGCACAGAGGCTTGTTTCCAGGTTAGCAGATGAATAAAGAGAAAGGTGAGTTCATTAGTTAAGGACTTCCCCTAGGGAGAAGGGAATCTGAAGAGTCCAAAGGACAAGAGTGTGCTGTGTGCTGTGCTTAGTCAGTCAGTCATGTCCAACTCTTTGCAACCCCATGGACTGCAGCCTTCCAGGCTCCTCTATCCATGGGGATTCTCCAGGCAAGAACACTGAAGTGGGTTGCCATGTCCTCCTCCAGGGAATCTTCCCAACCCAGGGACTGAACCCAGGTCTCCCGCATTGCAGGCAGATTCTTTACTGTCTGAGCTACCAGGGAAGCCCAAGAATACTGGAGTGGGTAGCCTATCCCTTCTCCAGGGGATCTTCCTGTCTAGTAATCGAATCGGGGTCTCCTGCATTGCAGGCAGATTTTTTTACTGTCTGAGCCACCAGGGAAGGAGATCCAAGCAAATAAGAGCCTTCTAGAAAATAGCAACCTAGCGATTAATGGAACTGGGTCCCTCCCAGCACTGTTAGAATTTAGCCCAACTTCACGATAAATTCAGCCTCACTTTGGGAATAACATTAAAGAAAGATGGACAGAGACCTTTTTAAAAAAAACAATCTTAAATACTTTATGAAGAAAACAGAACTAGGAAAAAATCGTGGGGGAGGAAGTCAGAGAGAATTATTTTTCTTTAGGTGAGACTGGTGGTTCCCCAATTGTTTTGGGTGAGGTGTCTGTACATGAAAGGCATTCATGGAACATTCTTTCTCATTCATTAGTCTTTACTGGAATTCTATTTCCTTACAAGTCTTTCCCTGACTACCCCTCAAAGGAAGCATTGTCTGTCTACTTTCTTACCTTACTTTTATTTGTCGTAACATTTATCATCCTCTGAAATTACACAAATTGATTTGGTTTTGTGTTCATAACTTGTCTCCTCTAGCGAAATGGACCTGTGATGGCAGGTTTTCTATCTCACTTGCTACAGTGCAGGATGCCTGATACGGAAATACTTACTGAATGAAGCAATGACCAATGTAATACATATTGTATACAGGGACTGCTGCTTTTATTTTTAGAGGTTAGGAGGACAATTAAGTAAAGATGAAATTTAATTACTGCTATAAAATAAGACATTAAAAATAGATCATTCCTCAGCAAATATAGCCCACTTTTTCTTGATTTATAAATACTTAAGAAGCAGAATTGATTTTTATCCACTTTCTCTACATCAGTATCCACAAAAAAATTCAATGTTTGGCCACTAAATCCCAAGTTATGTTTAGATAAATATGCTTAGGTTTTAGATTCATCTTATTTCTTAGCAGTCAGAAGGTATTATCCAAATAAGCGGTCATTTCTACCATCATTTCCCTTCAAATCTGCTCAACTGTCTCAGAAGTATTAAACCTTACATTTTAGGGTCAGCAAGATGCTACTCTCAACCTAGTAACAAGTAACATATGCGTTATAAACTCTTTAAAGAAATGAGATCATCATAAAATCTACTTTATCACATGTGTCCTGGTATCTGCAGGGTTTGCACATTTTGACAAAGGAAGAATCATTTCCCATGGGAAATCGTAAGTCTTACTACAAAGTGAAAGGTATCTTAGCAGTGGCAATGATATAGCTTTATAAGACACTTCACACTTCAGAGTGACCTTTGTTTCAGTCTCAGTTGTTGGGGTCATACTTGAAGAGTGGACAGGGAGGTGGGGAGCGTACAGATACAAGACTATCCCGACCGGCAATTAGTGCTGTGACAGTCCACCTGGGAAACAGGCAAATAACCATGCAGGACTCACAACTCGTCCGGGACTGTCTTCGTCCTCTATGGAATGTGCTGAATGCTCTAAGACAGTGGTCCCCAACCTTCCGGCACCAGGGACCCATTTTGTGGAAGGCAATTTTTCCATGAACCAGGGATGGTGGGATGGTTTTGGCTTGATTGAAGCACATTGCATTTATTAAGCACTTTATTTCTATCATGGTGGCTCAGATGGGAAAGTGTCTCTTGCAATGTGGGAGACCAGAGTACAATCCCTGGGTTGGGAAGATCCCCTGGAGAAGGAAATGGTAACCCACTCCAGTACTCTTGCCTGGAAAATCCCATAGACAGAGGAGCCTGGTAGGCTATATTCCATAGGGTCGCAAAGAGTTGGACATGACTGAGCGACTTCACTTTTACTTTCTTTCACTTATTTCTATTATTATTACATCAGCCCCACCTGAGATCATTAGGCATCAGATTCTGTCTGCTCTAAGACATGCCTTCCTTTATGTGCTCCAAAAAGGACCAAGAAGAGTTTGTGCTGGGAAGACGATGTAACAGGAACTGCACACCACTGACTCTGGAGGAGGTGCTCTCCACTGTGAGCCACGTGACCTACTACAGACCAATCCCCTTCCAGCCCCTGCAAGCTTGCCAGCACTGGGACCTACTTTCCAGGGTTCCGGTGACAGGAAATAAGCTGAAGGTGCAGGTACTTAATGATAGCCTCGATCAATGTTAGCGGTCCTGAAAAGCTGTTTGGTGATCACTTCATACCCTTAACCGATTCCTGCACAAATTCCTCACTGCAAGGAAATCTGTTTTATTAAAAAACTGGAGCAGAAAAGCCCCACTGAGGAGCGGGGTCCCATTTGTGAGAGAGAGAGGCCTGCAGCAGGGACTAGAGGCAGCGGCAGCCACACCTTCACAGCATTACAGCAATTACACCCTGCGTTATTAAACTCTGTGGTATCCAGTTCAACTGGTGAAATAATAAGAATTAAATACAGCCCAAATAGTAGCACTTTCCCTCATCCGTGAGAGTGGCACTCAACAATGAAGTTTCTCTAGCTAAATTACCAAGTTCAAGCCCTAATTTTAGGACGGGGCAATGCTGAAACAGTTGATTACTGCATCTAAGATTATGTGTGTTCTTATGAACTGTTGAAATTGATGAAATAAAAATAAAATGGTAGATTATTACAGACACACTTATGGGGGAAACCCTTGTCTGGGCTGACTTAGAGTGGTTCTGCATCGCTATATGAAAAACTTCTTGAGAAGTGATTACAACTCAAGTCTACAGAAGGCACTGCAAACAGTATCCATCTTCTGTAAGAGATTTGATATAGGGAGTGAACTGAACAATTTCCTTCATTATCAAGCTTGATCCTTAAGATGAAAACATACACTTTTGGGAGACTGAGAGCTCCCTTTGTGACTGACTTCCATGAAAAAAAAAAAAAAAAAAAAAAACAACAGGACTTCTCTGGTGGTCCAGTGGTTAAGAATCTGCCTGCCAATGCAGGGGACACAGGTTCGATCCCTGGTCTGGGAAAATACCACATGCTGCAGGGGAACATAGCCCGTGTGCCACAGCTATTGAGCTTGCGCTCTAGGGCCGATGCTCCACAGCTAGAGAAGCCACCACAACGAGAAGCTCACACACTGCAGCTAGAGAGTAGCCCCGGCTCGCTGCAGCGAGAGAAAGCCTGCATGCAACAGCTAAGGCCCACCACAGCCAAAACAACAACAACAAAACCCCGTGACAACAGTGGTTCACTGCACAGAACTAACAGGGAGACCACACAAAGTCAGAAGCTTACCCTCCTGACTTCTAGTCAATTTCTGAGGTCAGAGGACACAGAAGATTGGTACCTATGCTTTGGCATCAAGACAGATTCCACAGCTCTGTCACTTTAAGCTGTGTATTTTCAGACAGTTTCTTGCCTACCAGAAGCCATACTTTCCCTGTCAGTAAATTTAGGATGGTAGTCACAGAATCTTTTTCATAGGGTTGGTGTCAGGCTCTGGGTTAAATGCTTAGATGAATTATTCCATTCAGTCCTCCCACTGACTCCACTGAAAAGGCTCTGAAAATGGTAGCCACTTTCCATGATTCCACTCTGCCTCTGCAACTTAAAAACTTTGTGGTCCTGGGCAAATTACTTAAATTCTCGGGACAGCTGTTGCTTTATATGGAAAAAGACAATGACTAATAATATATGTACTTAGCGGAATTGTTGGAATAAGTTACGTACTCTTGTTTAGTCACTAAGTCATGTCTGGCTCTTTGTGACCCCATGGACTGTTGCCCACCACGTATCGGTTCAAATCCCAGCTCTGGAAACACTAGTTTAGGCTGTTTCCTCGTCTATAAGATGGGGATAATAATAACACCCCAATCTATAGGACTACTGAGAAAGTCACCTGAGATCAAACATCTGGTATCAGCCGTGCTTGGCACACAGTCAAGGATCATACATGCTAGGCAAGCTAATATTATTTATCTCAAGTTTTGGCATTCCAGTATCAGAATGTACTCTAAGAAGTAAATCAAATAAAAAGAAAGATTGTGCATATAAGAGATGTTACACAATCAAAAAAGAAATGATTCAAAGGAACATACTTACAGAACGGAAGCAGACTCACAGACTTAGAGAACCAACTTATGGTTCCTGGAGTGAAAGACAGGAGGAAGGGATAGTTAGGAAGTTTGGAATGGACATGCACACACTGCATATTTTAAATGGATAACCAACAAGGACCTACCGTATAGCACAGATAACTCTGCTCAATGTTACGTGGCAGCCTAGATGGGAGTGGGGTTTGGAGGCGTATGGATACATGTACAGGTATGGCAGAGTCCCTCTGCTATCTACTTGAAACTCTCACAACATTGTTAATTAACTATACCCCAATATAAAATAAAAGTAAAAAAAAAAATGTACTCTAGCCTGCTAGGATTTTCCTTTCTCTTTTTTTTTTCTGGTAACATATGCATAACATAAAGTTTATCATGTTAACTATTTTAAATGTCTTATTCAGTGGCATTAAGTATATCCACATGGTTGAACAGCCATAGTTTCCTCTTATTTTGTGTGTAAAGCCCTTGAGACTCTGAATCACATCTTATGACTTGCCCAAAGTCACACTGAACCCTGGAACCTGTATATTTCATCCCTCTAGCGTTCCCTAGATTTTGGAAGGATCTCTTCTTTCTCTCATGTGAACAAGTTTTAGAATGAGCAGCAAACCTGGGCATTGACTTAGAGCATTCATTCCATCAACATGGAAAGAATAAATGCAAAATGAAATAAACAAATATTCCATAAATATTTCTTTGAGCAACTACCATGGAAAAGGCATGCAAGAAATATGACAGAAGAATCTGTTATTCCTTATAACAGCCTCATTTGGCATTTGGTTGGTAGCACTGTAAGTCTTCAGGCTTCCCTGGTGGCTCAGTGCTAAAGAACCCACCTGCCAATACAAGAGATGTGGGTCTGATCCCTGAGTTGGGAAGATCCGCTGGAGAAGGAAATGGCAACCCGTTCCAGTATTCTTGCCTGGGAAATCCCATGGCCAGAGGAGCCTAGTGGACTGCAGTCCATGAGGTGGTTGCAAAAGAGTCTGACATGACTTAGCAACTAAATAATAACTGTAAGTTTTCAGTCTATAAATGAGGCCATGGAGGTCCAGAGAGGGTTGCTAATATATCCAAGCCCACAGAGTTGGTAAATAGTGAAGATACTTTGGGTGAATCTGGTGACAAGGCTTGTTAAGTTCTTTTAGGGGTAAATTTTTTTTTTCCCTTGAGTCATAATAACATACTATCCACATAGGGGAGTAAACTTTTTGTTACCATGGGAAGAAGAAACAGAGTCTTCTCTGAAATAAGGGTACCTGAAGTGAAAGAGGAATTAGGTCTCATGTTCACAGACTGAGAACATTCTTAAATTATCACACCAGGGTATTCTTATGCCTTGGGGATGGGAATGTTGTTGTTGGTGTGTAATTTGTAACATAGGAATGGATAACTCACAAAATTTGAGATTTATCTTTGGAGTTACACAGTTCTAGATTTGCATTCCAGCCTGGCCAGTTAGTTTTGCAGCCGTGGGCAACTCATTCCACATCTCTCAGCCTCAATTTCTGCATCCACAAAATGGAGATAATAATAATACTAATGCCCACGTTTTTCTTTTTTTTTCCCCCAGAATAAATAAAATGGTGCTTGTTAAACACAGTGCCTGGCGCACAGCAAGCAGTCAGTATCTAGAAGCTATAATCATTATCACTATAAAACGTTTGGGGAGCTCATTTGGGCAAATATTTGAAATACTGATTCTTCTTAAAGTACTGGCTATAAGCCCTTGTCAACTGGATTATGCAGAAGAAATCTTTTTACGAGGAAAACATGCTCAGAGAACACAGGTTTTGCCTGCTATTGCCTGTGGTGCTGAAGGACATGCCAAGATTAAAAAGCCAGAACCAACCAGCAGCCAACCAAGCTCTTCTCTCCTTGTCCACAAAATGCTGATGAAGAGCATTCTGTAATACAATTAAGCTTACATTGAAGAATGAGTCCTCCATCAGCCCATCATTCAATCACCTTTTCCTTAACCAGCAAGAGTCGAGGACTTGGCTTCACCTTTCCCTGCACACAATCACCTAAACTTACGCTCATGAGTCCCACCCCTGGGATAGTATTCACTGATTTTAGGGGCCAAAGTCCAATATTTCTCTTGAACATGTCTTTTTATGGTCTGCACGGAGGTCAAAGGGAACTACACACTCATTTTCTAACAGGGTATTTTCTGATGTGAGAATGGCCAGAAACTTTTGTCTGCTTCCCATTCTTCCTATCCAAGTTTCTGTTCTTTTTGGCACAATGGTTCATCCCATCGCTAACCTGAGGGCAGGTTTAGGAGATGATTCACCTTGAAAACCATAATTTGTCTGCCATCACCACCTTCAGAACAGGACTCATTAAGGAAACTTATATCCCATGACAGTGTTCAAAGAAAAGAGTGACCCCTGCCACACTGATACCTCTTTTTTTTTTTTTTTTTTTTTTGAGGAAAGGATCATCTGGCTTACTTCTTAGACAAAAATGAAAGGTCAACCCAGACTTATGAAAACATTATGTTTTGATGTGACCTTTCATCAGATTATGAACAATTTTCTCATGGAGAAGTTTAAGATGACTGCATTTTGTTGGAAACGATCTTGACTCCTAAGTGCTATGGGGAGATATTGATAGGGAACAAGAGCCTTGACTGTAGACCTTGGCATGGCCACCGATTAGCTATGTGAACTTGGGCAGGTCAGTACACCTCTCTAAGTCAATTCAGTTTCTTCATTCATACGGGGAAAATAATATCTGTTTCACCTAGCTTTCAGGATTTTCATAAAGATCATATATATGCTGCTACTGCTGCTAAGTCGCTTCAGTCGTGTCGACTCTGTGCCAACCCTATAGACAGCAGCCCATCAGGCTCCTCCATCCTGGGATTCTCCAGGCAAGAACACTGGAGTGGGTTGCCATTTCCTTCTCCAATGCATGAAAATGAAAAGTGAAAAGGAAGTCGCTCAGTCGTGTCCGACTCTTTGCGACCCCAAGGACTGCAGCCCACCAGGCTCCTCCGTCCATGGGAGTTTCCAGGCAAGAGTACTGGGGTGGGTTGCCAGTGCCTTCTCTGATATATATATATATATATATCAACATAATATATATACACATATATATATATATCAACATAAGCCACATATATATAGCAACTCAGATTCCCAGTGTCAAATGAAAGAAAAGAAAAAAAAACTATGGTATCTATAACCCTGTATCATTTGTATGAATTACAAACATTCTCACTGAAAACAATAGTAGATGTTAATTATATGTCAAACATTGTAGTTTTTGCTTAAGTGGGAGGAGATAGAGAGAACTTTGAGAGAGCTGAAAAAATTGCATGCTATAAACCAAGTAGTACAGTTAATTCAGCTCTGCGCAGCCGAGATTCAGAAAGAAAACCGGAAGCCCAAACTCTGATTCGTTTTCGTAAAATCAGTTTATCCAGATGTACATATATGTCTGAAGGATCAAACACATTTGCAATGAAATATTAACAGCGGTTATTTCTTAGTGCTGGAACAGCATATGACTTTCACTTTCTTCTTTTGCTTATCTGCGTAGTCTAGACTTTCTAGACAATGGACACACATTCCTTTTGTATGAAGGAAAACAACTTTACTTACAAGTCCTAAGGGGATGTGTCATGTTTTTCTAGCTTAATAACCTGTACCCATGCCCACAGTGTGGAGCTTTGAAGGCTCGGGTCCCTGAAACATGACCTGAAGTTCTTGTTTCTGGTTGCGCTTCTCATGAAAATGGAAAGGGGCAAAACTTTAAAGAGCTGAGCACAAGGCAGTTGCATTTACCAAGAGAAAGAATTCTGCATGAAGAAAGAGAGAGAAGGCACACTGGGCAGGCATTTTCTTTCCTTGGCTCCCCAAGAAACTCAAGAGTATACAGTTAAAAACATTTTCTCTAATGTGGACACAGTGGGGGAAGGGGAGGGCGGGATGAATTGGGAGACTAGCATTGGCATACATACACTATCACGTGTAAAACAGATGGCCAGTGCAAAGCTGCTGTATACACAGGGAGCACAACTCTGTGCTCTGTGATGACCTCGATAGGTGGGATGGGGATGGCAGGCAGGGAGGCTTCAGAGGGAGGAGATATATGCATACATATAGTTGAACCACTTTGTTGTACAGCAGAAACTTAAGACAATATTGTAAAGCAATTATACTCCAAGAAAACATACAAACAAAAACATTGTCTCCAAGAGTTACCAGGCTTTTTCCTCTATTAGAAATCCATTGGCAAAGAACACATAAAATATCTGTCCTCTTCCCATTCAGGTATCAAATGAAGCCACTGACTTCTGTCTTTAATCACTGGAATTTGAAAACAATTGCAGTCCTTTCCATGGGGTGGCCCTTTCTGAACATTTTGCAGGGGAAAAAAAAAATCCATTCACACACACACACATATGATGGATGTGTTATTGTAATGATTATTGATAGCTGGCATTAAAATTCCTCTGAGAGAAGGAACAATTTCTGTTTGCTGAAAATTTGGGGGATTTCCCTGGTGGTCCAGTGGTTAAGACTTTGAGCTGCCAATGCATGGGGCATGGGTTTGATCCCTGGTCAAGGAACTAAGATCCCACATGTTGCATGGTGTGGTCAAAAAAGGTAAAAACAATTTTTTTTTTTTGAGGAGGGGGGGATGAACAGTGTGGATGGAGACAAGCAGTCAAAACCACAAAAGTTGATGATAAAATGCCCTGAAGGATATATATATATAGTGGGAGAAATCCTGTTTTGTTCTCCAAAGGAAAGTGTAGCAAAAACTCACAAAGGGGAAGAAACAGAATATATGGAGAGGAGTCAAGAGGAAGTTTAAAAGTCTGAAGAAATAACCAGATAATAGCCTGATGCAGGTTTTTATAACCAGGGATGTCCACTGATAAGTCTGAAGTTGTGTGAGGTCAATGAACAACTTCTCTTCCTGGCCTATTCCCTATTTCCAGTAAGGCTTATTTATGGGAATAGGGATGGTGCTGAGTTTCCTATCAGAGAGGCCGTGTGTGTGGAAGCCAGAGCCCAGAGCACCCCGAAGACACCTGAGACTCCTCAGACCCCACTTCCACAACAATCCTACCTGGAACTTCAGAGGGATCACAGGTGGCAAGCTGTTTATTTTTGGCTTTACCAAGGAAACAAATCCAAGGCATGTCAAAGTAGGAAGACGACTTCCTTTGAGGGGAACTGGACAAATGACCAAAGACGGCTAAGGAGTCTCACTTTTCTACTCTCAGACACTGTGAGGCAGAATGAGTTTTCAGAGGAGCTTCTCCAGTCCCAGTGAGCTGGTTTAATAGCCTGGTTCCCCTGTAGATTTTTACTATGGAACTTAGAATACTAGGTATATACCAGTAATGCACTCTGGATGCTAAGACAGAGCGGGGATTGAGTTCCCTGAGTCATACAGTAAATTTCCTCTGGCTAGGTAGTTTACATATGGTAGTGTATATATTCCCATGCTACTGTCTCCATTCATTCCACCTTCCCCCTCCCTTCCCTTCCCTGGGTCTGTAAGTCTGTTTTCTATGTGTCTCCATTGCTGCCCTGCAAATAGGTTCATCAGTACCGTCTTTCTAGATCCCATATATATGCATTTATATGTGATATTTGTTTTTCTCTTTCTGACTTACTTCTCTAGGTTCATCCATCTCATTGGAACTGACTCAAATGTGTTCCTTTTTATGGCTGACAGCTTATCTTTTTTTAACCCTTATTGTGATCCGAGGAGGTGAGGAGGATTATCCCTCACTTTGCAGAGGAGGGAGCTGAGCTCACAGAGGTTAAGTCACTTGCCCAACATTTCAAAGAGTTAAGAAGAAGTGATGATGGCTCCAGGCTTTGACCCTGACCTGTTTGCAAAGTCTAGTCTCTTTCTACTTCTGTTATCCTTTCTCTTCTGAAGGAATAATCAAAAGATATATAGGAGCTACCTTCTGGGAATACTTAATGAAAAAGGGCTGACTGACAAACCATTCTCTTTTGATGTTTCCATCATTTCTGGTGATATGTTCGTGCACTTATCACAGAATCTTCCACTTGTAAGGGAAGCCTCAGAGAGCCTCTAAACCAGAAGATCTTTTTGGAATTGGGGTGGGTGTGAATGGGGTTGAAGCTGAATTTTGACTGAGAAAAAAATAACCCAGGATAAGGGCACTGGGAATCCACTTCAGGCAGGAGAATTCATATAGGGAAAGGCTGAGAAGTAGCTGGAGGAGGCAGTCAGAGTGGAGGTGGAATCTGCAGGGCTAAAGCAAGGAGTATGCACAAACATGGGCATGGGTAGATGTGTTTTCAGTTCCAGGCAGGCTCAGCTCCCTTCTGCTAAGCCAATGAGTATTCATCATCGACTCTGCATGTATCAAGCACGGTGCTACATGCTGGGAACCCAAAGATAAATATAGCAGGGCACGTGTGACCATTAGGAGCTTGGTCTAATTGGAAAGTAGAGTGGATCCTGTTGATGGCCTTCAAAATATTCTTCATACCTTCCCCCTTCCTACAAGGACCTGAGCTTTCCAACCTTGGTGTTGTGCCATGCTAAGTCGCTTCAGTCAGGTCCAGCTCTTTGTGATCCTATGGATTGTAGCCACCAGGCTCCTCTGTCCATGGGATTTCCCAGGCAAGAATGCTGGAGTGGGTTGCCATTTCCTACTCCCGATCTTCCCAACCCAGGATAGAATCTCTCTCTCTTACATCTCCTGCACTGGCAGGTGGATTCTTTGCCACTGGTGCCACCTGGGAAGCCCCCTTCCAGGCTTGGAGTCTCAACAAATCATCACAGTCCTATCTCCTTTGTAGCCATGATTGGTTTGGTGACGGCGCCATTCTTTCACTGACTCAATCTGAGAAAGTGCAGAGCTTCTGTCTTCTCACAAGGGGAAGAGAAGTATCAACTAGGAAACTTGTACTAGGAGTTGTGGCAATCATTATGATACCATGAGGGATTAGTCTGAAGGAAAATCCAGGAAGACTGGGTCAAGAGAAATACAAAAGTGAAGCCTAGTGATCCCATGAACCTCTGTATCAAACTATACCTGAAGCCTCTGTACCTCTTTCATTTATGTGAACCAATATAATCTAGTCTGAGATGGATTTTCTGTAATATGCAGCAAAAAGTATAATCATTTAAGGAGATTTAAAAATAGATCATTACAACATCAATTGGTTGAATGCTAGAATAAAAATATAAACAGTGGTGAGGCATAGACCCCACCTCTGGGATAGAGGGAAGGATTTCTAAGGAAATAATAATTTAACTGAGCTTTGAAGGCTGAACTAGAGCTAGGTGGGAAAGGGGTATCAGGTAGTGGGAACAGGATGAAAACAGGCACAAAGGAATGAACTATTATGATATTTGTGAGGAGCTTCAAAGAGTTTGGTATCACTAGATGTTAAAGTGCAAAGCTTGGCTGGCTGGCAGCATCACTGGGGAGAACTCTGGGTTTCACTCAACAGTGAAAAGGAGATAAGGTTTTAGGCAAAGGAGTGATATGTTCAGATTTACATGTGGCTATACAATGGAGGATGCAAACTGGGAGACTGGGATTGACATCTACATACTATTGATATTACGTATAAAATAGATAACTACTGAGAACCTACTGCATAGCTCAAGAAACTCGACTCAATGCTGTGGTGATCTAAATGGGAAGGAAATCCAAAAATGAGGGGATATATGTATACATATAGCTAATTCACTTTGCTGTATAGTAGAAACTAACACAACATTGTAAAGCAACTATACTCCAATAAAAACATTTTTTAAATGGAGGATACAATTAAAGAAGATAAGGAACTCAGCGGGTATTGATTCAATCACATTCATTCACTGTGCCAAATGGTGCTAGGCACTCACATACAATGAACAATAATTATGGAAAAGAGACACAGGAGCTTAAGGTTGGTTGGAATTATTACAGAAGTTCAGGTGAGAGAGCCTAAGAGGCAGAATGGGACAGTGGCTCTGGAGATGGGTGGATAGGGACATTTCACCAAGGGAAGACATGAAATATATATCCAGTAAGAACTGTGTTTTACTCACCGTAAATACGGTCTCATGATTAATTGCTTTCCAAATGACTCATTGTTTTCCTACAAAATCACTGCAGATGGTGACTGCAGCCATGAAATTAAAAGACGCTACTCCTTGGAAGGAAAGTTATGACCAACCTAGATAGCATATTAAAAAGCAGAGACATTACTTTGCCAACAAAGGTCAGTCTAGTCAAGGCTATGGTTTTTCCAGTAGTCATGTATGGATGTGAGAGTTGGACTGTGAAGAAAGCTGAGCGCCAAAGAATTGATGCTTTTGAACTGTGGTGTTGGAGAAGACTCTTGAGAGTCCCTTGGACTGCAAGGAGATCCAACCAGTCCATTCTGAAGGAGATCGGTCCTGGGTGTTCTTTGGAAGGAGATGTTAAAGCTGAAACTCCAATACTCCAATACTTTGATGAGAAGAGCTGACTCAATGGAAAAGACTCTGATGCTGGGAGGGATTGGGGGCAGGAGGAGAAGGGGATGACAGAGGATGAGATGGCTAGATGGCATCACTGACTCGATGGACATGAGTTGGAGTAAACTCCGAGAGTTGGTGATGGACAGGGAGGCCTAGTGTGCTGTGATTCATGGGGTCGCAAAGAGTTGGACACGGCTGAGCAACTGAACTGAACTGAACTGAACATGGAAAGCTACTATTTCATTTCTGTTCATAATACAGGGATCACATGGTATGATTTCCACAGTGAATATTTCTATCTTGATTAAGCCACATGGAATTCTGTTCTTACTCTTGGCTACTGCTGTATGAACTTTGGCTCCAACTACTAAGAAACTTAAGAACAAATAGTCCAGGATCAGACTTGTGGCCAACACTGATGGATTTGTGGTGGCTTCCAGAGGGTGGTGTTGAGAAGAAGGCTGGATCAGATTGATTTTTGATGCCTGCCCTGGGCATGGAAAGGATCCGATGGCAATCATGACTGTTTATCTGCTAACCTGGCCTTAGTCCCCTCTTCGTTTTGGCCATTATCTGATAAAACAGTTAGTGAGTAGGTGACTATTTTATAAAAAAAAAAAAAATCAGAAGATGAACACCCTCTTCTGAAAACAAGTGCAATAAATGGAAACCAATTAAAATATGATTGGTGCCAAATGACCAAAAGCACTAGAAAGCTTTCTTGCTAAAATACTCTCTTAACTTAATATATATTTCTCCTTAAAATAGTCAGCTCACTAAAACAAATCCATTTTAAGATAAATACAGCTAGGAGCACCTCTTTATTCATGAGAATCTGTTCATGCTCAAGAACCATCCGCTGAGTGGAATTGCCCCTATTGTCAAAATACCACTTGAACTGACAATTATTTCATTTTCTTAAATAAAAGGGAGTAGATATGTATGTCTGTAGGTACACACACACATAATTTTCTTCCATTGCAGTTTTTGTTCTCATAAATCACTTTGGATATCCTACACAATAGTACTTTGTGAAAGATATTTTTATTTCAGAAAGCAGGAAAGATAATTTTAATGACAGGTAGCCTCTCCTCAACAAAAGACATGCAGTAATGCCAGGATTTCTTGATACTGTCTGTAAGATACTAGGCTCACTTTGCTCTTATTTTAAGCAGCAGCTTAGGGACCTCCCTGGTGGTCCAGTGTTAAGACTCCACACTCCCAATGTAGCGGGGTTCGATCCCTGGTTGGGGATCTATATCCCACATGCCACAACTGAAGATCCTACATGCCGTAACAAAGATCAAAGATTCCAGAATATCCTGCATGCTGTAACTAAGAGACAACACAGCCAAACAAACAAATATTAAAACAAAAACACACCAGCTTAGTCCCTTAGAATAATCTGAGATGAAATGCAAACTTTGAAAAGGATTATTTTTCAAGGATACCATGAACTTCTGATGGAGTCTTGGGGGGAAGGCTTTAGAGGTCCAGCATGATGTTGGTCTCATCACTAACTGGGTGACTGGGAGCAGGCACTGCTGATGAGGGCACCCCCACACTCCAGGTTTTGGGATGAGAGGATGGATGGAAGATAAGCTGAGCAAATGTCCCCCAGTCTCTTACTCTGAGCTGAGTTTCTGGCTTTTGGGACAGAAGGACAGCCAGTCTGGCTGACTAGGAATTTCCCAGATCGTGTGAGGAGGCTGGTCTGTGTGGGTGGGCACAGCACACCAGCACGTGGCCGCACACGATCCAGCTGTTTGACCCATGCGACGTGCAGGAGGCCGAGGGAAGGAAACAGCATGGAGCTGGAATGTGATGCGTTTGAATCCTGGGTCATCAAGTACCATCTTAAGTGAGTTATGAAACTCTTTTGAGACTCACTTCCCTAATATTTAGAATGGGAAAAAGTAGAGGGCTATGAAAGGATGAAATAGAATATTTTATATCAAGTACCTAAAACAGTAGACTTCCCTGATGACTCAGATGGTAAAGAATCTGCTTGTATGCAGTGGGCACTCAATCATTGGGAACAACCTAAACCTGTTCAGTTTGTTGAATCCGCTCAAATATCCCAAGGCTTAGAGTATGAAATGCTGAGCTAAACAAAGGGATCAAAAGTCACCCAGCTGTTTTCTCTTGCCAAGCTGGGATGACTTTTAGAGAGTCAAAGACAGGCTCTCCCCTCCCCAGCTCTATAATATTTACCATGTGCCAACTACTGATTTAAGTACTTCTCACTCAGTCCTCACAACCTTATTATTATGGCCATCGTTTAAAATGCACAGGGACTTTCCTGGTGGTCCAGAGGTTAAGAATCCACCTGCCAATGCAGGGGACACGGTTTGATCCCTGGTCCAGGAAGATCCCATGCCACAGAGCAACTAAGCCCGTGTGCCGCGACTACCGAGCCTGAGCTCTAGAGCCCACCGGCCGCAACCAGGGAAGCCACGGCAATGGGAAGCCCGAGCAGAATGACTAGAGAGCAACCTCGCTCGCCAAGGCTAGAGAAAGCCTGCGAGCAGCCACGAAGACCAAGCACAGCCAAAAATCAATAAATAAAATAAAGTGCATAAAATGCATACACACAGGTTGAGTAACTTAAAGTGAAGTGAAAATGAAAGTCGCTCAGTCATGTCTGACTCTTTGTGACCCCCATGGAATTCTCTAGGCCAGAATACTGAAGTGGGTAGCCTTTCCCTTCTCCAGGGGATCTTCCCAACCAAGGGATCGAACCCAGGTGAGTAACTTAACCCTAAGATAAACTACCTCTTCTTATAGTTGCTGTCACAGATATGTGCACAGGGTCTCACTGAGCCAGACACAAGAAAGAGTGGTTAGGTGGTGGCGGCTGAGTGGCAGAAATCAGAAAGGGCTTCATGGAGGAAGTGATCTAGGATTATTCCTTAAAGCCTTTGGATTTGGTCTTAAAATGATACTTAATCCAGGTGCATTCTGCAGTTATGTTTAAGAAGCTGAGCAGCCACCTATAACACAGAGGGGCCCCAGGTGTTTTGAATGACAGTAGGGTCCCCGCTGCTACAATCCGGGCATCAAAGCCAGTCTTACTTTGGTTATAAATAAGGCGATTATCTGGCTTGAAACGAGGTGGCAGAAGTAATCTTGCACCAGGGGCTTCTTGTCTATCTATTGTTCCATAGATCATTGTACCCGTCCCCCTTCCTTCTCTGTGAGCACTGAAAACCTTTTGCTTTTTGGCTACTTCTGCTTTAGAAGTTCTATTCCCAACTACTTTCTTGGAATGGAAATTTAATCTTCAAAACTGTTCTGCACTGCTGGCCCCGGAATTAAAAGCAAGCACCTTCAATGGGGAAATTAAATTTATTTGATATACCTGTACATGTATAAAATTGGATCCAGCGCCCACTGGGTTTGCAGCCGCACACAAAATGCTTTTGGCTATACTCTGAACCTAATACCTAATTCGTAGCTGAAAGGGGGCCAACCTCAAAGACCTTGTCTCGCACTGATCCCAAGCAAGGTGATCATTAGCCGAGAGCGGGCATCATTTTCCGGTAGAGCTCTCCCCATGTGCGTGGTGTAATCGACAGCCAAGGAGCCTTCCTTGGGGAGCTAAATATTCAGTTGACTGACTTTTCATTAAAAAAAAAAAAAAGGAAAGGGATACCCAAGCGGAAAGACACTTCAATTATAAATATCTATATTTCATTTTACACTCTCCTTTCTGAAGCTTCCAAGTCAGGCTCTGGCTGAGTGCAGCAGAGGGCAGAACCCAAGGTCTGCATTTGCCTATGTCTTGGCTTTAAGAGCAGGCTGTGTAAAATAAGCTTGGTCCTTCTCAAACCCTCTCCATGTTCTGCAATTTAGCTGCTATGGAAACTGTCATTGTGTTTTCCTCCCTAAGTTCATCTAGGACAACTATGTATCTATTAAGATGAAGACTGGGTTTCTCTTTCTTTTTTTTAGCATATCATTTTTATTTATTTATTTACTTATGTTAATTGGAGACTAATTACTTTACAATATTGTAGTGATTTTTGCCATACATTGACATGAATCAGCCATAGGTGTACGTCTATGGGTTTCTTGGTGGCTCAGTGGTGAAGAATCTGCCTGCTGATGCAGGAGATGTGAGTTCGATCCCTTTGTCAAAGAAGATCCCCTGGAGAAGGAAACGGCAACCCACTCTAGTATTCTTGCCTAGGAAGTCCCATAGACAGAGAAGCCTGGCGGGCTATAGTCCATGGGGTCGCAAAAGTGAAAGTGAAGTTGCTCAGTTGTGTCCAACTCTTTGAGACCCCATGGACTGTAGCCTACCAGGTTCCTCCATTTCCGTGGGATTTTCCAGGCAAGAATACTGGAGTGAGTTGCCATTTCCTTCTCTAGGGAATCTTCCCGACCCAGGGTTTGAACCCGGGTCTCCTGCAATGTAGGCAGATGCTTTACCGTCGCAAAGAGTCAGACAAAACTTAGTGACTGAACAACAAATAACAGCAAGACTGGGCGAAATGCACAGCAAATAGGACCGAGTCAGTGCGGGTGGCCAGGAGGCCTGTGCTGATCCTCAGAGGGCCAGGACGGAGGCAGGGGCTCCATCAGATGATCTGGTCTGATTCTGTCCAGTTACAAACAAGAGCTCCCACCACAGTCCACAGAGGCTGGCTGACTTGTGCGAGGTCCCATAGCTGGCTAAGGGCTGAGCTAGGAGACGCCTGTCTTTTCTCTTTACCTGGCCCAGTCATCATCCAACTTTACTGTCCAGTTCCAGTCCAGTACCATTCTCGCTTCCTTTATTGGCTCTTTTTGCTCCTTCTCTCTAATTTTTATTTATTTGGTTGTGCTGGATCCCAGGTGTGGCATGCAGGAAAGCCTGGGCCGCCTACATTGGGAGTGTGGAGTCTTAGCCACTGGATCCCCAGGGAAGTCCTCTGTTTCTTCTCTTTCCTCCTCTTTTAATTTTTCATGTTTCTTTCTTCTTCCCTCCCTCCTTTCTCTCACTTTTCCTTTCTTTTATTTTCTCCTCTTTTCCCTATCTTCTTCCTTCTTAGACATCTTCTCCCCACCCCATCTTCCTTTCTTTTACCAAAGGCTGATTAATTGCCCAACATGGGTGAGTGGATTGGCCTGGGCCCTGGGCGCACACTGGTGGCTTGAGTAGTCCCATGCCCCATGGAGCTGTAATCTGAGCCTCTGGAGGTACAAGGCACATCCTGCCTTTATCCTCTGTTCTGCCCATCCCTGCAGGAGTCCCGGGCTGGTAGGAATTCCTAAAAAATTTGGCAACTGGGGTGAGGAGAGTATGGCAGTGTTGCTGAGAATTGAACAGGGATGCCATGTGGTGAGAAGCTGAATACAGGCTTGTCATGTGGCTTTGATGATGGAGAGCGGGCAGCCATCGGGGAGGTGAGCCCTTGGCCACTGTAGCTGCTCTGGTGAGAGATGGGACTCTCCCGGATACTCCTTCGGAAACCACCTGCAGATACACACATCTAAACATATCTAAGCTTTTGTCCAAACTGAGTAGGGTTGGGCGGTGGCTGGTGTTTTCGATGAGAATCCTTGTGGAAAGGCACAGGACTGTGAGCTCTCTCATTGTGAGGTACAATCTCAGGTAAGTACATGTGATGGTTAATCTTATGTGTCAACTTAATAGGGTCACCAGATAGCTGGTTAAACTGTTTCTAGGTGTGTCAGTGGGGGTGCTTCTGGATGAGATGAACATTGGAATCAGTGGGGTGGAGTAAAGCAGATTGCCCTCCCCAGTGTGGGTCATTGTTTAGTCACTCATTCGGGTCTAACTCTTTGTAGGTCCATGGACTATAACCCACCAGGCTCCTCTGTCCATGGGATTTCCCAGGCAAGAATACTGGAGTGGGTGGCCATTTCCTCCCCCAGGGGATCCTCGCACCCAAGGATCAAACCCACATCTTGCACACTGCAGGTGGATTCTTTACCACTGAGCCATCAGGGGAGATCCCCCAGGGTGGGTGCGCCTTAGCTAATCTATCAAACGCCTGAGTGAGAAAGCATTCTCTCTCTCTGACTGTCTTTGAGCTGGGACATCACTCTCTTCCTACTTTTGGATTTCACACTTGGACTGACCGAGCTCTCATGGTTCTCAGGCCTTTTGGACTTGGAGTGGAAATAAGTTCTCCTTTGTCTCGAGCTTGCAGACAACAGAACATGAATTTCTCAGCCTCCATAATCATGTGGGTCAGTTCCTTACAGCTAACAGTATGTGTATACGTATGTATCCATCCACCTTGATCTCTTTCTTTTTCCTACAGTTTCTGTTCCTCTGTTTCTCCAGATAACCTGGACTGACACATTATGTTTGTAAATTCTGAGTAACAGGACTCAGTTTTCTCAATGCCAAAACGGAAACAGTGGCAAGACATATTTTATCCCATTTCTGTGCAAATGGTTTAAATTATCTACAGTAAACTATAAACTATCATGTTCTGTATTGTTACTTTTAAATAGAATGCCCTACTTGTTTTTGTAGGTATGAAGACATGTTTTTCGTCTCTTATGGTCAAGCTGCCTTGTAAACAGCTGGTCCCTAATTTATCTTTGGTGTCACTGCTGGTGACAGCAGGTATTTGGGGAAGTTTATGCTCCTGATGTTGCTGCTGCTGAGATGAGAACGTATAATGGTGATGTACTCACATACTCTGACATTTAGCATGTATTCAGCTGGTTAGCAAACAAATGAATTAACCAACTGGCCTATCCCCCAACCAAGGCCAGGCCCCAGGAAAGGAAGATAAATTGATCAATGCATATGACACAAATAGGCAACAGAGAGATGAGCCACATGAAATCAAAACCCACTTACCCTTGGACTTCTCTGGTGGCTAAGAGTCCACCTGCCAATGCAGGGGACCTGGGTTTGATCCCTGGTCTGGGAAAATGCCACGTGTCCTGAAGGAACTAAGCCCATGCGCCACAACTACTGTGCCCACACGCTGCAACTACTGACGCTTGTGTGCGTTAAGCCTGTGTTCCACAACAAGAGAAGCCACCACAATGAGCAGCCGAAGCAGTACAAGTGGAGAGTGGCCTTCAGTCTCCTTAACTAGAGAAAAACACACACAGCAACGAAGACCCAGGGCAACCAAAAATAAACAAAAACCCACTTCTATTTAATTCCAAAATAGTTATCAAGTGTCTGCTATGACCCAGGAAGAAAATGCTCAGAATGGGAAACACAACACTTGGGCTGACAGTTTATAACTATCCTTTCAGTGAAAAAGTTCTTGCATTTCAGTCTTGTTAAAAGGTTCCATTGTACCCAAGAAAATTGTCTCAAACACTTCTTAGAAGCAGGTGAAGTTTAAATGACAATGACAACCACCATCACAACAATGATAATGCTTAAGCCACAGACGCCTGCAAATAAAATAGATTCCATCTATGGGAAAATTGGCCACATCTGTTGTAGATAAAAGATGAACGATGTAGAGGACGGTTTCGGGAACACGGGCCAGAAACCACTCATTTGAGAATATAACTTAAGTTCTGAAAAATCATTCTAGAATCAATCCCCTACACGTCAAGTATTAGTTTGCAGTGACTCTTTCCACCCTGGGGTTTGCAGGCTGGGGTTGACAGGAGGGTGAAAAACAGTTGCAAAAAATGGCAGAGATGTAACACTCAATCTTCCCAATAGCTGCTATCAGCACTGCAGCCTCCTTGTTGGAAAAAAGAAAGTTCCAGAGACTATGACTCAGGCCCCACGGGAAGAGACGTGAGCTGTTGGAAGGGATTGAAGTAACACCCCCCATGTCATCGTCCATTTTGCCACATCAGGCTCTTTGGAGACAATAATTAATAATACTTATCTAAATTGTTTCCATTCCCTCTGTCCTGAGGGCTCACTCCCTCCTCCTCCATCCTCCCGCCCCATTTCTTCCCAAGACATGAGTTCTAAGAGTCCCTTTGCTTCCTCCTGATCACATCACACAATAAGCCTTTCAAACACACCAGTGCCCACTGTAGGGCGGTGCTGTTCCTCCAGCTTTCTAGCACACAACCCAGAGCTGGTCTTTCCTTAGTCTCTCTGGCCGTGTTTTCCCATCTTTCTAGGGTTCCTCTCACGCTCTGAGATCTGCCCTTTGTTCCTCTCCCAGACTGACTTCAGAGGCGATGATCGACAATGGGTGATTCTCTCCCCCTGTTCGTGCTCATCACCTCCCCCAAACTGAAGTCTCCTGGAGGCAGTCCTAGAGACCAGGTGGCTCTATGTCTTCCCTTTGATTTCTCATATTTCTTCCCAATATCTCCCTGAACATTCTCTCAATCTTGGTTATCATCCTCAGTACTTCTGAGTCGATGTCTCTGGAATGCTGACATCCACATAGATGTTAATAATCTTACAGAATCACTTTCAAATTGAGCGCTTAAACCACATTATTGTGATGAAACCAATACAGATGGAGGAAAATCCAAATATGCCCGAATCTTTAAAGAGCCAGGTGTGCACCATCTCCTTTATTTCTCTTCTTCCTAAGGATGATCATTCATGCTCCATCCCCATGGGGGGAAAAAAAATTAGCAGAGAAAGAAAGAAAAAAGAACAAAATGAAGTTACCTTAAATCTTATTGTCCAGAAAAAGCTATTGTTAACCGCTTAAGATCTATTGTTTCAGAATTTTTCTCAATGTAGTGAATATAAAATAAATAACTGTACATATACACATGTACACACATATTTACTTATAATATACAAAAGTTATTCTTCATAACTAGTGTACACATATGTGGTTACAAGTTATATTTTAACAACTATTCATATTTGCCATGAGAAGACATTTCCTCATCAAAACTATTTCTGGTGTTCCATTTTCTAGGTTAGATCTCAAAAGTTAATTTAACCTATGAAACATAAGAAGAACTTTAATATAAAAGGGACAAAACAGAAAACCTATTTTCAAATTGAGTTTTGCCAGTTTCAAATAAAGTCCTGCGACAGGTCCAGTTTCAGGCCACAGTGGGCAAGACTAATGGGGATGAAGTCCCCATCTCCTTATGTTTAAAATAAAGATAATTCAGATCTGAAAGGTTTGTAAAAATTCTCCTAAATCACCTATATGAAAATGGCCAGCCCCTCATTATCCCATCTTTAAAAATAAAAATACTAGTTCAATGACCCAAAGGCTTGTAAAAATTCTCTTAAATCACATACATAAAAGTGACCAGAGCCTAGCAAGTTCTCAATAAATAATTACAAAATGGGCCGCAGGGCCTCTTTAACTCAGTTTATTTGCATAAGAGTTATTCTTTCTAGCCCCAGAACCCACTGTCCAATGAGTCATTTAGGTGACCTTGGATTCAAGGAGAATTCAACCCAGAATTCAGCAGTGACATAGCTCTCACCTCTATACCCCTCATCCTCATTTCCTAACAGGTCCCTAATGCTGAGCCCTGCCTAAGCTGAATTCATGGCACATCACCCTCCTGTTTGCTCAGACTCCAGACACAACTGGCTTCAAGAAAGGGCCCCAGATCTTGTGTGATCATCTCATTAGAAAAGGCACTTTGCTGCTCTTTGTTATGAATGTTGACAAAACAAAGTGAAGTCCCCACCATGCTCCAAAGTCACCCTGTAACTCCTGCTGTATTCTGCGGAGGCTAAATGCCAGAGAAGTGATACCTTTCACCCAGAGCAGCCCATGATTTAATCAGGCGCCTTCTGCATGGCTGAAAGTCACCATAATAAAAAGAACCATTAACCCAGCCCAATTAACCTATCTGAAATATCACAAGACTGCAGAACCCAAGAGACACACAGATATTTTTTCTGACTAATGTTGCCTTTTTGAAAATACAAACATGTGGTTACTATGCTCTAAGAATTTCTTTATCTTTCAAGGACAGGCTATTTTCTTGTCTCTGGCCAGGTCAGATTGTCTTGACTTCTTTAACAGAATGCCTCACTGCAATGACCAGATGAAATCTGCAAGTATAAGTCACAGCATCCCTGGGTTCATCCCATGCAGGGATTAGCTCAGATTCCAGGCCATGCCCTGTGGTGATCATGCTACCAGCAGTGACCTCAGGTTTCACAGTCCCTGGGGAAATTGGTCATCTTGGCCTCCTTTCTCAAGGATCTGCCTAGTTCAGAATCACCATCTGAAAACCTGTCACCCATGGGGAATGTCAAGACCAGACATAGCCTTGAGGGAATGCAGTGAGTCAAATGCTGTTTTTTCTTCCCAGTGTTCAGAGTCTTACTGGACATGGATCCCTTTTTAAAATTACGTACAGAGCCATTTTTAAATGGAATGATTTTCTCCAACCTTGCACACCATTCAGCTAGGAGTTCCCCGACAGGTTGTTTTATTCTGGTGTGAGGGATTATTCCTTGCTACAGTGGACAGAAATAGCCTAACTACCTGGGCAAACTGTGGTTAGAGATCACTGAGGTTCTATCCACTGACAGATTCTATCCACTGGTGGCAGGGGGACACCGAGAGTCGGAACCTTTCTTCCTGTCCAGTGAAAAACACAAGCATTTGCAATGGAGGGAAGAAGAGGAGGTAGATTCTCTCTGTGAGCTGGAATCTGCTGGGCCATTCCCAGTCTGCAAACTTAAAAGAAGAACCACACAGAACAGGAAACAGAATGCTGGTTAGTCATTTTATTTCCCCGCCCCCCTCTAGAACATCTGCACTCCTCTCTATCTGTGACCTGAAAGATTAGCCTGTGATTTCATTTCTTCACCTGGATTTTTGAAGTCTCTGACTTGTCATACCTTCCATGTGTTTTCTTCATGCTGATAACTGGGAAGTGAGGTTTGTTCTTGTTTAGTCTCTTAAGCTGTGTCAGTCTTTTAGGCTGTCTCTGACTCTTTGCGATCCTATGGACGATGAGGCTCCTTTGTCCACGGAATTCTCCAGGCAAGAATGCTGGTGTGGGATGTCATTCCCTTCCCCAGGGGATCTTCCCGACCCAGGAATTGAACCTGTCTCCTGCATTGGCAGAAGGATTCTTTACCACTGAGCCAGAAGTGAGTTTATATCCTTGTTATTCATTCCTATGTTTCCCTCCATAAACATTTTTTGAGAACCTACTAAGTGTCTGGTAATACGTCACTATCCTAGGTGCTAACACGAGACTTATTTAAAATATCAAGGAACATCTTATTGGCTGACATCACGCCAGGCTCTGGGCATCTTCTTAGATGACATAAATGATATATGATCTCCTTGTGTAATTTCTCAATGGATGTAAGAGTGAGGAGGGTGGTGAGACTGGAAAAAACCTGTCTTCTGAAATGCTTGTACCCAATTGAAAGGAATGTTTGAACTACCATCAGGTATTTTTCATCCTTCTCTTATTTCTTTCTAAAATCAGGATATGGGAAAGTTGATGTGGGTAATATCATGGCCATATTAACAGCAGTTGTGATATCACCATGTGACCCGGCAAGTATCCCTAAGGGGAGAAGCACTGGGAAGTGAAGAATAAGAGAGCCTCTGCGTGGCTCTTCCCAGGTGGCGCTAATAGTAAAGAACCCACCTGCCAGTGGAGGAGACATAAGAGAGGCGGTTTCCATCCCCGGGTAGGGAAGATCCCCTGGAGGAGGGCATGGCAACCCACTCCAGTATTCTTGCCTGGAGAATCTCATGGATGAAAGAAGCTGGCAAAGAATTGGAGACAACTGAAGTGAATTAGCACACAGCACACCACATGGCTCAAACAAACCAAGTCCATCTGCCAGGCTCCTGTACATCCAAACCCAGGCAGCGAGTTGATCCTAGTATTAGATACATTCTATGAAATCTGACTAGCTGTTGTTAAAATCCTCAGCAGATCAGAGACAGCAAATTAGTACACTTTGATGTTTATGGGAAAATGACAGCTGTCAACTTCACAGGAAGAGACAGAGGGAAAATCAAAAGCAAATACAGATACTTGTCTATGAAAACGGGAGAGTAGGGATGCGGGGACATAACTATCATGTCTCAAAGATGGGATGCCAGTAAGGTAGTGGAGCAACCCAGAAGCCCATGTTTAACAGGCCAGGGACGTGATCAATGTATTTGAGAAAAATCGCTATCTAAAATGTCTAAGATCAAAAAAGAATGATGAATGCAGTGTTTCTCAACCAGGAGATGGCCTTGCCCTCTAGAGGACACTGGGCAAAGTCTGGAGACATTTTTTGGTTATTGCAATTAGTGGTGGGGGGTGCCAGTGAGCAGAAGTCAAAGATGCTGTAAAACATCTTATAATGCAAGGACAGCCACGCTGTCCCCAACACACACACACAGGGAAATATTCTGACTCCCAGTGTACACAGTACCAAGATTGAGAAACTCTTGTTTAATGCAACAGATTTAATTATTTGAAAAATTCATTTATGTAGCCCATCTCAGTTGCTAGTGATGCAGGAGAAGGAGACACGTTAACTGTCAAGACTTTTTATACCTATGCAGGCACCTTTGATCGTCACAATAATCTTAAGAGAAAGCTGAGGAAGAGAGTACAATCTCCACTTTAGAGACAAGAAAGCTGAGACACAGAAGGTTAATGATGCTTTCGGTGATGAATAGATATCTAGGCTCCTCATCTTGTGCTTGTTGCACAAAACCACTGTCTTTTGTGGTGGTTTAGTTGCTGAGCCCTGGCCAGCTCTTTGCAAAACCAGGGACTGTAGCTCACCAGGCTCTTCTGTCCATGGGATTTTCCAGGCAAGACCAGTGGAGTGGGTTGCCATTTCCTTCTCCAGGGGATCTCCCCAACCCGGAGATTACACCCTAGTCTGCTGCACTGCAGACAGATTCTTTACCGCTGAGCTCAGAGGTGTTGCAGTCAACATGCCAGCAAATTTGGAAAACTCAGCAGTGGCCACAGGACTAAGTCCTGAAAGTGAAAATGAAAGGTTAGCTTTCATTTCAATCCCAAAGAAAGGCAATGCCAAAGAATGCTCAAACTACTGCACAATTGTACTCATCTCACACGCTAGCAAAGTAATGCTCAAAATTCTCCAAGTCAGGCTTTAACAGTACGTGAACCGTGAACTTCTAGATGTTCAAGTTGGATTAGAAAAGGCAGAGGAATCAGAGATCAAACTGCCAACATCCACTGGATCATGGAAAAAGCAAGAGAGTTCCAGGAAAAACATCTACTTCTGTTTTATTAACTATGCCAAAGCCTTTGACTGTGTGGATCACAACAAACTGTGGAAAATTCTTCAGGAGATGGGAATACCAGACTACCTTACCTGTCCCCTGAGAAATCTGTATGCAAGTCAGGAAGCAACAGTTAGAACTGGACATGAAACAACAGATTGGTTCAAAATTGGGAAAGGAGTACGTCAAGACTGTATATTATCACCCTGCTTATTTAACTTATATACAGAGAACATCATGAGAAACGCTGGGATAGATGAAGCACAAGCTGGAATCAAGACTGCTGGGAGAAATATCAATAACCTCAGATATGCAGATGATACCACACTTACGGCAGAAAGTGAAGAACTAAAGAGACTCTTGATGAAAGTGAAAAAATTGGCTTAAAACTCAACATTCAGAAAACTAAGATCATGGCATCTGGTCCCATCACTTCATGGCAATTAAATGGGGAAACAATGGAAACAGTAAGAGACTTTATTTTGGGGGGCTCCAAAATTACTGCAGATGGTGACTGCAGCCATGAAATTAAAAGACACTTACTCCTTGGAAGAAAAGCTATGACCAACCTAGACAGCATATTAAAAAGCAGAGACATTACTTTGCCAACAAATGTCCATCTAGTCAAAGCTATGGTTTTTCCAGTAGTCCTGTATGGATGTGAGTTGGACTGTGAAGAAAGCTGAGCACTGAAGAACTGATGCTTTGGAGTGGTGTTGGAGAAGACTCTTGAGAGTCCCTTGGACTGCAAGGAGATCCAACCAGTCCATCCTAAAGGAAATCAGTCCTGAATATTCATTGGAAGGACTGATGCTGAAGCTGAAGCTCCAATACTTTGGCCACCTGATGTGAAGAACTGGCTCACTGGAAAAGACCCTGATGCTGGGAAAGACTGAAGGAAGGAGGAGAAGCAGACCACAGAGGGTGAGATGGTTGGATGGCATCACTGACTCGATGGACATGAGTTTGAGTGAGCTCCGGGAGTTGGCGATGGACAGGGAAGCCTGGCGTGCTGCAGTCCATGGGGTTGCAAAGAATTGGACATGACTGAGTGGCTGATCTGAACTGAGCTCAGAAAGCGAGAATCAAAACAGTACTACTTGCTGTGTGTGTGGTGTGCTCAGCTGTGTCCAACTCTGTGACCCCATGGACTGTAGGCCCCGTCAGGCTCCTCTGTTCACAAATCTTCCTAGCCAAGAATACTGAAGTGGGTTGCCATTTCCTACTCTGGGGGATATTTCCAGGGATTGAACCCAGGTCTCCTGGCGGTAAAGGCCAATTCTTTACCACTGTGCCACCTGACTAATGGGTATCAAATTTAATTTTAATAAATCAAAACAAAGTCATGGGACTTAGGTCAAATACAACAGGTCTTTTGTTCTCTTGCTTATTGTTCTCCAAAGAGCTTCTGAGTGGGGAACAGATGCCAAGCACTGTTCCAGTGGCTGCACACTCAGCGGTGAACACAACTGACACCTCTCATGAAGCTGGCAGGTGAGAACATCTTACACTTGCTCACTAAACACTTGGTGGTAGGTCTGGATAAGATTCTCCAACAATCCAAGCAAAGCCTTGCAAAATTCCAAATCCTTTCCCTGTGTCCTATATACCTTGCTCTGGAGTCACGCTGATGATCTGTAAACAAGATTTGTATATTTCTGCCTTTTTCTCTTCCTCTGCCTGCCCTTGACATCCAGAAAACTTACATTCATTCTTTGAGATCCAGAATAAATTTTCCCTAATAGCAGAGCTGGTAGCTTTGTCCTCTGGGCTCTCACATTATTTTGTAAGTTTCAGGAGCATGTTAATTACAATGAATGCTGACATTTACCTGCTCTTGTGTCAGCCTTCTACCATTAGACTGAGTGTCTTGAGGGAGGTCACAGTGGTGCTGGATTCTTCCCTTTGCCATTTCCAGCACCTTCTCCACCTTGCTCTGAGACCTGGGAGACTGACCTTTGTGAACTGCACAAATGAGCTCCCTTTTTCTCTGGCTTTAGGAGGGATCTGCCAATGGGCAGCACCAGCAGGAGTTTCAGGGGAGAGCAGAGAAGTGACCTTGGAATTCATCTTCTTCAGCTCTCTCCCCAGCAGGTCATTCTGATCAACTATAGCTCATTGCATCTCCCAGGGGTAGCCCAGTCATACTGGCCTCTCTCCAGGTTCCAGGGCTTACTCCTTCCCTTGTTCATTGAGGCCAAGAGGTGGTAAATATCTCCCCACTGTCACAATGCCCCTGGGACTGCACCATTCCTTGTGACTTTATCTAAACCCAATCCATTCATCTGCAATTAGCCCCTTTTCAAACCTCTCCTAAAATTATAGAAGTTAATTGAGCCATCTCCCTCCTTTTTATAATATTCTTACTATAACAGGAAACTGGCTCAAAGAGGATGCTCAAGAGATGTTTACTAAAAGTGTAAATGAAGGAATACAGATGTTACCAAATTTTTTTACTGGAAGTCTTAGAATCTTTGATTTATTAAAAAAAAAAAAAGCTGCCTTCCTCAAAGGCTTCACTTTCTTCAGAAACAGTGAATTATTTTTTTTGATCTTGACTAGACACAGTATCACTTATTAGCACTGCTGTTCTTTGTCACTTTACAGGAGATAGAAACAAAAGTGACGTCTATACTCTCCCTAGAGCATCCAACAATTCTTCCTCTGAACTCTTCATTACAACCTCAAACACAAAACAAAATCAAAGCATGAAACTTCTGTCCTGACCCACAAGCCCTGGTCAGAAAGTTTCTACCTCTGAGGATACACATAATAACAGCTGGGTAGACAAGAGAGGGAAAAATAAATAAATTCAATGAGACTCTCACATTTCAGCAAAAGTTTTCACCCAAAGTGAATATGACACATGAAATGAGCATCAGCCTCAAAGATCTTCTTTTGGAACCTCATTGGTAGCTGTGTTTTCTAACTTAGCAAGTGCCTCCTGCTGTTAATGTGAAAACTGGTTTCAGCTTAATTTGGCAACCCAGAAAACATATTATTTTTTGTAGCTATTATCATCCATATTTAGCCCTTTACCATGCTGTCAGTGACTTGGAGAGTTAATAGTAATTATAACTTTTGACTATTTATAAAATATTTGTAGTAAGTGACAGGTCTTATACTGCAAACTTCTCAAAGGTTATCTTTTTAAAAACTATTTATTTATTTATCTGGCTGCATCAGGTCTTAGTTGCATCATGTGGGATCTTTTGTGCAGTGCACCGACTGCCTAGTTGTACCAATTAGGCTTAGTTGGTTAGAGCCATGTGGAATCTTAGTTCCCCGACCAGGGATCGAACTCAAGATCCCTGTATAGCAAGGTGGATCCTGAACCACACGACCACCAGGGAAGCCCTGGCAAATGTTATCTTTATGACAGTACTACAAGGCAAGTACTATCCTGCCATTCTACGGACAGCAAAGCTGAGTCTGGGGAAGGCTGCTGCAGAGATGGGATTTCATTTCAAGCACGAGGACTTAGGAGCCACACAGTGGAAACTGCCCTTCTCTGAATAACATACACTCACCCCTAGCAGCAGAGATACACATGTGGATACACAGGTACTTTTGAAGTTTCAATCCACCAGTCTGTTAGGGAGACTAAGTCCCTTAGTTCTGAGAGTGGGTTTGGAATAATGCCAAAAAAGAGGTAAGGAGAAAAAGAATATAAAATACTTTAATTTTAAAAATCTATGAATAATAAACGCTGGAGGATAAAGAACCCGGCCCCCCGACATTGTTGGTGGGAATGTATTAAGTCATTGGTGCAGTCACTGAGGGTCCTTAACAATTAAAAACAGAGCCACTATATGATCTAGCAATCCCACTCCTAGGCACAGATCCATATAAAACTATCATTCAAAAAGATATATGCACCCCAGTGTTTACAGTAGCACTATTTACAATAGTTAAGACATAGAAGCAACCTAAATAACCACTGACAGATGAATGGATAAAGAGGATGTGGTGTGTGTACACACATACACACACAGAAATATTACTCAACCATCAAAAAGAATGAAATAATGCCATTTGCAGCAACATGGGTGGACCCAGAATTATCATATTAAGTGAAGTCAGATCAAGAAAGACAAATATATGATATCACTTACATGTGGAATCTAAAAAATATGATACAAATGAACTTATTTACAAAACATAAATAGACTCACAGACATAAAAAGCAAACTTATGATTACCAAAAGGGATAGTGGGTAGGGGAGAGATAAATTAGGAGTTTGGGATTAACATAAATACACGACTCTCTCTCTCTCTCTTTATATATATATACACATACATATATATACATATAAACTGTTTGGCACAGGGAATTATACTCAATATATAATAATCTACAATGGAAAAGTATCTGAAAAAGAATATATATATATGTATATAAATATACAACTGAATCACTTTGCTCTATACTTGAAACTAACAGAACCTTGTAAATTACAATTTAAAAATTAAAAAAAGAAATTCTTTATTTTTAAATTTCCAAAGACAAACTGATTTCTACATGGCAGTAAAACCCATTTATACCCCTGTTAATAGTCTAAGAATCTTCCCCTCTAAGAGAGAGAAAGCCCAAGGCCCACATTAGCTTGACTGTCTCTTTAAATGTTACCCAGCACCTAATATATTACAAAGACACTACAATGCAGAACAGATGGAAGAACATAAAGCAGATGCAGATCTGAAGTCTAAATAGAGACGAACAATTCTTCAGTTAAAACAAGAAAACGAGGTGGCAGCACAGACGACATGGAGAAAGAGGCAGTTTACAGCCGAGAGAAGTTACTGGGAAACACACAAGTTATCACAGCTGAGGAAGCAAAAAGATGCTATCTTGGCATTTGAAATGACATCCCCTGATGTCTTCCTGGCGCACCAAACAGGCTTCTGTGGGATACTCAGGAGGAGAGCTAAAGGAGACCTAAAGCCTTTAAAGCCTTGGGTAGGCAAAATGGTTGGATACAAACTATCCAGGGGTTTCAACGGACTTCCAGAATCGAATTCATTTATCATGAGTATTTTCCATACCAGGAGGAGGAACCCAAATAATCATAACCAAAGATTAGGTGGAGAAGAGATGTGATTTCTCCTGACCGGTTTTTAACTTAGTTTCATTTTAATGTTTTTTAAAGATTCTTTTGGATGTAGACCATTTTTGAAGTCTTTACTGAATTTGTTACACTATTCTTTCTTTTACATTTTTGGTTTTCTGGCCCAGAGGTATGTGGGATCTTAGCTCCCTGGCCAAGGATTGAACCCGCACTCCCCCTGCATTGGAAGGCGAAGTCTTAACCACTGGGCCGCCGGGGAAGTACCTAGTTTTAATTTTAACACTTTTGTTTTATGGACATTTCTAAACACACATAGAAGTAGCGAGAACAGTGCTATGAACCCACGTGAACCACCACCCAGGATTGGTTACCATCGACGTCTGTCGCTCTTGCTTCGTCTCTTATTCCCTCTCCACTTATTTTTCTTGGTATTGTAAAGCAGTCTTGATAAAGCGCTTTTTTCTTAGTTTCCCTGTAAAAAGGTGCCTACTTCCTATAATTGATTGTGGGAAGAACAGCTGCCAAGTGTTAAGCACAGAATTCTTCAGAAATACTAGTCAACCAGTGATCATTTTAATTCTTACATGTGGACACATGAAAACAATGGCAGAGGGTGTGGAATGATGAGACTCTCACTGTTAATGCAGGAGTGGAACAAAACAGGACAGGAAAATTGGTGCTTTTAGGCCTCCGGCATTGTTTCAAACATTAGCTTTTGGGAAATGTGAAACCCTTCAGACATGCATTTAACCAAAGTCACAGAATTCTGTTCAGATGCACAGAGACATGTATTCCAGAAAAAAGAAAAAAAAAAGTTATCGAATTAATCCACATCTTTCAGAGCTGGCTTCTTATTGCAGTATTATCCTAAATGCTACCAAAAGATGGAGTGGGGAAAGACATGACTTCCGGCTTCTAGAAGCTAAGACTTCCACGGTAAGGACAGAGCAACTTCAGGAGAAAGCACCCAGCAACCATAAAGAGGAGCATATGTGAAGATAGAAGGGAAGAATTTTCTGTGGAAATGCTTAGGAGATACAGGGTAATTGTTCCTACTCAGAGTGAAGTGGGGAGCCAGGGCTCTGCCTGTGAGGCAGGGGAGGTGAGAATGGAGCTGGCCCGCTCAGTCCAGGTGCTGACAAGCAAACGCATAAACAATCCTTAAAAGGCTCACAATAAGTGAAAATGCAAGCGACCACTCCTCTCCTAAGCCCTGAGGACATGGTTTTCATCATGTAATGTGAGACTTCCTGTACTCTGTAAAAAGCTAAAGCCATCTTCCCTTGCCATGGAAAGAACGCTACATGTAGTTGTTTCCTAACATAAGTTTCAATTTTATTTTCCATTTCAGTCCAACTTTCGACACAACCTTCTAGTTAGCTCTCTCTCCAGAAGGCTAACGGTTCCTGGGTAACTACCCCCGTAGTTCTCTTGGTGTCTCTGCTGCCCTTTGAGGTGTCCCTAGTACAGACACTGACTGACATGTACTCTTTCACCTCCTGTTCCTCCCAAGTTCCGTTAAAGGGTAACGTGCAAATCCTGGACTTCCGGCTCTCTTTTACAAACTTCTCCTCACGGTTCTGTTTAATGACGTAAATACCATATTGGAGTAGTCTTTTGGTTTCTAACACTGGAGAAGGAAGATAAAATTGTTTTCAAAGAAAATATTCTGCAAGCCTTGGTGACCCATCACAAAGTCTCCGAGACATTCCTAGTTGGTGGTTTTCTAAAGCTGGTTAGGACCTGTGCTAGAGTGAAGAGACCACTGTGGCCGTATGCACTTGAGTGGAACAGGTGAAGGCAGAAGGCCTGGGGATGAGAGAAAAGAAAGCAAATGCATGAGAATGGGCTAGGGACTACCTAGTGCCCTGACATGGGTGTGTGTCCCCAGGCTGACTCTGAGACACACTGCTGTTTACCTTCCCCTCAGCTTTTCCTCCCTGGCTGGGGAACTGCTGGGGAAGGGGATGCTGCTGAAATTGTATGGACCCGACAGCATCGCAAGGCGAGGACTTAATTTGAGACATAACTCCTTTGTAGAAAGGAATGAACCACCTACAGAATAAGGTTAATTCTGCAGTACTTCCTCTGACCTCTACTATATTGCTCCTCACATGGCCACTGCAAGTTTTACTATCCTGCAAAGAGCAGGGCTCAGGTAATGCTGCCCAGTTACTGCCAATGGTGATCACCTGAGGGAGTGGAAATGGCCTGCAAGGAGGCACTTAGATCATGAGGACATCCTGAATTTAGTTATCCTGGCGCTCTCATCACTACTAAACTTGCTACGTATTCCCAACTCTCCTTTGGACTTAGACGTCTTAAAAATGTCCACAACTGGCTCATTGATTAGGACTTGGCCAGACAGCTCCAGGTGGCTAATTGGTAAAGCATTATCTCAAAAAGGATCTGTCTTTAATTATAGGCATTTGACATCTTTATGTAGGTTGTAGGAGATATTAAATACATTTCAACTAGACATCCATTGAAGCCATATGGCAGCCCTGAATAAGTAGAGCAAATTGGGCATAACGGAGCATTATTTATTTATTTCAGGATGGCAAGACAAACTATTAATGGCACATTTTACAAGTTGGGGCTAGAAATTTAGGAGTCTAGGTAGTAGGGAAGATATCTTTTAAGGATGGGTGGAGGATGATATAAGGGCAGACAGAACCCAAAGAGCAGGGGTGAGAAACCGATTCTCAGACTCCAAGAGGAAAATCAAAGACATAAAAGGGTGCAATGATTACGTGTCCTTGTTTTCACCCAGGAAGTCAGCTGGAACTGGAGGCCCTCTCTTTGGGTCCATTTAGTCATTTAATTCAACACTTACTTAGAATCTATTAGTAGAGCAAGTGATATGGATCAGACCCGTTAAGAGGTTCATGGACACTTAAGTGGTCTGTGAATGGGCATCTGGGACTCTGACCTCCTAAAGTGCATGTAAAATCTGTACACAAGAATTTGTCTGAAAAAGAAGTCCATAGCTTTCATGAAACTAAAGGCCTCAGACCAAAAAAAAGCTTAAATACTATGTAGCTCCCTATCAAAGACTGCAAGGAATTTTACAATGCAAGAGACTAAGGTAAGTGAGTGTGACTGCCCCTTCACTGACCCCATATTTTTAAACTTTTAAAGAGGCATAGATTCTATTTATCCAGAAAAAGGTAGGTAAGGAGACCCATAAACTCCAGAGCATTGATGTCTTACAATGCTTTGAATCTCAGAAAATAATTTTTACTATCGGCAAGATCAAAAAATGTCCTAAAGAAACACAACCAAAAATGGAAGATAAATAAAAGCAGTTAGAAATGAGATATTCTGAGAAGGCTGAGGCCACCTGGTTCCTATTATTCCTAAGTGAGGGGACATCATTTCATCAGCTTGAGACACAGGCATCACTTCAACAGCATGTGGGCAGAGTGGTTTGCTGCGGAAGATGTCCAGCAAAAGATGTGTACTCAAAGAGTAGAACGCTTTTTGCTCCACACTCTTGGCTGTTGAGACAAAAGTCCAACTTGTCTTTTCAGCACGTACTTCCATCCTACTTTTGTTAATCAGTTTGGAATCTATATATAATGTGTGTGTTAGTTTCTAAGTCATGTCGGATTCTTTGTGACCCCACGGGCTGTAGCCTGCCAGGCTCCTCTGTTTGTGGAGTTCTCCTGGCAGGAATACTGTGGTGGGTTGCCATTCCCTTCTCCAGGGGATCTTCTCAACCCAGGGATCAAACCCAGGTCTCCTGCACTGCAGGTAGATTCTTTTCCATCTGAGCCACCAGGGATATATATGATATAAAGATGTTTAAATCACAATTGTCGAGGCCTAATTTAAGGAACTGAATAGCTCTACGAGATCTGCTATAGTGACTGCCTTGGTGGCCCAGTGGTTAGGATTTGAGTTCCCAGTGCAGGTGGCCAAGATCCCTGGTCAGGGAACGAGATCCCCCTGTGCAACTAAGGGCCTGCAGGCGGCAAAGAGGACCTCATGCAGCAAAAGAGAAACAAAAAAAATCGTATGGTATTCCTCTTCCCTGCCTCCTTTCCCAGCTGATTATTTTGGCATTCACCTGGATATCTCTAGATGATCTACTTACAATGCTACTGAATTGTTTTTCAAATTTTAAAAAAGTCAATTTCCCACTTAGCTCTCCTCTCTCCGTAAACTTCCGTCACTCTTGTTACCCTTCCTATCACCCCTTAATCCCCATATAGGACTTTGCACTCAGTCAGTATTCACCGTTTTCATTATCACACTATTTAAATGCCATACAAAACTGAGGAGGGCGTAAACTACTATCACAGTTTCTTTCCTGTATGACTACTGTTTTCCTGAAAGGTAGCAATTATATCGTGTTTTTCAGTTTGTTTGGTTTTCTAAATACTTGTCACTACTCAGCCTCAAACTCTACCACTTTTTGAAATACCCTCTGAAGATGTTTCACACTTCAGGTACTCTATCAATTTCATCTTTTTGGAGAAGAGGCTCCTGAATGTTTGCTCTTAACTGTGTCTGAGGTAGTCCATTTCCAGAAACCGTTTTTACCCTTTTCAGGGATAAGGCTTCAGTCATTAGCTAGGGTAGGGGGCATGGCAGTCTTCTGCCTATAAGGAGAGGTAGAGGGGCTCTGGGGATCTGATTATTTCTCAAAGTTTCCATTGATCTTTAATTAGCCCAGATACTAATATCTCAGACTGCTAATAGATTTGCCATGTGTCCATTTGCTTTCCAGCTCCCAACATTTGCGAACTGTCATCTTCTCTTTTCCTTTCCATGTCTTAATGGATTTATGCACTAACATGTTTCTTTGGTGGTGTTTTTCTTTTTTTAAGCAGGAAACAAATGTAGAAGTGTGTATCTACTCTGCTTTCTCTATTTTTAAGAGTGTTTTAGAAATCAATATTATAGAAAGCCCAGGAAAATACTTTAAGTAGGCATCAACAGATATTATAAGACAATAGCCAACGTATGCTTATCTGTAACTTACAGGTGACAAAAAATGAGGCCCATTCTGCTTCAAGTCAGTCATTTGCTGGGCTAATATAAATATTGAACACCTTATGCCCCTGTCCCCTTTCACTTAACCTTCCTGATTTTAGGCTTCTGTGGAGCTTTGCCTTCTTGATAATCTATGGCTGCTGTCAGGTCCCAAATACCTGAGAACTGCCTCGGGCAATCAATACCTCTGTCATGCTCTATTACAGCTGATCAATATGGACAAGGATGCAATGAGGTGGAAGCAAGATGTTTTATTCAATCAAGTTTTGGGTCTCTTTTATTGACCCCAGTATTTTGGGAGTGTTTATAAAACTTCTATACTCCTCTCATTTGGTTTATTTCAGTTAGCACATTTTTTTTCTTTTTGTTTGTTTGCGTAAAAACCCTGCACATTCCTCCTTTCAAAGTTGCAGAGTCACCCATCAGCATGAACAGGTCTGGATCCTAGCTGCATCTCTGTCCCTGTTTGTGTGATTTGGGGTAAATAAGGCCACAATGGGGTTTCCCTCGTAGTTCAGTCAGTAAAGAATCTGCCTGCAATGCAGGAGACCTGGGTTCGATTCCTGGGTTGGGAAGATCCCTGGGAGAAGGAAATGGTCACCCACTCCAGTATTCTTGCCTGGAGAATCCCAGGGACAGAGGAGCCTGGCAGGCTACAGTCCATGGGGTTGCAAGAGCCAGACACGACTTGGTGACTAAAACCACCACCACCACTCCCACAGTAGGCATCTCTCATCTATGCAGTGGGAGTTGTTAAGACTCACCAACTGGTATTTCAATGTCAGCTGGTGTCAGCAGACACATTTAGCATGGTTGGCACAATAAAGAATTTCTTTGGATGTTCATAGCAGTGCTATTTACAATAGCCAGGACATGGAAGCAACCTAAATGCCCATCAACAGAGGGATGGATAAAGAAGATATATATATACACACATATATATACACACACACATATAAAAATGTATATATAAATGTATATATATATATATACACAGTGTGATATGTACGTATATATATGTATAATGCAATATTACTCAACCAAAAGGAGGAACAAAATTGGATCATTTGTAGAGACATGGATAGACCTAGAGCCTGTCATAAAGAGTGAAGTATGTCAGAAAGACAGAAACAAATAAATATTCTATATTAACGCATATATGTGGAACCTGGAAAAATTACATAGATGATCTCATTTGCAAACAGAAACAGAATCACAGATGTAGAGAACAAATGTATGGATACCAAGAGGGAAGGAAGGGGAGGTTGGAGGAACTGGGAGATTGGGATTGACACACATCCACTATTGATATTATGTATAAAATAGATGACTAATGAGAACCTACTGCAGAGCACAGGGAACTCTGCCCTGTGGTGATCTATGGCTGATTCATTTTGCTGTACAGTAGAAACCAACCGGAGAAGGCAATGGCACCCCACTCCAGTACTCTTGCCTGGAAAATCCCATGGACAGAGGAGCATGGTAGGCTGCTGTCCATGGGGTCGCTAAGAGTCAGACTGAGCGACTTCTCTTTCACTACTCACTTTCATGCATTGGAGAAGGAAATGGCAACCCACTCCAGTGTTCTTGCCTGGAGAATCCCAGGGACAGCGGAGCCTGGTGGGCTGCTGTCTATGGGGTCACACAGAGCTGGACACAACTAAAGCGACTTAGCAGCAGCAACTAACACCACATTGTAAAGCAACTATACTCCAATAAAAATTAATTAAAGAAATAAAGATGAGAAAAACGTACCCTTCAAAAACTTTTTCTTTTAGAATGTGAGTGCCTTAAGCGGGAATATTGGTGGGAGAAGGGGAAAGAACTCCACAGTTCTCTGCAGTCATCTCTACTTCCTACTATGGCAACATCACTAGGCTGCTTCACAAATTGCTATGAATTTTCTACTCCTTAAGTATATTTGTTTTCTTTTATTTTTTGCACCATGACTATTCTCTCATACCCCCTTTAGCACTAACCTCCTTTGAGTTTATGGACACTGCAAATAACGTTAGTTGAAACACCCCAGAATCCTGGGGCGGCAGAGGTAACTAGCTCTGCAACCAGATAAAATCAGCAGGAGTCTGTTAAGAAATCAAGCAGCTTTCCTCTCCTGCTATATGTTTGTGGTTTTTTTCTTTGATCAATGCCCAAGAACAAGCTGACTCCTCTATATATTTCCATTTCCTGAGTGGACATTAGTGTCAGCAATATCATTACCACCCACGTTCTTTTCTCCTTTCTCACTCTGTGTATGCCATATTTAGATTATGAATTCCCAGAGGGTAGGCTGGTCTTGTTTGAGTTTGTTCATCTTTCTTTTTTAAATGTTTATTTGTATTCCAATTTTGCATTGTACACATAGCACATTAAATGGAAACATTCCTCATTCTTATCTGGTCTCTTTTCAAGAGGTTAGGGAATCACAGAACATACTGTGTGCTGAATTAGTGCTTTTCTGGAGCTTGGCCATTAAAAGGAAAATTAATGACACATATGAGATAGTCTTTCTTAGCAGTCTCCTCTGAACATCCTTGACAATCCGCTAGATCATACACTTGATCTTATAATCCAAAAGACAACAACAGTGACATATTTCTTGGATTAAAGAGAAAAAGAACACATTGCAAACCAACAGAGAACAAATAAGGATAAAGGAGAGATAAGATAAATTATTTATATAGTAAGCAGGCCAAGCGGTCACTGCATCAGCTGAATATAATTATTAGGTAAATGGGGCTCATAGGAGCTTAAAGTTTAAACCACATGGAGCAGGAGTAAGTTATCATATCCCTAATTATTAAACTGAGAAACCATGGTTCATTGGTTGGAATTCTGGGAATGACTTGAATGCAAGGAAAGAGTATGAAAGAGGGATTGCAATGAAAATGATTTTTTTTATTTCAGGGTAAGAACCTGTGATGACTGACTGGACAAAGAAGATGGAAAAATAATCAACCTGCGCGAAAAGGAGGTCTGCAGCTCTGAGAGAAGAGGACCCTAAGGGTGAAGACTTCAGGAAGGCCCTGTGATGAGCTTCTATACCAGGTAATGGTCACTACTGAACAGATGCTAATACATGGTAGACTGTAAAGAATCCAGTAAACATTCAGGACCCCTTCACCCTCAGCAAAAACTGTCACAGGCGATGCAGACACACAGATGGGAAAACAGAGAACCTGCCTCAAGGAATGTGTCCTATTGAAACAGGGCTGTGCACCATGCAAATGGGTATAGCCTTGGAGGTCGGTACACACGTCTCCGGAAGATCATCAAAGGGAAATGAACAAGGGCCTGGATCCATGGCACTCAGAATGACTGTGATGTATTCAATGCTCACACTGCATGCAACATTTTCTTGGAACCCTACATATGCTATTCTATTTCAGAAAAACAATCAATAATGGTTAACATGTACTTGGTACTTATAAAATCCAGGCTGATAATCGGTTTGTTTAACGTGCATCGGCCTGGGCTGAGGCAGGTATTATATTTTCTGCTTCGCAGATGAGGAAGTACCTTGGGAATTTAAGGAATCTGCAAATGACCGAATGAGCATGTAGTTATGAATACTGTATGACATGGGTCTATGGCTGTAAGAAGTGAAAGTGTGGGTTTAAAAGAATGTGAAGAAAAATAATGGAGGAGAATTTGGCCACAACCAAATAAACACAAAGGACAATAGCTAGATGATTACCATGTGAGGTGTCTTATATGTAAATTGGCAAGTTTCCAGAACTGATGCCTTTGATAGGGTCGTTTTTGCTGTTTAGTCCCTAAGTCATGTTCAACTCTTTTGCAACCCCATGGACTGCAGCCCACCAGGCTCCTCTATCCGTGGGACTTCCCAGGCAAGAATGCTGGAGTGGGTTGCCATTTCCCTTTTCAGGGGAGCAAACCTGCCTCTCCTGCATTGGCAGGCAGATTCTTCCTTTGATAGGGTAATAGGACGCTATATCAAAGAATGTGTAGTCCATCCACATTCATATAATTTTTTGTTTTATACATTATGAAATATAGTACAGACAATACAAAATGTAGTCTAATAACAAACACCTGAGCACCTCTTGAAAGCTAAGATACAGAAAACTGTACACAAGCCCTTCCCTAAGCTCATCTCCTCTGCTCCCCTCAGATGTAACCAAAATTCTGAATTTTAGTTCCTTATTTTTCTTTATAGTTTATATATGTATTTTGTACACACTGCTATATTTAAAATAGATAACCAACAAGGACCTACTGTATAGCACAGGGAACTCTGCTCAATAGTCTGTAATAACCTAAACGGGAAAAGAATTTGAAAAAGAATAGATACAGGTATCAATATATGTATAACTGAATCACTCAGCTGTATATTTGAAACTAACTTATCAATTATACTCCAATATAAAAGAAACATTAAAAAATTAACAAAAAGAACAGTGTTTAGCATATAAAAATACATGAGAGTTTGCCCGTTTCTAAATTTTATGCACACTTCATGTAAATGGAATGATACTAATATATGCATTCTTCTGTGATTAGTTTTGTTCAACACTACTTACCCATGTGAAGACACAAAGATAAGGTCCATTGGTTTACTTGATGTGATAGAAGGGCATTATATGAAGATGCCAAGACTGTTTAACAATCCAAGTCAAGGGATAGCTGGGGAATTTCTAGTTTTATGCTATTGAAATCAAAACTGTTCGGAACATTCTGGCGCCTGTCTCCTGGTATATGAATTACTCACTAAGCCACATTTCTCTAGAACCTCCAAAGCTGTTTTGAATACATGTAGTGATAGCTAGCCTCCTCATTATGCTGCTGATTTTAAAGGGGCTTTCAAAAGTACTTCACCATTAAATATGATGTTTGCCATAAGTTTTTTTTTTTTTTTTTTGTAGATATATTGGGTTGGCCAAAAAGTTTGTTTGGCTCTTTCTGTTACCTTTTATGGAAAAGTCTGAACAAACCTAACTGGCCAACCCAATATATTATCAGATTAAGAAAGTTCCATTCTATTCCTAGTTTGCTGAGAATTTGTATCATGAATGAACTGTAAAATTTTACTGAATGATTTTTGATATGTATTGAGATGATATATGATGTTTTCTACTCAGCTGACATGACACATCACATTCAATAACTTTCTAACAATGGACTAACCCTGGGAGAGGATGAGGGCAGGAGGAGAAGGTGCGACAGAGGATGAGATGGCTGGATGGCATCACCAACTCAAAGGACATGAGCTTGAGCAAGCTCCAGGAGATGGTGAAGGACAGGGAAGCCTGGCGTGCTGCAGCCCAAGGGTCACAAAGAGTCAGACACGACTGAGCAACGGAACGGCAACAATAACTGTGCTTCCAGGGATAAACCAAATTTATGATACATCTTTTAAAAATCTTATTTTGGTTTGCTAATATTCTTTTTACCCGTTACTATTCTAGATATTTGAATTGTGTGTAATTTATTATCTTATACTGTCTGTGTCAAGTTTGGATCCATGGTTAATATTGGTCTTGTAGAAAAAGTCTGGGATTATTCCCTCCTCCTTTCACTATTGCCTAAAATATTTTATGTATTTTGGAATCTAATATTTGGCATAACTCATAAGTAAAATTTTGTCTAGTGTTTTCCAGTAGAAAAAACTTCACTGATTTAATTTTACTCATGATGAGATCCAGAGAAGGCAATGGCACCCCACTCCAGTACTCTTGCCTGGGAAATCCCATGGACGGAGGAGCCTCGTAGGCTACAGTCCATGGAGTTGCTAAGAGTCGGACACAACTAAGCGACTTCACTTTCACTTTTCACTTTCATGCATTGGAAAAGGAAATGGCAACCCACTCCAGTGTTCTTGCCTGGAGAATCCCAGGGACAGAGGAGCCTGGTGGGCTTCTGTCTATGGGGTTACACAGAGTCGGACATGACTGAAGCGACTTAGCAGCAGCAGCAGCAGCAGCATGATGAGATCATTCAGGTTTTTTATTTTTTTCACAAATTAGTTTTGATTATTTATATTTTTAGATCATCCATTTGACCTAAACTTTCAAATTTATCTGCATAAAGAAGTTTATAATTTTGCCTTATCTAATTAACTTCTTGTGCATTTGTAATTACTTTATATCTGTTATTTATACAATATTTTTGTGTGATCAGCCTCATTATTTCAAAGAGTAATGATGATCTCTATTGGTATTTTCTATTTTTTTTTTTTAATCTCAATTTCCCTGCTGGTATTTCTGGGTTTACACTGCTGCTCTTTTTCAAATTTTTCAGTTGATGATTCACTCAGTACATTTTTTTTCCTAATATAAGCATTCAGGCTATAAATTTTTCTTTAAGTATTACTTTAGCTTCTTGTCACATATTTTCTGAAGTATTTATATTATCACCTAATTTACATAGTTTCCATTATGATTTATTCTTTGATCCACAGGTAATTTAAAAGTGGGCTTTAAAACTTACACACACATGTATTTACCTTTTTACAACTGATTTATTTATGTGTGATCAAATGGATTCTTTAACATTTGTAGAGACTTTGTGTATGCCCTAGTGTATGATTAATGTTTTATGAATTTTCTGGGTCTCTCTCAAAGGAATTTCTACTCTCTGGCTGTTGGAAGACTGTTCTATATGAGTCCTTTCAGTCAAGCTTATTTGTTGTGTTGTTCTAGTTTTCTATATTCTATTAAAAGCAATAAGTAAAAATTTCTTACTATGATGTGGCGTTGTATATTTCTCAGTAATTCTATCAGTTTGTCTTTACGATTTGAAGCTATACTATTCATTACATAAAAGTTCAACATTATTACAGGTTTCTGATGAATGTTAACTTTTAAGAAAATTCAGTATACCTCCATATCTCTAGCATAATATTTTTTGGCTTTAGTTCTGTTTTTGTTTGATATTATTATTATATTAATGAAAGTTTCATTTAGGCTAATGTCTGCCTGGAATATCTTTTTCTCATCTTTAGTTTCAACCATTCAGTGTCTCTTCTAAACAACACATAGCTGGATTCTGTCTGATAGTGTGTGTGTGTGTTTATCTAGTTGGATAACTACTGACTTTTAGTAGGGAAGGATAATATAATCACATTGGTTTCGGCTACTGAAATAACTAGATTCATTTCCCCAACTTTATTTTGTGGCATCTGTTCCAGTCTTTCTATACTTTCACTATTATCATTTTTCTTTCTTGACTTCTTGAGGATTTTTGAGGTTTTTCTCTCTCTTCACAGTTTTTCTTCCACAAGCTTAGAAATTAGACTTTATGCAGTCTCTACCATTTGGAGTTGTGGAAAGCAAGACTTCTGTGTGTAGGCTTTATTTTTCCTAATTCACCTATGGAGAATGTTTGGACTTTGCGGTTTTGGCTCTTTGTGAGGGACATCTGATTCAACTTCCCAATATGCTCAGCTCTGGTCCACCTTTCTTCACAAGTTCATAGCTCTAAACTAGACCACAAGTGCCAGCTCCAGGACTTGCTCACTCCTGTGAAGTAGAGCTTTCTGGATGTTTCTTGACTTTGTATCTCTATATCTATCAGTCTATCATCATCTAGCATGCTTAAATGCAGACTGGGAAGGCTTTTCTCTAAATATCTGGTCATTCATCTAGCTAGAAATGAAATCCCAGGCTTTGGTTCCAACACACTCATTCCCTTATGTTGGTTTGACAGGTTTATGCAGGCCTAGCACAATAGGGATAAACAAATAGATTTGACTTGAATGTCTCCTATAAAATTTGCAGAATTCTACTCACAATGATATTATTTAGGGATCAAGGAAACAAAAAGGATTAACTCTAATGAGATGCTTTCCCTTCCACTATGTATACTATTTTTAATACTCACTTTATTTAATCCTTATCATGACTCCATTGGAGAGTTTTTATTCAGTGCAGTTCAGTTCAGTTCAGTCGCTCAGTTGTGTCTGACTCTTTGCGACCCCATGAATCGCAGCACGCCAGGCCTCCCTGTCCATCACCATCTCCCGGAGTTCACTCAGACTCATGTCCATTGAGTCAGTGATGCCATCCAGCCATCTCATCCTCTGTAGTCCCCTTCTTCTCCTGCCCCCAATCCCTCCCAGCATCAGAGTCTTTTCCAATGAGTCAACTCTTCCCATGAGGTGGCCAAAGTACTGGAGTTTCAGCTTCAGCATCATTCCTTCCAAAGAAGTCCCAGGGTTGATCTCCTTCAGAATGGACTGGTTGGATCTCCTTACAGTCCAAGGGACTCTCAAGAGTCTTCTCCAACACCACAGTTCAAAAGCATTAATTCTTCGGCGCTCAGCCTTCTTCACAGTCCAACTCTCACATCCATACATGACCACAGGAAAAACCATAGCCTTGACTAGATGGACCTTAGTCGGCAAAGTAATGTCTCTGCTTTTGAATATGCTATCTAGGTTGCTCATAACTTTTTTTCCAAGGAGTAAGCATCTTTTAATTTCATGGCTTCAGTCACCATCTTCAGTGATTTTGGAGCCCCCCAAAATAAAGTCTGACACTGTTTCCACTGTTTCCCCATCTATTTCCCATGAAGTGATGGGACCGGATGCCATGATCTTCATTTTCTGAATGTTGAGCTTTAAGCCAACTTTGTCGCTCTCCTCTTTCACTTTCATCAAGAGGCTTTTTAGCTCCTCTTCACTTTCTGCCATAAGGGTGGTGTCATCTGCATATCTGAGGTTATTGATATTTCTCCTGGTAATCTTGATTCCAGCTTGTGTTTCTTCCAGTCCAGCGTTTCTCATGATGTACTCTGCATAGAAGTTAAATAAGCAGGCTGACTATATACAGCCTTGACGTAGTCCTTTTCCTATTTGGAACCAGTCTGTTGTTCCATGTCCAGTTCTAACTGTTGCTTCCTGACCTGCATACTGATTTCTCAAGAGGCAGGTCAGGTGGCCTGGTATTCCCATCTCTTTCAGAATTTTCCACAGTTTATTGTGATCCACACAGTCAAAGGCTTTGGCATAGTCAATAAAGCAGAAATAGATGTTTTTCTGGAACTCTCTTGCTTTTTCCATGATCCAGTGGATGTTGGCAATTTGATCTCTGGTTCCTCTGCCTTTTCTAAAACCAGCTTGAACATCAGGGAGTTCACGGTTCATGTATTGCTGAAGCCTGGCTTGGAGAATTTTGAGCATAACTTTACTAGCATGTGAGATGAGTGCAATTGTGCGGTAGTTTGAGCATTCTTTGGCATTGCCTTTCTTTGGAAATGGAATGAAAACTGACATTTTCCAGTTCTGTGGCCACTGCTGAGTTTTCCAAATTTGCTGGCATATTGAGTGCAGCACTTTCACAGCATCATCTTTCAGGATTTGAAACAGCTCAACTGGAATTCCATCACCTTTGTTCATAGTACCCTCATTTTATAGATGAGGTACCTGAGACCACATTTTGAGATTATTAAATTACTGAATTGGGATTCAAACTCTTGCTTATTGAATCCCAGAGTCCATTGCTTTTATCCTGACTCTTACTACGTTTTCCCCAAATAAAGAGCTCTGAGAGATTCTTTCCAGAACTGGTAAAAACAATTCTGGTTAGTTTTACACTGGTAATTTTCAAAGCAAACAATGCAGCTATTTACCCTGCATTTGTTGGAACTCTGCTAATTGCTAGCACTCATTCTGTTAGCAAACGTGGTATTTATTGACTCCAGAAAGAGACCAGATTGTGGGAAAGCAAACAGTGATAACATAAACAAATGCTTTCAAAGCAAACCTTTGTTTGGGTCCTAATGTCAAGCAATTTTTAATTACCATTTTTACTTTTGACCAAATATCTCATAATTCATACTCTTCAAGCCTCTGAGGGTAATTAAGCCTTCCATAAAATCTCTTGATGTTGGTTCCCATTCTAATTCTCATTAAACACGTATCTGTTTATGCAAGAGCCCACGTAGTTCTGCAGGCTAAGCCTAAAGTATTATTGGAGGCAACCTTGCCAAATCTAATGCCATAGATAAACTAATCTTATTTAATTTCAGTGCTTTATCACTGTGGAATTTAGCACAGGCAAAGAGCTGAGGAAAAGGCTCTCTTTTTCTGTCTTTCCACAAGTCCCCCTTTTTCCTAGCTGAATTTGAATGTCTAAAGTGGATCCAAGAAAGTTCCAGCATGCAGGCAGCATAGAGAACAAAGCATAAAGATGCTACATGGGCCCATTTTCATTGATCAATGGCTGTCTTACCAGTGGAACAGAACCATTTCTACTCAAAACCAGGTGGAAAGCAACATATCCAGAAAAAGCTTACTCTCAAACCATAAGAAAGAAAAGAAATTATTAGTCAGTCATGTCTGACTCTTTGTGATCCCATGGACTGGCTCCTCTGTCCATGGAATTCTCCAGGCAAGAATACTGGAGTGGGTAGCCATTCCCTTCTCCAGGGGATCTTCCTAACCCAGGGACTGAACTCTGGTCTCCTGCATTACAGACAAATTCTTTACTCTCTGAGCCACCAGGGAAGGCCTCAAGTCATATGGAAAGGAGTTAAAGTTTGGATCACTATAATTTAGAGTTCAGTGATCACAAATGCAAAACTATGTCCGGCAAGTTTTCTATTCTGAGGTTTCATACATGATCAAAGAGACAAACATGGCAGTATAAACTGAAGGAAAGCCAAAGTACATTGTTTTCATCATATATGGCCAAGTGTATTTGCAAAGTGGCTCATAAGATGTCACATCCCAGGTTATAAAAGGATCTAAACCCTTTCTTGTTCAAGATTTGCTCCCAAATACAACTTAGAGGAAAAAAGGTACTAGCACACTCTCCCAGTGGGTGGCTCTAGCTTTCTTATTAAAATGAAAAGGGTGTGTTTACATAATCTGGGCATTCAGGAAAAAAAATTACGCAATTCTGTGTAATTTTCCCCAAAGAGTTGAAATTGAACAAAAATCAACTGCACATCTGGGTCTGTGGCTGCTTCAGCCTCCAGTGCAAAAATGAAGATGAATTCCAAGGGATCAAAAAGCTCAAAAGTGCTCACCCCTGACAATTTTTTCCCTCCATGTGATGGAAAGTATAATAACTATTTTTCTGAAATACAAATTACAATCAGCTGGTGTTAGTGTTATTATTTTAAGACCTACTGATCAGACCAATAGCCCTTTATTACCAACTGAGTACACATGCAAAGAAAAATATCCTAACACCTTCCCTTGCTTTTAACTGGAAAGGAAATCTAGATCAAACGGGGGTGTGCCTTTGTGTATTTTAATATTAGGCAATAATCATACATGAGCATCATCTTATTAATGCTTATGATTAACTCTAATAAGAAATGGTTACATGAGAAGTGATGCAAACACTGTATCTTTTTAAATGATTTTAATCACTCATTTTTGGTTCACATTTGGATTATGCTTTGACCTGTAGCCAAGGCTATGGCTATCAGACACAAAGCTGAAATGGTTCATTCTCCCACCACTTCCTTGTTCTGACACTGCGGCATGCATTGTCAGTGCTTTAAGTAAAAATTCTATTTTAATAGTGTAACCTGGACATGCATATTTGATGCATTTTGCTGATTTCCAGCATAATTCTATTCTCCCTGTGTGTCTGAGATTTGTTTCATTTTGGGGGCAGCCAGGGGGAAATGACAGCTTGGTCCTATGGCATTCATTTCCCCAAAGAGGTAGTTGGTAAAGCAAACAACTAGAGCACAGACAACCACATATTTAAACACACAGACACACGTGACAACCTTGGCAAATTTCATATCTGCCAGTGATTCCCTCCTAAATGACACCACTGAGATTCTCAGTTGACCTTTGTAGTTTGTCTCCCTGGCCACATGGCACTGGGCCGTCTTGTTAATTTCATGATGGCAATGCAGGGAGCATAATAAATGCTTCTAGGTTTAATTCTGCTGTGAGTGCCCAGATCAACCATGAAATCAATAGTGTTAACGTTTTCTTTAGCTCAACAAGGAATACCAAAAGCAAATCCCTTTGTAAATGATAGCACAATGTCGTCATTCTTAGTCAAAATATACCTTTCACTCCAGTCCTTATGATGTTAAACAAACCCAAAACATTTTCCTAGTGCCATTTTGTAGCCAAGCAACTCAGAGAGGATTGCACTCACTCAAAGTGCACTGAGCTGCACTGTCCACTCTAATGCTATAAGGGCAGAGATAAATGAATTTGGGATGGAATCATGGATAATATTGTCATCATTGATACTGAAACCATGCAACTCAGATTGGGACTTGAATCCACGGTCTTTTAATTGAGAACACACACCTGGTCTTAGGACCTAAGGAAGCTCAGGTTCTTGATGTCTCATTGCAGAAAGAATTCAATGAGAGACAAAGTGATAGGTAAGAAGTGGGTTTATCTAGAAAGAAACATAAGAAAGAGTGTGAGTCATCTCAGAAGGTAAGAGACCCTGAAATATAGCATGGTTGGTTTTTATGAGCTGGGTAATTTCATAAGCTAACGAGTAGGAGGATTATTCCAACTGTCTCAGGGAAGAGGGGAGCATTTCTAGGAATTGGGCCACTGCCACTTTTGGCATTTTATGGTTAGCTCTAAACTGTCACGGTGCTAGTGGGTATGTCATTAGCTAATGTTGGGGGCTTCACAGGTGGCTCATCAGTAAAGAATCTGCCTGCCAAGCAGGAGATTTGGATTTGATCCCTGGGGTTGGGAAGATCCCCTGGAAAAGGAAATGGCAACCCACTCCAGTATTCTTGCCTGGGAAACCCCATGGACAGAAGAGCCTGGTGAGCTATAGTCCATAGGGTCGCAAAGAACTGGACTTGACTTAGCGACTGCTGCTGCTGGTGCTGCTGCTGCTGCTAAGTCACTTCAGTCATGTCCAACTCTGTGTGATCCCATAGACAGCAGCCCACCAGGCTCTGCCGTCCCTGGGATTCTCCAGGCAAGAACACTGGAGTGGGTTGCCATTTCCTTCTCCAATGCATGAAAGTGAAAAGTGAAAGTGAAGTCACTCAGTCGTATCCAACTCTCAGTGACCCCATGGACTGCAGCCACCAGGCTCCTCCATCCATGGGATTTTCCAGGCAAGAGTACTGGAGTGGGGTGCCATTGCCTTCTCTACTTAGCGAGTAAGCAACAACAATTACAATGAACATATAATGAAGCTCAAGGTCTTTTGGCATCTTGGATCTAGTTGGTCCTAGCCAGTTTTTGTCATGTCCTATGGTTATATTATTCTTTTAAAGGTTGTGCCCTGTCCATCTTCCCTCCTGTTTCAATACCTCCTGGCGATTTGGTGATTACAGCTCTCAATATAAATATGGTGACAGCCAGGATGATGATATTTAATGACCCTGAGGGGACTGTGACCCTGGCCTTAGGAGAAAGAAAACAGATTTCCTTCCAAAAGCCTACTCCAAGCAGCAGCAGAAGGGAAAGAAAAGGCTTAAGCATTCTTCAGAAATGAGGAGAAACTGGTTTGAACCTAGCTTCTAGGGAACACACATAAATGGTGACAGGAGGTAATTTTCTCATTAGGCAACTGAGACTTATCTCAACTGTATGACTATATATGTATTGTGCCCCAAGCACTTTGGTGGGAGAGGTTCTCTAGAAATAACAGTTCTTAATAATTGCCAGCTATGTCAGCCACCTGCACAGCGGCAGGTGGTTCCACGCTTTTAGTTTAAGTGGCACCAGTGTACATTCAGGAGCCCCGAGTGGAAACTGCAAGGCTGCCCTGCTTTTGGCCTGTGGTAGTGATCATATCCTCAGCATAGTCTCAGCAGCACCTTATGTGTACCTGGACACCTTACAGTGTTCAAACTCAACATATTCTCTAAATTCAATTTCAGAAGCTGGCAGTGGTGCTAGTAGGGCAAATATAATTTTTCCAACAGATATGGCAGTTGAAGTACATGTTCTCTTAAGGCCAGGAAAGCAGGTTAGTCTAGAATCAAAAGGGTCCTAAGAGAACTCATTTCAGCCTCTAATTTCACAGATTAGGAAATGGAGAATGAGAAAGGTGACATGGTGAGTTAGTAAGAGAGAAAGAATTGAGGTTCCTGGAGACCTGGAATCCAGTGTTCTTTAAAAATGCAGCATCAGAGAAGCCCCTTGTTCAAGGGCCTACCTGTGTGTAGTGGTGGTGGGCTTAGGGGTGAAAATGCTATGTGACAGTAACTGCTTCTAACACGCTCACTGTTTTATTGTTAGTTCCTAGCACGGAACCTGTGACAGGTAAACAATACATGCCCATGCAGGAGAGGCAAGAAACATGGGTTCGATCATCAGAAGATCCCCTAGAGTAGGGAATGACTACCTACTCCAGTATAATTGCCTGGAGAATCCCATGGACAGAGGAGCCTGGTGGGCTACAGTCCATGGGATCACAAAGAGTCAGACACGATTGAGCTTACATGTATCCTAAAAGACACTAGACATTTTAAGGAACCGCTGATATTTGGCATAAAGGGATAAGCTCTAGACCGGAGAGAAAAGGGGATATGCCATCTACATGGCAGTTGTTTCTGTAAACATGATACAGATACATCTAGAAATAGTTTAGAAACCCGCACTGGGTGGCCATCCGGCCCCAAAGAAGCTGGCAGGGTTCTGAGGAGCTTTAGTCATGCTGGCCTTATATGTAGATGCCTTTAGTGTGACTCAGCAGACCCCTTACTGAGTATGGCTCCAGGGATGGTTACAAACCCTTCCCCAGTTTCTACACCCACACCTCCTCTATCCTCCCTAAGATGCACTCATCATGCATTTTTCTACATGAAAGGCTATGGGTCTCACTGAGTGGCGGGCGGTGGGGTGGGTGGGTGGGTGGTGCAGTGTCATTTCAAACTCTATCTCCTCTCCCACCATCTAGTACAGAAAGCCACAAGTTATGCACAGGAGTTGCATGCTTCAGGTGTTTTTGGCAGAAGCAAAGCCAACACCAGAAAGACTTTACTGACTCTGTTTTAAGTCAAGTTATTTAGACAGGGGTAACCACCTGACCTGCCTCTTGAGAAATCTGTATGCAGGTCAGGAAGCAACAGTTAGAACTGGACATGGAAAAACAGACTGGTTCCAAATAGGAAAAGGACTACGTCAAGGCTGTATATTATCACCCTGCTTATTTAACTTCTATGCAGAGTACATCATGAGAAACGCTGGGTTGGAAGAAACATAAGCTGGAATCAAGATTGCCAGGAGAAATACCAATAACCTCAGATATGCAGATGACACTACCCTTATGGCGGAAAGTGAAGAGGGACTAAAAAGCCTCTTGATGAAAGTGAAAGAGGAGAGTGAAAAAGTTGGCTTAAAGCTCAACATTCAGAAAACGAAGATCATGGCATCCAGTCCCATCACTTCATGGGAAATAGATGGGGAAACAGTGGAAACAGTGTCAGACTTTATTTTGGGGGGCTCCAAAATCACTGCAGATGGTGATTGCAGCCATGAAATTAAAAGACGCTTACTCCTTGGAAGAAAAGTTATGAGCAACCTAGATAGCATATTCAAAAGCAGAGACATTACTTTGCCGACTAAGGTCCGTCTAGTCAAGGCTATGGTTTTTCCAGTAGTCATGTATGGATGTGAGAGTTGGACTGTGAAGAAGGCTGAGTGCCGAAGAATTGATGCTTTTGAACTGTGGTGTTGGAGAAGACTCTTGAGAGTCCCTTGGACTGCAAGGAGATCCAACCAGTCCATTCTGAAGGAGATCAACCCTGGGACTTCTTTGGAAGGAATGATGCTGAAGCTGAAACTCCAGTACTTTGGCCACCTCATGGGAAGAGTTGACTCATTGGACAAGACTTTGATGCTTGGAGGGATTGGGGGCAGGAGGAGAAGGGGAGTACAGAGGAAGAGATGGCTGGATGGCATCACTGACACAATGGACATGAGTCTGAGTGAACTCCGGGAGTTGGTGATGGGCAGGGAGGCCTGGCGTGCTGCGATTCATGGGGTCGCAAGAGTTAGACATGGCTGAGCGACTGAACTGAACTGAACTGAACCAACTAGGAGCTGAGTGACACCGGATGGTAATAGCATGATTTGCCTTGATTACAGTTTATCAGGTCCTTTCACTTCCATTTTCTGTTTTTAAAAAAATATTATTTATTTGTTTTTGGCTGTGCTGGGTCTTTTTATTTATTTATTTTAAAAAATTAATTTATTTATTTTAATTGGAGGCCTTTTTTTTTTTTTAATTTTAAAATCTTTAATTCTTACATGCGTTCCCAAACATGAACCCCCCTCCCACCTCCCTCCCCATAACATCTCTCTGGGCCTTATAGTTGCTCAGAGGCTTTTTCTACTTGCAGAGAGTGGGCACTATTCTCTAGTTGTGGTGCAGGGGCTTCTCATTGCAATGGCTTCTCTTGTTGCAGACCACGCACTCCAGGGCACATGGACTCAGTAGCTGCAGCTCCCAGGCTCTACAGCACACGAGCTTAGTTGCCCCATAGCATGTGGGATCTTCCTGGACCCGGGACTGAACCCATGTCCCTTGCAATGGCAGGTGGATTCTTAACCACTGGATTACCAGGGAAGTCTTCACTTCCATTTTCTTATATGACCATCTCACCTCTGGGGTGTAAGTAAAAACAGTTCTTTTTTTTTTTTTTTTTTCCAGAGAGGAAGTCAATGTTTAAACTGGCTTTATTACATGTTCAATGTTAGCTGTCTTGGAGAAACCTACACTGTGCATATGTGTGCTTAGTCTGATTCTTTGAAACCCCACAGACCATAGCTCACCAGGTTTCTCTGTCCATGGGATTTTCCAGGCAAGAATACTGGAGTGGGCTGCTATTTCCTATTCCAAGGGATCTTCCCAACCTAGGGACTGAACCCGCATCTCCTGCATTGCAAGTGAATTCTTTACTGCTGAGCCACTGGGGAAGTCAAAACTTGTACTGGGGGCTTCTATTGGGTTGGCCAAGAAGTCTGTTTAGGTTTTTCATGGAAGAATCTGAACAAACTTCTTGGCCAACCCAATAATACTGCTGCTGCTAAGTCACTTCAGTCATGTCTGACTCTGTGCGGCCCCATAGACGGCAGCCCACCAGGCTCCCCCATCCCTCGGATTCTCCAGGCAAGAACACTGGAGTGGGTTGTCATTTCCTTCTCCAATGCATGAAGTGAAAAGTGAAAGTGAAGTCACTCAGTCGTGTCCATCTCTTAGCAATCCCGTGGACTGCAGCCCACCAGGCTCCTCCGTCCACGGAATTTTCCAGGCAAGAGTACTTAAGTGGGGTGCCATTGCCTTCTCCAATAATACTAAGTTCATTGTTCTTCCCATTTTCCTAAGGGCATAAGGTTCAAGGTGGGCAAAGGCTGTCTCTCCCTTTGATGTGTTCTATACAGGCTAGGGAAGGTTGTCTGCTGAGCAGATTAAAAGCTGGGCCCTGGCAGCTGCCTATTTCTTCGATCAGCTCAAGAGCTTTCCTCCAAAGAAAGGGAAGCTTCTGTGTAAACCCAACCTGCCAGTCTCCTACGATTTATTTCTCTTGCCTTTCACATGTACAATATTTTGCTCGAAGCCTCCAGAAGTTGTCGAAGTTGAAATTCCAATTAACCCTGGCAGTAAGTGCTGTAACTATAGGAGAGTTTTTTATTCTTTATGAAATGAGAATGAACCTCTAATGTTTTGAGAATCTGCCAAAACTGGAGAGGGATCAGGATTTAGATGCTTCAGTCGACACCACCCAGTTGTTCCCTCTAGAAATTCAATGCGGGTTTTCAAAGCAAATATGACTATTTTTTATCGTGTGAGCTACTTTCATTAGCTGTGGTTCCCTGAACATTTATTTCACTTTTACATTAGCCAGATACATATTTTTATTTAAAAAATTTTTCCTTTTGGCCTATCATTTCAGCCCAAATTAGGTATCAGGTAGAAGGAACTGGACAATTGCTCTCATGGATTTTTTACAAACAATAAAAATTCCAAAGGGCCCAGAGGTATCACAACTAAAATCTACTTCTAAGTATGGCTGCATGTGGAATTTCACTTTATCCTGATACTTGGCTGGGAGTCATGGGAAAAAGTACACAGTACTCCTTCTCTGGTGCTTTTAGAGACAATGTTATCTTTGGGTAAAAATAAGATATTGCCTTCTAGGCTCATTTAGAATTCATTTCTGATATCAGAATGGTACCAGGTATGCAAAGTATTTAAAATACAAAGTAAGAGATTCTTATTCTCTAGGTGTTTATGAGCGAGTTTTGGAAGAGTACATTTATAGCCCAGGTATTCTATTCCCATATCCGTACTCATAAAAGATGCTGCTAACCTGTCACCATTCTTCTCACAGGTAAGTGGCCTTGTAATCGTTGTCTAATCAGCCACACCCAATCTGAACTGGCGTGTGAAATGAAGCTGTTGGCCACAGCTGAACTGACACTAACTAACCTGAACCTGAGTAAGAACCTCAAGTACTGAACTCTAGGGAAGGGAGGCACATCTTAGACTCCAGTGATGAGCCTTCTGCGAAGAGAAAGGGTTTCCCCTGGCACTTGTTTGTACGGCTAGAAGTTGGAGAGATTGGGGTCAGGGGAGGTTAGAAACAGAATGAATAAAGACTTCAAATAGCCAATGTATAAACAGAGGAGATGAATATGGAATGTGTACATAAATACGGAACAGAGCTTGTCCTGGGGTTGGAGAGTAGGGTTTTCCTCTCACTGTCTGGGAGTTTGACTCAGAAAATTCTCCTATTACAGAATGTTTCCATTCATAAATTCCAACATGGAGACACAGTGGCTTCTGGTCTGTAGATGCCTGCAGGCACCCTAAAGTAAAATGTGTCACATTCTGGAAGGTGTGTGAGTTTATTTTCAAAGAATAAAGATGACAATGAGTCATAGACTTCATGCCAAGAAAATGGGCAACACATACGTGACTTTAAAAGACTGCTAAACCTCTTATCCACCAAAGATTATTAAATGAAGCCTTTCCAAATATACATCTTTAGACTCATTATGGGCAACCCTGATGATCACTTTTTGCCCCCTTTATGATAAAATGAAGAAAGCTCCAGTTTCTTGCCTTTCTTAAAGAAAGATGAAACAATAAGCTAATCTCTTCATGTTTAGTAGTTAAGGTGTGCTGCGTACGTGGCTTGAGACAGAACTGGCTAGCATGACCTCATAACTTTCCCTCAAGCAATATCATTCCACAAAATTTCACACGACATTGGACAAGAATCAGCATATCCTGTTTTGAACATCTGCACAATTAGATTGACAAGTGAGTGATTCTGATTGCCTGATGTATCCCTGTTCCCTCCAATCTTCATCCATAAGGAATTTGAAATAATCCCACTTACACTATTTAGACCAAAATGGAACATCAAAGTTACCTGGAAATGATGTCATAAAAATTCATTAAATTCTCATACAATTGCCAGAGGTGACATATGGATACTCACATAACTGTTTTTAGAAATCAGGCTATAGGAGAATCTTGGAGAAACAGTAGACAAAAATTCATCTGTTGTTGGGAACTACATGATCCCCAGCAGAGATAAATGATCTAGCCCATGTTCCCTCTAAATGTCATATTCTATTCTACTCAGGCAGGTTCCTGCTGATTCCTTATTCAGTTTCTCTGCTCTTAGCCATGTTTGTTCAGGAATGGTCACAAGAAAGAGCCTGAACTATTGGCTGAAGGCATGGATTTTTGGACTGGCTCTCCAAACTCTGAGTGTTTTGTAAATCCATTTTGCCCAAAATGTGTTGTGGGTACTCAAGTCTTGAATCAACCTTTCATGAGAGAACCAATAGTCTTCTTATTATGGTGATCATATTAACATCAGGGAGGACACAGAATTTTTTTTTTTTAAAGAATTAGGTAAGCAGAAAAACCATAAAACAATTTGAAGGTTTATTGTATTTAATGACCTCTGAATGTTGCCTTTAAAAGAAAAGAAACAAATGCTATTTCCTCGGGTTACTGGGTTATCAAACAGATTTTCTTAAAACCCCGTTCCTTTTTCTGTCCTGTTACTGATAAAGAGGATAGTAGAAATGGCCAGTCTTGAAAGACAGTGGGGCTTAGTTTCGATACCAGATATTCCCATTTCTAACTTGATAAGGGTGAAAGAAGGGAGTGAACAAGTTGGCTTAAAACTCAACATTGAAAAAACTAAGATCATGGTATCTGGTACCATCACTTCATGGCAAACAGAAAGGGAAAAAGTGGAAGCACTGAGAGATTTTATTTTCTTGGGCTCCAAAAATCACTGTGGACAGTGACTACAGCCATGTAATTAAAAGATGCTTGCTCCTTGGAAGGAAAGCTATGACAAACCTAGACAGTATATCAAAAGGCAGAGACATCACTTGGCCAACAAAGATCTCTGTAGTCAAAGCCATGGTTTTGCTGGTGGTCATGTACAGATGTAAGAACTGGACCATAAAGAAGGCTGAGCACCATAGAATCAATGTTTCAAATTATGGTGCTGGAAAAGACTGTTGAGAGTCCCTTCGACTGTAAGGAGATCAAGCCACTCAATCCTAAAGGAAATCAACTCTGAATATTCATTAGAAGGACTGATGCTGAAGCTCCAATACTTTACCCACCTGATGTGTAGAGCCAACTCATTGGAAAAGACCCTGATGCTGGGAAAGACTGAAGGCAAAAGGAGAAGAGGGTGGCAGAGGATGAGATGGTTGGATGGCATCACCAACTCAATGGGCATGAATTTGAGCAAACTCTGGGAGATAGTGAAGGACAGGGGAGCCTGATGTGCTGCAGTCCAGGGGGTGGCAAAGAGTTGGACATGACTTAGTGACTGAACAACAAACTACATGTTAGTAAACAATTTGCTTAAACTTGTTCAGCCTTGGCTTTCTTGTAAGCTAGGAATAAAAGTTTACCAATTTCACAGAGTTACTGCAGGGACTGAATGGATCCTAGTTCCATACCTGGCACAGAGTGGGTGTACAAATCAGTAGCTATTACTATTAGAAAATTATTATAAAAATCTGATCCTGTGAGAATCTGTGTTTGATACTTGGAGAAAGACAGCACAGCTGGTTGTATTACTGGTGCTCGAGTTCGGTCGGTGGGGAGAAGCATATGTTAGACAGCTGTGTTAGACTCTTCTGAATGAGATGCAGTTAGGAAGGGCAATTTTTCTTGTCTTTTTTTTTGCGGGGGGCATTCAGTTCATCTTAGTGTGGTTTCCTGTCTCCCATCAATCTCTCCTCTGAAAACCATCCAACCTCTTTTTTCTTTCTAGTATCTTTAAGAAAAATAATAAAGGCCAACACTACCACACCCTTATTCCATTGAGATGACAGCATGTTCTTCCGTTACCCCTAAGGGGATATCTCATAACCTGGCAAGGTTCTCTCTCTCCTTTTAACTGGGAAGTCAGAGTGGTGGGACCAGGAAGCTGTGAGTAAGAAACGTATGGCTCCAAGGAGGAAGGAAGAAAGGATGCATGAAAGTCGGTTGGATTTGTGACTTTTTCTTTTAATAAACACTGTTTCATTATTATTAAATTTTGGGGGCTGTGCCTATAGTTCTTCCATGGTAAAGAATCTGTCTGCAATATGGGAGACCTGCATTCAATTCCTGGATCAGGAAGCTTCCTTGGAGAAGGGAAGGGCAACCCACTCCAGTGTTCTTGCCTGGAGAATTCCCTGGACAGAGGAGCCTGGCAGGCTATGGGGTCACAAAGAGTTGGACATGACTAGTGACTAAACTACCACGTGGCATGTGGGATCCTTAGTTCCCCTGCACTGGAAGCACAGACAGTTAATCACTGGACTGCCAGGGAAGTCCCATATTTGTGTCTCTTGATCAACAACTACGTACCAGAAGAACTAGACACATTCCCCTGAGGGAGCTTGGAGAAGTCAGACTGAGGATTCATAGCCCCAGTGCCCTTCAGATCATCTATACTTAGATCAAAATTTGGTTTCTCTGGTGGATATTTCATCTGGAATTACCAATCTGTACCCACCATGTCAAATATAGCTAGGAAGGTAGCCTGGTCTCACGTACCTGAAAGAGGTCACTTTTTTTACCCCCCACTCAACTGTAATACTGAGTTGTTCTGAGGATTAATTAAGATAACACATGTGAAGCATTTTCAGTGCCTGGGATATAAGGAACCATTAGCAAACTTAGGGCTTTCCAGGTGGCTCAGGAGTAAAAATCCATCTGCCAAGCAGGAGATGCAGGTTCTATTACTGGGTCGGGAATATTCCCCTGGAGAAGGAAATGGCAACCCACTGTAGTATTCTTGCCTGGGAAATTCCATGCACAGAGAAGTTTGGTGGGCTACAGTTCAGGAGAACGAAAAGGCTGGGACTCCAGTGAGCGACTAAAGAGCAGATACCAGCAAACTTAGTCCTTGGAAACTAACGAGCTAGGAAGAACGCTCTCTATGTCAACAACAAAATGAGAAATGAGAAGACAACGCAAAGAGCTAAGGTCAGGAAAAGGAAAGAGCTTTCTGATGGAGACGGTTGGAACAGTGCTGGGAGATAGAGGAAACCCCAAAAGTGACATTCATCACCTCTCCCTCCCTCCCAAGGTACTTGGTACCCAGGTTTTATTAATCTGTTTAACTCATGGTATTACTTTGTAATAGAGAGTAAAGAAAGAGAGAACTATGGGCTTATCTGTAGGGATTTGTCTTATTTCACGGTTTGAAAGTGCAAGTCGCTCAGTCGTGTCAGACTCTGCGATCCCATGGACTATACAGTCCATGGAATTCTCTAGGCAAGAATACTGGAGTCGGTAGCCTATCCCTTCTCCAGCAGATCTTCCTGATCCAGGAATCAAACTGGGGTCTCCTGCATTGCAGATGGATTCTGTACCAACTGAGCTATCAGGGAAGCCTGTTTGATTTTCTGTTATTGCCGTTTACCCTTCTTATTTATTTTCCTTATTGTCCTCAGGAGATATTAAGAAAGTGTAGACCTGCATGAAACTATGACTGGTGGGCTTTCAAGAACTTGGTGGTTCATGGGAAAGCCCCTCATAAATCATGTGCCCTGTACAGTCACATTCTTCCCACCATTCATCTGGTTTTAGCCCCAAAAGGAAGAAAAATAACATGGGAAACTGCCACTTTTCCAGATTGTTTAACTTAAATGCCATGTTTTTCGTAGAAATTAATTTGCCACTGAAAGCAACATTGTCACAAGCAGCCAAGGACTGACTGTCCTGAAGACCAAGCTTGGGCCTCTGAGCAGTAGTAAATTGTCTTAGCATAAAAAAAACGTAAATGATGATAAACGATGCTAATAATAATAGCTACTAATTATGATGCCAGTTCCTGTGCTAAAACTTTTACAGACATTATCTTTAATCCTCAAAACAATGCTGCAAGGTAGATATTATCCTCATTTCAAAAATGCAAAGATTGAGGCTTAGAGACATTAATTAACATGCAAAGGTCACAGTTAGCTTCCAGTAGTGCTTCTAGAAGTGCTGGTCCACAAGACAAAGCTTTTTTCATGCCATCTGTCTGTGATGACCTTCAGAAAGCCAGATATTTTCAAAGTCGTGAAAATTCAGATTTTCATTGCTTTGGACCCTCTTCTCCATCATTTTTTTTTTTTTTCCTTCTGGAATTGAAATTTGCAACCATTGGGGACTAGGACTTTAAGGCAGTGATTTCAGATTTCTTGAAGACCATCATAAACTATAATTAGCTGGTAATAATTAGCAAGAAACGAATGCTTCTTAAAAAAGCATTCATTCACTTAAAATGATTTTTAATTTTATAATGACTAGTATGTAATTATAGCAGAATAGAGCTATTTAGTTAGAAAAAATAACTTCAAAGATGAGAGCCCATTTAGTGTTTATTTGCTTGGGGTTTTAATTACTTTGAAAACTACCATAACTTTGTATATGATCACTAACAGCATTCAATAGCAGCTTGGAGGGAAGCAGAGGCCATCTTTTTTTTTGTTTTTTCAAGCTCCATTAACATGAGGGAAATAAATAATAAATGATAAATACCAGAGGCACGTATTCACTGTGTTGTCATTATTATTTATTTTCCTGCTCTGTTGCCAGTTTAGGTCTCTTATGCAAGAAAAATGAAAACCAAACATGTCCTTCCGGTTATTTGCAAAACGAGGCCAATGGAATGGGACCCGTGAGGAACACTAAATAGGGTACTGTTTTCGTGTACTATATTAGGAAGTCCTGGTATCTTCAATTTGGTTTCATTACATTTTCAATCCAAGTGTGTGTCGATTCATCTTCTCTGTTTTCCATAGTTAAGATTTATGCACTTTATCAATCACCCCACGACAGTCATCTCAGCGGTTTCATTTAGCAGAATAAACCAGTCAAACCCCGTCAGACTTCTGCGGCTGTCACACAGCAAAGTTTGGATTCCTGGCAATTTGAATTACTCTTGCCAATATGAGATTTTTCAGAGCGATCCATCTTAGGGCCATGTAATCTATCACATCTCCCTCTGCTCTTTTCCTAATTGATAGGTTGAGAGAGAGACACCCGCTAGACCTTGCAAATGTCTCTCTGAAGCAGCCTCAGGATAGAGGTTCCTTGGCGGCAGCAGCTTGAAATGGCAGGCAGTTAAATGTCCCGTTCTCCAAATGTAATTTGGATGCTATGAGGGGCCTGTGGGGCACCCAGTGAGCCCACCTTTTCTAAAAAAGCTTCCATAGGCAATGTGTTCGCTGCATGCTCAGGTGGTCTGAAAAGACAATGGTGCCAGGTGTGAAGGGCCGGTCATTCACTATGGCTTCTGAACTTACAGTAGTGGTAACTGGATTCAGGGGTGGCTAACGCTCCCTTAAGTGGCTGACACCAATTCTCATTCTTAGCCACACTGCGTTTTTTTAATGTTATCACTTTTCTGAAGCCAACTGTACTCTCCCTAAAGTTCTGAAAGGATACAGTTTCAAACATATTTAGTATGGACTCAAATAGTTGGGGCTTCCCAGGTGGTGCTAGGGGTAAAGAACCCACCTGCCAATGCAGGAGATATACATGGGTTCGATGCCTGGGTTGGAAAGATCCCCTGGAGGAACGCAAGGCAACCCACTCCAGTATTCTTGTCTAGAGAATCCTATAAACGGAGGAGAACATACTCTTTTTTTTTTTTGAGTTCTCAACAGCACATCTGAGTTGCTTACCAGCTTGCTTGGAGATATGGTGTACAGAGTTTGATTCCAAATTTAGCTCTCATCAGAAAGAAGCAACCTTGGGACCTCCCTGGTGTTCCAATGGCTAAGTCTCTGCTCCCCACGCAGGGGACCCAGGTTGGATCCCTGGTCAGGGAACTAGATCCCACATGCCACAACAAAGAGTTCATATGTTGTAAGGCTCGGAGAACTGCACTCTGAAAATACATTCTCAGTATTTGCTCAAAGCCTTCCAGTTCCTTCACATTATGCTGCAACATAAGACACCACATGCCACACCTAAGACCTGGTGCAGTCAAATTAATAAATAAACATTTTTTTAAAAAAAGAAAGAAGTAATCCTAACACAATTATTCTTTGAAGAGAGGTGTCTTCTGAGCTTTCCTAGGTCTTACTGTTAATTTGATAAAATATAAGTGTTTGTGGGAGGCAAGTTTCATAGTAAATGACTCAAATAGGGAAGATACAATGACTTGGAAGTTCTTACAGAGGATCAACTGAGCAGAAGTATGGCCCTTGTAGAACAGCATGGCCCATGAGACCAAAATAAAAAATGACCAGTTTGATATTAAGAGAATTTAATGAGAAAGCCAGAGAAGAAAATGGGTTACTACAGTGCAATTTTTACAGACTTTCAAATGCAGCTGTGCTTCTAAAATCTTGGAATTATTAGCACTCAAAATTCCTCAGGCTCGCAAGTTTATCAAGCAGCAGGGTGTTTAGCAAAAAAGAGGACTAGACTGAAAAATCAACCAACGTGTATCTTAGCCTTGACCTTGCACTAAGCTGTACAGTCTCAGGCTGAACCATTAAACCCACCAGACAACAAAGAGACTGGAACAGAAAGCGGGTGACAACTAGTCACCCTCAAGAGTGGCAACTCCTGGCACTTTTTTCCAACCAAATCATAAGAGTTTCCAGGGCCTCCTGGCACTATTTTTGCTTCTCAGAAAAAGTCTAACAGAAATCACACATCTACCCATGGTAAGATAACACTGGAAAATTAAAATGTCACATTTATTTTTTTAAATCATATGAACTGAAAGGGCAAACAGTAGTTAGTTGTTATTCTATGCTAAGGCAATACTCTAATTGGAGGATTGTGTTTTTGCTTAGTGGGAAATCTAATTAATTGCTATTTAATAAGTGTAAATTGTAAAGGGGATCTTTCAAAAATTAAAACTCAGAGGGAAAAATAAGTTTTAATGGAAACCTGAGGGTGGCCAGTTTAGAAATGGTTTAACAGAAATCCCTTCCAGTTTAGGACTCTTATTACTCCAACTCTATAGAGATTAAAATTGCTTTTTTTTTTTAGTTTTTTCCCCAGTATCTTTCGAGTTTTAGCACAGAACAGGTTTTATTTACTAAACCCATAGCTTTAAAACTCCCTTTCCATTCAATTCTATATATACCTGCAGCAAGGGAATTTTAACCAAACCTCACAATTTCCTTGGCTTACACAGTCCTCGCTTCACTGGCCTAATTATTTTAATGAGCAGTTTAACTGAAATGCTGGCTTACATTTATATTTCAATTTATTTGTGTACAGTTCTTAGTACAATGAAAACCTTGAAAGTCTTTCCTCTTCGTGACAGTGTTTCACTGTGTTTAGTTGTTAGGAACACTAACACATAAACTAACTTCATTTTATTTCTATGCATACATCTTCTCTTTTATCTTTCTTTCTTTTTTTTTGCATATTAACAATGGAAAAAAAGATACTAAAGTTCGATCATTTTGGTTGCGTAGATGAAAAGAGAATCTACCCAAGGCCTGCAGGAGAGCCTAGATCAGGCTAGCAGGAATAAAAAAAACTAGCATCATTCCAAGTCACTTGAGCCATGTCTGACTCTTTGTGATCTCACAGACTGTAGCCCACCAGGCTCCTCTGTCCACAGGATTCTCCAGGCTAAGAATAACTGGACTGGATTGCTGTGTCCTTCTCCAGGGGATCTTCCCGACTCAGATTGAATCCACATTTCTTATGTGTCCTGCATTGGCAGGTAGGTTCTTAACCACTAGTACCACCTAGAAAGCCCGCAGCAGCATTCCTTGGGTCAGCCATATAGCCTAGGGTGCTTGGGTATTCCCACTCTATTTGTTCCCATCATTTGGCAAACAATTTTCTCAAACAGGAACAAAACAGGAAGTGGGAGGGGGGGGAAACTGACATGTAAAATCACTTACTAATCCTAGTCCCCGGGGAATGGAAAACAGAATTCCCCTCATGGTCTAATTATTCTTTGGTATCTTTAATGAAACCAAATCATAAGAGTTTCCAGCATCTGGCTGATGTTTCAGAGGCCTGATTTCCACGTGTTCTTGGCTCTGAAAGGAAATATATGCTATACTTCCTGAAGTCTCCTTATGATCATCTATTTACCCTTTAGTTCCCAGAAAAATCTTTGTCATTTTTCTAACGTGGAAGGAAACATTTAGAGGAACAGAAAAGGTCTATATAAACTGTCATGTGTTTTGCCTGCTTGAAATCAAAATAGCGTGACTTCAGAGTTTGGTTTTTCAGCAGCTGACTCTTTAGTGACAGCCTGTCCTGGATCCTATGCATGACCCTGCTTTACCAGGCAAGAGTCTCTTTTCATCTGTGCTCCTGCATGTGGGTATATAAAAGGAGGAAACTGCTACAGAGTGCTGCTTTAGAAACTGAATTCTATTATTGCCTACTATAAACTGTGGCAAACCAGAATCAGGCGATTTTGGTAAACCTAATAAAACACATTCTGGAATCCTTGTCTCAAAAGCTATATTAACTGATTCACAGGAATAAAACAGCAAGAATATAATAATAGCTACTTCTATTACTATTAGGCCAGGCTAGACGTCAATCTTCATTCCACTGGGGGGAAAAACAAACAAGCCTTTGCAAATCGGGCATTATTTCATTTTACTTATGCACAGTTTGAAACTCAGAAACATTAAGCACCTTCCCCAAGACCCCATAGGTGCTGATGGCAGAGCCAGCCAGCCAGCCAGCCAGCTGAATGTCTTCCAGGTACCCTAAGGATTCTGCAGACCAATTCCCCTCTTTACACACATGAGATGCTGACATTTAGCCATAAGGTGTTTAGACATGGTAAAATAGTTTGAAATGCTAAGGATCTGTATACATCCAATTCTGAAGATTCATGATCGCTGATGCGAATGTTACTTTGTGGGCCAGAAAAAAAGTCTGTTTTGCTCACTGTAATAGTGGCACAGTTGTTTAGCCGCTAAGTCACATTGGCCTCTGCGACCCCATCGGCTGCGGCTCACCAGGCTCTTCTGTCCATGGGATTTCCCAGGCAAGAATACTGGAGTTGTTTGCCAGTTCCTCCTCCAGGGGATCTTCCTGACCCAGAACACGCATGTCCTGCACTGGCAGGTGGATTCTTTATCACTGAGCCACCTGGGAAGTCCAGTGGTGGCACAGACTAGGCATCTAATCCATATTTGTGAATGAAAAGACAACATAGAAAACTGAAAACTGAAAATACAGAAGTCAATTTATATTTGGTTTGGAAATACATGTTCTCCTCAGCAGATTTATCTTCTTAGGAAATAACTCCTTGAGCATTACCATAGTCACTTTGCTTTTTTTTTCTTTTTTTTTTTTTTAACACTTTAGTGAAAATCAGAGCCAGATGTGTGCTGCTAGAAGCCAGATGAAGATGTGAAATGCAAACCACCCCCATGCACAGTCAGATCATAGATCCCAACTGTGGCATTTCCTACCCGTGGGGCTCCAAGCCCGTCCTTCCAAGCAATCCCCAACCCCCTTCACAACCAGTCAACTGGCCCACTGGGGTCCCCATGCTGGACGAGATGTGGAAGGGAGAGGAGAAGGGGCATCGGATGCCAGTGAGAAATGGTGTGCCACTCTGTCTTCAGACACAAGCTAGCTCTATAGACTACTCTCCCACTTGATTTCCTAGGCATTGAAGGCCCATCTGAAAGCTGATGGTTTGCTGGTCAGTCATTAAGTCATGTCTGACTCTTTGCAGCCCCATGGACTGCAGCCCGCCAGGCTTCCCTGTCCTTCACCCTCTCCCAGAATTTGCTCAAACTCAAGCCCATCAAGGTGGTGATGCAATCCAATCATCTCATCCTCTGTCGACTGTTCTCCTCTTGCCCTCAATCTTTCCCAGCATCAGGGTCTTTTCCAATGAGTCAGCTCCAAAGAACTGGAGCTCCAGCAGCAGTCCTTCCATTGAATATTCTGGGTTGATTTCCTTTAGAATTGACTGGTTTCATCTCCATGCTGTCCAAGGCAGTCTCATGAGTCTTCTCCAATACCACAGTTCGAAAGCTGATGGTTAATCCATGCTAAAGTAAGAGCAGTGCAATCTATTCGGTTGAACAGAACTCGGTCTCAGTTTGGGGCATCCTTGCGGCTCAATCTGAGGGTGGGTTGCTTTCATGTCAGACACGTCTGCCAGCCAGGTTAGGTGGGATGAGCTGCAGTTGGGGACGTGAGCAGAGCCTGCTGTGCAGCATCCAAGAGAAAAGCTCTTCCTTCCGGACTGACAGCCAGCAATGCCATTTTCTTGTTCAATGAGTGCAAATCTTTTCATTTCTACCCCAAAGCGTGAGAGCCTGGCTATACATTTTGACTCTCCCCTGAGCTGAGCAGACTGAAAAGACTGACACGGGTTTAACAGACACAATCAACTTAGGTGGGCCCCGCAGTCGGCAAATGGAACATAAAGTTAATTGTTTCACTAGCGGAAAGAAGAAATTCAGAGGCTTTCCTCGCTGGTAGGGCTTGGCGGGCTTCAGGCACCCTCATGCTCAGCAGAAATTACCAGTAGTTACATGTCAGGAGGGCCTATTTCTGAAAGGTTTTTTCCAATGTGACATTAATAATTTATGAATAGGCCAGTACACAAAACTGTATTTGTAAGAAGGACTGAGAGGTAAGATAAACAGGAACTTAACTTCTTAATAAAAATGGAAGGATGAAAAAGACCAAAGGAAAAAAAAAAAAGCATTTGTGGGTAATATGTAGAGTATAAATATTTTCTTGGGTCTATCCCAAGAATCAGAAAAAAAGAATCAAGTAGGATCATGCCATAAAAGGTGATGCTTTGTGTGTTCTTTCTCTTCTGATCTACCCTGTGAGCATTTTGGCTGGGTCTGAGTACATTAAATCTGATTAGAGGTTGTTTTTAAAATTGTTTCAATTCATCTGGTTAAGGAAGGCTGAGATGCATTCTAGTCTATCTTGTGTATGCTCAACAAAGAATTGTCAGCAAAGTTTGCAATGTGGGAACTTTATTATGTAACTGTGAGAGAGAGCAAGAAGAAGCACCCAGATTTAGTTTGCAGTTTTCGCAGTTGGGAAAAAAGGAAAAAGACTTCTTTTCTTTAATGGAAAGTTGGGAAAACTGGGCAAACACATCATCTAGACACAAAAGAAATGGAGTTTGTCTAGGTCAATTTTGGGCATATTGATTCACTTAGACTTCTCCATCAATTAGATACAACATAACATGAAATAAAGAGAGAATTGGATTCCTCTAATCAGCTGAATTACAAGGTCAGAGCTCTAAATTATTGCTTTGTTGTTGGAGCAGCAAATTATTGGTGAAAGGGATATTTTTATTTCTATGCATTCATTTAATCTCCGTATTTATATGCTTTTCTAATAGCCATCAGAAAAATGCTGTGATGCAAATATATGTTGCAGTTTACTATACATAGATTACATTTTTCATCACTCTAAATCTTACAGATGTTTTGAAGCTCTGAAAGAACACTCTACTTGCTGGAAAATAAAACCATATCCAAACTGGACAATCAAATCTCAACAGATAGCAAAGATGCAAAATTCCACCTAGGAATTATCATTGCTAGGTACTTGATTTAGAAAATCTATAGCAGCTTTTATTAAATAAAATCCAAAGTAAGAAAATAAATGTAAAACCCAGCATACAATGGACTATGCTGTACTGAGTTGCTTAGTTGTGTCTGACTCTTTGCTACCCCATGGACTGTAGCCTGCGAGGCTCCTCTGTCCTTGGAGATCCTCCAGGCAAGAATACTGGAGTGGGTTGTCATGCCCTCCTCTAGGGGATCTTCTCAACCCAGGTCTCCCACATTGCAGGGGGATTCTTTACCATCTGAGCCACCAGGGAAGCCCAAGAATACTGGAGTGGGTAGCCTATCCCTTCTCCAGGGGATCGTCCTGACCCAGGGATTGAATCAGCCTATCCCTTCTCCAGGGGATCGTCCTGACCCAGGGATTGAATCAGCCTATCCCTTCTCCAGGGGATCTGCCTGACCCAGGGATTGAACTGTGGTCTTCTGCATTGCATGTGGATTCTTTACCAGATGAGCTAACAGGGAAACCCATACAATGGATTGCTGCTGCTGTTGCTGCTGCTGCTGCTGCTGCTAAGTTGCTTCAGTCGTGTCCAACTCTGTGCGACCCCACAGACGGCAGCCCACCAGGCTCCCCCGTCCCTGGGATTCTCCAGGCAAGAACACTGGAGTGGGTTGCCATTTCCTTCTCCAATGCATGAAAATGAAAAGTGAAAGTGAAGTCGCTCAGTCGTGTCTGACTTGTAGCAACCCCATGAACTGCAGCCTACCAGGCTTCTCCATCCACGGGATTTTCCAGGCAAGAGTACTGGAGTGGGTTGCCATTGCCTTCTCCGATACAATGGACTACTTACTACTAATAGTAACTCCAGCTGTCACTTATTGAGCATTTACCAAGCAGTTCACATCAGGCTCAGAGGTTAAAGCGTCCTCCTGCAATGCGGGAGACCTGGGTTTGATCCCTGGGTTGGGAAGATCCCTTGGAGAAGGAAATGGCAACCCACCAGTATTCTTGCCTGAAGAATCCCATGGATGGAGGAGCTGATGGGCTACAGTCCACAGGGTCACAAAGAGTCGGACATGACTGAGCATTTGCTTATTTATAGTGTCACATTAGGTCAGGCGCTAAGGGGGATCCACTGAAAGAGAAGACCAAGTTCTGGCTCTTAATGAACTCAATACATAAGTAATAAAAGAAAAAAAACAGGGGGAAAATAACCATAATGGAGCACTTGTATGGGCCAGATCAAACCAGTCAATCCTAAAGGAAATAAACCCTGAATATTCATTGGAAGGATTGATGCTGAACCTGAAGCTCTGATACTTTGGCCATCTGATGCAAAGAGCCAACTCACTGGAAAAGACACTGATGACTGAAAAAGACTGAGGGCTCCAGAGAAGGGGTAACAGAGGATGAGATGGTTGGAGATCACCAACTCAATGGACATCAGCTCTGAGAGATGGTGAAGGACAGAGAAGCCTGGCATGCTGCAGTCCATGAGACTGCAAAGAGTCAACCAAACAACCAACAATGGGCTAAACATAAAGCAAACAGCTATACTTATATGGTTTATCTTTATAATACATCTACCAGGTAGGTGTTACCAAGTCCTTCCTGCTGGTAAGGGTCAATGAGTCTCTCCCTTATCACATAGCAAAGAACTACAAAGATCTTATCCAGCATCATCTCTCAACACTCTCTACTCCCAAGAGTTTCTTAGCACCTGTTTTTTTCTGTTTCTCCAATGCATGGTGCTTTTATTTTTTGTCTTTGAACTTGTATTCAAAATGTTCCCTTTACCTCCATATGTCATTGAAATACCTCTTCCTCAGAGAAGGAAGCCATCCTTGATTACTCAGGCCAAGTAAGCCTGTTACATGCCTGTACTTAATGACAAAATTCGTAATTTCCCATTTATTTGTAGGCACATTTGATCAATCTCTCTCTATCTCATACACTAGACTATAAATTCCCTGAGGGCACAGAGCCAAGGTGAGAAGTGAAGCTTGCTCCTTTTTCAATGCCATTTGACCTCTACTGTGTATTTGTCCATTGCATTATTCAAAAGCATTTGCCATCTTGTGTTGTTCTACAAAAGAAGGTAAACAAAGCTTTGGTCTTAAGGCCCAATTATGAAGTGTTGGTTTGTTCATTCATTCATTTATATTTTCATCATGTATTCATTTATTCAGTTAACATTTGTTGACCACCTAGCTGTGCTAGAGACTCTTCTAGGTGTCTGGAACACAATGAATAAAACAGAGAAGAATCCTTAGGATGCATGACATTCTAGTCAAAAATACGCTTGGTCTATCATCTTGATCTAATTTGTAAGTGTCTGCTCTGTATAACCCTGTATGTATAAGATTGTATGACAGATTGACATGCAGACTAATGGACTTTTAATTCATATGAACATATTAAATAGGAAGTCCATAAAATGATGAGTTAGTGAGAAGCCTTCCATACTAGATATAGTCAAATGATTGCAGTGCTTTTCCAGACCACGTATTTATTCTGTTCACGTTCTTGTGGCTCCACGGGAAACTGGAATGCCATTCATCTATTTATTTTGGACTGTATCACGTCTCAGTTGCAGCATGTAGAATGTTTCATTGCAGTGTGTGGGCTCTTCGTTGTGGCACCCAGGCTTAGTCGTCCTGTGGGATCTTAGTTCCCCGACTAGGGATCGAACCCATGTCCCCTCATTGGAAGGCCGATTCCTAACTGCTGGATCACCAGGGAAGATCCCTGGAATGCCTTTTGGACAGTTCCTGTCATGGATGGTTTAAAACCACAAAAGAAAACTAAGGTCATCACTCTGCAGTTGTTCTGCACTTTGTCCCTAACTTGATGATACAGCTGGTCCTAAGAATATCCGAAAACATGACTTGGACTCTGACGGTCATTCAAACATAAGAGTCACCCAAATGTTTAAGCCATGGCCATGTCACTGGTGTAAGGAAACCACCTTTGAAAGTGACAGATGTCACAGAGACAGCATACATTAGATGTACGAGCTTTGGTGTGTTCATTTAAAAAGCAAAGAGAAGAAATATAAATGGTTAGTAAATAATCAGATAGGAAAGCAATTCGACGTTATCAGTAAGATAAAAGCAAATAAAAATCGCTTGTCATTTTAAAGCTAATTTGAAAATATTTAAAAGAAAATAGAATACCTACTTTGTGAGACTTTAACGAGAAGGGAAACATTTTACATTTTTGATGGGAGGGTAAATTTGTATATATTTTCAGAAGGGCAGCTTGTTCATACAGGCATGTAATATGAATTCTTTAAAGTATGCATATATCCTTCTTATAATTTCACATGGGAAAAATAACTTTAATAATATGCTAATTTTTATTGTAATAATACACAGACAGAAAAAGTCAAATCCAGCACTTATAACTGAAAACAGCATCCATCTGTCCATTTCTGCCCATCTTAGTGAACTTCTTGCCAGACATAACCACTTTTCACATTTTAGCGCTTTCTTGTAGCATTTACATCAATTGTTTATACACTTTTATGAAGGGATTTCCTTGCAGAGAATCAAGGAACAGATTTTTGGTAGATGTGTTTCTAGATCTACTCTAGAAATATTATCACATTATGTGTACAAGACTTAGTCGGCCTGTCTTTATAGAAATAACAAGAAAATCAGATGCAACATTTGTTCAGATTGTTTGAATAAATGATAGCCTAAATGTATAACAGCATATGAAGTATCTAAGTACTGTAGATGACATGGCAATAAATATATAAGAAATTCTCTTTAGATAGAGGCTGGCACTCTTCTGAATTTCAAAATTCTCAACAAATGTATGTCTACTTATCATCAGGACAACGAACACCATTTTAAAATGTGATACTTTTATATTTTGTCATCTTGAGGCTTTGATTTCATGTAACGTCGTGTGGTGTAGTATACCAGGAAAGGGTGGAGGGAAGTATATATATATATATACATTTTTTAGGTGAAGTCCTACTCAATATTCAGATCTAAGTTAACTTGTCTCACTCTCCAGGAAACTTCCTTACCAGTCAGTCTAGGTCAGGGAAGTGCACATTTTTAAACAGCATATTTGGAAAAAGTCTTTGCTTTTGGTTTAATTCTGTCTGTGAGAGATATTCTTAGGGCCAATGATACAACATGTACATGAAAAAGAAGAGAGTTAGACTAAAATCCACTTCAGTCATGAAGTGTGCTGTGTGTAGAGGTGTGGGCAGGAGAACTGACAAATAAATGGGATACCATAGCCTGGCAGATACAAAGCAGGCAGATGGCCAAATTCTCCAAGGTTTGTGGGGCAGGATGGGGTGATGCACATGTGGCAGAGTCCAGAGGCGGGGGTCAGATTCATCAAAATAACCCCAGCAATGGGGTAAAGGAACTGGGATCTTCTGGGGGGGCTTCCAAGGCTTATAACCACGAAGAAAGGCCCATGAACCTTAACTCTGAAGACGCCTGAGGGGAATTCTGCTCTAGTCAAGTCAGTAAACCAGACCGGGAAAGACAAATACATGATATTGCTTATAGGTGGAATCTAAATTAAAAAAAAAAAAAAAGATACAAATGAACTTATGTACAGAACAGAAATAGACCCACAGACAAACAAAAAACAAACTTTTGGTTATCAAAGAGGAAAGGAGGGGAGGGACAAATTAGGACTTTGGGATTAACATATACACCATACTATACATAAAGTAAATAACAGACAAGGACTTATTGTATAGCACAGAGAACTATACTCAATATGTTGTAATAACCTGTAAGGCAAAAGAAGCTCAAAAAGAATAGTTGTGTGTGTGTGTGTGTGTGTAGATAACTGAATCACTTTGCTGTACACCTGAAATTAACACAACATTATCCAGCTATACTTCAATTACAGTTCTCATGAAAATAAAAAAAGAACACGTCCCTGGTGGTCCAGTTGTTAAGAACACACCTGCCAATGCTGGGGACATGGGTTCGAACCTTAGCCTGGGAAGATTTCACGTGCTGTGAAGCAACAGAGCCCATGCCGTGTGCCACAACTGCTGAGCCTGTGCTCTACAACAAGGGAAGCCACCGCAATGAGGAGCCCACACTCTGCAACAAGAGAGCAGATCCCACTTGCCGCAACTAGAGAAAGCCTACACGCAGCAGTGAAGACCTAGCACAGCCAAAAATAAAATAAAAACTAAAAACATGAATCAGACTGCCTAAAAGAGATTCTGGGATGACTTCACTGGCAGAACAAAGTAGAAGAGAAACAGAGGCAGGCAAGGCAGAGCTGTCCAGTAATGAGATTTGAACGAGAAGAAAAGGGCCTTGGTCTCCTTCAATAGGAAGCAAAGGATGGGCAGGTAGAACCATTCGGAAAGTGTAAGAATATTCAGAGTCCAAGGAGCTGGCAGTTGGAAAAACTCAGATGAAAGATCATCATCCCAGAATGCATCTAAGTGGCTTTAGGAGAAGTTTGGAAGGATTAGCAACAATCTTTGTGGCCTACAGACCCATGGCTGTAAGCTAAGTACACATGTGTGTACTCAGTCACTCAGTCGTGTCAGACTCTTTGCGACCCCATGGACTATAGCCCATCAGGCTCCTCTGTCCATGGGGATTCTCCAGACAAGAATACTGGAGTAGGTTGCCTTGCCTTCCTCCAGGAGATCTTTCCAACCCAGGGACTGAACCCAGGTCTCCCACACTGCAGGTGGATTCTTTACCATCTAAGCCACCAGGGAAGTCTCAAGTACATACAGGTCAATTCAAATAGATTTTGGGGGGATGGGGAGAGTAGATGGTAGATTGATCCAGCCTCTCAAGTTTGCATAGTTGCCTCAGAGCTGGGCAACTGGTTCATCTCGTGATCATGTGAAAGTCATGCACATTAGGATGAGTTAGACAATGCTGCCCAAACCTCGCTGACTGGATAAACTGACAAGAAAGGCTTCTTCTTCTTTCACATGCCAGTTTTATGTGAGCAAGGCTGTTTTCCTTCACCAGTAACTCACAGATCTAGGGACCCTCCATCTTGGCAGGCCACCATCTTCAATATATAGTCTCCACTGTTGCCCAGGAAAGGACAGAGAGAGTGGAGGACCATGTGGGAAATGGTGTGGCCCGATTAGGAGATGTCATATACGAGCCGCTGGGCTGCAGCCAGTCATTTGGTCCTAATGTAAGTACAATACAAGCAGAGCTGGGAAACGCAGTGCTTCTGTGTCCTCAGGAGAACTGGGGTCACAATGGTTCTCAACGTGTTGTTCGAGATCAACAGAATCAGAACTAACTGGGATTTTGTCAGAAAAGAAAACTCAGGCTCCACTGAAGACTGACTGAATCTGTAGTTCAGATTCAGTGTATTTTGACCAGCTCTTCAAGTAATTCTAACAGATACTAAAGTTGGAGACTCACTGGTGAAGGAGATTAGATAGACAGTCTCTTTCTTTCTTTTTTTGCTAATTTTAAAATGTTACAGATTACAGACAGACAGTGCATCTTCACATAACTATATATGCCTCTGAGCATTTATATACGTACTCTGCTGGGAATTAAAATTACAGTTTCTACAACATGCAAATTTAAACATATTTTGGGCTTCCCTGATAGCTCAGTTGGTAAAGAATCTGCCAGAAATGCAGAAGACCCCAGTTTGATTCCTGGGTTGGGACGATCCTCTGGAGAAGGGATAGGCTACCTATTCTAGTATTCTTGGGGTTCCCCGGTGGCTCAGTTGGTAAAAGAATCTGCCTGCAACGTGGGAGACCTGGGTTTGATCCCTGGGTTGGGAAGAACCCCTAGAGAAGGGAATGGCTACCCACTCCAGTATTCTGGCCTGGAGAATTCCATAGACTGTGTAGTCCATGGGGTCATAAAGAGTCAGACAATGACTGAGCGACTTTCACTTTCACTGTGGAGAACAATATGGAACTTCCTTTAAAAAAAACCTAAATGTACAACTACCATATGACCCAGCAATCCCACTACTGGGGATATATCATGTGAGGAAACCAAAATTCAAAATGACACACGGACCCCAATGTTCACGGCAGCACTAGTTACAACAGCCAGAACATGGAAGCAACCTAAATGTCCAGCATGTGTTTCTGAGTGTTCATTTACGGAGTCAAATAATTTTATGCACTTGTAGGCAGGCATTTATTTACTTAAAAGTTAAAACATGTCTGACAGTGGTTGAATCATTTGCAGAAACTCAAAACAAACAAGCCAGAGTAGAAATGCTAATGATAAATCAGAGCAGGATCAGATAAGACTGACATGGGAATGAAACCCTGGGAAAAGAATGACATAAAAACCCTTAAGAGAAAGAGAAACTTAGGGAATGCAAAGAGTGAGAAGTGATGGGACCACGGACGTGAAGAATTAGCAAGCTGTAATCAAGGTGGAGGACCCTTAGCATGTGCAATGTGTACAAGCGTGAACACTGCCAAGAGGGAAAACATGAATAAAAATACAGAAAGATGTAATGGAAGCGGCTCTGTTGACCCACGGACAGAAACATTTTCTTTGTTATTAATTGCTCACTAGATGTATGCCATGCAAAGCTGAAAGCTACAAATACAAAAGCAGCTTAGTCGTTTCTGCCCATAAATGTCCCCTAGCATGAATCACTGACCAGTATTTAATCTCAGACACCTACAAGATGCTTCAAAAGGTGGGATACAGAATTCATTAAGTGTTGTATCTTAAAACAATGAGATTGTTCATTTGTTTCTAATAATCATATGCATAAACGGATTGCATTCATATTTCATGAAAACTTAGGACTTACTAGAATTGCCATAATGAGAGTAGACATTTTTGTCTTTTAACCAGTTTTTCAATTATAAAAGCAATGCAGGCTCATGGACAAAAACGATCCATGCAGATGGTCACAAAATGAAAACACTTTCTTCCATGATTCTACACTTCTTATTTAAAATTTATTTTTAATTGGAAAATAATTACTTCACAATATTGTGACGGTTTCTGCCATACATCAATATCAGTTTCTGGACATACCCACTGCCACTAGTTCCTTACATTATCCTTAGAGAATTTTTCTACAAGTAGAGAGTCCTTAACCTGCATCTTAGGAATATATTATTTAAAACAGGTACCTTAGCTGCCAAAAAGAAGGCAAAGACAACACAAATAGAAAATGACAGTGGAAGTTGAGAAAATTTTTAAAAGATCAAATGAAGAGCAAGAGAAAAATAAGCACAGGAAAACATTAATGTTGGAATACGGTAAAGCTCTTCACAATATTTTCCAGTGCCATAGAGTTGAGCATTTTTGCTGGGGTGGATTCAAAGGACAAAAGATCAGAGAAGAAAAAATTAAACCTGTACATTATTTATGGAAGCCAGAGGAGGGGAAACTGAATGGCTTCCAGGGAAGAACTGGGACTATCCTTAGTTGTTCTTAAATTTCTCAGGTCATATTGTGTAGTGTAAATGGCAGTGTCTTGACTCTGTAGCCACATTCATCTAGTCTTATGCTCCTTAATTTATTTTTAATGTCTTTGTCGAGGATCTACTATATGACATTAGCTCTGATCTCAAAGAGCTTATGGCAGAGCTAGAAAAAACACAATGAGCAGAGATGAAACATTTGGGGAGTAAGAGTTGGTATATAAAAAGAGATAGATTGACTATAATTAAGTGGCAGCATGCACTTAATTAAATTCAAGCCATAATCCACGTTCTGATCTTAAAAGTCTCCTACAACTTCTCACTTCCCACTGTAACTAATATCTGGAGTTCAGCTCAGTCCACTTATGTAATTTATCAATGACTATATTTCCATTCTCAAACAGAACTCTGCTATTGTTGAAATGTGTATACGGTTGTGTGTTTAAAAATACCTGCTTGATTTTGGGGGAGGGAGGGTGAATTTGATTACATCTAGTGATTGATTCTTCTAACTTAATTCCTCTGGGAAAATATGTCACAGGATCATAAACTCCAGAGAGAGAAGCCCGAGAAATCAACAAGGTCAATCCCTTGCCACCAGGTGGGATGGAACTTCTGACTGATTTCCTAGCCAAAGAGTCACGGTGACATCCGTATGCATCTTTTCTTTCTGCATATATTGAATCAAAGAACAACCAGGCATCTGGTACTAAGCATTATAAAGTCATATGTGATGCTCACTAATACAAAACGCCTGGACGGAAATGAAGTTAATACATATGGCATTCAATTTACAAATGAAGACTCATTCATCATCAAAGATCCAGAATGCTCACTGCCATGACATAAGAAAGAACTTAGGAGGAATATCTGTTTTCCTTTGTGTATCATCCCCCTCAACACAGCAACTAAGAGGAAGACATGTGTGTATTTCCTGGACTTGATCTGGGGCCTATAGCACATTTCACAAAGGCATTCAAGGGCCCGATGTCTTTCAGACAAGACTGTTAGCCAGTTTTATATCATAGACAACTTATATTGTGGAGTCTTTAAAAGAGTATTACTTATGCATTATACCAAAGCCATAAACATCACTGGAGGTTCTTAAAAAAATTACATCAATAGACCAAATAGAAGACAGCTTTGGAATGGAATCCTGTGGTTGTACCCCATACACCATACAGTTTTCTTTTCCAGGAGGAAGAACAGGCAGCTTGTTCTCCATCACCTCATAGATCTGATTTGAGGAGATACTGACAAGAGAACTTTTTACAAGAATTTTATGGTTAACAAAGTCAATGAGGAAACAGAATCCTCCTATGTCTTCAACGTTGGCAGTACCTTTCTTAGGATGTCAAAGAGAAAGTTTCTTTCCCTTCTGATTTTGACCTTTTCTACTTGGCAGATGTTGATTTTTTCCCCTTCTGCCTGTGTTTCTAATGGAGCTTGAAATTAACATGGTTTTTTTGTTTCTCTCCTAATTTGTGTGCCGCCATCATCAATGTTGTCAGCATAGTTCTGGGAATAGGGTTTGTTTACTGCTTCTGTTGAGCCAGCAAATGGAGAAATGCAGAAAAGACTGTTCTGCACACCCCCTTTCAGGGTAGAGTCCCTTTTCATTCACAGACACAGCCTTTACTAAGCAGCCAGTAACCTTTCTGAGTGCAGAAGCCAACAACAATTCTCAGTGCTTATTCTCAATGACGCCGCTGAGCTGTTTCAGACAGAGCTGGGTATACCCTGACCCCAGACGCTCCTTGTTAACAGGTAACACAGAGACTGAACGGTTCCCCATATATTCCCATCTCCAAAGATCCCTTGTAGGCTTTTTGGGTTCTCACTTCTTTTCCTACTCCTTTGTGAGATTACCCATTTCCGTATCTTCAGATATATGTGATATATATATATATGGAACATCTGAAGATTTGTGTGTGTATATATATAGTATTTGTGTGTATATATAATATATATATATATATAGTACTTGTTTGCTAAGTCACTTCAATCATGTCCAACTCTTTGGAACCCTATAGACTGTAGCCTGCTGGCCTCCTCTGTGCATGGGATTCTCCAAGCAAGAATACTAGAGTGGGTTGCCATGCCCTCCTTCAGGGAATCTTACTGACCCTGGGATTGAACCCATGTCTCTTGCATCTCCTGTATTGGCAGGTGGTTTCTTTACCATCTGGGAACCCCCATACATATTTCAGCAGAGTACAGTATTTTGTTTCCAAAATTTTCATCCAGAAATAATGCCTAGCCAGGTAACACTTATTGGCAGTTTATCCTGGTCCACAACTTGGTTTGGTGCTATTCCAGGCACCCATTTGCTTTCTGGTCCATACGTCACTCTTCTTTGCTTACTCTCTTGGCATGAAATTACAGTTCCCAGACAGTCCCTGCCTCCTGGCTTCCAGACAGTTCTTGACAATGTGAGGCATGAGAAGGAGACTGGGGGCGAAAGCGGGGAAGGCCAGCACATTCCTGGGTCACTTTGTTTCTGGGGGCATCTGGGGCAGTGACTGTCATCTCATGGCTCCAGTTCCCACTGGACTGCCCACTGGGGTTCCAAGTTCTGCCAGGCACCTCTGAGCTCTGAACTCTGCCTCCTCCTGTGTGCCCCAGCCCTGGGAAAGCTTTCCACTGCTCTTAACCTCTGGGTTGTCTCACTTTTGCACTTGTTCTGCCAATTCTATTAAGTTCTCTATTCTAAATATACCCCGAGTGGTTTCTGGCTTCCTGACCAGAATCTGAATGATAACCATTCCACTGGGAAAAGAAGGTCCGAATTTTCTTCGCATGTAGAATGGACGGCAGTGACTCCTAGCTGTGCTCAATGTGTCATCCATTTAGTAGAATATTTAGGGACTTCCCTGCTGGTCCTATGGTTAAGACTCTGTTGTGCTTTCTATGTAGGGAGTGCGGGTTTGATTCCTGGTCAGGGAACTAAGAACCTACACACCACAGAGCACATCCAAAATACTAAAAACCTGAATATTCAGCAGGGATTCTGCTTCTAAGCCAGACTTGTAGTTTGCTGTGGCCATGTGAACGAGTCCTGGCCACAGTGATGTGATCAGATGAGTGGTGTGGCAGAGTCTAAACTTTTCTTTACAAGTTAGCTGCTCTGTCCTCACTCTACCTTCTTCCCCTCTTCCTGTGGTTTGGAGCATGGATGGAACCACTGGCATTCTATCTTGGAACATGAGGATGTGGGCCAAATTTGGGAGAGAGCAGGACCAAAAGACACAGGAGCCCGAGTCCTTGAGAACTTTGCAGAGAAAAACCAGCATCCCAAGTATGCTCTGCCTCCCTCTGCAGTTTTACATGAGAAGCAAAGAAAATTCTCTTTCCTCTAAGCTTCTGCTCTTTCCAATCTCTTTGCAGCCAATTTGAGTTCCAAACCAATTCAGGACCCAAATCATGAGCTCAGTGTCTGTCCCAGACTGCTGATTAATTTTCTTATACCTTTCCTTAACAAATTAAAGCAAGGTCCTTGATCCTCTGACCTTATTCCAAGTTTCGGCCTCCTCCTGTTTATACTTAGAATTGACCTACTCTCATCTACAAAGCTTCCAAAGATTCTATTCCCTTTAACAGCTTCTGCTCTGCTTATTAAGTTTTCTCTGGAAGGGAGGAGTTGGGGGGTCAAAGCCAGCTACTTACTGAGCCTATATCCAACCTAGAAAATGATTAGAGTCTGGATGTTAGAGAATTTTTAATTAAAAGCCTGGGAACATTGTTCCTCAGGTATTAATAAAGCCAGCAAAATGGAAAATCAGCATGGCTCAACACCACAAGACACACTGTTAGTGTCCTGGTCTCATGGCCCCTCTTCCTGGAGCCAATGGGCTGTAACTGTACCTAATGGCTGCCAAGTACAGATAAATCTTACCTATACTTCACCCAAGCGGGTGTCAATTAGAAATACGGACTTCTAGGATGGTAGTTCCAAAACTTTATTGTGCATGACAATCACTGGGGGGAATTTGTCTGAAGTGAAGATTTCCACCCTTCTGCTCATGATTTAGTTGGACTGGGGTGGGGGAAGGGTCACGAACTTGCCTGATGGAAAGGACCCCAGGTGTCTCTACAGTACCTGGTCTATGAACCACATGAGGAGAGATTGTGCCCCTGGGAACTGATGAAGGCTACAACATTGCCACAAGTGTAGAGTTGTCATCAGCTGGGGGTTGGGCTGGGCCACATGAAATGATGCCTACCACATTCCAGGAACTCCGCTAGGTATCTTCCAGAAACCATCTAGTTCATGCTTTTGATGACCTGTATAACTATCATTACTACACTTGTTTTGCAGTAAGCAACCTGAAGTGCAGAGAACTTAACTTGCCTAAAGTTTCAAAGTGGATTCAAAGCTGGGTGTGTGTTGGAGCTAAGTCTACTGGTTCCTCTCGTTTTGCTCCACACCCTTCCCAATCATGCTTTGTATTTCCAGACACTGATCTGGGCGGACTGTATCACAGGGTCCTCTGGCTTCTGGTTGGGTTGCTGCTGCTGCTGCTAAGTCACTTCAGTTGTGTCTGACTCTGTGTGACCCCATAGATGGCAGCCCACCAGGCTCCCCCGTCCCTGGGATTGTCCAGGCAAGACACTGGAGTGGGTTTTCATTTCCTTCTCCAATGCATGAAAGTGAAAAGTGAAAGGGAAGTCGCTCAGTCATGTCCAACTCTTCGCGACACCATGGACCGCAGCCTACCAGGCTCCTCTGTCCATGGGATTTTCCAGGGAAGAGTACCGGAGTGGGGTGCCATCGCCTTCGTTGGGTTGAGTCCTGCCAATAGGAAGTGCTAGAAGAAGACTGCTGAGGAAGGAGGAAGGGAGTTCAGGGCACTGATTCCCCAGCCTCCCTCACTGCAGTCTCCAGGGGTGAATCTTTTAACCAAAGGCCACAGCTCTTGTCAGTGGCTCTTGTCCCATGACTGTCCCCTCCTAAGTCCCTGTAACTATTCCCTCTTTTTGCCTTTTTCAGCCTGAGGCTGATCACTGGCACCCTTCCTCTTTTTCTCTCTAATTGGGAAGAGTGAGTTTGTTGAGGGCAGGGTCGATATCTTTTTATCTTTGTACACACAGCATTTAGAATAGTGCCTGTTTCCTGGTAACACAGTAGAAAAATGTTAGTGCATGTTGACATGAATAAGCACTTTACTAGTCCAACAATGTGCTAAATATTCTCTATTAACTCATTTAGTTCCTGTTATTATTTTTTTTCTTTTTTAAGAACAGATTTTTTTTTTAAAGAAAGCTATTGGATGTTTCTTCTAGAAAAATGAAAACTTTCATTTGTGCAGAAATCTGTACACTAATGTTCCTAGCACCCTTATTTGCAATAGCCCAAGACTGGAAATAATCTGTATATTCTCCCTTGACTACAAAGTTAAACAAATTGTGGGACATTCATCCACGGTATATGAGGCAGCAATAAAAAAGGACATACTCTTCACCCATGGCAACAAGTCAGATACATCTCAAGGCTCAGTGGGGGAAAAAAAAAAAACAATCTCAAGAGGTTATATACTCTGTGATTCCAAGTAAGTAAGATTATTGAAGTACCTAAATGACAGAGATAGGAGGAGGAGGAAATAGAGACTGCCAGGGGTTAGCATGGACAGTGGAGATAGATGTGGCTATATTACAGCACAGAGGATCTGTGCTGATGGAACAGCTCTGCATCTCAACTGTAGTAGTGGTTACACAAAGCTCAGTGTGTATGTGTGTGTGCATACTCAGTCATGTCTGACTCTTTGTGACTCCTGGACTGTAGCCTGCCAGATTCCTATGTCCATGGGATTTCTCAGGCAAGGACCCTGGAATGGGTTGCCATTTCCTGCTCCAGGGGATCTTCTTGACCTAGGATTGAACCCACGTCTCTTACATCTCCTGCAATGGCAGGCAGATTCTTTACCACTGAGTCACCAACACAAAGCTACACCAGTGATAAAATCACGCACATACATACACACACACACACCCATACCCATACACTTGCATGCTTGTAAAACTGTTGGACTGTACCAATGTCCCTTTTCTAGTTTTGATATTGTACTATGGTTATCAAGGTTTTAGTAATGTGGAGTGAGAGGTAAAGGGTACATAGAACCTCCTTGTACATTTTTTTTCTGCTGCTTCCTCTGAATCTATAATTATTTAAAAATAAAAAGTTGAAAAAGAAAACTGGCATATTTTATGTCTTCATGTTTTCATTGACAATAGAGTTTCACTATTCTACTTTTAAGATGATATTTAGATTTTATTTTATTCTACAGAATGTATGAGCCACATAGTCTAGTGGAGACAGAGAAAAATGTATAGATGTCAAGCCTTTACCTGTTCCTGTCAATTTTAAGTTAATGGGGATCATGAGAGCTGGAATAGGGACATTTGAATTGACTGAATTGCATTCCCCCATCCCCAAATTCATATTTTGAAGTCCTAACCCTTAGGACTTCAGAATGTGACCACTTTGGGAAATAGTATCTTAAAGAGGTAATTCAGTTAAAATGAGGCCTTTAGGGAGGGCCCTAATCTATTATGATTGATACCCTTATAAAGAGAGAACATTTGGACAGAGACACATAGAAGGAAGGGCTTTCCCAATGGCTCAGTGGTAAAGAATCTGCCTGCAATGCAGAAGACACAGGAGAAGCAGGTTCAATCCCTGGCTCAGGAAGATTCTCTAGAGGAGGGCATGGCTACCCACTCCAGTATTCTTGCCTGGAGAATCCCATGGACAGAGGAGCCTGGTGGGCTACAGTCTGTAGCGTCCCAAAGAGTCAGACGTGAATGAAGTGATTGAGCACACACACATACCAAAGTAAGAGAATACAGGGAAAAGCCGACCATCTCCAAGCCATGAAGGAGCTCTCAGAAGAAATCAATACTACTTATACCTTGATCTCAGACGTCCAGCTTCCAGAATTATGAGGAAATAAGATCTCTTGTTTAAGCCAGCCAGTATTTGGTTTCTTGTGATAATAGCACTGGCAATCTAACACAACATACCCTACCCTCCTGGGCGAATCCACTTCTAATGTGTATCAATGCAAACATTTAGTTTTGTTCACCCACATACATATCTAACGTAATCTGGAGCAGAACTCAGTACTGAGCAGCCCCAAACTGGAAGCTATCCAAATACCCATGAGCTGCAGAATGCAGAAATAATTTGTGATGGACTACATGTTGACCAATTTAGAGCAGTGAAAATAAACCATCTAAAACTGCAGTTAGGACTTCTCTGGTGGGCCAGTGGTTCAGAATGCGCCTGCCAAGGCGGGGGACCCAGTGTGATCCCTGGTCCAGGGTGGGGCAACTAATTAAGCGCATGCACAACAGCTACTGAGCCTGTGCTCTGGAGCCCTTGAGCTGCGGCCTCTGAGCCCACGCACTGCGACCACCGAAGCCCGAATGTCCCAGAGCCTGTGCTCTGCAACAACAGAAGCCACTGCAGTGAGAAGCCTGCCCAGCACAGCTAGAGAGCAGCCCCCACTTGCCACAACTGGAGAAAGCCCCGAGAAGCAACGAAGACCCAGCGCAGCCATAGAGAAACAAATAATGAGCATGTTAAAAACAACTGTAAACAACAGTCTGAATGCACGATCCACAATGCTGAATGAAGCCATACACCAAGAGTACATGATGAGTGAGTCTATTTATATGACGAGCAAAAACAGACGAGGCTTTTCTTTACTGTTAGAATTAAGACTTGTGTTACCCTTGGGGGGTACCCACTGGAGGGCAGCATAAGCAGGACTTTTGGGATACTAGCCATGTTTTATTTCTTTATCTGGATGTTAGTTTCAGGGGTGTGCTGACTTTGAGAAAACTCTGTGAGCAGTTAACATGCATGGTCGTTTCTATATGTATGTGTGTACAGGCTAAGTCGCTTCAGTCCTGTCTGACTTTTTGTGACCCTAAGGACCATAGCCTGCCAGGCTCATCTGTCCATCGCAAAAATATTGGAATGGGTTGCCATGCCCTCCTCCAGGGGATCTTCCTGACCCAGAGATTGAACCCATGTCTCTTGCGTCTCCTGCATTGGGAGGGAGTTTCTTTACCACTCGCGACATGTGCGGCAGGCTCTATGTGCATACTTCAATTGAAAAATTTTAGACAGAGGTTTTCTATGAAAAAGCTGGGCAGCGTCCCTGATATTCTAATTTGCCTCTATTTGCTTGAGGGGAGAGAGACAGGAGTGGCTGCTTTCTGATTCCAAGTCTGGTGAGGTGGCTTCAAGGAACTCTCAAACATCCTGACATATGTTTCTGGGATCTCAGGGGACAGAGAGAGACATCTAAAGAGCCAGAACCTGCGGCTTGCTAACTGCTCTGGTGGCAGACTAAACAAAAGATTTTAATGTCAGAGACAGTCTGTCCTCGTTTGTCTGTGCAAGGACTACACCCCCATTCCCCCTGGAAGAGAACCTGGGCCCCCCTGCATGAGAGAGTTGGTGTGGAGTCACTAAGATCTCCTCAAAGAAAGAGTCCACTTAAAAAGGGAAAACACCACTCAAGCCAAGAAGCTGATGTGCTGCTGAAATAGCATCAGGTGAAGAAATAGAAGCTTGTAGAAGGACACAGATGCATTTGCCCTCATCAAAAGAAACACAATGAGCCACCTCCAGCAGTGTGGGGAGCAGGGTAGTGTCCTGAGAGGAACACATCAAAGAGGAAACACTTGCCAGCCCTCATGAGCAAGGGTCTGCTTATGGTAGTATTTGTCACGTAAGAACTTTTGTGACCACCGTGCCTCTCTCAACCTGTTCTCATCAGGAAAAGGTGAGAAACCCCTAGTCAGCAAGGGAATGAGCTGCATGTGACACTGGATACAGGAATGTAGCCTATATTCTTTTTTCAACACGTTCCACACTAGGAAAGAGAGGAAACCCATTAAAATTGGAATTTCAAGTCGTAACTCAGTCATCAGACTTCTAGTGGAAGTTGTGGCCTTGGGAAAGATAGTTAAAAGTCACAGAGCACATCTTAAAAGTTCTCATCACAAGAAAAAAAAAATTTGTAACTATGTGTGGTGACAGATGCTAACCAGACTTACTGTGATCATTTCACAATAAAGGCATGGATCTAATCATGTTGTGCATCTGAACTAATATAATATTCTATGTCAATGATATCACAATAAAATAAAATAAAAACCATAGGACTTCCCTGGTGGCACAGTGAATAGGAATCTGCCTGCCAATGCAGGGGACATGAGTTCGATCCCTGATGCAGGAAGGTTCATGTGCCTCGAAGCAATAAAGCCCACTGGTCACAACTACTGAAGCCTGCGTGCCTAGAGCCTTCATACCACAGCTAGAGAGTAGCCCCTGCACTCCACAACTAGAGAAAGCCCACACATAGCAGTGAAGACCCAGTGTGACCAAAATTTTTTAAAAAATTAATAAAAAAATAAAAACCACAGAGTAATTTTCAAGGGGTCAAAAACTGATATGATACTCATAAAACTTATACCAAGAATATGTTTTTCTCTCCCAGTGGTTCACATCATCGTTGGGCTGTATCAACCCCACTTCCTCAATAACTGACCAATAGGAACTGTTGGTTCAGTAGAAGTAGGAGTGAGGGAGGGGAAGCAATTGAGGGCGACCCTAAGGTTTTGATCTTGGGCGATCAGAAGAGACTGATATCCACAGTCAAAATACAGATGCAGGAGAAAAGCTCAGGCTTGGTGTGGAGGCGGTATATGACTTCATCCTTAATGTGCTGGGTGGGAGGGTACGGTGTGAAAATGGTCTTTGGACAGCTGGGAACTTAGAGGGAATGAAACTCAGAAGAAATGGCTGGGGCTGGACTTGTCAGTGGACAGGTGCAGTTGAGGGCTTGGGAGTAGGTGTGGCTCCCCGAGAAGAGGAACATTATTTTCTAAGGAGTGATTAGTGGCTGCTGCTGCTGCTAAGTCACTTCAGTCGTGTCCGACTCTGTGCGACACCAGAGACAGCAGCCCACCAGGCTTCCTGTCCCTGGGATTCTCCAGGCAAGAACATTGGAGTGGGTTGCCATTTCCTTCTCCAATGCATGAAAGTGAAAAGTGAAAGTGAAGTCGCTCAGTCGTGTCCGATTCTAGCGACCCCATGGACTGCAGCCTACCAGGCTCCTCCGTCCATGGGATTTTCCAGGTAAAAGTACTGGAGTGGGGTGCCATTGATTAGTGGAGTTGCTGGTAAAGACACTGCCACATGTGTAAGGAAAAGAGAAGAGTGATTTTCCTGAAGGTGACTTAACAGAGTCCCCCGAAGAAAAATGGGATCAACAGTGGCAAAATTCTACAGATTTCAGGGAAAAGGGATACTGAAAAGTGTTTGCTTAACCTCAGAGGATGCCAGTGATCTTACCATTTTGGGAAAAGAAGTTGGGCATGAGAGCCAGGACACAGTGGATGGCAGAACAAATGAGATGGGAGAAAGTATAGACAATCTGTACAGACTGCACTAGAAACCTAGTTATGTAGGGAAGGAGGGCAAAAGTTTAAACTGCCAGATTCAAAAACTCATGTCCCCCTGTCATTTGAAAAACAACATCTGGTGGCAGGGGACATGGGTTCCATCCCAGGTCCAGGAAGATTTCACATGCCGTGGAGCAACTAAGCCCCTTAGTCACAACTACTGAGCCCACAAGCCGTAACTACTGAAGACCGCATGCCTACAGCCTGTGCTCCGTAACGAGAGAAGCCACTGCAAGGGGAAGCCCACGCATTGTGACAAAGAGTAGCCCCACTCACCACAACTAGAGAAAGCCTGTGCAAGGCAATGGAAGACCCAGTACAACCAGAAATAAATAAATAGCTTAAACACAGACAAACAAAAAACACCTACTCAAGTGTTTCTTTATCAATGCATTAAATGAGAGGATTTATTGGCCAGAAGCATAACTAACACAATTTGAGAGTGGTGATGAGAGCAAATGCTATTTCAAGGTAACTTCAACCGGTATGTGATTAAAAATCACATGTGATTCTGGTAACAAAGTCACAAGAACTGTTAAGAATAGTGAAGTTTTATACTTATGTTCATAATAGAAGGAAATGTTAAATTTCAATAAAGTATAATTTATATACTGAATTCAGCAGAAGGCTAAGTATAATTTTATTTGATTAAAATGTATATACAATATTTATGCAATTTATTCCACATGAAAAGAGTATATATATCTCTAAATTCTTCAGTCCTAAACATATTATTTATATTTGTCACATATTGTTGAACAACAATATATATTATATATTTCCAAATTCATGAACCCCCAATTCATGAATCCCATCCATGGTTCCTTGGAGGAGGAAGAGTTCCTGAGATGTAAGGTTAAGAATCTTTCACTAAGGGAAGAGAGGGATTTTGTCTTGAAGGAGAGGAAATCTGTTTATGATAGAGTGGAAAGTTTCGAGTTTTCAGCATTATAATGGGATAACGGCGTGAAACAAGATTATGGAGGTAGCTAGGCTCCTTGAGTGTATCTCTTGACCTCCTGTTTATTAACTGTGTGATGTTAAGCATTTAACTCCTTTACACCTCAGTTCCCTTATCAATAAAATGGGATGATCAGTAGTAACCCACCTCACAGGTCGTTATGAGGGTTACATAAGGAATGCTTCAGCCAGTATTACACCCTCCGCTCACTCAGTATCTCTCAGCAGACATGACCCCTTCAGTTCTTGGAACATGTCACATTCTCTCTTGATCAGAATCACTGTGTATGCTGTTTGTCTGTTTGTAAGACACTCCCCACTGTCCTCCACATGACTGACTCCTTCATCCTCTGGGATTCAATTTAAATGCTACCTCCTTAGAAAGCCTTTCCCAGAAGCCTATGAGTCCTATCTGAAATAGGACTCCCATCATTATTGTCTGTCTCAGCATTTTTGGTACAAATTTGTAACTGTTTTGTTAGCTGCTGTCTCTTATGAGCTCTGTAATGGCTGGAGTTGTCTCTCTCTTGATCCTCTCTCTAGCCCTGTACCCACCACCAGGTAAGTTTTCCATGCTGCTGCTGCTGCTGCTGCTGCTAAGTCACCTCAGTCGTGTCCGACTCTGTGCGACCCCATAGATGGCAGCCCACCAGGCTCCGCCGTCCCTGGGATTCTCCAGGCAAGAACACTGGAGTGGGTTGCCATTTCCTTCTCCAATGCATGCAAGTGAAAAGTGAAAGTGAAGTAGCTCAGTTGTGTCTGACTCTTAGTGGACCCATGGACTGTAGCCTACCAGACTCCTCCATCCATGGGATTTTCCAGGCAAGAGTACTGGAGTGGGGGTGCCATTGTCTTCTCTGAAGTTCTCCATAAAAATCATTAAATCAGCCAAAAGATATGGAGCAACTGAAGATACAAGGGAGATCCCCCAGCTGTATTCATGCTTGCAGATTGTGCTTCAACTTTTGATGTGGGTATGGATTTTACTAGTCTATTCTTATCTTGTCCTGGAACTGCTGGAAAGAAAGACATATTGCTTGCAGTAAAATGTTTATAAGGCAGCATTTAGTCTTTCTTCTAACACTAGGAGTATCCCCTCTCTGGTCAAGGCTGCACCAATAAAACAAGAGAAGAATAACAAATTCTGGGCTGTGCTAGGACGGTTCATGTTTCTGCAGCCAGTGCACAGGGCAGCTATAGGGAAGCCACTGGCTTCCCCAGAGCCAGCCTTTTGCTCTCATTCTAGTTCTAGGCAATGTGAAGTGATGAAAGAGATATTGATCTAGGCTTCAGGAGCCAGACTTCTAGTTCTGATAGTTCATGTTTAATTGGGGGATTTCGAGATCAACCTCTTTGAGCCTTAGTTTTTTTCATCTAACAAATGACAATTTAAAGATATCTGCTGTGGGACAGGCTGTTAGCTATGCCCACAAGTCCATTCTTCCCTTCACTCTGAGCACAAGACTAGGCTATAATTCCAAACTACCCTTGAGGCTGGTGTGGTCATGTGATTAAGCTCCTGCTGATAGGATGTAAGCACAAGTGATGTCTATCACCTCTGTTTCCTGCTCAAGGCCCTTTACTTCCAGATTGGAATAATAAAGATTGGAGCAGTATCAACATCAGAAATGGTATATTAAAGATGGCAGGGGCTTTCCTGGTGGCTCAGATAGTGAAGAATCTGCCTGTAATGCAGGAGACTTGGGTTCAATCCCTGGGTCAGGAAGATCCTCTGGAGAAGAGAACAGCTACTCAGTCCAGTATTCTTGCCTGGAGAATTTCATGGACAGAGGAGCCTGGTGGGCTACAGTCCATGGGGTTGCAAAGAGCCAGACTTGACTGAGCGACTAACACTCACAAAGATGGCAGAATGGCTGTTAGCTCTGGCCCGTAAATCCCTGTGTGGAATAGTCATCCCTTGACTTGCAACCTTCAGCTAGGATGTTAAATAAGAGACAACGAAGCCACTAACTCTTTGGAATATATTTGTTAGAGCAGCTATTGTTTCTCCAATACATGTCCTATCTATAGAGTTGTGAAAGATGGTAGTTCTGATGTATAAGGAAGAGCTTAAGGAGGTAGAAAATGCTATTAAATTCTGTCATTATTTTTCTTCTAGCTTATTTATTTATTTAGATTGGATTCAATCCAAATTATTTATTTGGATTTATTTATTTGCATCATATCTTAGTTGCGTCACGAGGGATCTTTCATTGCGGCACACGCACTCTCTAGTTGTGGCCCAAGGACTCAATGGTTTCGGCACGCGGGCTTAGTTGCTCTGCGGCATGTAGGGTCTAGTTCCCTCACCAGGGATAGAACACATGTCCCCTCCATTGCCAGGCAGATTCTTGAGTGCTGGACCACCAGGGAAGTCCCTTCTTCTAGCTTTTTTGAAATATAGATGACACATCACACTGTGTAAGCTCAAGGTATACAATGTGAGGATTTGATACACATATATACTGCAAATCATCTTTTTAATACAGAGAAAACAAGTGCATATCAGAGTGCCTGACATATAGTTGATATTTCGTGTTTACTTTTTGAAGGAGTGACTGAACATGTTGCTGATGAAAAGCCTGAGATTAAAAAAAAGTCTATACAACACAAAAACACATGAAAAATATTTGTTTGCTCAGGGAAAACTTTTAACTGGTTCATTTGTGCTCATAAAAGTAAAGCAAAAACCTCCTGGATATGTGCTTTTTTCAAAGAAGATTGTTTCTCTTTTTAATACTTTTTCCATCAACAATAAATTATAAAATATTAAAGGACATTTTGAAATAAGAAAAATATACCCTAATCACACCACCCAAACACACTCTTTCATTTTTACCCATTGCCTTAGACCTTTTATCTATATGCATGTCTATTTTTCATAGCTGCAAATCTGTTTCTTCTTTTTCTTATTTTTAAAATAAACTTTAATTTGTACTCAGTAAGGAAAGCACAGGCTTGGTAATTCTCCAGAAGTGATTCCAACAAAGAACCACCTAATATTTCTAACAGTTCCAATTTAATTTTGCCAGGGGGGGTTCCATTCTTATTAAAAAGCATACCAGGGACAGGAGGTGAGTTTCATAAGAAAGTACACAGGAGTGTTAATTTCTCAGTACAATTAGGGTTATAAGGTTATAGATGTCACAATCTACTTCCTTTTAAGAGTTTATTTTGTGGGTCTTACAAAAATTGTATGAAGGGCAAATGAGTACATATGGGTCTTATTTAAGGGTATAAATGAATTCACAGATTAATTCCACAAATGTTTCTTGAGTGCCCACTATGTGTTAGGCAGAATGTGGACCATACTGAGTAAGAGGCACTCTTTACCCTTGGAAATGTTAAATAATGAACGAAAGACAAGAAGATACATTTCAGTGAGCACAGAGGAGGAGGCAAGGCCATCACATGGAGGAAATGAGACCTGATGCTGGGCCAGGAAGCCAGGCAGACAAATGGGTAGAAGGAAGTTCAGGTTGGCTAGACACATGAACCAGAAAGAGTGAAGCTCACAAGACGGCAGGTTATTCTACCTGACGAGCACACTGGGGGTGAGTGGATGAGAAAGGAGAAGCAAGCAGAGGTCAGATCACGAAGAGGAAGGAGACAAGCTTCACCATAGCAGTGACGATGTTTGCTTAGCATGCCTAGGCCAGTGCTCAGCCCTACATACATTCATATGTTCCATCTGTATTTGTGGAATGAATCAAGCCACATCATAGTATCCAGTTGATCATTTCTGGTCTTAGTCTGGATTCTGGTTGTAAAGGAAGAGTATACCCAGCTGGGAAGGGACAGCTATTCTTCTCTCCTCAAAGACTACATTTACGATGGCCCTATGGCCATGCCAAGTATGCTAAGGACCACTACTCACTTCTCAAGGCAGAACACTGCTTCACTATCGTTGATCCTGAACTGCCTGATGCACAACAGCATGGGTCATGCACACTGAGCCCTCATCTGAGAAATGGCCCCTGATTTCAACTTCATTTTTCAACGACATCAGGAATGTCACAAATGTAGCTTCTTAAGACATGCTTGCAAAAGCAGATGTATAAATGCCATTTCCAACTCTTATTCCTAGAAGCAAAGAATCAGGGTGGGTGGCGAGAGAGATGGAGAAGTCACAGCAGAAACAAGGGAAGGCTGAGGGAAGACTTCAAATTGTTTCTTTATTCTTGATTCTAGGTTTTTTTTTTTTAATGCCTCTTAGTTGAAATTGAGCATTAATGATGTAAAGTTGCCAGGGATCTTACTCTCTAGGGAGAGGAATAGTTTAATAAACCAGATCTAGCAATATTGAATTCTTTGGAGGCAAAAACAGATTTGACTCACAAGAGCCCAGCAGGGTGGCTGACTTTGGAAACATTTTGCTACCGCTCTGCTGGGCACACTAAGAAAGCCTGGTGCTGGCTGACTCCATGGGGGGAGCATACAGATTCAGTGGCTGAAGAGTGATGTGAAATTAAAGACAGAATGAAATGTGTGATCTTATTTAATCACATCTGGTGCTTCAATTTCTCAATAACAGCACCCTGTTCCACTGTGTCAAACTGGAGAATGACAAAAATATATATATGACTTATAGCTAGAAGATGGATTAACTCTCGAATGCCTGCCAATCCATTTCAGGGATCTAAAATGCAAATGACAACTGAGTTTTTCTTATAAAGAATTTGGGAGCAATTACCCCTGAATCGGCATGAAGTTACCATAAACTGAGGAGTATGCGGTGAAATGTCACCTTCTGTAAGAGACCCAAAACTCACGGTCCCAGCTAGGTGACGACTTGAAGAACATTTGCTGTGCAGCCGCTAAGTCACATCCGACTCTGTGACCCCATGGACTGCAGCATGTCCGGTTCCTCTGTCCTTCACTGACTTCTGGAGTTTGCTAAAATTCCTGTTCATTGAATCAGTGATGCTATCTAACCATCTCATCCTCTGCTGCCTCCTTCTCCTTTTACTTTCAATCTTTCCCAGCATCAGGGTCACCAAGTAAAAGAACCATTTCAGCCTCTTTTAGGAGTTTACTAAGATATGAATCTCTACTGGAATTGCTATTTAAATCATCCCACCCCCCACAGCCCCATCCAACTCTCTCACAAAGAAGCTGCTACATTATGGCGACTGGAGGTTTATACTGAGTAGTGGACACAATACACCATGCCATTCTGCAGGACCAGGATGCTTCCTTGGCTAGTCAGATACTTATACTTCATGGCAAGCGAGGTCCTAAAGGTTAGTCAGGTGTTTCATCTAACATAAAAATAGTTATTGCAGTTAAATGCTAAATTCTTCTGAGGTTGGGGGGGGGGATGCCTTCTACATGATGCCATTTAGCAGCAGAAAGTAAATGCTTCGGTATAATTAGCTTACCATAGCTGGTTTTCCATCCCATTTACAGATAAGCAAATCAAAAAGGAAAACAACTTAACAATAGCTCTCTTGGTCCCTTCCATGGAGTGAGCACGTAGTGGCATGCAAACATGTATATGAGTGATCCCAAAGAGGCAGGCAGTTCAGAGAAGATTTGTTCAAGAGACTGACTCAGTGAAGGGCATCATGTAGGGAGTACATGAACAGATAGTCCAGAATTCTAATGTCATGAATTTTTCAGAGGCACGGACTTTCAATATTTTTTAAAATGAACTCCTACCCTGAGAAAACCATAATTCAAAAAGACACAAGTACTCCAGTGTTCACTGCAGCACTATTTACAACAGCCAGGACCCGGAAGCAACCTAAGTGTCCATCGACAGATGAATGAATAGAGACGACGTGGAACATATACACAGTGGCATACTACTCAGCCAGAAAAGGAATGAAACGGGGTCACCGGTAGAGATGTGGATGGACCCAGAGTCTGTCACACGGAGTGACTTGAGTTGGAAAGGGAATATCGTTTATTAATGCATGAAGCTGGAATCTAGAAAAATTACACACATGACCTTAGTTCCAGGGCAGGAATAGAGACACAGACATAGAGGATGGGCATTCGGACACAGTGAGGGAAGAGGAGGGTAGGATGAATTAGCAGGTTTGGCTTGACATAAATACACTGTGTGTGTTAGGTGCTCAGTCATGACTGGCTCTTTGCAACCCCATGGACTATAGCTCACCAGGCTCCTTAGTTCATGGAATACCCAGGCAAGAATACTGGAGTGGGTTGCCATGCCCTCCTCCAGGGGATCTTTCCAACCAGGCATCAAACTTTGGTCTCCTGCATTGCAGGCAGATTCTTTATTGCCTGAGCCATGAGGGAAGCCCCATAAATACCTTACTATGTGTAAAATAGATGACTGTTTTAGCTATACAAGGAACTGCTGTATGGCACAGGGAGCTCAGCTTGGTGCTCCGAAGTTACCTAGATGGCTGAGATGGGGAGAGAGGTGGGAGGGAGGGCCAAGAAGCAGGGGTTGTATGTGTGTATATAACTGATTCATTTCATTGTACGGCAGAAACTAACACAACATTGTAAAGCAATTATATGCCAATTTAAAAAAAGTAACTTCTCCTGCCAGAGATCTGAGTAACTGAAGGCTCTCCTGGTTCCTCTCCTGTTTATGAAAGTCGAGTTTGTGAGCCATCTTGGCAGCATATACATTACAGTCTACTGCAATCTTTTGATCGCCTAAGACTGAAGGCCACTTGAGGGCAGAAAAGCTGGTTTGCTCATCTTTGTCATCCATTTCCAAAGCATATGACGCAGCAGCTCCACAGCATAGGTTCTCAATAAACAGGTGTGAACGGGACCATTCGCCATTCCAGGTAGCCTTATGCTGGAGAGTGATCAGTCATTTCCCAGTTTATGGAAAAACAAGAGATAAAATGCCACTAGAGGGGGTTAAAGGCTGGAGGGTAATCAAGTAGTGTTATATTAAAATTAACTTTCTGATTTTATAAAGATCTGCTAGGTGGGCCCTTTATAGACACTGAATGAGAATTTATAAAAACAAAAGGTTGATGAAAAGCAAAGACCCATTCATTTTGTCATGTGGTATATATATTTCTTTAGACCCTTGAAGAGCTGAAGCAGTTTTGGCAGTTCCTGGCCCCACCCTTTTGTTTGCAGAAGGACAGACAAATCTGACTGGTGATGGCGGGCCATGGCAAGAAGCATGGGGGCTGCCTCAAGATAGTGACACGTCCTTTTCAGAAGACGCATCTTCAACTTGAAAAGTTGTGAACGCCAGAGATTTTAAGGCTTGCCAGATCTATTTTCAATGTCCAATATGTAGAGTGAGAGTGACATATTTTATCCATTTACAGAGTCTTACGGATACTATAGACTTTAAACAAATCTGTAATAATACAGGATATGATTAGTATAATATGTTAATCATTCCATGTTATATTTTGGATTAAAATAAGCTGGTCCGCTCTGTTTACCTTCTTCTTAGTAGACAAAGCAATGGCTATGACCATGCTTCTCCCTCTTCGTGAAACCCTTTGGAGACCTGCCCTTCCTTTTGGAATAAAACCAAAATCCTGACCATGGCTTACACGGTCCTGAAGTGTGATGCCCTCATCTCTGACAACCGTCCACCTGTCTCACTAAGCCCTCCTGCTAGTTTCTTCAGTTTACCGAGTTCTCCTCAGACCCTGGGCTCTTCTACAGGCTACACCTCTTGTAAAGTTTCCTCTCCCCACTTCTTTGTTTGATTAACTTGTTTATTCTTTGGTCACTCCTTCTGAAATCCTTTCCCTGACCCTGTAGCCTCGGTTTTCCCTTATACACTATTACACAGTCACTTCTTCACAACTGTCCTTTCTTAGTTATTTGTGCCATTTTTTCTTTACTGTCTATATTCTGTCCTATATTTTAAGGGTCAGAACAGCAGTGAAAATGTATGCCTTATTCATTGCTATGTCCTTAGCACCTGGTCCAGTTCAAAACAGGTGCTCAACAAATAATCACTGAATGATTGAAAGTATCTTTCAACTAGAGCTGACTATAGGTTTGAAGCATTGGGCACTGTGATGGAGTGGATGGAGGTGGGCTTTGGACAGAGAATATAGCTTCAAAAAGAGGGACACGTCATTTCAACTCCCTGAGCCTCACTGTCCTTGTCTGATGGCATAATGGCATGAACCCTGCCTTTGAAGGAAGTGAATACATGCAGTGTTACTTGACAATGATGTTCCGTATTAATCATGGTCATACTACTGCTAATATTACCCTGTGTTATGGTTCTAGCCATTATTCCTGTTTCTGGAGGAAAAGTCTCACATGAAAGCAAGTTTCCCCACCTTCCTCCTTTCAGAAATCCAAAGAGAAGCAGGAGTAGGGAACTGCCTTGTCTTGGTGCAAAATCAGGTTGCCTAAAAAGCCATTCATTAGTATCTAGAAAACTCAAACTGAGGGAAGGCATACAAATTCTCATTCTATGAGTTGATCATAGTTGTTTGGGAACAAGTGGAAGGCATTTTGGGAAAGTCAAACAACATCACTAAGCATCACTAGATTAGGAAGCCTGGCAACACGGGTGGTGGCTGGAAGGAACATGGTCCTATGTGAAGCCCCCTTCCCCATGACAGACACAGGGCCCTCCAAGCCACAGTGGGCTGAAAGTGGGGACAGCTGAAGGGTCATCCTTAGGTATTTCCTCTCTTACATGGCTTATTTTTACTTTTAATTTTTTAAATTATGAAGTGTCATTCATGAAAAGGAGTTATGACAATTATTGAGATTAGATTTAATATATTACTGAAATTATTAAATTCCCAGGTAACTCAGTGGTAAAGAATCTGCCTGACAACGCAAGAGATGTGGGTTTGATTCCTGGGTCAGAAGATCCCCTGGAGAAAGAAATGGCAACCCATTCCAGTATTCTTGCCTAGAGAATCCCATGGACAGAGAAGCCTGGTGGGTTACAGCCCATGGGATCAAAAAAGAGTTGAACATGACTTTAGATTACATACAAGGAGTTATTAAGCTACATTAAAACTTTAAATGCACAAACATTTAAAATCATTGTAATTAAAAAATCAGTGTTACTATTAAAAATAACCATAAAACAAATACTCAGGCATCACCTACTGATTTTAGCAAGTAGAATGTTAGCAGTGAGTTCAAATGTCTGGAGGGTCTTATCCCAGCTCCCTCTCCTCCCCTTCACCTGTGATCATCTATACTTGGGTTCATTGTTCACTTGCTTTTTAAAAAATACCTCTACCTCTACCACCTGTATACATATCTCTAAGTAATGTATTGCTAAGCTCTGCCTGTTTGGAAAGAGATGTGAATCAATCATACCGCATGGCTTCCATTAGACCCTTGTTCAACTTTGTTTCTGACATTTATCCACACTGAGGCATGTGGCTAATTAGAATTTACTTTCCATTGTGCAAACAGCAAAATTTATTAACCATAACTGCAGATGGATATTGGGCTTATTTCTAGTTTGGGGCTATTATTTGACTTTTTGGTGCACTTACTCCAACATCCAGGGGAAGGGTTCTGGAGGCAGGGCAGTCTGCTGGAAGTGGAGAGAGTCCATTTTATGGAACACTGTGGAATATGCTGCTGCTGCTAAGTCGCTTCAGTCGTGTCCGACTCTTCGTGACCCCATCGATGGCAGCCCACCAGCCTCCTCTGTCCCTGGGATTCTCCAGGCAAGACCACTGGAGTGGGTTGCCATTTCCTTCTCCAATGCATGAAAGTGAAAAGTGAAAGTGCAGTGTGGGAGAATAATGCCTATGGTCCAACCACTCAGAACTCCTGTGAAGTGGGGATTGTAACCTGTCAGCAATGTGGTCATTCCTAAAGAAACAGGACAAACATTCTGGAACTAGATAGGATACTGCTCCAATTCATGTAAGTTCTACCCAGATGTAAATTCTATCACATGATTAGACAATTCACCAGAGGTATTAGATGCAGCCACACTAGGCAAACAGAATAGTGAGGAGGGTGAAGTCTACCCAAGATACGGAGAAACCGGTCTTGACACACGAGGTCCCAAACATGTAGCAATGCTGAGTAAGGCAAAGTTCTCTTGCTGGGTCTACCCATGAAATTGGCTCCTTTCCATTCTCCCGAGGCAAGTGAATGACAAAACTTATTATGTAAATGCACCTCAAGTTAAGAGTGCCTGGGAATGCAGAGAAGTTACCCAAGGTACCAATGAAGAGTAAGTCATCAAATAGGCTCCCACCAGGGCATTAAAAAATGGTTCCACACCACAGACCATAAACATGATCTAAACCCAAGGAAATAAACATAACATATGAGGGAAGAATAGACTGGAAAAAATTCACCACAAGAGAAAGACAAAAGTTTAAGAGTAACTATCTTGTATTCTCAAGGTAATTATTCAGAATACAAACTTGGTAAAGGAAAGGTCATAAGGCAACAAATGGAGATAAAAAGGGATTTTATGAAAAGAATTGTTGTTTAGTTGCTAAGTTGTGTCTGACTCTTTGAGACCCCATGGATTGTAGCCTGACAGGCTTCTCTGTCCAAGAGGTTTTCCGGGCAAGAATATGAGTGAGTTGCCATTTCTTTCTCTAGGGGATCTTCTCAACAAGGATCAAACCCATGTCTCCTGTACTGCAGGCACATTCTTTCCTGAAAAGAATACAAGTAAGCAAATAATTCCACTGTAGAATTTAAAACTGCTAAAAAGCAGTGAAGAGGAGAATTGTTCCTGAATTAAATGGAATTAGACTAGTGGAATAGGCCAGTGGTTCCAAACCTATATGATCACAGAAGGGGGAGGATACTTAAAATACATATTCCTAGGGTTACATATAGGAGATTTTGATTGAGTGGGCCTTTGGTGAAGCTAAGGAATCTGTACTTCAAAAATACCCTGAAATGATTCAGAAAATCAATCTGGTTTAGTAACTATTAAGGTGAGACACTCACCAGAATTTTAGATTTAGCCAGAATTCAGAGAAAGAGAGAGAGAGAAAAAATCAGGTACACAGTATATATAGCTATGCACAACAAGAATAAATGAGGAAGCAATCAGAACCAATCTGAGAGAATCCATTTCAAAAATGTATACTGCCCTAAACAAAGTGAAAATATAATGTATAAAATGGGAGAAAACATTTGCAAACCCTATATCTGATAAGGGGTTAATAGCCAAAACATAAAGAATTCATACAACTCAATAGAAAAAACAAACAAACAAAAAACACCCAGTTTAAAAATGGGCTATGGACCTGAAAAGACATTTCTCTAAGGAAGATATACGAAAGAACAAAAGACGCATGAGAAGATGTTCAGCATCACTAGGCATTGTTGTTGCCTAGTTGCTAAGTCATGTCCAACTCTCTTGTAACCCTGTGGACTGTTGCCTGCCAGGTTCTTCTGTCCATGGGATTCTCCAGGCAAGAATACTGGAGTGGGTTGCCATTTCCTTCTCCGGCAGATCTTCCCCAACTGGGATTGAACCTGCGTTTCCTGCATTAGCAGGCAGATTCTTTACTGCTGAGCCACCAGGGAAGTCTCACTAATCATTAGGGAAATGCAAATTAAAACGACAATGAGATTATCACTTCATTACCCATTAGAATGGCCATCATCAAAAAGACAAGTGATAACAAATATTGGTGTGGATATAAAGAAAAGGGAATCCTTGCGCACAATGAGTGGGACTATAAATTGGGAGAGTTGCTATGGAAAAACAGGATAAAGCCTCCTTAGAAATTAAAAGTACCATATGATCTAGCAATTCTGCTTTTGCAAAAATGTATCCATCCAAGGATGGAGGGATAAAGAAACTGTGGTAAATATAAACATTGGAATATTAGTGTGCTAGTCGCTCAGTCGTATTCGACTCTCTGCGATCCCATGAACTGTAGCCCTCCAGGCTTTTTTGTCTATGGGATTCTCCAAGCAAGAATACTGGAGTGGGTTGCCATTTCCTTCTCCAATGCATGAAAGTGAAAAGTGAAAGTGAAGTCGCTCAGTCCTGTCTGACTCTTCGAGACCCCATGGACTACAGCCTACCAGGCTCCACCGTCCATGGGATTTTCCAGGCAAGAGTGCTGGAGTGGGATACCAGTGCCTTCTCCGTTTGAGCTATATGGAAGCCCATTTATTCAGCTATAAAAAGAGGAAACATGACTGTTGTGATGGCACAGATGGAACCTGAAGGCACTATGTGAAGTGAAATAGGCATACAGAGAAAGGCAGATACTCTGTGATTTTACTTACATGTAGAATCAAAAACAGAGAAAGAGAAAAAATCATAGAGAAGAGATCAGAACTATGGTTATCAGCAGTAGAGGCTGGAAGGAAAGGGATTTGGAAGAAGATGGTCAAAAGGGATGAACTAGAAGTTAAAAGATAAGTAAGTTCTAGGGACGGGGGAGCCTGGTGGGCTGCCGTCTATGGGGTCGCACAGAGTCGGACACGACTGAAGCGACTTAGCAGCAGCAGCAGCAGCGGGGATGTAATATACAACATGATTATAGCTAACACTGCTGTATGATATACAAGAAAGCTAAGAGAGTAAACCCTAAGTGTTCTCATCATAAGGAGAAAATCTTTTTCTTTTCTTATTGTATCTATATGAAAAAAGTGGATTTTTATTGAACCAATGTGGAAATCATTTACAATATATGTATTGATAGATCCCCTGGAGGAGGGAATGGCAACCCACTTCAGTATTGTTGCCTGGAAAATCCCATGCACAGAGGGCTAAGCCCATGGGGTTGCAAAGAGTAGGACATGACTGAAGGGAATGCACGCACTCGCACACACACACACACACACACACACACACTGATACATCAAACCATCATGCGTGTGCCTTAAACTTACACAGATGATGTATGTCAATGATTTCTCAATAAAATTAAGCTAGTAGAAAGGGTAATAAAATGGATAAATGTAAACTCCCCAAAAATGGATAGTGAACAAAAATCTGAGATGGCAAAAAAAAAAAAAAAAAAAAACCCTCTAGTTAAAGTTTTACTGTGGGCTCTGTGCAAACTGAGAAACATTTACGTCCACTGAATATCAAGATTTTTTTTTTTAAAGAAACTTCCTCAAATCCAGGGAAAAGAAATATATCCTGTATACAAGAAAAAGATATCAGTTGAATCTGTCTCTGTGTTTTTCAGGGAGAATGGTTACTTCCCAAATTCTATCAGTAAGAAAGGAAGGCAAGGAGAAGACGTTTTCAGCCAGGAAAAGGCTTTAGAATGCTGATGTGTTCTGTCTTCCCAGGTGGTGCTAGTGGTAAAGAACCCACCTGCCAACGAAGGAGAGGTAAAAGATGCAAGTTCGATCCCTGGGTAGGGCAGATCCCCTAGAGAAGGGCATGGCAACCCACTCCAGTATTCTTGCCTAGGAAATCCCGTGGACAGAGGAGCCTGGCGGACTACAGCCCATAGCGTCGCGAGTCAAACATGCCTGCAGCGACTTGGCACGCATGCGTGCGTTCTCTCTGGTAACTGAGCTGAACCAGCAGTGCGGACGCTGAGGAAAGCAAACGTTGTTGAATAGCATTGTTTCTAAGGAGAATGTAAACGCGATCTCAATCTTGAAGCAAGAGGTCCCATTATGTGACAATCAATAGCTTAACCATTGCGAACTGAGATAAAAAACTTGGAGTAACAAAAACTGGGAGGAAGGGTGGTATGGGTTGGAGCCGGAGGAAGGAAAAGTGTGAGCATTTTTCATCTGTACATGGGGGTGAGTCAATAGATATTGTTTCATTTTTGACATTAATAGTTGAGAAACAGAGGTTTAGAACATAGATTTTAAACACATGTCAGTAGTATTTTAAAAAATCTGATGGTAACAGTCAAAAGAATTTTAAACAATTTCCATTACCTTCCAGATTCCTGGAATGGGATGGGGAGAGTGGGAGGGAATCAAAGAAAAACTCATAACATAGAGCAAAACTCGTCACTGTCATATTTTTTTAAAAAGGGGAAGAAACAAAAGAAACCCCCCCAAACTGAAATCAAATGTTAACTAAGAGAACAGAATAACAAATAATCGGCTTTTATAAATATACATATTTATGAAAGTCTAAAAATATGTGCACCAAAATGGTAACAGTTGTTCCTGCATGGTGGGTTTAGAGTAACTTTAACTTTTAAATTTTTGACTAATTTAAAAAAAATTTTCTGGCAGCAATTACATATTATGTATGCGATTAAAAATAAAACGTACACCGAATATTCCTCTTCATTCATCTGAATGAACACTGATCACGAAGCCGCTCATTAAAACTAGAAATGGCCAGCCTGGCTGCAATGGCTGAGATTGGCATTTGCTGTGATTATGCAACTTGTTTCACTAATTTGACTCATTTCCCCAAACAGGATGCACAGGTGGCGTTCATTTATTTAGTCACAACACTAATTACTCTTTACAACTGTGCTCTTCCCTGGTTTTCTCAGTATAACCGTTGCAGTAGTAGCAAAGCACCCTTGGGTGCTTGCTTGTGTGTGTGCTAAAGGTGTGGGACCTTGGCTGCTAGCCCAGCGAGACTGGGTCCTCAGCTGTGCGGCAGGCCCTGTGAGGCTATTAGGTTCTCTTGTTATATGTTAGCTCCTTAGCACCATACACCTTTTTTTTTTTTTTAAGATTTTTTTTCTTTTAATGCAGACCATTTTTAAAGGCTTTCTTGAATTTGTTAGAACACTGCTTCTGCATTATGTTTGTTTTTTTACACCCCCAAGGCATGTGGGATGATTTTAGCTCCCTGACTAGGGATTGAACCTGCTCCCCCTGCATTGGGAGGGGAAGTATTATTCACTGATCTGCCAGAGAAATCCCAGCACCGTTCACTTTTATCTGCCTTCCAGTCTCTGCCGTCATATTTGCCCCCACCACAAAACTTAGCCCCACCGGTAAAAGTCCCTCAGTTGTGTCCAGCTCTTTGTGACCCCAGGGACTGTAGCCCGCCAGACTTCTCTCTCCATGGAATTCTCCAGGCCAGAATACTGGAGTGGGTAGCCGTCCCTTCTCCAGGGGATCTTCCCATCCCAGGGATCAAACCCAGGTATCCCACATTGCAGGCAGATGCTTTACCGTCTAAGCCACCAGGGAAGCCCAGGAATACTGGAGTGGGTAGCCTATCCCTTCTCTAGGGGATCTTCCTGACCCAGGGATTGAAATGGATTCTTCTGCATTGCAGGCAGATTATTCAGCTGAGCTACCTTACTTGTGGCCATACTGAGCAAGTCCTTTCTTGAATCTGGCTGCCATGCCCAGAACGCTTTGTTACGTTAGGGCTGCTCCGAGGGTCCACGGCCTCCTTTGCCTATCCCCTTAATTCCCTGTATATTGTGATTGCTTTTAGTTGTCTGTTCGGCTGAGGAAATGTCTCTCTCACCACATGGGATGCCTGCAGGCAGGGAAATATGGTGTTTGCATCCAGCAGGAGCACAGTGCCTAAAAGGTAGAAAGTGCTCAGCAGACGCTTCTGTGTGGAAAGCTCCTCTGAGCTGCTTCCCTTCAGCCTCTTCCCTTGCTCATACCTCGCTTTATTACATCTCATGAGAACCTGAAACTGAGTCCCCCTAAAACTGAGTTCCCTTTGAAACTTCATTCCCTTTCTTGTCCTGTTCCCCTCAGGACTGAGGGATATCAAAGAAAAGGTTGTGGCGGGGAGGGGGGGGACTGAAAACTAGCAAGACCTTGTGGGGACCAGTCTCCCCATTTCCCACTTTCCTTCTGTGACATTCTCTGACTTCCAAAGAGCAGACTCAAGCAGTTAATGATTAGAACAACAGTCACAGGCTTTCAAGTTCACCCTGAAGGGATAAAGTTAACAATCTGATGCCCTTCCCCGCAAAACCCAGCAGAGGATGGTGATTTCATGCTGACCACAAGCACACACCTCCCAGACTGGTTGGAATGATTGAGATTCCTGAGACATCACCCATTTACCTCACTACCTACCAATCAGGAAAAGGACCAGGAGCTGATCACCTACCCTGAGACTCTCACCTCTAACACTGGCTTTAAAACCCCAGAAAGCCATCGAAAGTTTGGGTATTTTGAGCATGAGTTGCTCACTCTCCTTACTTGGTAAATAAATGCCATATTTTCCTTCACCACATCCCGGTGTCGGTAGATGGGTGAGTGAAGCCAAGTTTGGTTCGGTAACAATTTTAGGATCTAAGAAGCAGTGTTTGGCAAAGCATGTTCCCTGAGCTTGTGAGCTCCACAGAGCCACTCTCCCAGTGCACAGATGAGATTTCTATGCAACAAAATAAGCTGGCAAGAGTTCAACAGCAGGGTGGCTGTGGCCGGCTCCACCCTCACAGAAGAGTCCAGCTAGCTTGTGCTTCCATCCCTCCATCTCCTACCCGAAGCTCCATCCTCCTCTGGAAAGAAGCTGGCATCAGGCTTGTTCAGCTTTGTTCATCGTGATCACAAGTGGGTCTCTCCTGACAGAGAGGGAAGGTTCACAAAAGCCTGACACTGAAACTGAATACTCCCAAGTTGAAGAGTGACATCATCCAGCCTTGTCTTTAGAATATCATCAGTGATAATCCTTTTGTTTTACAACTTACAAGTGAAGGACAAAATAAAGTGCCTTATGGTCAGGCTGGGTAGAGGGAGTCCTGAAAACAGCGGACCACACTCAAAAGGCATCTGAGTCACTAGCAGCTCAAGAGACCCTCTGAAGAACTGGGGTTTATGCATTTTACTTGCCTCTCACCTCCTCTCTGATCACTGGCCCCCCCTTGACTTCTACTAGGTCACCTCTACTCAAATCACACTGTACTCAGCATCCAAATAGCCCATCACTATGCCTCTGGTGAGTGTCCCATTCCTTCATGCCCATTCTGCAAATCAACAGTCATCCTTCAAGATGGTGCCCAAATGCCAACTCTTCTGCAAAGCACTGTTTTTTAAAAATAATTTCATTTATTCATTCATTTATTATTGGCTGTGCTGGGTCTTTGTTGCCGACAGGCTTTTCTCTAGTTGTGGTAAGCAGGTTTCTCATTGCAGTGGCTTCTCTTTTTAAAGAGCATGGGCTCTAGGGTGCACAGGCTTCAGTAGTTGTGGCTTCTGGGCTCTAGAGCACAGGCTCAGCAGTTGTGGCCCATGGGCAGCTCAATGGAACATGGGATCTTCCCAGATTAGGGACTGAACCTGTGTCTCCTGCATTGGCAGGTGGATTCTTTACTGCTGAGCCTCCAGGGAAGCCCTGTAAAGCATCCTTGAATGATTTTGGCCACAGTTAGACATAGAAACATGGTACTGGGGCAGCCATTAGTACTATGCTATTGCATTAGAATTGATCTGTGTTTATATTTCCATTTATGTTTTTATTCAACAACCAGATATTGGCTAAGTGACATGAGTGGGTGAGCTCTTTGAGGATAGAACCTGCTCCTGTCATCCCTGTGACCCTAGACCTCAGCTCTGCACCTGTGTAAGTTATGAGCACAGCCTGTAAAAATGATGAAAAGATAAAGCCTAGCTCTTTGATATTCAGGAATGACTAGGCTCATTATAACAGAGAGGAGCCCACCTTTGTATCTAACATATGTAAGGAAGATAACACAGTTTTACTTTTTTAAAAAATAAATTACTCTGTTAGGAATTTCTTCTCAAATCCACTTTGAACTGCACCTCCCATAATTTGAGTCTCCCCTTGATCCTCCCTTGCCTTGAAAATGACAAAATGTTGCTCTCCATTACTATTCCAATATTTGAAAATTATTCTAAAATTTTCTCAGCTAGTCCCAACTAACAAAAATATGTGATGTTAAGTCCAGGTTTGATGCAGGATACAGGATGCTTGGGGCTGGTGCACTGGGATGACCCAGAGGGATGGTACAGGAGGGAGGTGGGACACCCGTGGCGGATTCATGTTGATATATGGCAAAACCAATACAATGTTGTAAAGTAATTAGCCTCCAATTAAAATAAATAAATTTAAATTAAAAAAAGAAATTTCCAACATATAAATACAGGATCTTTCTACACTTCTGAAGATCTTAATTTCCCTTAGTTATCTTTCATCATTTCCATTGTGGAGGTTTTCCACATCTTTGTTCAACATTTTTCCAATAAATTTATTATTAAAAAAAAAGAATCTAAATTAACTTTATTCTTATACAGCCCAGTTTTCAAGCCTAGATATCCTTGACAAATACCTTTCTCCTGGGGACTGAAAGTCTTTGCATCACATGTCACTGTTGTGGGACCAAAAGCTTCCTAGGTTCGGTAAAGGCACAGCCTTAGTTACAGGAAGAGACTTCCTACATCTAAGAAGAGTGTACGGGCCTCAGAGACCCTTTACCTATTGTGTGACATTCTTGACGGGGCTGTTAGGGCCCTTGTGGTTGTCTTGTCCATTTTCCTCCAGGCTTTCCCTCCCCTTTCTTTTGTGCACGTGACTTTGCAACTCTGCACTATGACACGTTTCCCTGATCTGCTAATACCAAGGGGTTTGAGGTTGTTTTTCCAAGTAATTGTCTTTCTGAAACACCTGAGGGGCTGGCCACAAGTTACTTTGTCCTGAATCCCAAGTGTTAATATAATGTCAAGGAGGACCTGCCAGAAGATTCTCAGCGATTACTGTCCCACAACTTAGTGTGTTATAGATTGAAATGCGTCTCCCCCAGATTAATATATCAAAGTTCGAATTCCCATCAGGTCAGAGTGTGAGACCTGATTTGGTGGTGTAGATGGAATGATGTAAAAGATGAGGCCACACTGGAGCAGTGCAGCCCCCGATCCAAAATGACTGATGTTCTTAAAACGGGAAAACTGGGAGAGAGGCGTGTGAAGACTGGCGTTATCCTGCCATACAAGAAGCTACCAGAGAGGTAGGAGAGAGGCCCCGAACAGAGCTTTCCTGATGCCTTCATGTGGATATTTGTTGTTCTAAGCTACCCAGTTTGGGGAACTTTGTTTAACTCATCATGGGATATACTACCTGCTTGCTTAGTTTATCTGGCTATTCTGAAGGAGGCAAGAATGTTTCCCTTTACAGTTTATATCGAGTGTTCAAGTTATGCTATGTCCTATGTACTCCCCTGGGAATGATTAGACTTGGACATTGTCCTCGGCCCTGAGGAGGACAGCAGTGAGACTGTAGCAGGAGGGACTGGCTGGGATGAGGAGGAAGAGAGAAGGAACAGCACATAGATCTCCACTCCCTCAAAACCTCCTAATATATGCAGACTGGTGTGTATTTGTGTATTACAAATTAGTTACGGTTTGGCAAGATCAATAATCTGCTGAGAATCACACACCCAGAGAGTAACTGCACAGACACTGGAATCCAGCTCTGTCCGACTCCAAAGGCATACCAGGATTTTCCTTCTGGGGAAGGAAACTGAACATTAGGATGTTACCAAAGAAAACTGCCCACTATCATTTTCTTATCTTGTATGGGTAGGTTGTGATTGTTTTATCTGAAGTCAAGCATTTGGACAAAAACAATCTTTCCAAGTTCTTTTTGGGTCTACGATATTTTGTTGCTGTTCAGTTGCTTAGTCGTGTCCGACTCTTTGCAATGCCAAGGACCGCGGCACGTGAACCTTCAGTGTCTTTCACTATCTCTCAGCGTTTGCTCAAATGCATGTCCATTGAGTCGGTGATGCTATCTAACCATCTCATCCCCTAGGAAGCTTATGGCTACAGAACAGTCTTCATGAATGGAGGAAGAAGGAACCTCATGCTTCAGAAATTTTTTCCATGTAGTCCTCATTTGAGAGTTCAGCTCTCTGGACTAAGGGACAAGACTATGCAACCAAGAGGGTCCGTAGTCGTTGCTGGCTTGGGACCAGTAATCCATGTTACGTGCTAGTTTTGCCTTAACACACCAGGGTCTCTTCCATGTTTTGAGTCCCAAGGAACTGAGTGATTTCAGACCTCAGAAGCAGAGAGACCAAGCATGCTATCTTGATATGCTTTCTTTAACCTCATTTCACCTTCTAGTCACCTCCTGCAGATTAAGCAATAAAACTTTTTATTCACTACTCATCTAAAGACAGGGAGGGATCTTGGGCCATAAGAGTCCAGACTTAAACAAAATCACCAGGGATGGAGGGTCACACAGGAAACACTCATCACAGTTAAGAGCAATGCACAGACCAATGGAAAGTGGTAAAACTTAAAAGAATAGAAACAAAACTAGCAAGCAGGCTCTACTTTCAGAAATATGAAAGTTCTTCCCCTTTGAAACTGGAGCTCTCCAGTTAGAACTGCTGATGAGGTTCACGGGTCAGTGCCACGGTAATTACAAGCTAATCACCACTTACTAGCAACGGTTTCTGTAGTTGCTCTTTAATCTAAAAAGAAAAACTTTACTTTTTATAATTGTACCTAATTATCAAGACAGTGAGTTTGTGATTACTTTGGATTCCAATGATGGGATGATGAAAAAGCTACGCTTTAAAACAGAAAGTGGCCCTTGATAAAGATGACATTTTCTTCTCAAAGCATTAAGATATGGATATTTTTAAACTGTGAAGGATGGGAAAGACTTTGGGTTGCAGTGTTGTTGTTTTTACCTTTCCTTGTGGGATTTCTGCTTGAAGGAGCTCAGAGTCTACCGAAGACAGAAAATTAACTACTGCTTAGGTATTATACCAGGTTCTACTAACAAACAGAAAGTCATTTCCACCTGTGGGGATCAGCCTCCCTGGGCTAGAACACAAGTCTACTGCTTGGAAATTAACCAGATCCTGGCATCACCCTATGACAAATTCCTGACATCCTTGTGGTCTTGCTATGTAACACAAACAAAAAGAAGTCTTTCAAAACTCCAATACATGGTAAGCACCATTCCATACAATGTTGATCACATCAATATATTGTCACTGATACTCAAGCTCCCCAGGAGAGTAAAGAACAAGAAGTCACTTATCTTTAAACAAAGGTCTTTGCCTCCTCTATCTCCCACCTCCCAAAGTCCTCGGTATAAAGAAAGAAAAAGAGAAAAAAGGCATGAGCTGACACTTTGCCAAACTGACTTGGGGTGGAAAACAAAAGGCAATTCCTCAAAGCCCCTGTGGGCCAGGCTGATGAAAATCAGTGACTTCCTCATCACTCTTCACACACAAAACAACTCTGGTGTTTGCCCTGAACTTTTCAGCTCCGGCTACAGCTCTGAGGGGTAGTGTGATGAAGCAGTCTTGCTGCTGCCTCTGCAGTCTCTGTCAGCAAAGCCTGATGGAACGATGCATTAGTGATTCTGCTCCTGCTTTTCTGACAGGTCCCTGAGGGGGCTTCTAAGTAATTGTGCCTGGCCTCCCACAGCTCTAATGGGACATACCTCCCTTCTTCCTCCTCCCACCAAAGCTAAGACCTCAGCCCAGCACGGGGAAGCTGTCTATTTAGGGTGAGTGGTTGGGCAGCCTCCTGCCCTATTCTGGGCTCTTCTGAACCGTGTTTCCTTGAAGCTTGTCATTCCATCAGGATATGGGTATAACAGCAGCTCGATACAGACAGAACGATGTTTCTGAATAAAAGAATGTGCTACCTAGGAGGCATAACCAGTATTTAATTTGCTGCCTGTGTGCGATAGACTGTGAGCTCCTCAAGGGCAGGGGCTGTGTCTCATTTGTCTTTGTAGCCTCAGTGACTAACATACGTTCATTTGTTCATTCATTTACTCAAAGCTATTTACTGAGAGCTGAAGATACAAGACGAGAAAGGCACAGGCTTCTGCAAAGCATTAGATACTTCTTTTGCCCCACAGGCTGGACTGCCATGGAATAAATACATCTTCTAACATGTTACAAGAGACAAAAATATCCCTCAAAATAAGTAATACAAAAGTAGAGCTATCTTACTCCTATGCTCCTCGAATGTCAAAGATGAACAGGACCTGCTTTTACCGATAAGGAAAGCAACTCTCAGAAAGAACTGACCAATCCTTGATCTTGCACTTTCTTCACCTTGAGCAAGGTGGTCCATGGAAGATAAAGTACTTCAAGCAGAAATTTCCATTGCTCCCTGCAGCCCTCCTGCCTGCAGAGCCCAATTTTGTCATGTATATACATTTATTTTTAATATTCTAATTTTCAAAAGTTCACATAACTTGAGGAGATCTCCAGACTGGTTTAAACAAGGATTGAGAACCAATGCCCACAAGAGCCAGAATGTAAAATGGCTTTAAGAAAGTAAGGCCAGGGGAAAGAATGAAGGTGAGGAGAGAGCAAGGAAGAAATACAGGCTCTTGTTTCAGTTCTTTGCTCCAAATAGATGGCTTGAGCCAAGGAGTTTCCTCTTGCCCATGCTTTTGTTGGGTAGGCATTCAAAAAGGGCTCAGCTGGGTGGTCCATCCCCTTATGGGGGTGGAGGGTACATTTCCAACATGGCTTCTTCAGTCACGTGTCTGGCATCTGGGGGATCCTTTTTTGGGGGGTGGGGTGTGCCACACAGGGCTTGTAGGATCTTAGTTCCCAGACCAGGGATTGAACCCACACTCTTGGCTGTGAAAGCTTGGAGTCCTAAGCACTGGACCATCAGGGAATTCCTTCCTGGGTGCTCCCTGACCTTTATTTTTCTCCACTGAAGTCTCTTCTAGGACATCTTCCTGTGGCTTGGGCTCCGCACAGCACGGTGATCTCAGGGCAGGTGCACTTGTTATGTGGCTACACTTGGACAAGTGTGGGAACTACATACTGCCAGTTTCTGCCACATCATAATGGTCAGAGCACTCACTCAGCCTTCAAGGGGAGGATACCCAAGCACCACCTCTCAGTAAGAGGAATGTTAGAAAATCTCCAAATGTCTTTAGTGTGCCCTCAGTCTGTTTCAAAGAATGGCCACTAGGTACCAGGCTGTTGCACTGGTGGACTGAGGTCCCATATGAAATAGTTAAAAAATTTTAAGTAGAAGATGGAAATTTATATTTAAAATATAAATACTTCAAATTATTAATTCAACTTTATGAATTAATTCAAATTAATTACTGAAATTAATTCACATTTTCTGAAAAACTCTGTTGTCAAATATGCATGTTGGCAGATTCTGGCTGTGCCCAACACTATGCACCCTGGGCTTCAGGCACTAAAAGAAATTCTTATAAAGGAGCTTTCAGAAAATGCTGACATGTATTTGGATATTTTCTGCCTATAACTGAAAATAAAGATCTTAAGGGCGTTTTATCATCTTTGACAACAGAATTTTACTGAAAACACACCAGTAGGTAAATGAGGGATCTTTCTATGTAACTCTATCATGATCCACAAGAGAAAACCGAATGTCTCCTATTCTGAGAATTCCCTTCTCCCATGTCTATCTTGGTCAAAACACAGTTTGATGAAATGTAGAGTGATTTCCATTTCTTGTTGAATTTGATTCAGAACCAGAGATACAAGATATGATGGTGGTAATGACTTCATGTCTCAAAGGAAAGAAAAACAAAAAGTTCGGAAACTAAATAAGAAGTCACTGATATAAACGGTCCAAGTTCCATATGAGCACTTTTTAAACTTCAGTGACTGACTCACCTTCTGAGTCAGGAGAATCAGGGGATGTTGTAAGACACAGCATTTTGAGTCAAAACTCCAGATGATTCTGAGAGAGGTAGCCCCTGAACCACACTGTGAAAGTCGCTCAGTTGTGTCTGACTCTTTGCGACCCCATGGACTGTACAGTCCATGGAATTCTCCAGGCCAGAATACTGGAGTGGGTAGCCTTTCCTTTCTCCAGGAGCTCTTCCCAACCTTGGGTCCAAACTCAGGTCTCCTTCATTGCGGGTAGATTCTTTACTAGCTGAACCACAAGGGAAGCCCTAACCACATTGCTAGTACTCAGTTATGAGGGAAGGTTTTTGAGAGAGAGCTGGGCATAGCTAAAGTATGAATCATGACCACCCCCCCCCTTTTTTTAACGCTTAAAATATGATTTTAATGGCCTTCTCAATGAACACAACCATTCATACAGTTCAATTTCAAATGTCTAATTACATAGTTAATGAGGTTATTCATTTTTGTCAGATCAGTAACCTGGTGCCTTATTTGCTTAAAAGGGATTGAGCAATCTATTAACTCCAACAACAAGGAAATGTGCAATTGAAATCTAGCGTTGTTCATGCATGATTATTGTCTCAACAGGCAGAAATCTGTTGTGAACAAAGCTGGAGATCAGCAAAGCCCAGATTTAATTAGATGAAGAACCAAAGGTGCACTGCAGTTCGCCGAGAAAGTAAAATGTGCATCTATCAAGGGTGGTTCTAAACACTGAAAGGTCTTGATTTCTAGATTGATGAATCACACCTCCTTTTATGAGCTGGTAGCTGTGGCAGTAATGGGGCCAAGAGAAGAACGTGGGCTCCATCTGCCTGACTCAGTGGGGAAAATGTGCTTGGAGTAGCAGGTAGGGTTTCTAAGCCTGGATTGGCAGTTGCTGGCTAACTTAGCTCAGGGAAGTCATCCCTTCCTTGTGGCTTCCATTTCCTCTTCTGTACGATGCGGAGGGCCGGCTTGGGTTATAACAATGGTGAGCACAACTGTCCACGTGCCATACCTGAGAAGGAGCCTGCTCACCCAGACCACCTTGCTCTCCACTCAGCCCTGGTCTCCTAGTCCTCCTCTGTTTAGCCCTGTCCCCACCCGCTCCCAACCTCACCCCACTCCAATCCTCTACTCAGCCACATCCAACAGAATGGAGCAACACCTGGGCTGAGACCAAATCTGTAGCCCTGGCAGAGGATTTCTGAGGTCTCCTCCTGGTTGCATGCAAATTAGGGTTTGGGAGGGAGAATCAGGTGAAAAGAAACCACAAAGGGTAGTTTTGGAGGAGGAAAAATATTTTCAGGGGCAGGAATTGTCCTGGAATAGAAACATGCAATCTGAGAAGGGGGAGAGGGGAGCACACAGCTTGCCAGCGAATTTTAGACCCATCCTGGTTATCATGGTGATGGAGGTCTAGGTATAGTCATCTTCAGTGAATTCTAGCAGGACAATTGGCTTTGGGGAAGGCAGGGCTGGGATTAGGGTGAGCAAACTCACGGATAGACACATGCATGAACCTGGGCGTGGGGGCCTCCCTTATATTTTGCACCAGGCTCCTCACGCACCTCACCCTAGTCCCAGCCCTGAAGAATTGCAATATAGGATGATGGCGCTGCAGGCTTCTGTGAAGTTGTCACCTATTTCACAGACCCCTGGGGGCTGAGTGGGAGTGGGTCTTGCAGGAGGGGAAATACAGACGGATCAGCTCAGGGTAGGCCAGGACTTCCACAGATCTGATTTACTAAAGGGCATTTGGTATTAAGGGGAAAGGCTTTGGATCTATGTTGGGTTAGCTATGCAACTGCGGTCAAGTTACTTAACCTGTTTAAGTCTCAGCGTTCAAGTCTTTCAAATGAGAGTAAGATGGTCTTCTAAGCAGGAAGGCTGTGAAGATAGGGAAGGCATACATGCACCTGGCACACAGTACTCCATCATTACATGGAAAGTCTTCTTTCCAGCCTCCATTCTACCCTGAGTGTCGGGAAATGAAACAAAACAGGGACAGCAAGCTTCTTGCCAAAAATGGATGTGGAAATGCACGTCCTTGGGCAGAGGAAGCCTCGCAGGTCTTGACACGCATTGTTGGCTTTCTGAGTCACCACTGCTTTCTCTTGTAGCACCTCCCATCCTCCCATCCTGCTCAGGTTGGATTTGATCGGAGGTGGATGGTACAATGCCAGGATCTCGCCCACTAGGAAAATTCTCCCAGTGCTGCTCCGAGGCCAGGATTCCAGGAAAAACCTTTACAAAATCTGTGTCATAGGCCTGCTTAGTAAGAATTACAGCTACCACTTAGTTATGTGATCAGCGTGTGCATGGCCCCTGCTAGGAATCTATGAACATTATCCACATCAGCCCTTCCTCATATCAGTCTACAGATGAGGAAATAGAAGCAAACATGTTTCATGACTATAGACATGGACTAGGAACTCAGTCTGTTCCTGAGTTCTTAATCACTATTTGCTACTGAAGCATCATCACTCTGGAAATGCAAAGAACCCAAGAAGAGTTCGTTATGTGCAGAGAGTTTGAAGAGGCAGAGAAGAATCAGCACTTGAGTGTGAAAAACAGTGTAACAATATAAAGCAGCTCAGACAGTCAGCTCCTTGGGGCAGGGACTTTGTTTTATTCTTTTTTTGTATCTCCATTTTCGAGTGCATTGAATGGCTCTTAGCAGGAGCTTAACCACTGTGGATATGGATGTATAAGGAGATAAAATAAGGATATGGATGTATAAGGAGATAAAATAATCATGTGACGGCATATACTACAGATAAGAGATAGTGGTGGGAATTCAGGGAGGTCCACAGTGGTGCAATGGAGAGGGCCAGCTTCATGGAGCACTCTGTGAGCTGGGATTTGGAGAGGTCAAAAAGATCAAAGAGGATACAAGAAACACATAAATGAAGGCATGATCCAGCGTGAGCATAGAGCATTGGGACTATAAGGAGGACCAACTGCTTAGTCCAGTTGCCAAACAGCCTGCGAAACCAATAACTGACTGGTTCTTGGTATAGAACTGTATGTTATCTAGAAACAGGTCAACCATGGCTGTGAGAACAAGGTCAAAGGCAAACAGTGTAGGCAGGTCTAGACATACAATATAGGGAAGTGAGCTGGAGCAGGCTGGCCTACAGGAAGTACAGTTCCCCACCCATGGTGGAGGATATGCAAATATAACTTCTGGAAGCTGTGAAAAACACCAGGAGGACAAGTCAGCCATGAAGAATGTGAGGAGGAAGGGCATCAGAGACAGGGCTGGAAGGAACACATGCTGGGGCTGATCACCCTCTTCAGATGGGTTTTCATGCACCAGAGCAGCCTACCTGCTCTCGGGAGACCCTGGGCACATCTGTTTATTCTCTAAAATGAACTCAAGGAAATTGTATTTACCAAGGGATAAGCCCACAGGCTCAGCCATGAGGCTCAAAAAGCCTCCGTTTACTAGAGTCGTCTAACTAGATATATAAAACAATTCCTATGCACCAATATAATTTGACATGATACATTTCATACAAATGCTAATATAATATTTATCTATATAAACAATTTCATCCTGGGCTAAAGAGCTAAGGCTAAAAAATGGGAGAACACTGGGGCTTCCCTGGTGGCTCAGTGGTAAAGAATCTGCCTGCAATGCAGATGTGGTTTGACTGCTGGTCCAAGAAGATCCCACATGCCATGGAGCAACTGAGCCCATGACACGATGACTGAGTTAGTGCTCTAGAGCCTGTGAGCTGAAACTACTGAAGCCCACATGCCTAGAGCCCGTGCTCCGCAACAGGGGAAGCCACTGCAACGAGAAGGCTGCGCACCGCAACTGGAGTAGTCCCTGCTCGCCGAAACTAGAGAAAGACCCAGCACAGCCGTAAATAAATCAAGGAAGCGAATCTTTTAAAAAAAAAATGGGAGAACTTCAAAGATGGTTTCATCCTTATCCCGGCCACCCAAATGTGCCAAAAATGTGATGAAATTGTAGCCAGCCAGCTGTGTTCTGTCACTGTTTAGTTCATCTGGGTGTCCCAGCCAGGAAGGAAATCATTACTTGGTAATGTGGGCCTCAGGAACCCTAACATTTCCCAGAGGGGTGATGCGGGGTGATCGCCACCTCTAACTTGTGGGGGTAAGGATGTGAACAGCTCATCCTTACCCACACCGTACACTGTGGACCCCCAGTGGGCCATGTGTTGTTAAAAGGCATCGTGAATAAAACTCTTTCCTGGTTGTGACAGGGATCCTTATGAACATCTCAGGTTTGCTGATTCACTAGGGGGACCAGCAGGACTCAGCAAAGAGTTGGGCTCACAGCTAAGATGTATCACGACAAAGGGATGCAGAGCAAGATCTGCAAAGGGAAAGGGCCCCAGGACGAAGTCTGGAGGAAACCAGCACAAGTTTCTGAGTATCCTGTCCCCAGGGAGGCACACAGGATGCATTTAATCCCTCCAGCTATCATTTGTGACAACACGTGTGAAGTGGTATCTACCAGGGATGCTCATTAGGGAGTCATCACCTAGAGTTTCTTTTTTTTTTATCAGGATCTGGTTACACAGGCATCCTCAGCCTGGCATGTACCAAATTTCTAGACTCCTGGAAGGAAAGCAAGTACTCAGCATGAATGATCTTGTATGGACAATTTAGTCACATGGGCACATGGGCCATTCTGACCAAAAGGCAGTGGGAACTCTCCTGAAATCCATTCGGGGCCAACCTCGCAAGAAAAGCAGTTTCAGTCTTGTTATGCTAATTTCCTCCATACAATAATCTTATTCAGTCTAGAAAACTGTATGTCAGGGCCACCTGTGGGAGGTTAATAATACACATTAGCACATGAAAGTGCTTTGAGAAGTACTATAGCGTAAAAGACTGGCTTTAAATTTTAACCAACATTTTCCAAACCTATTTGGTCATTATCCTTTAAAAAATACAGTGCTTATTACATCCTTTCGGATACTAGCATTCTACAGAGTATGATTTGGGAAATACCTGCACTAAGTGTGTGAACCTGAATTACTTCTCTGGCTTCGGCTTTCACCATTTATTAAACACACTCATAACAACAGCTGGCACTTATATTGCTCTGACTGTGTGTTAAGAGCTTTTTTATACAATAACTCATTTAATCTAATAAGAGGTTGGATGAGGGAACCTCTAAGTGGGGTGAAGCAGCGTAGTTGGGGGAGACGGTGAAGACACTCAATCACTGCCCAAGATCACGCCCCAGCTTTGCCAGTTACCAGCTGTAGGACAAGTTCCTCAACCTTGATGTGCCTTGGTTTCTTTACCTCTGAAATGAGAAAGTGCTTAATATACAAGAAGTGCTGCACATGTGGTTGCTGATTTTTTTTTTAAGTAAATGAATTTCTTTCCAGCTCAAGCAGCTTTGATAATTTGCTCTATGCTGTGAACCACAGAGGGGCACCGAAAATAGACTCTTGTGGCTTTAGGGACTAAGGGATGGGACAGTCAGATTAAGGTGGCCTGAGGGAACAAGAAAAGCCCTGGGTGGAGCTTGCTCCAGGTCCCAGGAAGCCGTGACACCCACGGCCAGTCAAAGCCAAGGCTCATGCCAGGGAGTAGACACAGACCATCACCGGCGAACAGGCACTATTTCCTGATTGTCTAGGACTGAGGCCAACAACATAAGTGATCTGCTTTTGACTGTAAATAAAGCAAGACTCCAAACAGCCTTCAATTAAACCTGGTGATTTTATCCATATGGTGGAAGAAAGGGACCTTGCAAGAAAATCCCCTCTGAATCAAGACTCAGACAGATCTACATGGTGGAAAAGAGAACAGGGAAGGATGCCAAATTGAAAAATGACAAACTGCCACCAGGAAAAAGCCAATTTTTAAATATGCCTTAACACTTTTTTCTCTCTCCCATCTCAAGCTACCTCCAATTGAGGAATGTTCTATAGAACTGAATAATCCTTCATCGAGATATATGGAGAGTCAGCAGTGTCATTCTGGAATGTGAAGGACAGTGATATATTTTGTAGTGAGTCGACAGTCACAGGTGGGTGTAGAGACTGGGAGGAGAAGACCCCTCAGCATGCTTGGGTGTGCTAAAACTGTTGCTTAAATAAAGAATTTTGCAAGGACTTGGTGAGGAAATTACGTTATTATCTCTTTGAGCCAAGCCGATGATTGTCATACCCCTGATTGTTTACACAGATAATTCCTTGTGGCCATGCTCCTAGGACTCATCCCTCTCTCTCTTTTTTTGCAGGATCCAGAACATTCCACACACTTTCACTGTGCCATCCATACCTGTCAATTCCTAATTAACACTGACCTCAGTGCTTGGCTCACCATTTAGGTCCAAAAAACCTGTGTTGAATAAATGAAGTCATTTATTCACAGATCTGTCTATTTGCAGTATCCAGTGTTGGCCTCCTTGTCTAGCAACATCTGATGGGTCAAAGCCTGTTTATTTCTGAATCCTGCGTTCTACAAATGTCTATTAGATGAGTGAATACATACATGCCTCAATTTAGGGATTCAGTGGACACACACAGAAGGGCTAATTGTATTCTGGTTACCTCAAAATGGATCTTCTTACTTCTGGGATGCAAGCTTTGTAAAACATGCAAAGATTGGTATCTGGATTCTTAAATGTGGTACTTAAAATAGCCATATTCTCTATGGGAATCCTGCCTACTTCTCAAGAGCTAGCCCTTTCCGCTTTTACTTTTCTTGCTGTCATTCCTAGTTCTGATTTTTTTTTACTTTACTCTCTTTAATCACATCCCATCACCTCCCTGACATCTCTGTGTGACAATCTCTTATGTCAAGAACACAATCTGTTCTTTCTTGCCATGTTGGAAAGAAGTCTTCAAAGCTCACTTTTTCCCCCATGACTTCGTCTTTAGTAGCTATATGCTTCTTCCTCTAAATATTAATGAGAAAAGATTTAAATCTGGTAAATTTATATCCCTGTCATTGACTAAGTAAAATGGAGTACTTACTGTGGTCAACACCTTTTAGGGTGTCTGTCCGTCTCACAATGACCCCAGGGGATGTCTTTAGACAGCTAGGGAGACAGATTACAATCCTTTTGTTCACTGTTGTTGACTGGATCAAAGGTGGGTGAGTGAGGCTTCCTGTTCAGGGAATATGGAATTGGGTTGGGGTAGGGCAGAAGATAACTGGGGAAAGAAAGGTGAGAAATGGAGAGCGCTTGAGAGAGTTCGGAAGGCTTTAGTCATAGTGAACTTGAAAGAGGGAGGCATCGTCTGTTATTCTGTGACTTCAGTTGCAGAGATGCTGTGATTAGAAAATGAGGTCAATAGAAAAGGAGAAATGAGAGAGAGGAGAGACAGATAGAGGGAGAAAGAGAGAGCGAGCAGGCTATTGTCTAGATCCCAGTTCATAGTTCTGCTGAGTTGGCCAAAAAGGTTATTGCAGTTTTTCTGTAAGATGTTATGGAAAACCCAGAATGACCTTTTTTTTTAAACATTAAATGTTTTTATGAAATCATTTAAAAATAATAAACCCATTACATCTTAATCTGTTTTATGAAATAAATATTTTCCAAATTAAAAAATCAGTGAAGAGTGACATTCCTTTACACTTTTTTCAAATTTTCTTAATATCTGGCATACTTAAAAAAATAATTCTCAAGTCTTTTTTTGCTTTTTTTTGTAGTTCATTGACTTTTAATCGATATAATTTTTTCTTCTAAAAACACACACAAATTAGAAATATAAAAATTGGTACCTAATCTATATTTTTTTCTATGCTGCTTCTCCTCTATCCTCAATTTTTAGCATTTTATTGTTATCAATATCTCATAATTTTTTCTTTGAAAATTTTTAGTGGCAGCATGGTATAGTCATGTGGATAACTGATGGAAATACTTCTCTACTTTTTGTTTGCTTATTTTTGCTTTCTTTTAAAAATTTATTTATTTTTGATTGGAGGATAATTGCTTTATAATTATTGTGCTGGTTTCTGCCATACATCAACAGGAATCAGCCACAGGTATACATGTGTCCCCTTCCCTTTGAACTTCCCTCCCTCCTTCCACCCAAGAGCTAGGCTGTCACAGTGCTGGTTTGAGCTCCTTGCATCATCCAGCAAATTCCCACCGGCTATCTGTTTTACATAAGGTAATGCATATGTTTCCATGCTACTCTCTCAATTTGTTCCATCCTCTCCTTCCCCTACCGCGTCCACAAGCTGAATGACCTTTTTGACCAACCTAATATTTCTACCCAAGGCCCTGTTTCCTGACTCTTGGCTCTGAAGCCCAGTCAAAGACTTCTTACCTATGTGTATTACCAAGCCCTGTTGTTCTACTGAAGCCACTTTTGGCTTTCTGTTCTTTGCAACCACAAGAATCCTAACTCATCTAATGGGAAAACTGATTACAAATAGGATTGTCAACAATAACTCTTACATGCATTCAACATTGTGCATGCTTACGAACTGCTTATTATTATTAATACCTACTACAAGCAAGTACAAGAGCAAAGCTGCTGAAGCAGCCATCCAAAGAACTAATAACTGGGCAGCAGCTGAAGGTTAAAAAGCAAACCAGGGAAAGGGAGTGGGTTTCCTGAAACGATAACTTATATGAGAAGTCATCATCAGATCACTAGCAATGACTTAGTTTACTAGAGTCCCTGAGGGTCGGATGATTATAGATCAGGAGGAGAGCAGCAGGAAGTGTTATCAGGAGAAAATAAAACAATGAAACAGATGGATTTCTGTGTTTAAGATGAAGATTACAAGAGCACAAAATACTGGCTCTGCTCAGGTGGTTCCGAAAAAAAAGAAACGGCCTCTGTCTTCATGGTGCCTAAGAAATCTACTTCACTCTTACAGATGCCAATACAGCATTACGCAACTGTCAATTTAATGACGGAAGTGCCACCAAAGATTCATATTAAACAGAAACCAAACGTAATAGACAATGGGGAAAAGTGGGGACCTGAACTAACTAACCATGTTTGAGGAAATAATTGAGGCAATAAAAAGATCAATAGGAAATCAGGCCATTCTCCAGGATGTAAGGATCTCTCAGGGGAATGTTTTAAAAGACGAGCATTTTATGAACTCATCCCATTTTTAGCACACTAAGAGATGTAACTCAGGTCACTGTTATCACTGCAGAAATGGATACAAAACGAGACTCCAGGGAACTGCAGAGCTAGTGCATGTATGCGTGCTTAGCTGTGTGCGACCCCATGGACGGTAGCCCACCAGGCTCTTCTGCCCATGACAAGAATACTGGAATGGGTTGCCATCTGGCTGATAAAAACGAACTTGGTCACACTGCTCTCTACTCAATGTAGCCTTGCAGATATATCAAGAACAACAGAAACATTGTTCCAGGTCAGAAAAATTCAGTAACTATGTTGCTTCAGAAAATTTGGAAAACTGAGGGGTGCAAAGAAAATAAAAAGCACCCTCAAACAACCATCCAGAGATACCACTTAAAATTTTGGTGCATTTCTTTCCAGTTTTCTTTTTTTCCCTATAAGATACACTCACATATCTACTGTGTATACACTAAAAATAACATTTTAAACATCCTGCATATGCTATTTTCATATTCTTCATTTAATGTCTGGTGAGAACTTTGTCTTGTCATTGCATATAATTTCAACACTGTACACATTCAATTATATGGTTTTGTCATAGTTTAACCAACACATTAGATATTTATATAGTTTCTACTTTACCATTTGCTATGGACTAAATGTTTGTGTCTTCCCAAAATTCATACGCTGAAGCTCTAATCCCTAATGTGAACGTATTAGGAAGCTGGGGCTTTGGGGAGGAAAAATGAGATCATGAGGCTGGAGCCCTCATGAATGGGATTAGTGCCCTTGAACATGAGCCGTGAGAGAGCTTGCTTTTTTCCCCTCTCTGCTACCTCCAACACTGCTACCTGCTACCCCCAATTATGCAAGGATGCAGCAAGGAAGAAACTGTCTGCAAACCAGGAGAGTTCTCGCCAGGAACCGAATCAGCTATCACCTTGGTATTGGACTTCCCAGTCTCCAGAACGATGAGAAATAAATTTTTGTTGTTTAAGTCACCCAGTCTATGGTATTTTTGCTTTAGCAGCACAAACTAAGCCACTACTTTTTTAAACATTAAAAAAAAGAGAGTGTTGTTTATTTCCACCTCCTTTCCCTGTCCCTTCCCCATGATCCATTCTCACCTTTTCTGTCTGGTCCTGCTCTGGGAGGCTGACTCCTGTGGACTGCATTACCTGTGATCTCATGCCATCTTGCTTCTGGCTGTTTTTATCTAGTGAGGGACCAGCAGGAGGCAACAGGTAAGAGGTTTGGCTATTCTCTCATTCCCTCCCTGCTCGGATTGATTGTTCTGCCCAGGCTACACCACTCTGCTATGGAGTCTGCAGTCAGCTGACCCCTCTCCCATGGCTACAGCTCTCTGAAGACTCTGTGAACACAGTTTCTCCCTTTGCTCCTTCTGGCTTCTGCTTCTGTTAACCCCTGGGTGACTAAACACCCTCATGGTTTCCTTTAACCTCTGCTAAGTAATTGCTTATTTTAAAAAACTAAAAATTATTTGGCAGTGCTGGGTCTTAGGTGTGGCATGTCCAGTCTGATTCCCTGACTAGGGATTGAACCTGGGTCCCCTGTAATGGGAGTGTGGAGTCTTAGCCACTGGACTACCAGGGAGGTCTCAGTAAATGCTTCTTAGTTATCTTTAGATTCTCATCTGATATGTATTGAGTTTCAGTGAACATCTAGTATACTATGTGGTATACCTCTGTGGAATTCCTTTGTTTATAGAAAGCATAACAAAATCAATGCTACGTTATCTCTGTTTCAAATATGGGAGGCTTCACGCAGGTGAAATACTTATATCAAATGTAAAATAGAAGAATGATCTAGACTCAGGAACCTCTTCTTTGATACTTTCAGAAAGTCTCACTCATCTGATTTCCCTCAATGCTTTTCCCTCTGTGATGTTCACAAAGCACTCACTTTCCCCTCCCTCAAAGCCTCTGCTCGTGCTGTTACCCCAGATAGAGTGGCCCTCCAGTTTCCTCCCTACTTCTAAGCTCAGGCTGGAGTCTTCCTTCCTTCCTGAATTCTTGGAGCCCACAGCCATCTCTCCTTAGAATTTCTGGAACTGCACTGTTCAATATGGTAGCTAGTAGCCACATATGGCTGCTTACATGTAAATTAAAATGAAATTAGAAATTCAGCCCCTGAGTCATGCTAACCATATTTCAAATGCTCAATAGCCACAGGTGGTCAGTAGCTACTGTAGTGAGCAATTGAATCTAGAATATTTCCATCATGTGAGAAAGCTCTATCGGACACAGCTATCCTAGAACACTTAATTATGCATGACTCCACTGGTGCTGCTGTGCTGTGTGATCAGTTGGGTCCGACTCTCTGCAACCCCATGGACTGTAGCCCACCCAGCTCTTCTGTCCATGGGATTCTCCAGGAAAGAATACTGGAGTAGGTTGCCATTTCCTACTCCAGGGGATCTTCCCGATCCAGGAATTAAACCTGTATCTCTTCCATCTCCTGCATTGGCAGGCTGATTCTTTACTACTGCACCACCTGGGAAGCCCCATGTATGACTCCAATGAGTATTAAATTATAAATACTCTTGTATTGTTTTTGAGTTGCAGAGTCAATGAAATACAGGGAAGAATCTTCACTCTGAGTCCAAACAGCACTGGGCACACAGGAGATGCTTAGCAGATGTGCCTGCTGACCTGAATAAGGACTGTTACTATTTCTCAGTGGAACATTAAAACACAAGGAACTATTAACAATGGAATCTAGGGAATAGCAATGGTAGAGTATGGACAGTTTGCTGGTAGTTGTGGTAGGGATTCTTCTGGTCCCGCAATGATAAAGGCAAAAACTCTATGTTTTGTAAAATGTTCTCATAAAGAACCTCTAAACATTAGGAATGATTCTTTAACAAGTTATATATCCTGACCAAATGAAATCATCAAAAGGACCCAAATGCATAGTTATCTTTAGAAGCTTCTAAACCACTCTCCAGACTTGTTCACAGACAATGAAAACCTGTCTTTAGGTACTGCTATAGTAATGATTGTCATTCTGATTGACAAAGAGCTGGCCAATGTCAGAAGCAATTTAATGGCAGTGTATATATCCTATACAATGTCCAATCTCTTATCTCATTGGCTTGAGATGATTGTTGACCTTTAACAGAAATTCAGTGTTTGAGTGATTAGGACAGTCTTATAAAACACATACCTCATCTTTTTACTCATCTCTGCTAAGAATGTCTTCTTAGATGTGTGTTCATTTCCTATCTACCATTTATTCAGATCTCTGACAAATCTTTGCAAAACTCTGTTTGAACCCTATAGCAACCCTGTGAGCTAGATATTTTTGTTCTCATTCGACAGCAGAGAAACTTACCTTCAGAAAGGATCTGACGTTGCCTCCTAGGTGATGGGGGACAGAGCTGGGGTCATAACCTAGATTCTCTGACTCTGAGGTTCATTCTTGGGGCCACTTTGCAATCCTTTATCCTACAGCAACAGAAGTAATGCTGGGGTCGGGGGTGGGGAGCTGGCCGAGGACAGGGCATGATGGACAGCCTCCTAATGTCACTCCATGATTTCTCTCCTCAGTGTCCTCTCTCATCCCTCTCAAAGCCCTTTGTGATCTTCATTTGAACAACTATTATCAGAAGAGACTCAAGATGGGTGACCCAGTCAGGGAAGCACACCCGGCATTCTGGGAGTACGCCCCTGCAGTTCTCTTATTTGATGTAAAACAAGACCTGCTGTAAGTAAAGGTCAGGAAGGCTTTGCGGTCAAGTGACTGCACCCCTCCCCCTTCCCCCAGCATCCTGCTGCTGCTGCTGCTGCTGCTACTGCTGCTAAGTCGCTTCGGTCGTGTCCAACTCTGTGCAACCCCATAGACGGCAGCCCACCAGGCTCCCCCGTCCCTGGGATTCTCCAGGCAAGAACACTGGAGGGGGTTGCCTTTTCCCTTCTCCACTGCATGAAAGTGAAAAGTGAAAGTGAAGTCACTGAGTCGTGTCCAACTCTTAGCGACCCCATGGACTGCAGCCTACCAGGCTCCTCCGTCCATGGGATTTTCCAGGCAAGAGTACTGGAGTGGGGTGTCATTGCCTTCTCCATCCCCCAGAATCCTGGACACATGTATTCTGATGATTCCTAAACCTACAGGTTTGTGCCAATCCTTCACTGGAGCACCACACTCAAGACACCTGCTTTCTAATGTGTATCAAAGGCACTTCAGACTTTACAAGCTCCAAACCGACCCCTTCACGTTTCAGTCCATCCTCCGCCTCACACTCCCCCTTCCAGGCTCCTCCACCTGCCCAGAAGCTCAGGACAGGAACCCGGACTCACTCTGCAGTCTCCCTCAGTCACACCCAGTCCATCACCAAGTCCTGTTGAGCCCACCTGCAAACAGAGCCATCCTTGTCTCATTCATCTCAGTGGCCACCACCCGAGTTGTAACCATCACCTGCCTGCCCTCACCTGGATTTCTGCAAAAGTCACCGACCTTCCCAGTTCCATCCCGCCCTTCTCCAAGCCATTTTCCCCCACAGCTGCCAGCATGATCTTTTACAAATGTAAATGAGATCTCATAGCTCCTCTGCTTAAAATCCTTTAATGGCTTCTCACTTTACTTATGGAGACACTATTCCAGATCCTCACTGTGGTTCCGAGGCCCTGCAGGATTGGGCCCCTGCTGGGTCTGGGCCATGTGACGAGCTCTGTGGTCTGGTCTGTGGTCTATGTTCAGTTTCTAGGTAATGTAACCTCCATTATGCTCCAAAATTTGGCACATGTTTTCCCATTAGCCTGCTTGTTCTTCCTCTGCTCTACCCAGCAACCCTTATTTCTCCTTCTTGTCACCACTTAAATGTCACTGTTACTCCCCAGCCTAACGTAGAGCCATTCTTCACATTTTCAATGATTTCGTCATTACCCTTGATGAAATTTCATAGCGTACACACAGGCAGATACACACACACACACACACACACACACGCACACACACACACACACACACCCCTCATTTCCTGTGGGCAGGACCCCAGAGAGGGATGTGCTACCTGAACAATGCTGCAGGGGGCAGTGCAGCTCCCTTGGAAATGCCTCCCTGGTATTGGACAATGGCGGCCATGCTTCTGAATCTGAGTCTCATATAACTCTCACCATAGACTGTTTCCAATAACCACTGGCCAACTTTGTGATATTCCTATTGGCTTTCATTAGGTCCTTTGAAGGCAAATTTGAGTCCCTACAGAAAGCAAATTTGAAACCTTAAAAGTCAGTGTGAGGGGAGGGGAGGGAGGGAGGCTCCAGAGGTAGGGGGGAGATATATATATATATAGTTATGTCAACACACTATTGTAAGACAGTTATTCTCCAATTAAAAAAATTAAAATTTACATTATTAGAAAAAGTCCATGTGAGTCTCTACAGAACTTGAACTGTTATATGTGCAATGATGTACTTTTTTTTTTTTTTAACTGCAGTTCCAACACTCTCCCTTGCATGTCTTTTCTTCATGTGATTATGGTCAAAACTGGTCACCAGACAACAAAATTAATGGTAGAAAGAGGCCAGAGCAGAATAAATATAAGCAAGGAGCACAGTAAACTTAGACTATGAAGAAAGATTGCTGATTGGTTGAAAATGTTCCAGAGTAGTAGCCCCATGCTCATGGGCTGAGTGTACACTGAGGTGAGCTCTAGCAGCCGACTGCATGACTATAGAGTGGGGGAGTTCAGAGAATGGATAAGATACCGGTTAGTAACTATATTAGATAGTTATAAGTCTAAACAATTTTTTTAAAAAAGGAAACATTTAAGAAAGAAGTAGTTATAATGAATCAGTGCTGCTGGGGATGGCATTAAATGAGATGTGACTATATTTACAGGCAGCCTTCTTTCTTTTCTCACATCCACCTCCCTTTGAGGTTCTAAAATCAACTGGGTCATTTGTAGAGACGTGGATGAACCTAGAGTCTATCACACAGAGTGAAGTCAAGTCAGAAAGAGAAAAACAAGCATCATGTATTAGCACATATATATGGAACCTAGAAAAACGGTACTGATGAACCTATTTGTAGGGCAGGAATAGAGAAGCAGATGGAGAGAATGGATGTGTGGACCCAAGGTGGGGGTTAGGAGAGGGTGTGATGGATTGGGAGAGTAGCACTCACATATTTAACTACTGTATATAAAATCAATAGCGAGTGGGAAGCTGCTGAATAACATAGGGAGCTCAGCTTCATGCTCCATGATGACCTAGGCTGGTGGGTGGGGGGTTGGGGGGGAGTTTCAAGACAGAGGGGATATATGTATACACATCGCTGATTCACTTTGTTGTACAGCAGAAACACAGACAACATTGTAAAGTGATTATACTCCAATACAAATAACATAAAATCACCTAGGGCAGGACCATTTCTGCTCTATTCTGAACTGTAACTCTAGTACCTGGCATGGAACAAGGCACAAAGGAATAATGAAATATATTCACAGGGTATTGCATTATTTGAAAAAGTCAATGTGAGTATCTACAGAACTTGAATTGTTATATGTGCAATGATGTATTTTTTTTTTTTAAACTGCAGTTCCAACACTCTCCCTTGCATGTCTTTTTTTCATGCCATTATGGTTTAAACTGCACACTTAGCATGGTGTCTAAGAGTGGGCTTTGAAGAAAGCCTGTTCAAATCCTTGCCCTGTCACTTCTGAAACTGGGATCTGGTTCAAGTCTCTTCAATTCTCTGTGCCTCAGTTATTTTATCCACTATGCAGGGAAAATAACAGCTTCCATCTTAAGAGTCTCATAGTTGTTGAAAGGATACAACAGTATAAACAGAGTTTAAAACAGAGCTGATACATAATAAATATATAATAAAGGATAGTGATTATTGCTGTTGTTGCTAGTCACCCTGGCCTAACCTGGGACTAAGGATTCTGGATTTGTGGATCAATTTTAATATGACTCTAAGAAGTTAGAAGTCTAAGTCTTTGAAACACTCACTGGACTGAAGGATCCTTGAAGGCAGGGTTGTCTTGAATCAGTACAGTATTTAGCATCCAATACGTGCTCAGTAAATGTCTATCCAATTGAATACTCTATGAGCTACATTACAGGGTCTGGGATGGTGCTCCTAAGCTGAAGCCATTCTCCTACCTTTGTAAACACCCAGTCACTTTTTTCTCTTCACTTGGGCAGTAGGATTTCTGCCACGGTCAACACTTTCCACACCCATATCAAGGGACAAAGAAGTCAACTCTTTCTCAACCTTTCCCTTCTAAGCCTAGGGCTTGAATGGAATAGGCTCCCCAGAGTCTGAGCAAGAATTATTTCAATTATCTATACTGTCACAACACTTATTATCTACCAGGGAGTATTTTAAGGATGAGGAAACTCGAGTACTGCAGTCCCTAATCCCAGTGCTGGTTGAATTCAACAGACTGACTTCCAGCCCAAATGTCTCTCACATTAGAAGCTGCCAAGTTGTCAAAATTTCTGCTCTTATTATGATGCAGAGAAGAAAACAATTGACTTCAAGATTAACATTATGCCTATTCCATTAAGGAGTAACTTGTTAAGCTGTTGGAAACTCAATGGTCAAGCCCTTTAAACCCAGTTTTGTGTTCAAATTTAGGTAAAAAAACAAAACCCCCGAGACTCCAGATGGAGTCAAAGCCTGTTTATAGTTCAGCAGGGAAAATGGCAATATGTGTCATGAAGGACACAATTATTTTTAATCACAGAGCTACTCTTTATACCCATAGGGATTTTTGTCACCAAGGATGGGTGATTAAAGAGTTCGTTATCTGTAGCTGTGAGATCACCAGAAAGTCTAAATAAAAGTCTGTCAGTGCCAGGTGGGCATCAGCACCCTTTCCCATCCTTTCAATCAGATGGAGAACTGCTTTAACTGTACTTGTTTCTTCCTGGTAAGAACTTAAGGTAACATTTATCCCCTTTGGTATGTGTTCTGGAAAAGCAGATGAGAACTCTTAAGAACCAGTGCATCAGTCTGCTAGGAAAGGGGACATGATTCTCTCATGCCAGAAAGACTCTAGTGAGTCTTCTGCAGCTGGCCTACTTGTCCAGCTCCAAGGACTGCATTATTCATCACTGAGTCCTAATACCTAGCCTGACACATAATAGGCACTCCACAAAAGTTGTTGAACTAGTGAATGAATAAGTATGTTCATTCCGTTTTCATATCGTAAAGCACCTATTATAATGTTGAGTGTGTGCTAAGTCATGATTGACTTTTTACAAACTCATGGACTGTAGCATGTCAGGCTCCTCTGTCCATGGGATTTCCCAGGCAAGAATACTGGACTGGATTGCCATCTCCTTCTCCAGGAGATTTCCCCCATCTAGGGATCAAACTCACATCTCCTCCATTGGCAGGCAGATTCCTTACCACTGAGCCACCTGGGTAGCTCATTATAAACTGTGTCTATTATAATGTTAGACACAGTCTATACTCAGTAGGTAATCTAACCCAAAATCTGATGGGAAAGATTGGGTAGAATTTAAACTTTGCATCATCCATTAGCATTTTGAAAAGGCCAGTAGATGGCCAGATGGTCAAAACATGACCTCTGACACGTTCTTAAGGTCTGAAGCGACTGTGGTGATGGGTAATCCTCCCTTTCCTGCTCGAGCAGGACACACGTGTGTGTACAAACATAATCAAATATGGCTCCTCTGATGACCGTGGCTTGAGGAAACAGCCATTCGCACATCTGCTAATTGCAGCTTTGTTCGTGCAGCTTTCATGGGGAGGAGGAACCATTTGTGAACCTCTTAAACTGGCACAAGACACTTTTCAGTTCATTCTGTGAGCAAATGTGATGTGCCCGAGACCCTGCTAAGAAAGTCCAGCCCAAAGAACTAGATAAATAAATATAAATGGATTCATTTGACTCAGTGACATGTTCATTTAATTAAAGCACAAAATCAGCTCTAAAACAAATGGTTATCCCTGGCAAAGAAGCAGAAACTGGTCTTTAGTTAATACATTTCTAATGGTTCTTCTGCAGGCTGAGAGGGGTCTCCAGTGAAGAAATGGAGAGTGGAGAGAAGCTGGGGAGAATAAAAGAGGGAAAGGGAAGAGGAAGCAAAAAAGATAACGCATATCTAAACTTTTAGAAACGGAGAATTAGAGGCCATTTATTTTTGCCTAAGTAAGGTCAAATCCTGCTAGATCAAAATTATTATAGTAAAACTCTTCGTGCAGCAAAACGGATATCTAAGCCTCAAGAGAGGATCAATTAATTAAAAAGATTACAAAAACAATTTTAGATCAGTGAAACTCTTCCTGCTATTATTTCATCTATTCCTCCCTTCCATAGTGTGGTCTGAATTTTAGGGACCCAAATGGCAAAAGTCAAATTTTCCAATAATTAGCAGTAATAAATACCCACATACCTAGCTTATAGCAAACATGAACTCATCACGACCAAACAACATAATAGAAATGGGACAAACTGGAAAGCATAGTCAAATGCTTCTCATGTATTTTCAGACCCTCTGTATGCGAACCTCATCAATGTTCCATGGTTTTTAGTGCTAAACATTTGCTTTACTTCTCTGATATAACTTGGAAAGACTGAGTCTTCTGATATAAACATCAAAGCTCCATCACCTCTTACGAAGTAGACACTTGAAACCTTTGAGGTCACTGTTAATAATTTTCTGTGCACTCCTTTATGCCGAATCAATTTCAATTAAATCAATTAAAATGGCAACTGGCAATCAATTTAAATTTCACATCATTGATCTAATAAGATTAAGATTACTAAGGATATTTGAGGGACATCAGGAAATGCTGGGTTGGCATCTCTGCTTCATTATGATGTCAAGTTGGGAGATGAGCAAATTTGATTTCTTAGTGCTCCCAGATCTCAGGTATGCAAGAGACAGCCCAGCAAAACGACACCCTCCCTTTCCTAGCAGCCCTAAATCATGGAAAATGGGGGATGGAGAGTGATAACCAGGTGTGATAAGCAAGCTATTAAGAAAAATCTTTTATTTGAACAGCCTCAAGCATTAATGTTTAAAAGTGCATTGGCACTGAGAGTTTTTTATAGAAGAAAAATAACTGCATCTTTGAAAGAAGAGATACTTCACAGCAGGCAGGTAGGTTGGAAAGAAAGGGCATTGGTTTTGGAGACAACTAGTTATCTTACCCACTGGGGTGATTAATTTTACATGTCAACTTGACTGAGCCACAGGGTGCTCAGATATTTGTCAAATGTTATTTTGAGTGTGTCTGTGAGGGTGTTTTTGGATGAGATTAACATTTGAATAGGTAGAGGAATAAAGCAGATTGCTCTCTCCAGTGTGGGTGGGCCTCAACCAATCAGTCAAAGACTTGCACAGAACAAAAAGGTTAATGCCCCCCTCAAGTAAAAGTGAACCCCTCCTGCCTGTCTTGTCTCCCGGCCTTTGCACTTGAACTGTAACACTGGCTCTTCTTGGGTTTTCAGCCTGCCAATATTTGGACTGGAATGACACCAGTGGCTGTCCTGGGTCCCCAGCTTTCTGACTGTAGATCTTGGCCCCCATAATCATGAGAGCTAGTTCCTAATGGACACTCAGTTAATCAATTCACTGCCCCACCTCTCTTTCCCTGCCTATGCTTGTATCTCCTATATAATATTTTATATGTATCTCCTATTGGTTCTGTTTCTCTGAAGAATCCTTGCATCTACTAGTTTTAATTGTGTAGCATTGCAGCTCTCTGGGCCTCAGTTTCTTTATCTGTAATATGGGTTTCATGACAACTACCTTGCAAAGTTATTGTATGAACTAAATATGGAATTTAAAATGCCAAATGTGCAAATAGGTGCACAATCAGTATTAGCTCCAGATTTGCCCTTTGTGATAACATTGGTAACCTGTGCCTTTGAAATAAAAACAGCATCTAATGGTAATATTAAGTATTCATGATTTTGAAAATGACTGTCAAATGATGAAACCTCCGTGGTTTCCAATATAAACACCTAAAGTGTTCTTGCTGGAGATGAGACACGTACTTTTCTTTGTCTTTTCCTCTCTTGTAGCTTTACTGGAGGTCCTACCACTATAGCTTTGCCCTGATACCTGTCACATGCAAGAGGTAGTGGAGGTGCTGTGTAAATTACCTTCTGTCTTGCCCTGCAGGACTGACTGTCCAGGAGAGTTTGTCTCATTTCTCCTGGGGAATACAGGATGTGGGATTGCAGTGGTGCTGTCTCCTGAGAACTGTGGAGAAAGGGCCGCTTAGATCTTGGGGACCTCACCTACAAGGCTGGGGGATCTGTTAGATGGGCTCCCTTCCATGTGGGTTTTAAGGTGCGATACCCTCCTGCACTCCAAGGGCTGATGCCTCTCTCTGAGTTCACCCAGGTATGACAAGCAGACTCATTAAGCCCAAAGGGAGATTTACTCTGATGCTATGGGAGAGATGGGTGCCTGGAGTACTCTGTGTGCTGAACCTACACAGTGCCCCCAACCTTTCATTAGTGTCAGACTCATATGGGGGTGAAGCTATCTAAACTACTAACACTTGGGCTGGAGAGCCTGACATGACAGTTTCAGAGTAAGGTCTCGAAATCTACATTTTGAAGAAGCCTGCCCAGATACTTCTGCAACAGGGAGGTCATGGATTTGGGGGAGCAGACTGGGGTGCAGAAGAGAGAATGATGCTACTGTACAATCCTCTCATTCACTGGTTCTTGATCTACCATCCCAGGTAGCCTGGTCTCTTGAGTTGCTTTTTAAAAAAATATTATTTGTTTGGTTATGCTGGGTTGTAGTTGCAGCACACGGGATCTTTGATCTTTGTTACAGCATGTGGGATCTTTAATTGTGGCATGCAACCTGTTAGTTATGGCACGTGGGATCTAGTTCCTTGACCAGGGATTGAACCTGGGCCCTCTGCATTGGGAGCACAGAGTCTTAGCCACTGGACCACCAGGGAAGTCTCTAGTCTCTCAAGCTGATTCCTCTTCACCCTCACTGCCACCACCCTCGCTCAGGATATCATCATCCCCTGCACAGATCAATGCAACAGCTTCCGGACTGGATGTTTCGTCCTTCTCCAGTGCCTCTTCTCATCTTTTGATATACAGATCTGATCAGCATAGTCTCCAGTCTAAAACCCTTCAGTGTCTCCTCATTGTCTCTAAATTCCTTCTGTTGAGTCACTCAGTCGTGTCTGACTCTTTGTGACCCCATGGACTACAGCACGCCAGGCTTCCCTGTCCATCACCAACTCCCAGAGCTTACTCAAACTCACGTCCATTGAATCAGTGATGCCATCCAACCGTCTCATCCTCTGTCATCCCCTTCTCCTGCCTTCAACTGATCCTTCCCAGCATCAGGGTCTTTTCAAATGAGTCAGTTCTTCGTATCAGGTGGCTGAAGTACTGGGGTTTCAGCTTCAGCATCAGTCCTTCCAATGAATATTCAGGACTGATTTCCTTTAGGATTGACTGGTTTGATCTCCTTGCAGTCCAAGGGACTCTCAAGACTCTTGAGAGTCCCTTGGAACTTAAGGGGACTTGGAAATTCCTTAAGGGGCTCAAACAAACAAGGCATTCACATTCATGACTGGGTCCCTTTTCAGCCTGGCTTCCTGCTGGCTGATCCCTTCTCCCTCTCTCTCCACCTGTAATCATACTAGCCTTCCTTGTGTTCCTGGAATGCACCAAGCTTTCTCTCCAACCTTGACCTTAGAAGAGGCTATTCCCTCTCCCTGAGACACCTTCCCAATTCCCATTTGCCCTAGTTTACTGCCTCTTCCTCTTTGAGATCTCAGCTTCTTGAGGGAGGTTTTCCTGATCTTCAGAGTCAGGGAATTCCCTCCCCAAAGTGTAACTAATGTTCCCTTTCACATCACCTGTTATGTTACTATGATTCTTTCTCTGATGAGTGCCTTCCTCATTAAAAGGCTTCCCTGGTGGCTCAGAGGTTAAAGTGTCTGCCTGCAATGCGGGAGACCCGGGTTCGATCCCTGGGTTGGGAAGATCCTCTGGAGAAGGAAATGGCAGCCAACTCCAGTATTCTTGCCTGGAGAATCCCATGGATGGAGGAGCCTGGTAGGCTACAGTCCACGGGGTCGCAAAGAGTCGGACACGACTGAGCGACTTCCCTTTCACTTTTCACTTCACTTTCCTCATTAAAACACAAAATCCATGTATGGGAGAACCATGTCTATCATGTCTACTGAATTTCACCAACACTCAGTAAAGGCAGACACATAGCAGACACTCAGTAGTAATGATTTGTTAGTAAATAACTTCTCCAAAGTTCTTATCATCTTAGCAATTTTCTATCTGCTTGATGATTAAAGAGAAAATAAACACACTCTGCTAATTATAGCACCCAGTTCAGTTCAGAGGGCACTTACTCTCGGAATCTTTCCTGACACATTCCTTCCAAATCAGATGACCTTCCTACAAGGTCCTAGAATTCTACATTTAAATTTACCTCTGGTACTCCTCATATCTATTTTGCTTGACTTCAAGGTCAAGAAATGTCATATTCATCCCTGTATCCCTAACACATAGATAAAGTGCTGGGTACATGGTAGGATCTCAATAAACTTGTTTTTAGATGAATTACTGGATGATTGTATAACTGCGACTAGAAAGGGTTAAACAAACAAAAAAGAGATACAAAGAATGGAGGGGCTATTGCAAGGAAGAACAAAAGATTTTAATTCTTGGTTGGGGCACAAGGCTGGGCCATTCACAGTACATGTATGTATGTGGGGCCTTCTAGAACTGGCATGTAGAAACTTGGTTGTAAGGAGAACCTTGAACATCTACACTGTGTAGAACTTAACTCCAGGCACTGAGAATTGGTTGCCCCAAAGAAAAAAGCCACAGCAAAAGTAATATATCATATATAATACGAGGGACAGAAATCCTAAAGCATTTAGATGGCATATTTTCTCTCTTTCTTCTTAAAAAAATCCAACATGACTGCATGCATCCTTGCCAATGGCTTTGATTTTCTCATATCAGGTCCACGTGCCATTGTCCTTCTCAAGTGCCTTTCTAAAAACCCATAGGAGAGTTGAATACCATACAGCTCAGATTTCAGGATCCAGACTCCCCACCAAAGAAATGGACCAATGTCAGTTGTGGAAAACCCACATATCACCTTCGCTGCAATATCAGTCACTGAAGGTTCTTCAAACCATGAGGTGACATAACAGCGCAATCTCATGGCCATCTTGAATTGTCCAAACAAGAAACACCAACTATATTTTTGATTTCATTTAGAACATTTAATGCAAAGGGGTCAATGGCAAAGGATTTCAAGGTTGATGATTTTTTCAGAGACAGACATGAAGCATTTGGAATCTGTGGGGGTTTCCTAATGGGAACGGGAACTCTTTACCATGCAAAAGATACCATAAGACACAGAGTTGTAGGGAAGTAATGAAAAGAATAATTCCTGGCAGAATGTGTCCAAACTAGAAAGATATGTGAACACTTCCACCATCTACTAGTTAGAGGGGCCATCAGGGCACTCAGAACAAGCAGATATTTTTCAGCCATGAAGACTACAAGAGACTGGAATCAAGGGTCCATTTCAAGCCTCAAACAAAACACTTTCTTGAATGGCCACAATGAACTTCAGAATGAAAATGAAATGGGAGTGGACATGAGCCAGGATGCACGTGTCACTATGCTAACTCCTACCGATGAACTGATGCGAGAGCTTAATGATCCCCCAAAGAAGTCTGTGTTTAGGAAACTAAACATAAAGCTCATACCAAGGAGAATTTCTCTGAAGGCACAAAGACCTGGTACAATTAGAAATATTCCTAATTGCAGACTATGTGAAACAGGGTGTGAAGATCCTAAAATCTGTTGAAGGTAAAGCCCAAGAAGGCAGCAGGTTGAAGAAAGACTGTCTTGGAAACCGGGAAGGGCATGCCGTTGGTAGGGCATGATCAAACAACACTGAAGGAAGGAGAGGCAACGGAAGACTCCAGTGGGACAAAGGACTAATTCACGAGCAATCCTATCAAATTACTCATTCAATGTCCTCACATACTGTGAGCCCCTGGACAATTAACTGGGTTTTATGAGAAAAGGTTCATGCTATGGTCAGTTGAGTGTCACTGAGGAGAATGTTGAAGACTTGAATATATGAGGTACAACTCAGTGTATGTGGTGGGGGCGGGGGGTGCTTATGTATTTAAGAGTCCTCACCAAAGGTATATACATTTAAGAGCCATAGCCACTGCCACCGTACTAATCAAATCAAGACAACGAGAGCACAAAGGAATACAATTTGGGGCAATTTTGCCCATGGATAATGCAAAATGGCTATGTAGCGACTCTCTTTTATTACAAACCCATTTAAAAAATGATACTGTATTCACTCTTTTGAGAAGATGACACTGAAAATGAAATAAGAGCTGGTAAATAAGGAGAAAAGGGCAACAATTACACTTAAATCAGCAAAACACATTTAAACAGAGGCTTCACTCTCTGTGAGACACGGTGCTGGGAGATAGGAGAGCACAGCAAAACCAGATGACAACTGAGGGGGCCTATGGTCTGCAGGGGAGACAAAGACACCCATGCGCCCGTGCTGAGGCCAAGCTTCCGCTCCTGCCTCATGCCAGCTCATGTCCCTCTGTCAAAACTTTCATCCTTTGAGATCAAGCTCTTCTCCCTGCATTTCTTCTCAAGGTTATTAATGCCTTATTCACACGATCACCTAAGTGAAGAAGACTCAGAGTCACCTGTACTCCTCCTGTCCCCTCCCAACTCACATGTAATCAGTGAGCAAACCCTCTGAATTCTGTCTGTAAAATGGCTTTCCAGTCAGTCCCTGCTTCACCCCCATCCTTTATCACTGTGTTAAACCACCTCCCTTTGGCCCCTTCCCAGGCCATTAGAATAACCTACTAGTTATGCTTTGCTCTCTAGTCTCTGCCCTCCCCCATTCATTCCCCTTTAATTAACTTCCAACTTCTATCGACAGAGTTACTCCTTCAGCAAATCTCCCTTACCCTCTATTCCCAGATGAGGTTATGTTCCAGTTCTGTGCCATCACTGCACATCTATGCGTCTCTGCCACGGCACATATAACCTATCCTTATGGCTAGACTGGGTGCTCCTTTAATCCCTAGTGTCTACCACAGAGCCTGTTGCTCATTGGAAGAACAGGATGGAAGAACAAACAGATATTCAACAGACACTGTATAATGAATAGATTATTGGTATGAACAGTGCACTTAGAGAGGACAGAGAGATTGGTTCTACCTGAGAGATAAGGTAAGGCTTCTCAGAAGAGGTGATGTCTCATCCTGGCTTGGTCTTTTTTATTATACCATATTCATAACAACTTGGTGAAATAGATTCTGTCCCCATTTTTACAACTAAGGAAACTTAATCTCTGACAAGTAACTTGCCCAAAGTTAATACACCTATGATATGCTTTATAATGGATTTCTTTTTTTTATTATTTTATTTTTATTTTTATATAATGGATTTATATGGAATACTAAAGAGTTTGGATTTTATTCCTTAGGCAACTGGGAGTCATCAATTTTTTTTTTTTAGGAGGGAAATAATGTCATCAGATATATATTTAAATTAACTCTGGCCACTGAAGTTGGAAGTTAAAGGAGAATGAATGGGGCAAGGGAGAGACTAGAGAGCAAAATCATAACTAGTAGGTTATTCTAATGGCCTGGGAAAAAGCCAAAGGGAGGTGATTTAACACACTGACAAGGATGAGGGTGAGGCAGAGACTGACTAGAAAGCCATTTTACAAACAGAATTCAGAGGGTTTGCTCACTGATTACATGTGAGTGGGGAGGGGACGGGAGGAGTACAGGTGACTCCAAGCCTTCTTCACTCTGGTGATGGTGTGAATAAGGCATTAATAACCTTGAGAAGAAAGATAGGGAGGAGAACTGGATGGAGACCTGGTGGGAAAGACAACTGGGTTGACTTTGGATATTTTAAATTTGAGATGCCAGTGGACTACTCATCAGAGGTTCACATCTTTTAAGGATATTAATGTAAGGAACTGAAGCTTCATAGCAGTCTAAGATGTATTTGAAAGTAACTTTGAAGTAGGGGATGGTTAAAGCAATGGGAGTGGGCGAGGCTCTCTATACAGCATGCAAAAGGAGAAGAACCAAGAGGACTTCCTCCAGGGGGCATCAACATTTGGGGAGTGGTAGAGGGAGGCGGCAAGCCCCCCACCTGAGAAGGAGCCATTAGAAACCAAAGGGGAGAACCAAGGGGTCACTATCATGCTCATGGAATAGATGAGCACTAAGGAGGAAAAACGTAACGCTATCCAATGATGATACAGATGAGCCAGTTATGAAGAGACCTGATATGTGACCATCAGGTTCATAGCACCATGACACAGCTGAAATTAGACATGGAGAAGCCTGGAAATTAAATAGAATAGACTGAGAGATACCAGAAAGAGCCATCAAACATAGCTCATGTACACATAACAAGGAATCTGATTCACATTTTCTCTTCTAGGAGCTGCAAATATTACTGGATTTTATTCCTTAGTAAAGAGGCAAAGGAAGCTTTTTTCAGGGACAACCGGGGAAAACCATACCCTACTGCCTGTACATAGATGCTAGAATTTTTAAATTGAATTAACGAGTGAACTGTAAACACATTTGACCTAAACCTACCTTAGACAATTTATTAGGAACTCCCAGAAAGCAGGGCCCTCTTACAGTAATAGTGGCTCCAGGAAGTGCTAGGGAGGACATTTGCAGAGATGCAGTGACTTTCAGAAAACTCCAATATTTTATATGTATTAAAGTCAGTCTCTACTGCTGTTCTGTTTTGATTATCCTAAGAATACTGGCCTAGCAGTTCTTACCAAGTTAAACGTGTTGTATGCAACCCAGCAATCACTTCTAGGTACTTTTCTAATGAATGAAAACTGATGTTTATACAAAAACCTGTATGTGCACGCTTTTATTTATCCTTTTTAAAGATTTTATCTTGATATGGACCATTTTTAAAGTCTTTATTGAATGTGTTACAATATTACTTCTGCTGGTATGTTTTGGTTTTCTGCACTGCAAGGCATATGGGATCTTAGTTCCCCGACCAGGGATCGAATCCACACCCCCTGCACTGCAAGGTGAACTCTTAACCACTGGACTGCCAGAGAAGTCACTGTGAAGGCTTACCAGCGTTATTAGTATTTGCCCAGATTGGAAACAATTTACATGTCCTTCACCTGGGGAATGGATAAATAACTGTGGTATATCCATCCAACTCAATGCTAAAAAGTGAGCGTGAATGAACAGTGACACACACCCTCAGCTTTGGTACGGTTCAGTGCATCATAGCAAGTGAACGAAGCCAGACTTTATGAGTCCCATGACATGACATTCTGTAAAGGGCAAAACTAAGAACAGAAAACCCATCAGTGGCTTCCAGATGCTGGAGGTAATGAGAAGCGTTGACAACATGGGGGTAGCAGGGAGAGTATTTTCTGGAGTTATAAAACTGTTATATCTTGACTGTGGTGGCGGTTGTTATATAACCACATGTATTTATTAAAACTTGCAGAACTGTACATTAAAAATGGTGATTTTACTGTATGTAAATTACACCTTATTAGAAACAATGAGAAAAAAGAATACCAGCCTGGGAATTAAGAGAACTGGGATCTAGTTTCAGTTTTGCCACTGACTAGCTGGGTAACCACAGACCATCCTCTAACCGTCTTTGGGTCTTGGTGCTCAAAATTGTAAAATGAGATTGGAAATTTTCTCAAAAAGTCTACTGATGTGCTCTAACAAAGACTCCTTTCTTTAAGCAAGGTGGTGGACCAGATGGCCTATTCCAATTCAGATGGCCTACTTTAGTTGCTAAAGTATCGTTGTGGGGGTGACTGGACTAAAATACTCAGTCTGTACACATGGTTCTGAAAAGTCTTCTTGGCTTAGGGAGTAGTGTTTCTAATTTGCGTTGTTCCATAAGATGGAGCTTTGGGCAAGTCCATCTGGTCATGTAATTCTCAACTAAAATTTGACACATATATTTTTGACAATGTGGAAAAAGCCCTTTGGGAAACACTAATGTTTAATGAGCTATAACTGGCCTTGGTAAACAATCATACTCTTATTTTTTTTTTCCATTTTGCAGGCACCAATTAAAAAGGCCTTTGAAGACTGGCAGCATTTACTGTCTTCATTTGCCTTATCCTCCAGCAGGAACATCGCTTTCTACTGCTTAAATTTACCCAACCTTCACAGTTACTGTTACATTTTTATATTATCCATGTATCTATAGCCAAGAAAGACACTGAAAAGGGCACTGCAGGAGTGGTTCTACCCTACAGTGTTCCTGGGGTTGAGGGAAGCAATTACAGCTCAAAGGGGAAGATATTAAGAATAAAACTGTAATCTTGATGATGATGTTAAAAGTTTACACTTTTGACCTTGTGAAGCAGGGGTCCACAAACTATGAACTAGAAATTGTGCTTGTAAATAAAGTTTTATTGGTGCACTACTATGCCCCATTCACTTCAGACTGTCTGTGGTTGCTCTCCCATGACGGGTGGGGGCGGGGTTTTACAACAGACATTCTATGGCCTATAAAGACTAAAATACCTACTATCTAGCTCTTCCCAGGATAAGTCTGCCAGCCCACTTTCATAGACTATGCCATGAACTGTGCTATATAGTTTTCACATAAAATCTCATGCAATCCTCATATCATTGCTGTGAAATAGGAATAACTCACTGGACAGATCAGAGGTGATATAGTGTAATGGATAGTTTGCTGTGAAGTCAGACAGACCTGTAGGAGGCTTTTTACTAGCTGTCCGAAACTGCATCTATTATTTATATTCTCTGACCTCAGTTTCCCCACAAGTAAATTGAAGCTAACGACAGTACTGATTATGCTAGGGTAAATGTCAAGGGTTGATGTGACAATTAGTGCATTGCTTTGCATATAGTAAATATTTAATACTCATCAGCTATATGAGAAACAGCTTTTAGTATCCCTGGGTGTTTTTCTTCCTAGAAATATCCTGTAATAAAGAGCTAAGGATGCCCCCTGTAAGTTTGATTATAGATTAATTTGGTGGATCCCAGAATAATTTGCACCACTCTGTGTATTACATAAAGTACCTTTTTTTTCCTTGTCTCTCATGCATCGAGCATAATAAATAACATAATGATATTATTTCCTGCTCTGTACTGCATTTCACAAAAGACAGCTGGAGGTGCCCTGATATGGCTGAGTTTCCTGCAGGAACATGGAAGCAAGCAAGACCACCAGATGAATAGCCTGGCCACTCCACAGAAGACCAAAAGGCTGCAGGAGGGAAGGAAGCACCTCAAAGGCACCAAAGGGAACGAGAGTAAAGCAGGGCCAAACACTGATTATGTTGCTGGCAAATATCAGGCAGTTACAGGGCCATTGTGAATAAAGGCAGGGCAGTTAGAGACCAGCATTTTAGCTGAAGGATGGTTTTGGCTTTAGATAATGAGCTGCTTCAGGAATTTTTGTCACAATTCATTGAAAGAGCCCATAAATGGATGTATTTACTATGAGTCCACCATACACATTTTTAAAGCACCTTACAGTTTTTCTCTCTGGTCAGCATGCAGAAGAGGGGCAGGAAGAAAAAGGAGGGCAGAAACGTCATCTCTCCTGTGCTCAGATAACCTACAGTGACAGGCCGGAGCCCTCCTGGTCTATTTGTGACGATTTTGGCCATATTACTGTCATGGGGCTCCTGGTGGCTAAGTGACAGTGACTGGTATAGAAGAAAAGTTTCAGGCAAATTTTAAAACATCAGTTAAAAGTTAGAAAATTAGCCTTAATTATCTATTAGTTTACTTCCTCTAGAAACAGGGTAGAATGAGCTTTCAGATGGATGTATCTAATTTGGAGGTCTGATTACAAACTGGAGTAACTGATTTCTGTATAATTTCTACATCCAAAAGGATGTTGTTTCCTTGAGAGGAAATCTTTAGAGTCCATTCATTTGTTTCATTTTGGAGTTGATTTCCAAGTTTGTGGCAGGTTCTTTTGAATGCCTCTAGTGGGCATTCAAGACTTCATCCTTGGAGAACTGGGTTCCTCTTTAGAAATGGCAGCCCAATATTTAGCTATAGATCTTGTAAATAAAGTGGGTAATCAAGCATGGAGAAACATGGTGGGTCCAAGATAAAGCTTGGAAAAAAATAAATAATCCAATTATAAAATAAGTAAAGCATCTATAATAGATGTTTACCCAGAGAAGATACACAAATGGCCAGTAAGAACTTGAAAAGGTGTCCAATATCATTAGCTATCAGGGAAATACAAATCAATATCACAGTGACATTCTACTTTACACATATTAGAATGGTTATAATAAAAAAGACATACAATAACAAGTGTTGGCAACTATGTGGAGAAACTGAGACCCTCATAGACTGCTTGTGGGAATATAAAAGGGTACAGGTTGCTCTGGAAAACAGTCTGGCAGCTCCTGTAATGGTTACACATGGGAGTTACCTTATGACTCTAAAATTCCATGCCCAGGTATATAACCAAGAGAAATGAAAAGAAGTCTATACAAAATGTTGCACAAGAATGTTCAAAACAATATTATAGAAAATATCCAAGATTCATAAACAATCCAAGTGTCCAACTGATGAATGAATAAATCAAACGTGGTACACTCATATGATGAAATACAATTTGGCAATTAAAAAAAAAAGAAATATTGACACACACTTACAACATGAGTGAACCTTAGGAACATTATTCTAAGTGAAAGTAGCCAATTGCAGAAGACCACGTATTGGATTATTCCATTCATAGGCAAGGTCTAGAACAGGCAAATAGAAAGCAGATTAATGGTTTTTAAAAGCTGCTGGTTGGGAGCATTGGGAAGAAATGGGGAATGACTATTAGTGGGTATTGGGTTTCTTTCTGGCGTGATGAAAATGTTTCAAAATTAATTGTGGTGATGGGTGCACAACTCTGTGACTGTACTAAAAAATCATTGAATTTACACTTTAAGTAGTTAAACTGTATATTCTGTGAACTCAATATTCTGTAGGTTATCTCAATAAAGCATAGTATAAAAATAAAGCTTTGATATAAATTAAGGAGGTTGATTTAATTTTGTGGCTTCTATTGCGGACCACCAACTATGTACTGTGCTTACTGTCATACTGCCCTGAGTGACATATATATTTGAGCTCATTTAATTCTCATAACACCCTATGAGGTGAGTAGATTTACTGATCTCACTTTTCAGAGATCAGGAAATTGGAAACCAGACAGATTAAGTAACTTCCATGAAATAACACACCAGTAAGTGTTGGGGCCGAGATTGAAAATTCAGGCCTGTGTGAAATTCACGGTTTCTCCTTGTTTCTTTTAAAATATTTTAAACAGTTAATATGAACATATTTCAAGACACAAAATGACTTAAAGAGCATAAATCCTGTATCTCCCTTCTTTCCTGTCGCGCAGGTAAGAGTCTGTATTAGCTTCTTATGTATCATTTCCTTATGCACATAAAGCACATATGCATATTTCTCCCTCTTTCATTTGCAAATGCAGCATCCTCTCGCTCCACCTTGCTCTGCACCTTGCTTTTTCTACTTCATTCAGCATCTCCAGATCCTTCCATATCATTAGTCTTCAATCTCGTGTTTATAACTTCCGAGAACACAACATTGCCCCGATGTACCACAGCGTATTTATCTGGCCTCCCAATGGTGGACACTCAGGTTCTTCCTAAACTTTTGCTACTCTGTTAAAGCTTATGTTTTGAAATTGCCTTCCAAAGCATGAAGGAAACACTGAAGAAACTCAATCAATTGTGAATTAAGTAATCATCCTCACAAACTGGCTCCTTTGAAGGCAACAATCCTCATTTAAATGTGTTCAGTTCAGTTCAGTCGCTCAGTCGTGTCTGACTCTTTGCGACCCCATGAATCGCTGAATCGCAGCACGCCAGGCCTCCCTGTCCATCACCATCTCCCGGAGTTCACTCAGACTCATGTCCATCGAGTCCGTGATGCAATCCAGCAATTTCATCCTCGGCCGTCCCCTTCTCCTCCTGCCCCCAATCTCTCCCAGCATCAGAGTCTTTTCCAATGAGTCAACTCTTCCCATGAGGTGGCCAAAGTACTGGAGTTTCAGCTTTAGCATCATTCCTTCCAAAGAAGTCCCAGGGCTGATCTCGTTCAGAATGGACTGGTTGGATCTCCTTGCAGTCCAAGGGACTCTCAAGAGTCTTCTCCAACACCACACTTCAAAAGCATTAATTCTTCGGTGCTCAGCCTTCTTCACAGTCCAACTCTCACATCCATACATGACCACTGGAAAAACCATAGCCTTGACTAGACAGACCTTAGTCGGCAAAGTAATGTCTCTGCTTTTGAATATGCTATCTAGGTTGGTCATAACTTTTCTTCCAAGGAGTAAGCATTTTTTAATTTCATGGCTGCAGTCACCATCTACAGTGATTTTGGAGCCCAGAAAAATAAAGCCTGACACTGTTTCCACTGTTTCTCCATCTATTTCCCATGAAGTGAAGGGACCGGATGCCATGATCTTCGTTTTCTGAATGTTGAGCTTTAAGCCAGCATTTTTGCTCTCCTCTTTCACTTTCATCAAGAGGCTTTTTAGCTCCTTTTCACTTTCTGCCATAAGGGTGGTGTCATCTGCATATCTCAGGTTATTCATATTTCTCCCGGCAATCTTGATTCCAGCTTGTGTTTCTTCCAGTCCAGCGTTTCTCATGATGTACTCTGCATAGAAGTTAAATAAGCAGGGTGACAACATACAGCCTTGACATACTCCTTTTCCTATTTGGAACCAGTCTGTTTTTCCATGTCCAGTTCTAACTGTTACTTCCTGACCTGCATATAGGTTTCTCAAGAGGCAGGTCAGGTGGTCTGGTATTCCCATCTCTTTCAGAATTTTCCACAGTTTATTGTGATCCACACAGTCAAAGGCTTTGGCATAGTCAATAAAGCAGAAATAGATGTTTTTCTGGAACTCTCTTGCTTTTTCCATGATTCAGCGGATGTTGGCAACTTGATCTCTGGTTCCTCTGCCTTTTCTAAAACCAGCTTGAACATCAGGGAGTTCACGGTTCACGTATTGCTGAAGCCTGGCTTGGAGATTTTTGAGCATTACTTTACTAGCATGTGAGATGAATGCAATTGTGTGGTAGTTTGAGCATTCTTTGGCATTGCCTTTCTTTGGAACTGGAATGAAAACTGACCTTTTCCAGTTCTGTGGCCACTGCTGAGTTTTCCAAATTTGTTGGCATATTGAGTGCAGCACTTTCATAGCATCATCTTTCAGGATTTGAAACAGCTCAACTGGAATTCCATCACCTCCACTAGCTTTGTTCGTAGTGATGCTTTCCAAGGCCCACTTGACTTCACTTTCCAAGATGTCTGGCTCTAGATTAGTGATCACATCATCATGATTATCTGGGTTGTGAAGATCTTTTTTGTACAGTTCTTCCATGTATTCTTGCCACCTCTTCTTAATATCTTCTGCTTCTGTTAGGTCCATACCATTTCTGTCCTTTATCAAGCCCATCTTTGCATGAAATGTTCCCTTGGTATCTCTAATTTTCTTGAAGAGATCTCTAGTCTTTCCCATTCTCTTGTTTCCCTCTATTTCTTTGCATTGATCGCTGAGGAAGGCTTTCTTATCTCTTCTTGTTACTCTTTGGAACTCTGCATTCAGATGCTTATATCTTTCCTTTTCTCCTTTGCTTTTCGCCTCTCTTCTTTTCACAGCTATTTGTAAGGCCTCCCCAGACAGCCATTTTGCTTTTTTACATTTCTTTTCCATATGTTAGTAGGAAAATATTTCTTAAAAACAAAAATAAATTGCATTACACTGGAATCATAGTCCCATGTGAGCTGAGAAAGACAGTGTATCTCTAGAGACTGGAGAGGTGAGTTACACTCTTTCAAGGGAAAGTGCAGGGATTTCCCAAAATGAAGGAATGTTCTAAGACATCTGTTTATACCTATCTAGCATCTTATTTCCAGTGATGAATATTTTCAGAGATGAGGGATCAAATATTCAATACTGAATCACATTATCACTTGCCTGGTACATTTTTATATGATATGCAAGTTAAGTCACTCAGTTCACCTGGGTGGAATGGAGTTACAATTCTTATTATAGCAAACCTAGACCCACAATGTTTTAAGGCAACCCTAGCTGATTTTAGAACTTCTATTATGAATCATGACTTGTCAATTTCTGTTTCCCTTTTCTTTTTTTAAAGAAATCATCCTTTCAATAAGGCATGGATTTTCAAAGGCCATTCGACATAAAATGAGTTTGAACATTAACATGGAAAGGACAAGCAATAAAAAAAAGTAATAGGAGTGCAGACAAAATTTCCAAGAGCTAGAGAACATGATCTCTTCTTCTAAAGGGAATGAAATGAAAGAATTCTAAAGGCACTGCTTTTCAAAGTGAAAGAAAATGACAACTGAATCGAAAAGGCTGAACTCCGCATTACCTTCCCAGAACACAAACATATATTTAGCTTAATAGAGTTGAGTACTATCTCAGGAAAAATCTTATATATTATGCATCTAGGGCAATGAAAGCTGTAGAAAATGATTTTGCAGAGCAAACACATGGCAGACTGTAAGTAGCAGAGGCAAAAAAAAGAGAAAAGTCCAAAGGTACACTTGATGAGCTCAGGTCTCATTCTGTGTCTCACCCCAGGAGGAGAACAGCAGAGCGGAGGAAACGCCAGATGCTGAACAGAACCGGGCAGGGCGGCACTGTGACTGGAGCTGAAATGGTGTGTGTTTTCTGATTACAAATGTAGTACGGATTTATACTTGCAGATTGGAAAAATTTAGAAAAATAAAAAGCAACAGAATCACCCACGGTGTCACTCCCCATGGAAAACCATTATCAAAATAATGGCTAAACCATTTTCAACTCTTTTCCTATGTGCATATAAAAATATGTCTTTACAAAATTGGGCTTATATTATAAATGAAACTTTATATGTGACCTTTCCCCCTTCTACCTATTACTTTGAGTACTTTCCCATGTTTTCATATATTCCTTGAAGATATAATTCCAACGACTCCATTATATTGTATCTTCTCAGCTTATGTAGAATTATCTGATTCTCCCTGTATGGCTGAACTTCTAGGTTGTTTTTAATCTCTCAGTTTTATACATAGCACTGCAATGGACATTCCTCTGATAAATCTTTGAATCTCTCTGTACTTCTTAAGAAAAACTTAAAAGTATATCACTAAGTTGGATTCACATGTAAGTCACTTAGTGTACCTGTTAACTGTAAATTTACCACTGAAAGTCTCTGGAGACCAAAGCAGATAATGCACACCAAATAAACAATATATTTCCATATTACCTGAAGCCTGTATCTATCCTTCTAGAACGGTCATCTTTCAGGCAGTACTTTACTTCCTCTAGGCAAACAGACTATTACTGGGTTAATCTAAATGCAATAACATGAAACTTGGCTGACCCAGATTTCTTCAATATCAGTATGCATGCAATTACAATATTCTACAGGTTGAAAAATACCCAAGGCTCTCAAAAATACATATTTTATCATTCTTTCATCCAAAATGGTATACAATGAGCATTAAAATAAAACAGGGTCATAGCTGATGGCGGTTGATAGCAACCAGATCTTACCTAGACATATGAACTTACATATAACGTGCCTTAAAGTTTTCTTCAAGACTCAACTTTATTCTGTCACTTCTAGGTACAGGGCTTTTAAACGCTTTCAACAAACTGAAATTATTAATGATTCTTCTTTAGAACTATATGGTTGCAATATTCCAGTTTTAAATTCTCCATAGTCTATTTAAAATTTTATTCTATTTGCTTTTCAAAATGATAAATAGGGTTTGCAAAATTCCTAGAAAGTGTGTGTATACATACATATGTACATACATATATACGTGGTGTTGTTGTTTAGTCGCTAACTCATGTCTGAGTCTTTTGTGACCCCATGGACTGTAGCCTGTCAGGCTCCTCTGTCCATGGGATTCCGCAGGTAAGAATACTGGAGTGGGTTTGCCATTTCCTTCTCCAGGGGATCTTCCCGACCCAGGGATGGAAACTGCATCTCCTGCTTTGGCAGGCAGATTCTTTACCACTGAGCCACCTGGGAAGCCCCCACATGTATTTATACACACACACACACACACACACACACACATATATACACACACACGGACGGAGACATACCTCTAAAATGTTTTTCTCCCATTAGTCAGTGAAAAGCGAAGTAAAGCAAAACACAATAAAAATGCCACTTTTATCAGGGCCATATGAACCACAGTGTCGCTCAAATCCCAAGGCCCCTGCAGAATGGGAAGTTAGACTCAAATAGCGGGGCAGCACTGTGCAGCTGTGCCAGGTGCACACTGTGCAAATCTAGGGGGTGCAACGGTACCCTGATCTATGTTACTGGTACTCTCTGGGGCTTGTGCAGTGCACAACCTCTATAGCTGGATGTGATGGAAGACCTTGAAATTAGCTCAGATAATTCTGTTTGTTTATCCATTACTCATCTCTACCTCCTTCCCCCTAGTGAGCTATGAAAAAGAGAAATTTTAGGAGGGGAGTGACCTTTAAATCTGTATAGGTTTTTTTTTTTTTTTTAAGTGAAAGAATTGTGCAAAAAAACACACACCCCAAACCCCAAAACAAAACAATTGCGTTTTTCCCCAGCTCCCCTCTGTCACCATGGTAAGGGTTTCTTTCCTCCCGCCTCTCCTTGCATCCACCCACTAGACAGCAGCAGGGTACCTTGCGTGAGTAACTGTAGGTTTCTGACTTCTTCTCGCACCTTCAGCTGGAGCACCTGTTGCAAGATGAGCTGCCGGAGGTTCTCCTGGGCGATCCCCATTCGTTCAAGCTTTTTGTCTGTAAGTCTCAGCAGGGCTCGCCCTGCAGGGTTTCAAGAAATAAAAGGAAAAGCAGATGAACAACGCTGGAAAAGGATTTCCGTCTTCCTCTGGGCTGACCTTGCCCTAACAGAAGTCTCCATCTAAACACAGACACTTTAGAATAGAGGGTCCTCCTGTGTGCCTGCTGACAGGAATGGATAGGCAGGATGGAAAAAAAATCCACAAATTTAAAAAAGCACTTCAATTTTTATCTAGTTATTGGCAATCCCCGACTGACCCACGCATTGAGTTAAATAGAACAGCAACATTTTAACCTGGGTATTTGGGTCACGGATTGCACGTTTCCATAGAAACAATGCTCTCTGTTGGTGATGGGTTCTGAGGCTCGCCTATAGGAACCCGTGCCACTGACGAGCAGCCTGAAGAGTTAGATGCTCTAACCGTGGTTATAGGGAAACTCCAGCAATGATTAACCAGGTTACAACAATGTCTCTGTGAAACACGCATTTAATGTTCCAGGTCCCATCGGCAAGCACCCACCTCCTGTGCTGTACCCCTGGTGCTGGGCTGGAGTTTCATCTTTGGCTGGTGGGACCTATGCTACTGCTGTTTTAGTCACTGACCCCATGGACTGAAGCTCGCCAGGCTCCTCTGTCCATAACATTTCCCCGATATCGGAGTGGCTTGCCTTTTCCTTCTCCGGGGGATCTTCCCGACCCAGGGATCGAACTTGCATCTCCAGTATTGGCAGGTGGAATTTTCACCACTAAGCCACCAGGGAAGCCTGGTGGGAACTATGCCTTAGCTCAATCACTGGTCTAAGGTGAGGGTCCAGCAGGGCTGAGCGTGGGCATCGAAAACACTACAAAACAAGGAGCCTCGGGTGTGAGTGCCCTCAGAAAAGACACCCTGGGCCCTGGGTAGCCTGGAATAGTGTTGGTTAGTATAAGTCACTCAGTCATGTCTGACTCTTTGAGATCCCATGGCCTGTAGCCCACCGGCTCCTCTGTCCATGGAATTCTCCAGGCAAGAATATTGGAGTAGGTAGCCATTCTCTTCTCCAGGGGATCTTCCCAACCCAGGGATCAAACCCAGGTCTTCTGCGTTGCAGGTGGACTCTTAACCATCTGAACCACCAGGGCAGCGTGGCACAGACTCCTTTCAATCCCTTTCTTTTTCTGGTGTGTGGGTAGGGTCCTGCATGCTTCTCTTGCTACTGTGATTTCTATCAAGTTCTCCAACTCTCTCCACTCTGCCTGCTCTGGAATAAGCACACTTTCCTTGGAGAGTTTGTGTAAGAAATAAAGGGAATGACTATTGCTAAATGCCACAGCACCCCCCTGTGCTCCTCAACACCCCCAGTCACCAGACTTGCAGGTCTTCTTTCACTTTAACTGATGATGAATAGACACAGTCTACCAGTGATTAAAGGTAAGTCTTTGGGTACACTTTGCTAGAAAAAGAAATCCAACAGCCCAAAAGTAGGGTTAATGGGCATTTTTTTTTTTTTCCCCTGAGGAATAGCAAAACCTAAGTGTCTTCTGAGTAGAGACAGGTGAATGGAGAGAAACAGTTAGGAGCAACCTGTGCTGTTCATGCCTCTCTTTACCTTCCTTGAATCTTCGCTAAATGCATCAGTCAGAGGAAGTTAGATTCCATGCTGCAGTAACAGGTAGGCCCAAAATATCAGTGGCTACAATGACGTTTATTTCCTGCCTATTCTCATGTCAACTGCAAGTCCATCTATTTTGAAAACTGCTGATCACTGCATCAGAGGAGAAAGAGATGTGCTGGAAGGTCTCAGAGCAACAGTGAAATGCTCAGCCTGGAGTTACTGACAAATCTTTGGCCAGAAGTAATCACAGGAACTTCCCCACCCACCAAGGGTCCATACCTGAACTGTGCTTCCATCATGCACCAGGCAGAAGTGGGGGGAAGAGACACATTTGATGGGGAGAACTGATGAGAACCACACCAGCACTGACTTGGCCCCAGACGGGTGCCTGGCAAGGAAGTGAGTGCAGGAGGTTGTGGAGGTGGGTGGTGGTCTGAAGCCTCAATAAAATCTGCACAAGGAAGAGGAAGGAGAGGTGGGGGAAGGGGAACCCCAGGAAGCTTAGCAAGAGCGGGCAGGTCATTGCAGCCATGAGAAAGGAGGCAAGGGACACACACACACACACACACGCTCTCAAGCAATCGTGTCTGTCTACTGTAATGGGCAGACAGATGCCCTTTTGGCCAAAGATGTCCACGTCCTCATCTCTGGGACCTGTGAGTTTGTTACTTTATATGACCAAAGGGACACTGCAAATGTGACTTCATTAAGGATCTTGAGATGGTAGAGTATCTGACATTATCCATGTGGGTCCAATCTAACCATGTGGGTCCTTATAAGTGAAAGAGGGAGACAGGAGAGCCAGAGAGGGGAGAGATGTGATAACAGAAGCAGGCACGGGAGTGATACGGCCATGAGCCAAGGAACTGAGCTTCTACACGGTGGAAAAGGCAAGAGCATGGATTCTTTCCCACACCCTCCAGAAGGAATGTGGCTCCTTCTTGATTTCTGCTCCTGAAGACCTATTTTAGACTTCTGATCCCTACAAATCTAAGATAATAAATTTGTGTCATTTTAAGTCACTAAGTCTCCAGTAATTTTTTACAGTAGCAATTGGTCTTGTGACTGGAACTCAACGTTTTGGAGAAGTCAACTCATGGCTTTAGATTTCCTTTCCAATTTCTTTCTTAATTTCTGGGCACTGGCACACTCCAAGGTGGAGAGCTAAGGAGTGGTAAGTCTAAGTCCCAGGCTTCTAGGACAGCCCTGCCTTCAAATATTCTGCTATCAGACCTTGGTCTTGAAATTTCATTCGTTAAACACATAATGGGACTTGGGTATCATTTATGTGGCTATTGGCCTCCAAATAGCAGGAATCTAGTGCTTTATACAAGCCTTCAACCAACAATGAATATTGCTTTTTTTTTTTTTTTTAAGGCAAACTAGGGGACTTTCCTGGTCGTCCAGTGGTTAAGACTCCACTTTCCAACACAGGGAGCTTGGGTTGGATTCCTGATTGGGAAACTAAGACACCACATGCTACCCAGTGCAGCAGGGGGCACCTCCAATCAGAAAAAAAGGCTGGTTAAAAAACGAAACACACAATTCAGATTATCCAAATCCCTTCCACCAGCAGATTATAGATAGCATCTCCCTTTCTGTTCCTCATTATTTGGGCTGTGGTTTCACAAGCTGGAATGTTCTGCTGAGGTGTTGGTAGGGCAAAGGAGAACTTTGGTCCGGAGAGGCTGGCTGGTCCATCATTAGTGCTAGGAAGTCAAAGGGAGGGTTTTATTCTAGTGCACATGGCTCAGTTTCTTTAAAAGATGCTCCCATCTAAGAAATTCCAATTTCAACATTTCCATTAATGCATCTGACATGTCAAAGTGTGGATACAGAAGCCCAATCAGAATGTTATCTCATCAGTTCTGAATGGGTAAGTTACAAAACTCTTACAATAGTCTGTGCATTTCACACTATGTGGTACAAACAATTATACCTATCAACATTTCACCTCTTACATGCTTGGCTGTTCAAGTTATTCTATCAAACCCTGAGACCATAAATGTTCTTGCTGTTGTTATTTTTTTTTCTTGTTTCCAATGATAGAAAGGAAAATTGACAAAAGCTGAAGAATATTTAAAGCATGAGAGTTTTTCCTAATTCTTACTACCATACTTTAGTTGTGCTTTATCTTCCTTGGTAAGAAAATAAAAGTCTTAGACTACAGGAGAGAGATTAAGGGAAATTATATAAGAGAATTTCCTGATAAAATATCTTCTGGAAAAGATCATGATATGTACACCAAGGAATTTAGGAACAAAGTCTGATTTGCTGACATCCCTGGATGGTTTTTACGGAACCATTCAAGTCTGTGGTTCCAAAAACTCTTGACAAGTATTAGATATTTTACAGGAGCAAATGCCTGGGCAGCCTCCTCACCAAACACCTCCTGCTGATCACAAAATAGAGTGTCTAAACAAGGGTGAGTCATGGGAGTGATAAGGAGTCAACAATCATCAATTATATCTCATTTTTTGGCAATTTATATTGTCACTTTTTGTTGCTTATCATAAAAATCCAACTGTTAATTTCACAAACATTTTTTGAGCACTGACTGTGTCCTTGTGACTTTGCTATTCACTCTGGGGATAATGAGGAAGAAGACAGTCAGGGTCACTCCTGAAGCTTTCAGATTGATATGCAAGGCAGATAACGATCAATGTTCACAGGTGTGTCAATGTTAAGAAAGGGCAAATATGAGAGCCCAGACTGGGTGAGCTAAACTAGTCTTATCAGGGAGCTATCAGTGAGTAGGGTATATTTAACCTGGACTTAGGGAGTAAGTAATAAGAGTAAGTAAGTCAGACCAAGACCACTGGATAAAGCCAAGAGTTTTTAAAGAATCCAAAAACCACGTAGATGGGTTTCCCTGGTGGTTCAGTGGTAAAGATTCTGCCTGCCAAGCAGGAGATGCGGGTTTGATCACTGGGTCAGGAAAATCCCTGGAGAAGGAAATGGCAACCCACTCCAGTATTCTGGCCTAGGAAATCCCACAGACAGAGGGTCTTGGAGGGCTATAGTCCATGGAGGCTCAAAGAGTCGGACATGACTTAGCGACTAAACAGCATCTAGATGAACGAGGAGGCTGCTATTACAGACAGAAATTAGAGGAGTGCTATATGGCAACCCACTCCAGTGCTCTTGCCTGGAGAATTCCAGGGACGGCGGAGCCTGGTGGGCTGCCGTCTATGGGGTCGCAAAGAGCTGGACACGACTGAGGTGACTTAGCAGCATTATGACCTTTCTAGTCCTGCCGTTTCTCACAGAGTGTCTTGACTGACCACATGGCTCTGTGGTCAGTTGCCTACACAGGGAGGGATCAAGGAGAGAGAAGTCTTCTGAGGACCTCCTTGGTGGTCCAGTGGCTAAGACTCTTCATTCTCAATGCATGGAGCCTGGGTTTGATCCTAGGTCAGGCAGGGAACTAGACCGCATATGCCACAACTAAGACCTGTCACATCCAAATAAATAAATAAATATTATTTTTAAAGTGGGGGAGAGAGAGAAAAGTCAACCCAATTTCAAAAAGGAAGCATCACCTAAATTTTCTGATACTCCAACTGATGCCAAATGGCATTTTGGTGATCCAGACTGTTGCGCCTTTCACAGACTCATAGATTGGAGTTGGAAGAAGCTTAAAAGCCTCTATATTAATCATTCTCGTGCCTTTTACCTCTTTCCTTTATGAAGTACTTACTGAGCACCATCTATGCCTGACCCTACTCTGGGTATTGGAGCTGCAGGGAAGCTTACCACTCCTGCCCGAGGAAGACAATGCACATAAACCTACGTATGAGGGCAGACAGGGCCCCCTACTGGAAGGATGGTGCTATTGCAGTTAAGGTGTTAAAGGGGTCTCTCTCAAGAGGTGACCTTGGAACACACAGAAGTGTCGAGGCAAATAGAGGAATGTCAGGAAGGCTAGCGTCACTAGGGCAGAGAAGGCAAGAGAAGTGAACCTAGGAAACGAGGTCCAAGGGAAGGCAGGGGCCAGATCACACAGGGCCTTCCAGGCTTTGGTGAGGTCTCCTGACTTTATACTCAGTGGGGACAGTTTTGAGTAAGGGATGAACTGGGCATTAATCTCATATATACAAAGACTCCCTTGAGTTACTACGTGGGGAATGAACTGGGAGTGGGGAGTAAGTGAGGAGCAATGGCAAGAGCCAGCACATGACCAGGGCTGTCAAAACAGGAAGCGGGGATGCCTCACTCTAGGGTGGAGGTAAGGACATAGTAAGTAGTAGAATTCTCGGGACTTCCTTGGTGGCCCAGCAGTTAAGACTTCACCTCCTGATGCAAGGGGTGCAGGTTCAGTCCCTGGTTGGGGAGCTAAGATCTCCCAAGCCTCTAGCCGAAAAAATCAAAACGTAAGACAGAAACAATATTGTAACAAAGTCAACAAAGTCTTTTAAAAATGATTTAAAAATTAACTTTAAAAAGTAGAATTTTGAATTAGGATATCTACAAGTGGGGTATGAAAGAACAGCAGACATCAGAGATAAACTCAGGCTTCAAGCTGAGTCACCAATGGCTGGGGGCGCCATTTAGGGCAGGAAGTTGAGTCACTGCCCCCAGAGAGGATGTCCTAAAGGGAGGAAATCATGGTAGTATTAGTGCTATTCTTATTCTTCTTATTTTTTTTTTTTTGAGAGCATTTGGGATTTAGAGAAGTGATGAAAAGTATGGATTAAACAAAGGAGGACAGTTAAAATATTCTTTCCTACCCACAGTGTTTTCATTCATTCAATACTCTCCTCAGTCCCAAAGCTCTAAGGTGGTTGGGGTCAGGTAAGCTCACGCACATTCTAGTGGAATTTAGAGAAATCAGAGGGACCTCTTATGAGCCAAGGTCTGTACTGCTGAACCCTAACAATGGTTTTGGGTGCTAAAACTGTTTCCTAGAACCCCTTTCAGAAGTTCCAGCCAGGGAATATTCCAAGAGGAAGTTCACCCAGCAGAAACGTGGATCTGATGCTCTGCTAGCAATCTTGGAAAATCAGAATTTTGCCCCAACTGAAGCTTAAGCATTACACAGAAGCTGCAATGTGTGTGGGCTAATACAATGCCTGCTCCATAAGAATAAGAATCTTTCCTGTCAGGCTCTCCACATCACACGTGCCTCAGTGTTGCCATGGGCTGGTACGCAGTAACGATCGAGATATATTTATCGAACGATGTCCTCAGAGTCACTAAATGCATGTTGTCTTCGTTACTCACATACTGATGATCTCAAGGTTGTTAAATTAAGTGGCTTTTCTGCTGCAAGAGTCATTGTTGGACATCAACAATGAGAAATTGAACGTAATAGAGGGAGGTGGTGGCCTTTTATTGGGGTCGAATACAGAAACACCTGCCAAGTTGAAAGGCGTAGAGAACTTGGGAATAAATGACCACTTCACCTTCCTACAAGCTTGAACATGAAAGTGTTAGTGGCTCAGTCATGTCTGACTCTTTGTGACCCCATGGACTATAGCCCACCAGGCTCCTCTGTCCATGGAGTTCTCCAGGCAAGAATACTGGAGTGGGTAGCCATTCCCTTCTCCAGGGAATCTTCCCGATCCAGGGATTGAACCTGGGTCTCCTGCATTGCAGGTAGATTCTTTACTATCTGAGCCACCAGGGAAGCCCTCCTATAGGCTTCACAAAAGACAAATGCCTTTTTCTGCTTTTCAATAAGCACCAAGTGAGACTGCAAGCTTTGCTGAGCAGATGGGGAGCAGGAATGGGAAAGTGACAATAGACTTGGGGAGTGGTGTCCTAGTTTCCCATAGTTGCCCTAACACATTACAAATAAAGGGTTCCAAACAATAGAAATTCACTCCTCATAGTTTAGAAGCTAGAGTTCAACTTTGGTGTCACTGGGCTGAAATCTAGATGTTAGCAGGACCACAACCCCCTCTGGAGGCTGTAGGGGAGGATTCCTTCTTTGATGCTTCTAGCTTCTGCTGGCAGTCAGGGTCCCTTTGCTTGTGGCCACATTGTTCTAATCTCTGCCTCTATCTTCACATTACCTTGTCCTCTTCTGTGTGTATAATCTCGTCCTGCCTCTCTTATAAGGAGGCCTGTGATCTGCTTTGTGTGTGTGTATTAGTCGCTCAGTCATGTCCAGCTGTTTGCGACCCCATGGACTGTAACCTGCCAGGCTCCTCTGTCCATGGCATTTTCCAGCAAGAATACTGGAGTGGGTTGCCATTCCCTTCTCTGACGCAGGGATCGAACCTGGATCTCCCACATTGAAGACAGATTCTTTACTGTCTGAGCCATCAGGGAAGCCTGTGATTTACTTTAGGGTCCATTTAAATAATCCTGGAAAAACCTCTTCCTGGGAAGACCCTTAACATAATTCCATCTACAAAGAGTCCCTTTCCCTGCTGCTGCTGCTGCTAAGTTGCTTCAGTTGTGTCTGACTCTGTGCGACCCCATAGACGGCAGCCCACCAGGCTCCCCTGTCACTGGGATTCTCCAGGCAAGAACACTGGAGTGGGTTGCCATTTCCTTCTCCAATGCATGAAAGTGAAAAATGAAAGCGAAGGCGCTCAGTCGTGTCTGACTCTTAGCGACCCCATGGACTGCAGCCCACCAGGCTCCTCCGTCCATGGGATTTTCCAGGCAAGAGTACTGGAGTGGGGTGCCACTGCCTTCCCCAGTCCCTTTCCCTAATAAGGTAACATTCACAGATTCCAGGGCTTAGGACCTGTGTCTCTGAATGACCATTATTCAGTCTGTTTTAAGTTGGAAGGAATCTCTGAGAGTTCTGAATATGGCAAAGGGTTCATTGTGCTTCCCATGAGGAAATGAGGCTCAGAGAATGTACTTGACTAAAACCACACAGGAAATGGGAGGAGACTTGTGTCTAGACACGTGTCTGGTCTGGTGTCTAGATTAGGTGACCCCTATCTTCTGTTCAGGGAACTATAGCAGAAGCCCTGGCACAGCTTTCAAAGATGACTGACTGCATGTTGCAAGGCCTGATGGGAATTTCAGGTAAGCAGGAGCGGGCCGAGGATGCGGCTTCAGCTCCGACCCTATTGGAAAGTCTTGATGCACCTACAAGTGAGCAGGGGATGCCACTTTTCCTGCAGAATGAACGACGGGGCCTCTTTTCTTGCAGAAATAGAGGTCACTGAACAGCTCCCCAAACAAACAGCCATTTGCGCATGGGGCTAGCTCCAAATCTGATGCTGGTAAAAATGACACGTAAGGTGGATGCCCCTGGATCTACCCCAGTCCTGGATGGGCCAAAGTAACAGAGTGACGGGGGCTGGGCAGACCACCAGGGACCACAGCCTGAACCCATGTTTCTGCAGTCTCACCATGGCTCCAAAGTCACAATTTCTGGAATAACGATACGATACAAGGAGAGAAGCATAAACACAAAAGTGTGGGATTATGAGCTAAATGGTACAGATAAAGGCTCCGGAAAGTACATGTGAGTCTTAATCACCTCAGCTCTACCACAGGGCTAAAAATGACCCTATTTCAGGAGGTGACTGTGAGGATCAAATGACAAATACCAGCACGTGCCCTTTGCCAACGGGACCCACCATGACGATGCCATGTGGGTACTACCTGGGTACCATGGTTCTCTGGCTCCCTGAGGATGCTTCCCCCTGGTTCCTTCCACTCCCCGTCACAGTAATAGCAACATTAAACACTGTTCCAAGGGCTTTACATGGATTACCTCATTTTCAACAACTCTCTGAAGATACTATTATTATCCATAATCAATTAAAAGCTACTAAACATAGCTAAAGGTCACATGTTTACTAAGCTGCAGATCTAGGAGACAAGAATATGTAGAGGCCGTGCTCTTTAACTACCTCTGTAAACTGCCACCCAGGAGCTCTTTACATAGCCTGACACTTCTGCCAATTTTCAGGCAGGAAAGGCAAGGGTCAGGAAGTGATTACTGCGCCTGAGGCAAGCAGTAGGAACACGGGAATAACCTCACGATGCACTAGGCTGAGATCACCCTTCCACTCACCTTGCAGTGGAGAACGACAGGGGAACGAGGGGTCTTCAAGGGGAGACGTGAAACAGCTTCATCCCTTCTTCCTCATAGGTCTATGTCTGTACCAGGGATTGAACACATCTCATCTTTTGCTTTTGGTGGGGAGTGCTGTTCCTCCTTACCTGGTCGGGCTTTTTGTGTGCATGCCAAGTCCCTTCTGTTGTGTCTGACTCTTTGTGACCCTATGGACAGTAGCCTGCCAGGCTCCTCTGTCCATGGGATTCTCCAGGTAAGAATACTGGAGTGGGTTCCTATGCCCTCCTCCAGGGGATTTTTCTGAGCCAGGGATTGAACCCGCATCTCTTCTGTCTGCTGCCTTGGCAGACAGGTTCTTTACCACTAGTGCCTCCTGGGAAGCCCTGGGAGGGCTTTCACCAAGTTAAAAAGTCCCTGCAGGACTTTTCAAGTACTGCGTCATTTTCTTATGTTTACCTTTTATTTTCTGATCCCTTCCCACCTCCCGTTATGTAAGATAGTTTAAATCACCTAGCTAGAGCCTGGCTCGATGGAGGCACTGAACAAATTTCTTAAATTAATGCTGGGTGTGTGACCCAGACAGGGCCAATAACATTTACTAGAATGATTATGATTTCTAAATAGGGATGTTCTCTGTCTTTCTTAGATTATGTCCCAAGGGGCAAAATAAGCTTAGACTTGCTGTCAGCGGCTGTCTCTACCACCATATGGAGAGAATATGCTGGAGAGTTAAGCCAACAGAGAGAGAAGAGCTGAGAAGAAGAAAGGGAGGTGGTGAGAGCAGAGAACGAGAGGGAGGTAGATAAGATAACATTATTTGATTTCCTGAATACAGCCCTGCCTGAAGTCAGATATTCCTGGGTTTCTCCTTGATAAAAGTCAATATCGAGGGGGAGAGGGTGGGGAGCAAGCTGACCTCATGTACTGCATGTACTCAGGAGAATCTTGACTTTCAGAGTCAAGCTTATCTGCAATTCTCGGTTGACCTGCGTCCTGGCCTGCTTATCACCATTTCAAGAAAGTCCATCAGGAGGTAGGTGAGGAAGAATAATCAGAACCTATGGTAACTTATTTTCAAAAAGTTAATTATTGGCAAATTTTGGTATTTTAATTATGATACCTTACAAATTATGTGGAATATACCTTAAGACCAACTGCATACGTCTGTATGTTAGATGCACCTGGGTTCACCTCCTTATCCAATTACACCAGAGGTTATGGACTCAAATGTTGTCAGGATAACATAACTGTGTGAAGAGGAACCCTCTATGGGACAACTGGGACTAGGTGGATGACAGTGGAGGTCAGTCTGGCTTTTTCCCCCTAAAATGTGCAATTCTGATACATTTTTGTTATGCTAGAATACAGGCTGAGTGTTGTTACTTCTATTTTTAAGTTAGGAATGGAAAATCCAGAAGTTTCATGAAAACTCCTAATTTAAAATTTGCCCCACCTCATATTATAATCCAAACAAAGCATGTAGATGGGTCATATCTGACACATAAATTGCCACTTTCAATAGCTAACTTTTACCCTTTGTTCCCTCACATAGTGTTGAAAAAGATTCTTGAGGGTCCCTTAGACAGCAAGGAGATCAAACCAGTCAATCCTAAAAGAAATCAACCCTGAAATTCACTGAAAGGACCGATGCTGTAGCCAAAGCTCTGAAACTTTGCCCACCTGATGCAAAGAGCTGACTCCTTGGAAAAGACCCTGATTCTGGGAAAGATTGAAGGCAGGAGAGGAAGGGGACGACAGAGGATGAGATTGTTGGATGGCATCACTGACTCAACGGACATGATTTTGAGCAAACTCCAGGAGATGGTGAAGGACAGGAAGCCAGGCGTGTTGCAGTTCATGGGGTCGCAAAGAGTCGGACATGAGAGAGCAACTGAGCAAAAGCAACAGTCCCCATATCCCACCCACTGGCAGTGGAAAGGTATTCAGGCAGCCTTGCCTTCAGGATTTCGACTGAGTCCAGGGTTTGAGATTCCATTCTGTGGGATCTATTCTAGATTATCAGCTAACGAGACCAAGGGTGGCTGACGACTAGTCTGAACTGGCTCTTTGTATTTTTATAACCTAATGGGTAGTGCAAACCTATCTTCTCAGGTAACCGCTAACCCAGGTCCCGATCAGTACCAGAGTGAACAGGACTCTGAGGTCAGCCAACCCATTGCCTCACTTCTGGCAAGAAGGGGCACAAAACCTTCCAAGACCAGTAAGTCCCCTCCCATTTCTACCTGAGAACACAGCCCACTGCCAAGCCCAGTCACTTGCTTGGCTACATTCGGAATGATTAGCAGTAAATTAAAGACCGCTTCCCTGTGTTGAGGAAGAGAAGGGTTATTGGACATTTGCACTATGGTCACTGTAAGTAATTTACCATACTGATGGGGACTGTATGTTGATTTTTTAAAACAGTCTTAGATAAAAAAGAGTTTTCTCTTTTAATTTTTTAAAATTTATTTATTTATTTATTTTTACTGAAGTACAATTGATTTACAGCGTTGTTGTCAGTTTCTGCTATATAGCAAAGTGACTTAGTTATATATATTCTTTTCCTTTGTGGTTTAATCCCAGGATAAGATGACTGTTTTAGATAACCTAGGCTTTTGGTTGAATAAATTCAGGTGCCGATGATGTTTAAAGGAGGAAATGAAAATAATGCTAATACCCAGCCAAAATATTAATATAAATGTAAGAAATTATAGTGCTTTTCAAACAGAGGGAAAATGTGGCCTGTGCACTATTTTTCGGCTCTCTAACAAGGCATAGACAGCTTCCAAACAGTAAATTAAAGGTTAAATCCTTGTATGTTGTTGGCAGGACACACAGTTACCAAATCCTCTCCAAAAATTAATTTAAGAAACCTTAAACATTTTGTTTGGGGATTCTGTTTTAGACCCTGGGAAGACTCAGTAATTACTTCCCTTGTATCTGAGAGCAGATTTTTCAAGTGAGGAAGTATAGTATCAACTTATCCAAGACTATGGTTGAAGATTTATGATATCATAAATCGCCTGCAAGGTTTTTTCTGCTTTGGCTAGGTAGACCAGACCTGTTGGTGCATTTGCTTTTATTTGTCAGTGTTTGTATGCATTGCTTTGGGGATTCTCAGGTAATCGAATGTCACTAGGTGAGCAACCCACTGTGCATTAGGCATCTTTCAAAATTAATTATCAGGAAGCACGTGAGATATTGACAGTCTCCCCTCCCCTGTGGTATTCCACTCATGGCCATAAATCCGACATGTACAGAGCCTGAAGAGGTGGGTGCTAGGCTTGCAGGTCTCTCTGCACAGGTTCATCCCAACCAGTGACCCAATGCCAAAGGAATGTTAAAAAAAGTTTCAAAGCTTTTTTTTTTTTTTTTTTTAACATCTCTTTGGCTGCACCAGGCATTAGTTGCAGCATGGGGGATCTCGTTCCCTGCTGCTGCTGCTGCTACTGCTGCTGCTGCTACTAAGTCTCTTCAGTCATGTCTGACCCTGTGCGACCCCAGAGATGGCAGCCCACCAGGCTCCCCCGTCCCTGGGATTCTCCAGGCAAGAACACTGGAGTGGGTTGCCATTTCCTTCTCCAATGCATGAAAGTGAAAAGTGAAAGTGAAGTGGCTCAGTCGTGTCCAACTCCAAGCGATCCCATGGACTGCAGCCCACCAGGCTCCTCCGTCCATGGGATTTTCCAGGCAAGAGTACTGGAGTGGGGTGCCATTGCCTTCTCCAAGGGATCAAACCTGGGCGCTCGCATTGGAAGTGCGGAGTCTTGACTGGACTGCCACAAGTCCTAACACAAAGCAACTATGTGATAAAAACCTATAGCAAGAACCATGAATCTACTAGGAAAGCTTTGGTGAAAAAGAAAGAGGTCTTGGGTCTGGAATTGAAAGTTAGGGTTGGCTTGACCAGTTACTTGCTCCATGGTTACTATTGTGATGACTCACCTTTCTAGGCCTCAGTTTCTTCACTTGTAAATCTGGGGATGAAATGATACCCTCTGCCCCATACTGTGCTGATTAAGCACTCAGTGAAGTCAGTAGAATAGAGACTGTCATTGCCATTTCTAGGAAACAGACCAAAAGAAATGTAAGATCCTAGAGGGAAGGGTGTAGTTCACTCCGAAACTATGATGGAAGCACCTGAAAGAATGACTTCCCGATGGTGACACTGGGAATCCTTTCTCAGGATGTTGGGGCAAAAGGGAAAAGAAAATTTGACTTAGTAGGTCCCAAATTTCAAAAGTCATTAATATGACAAGCAAGTACAGTGGATCTTATTTGCTTGACCTTGTCTATTTGGGAGCTATTGACATTTGAGGCTCAGCACTTCCAGTGGCTCAGTGGTAAAGAATGTGGCTGCAGCGCAGGAGACATGGGTTTGATTCCTGGGTTGGGAAGATTCCCTGGAGAAGGAAATGGCAACTCACTCCAGTGTTCTTGCCTGGGAAATCCCATGGACAGAAGAGCCTGGTGGAATACAGTCCATGGAGCTGCAAATAGTTGGACACAACTGAGCAACAACATCAACAACAAATTCCCTGTTGTAGGGCTGTCCCGTGCACTGCATGAAGTTTAGCCTAGAGGCCAGCAGCACCTATTCCCACCTGTGGTGGTCAAAAGTGTCTTCAGATTTTTGACAAATGCCTGCTGGAGGGCAAAACTGTCCTTGATTGAGAACCACTAATGTAGATGTTCACTTTCAACTAATTGATTCTCAGAATGCTTATCCAAGACACAAAGTCATCTTCAGCTTTGGAGGTTCCACAGGACTTGGGCAGATAAGGAGGCAAACCAACACAAAACATTGTTTTGAAAAAGCACCTACTATGTGTCAGGCACATTCCCATCCATCGCCCCATGGAGTCCATAAGTCACACTGGGAAGCCTCCTTTTCTCCATTTTAAGGATGCAGAAACAAGCTCATGGAGATTAAATGCCAAAGCATACAACTAGAAGAACAAGGATTCCAGTTCAGTTCTACCAGGAAAAATTTCCATGCATTGGGGCTTGATGGCCCTCAGAGCCCCTAACCACAACATTTCAAGTGAGGTTTAACTGAGACAATTACAAAAGTGAAATCAGATTCCTCTGTTTGATAAGTGATGAAAATTTGAGGAAAGCAAGACTATAAAAATTGACTGATACTGTTTGGCATTGCTTCAATGTTGAAGAGACAATAAAAAAATGCACATGTACATAGTGTTCCTTTCTGTCCTCCAAGAGGGAGTAAAAGTAAGGTCATCAAGCTTAAAGTCCAAAATTTGATGTCAACAAATTATACCACTAAAAGTTATACTGGAATAAGATAAGCAGCACAATCAGATTCTCTGTAACGTTTCTTGTATTTCTGTCTCCCTACAGGTTCTGTTTCCTCATGTCTTCCCTCCCCCCATCCCCTTCTTGACTGTTGGGCTTTGAGGGTTGGCTAAAGTCTTAACCTCTCCCAGACTCCCCTGAGAATCTACAGGTAAAACATCCGGTGATGTTACAGAGATGTCTTTTCCCCTACTTAAAGCACAGGTACATCTTGTCATTTTTCTGTTGCTAACATTCAGAATAGTGTTTAATAAACTAGTGATATAGTATTTGGAGAGAGTCAAAATGAACTTTGTCATTGGAAACTCAAGTTGGAGGGCATGGCAGACCCTAAGGCCACCAGTCCCATGTTGCAATTTCCTGTATATTTGAATTGGCTGCTTCCCCATGTCTACAGTGCCAGCACCCTGACTTTGCAATTGCAGGCTTGCAACAGCCCCCGGTAGTCCAGGCGAGTGTTGGTGCTAAGGATTGCGGAACTTGAAACATGGATGGATGGATGATAGCTTTATTTTCTTCCTTCTCTCATCTGCAGGATTACAAAGCTGGACAGGAGGAAGGTGGAAAGAAAAGAGTGAGAAGAGAAGGGAGAGGGCTCGTGTTAGGATGAGTGAGATCACTCCTGAAGACTGGCAGCACAGGGGAAGGGGGAGCTGGATGATTCAGACAGCAGGGACCAATGGCTTTATGACGGTCAAGGGCATGTCTGTGGAGTCAGATGCTTGGGTGCAAAACAGATCTCCACCAATAACATGCCATGCTACCTTAAGCAAGTTACTTAATCTGATTTAAGACTTCATTTACCCACCTTCCTAATGGGTGGGATAACAGCACCTCTGTTATAGAAATATTTATGAAGATTAAATGAGATGATATAAAGAAAGCACTGTGCCTGGTACATAATAATCTTTCTTTTTTTAAAAGAAATATTTTTATTTATTTGACTGTGCTGGATCTCAGTTGTAGCACTCAGGATCTTCTGCCGCATGTGGGATCTAGTTTCCTGACCAGGGATTAAACCTGGGCCCCCTGCATTGGGAGTGCAGAAGCTTAGCCACTGGATCACTAGGGAAGTCCCCCAATGAGCTTTCAATGCAAATTAGCCATGGATGATGATGACAACCAGTCCTAAGACTAAGGATTTGCTATAGGTGAGTCTCTGATGAGCCCCTCTGCTCAGGTGAAATGTACCATACAACCAACTTACACAGTACAGCCAATTATTACATCAATACCTGCACTGTACACTCCTTCACTCACTGTTACTCTCAGCCACTTGAGCTTGATGGCTCAAGTCACTTAGCTGTCCTTATTTTCCTTTCTTATAATTCCATTATTACAGGATGTGTACCTCATATATTTAATCTCAAATTGAGCCCCCTTTAAAGAACTTTAAATGTTGTAATGAGACATTTCAAGAATTATTTGGAAAGAAAGCAAAGCAATGCCCACTTGGGTTTTATACAATAGCCTCATATGAGGGCCAGTGTTTTGGGACCAAAATGCCACATACAAGGCATCTGATCTCAAAAAGTTTCAAATCACTGTCGTAGAAAACACTTTGCTTACTGTGCGTACAAATAAAGACATGCTATAACCAATCAAAGAGATTGTAAATGATAATAAAAATAGACTCCGAAAACTAGGAAAAAAACTGAAGGAAAAAGTGAGATTCTTTGGTAAAATTTTTTGTTCTGACTTATATTTGGCAATAAAATACTTTATTTAAACCTTAGTTAACTCATTCTTTTAGCAATAAGGGAATGACTTAGTTTAATGTTGTATTTTCATTTTTGGGGGGGAGGAAAGCAACCTGAACTTGAGTAGAAAGCTTGGGTTAGAATCTCTGCCCTTCTACCCACTAGTCCTATGAAATGGAGCTTACTTAAGGTGACTATGTCACAGTTTCCTCATCTGTAAAGTGGGAATATTGACTTTTTCAACTTTGAGCTTTCTAGGTGAAAGTTAAATTAGGTAGAAAATCCAGGTGGTGCCAGTGGTAAAGAATCCACTTGCCAATGCAAGAGACACAGGTTCGATAGCTAGGTCAGGAAGATCCCCTGGAGGAAGGCATGGCAACCCACTCCAGTATTCTTGCCTGGAGAATCCCATGGACAGAGGAGCCTGGCGGGCTACAGTCCATGGGGTCTCACAGCGTTGGGCATGACTGAGTGCACACGCGCTGCACTCACTGCATGGTACTGGACTCAGTATACTTCTTCATTATTACAACAGAGATTTCATAAAGGAATGCCTTGTTTCTACCATTACACTTATTATATTATAGTATTATCATGCATTTGTTCACATGCCTGTCTTCACTTCCAAATTCTGCACTCTTTATAAAGAGAATGTGAGTTTCATTTAACTGAGCAGCTCCAGTGCTCAGCACTTGATAGGTGTTCAATAAAGTTTTGATGGATTAATGGCCCTGTAAGAAAAGGAAAAGAGATGGTATCATCCCCATTTTTGAAGGTTAGAAGAAACAAAAAACGAGGCCCAGAAAAGTGAAGAGACCTGCCCAAAGTCACATGCCTAATACTAGCAGAGCAGAGATTAGAGCCAAAACATCTGATTCAAATTCACACTGTGTCTAGAAAGGTCATGCCTTCAGCTAATAAACAATAATCTAACGCAGCCATGAGGCTAGATGCTGGGCACAAGCGGTGAATACAGTGGTTTCTGTACCCACAGAGCTGAAATTTAGCGAGGGAGGAACACTAAGATCTGAAGGATGAGAAAGACTGGTGAAGAGTACAGAGAAAGAGGTTGAAGGCAGAAGAAAAAATATATGCAAATATTCTCCACAGACTATTACTTTCAGTAAAGGCAAGAAGGCCAGAGAGTGGAGGTGGCCTTGTGAGGAGGGTGGAGACCAATGGCCTGAGATGAGGACAGACAAAGTTAAGATCATTCTTGGTCTTGGAGGCAAAAGAAGGATCCCATTACTTATTCTAAGTGTGATAGGAAATCAAAATACAGTTTTAAGCAGGGCAGTGATAGGATGCTATTTGTATTTAAAAACTCACTGTTTGGCTATTAAAAAAATGTCCCAGTTGAAGGTCAAGGTGACATCTGGAGGTAGAGAAGCTAGCTGGGGGACTAGAGCTCTAGTTGAGTCCATAGATGATGGTGGCTTCTACTAGAAGGTGATTATGGAGATGCAGAGAGAGGAGATATTTGGAATGTAGAATCAAAAGGATTTGGTGATGGATTAGGTATTTGAGGCAAGAGAGAAACAGATGCCAAGGATCATCTCGGGTTTCTGGATGGGTCAATAAAATAAATAAATTGGTTAATAAAATAAAAGAAAGGGTAATTACTGACATGGAGAATACTGAGTTAAGAAGTCAGAAGAGAGAAATTAATACTTCTGGTTAGGATGTGGAATAAATCTGAACTGCCTATGCCTATGAGATATTTACCAGTAAAGTGGGTGTGGAAGTGTACAAGCTGGAGCTGCAAAGAGCAGTCAGGTCTGGAGTTTAGCTTGGGAGCCAAGATCATAGAGATGACATATAAACCTATCATCAAAGAGAAAGGGAGATTAACAGAGGAGAAGCGCTAAGGCTCGTCCTTTGAGGACCTCTAGCATTAAGTGGGTAGATCAGTAAAACAGGCCAACAGGGACACACTGCTAAATGAGTGCTTAGAGACAGGGAAAACAAAATCTGGGAGAACAAGATATCAGAAGGAATGTGGTTTAAGAAAGAGACAAGACATTTGTGATGGACACTGAGGAGCCCAACCAGGTGTAGTAACTGCATATTTTGTAATGGAAGGTTCTTAAGACATGGAATCCCTCACATACAGAATGTATGGAAGGGTGGAGTCCAAGACACCAGGTCATTCAACCACGGAGCTCCTCGCCTAGGTGAGGTATCTTTTGTTTGACCCCAGATAAAGGTGAAGGAGTTACATGGAAATGGGTCAGTGAACCTCTGACATAGTCATTTTTACCAACAATAAAAACATTACCAATAAAATCAAGTGGACAATTATGGGCTGGGTATAAATGTTAATAATTTCTCATTCTTTAATTTATTCTTTGGGACAGTCCTCTGGATAGGTTTAATTGCTATCCCTATTTTAAAAATGAGGAAAACAGGGCTTGAGAATTTTAGTGACATAATCACATGGAGGGCAAGAGACAGCAGAATGTTGAATGATTATTTTTCCAATTCCACAGGTCATCATCACTGCCCATTTTGCCGCCTGGTTTGTCTCTTTATTTGAACGAAGCCTTGGAATAGGAAGAGAATCTCTTTTAAAAAATATTTGAATTTCCAGACCTCATTAGAGTATACTTGCTACATAGCAGGGCATCAATTAGTGGTTGATGGAAGGGTGGGAGAAAAGGAAAGAACAGAGGAAGAAAAACAAGAGAAAAGCCGAGACCAGATAACTCAGGTCAAATCAATTTCTGACAATGATCGGTTCTAACGGATGGGAGACTCCATGCCGTGTCACTTAGATACTGAAGAACTCCCCAGGTGGGAGTGACTGTTGCTTGAAGCCCTTCTGGGTGATGTCCTGGGCTGAAAAGAGTCACGCTGCCCAAGGTCATGACCCTGTTTCTGAGAGCAGGCCAGAAGCGGCGACTGGTGGGCGGGTGGGAACAAGAAGGCACAGGTGTAAAGGTCCAGCCCCCAGCTACCGCTGCCCTGGTCTGGATTAATTCCAAAGGTCAATCCCTGCTCCAAAGCTGGTTGAGGTCTTGTGATGACTGAATCGCAGCCTGAATCCTGCATCTTTTGCTTTCCTAGCAGGTGGGAAGTAGGACACCACCCAATAAACTCCCAACACTCAGATCTCCTTCTCTAAGCCTGCTTTCTGGGGAAGCCCTAAGCTCTGACACGGACTCAGTAGGCAAAGTGGTGCCTGATAGAGTCTCTGACAAAACAAACTTGACATGTTGCCTGAGTTTAAACCAGCCCAGGTGCTTCACTGCCCCAGCCAGGATGCCCTGAGGTCACCCATCTCCATTGTAAGTAAGTGTGTGTGCAGGGGATCAAAAGGAATAGTGGCCTCTGCAATACATAATTAGTAAGATAAATCTGCTGCTAAAAATTGTGTGTGTACATTATCTATTGATTTTATAAGTGTCTCCTTTTCCATAAAACACTGTGGGCACTATGTAATAATAGCACACTCTGTATTTGATCACTATGTAAATCCTAAGTACATATGCATATATGCATATACATACATATATTTTCATACACACATAAATATCTATGTATAATCTATCTGTTATGTGCTTGATGTGAATTATTTCATTTGAGTCTTATATACAAGCATAATTACTTCTCTTATTTTTCAGATGAGAAAATTTAGCCCAGAGATGTTAAAGATTATGACAAAGACCTCCTGGCAAGAAGAACTGATGTTTTGGGTCAAATCTGGCACTATGAGACTTCAAAAAAACTAATTAATTAAACTGGCTGAGCTGGGTTTTAGTTGCTATAGTTTCTTGAGTTGCAGCAAGTGGGATCTAGTTCCCTGACCAGGGATCAAACCTGGTCCCTCTTCATGGGAGTGAGGACTCTTAGCCGCTGGACCACCAGGGAAGCGTCAAGCCTATGCTTTTAGTCCCTATACCACACTGAACATTGATTTGGGCAAATTTATTGTAAAAAGCTGTGACTTTAACAAGAGAAAAACAAGAACAGACAGAGACTCAAGGATCCCTTATTTTACAAATTTAGATGTTGTATACTGGGTTTCCTTAAATCACAAGACACCAGATACACAAATCAAATTCACAAACAATAAAGCCATGGGGGAAATGTATCATTGTCCTTTGCCTCTAGCGGAAGCTACATCTTCTCAGCAACTTAAGTGAGCTTGCTTTTCACAAGTGAAATGTTTCCCTTTGTATGCAGACTAATGGAGCATTGCAGAATACATGCTTTCAGCTACAAAAATCTGTAAATCAACACACACACTCCACCACGTTGTGGCCATGAGAACACACACCCTCAAAAGCCAGGAGACAGCTTCTGTCAAAGGAAGAGCTGAATACTGATCAGCCCATAAAAACAGAACTGAGACTGAAGAAACATCTTATACCTGATAAATCCACTGCTATCATAACATCAACAGCTTGGAGTCAACAAAAACTATATTGGTTAAATTAAGTCTTCTACATAAAGATGTCAAATGTTACAACCTCACTATTACAGTGAAGAATAGCTCCAAAATGTGTCTAAACTGATGATTTAGATGATTCTATCCTTAGATAGGACTTTATAGAATCGACAGTCCTAAAACCATATATCTCTACTCTAGCATCAAATTTCTATTGGTTTGGGCTATATCTTCCTTGCCATGTCGTCCCAATGCTAGCCATTTGGACCATTTTCACATCTTGCTTCTAACATAAAGAACACAAATGTCTGCAGTGACTATCCCTAGATTTCTTCCTTAATCATACAGTGCTAAGAAGTCTGGACACAGTTGAAAGTTGAATCTGTAACAGTTCTTTCAGATTTTTTTTTTTTTTGATAGTAAAACAATAGTCTTCTAGGCTTCCTTTATTTAGAGTCCTGTATATTTTTTGGATCAGATTATTACAGCTGTAGGCTCTCTTTAAATTACCGAAATGTTAAAAAATCATAAGGACACAGAAGTCAGCCCTGATGAGAATTCACCTTTTAAATGAACTAAGCCATGAGATTCATCGATAGGATCATACCCACACACACACCTTTTGGGGACACGGGGAATGCTCAAATAGCCGCTAAATGTGCCTTCAGATTTAACCTTGAGATTTGATTTTCAGAACGTCTTTTCATCACTTACGAATGTAGCCACATGATTTTTCAATCCAGCTTGTAAGATGAAAGTAAGCCTTTCGTAAGCATGATTTACATTTCCTGTATTTATTCCTTATAAATGATATTTTAAGCCCAATATTCTGATTTATGAAGCTCCATATCCTTGTCTTTTCAGAAGAAAAAAGGCACATGTGTCCACGATTAGATTCTAAACAATCCAGTGGCTTTAATTGTGAAAAACCTACGCAACACAGGGAAGTTTGAGGAGAAGAAAATCAGATGCCTACAAAAAGAAATAATTCAGTATTACAAAGTCATTGAAATTAAGAAATGGAAGAGACTTGTCAAATCAAAGCTTGCAATTGACACCCAGATTTAATATGTCAGGGATGTTGGGTCACCAGAGGTGCCTCCAATCTTTTGATAAAGTGGAGAAACTGAGAAAGAACATTTAAAGAGCAGGGCCCTTAATCAAAGGCAAGTCCTTATAGATCAAAATATCAGAGAGAAACATGTAAGATGCAGAGGAGAGGCAAATGGAGAAATGACAGTGAAACATCAAGCAGATAACACTTTATTTGAAAGTTTTCTAGATAGAGATGTGAGTTCTGTGTGGTTTCCGTGCTGACGGTGTCCAGGGGTTGGCTCATAAGGGAACTGTTAAAGCCAGAAGAGCCAGAGGGGTCAAAGGATGAAGGATATTATTGTGTGTAAAACCCCAACCTTTCATCTATGGAATGTAACCTAATCCTTAGAAATCTCCTGTTCTGTTTTCCTTCTAGTAAAGAGCAATGGCTCACAGTAAACATTCTTCTGAATATATGTGCATTGGGGAGAGAGGAGATTTGAAAGTAGGTGTCCTGGGCTGACAAAGCATAAACAATAAGGAGCAGATGCTAGCATTTACCCAAATAATCAGAGCAGAATTATCTAAAAATTATCTAAAAAATTTAAGCATCTTTAGATTTTACCATATGACCATTGAAAAGACACATTTTTTGTAAGGCCTGGTCTTGTCTGTCTTTCACTGTTGTCCTCTGCTTAAAAAACAAACAAAAAAAAACTGATAGTAGGAACTAGTTGCTACAAGTCATTTAAAAAGAAGAAGCCTGCAAGAAAACAGTGAAATGGGGTAAAAAGAACTTGCTGGTGAGCAATCTCTAAAATTTATCAGAATCCCTGTTGAGAGTCCGCCCATACACCCTGCACTCGGAATTGGGTACACAGCCTCTTTCCTGATTTATTGCATCTCTCCACACATTGGAGAGACGAGACCAGCATCTGCCATGTAGGAAACACCGCATCTCCGCGCCAGCCTGCCAACTCCTGTAACACAACTCTAGAGTTCAAAAGGATTTGTTCATTTCAACCAGTCTGCTGTTGCAACAGGGCAAATGAAAACAAGGGTAAAGAGACAAAATAGGTCCTAACCTGTTGAGCAAATTGGGCTCTCAACTCTTAGTAACAACAGGGAATAAAGTCTGCTGTACATTCATGCTACATATACACATGCTCTTACGTGTATGTGTGCAGTAATGAGGTGCGGTTTCTTTGTTTTCTAATTAAGATGTGTATAGCAGAATGGTTAAGTGTAGTTGTTTCCACTCATATAGATATATCAAGACATCAAGTCAAGCACCTTAAATATGTATAACTTTTATTTGCCAATTATAACTGAATAAACATGGAAAGAGAAAGAGTAGGAGTTCTGGAGTCAGATCGCCTGGGTTTAAATTCTAGTTGTTTCACTTATCTGCTTGATCAATTTGAACAACATTTTAAGTCCTTTTATCCTCAGTTTCTACATGTGTTTTTTAAAAAGGATAATAATAGTTATTTAATAAATTTGTCTTTGGACAGAATGATGCTAAAGCTGAAACTCCAGTACTTTGGCCACCTCATGCCAAGAGCTGACTCATTGGAAAAGACTCTGAGGCTGGGAGGATTGGGGGCAGGAGGAGAAGGGGACGGCAGAGGATGAGACAGCTGGATGGCATCACCAACTCGATGGATGTAAGTTTGAGTGAACTTCGGGAGTGATGATGGACAAAGAGGCCTGGCGTGCTGCGATTCATGGGGTCGCAAAGAGTTGGACACAACTGAGCAACTGAACTGAACTGAACTGAATAAAGTTGTCCTGAGAATTGAGAATTAAGTGAGATGATATACACATATACTAAATACCTGCCATGCAAGCTCTTGTAAGAGCTGCCATTAGTAAATTAAAAACAACAACAAAAGTAGTTTATAAAAATGAGTTGTGAATATTTGGAGGGTGTGACCTTAATGGGTCAACTTCAAATACTGGCACTGACATGCCTCTCATGACGTAATATAATAAAGTGTGGAAGTAAATCAGAGGAGCAGGGATGCTCTGAACTGGTAAGCCAACAACAGCACCATCCTCTTACAAAAGCTTATAACTTGAATTAAAAAAGCCATGGGATAATCAATGACAAAAATGTTTACATGCATTTTGAATAGAGATAATATATTGCATTTGGTCTTCAGCAATATGATAGGCCTTGGCATGGTGTGTTTTGTCTGATTGATTGAATTTTGGTACTTGTCCTGTTTTGCGTTCTCTGAGTTCCTTGGATGTATGGTTTGATGCCTGCACTAACTCTTGATAATTCTCCGTCTCCCAAAGAAAATTCAAATATTTCCTTGACCTCATTCTCTTTTCCCTCTGGAATTCAAATTACCCATACATGATCATCTGATATGAGTGATCATCTAATATCAGTGGTGACTGTGATTTCCTGAGGCTGTCCTGATTTTTGGGTACCTCAACTGCTTGCCTTGCAATACAGTCAACATAGATTTAACCCAATTTCTACATTACCATTTGAGATCTCTGTCATTCTAATCTGTATGCAGTGGTTTACATACAATCTGTAACATCTATAGAAGTTACTAAGTGAGTTTGGTACACATTTGGTACACAGTTCGAGGACAGGAATTCTGATTCAGTGGATCAGGGTTGAAGCCAGGAGTATCATCCTGAATAAAGTTGAGGTAGGTGATTTGCAGGTTATATTTAGAGAAACATCAGCTCAACAAATCTCTGACTGTGGCACTCCAATAAGCTCTGGAAGATTAATGGCCTTCTGCTTGAACCTATGCTTTTATTCATTCATCTTAAAATCGTCCTGGTTTTAGATTAAGAATAAGCTTTTCTTATCAGCCCTGGGAGTTCTTTGGAAGGAATGATGCTAAAGCTGAAACTCCAGTACTTTGGCCACCTCATGCGAAGAGTTGACTCATTGCAAAAGACTCTGATGCTGGGAGGGATTGGGGGCAGGAGGAGAAGGGGACGACAGAGGATGAGATGGCTGGATGGCATCACTGACTCGATGGATGTGAGTCTGAGTGAACTCCAGGAATTGGTAATGGACAGGGAGGCCTGGTGTGCTGCGATTCACGGAGTCGCAAAGAGTTGGACATGACTGAGCGACTGAACTGAACTGAACAGCTCTCCTACGATGGCTAAAATTGAAAGCACTGACAACTACAAGTGTTGACAAGGATGTGGAAAAACCTGACTTATCATGAAACGCTTGTCAAAGTGTAAAGTAGAATGACCACTTTTTTTTGGTTTGTTTGTTTGTTTGTTTTTAGAATGATCACTTTTGAAAACTTTGGAGTATCTATTCAGGCTCAAAGACCCAGGAATTCCATTTCTTGGTATGGAAATGAGTGATTCTTTCTATCAAAATACGTGTACAAGAATATTCTTAGAAGCTTTATTCAAAATAGCCCCAAATTGGAAATTATCCAATGTCCCTAAGCAATGAAACAGAGAAATTAGGAGATATTCATACAATTAAATATCATGCCTGGTGCCTCAGCAGGAAAGAATCCACCTGCTTTGCAGAAGTGGCAGGTGAGGTTTGATCCCTAGGTTGGGAAGATCCCCTGGAGAGGTAAATGGCAACCCGCTTCAGTATTCTTGCCTGGAGAATCCCATGAGGAGACTGGTGGGCTACAGTCCACGGGATTGCAAAAGAGTTGGAGATGACTGAGTGACTGAGCGTACACAGCAGTGAACAACAGATTACAGTTACACTCAGCAACACGGAAGAACCGCACAGAGAAAATATTAAGTGAAAAAAGCCAGACACAGAGAATTTTAAGAATTAATAAATCTAATGTATGACGGTAGAGGCCAGAACAATGGTTCACTCTGAAGATAGCTAGGAGGCAGCAGAGGGACACTGCTGGGATGACAGAAACAATCTAAGATGAGTGAGGTTTATGGGAGTATATATGCATCTATGTAAAAATGTATTGAGCTGTACATTTAAGATTTGTGTGCTGACTATATGTAAGTTACACCAGAAAAACAGCAAGAAAGAAAGAGAAAGAGAGAAAAGAAAGAGTAGCAGCTGGGAGGTAGGGAGAAAAAGATATACCACTTTGCCTCAGAATTAGAAAATCTGGAAAACAATTCTGAAAGCCCTTTGGTCTTTGTCACTAATGACTTCACAGATTTTATTACATTCTTTCTCAGCCAGCATGTTCCAGACTATAAAGAAAGCTAGATGGAGTAAATATTTCCTGTTAATAAATATTAACAATCGATGGAAATCACATGTGCAAAAAGATAAGTCCTGCTGGCTTCTTTTTGGTCTTGGCTATATGGTCCGTCACAAAATATGTTTTCCATGGGTAAATACTACAAGGTTCAGTGATTTCAGGAGGCTGGAGAATGTTGGTTTAACTAGGTTATATAAAGCTGGATTAAACCAGATTTAAGTATTTCCCTCTGACGAGAAAAGAGTCTTAAAGAAGAAAAATATACAAGGCCTTCCGTGAAATGCCTGGCTCCAATATTTCTTACAAGGCAATTAGGTTAAAATAAACACTGTGCATTCCTCAAGGAAAATAAATCACAAAATGATAAAATAAACTCAGAGGGGAAAATGTTGAAGGGAGAAGAGGGAGGTCAGCCCTGTATTTTTGCATTCATTACACTAGGAAGGACAATGTATGAACAAAAACCACAACTTTATTTTTAAAATTCTCTAATTTTTAAAATAATCAACTAGGAATTTCCTCCCTGCCTCACTGACAAATGCCACTGGAGGGACAGGCAGTGAGGTGGGTCTGAGTGATTGCTGGCAAGACTTTTCTATCGCTGCCTCCAGATTATTACTCTCATTTCAGTTCAGTTGCTCAGTCATGTCTGACTGTTTGTGACCCCATGCATGGACTGCAGCATGCCAGGCTTCCCTGTCCATTACCAACTCCCAGAGCTTGCTCAAACTCATGTCCACTGAGCCACCCAAACATCTCATCCTCTGCCGTTCCCTTCTCCTCCTGCCCTCAATCTTTCCTAGCATCAGGGTCTTTTCCAATGAGTCAATTCTTTGCATCAGGTGGTCAAAGTATTGGAGTTTCAGCTTCAGCAGCAGTCCTTTGAATGAATATAAAGGACTAATTTCCTTTAGGATTGAACAGTTTGATCTCCTTGCAGTCCAGGGGACTCTCAAGAGTCTTCTCCAACACCACAGGTTCAAAAGCATCAGTTCTTCTGTGATCAGCCTTCTTTATGGTCCAACTCTCACATCCATAGATGAGTACTGGAAAAACCATAACTTTGACTAGATGGACCTCTGTTGGCAAAGCAATGTCTCTGCTTTTTAATACGCTGTCTAGGTTGGTCATAGCTTTTCTTCCAAAAGAAACAAAAAGGAACAAGCGTCTTTTAATTTCATTGCTGCAGTCACCACCTGCAGCAATTTTGGAGCCCCCATGCCTCAAAAGTCTCTCACTGTTTCCATTCTTGTTCCTTCTATTTACCATGAAGTGATGGGACCGGATGCCATGATCTTAGTTTTTTGAATGCTGCGTTTTAAGCCAGCTTTTTCACTCTCCTCTTTCACTTTCATCAAGAAGCTCTTTAGTTCTTCACTGATTATTACTCCACTCTCATAAAAGATCCTTTTGCTTTGGTGTCTACACCCTCCTCCAGTTTCCTCTTTACTTCTCTTGTCGTCATTCATCTTCTCAATCATCCACATCCCTTGAGGAACATGGCACATGGATTTCAGACTAATTTTTCCATCAAATCCTACTCTCTACCATACAACTGAATCTACTACCTACTATTATCCTACTTCAGACACTCACCATTAGAGCCACTCTCTGGACTTTGGTATCACTGTGAATTATTCACGCTCTTCAAGTTCAACCTTCATCACCAACCTCCTCTCTGCCCAGCTGTCCTCTCCCTCTGGCTATTCTATCCTTCAGCCTTGCTGCTGCTGCTGCTGCTGCTAAGTTGCTTCAGCTGTGTCTGACTCTGTGCGACCCCATAGATGGCTGCCACCAGGCTTCCCCATCCCTGGGATTTTCCAGGCAAGAGTAATGGAGTGGGTTGCCATTGCCTTCTCCGATCCTTCAGCCTTATGCACATTCAAAAGCCTTCTACTCTTTTCCCCACATCTATAAATTCCTATGTGAGTTCACTTTCTTATTCCAGTTCTATAGTCAGTTGCATACAGACTCCATTGACAATATCCTCAAATTCATCATAGACCAACTAAGCATCAATCAAAGACCACATAAACCATCTGTCTTATTAACCTACACATTACTTTGGAGAAGTTGTGCCAGTGTGGCAGAGAAGGCAATGGCAACCCACTCTAGTACTCTTGCCTGGAAAATCCCATGGACAGAGGAGCCAGGTAGGCTGCAGTCCATGGGGTTGCTAAGAGTCGGACATGACTGAGCGACTTCACTTTCACTTTTCACTTTCATGCATTGGAGAAGGAAAAGGCAACCCACTCCAGTGCTCTTGCTGGAGAATCCCAGGGATGGGCAAGCCCGGTGGGCTGCCGTCTATGGGGTCGCACAGAGTCGGACAAGACTGAAGCGACTTAGCAGCAGCAGCAGCAGCACCAGTGTGGACCACAGCCACCACAAGCCAAGTCGCGGTTTCCATCCTCACCTGGATCCTCAGACCTGCTCAAGAGTCATGTGAATACATACCACTTCTATTCCAAGTTTGTCAGTATCCTAAATTTCCCTATCAGCCACTACCTACCATCACTTTAGAAGGGCTCTGCTTTGTAATATCTGGGGGTTGACAGAAGAGAACTCCTCCAGTTTTTCTACTCTAAAATCAACCAACAGACTCTGCTTTGGGTTGGAGGTAGACAGGACAGTCAGATTTTTACCTTCCACCTTCCTAAAAAAGGATTCTTGAAGAATCGCAGTCATCAACTGTCTTTTTTTTTTTTTTTTCCAGCTTAATAGGCTGCTTTGTAGCAACTCTATTTTATAAAGTAGTATTCTTATTGGATTTTCTATGCTTACTGCCTTTAGTTTGGAAAGCCTCATTATTTGCTGACTTAAAAGAAAGTCCACTTACTTAATCATCAAGAATTCTTTTATTCCAAGCAAAGATCAAAAGGCCATAGTGGCTCAAAGCAACACAGGTAAAGCCCATGAGTAAGAATTTAAAAAATTTAATCCCAGCACGGTTACTGATGTTCTAGGTGGCATTAAGTGAGAAATTTCAACTCAGTATGCCTTCATTCTCAAAAAGAACAAAAAAGATATTAACATTGCCAACTTAGCTCAGTTAATTGTTCAAGAGAATTAAATGATTTATGAGGCTACTATGAAACATAAAACCCAAGACACCAAGAAGTTACAAATGCGAAGCGTGCAGAAAGGAGGAAAAATTGTTAATCTCCACTGATACAGAGTGTTAATTTTTCAAATCAGTCTCCACTGGGTATGCATTTTATAGAAAAATAAGTTCCAATCTTCCATAATGTTTTGACTACATCACTGAGGTAATGAGCTGTTGGAAAAAACAGAGATTTCTGCAATTTACTTTCTGTCGCAGATACAGCAATTTTATGTTCTTTCAACTTTGTGTCCATCCCTACTTTGTGACAGACTTTTTCTTTTATTAATGCACCTTCTGTTCACTGAATGTCCTCTGATAAAGTGAACTGCTTTCACTACAGTATGTCTGTACCCTAGGGGGTGTTCCAGGTGACTCACTAGGGTGTGGGGGCTTCTCAGGTGGCTCAATAATAAAGAACCCACCTGCCAAGCAGGTGGGCTCGATTCTTGGGCTGGGGAGATCCTCTGGAGAAGGAAATGGCAACCCACTCCAGTGCTGTTGCTGAAAATCCCGTGGACAGAGGAGCCTAGTGGGCTACAGTTCATGGGGTTACAAAGAGTCAGATATGACTTAGTGACTAAACAACAACAACAAAGAAAAAGACTACATATTCATAATTTTTTAACCTAAAAAATAAGGCTCCATTATTTGGAAGGTTATTGTGTATTTAAAGTACTCACAGCAGAAAAGTGGGAATTCCATAGGCTTGGGGAGGTAGCAGCATTTTCCACTCCACTGGATCCTGATCAGGGTACTATGACATATTATTTTAACTCAAGTGACTTACACAAAATAGACAAGAATGTTAAACAAGTCTTGAAATGGTGACGCTGACATTTTACTTCAATGAAAATCATTTACTAGCTTCAATATGAGATAAAAGCAACAGTAATATGCTATTCTAGAACAGGTGAAGGTTTCAGCTACACCTGATTTAGATAAGATGTTGAACCTTGTGCCTAAGGTTGATATCAGAATGGGATGGGTCTTCGGATGGGTGGGGCTCATGAGTGCCTGCATGTGTGCTAAGTCACTTCAGTTGTGTCCAACTTCTTGGACTTTTTTTCGACCTTATGAACCGTAGCCTTCCAGGCTCATCTGTCTATGGCATTCTCCAAGTAAGAATACTGGAGTTGGTTGCCATGCCCTCCTCCTGACCTAGGGGCTGAACCCACATCTCTCATGTCTCTTGCATTGGCAGGTGGGTTCTTTACCCCTAGTGCCACCTGGGAAGCCCAGGGCTTATGAATGAAAGTGAAAGTCGCTCAGTCGTGTCCAACTCTTTGCAACCCCATGAACTATACAGTCCATGGAATTCCCCAGGCCAGAATACTGGAGTGGGTAGCCTTTCCCTTCTCCAGGGGATCTTCCCAACCCAGGGATCATATTGTGGGCAGATTCTTTACCGGCTGAGCCACAAGGGCTTATGAGAGTTGAGTATAATTCACACATGGGAAAAATGTAGATAATTTGTTGTTTGTGGAATAACCATGGTGGTTTCCAAACATGTCTGCAAATTCTTTCATATTCTTCCCATAAAGTCTGTGTCCCCACTCCTGGAATCTGGGAGGTGCTGTGTCTGCTCTGACCTACTGAGCTCAGCAGACCTTACTGTGTGGTCAGAAAAGGCCATGTGGTTCCTGCCCTAGCTCTTTTGGGAGGCTGACTGTGGGAAAAGCTTGCACCATGAAAGGATTTTGAGTCTCCCTCAGACCTCATCAAGCTGGAACAAAGTACAATTAAAAGTCCAGCTGAGCCCAGACTTCTAGCCAAGACATCAGGCATATGAGCAAAGCTGCCCTGGATCATCCAGAACAGTCTATCTACCAGATGAATACCACTGACATCACGACGATCAGAAGACTAGGTCAGCTAAGCTCTCCCTGAATTCTTAATCCATAGAACCTGTGAAGTCTAATAAATTGTGTTTAAGCGACTAAGTTTTGGAATATTTCGTTGAGCAACAATAGATAACTGCAACAGATCGCTGTGTATATCTACGATACACTGCATAGTGGGGTGGGAGGGGGTGGCCCTGTGACTTGTTTTGGTCAAGGGAATGCTAGCAACTGTTTCGCAAGCAGAAGAATGGATAGCATTTGTAAGATTGGGGTTCTCTTCTCTTGCACCTCCATCACTGCCATGAGAAGATGTGCCCAGGCCAGCCTGCTGGCAGGTGAGAGGCATGGCAGCAGGGCAGAGGCTCCATTTGTCCCTGTCATCCTGGTTAAGTCTGTTCCACACAAACCAACAGCCAACTGGCTCACAGACAAGTGGATGAGCCCAGCCAAGCCCGGAAGGACCACTCATCAAATCTACCCTAAATCACTAGGCTGTGAACTAGTGAGCTCAATAAATATTTGTCGTAACCCACCCCTTGAGAGGGTACGTGCGTATTATGTACATTTAATAGCAATACAGAATCAATACAACAAGGATTTTTATTTCAAGGCACTTTCCTAATAAAAACCACTCTGTTTCTAAACATTCAGTTTTGTGCACTGTCCCTAGAACACTTGGCATATTCAAACTACTATTTTTTTCTGATGATGCTCTTTCCCCCTTTTCTGGCTCTCCTAATCCTACATATTCTTAACAGTCTAGCTTAAATTCTGGAACTCTGGAATCAATTTAGTCCACTCCATCCCACCACAGCTTCACCTCTGGATTCCTAGAGAATTCACCTTCTGTACCATCTTCTTGACAGTGAACTGTATATTGCTTCGTGATGTTACTTAACTCACAGGTAGGGAGACTGAAACTCAAAAGTACTTTAGGATCTCTGAGGGTGGTATCTTGTGTCCTACTGCTTCTCACCCTTCTTCCCAGCCCTCCAGCACATAATCTAGTTTCATGCATGCAATAGGTGTTAAATGAATACAGGAAGAGAGCAAAGAATGTGCCATAGCTTTTGAAAGGGTCTTAGACAGCTAGAAACAGTGTAATGTATATTTTATAACATTGCTTAGAGTCATTTTTTAGAACTTCAGATTTGAAAGAATAATAGAATACTTTATGGAAGATAATTGAGCAATTTGGTCAGGGCCGTGGGGTGGATCTGCTGAAATCTTGAATGTTTTCAGTGATTCGGAGGCTTTATGCGCAAAAAGGTAAGAAACAATTGCCATTAGGCTTAACTATCTGCCAAATGACTGCTCATAATGGCATAGTTTTATTTCCCAACTTGGAGGGTTTGCAAGTCATTAATAAACTGAGCAACATTCACCAGGTGTTTGGTTAAAGCCTGCTTATATAAAGCATTTACAAATATTTATATTCTACAGAAATCCTCCCACTGTATTCAGAGTTAAAACAGAAAACAGAAGAATCATTTCCCTCTAAATGATTGTATTTTTCACAAAAGGGCATTATATTTCCAAAAATCCTAAAGAGAAGTGCTACTCTGCATCTTCTCTTTGTCTCAACTTTCTCCCCAGGGAAATTACCTCAGAAGAAAATGGGGAGGCTGAATTAGAGCAAATAATCACCCACCAAAAATCACAGTTTAGGGACAGTGTGTTATATCTCAATTTTTTTCATTAAAAAAAAAAAAAGGAACAAGAGGAAATAACCTTTTGGCATCTGTTTGGAGAAAAATTTAGTTTTCTCTATACCCTATCTATTTAATCTCTAAGTAGAGGTTAAACAAAGTTACTAATTTATCTTTCCTCTTATTTTTGAAAAAGGAATCTTTGTGGGATTTACCCAGTCCTTATATTCAGGCATTAAAAATGAGAATAAAAACATAATCCACACTGAAATAGATCTGTGTTGAAGGGACAGGGTTTGGAGGTGGGGTGAGGAATAACTCCTGAGATCTACTAAAGAATGAGAGTAATCCCTTTCATATTAACCGTAAAAAGAAGGCATCACTTATATGGCAGTATGAAATGACAGGTGTGAATAATCCTATAGAAAATTTTCTAATTAAAAGGACATGTCTAAGACTCAATTGTCATTGCTTTCTTGAGCCAGTTGGGGCCAAGACTGACCACACTTGTAAGGTATGTGTGTCCTACATACCACAGGGCATTTAACATTGAAGCCAATTAATTTATGACTAAATTAATTTACAATTTGATAGAAGTTTTAGAAACTTCTATCATTGGCTGTATGTCACACTGGCTGTATGTCACTTCCTTTATGTCAATTAAAACAGAAAAACTTGCATATCAAAGGGAGACTCCTACCAGGACTAAGTGGAGGTAAAAGGAGCTACCTACCAAAAGTCAAGAGGAACTCATGAGCTTACCACAGTTAACTTGTGTGGAAGCTCCCCCTTGAGGAGCTCAAAACAACTGCACAATTCAACTGAAAAATTACATGGCCAACTGCAAAGTTCAGCTGAAAGATTCCATCACCAGCTCTTGTCTTTCAGAAGAAACGGCTACCCACTCCTTTAGGAGAAAACAAAAAAATCCTTGACAAACATGTCTGAAAAAGACTATTTTTCAAAAGGTTTCAATGTTCGTTTTTGGCTTCCACGCAAGACATTTTATTGTTTCACTGGTATCTCCAAAGTGAAATAAGACAAATACTTTGGCCACCTGATATGAAGAGCCAACTCACTGGAAAAGAGCCTGATGCTGGGAAAGATTGAGAGCAGGAAGAGAAGGGGGTGACAGAGGATGAGATGGTTAGATGGCATCACTGATTCAATTGACATGAGTTTGAGCAAGCTCTGGGAGATAATGAAGGATAGGGAAGCCTGGCGTACTGCAGTCCATGGGGTCACAGAGAGTCGGACATGACTTAGTGACTGAACAACAAATATATATAACACAAGGGTACCTCCTGTCACCAGCCAAGACCTATCTCCTTTGACAAACTTGAGAAAATACCACTATAAAAATGAAGATAATGCTGTTCTAAAGTAGCATTTTTCTGTGTGTAGACTGTTACCAATGATTAGTTGCTTTGGGTTCTGAGAATGACATGGGGAAGAAAACACACTTCTTGACAAATAGCTACAATTAACTGGAAAACATTCTATCTGGCTGAATGAGAATTTGGAGAGTCTGCTTTTGGTTCAAGATGTGGTGGTTGTTTAGTATCTAAGTTGTGTCTGACTCTTGGAGACGCCATGGACTGTAGCCAGTCAGGCTCCTCTGTTTATGGGATTTCCCAGGCAAGAATACTTGAGTGGGTTGTCATTTCCTTCTCCAAGGGATCCTCCCAACCCAGGGATAGAACCCATGTCCCCTGCATTGCAGGTGGATTCTTTACTGCTGAGCCATTAGAGAAGCACACCATAAAGGCAACTCTTGGAAGGTTTTGAAAGACTTGGAAGGAATGAAGCAATTTTGTGGTAGCCTCAGGTCTTCAGTAAGCATTCTTCTCTAGGATCAACAGGCTCCTTTCCCAAGTCTGTTTTAAGAATGCTCTAACCAATCTGCCCACATAAGACAAAGAAGTAAACCTCCAGGGCACGCTGCACAGTAGAAGTGGCAACTCACAAGTCAGAATCTGCCCATTTCAGGCTAGAACTAAAAGGGCTTTATCAGACTAACAATGCCTGGGGCCTCAGGTGACTCAGAGATCTTCCATTAACCCTGTCTCAACGTTTGGATTTATCGTGGGTGGTTTTCCTTCTTCCTTTTAAAGTTTTTGGAGACATTTCCCTCAACACAATGAAGACAGACATAAATTTCAGGATTCTAAGAGGAGAATAGGGTTTTCTTTCTATCCTATCAGGGCAGCTCACTGCCAATAATAGTTTAATAGTTCCTACTGAAGTGAAAGCAGGGAGGCAATTTGCAATATGCATTGTCCATCTAAGTCCCAGTAAGATGGCATTAAATGCTGGGTGTAGGGAAAGACACAGAGAAAATGTGGTATGAAGTGTTGAGCTTCATAATCTTATTATTGTTAACTGTGTTACCTATTCTTATTAACCATAATTGTCAGAAGTTAATCAGATCCAGTAAAGAATTTAGGCCAAGAGGCATTAAATGTTTTATTCAGGGCATGTTACTCAAATTCTGGCAAAGAGTAATCAATGACACTAGGCTTTTACTTCAGTCTATCTTTAACATGCCCCAGGGAATCAGCTGGAATCAAGGAAATCTTTAAACTTGGGCAGAATCAAATGACAAAGACATGGTTTCATCTAAAATAACATTTAGGCTGTTGAACTGAATGTTGCAGCTGCCAAAATTCCAGATCGAAGGAATTGTCCTATGTGAGAAAAACTGAACCATTTTGTGGTTTACAGTTTCATTCATTTTGGGTTGGTTAGCCTGACTAGTACCACCTGGGAAAACTAACACAATGGAATCAGGGAATAATCCTTCAACCTCATCTAACCCCATTAACTTTTCACATTTTTTCCCCCCTCAAAATCTGTTTTTCATCCCATCTTTTTCATCCCTCAAGCCCAGCTCACATCTATAGTTACTTGAAGAGTAAAAACCTGTGTATTAGCCTACCAAGCTCCTCTGTCCATGGAATTCTCCAGGCAAGAATAGTGGAATGGATTGCCATGTCCTTTTCCAGAGGATTATACAGTACACAAATATAATTTTGATGATTCCATTAACTTCATGCATTTTGATCTTTCAAAGTCTTCTGGATTATCAAAGGTGTTTTCCTTCGACCAATCTCAGAAATGAACTGCAGCAGATAAGTTTCTAAATGTCATCTTTCTAGGGATTTTTTTCCCTAAATGAAGCTAAAGGAATTAGGTTAATAGGAGATGTTGTGAATATAGGTGTTTTCATGGAAGAAGATCCAGTACTCCAGAAAACCACAGATACTAAATTCTTTCTCTAAAGGAGCCCAGCTTTCTTCCCACTATGGGCTTGTGTCTCCATTCTGCTAGTGCTGGCCATCTAGTAACTGCTCAGCAAATGTTTATTGAGCAAATTAATGAGCACTAATTTAAAGATAATTAAACAATTATCAGGTAATGAATGATTTGTAAATTAGCAATTTGTAATAAATTACAAATTATTTTGTTAATCAGTGAATAATTAAACTTCAATAGAGAGAACAATAAAATATTCAGGAAGTAAATAAACTGCTAGAATAAAAAAGGAAGATTCCTCTAACAATTAAAGGTCCAAACTAAAGAATATTTGCAACAGAAAATAAATATTATTTTCAAACACTGTTAAGATATAAATGGGCCCTGAAACAAAATTAGATAAATTAGTGAGTAGTGCAATTCACCATGCCATTTTGCATAATAACCTGTTATTAATGAAGATTTCTTAAATATTCAACTGCTAAACACCCGATTTAGAATCTTATGGTTAACACACACTTGAGAGGTTTTCTGTTTAAACTCCACTGTTTTGCAGATGAAGAATTGGAGCCCCATTTCAGTGTATGACCTACCTGAGTTTACTTGGCTAGCACATAGCTGTCTTTCTTTTGGGTCAGTTTTCTCTTCTATCTCTTCTGCCTGCCATTAACTCAATCTTTATTTCTTCACTGCCTACCATGTGTCATTTTGATGGACTGGGTCAGTCTTGTGAATTAAGAGGTAGTGGCTTCCCAATAAATGAGAGTATAATTGTAATTGTTATCCTTTTAAACTATGACGTTTCAAAGATAGGAGCTATAGCATCCATTATCTTCTGAACAGAACCTGGTTTTTCCCTTAGTGGTTCATACAATAATCATTTATATTGATACTGCTTCCAAGCAGAGAGTAGAATTCATTTCCTAGTCTTCCTTTTTTAATGTACTAAGAAAATCTAACTGAAATGTGCATAGCCAGAGGTGATAAAGAGGGAAAGACACAGACTACAAAAACTTGCAAAAGCAAGCCAGCTAATTTCTTAAATAAAAAGCAGAAAAAAATGACAAGTAGAGTTTTCCAATCAGGAAGCAGGTTTTGCCAGTGTGTGATCAGTAGAACATACATTTTTTCCCCATAGTTTCAAGTCCATCTGTCCCTGACATTTTACTAATTATCTCAGAATAGTTTCACTATAATTTCCCTTTCTCTACTAGTTCTAGTTAAAGGTAACAATATCTTTTGGTGAATAATACCTTTGGTATTAAAAGATCTTGAACAGCTATGCTTGGGCTACACAGATTAGAGCTCTTGATCTGCTAATAGTTTGCATGCTCTATAGCATATAATAGCATAGAATGTTCTATAATATCCAAATAAGACCCTACACAGGATTTACTTAACAAGGGCAAAATGAGGGGATTAGAAGGCAATGGCACCCCACTCCAGTACTCTTGCCTGGAAAATCCCATGGACGGAGGAGCCTGATAGGCTGCAGTCCATGGGGTCGCTGAGAGTTGGACACAACTCAGTGACTTCACTTTCACTTTTCACTTTCATGCATTGGAGAAGGAAAAGGCAACCCACTCCAGTGCTCTTGCCTGGAGAATCCCAGGGACGGCGGAGCCTGGGGGGCTGCCGTCTATGGGGTCGCACAGAGTAGGACACGACTGAAGCGACTTAGCAGCAGCAGCAGCAGGAAGGTGAAATTAACTTGGACTGGAGCAAAAAAATGTAGTCTTTGGTGTCAGAGTTGAGCACTGCCATCTACTGGCTATGTGGTTTGGGTCATTTTTCTTTTCTTAGTTTTATATTCCTCGTCTGAAAAGAGATCCCCATTAATACTGTATCAACAGGGTTCTGAGGTTAGATGATATGTATGAAATATCCCTTTATAAATTGTAAGTGTGATATGAATAACAGTGGGAAATTTCTTATGAGTAACAAAATCTACACTATTTGGGGGACATCCTCAGAATAGTTAGCTGAACACATTTAAGCCACAGCTTAGAGAAACAAATAGCCTCCCCTTTATATTCTACTGGGCACTTTCTGTCTGTATCCACCCAGCTGTAACTGCATTCTTTCCTCTGTACTCTACGTTTGTTGAGACTAATCTTTTACCTAAACTTAGTAGGGGGCCTCCCTGGTGGCTCAGAAGGTCAAGAATCTGCCTGCAATGCAGGAGACCCAGGATTGATCCATGGGTTGGGAAGAGTCCCTGGAGAAGGGAAAGGCTACCCCCTCCAGTATTCTTGCCTGGAGAATTTCACGGACAGAGGAGCCTGGTGGACTACAGTCCATGGGATCACAAAGAGTTGGACACGACGGAGTGACTAACACTTTTACTTTAAACTTAGTGGGCGCATATTTTGCAAAACCAGAAGTACCTACATCTTGTCCTCCTTTTTCTCTGTGCTCATCTGATCTTCACTGTGAATTTACCATCCTATGGCAGGTTGGAGTTAAGATCCTTCCAAAATGACACCAGCTGTCTCTTCTAGAAATGCTCAGCATCCCCTGAAAGATTTATAAAGGTGGTCACGGTGGCAACATGCAACCTTCTGAAACTCTCATGGTGTATATTTTCCCTGGGAGGAACTGTAATACCCTCCTGCCTCGTGTTACCTTCTGGGAACCAACCACTGGGGGACACTGAAAATTTAATGAATTTAAGAAAAGCTGTAAGCTTCCCCTTCGGAGCAGCCCTGAGGAAGAAGGAAACTGACAGAAAGAAAAACATTCAAAGAAATTACGCTGTCCTCAAGGGTGATTTCTATAGAGGACAATAACAGCAATTTGGAGATGGAGTATTTTTCTGCTTCCTGTTTACCTCTGGAGCTGATTTCACTTACTGTGCTGGCAACAACCAGGGCTATGATGAAGGAATCTGATTGACTGGATCAGAGGTACCAATGCTAGTGAAAGAAAATGTGACTCCCAACTGCACAACCGAGAGCTACTGACATGGAGATTAAGGGCCTTGGGAGTGTAGTGTTTTGCAGGCACCTCTGTGTATGTTGGCTGAGCAGGTAAAGAATCTGCCTGCAATGCAGGAGGCACAAGTTCGATCCCTGGGTCTGGAAGATCCCCTGGAGGAGGAAATGGCAGTATTCACTCCAGTATTCTTGCCTGAAAAATCCCGCGGACAGAGGAGCCTAGCGGGCTACCATCCATGGGGTCACAGAGTTGGACACGACGGAGCGACGGAGTCAACATCAAGTCATCATCAACTTCTGTGTGAGTATGAGAAAGGAGAATTTAGAATACAACTAAGAATATACGTCAGGCAGAGAGAGAGAAGGGAGGATGAGGTGTTGAAGGAGAAGCGTATGAGAACAATTTATCTGGAAAGTGGAGACATGCACAACATCCAGAGAATGACCACTAACAGCCGAAGAAAATATTCTGCATTCAACAACTGACATAGAACTGCACTTGCCATATATTTTTAAGTGGAAAACGGAAAATTATTCCACTCTCTGAGGTATAAGGCCATTTCTTATAAATGTGTGTGCAGAAACAACAATCTGAAAGGATACACATCAAAATGTACCAGTGATTATTTCTGGATGTTGGAATTAAAGCAGTATTTCACTGAGTTGGTCAAAAAATTGGCTCCAGTTTTTCCATACGATGTTATGGAAGAACTCTAATGAACATTTTGGTGAATCTAATACATACTTTCCTTTTTGTGTACACATTTTTAAATTTTTCTATATTGTATATAACAAAAAGGAAAAAGGTAATACATGTTTTTTTAAAACTATGACTTCTACATTTCTTTTATAACCATCACTAAGAAAACATATTTGAGCAGAGGAAGGAAGAGGTTAGAATAGGGGTCTGCTGGTTACAGCCTGTGTAAATAAAGTTTTATTGGAACACAGTCACCTCATTCATTTACATGCTGCACAGGCAGAGTTCAGTACTTGTGAGAAGACCATCTAGCCTGAAAAACCAAATGGCCCTTCACAAAAAAAGTTTTCCAACTCCTGGGTCCAAAGAGTTCTTTCCTTGATATTGTATTATCCATTGCATCCTATTAGTAGGTGAGCTTGAGAGAGTTGGAACCTCCCTGTCCATTTTGCCCATATATAAAGAGAAGGATAACTCTCTTTATAATCACTAATGCATAAAAAGTATTTAACACTGTCCCCTGCGTATTAGAATATTCTCAAAAGTATTACCTATTATTGACTACTTCCTTTATAGCAGATACATCATTCCACTATTATGAGAAACCTAATACAATTGCCAATTTTGTTGGTCAAAACTGCTCCATATTGGCAATTCCAGTCACCCACTTTCTCATTTCTTTTAATTATAATCTCTGATATAGTATCAATGTCATTAAGGTAGTTTGGGGTTTGCTAATTTGCCATAAAGGGCTGGGATTCAATCTAGCAGTATTGCACCCAAGTCCAGACATGCAGATGACAGAATCCAAAACACTTTATTTGTATTATGCCTTGTTATTTGGGCAACACAGGCAAACCAGCACTAAACATCGCTATGGTGTGACAGATTCTGCATTCCTGCCCTGCTGCCCTAAACAGAAGCTTTTCAGACAAAGGACATTCTTTCCACCCTACAAGATAACACCTGTCTCTTGCATTTCAGTGGGCCCAGCAAGCTTCCACGACATGGTGACAACCAGTCTTGGCACTGAGCAGAAAGCCAGACACAGCCTGCCAAAATATCCTTGGGAAGACCTGTCTGAAGGAAATATGGGACTCTGAATTCTGCAAAATGTTGAGAGTCTGTCATTCAAGTACACTTAAAGATGGCATTTGGGGGCTTTGTACACATTTTGAATAGGAGTTCTTTAAAAAAGTAAAGTGGGGCTTCTCTAAGAATGAGATGGGAAGAGAGACTTGATTATCCATGGAATGTAATTATAAGACATTGCAGATAGGAAAGGATAGGATAAACTTCATGAAAAGGAGGCAAATCAGGAAACTGAAGGACTAACCAAAGTATTCTTATCAACAGAAATGAAGAACAGCTTTAAGTTCAGGGCTCAGCCTATCAAAGGAAGAATAAACTCAATTTAATCCAATCAACACTTATTAAATTCCTATTTTATGTCAGGCACTGGGTTAACACAGCTAGAGATGGTAAGATAAATCAGATGTTCTTTCTACCCTAGGGGAGTTTCTGGGCTGATGGAAAGGAGATAAACATGTAACCAAATGATGTCTTATAAATTAACAGTAATAGCTGTCATTCGCTGTTGAAAAAAAAGAAGTAAAGAAAATATAGGATGGAAAAATTAATTCTGCTTGGTCCAGGGAAGGAAGGGAAGAGAGGAAAAATCTGAATTAGGTCTTGAAAATTACTAAAAGCTCACTAGGTAAATATATTGCAACAAGAATTAGTGTGGTCTACCGCAGTTGTAGAATCGGTGGACACAAGGAATGACTCAAATGAAATCGAGGAGCATTTATGCCAAGCTTAAGAGTTTGGATATTATCCAGTAGCTTTTGTTTATATACATATATAATACATGGGTTGGTTAGTTCACTTCAGTTGTGTCCGACTTTTTGAGACCCTATGGACTGTAGACCACCAGCCTCTTTTGTCCATGGGATTCTCCAGGCAAGAATACTGGAGTGGGTTGCCGTGCCATTCTCCAGGGGATCTTCCCAACCCAGGGATCTAACCCGCATCTCTTATGTCTCCTGCATTGGCAGGCAGGTTCTTTACCATTAGTGCCACCTGGGAAGCGCACACATCTACATCTACACACACACACATCTACAAATACATGCATACATGCACAAACATATATATACATGCGTGCATGCTCAGTCATGTCTGACTAGCTGCAACTCCATGGACCTCAGCCCACCAGGCTCCTCTGTCCATGGATTTTTTCCAGGCAAGAATACTAGAGTGGGTTGCCGTTTCCTTCTCTAGGGGATCTTCCTGACCCAGGGATGGAACTCACATATCCTGCACTGGTAGGCAGATTCTTTACAACTGTGCCACCTGGGAAGCTTGTGTCTACATATATACACACACACACACACACACACACACACATATATATATATACACACACACATACACGGGGAGTGTGTATGCAATGTCAATGCAGAAGTGACCTGGTCCAGTCTGGTGTGAAATGACAAAAGATGGTTTCCCAGAGAGCCATAAAGTTGGATCATAGGAGATTGCTTAGGAGAAAGACAGAAATCCTACACCACAGAGATGGGAGTAAGAATAGCAAAGAGGGGGTGTAGATAGGATACAGCATGTTTTCAAATTGAAAGTGGAGGCAGAAATCTGAAGACCAAGAAGGAAGGGAAAAACAGATGAATAAGATTCTCCTCTGGGGAGGAGAAAGGGCATGTGGGCAGAAAGAAGAGCATGGTTAGGGTACAGGCCTTGGGATTTTTTTTCCCCTTAGAGACATAAGGGAAACAGTTATGGAGGGGTAAAAGTGCAGATAATATTGCAGGGAGGGATATTGAGACAATTCATCACTACTGATCTCTATGCTACTAAGAGAAATAGTGGGGATGAGGGCTTTGTGGAAAGGGAGTTAGGTATGAAACCACCTCTGGCAACCAGAAAGGGAAAAAGCTAGAGATTGGTGAAAGACTTATCCAACAGCTTCAGAATCCACCTGGGCCAACAAGTCATACCTCGGTGATGTCACTCATCTGTGCATTTGATTTTTTTCCAGTAGTGCTTTGAGCTTATCATTTCACTCATCATTAAAGATGCTATACCACTGACGGGTGTTGAATGACACTCGAGAGGAAAATCTAATTTCCCTAACCTGACACTCAAGCCTTCTCTAGTGCAGCTCTCAATCTACTCCTCTGATCTATCTACTCCTCCACCATTTTTCTCCTCAGAATTCAGAAATCCAAATGTTTGCAGGCTTAGGCAGGTTTAACACAAGTGTTAAAAGGCATGGTCCGAGGCAATAGGGAGTAGTGAGGTTTGTGGCTCAAAAGTTGTCATATTTTCTTTTCAAATTCTATCAGGATAAAACCAAATATACACAGTTTGATGTTTCAGGCACTTTTTCTTCTAAAATTTCATACAAATGAGCTCAGTCTCCTCCAAGTAGAGTTTCTAATAAACCACAAATAAGAGTTCCTTCTCAAATTCTCTTTGGTACTAATTCCTAAGTTTATTTTCTGTATCACTCACTTGTACTTGTATGGTGCTATCTTTATAGCATAGAGGTCAAAACATGAGCTTTGGATTCATATGGCCCTGGCTTTAAACCTTGACTTTGCCACTTTTAAGCTTGCATGACATAAGATACCAAGTTTTCCAAGTCTCATTTTTTCTCATTTGTAAATCAGGAATAACAATACCTTATGGGGTTATCATGAAGATAAAATACATGCAAAATACTTACTAGAGTGCCTGGCATGCAAACACCCAAATATTTTTAATAATGAATGGTTGTCCCCAACACAGTAATTTTCTTAATTATCAAGAATCAAATTTTCTAAACTCTTTACTCTCTGAGTTACTAGAGAAATGTACTGAGAGGATTTGATGCTAAGTATTCACTTGGGAGATAAGTTGATATTTATTTTAAAATGTATGGGGTGAAGTAAAATTTTGGTAGACTGGGAAATTGAAGCTGATAGTTTTTAGGGCCATAATTATACAGTGAAAACAATAAATATACACACACATATATTATATACAATATACACACACATATGGGGCTTCCCTGGTAGCTCGGACAGTAAAGAATCTGCCTACAATGCAGGAGACCCAGGTTCGATACCTGAGTAAGGAAGATACCCTGGAGAAGGGAATGGCTACCTACTCTAGTATTCTTGCTGGAGAATCCTATGGACAGAGGAGCTTGGAGGGCAACAGTTCATGGGGCCACCAAGAGTTGGACACGACTAAGCAACTAATACTTTCACTTAACACACACACACATGTATTTCATCATTCTCTACCATTTGCAAAGTAGTTTCTATACTCTCCTTTGCATCTTACAAACCTTTGTATGGAGTTCATTCAGCTACATATCTACAACAACAATAGCAATAATAACTAACACCAACTTTGTAAGGTCAGAGAGGTTAAACAGACTTGGCCAAGGCAACTCAACAGTGGAGGGGACTCCTTGTTTTCTCTAATCTTTCATAACTTTCCAAGATCTGAAGGTTGTCAGGGGCATTAAACCCTTAACAGCTACATCACCCTAAAGTAACTATGGGAATTGGAAATTATACCTAATGAAACTCTGCAAGAGGAACACCAGAGTGCCAATACGAATGGTCTAGAATGATGCTGGCCAAGACCTCTTGAGGACAATCACATTTCGTCTAAACATTTCCATAAGCTTTTAAAAATTAATAGAATCAGTCCCGCATGTGGGCTTCAGTTTCTCTCCATTAATAATGTACAGGATCATGCTTATCACTGTAAACAATGCCATTGAAGGAGGAGAGTCATTGGTCCACTTAGCAGATGGCCTCTAAAAGGGCATAATTTCCAATCCCCCAATAGCGTGCAGCGACAGAGGCTTGGCCCATAAAACTGGGCTCCATGCAGATGGGAAATCTGACTTGACAAGAAGGGAGTACACATATATGAATTTTCAAACAAGGATTGGGAGCAAAAACAAGGGGAGGGGATCTCCAATTTTGCAATCTGACTTCAGCATGTTCCCAAAACACACAAAGTAAAAAGGAAAACAAGACAGCATAATTAATAAAACCATCAGGAAAAAAGGAATCAAATGGATACAGAAGCTGAAAAGCAAACAGGGACTTCTCAGGACAGATTAAGTACTTCATCAACTTAATTTCTCTGACAGGGTAAAAAGCTCAGTGTTCAAAGTAAGGGGCAATGGAAGTTAGACCTTGGATCACAGTTGATTTAGTATAATGTAGTGACATTCTTATAGGGAACTGGAAAGGTGGAATAAAGAAAAGGAAGAGAAGGAAAAGCTGGATCTGGTGGAAAGAGTTAAGAACTATGAGATTGAGTTGGTGGCTACAAAACCTTCACTCTACTCCTGGAACTGGAAGTGGAAAAACACGCTCACTGAAAGGGAGTCTTGTCCGTTTCAGGTCCCCACTCTGATTATTTCTAAGTGAGGCAACCTGTTAGACTCTCCCTAAGAATGGGTCTCTTGTTCTTCCACAGTGATGTGACCTAGCTTGTAACATTTCCCGGTAATCCAAAAATCTGTGTGCCCTTGCACAGATCGGCTTAGCTCTGGGCTTCTGTTTACACAGGTGAATAGGAGGATGGAGGAGGAGTCTTCTAGTCTGATAACATGGAACTGATGGTATCCTGCTTTTCTAGTGGTAAGCATGAAATGCTTCTCACTCACTAAACATGGGCCAATAATGAGAAGGATGGCAGGTAACATTTACTGAGCTCCCACCCCGTGCCAGGCACTGTTGTAAGTATGTTTTCACTCCTCTCATCTCCCAACAAGCCTGTGTGGGAGATCCTGCTGATGTTCAGGGCTCAGTTTGAGTCACCCACTGAAGTCTGGGGCTCACTTCCTCACCTGTAACAGCTTGCAAGATAGAGAGCTACTAACTTGCCAGTTATAGGTGCCTGACAGGCAGACAGTTCTCAGCAGAGCCCCTTGCACATAGAAAACCTCCAAAAAGCAGTAGACAGTATTTAAGATGTCAGGAGTTTTCTCTTTTTTAAAAACAATTTTAGCACCAAAAACATTTTATATTGGGGTATAGCCAATTAACGATGTGGTAGTCACAGGTGAACAGCAAAGGGACTCAGCCATACATATACATGTATCCATTCTCCCCCAAACTCTCCTCCCATCCAGGCTGGTACATAACACTGAGCAGAGTTCCATGTGCTATACAATAGGTCTTTGTTGGTTATCCATTTTAAATATAGCAGTCTCCACATGACCTTCCCAAAGTCCCTAAATACACCTCCCTGCCCCCACAACCATTAATTCACTAAGTCTGTGAGTTTCTTTCTGTTTTGTAAGTTCATTTGTGTAATTTCTTTTTAGATTCCACGTGTAAGGGGCGTCATATGATTTTTTTCCATCTCTGTCCGACTTAACAATGGGTTTTCTAAAGCAGAATTACTACTTTGGTAAGAAGATTCCTCCTGGCTGGTACCAGCATGTCTCAGGTCTCAGAAGCCTTTGGTGTAGGTCTGTTATCTGGTGCTGGCTGGGAAGAGGGTATCTTGTGAGTAAGAAGGGCACTGGTGTAAGGATTTAAAACACTAGTTCCTGACTCCAGCTCCCCATTTCCTGGACGTGGGACCTAGGCAAGCCTTCTCCTTGAGTCTGTTTCCGAAACTATGAAACCTATAAAGATGGTAAGGGGAGGGGGAAGGTCATCCAAGAGAGAACCGGTAGCAATAACAGCCCTCCCACCTGTGAGAGGAGTCTGGATTATAATAATTCCACAGAGGGCAGTCAGTAGATGAAACAAGAGCAGCAGTATACGGGCAGTATTTAAGTTTATGCTGCTGTTTTTTTTTTTTTTTTTTTTTTTAAGAATATTCCTTCTGTTCTCTTTCTGATCTGTGAAACAACAAATACTTCATTTGGTGACAACTTCTACTCTTATCCTGCCAAACACCACCTCTGATATTAAACAAATGATGTATTTAGAATATCAAAAAACGTCCCCCAAGAGCAATAGTTTCTTTAAGCTAGCTTACAAAGCAGTGCTGATCTGTGATGAAAGTGGGAGAAATAAAAAACAATGTATGTTTTTCTTAAAGTAAAATGTACTTCATTTTTATCTAAACCATGAGGTTTTTGTTGCTGTAGTTAAACTTCCTTTGGTTTATAAAATGGTGGTGAGAGTAGTTTTTAATTGAAAAAAATTATGGAAAGCTATGACAAACCTAGACAGCGTCTTAAAAAGCAGAGACATCACTTTGCCTACAAAGGTCCATATAGTCAAAGCTATGGTTTTTCCAGTAGGCATGTACGGATGTGAGAGTTCCATAAAGAAGGCTAAGCACCAAAGAATTAATGCTTTCGAGTTCTGGTGTTGGAGAAGACGCTTGAGAATCCCCCAGACAGGAAGGAGATCAAACCAGTCAATACTAAAGGAAGTAAACTCTGAATATTCTGGGCTTCTGTTCTGGATGCTGAAGGTCCAATACTTTGGCCACCTGATGCGAAGAGCCAAGTGGCTCTTCTCATTGGAAAAGATCCTGATGTTGGGAAAGACTGAAGGCAAAAGGAGAAGGGGATGGAAGAGAATGAGATGGTCAGATAGCATCACTGACCCAATGGACACGGATTTGAGCAAACTCTGGGAGATAGTAAAAGACAGGGAAGCCTCGCACACTGTAGTCCCTGGGGTTGCAAAGAGTCAGACACAACTTAGCAACTGAACAACAAATTAATGAGTAAAATATAAAAGTACCAACTATCTGCTATTGCAACAAATACTTTGTGAAATTTAACTCATCTGTGAAATACAAGCGTCTTGGACACACAGATGTAGACTCAATAAGAATCTCGATACAAGAGAACTGCTCTTTCTTCATCCGCAGTGTAATCTCCCAACAACTGGTAAAACTATACCTTTCTATATAAGAATGTTCTGGTATCTGATTATTCTTCCAGTGAAAAATGCATAGAGTGGATTTGCAAACTCAATCTCATTACATATAACTATATATTATTATTATAGACCAATGAATATAAAACCATATCTACCTTTAACATAAATGATCCTATAACCAGTATGTAATAATACAGGATGACATTTCATTTTTTCCTTTTAAAAACAGTATGTTCATTTCAGAAAAGCTGGAAAACACACAAGCTTTTAAAAACTAACTTTGAGATTTAACTTATTTATGATACATTTCACATACTTGAGGTGCCAAATAGATAACTCTGACAAATATACAGAGCATTTTCAACAGCATATAAAGTTTCTTTGCTCCTTTTTATAATCAGTCTCCCCTCTGGCATCCTCCTGGCCAGAAGTAACCACTGACTTCACTCCATCACTGTAGTTCATTTTGTTGTTTTAAAGTCTCATATGATTGGAATCACACTGTATTTGTCCTTTTCTTTCTAATGTCTTTCACTGAGTACAACGTGAGATTCATACATGTTGTCATAGGTATCAGTAGTTGGTTCCTTTGTATGATACTGTATTATTTCTGGTGTGAATATATCAAAATCTGTTTATTCAGCTTACTCTTGAAGACTTAAGTCATTTAAAATTTTTGTCTGAGTAATGCTGTTCTGAATATGAGCAGACTGGAATTTTTATGAACATATGTTTCCAATTCTCTTGAGTAAATATCTCTGAGTAGAACGGCAGGATCATCTAATAAGTGTATGATTAACCATCTAAGAAATTCAGCTTTTGCATCAGGTGGCACCGTATTTACTCACAACAGTGTACAAGAGACCCAGTTGTTTCATATCTTCAGCAACACTTGGTATTGCCAGTCCTTCAGATTTTAGCCATTCTACTGGGATTAAAGTGATATCTCACTGGGTTCTACTTCCATCTTCCTAATAACACTGCTGAGCATATTTTCACATGCCTATTGGCCATTCTTTTACTTTCCTTGGGAAGGATCCAATTTTTTTGACCTTTATTATCGGGTCATCTCTGTTCCAGCTAAGCAGTCTTTGGGGGCCTATAGCTCTAGCATGTGCCTTTCTCTCTAAATTATAGGATGGAGATCTCACTTGTGACATCAGCCTTTTGGGTCCAAAAATACCCTTGCTGGTTTTCAGTTTTTCCAGCGTTTTTTTTTTTTTTTTTTTCGGTTGCACTATATGACTTGTGAAATGCTAGTTCCCCAAGCAGAGATTGAACTTGGATGCTTGGCAGCGAGAGCTTACTGTCCTAACCACTACACCACCAGGGAACTCTGTGTGTCCAGCTTCTCTTGTGGTAAGGATCAAACTGATGACATCCAAGTTCTTTGCATATCAGAGCTGATATTTATGCATCTCATGAGATGATCATATGACTTCATTTACACTTAATATGCTTGATATGATGAAAAACACGGATTTTAAAAAACAGAATCAACCTTGCACTCCTATACACACATGACCATAATATACTATCCTTTTTGTCTACTGTGAAGTTCAACCTGCTTCTATTTTCTCAAGGTTTGTATGTTTATATTCATGAAGGATATTGGTCTGTACCATACCATTCTTGTAATATCTTTGTCAGATTTTGGTATCAGGATTAATCTGGTCAAATAAAATCAGTTTGGAAGTACGCCCCCTTTTCTCTATTTTCTGAAAGAATTTGTGAAGGTTTGGTTGTTAATTCTTGACTGTCTTAATTCACTGGAAAAAGACTTCTGTGCTTGAAGCTTTCTCTATGGGAAGTTCTAATTTAAAGTTTAACTTATAAAGAGATCTGGGGCTATTTAAATTTTCTAGTTTTCTCGAGTCAGATTTGTTAAGTTATAGTTTTTAAGAAATTAGTTCTTTTCATCTACATTGTTAAGGATATGGGCACAAACCTGTTCATAATATTTTCTGCTCTTTTAATCATGTAGAAGGTTTAGTGGTATCTCAATTTGTCACTTGATTCTATCTCCCCACCCCCACCCTTGTTCACTCTATCTAGACATTTATCAATTTTTGTTGAAAAGAATCAACTTTACCTTTGTTAATTTTCTCTATTGTGTGTGTTTCCTGTCTTACTGACTTTAGCTCTTTGAGATTAGTATTCTTCCTAACTTCTTAAGATAAAATTTTAATTCACTGACTTCAAGTCTTCTTTCTTTTCTAATACAGGCATTTCATGCAATAATTTCCTGCTAAGTTCTATGAGGCTGTACCACAAAAACATTAGATATATTAATCTTTCTATTGAGTTGGCCAAAAAGTTCATTTGGGTTTTTCCATAACATCTTACAGAAAAACTCAAATGAACATTTTGGCCAACCTGATACTATCATTTAGTTCAAAATATTTTCTATTTTCTTTTGTGATCCCCCCCTCCTTTTCCCATGTGGTTACATGGTTGTGCAATAAGTTTCTAAATGTTTACTTCTTAATTATTTTGGTACTGATTTCTAACTTAATTCTGTTTTGGTCAGATAATGCACCCTGTGCCACTACAGTTTAATAAACTTAATTTACATTTCACTCTAAATTAATAAATTTAAATTTCATGTTAAATTACAAAAATGAAAATTTACAAAATTGACTGAGACTGATTTGTGCCCAGACATGTAGTCCATCATGGTGAATAAGTCTCTTGAACTGCAAGGGTGTAACATTCTAAAGTTATTGGGTATAGTATTCTGCCTTGCATGCAGTAGTGGTCATAGAAACCTTATAAAACAAGTGAGTTTACTATGATGTAACAAATAAATGAAATGAGTATTAATAGAAATGGACTGGTCAAGGGGCTAGAATGAAACTAGAGTTGACCCCTGAACAATGAGGGCGGTTAATCTACCTGTAATATACATATATATATACAGTCAGCCCTTTGCATGTATTGTTTCCCTGCATCCGAGGATTCAATGGACAATGTGGTACTGTTGCCACTGAAAAATATCTGCGTGTAAGTTGACCTGTACAGTTCAAACCCACTTTGTTCAAGGGTCAACTGTATTTTGAGAGAAAGGAAGTCACCAGCGTAGCTAAAGACGAGAGGATGACTACAGCTGAGAAAGCAGATATCCAGAGGTCACAAGGGGAGTCTCACGAAAGTAGAGTCGGAGAAGGTTGTAGAAGGGAACAGGAACCTGCTTTCTGTAACAAGAGGCAGAAGACAGATGGGATAGAGGGTAAACAGTTTTAGGGAAGTTCCATTAGACAATGTGAAACTTCTCAGTAGAGCAGCAACAAGACCTTTACTAGAAGAAAAGTCTTCTACTTACTTTCTTCTTTATGAAGAAAGGATGTGGGAGGAGGCATTTGGGGATGGCCACTCAATAGACCACTGTGATGAAGAAAAGGCCAGGGGAAGGTACCATGGCTCCATGAAGGCCTGGCATGAGAATCTGTATTGAGGGCCTTATTCCTCAAATGTTTCCAACCCAGGAACCTAAATGGGATGGGTTTCAGCTAAACTTTCACAGAACTTACTAATGATTAAAATGTTCAAGTATCAACTCAACATTACACGTCCTATCACGGCATTCATCCTGGGAGCTACAGGATGGGTTACTGAACCCAGATGAGGAAGAGTAAGAAAAGCTTTTGTAGGAGGTAGTATCTGAACTAAAGCTGGAAAGGAAGCTGGAATCATCCGGAGAAAGGGGTGTGTTCTTCTGAAGACCTAAATGACATTCTCAGAAAAGCTTTATTAGGAATGAAGCTGATATTTTGATCTCCATTAATATTTTTCATTGAAAAGGGCATTTTTAAACTGACCCTACAAAACTTCAGATGACTTCTGAAGTCCCTTTCAAAATTCAGAAGTCTATTATCCTGAATCATCAAGACAATCAAACTCAGCCCCCCTGGTTTAAGAATGCTGAGGAATACAGAGGTAACATTACTAAGCTTTCTATCAAAGAAGAGTAAGTGCTGTTATTGGAAAATTAATTTACGGGAAACTCATGCCCTGATGATGTCAAAACTTTACAATGAAGAAATAAAATGTTGCTTGAGATTCAATTAAAAAAATGTAGAGCAATTCACACCAAAGAGAAATATAACATACAAACATGCAAAAGTAGAACACACTACCCAGAGCAAAATCTAATAAAGATGAGAAAATGTGTGGATACACATGAGGCTGTGTGGTGGTTCAACAAGCCCACATTTTACTGGGATATACGGGGCTCTACAAAGTACTATTCTCACAGGTACAGCATGTAAAATAATCACTCCACTTCTTTAGACACTTGTTAACTGCATACCCCATTGGCCTGGATGGGTAACTAACAATAATGAAAGACTAGGAAGACCACGGCAGAAGGTTAGCAAATGCACGGAGTCTATAACCTAAAGGTCTGGGCTTCCCTTGTGGCTCAGCTGGTAAAGAATCCACCTGCAATATGGGAGATCTGGGTTTGATCCCTGGGTTGGGAAGATCCCTTGGAGAAGAGAAAGGCTATGCACTCCAGTATTCTGGCCTGGAGAATTCCGTGGACTGTAGAGTCCATGGGGTCACAAATAATCAGACACAACTGAGTGACTTTCACTTTCACTTCACTTTCTTTTATTCAATAGCAGAAGAAGAACTGCCAAGTTTCAGGATGCTACATCCCAGGGGAATATTCTGCAAAGGGGGATGAGGTACAAATGGGCAGTGGCTGGGGCACAAAAAGAACCAGAAATAGTCACTGATTTTGGAGGAGGCCATTGAGAAATATGACAAATCAATACTGACCATCTGTAGGAGACATTTACATAGTAAGCATTTATTCCTGCAGGCATCTAAAGGATTCCCAGCACTGTTCCATGAAGCAGGTCATGTGGAAAGCTTTTACACATTTAAAACAGTTTTTACAAACACACTGTGTATTTTGGGGCACTCTGAGTGCCTCACCCATGAAAATAGGTCTTTAAAGTTGGCAAGAGGAAAGACCCCTTTACAGATGGAGGGCTTGATGCTAAAAGAAATGAGTTGCCTTTAGCGACCACCACAGGAAGAATTCTAGGCACAGCTAGAGGCTGAAATCACCTCAAACCTGAAAAGATTGTTAACTGTGCTTAAAAGAGAATCTGCAAGTTGCCTGTGAGCTTACACCTGGTCCCAGTTGAGCTTCCTCATCAGCATTCCAAGCCCTGCCTCGGAAAGCTGGGGAAAAGAATCTTGCAAGCACAGGAAAATAGACAAATTTCTTTCCTTCAAGCCTAATCTGATGATTTAAATCTATCCGGTCTAACGCCTCTCAGGTGTTCTAACCATCTTATGCCTGTTAAGAGCGCTTCTGCAGGGAGTTACTACCACTAGCAGCGTCTCTTCTGATTAAACACATCTGCCACAAAATAGCAGGTGCCTTCTGGACATAGTGAAATTCGCAGAAATCCTAATAGGAAATTTGCAAAAGGTTTTGAATGCTGGTGTGTGAAAACATATTTAAGTTTTCTCAGACTTTGGAGAAACTGGATGGTGCAGTGTAGGAGAAGTTTGTTTAAAATTTAATGTCTTTTAAATAAAGGCAGTCCTTTGAGCCTCTGATCCACCAGGAAAGCCCCCATGGACTGTAGCCTAGCAGGCTTCTCTGTCCACGGGATTTTCCAGGCAAGAGTACTGGAGTGGAGTGCCATAGAGTGGAGTTGTTGGCTAAAATCAAATTTTAAAAATGAAACAATTAACAAGGTTAAAGGATAATTTTCAAAAGTATTAAAAGCATGACCTTCCTGAAACACAAAAATCAACACATGTTTAAGATTCTGTGAAAATTGAAAAGATATTACAATGAACTCAAAGGGAATCCAAACAGCAGACACATTTTTAGATCAAGAGTGATGTGAATGTGTAAAGGAGTGGCAAAATTCACCTTTCCCACAGTCGACTGTGAAGTCAATTGCACCTCTGTGGGACAGAATTTATACACCTACAACAGGAATTATTTTATACTGTTATCAGTTTCCTGCAACTTACAGAGTTGTAAAACAGCTTTGTAGAATCAGAATTAGATAACCTGGAATGATGTGCTATTGAGGATGCATAGTTTTCTATGGAGGCACAATTTTTTTCCCTACACAGATCACTGCTCATTTTATTTATTGCTATATTCCCGAAACCTGGAACAGGGTAGATGCTCCATAAATACTTGCTAAACAGATAAATGTCTACTATGTATCAGGCATAAAGCTAAAGCCTTCACATGCATCATCCTCTTTAATCTTTCCAACAACCTTTTAAGATAAACATTATTCTCATATTACTAACTTGAAACTAGCTTGTGTAGCGTTGCACAGTTATTACTTGTCAGAGGTCGAGGGGTGGAGAGCAGGGGCAGAGGCAGGTGGAGAAGGAGGATTTGCCTCAGGATTGTAATCAGAAAGCCCGTCTTTTTTTTTTCTTCCTTATTCTTTCTTCTATTCAATACATCCTTTAAATTTATTATTATGGTATCATGTGCCTCTAAATTAGGGGATTGTTTATGGGCTTCCCTGGTGGCTCAGAGGTTAAAGCGTCTGCCTCCAATGTGGGAGATCCAGGTTCGATCCCTGGGTCGGGAAGATCCCCTGGAGAAAGAAATGGCAATCCACTCCAGTACTCTTGCCTGGAAAATCCCATGGACAGAGAAGCCTGGTAGGCTACAGTCCATGGGGTCACAAAGAGTCCGACAGGACTGAGCGACTTCACTTTCACTTTCACTTATATATAACAGAGATATAGACATGATTCCTTGATGAGCTTGATACTGGAGATCCTGGCTTTAAGAAAGTAAATGAACAGCATTATTCAGGAGAATCTAAGCATAAGTAAGAGACATATGAACATCTTTATTGTGGTCTTGCAGACAAGAACAGAATATTCCCAGCCCAGATCCCAACCCCCATCCTTAGGTGCTGATTACAATTTTTAGGATAATAAAGATGGATAAATTCAATAGTGTTTGTGTATAGTTTGTTTTCACAGAAAGCAGAGCAGCACTGAGGAAGACAGCAGTGGCTAACATTTACTGTGTGATTACTATGACCATAAAGTTCTTTCACAGCAACACTTTTGAGGCAGGTACTACCATCAGCTCCTGCTTATGGATAAAGAAAGCCAGAGTATACCAAGTCACCTTCACAGAATCACACCGCTAAGCTGCAAGTCTGGGCACTGACCTGGGACATTTAACTACTGCCCAATCCTCACTCTAAGACTCTCTACAGACTGCATCAGTTGAGGTTTTCTCTGCCGTCATGCCTTGATTTTTCACAACCCTCTTTGCCTAGGTTTACCGGAGTCTACAAGGGCACGAAGATTCCTGGAGCTTCCAGCACCACAGGTCTGGAAACTGCAGGCTGGCTGAAGTCCTGAGAGCTATCTTCTGGCCACTTGGCACCTGTGATCATTTGGGTAGTTTACATTCACCCTTGGAGAGGCAGGGTCAGCAATCAGGGGACAAAAGTAGTCTGTCTCAAACAGATGAATGTCAGAAAGATGTGTGCCAAATGTTAATCTGAAACCATTCTAAGTCCCCCAGTAGTCCCCTGCTTTCTTTTCTTCCCAGAAAACAGGCTGCCCTCAGGATGAAGCAGTAGTATGGTTTTAGACACATCCAGATGAGTTTTGACATGAAGAATAGGTATGCAGGTGTCACTAAATGGTTAGTGGTTTATTATGCCATTTAATTTAATCTTCACGACTCCCTGAAACAGGTATTATTGTTATTATCTCCACTTAGGAGATGAAGAAGTGAGGCTGAATAACTTGCCTAGGTTAAAGAGTTTGCCCAAGATCCCAAGAAGGTTGGCATCTACCAATACCAGAGGTATCTGTGGAGACCAAAAGCAATATGACAGCTATTCGCAACACGCCACTTAGCATAAAGCTTTCGGAAGTGGTACCATTTACTCCATAATCATTGAAGCATGAGATCTTTATTTCTGAGGGGTATAATGCTCACCCTCTTCAAACCATTGTAAATGCTTACCCTTCCCTCAAGAGGATCACAGGATTCCTACCCCTAATAAAAGGTAACACTACTCTCAAATACATAACGAAAAAGGCATTGCTATTACTATCAAACAAACATTAAGAAAGACCTTCTCTGGTGGCCCAGTCGGTAAAGAATCTGCCTGTGATGCAGGAGATCTGGGTTCGACCCCTGGGTCAGGAAGATCCTCTGGAGAAAGGCATGGTAACCCACTCCAGTATTCTTGCCTGGATAATCCCATGGACAGAGAAGCCTGGAGGGCTACAGATCTGGACTGAAATCGGGACTTGTCAACTTTATCCCCTCTGAGGCACAGTTTTGGTGCACAGAACATGTTCCTCTGTCCTTTCATTACAGAGTTTGAAAAGAGAAGGGTGGGAGGAATGGGTGAGGCCTGCAGAAGACCCCCTGACCCTGATGAGCATCCCTGTAGACCCACCAGCTTCCTCTCACCCACCCCATTCTTCAGGTGAGCGCCACGATCCTACAGGCTTTTACAGTTCATTATACTGTCATATTTCCTGCTGTCAAGTGCCTCTCGACCTCCACATCCAATACTTAAAGCCCCTTGATCTAAACGGAGGCTTAATTATTGCTTTGAAGGTATTCATCTCAGGGGCAGTGAGTTAGTATTATTATACTCACTCCAGAATTTTCCCATTCAGAAATCTTTTCTACTGAAAACATCTACCTACGGATCTTGTAACCAAGCTCATTTGAAAGGCTTCCTCCCTTTCTTTTCTCAAGGACTGCAACACTCTTATTTTCTCTAGAATCCTCCCACCCCTTAACCCTGATTACCACATACATTTATATTGGACACTCAAAACCCATGGCTTCCTGTAATAACCGCATTTGCTTGTTAAGTTGCAGTGGCGTGCCCAGATCTGGAACAACTTAAAGTAAACCCAGGCCAGAAAATTTCAGCAGGAAGATGCTTTTTCATTGTGAGGGTGTGGGAAAGGCCATCGAGCTGGGTAGAGGGACTGAGTTATTTCGGATACTGCATACTTTACCAGTTATGTCGTGCTGTTTGAATGACTCACTGTAGATCTGATACTGATTCGGACAATGTTTCTTCAGCCACTTGCAGACATCCTGCTGGGTCCACAGGGCCACTGGTTTTGACAGCTTCACTGTAGCCGACTACAAATAAAGAAGGAAAAGAAGGTCTGTTAACGCCAGTCCCATGCCTAGAGAGGCACTACTGTTAAGAAGTGCTGTAGTGTGGTAAAGCAGGGGTCCCCAACCTCCGGACCACAAAGCAGTATGTCCTGTCAGATCAGCAGGAGCATTAGCTTAAAAACAAAGTGCACAATACATGTAATATGCTTGAATCATTCAGAAACCATCCCCGCCCAACCCTGGTCTGTAGGAAAATTATCTTCCATGAAATGGGTCCCTGGTATCAAAAACATTGGGGATCACTGTCAAAGCTACAGGCTGGAGTCCCTGAAGATGAATATCTGACTCTTGTCCTCCTTTAATGGTCTTCATACCCCTGAAAACTAGGAAGAAAAGGTCCAGGTGGAGAAAGCCATGACAACTACACCTATTCTCGAGTTCTGTTGGGAAAAGTCCCCAGGAAGCAGTGTTTTCTGATAACTACTCCAACAACAAGACAACTGGATTGCTAAGTAATTGATTAAATTTTGGGGGTGAAACAGCTGCCCCCAAATGGCTTCTCTGCATATTTTAAGGCAGTGTCGATTTTTCACTATCCTCCAATATCTCTAGGACCTAGGATAATGGTCCCAGCAGGTGCTAATACTTATTTTAGGAACATTATAGGATTTAGATACTTGCATACTAAGAAGTATGCAAGTGGGCCTGGGAGCTCTGGATGTAGGGCAGTCCTGTAAAGTCTAGGAATTAATTATGCATAGTAGGTAAGGGAAAAAGTCAATTCCATCAGCATGTGGGGATGGTAATAAGATAATGGCTGTAGCAAGACTTCATGTAGAAGCCAACCAGCTGAGGTCTTTTATTGTTCACTGGATCTTTCAGGGAGGTTTATGAAACAAAACACAGAGGTGGACCAATGGCAGGTTACAAGTACATTCATTCATTAACAATCATCAATGGTGTTAGAGGCTCATCTTCCTCACAGACCCCAGGAACTTGGTTGAGGGGAGACGGAAGCTTAACCAGCTATAGCTTTTTTTTTTTAATCATTCTGAATCACTGTTTGCATTCTGGATCAGGATTTTAATATAGGTGGTTCTTTAAAGGATGCTGGATGGTACACAGACCTGGCCTTAAATATTACTGACATGTCTTTCATTTCCCTTTATACTTTCAGGTTATGGCAAGGGGAGAGCCTTGATTTTGTATAAGTGTTATTTAATATATTTAATATCTTACAACACACACTGACATGATCTTTGACAAAAATAGGGCTTCCTTCAGCCTCAGAACTGTCATCAGAAATCAGAATTTTCATCTAGCACATAATAACCACTCTGCTTTTTTTTTTTATATTTAAGGTTACCCTAAATCTTTTCTTTTAAAACAAATTTGAGTTAAAAAAAAAACCCTAGATCATAATTTACAATTGCCAAGATACAGAAGCAGATTAATGGATAAAGAAGATGTGTATACATATATACACATACACAGAAACAGACAGACACACACATATACATACAATGGAATACTACTCAGTCATAAAAAACAACGAAATTTTGCCATTTGTAGCAACACAGATAGACATTGAGGGCATTATGCTAAGTGAAATAAGTCAGAAAGAGAAAGACAAATACTTTCCCTTATCACCAGATATCACTTATAGGTAGAATCTAAAAATAAAACAAACTAGTGACTGTAACGATAAAGCAGCAGACTCACAGATGTGGAGCACAAACTAGTAGTTACCAGCGGGGACAGAAAAGAGGGCAGGAGCAATACAGGGGCAGGGGAGTAAGAGGTACAAACCAATAGGCATAAAATAAGATACAAGGATATATTGTACAATATGGGGGATGTAGCCAATATTTTATAATAACTATAGGAGAATAATCCCTAAAAATTGTGAATCACTCTATTATACACCTGTAACTTTGAAGAAAGCTGAGTGCCGAAGAAATGATGCTTTTGAACTGTGGTGTTGGAGAAGACTCTTGAGAGTCCCTTGGACTACAAGGAGACCCAACCAGTCCATTCTAAAGGAGGTTGGTCCTGGGTGTTCTTTGGAAGGAATGATGCTAAAGCTGAAACTCCAGTACTTTGGCCACCTCATGCGAAGAGTTGACTCATTGGAAAAGACTCTGATGCTGGGAGGGATTGGGGGCAGGAGGAGAAGGGGACAACAGAGGATGAGATGGCTGGATGGCATCACTAACTCGATGGACGTGAGTTTGAGTGAACTCCGGGAGTTGGTGATGGACAGGGGGAACTGGCGTGCTTCAGTTCATGGGGTCGCAAAGAGTCAGACACGACTGAGCGACTGAACTGAACTTATGATATTGTACATCAATTTACTTCAATAAAAAACAGGTCAATTTCAAGAAAAAAATTAAGGAAACAATAATACAGATGCTAACAGTGAAAACAGAGGATAATTCAAGTGTAGAAAACTGTTCAGCTGTTCTGTTGTATTAGTATATTTCCAATTGCATGATTCTTTGGGCCATCACTTATAAAATAATCACACACACAAAAATCAATGTTTGCTCTGTGCTGTGGTAAGTTTTTTCTCTCACTCTTTAGAGTGGCAGATTCCATTTTTCCAAAGATGATTCTACATGTGCACACATATGCACATACACACATACATATCTGCTCTTCATTTATTGTGACTGGCATTCCTCCACTGATATTTGGGGTTGATATTCCCTCCCCCTGAACTCTGACAGGGATCATAGGGAGCTGGGCCATGGAATATAGTGGGATTGATTCTGTCTGTGACTTCTGAGACTACATCATGAAAGAGATACAGCTTCCACCTGGCTCACCCTCTCTGGCACTCATCCCTTTGAAACCCAGACACCATACTGTGAGGAAGCCCTGACCACATGAAGAGACCAGACATAGGAGTTTTGGTCAGTCCCTCAGCATGAGATCTCAGCTGACAGCCACCACTAACTTACCAACCATCAGACAAGTGAGTAGACAAGCTGCAGATTATTCCAGCCACCAGGATTCAAATCTTTTAGTTCAAACTCCCAGATACCCTGGTGCAGAAACAAATCAATCACTGGCCCATATAATCCACAAAGAACATTACCGCACTGTGCTGGGGTAATGGCAACCTTGGCAACTGAAACACTCAGAACAGAACTGTGACAACTGAGCTTCCCAGAGAGCCCTGAACTTCACAGATGCTCTATAGAGCCATAATGAACTAATGACACCATTCTCACCGAGTCTCAAGGCACAGCCCTGCCTTGCTACTTAATCAGCCGGATTGGAAGTCCAGCCCTCTCTGCTCTAGCTCCACTGTGTGCTGCTCAGGTGGCTCCTAACTAATCTCATCTGCCTCTTCCTTCCACTCCACAGCCTCTGGTCGCAGGCAGGAAGCCCTTTTGCCTCCAATCACGGTGTACAACCAGATCAATTATTTTCCTAATTTTGATAGATAGAAGGGCTTCCGGCCTGGATAGAGCAAATGCTTTGTTGTTCAGTTTTTTCCTTTCCGCCCCTCATCGCCTTTCCCTCACATGATTAAGAAACCAGAGAAGATTTGGCTCTTTTAGTTAGAAATGCACTTCCCACCATGTTTCACAAGTCAGCACCTCTGAATCTGGCTCCTTGCTGCTCTAAAAAGTTTCCTTCAGATTAGCTGAATGAGTTCATAGCTGACACATCATTGCCCTGAAACCCCTAGCAAGTTTCTTGCAAGTAAAGCTAATCAAATCTTTTGAAAACGCCTATAAACCAGTCACAGAAGGCTGTAAATTAGGAAGGGAGAGGCAGGAGGGTAAAACTGCTTACACATCAATATACCAAACTTCCTGGGAGGTTATTCTTTCACTTGCTCATTTCCTAGGGAATGAAGTACCCTCAGCACCAAGACAAGCCCTATTAAATGGAGATTCAGGAGGAGATGAATCCAAACATCTCAAGTCGATGCAGAATACACCCTTACCAGCCGACCATGTATGCTTGTGTGATAACTTGCCTTTTATTATAAATCCAGGTGCACTGAGGCTAACACTCCAGGTGCAGCCTTGATTTGCCTTCACTCTTTGTTCTTGTTGTTTAGTAACTAAGTCACGTTTGACTCTTTGTGACCCCCTGGACTGTAGCCTGCTAGATTCTTCTGTCCGTGGGACTGCCCAGTCAAGAATACTGGAGTGGGTTACCCTTTCCTTCTCCAGGGGATTTTCCCAATGCAGGGACTGAACCCACAGCTCCTCAGTGGCAGGCTAATTCCTTACCACTGAGCCACCAGGGAAGCCCACACTCTCCTCTTACTCTGCAGTAATTTGGTATTAGATGGTAAAGCTTAGGTGGTAAAGCTTCAGGCATGTATTTTTAGGATTATATGAGCCTATGGGGATATGCCCCCCTGTAAACAGGCGTAACAGATATGATGGGGAGGGACAGAGATTCCTACCATTAATAAGCCCTGTTTGTCTCTTACTCGGAAAGTGATGTAAGTATTGGCCCCATTTATCAACTGACTCTCAGCCTTGGCTCTAATCTGAACTTGTTATTAGTTGGCTACACGTTAACTTGTGAAGAGCCGTTGTGACCCCCACTGCCCCGGTCTGCAGCTGCTTTCTCTATTCTCAGAGCAGATTTTCACTTGTTTTGCTTCAACTTGTCCTGGTGTAGCCCTGTCAACTTCCACCCCTCCTCCATTATGATGCCCCCAACAGCAGCCAAGCTTGGGGAGTCAGTGCCATCACCTGATTTCTTTAAAGGGCTTAGACTTTATCTCTCTGTGCAATTTGGAACGACAAACATGCGTCAAACTCACATCAGTCTATTCAATAATCAGACTATCTCACCGGGAGGTGTAGAGCTGTCCACTCTTCATGGTGTTACTTCCTTGCCCCTCCCATTCAACAGGCATGCCTCTCTCTACACCCAACATGAGATAATTTTCTTGAATATGGTGTATTTCCCCTCACAGTAAGAGTCTAAACCAAAATAATAGTTCATAAAACAAAGAGAGTATTTCATATTTATTAGCAAGTAATTTTTAAAAAAATCTTGCCCGAGGCAAACATTAGAAAAAACACCTGTCCTATTTCTTTCTCCATGCTCAGGAGGTCTGCTGCATCTGATTTCCAGCCCTGGAGACAATTTTGGTTTATTCTGTGGCCCTGAAAGAGGCCGGAGGCAGTTTGTTATCTTAACCCCTATGCACTGGACACCATGCAGAATTCCAGGCATTTTCTTTCTGAATTGGTCCTGGCCTTTCTATGGACAATGTGAATGTGCATTTCAGACGACTTCACTTTCTGTTTTACAGACACCTCACTTTATGTAAAAGACACATGACATTTCTGAAAGTCCTTTAAAAGGACTTTAAAGGAAAGTTGTCTGCAAATTATTTTTTGCAAGAAATTCCCATTTTAATTTTGCTTTAATCCATAATTTCAACTATATTTTCTAGTAGTTTCTGATTTGCATTTAATTGGAAAGGATTCTTTTGTTTTTTTTTTAAGAAATTTATTTATTGGCTGTGCTGGGTCTCCGTTGCTGCATGGGCTTTCTCTAGTTGTGGTGAGTGGGGGTTACTCTCTAGTTGGGCTTTTCATTGTGGTGGCTTTTCTTGTTGCAAAGCATGGACTTTAGAGCATGCAGTCTTCACTAGTTGCGGCACATGGGCCTAGTTGCCCCATGGCACGAGGGATCTTCCTGGACCAGGGATCGAACCCATATCCTCTGAATTGGCAGACAGACTCTTAACCACAGGGCCTCCAGGGAAGTTCTAGAAAAAATTCTGAAGTTATATGTTGTTTAAGGTAAACTTGTGGCATTTCTGCTAAGTAATAAAAAATGTTTTAAAGGAGCTTGATATTGAAAGAACATATTACAAAATATTTTAAAGCTAAATTTTATCTTATAATTCAGTTATCCATTATTTGTTTTGCAATATAAATTCTTTTTATGTTTTTAATTTACTAGGTTTCAATTTATAAGAGAACGCTGAAATTTTAAGCCCCCGATGGCTGTGCAAACTCTTAATGAGTTCGGCTCACATGAAGCCCAGGGGGTTGACTGGAAAAAGTAGAGAAGGCAAAGACTATTTACTGCCATTGGCAGGACAAAGAAAGCTTTATGGCCAAATATCAGAAAGTGGTCAACATACTTGCTTATAATGAGATGCTGCAGGTATTTGTAAGCTCGCATATTGCTTCTGCCTCTCTTACCATCTTGTAATGTATTTTCTTTAGTTTCAGGTCTTCTCTTTTATTGTCTTCCATTGTGTAATCTTATTCAAGATTAGAGAAAGGAAGGAAGAGAGGGGAGGAGGGATGAACACGTATACTCACACAATAACCCATTAATGTCTGTCCTAGCAGTTTTTATGCTCATTTACCAAAAAAGGGTCTTTAACTATCAAGAAGGATGGGCTAGTTTACAGAATACTTGGCATTTAAATTAAGTAATTTTTAAGTACTAATAATGCCCTCTTTGGCCACCTTCACTCTTTTAAGGGAAAAATGTGACTAGACACATTTTAAAAGGTTATCTCTTCTATTATATTTTATTCCCCGGGTAGTTTATGAGATCCACTTGGTCCTTCTCAGGTTTAAACCAAAATATTTTATGGTGAATGAAGCTCTTAAACATCTTGCCACCCCAAGAGAAGATATCTCACTGCTGGAAAGTTTCCAGGTAAAAGTTAAACACTTTTCCTCTTGAATGAAGGAAAGATTCATTTCATTCACATTTTCCAACATTGACTGCTGCTTCAGTTATCACCTGGATCACTGTATGCTTCCTAATTGTGGTGCTCATCTCTTGTGAGCAGTGTAGCACCTCTAACTAGCAGTAGCAGCTATGCAGCTTCAGTCCTTTTTCCAAGTATACAGCATGGCATTGATTAATTCCTACAACAGTTCTTCATCAGGCATCTGTTTCAGAGCTTTTACTTTCCATTCTCCTCCATCAGGTATTGCAGCTTGTTAGTATTTCCTTCAAAAGGTAGTGTCCTAAATGTGGTGACTAAAAAAATGGAATGTGTTATTAAGCCTAAACCTTCATTATTACTGAGTCATATCAATGACTTATACTGAACTTAGGGGAAAGTTCTAAAACTTGGCATCTTCTTTAAATGAATTTCTGTCAAATTAGCACTCTCTGACCCTGAAGCAGATTTTTTATCAACATTAATTTCATAGGTTACAGTCCATCATTTGAGATCCTTATTAAATAGGGCATTTGGTTATTCTCCCATATCTGCACCATCCATGTAAAAAAAGGTCTTTGAGGTCCTCAATAACTTTAAAAAATATAGGAGGGTCCTGGAATTAAAAGCTTGAGAATCACTATTTTAAGGCATCATCATGGTGGTGGTGCCATTAAAGAAAAAAAAAGAAAAAGAAAAAGATGTTTGGCCTGCCATAGTTGTTTTCCCTTAACTTGTCCATATTAAATTTCTGATGGCTTTGTTTCCTTCCAAAATGCTCTGAACTACAGAAACTGAAAATCTGAAGGAATCTAAATGGTAGGTTCAAGATTAAACCCAAGGCAAGAGTCCAATCCAGTTTAAGACATCTGAAATGGTGACCAGATAGGATCAGGATGGATATATCAAGGGTGTGTGTGTGTGTGTGTATAAAGAACCACTTGAATACATAAAGGTCAAATGTCAATCCTGTACCTAAAAATAATTACTACATTTTTCTTTTCTCTTTTTTTTTGAAGCTGCACAGATCTAGAGAAACCTAGACCTGAGGAAATGGCAATCTAGATTCAAGATTCTCTCTGAAAGTTTGCAGCTTTAGACAATGTGTCCTGTGAAAGATGCTATTATTTCATGTCGATAAGCAATAGTCTTTTGTATCAAATATATCAAATGGTCTTTTGTATCAAAGCCAAAGTCAGACCTCCATCATCTTTCTCACTGCTTTTTGAGTTTTACTTTTGGAGCAATTCAAGACAAATTTCACTACCTGCTAGACTTATTTCCAGTTCACACATCACACTGGGGCTCTCCATGGGATCACATGTCTTTTTTTTTTTTTTTTTAAACTTTGGTATATGATGAATCCCAAATCATATCTCCAGGCCTAACTTCTCTTCAAACTGTATAACTTGATGACTTCACATTTCTATTTGCATATCTAGGAAACATTTTTCTTTTTTTGATATGTTGAATTTTTGTTTATTCAAGAAATATTTATAAAACATTTATTACATGCTTGGCCTGTTCTAGTCAATGGGAATAGAGTACTACACAATTGTTTTTTTCTTAACCACACAGAGTTTATGTGTTTATATCTAACCTGATCCCCACCTCTTCCCTCCTTTCCCTCCACAATTCTTTGTTTGTTAGGAAACAGTCTAATTCATCTTCTCCAAAAATGACTTCCTGTTCTTCCTCCCCAGACTGCTGTCTACAGCTCATCTGAGAGAGATGGCCTGCTTCCTGTTGCTGAAATTCCGAATCTTGGATTCATCATGGATGCCTTTCTTTCATAGTCCATGTCTCATCTACTGGGAAAACTTGAGGGGTCTACTTTCCATTAAATGCAGACTCCACTTCTCTTTTCATCACCAACACTGTTACAGTCATGATTAGAAACACTATTATGTCACATCTAGATTACTTCAGCAAGGTACCCAGTGCACCTAGCAGAGCATTTTGTTTCCCCCCTGCCCTTATTTTAAATCTTTACAATGTTCTACGCAACCTTGAGCAATCTGAGCACCTAAATCTGTGACGCCACCTTCATTACTTTTTTCTAAAATATGCGCTTCCACTACGCTTTATTGCTGTTACTCACACATGCCAACTATACTCACTCCTTGTTTTGCCTAAAATGGCCTTCTCCCAGACACCTACACACAGCTATTCCCTCACTTCCTTCAACCTTTGTTCCAATACTACCTTTCCAATATGTCCTGCCCAATCTCCCCTAATTAAAAATGTAGCACTCTCCCCTAGCTTCCAGAACTCATTACCTTGTTCCACTGCTTCCATGACCATAGCAAGTACCAGCGTTAACTTTGTCTTTTGTTTATTATCAGTTTCTTTCCACCAGCTTGCAGCCTCCTCAAGGGCAAAGATCTTTTTTATTTCACAAAGAATCCCACACTTCAGAACAGTGCCTGGCACACAGCACTGATAATTTGTGGAAGGAATGAAAGAAAGGTCTGTCTATCATATATCACAGCTCCTATATCCTTGAGTGTCAGAAAACTGGTTCAAGTCCCAGCTGTGCTCTTGACATTCCCAGGTTGGGAGTAAACAGGCATTCCTCCGATTAGATTTCTCTCATAGTGAGCCAAAAATGCAGAGGCAGTCTGGCACTATAATTCTTAGCAAGATAGCTCACATCTCTGATCCTCTTTTTTTTTTTTAAATCATTTTTGAATGATACAAAGAGTGATGTAATGAAAGAACTTGGCATGTGGAATCAGGCAGACCTGGATGGAAGGCCAGCTCTGGCAATCACTAGCACTGTGACCTTGGGCAGGTCACCGAATCTTTCTAAACATGCTCCTCAACATGCTGGATACAATTCCAATCTTGTCCTTGGTGGAAGGATGAGAAATAGTTGATCTAAATGCTTAAAAGTGTCTTCATACACTATGTTCTCAGGAGAGTTATGGTCACATCTCTTGAAGGGCACCAGGACACCTGCCTACTGGATTCTCAGGCCTGATGCAGGGAAGCAATAGTGCGGTGGACACAGTCAGTCTTCGGGATGTGGCTGACTTGAGCTCAGTTACAGGCGTTAGGAGTACTAAGCAGAGATCCAAAGGAAAACAGCTGGTATGAAACGAGGAAGACAAAAAGGCACTGATGGAAAAGGTAGAAATAGGAGCAGGGAGCGAGCAAGCAAATGCAGAAGAAGGAAAGAAAGGAAAGATGAAAAAATAAGGTACCCAATTAGGAGACATGAGGAAACGGTCCTCCTTATTCAGGCTGGCTCTGCTGCAACCACACAAATTTCACCTCATGCCTTCCAACAATAGGTCATGCCATTGGTTTTTATCCGACTCAGTCAGCTCTTCCGTGTCTCCAGGGATAGTCAGACAGAAAGCATCCTAATTTCACACCAAAGATAAATCCCCAATTCCCCAGGCACCTAAATATTGACCAAGGCACATCATCCAGATGTGTAGACTCTACTGCTCACAAGCTGTGAAGCGGATGCTTGCATTCAATGCTGGTTAAGATCTGCTGCAGCCCATGTGTGGGATACTGGGTATGTCTCAGGGTTTCTAACAATAAAACCTCATGGAGGGAATACACAGACGTATGCAGGCAGTCAACAGGAAACGAGATCCCTCTGGCGTCCTGGATGGCTTTGACTAGCAATGCCTGCCTTTCCTATCAGCCCAGATTGTTGCACCTGTCAAGAGGAACACGAAGGGAGAGGATCACTCTGTCCTTTGTGCGTGCTCATAGTATGGAGGGAAACCCATCAGTTATCTGCCCAGATGAGCACACCCTATGGGCAGGTGCAAGGAGCCAGGGCACATGTGTACTCCAAGCACGTACCTGATGGGCAAACCCCTGCAAGAACGCTGCATGAACAGAAGCACAAATCAAACAGGAAGCATAAAAATGGTTGTTGATCATCCTTGTTTCACATTTTTATGACAATTCCTTTGGAACAACAACGTGGTACATTGATAACAAAAATGTCCTCAGTGCAAAAAAACAAAAAAGACCCTTTGCAACATGACCCAGGGTCCTTAGATTCCCAAGGTAGCACCTATTTCTTTATCCATCTCTTAAATATATGGGTAGGAGAAAAGGGAGCCTGGTGACTTGCTCTGATCAGAAGAACAAGGCAGAGCTGATGACAGATGAGGTCAAGAGATCTTTTGCACTTGGGCCTTCTTCTTGCTCCTCTGAAATTGCTAGAACAGGCCTGGTTAAATTGGACCAAATTGGGCTTGAGAAAGTGGCAGAGGAGATTAATGCCATTCTAGACATAATACTAGGCACAGTTTTATAACAGCATATGGGAGCAAGAATTGTTTTAAGTGCTTTAGATAAATCATCTTTAATCTTTCCAAAAACCTACAATCTTTCCAACAATCCACAAAGTAACTATTATTTTCAGTTTATAAAGAAACAGGCTTAGAGGGGTGAAGTAACTCATCCAAGGTCACACTGCTAGTGAATTCAAACTCCGTTCTTACTCCATGAACATAGTGGGAAATGAGGATTATATCATGTTGGCCTGATGGATGCAGGGACAAAAAGGTGTGACATCTTACTGAGGTGCCCAGTGCTAGACTGCTTCCTTAACTGAATCAATGAAGATAAATCTGAGCTGCCTTTGTCCTGAGTATGGCAAACTTAGAGCTGGAATTGGCACCAGTCATAAGACCCCTAGTCCAGGGCTCTTTATCCTTATTATGGAAGGAGGCACATTTTTTTTGTACTATATGGGGAGGAAGGCAAGGCTCATCTCTGTCTCTCAACTACATCCCCAATAAAATGTGGATAAAAACATCTCTCTCCATCTTGCAAAGCTGTTGTGATGACCAAATGAAATAATCAAAAGGCTAAGTGTTCACTTTGGATGAATATACAGAAAAAGAGAGGGCTGGTGGGTCTCGGGAAGTTGAGGGCACCATGCTGTTGGCACTCAGGAGGAAACAAAAGCCCTAAGAGAATGTTGCTCTAGCTATATTCAGCAGGGACAGGATGGGGACTTGGGTTTGGAAACCTTAAAATCTCTACAATCTGTTAGGGTCAGAGCCAGTCTATGTAAAGCTTCTAATACTGGTGTTATCAGGCTTTAAAAGTCAAGCCTATATAAAGGATTGTCATTCTCCAGGCCCATGACTTCTCAGTGGCAGAATGATTTGTAAGTTCAACTGAGCCACATGAAACTTAGTTCAATGAGGGCCATTACAGACTAAGTGTCTGCATCTCCAACACATATGTTGAAGCCCTAACCCTCAGTGTGACTGTATTCGGAGGCAGAGACTTTACGGGAGTAATTAAGGTTAAATGAGGTCATATGGTGGGGTCTTGATCCCATAGGATTACTGTCCTTAGAGAAAAAGAGACATCAGAGAACTCTTTGTAGCTCTCTCCAGGGTGTGGACACAGCAAGAAGGTGGCCCATTTCCAAGCCAGGAAGAGAGCTCTCAACAGAATCTGCATGCTGGCATTCTGATCTTAGACTTTCAGCCTCTAGAACTGTGACAACAGAAAGTTCTCTTATTTAAGCTACTCAATTTGATGGTGTTTTATTATGGCAGCCCAAGCTGACTAATACAGGGGTGAATTCTAGTTCAGATAAACTGGCCAGATGGACAAAATAATCTGATAATCAAAGGCTGATAGAGCTCTGAAAACCTTAGTACGTAAAAGGGAAGAGAATAAAATAGAGTAACATGCATTTTATCATAAAAGCAAAAATACATTTTTCTTGTATATGTACATTTACCTTTTAAGTACTTTCATATAATTAAAGAAAATTTTACTTCAGATTGATCTCATCAACACAATTACCTTTATTGTCATAAACTATTTTCCCCACAAACCATGTCTACGCACATATTTTTACCATATTTCCCTCTGAACAAAAAATCATGTACTTTCACTAACTTACCAATTTAGGTCATTTTTATGCCTCTATAGTCAATCCTGTCTATTTTTAACCTTCTTGTTGCTATCAAGGAAAGTATGCATTTTTTTTTTTTTAAAGAAGCTATACAAAAGAGCTTACACTGAGAAACAAAAGTTCCATGTCTTCTCACTGGAAACTATTAGTTCTTCGAAGTTGAACACACACACAGCCTAACTTAAATATCTCCCTTCTCCAATCCCAGTTGCAATTTCCAGGGGCAATCTCTTAATGATTCCTCTTTTCAGTCTCTTTAACTTACCAAACTTAGAGAATTATCTGTAGATTTCTCCATGAGAAGGATGAGAAATTCACACACATAATGCTAATGTCCCGCTTCCTTCTCCTTGGTTTACTCTTTGTATTAATAACTTTAGCTTTTAATTGGTTATCTTTGTAGCCTTGATATATTTAAATATAGGATTTTCCAAATAAGCCCCTTTACATTTTTTCTGTGGTTGTTCGTTTCTTCTTCCTACATTTTCAATACTTGCTCACCTCCTTCCAAGAGCCACCTCCATCATCCACAATATTATTTTTATATTGTCATGGTTAATGGTGGATATTCCGCCCTACAACCTCTATCTGGTCTGCCACATTATGACTGTAGACAGATTCAAAGTTAAAAAAATCAGTAAGCAGCATTTACCCTATTATGACTGTGTAAATACTGTTCAAATGTTGAGCCAATTAGTCTGGTTTGGATTTTTTCCTTCTGTCACATTCTCAGCATTCCAATGTCATATTTGCTGAGAATCTCAAAGAAGCTTCCCAACATGAAAACCAAATAGACTTTCTTTTCTTATATGCCAACAGTTGCTTAAACTCATTCCACAATTTCGTTTGCTGTTTCCACATATCATCCATACAGTCATCAACATTAAGGGCCAATAAAATATGGTTCCATGGGCCGGTCCATCCACTACCTGTTTCTGTATGGTCCACAATCTAATTAATAATAGTTTTTATTTTTAAATAGTTAAAATAACCAAAGAATAGTAATATTTTATGATGAGTAAAAGTTATGGGAAACTCAAACTTCAGTGTCCATCAAGTTTTATAGGAACTTGGCTATGCCTATCTGCCCTCAGGCTACAAAACTAGAGTGAATGATTTTGACAGAGACCAAATGGCTTGCAAAGTTGAAAATATTTACTATCTGGATCTTCACAGAAAAAAGTTTGCCAACCCTTGTTCTACACATGGGGAGAGATTTTAAAAATAAATTTTAAAATTTATTTCAAAAATTGCATTGTAATTTCCATGGGCTGACTTATTATCAGATATGTACCTTTTTCACAGCATCCAGGACTTAAAAAAAAAAAGAATGCATTTTATATGGATGCAGTATGTTTCTGAATATCTCTGAGGATATAAGAAGAATTTTTAAAAGGATTTTATTATTCAAAAGTTCTCTTTGTACATATTTGACTTTATCTGTAGGTTTCCTGCAAATATCTGGTTTATATCTTAATCTCCTAATGAAAAAAAAAAAAAAAAGAGGCAATGGAGACTAGACAGGGATTTCTGTGCATTTACACTGGGTGTGATGCCTGAGTAACCTATTCCTCAAAATGATCCCCAAATGCCAGAATGAAGATGACCTCACTCGCGAGTGCTAATACCCATACAATATGCTCCAGTTCATCCCACACACTTAAAAAAGTTAACTTTTAAGAGACATACTATTTCTTTGCTTGAGGCATAGACACCTGGTCATTAGGCTTTCTTTCTACAAGCAGGAATGGGCAAGGAAAAGACTGATGAACATTGCTTTACTGACCCCTTTTTTTATGTCCTGTTTCTCACTCCTGTCCACAAGTCTAGAACCTCTGAGATTTTACAGTGAAACTCACTGGTGTCTCTCCCGCCTTCCTTTCTCATTGTTATTGCCATCAATGTTTATATTCCCCTACTGTTATTTTCTTTTTTAATAACTTTTTATTTTGTATTGGGTTATAGCCAGTTAACAATGTTGGGATAGTTTCAGGTGAACAGCTTCCCTCTGGCTCAGATGGGAAAGAATCTGCCCACAAGGAGGGAAACCCAGGTTCGATCCCTGGGTCAGGAGGATCCTCTGGAGAAGGAAATGGCAAACCACTCCAGTATTCTTGCCTGGAGAATTCCATGGACAGAGGAGCCTGGTGGGCTACAATCTATGAGGTCACAAAGAGTTGGACACAGCTGAGAGACTAACACTTTCACAATTGATTAATAATGCTGTGATAGTTTCAGGTGAACAGCAAAGGGACTCAGCCATACATATATATGGATCCATTCTCCCCCACCCATTCCCCTCCAGGCTGCCACATAACATTGAGCAGAGATTCATGGTATTTAGCAGGAAGAAGACACAGACATCTGTGCTCAGTTTATGGTCAGTACAAATGATTGCCATATTTACTTATTTCTAAAAATTGTTATACTATTTTATACATGCAAAAGAGTATATGGTCACATATAGGCACACACACTTGTGTTCCAATGAAAAGCTAACAACGGAGAAATGGAATCATTTTTCCATTAATAGACAATTTATATTGTTCCTGAGTTTTCTGCCACAATATATTTTGAAAACCCAATCTCCCCCTCCCCTACCTCCAGCTATTGCCCCATTTGTCCATTCTCTCCACAGAAAGACAGAAAGAATTGTCTAGGGCAACCGTCTGTTTCAGCACCGCATGCCGTTGACCTTGTTGGGCTTCCCTCCCTCCTTCTCCAAGTGAATATGCCCTTGTCACGGCCACTGAGGCATCCGGGTGGCCAGGTCCAGTATCACTTCTTCCAACAGCACACCTCCCTTCATGTGGGCCCTCGGTTGCATCTGACACCACGAGACAAACTGTGATGGTGAAATACTTCCTTCTCCTGGTTTCCATACATCTCACTCTGATGGTTTGCTTTCTCTCTCTCCAGTTACTTCTCTTTTTGCAAGCTGCTTCTTCTCTAGATGGATGGATAGATGGTGTGCTCAGGTGCTCAGTCATGTCCAACTCTTTGCATCCCCATGGACTGTACCTCATCAGACTCTTATGTCCATGGAATTTTGCAGGCAAGGATACTGGAGTGGGTTGCCATTTTCTACTCCAGGGGATCTTCCCGACCCAGGGATCGAACCCGTGTCTCTTGTGTCTCTTGCTTCTCCTCTAACTCACTCCTAAGTGGTCTGTTCTGGAATTGATCCTAGAGCCACTTCTGTTCTCGACGTGCACTCTCACCGGTGGTCATTTCAAGTCCTGTTGGCTTTAAATACTGTCTATAAGTCAGTGATACCGAAGTTTTATACTTCTTCCTCAGTATCTCTAACTTCAACTTATTTAGACAAGTCACCTATTTTATGTCTCACTTGGATGTCCAACAGGAGTTTTAAATGCAACACATCCTAAAACGAATTCACAGTTTCCCTCAATTCTGTTTTTCTGCCACTGTTTCGACATCCTGGAAGATAAGACCCAAAGCCCAGTAATCATTCTTTCATTCCTTACCTTTCCCTCACCCTTCTTCTAATACACAAATATACATGATCCATACCAGGACTACGGAATCTGCATGAAAATTGTGTCTGGGATCCTTCTACTTAAAGTTTACTTCTTCCAGCCCCCAAAGGTAACCATTTGTCACCTAGACTACAGCAATAATTTCTGTCTCATTTCCCAGCTTCCACACTTGCTGTCTATAATCTATTGTCCATAGCTCAATAAGGATAAACTCTTAAGTGTGTAAATCTGATTGAGTTCTTCTGAATCTTCTGATTATCTTCTGCTTCCACTTATAATAAAATCCAAACTTCATCCTCCAGCCTGAAAAGCCCTTTCCTGGGCTCCAATTCTTCTCCAAAGCTATCTCCAGTTCTTACTTGCCTTGGCCTTAATGTTCTAAGATCAAGACATTCTCACCTTTTTTCTGTTCCTCCAACACACGAAGCCCATCCCCGCTCTAGAGTAAGCACCAAAGCCTAGCCATTTTCTCAGCTCTGCTCCTGACTAGCACTGGCTTGTCATTCAGATCTCAGTTTTAACGTCACTTCCTCAGGGCTGACTTCCTTGAGCATCAGTTCATAACTAATTCCCCAAACATTTTAATGTATTATAGTCCTTGTTATCTAATAATTTTCCATTTACTTGTCTACTACTATACTCTCTGCACCTAGCACTTGGCACACAGTAAATATTCTTTAGATGACAAATAAATGAAACAGTTAATATAGGTCTACCTCCAGAGTCTGCACTGATTCTCGATTATGATGATGTAAAAATTCTAAAATGAGAATACAGAATTACACTTTATCTCTTTGTGTCTTTGTGCAAGTTAAAAAAATATATTTTTTAGTGCAGCTTTAAGATCACAGCAAAGTTGTGATTTTGGGCTCCAAAATCACTGCAGGTGGTGACTGAAGCCATGAAATTAAAAGACGCTTGCTCTTTGGAAGAAAAGCTATGACCAACCTAGACAGCATATTAAAAAGCAGAGATATTACTTTGCCAACAAATGTCCATCTAGTCAAAGCTATGGTTTTTCCAGTAGTCATGTATGGATGTGAGAATTGGACTATAAAGAAAGCTGAGTATCGAAGAATTGATGCTTTTGAACTGTGGTGTTGGAGAAGACTCTTGAGGGTCTTGGCTTGCAAGGAGATCCAACCAGTCCATCCTAAAGGAAATCAGACCTGAATATTCATTGGAAGGACTCATGTTGAAGCTGAAACTCCAATACTTTGGCTATCTGATGCGAAGAACAGACTCATCTGAAAAGACCCTGATGCTGGGAAAGATTGAGGGCGGGAGGAGAAGGGGACGACAGAGGATGAGATGATTGGATGGCATCACTGACGTGATGGACATGAGTTTGAGTAAGCTTCGGGATTTGGTATTGAACAGGGAAGCCTGGCATGCTGCAGTGCATGGGGTCACAAAGAGCTGGACACGACTGAGCGACTGAACTGAACTAAAGTTGAGTGGCAGGTACAGAGATTATTCACATACTTCTGCCCACGCACATGCACAATCTCTCCCATTAGCATTATTCACCATTAGAGAGGTACATTTGTTACAACTGATGATCCTACATTGATACATCATCATCCAAAGTGTCCACGGTTTACATTAGGATTCACTCTAGGTGTTACACGTTTTTTGTATGTGTTTGGACAGATGGATAATGATAGCTATTCACCATTATGCTACCATAAAGGATAGTTTTGTTGCTTTAAAAATCTTCTGTGCTTAGCCTGTTCATTCCTGCCTCTTCCCTAACCCCTGACAACCAGTGATCTTTTATACTATCTCCATAATTTTGACTTTCCATAATGCCACAGTTGAAATTATACAGTATGTAGCCTTTTCAGGTTAGCTTCTTTCACTGAGTAATTTAAGTGTCCTCCATTGAGTCTCCAATTCATCAATGACAGGTCAGGTGTCCCTAGCCCAGTGCTGGTCCGCATGGACACTCATGCTCTGGTGAGATGTGCTGCTGCTGCTGCTGCTACTAAGTCGCTTCAGTCGTGTCCGACTCTGTGCGACCCCATGGATGGCAGCCCACCAGGCTCCTCGGTCCATGGAATTTTCCAGGCAAGAGTACTGGAGCGGGGTGCCATTGCCTTCTCCGGGTGAGATGTGAGTCTCTGTATTTGCCTGTTAGTCTCTCTAAGCAAGGAGGCAGGAGTTTGCTCTGTGACCTCACTTCTCTTGTGGATCTAGGAAGAGTTATTGATTTTTCAGAGTGTCCAGCTTTCTCTTGTTATTAGGATAGAGGGATGACTTCCAAGCTTCTTACATGCTGGATCAGAAATCAGTCTTCCTTGTGCCATTTGCTGATCCAGTTTGATGGGAGAGAAAGGTTTTTGTGTAAGACAAAGGGGCACGATGAAGCAAGCTGCCAAGCAACAGCAATCTTGGATATCTGAATTTGAAAATCATGAGGGTTCTGTCCTCATTCTTTCATTCATATGCATTTACTGGTCACCTTATTAGCACCTTGCATTGTATATTACGTGTGGGTTACTGAGCACTGACCGACACAGTGGAGACGTTCACAGTGTACTTCATATTCGCACATGAGTCTGAAAGGCCAAAGGTTAGATAAGGGAGGTTGGATGACACCGTGAACAGGCACTCAGCTCTGTTCAAATGAAATTCCAGAGACCTAGAGTTGTATCTTGGCTTTTCCATACACTGGCTTTTTAATTTTGAGCAGGTGGTAATTTCTTTATGCCTCTGCTATGGTGACTTTTAAAGACACTTGCTCCTTGCAAGGAAAGCTATGGCAAATCTAGACAGAGTATTAAAAAGCAAAGACACCACTTTGTTGAAAAACGTCCATCTAGTCAAAGCTATGATTTTTTCCAGTACTCATGTACAGATGTGAGACTTGGACCATAAAGAATGGTGATCACTGAAGAATTGATGCTTTCTAACTGTAGTGCTGGAGAACACTCTTGAGAGCACCTTGAACTGCCAGGAGATCAAACCAGTCAATCCTAAAGGAAATCAGCCTGGGAAGGATTGATGCTGAAGCGCCAATACTTTGGCCACCTGATATGAAGAGCCAACTCATTGGAAAAGACTCTGATGCTGGGAAAGATTGAGGGCAAAAGGAGAAGTGGGAGGCAGAGGATGAGATGGCTACTTAGCATCACCAACTCAATGGATGTGAATTTGAGCAAACTCTGGGAGATAGCGAAGGACAGGGAAGGCTGGTGTGCTGCAGTCCACAGGTTGCAAAGAGTTGGACATGACATAGCAACTGAACACACATGGTGACTTTGATGAGAAAATAAACTCAAAACATGTCATTTATTGTTACTCTTGATGATTAATAATTATTAATAACTGATAGCCTCTACCATTACTGTTATTTTCTTTTTTGCTTCTAGTGTTGCTATATCTACTCTTCCTTCTATGGCTACTCTAACTATTGCTACGGAAGTGTAGGTCACATGCAAATCAGAATTAAGCATGTTTTTAGAAACACTCACTGACAGCTGTGTAATAAACCAGTGTTTGTTATTTCTCAGTGGCCTAATTTACCCAGATCTACTAGAAGGAAAAAAATGCAAAGGATTTGATGATTGCCATTCCATAACCTCTTCCAAAAACAGCATGAAAAGGTAAGAAACATGGCATTGGATCCTGTTGATTTCTTACATCCTGGCATGAATCAGGCAGCTTTATTTACAAGAGAAATAAAGGCCAGAGAAGAGTAGGCCAACCTTCTCTCTGACCACAAAGAGCCAATTAAACACAAACCGAAGCTTCCAATCAGCACACACACGTCTTGACCGAGAGGAGCATTTTCATTTGTTGTCTTTCCTCCAGTCTGTCTTGCCTCTTTGGTCCTTGTGGCTGTCGGATCTTCTCTAGTGAGGATCATTTCAGGGGCATAAATAGAAATCTGGAATCTCACTGAGCAAGGCTCACTCAGCACATGAATGTTATTTGTGAAAATGAAATCTGGGATATTACAGAAGTGCTTAACAAATCCAAAACAGGAAAAACTCTTCCACTCACCAAGCATCATCCAGTCTGTAGGAAGGAGTAATGACACTAAAAGGTATGCCAAAAATGCCATTTCATTCCTTACCTAAAATCGCATTTCCCCATAAATCATCGAAAACCCTCTTTCAAATGTTTGCTTTTTGTCTCCTGTTTATTCCCTTTTAATAAGTTCCTCTTTTCACTTTTTACTCCATTTCCAATTTTTCTCTTGAATTTACACAGGTAGTTAAATTAAGAAAAAAAAAAAGACCTTCATTCTCTGCCTTTGCATGCTCATTATTTTCCATTTATTTTCTGGGGTCTAATTCTGATCTTTTAGCCATGTGGAATTCTGAGCAGGTGCAAAAAGAGGCTGGAGGTTCAAAGGTATTGGCAGCATTTCTTGACCTCTTTGATTTGAAACCACATTATCTTAATAATAAAAATATCTGGGTTACACATTGGATATACAGACCAGAGAGAATTGAGTGCAGGACATTTTTCTGATCTTTCAAAGAAAAGCCCAGAAAAGGATTCCAAACTAATTTTCCACTGATTCTCTGTTCCTCCATTACATTATTTTTCTGTACCTTTTATACATCAGTGGAGTCCTTCAGAGTCATTTAGAATTATTGATTACAAAGCAGCAAAAATCTTTCATATGGCAAGCAGGGTGAATCCAGCCTCCCTCGCAGCTACCCTTTCAATCATATTATTCTACTCATCAAATGTATTTCACTCCCTGATTCTTTTTAGAGTCAAACTAGTTTTCAAGTTAGTATTACTCATTGAAAAGTGACCATATAAAAAGTTTGAAATCTGTAGATTTAATGTGCCCAACACTTAATTTCATGCTCTGTTTGTCCCATTGTTCAAAGCAAATAGTAGTTAAGTTTTCAGCTCTCTCTCTCTCTCTGTGTTTATTCAGTTCATGGCTCCAGCTTTTTACAGTATTAATATATTACTTTAAAAAAGTCTCCTACACAGGAAAGGCGTCAAATAATAATTTATAATTGTTATGTGATAACACTGGCTTTGTAGTTCCTCTTTGCAAAGTGGCTTGATTTCCATAGTTAACATATGCAGTGGCACTTCTACATTTTACCTTACTTTCTACTTTAAATAAGTCAACCCTACACCCAAATGACAGAGGACTGAGCAGAAGGTCAGTACTGAAAGCAGGGAAAATGGCTCTGCATATTGTAATTCAAATTATTTAAAAGCCACTTAAAACAAGCAAACAATTATCAATGATATTGGATGACTGTTTTCTGTCAGATGCATACCAAGGTTTTTAAATAAGCTGCTAAGTAGCCTCTCCTAACTCTCAGAGTTCAAAAGAAGAGAATTTCAGCATGAGGAATTTTTAATATCAGGCAGAAGACCAATGGCTAGCTAACTTTTTTTTTTTAACTTTACAATACTGTATTGGTTTTGCCATACAACAACATGAATCCACCACGGGTGTACATGAGTTCCCAATCCTGAACCCCCTTCCCACCTCCCTCCCCATACCATCTCTCTGGGTCATCCCAGTGCACCAGCCCCAAGCATCCTGTATCCTGCATCAAACATAGACTGGAGATTCATTTCATATATGATATTATGCATGTTTCAATGCCATTCTCCCAAATCATCTCACCCTCTCCCTTTCCCACAGAGTCCAAAAGACTGTTCTATACATCTGTGTCTCTTTTGCTGTCTTGCATACAGGGTTATCATTACCATCTTTCTAAATTACATATGTATCTGTTAGTATACTGTGAAGTTAAAGTTAAGTTGTTCAGTCGTGTCCGACTCTTTGCAACCCCATGGACTGTAGCCCACCAGGCTCCTCCGTCCATGGGATTCTCCAGGCAAGAATCCTGGAGTGGGTTGCCATTTCCTTCTCCAGGGGATCTTCCCGACCCAGGGATCAAATCCAGGTCTCCCACATTACAGGTGGGACACTTTAACCTCTGAGCCACCAGGGAAGCCCTCGTATACTGTACTGGTGTTTTTCTTTCTGGCTTACTTCACTCTGTATAATTGGCTCCAGTTTCATCCACCTCATTAGAACTGATTCAAATGAATTCTTTTTAATGGCTGAGTAATACTCTATGGTGTATATGTACCACAGCTTTCTTACCCATTCATCTGCTGATGGACATCTAGGTTGCTTCCATGTCCTGGCTATTATAAACAGTGCTGCGATGAACATTGGGGTACACGTGTCTCTTCCAATTCTGGTTTCTTCGGTGTGTATGCCCAGCAGTGGGATTGCTGGGTCATAAGGCAGTTCTATTTCCAGTTTTTTAAGGAATCTCCACACTGTTCTCCATAGTGGCTGTACTAGTTTGCATTCCCACCAACAGTGTAAGAGGGTTCCCTTTACTCCACACCCTCTCCAGCATTTATTGCTTGTAGACTTTTTAAAAGAATAGCTAGAAGATTCTATTCCCTCATGAAATATCTAATCAAGTATCCACTACATGCAAAGTGCTCTGAGATAGGCTAGTGAGAAAGAACAAAAGGACCCCTGCCTGCAAATGGTTTACATTCTAGCATAAAAGACACACTCAAGTCAGCACTGAATTGTGATGAGAGACGTGAGGATAAAGCTGGGTGAAGAGAGAACGTGGGATCAGGGCTGTGAAAGCACAGTAAGGATGTCTATGTCAGCTGGGGGAACGGGTGCAGTTTATTTCCCAACAACTGGTCACTAAAATAAAAACTGATATTTTGAAAAACATTAACACATATAAACCTCAATACAAGACTATGAAAATTAACATTGGTGTTACAACATTGATTTTATTGAAAAGTGTTTCCTTTCCAATAGAACTGTGTTTTCTAGTAATAACATGGCCTCCAATCTGCTCTGAAGTCTCATATGCTGTTGTTGTTGTGTAGTCACTAATGCGTGTCCAACTCTGCATGACCCTATGGGAGGTAGCCCGCCGGGCTCCTTGTGCATGAGATCCCCCAGGCAAGAATACTGGAATGGGTTACTATTTCCTTCTCCAGGGGATCTTCCTGACCCAAGGACTGAACCTGTGTCTCCTGCATTGGCAGGCAGATTCTTTACCACTGAGCCACCTGGGAAGCCTCCCCCCCCGCCCCGCCCCTTATGATACTGACTCTCACAAATGCTCCATCCCCATGAACTATGTTTTATTTGCATTGTTCTATAACCACAGAATTGCACTGTCCAATAGGCGCACAGAACATTGTACTGTTTGATGGACCAGGTATAAAAACAGAAACTAATAATCAACAGCCCATCCTTAAATGGAGGTAAGATTCATTTATTCAACATTTACTAAGCACTTACGAGGGGGAGTAAAGAATCTGCCCGCAATTCAGAAAACACAGGTTCAATCCCTGGGTCAGGACGATCCCCTGGAGAAGGGGATAGCAACCTATTCCAGTATTCTTGCCTGGGAAATCCCATGCACGGAGGAGCTTGGCGGGCTATAGTCCATGGGCTTGCAAAAGAGTTGGACACGACTGAGTGACTAGACAACAACAAAAAGCAAGTGTTATATACCAGGCACTATTCCATCTGCTGGGGACACAGAGATGAAAAACGAGGGCTTGAAGCCAAGGGTTTCAAAAGAGACAGAAATATAAGTGGGTAAGAGCAGTATATGGTAGCAGCGATGGGTTGGCCAAAAAGCTCATTTGCAAGATCTTACAAAAACCTTGAACATACTTTTTGGCCAACCCAATCCAAGGGAAAAGAAGTGCAGCAGTTGAGGTGGGCACCTGTGGGAATACAACCAGTCTGTAGCCCAAGCGAGTGAAGGTGAAATGCAGTCAGAGGGAGGGAAGAGTCAACAGCAGGCAGTTTCAGGACAGGGACACATGAGGATATCAATGAGATGGAAAGAAGAAACTAAAAGGCTGGGAAATTTGAGAGTATGGGAAAGGAAGACTATCAGTGAAGAAGGAGAATAGGAGAGGAGTTGGGAAGACCATGAATGACGCAGCCACAGAGAGTGACACGGTGAGGTTCTCACACGTGGTGGGGACACTCGCGTGCACACACTTACGCATTCTCTCAAGCTGTGCTGTGCTGGGTGCTGGTGAAGCAACAGCAAAGGAGACCCATTTCTATGGTCACATCGGGCAAACTTGACATGATTGGTACCCAACAAAACATCCCAGGCTCATTACCTATCATGGCCCCAGAACTACTTCCCCAGCCACATACTCTATTTCCCCTGCCCCGTCTCTGCACATTAAGTTTTATCTTGCTAGGGTGTTACTTTCACTTGACCTGAAGAATTCTTGCACACCTTTTTAAGCCCCAGGTCAAATGCAACCTCACTGGGAGGACCTCCCCAATACTCGCTCTCCTTGTTCCCATAGTTGTTGGTAACATTCTTTCATTAGAGTCCCTTTTCCTGTGGGGTTTAATTATCTGTCTATACATCTGTGCCTACACACAACTGTGAGCACTTCAAGGGCACTCATACTTCTGCCCATCATTTCTACCCTTCATTGGCTCCCCCACAAGGCCTGCCATATAAGAGGTGTTGATTGTATACATGTTGGGTTTTACGTAATTTATTATTCAAGCAGTCATTTAACAAAGGCTCAGATACCTGAGACAGAGACATTATACCATGGCTGTTTTATTTTTAAAAGGTATACACGGTGGGCTTCCCCAGTGGTCCAGTGATTAAGAATCTGCCTTGCAATGCAAGGGATACTGGTTTGGTCCCTGGTATAGGAAGATCCCACATGCGGCAGAGCAACTAAGGCTGCACACCACAACTATTGAGCCTGCACTCTAGAGTGTGCGAACTGCAACTGCTGAGCCCACGCAATGCAACTACGGAAGCCTGCACCTACAGCCTGTGCCCCCACGACGTGAGAAGCCACTGCAATGAGAAGCCCGCAGGGTGTAATGAAGAGCAGCCCCCACTCGCCACAACTAGAGAGAGCCCATGTGCAGCAACGAAGACTCAGCACAACCAATGAGTAAGTAAATAAACCTTAAAAAAAAAAAAAGTATACATGGTAATTCTTGAATGCACATTTTCTGTAACAATTCAAAGAGGATAGATGTATAAAGAGTCACCCACTCTTTTATACTATTTTCCCAACTCCATTCTCAGCAGAGTTAGCAACTATCATCACTTTGAGGTATAGCCTTGCATGCATTCTCTTTCCTATGTGTTTTATACCTACATACAAAATAGGAAAAATGGTTTTCTGTGATCCCTGCCCATCCCTATTTTCTACTTAACAGTAGATTTTTGAAGTATTTTCCACCCTAAAACATACAGATGTGGTGGTGGTTGCTAAGTCATGCCCAACTCTTGTGACCCCATGGACTGTAGCCTGCGAGGCTCCTCTGTCCATGGGATTCTCCAGGCAAGAATACTGGAGTGGGTTGCCATTTCCTTCTCCAGGGGATCCTTCCCAACCCAGGAATCAAACCCAAGTCCCCTGCATTGCAGGCAGATTCTTTACTGACTGAGCTATGAGGGAAGCCAGATTCGCTTCTTTATTTTCAAAAACTTACAGTGTTCACTAATAAACATAGACATGTAGAGGAAAACCTTAAGTTCTTACCCAAGAAATATGCAAATATTGAGAAAATGGATAATATTCATGGAGAAATGTGCTTTCTCAGACTAGCTTTGTCTTTTTGAAGTGGAAATTAGTGTGTTTCTAAACGTTTACAAAGTGCAATTCCACTTCAAGTTCTGTCTTGAAGAAGCAGACACGTGTGTATAAATATATACGTATAAATGTATAAATGTGCCTGTGTGTAGCTATGGTATTTGTACAGTGAAAACTTGGAAGCATCCTCATATGTGCATAAGGGTTTAATAAATTATGGAATACCTGCATATTGGTTTGTGACTCTTGGCTCTGAGGTATTGAAAGAATCTAACTTCACTCTGGTCCCATGTCTGTCCCTTCCTAAGGCTGCTTTATTTCAAATCTCTCTCATTTCTAATATTTTCAAATACCATAATTCAGGGCTATGTGTGCATCTGATAATAGAGTCCCTTTAGAGACATCACTTATTTCCAGAGATTTTAATAGCCTTGTCTTGATTTTCTTCCCACACAAAGTGAAGGATGTGGTTATTCTGGTAAACTAGTAGAAGCCTCTCCTTCATTCTGACACCAAATCTGAATTTGACAAGGTAATAGTTTTTGCCTTATTATTGATAATAGGCATGTGTTGACTGTTAGCTACATTTAAGGCACTGTGGAAGGGATAGTGATAAAAACACAAAGATCCACCAATTTCACACACACCGGATACTCTGGTTGTGCCAATGATGGATCACTGAAAAGGTAATAGGTAGAATGTTCGCATGTCTGTCCATCCATCCACCCACCCACCCATCCATCTTCTGGCTAGAATGATATAGTAAAAGGTGGATTAAATAGAACCCTCCACAAAATCAAACAAGAAAGAAGAAAACAGAGAAAGAAAAGACAAACACAAACCTGGCACCATGGCTGAAAATAAGGACAATGAGAAATGAGAACAATTTTCAAACTCAGAAGCAGATAGCCCAAAACACCACTTGGAAATACAGAAGGTGATTGCTGGTTACCTCCAAATGCCAGGATAAAAGGTTAAGCTCTGTAAGAAATAAATGAAAATGGGAAGAAAGTGTTGAGTCTAAAGAGCATCTTCAATTAGTATAGGGTATGGACGGCTCCTATACAGACTAACACACTGGAAATTCACAGGTGGTGGCACAAAAGTAGAACCTTGAACCTAGACAGATTCACAGAGCAGTTACAGCAACGGGGGAGGCACCCACGCAGGAGGCAGCAAGGTGCTAGGTGTTGGTGGCACATAGCGGCCCAGGTAGGCGCTAGTTTTAATTTCTTAAAATCTATTTGAATTGGAGGATAGTTACTTTACAATATTGTGACGGTTTTTGTCATACATCAGTATGAATTGGCCATAGGCGTATATGTGTAGGCCAGCTGGTCTAGAAAAGAGCCATTTACCCGGGAATCACAGGGAGAAACGGCACATGTGAACACCATGTGGGAAGGCGAGCAGGTGGTGAAATGGGCGGGAGAAGCAGGGCTGCCCGCCTGACAGGTGGAAGCTGCCTGGCAAGGGCTCAAAGAACGTGGACTCTGGGAGGCCACACTGGGCACCCTAACCTCGCAGGAATCAGAGGACAAATCGGAAAATCCAACGAAGGAGAAGAGAATGGTAATCCTATTTATGACCAGTACCAGGGTACAATATGGGGCCATGTCACAGCCATAAGGATCAAACCCAGAGAAGTCCCTGTGGCCAGACCTGATCCTGGAGGAGGATTCCTTAAATTCCCCCTTGATTAACGACCACTCAGCATGTCATACCCTCAGCCTGGGGTAGAATCCGTAAGTGCGGTCACATGGCTTCAGCTGTGGGCATCAGAGGGATTCCAGGGCCGGGGGCCAGCCGAGTCATCATGCTCAATTACTGGGTTTGGCAGGTGGAGGAGGGAAAAGTGTGGTTTTGGAAACACTGCTGGAATTATAAGGCCTTAATTAGATTACTGGATCACCCTCTGACTAGCAATGAATGTCCTTGGGGAGGTCGTTTAATCTCTTTGTGAGACTATGTCTGAGTTTCCACATAGAAAAAAAATGAAAATCATATTTCAGAGGCAGCTTACAGGAGTAGCTTTAAAGAGCCCACAGTGATACTAAAAGGATTAGGATTACAGTGGATCCTTCATTTATATACTGCCCTTCACCCTCTGGCCTTGCAAAAAATAGAGGAAACCTGGGAGAAGTCCCCTCAAATAACCACTGCAAAGGAATGCACTAGTGTTACGTCTGTGATAGGCGAAGAAATTAACTTTGCTGAACCCAAATGAGTTGTGTTGTAAGACAGATTACTATTTAATACGACTGAGCTATTTATCTTGAAGAAGCCTGCAGAGAGAAATAGGGACAAAGAGACTCAGGATTTCCACCAGCCCGTGGAGTTGAATCAGAAACACTACAGAGAACACTTCAGAGAAAAGATGGCTCCAGAAAAAAGGGGCTTCTAAGGCTGACAACAGTTAGAACCAGGGAAAGAATCAGATAAAGTAAAGAGAGCTGTTTATATTTGGTAACGTGGTATTAACTGAAAATCTAACCAGTAGAATGTTGACTGTTCAGCTAAGAATAAAAGTTTTCTTCCAAAAGTTTCCAAATGCAAATCAGGAAGGAAAAAAAGAAAGATGTTTGAAAGTGGAGTAAAGGATACACAGAAACAATTCTGTTTAGTATTAGCTGACCTCTTTATTTTGAGCTAATACAGCACCTGTTACAGTCTTCTGGGGGGCTGCCCTGCTAAGCTTTGGAGGCAACATTTGCAAACGGCATTACCTAAAACTGGAGCTGCTGCTGCTAAGTCGCTTCAGTCGTGTTCGACTCTGTGCGACCCCATCGACAGAAGCCCACCAGGCTCCCCCGTCCCTGGGATTCTCCAGGCAAGAACAATGGAGTGGGTTGCCATTTCCTTCTCCAATGCATGAAAGTGAAAAGTGAAAGGGAAGTCACTCAGTTGTGTCCGACTCAGGCTCCTCCATCCGTGGGATTTTCTAGGCAAGAGTATTGGAGTGGGGTGCCGTTGCCTTCTCCGAAAACTGGAGCTAGTAAGAATCAATTATAAATGGAAACTGCAGCACCATGGATAGACATAGAGAGCATTGTACTAAGTAAAGCAGAGAAAGAAAACACTGCCTCACTTATATGTGCAATCTAAAAATTAATACAAATGAATCTACTTACAAAACAGAAACAACTCAAAGACATAGAAAAAATACAAAGGGAAAAGGGATGGTGGGGGGAGGGGATAAATTAGGAATATGAGATTAATGGCTATTCACTACTATATATAAAATAGATAACTAACAAGGATTTACTGTATAACATAGGAGACAATATTCAATATTTTATAACCTATAATCAAAAAGAATCTAAAAATATACATATGCAGTTATATCTGTATATAACTGAATCACTCTGCTATACACCTGAAACACACTGTTTCTGCTATACACCTGAAACACACTGTTGAAATTATTTTAGTACAGTTATTACATATTGTATAGTTACAAACAGTATAGTTATTACATATTACAAACATATTGTATATATGTATTATATGTACAATGCAGTTGATTTTCAATTAAGAATTAAAAAATAAAATGAACAAAAAGTGAAGTGGCTCAGTCATGTCTGACTCTTTGCAACCCTATGGATTGTAGCCTGCGAGGCTTCTCTCTGCCCATGAGATTTTCCAGGCAAGAATACTGGAATGTGTTGCCATTTCCTTCTCCAAAATGAAAACAAAAGCAAAAACAAATAAATGGAGATTTATCTCACCATAAGAAAGGGTTTGGAAACACCCCGAAGTCCTAATAAGATAACCTGGAGTTTCCCAAGGAAATTACAGATAGAAAGTAGTGGATGTTATGCTTTGCCGTATTGCCTTCACACAGAACGGTTTGGTCTTTATGGAGTGAAAGAAAAGGTCAAATGCGTGGTTGTCAATGTATCTGGTACGACTCGGTGGAGAGGGTTCTCAACATCCTTTGCTACAACACTGGATGAAAATTAGAATAACCAGAAGAATTTTTAAAAGAGCAATGTCTGAGAGCCATTCTAATCAAATAAAACTGGAATCTTTGAGGGGCATATTGTGGAAGCAATGATCATACGTCATAGCCTGCACTGAAAGTTGATGCACACAGTTGACCCTCGAACATCATGGGTTTGAATTGCACGGGTCCACTGACACACAGATTTTTTTTTTTTTCAATACATACTATAGCACTAAGTGATCAGCAGACGGCTGAATCCACAGATGTGGATGCAGATACACAGGGCCCACCATATTTCTGACTGTGTGAAGGGTAACACTCTTAACTCCCACATGGCTCAATGGTTAACTGCATACCTTCAGATGAGCGAGTGGAACTCATAAAACTTGATGGCTTTCTAATGTGATGACTCAACTTCCTTTGCTCTAGCACCATGATTAATAAGCACCTTCTTACAGTTATCTCATTTTCTAGGTTGATTCTTGCTATAGAGGCTAAAAAATGTGATCTGCTGACCTAAGGCATCCGTCTGCCTGCCAGCCAGTCAGTTATTTTTAAATCAATTAAAGCAACTTATTTGTCAATTTTCTTGTTATTTTGAAGACCCCTATAAAACTTCCAGAATCTGTTTAACTAGAGATAAAGGGATATACATAGCTTCAGATATATACAAAACAGAGGCTAAGACCTGGATCCCGCCTGACTCTCGGGAGAGTGTGTGAAGCCTCATCAGTGTCACAGAACTTTAACAGCAGTTATTGTATTTCAAAAAGGATAATTAACTCCTATTTTTCATTACAGCAAAATAATAACTACATACAAAAAAGCTGTTAGGGATGCATTCTTGACAACCTTGGTCTTTTGCATCTAGAGAGACCAACATCCTTGTTTGCCTGGGACCAGGGAGGTTCTTGGGCTTCCCTGGTGGTTCAGCTGGTAAAGAATCTGCCTTCAATGTGGGAGACCTGGGTTTGATCCCTGGATCTGGAAGATCCCCTGGAGGAGGGAAAGGCTACTCACTCTAGTTTTCTGGCATGGAAAATTCCATGGACTGTACAGTCCATGGTGTTGGAAAGAGTTGGACACAACTGAGCAACTTTCACTTTCTCTCAAGGAGGTTCTTGGAAGCTGGGATTTTCAGCTTAAAAACTGAGACAGTCCTGGGGAAACTAACCCTTAGGGGTTCCTAGAACTTAAGACTTTCAGTGCTAAGTCTGGGATGAGTTGGTGTCTGTGCATACCCATAGTTTTCTAAGATGGATTAACTTTATTAAAAAAGTGTCACTGATCCTTTAGTGGTAGCTAAAGGGGAACAATCAAATTAGAGGAGAAATCACAAATGTTTTGTCTCACAATCAAATTAGAGGAGAAATCGCAAATGTGCTGTCTCACATCCTCACACCAACAACGAGAAACCAGCACACACTCCATCACACAGCCCAAGTCAACACCTAGCACAGTGTGTCTTTAGATGAAATCTTGATATAGGATTGAAGAGTCACAGCTCAGGCACTGGAAACATGGAAAGAGTAATCAGGAGTCTCAACACAGGTCTGAGAGCTTAGAGAACATGGAAAGAGTTCTCAGTCCAGGGTAGCCAGTTGGTTCCATGTCATAGAAGCAGAAGCCAACCTTGAACCATGTGACCACTGCTAACATTTGTTGAATACTTAGTCTAAGAATTCATGCCTGACTCTTTGCAAACCCATGGACATAGTCCACCAGGCTCCTGCGTCCACAGGATTCTCCAGGCAAGAATACTGGAGTGGGTTGCTATTTCCTTCTCCAAGGGATCTTCCCAACCCGAGCCAGGGATCAAACCTGGGTCTCCTACAATGCAGGTGGATTTTCTGCCATCTGAGCCACAAGGGACGCCAAGACATTTACAAAGACTATGTAGCTTAATCGCAACTTATGAAAGAAATCCACTTACCATCTTCATTTTATATATGAGAAAACTGCAGCTGTAGGTATGAGTTTTATTCACCCATGTGTTTCCTCCATTTCCAGTCCATTGTAGGCACACAATGAATCCCACAAAATATATATTATTAGCCACACACGCACACAAAAGTTTCAGTGTGGGAAGTACTTTAAAGGATAAAGTCTTTTGCTTTTTCAGGTATTCTGCAAAATGGCTGATGTCTATTTAAGCAGGTTTGTAATGGAGCATCCTTTACAAATTACTTAAAATAAAGATAAGAAGGGAGAAGGATTCAGATTAAAATTATTAACCCAACACTCAAGTAAAATGAAACTACAGATGATACGTTCTGGCTAGCAGTAATTGGGGGAGAGAGAGGGAAAGGAAAAACAGAGTGTCTGTGTTAGGAAGGAAAATTAAACTGAAAATTAGATTCCCTGCCCACAAATTTTTTGACGAAACTTAAAGGAAATTAATCAACCACTTTACACTTGCTTTGCTGATCACAGAAGGACTCTGACTCCACTTGACATAAGCAAATAAAGATGGTAACACTTGACATGTAATTCTTGGCTCACTTAATTGGATTGCTTCACGAACCATTTTCAGTAATCAATGGTTCCTAGTAGGAATCACCAGAGAAGATACTATGCTGTTGGGGAGAGAAAATGACAAAACTGCATTTTCTTGAGCTATGTATTCAGAGACAATGCCCAATATCAAATGCTTCTGACCCCTGCCTATAGTTCCTTGTCCCCATGGCTGCTTCTGAGCTCCTTTGGACTCTTACAGCCGCTTACAGCCTGGGGATCCTAAGGTCAAACTGCCCAGGCTCAAACCAGCACTCAGCAGCTATACGACTTGCTGTGGTTCATTTTTGTACCACTCTGTTTTCTGGTCTGTAAAGAGGGAATCACTGTATCTGCCTCCCAGGGTTGTTGAAGGATTAAGTGATGCAATCCATTTAGTGTGCTTGGAATAATGTCGACTACATGGAAACATTTGTAGGAAGGTTCATTACTATTTTCATTACTGTTTTGTTGTTTGTATTTCCAAAGCTGTGCTATCTCTACTTGGAAGTTAGGGTCTCTGATTCGGGTTCAGTTAGAAAAGTGGGAGAGCCATCTCTTGTGCTTCCCTGCAGAGGGACACGTGGTCGTGAATTTTGCTACAATGCCAACTCAGTGTAAAGTTGTTTAGTCGCCAAGTTGTGTCTGACTGTTTGTGACCCCATAGACTGCAGCACCCCAGGCTCCCCTGTCCTCCACTATTTCCCAGAGTTTGCTCAAATTCATGTCCATTGAGTTGGTGATGCCATCCAACCATTGCATCCTCTGTCATCCCCTTCTCCTCCTGCCTTCAATCTTTCTCAGCATCAGGGTCTTTTCCAGTGAGCTGGCTCTTCACATCAGGTGACCAAAGAAATGGAGCTTCAGCTTCAGCATCAGTCCTTCTAGTGCATATTCAAGGTTGATCTCCTTTAGGATTGACTGGTTGGCTCTCCTTGCAGTCCAAGGGACTCTCAAGAGTCTTCTCCAACACCGCAGTTCGAAAGCATCAATTCTTCGTCACTCAGCTTTCTTTAGTCCAACATGACTAATGGAAAAACCATATCACTATATGAAGCAGTGAAAAGTAGGTAACCTCAAGGTATCTAGACTGCAGGCACTCCCGTTATGGGCTTGTTGGACACACCATCTAGTACAGCCCTGCACTCTGCGGCTCCTGGCAACTGCAAACCTGTGGGCAGTTGGGCACAGGCCAAAGAGCCAGTTGGTAAGGATCTATTTGAATCCTGCTCCACCAATTATGGTCTGAGACAACAATGCAGAGTAGATGGTTCTTGATCTATTTATGACCCAGTGTCAATCTATTTATGACTCCGGTTGCTAATCAGACTACACTTTCCATCACCCTGAGGGTCTTTTAAGTCAAGAGCAGCCCAACAGGCCACCAAACTTGTGGGTTTCTGAGTCTCATTTCTAAGGAAGGGAGTCAGTATGTCACTATGCCGCCGGTCACTTTATCTACCCACTGGGAGATGGAGACCTGTTTCAAGCCAGCACGTCTTACTCTGAAAATCTCACTGCTGTAAACCACAACTCTCATTTTGTGGCAAGTGATATGATAGAGTATCAACAGTACTGATGTGGAAATGAACAATGACAAATAACACAGTACCCTAGCACAGGAAGTGTGCACACACACACGCATACTCCTAGGCCCCATACTCCTAGGCCAGACTTCTGGCCTAGGAAGTATTAAACAGTGGTGGATGATGGGCAAACAGCTGCAGTGATGAGACCGAAAAGTATATCACACCATCTTTGGCAGATACACCAGGCAGTAACATGAACTAGCCAGGAGGGCTGGGTCTTTGCCAACCGCCTCTGAAAACCAGCCCATCTTCACATGCTCACAAAACCCCCAGCACTGTTGGCAGCAGCATCCTCCTTAAAAATGCCAGAATGCCTTCTTTCCTCTACCCTGCTTTTGTTTCCATTGGCTCAGAAATGCCTTTGGAAAATATCTCCCTGCAAAGGGAGATCCAAGGAGCCACGCGGCGCTTCCCAGGGCTTTGCTGATATGAAACAATAGTCTATTTCTAAGCTGAATGCTTTTAGTTGGTTCAGGGTTGGTTTTGTAACTGTCTCATTCCCTCCACCCTCCTCTCTTTGCTTCAGAAGCACCTGGCAAAACGCTGGGCAGAGAGCAGTTCAGGCACGTTGAAGTCAAATGTAGCTTCACTGCAGGAACAGACTAGATGTTTTCCTCCAGTTTCAGCCCTGTTATTAAGCTTCTGATGAACATTCTCCCACAACTAGAGGGATATGTAGGACTCGGTGGCCTAACCATGGGTGGTGTATCATTCTTGTCATTGGGCAGAGAAGTCAGGGGCGGAAGGCAATGGCCACACCAAGCAGACAAAGGGAAGCGGCTGATCCTGCGACTTCCCTGGCAGTTCAGCGGTTAAGACTTCACCTCCCAATGCAAGGGGTGAGGGCTTGATCTCACGTTGGGGAGCTAAGATGGTAAAGCGTCTGCCTACAATGCGGGAGATCCAGGTTCGATCCCTGGGTCGGGAAGATCCCCTGGAGAAAGAAATGGCAATCCACTCCAGTACTCTTGCCTGGAAAATCCCATGGACACAGTCCACAGGGTTGCAAAGAGTCGGACATGACTGAGCGACTTCACTGGGGAGCTAAGATCGCATAGGCCTTGTGGTCAAAACACCAAAATATAAAACAGAAGGGATATTGTAACAAATCCAATAAAGCCTTTACAAAATGGTCCACTTAGAAAAAAAAAAAGTCATTAAAAACATCGGCTGTACCAATGAGATGCAAGGTGAAAGTGGTCATCCAGTCTGAGGTTGCAGCTACATCACACCATTTAGGATTCTGCTGCACTGCAGGTCACCAATACACTCTTCTCCCTGCCTCTGTCTACGCTGTTCTTCCTGGGATGCCAGGGCCTGACGCATGTCTCCCCAGCCACTAGGCTGGCCAGACTCCCTCTTCTATCCTCCCATCACACAGCAGCCAGAAGTCCACCTCATCCCCCGACCTTTGAAAACTGCCTACACTGTCTAGATGCCCTCAGAACTGACTGCCTGGTTGTGCACATTTCTGTGGCTCTGTCTGATCCACGAGAGGGAGAAGCCTTGCAGTGTGGCGATCATGACTGCTCTCATTCTTGCTCTGCAAGACTGTCAGAAGAACCGTATAGTGTTTAAGCGTTATCTCCTCCCTTTTATACCTGGGAGAAAAAAAGTTCCTGGAGATTCAGTTTGCTCATTCTGACACACTGCTGGTTTGCTTTTCTTTGTGGACAGTTAGGCAAGAATAGCTAAAATATAAGTAGGGCCACTCTTTACTCCTCCACAAACAGTACACATTTGTCACCCACAAGTGTACACACTTGCATTGACAGGCACGTGCTACAATTTTTGTATTTTTATTTAGCACTAGTTGTAACTGAAGTTACATTTGAAAACAAGCCAAATGTCCAATGACAGGGAAGCATTTTAATAAATTATGGTAAATGGGTGGAATGGAATATCCTTTATTGGTTAAGAAAAGAGATAAAATCACATATACTGACATGAAGATTTCTCAGTGCTGAGAAGAGTGCCTCTAAGATAGACCACAAGTATGAAAAACAAATTATAAAACTATATATAGTATGTTTCATTTATGCTGAAGAGCTATTTATACATATGTAAATGAGAAAAGAAACAGTGGTATGGAGATATATCACTTTTTACTTTATATTTCACTTTTTAAAAATAAACAGTGGGTTTGTGTTCACGTATTACCTATGCAATTGAAAAAATGAACATGGGAAAAGATATTAGAACATAAGGGGGGAAAAAGGTTGCTTAGATGTTGATTGAAAAGCAGGAGTTGGACTTTAATTTTGGAAGCTCCCTCTGGAGTTGGCAGACCCAGATCCTGGCTCTGGTTGTCAGTGCTGACCTGGAAAACCTTAGCAGAATCACCCAACTTTCAGAAGGCTTGCACCTGATTCTTTAGACAGAAAGTGGGAAACTGATGTCTGTCCTTCAAGGCACTTGTATGTCATAGCCCCTTAAAGATTAATGTGTGTGAGCATGTGCACGCCCAATTGTGTCCAGCTCTTTGTGACCCCATGGACTGTAGCCCGCCAGGCTCCTCTGTCCATGGGATTCTTCAGGCAAGAATACTGGAGTGATAGCCATTCCCTTCTGCAGGAGATCTTTCAGACCCAGGGACTGAACCCGTATCTCTTTTATCTCCTGCATTTGCAAGTGAATTCTTTACCCCTAGCACCACCTGGGAAGCCCCAAAGACTATAAAGGGCAACCCAAACACTGAAAATACTATTTATCACTGTGACTGTTATTCCCATAAAGAACTCACAGTGTTTCACACAGGTAAGACACATACTATAAATTAGAAAAATGAATGACTATGAGAAGATGTAAATTCAGTCTTCTGCGTTAGCTCTTTTCAAAGAGTTCTTTCAGTCTTTCCGGGCTATCTCACTGGGAGAAAGTAAGCAAAAGGGTCTGAATCCCTATTTCATCTGATCTAAGATGCCACTGATTTTAAGATGTGCATTTATTTTAGGTACCACCAAGACAGAAAAAGAAAGATGCTAAATAAACTGTCACACAATGATGCCGGCTTTTTAGAAATGTGATAATGTGAAAGGAGATGTGAATACGGTATCTAAATGAGAGGCTTTGGGCAAATTAGCTGATCAATTATACACTGTGTCTCTCAAGTGAAATTACTAATTTAATAATAAGGCATGGTGCTCGCCTACCAGTGATGTGTTGTGGTGCCTTTTCCCTTTTGGATGTGCTGGCCACAGCATTTTTTTTTTTAATGTTTTAAAAATTATAGAGAATAGATAATTACTAGTGAATGCTGACCTTTTCCTTATTATGAGTAATTATGCTATTAAAAGCATCATTTGGACCTTAATTTGGTATACAAATTATTCAATTACCTAATCTGCAGTTGTAAGGACTTTTAGCAGCCACCATTTTGGGGGAGAGCAGAAGGGCACTCAGTCCTGGGCAATTTTAACTAGCACTATGTTGCAAAAATTTTAGTTGCATCCAAATAGTATTGAAGTAGTGGCTGACCTGATCCTTTCATTGAAATGTTACATGGTACCAAACTATAACCAATATGTTACCACTGATAGCATCTGTGAGAAGAAACCTGATTTTAAAAAATACCTTCACAAAGCCAAAATTGAAACGTCATTAAAAAATGAAGCCAGAGGTTAAGCAAAAATAAATCTTCCTTAAGATGTTCAGACTTGGTGTCCATAAAATCTGCCCCTCGTCCTAAAGTATCTATGTGCTGCTTTTGTTTTGGGTTAGTACCAGTGATGACTGCAGAGATGGTGGTAGAGACAAGGGTGGTGATAGCAGGAGTAACCAGGTACCAGTATCTTTCCCAAAGCAGGATGGTAGACTTACCAAAATGACCTTTATTGCCTAAAGATACTGGAGTATAAACAAAAACCCCGAAGTGAATTTCAAGCCCTGTTTTGTCACAGCTATAGAGTCACTGGAAAACCATTGTTGCAATTTCCTCATGCGTAAAATGTGAATAATATAAAGCACCTTTTAGATTATTGTAAGGATGGTGGTGATAACTCTCAAGAGGCTGTCATACAGATGAGTTTCAATAAGAGGAAAGAAGAGGAGGAGGAATTATTGTACTTACTCTGTGGTTTTCCATGTAATGCCCTAACAGAATAAAGTAGCTGATCATAGTAAAAGAACCTGTATTGCTTTCTGATTCAGAACAATAAGATGATTCGGAAAATTTTACAAATTCCAATCTTATCCACAGCTATTGTCTTACAGTAGATTTTGATAGGGACCAAAGATGAAAAAAAAAATGCTTAAAATAGAATAATTGGTCCCAAGAGGAGTTCTGGATATTTCCTATTTTTCCATCTGGCTGCTCTTAGTCCTTCCCTGAACTCCAAGGATACACCCTTATACACTGATCTCTTGCTTCCAGTAGGTGTGAGGGGAGACACTAGGAGAAAATGAGAGGGTGGGGCAGGCAGAGGACAGGGTCTCTTGCTGCCTGATTCTGAGCAGTCTTGGCAGTGGCTGGACCTTTCTCAGGTGGCCCTATCCATGTCTTCAGCTCACACCTCTCAAGAGTCTTTTCCTTAACATTTATTCTTAAAAACTCAAGTTGAGTATGCCATCTGTTTCCTCCTTTGTCAATGGAGAGTCCAAAACGAGAATATTCTGTCCATTCATTCTGTACTTATAAGCTCAGCAGAGACCTTAAAACCCTGTGGTCCCAGAGACCCTAATTTTATAGATGAGGAAACTCACAAAGCTATAAAAGCCACTGATGTTTTTGAGTCTTTGATTCTCTGCCTTCCTGGCTCTGTCATTCCCATGTTTCAGACCTTCCAGTTAAAGGCCCCACTCCCAATTAAGGCATATGAGATCCTTTGAAATCTGGCTCCTACTTCTTTCTCCAAGTTAATACCTCACCCCTCACTCACTACATGTTAACTAATTATGCCAAACTAACCGTGATTCTCAAACAAGGCACACAGCTTCACACACACTGCTTCTTCTAGCTGGAAGGTACTGTTCTCACCTCGTTTCCTGGCTAACCCTTACTCATTGCTTGAGATACAGCTAGGATATCATACCCTCCAGAATTCTCACCACCCCATGCCAAGTCTCCGCTATACTTATACACTACTTCATACTTCTATCCAAACACATTCAAAATCTGTGATGAAATTGTTGACTCATTTGGCTGTATCCTTACCCAAAATGACTAGTCAGTTGAAAGAACTGTATTTTTATTCCCAGACTAACAACGTAATCATGATTGTCACCAACGTTGTTGTCATAGTCATATTTGTCATTAGCATTGCATTCAGTCAACAGGTTCCTAAATAGTGCTTGTTATGTGTCAAACATTGTTCTTTGTGGTTTTGAGATATTCATTCATTTACTGCTGCCATCAACTCAATGGTACAAATGATAATTTCACCCTCATTTTACAGTTGTAGTGGCTGAGGCATAGAATAATAAAGTAAGCTGAACAGACTATAGAACTAGTAGGTTGCAGGGCTAGGACTGAAATCTAGGCATTCTATGTCTTACATTTCTACTCTTAATATGTCTATATTTCTTTATTAAGGGGCACTTAATAAAGGTTTGTTGGATTATTTAATAAATGCTAGTTATCAAACTGGATACTGGGAATATATGCCTAAGTCTGGTTAGAGAAGACTTTTGGGAAAATCCCATTTGAGACCAAAGAACCATTAATCTCCATGTGATTGTCTTCCCTTCTTGGGAGAAGCAGATGGGACTGAGTTAACACCCATCCTTCTGAAACTATTTCAAAACATTGCAAAATGAGAAATACTCCCAAACTCATTCTATGAAGCCACCATCACCCTGATACGAAAACCAGACAAAAATATCACAAAAAGGAAAATTACTAGCCAAATCCCCAATGAACATAGATGCAAAAATCCTCAACAAAATACTAGCAAACCAAATCTAACATTAAACTGACCACACACCATGATCAAGTGGGATTTATTCCAGGGATGCAAAGATGTCAATCTCCACAAATCAATCAATGTGATACATCACACTAACAAGTTGAAGAATAAAAATCATATGATCACTCAATATTTGCAGAAAAAATTTTTGATAAAATTCAACGCCCATATAGAGTAAAAACTCTCCAGAAAATAGGAACAGAGGGAATATACCTCAACATAATAAAGGCTGTATAGGACAAATCCACAGGTAACATGATCCTCAACAATAACAAGCTGAAATCATTCCCTCTAAGATCAGGAACAGGACAAGGATGCTCATTCTCATCACTTATATTCAATACAGTTTTTTAAGTCTTAGTCACAGCAATCAGAGAAGGAAAAAAAAATCCAACTGAAAAGGAAGAAGTAAAACTGTCACTGTTTGCAGATGACATAATACACAGAAAATCCTAAAGATATCCCTAGAAAACTACAAGCGCTCATCAATGAATTCAGTAAAGTTGCAAGATACAAAATTAATATAGAGAAATATGCTGTACTTCTACACAGTAACAGTGTAATATCAGAGAAAGAAATTAAGGAAAGAATCCCACTCACCATCACATCAAAAAGAATAAAATACTTAGGAATAAACTACCTAAAGAGGCAAAACCTGTACTTTAAGAACTGTAAGACACTAATGAAAGAAATTGAAGATGTCACAAACAGATGGAAAAATACTCTGAGTTCTTGGATTGGAAGAATCAATCTGTTAAACTGACCATACTACCCAAGGTGAACTACAGATTCAGTGCAGTGTGGGCAATTTCTCAGGATTTTTCTGCACTCTACTTTTTAGGGAATATAGACAGAATGCTTAGCTTTTGGATTTTTTCTGTCCCTTGGTGTCTGAATTTTCATCTTATGATGATAGAGAGTCCAGGTTGAGTCTAGCCCAGAAAGACAAGACATCTTTAATTCTACCAAACCCCTTAACAATTCTAAAGCTCCCAGACTGCACTTTAGTCCTCTTCACGGCTGACTTTATCATCCTGCATGTATGTAGAACCAGACAGGCATCTTGTGGAGGGCCTTCAAGTGGGAGGAAGGCTAAAGATGCCTAGCACGGTTCCAACCCAGTTCAACAAATCGGAACAGGTGGCTCTAGGAACAAGACAATACTAAGCCTGTTCTTAAAAATTACTAAAAATAAATACTAAAATTATTCATGCCTTTATTTGCATCCTGGCAGCTCCAAATATCAAAGATTCTGCCAAGAAACCTCAGTGCTCAGAAAATGACATTTGTTCCTCTAGCACAGCGGTTCTATGCCAGTTCTTGAGCAATGCTCGAAGCTTCTTCCCAGTTGCTGGCAAGGACTACCAACACAAGACTTCTAGAGAACCTGCCACTGGTTCCCACCCAGACACATTCAGCAGTCTTGTGCCTGCTCGCTTCAGCAGCCTTCTCTCATCATTTGGATGAGCTCTAGCCCCAAGGTGCAGCACAGTCTGAGTCTGTGGTCTGTTTGATGCCCAGTTCAAGACAGCTGTCTCATAACCTGCAACAGCAGCATCTGCTTATCGTCTAAGACACAGTAGGAAGTGTTAGTTGCTCAATCGTGTCTGATTGCTCATGAGCCATGGACTGTAGCCCACCAGGCCCCTTTGTCCATGGAATTCTCCAGGCAAGAATACTGGAGTGGGTTGCCATTTCCTTCTCTAGGGAATCTTCCGACCCAGGGATCGAACATTATAGGGGCTACTACATTATAGGCAGATTCTTTACTGGGGCTACTACATTATAGGCAGATTCTTTACTTCAACCCAGAGACACTCTACTCAAATTACTTTCTTTTCCCTATTTTGATCTTGTGTCTCTCATTTTCCTAGTCTTTCCCCTTTATATGCATGGCTAAGAAGACCCTTTCGTCTGAATAACAGTAGAAATTCTGTCAGTCTTCCCACGTGGTGCATGCCAATGCAGGAGACACAGGAGACGCAGTTCTGATCCCTGAGTCGAGAAAATCCCCTGCAGGAGGCAATGTGACCCACTCCAGTATTCTCGCCTGGAGAATCCCATGGACAGAGAAGCTTGGAGGGCTCTAGTCCATAGGGTCGCAAAGAGTTGGACATGACTGAAGCCACTTAGCACACACTCACGCAAGGCTTAGAGAACACTAGTAACAGGATCAGTTCAGTGGCTCAGTCACGTCCAACACTTTGCGACCCCAGGGACTGCAGCATGCCAGTATTCCCTGTCCATCACCAACCCTTGGAGCTTACTCAAACTCATGTCCATAGAGTTGGTGATGCCATCCAACCATCTCAACCTCTACTGTCCCTTTCTCCTCCTCCTGTGTAACAGGATACACACAAGGATTTATTCTATAATTTATTCCTGGGTCAATTCTGTCATACTGGTTCTAGGGATCCAAAATTCTGATAAGGAGGCGTTAATATAACCTACTAGGATAGAATAGATCAAGTTCTGTGACTCATTATGGTCTGTAGTGACCTCCCAAAGAGACAAGAGAGTGGATACAGCCCTGGAAAGCACACAGAAAGTTCTCAACACTGGCACCACCATTTGTAGCTGTATGACCTCTTAGCTTCAAGTTGCCTCAAACTGTGTATCAGAGATGAAACTGTGTATATCTCATGAAGTGATGATTAACTGAGATGGTTTTTAAAAATCACATGGTATAGCATAGTAGTTAGTACTTGGTTCAACTCTCTTCTCAATAATTATCTGATTCTAAAGTTAAAAAGAACCAGACAGTATTCTTAGCACATAGCATCATCACACAGATGCCAGTTCATCAAAAACCTGGGAACCTATTAAGAATTAATATATGTTCAATAATACTGGCTGTCTCCAGTTCTCAGTAGGCCTTCATTCTTATTCTAGTCATCATCCAATTACTAAAATATAAATCCTTTCCTATCCCATTAATTTAATAAACTTTTTTTTTTAAGACAGTAAGCTCAATGACCACCAGAAAATTAATTCCTTTGAGCCTTAGATAATTAGCATGATGGCCTGGCCAATGTATTTTCTTCCAACAGTGTTCCCCTTCAAGGAAAGCCGTTGTTCCAGTTTTGACCGGGACTGGAGGGGAGCCCTGAACTATATAGGTTTAACTGCAGTATCATCAACCAGCCAAAGACAAAGGAAAACAAAGCGACCCAGGAAAGGGCAACATGGCTTTGTGGAGTGCAATTGCATTTCCTTCAGCCACAAAGTAATGGACCTGGATGGAGCATAAGCCCCCCAAAGCTACAGTATATACGGATTTTATTTAAAACATATAAGGCACTTTACAAGTAGTCATTAACCCTCACAGCAATGCTAAGAGGTGCCACAACGATTCCCATTTCATGCCTATGGCACTTGAGGCTCAACAAACTTAACTCCTAACATTACAGCCTGCATACGGTACAACCTGATTCCAACCCAGGCAGCCTAGCCCAAGAATCTCTGCTGTTAGCCATGACTCCGGACTGACTCTCCACGCCACTTGTGTGTGAGTCTCTTCCTAATGACCAGTTGCTTCAGGCAGTGTCTGTCACCCTCAGTCCCCAAAAGTAGACAGATCTACTTTTCACAATTCTGACTCTCCAGCAGCGAGGAGGAGCTCTAAGAGCTCATTAGGAGAGAGCGGACACTCCATTATTTGATATTAAGCTACCCCAGCCATGACAATATGTCAGAGTGACTCAAGGACAGTGTCAGCAATTTCCTCCGCCACACCTGGGAAACCAATTTCAAGACAAATGGATTTGGTAGGTCATTTTCCCTCAGTCACTTAATGAGCAGTGCACAGTCAACATATCTCCAGGACTTCCCTTGGTCAACACTGTGGGGTGGCTCCCCACGTCCCTCAGAGTAAAAGTCAAAAGTCCTTATAGTGGACCCCGGGACTGTCCTCGTCTGTCTCTGCGTCTTGGTCTCACAATGACATGTGGCCAGTCACCCTGCGCTCGCTGCCCTCCAACCACTCTGGCGTCTGACTTGCCAGGCAGGCAGTGCCTCAGAACCTTGGCACAAGCTGCTCTCCTCATCCAGGGAGCTCTTCCCTGATGTCCTCATGGCTCGCTCTTCAAGTGTTTGCTCAACTGTGACCCTCTCAGTGAAGCCTTCTCTGACAATGACCCTACTGGCCAGAACTTCTTCCTTCCTCTCTTTTGCCCCCATAATATCACCATCGTCTTCTATAACTGCTCCCAGAAACTAAGTCCTTACAAAGGTAGGTATTTTTTATCATTCTGTGTTCACTGTCACATCCCCACACACGACCACTGCGGCATCCCCCTAACATGATCACCAGGGCACCCCTACACAGCCTCACAGCACCTCTTCCGCTGCTGTTATCCAAATGATCTCCCCAAAACAGTATAGAAGAGAAGGAAGGTAGAAGGGAGAGAAGTATAACCCCCTACCAGAGTCATATTTGGATTCAACCGCAAGGTCACCAGAGAACATGAACAACAGCACCCCCCTACACACACACAAATCTTAAAAAATAATTCAGCATACGCTTTTGAAAACTTAAACGTCAGCAGAGGTAATGATTTTCTAGACAAGCAGAAGCAGTGGTTCTCGCGCCAGGCCCACTTCTGCAGGAGAGGATGCTGGGCTGGATGACTGGTGCTGTGGAGCTGGGCAGCATGTGTGCCATGGGTCCTTGGTCAGGGACAGTGGCAGATGAGCAGCATCATGAGGAAATCAAGTCACACACAAGAGAAGTAATCCCCCTGGGCAGCGTGAAGGGTGGCCTTAAATGCAGGCATTCAGTGTCAGGACTCACTATCACCAGTATCAAGAGCAAAGCTAACCAATCACTAAATAACCCAATGCATTAAATATGGTAATAGAGGTACAAACTGTTGCAACAGCCTCTGGGTTCCCTCACACTGTCCTGGGCCCCCTCCAAAGCAATATCCACAGAAGCAATCAGAGTGACTTAAAAATGGCAATCAAAAGGTGCAAGCCTCAGCCATCTCACTTACTTTCATTACCTTTCAGATCTAGATCCCTGACCTGCAAGATTCCATGTGGTCACCCCCAGGGACCACTTGGGTTCTGCTCTCAGAGCTCTCCTCCAAGCCCACAGGGCCTCAGTTGGGTTGGCCATCCCCAGTTCCATGAGAGTCTTTATGCCTCCCTATGTGCAGTCCACTCGACCCACCCTGGGCTTCCTCATCTTATTTCTCCCCCATTAATATCAACACAATGATTTTTTCTCATCTTGCAAGTTCTCCTTTGAACATCACTTCCTCAGTGCAGCCCTAACTACACAGTTTAAAGTCTATTGTTCTTCACTCAGAGCACTCTGTTCTTTCTAGTCTTTAAAGTAATCTGTAATTAAGTACTCAACAGTTTACATCACTGTATAAGCTCCTTGAAAACTGGGGCTAGTTCTAAGTTGACCCTTTGAATACTGAACACCTAGCACATAGCAAGAGGTTGAAAAAGATGAATAGCTAGCTGGCTAGGTGGTTGGCCTGTCTGGAAGGAAGGAAAGGTAGGGAAGAGGAAAAGAAGGAAGAAAGAAATAGGTTTTAGGGGATAAAGGAATGCTAAGGAAAAAACCTAATTCTCCATAGGAATAGGAAGTAAGTTCCTAACAGGCCTTGCAGAGGAGCGTCACTCTGAACCATTTCTACCAAAGAACTGAAGTCAAAAACTTAGCCAGCCCTCTGCGATAGAGGGTATAAGACTAAGAGATAAACTACTATGTATAAAATAAGCTACCAGGATACACCACACAATACAGGGAATATCATCAGTATTTTATAGTAACTTTAAATGAAGTATAAGCTATAAGAATTTTGCACTAAGTTGTACACTTGAAACTAACAGTATATTGTAGATGAACTATACTTCAATTAAAAAAGTGATTTTTTTTGGCTCAAGTTGTGTGGTTTGTAGAAATAATACATTAGAATTGTAATTTTATTTCAATCTAGAAGTTAATTTTGAAGCAAACTGTTAGGATGATATAGATTTGAGATGAATTTCACAATATTTAATAACATTTATTTTTTAGAAGCTATCTCATTATGATTACTCTGATTGTTAACAGTATTACTACATAATTGGCTAGCAATCTGTAGTCAGCAAATGCATACCCTTTGCCATCATTAATAATAACATTTTTGCTCCAGTTCATTAATGATTCTAAATGATTCTACAAATTTGTGGATGAGACTGACTTACATTAATGGGGGGAAGACAGAGCTACAAAAAGGGCTACATCAAATACGATGTGCTGTGTGCTAAGTCGCTTTAGTTGCGTCTGACTCTTTGCAACACTATGGACTGTAGCACACCAGGTTCTTCTGTCCATGGGATTCTGCAGGAAAGAATACTGGGATGGGTTGCCATGCTCTCCTCCAGGGGATCTTCTTGACCCAGGGATCAAACTCGCATTTCTTATGTCTCCTACATGGGCAGGTGGGTTCTTTACCACTAGTGCCACCTGGGAAGCCCCAAATATAATAAAGTTCCAAAATATACAGCTCAGACAATAAGTCAAACAGGTAGCCAGAAAGAAGAGAGATCCGAGAAGTTTCCATAGACAAAGCAAGATCTACAGTGCGCCTTGGAAGACACGTAGAGATCTGCTTACTTGGAGCCAGGCAATGTCCCAAGAGTTACATACATTGCTGCTGTTGTATAGTTGCTAAGTCGTGTCCAACTCTTTGTGACCCCATAGACTGTAGCTCCTCTGTCCATGGGATTTCATAGGCGAGAATACTGGAATGGGTGGCCATTTCCTTTTCTATGGGAACTTTCCGACCCAGGGATAAGAATTACAAATATAAATTCATTTAATTCCCCCCACAACTCTGTGAGGTAGATCAGTTATTGTTTCCATCACAAGTGAGGGAAGATCATGTAGCTAATTACTAGAAGAACAGGGATTTAAATCCAGGCAGTCACACCCCTCCAAGAAGGATGCCCAATAACACGTGTTAAATGACCATCCATCTTTTTCATTCCCCAAAATCATCATCAGTAGAAATCCTTTTCATTAAAAAGGTACAGTATCCCATAGCTTCAAAGGCATGAAATGAGCATTCTATGCAGCTAAATGATACCCACCATCCGAAAGCAAACACTGTCAGTCATGTCAATTTCCTCTCTAGAATAAAGACGACTTTCTGAGGCAAAGATATCTTAAAAACTAGTCACAACACATGTCACTTCTTACACTTTCAACTCCCACTGTTTATTAATGCTGAACAGCTACCAAATCAAAGATAAGGAAAACAGATATGTTTCTTTGCTTGCTTTAAAACTGCCCAACAATCAGTAATTCAGGTAATCCATAAAGTTAACCTCATGTGTGCATGCTCAATCATGTCTGACTCTGTGATCCCTTAGACTGTAGTCTACTAGATTCTTCTGTTCATGGAATTCTCCAGGCAAGAAGACTGGAGTTGGTTGCCATTTCCTTTTCTGGAGAACTTTCCAGCTCAGGGTTTGAACCCATGTCTCCTACATCTGCATTAGCAGGCAGATTCTTTACCATTGCACCACCTGGGAAGCCCCTGAGTTCACTTCACCTTTTATTACATCAGAATGTAATAAAAAAACATTCAGATACTTCTGCAGAAGGAGTCTAAGAAGGACCACCAGAAAGTTTGCTCTGTAGTGAACAGAGTTTTCATTGACTCTTGAGTGTTATTCCCAGGGAAAGCACAATGATGAGAAGGTAAATATATTTCACATTCAGTAAAACTGGCAATTAGAGGGCAATGCAGCAAAGTAATTTTAACATCTGATCTTTGTCATCCATCTCAATCTAAAAAAAAAAAAATTCAGGTACAAATATAATCGTGCTAGTTTTATGCAGAATATGATGAACTTCATGAATAAATTATTAGAGAGACATGGGAGAAATAAAAGAGCATTAAACAAAATTATTTAATAAAGTAATAACCATGTCAGAAAGCACATCTGCTATTTGTAACAATCAAGACAATAACTGGGAGTGTTTGAGGTTAAAACACAAAACCATCAGCAACATCTTAGTAATTCACTGCACTTGACATTTTAAGGAGACACTATTTTGCATTTGCACGCAATTTTTAATGGAGAAACATACCACTTAGATTTGCAAATTGAAAGGGACTGACATTATAAGAACTTAGTCTTAAATCACTTTTTACATTTATTGCTCTGCTTATGTCATCTAACGTGGTCATTTACAATTTGCTTTAACAAATAAGAACTTCTGTCAATCATTCAACTCTTGCCATATTGAGACCAAGATTGCCATCTAGTGAATGTCATTATAACATTTTATTTAATGGTCAGTGGCCAACTTTGATTTTCTGTCTCAGTGATGAGATTTGGCTACTACAACTCGTATCTAGATCATTAATATTAACAAGTTTCCTAAATACCTAATAATATTAATAATTCTGTTTTAGCAAAGAAAAATGACCTACATTCAAGAATATATGCAATTAAAACAGGCAACATGAAAGAAACTCCTATTTTTGAGGGTCTTTGAAAGTTCAGACGGGTGTGGCAGGATCTTTTGAATACTAATTCTTAAAACAACTCCATATTGTAATTCTTACCCCCATTTCATAGATGATAAGACTGAGGTGCAGAGAGACGGGCCTGTCGAAGGTCACCAGATAGATTCAAAGCCAGGTTCATTCATTCAGCAAATATATCCTGAGTGCCAACTCTGGGTCAAGGACTGTTCTCAGTACTGAGGACACAACAGGAAACAAAACAGAGAAAGTGCCTAGCTGCACGGACGTTCATTCTGGTGGGGATAAACAGTTATCATGTAATGTAATACCACGGCATGTGCTATGAGGAAAAGGGAAGGGGCAGTAATGAGGGTGGGAGATGATCTCTAGAAAGGAACAGGTGAGCGGAGACTTCAGCGATGTAAGTCATGAGGATGAAGTGGTGTGATTACTGGGAGAATGTATTGAAGTATGTCAGGCAAGAGAATTCCCAACTGATCCACGATATTTTGTTTTTATTATTGAGACATATTTGACATGCAATATTGTATAAGTTTAAGGCACACACATGTTGATTTGACACATTTATATATTGATCTGCAATATTCTATTACACGTAAGCTGTGTGTGCTCATTCATTCAGTTGTGTCCAACTCTTTGCAACCCCATGGACCATAGCTTGCCAGGCTCCGTTCTCCATGGAATTTTCCAGTGAAGAATACTGGAGTGGGAGTGTAAGCTGCCATTTCCCACTCCAGGGCACGTTCCCAACCTAGGGATCAAACCTGTGGCTCTTGCGTCTCCTGCATTAGGAGGTGGTTTCTTTACCACTGCGCTACCTGGGAGGCCCCAACAAGTAGGTTACATCTGTATTATTGGTACAGCTTTATCATCAAATATCACTGTCTCCTTAGGAAGGAAAACACATTAGTTGAGACAGCAGTTGAAATTCTCTTTCAAAATCAACAGTTAATTCCTCCTGTGGAGCTTTGCTTCTTTCTGGCTGTTAAGACACGTCTGCCAACTCTTGAGTGCTCTCCTTTAAGAGGGGCAAAAGACGGCAAGGGAACAACAGTCACCCTTTGTCTTTGGCGGAGTGGTTACAGACTCTAAAAATGCCACTTCTTTCTTTCCTTCCTCTCTTCCTCTCAGTCCTTCACTTAACAACAATCTATAGAATATGTATGCTGGGCGCTGGGAATATGGAGACCAAGGAAACCAGACATCAGTCCCTGGTCCTACAGGGCTTGCATGCTCTTAGATCTGCTCAAAGCTGCTGATCGTGGCCCTGGCCTCCCTGCATGCAATCTGCCCCTGGGTTGTCTCCAACTGCATCAGCACAATCTGTAGAGCCAAACCTTGGCTTCTCAATTGGACTGTTGTTCTGCCAAGTGTTCCTTCGCCAGCACAGTTTCTCTGTTACTTTGGTTCACGTAGCGCACAGGGTCAGCAGTGAGGAGATGAATGCAGCGGCTTCTTAATCAGGCAGGACCAAATGACCCCGGGCCCAAGATATCCACTAACATTTTAAGTAAACGAGACGAGCTGCTTTGCAGACACCTCCTCTTTCACCACATCAATTACCCTGGGGGAGATCATAGCAGGTTGGCCAAAATGTTTTTTTTGGTTTTTCCATGGTATGTTAAAACCCATGTTTTGGAAAGGCCCAAATGAACTTTTCGGCCAACCCAATAGATTAAAACAATTCCCACCAAAGCTGCAATGACTTATTAGATACACAGAGGTGAGGGTAGGGTACAGAAGGAAGAAGAAGAAACTAAATTGAGTGGCTAGATGAGGAGAGAAGCAGAGAGGACAAAGGAACCAGAATAAAGTGAACCTCCCTTATTCCAATTTTTCAAAGTTAAAACCTCCTGAAACAGATTCTTCCTTCTACTCCCTTTTCTTTATCCTGGGTTATGATGTGTGGGTTGTGGAAGTTGGGGGGCAGAATACAACAATGCATATGTATTTTACATACACGTATTGTACACCAAATAATTCTGCCTTGAGTTAGGCAATGTTTATGAAATTTCTTGCGTAGGTCCAGCAGCTAAAAGACAGAAACAATTTTGGATTTTCTGATTCTCTTTTTAAACTAGCCAAACATCATTAAAATTACCTAATACTGGGTATGGTAAATCCAAATTTAGCTGACTGGTTTCTGTCCTCTATCTTCTCATCTGTGAAACCACACTTATATATCACAGAGTCACTAGAGAATGGGATTAAAGAATACTTTATCAGTGTGCTGGTAGGAAACAGATGACACAAGGGGTAAATGAAGAGAATTTAGTGTTTCAGCTGAATACATTGACCACCTGATGTGAAGAACTGACTCACTGGAAAAGACCCTGATGCTGGGAAAGACTGAGGGTAGAAGGAGGTAACAGAGGATGAGATGGTTGGATGGCATCACCAACTCAATGGATGCAAGTTTGAGCAAACTCCAAGAGATATTTGGAGGCAGGAAAGCCTGGAATGCTGCAGTCCATAGGGTCACAAAGAGGTAGACATGACTTAGCAACTGAACAACAAGGTTCGGTAGGCAGAATAAAGGCCATCAAAGATACTAACATTCTAATCCCTGGAAACCTGGAACTGGGGTAAAAGGAACTTTGCTGGATTGATTGATGTTAAAACCTTGAGAAGGAGAAATTATCCTAAACTACCCGAGTAGGCCAATCTTAAAAGTGGAACACAGTGGCAGAAGACGGGGTCAGAGATATTGGCTACAAGGACTCAATCTGCTGTTGCTGGCTTTGAAGATGGAGGAAGGGGCCATAAGTCAAGGAATGTGGGTACCTCTAGGAGCCAGAAAAGATAAGGCAGTGGGAGGCAGATACTACCTCTAGGGCTGAAGGGGAGAGAGCTGCTAATGCAGCCTGAAGAGACCTGAGCCAAATGAGAGGTACTGCCCAATGGGAGCCACGGCCTCAGGTAGCAGACTGTAGCTGCTGTCAATCAAAGCTTGGTATGGGGGGAGAAGAGAAATAAACACTTCAACCTCACTCTTCTCCTGCCCTTTGGTCTCCTGCTGGTGTTTCCCAACTGGAAGTCAGAGGTCAAGGGAGCCTGGGTGATGTGGTCCTACCAGGGTCTGAGTAGGGTGAAGATGGGTGAGGCTGGATCCATGAGGTAAACAGAATACCCAGTACCAAATGCACATGAGGACCTGGTATGCTGTAGGCTCTCCCACTCAGGCAACCCACTCTACCACTCTGGGTTGTTAGCGGCTCTAGCCTTTTGATATTATCATTCTCTGGCTATTTGATACAACTGTGATACAGCACATATTATGAGACCTGGCTGCAAATATCCTCTGGGAAATGTATCTGATTCAAAAGACTATGAGTTTTGTGAAGGGGAGTTGAAGGGAAGGTACACTAAGTTTAATGAATAAGCAGAGAATAAGGTCCAGAAGGGGCTGGAAGACAATCCCGGCCACAACCCAGCATGTATCAAGGGTACCTTCATCTATTTCAGAGTTCACCTAGATGCTTCTGCCATGCAGGCTGGGAGTGGCCAACCATGTGGTCGTTTAGCAAAAAGGAAGAACTCCAAGTCTAGATGCTTCGTGTGGCTTCTGGGAGCCCTGAAAGGAAGGAGTGAAGCTTTACTGTGCTTTAACCTAATATGCATTACGCCTTATGCTAGACATTTTCACAAATATTATTTTATTCTACTTGTTCAAATGAACTTCTGAGGCAAGTATTACTGGTCCTCCTTTAGAGAAGAAAATAAAACTAAAAAATGAAAAATAACTTGGTTAGAGATAGTGTGTGATAGAACTGAGATTTGACAGTAATCTTTCCTAAGTCCAGGCTTCTCTGGTAGTTCAGTTGGTAAAGAATCCACCTGCAAAGCAGGAGACCCTGGTTTGATTCCTGAGTTGGGAAGATCTGCTGGAGAAGGGAAGACTACTCACTCCAGTATTCTTGGTCTTCCCTGGTGGCTCAGCTGGTAAAGACTCTGCCTGCAATGCAGGACACTTGGGTTCAATCCCTGGGTTGGGAAGATCCCCTGGAGAAGGGAAAGACTACCCACTCCAGTGTTCTGGCCTGGAGAATTTTATAGACTGTATATCCATGGGGTTGCAAAGAGTTGAAGACGACTGAGCAACTTTCAAAGTCCACTCTTCTGTTCATTTTAACACAGTCTAGCATGGCTTCAAATCATGGCTTCATAACCTATCAAATGCATCATGACTTTCTAGTCTTTCAGTCTAATTAATTTTACATAATATAATATATTGTTACCCTGCAACACCAAAATATTGACTATGAAGTTCAATAATGCAGCTGATGAATTACAATGAATGTATGTTTATTCCCATAAGTAAGCATAGTAAAAAGGGGTTTCTAGTATCAAAAGCATCAAGTCAGCACACAAAAACTATCAAGAATATCTAATGTGCATTCACAATTACCGTCAATAATCATGACCTTTATACCCCAAATATATTGTGTTCCAAAAGATACAGTTATAAAGGATGGATTGCATACGTGCTCCATTCATTCACTTTACTATTATTTTTTTTTAATGACAGGATACATGATCTAAAGTGCTTGAAATTTATAATAATAAATACTTAAAAATAAATTTAACCAAGGAAGTGAAAGAGCTCTACACTGAAGCTAGGAAACATTAAAAACAAATTGAAGGCAACATAATAAAAAATTATCCCATGTTTATGGATCGGAAGAATTAAAGTTGTTAAGATATCCACACTACACAAAGCCATCAACAGATTCAATGCACTCTCTAGCAATATTAGAATGACATTTTAAAAAGATGTTTAAAAAACCCTAAAATTTATATGGAACCACCAAAGACTCAAATAGCAAAGCAATCCTGAGAAAGAACAACAAAGAGAGAGGCATCACACTTCCTGATCACAAACTATATTATAAAGCTTCAGTAAACAAAACGGTATGGTACTTATATGAAATCAGATACATAGACTGATGGGGCAGAATCTGGAGAACAGAGATAAACCCATACAGGCATGGTTAACTAATACTTGACAAAGGGGCCAAGAATACTCAGTGAAAAATATAGTCCCTTCAATAAATGATGCTGAGAAAACTGGATATTCATGGGTAAAAGAATGAAACTAGACCCCCGTCTTACACTACTAACAAAAATTAACTTAAAGTGAATTAAAGACTTAAGCGTAAGATCAAAACCCATAAAACTCCTAGGAGAAAACATAAGAAAAATGCTCCTTGATATGGGTCTTGGCAATTACTTTCTGGATATGTCACTTAAAACACAAGGAAGAAAAAAATATAAACAAGTGAGACTACATCAAGCTAAAAAACTTATGCACAGGCAAGCAAATCAAAAAGTCAGCCTTTCAAATGGGAAAAATATCTGCAAGCCATGTACTTGATAAGGGGTTAACATTCAAAATCTATAAAGAACTCATACAAATTAATAGCAAAATCATCATCCGATTAAAAAATAGGAAAAGAACCATTTTCCCAAAGAAGATATATTAATAGCCAAAAGGTACATGAAAAGATGCTCAATATCGCTAATCATTAGAGCAATGCAAATCAGAAACACAATGAGATATCAACTGACACTTGGGAGGATGTCTATTTTTAATAAGAGATAACATATGCTGGCAAGGATGTGGAGAAAAGGGAACCCTTGTGCACTGTTAGTAGGACAGTAAAATGGTATAGCCATTTTGGAAGAGTATGGAAGCTCTTCAAAAAATTAAAATTTACACTGCCATGGAAGTGTGAAAGTGTTAGTCCCTCAGTTATGGCTGACTCTTTGCAACCCCATGGACGGTAGCCCACCAGGATCCTCTGTCCATGCAATTTTCCAGGCAAGAATACTGCAGCAAGTAGCCATTTCCTTCTCCAGGGGATCTTCCTGACCCAGGGATCGAACCTGGCTCTCCTGCATTGCAGCAGATTCTTTACCATCTGAGCTACTATATGAACCAGCAATTCCACTTTCAGGAATATATCCAGAGGAAATGAAATATTATGCTGAAGAGATATCTGCATCTTCATGTTCACAGAAGCATTATTTACAATAGCTAAGAAATGGAAACAACCCAAGTGTCCATCAACAGATGAATGGATAATGAAACTATGGTATACATAGACATCAAATATTAGCCAAACATAAGAAGGAGGAAATCTTGCCATTTGTACCAAGGATGGATCTTGAGGGCATTATTGGAAGTGAAATAAGTCAAAGAAAAATATGATCTCATATGTGGAATACAAAAACAGAACAAAACCCTCAAACATATAGAAAGAAAGATCAGATTTATGGCTCACAGATTAGGGTGGAGGGGGAGGGGAAATTGGAGGAAGGTGGTTTAAAGGTATAACCTCCCAGCTATAAAATAAATAAGCACTAGGACTATAACTTACATCTTGATGACTACATTTAACACTGCTGTATGGTATACAGGAAAGTTGTTAAGAGAGTACATCCTAAAAGCTCTCATCACAGAGAAAACATTTTTCACTGTTTTTTTTTTTTCTTGGGGGGGTATCTTATATGAGATAATAAATGTTAACTATATTTATCATGGTAATGATTTCATGATAAACATAAGTGAAATAATTACTCTATAAACCTCAAACTTATGCAGTGCTGTATTATCATATCTCAACAAAACTGGAAACAAAATTTAAAAGAATATGGTCTTTGAAGACAGGTGCTTCATACAATGTATCCAGTATACTGGACAATACTGGACAATACTCCCACAGGACTCAGAATCACAACACAGAATATTGAGGTATATAGTGTGTGTGTGTGTGTGTGTGTGTTAGCCACTCAGTTGTGTCCGATTCTTTGCAATCCCATGGACTGTAGCCCGTCAGGCTCCTCTGTCCATGGGGATTCTCCAGGCAAGAATACTGGAGTGGGCTGCCTTTCCCTTCTCCAGGGGATCTTCCCAACCCAGGGATCGAACCCGGGTCTCCCGTGTTGCAGGCAGATTCTTTACCCCTGAGCCACCAGGGAAGTCACACAAACAGTAAGATAGGCTAGTACAAATTGTATAATGCAATAATTTTTTTACATATGTATACACCACCCAATCACAACCTAGATGGAGACAGTGGCAAGCTCTATCACCCATGAAGGTTTCTCTTATGTCCCTTGCTTAACCAGAACTTGTCGCATATTACCCTTTCCCCCAGTCTCCAGCCCTCGGGGGGCCTGCTATTCTGGTGCTTCTCCTCCATCTCTTAGTTCCACCTTCTCTTGAACGACACATCACTGAGATAATACAGTAGGCACTCTGGCACCTGACTTCTTTCGTTTAGCATGAAGTCTGTGATTTTATTCATATTGTTACATGCATCAGCCATTCACTCCTTTTTTAATGCTGTGTAGAAAGTATACCATTGTTGGTTTTAGTTCTTTCTTCCCTTCTCGGATTGACAGACACCTAGGTTATTTTCAGTTTGTAGCTATTTTGAATAAAGATACTATGACACGAAACTTTGTTTGGACATATTTCCATTTTCTTGGGCAAATACCTAAGAGTAGAATCCCAGAGTCACAGGAGTTGCTTATTTAACTTCATAAAAAACAAAGACACATCCCTCCCTAACATCCTCCCCCCAAAAAAGAAAACCCGCCTAACACTTTTTTGAAGAGGTTGCAGCAATTCACACTTTAGCAACAGTGAGTAAAAGAGGAGTTAACTCCACTTTCCAGCCAAACCCTGGTATTGGCAGTTGTTTCAGTTACAGAGATTCTGGTAAGAAGGTCATAATGTCTCATTTTGTTTTTAATATGCATTTCTTCAGTTAGTAATGATGCTGAGCTTTCAAAAATTTTCTCCAAGATTATGAAGACATTCCCTTTGCACAGAACTTTTAAAACAGTAGAAGAGACAAACCTTCCACTGCCAGCAATTTCAGCCACATGCCTCCTCTCAAATTTCTTCTGCACCAGCTATAAAACATGGACTTCTTCCCCTTTAAAGATCTCCAGAGAAACCACCTTGACAAATTTCCTTCAGTGATCGGTTCCGGTGCTTTAAAACCCTTCCTATCAGGATATTTTTTTCTTTGCATCAACTGGAAATTACAATCCTGTTCATGTGATGGATTTATAATGCCTTTAATTCTCACATTAAAAACGAATTTAAAACATTTTTAGCTCATAATGTCCTTCTGTTCTAAGCACAGTTGTAATGGTTTTTGCTTTATTGTGCTTTTTTAATATTAGCTTCATCTTCTGTTTGACTCATGGAAAGGAAGTAACATGATTTAACTGTTCAAAACATCACGTCAATTGTTAGTATTAGGATACTGAGGTCCTGGTGAACACTGAGGTGGTGGATGGGAGGGAATGGAGGCAGCTCTGTTGTCCAGAAACATCCTAGAAGTTTCAGATTAATACAGTGAAGAAATGGTCCTTTTCCATACCATTACTATGCACCGACTCTGCCTATGTTTCTTCCTTGCAAAGTTTTTTGTTTGTTTATTTTTGAGTAAAATGTTTTAAGTCCTAACTAGTTCTTCATTTTCTAAAATGGGAGTCTGATATTGCTGATGTAGTAAATCATTATTATAAGCTAACATTTTACAACTACTCAGATATGAGAGTCATTCAACTTTTCTATTTAAGATGCTAATCAACTTCACTTAAGATGAACTGGAGGGGGGCAACCCATTTATTGAGATTTGGTTCCCATGTTCTTGGTAATTAGTTTATAATTGTGGACCATGTCTATCATTTTCCTAAACCTTAAACCAGCCACTTGCAGAAATTGAAAGTAAAACCATCAAGCGTTGTGTGTTGATAAAAGATGGTTTCATTTTCATCTTTTAACTCCCTAAAGGACAGGGAAACCAGAGAGAAAGCAAAATATCAGAGGAAAGTGGATGAAACTGTGTTCAAGGAATCACAATGAAGCTAGGATGATTTTTTAAAAACGGAAATCTGAGTCAGGACTAGCTTCACCTAGAATTACCAAAAAATTCCAAACATGCTTTTTCTTCTCTCTTCCCTCTATTCCTTTCCCTCTCCTCATAAAAGTCTGAAGGCTTGTCACTCAGGGCCACTATGTAAGCTCTTCTTGAGGTCCTTAGGATCTGACCCGAGGATCAGTGTGGCCAGCATCCTCAATCACCCTTCAAGGCCACAGCCAAGTCCCTGGGAGCAGGAAGGAACAGGAAATGAAGAAGGTGGGCATGCCCCCAGCTGCCTCCTAGAGAAATCTCCCAGGAATTTACATCCCCTTGACCAAAACTTGGCAACATGGCCACAAAGAGCTGCAAATTAGGCTAGGAAATGAAGCTTTTGCTCTGGGCATGCAGTCATGCCCAGATAAAAAATTATGTTAATATTAAACAAAGGAAAAATTAGTACAGGAGGAAACCTGGTAGGTGCTGCTGGACCAACCACATCTTTCTATAAAGTAAAGGCAACCACCACATTCCCCTTGCCCCAGCAACATACCACGGCCCTTAATATGATCCACAAGATTTTTTACTGTCTAGCCCTTGACTATCCTCTTTCGTCACTTGCCCCATTCTTCTCCATGTTCTAGTTACATTTTACTTCCATTCCTGAAATAAGTGAGTTTTGCTTTTTCCACTTTCCAGGTTCTTAGGAAACTCTTCTCTCATTGCCTCTTCATCTTCACTTGAGTCACTCTTTCTCATCCTATAAGAATCTGCTTAAATGTCATCTCTTTTGGGACACTAAGCTCTCCTGAGTGTCTTCCCTTGCTTTATCCTACTAGAACACCATAGCATAAGGCTTATCTCTCATGCAATTTCTTATTTAATGTCTTTCTCACTCATCCAATTCCAAAAGCCATGAAGGCAGGGACCCCATCTATTTTGTTCATCGTTGCATTCCTGGTACCCAGTACACTATTTTTATTTTACAGATAAAAGTTACAGACAATAAAATGCATTCAGTTCAGTTCAGTTCAGTCGCTCAGTTGTGTCCGACTCTGCGACCCAATGAATCGCAGCACGCCAGGCCTCCCTGTTCATCACCATCTCCCGGAGTTCACTCAGACTCACGTCCATCGAGTCCGTGATGCCATCCAGCCATCTCATCCTCGGTCGTCCCCTTCTCCTCCTGCCCCCAATCCCTCCTAGCATCAGAGTCTTTTCCAGTGAGTCAACTCTTCGCATGAGGTGGCCAAAGTACTGGAGTTTCAGCTTTAGCATCATTCCTTCCAAAGAAATCCCAGGGCTGATCTCCTTCAGAATGGACTGGTTGGATCTCCTTGCAGTCCAAGGGACTCACCTTAAATATACAGTTGATGAGCTTTGAGAAGCATGTTCACCTTGTAATCAACATTGTTGTTGTTAGTTACTAAGTCATGTCTGACTCTTTGTGACCCCATGGACTGCAGCATGCCAGGTTCCTCCTTCCACTATCTCCCAGAGTTTGATCAGGTTCAAATCCACTGAGTCGGTGATGCTATCTAACCATCTCATCCTCTGCTGCCCACTTCTCCTTCTGCCTTCAATTTTTCCCAACATCGGGGTCTTTTCCAATGAGTCAGCTCTTCTCATCAGGTGTTGATACTTCAGCTTCAGCATAACCAATACCCTAATCAGATATATGACAATTCCATTCCCCCAGGAAATTCCCTCATGTCCTCTTCCAATTAGTTCCAAACCCTTACAGCATCTTCTATTTTCTATCACCATAGGTGGTTTTTGCCTGTTTTCATACCTCATTTAAATGGAATCATACAGTCTGTTTGCTTTTGGGTCTGGTTTCTTTCAACACAATAAGATTCAGTCATGTTGATGCGAGTACAAGTAATCTGTTCTCTTTTAATGTTGCAGAGAGCCATTATCAACCATAATTTGTTGATCCACTCTCTGCTGATGGACATTTAAGTTATTTACACTTTCAGAGTATTATGGATAAAACTGCTATGAATATTCATGTAGAATTATTTACAGGGCCATATGTCTTAATTTCTCTTGGAAATACTTAGGAGTAGAATTCTGAGTCATTGGGCAAGTATGTATTTAACTTTATATTTACTGTGTTTAGGTTTGAGATGCTGCTGACAGTTTTTGGAAGGTAGTTGCAACATTGTATATTTCCACTCACACTGAAAGAGAGTTCTGATTGCTCCACACCCTCAGTGACTTGATGTTGCTAATTTTGGAAGTTTTGACTATTCTAGGAGTATGACATTGTTTCTCACTGTGGTTCTAATTTATATGCCCCTAATGACAATATGGAACAGGGCAGACCTGGGTTTGATCCCTGGGTCAGGAAGACCCCCTGGAGAAGGAAATGGCACCCCGCTCCAGTATTCTTGCCTGGAAAATCCCATGGACGGAGGAACCTGGTGGGCTGCAGTCCATGGGGTCACTAAGAGTCGGACACGACTGAGCAACTTCACTTTCACTTCTCACTTTCATGCATTGGAGAAGGAAATGGCAACCCACTCCAGTGTTCTTGCCTGGAGAATCCCAGGGACGGGGGAGCCTGGTGGGCTACTGTCTATGGGGTCGCACAGAGTCGGACACGACTGAAGCGACTTAGCAGCAGCAGTAGCATTGACAATATCGAACAGGGCAGACCTGGGTTTGATCCCTGGGTCAGGAAGATCCCCTGGAGAAGGAAATGACAACCCACTCCAGTATTCTTGCCTGGAGAATCCCATGGACAGAGGAGCCTGGTGGGCTACAGTCCACGGGGTCACAGAGTCGGACACGATTGAGCCACTTAACTTTAACTAACTAACTAATGACAATATATTTTCCTGGGCTTATCAGCGACTTTGATAATTTTTTTTCTTTTGTGAAGTGTCTAAGTTTTAGACAATTTAAAAAGTAGGGCTGTTTTCTTTTTTAATTTGATCTGTATGACTTTACCTATTCAGAATACAGGTCACTTGTCAGATACATGCATCACATATATTCCTCCCAGTCTATGCACACACAATGTTTAATGGTAAGAATTAATATATTTTGAATTTTAACAAATAAAGAGTATATACCTAATGTGTACTACAGTTTTTGGTATTAGTTTTATTCTATTTTCTGTATAACTTTAAGTACATAAAGGTTTATTTTCACAGGCCTCAGGAAATGGGTAGAAATCACAGGACAGTCTCTTTCCCCACCAAAAAAAGTTGCATATTTTGGTAAAGTGTTTGTCCTATAGAAGTAAACTGAAATTTGCATTCGCAAGGCTGTGCAAGATTTTTAATGCATGCAACATGTTTTGCTATATGTATACACGGAAATGATCACCACAATCAAACTAATTAACATATTTACCACATCCCATAATGTACGGTGAAAACGTTGGAGATCTATTTTTTTGGCAAATTTCCAGTATATAATACATTATTACTAAGTATAGTCACCATGCTGTACATTTGAGCTCCAGGATTTATTCATCTTATAACTGAAAGTTTGTATCCTTTGATCAATACCTTACATTTCCCCCCACCTGCTAGCCTCTGGTAACCACTACTTTTCAACACTTTTATTCTAGATTCCACATGTAGGTGAGATCATGCAATATCTGTCTTTTACTTATTTCTTTTTGCAAAATGTCCACCAGATTCATCCATGTTGTCACAAATAGCAGGGTTTTCTTCTTTTATAACACTGAATGATATATGTACATATATATCAATACATAACACACAATGGAATATGTATATTCACATTTTCTTTATCCATTCCCATCTATCCATAGACACATAGATTGTTTCCGTGTCTTTGCTACTGTGAATAATACTGCAATGAACGCAGGAGTACAGATATCTTATCAAGATAGTGATTTTTATTTCCTTTGGATATATTACCAGAAATGAGGCTGCTGGATCAAAATTACTTTCTTAAACATATCAAAAGCCAAAAGAAAGAGTGATGTGCGTCAAGTCTTATCATATCTTAAAGGTCTGAGTCATAGATTAGAGTAATATACTACACTAAAATGCAATTCAGTGCAGAAGACATCTGGATATACCAGCATATTCAAAGGAGGAGAGAAAAAATAGAAAAACAGAAGAGGAATTCAATTGGAAAACCTAACACCAGTGATTTGTTAGTAGTCAATGGAGCTAATGTACTGGCTTGAATATTTATGCTGACACTGGACAGTCCAGAAAAACATCATTTCAAGCAGAAAATAAAGAATATTTGCTACCCAGCTGACCATGGGAGAAACTTGAAGGTCATCTTAGAATTCTCCCTCTCCTTCATCGCTTATCCAGTTGATCACCATGCTAACTGTACTAATTTTCTCTCAAATTGCTTACTCTTTTCCACTCTCACTGATATGACTTCAGATCCTCATCAGCTCTTACAAGCAAAAACCTCTTAATGTTTTCTCCCATCCTCTTTTTGCTGCTGCTCATTTCCTGTGATTCTATTAAACAAAGCCCAGGATCCAGGGCATCAAATGAAACACATCACCTGCCTCTCCTGCCAAACAAGAGGCCCCAGAGGTGTCCATGTTCTAATCCCTGAAATTTGTGAGTGTCTTCCCTTCCATGGCGAAAGGGATTCTGCAGGCACTTTGTGACTTAGGTGGAGGGAGATGATCTGGGTTATCCAGCCGTGTTCCACGTAGTAACAGGGGTCCTTTTATGGGGGAGGCAGGAGTATAGAGCAGAAGACACTTGGAGGTGATTTACCGCTGGCTTTGAAGATGGTGGGAGGGGTTGTGAGGCAGGGAGTACAGGAGTCCTCTAGAAGCTGGAAAAGAGAAAGTAATAGACCCTCCCTAGAACCTCGAGAAGGAACACAGCCCTGACAGCATGTTGATTTTAGACCTTGAGATTTCTTTATTCCAGACTTACGACCAAACAACAACAGCAACAACAAATTACTCCCACTACAGGAAGATAGTAAACTTGTGTTGTTTTAAGCCACTATTTGTGGCTATCTGTTGCAACAGCAATAGGTAACTAATCCTATAGCTTTACCTGCCTTTATTTTATAAGCACCAGTGTAGCTATGTGTTAGCCATGTCATGCATGTCCATGAAATCTCATTCCATCTGTTGGACTGTGGGGTAGAAACTCCATGAAGGCAGGCAAACATATATTTTAAAAATGTAAGAATTAAAGATTTTAAAATTTAAGAAAAATAAAAATAAAAAATAAAACATTTTAAATCTTAAAAAAAAAAATAAATAAAATAATAAAAAAAATAAAATAAAATAAAAAAATTTTTATTGGAGTATAGTTGCTTTACAATGTTGTGTTAGTTTCAGATGTATAGCAAAGTGAATCAGTTATACATATATTTATTTTTTGTTTTTAGATTCTTTTCTCCAATAGGCCATTACAGAGTATTGAGCAGAGTTCCCTGTTCTATACAGTAGGTTCACATTAGATATTTATTTTATAAATAGTGCTGTGTATATGTCAATCCAAATCTTCCAATTTATTCCCTCCTACCCTAAACCCCTGGTAACCATAAGTCAAACATATTTATTGAATGAATCAGTAAAGGGCTTCAGGCCTCTACACACGGTGTTTCCTCAGTCTTGAATGCCTTTTTCTTATTCACCTGGTTAATTCCTATGCAATCAAATTCACTGCCTCTGTTCTTGGTTTTCCTCTAAGGAACTGGTTGGCCTTTTCTGGCTGGTGCTCCCAGAAAAGACTCTTTCATTTCTTTATCTCAATTATTTGTGTGCATGGCTGACTACAAGTTCATAAGGACAAAAACCACCTCCTTCTTCTGAGTGCTCAGGACATGTCACACAAAGCCGATACAATAAATGTCTGTAAATGGATGCCTTCCACTAATGGCAACCCACTTCGGTATTCTTGCCTGGGAAATCCAATGGACAGAGGAGCCTGGTGGGCTACAGCCCATGGGGGTTGCAGAGAGTCTGACATGACTGAGCAACTAAACACATTCACTCACTGCCAATCATATATGGTGAGAACAGGGGTTACCAGTGCTGCAGTCCCCCATTTGTGTCACCACGAAGAAATTACAGAGACTTCCCTAGGCTGCTTTTCTGTAGGCCGAGGATATGACACTACATACATTATAGAGCTATTCTAAGAATCACGTGTGTAAATGTCCATAAAGAAGATGGAGCACCTGACAAGTACCTGACAGGCAGTGAATGTTGGTTTACTGTAATTATCCTCATCACTTTGTCGCTGCTGTTCAGTTGTTAAGTCACGTCTCACCCTTTGTGACCCCATGGACTGCAGCACGCCAAGCTTCTCTGTCCTCCACTATCTCCCAGAGTTTGCTGAAACTCATGTCCATTGAGTTGGTGATGCTATCTAATCATCTCATCTTCTGCTGTCCCTTTCTCCTTTAGCTGTCAATCTTTCTTAGCATCAGGGCCCTTTCCATTGAGGCAGCTCTTTGCATCAGGTGGCCAAACGATTGGAGCTTCAGCTTCAGCCGCAGTCCTTCCAACGAATATTTAGGGATTTCCTTTAGGATTGACTGGTATGATCTCCTCGCAGTCCAAGGGACTCTCAAGAGTCTTCTCCAATACCACAGTTCAAAAGCATCAATTCTTCTGGGCTCAGCCTTCTTGTCACTAACAGAGGATGTTAAAGACTGTGGGGTGAACTTAAACAATATGTATAAAATAGGAAGAGATCCAAATGTGTCAACAGATTGTCACGGGATGTGCCCCCGTGGTTAGAGGACTGACCTGGCACTTGGGTATCCAGCAAGCCATCCAGCACAGGAGAACTCCACATTCCAAAGCTTCAGTGGGTATAATCAGTGTAATATCAACATTCATATTCTCTCCTAGCCCCCCCCCCAAAGTGGTTCCAAATAAACTGACTCTGTGAAATATTTTTCTTCCAAGTTCAGCTGGGTATGATATTGACATGATCACTTTAACTAAGAAACAAATCTGTACACAGTGACCAACTGAAAACTGGGTAAGAAATTTCAATATCAACAAGAAAATAATCTTCAAAGACTTGTAGGTATTTCTGGCCAGTTATTTATTTTATCTCTTTCTCTCTTTATAATGGTTATGAGAATGGGACCTGGATCCTGCTGCCTGGTTGAAGCCACAGTTACTGATACTCAAATACTCAGCAATACAGTTTCTTCAGGTGTAAAACAGAGCTAGCACTGACTTCTTAGGGTTTTAGCAAGAATTAAGTGACGTAATAAATACAAGGCACTCAGGGAAAATGCCTGACACATTTAGGCACTCATTAAAAGTTAACTCTTACCATCATTAATTAGTATGCTATCAAATAATACAATGTGTTATATCAAGGGTATCAGACAGGCTATCTATTTTGGACTTAAGAGACTAGAAAACATGTTTATTAAGAATTATAAGCATTTGGGAGTATGTATTTCCTCTGAAAAAGGTGACTTTCTGAGGCCCCATATACTTAATCGAGAGCTTTCAAGTGCTTAGATACATAAAAAAAGGCTGAACTCTATGTAAGAAATTCGTTAAGAAATGCTAATGAACTACGAAATGTTAGAGGAGACATCAATTAGACTTTAAGACCAGAATGAAGTTTTCAAAGACAGAAACAGATGGAGATGATGAAAGAAAGGAATGAAGAAGATGGCAGAGGAGTAGGTGGATGTGGAGTACATCTCTCTCCATGGATACATCAGGAATGCACCTTCAGACCATAAGTGCCTGCAGAACACCAGCTGAGAGCGGACAGGAGTACCTGACCAGCGGAAAAGAATATACAGAACCATGCAACACCACAAAGGAAGGAGGGGGAAACAGGAGTCTTAGTAGGACTTGACCTGCCCTCAGAGGGTGGGGAACTGAAGCAGGGGTCTGATCCCCACATCAGGGCAACTGTCTGAGTCAGAGGAGAAACTTTAAGGCTGAGGGTGAAACAGCTGATCTGTGGCAGCCTAACTGTAATGAGAATCAGACAGTTCTTGCCGCAGCCATACATACCCTGGACAGGGACGCAGGTCCCCTGGAAGGTACAGTGGCTGAGAGCTGAAATTTAGGGATTGTGGAGCAATCCCAGGGCAAGCGCTGCTGTTGACTGTGGAGAGATGAGTGGAGAGGACATGAGAGAGGAGACTGTGGTGGGAAATGCGTGCAGAAGAAAGCCAGGCAGCCAAGGAAGCAAGGTGAGACTGCCGAGTCACACATGGGGGTGGAGCTATCACTTAGCTCTCTCTCCCCAAATGCCAGCGTCTGCAGCTGAACAATAGAGAGGCTGGCCCATCAAACGCCTGATGCACTGAACTACAGCGTAGGACCCCACCTAGGGTGCTCCTTTAAGTGCCTAACCTGCTGATCTACAGAGTAGGACTCCAGCCAAGGGGGGCCCCTCTGAGTTAGTGCCTGACACACTGAACAACAAAGAAGGACCCCAGGCAAGGGAGCCCTCTAAGTGCCCAAATGGGCAGAGCTATGGAGAAAGACTGGCCAAAGAGGCCTTCTGATCACCAGCTACAAGAGGCTTGAAAAAAGGCTCTGATAGGGCCAGAACTCCTGTGGCAGAGGCAGTCCATGTCCCTGCACTCTTGGTGCCACCAGGGTCCCCGCAAGCAAAGCAGCTGTGACACCTTCATGCTCAGCTCCCACTGGGAGTCACCACAGTGAGTCTTGCATCTATGCATGCACGGTTGCTTCGGCAGTGTCCAGCTCTTTGCAACCCTGCAGACTGTGGCCTGCCAGGCTTCTCTGACAGGAAGAGGGGTTCTCCAGGCAAGTATACTGGAGTGTATTGGCCATTACTAGTTGTCATACCCTTCTAGGGCACTATATTTCCTGCTGCCAGAACCTGGTGCTGCCAGAACCCCTGTAACCCAAGCAGCTGCACCACCTCCACACCTGGCCCTCACAGGGGCAAAACCAAGCCCTCCAGGGCAGCCTCAGGAGCAAACCCCAGTGGACTAAGTTACTAGACCTAATCAGTGAATTTAGAAAAGTTGCAGGATACAAAATTAATACACAGAAATCACTTGCATTTCTATATACTAACAATGAAAAATCAGAAAGAGAAATTAAGGAATCCATGCCATTCACCATTGCAACAAAAAGAAATATCTAGGAATAAACTTACCTAAGGAGACAAAAGAACTGTACACAGAAAATTATAAGACACTGGTGAGAGAAATCGAAGACAGCATAAACAGATGCAGAGATTATTCCATGTTACTGGGCAGGAAGAATCAATATTGTGAAAACAACTCTACTGCCAAATGCAATCTACAGATTCAACATGATTCCTATCAAATTACTAATGGCATTTTTCACAGAACTAGAACAAAAAGTTTCACAATTCATATGGAAACACAAAAGACCCTGAATAGCCAAAACAGTCTTGAGAGAGAGGAATGGAGCTGGAGGAATCAACATTCCTGACATCAGATTATACTACAAAGCTACAGTCATCAAGACAGTATGGTAGTGGCACAAAAACAGAAATATAGACCAATGCAACAAGATAGAAAGCCCAGTAATAAATCCATGCATCTATGGGTACCTTATTTTTGACAAAGGAGGCAAGAATATGCAATGGGGCAAAGACAGCCTCTTCAATAAATGGTGCTGGGAAAACTGGACAGCTGCATGTAAAAGAATGAAATTAGAACAGTTCCTAACACCATATAACAAGATAAACTCAAAATGGATTAAAGACCTAAATAAAATACCAGAAAATATAAAACTCTTAGAGGAATACATAGGCAAAACACTCAACATAAATCAAAGCAAGATCCTCTATGACCCACCTCCTAGAGTAACAGAAATAAAAGACAAAAGTAAAAAGTGGGACCTGATTAAACTTAAAAACTTTTTCACAGCAAAGGAAACTATAGGCAAGGTGAAAAGACAACCCTCAGGATGGGAGAAAATAATAGCAAATGAAACAACTGGCAAAGGATTAATTTCCAAAACACACAAGCAGCTCATACAACTCAATGCCAGAAAAACACACAACCCAATCAAAAAGTGGGAAAAAGACCTAAACAGACATTTCTCCAAAGAAGACACATAGATGGCTAACAAACACATGAAAAGATGCTCAACATAGCTCATTATTAGAGAAATGCAAATCAAAACCACAATGAGGTATCACCTCAAAATGGTCAGAATAGCCATCATCAAAAAAGTCTACACACAATAAATGCTAGAGAGGGAGTGGAGAAAAGCTCTTGCACTGTTGGTGGGAATGTAAATTGATACAGCCACTATGGAAGATGATATGGAGATTCCTTAAAAAAACTAGGAACAAAGCCACCATATGACCCAGCAATCGCACTCCTAGGCATATACCCCGAGGAAACCAAAATTGAAAAAGACACATGTATCCCACTGTTCACTGCAGCACTATTTATAATGGCTAGAACATGGAAGCAACCTAGATGTCCATCAGCAAATGAATGGATAAAGAAGTTGTGGTACATATACACAATGGAATATTATTCAGCCATAAAAAGGAATGCATTTGAGTCAGTTCTGATGAGGTGGCTGAACCTAGAACCTATTATACAGAGTGAAGTGAGTCAGAAAGAGAAAGATCAATATCATATTCTAACACCTATATACGGAATCTAGAAGAATGGTACTGAAGAGCTTATTTACAGGGAGAAACAGACAAGCAGAATAGGTAGACTTATGGATGTGGGTAGAGGGCAGGAGAGGGTGAGATGTCTGGAGAGAGTAACATGGAAACTTACATTACCATATATAAAATAGATAGCCAATGGGAATTTGCTGTATGTCTCAGGAAACTCAAACAGGGGCTCTGTGTCAACCTATAGGGGTGGGATGGGGAGGGAGATGGGAGGAAGGTTCAAAATGGAGAGGATATATGTATACCTATGCCTGATTTATGCTGCGGTCTGACAGAAAAGAGCAAAATTCTGTAAAGCAATTATCCTTCAACAAAAAATCTTTTTTAAAAAAGAAAGGAATGATGTTAGGAAGCTGGAAGATTGAAACAGAGGAGTAATTAAACAGACCAAGTGGGAACCAATAATTACTGCACTGAAATAATGAGGGGCAGAGCTATAGCCAAGTGCATCACAGTGAACCTGGACACCCTTCCCAGACCCAGCAGCTTCTGATGCCAGCTGAGACAACTGCCTTTGCAGCCCACTTAGGGTTTCAATGACTATTGATCACAGACATTGACTCTTTACGCAGCTATAAGCTACTCCCTGGCTTCCCAGGTGGCGCTAGTGGTAAAGGACCCAACTAAGACACAAGAGACTCAGGTTCCATTCCTGGGTAGGGAAGGTCCCTGGAGGAGGGCATGGCAACCCACTCAAGTATTCTTGCCTGGAGAATCCCATGGACAGAGGAACCTGGAGAGCTACAGTCTATGGGGTTGCAAAGAGTCAAAGCGACTTAGCATGTATGCATGCTACTCCCTGGAATATGGGCTCATTAGCATGGTACATAAAAGGTAAAGACATCGTTTTCAATGAAATATTAAAAACTTAAAACTAATCTGTTTTATTTAAATTCTGCTTGAGAGTCTTGTATCTTGTGTTTTGTCCCAACCTTCCTAGAGGTACATGGCAGGTGTTGGGAATATCACCAAACCAAGCTGGGGGATTCCTGCTCTGAATTTCTAGTAACATTCACAACTTCATCCCTTCTTTCTGCCTCCAAAACCTATGATGCTAGATGTTTTGTGCTAATATAGATCTCCTTTGTTTTGTTGTTTAGTTGCCAAGTTGTGTCTGACTCTCTTGTGAGCCCATGGACTGAACCCCACTAGGCTCCTCTGCCCATGGGATTTTCCACGCAAGAATATTGGAGTGGATTGCCATTTCCTTCTCCAGGGGATCTTCTTGACCCAGGGGTTGAACTCGTGTCTCTTGCGTCTCCTGTGCTGGCAGGCAGATTCTTTACCACCGAGTCACAGATCTCCTACCCAAACTGAATTCCTGGGAAAAGGTTGGTCTTTACACCTGGTATTCCCATGGCTTACAGAGTTCAACATGTAGAAATGATGTTGCTAAAACATCTTGATAGGAAGAACAAGCCCCAAGGATTTATTTTAAACAGAATTATGTCTATTTATTCATTTATTCCATGGGGTTGCAAAGAGTTGGACATGACTGAGTGACTTTCACTTTCACTCATTTATTCATTCAACAAATACAGACAGGGCTCCAAAGAGGTGTGAGGTATAAAGTAGAAATGGTTGATTTAACTTGGAAAGGAGGTGAAACACCCTCACTCTGAGAATCTAGAGCCTTGTATTACCACATGAATTGGGCACATGCTTTATGACCCTGCCAAGTTCAAGTGGTTTGACACCCCTTCACTCCCCAGTGAACACACACTGGCTCATATACAAAACGATCTGATAGAGGCTGTACCACTCAGTATAGGGTAGGTTATATAGCAACGACTCCCAAATTCAAGAGACTTAACAATGAATGTTTACTTTCTAATCATACTACAAGTCAAGTACAGCAGCTCAGCTCATCAGAGATGCTCAGGAACCCAGGGTGATGGAGACCTCATCCTAGCATGGTTTCCATGATGACCACACAGTGGAAGAGACCATTTGGTCTGAAACTGTCCATTACATCCTCCAGCCTGAAAGTGGCAACCATCGCTTCCACTCAGTCTCCCTGGCTGGAACCACTCAACCAGATGGGAAGCAGAAAGTTCACTCTCCATGTGTCCAGAAGGAGAGGTGAACCAAATATTGTTAACTAGGAGTAGTGATTTAACACAAGTGGCTTGCGATAAGGAGGGAGAGGAAGTGTGGAAATACGAAAAGGACAATTAACTTGATCTAGTCCCACCTCCATGATTGATTAGCCCCCTGTCTACAAAGTCACTTAACTTCCCTAAAATTAGATGGCAATCACCTCTCTCCTTCCTACAGTTTCTACAGTTTCAGTGAAGCAGTGGGCTCCTAAAAACACTCTGAAAGCAGACATACTCTAGAAATGTAGAATGGTGCTGAATATGAGTTTCACAAGTCCAAGGAGGACATGGTTGGCCAGTGCTTGAGAAAAACTGGTAAACACTAGAGGCTGCCAAGAGATCAGCATGGATAAAAACACAAATGACTTATGAATCTTGGCCACAGATTCCAAGGACAAGAGCGTCACGGATTCTTTCCTATTGGTAAAGAAAAGAAAGGGCTTCCCTGCAATGCAGGAGACGCCGCTTCGATCCCTGGGTTGGGAAGATCCCCTGGAGGAAGAAATGGCAACCCACTTCAGTATTCTTGCCTGGGAAGTACCATGGACAGAGGAGCCTGGCAGGCTACAGTCCATGGGATTGCAAAAGAGTCACACACAACTTTGCAACTAAACAACAACAATGCAAATAAAAGGATGCTGACCCTCCTTGACCTCTGAGTCTCCTCAAAAGAATCAATCAACATATGTGATGAGAAGAACATCTGGAGCACAGGGACGGTCTCCATTCAGGAAAGTCATTCCTGATTCTTCTAGCCAAAACCACACAGTCTTTCCTTTAGGTTGAGAATACAATTATCTGACCTTCTTTTCATATTTATTTTGTTCTTACTTGGATTAGAGTCAGTGGTAGTCTTTTTCCCTGACCCCCGCCCAATTCGAGGTCACTACATGTTAGACTCTCAGCTCATTCACCTCCATTACTGCCTAGCATGGTGATCTGTATCCAGCAAATGTGGATGGGGTGCCTCTCTAGCCACTTTTTCTGTCATTTCCATTTTCTCTGGAAAGGGCTTTCTCAAATAGCCCTTAACTGATGAGGATTTGATACCTTAGAGCCAGTCTAGCATGATCACGTTTTCTTGATGTGAACCTTCCTTTTACTCATCTTCCCTTTATTCAAACTTTCAAAACTGTCAGTCTTCCATCCCATTCTCTGATGTCTTGCATTCTACGAAACTAGCTGTTCATCACAGCTGCCTAGGAAGCTTTCTGAAATATGCATACACATTCCTCATCCCCACAAGATCTATTATATCATCATTTTCTGGATGTGCCCTCGGAATCCATCCAGTTTGGAACTGGCCCTCTGAGTGACATCTGGGAAGCACCTTTACAGTGGGCTTCCCTGGTGGCTTAAATGGTAAAGAGTCTGCCTGCAATGCAGAAGACCTGGGTTCGATCCCTGGGTTGGGAAGATCCCTTGGAGAAAGGAATGGCTACCCACTCCAGTATTGTTGCCTCGAGAATCCCCATGGACAGAGGAGCCTGGCTGGCTACAATCCTTAGGGTTCCAGAGAGTAGGACACAGCTGAGCCGACTAACACTTTCACTCTACAGTGTGTCTTCCTGGGTGATATGTGGTACCTCCCATAGACTACAAGTTTATTAGCAGAAACTTACACTACTTAGTCTAATGCAGTGCTTCTCAAAAATGCATATAAATCATCTATAGCCTGCAGGAGATTTATCAGTCACTGTTAAAATCCAGACTGATTCAGCAGGTCTGGGGTTCAGTCCACGCTTATGCATTTCTAACAAACCTCCAGGCTGTTGGTGGAGAGATCATACTTTTAACCATTCTGTTACTTTGCTTATTGAGAGGCTATTTTAAAACAGCATCTTCCAGGGACTGCTATGCAAAAGCAATCTTTTATTAGCTTGAATATTTACATTAAGTTTTTAACACTGCTTATTATAAAGTCAGCCAATTCTAAAGGCTAGCAAAGCTGTTTGATGAAAGCAAAATTTGAACTCATGGGTTATGTAAGACAAATGCATAATATTAGCATGTGTATTTAGTTTATTTTTGCATGTTTCCTGATGAATGCCCTGATTCATAGAGACAAAAATAATCATCATCATTTACAACTATTTAGCAGCCTGTTTATAATCTTAGGTTAGGTGTCAATGAAACAAATGACAGGCAAAGCTTTTCTCTCTATTATCTGCAAGTCAAGGCAAGTTAAAGTACTAATGATCTACAGTGTATTCATCTGGAATACCTTGAAGGGTATATTTTCATTACAGTGTTCAATGAGTGAAAATGTATATAAAACTGAACTCAAGAGGAAGGCAGTTTAAAAACCACACCTTGATCCTAATAAGTGGATTCTGTAGGCTTTTTCAGCATCAAGTTATGGCCTCTGCAGAGGATGAATTTGAAAATAGGGGAAAGGCTAAGAATAGCATCACTTAAAGTTCTCTTAAGTGGTAAACTGAGAGGAGCACCTTTGTCTGATTTTCTATGCCAGGCCAAGCACATAGGCCTGGTTTCTGGGAAGTTTCAGGATAAGGATTCTTTCCCCCTCTTCTCTTGGTAAAGTTCATGATAAAACAATACATTTGTCAGAGCAAACCACTAATGTGACAAGCACTATAAATAACCACAAAGAGCAGAGAATGCTTGTGTGTGAGGCAGAAATATTAAAAGAAGCATCAAGGTAACAATTTTTTATGCTCAGTGGATGGTTCTGCCTCAATATTAAAGAGCTCAGTGGCTTTTAATGATGAAAAAATTATGCAAACATTAAAAAACAATTTTATATAATTATTTGGAGTTTGCTTTCATTTTACAAACAGCAATTTAAAATAAATCCATTAATGCTGTCTGTGGGGATTTCTTGCAAGTAAAAGGAAATGTATCAACGTACTGTCATTTGGTTTAATACTAGAAATAATCGCTCTTTCCAGTAGTGCATTATAAAAGGAAATTAAGAAACTTATGTGATTACTTCTGTGGCTGGGACATTAATGACTTCTGAGTATTTAGTGAGTAGAGTTCTTTCATGGAAAAGTTTTAGAGTCATCTTTCCATTTAACAAATATTTATGCATAGGATAACTGTGCTTAAGACTCCCTTCCCACTAGCCAACAGCACTTCTTAGGCTCAACTCATCAATGCCTCCTTTTCACCCTCTAGAATGAGGTCAAAATTCATCCACAAAGCGTGAAAAGTCCATTGAGAGTTGGCTATTTGTTTCAAGACGTCATCTTTCATCACTTGAAAAAGTTGAGAATAGACCGCGTTCCAAGGCTAGTCATTCAGTCAGATATCAAGCGCCACCTGGTGGTGGGAGGGGGAATCACAATACTGCCACCATCTCCCTCCTCTCATTCTCTGGAGTCAATCCTTCACCGTGATTACCACCTCTATTTTCTGCCACAGATAAAATCCAGTTAAAATAATTGCCTGGAGCAGGACTAAAAGAGAAAATAAACACAAAATGGTTGCCTAAGGTGATTTTGTAGCCTGAGAGGAGCAGTGATACTAACTTTGCAAGTTGGCCATAGTGGGTGGGTTATACCTCAAACCTCCTTATTTAAGTTTATTTGGGGGGTTATCAAAACTTAAGTTCTCAAAAACAGTGTCTTAGATTAACCATCCCATAGAAATGGCCTTCGTCACATTATTTCCTTGGCTCATCTAGATCCTCTGCAACTATTAAATCAGTCTCTCCCTAACCCCTCATTCTGTTTTTCTTTTTTTTTTCTTCTGTTACCATAATTCACCATGCCTTCATCTATATTCTGAGGTCACAGTTGAGTGGGAAGGAAAGGTTGTTACCTACAATGCAGTCACGCACCAACCTTCATAAACCCGTGGCAAAACAACACACGCCTGTCTGTGATCTGCCTTTTCCAGACCAGGCATTACAAAGAAGCCCAGATGAGAGCAACACAGTAATAATGGCTAGATTTTCTTTAATGAGTACATACCTAGTGCCAGGTCCATCTAACCCTTAAAACACTATAAGGCCCACCATAAGGGAATGGTGACTTGGCTGTTAATCATTCTGTCTATTCTCTCAAAATATACACAGCTGGTGAGACCACACGGGCAGCAGGGTGTGCCTTGACTTGCTATTTCCAAAAGGCTTGGGTTGATACTGCGAAAACTCAGGGCTTATCAGAGGATGTAGTGGTTTGAATAGCACACACTCCACCTCCCCTGCAAAAGCTAAGTCCATGTCCCAAATTCCTGGAAACTGTGAATGTATTTTTGCTTCCATGTGACTTGTATCATCACCACATTATATTTTTTTCCTTTTTTGGGTAGGAAATGCTTTTCTGTATTATTGTTAAATATGGGGCACTTAGGGGCACACAGCAAGTCCTCAAACAATACATACTATTTTCAACCAAATTTCTGGGAGCAATCAAAAAGGTAGGCAGAGCATGACAGAGGTGGAGATATGAATAAAATAGATAAATGTATTTTCTCCAAACTCATTTCATTCTTCAACTTTGAACATGGTTCCAGGCCCAGGCAACATTAAAAATGGAACTCTAATGGTACAAAGTGATCGAAAGTCTGCTATCATACCATCGTGATGGATCAAATTTCTTATGAAATCTGCTCTGTAATAACATTTCATATTCTTAATAATGCTCTGGCCTAAATATTGAGGGGGAGTTGCCACTTGGGAAGCAAGTGCATGATAAAAGAAAAATACCAAGAATACTAGCCCTCTTCCTTTATGTTTCAATAATTGTCTGGTAAGGACTTCCCTGCTGGCTCAGTGGTAAAGAATCCACCTGCCAATGCAAGAGACACAGGTTTGATCCCTGGTTCAGGAAGATCCCAGATGCTGCGGAGCAGTTAAGCCCATGTGCCACAGCTACTGTGCTTTAGAGCCTGGGAGCTGCAGCTATTGAGCCTACGTGCTGCAACTGTTGAAGCCCATGTGCTCTAGAGCCCGTGCTCAGCAACAAGAGAAGCCACAGCAATGAGGAACCTACACACTGCAACTAGAGAGTAGCCCCCTTTGGCCACAAGCAGAGAAAAGATCGTGCAGCAGTGAAGACCCAGTACAGCCATAAATAAAATAAATAATTGTCTGGTAAAGCACTCCTTTCTTGGGTGATTGTGAACTGACCCTCCAGAAGGTATGAAAAGATCACAAATATAGAGACGTGTACATCTCTTTGTTTCTCTATTGCTATTTTATAAATGTCAAATAATCGCTTAAAACTTTAGAAGTTCTTGTATGAATGAATTTGGGCAACTAACCAAAGTTTAATAAGATCTAACCCTCCGGGACTGATTCACAGCTGAAACAGTCACCTTGTCTATTGTGATTAAACCCATAGGCTACACCGCATCGTGGCTGGGACAACAGCAGGGAGGGGGCCTGCACCTGAACTTCAGCAAAATCACTGGAGGGTGTCAGAAATCACTTCCCAAGGAACAGAAATTGTACTGTGTCTTCATGAAATGGGCTTGACTCTTGGAGGGCAAGAATGAATACATCTATACATGGTCTGTTCTTGAAATGGCTCTATTTCTGAAATGTAGAAATACGTGACTTAATAAAAATCCAGTTTGTAACTTCTTTGACTTCTGGCCTTAACATGTCTTAAATATTCAAGAGTCACTATTATTTATCTTAGATGTTAAATCTTGATAGAAAGGTGATGTTTGAGAATACATTATTATACCCTAAAGTAACAATATATGTAGTTACTGTATAACAAATTATTTCAATAATTTGGAATAACATTGGGAGATAGAGATAATATTAAGGGTGAGAATTATCTGTGCAAGTGAAAGAAGTTATACATACATACACACACAAATATACAGTTGACCCTTGAATAACATGGGTTTGAACTGTGGGTCTACATATATGTGTGTATTTTTCAATAGTAAGTGCTACACTATTTATTATATGTTTGGTTGAATCCACGGAGGGGGAGGACCAACTATACATTACAGGCATTTAACAATTCTTCACAGAGTTCCTGTCAAAAGCTTCCTTGGATCAACAGTTAAAAAGGCTAATAACCCCAACTTGTTCAAGAGTCAACTGTACACGATTTTTCCCTTTTCATACTCCTACATTTTAGCGGGACAGCGACTCTTCTATATGTGTGTTAGGTTAGTACTTTACAATTACTAATCTTTTATAACTGTGGTTCTCAATTTTTACTTCACATAAAAACCTCCTGGGAGGCTTGGTGATCAGCACTCGTCTCACCAAAAAAAATTCTTCCCCAAGAAGGCTTAGGGTGGGGTGCAGGAGCCTTCACTGACAAGCATGTCATGCGACTCTGGTCCAGACCACATTAACAAGGAGGAATTTCATTCAATTGTTCAATATCACAATCTTTTTTTTTTTTTTGAGAAAGAGAACTATACTTATCTATGGAGGTTAACTTTCATAATCACTTTATAGCAAATAGATGGGGAAAAAATGGAAACAGTGACAGATTTTATTTTCTTGGGCTCCAAAATCACTGCAGACTGTGACTGCAGCCATGAAATAAAAGACACTTGCTCCTTGGAATAAAAGCTATGACCAACCTAGACAGCATGTTAAAAAGCAGAGATATCACTTTGCCAACAAAGGTCCATATAGTCAAAGCTATGATTTTTCCAGTAGTCATGTATGGATGTGAGAGTGGGACCATAAAGAAGGCTGAGTGGCAAAGAATTGATGTTTTCAAATTGTGGTGCTGGAGAAGATTCTTGAGAGTCCCTAGAACAGCAAGATCAAACCAGTCAATCCTAAGGGAAATCAACCTGAGTATTCATTGGAAGGACTGATGCTGGAGCTGAAGCTCCAATACTTTGGCCACCTGATGCAAAGAGCCGACTCATTGGAAAAGACCCAAAACTGGGAAAGACTGAAGGCAGAAGAAGAAGGTGACAGAGGATGAGAAGGTTGGATGGCATCTCTAACTCAAAGGACAGGAGATAGTGAAGGGCAGGGAAGCCTGGTGTGCTGCAATCCATGGGGTCCCAAAGAGTCATACGCAGCTTAGTGAATGAACAACAACTGTTATAATATTCCATTACTGCCTATAAAGTATATATAAAATTTGACCTTGAACTTTGAGTAAAAGATTCCTCTAGACAATTCAAGGAAGAGTCACTCATACAATAAAGTGAGAGTGCCCCTTCCTTCCATTATGCATATACCTTTGCTTCGCCAGAGTCAGCAGACAAAGGGGTGTCATGCTGGACAGCACCTACTGGTCAAGTTTAGATATTACAGTCTAGCTCTGCTGCTGCTCTGCTAAGTCGCTTCAGTCGTGTCCGACTCTGTGCGACCCCATAGATGGCAGCCCACCAGGCTCCTGTGTCCTTGGGATTCTCCGGGCAAGAATACTGGAGTGGGTTGCCATTGCCTTCTCCAATGCATGAAAGTGAAAAGTGAAAGTGAAGTCACTCAGCCGTGCCCGACTCTTAGCGGCCTCACGGACTGCAGCCTACTAGGCTCCTCCGTCCATGGGATTTTCCAGGCAAGAGTACTGGAGTGGGGTGCCATTGCCTTCTCCGACAGTCTAGCTCTGTGAGGCACTAAATGCCCCAAACCCCTCTAACCACTCCAAAAAACCCCCCAAAGCAGCAGCGGGCGCAGGAGAGCACTATTTCTTCATTTAACAATTCTTCAGAGTTCCTGTCAAAAGCCGTCTTGGATCAACACTTAAAAACTCTAATAACTCAAAATATTCAGTAGATAGAATGCAAAGAAAGTGTCAACGTGGTTACTTTTCTATGGATTCTAACGTTATCAAAGTTTGAAATTCTTCTTGAAAGTCAAGTTGAAAGGTATTAACACCACCACTGTCATTTAAAAAATAAACTGACTGTGACAGCCTGGGATATTATATTTTTCTTCACAAAGAACCTACTGGAATTCAAATATTATCACTGACAACTCATCTAGAACTGTAGAAGGAATTTGAACCATCAACAAAAGGGATGTCTTAGTGCAACAGATTCACTGAATTAGAAAAGAATAAATAAATAAATATAAAAACTCAAAAGCTGCAGAGATTAATTTAATTTGGTTGCTTCCCTGGAAAGCACTCAGAATGATGGAAATAGGAAAGTGAAAAAAAAAAAAAAAAAGATTGATTCCTATTTAGAGGAACTGACAGCAATTGAAATTGAAATGTTCATATGAAAGAGAAAGCCATTAAAAACTGTAGGTGATTTGACAATTCCACCTTTGTCCCCCACAGTTTACGGTGTTATTTTAAGCAGCGTAATATGCAGTGTCTAGCAGGTCAATTGACAAATTTAGAAATCTCTGGATAGTAAAAAAAAAAAAAAAAAAAAAGAGTGCCTGAATAGACGTTTTGTGGATTGGAAAATCTGGGTAGATTTGATAATGCAAACTTCAGAGCAGTGTTTGCTGAACCTCTGCTGCGTCAATTATCATGGCAGGGCCCTAGCAACTCTATAGTTCCGGTTGAAGAGGCACTTTCTTTCTTAAAGCTTAACATTTCTGCTTCAATAGCAAGTTCTAAACTAAAGGGGAAAAAAGACAATTTCGAATATTTCTCAACACAATGCAACACAAAATTCACAACAGAATGAAGGTCTGTACTGGGCTTGACAACATCATAAAGATCAGTTAGTAGCAAATTAAACAGACACAATTTGGTTGTATTCATAGTTTAAAGCATTCACCACTGTGACGTCTTGAAAAGTATCCATTTATTGAGCAAAAGCACACAACAGTGACAAATTCACATCTGTATCAAACAAAGCTTTGGCCTCTTTGCAACCACTTGTTGCTACTTGCAGGACAGACATACAAAGCAAACTTGTATGTATTCCTGTTTATCAGTGATATTGAGACTCCAATCCTAAGTGAGAAAATCACAGTTGAACCTTTCTAAGAGAACAAAGTACTGCAGTGGACTTCTTTTGTCTTCCAATTCTGCATCCATTCCCCTTCATCAGGAACTAGGAACTCCAGTTTCCCTGGAGGCACCTACAATCAGCGTGGTTCCTCAACTCTGAAGATGTTGGCAAGAATTCCCAAGAAAGAGACACCCGTCTACTGGACCTGACCTGGGGACTGTATACATGCAGAGGCCCTGCTGTAGAGCCAAGAGAGAAAACGGAGGCCTGAAAGAGGAGATTCCTGACACTGAGCTCTGGATCCGCCAGGTCTGGCTCCCATCGGCTTTTCCAGTGTTGCGCTATGTTGTGCTTAGTCGCTCAGTCATGTCTGACTCTTCGTGACCCCATGAACTCTAGCCCGCCAGGCTCCTCTGTCCATGGGGATTCTCCAGGCACGAATACTGGAGTAGGTCACCATGCCCTCCTCCAGGGGATCCTCCCAACCCAGGGATCGAACCTAGGTCTCCTGCACTGCAGGCAGATTCTGCTCCGTCTGAGCCACCAGAAAAGCCCAGTGTTGTGTCATGAGTCCATACGTATTGATCCCATCATTTGACTGATTAACTGCATAAGACAGTATAAGGTACTTTACTATCACTTAGAATTGAACAAATCCCAGAGAAAGTAAACAATTCACATTTCACTGAAACATCAGGTTCTCAGTAAACAATATTTTTATGAGACTACAATAAAGGGTAATTAAACCACCAGGCTGTTGGCAGAAACACTGAGTCTTTCAGCACAGCGCTGAAATACTCAGCATGGTAACGAGTTCCTTACGATCTAGTTTCCCAATGAAATGGTCCAGAAGATTGTTCTCGGCTTCCTAAGATCTCCCTATACTGGTCTAACCATATCCAAACCTACCCTACCCTTTCATGCCTCTTTGATACTGCTTGTCATTCCCTTGTTTCGGAATGTATTCCCAAAATCTCTTCCCCACTGTTCCACTTATAGACTATCCTTTACAGCCAGGTTTAAGCAACATCTCCTCCATGAAGCTTCAAAGAAGTCTTCCAGTCAGATATAATTATTCCCTTCTCTACAAAGCTCTTATATCAAGCAATGCATGTGTAAAACCTTCCGGACACTTTGGGGGAGTATATAAAGTCAGTTATTTTTAACATGATTGAGCACTCTTATCATTTTTTTTCTTGCACTTGTATTGTATGTGTGTGTCTTCTTCATTTGACTCTTAACTGCTTGAAGGCAGGAACTGGTTTTATCTCTCTGCCTTGTTGACTGGGCATAATTAACACTAATAGTATTCATGTAGTTCAGACGTGCACTAGTCATTTTATTTTTCTCTTGCAAAAGCAGAGCCCATGAAAATTTTAAAATCTGCCAATCCCAAATGCAGTTAGCCCAAGGAGAAGGAAATTTAAATATTTTACAAATAAAGTATATAAATAATCCAGGAGTGAAAAATCTTAAAGGAAGAAGAACTCTGAGTACATCTATTAAAACATATTAAAGGATGTAGGATGCGGGACAAGCTGTGGGGATTATAAATGGCTAACAGAGCTCACAAGGTTCCTGTGAAGCTGTAAAATTACATCTACCCTGCTTTAAGAGGATGCTTCCCAAAACACCTCCCCCTGTCACAAATCTCACAAAATCCCACGGGCAGAGGAGCCTGGTGGGCTGCAGTCCATGGGGTTGCTAAGAGTCGGACACGACTGAGCATCTTCACTTTCACTTTTCGCTTTCATTCATTGGAGAAGGAAACAGCAACCCACTCCAGTGTTCTTGCCTGGAGAATCCCAGAGACAGGGGAGCCTGCTGGGCTGCTGTCTATGCGGTTGCACAGAGTCAGACACAACTGAAGTGACTTAGTAGCATACATGTTTTAGAATAAAGACCAGGTCAAAGCCAGCAGAATCAGCTATAGAAAGGATAGAACTTGGCTGCTCCAGAGAGAAAAGAAGAGCCTCTACGCCAAAAACCTCAAGTGCAGAGGTATTTGGAGTATTTGGAGAGAGGCATTTGGTGGAGTCGGGGAAGGGCTGCTGAACTTCAAATTTATGGGGCTGTCTGGTATGGAGTGTTTAAAGCCAGGCAGCTTCTGCAAGTCACATAATATTTAAAGCTAGTTTTTAAGCCCCATATTACTTTCTAATTTCTGATCACAGAGGGCCCTAAAATGAGTCATGGGACCACAGCAGGAATTTTAAACACATGTGTAGTACTGTGTGGGCTTTCCAGGTGGCTCAGTGGGTAAAGAATCCACCTGCCATGCAGGAGACCAAGAGACATGGGTTCCATCCCTGGGTTGGGAAGATCCAGTGGAGGAGGGCATGGCAATCCACCCGAGTATTCTTGACTGGAGAATTCCATGGACAGAGAAGCCTGGTGGGCTACAGTCCACAGGGTCACAAAGAGTTGGACATGACTGAGCGTGCATGCACACACACACACACACACACACACACACACACACACACACACAGGCACACAGTGCTGTATATTTACCAAGTGCTTTTGTATCCATGTTTTCAGTTCCTCCACAGAACAAATGTGGAGAAAGGTATGATGATGCCCATTTTCAGACTAACTTTATAGCAGGCTCTGGACAAGGCAGAAGGGAGTCCCATGAGTCATTCATTTCCTCACTGCCATTCATTCACAGCAAATATTCATTGAGCACCAACTATAAGCCAGGCATTCTCATTCCACGCTCTCTTCAAGGCTTTAAGATGAGGAAGGCTAACAAATCAAAGATGTCTTCTACTCCTTCTGTCTTTAACATATTCAGAGTGGATCACCAACTGTGCAGGCTGACCACCTGAATCACTGGCTGTTTTCTCCACATGAAATGCTGATTTAGTCAATTTAAGGAAATTAGCTATATGGACAATTGTAGGTTATAAGAACCTTTGGTAATCACCATTCTACTCTGTTACTGTGAGCCTGACTTAAAAAAAATTCATAAATAAGATCATGTGATGGGACTTCCCTGGTGGGCAAGTGGTTCACCTTTCAATGCAGGGGATGAGGGTTCAACCTCTGGTAGGGAGTTGAGATCCCATGTGCCTTGTAGCCAAAAAAACAAAACATAAAATAGAAGTAATATGTTAAGAAATTTAATAAAGACTTACAAATGGTTCACATAAAAAAATCTTTAAAAAAAACTGGTATTTCTATTTTTTGTGACTAGTTAATTTCATTCTTCATAAAGTCCTCCAGATTTATTCATGTTATTTCATACACAGGATTTCCTTCTTTTTAAAGACTGAACGATACTCTATGTACATTTAATACTGATTTCTCCAACATTTTCTTATCTCTTATATATACCCTCTATCTTCTTGGTATTACTTATACACTTTACAGCGTACTATTATGTATTGGTTTAAACATGACTTTACAATTGCTTTTGAGTTATTAATATTTTGCTTCTGCTGGTTTTGCTGTGGTGAGGACATCCTACTTTTGTAAAACTGTTTTGGACAAAAGTTTTATGTTGTTTATAGGATGCTGCTGACATGAAGCATGTACAATTGCTCAGTGCAGGGAATCCTAGGCATTCTGGGAATATAGAAAGTTGTCCTTGGTACAGAAAGACAGCTTAGTTCTTAACAGCCCAAAGATTTCATTTTTCCTTCCCTGGACCATAAATTTTATGGTTCAAAATATCTTTTCACTTTGACTCACTTTTCCTTAAACCTCATCTGTGGCTCTTTGCTACTGTTGATGTTTTTCTTTCAGTTCAGTCACTCAGTTGTGTCTGACTCTTTGTGATCCCATGAATTGCAGCACTCCACGCCTCCCTGTCCATCACCAACTCCCGGAGTTCACTTAAACTCACATCCATCGAGTCGGTGATGCCATCCAGCCATCTCATCCTCTGTCATCCCCTTCTCCTCCTGCCCCCAATCCCTCCCAGCATCAGAGTCTTTTCCAATGAGTCAACTCTTCACATGAGGGGGCCAAAGTACTGGAGTTTCAGCTTTAGCATCATTCCTTCCAAAGAACACCCAGGACTGATTTCCTTTAGAATGGACTGGTTGGATCTCCTTGCAGTCCAAGGGACTCTCAAGAGTCTTCTCCAACACCACAGTTCAAATGTGTCAATTCTTCGGTGCTCAGCTTTCTTCACAGTCCAACTCTCACATCCATACATCAGTTCAGTTCAGTTTAGTCGCTCAGTCATGTCCGACTCTTTGTGACCCCATACATGACCACTGGAAAAACCATTCAAACAAAATATTGGTATCCTCTGTCCATGGGATTCTCCAGGCAAGAATACTAGAGGGGTAGCCATTTTCTTCTCCAGGGGATTTTCCCAATTCAGGGATGGAACCCGGGTCTCCCACATTGCAGGCAGATTCTTTGCTGTCTGAGCCACCAGAGAAGCCCACTTTTTCATAGTTCTACAAGTTACAAATTCCAAGACAGTTCAAGGAAGTCTAGAGCTTTCTAAGGCTGACTTATTTTCTTTATATGGGTGAATATCTCTCTCAGCAAATAATCAGTGGGAAGAAACCATTTTTGTTTTTGAATACTTCCTAGCTCAAAGAGGGCACTAGACATACTAGTTACCCAGGGGAACCAACGAGCTGGGGGGCAAAGGGCAAGATTGTCTGAAGTGAGACCAAACACGTAGAAACCTAAATCACTTCCGGTGCACAGACAGATGCCGATACACAGTGGTTACATCAAATGCTCTGGAGTCAGGTTCAAGGGCCAGTCACAGGTCTAGCACTTACTCAGCTGATTGACTGGGGAAATGACTCAACTGCTCAATATCTTCATTTCCTCATTTGTAAAGTGGGGCTAATAACAGTACCAACCCCTTAGGGCTACAGAATGGATGAAAGGTTATGACAATAATGTCTAGCAACAGTTCCTGGCACATGGTGAGTGACTGAGAAATACTTAAGACCTCAAATGGAAGGGAAGTAGATCACACCCATAAAGGCATTCTATAGAAATTCCAGATGATGTTTCATCCAGGTGCTTGCAGAGCACAGGATTATTAACAAACCACCAGGGACCATTGTGTGTGCTGGGTGCCTGCCCAACAGGATATGAAAAGTCACAGAAAGCAACACGATCAGTCACACACACATCGGGTGGTTTCCAGAGGAAATGTGACAAGACATTTGAGATTATTATAAAATCAACCAGGATTTATTTGTAATAGCTTTTAAATGGGTGAGTTTATAAGAATTATTTTAGTTACAACTCCATCTAATTTAAATTGGCTGATATCTACCTATTCATCCTTGAAATGGGTCACGGGAGGGAGGTGATTAAGACACACAAAACTAGGAAATATGATTTTCATTCATGGTTGAATCTGGGGCTGGAAATGATGCCATTCAGGTTCTGTTTCTCTCCTCCTTTCCAACAGGCAAAGATGGTGGTCAAGTAACTCCAGACTCACTTCCTACCAGCTTAGCAACCCCGAGGAAAAGAGGGCAGTTATCTTCAATAGCTTTGGCAAAAATGTCTTACATGGATTCCCAACTGGCCTGGTCTGGATCAAATGTCCATATCTGAACTAATCACTGTGGTCAAAGATATAGGAAACTACCAGGCTTAAGTCATATGCCTGCCACCATGGGCTCCACCAAACAACATGGAACAGGTTCCCAACAGGATTGCGGACCTGTCATACTACAGACAGATAAGCTTTCCATATAGTCTCAATAGCTCCGAGGCCAAAACTTGCATCCTGATAAATTAGAAAAATAGCCTCTTTTACCCCATCCCTTCTTCCAGTATGTGCCCTATGCCTGAAGGGTTACAGAATGACAAAATGTACTTAGCACTGTATTTCAAGCATTTAGCACAGTGCTTGTCTGACGTTCCCTAAGTTATGAATAAACTGTTGTTGTGCTCAACTGGGGGTAAAGGAAAATCACCCACTGACACAAGAGCCTGTCACCCTTCTCTGCCCTTACTAGATAACACACACACAGAACACTCCTTGGAGTGATGCTTTTTCATACTCCGCTGTCCCACCATCATGCTGAGCACCTCTGGCCTCTTGAAGAAAGGCTTCAGGAAGCGTGCTCCGAGCATCATCAGCACCACCAGGTCTCCTCAGGGCTTCTGAGCTGGGATTCACGTTCCTGGAATGCACAGCTCTGTCTTTTTATCTCAGTATCCCCAGTGTCAGGCCCAAGGGCCTAGTATACAGCGTGTGTTCGATAAATGTTTGTGAAAGGAATGGATGAGCTTTTGTTTTTAAATTTCTTTATTTTTGGCTGTGATGGGTCTTCGTTGCTGTGCGAAGGCTTCCTCTAGCTGCAGCCAGCGGGGCTACTCTTCGTTGAGATGTGGGAGCTCTGGAGTGCTGGCTCAGTAGTCGTGGTGCATGGGCTTAGTTGCCCTGCGGCATGTGGGATCTTCCTGGACCAGGGATTGAAGCCATGTCCCTGCATTGGCCGGCAGATTCTTAGCCACTTGACCATCAGGGAAGCCCCCAGATGACCTCTTAAAGAAGGGAACTTGGAAATGGGGGGCGGGGTTTATAATGGTGGCTCTGGACAACAGAGCTAGGTTGCAGAGGCAGGAGAGCTGGAAATGCAGAAAACAATCAGTAGAGAGGAACAAAGGTCAACAGTCTGGGTCTGAGGTCCAGCCTGTTTAAACCAACAGACAAGCAAGCCCATCATGTGGGAATGGCAGAAATCCAACTGCAGGATGGCACTGCTCTGCCTCCTCATCAGACTCTCAGTGGCTAAGCATCTTCCCAGAGGTTTCCAGGGGTTCTCCACACACCCCTAAGTTAATCTCACCATCCCTACTAAACCCTAGGGAACTCCTCCAGTGACAGTCTGCACATAATATGAGCTACCACTTACTGAGCACCTATCGTGTACCAGGCATTTTGCCAGACACTTGACATCTTTAGTTACAACGTTGTTTAGTTGATAAGTCATGTCTGACTCTTTGGTGACCCCCATGGACTGCAGCCTGCCATGTGATTTCCTAGACAAGAATACTGGAGCGGGTTGCCATTTCCTTCTCCAGAAGATCTTCCCGACACAGGGATCGAACCCACATCTCCTGCTTGGCAGGGGATTCTTTACCACTGAGCCACCTGGAAAGCCCCTTAGTTACATTAGTGAAAGTCACTCAGTCATGTCCGACTCTTTGGTAATGGACTATACAGTCCATGGAATTCTCCAGGCCAGAATATGGAGTGGGTAGCCTTTCCCTTCTCCAGGGTATCTTCCCAACCTAGGAATCGAACCCAAGTCTCCCACATTGCAGGTGAATTCTTTACCAGCTGAGCCACCAGGGAAGCCCAAGAACATTGGAGTGAGTAGCTTATCCCTTCTCCAGGGATCTTCCTGACCCAGGAATTGAACCAGGGTCTCCTGCATTCCCGGTGGATTCTTTACCAACTGAGCTATTAGCGAAGCCCAATCATATTAGTCATTAATAAAGTTATATATATATAAAGTTATATAATAAAGTTATTAGTTATGTTAGTCGTTTATAAAGAAGAGTTTAAATAGCTAAAGCTTAAGAATGAGCATCAGTGACAGAATTTCAGTGCAAGTCTCGATGAAATTCTTATACTCTTTCCCCTATACAAAAATCTAAAGTCCTCTGGGACTGTTTTCCTAATCAACCTAGTGCAAAGGACTTATGTCCATTCTAAAATACATTAATCAGTTTTATTCTTTTTGATGATTTATGGAGGCACAGTGGCTGTACATTTGCTTTCAAGTGCCATACCCTATTTGATGATTTTACATGAGCTGAGAGACTGCTGATGCCAGTTGGGTATGCATCCCTGTGATAATACGGTTCTGCCTAAAGATGATCTGCTTTATGGTATGGCCTGAGTGAACATGCTCCAATTACAAAAAGGAGCAAGAAGTCCACAGAGTGTCTGAAGCTGTGAACTTTTAAAATTAGGACTTGCTTTTACTGGTCACAACTAAATAAAGTGACTAACTTGTACTCTGTGTATTCTAGATAATATGATTAATAAAGCCACAGCTACATCATTTGTGCTTGAATTATCAGTATATTTAAGTTCACAGTACTGAAAAACATGTAATAATTATGTTGGTACTTCTATGAGTTATAATTGCCTCTTGTATGATTACTGATAATTTCAGGTAATTGTCAGCAATGTGAAAAACTCAAAAATTTTCTTTGGTCCCACACTAGTTATTCCTGTAGGGAAGGAATTGGCTGAGAGGGGAGTTGAGGAAGGAGAGGGTGGGCATTCCAAGTTTGATTTGCTTGGTTTATTCTCTAAAATAAAAGCATTGCTAGAATCGAATGACTTAATTACATCATATGACAACCATAGGCTGACACACACCACCAGCTTCTAGCAAAGAAAAAATATGTACAAAAATTCCTTTTCATCTTGCAATTCCTGACTTTTCAGGAAGCGTAGTCGATTTAAATCATGTGGAAAGCCTACCTGAATGTTTTTACATCTGAAATGCTGGAACTGGCAGGCATGGTGAGAGATCACACTTGCATGGTTGTGAGATACCTCAAAACATGGTCATTCCTACTGTCAAGGAAAGAAAAAGCACCCCAACACAATGCAAGACCATGTTTCTCCACACTATTAGGATAAGGATAGAAGGAGCTTTTTTTTTTTTTTAAAGGGATCATTTTAAAATATAAAGGCTCAGGGGCATCTATACATGGACACGTTCCCTTCCAGGGAACTTACACTAATTATCTGTATCTAAAAACATAAAACCTATTTGTGAAGATTCAGGCTCTTAATGGTTAAATGTTAACAGATAAAGGACTAGCTATCCAGGAAACCAGATGGCTTGTGCTTCTCTTTTGGAAGACTCATCAATAAGATGACTAAAGATGATCACTTACATCTTTGCTTTATCCAAATATCAAAAGGTCAGAGTGGCTCGATTTACTGTTTCTTAGACAAACTTTTTTTCATTGATTTAGAAAGGAGAAGAGCAAAAAGATAGTAAAACTCCAATCAGCCTGAGAGAAAGGTTAAAGCCATTCTTTTTTATATCCATTCTGGGTAGCAATCCATAAAAAATAATTAGGGCAAGGGTAAACCTATTAGGTAGCACAGATTCACCATCGGGCTCGTCAATCTGAATTTGCCCAGGCACTAAAGATTAGCTGGACTCCAGGTATAATTTGAAAGTATATTAAGTGTATACATATACATTTCTCTTCCTTCATGTCCTCGCGTCTGCTGCCTGACTCCTCCCTTTTCATCTTAACTAGCATCATGGTGCATGTTGATCTCAAAATTGTCGTTTTCCCCCTCTCCATTTTATTTGTCACATTGTCCAATTTTTCACGTTTCCAAACATCCATCATGCAGGTGTTATCTCTACCCAGCACTCACTGTCTGTCACATTTCCCTTGATCCTCCCTTTGAGCTAAGCTTCTTTAACACCAGCTGCCATGTCTACCTCCTTCATCCCTGTGCTGAGCAGAGGGGGCTTAGCACAGGGGCCCCGACTCTCAGAGGCTGGTTATGTGAGGCAGAGGATTTTGTATTAGAGGCCTGTCAGAGCAGGCCTGAAGGAGGACACATTTGAAAGCATCTTTCTTATTGAGAGATAAGGATTCTCTGTCACTTTATTCTTCTATTCCCGCTTTTACCTTCCACACGACGTCCATATTTATCCTTTAGCCGCCTGCATATGCGACAGTGTTATTGCTGATACTGTTATATGATCAGATACACACACATATGGCTGGAGTGAGTGATACATGACCTTCAGCCCCTTCTGTGCTTAATACACACATCTGGGCTCCATACCACACCAGGCTGCCCCGATCATCTCTGTCCAAGGTCCTGATTTTCCTTAATGGTACTAATAATGCTAAGTGATAAGGCCGAGAATTTATTAGGCTTCTTTCTTGCCAGGTAATTAAATTCATATCCTTGTCACCACCTCATTTAGTTGGCATTCAGTCAAATCCAGAAGCTACAGAGCAAAGGAAGAGAAGCCTCCCCATTCATTGTGTGCCTGGGTGGAGGGGGGAGAGGGTATTTTTTGCTGAGATTTTCCAAACTCACTTTGGATTACTCAATAGTGGAATCTTACACTGACTGACAATATGTGTTTGTTAACAGGAAATTCATCATCCCAAGGAAGTACTGGTTCCTTAAGAAAGCCTATAACCTCTACGGTAGCCAACATAGTGCAGTTCGCCCGGTATTCCCCAGGTTACAAAGTCTCGGGGATGAGAACTGTGTCCTCCCCTCAGTCTGATATGATCACAGTATTCTGCACTGTGGTGGCCACTCTGAAAACTATTAATTGTCTGAGGAAAAGAGAGAGGGGGAAGGGAAGAACTAAGAGAACCCAGACACATCATCCAAATATTTCAGTGTCTGCTGTAGTTTCCACTCCTAACAGCCTGGTGGGCAGAGGGAGTTTTTCAGCAGTCTTATGGGAGACTTAAGCGTATGAATGTTTTCAGTAACTTGAAAACCCGTGCCTCAAACTACATTCCCACACCAGACAACTGATACTAAGTTCAGCACTCAATAATCATCTTCCGTCAGCAAACATGAGCTTTAATGGTTTCCATCAAAGGGGAACAGAAAGGAATCATTTCAAAAGACACTCTTCTACAAAATTGCTGTGAACTTTTAATCTATTTGTGACAACTACAGATTAAGGAATTTCATATCCAGCTTAATTGTAAGCCTTGTCAGCAGGACTTTCCTGATTTGTTATACTGAGAAACAAATGTATCGTCAGACGGGAAACGAATCTGAACAAAATCAACACAACTTAATGGAAAAAATAATTTTTAAGGTTTTTAATTTATGTAAAGGCTTTTCTTTACACGAATAATAATAAAAACAAGACACTGAGTTGGTCTTGAGGGAATATATAAAGCAAGTAGTCATGAGAAGCCATCCCAAGACAGATGATGCTGGTGTAAACACATTTTATACATACCCACACAACAAATTTTGCTTAGCTGTCTTTACTTAATAAAATACACAGTGTTCCGGGATGTTTTGGTCCTTGGAGGTCATTCTGATACGTGATATTTCTCTAGCTGAAAATGCAATTTTATCTGGCTTTACAAAAGGTACTCTTAGATAGATATCTAACTCATAAAACAGATTTTGTACCTGAAAAGAGTTGGCCCAGTTGAACCGAGAGTGGCACAACATGTTTGCTCTGTGATGTACCAAAGTTTTAAAATTAGCTTTGGGAACCTCAGACTTTTCAGAGCTTGCTGACTCGGCACATGGTTTATTGAAGACTGTGAGGAGGGGAAGTGGATGGTGGTGGTGGGGTGCTCTCTCAACCTCCTGTGGAAATGGAAGTTATTATTTGCCTGTGGACAAAAGACACAAGTCTACCAAGAGGTCCAGACTTCAAATAGTCCATCAAACAGAAAGCAAGCACCAAGGTCAGGGTAGCTGAAACGGAAGCAATTAACATCAGTTCTCAGCATCCACTATAACAGTGTGTTGGTTCCCCCCTTTTCACGGCTGTCCGGTTTATCTTAATGAAACACATATGTCATCACAGAGGACCCCCCCCCCCGGGCTTACAGAATAAAGCTAAGCTTCCTACATGGAATACTTTGCTTCTCTCTCATTTGGTTGGCTATATCTGCCTGGCAAAGCCACAACCTTAGATAAATTCAACTCTGTCTACACAATACCCTCAGCTTCCCAGCTGAATAAGGATGGAGAATAAAACTCCACTCTAGTGACTGGCTACCACTGAAATTCAAGGCCAGTAACTTAAGAGGACCTTAGTGTTTCTGGGCATCTCCAATATGTGTCCCTCATCTAATCAGTCACTCACTCCCTTCCAGTGTCTGCTGTCCATCCTCACTGTTGAATGGAATTCTAATTCTCATTTCTGAGACCAGAGGAGCCGGCAGAACAGAGCTCCCCAATCCTTCCCCATCATCTTTCCACTTGCCCATCTTGTCTCTGAGCTCATTTGCTTTGTCTTCTCTCTTGTAACTCTGGGACCTAATTGAAATCAAGCCTTTGATTTAAACACTCGACCTCACACCCTCGTGCCTACTTCAAGACATTACTCAGCCTGTGTCTCCTCTCCTTCCACTTCAGTTCCCCTTTCTATAGGAGATCAACCCCATCAGGATAGAAATATCTTTCTCTATTTCTACCCCATGTCCCCACATCTACCTCCTATTCCCATTGCATCTCTCTTTCCCTCCTTTAGAGTAAAAAGTTTCAATACTGTTGTCCTTGCTCTTGTTCTCCAAATCCGGTGGGTTCATTCTTTCCTGAATTCACTCTCACCAGGCTTTTTAGCCCCACCACCCCACTGAGACAGCTCTATTAGGTCACCAGTGACCGATTCCATGTGCCCAAATGCTACAGCCAGTTCTCAGTCATCAAAGTCAATTTATCAGGTACATTTGATTCCACTCTCCTTCTTTCTAGAAGCACTTTGTTTTAGCGTCCAGGACATTACTCACCTCCTTTCCTTCCCACCTCACTGCTTGCTCTTTCTGACTCCTTACTGTTTCTTCCTAGTCTCCCTGATTTCTAAATATTGGAAGCCCCAGCATCCAGTCCTTGCAGCTCTGTAGAACTCTCTCTTCCTAAGAAGACTCATCCAGTCTCAAGGCTTTAAATAGTGCTTATACATGAACACCTCCCATAGCCTGGACTTCTCCCCTGAACTTCAGGCTCTCTACTGAAGCTGTCTGCTCACCGCCTCCAACTGAACATGTCTGAAGGAGGATTCCTGATTTTCATCCTTCCCAGCAAGCCTATTCCTCCTGTAGTTCCATTCAGTGAACAATTACGAACCTCTAACTGCTCTGCTCAAAAACTTTGAGTTGATCTGAACTGATTCTTTTCTCTTATGCATACACTTACGTGTGATCCATCATCAAAACACGTGGGTCAATCTTCATAATATACCAAGTGTCTGACTACTTCTCACCATTGCCCCTGTTTCCCTGTTGGTCTCCCCCTTTTTCTCTCCTGGGTTATTAGGACAGCTTCCCAAGTGGTATTTCTGCTTCCCTCCTGAGTCCCCCACAGTCTATTCTCAACACAGCAGGTGTGGCCCATTGTAAGTCAGTCAGAGGCTAATAAACCCAATGATGGGGCTTTCCCTGAAACATGGGCTTGTTCCCTGATTTGGGAAGATCCCATATGTCACGGGGTAACTAAGCCTGTATGCCACAACTACTGAGCTTGTGCTCTAGAGCCCAGGAGCCACCATTATTGAGCCCTTGAGTTGCAACTACTGAGCCACTTGTGCCGTAGAGACAAGGCTCGAAAACAAGAGGAGCCACTGCAATGAAAAGCCCACACGCCACAACTAAAGAGTAATCCTCAGAGCAGTGAAGACCCAGTGCCACCAGACAAATAGTAACAGCTTAAAAAACCAGTGATGCTTTACCACCTCACCCAGAATGAAAACAAAGATGCTCACCATGGGTACCCAAGCTCTACATGAACTACAGTTTCCACTGATTCTCCACTCTTGTCTCATCATTTCATTTTTCTTATTTTCAAGCCACCCAGGCTCCTTGCTGTTTCTCCAGTCCATCAAGAGTGCTTGGTATCAAGGTCTTTGTATTACGTTCCCTCTGTTGAAGTGTTTTCCCCAGGGATCCACTTGGCCAGATCCTGCGTTCTCTTCAGGTTAACTTGTTAGAGAGGCCTTCCCTGGCTGCCCCTTGTTATCCCTCAATCTACCCTCCCCAGTCCATATACCCTTTTCTCTTTATCCTGCTTTATTGTACTTTTCAATGGCAATTACCTGGAGAAGGAAATGGCAACCCACTCCAGTATTCTTGCCTGGAAAATTCCATGGACAGAGGAGCCTGGCAGACTACAGTCCATGGGACTGCAAAAAGTCAGCCAAGACTGAGCGATTGAGCACAGCAGATGGCAGTTATCAGCTTTTAAATTATACATTTACTCGTTTGTTCACTGACTAAAATCCTTACTAGAATGGAAGCTCCTGCGCCATAAACAAGGACTATTTTGCACTAGTCTGTGTTCCCAACATGCAGAGCAGTGCCTGATCCATAGCAAAAGTTTAATAAATAGGAGCTGAATAAACACCAGCCATTTCCAATACTGTGTCTCCAGCACACCAAACCATGTCTTTCCCAATGATTCCACACTTCATTTCCCATGTACTCTGTGTTATTTGGTGTCAGTGAAACACTTGCCCTGACTCCTTGCCCAAGGAATGAGCACCTTAAGGTATCTGATGTGTCACAGATATCTTTGAAACCTGCCCTGCTTCAACCCACCTCTCCTGTACTCCCCAAAGAGTTCGGCACAAAACAGCTCTGTCCCTAGTTAGGTTCACAATGACTTGTTCATATGTTCTGAGCAACACTGCCCAAGAAACTGCTAGCCTGACTCCAAAGGACGAGGCTGACAAACATCTGCTCTGGGCCACAGCTTGCTGACATCAAAGTTCCTAAATTTTTATGTTAGCAGTTTTTAAATATTGAAGAATCTAATTGCATTTTATTGTAATTATCTTGCTTTTCTGTGTCCTGCACAAGACTGGATATAAGGACCATGTCTTATCTGCCCCAAAGGCTAGTAAAATTTGAGTGTGTGGAGACTGAATGAACCCTATCAACTGATAATAAGGAACCCTGGAAGCCCAGGAGCATCATGATGTTTTATCCGGGTTACTTCATTTAAACCTCTGAACAACCATAAGAGGAAGAAACGATGAGTGCCCTTCACATTCGTGGAACCCCAGGCTTAAACAAGTGAAATAATTTTGCCCAAGGTCAATGGGCAGAGCCCTGAACTATTTATTTAACCTCTGCCATTTGGTCCACGACATTATGTGGTCCCAGAAGTGTCACCAGGAACACTAGGGAAGAGTCCCCAAACTGGCCACAGATCAGAATCACCCATGACCCCTGAAACGCTGCGGAATCTTTGGTTTTACCCCCAAAATTCTGTTTTGGTTACTCTGGGATGAAGCCCAGAATCTGAATTTCAATAGGCATCCAGGTAATTCTGACACAGCCAATTCACTAACCAGATAAGATAGCCAACAGGAAACAAACAGCACATCAAATGGGAAGATGAGGAGGAATTTAATGAAGGGACTACTTATAATAGTGTGGGCAGGGATCAGGTGGAGCAGAACACCAGCAGAGAGTTGTTAAACCTCCAGGCTGAAAGCGACAAGGTGAGGGAACAGCTGCCCAAAGTTTATAGAATTGCTATAGTTGCTAGAGAAGACAGCCTGGCAGGAGCGCAGATGGTCAGTCAAGGCCAAAGGTGGTTAGGAGACAGAGATCAAATAGATGGCCAATGAGAATTTGCTATGTGATTCAGGAAACTCAAACCAGGGCTCTGTAACAAGCTAGAGGGGTGGGATGGGGAGGGAGATTCCAAAGGACAGGACATAGGTATACCTATGGCCGATTCATGTTGATGTCTGGCAGAAACCAACACAATACTGCACAGAAATTATCCTTTAATTAAAACATTAAAACATGGCAAAAAAATAAGTTATATAAAAAAGGAGTCCATACCCGAGCAAAGAGGAGGAAAAAGAGAGGTATACTTGTCTGGAGGACTAAAAGGAAAAGTTTTTATGTCAGGCATTTGAAGATCAGATTCCTATTGCAAAGAAACACTGATCCAGTAATTGCACTGTGAATCTCCGACACATCTACCATCTGCTGATGCCACCCAAATGTCTTTCTTTAAAAAAAAATTTTATTTATTTTTAGCTGGAGGATAATTGCTTTACAATATTGTGCTGGTTTCTGCCATACACCATGAATCAGCCATAGGTATACATATGTCCCCTCCCTCGTGAACCTCCCTCCCACCTCCCACCCCATCCCACCCCTCTACATTGTCATAGAGCACCGGATTTGGGCTCCCTGTGTCATGTAGCAAATTCCCACCGGCTATTTTACATATGGCAACATATATGTTTCTGTGCTATTCTTTCAATTTGTCCCACCCTCTCCTCCTCCCCTCACTGTGTCCACAAGTCTGTTGTTGATGTCGTATGTTACCACATATATGTGGAATCTAGAAAGATGGTACTGATGAGCCTATTTGCAGGGCAGCAATGGAGATGCAAATGACTTCCTCAGATGCCTCCTTCGCTCTCGGCTCCAAACACAGGTAACCACACTTGCCTACTGAATACTCATATATCCATGAATCAGGGATGCCTCACATTCCCCACGCCCTGCACATGGGACCAAAGCATCCTGTATCTTCCAGTGTTCCTACGCAGGAAAAGAGGCCCCCACCCCCAGACTCCTGACCAGAAGCTAGGGATTCATCTCTAACTCTTCCCTCTCCCTTCCTTCCAATCAGCCGATGGCAAATCCTTTATTCCCTGCTTGATCTTTCAAATCCATCCCTTTCTATTTTTTTCCACTGCCACTGTCATTGTTTGAGGCAACACCGTTCTCTTCTTGGATCATTGCAGGAGCCTCATAATTGGTCTCCCTGCTTCACACTAGTCTCTTCGGAGCTGCCAAAGCATTCTTTTCAAAATACAAACTGATCCTATTTCTCCCAGGCTTCTCCTTCGACAGTAGCTCCCCACAACATACAGGTGATGTGCAGACACCAACTGTGGATATAATGTGGTTTATTCCCATTTTTTGCAGTTTTGATAGTGGAGAGGAGAAACTATTGATTTTTGCATATTTATGTGGATCAAGTGTTCGTTAATTCTAACACTAATATCAATCTATCATGAATTTTCTAGGCATAGACTTTTATAATAAGCACAGGTGATAAAGTATTCTTTTTCTACTATTTATACCAATTTTTACATTTTCATTCCTCCAAAACAATTCTGTTAATACTACTGGTGATGGTAGCCACCCTTGTCTAGTTCCTGATTTTATCTAAAATGATTTGAATGTTTTACAATTTAAGTTTCATTAGCTACTGAATTCTGTTCTTTGTAAACAGTCTTTACTTATGAAATGCTCACATCCTCTTAACTTTCACTTTAAGTAAGAATATCTGCTGAAGTTTAGGAACTGCAGTTAGAAGCATTTTAATCACGGCTTTCCTTTAATCTATATCCAAAATGAATTATACTGATAGATTTCCTAAAACTGAGAATCTTTCTGTTCCTGGAAAAGAGTTTACCTAGTTACAGCATATTACTCATAGTCACAATGCTGGATTATTTGGTATTTATAATCACATGATATAGATATGCAGATAGATGTATAGCTATAGTTATATCATGATACACACGTGTAGACATATAGACATGTTCCTTATATATATTTTAAATCATATTTTGCTATTTGTGTTAGGCTATTTCTCTTTATAGCCTGGGATAGTATAGTAACATCAGGATTAACTGCTTTTTTAAGTTTTGGAATAATTCTTTATTAGTATAGCTAATGTACAATATTACATAATTACAAATGTACAATACAATCATTCACAATTTTTTAAAGCTAGAATTATTCCATTCTAGTAATAAAGTATTGGCTATATTCTGTTTTGTATATCCTTATGTTAATAGCTTGTACCCATCAATTCCCTACCCCATTATTGCCCCCCAACTTTCATCTCCCCACTGTAACCAAGAGTTTGTCCCCTATATCTGAGTCTGTGTCTTTTTTGTTATATTCACTAGCTAAGCCAGACAGACAAAGACAAATACTGTATGATATCACTTATATGTGGAAACTTCTGATATATAGACAACTTAGCTATATAATGGCCTGTTTCTCATGCCTTCTATTTAAAAGTCAGGAGACCTTTTGCTACATTTCTAATATCTTCTATGATAATTACGAAAGCTTTCCTCTTCCCAAGAAAATGTATAAGCTTTCTGGTTTAAACTTAATTTTGAATTTGTTGTTCAGTTGTCCAGTCGTGTCCAACTCTTTGCAACTCCACGGACTGCAGCACTCCAGGCCTCTCTGTGAATTTGTATCCAGTTGAATTCATTCCTGTTGGTACACATGCCTGCAAGTTTGATGAATGCGCGGAGTCACGTACTCACCACGACCGGGGTCTGACTTCCTGCTTCCTCTGGACAGACAGGCGTGCTGAGTCTAAGGCACGCTACGGGGCATACTTCTGTGTAACTGGGGCTGCCCTCGGGCAATGTGGTGAAAGGTAAGAGAGAAACAGTAACGGGGTGATTCCCCCCCATGGCTCTTTGGACTGGGTTTGTTGTGGGGAGGGGTTGCTTTTTCTGATTCTTCTGACCAAAGACCATTTTCTCTCAAGGTTTTAGGTACCTGCACCTCTGCTGAGGCCACCCTTGGAGTGAGGATAGGGCTGAGAGAGAAAAAGAAACAAGGAAAAGAGAGATTTCCCCCACTCTTTGGTTTGCAGGAGGCCCCCTTTCCTGGTCAGAAACAGGGGGTTTCTCTCTTAACTTGTAGTTGTGGACACTCTCTGCAAAGTTCAGATTTCAGCCAGGCAGGGGCGAAACAGGAAAACCATGAGCCTTACCGCTGTGCCGGCAGTTCAAGTTCTGACTCCCTCCCCGTGTGTGTGTACTATTTACTGTTGAAGCCTCGGGCAGCTTCTTTTGGTTTCCAGAACGTCTGGTTGTAACCACTGGAAGCAATAAACTGGGTAGGGCTTCTCAGAGTAGGCCAGCCCCAGATATGACCTGTAATTTGCATCCTAAACATTTCTTTTGGGCTCTCAAATTTACTGTCCCAAGGGTTTACTCTGTATCCTTTTACAAGTCTTCTAATTTGTTCTCTATCTGTGGTTTTATCTCCTTTCTTGCTCCTAATTACACACATTTTTGCTGTCTCTCTCTTTTTCTCCACTACAATCAAGAAGAGGTTATCGATTTTATTGGTCTTTTCAAAGCACTGGATTTTGGACTCACTTAACTTTTCTACAAGTTATTATTTTCTGCTTCACCAATTTAAGTCTTTATCTTTACTACTCTTTCCCAGGTTTTATTTTTATGTTCTCTTTCTAAATTCTTAAGACACATTTGAAGTTCCTTTCTTTTACTTTGTAAATATTGATATCTAAAGCAATAATACACTTCCTTGAGTTCAGCTTTTGATACATCCCATAAGATTTTGGTATAAGATTTTTCTCCTTTTTAGATTGTTTTTGAGGTAGTTCGCAATTCAAGTGTTGACTTCTATTTTGATCCAAGATTAATTCAGGAGAATTTAATTAATATAATTAAGATAGTTTAGGTCACTTTATTATTTATTTCCTTTTTAAACTTGTTTTTAATTATTAGATTAAATAAGAGAACATTGTCTATGAAAATTTTGGGTATAATATTCTTGAAAGTATAATATGGACATACAAAAATACACTCCCCCTTCCCTTTCACAGAATTCAAAGTTAAATATATGTAATTTTATTTATTATAACATAGTTTATCTGATCTAGGTGATTTTGAAAAATATATAGCAAGATTATACACTTAAATTGAACTAATATCAAGTTCCTTGGCATTTTAATAAGTTCTGCTTTTTATTTTTCAGTCTTATTTGATGCTTTTATGCTTACGACTAACAGATCTTCCTTTTATATTGTGCCTATAAGTAATGTCCTTATTTATCCTGTTCACTGCTTTTAACCTCAGATTCCTATAAGTTTTATATTAAATTACAACCTCTATTTTTCTTGGTATCTCTTTGCACATTCCTGTAATTTAAACCACTTTTCAGCTCCTTGATTTAAAAGGGCTTCGTGTTGCTGGATTTTGTTTACTGAATCTGTATAAAATAAGGGAAGTTGTCATGTTCATCATAAGCCACTGATATACTTAATTTTATTCTTTGCATCTTCATTGTTTTCTGTTTATTTTGGGCTTCCCAGGTGGTGCAAGTGGTAAAGAATCCACCTGTCAGTGCAGAAGATATGAGAGACAGGGGTTCTGTCCCTGGGTCGGGAAGATCCCCTGGAGGAGGGTATAACAACGCAATCCAGTATTCTCGCCTAGAGAATCCCATGGACAAAGGAGTCTGGTGGGCTACAGACCACAGGGTCACAAAGAGTCAGACATGACTAAAGCAACTTAGCATGCACCCAGCATTCTTTGTATCTTCATTGTTTTCTATTTGTTTCCTTTTACTTGTTTTTCTTGGCTTAATCAAGTTACCACTCACTGCCTCCCCCCACAGGCACTCCACTCAAGTTCGGCTTTTCTTGACACTATTAGGAAAAACTGAACATGGGCTTTTTATTTTATAACATTAAGGCATTTTTTAAAACTAATTTTGTTAGGTGTGATAATGATATCGTGGCTATGCCTTAAAAAAAAAAAAAAAAGCCCTTACTGATTATAGAAACATCCTGGAATATTTTCCAGTAAAATGATAGAATGCCTTTGTTTACAGTACCCTGATGTCAGGAGACAGAAGAGTTGGAGCAATACGTAAAACTAGGCATTTGTTGAAACTAGGTGTTGGGTACCTGGGGTCCATTTTACCCCCTTTTCCCTATTTTGAGTATGTTTCAGAATTTCATATAAAAAAAACTAAATTCATATTTTTTATTTACACAAAAGCTTGTTATGTTATTACTGGATTTCCTGAATGTTTGTATCATTGTTTTGCATTAATGTTACTGGCATCTTATCAACTTCCATAGCACTCGTTCAGGAGTGAGCAAAGTTCTTCTGTATATGGACTGTCATTTGTTGGCCCCTACAGGAGTTAGCTGCTACCGATTATGAGTGTTTTCCATATCTTTCTTCTCTCTGGATTCTGGGCCCCTTTTAGGTTATTATTATTTTGCCTCTTCCTGGCTCTATTCATCCCTGAGATTCAGGTTCAGCTACTGAGGCCCTCACACAGTAATCTGGTAAGAGGTCAAAGGCACATGGACCAGCAATGGCTGGGTCGGCAGTTGCCATTGCTAAGTGTGGGGGACATTTCCCTGCCCATATCCAGTTCCTGCCATCTCTTGCACAGAAAGAATTACATTCCCCTTCAACCCCTAAGGTTACCTATACCCACATGACTTGTTCTACCCAATGAAAATACGTGTCACTTAGGAGAGATAACACTGAAGGGTCAGTGTGCAATTACTCATCTTTTCCCTCCTCCTGCACTAGTAACTACCGACTTTCCAGATGGTGGTGCCTCAGTCAGCTGGGGTTCCTGATGTGGAGATACCTCCGATGATGGGCAACTGACATATAATTTGAAAAAGAAAATTGCTGTCCTTTTGTCACTGAGGTTTAGGAGACTTTTCTTTTTCACAGATTAAACTGAGGCTGCCAGGACTAATACAGCATGCCAAGGAAGTACATTTTTTTCCTTGAGTCCCTCAGCTGGAGAAGCCAGCATTCTCCTACTCACACAGAAAGGAGAAGCTCAACCTATGTATTCTCATTCCTCAGCCTGGGTCCCTGGGGGTCAGAAGGTCCTCCAAGAGGTCCTTCCAGGGGGTGGTGCTGCCCTTAGTCCCAGAGTCCACAGCACTCTGCAGACCAGGTCTTTCAAGGAAGCAGGGTGTCCTGATACTCCCAAGGGCTGTCTGCTACTACGTGGTTCCCAACTTGGCCTTCTGGCTCTGGACTGCATCAGGTCTCCAAGAGCTCCTGCCTCACCTGTAACTGCTCCATCCAGGACAGAGGCAAGGCAACTGGGTTGCAACTAGGAAGCATGGGGGCAGGGACCTGATTCTGTGTAACCATTTTTCCAGATAAATCCCAAGGTCAAGTTTACAAAGTCCTTCTAATCTAGCTCCTATCTTCATTCTCCTATCATCCTTCTCAGTTTTCTATCCATCTGACTCCAGGCTTTTGCCACGTGGCAGTCTCTACTATGCATTCTGCCTTCTTTACTACAATAGTGCCATTTGCTTACTCTTCCTACCTACTCACATTCCTGGAGAAGGAAATGGCAACCCACTCTAGTATTCTTGCCTGGGAAACGCCAGGGACAGAGGAGCCTGGCGAGCTATAGCCCATGGGGTTGCAAAGAGTTGGACATGACTGAAGCGACTTACAGGAGCTCACATCCAGCCCCCTCACAAATCTATCAGCATTATTCTCAGTTCCATGGTTCTTGCTCAATGCTCCCCTACTCTTGTATGCCTCCAACATGAGAATACTTATGCTATGGTGTGATTGATCGTTTATTTTATAGCCAAACTTGGCATGGTGTCTAGCCCATGAATGAATGCACCTTGTCTTTGATTTCTTCAGAACTCTACAATCTAGTCATGAAGACACAGGTAGATAAGACATTCTAACACACACATGCAGAAACAAAGAACACACATGAGTGTGTGTTGGTGGTAGAGTGGTGAGCATAGCTGCCTTCCGAAGAAAGAACACACAGGAAAGAGTGGATTTATTTTGCTTTCATTGTTGTGTGCTCAGTAGCTCAGTTGCGTCCAACTCTTTGCAACCTCATGGACTGTAGCCCCCCAGGCTCCTAGGTCGGTTAGATTTTCCAGGTAGGAATACTGGAGTGGGTTGTCATTTCATCCTCCAGGAGATCTTCCTGACCCAGGGATCAAACCCATGTCTCCTGCTTCTTCTGTGTTGCAGGCAGACACTCCTTACCACTGAGCCACCTGATAAGCCATCTTATTTTGCTTGGGGAGGAGGCTAAAAGTTATCAGAAAATGCAGCTTAACAAAAGAAAATTAACAACTTAATTGTAACATGCCCAACATGAAGTGATGAAGTCATGGTAGAAATTTGTGGCAAGCATAAGTGACATAATTTACTGTATACCTGTCTTCTAAAAAAGGAATCAAGACAGATTAAAATAAAAGGTACAATAAAACTTTAAAACAGGGATAAAAGACAAGAACCAACTCATAAAAGGGAGCAAGGAGATAGAAAGGACTAACTGTACCAAAAACTCTTGGATAAGTTGAAAAATAATGATGACAAAAGTAGGATAGATAAGCACTTTAGTCTGCATCAAACTCTGATACGACAATAGGAAAGGGATGCTCTCATTCTAGGAAATAGTACAGTGTCTAGGCACAGACATTACTAAAGTAGATAAACAAATCCAATAACTGTTGGAAATCTCTCCTAAGACTGCCAGAACCCTAGCCCCTAGTCTGGACTGATCAAGCAATCTTCTGATGGGCCGCCAATACTTGCACCAGGTGCCTCTATCCTGGGAAATTAATGATTTTGCATTCTGGTTCAGAATCAGTCTCTTCTATGCTTGACTAGTATAAGTCAACAACCCAGAACCTCTTCAACTCTGCTTAAACCAAGAATGTATGGCTTCTAAAACCTTGAAACATCAAAGCCAGACTATGCCTTTATCATTTTAACAATTAAAGAAGTCACAAATGAAGTGAACAAAAGCAAACACAGGTGGAAACAAGCATAAGTCGTGGGGTTCTGGCTGTGTCCTCAGCCCTGAACATGTTCTTCCTAAATGTTTGCTATTCCCCTCATCACCATTGGGAATATCACACTGCTTCATATCTTCTGATTCAAATTCTTCCTATTCCCTAATTATTACTTTAAATCCCAACTTTCCTATGACTTTCTCTAAGATTCCAGCTCATTCTGATCATCTATAATCTCACTACTGCACAGAGTTAAGTAGACAACCCCTGCACAAATCTAGGAGATTGTGCAATGCCCAACCTACACGACCAAATGCATCAGCCCTGCCAACTGCCCATGCACTTTTATTTGTACGTTTCATTTAACAGATTAATTAATTTCCTTTTGCAAATCCACATTTCAGGAGAATCTGTTTGATCTTCAGAGGCAGGTTGGAAGGTCCTTACAGATAAGTTCGCCCCAGGACATACAGAAGGCATTAACCGAATATTTCTTAGTTTATGCAATTCTTACTCATTCTGCCAAAGAATTAACAGCAGAAAAATGCTAATAGATATCAAAGACTTATTATGCACCAAGCAAGTAATGTAGGCAAGTAATGTAGAACAATGAACACTTCATAAACTGTTAATCAAACTATTCTTTAGTAAGGCTTCTGTTTAAGTTATTTTTAGCTCAGTCAGTAAAGAATCTGCCTGCAGTGCAGGAGACCTGGGTTTGATCCCTGTGTCAGGAAGATCCCCTGGAAAAGGAAATGGCAAACTACTCCAGTGTCCTTGCCTAGAAAATCCCATGGACAGAGGAGCCTGGTGGGCTGCAGTCAATGGGGTTGCAAAGAGTCTGACATGACTGAGCGACTAACACTTATAAACTGTGTATACCCTTTGACCCAGCAATTCTACTTTTAGGAACCCATCAAGAAATCAATTGTACACAAAAATTCATGTACAAAGATTCTTGTTTAAAAACATTTTGTTGTAAGGAAAAAATTAAAAACAACCTATTAATAGAGTAGTTAAATTATGGTATATTCATTAGAGTGACAAATTGGAAATGCTTCACCTAAAATAGTTAAATATCACAATAATACAGAAAGTGTGGCTATCACTCTTCATCTCTACATTGAAACATTACACAAAGGCCCCTACTGTCAAATTGGTATGACCCTTCCTTTTTCTATTTTCTCATAAATATACACAAATATAAGTACCTTTTATATAAATTAACCATACTGTATTTGTGATTCCATGATTCAGTTTTTTTTTTACTTAACAAGAGATCTTGGAGAGCTATCAATATTTCCATAGTCTCGTTTTTGGATCTCCCTCATTCTTTTGAATCTCTACATCATATTCCATAAAATTACTGAATATACTATGATTGATTTGGCTATCCTCTTATTGATGGGATTTAGTGTGTTTCTAATTTTTCATTCTAATGATAGATACCATAATGTAACTACTCCCATTGATAAAGATTGGCTCTCATTTTTTTCTATACAGCAAAACATTCTGAAATAAGAGTCCTGATACATACATTATTGTGCGCAATTGAATTCTTGATGGGATTCCCAGAAGTAGAATTGCTGAGTCGAAAGGCATACACATTTTATATCTTAGAATTAATGCCAAAATAACAAACAGAGCCTTCACTAAAAAAAAAAAAAAAAAAACTTCCACTCATTGTGTATGAAAGTGGTCATTGTTCCACATCACTTTTTTTTTTTTTAATGTTTGCTAATCCAATGCAAGGGCATCTCATTTAAAAAATGAATTTTTTGATTCATGAAGTTGAGTCTTTCTATAAGTTTATTGTGACATGAAAATTTCTTCTCTGAGTTGCCTATTTATGTGACTTATTTTACTGATTTGTTGTGGATATTTGTTTTACAGAACATGTTACGAATATTAACTGAATGTCTGCTTTTTATGCTACAAATGTCTTCACACTGTCACCTATGTTTACCTATGTTCACAGTGATTTCTTTTGTATTTCAAAATATTTTATGATGCCTAAGAAAATCTTTCTCCTACATTGTCTTCTGAAATTTTTAAAACTTTATCATAATCGCCCTTTAATCTATCTGGAATTTATTTTTGTGTATGTTATAAAGTAAGCATCTATTTATTTGTTTTCTTTCTTTCTCCTGAAATGTCATTATCTTCATTAGGCAAATAACAAAACTAATTCACAAAGGTTAAAGAAGTACACTGATACTTCAGAGATGGCAAGTGGCTTTACTGGGTTGTATTAATAAACCTGTTTGCCTCTTTCTACCAAACCAAGCCATCTCTCAAGAGTAAAGCACAGTGCATTCCACACAAAAACATTATTACACTCAGAAAAAAATAGTCTAAAAATGTCACTCATGTCTGCTGCACCACTTTATCAGCAAGAGGTGCGTTGGCATTGCTGATCATATATAGAGATATCTGCCAAGGTCTCCTCTGCATTTGCTCAGAGATGGAATCACGAAGTCCAAGAATAGAATTCCATTATTATTCAGCACCAGCTAACTGCTACCATGAAAATGAGGATGCCTCAGATCGACATTTTCTCAAAAGACAATTCTATGTTCTCCTGGCTGGCATGGAAGCTGAGTGATAATAAACACAGAAGTGTAGGGTTGATAGTCTACCTAAGACTCGGAAGGCTTAACTATTCTGACTCCAGCTATAACCATCCATTCCCAGAGAATCCTGCCCAGCTGCAAACTACATGGAGAGCTGGCTTTAGCACCTTCCATCTCATTTATCTCATGGATTAAGAGTAGCAACCCTGGACTGACTTCTCAGCTACAATGAATTCCTCTGTGTCTGGGAATACCCCCCATATTGCCTGACACAGAGCCACAGGATCCCAGGGAACCTAGGGTCTGCAGCACCACTGATCTGCCAGAGGGACATTACTAACTCATACTGGCCAAACTCTCGCTCTCCCAGCATTCAAAGTGGGAATGAAGGAGTTAAGCCAGCCTCATTTCATGGCTGAAACTGGACAGTATAAGCTTGGAGCTGTGCATGGCCACAGGCTGCCACATCCAGTGGGAAATTGAGTAATCATCTGCAGGGCCAAAAAAAGTGAATTGAATATTATAGTATTATAATACATAATATAATATATAGTATTACAAAGGAAGAGAGACGAGAGCTGGAGATGGAAAACCACTGGGTTTCTAATGACTTTCTGGCTGGGACCATGCATTCACCAAATATTTACTTTGCACCTAGTGTGTGCCAGATGTCATTTTAGATGACGGAGGACTAGAAGATACAGTTTATTGTTACAGTACCTTCTCCTTTTTTTGCGTAGCTAACTGACAAGAATTTCTGTTTCTTGTAACCAGAGACCTATAACTAATACGGGCCCACAAATGCAAGAATCCTCTATCTGTGGGATGCCTTATGCTCTCGACTGTTCCAGGTGTCGGCTCCACTTATTAGGCACTCAGCCCATCTACCCTGTCTCATGAATAATTTTATAAACCTCTTCCATCACCTTAAGGTGACTCCAAGTTCTTCCAGCATAGTGGTTCTCAACCACCATGACATAGGTCCCCAAGGTATTGTGATCAGCAGTGAGGTAGGTCATTACTAATTTTAATGTTATAATGAAGTGCTAAAGTTGGGGAGTGCTTTACGATTGTCCCCACCCTCTGAGCAGATTCAAGGTCATCTGTAATAAAGTCTGCTTCACTTGTCTTCCCACGTGCTTTCTTGTGGAAGAGGAATCTGATAAAGCCAGCATTCGGGGAATTGTGCATAACCCCTGGGATATACACAGAGATCTGTTAGTTATGTGAAAATCACCCTCACTGTTTGTCAAGGTAGATAAAAAGTTAAGAATCACAAAGACTGTGCCATTCACAGAGTTCTAAACATATCACAGGAGCTCCATAAGCCACTGCAGTTTCTATTGCCAGTGCTGCAGAAAGGAGCCTTTCTATTCCTTAAGCCTGCACCACCGCTACTGGCCATACAGTCAGTGTCCACGTGTACTCTAGGCCTTAGCTATGAAAACTATTTATCTCAGCCCAGAATACATACAAAGCTTGAGTAAAGTCAAAGAATGAGGTCTAACAAAGGTAAAGATGATGCAGTTAACATGTTGGCTTCTGGTTGCATTCTTTTCTCATAGGAAATACTCCTTTCTCAGCCCATGGCATCCTGGTAGGCCAGTGATGGGCTTCCCAGGTGGTCCCAGTGGTAAAGAATCCATCTGCCAATGCAGGAGATGCGAGTTCAATCCCTGGGTTGGGAAGACCCCCTACATGAGGAAGTGGCAACCCACTCCAGTATTCTTGCCTGGGAAATCTGATGCACTAAGGAGCCTGGAGGGCTACAGTCCACAGGGTCACAAAAGAGCCGGATGTGGCCTAGTGACTAAACAACAAGGCCAGTGATTGGTCCAGACATGAGCAAGCGATTAGGGAGACTGAAATGATAGAATAGGGGTCTTCTTAAATCTCAACTAACAGAAGCCTATAAGCCTAGAGATACAAGGACCTGTCTTTCCGAGAGCAAGGAGCCAACCCAGAGAAAACAGGTGTACGAGTATGACTTCCTTAAATCCTGTGACCCAGGAAAGCAGATACCTATTAAGCTCACTTTGCTGATGAACTAGAACTCCTAATTGTCCAAAGTCATTTCAGTTTATGTCTTTCTGGTTTGCCCTTCTCCAAGCAGGTATATAATATTTTACACAAATCTGTAGCCAATCTGAAAATGCCTCTCCATGAGACCTTGTTTGGCCAAACAAGATGACACCATTTTGAGTGTCACTGACTTGTATTTAAGTGCATTCAAGCTTGGCGTCAACTGAACCTCATCTGTAAAGGACCTGATAATAAGTACTTGAGGCTTTACAGGACACAAAGTCTGTCAAACTCCTCAAAATTGCCACTATAGTGTGAAAGCAATCACAGACAATATGTAAATGACCATGTGTGGCTGTGTTCCAATAAAACTTTATTTATAAAATAAGCAGTGGGAGAATGCAGCACTTGGTTGTGATAAGAGTTTCCTGTTTTCAGCTATAAGTCACCATGCAGTTAGATTGTCAATTCCCTATTGACAAATTCCATATGTTAAAATTCTTTATGTTGTTTTATTATTTCCCCATGACTAAATACACACACACACACACACACACACACACACACACACACACTCTTCAGTAACTGACAAAATGCCAGATCCAAAGCACACAAATATACTAACTGACCAAATTAATAAAGGTGTTAACTCATGATTTTGAATACTTTTATTTTTGAAGATGAATATCTTCATCTTATACAATATCTTCAAATGTCAAATATCTCATTTACAATAAAGCAAAGAAAGTGAAGGTGAGCGGGCACTGCTAGATGGTGGGCATAGGCCCACTGAAAAGGGGCAGAGTCCAGTTTACCCATGTTACCCCGCATAAGGTTGAAAGAATTATTGAGCTAGTGAGAAACAGTCTCCTTCAGCTGCATGGATTGTAAGTGTCAGGACATCCAGACAATAGCAAGAAAATGATACATCAAAAAGATATTTTCCTTGAGTTCTGTAAAGATGATCAGATCACCTCATTCTCATTGGGAAAACAGGTACACCTATTGCCATTAATTTTCAAAAAGGCATTTGTCTTAAAAATTAAGCCTGGTGGGCTGCCGTCTATGGGGTCGCAGAGTCGGACATGACTGAAGTGACTTAGCAGCAGCAGCAGCATGAACAATTAAATGCTTTAAATATAAATTAAAAATATTTCTGAGATGATAATATTTGCTACAAACTTAGTCCTTAACATACTGCACTAAAAAACATAGTACAATTTTACATATACCTTTTAAAGTTGTGGTTTGTAGGGGAGTATGTTTTTAAAGTCATCTGGAGAAGAAGGCAGAACTTTGATTTCAACTTTCAACACCACTGTATGGAAATACCAGGGTGCTGTCCCAAGTCTTGCAGAATTAGGAAACCAGAGAACAAAGAAAGGCAATTTTATGACAATCACTTTTATGAGGTTACTTAAAATAATGTCCAAGCGAAAGTTAATTTCTAAGCCTATACACATATAGTTATGATAGGTTGCCTGTAATCCTCATTTAACCAAATGAATTTTATTTCTATGATAAGGAATAATTTGCCCTTGAAGGACAAGCTAGTCCTGTGCATAATATATAAAACAGAACCATGGACTTCTCAAGGTTGTCTGTATTTTCTTTTTGCCTATGCTCCTCTCTGGCATCAAAGCTTGTCCCTAGTCTATGTCAAAACACCCAGGCATCTTTGCATTCGATTAGTGACATGGAAGACAAAATTAGAGAAAAAAGAAGTGAAGAGGTGAAGGAAGGAGGGAAGGGCCAAAAGAGAGAAAGAAAGAAAAGAGGGAAGCAAGGCAATGTACATCCTGGTTACTACAACTGGAAGATGAGCAAGGTCTGGGGGATCTAATATACAGAATGGTGACTGGAGTGAACAACTCTGTATTATATACTTGAAAGTTGCCTAAGAGTAGCTCTTAAATGTTCTCGCCACAAAAAAGAAATGGTAATTATGGGGTGTGATAGAGGGTGTTGGCTAACCCTAAGATGTTAATCATTTTACAATATATAAAGGTACCAAATGAATATGTTGTACTCCTTAAACTTACACAACATTATACGCCAATTATAGCTCAATAGGGATGCCCATGTGGCCCATGGGTAAAGAATCCTCCTGCCAATTCAGGAGACGTGAGAGATGTGGGTTTGATTCCTGGGAAGGGAAGATCCCCTAAAGGAGGAAACGGCAACCCACTCCAGTATTCTTGCCTGGAAAATCCCATGGACAGAAGAGCCTGGTGGGCTGCAGTCCCTGTGGGGTTGCAAAGAGTCAGATATGACTGAGTAACTAAGCACAGCACATAGCTCAATAAATCTAGGGGAAAGACACTGTATGATACACCTGAAGGATGCTAAGAGAACAGATCCTAAATGTTCTCAGCACACATGAAAAAAACAAAAATAAAAAAGGTAACTATGGGAGGGGATGGATGTGTTAACTAATCTTAGTGTAGTAATGATTTTACAATATATACATACATATATCAAATCATCATATGGTATATCTCAGACTTATACAATGTTATAGATTATATATATATATATATATAATATAATATTTTAAAGAGGGAAAGCAGATGAAAAAAGGTAAAAGAGAAAAAAGAATTAACCAGTAAAATGGGCTCACTTTGATGGTGAGAATCCCATAGTGTATACAGAAGTAGAAACAGAATGTTATACACACAAAACCTATAATGTTATAAATCGTTATGATCTCAGTTTAAAGAAAAACCACAAACAGCCTAAGAATGAAGGGGAAAAGGGCTATACTTGTAGGCCTAGGAAAAAAAAAATCAAAAACGCTTGTCCCTTGTTTTGGACATTCCCAGAGTTTATGCATTTAGTCCTAAGCTCACCACCTTTCACACTCATGACACCAATTACACCTCTATGTGTATAACTTCCAAATCTCTATCACTATAACCTTTCCTGGCCTCTCATTTGGAGTCTGACATCACCCTTTAGGAGACCTACCTTCATGTCAAATCCCAATGGGAAAAAACAGTAACTCACCTTCTCCTTCAGCAAGCTCCCGTTTCCCATGCCTCTATTTCAGTTCATAGTGGAAACCTCAGGAGTCTTGACTCCATATCCCTCAACAACAAAGACTCTTCCTTCACAAGATATTTTTGCATCCATTCCTCACTTTCCCTTCCTTCTAACAACATTCAAAATCTTAGGTACTCATCAACTTCTAGGATGGTCTTCATAATCCTCCTTCAACACTTTACTGCCAGCATCTCCCCACTGCAAGCCACTGGGACTAAATGACTATTTACTCCATTAGTCTCCTGTTCAGAAAAATCCACTGGGGGCCCATCTACCTAGAGAACAGAGTCTAAGCTGTTGGATCTGGTATCAGAGCTCTGTCACCATCTGTTTGGTTCTAATCAGTTTATGTAGTGTCCTCGGGCTATGTCATTCTTTTAAAGGTTGTGCCCCACCCCCTTCCCTCTTGTTTCAGAAGTGAAAGTGAACTGGCTCAGTCCTGTCCAACTCTTTGCAACCCCATGGACTGTAGTCCTGTCCAACTCTTTGCAACCCCATAGACTGTTGCCTACCACGCTTCTCCGTCCATGGGATTTTCCAGGCAAGACTACTGGAGTGGGTTGCCATTTCCTTCTCAAGGAGATCTTCCCAACCCAGGGATCGAACGCGGGTCTCCCGCATTGTAGGCAGACGCTTTACTGTCTAAGCCACCAGGGAAGTCCTTGTTTCAGAAAAACCACAAATAGGTATTTGCCCTCCTCTGGCCTCCTCATCCTCATTCCTGACTAATAACGTGGACAAAAGTCAGTCCGTAGTTTTCACCTGACTACTCCACTTTTTCCTCAACACATCCTGCAATGTTGCCCCCTAACTGTTCTAATCACTCACTCATTTTGGAACTACTAAGAAGAAAGGATGGGGAAAAGGTTAGATTTACTGAGAACATGCTTCATGCCAGGTATTGTACTACTGTTGTTGTTGAGTCGCTAAGTTGTGTCCCACTCTTTGCAACCCCATGGACTGTATCCTATGGGATTTCCTAGGCAAGAATACTAGAGTGGGTTGCCATTTCCTTCTCCAGGGGATCTTCCTGGCCAAGGGATCAAACCCATGTCTCCTGTACTGGCAGGTGAATTCTTTAGCACTGAGCCATGATGAAAGTGAAAGTGGAGAGTGAAAAAGTTGGCTTAAAGCTCAACATTCAGAAAATGAAGATCATGGCATCCAGTCCATTCACTTCATGGGAAATAGATGGGGAAACAGTGGAAACAGTGTCAGACTTTATTTTTTTGGGCTCCAAAATCACTGCAGATGGTGACTTCAGCCATGAAATTAAAAGACACTTAATGCTTGGAAGAAAAGTTATGACCAACCTAGATAGCATATGAAAAAGCAGAGACGTTACTTTGCCGACTAAGGTCCGTCTAAGGTCCATCAAGGCTATGATTTTTCCAGTGGTCATGTATGGATGTGAGAGTTGGACTGTGAAGAAGGCTGAGCACAGAAGAATTGATGCTTTTGAACTGTGGTGTTGGAGAAGACTCTTGAGAGTCCCTTGGACTGCAAGGAGATCCAACCAGTCCATTCTGAAGGAGATCAACCCTGGGATTTCCTTGGAAGGAATGATGCTAAAGCTGAAACTCTAGTACTTTGGCCACCTCATGAGAAGAGTTGACTCATTGGAAAAGACTCTGATGCTAGGAGGGATTGGGGACAGGAGGAGAAGGGGACGACCAAGGATGAGATGGCTGGATGGCATCACGGACTCGATGGACGTGAGTCTGAGTGAACTCCGAGAGATGGTGATGAACAGGGAGGCCTGGTGTGCTGCGATTCATAGGGCCGCAAAGAGTCAGACACGACTGAGCGACTGAACTGAACTGAGCCACCAGAGAAGCCTAGGCATTGTACTAGATGCTTTCATATATAATGAAGAGAAGGAATGAAGAGAAAAAAAAAAAAAACAGAAAAAGGTGGAGTGGAGTGGGGACCAGAAGTTGAAAGAAAGCCAACAGAAGGTGAATGAGGACCTTGATTCCCAAATTGTTTCATGCTGGCTGTGACAGACCTCCCGAGGGCAACTGATCAATGAAGATGCCCAAGTATTAGTCATACAGTCATAAATCTCTAGGCTGAGATAAAGCTCTAAACTATACAAATACATATGCACAGGCACACATATACAAACTGACACGCAAGCTTTTAAATAAGCAGCTCAGGTAATTCTACGTAGCACACAAGTATTTACATATTCTAGGTGATGGTATCTACTACTTCTTTTAGAGCCCATACTTTCTCTCCTATGTATGTTGACACACTATTATTTTGATATTGTGCAGGACCCTGTGGTGTTCCTGGGCACAAGAGCCTGTCTGTGTCCCCATTTCTTCCTTAAAGAAGTAGGCCTCATTCAGCTTCCATGACCTTCCCTGAGTTCCAGCAAGCAGATTCAAATAGTTGCTAATTAGGGAAGGGAGAAGATAGATGCAGAGACAAGGAAGGAACAGTCAAAATAAACAATACTGCAGCCTTGGAGCAGGGTCCTGGTTCCCCCTCAAGGGATACACAAGCCGTTTTATAGATACTGAAACCTCCTTCAGGTGGGAGAAGTTAACTGTATCCTGCCCACAAGCGTACAGACCCCAGACTGGTTGGACCTACAAGATCGATGACGCTGACTCCCACTTACCTCACCACCAACCAGTGAGAAGGATGTCCATGAGCTGATCACACCCTCTTTGAATCATTACTATAAAATGCCTCACTGCTCCCTCCAGGTCAGGACACACAGGCTTTTTTGGTTTGTTTGTTTAATATATATCTTTTGGTCACATCACACAGCATGTGGGATCTTAGTTCTCCAACCAGGGATTGAACCTGCGTCCCCTGCATGGGTAGCACAGAATCTTAAACCACCGGACCACTAGGGAAGTCCAAGGGACACAATTTTGAGGGCGTGAGCCTGCTGTGGCCCTCTTTGCCTGGCAACTGTGATGAGATGGGAAGCAGACATAACAAAGAGACTCACCCATGACTTAGGTGCTCAGGGAAGGCTCTTGGGCCAAGGAATGGTTAAGGTGAGACTTTAACAATAATGAGTAGCACTGAGTTATCAAAGCAAGAGGTGGGAGGAGGAGGAGGTTTCTGTAAATCCCAGCCCTGACAGGAAAAATTCTCAATCAGAATCACAGGACATCAGATAACTTGTCCCAGCAGCCCACACCTACTTTCTCCATATGATTCCCACCAGCTCTTAAAGTGTCCAGAGGAGGCCCACTGGGAGAGAAAGCTTAAATCTGCAGGCTGTCAAAGGAACAGATGAATGGATCTGCTTGAGGGCCAAGCGGCAATGGAGCAATAAATCCGCCCTATAAAATACTTCAAATTTAAATGTGTAATCATTCCTATTTCTACAGAGGAATTTTTTTTTTTAAGAAGGCAAATGAAATCACAACGTTAGTCTAAGTGGCAAGCCCCTCTACACCCCCACCACATCTCTCCATTTAGTCAGCGCAACTTGTAACCATTTGGGAATGGCTTTATCATCCAAGGTGATGTCACCAGCCTCAGCAGCTCAGCAATATGGGGTGGGACAGAAGGAATGCATTACACAGACTCAGTGGGAAGCCAGCCCAGCAAGCTCTTGGCGCCTGGAGTAGAACAGAAGGCCACATCGGTCTGCTTTACAGTAGGCTTCCAGCTAACACAAAAGCAAACTTAGGCATTTCATTAGGGGTACAAAGTTTTCCCTCATCCAAGATTACTGAAAATCATTTTTCTTCTCTTTGCCTTTTTTAAAATGGCAAGAGCCATATTGAAAAAGAATATTTATAGGATATGCAGATTCTTACTTAGGATTCATTTGGAATTTAAAAAGAAAAGAAAATAGAAACCCTGAGCCAGGAAACAAGAAAGTGCAGAGATGGCAAATATTCCAGAATCTAATCCATGACCACTGCAAGATTAGCTCAGGCTTGTCACCTGGATCTGGGGAGACAAAAGGAAAACGTCTTCTCCAGGGACTTCCTGATTGAAATATTAGAAAACACCCAAGATCTACTGAAAGCCTTTTGGACAGCCTATTTCCTGTACTTGGAATGCCCACTCCCAATTTGTCAGTCAGTCAAGAATGACTGCACTGAGGCTTTCCCTGGTGTTCCCATGGCAGAGGTGATCTTCCACCTCTGTTATCCCAAACCTGGTCCCTGGTACGTACTTTCCCTACTGCAGATAGGATAGTGGGTTACGGTGACTCATTTACACTCCTGATGCTACCACACTAGACTATAAGCTACCAAGGGCCAAAGCCACATCCACTCACCCAAGGATTCCTGTACCTGGTACAGTACTTGGCAGGCTATACTCATGCAAGTGGAGCAAAGTGTTAATGAAGCATCTATGCTGCTCTCTGCTACAAGAACTGTGGTCTTTCTGGGTCTCATGAAAAGCATCATGATACCACATCAACTTAGATTCATAGGTTAATACTGTATATTGCATACAGCCCACGTTGGGAACAATTCTAATGTTTTTCCATATAAATCTAAAATATGTATTTTCTTAATACTTTTCACTAAAATGATTCCCTTTGTTACTTTTCACCTTGTTCTAAGCAACAATCAGGAAACCATGATTATGTGTGCAAATCTTATTTGGTTCAAACACACAGTAAAATATTCAAATTATTAAACTGAGCACTGTTCATCTGTACACCACCTCCAATCCTCCAGCATGTGGTAATAAGAGTGGGACATTTACCTCCCCCTTAAGAAATTCTCGGAGAAGGCAATGGCATCCCACTCCAGTACTCTTGCCTGGAAAATCCCATGGACAGAGGAGCCTGGTGGGCTGCAGTTCATGGGGTCGCGACTGAGCGACTTCACTTTCGCTTTTCACTTTCATGCATTGGAGAAGGAAATGGCAACCCACTCCACTGTTCTTGCCTGGAAAATCCCAGGGACAGGGGAGCCTGGTGGGCTGCCGTCTATGGGGTCACACAGAGTCAGACATGACTGAAGCGACTTAGCAGCAGCAGCAGCAGTAAGAAATTCTAGATTAATAAAATATTCAAGCAGAAAAGGTCACATAGATTGCCAAGCCCGAACAATCCATAAGGAGATAAGGAAACCGAAGCTCAGGAGAGTTTTTTTCTTTCTTTCTTAACAGATAAAGTTAGTGAGTGGCAGCGACTGGACAAACATCCAGGGCCCCAGGGCCCATTTTAGTCTTTTTGCTCTGACAACTGGGACAAATAAGCAGAAGAGATGAAAGCTTTCAAACATCCAAAGCATTTTTGCAAATATTTTCAAGATATTTTAAAACATGGCCTTTAATTTAAAAGACTGAAAGAAAAGTTCTAGTGGGATAAAGGACACATTCTTTTTCTTTTTCTTCCTAGTATCCTAATAACTTACGAAGTGGTCACAGTACTTTAACAGTGGAAAAAAAAGTGCAGCCTCTATAATGGTTAATTTTATGTGTCAACCTGACTGAGTCATGGTGCCCATATTATTGGCCAACTAACATTCCAGTTGTTTCTATGAGGGTGTTTTCGATGAGATTTACATCTGAGTCAGTAAAACTGAGTAAAGCAGATTGTGCTCCCTGATGTAAATGGTCAGTTCCACCAACCTATTGGCTAAAGGCCAGAACAACAAAGAAACAAAGTTGAACAGAATAACAAAGCTGACCCTCTTGGGTAAAAGAACCCCTTTTCCATCTGACTGCTCTGAACTGGCTCATCAGTCTTCCTGCCTTGAGACTCAAACGGAAACACTGGCTCTTTCTGAATGCTGAGATCACCAGTTTGTGGACAGGCACTATATCAGCAGATCCTGGGTCTCCAGTTTTCTGACAGCAGACAATTGGGAAGTTCTCAGCCTCTATCACTTCATGGCAAACAGATGGGGAAAAAGAAACAGTGACAGACTTTATTTTCTTGGGCTCCAAAATCATTATGGACAGTGACTGCAGCCATGAAATCAAAAGACACTTCCTCGTTGGAAGGAAAGTTATGACAAACATGGACAGTGTATTAAAAAGCAGAGACATCACTTTGCCAACAAAGGTCCGTAGAGTCAAAGCTATGGTTTTTCCAGTAGTCACGTGCAGATGTGAGGACTGGACCGTAAAGAAGTCTGAGTGCTGAAGAATTGATGCTTTCAAATTGTGGTGCTGGAGAACACTCTTAAGAGTCCCTTGGACAGCAAAGAGATCAAACCACTCAATCCTAAAGAAAATCAACCCTGAATATTCATTGGAAGGACTGATGCTGAAGCTGAAGCTCCAATACTTTGGCCACCTGATGCAAAGAGCTGTCTCACTGGAAAAGACCCTGATGCTGGGAAAGACCAAAGGCAAAAGGAGAAGGGGGTGACAGAGAGTGAGATGGTTAGATAATATCACTCACTCAAGTGACGTGAATTGAGCAAACTCTGGGAAATAGTGAAGAATGTGGAAACTTAGTGGGCTGCAGCCTATGGGTCACAGGGAGTCAGACATGGCTTAGTGACTGAACAGCCTCCATAACCATGTGATCTGATTCCTTACATTAATCATGTGTACACACACATACACACACACACACACACACACGGGATGTGGCAGGGATCAGGGAAAAGCCAGGCACCAGTACCGAGTGCTGACAGTGCAGAAACGACCAACAAACAGATTTTAAGCTAAGATTGCTAAGGACACTTATTTAAGAATAATTACTCAAATCACTACCTGGAGGGCCACAGAATGCCAAAAAAATCAAAAAGGCCTGTGACTACAAACCTAACCAGTGAAATGTAGGAGGCGTGCAGACAAATTTGAATTTATTTCAGTTTCTTACCATCACTCACTGCTTAACCCTTTTGAATTTGGCTTCTCCATCCATTACTCAAGGTACCTCTTACTCTTATTAGAAATGCTGTTTCTTAGCCTCATCTTTCCATTTCAGCAGCATTTGCCACTCTTGGAGAAGGAAATGGCAACCCACTCCAGTACTCTTGCCTGGAGAATCCCATGGAGGGAGGAGCCTGGTAGGCGACACACCATGGGGTCACAAAGAGTCGGACATGACTGAGCGACTTCACTTTCACTTTGCCACTCTTAATTCACTCCTGTGGAACTTTTCTTCTTGGGTCCTTTTTCTTCTCAACCATAAAGGTGTACTATGCTCCTTTCTCTTATTTTGGGGGCATCTCATCTTCTGTCATGACTTGAACTATCCTCTTTGGTTAAATCCTACATTTCTGTTTGGCTCTAATCTTAAATTCTGTGCTACCCAGGGTAACTACTACCAATTTTCTCCAGATTCCAGCAGTACTGTCCAAAATAGAACTGATAATCTTGCATACTCTCTGTAACGACCCTTGAACAACTCAGGTTTGAACTGCAGGGGTCCTCTTATATGCCTATTTTTAAAATAAATACTACAGTACTACATGATCCATGGTTGTCTGAATCTGCCATTGTGGAATCATGGAGACTGACTGTAAAGTTATCCCCTCTTCTCAACTCTGGAGGAGTGGAGCCCCTCACTCTCATCCCATCCCCATTGTTTAAGAGTCCACTGTACTTGCCTTCCCCTCTGACTTCCTTACTCCTTTAAAAGGCACTTCATCTGCTCAGCCACTTGAGCTGGAAACCACAGCTTTATCTCTGGTTCTGCCCTCTCCCTTTCCCCGCATATCCAGTCAGTAAGCTCAGAATATTCTCTTAAATAAAATCTCCTGAATTGTTCTCTCCATTCCCATTCATGTTCCTGTATTATTGCTGCATTCTCCCATCCGGTCGCCTTTTTTCTAACCATTTTTGCTGCTCCTTAATTTTATATTACCAAAGCATTGGTTTTATGTCTTACTACTATTGTTTCTGGAGAAGGAAATGGCAACCCACTCCAGTATTCTTGCCTGGAGAATTCCATGGACAGAGGAGCCTGGTGGGTTATAGTCCATGGGGTCACAAAGAGTCGGACACAACTGAGAGACTAACACACACACACACACAACCAACCAACCAACCTGTTGGTTCTGTTTCTCTGGAGAACCCAAAGAAACCCTCTGTGATGTAGGCGGGCCTCACCAACCAACTGAAGGCCCTATGAGCAATGACTGAGGTTTCCCAAAGAAGAAGAAATACTGCCTCAAAACTGCAATACACAAACCCTGCCTGAGTTTCCAGTCTGCATCCTGCCTCGTGAATTTTGAACTTGCCAGGCCCTACAGTCATGAGCCATTTCCTTACACTATCTGTCTCAGATGTGTAAGTGGGTAGGCAGGCAGATGCCTAGTTAAGTAGCTAGGTAAAAGATATGTGGATGAATAGATTCATGTCTCCTGGAGAAGGAAATGGCAACCCACTCCAGTATTCTTGCCTGGGAAATCCCATGGACAGAGAAGCCGGGTGGGCTACAGTCCATGGAGTCACAAAGAATAAAATGTGACTGAAGTGACTGAGCATGCCAACTTATATCTATATAATCAATGGGTTCTGTCCAGAGAACTAATACACCATATTTTTCCAGGTTTGTGCATTTGTAAGAGGCTCAAGTCAAACCGAATGATGACCCATCAGGGATCTGGGTAAAAAAGGAAAAAAAAATCACTAATTCAACAATGACAAAAGTGAGACATTCATCTGTTTGTTAACACAGCAAATCTGAGAATTAAGAAAAATAAGCAACACGGTAACTACACAGATCGATTAATGATAAATTCGTTTCAATTACAACTTTCTCAGCACGTGCGGAAGAATTCTTTTCCTGATGTTGTTTATCTTTACACTTGATTTCCATTCTTAGTTTTGTTTAAAGCACTAACAACTAAGACGTTCTTACCTAAGTTTCACAGTTTGCTTATGGTACTTTTGTCTCTTTGAGTGGGTGTCAAAAAAGAAATATAGTAAATTTCCTAAAATATTTCCCTAAAACAACACTATTCCTCCTCTTCTTTCCCCTGCCCCACTCTCAGTGATGCCAGTGGGTTTCTTCTGGTGTATCACTGTGTATTATAAACTACAAGCTTGTCTTTCTCCACACTATCACAGGGACACTTGATACAAAGCCTTTTCTTAATGAATCAAACAACTAAATGAATTCTACAGCCCACATTGACGATATTTAAAAATATTAAAATCATAAAATATGTAGATCTTCTACCCTGCAAATCAGCACACTGTACATTCCCCCCATCCAACTAATAACACAGTGTGCCAGTGAAGGGCAGATCAGCTCTGTTATATGTTTATCATTGTATTTCCTGAACAGAGAAACAAACCATAAGAACAAGTTTGAAAAAAAAAAGAGAATGAAAAGTTTGTCACTATGTCCAAATCTTTGCAACCCCATGGACTGTATACCACCAGGCTCCTCTATCCAAGGGATTTCCCTAGCAAGAATACTGGAGTGGCTAGTCATTCCCTACTCCAGGGAATATTCCTGATCAGGATTGAACCCGTGTCTCCTTCTTGGCAGGCAGATTCTTCACCACTGAGCCACCTGAGAAGACCAGTTAGCTACAATTAGCTCGACTATGCAATGCAACCTCCTTCTCACTGCAACATGAAATTGGGCAAGGGTTATGCCTGGATCCTTGAACATCAGGTCAACTTACTGTGTAGTAAAGTGATTTTTAAATGATTTTGGGGACACAATTACCAATCCTTGATATTTGGGGATTTTCAGTGAGCACCTAGTCATTACTTATGTTCTACTAAATTGGTTTAGAAAAAAAAATGAAGAAATCACATCCTGGGAATGGGGAACTAGAAAATGTCAGAGTAAGATGATTATGTACAGAGCACTGAGTCACAAGTACAGAATTTAGATTTGGGGTCCTCAGTCTTATGCCTTGTTAGGATTCTTATCTAAGTGGAAGGAATAGAAATCTACCAGTCACCTTACAGAGGAATATTAATGATTTAAATGGAAAACCATTCCATTTAGAATATGATTTTTTATATTCTCAAAGACTCAAGGTTCATCCCTTTGAAACTGTCGCTCCCATACCTCTAAGCATAGTATTCTAGAATTGCTTTTAATGAGAAATTTCAAGCATAGTGAAAACCACCTTGTAAGACCTGGTCCCCTCTCTTGCTTCCTCCAATATGTACACACGTCACTGACCAGTTGGCAAAGATTTATGTACCCATAAATATATTTTTACATTCTTAAACTTGATATTGCCATGCTGCATATATTCTTCTATAATTTGATTCTTACTCATCAAGACCTATGCATTTTGAGCTTTAGATACTTCTAGACCAATCATTGCAGAAGGCAATGGCACCCCACTCCAGTACTCTTGCCTGGGAAATCCCATGGACAGAGGAGCCTGGTAGGCTGCAGTCCATGGGGTCGCTAAGAGTCGGGCACGACTGAGCGACTTTACCTTCGCTTTTCACCTTCATGCATTGGAGAAGGAAATGGCAACCCACTCCAATATTCTTGCCTGGAGAATCCCAAAGACAGTGGGCCCCCGTTTATGGGGTCGCACAGAATAGGACACGACTGAAGTGACTTAGCAGCAGACCAGTCATTTACAATTATGTTTAGTATTCCCTGTATGAACAAAATTCATTTATCCGGTCTTCCACTTCTGAATATTTAGGTTATTTTTTGTATTATAAACAATCCTATAATTAACACTCATGAAATGTCTTTCACATTTTCTATACAAGGATATAAGATGCAACCTCTAGGTTATAGCATGTGTGCCTTAACTCTGTCACCTTAGCTTAATTTACAGATAGAGTGTGTACTCCTCGTTAGTCCAAGGTTCTAACTCTATCTACTATATCAAGATTTTTTACTGTGTTGTTTATATTTTCTACATCCTTTCTAATATTGGTCCACCTAGGCTCTCAATTCCTAAGAAAAGCTAAAGCTCTCTTCTCTGACGTTCAATCTGTCAATTTCTGCATTCAATGTATTTATCTATTTTGAGGCTATTTTATTAGGTGCATGCAATTTTGATATTACTGGTGAACTCTTCCTTCTATCATTATACCATGACAAGGATGACTGCCAGACAATCTTGGAAGGGAATTGCTGTAAATGGTCTGTCCCATATGAGTGATCAGCAGTTGTGAAACTGAGCTAATACTCAATGAAGTTGATCAGGTTTGAGAGAGAAATAAGCCCATACTGCTCACTCTCCAATCAGATGTGTCAGGAACAGAGGTGACAATCTAATTGACATCTGTACAACCATAATTTAGTTGGGCCTCAAACCAGGAGATGGAAGAGAGTTATTTACTGATCCCTTATTATCTCAGAGACTCCCTCCAGAAGAGATTTTAGTTCTGGGATTTGTCCCAAGGCTATTACTGGCACAAAGCTAATTTGGGGATTAATTTCTCAGCTGGCAGCTCCTGGAACACATGGGAATTACAAATATAAATTCCAAATTCACAGGAAGCCAGGTATATAAATTCAAGTTTTTCTAGGAAGACTTTTCTTTCCCTACCCAGAACCCACATGAAGACAGAGACATTTTCTTTTGCTTTCCTTTTCTAATGGGAAGACCCTTAGACTACTCTTGCTCAGAAAATGTTGCCTTTTTAGATTTCTTATTTTATGTGGGGTGGGGGAGCAGCTCGAACTTTCTCACTCCCTAATTCCACATGAGTTTTAAAACCCAAGTGTCAACCTTCAACCAAGGGCATCACAGTGTTGTGCCAGATTCTCATCTCCCGGTTTTGGTTTCCTTTTTATTTCTAGCATCTGGTGGTTTCCTTTAACTTCCTTAGATGCTCTGCCATGCATTGTATAGGATTTCTGGTATATTTCATGTAGCATTTCTTGCTATTTATAATGAGAGGGCTCTCAGGTTATCTACCGTGCCATTCTGCTAGAATTAGAAGGGGTAACACACAAAAGGCACTTCAAGCAGAACCCAATGCGTGATAACTGCTAACAGGTGTTTGCTGAAATTAAAAACATTCTCTCCTCTCCATTTCTTTGCATTCAAGTAATGTAACACACATAGAAATTATAGTGGCATACTTATGAATGATTACACAAAACCATGCCTTTTAATATATTCTTTGCAGCCAAAGATGGAGAAGCTCTATACTGTCAGCAAAAACAAGACCAGGAGCTGACTATGGCTCAGATCATGAACTCCTTATTACCAAATTCAGACTCAAATTGAAGAAAGTAGGGAAAACCACTAGACCATTCAGGTACGACCTAAATCAAATCCCTTATGATTATACAGTGGAAGTGAGAAATAGATTTAAGGGCCTAGATCTGATAGATAAGAGTGCCTGATGAACTATGGACTGAGGTTCGTGACATTGTACAGGAAACAGGGATCAAGACCATCCCCATGGAAAAGAAATGCAGAAAAGCAAAATGGCTGTCTGAGGAGGCCTTATAAATAACTGTGAAAAGAAGAGAAGTGAAAAGCAAAGGAGAAAAGGAAAGATATAAGCATCTGAATGCAGAGTTCCAAAGAATAGCAAGAAGAGATAAGAAAGTGTTCCTCAGCGATCAATGCAAAGAAATAGAGGAAAACAACAGAATGGGAAAGACTAGAGATCTCTTCAAGAAAATTAGAGATACCAAGGGAACATTTCATGCAAAGATGGGCTCGATAAAGAACAGAAATGGTATGGACCTAACAGAAGCAGAAGATATTAAGAAGAGGTGGCAAGAATACACAGAACTGTGCAAAAAAGAGCTTCACAACCTAGATAATCACAATGGTGTGATCACTCACCTAGAGCCAGACATCCTGGAATGTGAAGTCAAGTGGGCCTTAGAAAGCATCACTATGAACAAAGCTAGTGAAGGTGATGGAATTCCAGTGGAGCTATTTTAAACCCTGAAAGATGATGCTATGAAAGTGCTGCACTCAAGATGCCAGCAAATTTGGAAAACTCAGCAGTGGCCACAGGACTGGAAAAGGTCGGTTTTCATTCCAATCCCAATAAAGGCAATGCCAAAGAATGCTCAAAGTACCACACAATTCTACTCATCTCACATGCTAGTAAAGTAATGCTCAAAATTCTCCAAGCCAGGCTTCAGCAATTCGTGAACTGTGAACTTCCACATGTTCAAGCTGGTTTTAGAAAAGGCAGAGGAACCAGAGATCAAATTGCCAACATCCACTGGCTCATTGAAAAAGCAAGAAAGTTTCAGAAAAATATCTCTTTCTGCTTTATTGACTATGCCAAAGCCTTTGACTGTGTGGATCACAATAAACTGTGGAAAATTCTTCAAGAGATGGGAATACCAGACCACCTAACCTGCCTCTTGAGAAATCTGTATGCAGGTCAGGAAGCAACAGTTAGAACTGGACATGGAACAATAGACTGGTTCCAAATAGGAAAAGGAGTATGTCAAAGCTGGATATTGTCACCCTGCTTATTTAACTTATATGCAGAGTGCATCATGAGAAATGCTGGGCTGGAAGAAGCACAAGCTGGAATCAAGATTGCTGGGAGAAATATCAACAACCTCAGATATGCAGATGATACCACCCTTATGGCAGAAAGTGCAGAAGAACTAAAAAGCCTCTTGATGAAAGTGAAAGAGAAGAGTGAAAATGTTGGCTTAAAGCTCAACATTCAGAAAACGAAGATCATGGTATATGGTCCCATCACTTCATGTGAAATAGATGGGGAAACAGTGGAAACAGTGTCAGACTTAATTTTTTTGGGCTCCAAAATAACTGCAGATGGTGACTGTAGCCATGAACTTAAAAGATGCTAACTCCTTGGAAGTAAAGTTATGACCAACTAGATAGCACATTTAAAAGCAGAGACATTACTTTGCTAACAAAAGTCTGTCTAGTCAAGGCTATGGTTTTTCCTGTGGTCATATATGGATGCAAGAGTTGAACTGTGAAGAAAGCTGAGTGCCAAAGAACTGATGCTTTTGAACTGTGGTGTTGGAGAAGATTCTTGAGAGTCCTTTGGACTGCAAGGAGATCCAACCAGTCCATCCTAAAGGAGATCAGTCCTGGGTGTTCATTGGAAGGAATAATGCTGAAGCTGAAATTCCAATACTCATACGAAGAGTTGACTCACTGGAAAAGACTCTGATGCTGGGAGGGATTAGGGGCAGGAGGAAAATGGGATGACAGAGGATGAGATGGCTGGATGGCATCACGGATTCAATGGACATGAGTCTGAGTGAACTCCGTGAGTTGGTGATGGACAGGGAGGCCTGGCTTGCTGCAATTCATGGTGTCACAAAGAGTCGGATATGACTGAGCGACTGAACTGAACATTTCTGTAAAGTAAACCTAGTGGGTTTTTAAAATTGCACTTTAAATTGATTATGTGCTTTTTGTTAAGGGAGGGCTCCAGTAAACAATGCATTTTTATTTTAAAGCACAAATTGAATAAATCCTCAAAAAGCAATCATATAAACTAATGACACATTATCAACTGTGAATTAAAGTCAATACTATTCAGAAAGTGAGTGCTTTTTTAACAATTATCCTACATATTTATGGTGAAATAGGGGTCAACAAACTAAAATTCAAGTTGGGGAAGCATCCCCTCATTTGCTCAGGGCCTCAGCTGTGGAATCACATGACTGTATATACTGTTATAATTTGTAAAATTTGCTAAGGTGATGTATCTTACCCATAGTAACTTAAGATAACTGGCCCCTACTTTTCCTTCCGCCTTCCTATTGGGCGGTCTTAGAAAATCCACTGATATGTTGGGGATCCTGCTAAGGGGAAGTTGAGCCAGAACCAACTTAAGCTTGAGTTTAGTAATAGGTATTTATATAGTCTATATGCTATCATATGGTCAACGGTGCTTCCATGTATAGCTAAGTTACTATTAGCTGTCTCAGCGTAGTATGACTTCTAAGAATATTTTTCTCACCTGCATGGACTCAGAATCATTTGGTGCTGGAAGCACAAGTGTAGTGAAAGAAGCAAGCTTTGAAATGTAATAAAGCAAGGTGCCAGTCTGAAAATTTCTTTGACTATTTAGACATGGGAAGCTGAAAGCTGAGAATCTAGCTCTTACACCAAGTCAAGAGACCTACGGAACAGACTTGACAATATGACATAAACACGCCTTTTTTTCCCTTTGTGTAGGAATCTTAGCAAATAGATTCTATCATGATTCCTATCTTAGGGCTCAAACCTATAGTATTACTACAACCAGTGGTAAGTATATTTATATGAGAGATCATATGATACCAACTCCAGGATACACTATCCCAAGAAATTTTGGTGAAACCCACTAGAGGAAATAATGAATTATCTTTCTATATTTGCTATAGAAAATACTACAAAAATTAGTGTTCTAGGGAGAGACAGTCAATGAACAAGCAGTCAAAAAAGGAAAAAAGTATTATGTATCAATTAATAAAATTTTATTTTTTGGATTTTGCAACGTTTGTGATATTTATCAGCTCTTTCAGATTTATAACTTTTGTGTTTTATTACTCTAAAGTTGAACCATAAGAAGACTGAGCATCAGAGAATTGACACTTTCAAACTGTGGTACTGGAGAAGATTCTTGAGAGTCCCTTAGACAGCAAGGAGATCAAACGAGTCAGTCCTAAAGGAAATCAACCCTGTATATTCATTTGAAGGACTGGGCTGAAGCTGAAGCTTCAACAGTTTGGCCACTTGATGCGAAGAGCTGACTCACTGAAAAGAGCCTGATGCTGGGAAAGATTGAGGGGAAGAGGGGAAGGGGGTGAGATGGTTGGATGGCATCACTGACGCAATGGACATGAGTTTGAACAATTTCAGGGAGATAGTGAAGGACAGGGAAGTCTGGGGTGCTGCAGTTCATGGGGTCCTGAAGAACTGAACACAACTTAGCAACTGAACAACGATAAGAGATTCTAAAATTATAATCATACTCTATTGATTTTTGTACTTGAAAGTTTTGTAGCTAAAGTTTCAAAACTAAGTATCAGACCCCACAAAATCTATTGCAGGACAAAAACAAAAATCAATTAGACTAAAAGTGAAAATTTAAGAAGACATTTGATGAAACAATGAGATTTGAGGGCCAGTTTTATAAAAATTTAAACTTTTGATACTGCATAGCAAATAAATCCTTTTATTCATCCATTTAGTATGAGCAAATTTTTAAAGGAAAGGAAATTTCTATATTTTAAGCTATACTTGCATTGCTCCTCTGTAGGATTAATTTAAAATAGGAATTAAAACCATTTATAAAATCTCAAACTTTAACTCTGGGGTTATGATCATGATCTTAAAACTGCCTTCCTTAATAAAAGACGCCAAGTATTAAATTAAAACTCTTAACCTGACTTGAAGCAAAAAACAAACGAACAAAAAAATTAGTGTATTAAAGTTTATGGCTCATGGGACTATCTAATTAACAAATTTTGTTCAGAAAGCTATAAAATGTTAAGAATAAATTCCTACTCAGTCTACAAATTTAGAAACTGATACTCAGTAATCAAGTGTAAGAGACAATTTAGAAAAATATTAAATAATGCAAGTGTGCACCATTTCTAAAAACAAATCCCTTTCCTAAAAATGACAAGATGGGGACTTCCCTGGTGGTCCAGGGGTTAATGACTTTGCCCTCCAAATGCAGGGGGTGCAGGTTCGATCCCTGATTGGGAAGGTAAGATCCTACATGCTTCATGGCCAAGAGGCTCCCCCAAACCATAAAACAGAAGCAATACTGTGACAAATTCAATAAACACTTATGAAAAATTACAAGATGGGTGAGAAACAGGCTTGACATCTAAAATAATAACACAGATTCGATTTTTTTCCTCCTTGATTTTCATGTCAAAGACTTATACGTTGCCAAAGAAGGGATGTAGCCTTTCCTTGTTCTGTCCCTTCTGATGTAACTGCAGTGCGTCCTGGGGGACTGTGCACCAGGCACTTGCAAATGAAGGAAGCGGGCTCAGGAGAGCTGTCAGGCCTGGAGGTCAGGCCGGCTGGTCATCTGCACAGACACTGCTGAGGGGGAAATGGTAAGAAAACCAGAAAGAGGCTGATGACAGTCTTGGAAATCACTCTATATGAGGGATAACGCTAAAAAAATAAAAATAAAGACTGTTGTAATCATGGCTTGTGTAAATATAGAGAAAACTGGTACATACATTTAGCCAATAGCATTTTATAGAAGGAGAAAATAACAACAACAAAAAAAAAGATAAAGCTAAGGGAGCCAGTCATTTCCAGAAAACTCGAGAGTTTAAAAGTGAGAGGATGAATTTAAAAGTGAGCAGACTTTCATAAGTTCGGTGGTAGATTCACCAGTGTTAATTTTACTATTAGTCATACATACATATTTTAAAGAGTGGAAATGCACGCATGAGCCTGCTGCTACTGCTGCTAAGTCGCTTCAGTCGTGTCCGACTCTGTGTGACGCCATAGACAGCAGCCCACCAGGCTCCCTTGTCCCTGGGATTCTCCAGGCAAGAACACTGGAGTGGGAACACTTTATAAACAATCACTAAGATTGTTATTGTTTTATTTTGAGATATAGTTGATTTAAAATATGTAAGTTTTAGGTGTACAACATAACAATTTGCAGTTTTTAAAGATTATACCCCATTTGTGGTTAGTATAAAGTACTGGCTGTATTCTCTGTGCTGTACAATCTAGCCATGTAGTTTTATTTTATACATAATAGTTTGTACCTCTTAATCCTCTACCTCTCTATCTCACCTCTCCTCCCACTGGTAACCACTAGACTGTTCTTTCTATGAGTCTTTTGTTATATATATTCACTAGTTGGCTTTTTTAGATTCCAGATAAAAGTGGTAATGTATAGTATTTGTCTTTCTCTGACTTATTTCACTTAGTATAATACCCTCCAAGTCCACCCATGTTGTGGCAGATTTTCATTCCAATCTCATTAATAGCCATCACTGTCCAGGCCCCAAGTATAAAGCTAAAGGCCATCTCCCACCTTGCTCTAACTGAGGGATGGCTCCAAAGAGATCTTCTCCAGGAGAAAGGTGGAGAAACCCTTAAAATACTGAAAATAACCAACCCCTATACAACTTGAAGTTTCTCATAAATATCTGGAGTATTGAATAAAGTCCCAAAGCAAAAAAGGCCATGATGGAGTGACAGGATGAAAAATCTGACTCCTAATTTCATCTCTGAAACATTTTTGCAGGCTTCTGCAAACCACCCCTTTTCTTTGCCCATCAGTTTTCTCACCAGTAAAAATGAGAAGGCTGGATGATTCCGAACATTCATGCTGATTATGGCTACTCCTTTCCCCTATATTTTCTGGGGCTTGCCATCAAGGCACACAAGCCTTGTGTTTCCTGAGAAGCTGCTGCAAACTGTGGGGTTCCACTGGGGACCATCCTCAACAAAATGGTGGCATTGGCTAGAAACTGTCATGACTCACTGAAGTACATTAATAAACACTACTGCAAATAACTTCCCTGAGCTCAACCCCAGTTGTTGCCAATAAATATTAGCCAAGTTAAGCCCAAGAGGGAAAGGGGTCATTCAAGGAGAAGCACTAGGTTCTTAAAGTTGATGTATAAATGGTGAGAGACATAGCATATATTTGTGTTCTGGAAGGAAAAAGAGGGCAGCGTTTCCAAAACGAAGTAATTGCTTCAGTGGATTAAACCGCATACATGCATACAGACGCACACAAATAACACTGGAAAAAAGCAACAATTAAGCCCAACAGGTACAGCACTGAGCACTCAGTGATACATTCGAGAAGAAACCATGAGCTAAAGGAAGTCACAGCAACAATGTGAGATGGGAACGGTTGCTAGCTGCTGTCAATTACAAACACGAAATGGGGCACTGGGAAGACGTGCCCCATAATGTCCTGATGCTGGTAACAATTGCCGGGGCCCAGGAGAAAAGCTTTAAAATCTTCAAACAGCAGTATAACTTTAGTTCGGTTGTTCAAAGTGAAAAGGGCACTAAGAGTCTCCATCTGTTGAAAAGAAAGTCATGATCGATACTGACTCTAGAGGATTAACTGAGCCCACCTATCTTTGTCAGGGTTTGCACTTGGCTTGACGTTCAACAAGATGCCTGCTTGTGAGAAGCTTAGGTTTGGGACAAACATTATTACATTGTTCTCAGATGCCACCTGGATTAAACTGATTAGGCTAGGCTTATGCTGCAGAGGGGCTTCCTTAGTGGCGCAGTGGTTAAGAATCTGCCTGCAATGCAGGAGACACGGGTCCGATCTCTAGGTTGGGAAGATCCCCGGGAGAAGGAAATGGCAACCCACTACAGTATTCTTGCCTGGAGAATCCCATGGACAGAGGAGCCTGGTGGACTACAGTCCATGGGGTCACAGAGTTGGACATGACTTAGCGACTAAACGAAAACACATGCCGCACTAACAAACATTCCTCAAACTCTTGGGACACAATGAAAATTTATTTCTTGCTTATACAAAGTCAGCTCCAAGTCAGCTCCTGGGCAGTCTCTGTGGTGACCTGGTAATCAAAGTTTCTTTGACTCTGTGCTGTGCCATCTGACCTGGTGGTTACCACACTCGCCGAAAGGGAGTTGGAAGTTTGCATCAGAATATTTGCTAGCCCCAGTCCATTAGGACAGTGTGTTTCTCTTACAGGCCACTGTCTGGAACTAGGCATTCTGGGAGACCAGCAAGTACAGTCTTACTGGAGCCCACAAGGAGAGATGTGGATGTTGGTGAACGTAAGTGACAACTATAATGATGGAACTAATAAAGAGCAGAGACTCTCACATCCCTACAGAAAGTTAAGATGCCTTCAAAGCTTAAAAACAACCTGCTATTCATCCTCCCAACCCCTACTCCTTTTCCAACTGGCCATGCAATGCACTGGCCTCCTTCCACCAAATGCGTGAAACAGTCAATAGTAGGCAAACATGACGAAGGGTGGGGCAGCTTAAAAAAAAAAAAAAGCTGAAAAAAGTGAAGATGATCTACTTCTACCCAGGTGCTTTTAGGCTATGTCATTACCCTCCAAACTGAAGAGCCTAATCCTTAGGCTCAAAATTCAATAATGACAGGACAAGGCTAACAGTCCAAGTAGCAGCACAGAGTCACGGAAACCACAGAGATATCACCTTTTAGAAGTCAGAACTTCTGAAATATCCCTGAGTTTCTACATATGTGATCCCTCTGCAACACACACAGAGTACACACCACAATATGACACACATGACCGCTGACCTATAGCTGTAGCCCAGATCACCCTTGGAAACTGGACTTGCAAGGTTAATGACTTACTTGACATTTTCTTTTGGATGTAACTCTGAAATTGTAAAATTAATTATGGTCAAAAAGAAACTTCTGATTTCACCTCAAATCTTCCCCTATTAACATCTTCTTTCCTTGACTTTTTTTTTTTTTTTTCCATCTTACTAAATAACACCAGTGTCTGGTTAGCTGCTCAAACCAGGAACTTAGTCATCATCGTCACTTCTCCTTTGCCTCATGGATTATACCTAATCTCATTTTATCACTTCTGTCTCCAAAATAAACTCCAGATTTGCCCAGTTCTCTCCATTTCTATCGGTATCACCAGCTCTCACCTCCATGAACTCCAGTATCCACATTCTAGTCTATTTCTCCTCTTGCTCGCTTCCTACCAACCCTCTGCGGAACAGATGGGGTCGTCTCTTTGTAAGCCCCTCCCCTACCTGAAACCTTCCATCAATTTCTCCATCACACAAAATATAAGGTTCAGGCAAAACCACAGGATCCCTAAGATCATCTTGAGTCCCCGTATACCCGCTACATAGGTCTCTTTCCTTTCCTCAGGAGGAGACATACCTCCCTACCTCAGGGCCCTTGTACAAGCTGACTCTGGTTCAGAAGCGTTCTCAGTTGCATCTTTTGGCAAGGCTGCTCCTTTCTAACACTTAGATTTCATTTCAGAACGCACCCTTTCTCCCTTTCCTCCTTCAGTCCCCTAACCTCACCTCCGTCTTCATTTTCTGTCTCAGTTTCTCAGACCTCAGCTGGTTTCCTTCCAAATATATACCAGAACTTGTGCCATAGTACATGTCTGAGATCCAGTTTCCACCTCTATCTTATTCAATACACTATCACCAGGGAAGGGGTCTAACAGATACTTTGAATGTTGAATGATATGTGCACTTTAAGGAGATAAGTCATTTTCACTAAATAAGAGAGGGCTTACTATACTTTTTATACTATGTCAGTGTCCTTTACACTGAAGGTCACAAACTTAAACTCCCTATAGAAGCCTGGCAGGAAACCTCATGAATGAAGACAGCCAGGCATAGGCAGAACCAAAGTAGAGAGACTATTCATCACAAAGGGGCAGCTGCTGACAACTCCAGCTGGTACCAATTTAGGCTTATCATTTCCAGATTTTTAAAAAATTTTCAAGAGAAGCGGGAAATCTGGAGTATTTAAAGGGAGAATGTTAGGGTTTTTCCACCGCGGAAGATTAATTTAAACCTTAAGTATGTGTGGGCAAACAAAACTTGTTGGTAGACCCAATATGGCTGCAGGCAGCCAATTCAAAACTTCTGCTGAAAAAAGTTATTTTCTCTAGTCCATCTTGCCAAAATGTTTTCCAAGGATAACGATGATACGAAGAACAACAATAGAAGCAAACGTAACAGCATGCTTACTATATGCCAGGAGCCATTTTGAGCATTTTATATATAAATTCCAATGATACGATCAACCACCCAAAGAGGTAGGCACTATGATTATCCCCACTGGACAGATGAAGACACTGAGGCAGAGAAAGAATAAGAAACTGGCCCCAGGTTATACAGCTAGCAAGTAGCAGGGTAGACTGGGATTGGATCCAATGTCCCAGGTCAGTGTCCTTCACTATTTTATATCAAGAGCAATCAAAATGTTGAAATCACATATCCTCGATTTAAAAAAAGTTCTGCTTGATAACAAATCCAAGCTTTGGTGCATTTCTTTCTTCCATCTGGGTTCCACTGGTGGCTCAGATGGTAAAGAATCCACCTGCAATGCAGGAGACCTGGGTTTGATCCCTGGGTTGGGAAAATTCCCTGGAGGAGGAAATGGCAACCCACTCCAGTATTCTTGCCTGGAGACTCCCATGGACAGAGGAGCCTGGAAGGCTACAGTCCATGGGGTCCTAAAGAGTCAAGACATGACTAAGTGACTAACACTTTTACTTTCTCTTCTGTGTGTTACAGTTCTGGCTACCTCTGCTGCTGCTGCTGCTGCTGCTAAGTCGCTTCAGTTGTGTCCAACTCTGTGCAACCCCATAGATGGCAGCCCACCCGGCTCCCCCGTCCCTGGGATTCTTCAGGCAAGAACACTGGAGTGGGTTGCCATTTCTGGCTACCTCTAAGTTGTTACTATTATTCAGGGCATCGATAGGATTAACCCTCATTTGTCTATTTAGTACAACATGAGAAAAGGTTGGTATCAGATTTCTCCCTGAAAAAGATTACACAATGTGCAAGTTAGACATGAGTGCATGTATGAGCTAAACTACTAAATTATAAAAAGAATAGGGAAGCAATGAACTTCAGCTTTTGGTGACATTTGGCCAAAATTCTATAAGGATTTGGCTTCAGCCTTGGTTTTTGGCAGGCCAAGTAGCCAAATGCCATTTTGGCTCTAGTTTTGGCAACCTTGAGCTTGTGCAAAATAATGATCATTTGGTCATGTGGGTTACTTACACCTCTGACCATCACTACACTGCTGGTGACAGATAGGGATGCTCCTTAGGGCTTATTATTGCTATAGGAAAATTCCCTTTCCAATAAACGTAGGTATTTACATGTAATTAAGCTAATCTCCTGGCTTGTTTTTATATTAAAAGTTAGTCAGGTGAAACTTAAATGCACATTGATTACATGAATTCATTTACATAAGAAATAATTGTGTCCCTATAACATACCAAACATAGTTTGCCATTTTAGGGATAGATCAAAAAAACAAATCAGGTCCCTGCCCTCACACAATTTACATTTGGAGGGATGACATAAAATAATAATACATGTAATAGTTAAGAAGATGATACACTGTTTTAGAACGTCATCGGTATATTGAGTGTGGGAATGAGAATAACGAAAGAGTCAAGGATCAGAAGCACCGGGAAAGAGTTCGCTATTTAAACACAACAGCCCAGCAAGCATCACTGGTTGAATAAAGGTTTTGGGAAGATGGAGGAGAGAGTCTTGGGCATCCTGAGAAAATGAAGCTGCAGGCAGAGGGAACAGCAGTACAAGGGTTCCCAGGTGGGAAGATACCCGGTTTAATCCAGAAAAGCAGCCTGAACATGAAGAGTGTAGCAGCAGATGACATGAGTGACTTACCAGGGAACAGATCACGCAGAGCCCAGGAGGACACGGAAAGGACTCTGGCTTTTAATTCGAGGAAAATGGGGAGCAATGAGAGGTGTTTGAGCTGAGGAACAACATGATCTGACGGGCATGTGAATGAGATCATTCCAGCTACTGAATTGAAATTCCTGCTTTACAGTACTGTGAAAACATTTTTTAAGACAGAAAACCACAGGGATGGCAATAAAATTCAGCTTGATCTTGAGAACACTTAACAAGTATCTTTTTTAAAATACAATCCTAAACTTTCATTTATGGGACTGTTTCAATGAAACTGCCTCATGAGCTACAACCAACATGGCAAGCCCAAGAGTTGAAGTCTTCATTTCAGTCAGTTTTCAGTGGAGAGGATGAAAGATCAATGACTTGGTAATATCATCATTAGCACAACCTGCAGGAGCACAGCTTGACCAAAACATCTGTTGCTCCTCCACTGATCTCAGTTGAAAAGAGTGTATTTTCAGTATCACAAATGCGTACTACAAAACCCACAGGAGTCAATAGCTGTGACTCTGCCTGTGATACCACTGTGATACCACTGCACTACAATGGCAATTAAAAAAAAAATCTGCTTGGTATAAATTTAAGTTGTAATAAATAGGTATTCTTATTAGTATTTCAGGTTTATCCTTGTATGCCAGACATTTTTTCTAGGATGAAGATATTCAACTTCAGCCAAATAGTGACTGGATACTTGGTCATTTGGCATTTGACCAAAATGCACATTTGGTATATATTCTGAACCAAATGTTTGTGGCCCCTCCTCAATTCACAGGCTGAAGCTCTTACCCCCAATGTGATGGTATCTGGAAGCAGCGCCTTTAGGAGATAATTAGGTGTAGATGAGGTCATGAGGATGGGGGCCCCATGATAGCATCAGCATCATTTTCAGAAGAGAAAGACAGACTAGAGCTCATTTTTTCTCCATGTGAGGATATCGGCAGAATGCTTCCATTAGCAAGTCAAGAAGAGGGCCCTCGCCTGGAACCAAACTGACATCTAGATCTTAGACTTCCCAGCCTCCAAAACCATGAGAAATACATGTCTATAATTAAAGCTACCTAGTCTATGTTAAGGCGATGGCACCCCACTCCAGTACTCTTGCCTGGAAAAATCCCATGGACAGAGGAGCCTGGTGGGCTGCAGTCCATGGGGTCGCCAAGAGTCGTACACGACTGAGCGACTTCACTTTCACTTTTCACTTTCTTGAATTGGAGAAGGAACTGGCAACCCATTCCAGTGTTCTTGCCTGGAGAATCCCAGGGATGGGGGAGCCTGGTGGGCTGCCGTCTATGGGGTTGCCCAGAGTCAGACAAGACTGAAGTGACTTAGCAGTAGCTAAGTCTTAGCAGTCTAGTATAACTACTAGTTATACGACTACTACTAAGTCTATGTTATAAACTATGTTATTGTGCTATAGCATCCCAAGCTGCTATAACAAAATATGTATGGTCACCTGAAAACTATTTCTCAGTCATGAATCCCTGGCAATAATGATCAAAGTGTTGTCTGATACCTGGTGGTCTGATTCTCAATTTAAGACTTCCTGATCATTTAAGGAGAAGCCGCTTTCTTTTATCATCTGATTATGACTTCAAGGCAAAGGGGGAAAAGTTAGGGGAGTCATCTGATGACTGAGGATTATGAAGAGAGCTGTGGGTGGGGGTGGAATCTTGGCCAACACTGGAGGGAGCAGAGGGACTGATGTGCAGGTTGGAGACTTTTTAACTAAGTCAAGTTTGGAATGCCAACCACAGACCACAAACAGGTATTTCCCTAGCCTAAGGGACAAGCTAGAACTGTGAAGAAGAAAGGTAACTAAAGAGCTATGGATGCAACTCTTGCTTGTCCTGTGGACAATGTTCCACTTGCACCCACCATCCAGAAAAGCATCCTCTGCCACTAACAGTTATTACAGCAAGATGGATCCTCCTGCTCGCCTCTACAGAGACTAAAGATAGTACAGTGGAGTGAGTGAAACTCACTCAGTTGTGTCCGAATCTTTGTGACCCCATGGACTACATGGTCCATGAAATTCTCCAGGCCAGAATACTGTAGTGGGTAGCCTTTCCCTTCTCCAGGGGATCTTCCCAACCCAGGGATCAAACCCAGGCTCCCGCATTGCAGGCAGACTTTTTACCAGCTGAGCCACAAGGGAAGCCCAAGAGTACTGGACTGGGTAGTGTATCCTTTCTCCAGTGGATCTTCCCAACCCAGGAATTGAACTGGGGTCTCCTGCATTGCAGGTGGATTCTTTACCAACAGCTATCAGGGAAGCCCAAAGATAAACATTATGGGGCAAAAGAAAGGAAGACCCAGAGGCAAGGAACTTCTGGGTCACATCAACTAGCATTTCGTTTATCAGAAGTGCATTCTTTAAGATGCGCTGGACACTGAAGCAGGCACTGATGCTGTACCAGTGAATAAGACAGAGAAGACCACTGCTGTCAAGGAGTGTACATGTTACTGGAGAGACAGAAAATAAACAGGATGATTTCAGACAGGAAGAAGCTCCATGAAAGACACACCATGATATCAGAAAGCGTGACTGGAGTGGTCAGGCCTCTCTGCAGAGAAACATCTGAGCTGGGACCTATGTGACAGGGAATCAAGGTGCAAAGACCAAGGAGGTAAATACAGGCAGACATGATGGAGGGTACCAACACGCTCAAGAGAGAGCAGGACTTTGGCATACTCCAGAAACAGAAAGACAAGTATGTCTGGAGCTCAGATGACCAGAGGAAAATCTGATATGAGGTGAGATTGGGGAGGCCAAGCAAAGCCTGAATGTCTTGGATTCTCACTGTAGGAATGAGTCTGGATTTTTACTTTAAGTGAAAAGGATGCTAAGAAGGTGTGTGGTATCCTTTAATTCAAGATCGCTGTGCGGGAAGAGGACCACAGGAGGGCAGGAGTGAAGTGGAAGCAAGTCAAGAGATAGTGAGATGGGTCCGGGTGATAGCAGCGGATGTGGGAACATGAGTAGATTTCAGAATAAGCAGTAGGGGGAGAATGAACATGATGTGTTGATGGATAATCTATCTCTGAACAACAGAACTGCCTCTACAATTCACATTTTTTTCTACATAATGCAACATACTGTTTTTTCAACTCAATCATTATTACAAAATCATTCTCTTTTCTCAGTGTATGAGTGATATCTTGCTGCCTGCTAAGTCACTTCAATCGTGTCTGACTCTTTGCAACCCTATGGACTGTAGCTTGCCAGGCTCCTCTGTCCATGGGAATCTCCAGGCAAGACTACTGGAGTGGGTTGCCATGCCCTCCTCCTGAGGATCTTCCTGACCCAAGGACTGAACCTGCATCTTTTCCATCTCCTGCATTGGCAGGTGGGTTCTTTACCACTAGCGCCACCTGGGAAGCCCCATGAAAGATAACAGGGCAGTTTAAAATGATGTATTACTTATTACCATGCTTTTTCCTGTTACAACTATTAACTTTTAGCAAGTTATACCCAAATAGAACATAAGTGTTAGCCATTTGTATATTTATAGAGAAGAAAGAAGAGAAGGCAGGGCGTTCTTATAAAATGACTTAAGGTGTCCCTTCCCCACACACCCTCTCCTAACATTTATTTGTCCAGATCGTGGGTGTACAGTGTCTAAAACCGACCTGTCCAGTGCCTCCCATTGGCTGAGGTGCAGCTGAGACATCATGGAGCAGGGAAGACACACAGGCGTGCTCCTACACACAGGTCCACCTGTAGGCATCTCAACGAAATGCATCTACTTCTGCAAAGTCACATGGGGACTGCAACACCCACCATGAAGAACCAGTTACTATCTGGCTTTTTATAGCCAAAGTTTGCAAATCGCATGGTCACCTGAGTCCAAGTAGTCATAGTTCAAAAGCAACTATGATGTAGGATACCAGGAAAAGCCAAAATATACTTGAAAATCGTATGCAACAATACACATTTTATAAAAATGTTTTAGCATCTGTCTCTGTGTGCAGGGAGAGAGAGGGTCAAAGGGGGAAAAGTGTATGTATATGTTCAGAGATGCTGTCCGTCTGGTGAACTACAATGTCCCTCACTTGGAACAAGCATCAGCCCTCAAGCTATAGGTACAGACAAAGGTCCAACCTTGCTTTCTTCTACCACCTTCTGCTCTTCCTCTTACTTGGCCTTACGCTTCTCACAACTTCTCTTTTATCTTCTTCTTGAGTTCTTCACTTGGCAGAGTTGACCAGGGCTCTCAGATGCCTCTAGGCTTATCCAACGTCACCAATCAAGGACTTGGAGTCTCTTCAACACAGCCACAGAAGCAGACCACTGCTGTCACGAGTGCCTCTTATGTTTGTCTTTTTCTTAGGTTCAAATTACACACTTGCCTTTTTATAAATGCAGGCAATTCTGAAATTTCTCAATCAGTTCTGACAGGCATGACTCTGTAACTGCGGTCATGGTTGAAAAGTTTACATATTGACCCCCAGCATTTCAGACTCGAAAAGAAAAGCATTTGGGCAGAGTACTATCAGACAAGCCACCCCTAGAACTCACCCTTTCTTCCAGAAGACTATCTTTACTGTGTCAAATTGTCAATGGAATTGTAACTGGGCTCTGATCCACCCACTGACAGGAGCTCCACTTCCCCTGAGGCCAACTTTCCATTCTATCCTCAAACGGCATGCACTGCAGTCTGGGTACACAAGAAAAGGAATACCAACCAAGTGGCTGCAAGCACCTGTTGTTTCGTATAGAGTGGCAAGCTCTGGCCATGTGTCAGAATTATGATGTTTTAGGTCAGGCTGCACCGCTACTAGCCTCAAGATTTTGAGAAGGCATGTCATCTCATCACCACCTATGCAATAAATTAGGTAGTCGGATGCTCCCTAAGGCCTTGATTGATTATTCCATGAAACTATGGCTCCAATGCATACTCCATTGTCACACTTTTCAGAGCTCAACACTTCAGTTGTAAATGCTTACCTTTTCAAATACGGGTTGACTGCAGTTTCTCCTGAGATCTTTCCAAGTGTTCAGTGCATGTGCAGGAGGGGCCTGGAACTCACCCGGCATGAAGTCATTTTGGCTTATCTCTCTTGTTCTGACCCCTGACAATTCTTAACTAGGTATGTGGTCATAATGTTTCTCATGCATTATGTCCTTTCCTATCACTGGTGACAGTATATTGGGTTGGCAGCCTCTTTTGGAGACATTCTTACTCCCCAAGCCAAGAAATACAGATAGCCAAGAATTAGATCATTCTATCCCCAAATTGCTGTAGGCCTTCTCAGAGGCAGCTGAGCAATGTGATTTGATCAAGGTTAAGTACAATCCCCCCTTCATCTTTAACCCAAGACAGAACTCTCGGAGCTTTCTGTTTCAATCCCAGATTATGCTTCCTTTCCCACTCTAACAAACATCCACCAGCTGCCCTACAGTCAGCTCTCATTTATCCACCTGTGGCTTATCCCAAGCACCGGGCTTTCTCCTCTTTCCGCCTCCAGCACCAAACTCCAGGCCAGCTCCTTTAACTCTGTGCCAAGGAAATACAAACTAAATCTAATATTAGCCTAATGAGAAAAGGCTATCTGCTGCCAAAGATTCACATAATGCAGCCCAGAGCCAAATGTGGGCAATTATTCACTGCTTTGGATGCTGGCACTGCTTCTCCCTTATATAATATAGCAATCAGGATCTACTGCATTTCCCCCCAAGAAAGAAAGAATACCTGCAGTGTTTTAACCTCTTCGTCTCATTGGCCTGATTCTCCGAATAACAGATTCTCTTCTTTCCAAATAAATCAATCATTTGTACATTTAATGTTAAAGAGATGAACAAAATCCTGGTTTTACAGTCATTATACTTAGATTTCAATTTCTTGTTCCTCTACTTTTTAGCCAGAAGCTAAGTTTTGCAAGTCATTCTTAGTTTTCTCAGCTGCAAGATGGAGATTTTATAAATAAAAACATAGGAGTCAATCACATCTAAACAAGAGACACACAGAAAGCCATCAAGACTCTCAATCATTATTCTGATTCACTGCTTTACATGCTCTGGTGAATCAGCATTGCTGGTATGAAAAAATAAAGATTAACTTTATGAAACCCTTACTTTATAGGCATGAAAACACAGGGCAAGTTTCTTCGTAAGCACCTAGAAGATCAAGTCTAGAAGTCAAGAGTTTCGACTTCCCAATGCTGTATTTAGGCCACTTGTTTGAGGACACAGTCCAGAATTTCAAGGTGGGGAACAGCCAGCATGCTATCTACCAATGGGCTGATCTTAGTCCAGATCCCGAGTTGCTATGGAAACGCAAATTCCAACCATCAGACAATTGAGGGCTATAACCTTCAAATCAGACTCCCCTTTCCACATTTTTTCTCATGATTGAAGCACATGTGCCCCCAGGCCCAAGGACAAGGGTCAGAGAAAATGTTCACACAATTCCATCTGTTCATTTTACTCTTATAACCAGAAAACTTCAATGGCTTCCACAGATCAGAGCAGCCTGTCCAATAGAACTTTCTGTGATGTTCTATGTCTGTGCTAGCCAAGACACTGATTCTCAAGGCATCTATACTCTCTGGATTCGCAAGTCCTCACTGGCATTTAGGACTCCCATTGATAAATACCTTTTGCAAATTCACACATCAAGTGTATCTGTTTTTGTTTTCCCAACTAGACCCTCTGCTACCCAGTAATAAGGCTTAAAAGTGAGCTTGGTTCTCTATTGATTTCCATTTCATTTCTCTTTCATTTAAGACAGCCAATGACATGGATAACCATCTTTCTAGAATTACAGCTCTAGTCTTTTGAGTCATTGAGGGCAAGGGTCCCCAAATCACATTTAAGATAAAGAAACAGAAAGATGCTTTTTCCAAGGATGTGTAGACAGAGAGATTTTTTAATTATAAAAGCAATATGAATTTCACAGTCAAGATGGTAAATTACACTTATGCTATACAATCCCCTCTCAGTCTCGATACTAGAAAATATATTTTAAAATTTATATATTGCCATACTTGAAATCAAGGAAGAGATATCTTTAGGTGCCAAGAGCTCATAGCAGTGAGGAATGATGAAGCTCAAGACGCCTCCTGGAGATCTGGAATAGGAACTGGTTTCAAAGCTTCGCCTGGCTAGACTTGGAATGGCAGAGCCCACAGGCATGACAGGGAGATGGAACCAGGCTCCATTGTGAAGCTGCAGATGAGACAGCACATCTGGGGGGACTTTATTTGCATAATCAGTAGCAAAGACAACATCAGATTGAGACATAATTAAACACCTGGTCAAAGCTGCTACCTCCCAAACAGTTCAGGAAGAGACAAACACAAAAGCACCTCATCAGTGCATGCTTCAACAGCACACAGACTACAAAAGCACCTCAACACATGGCATATTTCCCAAGACAACTCTTTTCCTTGGCAAATGATTCAGCAAGAATTTGGACCCATGGGAGGAAAGACAATACCCTCAAAGGTAGAACACCAACTCAACAAATAGGAAGAGTCACAGCTGAGCTGCTTAAGTTAATGGGCAACCTGAAAAGAGCTTTAAATAAATATGCTTAAAAGAGTTCGGTTCAGTTCACTTGCTCAGTCATGTCCGACTCTTTGTGACCCCATGAACTGCAGAACGCCAGGCTCCATCACCAACTCCTGGGATTTACTCAAACACATGTCCATCGAGTCAGTAATGCCATCCAACCATCTCATCCTCTGTCATTCCCTTTTCCTCCTGCCTTCAATCTTTCCCAGCATCAGGGTCTTTTCAAATGAATCCGTTCTTCGCATCAAGTGGCCAAAATATTGGAGTTTCAGCTTCAGCATCAGTCCTTCCAATGAATATTCAGGACTGATTTCCTTTATGCTTAAAAGAGTACATATATTAAAAAGAAACTCCAATGAGTGTAAAAGAAGAAAAATTTCCCCATAATCTCAGCTCTAGATATACACTGTCTCCTGAGAAATCTGTATGCAGGTCAAGAAGCAACCGTTAGAACTAGACATGTAACAAGAACTGGTTCAAAATTGGGAAAGGGGTACGTCAAAGCTGTATATTGTCACCCGGCTTATTTAACTTAAATGCAGAGTACATCATGTGAAATGCCAGGCTGGATTAACCACAAGTTGGAATCAAGATTGCAGGAAGAAATGTTAATAACCTCAGATATGCAGATGACATCACCCTAATGGCAAAAAGCTAAGAGGAACTAAAGAGCCTCTTGATGAAAGTAAAAGAGGAGAGCAAAAAAGCTGGCTTAAAACCCCACACTCAAAAAACTAATACGGCATCTGGTCCCATCAGCATATAGCAAATAGATGGGGAAACAATGCAAACTGTGACAGACTTTATTTCCTTGAGCTCCAAAATCACTGCAGATAGTGACTGCAGCCACTAAATTAAAAGACGTTTGCTCCTTGGATGAAAAGCTATGACAAACCTAGACAGCATATTAAAACATAGAGACATTATTTTGCCAACAAAGGTCTATATAATCAAAGCTATGATTTTTCCAGCAGTCATGTACGGATGTGAGAGTTGGACCATAAAGAAGGCTGAGCACCAAAGAATTGATGTTTTTGAACTGTGGTGCTGGAGAAGACTCTTGAGAGTCCCTTAGACAGCAAGGAGATCAAACCAGTTAATCCTAAAGGAAATCAACCCTGAATATTCTTTGGATAGACTGATGCTAAAGGTGAAGCTCCAACACTTTGGCCACCTGATACTAAGAGACAACTCACTGGAAAAGATCCTGATCCTGGGAACGACTGAGGGCAGGAGGAGAAGGGGACAACAGAGGACGAGATAGTTGGATGGCATCAACTACTTAATGGACGTCAGTTTGAACACTCTGGGAGATAGGGAAAGACAGGGAAGCTTGCTGTGCTGTAGTCCATAGGGTCTCAAGGAGTCATACATGACTTAACTATCAGCCTTAAAATGGAACACATTTGAGTCAGTTCTAATGAGGTAGATGAACCTAGAGTCTATTATACAGAGTGAAGTTAAAAAGAGAAAAACAAATATTGTATATTAACACATACATACGGAATCTAGAAAAAATGGTACTGATGAACCTATGTGCAGGGCAGCAATGGAGATTCAAACAGAGAGCAGACTTGTGGAACAGTAGGGGAAGGAGAGGGTGGGACAAATTGAGAGAATAGCACAGAAACATATATATTACCATACGTAAAATAGCCAGTGGGAATTTGCTACATGACACAGGGAGCTCAAACCCAGCACTCTGTGCAAACCTAGAGGGATGGGATCAGGTAGGAGGAGGCAGGAGGTTCAAGAGGAAGGGGACACATGTATACCTAAGGCTGAGTCACGGTGATGTATGGCAGAAAACAATACAATACTATAGAACAATTATAAATAAAAATAATTTAAAAATAAAATTTTGAAATAAATTAAAACCATTTAAAAATAAATAAATTAAAAACAGTTATGGAATGAAGTCTTTCAGACTTGGTGATGCCTTTTTACGGGGAAAATATATTTATAGGAAAATGGGAACATGTTACACACTGTGCAGGAACCAGCCCGTCTTCCTCTCCTGTACTGTAACAGCAGCGCACTCATTTGCTTGCATAAACACTGCCATAGATTGAAAATCTGTGTTCCCCTAGAATGCACACCCTAACCCGCAATGTGATAGTATTAGGAGGAGGAATCTTTGGGAGGACAGAGCCCTCACGAATGGGATCAGTGCCCCCATGAGAGAGATTCCAGAGAGATCCTTGGTCCCTTTCCACCATGTGAGGGCTCAGTGAGCTGATGGATGTCTATGACCTGGGTAACAAAGCTCTTATCAGACACTCCAGCAGGTGGTACCTTGACCTTGAACTTCCCAGCCTTCAGAACTATGAGAAACAAATGTCTATTGCTTATAAACCATCCAGTTTCTTTAATTTTTATTGGAGTATAGTTTCTGGTCGCTCAGATGGTAAAGAATCTGCCTGCATTGTGGGAGACATGGATTCAATCCCTGGGTCAGGAAGATTCCTTGGAGAAGGGAATGGCTACCCACTCTAGGATTCTTGCTTGGACAATTCATGGACAGAGGAGCCTGGTGGGCTACTGTCCCTGGGGTTGCAAAGAGTTGAACACGATGGAGTGACTAAAACTTTCCTTTTGTAGTTGCTTTATAATGCTATGTTAGTTTCTGCTGTACAGCAAAGTTAATCAGTTATATGTATACATATATCCCCTCTTTAGATTTCCTTCCCATTTAGGTCACTGAAAAGCACTGAGTAGAGTTCCCTGTGCTATGCAGTAGGTCCTCATTAGTGATCTATTTTATACATAGTATCAATAGTGTATATATGTCAATCCCAATCTCCCAATTCATCCCCTAGTCTTCCCCTCTTAGGGGCCATATGTTTGTTCTCTACGTCTGTCTCTATTTCTGCCTTGCAAATAAGGCCTCTATAGTATTTTTCTAGATTCCACATGTATGTGTTAATATACAATAATTGTTTTCCTCTTTCTGACTGACTTCACTCTGTGTGATGGTCTCTAGGTCCATCCACATCTCTACAAATGATTCCACTTCATTCTTTTATACAGCTGAATAATATTATAAGCCACCCAGTTTAAGGTGTATAATAGCACTCTGAACAAACTAAGGTAAATATACATAGGTCTTCGCCACCCTTAAAAAGATAGAATTCTGTTCAATTCCATGAATACACAATCTCTTTGGCCTAAGTTTTATGAATGAACATTATTTTCATATTATAGATATCGCTAGAGTGAATATTCTCCTGCAGCCATCTTTGCACATCTGGGTAATTATTTCCTTAGGACAAGTTCCTAGAGAGGACATTACTGGCTCAAAACTTACACTCATTGAAAATTTTGGTAACTCTGTCCTCCAGAAAATCTGTACTGATTTGCATTTCTGAGTGGCTTCACATGATGCATCTGTAGCTAGAGGTTTTTTAAGGTAAGTGTAGAGTAGGTCAAGTTACCAGAGATTCAATTATTTACCTAAGGAAAAAGGATGACTCACAACTCCAATAACCCTTGGAGTGCAACCGAAAGGCACATCTCAGTGTGTCCATACACGCACAGAACATGTTCACACTGTCGGTGGTACAGAATCTCTGGGGTATGTGACGCTACAGGTCTGCAGTAATCCTTATTTTTATTTTTGCCCCTGCTCCCCAGCAACCACCACTGTCATCAAGTCCTCCATGAAAAAATAAATACTTTGTAACAAGAGCTCCTAGTCGGTCACTCCTAAACATGTCATTGTGAAGACATTCAGAATTCCCTTTCAACTCAGTTTGGGGGTTTCACTATAGACAACCTGGAAAAACTCAGACGAATCTGCCTTGCAACTCGAGTCTAAACCTGAGGAAAGGTTCATTATAGATGACTGCATTCTCGATGAAGCAGGTTTTCAGCAAAGCAAATGTAAAGTGAACTAGAGGCAAAAAGCACTGACATGAAAACTGGTTTTACTACCACATCACACATTCCAGATAATTCAGAAGTTATCAAATCCTATCAGGTTTGAATCCAACTTCTTATATCATCGAATCTGTTCTGCAAATAAAAGAGAATCTGGAAAAGTTGAATTAAATTAATTAAACTAAATTTGAATTAAAATCAGGCAATTGTCAATTAATTTGTTTTCTTTTCCTCCACTGTAATGTTTAATATTTTATGCATCTCTGAAAAGATCCTACTCAAATAAACCATTTATCTTCCTAGTTAAAGAAGACCTTTAAGACATTTTTTTCTCACTCTTTCAAGATGGAACCAACCACTGGCTGACCAGATTTAATGTCAAAATAGGGCTTACTTATTCCCAGCTCCTCTCACATAACAATAACCAACGAGTTTTCTATGAGTTGTAATTTCTCTCAGCTAGAATGTGCAAAATCTCTGCAATATCTCCCTTGCTAATTGTTCCCCATTCCCTACAACACAGATACACACACACTCTTTTGTCATCAGTTTTTAATTATCTGCACTAAAGTAATTGGTAATTATCCAAAAGTACAGACAAGGTAGAAAAATTCACATCTGATCTTGGAAGGCTTTTTTTTTTTTTTTTCTTTTTTACGGGAGTGGGAGGGAGTTATTGTATGACAGCCAAGCAACCTTTCTACTTGAGGCTTTTCTTGGGGGACTGCAACATCTGCTTTCCAAGGCATGCATATATTCATCCCCTCAACAAGCATTTGAAAGGAAGTCTCTTGGAAGAAAATACCATAGCAAGATGAGGTCTCTCAATTTCCAAGGGGCAAACTAACATACACCCCCAAAAGAAGCATCTTCACTGGTTTCAGACAAAAATCCATACAGTGCCAGTTCCATGATGGAGAACCTTTGAAAGAGGCTGCTCTTACTAAATAATCATCTATCCTTTAAACTCCCAGTTTACATCTATATTAAACACTGAAAGACTGAAGAATACTGCAACAAAATAGAGCAATTATATCTTTAACCAGGGTCCTGTTTACTACTGTCTACGTGACAGAATTGTTACAGAAACCTAATAAGCCAGTATGTCAAAGTTCTTCCAACAGTACCTGGAATACATGTATATATTTCATAAAATATCACTTGTTACTGTGATGGTCAGCAAAATCCCCTCATACTCATGCAGCCAACTGAGCCTTTTACAAAATACTTGTACATATACAGTATTCAACCTGACGGAGATGATAGCGTTTCTGGTACCCATTCTATAGGTGAAGAATCTGGGGCTTCAAAAGTCATATGACTTGTCCAATATTAGCAAATGATCAATTAAGCTTGGTAAACAGATTGTTAAGTCCAGGCACTCATCCCTATAGCTCATCCTATACCATCCTCAGAGCCTCATGCTCTAAGACTGACCACAAATGTGCTTTGATTTCACTCTAAAGGTGAGGAAGTCACTATTTTCATTCTTATTACTTGCAATCGAGGAGCAGTGTTTTTTGAATCACCAACAATAATTAATGAAAGTACTGTCAGTTCTTCCCTGGGGCTGGACCACAAAATACAGAAGCTGCAGCTTCAGAATCTCTTTACCTTATTGGAGTATCACCTACCTTAGTTGTCTCGGCTTCTGTCTGCAGTCTCTTGGGGGTTCCTTTTTGGTCAAGCACCTTCTGGAAAGTTTTATTTTTAATGGATTGAGACTCAACACCTTCACCTTCAATTTGTAGTTTAATACTTTCACCATGGGCAGGGTGATCAATACCCCGTGGATTCAAACCGCAGTGGAGAGCTAGGAAAGAGGAAAGAAATCTAACTCAGAAAACAGATCCTATAAGGAAGGTGTCCATGAAAGACAATACTTCATTTGGTCTACATGGGAAGAAACAAGACATTTCCAAGTTGAGGGGTGGAACCATAACTATAGGAAATAATCTGGGGAAGAGGGACCACGGTACGATAGCAAATCCCAAGCTCGGAAGTCAGAAAGACGGCAGCACAAATGCAGGAAGCATCAGTTTCAAGAAGTTCGACCTTGAGCAAGTGACTAATCCTCATGTTACAGATGATAATACCAAATCAGGCAACTTAGGCACTGCCTCCCACACATGCAGTTACTTCAACCCCTGCAGTTTAGTGTGTATCTATGCTTCCATCTGGAACACTGTTCATTCATTCCTTCCAGCTTCTGAATCTTCCCTATTCTTTGAGCATCCACTCAGTATTCAACAAATATGTATTGAGCAAATAGTAAAAAGTCAAGCAGGTATTTTGTTCCTAGCTCTCACTTCTCCCTTAACAAGTCCCATCCCTTCCCATCATTTCTGATACAATCAATCTGCCCATGACACTCAAATCTTACATCCAGCCCAGAGAGACCTCTTTTTTTTTTTTTTCTGACAGGTGTGTACTTGCTTTTTAATTTATTCTAATTGGAGGATAACTACTTTACAATATTGTGATGGTTTTGCCATCCATCAACATGAATTGGCAACAGGTTACATGTGTTCCCCTCATCCTGTACCCTCCTCCCACCACCCTCCCCACTGTATCCCTCTGGGTTGTCCCAGAGCACGAGCTTTGAGTGCCCTGCTTCATGCATCAGACTTGCACTGGTCATCTCTTTTACATATAAAATGAAGGTGAGCATGATGCATGTGCTGGGAACTGAACCCGGTCTCCCACGTGGGAGGTGAGAATTCCACCACTGAACCAGCAATGGCCCTGTCGCATACAGCCCAGAAAGGCCTCTCTTACAAGCTTCAGACGTAAGTAAGACTGTCACTCATCCCAATGTCAGTATATCAGAGATCTCACATTTAACATGTTCACACTGAACCTTGATTTTTCTACCCCCAAATATTCCCCTTCTCCAGTCACTACAGAGAAGCTCAAGAGTCCTCCTTGATACCACTCTCCCTATAAGTCAGTACATCACTTCCACCTTTTACCAGGGCCAGTGAGTGCTGCACTCAAGATGATGCTCCCATCCACCTCCCTCACCCTATCTCCACTGCCATGACTCTGGTCCACGCTACCCACCTGTCTCACCTAGACTGACCGCCCCACTGCTCCTCCTCCCTGGATGCCCACAATCTCATTAAAAGATGTATAGGTCAGTTCACAAGACTCTTCTGCTACAAAACAGAGACTCACTGGCTTAGAGAACAAACTTATGGTTACCTGGGTTGGGAGGGATAGTTAGGGAGTTTGGGGTTGACATGTACACACTGCTTTATTTAAAATAATCAAAGATCTACTGTATAAAAAACGTAGAGGGGACAAGAGAATAAGATAGATGATACTGGCCATGCATTGATAATTCTTGAAGCTAACTGATAGATTCATGGGGATTTATTTCACTACTTCTACTTTTGTGTATATAAGAAAGTTAAACAAACAAACAAATACGCAAACTTTCTAATGCCTTCATTGTACACCCAGAGCATTCAAAAGTCTTTAACGTGGGCAACAAGGCTATGACATTATCTGTTTCTTTCTACCTCTCCAATTTCCTCACCCACTACAGTATCCCTGGTCCACTCCACCTGTACCACCCACTTCCTTGTCTCTTCCTTGAACACTCCATGCCTTCTGGACTTTGCATATTATGTTTCTTTGTCTGAACAGTTCTTCCCCATTCTTCAGCTAACTGATACTCATCAGTCAGGTTTTGGCTTAAATACCAACTCTTCAGACACACCTTTCCTTAATCCCCTCCCTCATTCTCCCCCTCCCCCACCCCACATTAGATCACCTGCCTGGAATGACAAGTATTCAAGAAACATTGCACGAATCTTAAAAAACTCACCGTACAATGGTCCCTATGCACGTGACCTTATTTATACCACTTTATAATCTTATTTCTTTGTTTGGCTGTGCGGGGTCTTCCTTGCTGCACAGGCTTTTTCTAGCTGCAGTGAGTGGGGGCTACTCTCTAGTTGCGGTGCACGGGCTTCTCCCCGCAGTGGCTTCTCTTGTTGCGGAGCATGGGCATGCAGCCTTCAGCAGCTACGGCACACATCTCAGTAGCTGCCGCTCCTGCGCTCTGGAGTACAGGCTCAATAGCTGTGGCTCATGGGCTTAGTTGCTCTGCTGCATGTGGGATCTTCCAGGATCAGGGATTGAACCTGTGTCTCCTGCATTGACAGGCAGCTTCTTTACCACTGAGCCACCAAGGAAGCCCTATTTATACCATTTTATCTAAAAAATTATCTGAAATTCTTTTCTAGTCTTTTAAGTCTCCTAAAACAAGGCCCAGCCTATTTCACGGTACATTGTAGGCACTCATGTATTAGTTCATGCCTCTTCCCTCGGGTTTTGTGATGGATCTCAAATAATCTTCATGAAAAACCCTGATACATAATTATATTCATTTCACAGACAACGGAAATGAGGCTCAAAGGGTTATAATCATAAAAAGTCACACAGTGTCTGCTGAAGGTCACAAAGATTATGTATCATTTAGGTTGCAGATGATTTCAAGTTTCAGATGAACAAACTCAAAATAGATTAAGCAGTGAAGAAAATCATTAACTTTCAGGAGAGGAAGTCCAGTAATGGGAAAAGTTCTGTGTTAGCTGATTTCCCAGTTCAATAGGGCCATCAAGACCCTTTTCACTTCTCTGTTCTACCATCCATAACATCACCTTAAGCCTGGGTCCCCCATGGCACTACAGCTATAAGATTCTAGTTCACATCTAGCAATAGAGACAGCTTGGCTGACCATAGTTTTCCTTCCTCAATCCTCCTCCAAACTTGGGTTTTTCTCATTGGTCCAAAGTGAATCACACACATTCAATAGTGAACTAAAACACTGGTCGTGGAGGCAGGATTACCCTTAAACCACCTAAGGTCAAGTCCCCAAACCATATCGCTGTTACTCAACAAGGAGGGGTGGAATGGCTGCTGGAGAACCAAGCACAATACCCAGTTCAGGCAGTCGAATAAAAAGAACGCAACCTATGAGAGCATGAGGCTAATTACTGTTAATAACAATCAGCTTCTCCATCTCTAAAGATCAGCCTACTTACAGTGAATTTTCAATTAAATATACTAAAACTGTGATTATTAAAAAGAGGTGAGCTTGTGTAGGGAGATGGGGGATTTAGACATTAATGAGAAAAGAAAAAAAAAATGTGTATCTTTGTTCATACTCAAGCTGATGAGAAAAGAAAAAAAAAAATGTGTATCTTTGTTCATACTCAAGCATGATTCCCAGTTGTTTCCTGCCTTGAAATTCACATCCTGAGGAATATCACTGAGCTGCTGGGAGCTTCCAGTATCTCCCGTCCTCCTCTGCTATCACCTCCCCACTCAGACTGTCATACTTCCCTCACTCTTGCTCATGTTGGTCCCTCCTCCTAGAAAGAGGTTCTACCCCACCCAAATCCTACTTCCTTCTTTGGGGCATGAACTCCTATTCAGCTCACGTGTCTGTTCCAATGTCTTCACAAAGTCTTCTATGAGCTCTGGCATCGTGGGCTTCATCTCCTCCCTGTCTGAGGATGTCTGTCTAATTGATCTGTCTCATTGCTGAAAACTGCCAGCTCTATCTTCACTGCCCAGTCCAGAATCTGGCACATAACAGGCAGCGGAGAAACATCTGTTCAGCTGCTGAATGAACCAGCAATCGCCTATCTTTACACAAACACGCCTTACATCAAAATGCCTCTCTTCTCTGCTAGTAAATACTGAGTGTACAGAATGTAAGATCTCTATAGAAATGAGGTGGGATATGGCATTTTGACTTTCTATGCATGTTGCCTTCTTCATACACAGTTTTAATCCTTCATAACTGTTCCCTCTTCACTTACAAATCCAGTAGCCGATTTATGTTTCTGTGCTTGGGTATATTTACTTAAAACTGTTCCTGACAGGCTTTGTTTTCTTTTCCCTGAAATTTCATGTCCCTAATATTTACAAATCAAGCCACTTTCAAATGGCCTCTTGTATGCCGTGACCTCCATCTCTTTGTTTATCATGTAAAAGGTGTCCCCATTTGCTTTCTCTTTTCTGTCCTCATTATGACCCTTTCTTGTTTTCGCTAAAGTTCTTTACTCAGTTTAATGGGCTCAGTTGCTCACAGGTCAGCTTTGAGACCTTACTGTTTCCTGGATCTCCCTAACCTCACAGTCTTGTGGCTTGTGGATTTTTATTTATTGTATTAATACTGCAGGAGGCTTGCAGTCTTTACCTGAAGTGCTGCCACTGCGGCTTTACAGTTGCTAACAGTGAGCTCTTAAAATGAGTTAAACACCAGATTTTTACAGATGTTGCTCTTTTAAAAAGCTAGAGAAGGGACTTCTCTGGCAGTCCAGTGGTTAAGGTTTTTCCTTCTAAAGCAAGGGCTGTGGCTTTGATCCCTAGTGGGGGAGATAAAATCCCACATGCCTTGAGGCCAAAAATCCAAAACATAAAACAAAAGCAATATTGTAACAAATTCAATAAAGACTTTAAAAATGGTCCACACCCAAAAGAGGAAAAATCTTAAAAAAGCTAGAGAAAATTCATGCAAATACCCAAGTTTTAGCATTGTTTTGAGATGCCAATTTGAAGGCATCATCTCTTTTTCACATGCAAAAATCCACTCCCTCAGAAATGGAAACCCTCGTGTGTTGCTGGTGGTAACGTAAAATGGGACAGTTTGTGTGGAACACTGTATGATGATTCTTCAAAAATAAAAAATTAAAATACAAAATACTATTTGATCCAGCAATCTCAACAAAAGTAGGGATTTGAATAGGCATTTGTCTATCCATGTTTAGAGCAGCATTATTCATAATAGCCAAAAGGTGGAAAGAACCCAGGTGTCCATTGATGGATGAATGGACAAACATAATGTGATATATATGTGCCACAGAATATTATCCAGTCTTAAAAAGGAATGAAATTCTGATACATGCTACAATAAGGGTGAAACTTGAAAACATTATGTGAAGTGAAAGAAGCCAGTCACAAAAGGACAAGTATTGTGTGAGTCTATTTCATTCTGAGAGACAAAGTGCAACAGTGGTTACCAGAGGCTGGAGGAGAGAGGACTGGGATTTATTGCTTAGTATGAAATTTCAGCTTGGGTTGATGAGAAAGTTCTGGAGATAGACAGTGGTGATGGTTGCACAACGATATAAACATATCTAATGCCACTGACTCACACTCAACAATGGTTATGGTAACCAATTCTGTTATTTCTACAGTAAAATATTAAAACCAAAATGTACTACCTCTACTTTCACCTCCCTATCGCCTCCCAAAGCAGAAAGTTCCAAAAATATTTTTAGTCTTCTTTCAATCATCTAATTGTGCTTTTCAGGTATGTTTCTTTTTCAAAAAAAAAAAAAAAAAATAGACACGATAGCTCAGTGATATCCAATTTCTTTCAAATGTTCCTGAAATGGGCGCGGTCTCCAGAAAGGACCCCAGCCTGACCAGCAAAAGACATGCTTCACTCGCTGGAAGTGAGCCTGGGCCATCCTGATCCTGACCTCCGAGGGATCCCATTCCAGCGGGACTTCGGTCACAGTAACAAACTCTGCCTAAGCGCCAGGCATCATTTCATCTTGAGATGATTCAAGAGGAGCCGAGGGACGTGCTGGCCTCCCGACACTCATTTGTAAGAACAAGTGGATCTATTTGTCAAGGAGTTACACAGCTGCCCAGTCCTTTTAATTCCCACCCATGTGACACTCTCCCTTGTCTCCTTACAACTCATTCAAGTTGAATGGTCCTTTATTCCCAGCATCACTGAGAAGAGAGATGCTGTGCAAACACCGTCAGTGGTGCTGCTCTGGCTTCTGCACCTACGTTTGTACCAACTCATAGATGCTGCTTGGAACTCTCGAGATGTCTTATGCTTCTCTGCTTTGCCAGAATTGATCTTTTCCCATAATATACTCTTCCCTTTCCTTAAATACTAAATGCTCTTTCTTCTTTTCCCTGTGAAGCCTTAATTGACTTTGCATTCATTCATATCTTTCTAAGCAATGTTGACAATACATCTTTTTCTTATTAGATCTTGTGTGAGTATACACCGTGCATTCCAAGTGTTTATTAACATGTCTGCTTACCCTATAACTAGAAGCCCCATGAAGCAAGGGACTTCTTACTGAGTTTTACAAACCCAGTGCCCAGCCACCTGACTACTGTACAGTTACCCTAAAACAATAAGATTGATCCAATAAGACGCTTACAGAATAGGCAGAGGTATGATGGAAAAGATGCTGATCCAATCCTACTGTCATTCCCTTCTGCTAAGTAGTTCACATCTTTATTTTTCAAAGGAAGATTGGGATTGACATGTATACACTATCATGTGTAAAACAGCTAGCTAGTGAGAAACTGCTATATACCACAGGGAGCTCAGCTCGGTGCTCTGTGATGATCTAGATGGGTGGGATGGTGGGGTGAGAGGTCCAAGAGGGAGGGGATATAGGTATACCTATAGCTGATTCACTTCACTGTATAGTAGAACATTGTAAAGCAACTACAATCCCATTAAAAAAAAAAAAAAAACTTTAAAAACAAAAACAACAAAAAAGAGCAAATAAAAGTTCTTCCAACATAACCGGATAACTCAAGCTATGGAAAATCACAGAACCCTAGAGCTCCCAAACCTGCTGTTTTGCTTGACTGCTTTCTGCAGAACAGAAACTGCATTATTCATCTGCATACCTGCAAACTAAACAGTTGACATGTTTGGCACCTCATAAATGTTGCTAAATGAACACATGACCTTATGACACAAATATTAATATACTCCAATCCTCAGCCTGAGCTATTAAAATTGAGATAGACTGTTTACAATTTCATGTCTATTTCTTGCTATTAGCTAAAGTTCTTGGAGGACATGGCCCTTGTTTCATACCTCTCATGTATAATAAACACATACCAGACACTCTCCAAGTACCTGTTTAATTAAGGGAAGTGCCTCATGCATTATATTTCGGATTCAAATTCAGCAGAACTCTACCCTCTAGAAGTCACCCAGGCATCACAAAAGGCTGCTTGCTCTCTGTAGCAGACACTTCCAGTTGGCTAAACATTCCCAGTGCTCTCCTCCGTGGCCATCTCCCACAACATGGCTTAAAGTCAAAACTCAATTTCCCAGCTTCCCTTGCAGCTACAAGTGGCTGCTAACAGATTCCTACCTACAGGACCTAAGCAGGCATTTGATGGGTAAAGACACAGTTCTGGAACTGACAAAAGAGAACAGATGTGGATACCATCCTTTCCCTCCCTCTGTCTCGAATGCTGATGTGTTCTCTAGAGCTGCTACAGAGCTTCCGTGACAACAGGGCTCCAAACGTAAGTGAAAGTCAAGAGGCTAGTGGCCACATTGGCTCTGCCACCATAGGGCTACCCAACTATTTTCACAGTTGCCTCCCTCCGGACTTGGTGCTCTGACAGAGAAATAATCCCTTCTTGTTAAGTCACTTTGAATCAAGTATCCTCTAACTATCTGATGATCCATTCCAAACTGACACATGATTCCATTTTAACTAGTTACATATGGTTGCTTAGCTCTTCCTTAAGGAGGAAAAAAAAAAAAAAGAACACTGAAATCCTAGCAAAAGATTCCAGTTTGGGTTGCATAACTCCCATTGACTTAGAAAGCTCCATAAGTATAGTAATACCTTAGCAAGGAAGGTGTACATTAAGAATACACTGTTCATATTGTTATGAAGAAAATTATCATCAGAAGTAGATAAATCCAGGTCTTCCACTGTGGAGACCTGAGGCAAAACTCTTACTCAAAAGCGGGACTCTGGTATCCACAATATTCATAAGAACTTCTGTATGAATGAATGTGTTCCTGGGAGTCAGGTCACTAACATTTTAACATGAGAATATAGCGATGTCTCAGGAAAGAAGTTTGGGTTAAGCTAGTGGATACAGAGCACAGTGGCTATTTGGGCCAAGGAACCTGTCCAGTGGACATCCCCTAGGGCAGGGGTCAGCAAATTCCAGCCCATGGGCCAAATCCACTCTGCCACCTGTTTTCATATGCCTTGTGATCTGAGAATAATTTTTACATTTTTTAATGGTTGGGAGAAAAAAAAAATAACCTAAAGGACTATTTTGTGACCTGAAAAGAATATATGGAATTCAAATGTCAGTGTTCATCAAGTTTTACTGAAACACAGCCATCCTTAATTATTTGTATATTATCTATGACCACTTTTCTGCTATAATGGCAAAAGTGAGTAGTGGTAACAAAGACCAGGCATGCATGCTTAGTCTCTCAGTTGTCCAATTCTTTGCATCTCCACGGACTGTAGTCTGCCAGGTTCCTCTGTCTCTGGGAATTTCCAGGCAAGAATACTGGAGTGGGCTGTCATTCCCTTCTCCAGGGGATCTTCCTGACCCAGGAATTGAACCTCAGTCTCCTGCATTGTAGGTGGATTTTTTACTGTCTGAGTCACAGGGAAGTCACCAGAGATCATATGGCCTGCAAAGACTAAAATATCTGCCAGCTGGCCCTTTACAAAAATAAGTCTGCTGAGTGAGCCCTCAGCAGTGAGTCTGCTGAGTAGAACCACGTTCTGGAGACCCCAGGGTCTTTCACTTTATCATTAAAAAGTGCCCCAAACTCATGGATCTTTGGGGAACTCACCTCTGACTTATTCTGCACTCCCCCACTCCCAGGCAATTTAGATAAACTAAATCATGTTTGATTTTATCATTTGGGTCAGACTATGAGGAGACAGAATAGGATTTCCAAACCTCTCCTTGGTCAGTTCAATGTGGTTCTGCAAACATATGCCAAAACTTAACATGTTTTAGATACAGTCTGAAATACTTTGTTCACTATCAAAAAGAACAAAGTAAAACATAAACTTCTAAATGGGTAACAGAGGCATTAGAAGAGGGCATGTCCATTCCTAGCCAGCCTGGAAGGGACCAGTTAACAGATGGACCCCTTCCTCTGAACAAGAAGAGACTGGAGAGAAAGAAGGCACTCTGCTGATGAGGAGGAGGGGAAACCAGCAAGGACTGTGGACGGCCGGATGCCCAAAACACACTGTACTGGCCTCAGGAGTCTGCCCTACGGTAGATGGTAGCCTTGACAACTGCCTTGTGGCTGCCACAGTGGAACCTGGGTGAGTGTCGGTCCCAGCCAGGTGTTCAGGCCATGTGCAGCTGTGTCGGGACGCCATCTCCTCTGAGCCACGTGAAGAACACTCATGCTGACTCAATGTGTCCACAGAGATGATGTCCCCTTTGTAAAACAGATTAAGAGAATCTCATTTCCCCAAGAGTACTTAACTGTGGCAACCACAGCAAGTATTCACCCTTCCTACCCACGATATCTGGACTAAACACAGCAGAAATTCAGATAATGCTTAACTTACACATTTCACCATCAGGACAGTGGGGGGAAGGCTTTGGACAACCTCCATTAACTGTTATTTCATGAGGAGAATACAAAGGCAGACAAACTCAGAAGTTCTGTGAAGCTTTAGAGGACTCAGGTATCAGACTGAAAGAAAACAGGTGGTTTACAATGGTGACCAAAACATTTTTATCCATGATACTATAAGAAGATTTCATGCCATGAACCAGTGCCCAAACAGCTGTATCTATGTACATGAACTGAACCAATTTTTCATAAAACAGTATTTTCCTTTACTACATGTAATCTACTATGATTTTTTTTCTCAAAAATTTGTAAGGTAGTACCTCTTGGATGCTTCTGAGAAAAGAGAAGAGACACACACTTTTCTCAATTTTCTCTACTAAGGAAAAACAAAAATCCCGAGCATTATGTACAAAGCAAATGTAAGACTGACTTTGAAAGGTGAAGAGGAGTTAGACTATCTAGGGACCTTGGATCTCAAGGAAAGACATGGAGGTGAGTTTCCTAGGCTCTCTCTTTGCCTCATATATTCCAGACTTGGAGCTGAAGAAGCTGAAACCTGGAGGTGTCAAAGGGCACCACCAAAAAGTAAGATAATAAGAGCCTGTGCTCTGTAGACAAAGGACCATGACAAGGGCAGCCTAGCAAGATGGAAACTTCTAGATAGTAATTGCTCTACTCTAATATCACAGTAAAAATGTAACTCAACCACTCATATCAGCAAAGGAGAAGCCCAACTTCCACCCTGACCTGGGCTATAATAAGGTATTCCAAAATCTCCAGTGGGTCATAGAAGGCTAAGTAAGGAGCCCAGACCTTCATCTCTGTTGGTTGGTAATAGGGTTACTTCCACACCCCTACAATGTCATCTGAGAAGTGTGAAGGTTTCACTTCCACCCCCAACAAGGAGACAGTCCCTCCTTTCTGGGGTGATGTCAGAGCAAGCCTGATGGTGAGCCTGGGCTTTCATCACACTGTTTATCATCAGTGATAAACAGCAAAGAGGCCCCATCCCCCAGCATTCAACTTAGGCAGAATGAGGAACCTGAATTTCTAACTCTACTTGGCTAGAGTGGTGTTAAAGAAAAGCAGTTAAAACAGAAGGCTGAAGTAAGAAAGATTCAGTCTCATGGAATTCCCTGGTGGCTCAGATGGTAAAGAATCTGCTGCAATGCAGGAGATCCAGGCTTGATCCCTGGGTTGGGAAGAGCCCCTGGAGAAGGGAATGGCTACCCACTCCAGTATTCTTGCCTGGAGAATTCCATGGACAGAGGAGCCTGGTGGGCTACAGTCCATGGGGGCACAAAGAATCAGGCACAGCTGAGCAACTAACATTTCCCTTCAGTGTCTCATAACATAAAATGAAAATGTCCAAGTTCTGATTGAACAGAAAAATCACACATAACCAAGAAGCAGGAGGACCTCAAACTGAATGGGGAATGATCAGTCCATAGATGCCAATACCAAGATTACAGATCTCAGAATTATTTGACAAAAATTTAAAAGTGGGCCATGTTAAAAATCTTCAGTGAGTAATTAAACCTGTCTCTCTCTCTCACACACACACACACCCAGAGAACTTCAGCCAAGAAAATCTCAAAAAAAGAAAATAAGAGACAAAGAAGAAAAATGGAAATATCATGACTAAATAATATTCAAAATAAAAAGCTCAGTGGACACATTCAAGTGCTGAGTGGAGGAGACAAAGATTTCATTGTAAAGAGTCAAGGGAATTTCCTTGGCAGTGCAAGTGTTCTACATCTTGCTTCAGTTACACAACACGATGTGAGTATCAATACTCAGTGACCTGAACACTTAAAATACTTGCTTTCTATTGGATATTCATTGGAAGGACTGATGCTGAAGCTGAAGTTCCAATACTTTGGCCACCTGATGCAAAGAGCCGACTCATTAGAGAAGACACTGATGCTGGGAAAGATTGAAGGCAGGAGAAGGGGGCGACAGAGGATGAGATGATTTGATGGCATCAATGACTCAATGGACATGGGTTTGAGCAAACTTCAGGAGATAATGAAGGACAGGGAAGCCCAGTGTGCTGCAGTCCATGAGGCTGCAAAGAGTTGGACTCGACTGAGCAACTGAATGACAACAGCATACTGAATATAAAGTAATCTTTAAAATGTAACAAAACACAAACGCTGCTGCTGCTAAGTTGCTTCAGTCTTATCTGACTCTGTGAAACCCCACAGACGGCAGCCCATCAGGCTCCCCCATCCCTGGGATTCTCCAGGCAAGAACACTGGAGTGGGTTGCCATTTCCTTCTCCAATGCATGAAAGTGAAAAGTGAAAGTGAAGTCACTCAGTTGTGTCCGACTCTTAGTGACCCCATGGACTGCAACCTACCAGGCTCCTCTGTCCATGGGATTTTCCAGGCAAGAGTACTGGAGTGGCCATTACTGAAATGCCATTGCTTTCACCAAATACAAAGACTAGAGACACTTAGATATTTACAAATGTTTTGGGGTTTGTTTTGTCTTTCATTTTTATTTTGTTAAGACTTTTTTATGTGGACTATTTTTAAGTCTTTATTGAGTTTGTAACAATATCGCTTCTTGTTTTATGATGTGTTTTTTTGGCCACAAAGCATGTGGGATCTTAGCTGCCCACTGAACTCACATTCCCTGCACTGAAAAGCAGTCTTAACCACTGGACTGCCAGTGAAGTCCCTACAAATGTTTCTGAATCCTGTGTTTTTATTCACATCCCTCCCCTCTATTCAGCTACAAGTTGATGCAAGCCCAAGGTCTATACTTACTAACTGTATATATTTCATCATAGCCAAGTTATATCACTTCTTTCCCATGAAATGGAAATACTAATACGACCTTATTACTCAGCCACACATTGTTACTGTATTGACAACATGAGATGGCACATATGGGAAACCCGACACTTAGCGCATAGTCAGTGAGCATCCACACTCCATTTACATCCTTCTGTCGTCCATCAAAACAGAGGAATATTTGGCATTAACAATTTTAACAACTGTTAAACAAGCAAAATGGTATCGTGTAACCTTAAAGGATAAACACATTACAGACGTGAAAAGTAGGAGCCCTAAGTGAAAAGGGAAAACTAAAATGAAATTTTAAAAAAAGGTGAAGCAAAGCCAGAAGAAAAAAATGACAGTTTTTCAAATATATAAACAACCTTGGTTAGAGTTGAGGAATGAGGACAGACATAAAAATAAAAGCAAATTGCTGCACCTTGAAACATATGCTCTAAAGGTGAGCTGATGGCTGTCTGTCAAACCAAGCTAATGAACTGAAAGTGTCTGATTGTTTAAAAAGTCTTTACATAGTACAATCTGGTATTTTGAGAAGGGAGGAGGAAGTATAATAATGTAGAATTAACATATGGAGGATGTTGCATTTTCTATCACTAAGGTATTTTTTAGGAGAAGGAGGGAATTAGAAATCAGGAGAGAAAGACTTGACCCACTTAAGGCCACCATGAAAATGGCTAAGGTAAAAATGAAAACAAGAACTCTTTCACATGACATACAATGCTGTTCCCACCACACCATGATACTATGGGGAATAAGAGGTTTTTCTTTTTCTCTCTACATCTTAATTAACCCTTAGTCAATAAAACCATTAACTTTGAGTCAAATAAACCCGGCCCTACCACTGACCAGGTGGTAGGCTTTGGACAACTTACTTTGCATTAAGTTGTCTTATCTATAAAATTGGAACAACCATAACTTTTCTACAATGGTTTAGAAGGGTTAGATGAAATGTATTTAAAGTGTTTAGTCAACGCTTGGCATTTTGCTAAATGCCTCACAGACGGTAACCACTGCAATCATTACTTCCTTCAGTCTCATTAATATCATCTTTGTGATACTGATTTCTTCTAAAGCAAAGAACAGGACCACAAATACACACAACTCCACTAAAAAGAAAGGGGTGACTGGTTGGTGTGGCTAGGAAGGGGAGAAGAGGACAAAAGGTCAGATAGAGGCTTCAGAGAAGAAAAGCAACTTTAAAATTCTCTTGCAAGGGTCACCCCACAAGTGAAGTGAAAAAAGAATATTTCAGGAAGAAACATCAGTTTTCTGTAAAATCACAGAAACATGAAAAAGGCCTGATAGGTTCTGGTTTGACTTGACGAATGTGGGTGTTCTCCTTCCCCAAGGGGGTGGAGCCAGATCAACTTGGCAGACAATTCTGTTTGCTTATTTTCTCTATTCATAGTAATGCTCAGGCTAAAGGAACACTCAAGTTTAAAACAAGTCCCATCCCTCATTTCACCTGATCTTCACAAATGTATATACGCTATCTATAGGTGCATGTATGTATGGATTGGTGTCTGTGTACAAGTACATGTAAGTCAAAAATCACATTACCTAAACGATCAAAGAAGAGCTATACCAGTGGAAGAAACAGACGATTGTAATTTAAAGATTGAGAATCAGCATTTTCAACACTTGTGATAGGGCTTCCCTGGTGGCTCAGTGTGTAAAGAATCCACTACCAATGGAGGAGATACAAGTTTGATCCCTGGTCCGGGAAAGATCATACATGCCGCAGAACAACGAAGGCCTTGTGCTACAACTGTTCACACTGTGCTCTTAGAGCCTGAGAGCCTCAACTATTGAGCCCATGCGCTGAAAAAACTGAAGACCACATGCCTTACAGCCTGTGTCCTACAATGAGAGAAGCCTCTGCAATGGGAAGCCTGTGCACAACAACAGAGAATAGTTACTGCTCTCTGCAACTAGAGGAAAGCCCATGTAGCAACGAGGACCCAGCACAGCCAGAAACAAACAATTACATTTAAAAAATAATTAATTTAAAAAATTGTGGTGATCTGAGGACTAAAAGTAGCTCAAAAGTCAATAGAGCCTTTAAAAGGCATATCATTTCCTGGAGACTAATTTTTTAAAAAAATGCTCATGTTCAAGTTTCTCAAGTTTACTAAGAAAATTGATAAGATGCCATCCAAATTAGCACCACAAAGTGTAGCTCAATAATCCTTGGTCAATCCTTTGAAGCCACACAGTCCAACACAGGAGTCAACAGCTGCATGTGGCTATTTTAATTATATTTAAGAACAGATGAAATTTAGTTCCTCTGTCACACCAGCCACATTTCCATTGCTCATCAACCATGTGCTGCTGTGGCTACCATATCAGAGAGTGCAGATTACTGAACATTTCCATCATTATAGCACGTTCCAGTGGCTAGTACAAACTTGAAAAAAAATCAGTGTCTTTCTTCCCAATGCTGAAATCAAACTGTTTTGTTCTATAAATGTTACTTGAAAAGGAACTGAAAAAACAAGAATTTGGAAATGATTTCTGGCTTTTCTATATTTGTTTCAGTGATTTAAATAACCATATCTACAACACCTTCTAGAACTAACACCAAAAAAAGATGTCCTTTGCATCACAGAGGGCTGGAATGCAAAAGTAGGAAGTCAAGAGAAACCTGGAATAACAGGCAAGTTTGGCCCTAGAGTACAAAATGAAGTAGGGCAAAGCCAACAGTTTTGCCAAGAGAAAACGCTGGTCATAGCAAACACTCTTTTTCAACAACCTAAGAGATGACTCTACACATGGACATCATCAGACCATCAATACCAAAATCAGACTGATTTTGTTCTTTGGAGCCAAAGATGGAGAAGATCTATACATTAGCAAAAACAAGACCTGGAGCTGACTGTGGCTCAAACCATCAGCACCTGATTGCAAAATTCAGGCTTAAATAGAAGTAGGGAAAAACACTAGGCCATTCAGGTATGACCTAAATCAAATCCCTTATACAGCAGAGGTGACAAATAGATTCAAGGAATTAGATTTGATGAAGTACCTGAAGAACTACAGAAGGAGGTTTGTAACACTGTACAGGAGGCAGTGACCAAAACCATCCGAAAGAAAAGGATGTAAGAAGGTAAAGCAGTTGTCTGAGGAGGTTTTACAAATTGCTGGGGAGAGAAGAGAAGCAAAAGATAAAGGAGAAAAAGAAAGATATGTCCAAATGAAGGCAGGGTTCCAGATAATAGCAAGGATAATAAGAAGGTCTTATTCAAAGAATGATGCAAAGAAATGGAGGAAAACAATAGAATGGGAAAGACTAGAGACCTCTTCAAGAAAATTGGAGATATCAAGGGAACATTTCATGCAAGGATAGGCAAAATAAAGGAGAGAAATGGTAAGGAACTTAGAGAAGCAGAAGAGATTAAGATGAGGGGGGCAAGAATACACAGAACTGTACAATAAAGGTCTCAATGACCCAGATAACCATGATAGTATGATTACTCACCTAGAGCCAGACACCCTTGAGAACAAAGCTAGTGGAGGTGATGGAATTCCAGCCAAGCTATTTCAAATCCTCAAAGATGATGCTGTTAAAGTACTGCACTCAATATGTCAGCAAACTTGGAAAACTCAGTAGTGGTCAAAGGATTGGAAAAAGTCAGTTTTCATTGCAATACCAAAGAATGTTCAAACTACCATAGAACTGTACTCATTTCACATGCTAGAAAGGTTATGCTCCAAATCCTTCAAGCTAAGTTTCAGCAGTAAGTGAACCAAGAGATTTCAGATGTACAAGCTGGGTTTTGAAGCGGCAGAGGAACCAGAGATCAAATTGCCAACATTCCTTGGAGCATGGAGAAAGCAAGGGAATTCCAGAAAAACATCTACTTCTGCTTCACTGACTATAAAGTCTTTGAGTGTGTGGATCACAACAAACTGTGTAAAATTCTTGAAGTGGGAGTACCAGACCCCCTACTGGTCTTCTGAGAAACCTGTATGAGGGTCAGGAAGCAATGACTAGAGCTGGACATGGAACAAGAACTTGGTTCAAAACTGGGAAAAAGAGTATGGCAAGGTGTATATTGTCACCCTTTTTATTTAACTTATATGCAGAGTACATAATGAGAAACACTGGGCTGAATGAATCACAAGCTGGGATCAAGACTGCTGTGAGAATATCAATAATCTCAGAAATGCAGATGATATCACTCTAAGAGCAGAAAGTGAAGAAGAACTAAAGAGCCTCTTGATGAGGGTTTGAGAGAGTGAAAGCTGGCTTAAAATTCAACATTTAAAAAACTAAGATCATGGCATCCAGTCTCATCACTTCACGGCAAGTAAAAGGGGAAAAGTGGACACAGTGACAAATTTTATTTTCCTGGGCTCCAAAATTACTGCCGACAGTGACTGCAGCCATGAAATTAAAAGATGCTTGCTCCTTGGAAGGAAAGCTATGACAAACCTTCTGGGCCATAAATCTAACCTTGATAAATTCAAAAAAATTGAAATCATTCCAAGCATCTTTTCTGACCATAATGCATTAAGATTAGATCTCAATTACAGGAGAAAAACTATTAAAAATCCCAACATATGGAGGCTGAACAACACGCTTCTGAATAACCAACAAATCACAGAAGAAATCAAAAAAGAAATCAAATTATGCATAGAAATGAATGAAAATGAAAACACAACAACCCAAAACCTGTGGGACACTATAAAAGCAGTGCTTAGAGGAAAGTTCATAGCAATACAGGCATACCTCAAGAAACAAGAAAAAAGTCAAATAAATAACCTAACTCTACACCTAAAGCAACTAGAAAAGGAAGAAATGGAGAACCCCAGGGTTAGTAGAAGGAAAGAAATCTTAAAAATTAGGGCAGAAATAAATGCAAAAGAAACAAAAGAGACCATAGCAAAAATCAACAAAGCCAAAAACTGGTTCTTTGAAAAGATAAATAAAATTGACAAACCATTAGCTAGACTCATCAAGAAACAAAGAGAGAAAAATCAAATCAATAAAATTAGAAATGAAAATGGAGAGATCACAACAGACAACACAGAAATACAAAGGATCATAAGAGACTACTATCAGCAATTATATGCCAATAAAATGGACAATGTGGAAGAAGTGGACGAATTCTTAGAAAAGTACAACTTTCCAAAACTGAACCAGGAAGAAATAGAAAATCTTAACAGACCCACCACAAGCGTGGAAATTGAAACTGTAATCAGAAATCTTCCAGCAAACAAAAGCCCAGGTCCAGACGGCTTCACAGCTGAATTCTACCAAAAATTTCAAGAATAGCTAACACCTATCCTACTGAAGCTCTTCCAGAAAATTGCAGAGGAAGGTAAACTTCCAAACTCATTCTATGAGGCCACCATCACCCTAATACCAAAACCTGACAAAGACGCCACAGAAAAAGAAAACTACAGGCCAATATCACTGATGAACATAGATGCAAAAATCCTCAACAAAATTCTAGCAATCAGAATCCAAAACACATTAAAAAGATCATACACCATGACCAAGTGGGCTTTATCCCAGGGATGCAAGGATTCTTCAATATCTGCAAATCAATCAATGTAATTCACCACATTAACAAATTGAAAAATAAAAGCCATATGATTATCTCAATAGATGCAGAGAAGGCCTTTGACAAAATTCAACATCCATTTATGATAAAAACTCTTCAGAAAGCAGGAATAGAAGGAACATACCTCAACATAATAAAAGCTATATATGACAAACCCACAGCAAACATTATCCTCAATGGTGAAAAATTGAAAGCATTTCCCCTAAAGTCAGGAACAAGACAAAGGTGCCCACTTTCACCGCTACTATTCAACATAGTTCTGGAAGTTTTGGCCACAGCAATCAGAGCAGAAAAAGAAATAAACGGAATCCAACTTGGAAATGAAGAAGTAAAACTCTCACTGTTTGCAGATGACATGATCCTCTACATAGAAAACCCTAAAGACTCCACCAGAAAATTACTAGAGCTAATCAATGAATATAGTAAAGTTGCAGGATATAAAATCAACACTCAGTAATCCCTTGCATTCCTATACACTAATAATGAGAAAGTAGAAAAATAAATTAAGGAAACAATTCCATTCACCATCGCAATGAAAAGAATAAAATTCTTAGGAATATACTTACCTAAAGAAACTAAAGACCTATATATAGAAAACTATAAAACACTGATGAAAGAAATCAAAGAGGACACTAATAGATGGAGAAATATACCATGTTCATGGGCTGGAAGAATCAATATAGTGAAAATGAGTATACTACCCAAAGCGATCTACAGATTCAATGCAATCCCTATGAAGCTACCAGCGGCATTTTTCACAGAACTAGAACAAATAATTTCAAGATTTGTATGGAAATACAAAAAACCTCGAGTAGCCAAAGCAATCTTGAGAAAGAAAAATGGAACTGGAGGAATCAACGTGCCTGACTTCAGGCTCTACTACAAAGCCACAGTCATTAAGACAGTATGGTACTGGCACAAAGACAGAAATATACATCAATGGAACAAAATAGAAAGCCCAGAGACAAATCCACACACCTATGGACACCTTATCTTCAACAAAGGAGGCAAGAATATACAATGGATTAAAGACAATCTCTTTACCAAGTGGTGCTGGGAAAACTGGTCAGCCACTTGTAAAAGAATGAAACTAGATCACTTTCTAAGACCACACACAAAAATAAACTCAAAATGGATTAAAGATCTAAATGTAATACCAGAAACTCTAAAATTCCTAGAGGAGAACATAGGCAAAACACTCTCCGACATAATCACAGCAGGATCCTCTATGATCCACCTCCCAGAATTCTGGAAATAAAAGCAAAAATAAACAAATGGGATCTAATTAAAATTAAAAGCAGAAGCACAACAAAGGAAACTATAAGGTGAAAAGACAGCCTTCTGAATGGGAGAAAACAATAGCAACTGACAAACAACTAATCTCAAAAATATACAAGCAACTTATGCAGCTCAACTCCAGAAAAATAAACTACCCAATCAAAAAATGGGCCAAAGAACTAAATAGGCATTTCTCCAAAGAAGACATACAGATGGCTAACAAACACATGAAAAGATGCTCAACATCACTCATTACCAGAGAAATGCAAATCAAGACCACAATGAGGTACCACTTCACACCAGTCAGAATGGCTGCGATCCAAAAGTCTACAAGCAATAAATGCTGAAGAGGGTGTGGAGAAAAGGGAACCCTCTTACACTGTTGGTGGGAATGCAAACTAGTAAAGCCACTATGGAAAACAGTGTGGAGATTCCTTAAAAAATTGCAAATAGAGCTGCCTTATGACCTAGCAATCCCACTGCTGGGCATACACACTGAGGAAACCAGAACTGAAAGAGACACATGTACCCCAATGTTCATTGCAGCACTGTTTATAATAGCCAGGACATGGAAACCACCTAGATGTCCACCAGCAGATGAATGGGTAAGAAAGCTGTGGTACATATACACAATGGAGTATTACTCAGCCATTAAAAAGAATACATTTGAATCAGTTCTAATGAGATGGATGAAACTGGAGCCGATTATACAGAGTGAAGTAAGCCAGAAAGAAAAACACCAATACAGTATACTGACACATATATACGGAATTTAGAAAGATGGTAATGATGACCCTGTATGCGAGACAGCAAAAGAGACACAGATGTATAGAACGGACTTTTGGACTCTGAGGGAGAGGGCGGGATGATTTGGGAGAATGGCATTGAAACATGTATACTATCATGTAAGAAACAAAGTGCCAGTCTATGTTCGATACAGGATACAGGATGCTTGGGGCTGGTGCATGAGGATGATCCAGAGAGATGATATGGGGTGGGAGGTGGGAGGGAGATTCAGGATTGGGAGCTTGTATACACCCGTGGTGGATTCATGTCAATGTATGGCAAAACCAATACAGTATTGTAAAGTAAAATAAAGTAAAAAAAAAAAAAAAGCAGAGACATTACTTTGCCAACAAAGGTCTATATAGTCAAAGGTATAATTTTTTCCAGTAGTCCTGTACAGATGTAGGGGCTGGACCATAAAGAAGGTTAAGCATTGAAGAACTGATGCTTTTGAACTGTGGTGTTGGAAAAGAGTCTTGAGAGTCCTTTGGACCACAAGGAGATCAAACCAGTCAATTCTAAAGGAAATCAACCCTGAATATTCACTGGAAGTACTGCTGCTGAAGCTCCAATACTTTGGTCACCTGATGCGAACAGCTGACTCACTGGAAAAGACCCTGATGCTGGGAAAGATTGAGGGCAGGAGGAGAAGTGGGCAGCAAAAGATGAGATGATTAGATAGCATCATCAACTCAACGGACATGAATTTGAGTAAACTCTGGGAGACAGTGGAGGACAGAGGAGCCTGGTGTGCTACAGTCCCTGGGGTTACAGAGTCAGACACATCCTAGCGACTGGACAACAAACCTATATTTTAAGGATAAGAAAATGATGAAATATAATGCCATAATTTGGAATTTTGTAAAATTTTTGCTCGTTGAGGATGAAGATCCCTTGTAACCTGTCTATTGTCCTTTCATACACATTTCAGATAGACTTTTATGAAAGTGATGTGCTTGTTTGGATACTTTAGACAACTGTCAGATGTTTGAAACATCTACTCCCCAACTCTGCTCTGTTGTCACAATCCATTTTTGTTGTTGTTGCTGTTATTGCTGTTATAAGCTTTTAGAGACCCAAGATATCTGAGAAAGACAAAGATAAATTAGGAATCAGAGATAATTCAGCTCTGGCAAAGCTCACAGTGTACTAAAATAGTGGCTCCCAAATGCCTACCCAGAGAAGAGAAATATATGTGATGTAAATGTCTTTGGTTCTCAATGAAAACAGACTCAGGAGTTTTCCACTGATCATGTTTCCAGTATAAAGCCGTGTCCTTCATTTTGATATTGTTTTCCCTGAATTTCCTGATGTCAACTGTGTATCTTTTATGAAATTAGGTAAGATTTTGTGAGTACCTCTGTGCTGTGAGTTTGCTAAGTCGCCTCGGTCATGTTCGATTCTTTTGTAACCCTATGGACTGTAGCCCACCAGGCTCCTCTGTCCATGAGACTCTCCAGCAAGAATACTGGAGTGGATTGCCATGCCCTCTTCCAGGGGATCTTCCCAACCCAGGGATTGAACCTGCGTCTCTTATGTCTCCTGCATTGGCAGTCAGATTCTTTACCACTGGTGCACCTGGGAAAACCAAGTACCTCTGAATCTGTGCACATAAGTTTTAATGTTAACAAAGAAGTTACAGGAACTCAGCATCCCCATTTAAAAAAATTACTTGTCTATGAAAACTAGAAGATTGAACATTTCTATGATAATGACCATAAATAAGCATTCCAACAGTTATTTGCAGATGATAAGACACGGTGGGAATAAACACTGCTGAAGTAATGATGAGAGGCTTCCAAAATGAGAAGGAATAATTATTTCCAGCTACCACCACTATCTCCTCTAAAACAGGCAAGGCTTCACAGGAACTTGGAATTTTAGACTGGGTTTGAAGAGGTGAGGTTTGTACTCAGATCAGGAGAAGGCATCTAAGCAGAAGGACCAAGTAGGAGACTGGGACTGACATATGCCCAGTACTATATATAAAATAGATAAACTAATAAGAGCCTGCTGTATAGCACAGAGAACTCAATTCAATACTCTGCAATGGCCTATATGGGGAAAGAAAAAAAGAGTGGATATATGTATGAAAATGAAAGTGAAAGTTAAGCCGCTCAGTCATGTCTGATTCTTTGCGACCCTGTGGACTGTAGCCCACCAGGCTTCTCCGTCCATGGGATTCTCCAGGCAAGAATACTGGAGTGGGTTGCTATTTCCTTCTCCAGGGGATCTTCCTGAACCAGGGATGGAACACAGGTCTCCCACATTGCAGGCAGACATTTTAACCTCTGAACCACCAGGGAAGCCTTGGATAGATGTATAATTAATTCCCTTTGTGGTATACCTGAAACTAACACAATACTGCAAATCAAGTATAAACCAATAATTAAAAAAAAATAAAAAATAAAAAGTGCAGATTAGGGAAGTCTGAAGCATTTACAAGAAGGAACAAATCTTTTAAAACCTAAATGAAAAAAAAATCATGAAGATGAGACAGGATAATCTGGGAGCAGATTATAATGAGAGAGTGATGTCTTGAATATTAGGATAAAAGGTAATATTTTTCACTAAACAGTTGGAAAAGCAAGATTTTGAGCAGGGAGAAATTTAGCTAATATGTTTCAGGAAAATGGATGACTATGATGAGATCATTCACATGTTGATATGCATATGGCCTTCAGATACAGTTCAAAGGTGAAAGAGTCACTCAGTCATGTCTCACTGTTTGTGACCCAACGGACTGTAGCCGAACAGGCTCCTCTGTGCATGGAATTCTCCAGGCAAGAATACCTGAGTGAGTAGCTATTCCCTTCTCCAGGGGATCTTATCTACCCAGGAATCAAACCTGGGTCTCCCTCATTGCAGGCAGATTCTTTACCACCTGAGTCAAAGATACAGTTTAAGTCTTATTAAAACCCTCTCCCCTATCCCAGCACATACTTGTATTACTTCATCTGAACTCCCAAAGCTTTCTTTCATGATTCAGGGCAGTATGCTACCACTTCAGGTCACCGCTCGAAAGTTAGGCATCAAATGGATCATGTTGCTAGTTATCAACATCATTACCTTTGTTGCTTTCAGTACTGGGCTCACCATAAGGACTAGGAACAATGCCTGCTGGTAGAAGTCAACACATACTCCACTGCTCTTACGTTCCCACCTGTGAGCCCTACCATTGAGCACTGGTGAGTGTGCATGATGTAGACATGTAAGCACACACACGCACACTGCCCTAGGAGACAATGATGACAAAACCACAAGTGAATCGCAGCGAGTGCGAGTGAGTATTTGAGAAAGGATTTATATCCCCACTTAGCTCTTCAAATCAGACAATGCTTCTAAAATAATTTAGCAGTGTCTTCACTGATTGGTCTAGCTCTTCTTGGCTGGTATACAAACAAAAACAATGCTAAAGAATACTCTCTGAAAGATTAGCAATTCATTTTATGGTGGTATAAATTATTTCTAAAGATGCTTCTAGTCAGTTCTCAGTATGACAGCAATTAAAACATTGTAAACACCAACTGTTACACTATCTCAGTCTCTCCTTAAGATTAGAGAGGAGAAGGGAGTGGGGATCAAGCACATAAAGTTCAGTTCACAGAAACTTATCAATCCAACTGTTTGCCTTCTTGGCTGCTGCTATTAAAAACCACGAGAAAAAAGGTACTGCTCTATGTTCGTACTTTCCAATTTCAGTGGAATCCTCAAGCTTTGCCCCACCTTCAACCAGCCTACTCATTCCTCCCAAAAGTCTACTGACATGCTCGTCTCGCCCTATATAATAATCTTTCCTCAACTCTGTTGTGAATATATTGACAAACTTCTCTTTTCCCACTTCCAGACATTAGATTGTTACATAGTACACTGTTGTTTCTAATTTAGGTCAACCTACATGGGCACTTTCCTAAGCACTTAACACTGCTAGGGTGGATTAGATTGCCTTAGTTGTTGTGTCCAACTCTTCTGTGACCTCATGGACTACAGCCCACCAGGCTCCTCTGTGCATGGGATTTTTCACACAAGAATGCTGGAGTGGGTTGTCATTTCCTTCTCCAAGCACTCATGCTGCTAGGGTGGATCAGATTACTGCTTGATAAACATTCGCTCTCCTACCCTCGGAGCAGAATACGTTCCTATACGATGACTCTGGTCTTGACCATGTGAGTTCATTTGGCCAGCGGCTGTGAGTGTAGGAGATATGAGCAACAGAGTTCAGCATGCTATGAAGTTTGCTTGGCTTCACATGCACCTGTCATAAGCAGGGAAAGGACATGCCTAGAGGCAACTGCTCTTTCAAACTTCGCCCTAGGATGAGACACACAGAGTAGAACGGATCCCAGCCTCTCTTAGCCGAGAGGTAGACAGACCTAGAGAAGGTGGCAGGTGCCAGACCCACAGGAGTCTGAAAGCCACAGTAGGATTCTGCTCTTTATCCCAAGGCCAGTGGGGACCTTTCAGGATGCAGCTTCTAGGAAAAGTCTTCTCCCTCCCATCCAGGTGCTGTTTGAGGTCCCTTTAATTCCCATGTTGTTATGGAAGCACAACTGTGCTGTTACACAGCACAATGATTGTTTATGCCTTTACCACAACACCAATGCCAACTTCTCTCCTTACAATGGTAACTCTAATTCAGGCAGGAGACAGTAGTGACTAAGCTCTGGGAACGTCAATGAGAGTTTAGAGGCACCGATATTTGCCTCGATGGGTTTCACCCGCTTTGAACACGTAACCTAAACATTTCTGCAACAGGATAAGAGAAAGACATCCAGAGCGAGGGGAGCAATCCACAAGAGCCATGCCTATCTAGGAGCAGATTCTGAAGGCTGGCTCTGTGGGCAGCAGAAGGGAATCTGAGAAGCAGCTGGTGCTGGAGGAGGTGGCTCTGCCAGCTGATACTAAAATAAACCGGGGACTAGCAGGCATTTCATCAGCCATCAACCCTCTGCCCCTTTGTGCACGGCTGACTCCTTGCTATTCAGGCCTCCACTTCAGCAGCATCTTCTCGGTGAAGACATTCCTGACCACAAAATCTAAATGGCTTCCCAGGCAAACACCACCCCATCACTCCATTTCGATTCTCAAACACATAGCACTAGGTGCTCTCTGATACAGAATTGTGGATGTGTTTACTGCCCAACTCCAGAAGTAAAAAAATAAGTCATGAGACAAAGGAGCCTTGCCTGTGTCATCGTTATAACCCTAGCACAGGGCCTGGTTCATGCAGCAGCATTCGGTGAATAACTGTTAAATGAGTAAGTGAATGAATGAATGGGCTTGTCCTCTTTTACACACCTCCTTGTCCCTGGTATTTGTTTTCCTCTGCAAGACTGCTTCAAATGTTCCTTTTTAACAGGAATCTTCAAAGTCCATAAACGTATGCCAGGTTTAACATGTATGTATGTCTCTATTTTTCTGGGTAAAGAAACACTAGTTATCATCAGAGAATGAAAAGATCAGTACCTGCTGTGGACTGAATTGTGACCCCCCTACACAAACACACACAAATTCATATGCTAATGTTTTAAGCCCCAATGTAACTATATTGGGAAACAGGACCTTTAAAGAGGTAATCAAGGTAAAATGAGGCAATGAAGGTGAGCCCTAATCCAACATAACTGGTGCCCTTATTTAAAAACAACAACAACAACAAAAAAAAACCAACAAAAAAAACAACTACCCTTTACTTGAGTAAGTAGGTAGGCTATATTCCTTACATACATCACCCAAATTTGGCTGGATGATGGATGATAGAATCACCTCATTTATTCATTCCCCAAATCTGGATGGACAACAGAATTGTTCCCATTTCATAGACCAGTAAATGAAGTCAGGATCTAAGCCCAGTCAATGGGTCACCTTAGCTACACATTACAGTCACTTGGAGAACTTGTTAAATCATTCTTACTTAGCCAACCAGAAAGAGCTCCCAAGTTCATTGGTCCTCGAAGAGCCCAGGCATCTTGTCCTTCTAATGAAGAGCCAGAATTAAGAACCCCTGAAAAAGGCAATCACAATTCCCAGATCTTGTGATAGTCTGCCTCTCCAGGTACTCATTGCAACTACTACTGCATGACTGTCAAAGGGCTCCTGCTCATGGCATGCTCAGTGAATCTTGGTTATTTTGTCCCAGTCCACCTCCATCCTGTTTCCACAACAGCCCAATATTTCCTTGGGGATTATGCCCTCCCCTCCTCTTCCCACTCCTTATGGTTCAGGGGGGATGTCGCCAATTCCTGAGCTCAAGCACAGGCACTGGCCCTAAACCCCTCAGCACGGTCCCTTGATCACATGACCTCTGTTGTCCAATCAGAGAGACCTCTGCACTTGTGAGGGATAAGATGTGTCCACAGGAGGCTATGAGGCAGGAACTGCTATGGCAGTCCTGACCTCCCAAGATGAAAGCCACCATGTGAACAGGGCTACCACAGCAGAGGAGCCAAAAGAGAAACAGATTTCAGGTGACATAACTAGAAACCTAGCCTTGGGAAAGGTTTCATCCAGATCTGCACCCAGGCTTCTTAGTTGGGGGAGCCAGTATAAAGCCTCTTTGTACTCAAGCCTGGTTGAGTTAGGCTGGGTTTTCTAAGGCTGAAATTCATATCACATGCGTCACATCAAACACACTCCTATTCTCACGACTACAAGGGTCTTCAGATGTCAGTGGAGTGGTTTTTGAACTGTGTGTTAGGTAAAGAACTGGGATTTTTATCCTAAGTTCAACAGGGTGCCTCTTGAGGGTTTTAAGCAAGCAAACTGCCATTTCAAATTTTTTCTAAAAAGTTATCCTGTATCTCTGTATGCAACACATTTGGGAGACTCAAAACTAGAATGAGAAACCCTAAGATTAAGGCTCTTGGGTTCTCCAGGTGAGAAGAGATGAAGACCTAAGTTAGGACAAAGGTAGTGAAAATGAGAGGGCATGTGTTTGTAAATTATTTAGATCAGGGGTTGATTAGCTTTTACTGTCAAGGGTCTGGATAGTAAATATTTACAGCTTTGCTAACCAGACAGTGTTGCAATTGCCCAACTCTGCCACAGCAGTACAAAAGTGAATGTTGCTCAGTCATGTCCGACTCTTTGCGACCCAGTGGACTACATAGTCCATGGAATTCTCCAGGCCAGAGTACTGGAGTGGTTAGCTGTTCCCTCCTCCAGGGGATCTTCCCAACTCAGCGATCAAACCCAGGTCCCCTGCATTGCAGGCAGATTTTTTACCAGCTAAATCACCAGGGAAGCCCAAGAATACAGGAGTGGGTAGCCTATCCCTTCTCCAGCAGATCTTCCCAACCCAGGAATCAAACCGGGGTCTCCTGCATCACAGGTGGATTCTTTCCCAGCTGAGCCACCAGGGAAGCTGCAATAAATCCATAAACTAATGAGCATAACTCTGTCCTAGGATGGTCGTTTGCCAGACCCTGACTTAGATAGTAAAATGGGTCAAACCTGGTAACTGACTAGATGTGAAGGAAGAGGAAAAGGAAGAGTCAAGTTGCTGGGTTTCTGCATCTTTATATTCTCAGTGTTTGGTCTCAGGATCATAAACTCATTGAGTCAGAGGAGGAGAGAAACTTATTAAAATTACATGGTTTAACCACCTCATTTTATTGGTTATGATATTGAGGGTAGGTGCCTCTGATGCAGCAACTAGTTAGCAGTGAAGGCAGAGCCAGAATTCCCAACTGGCTTCAGCAGTGCCTCTACTGCACTCAACTGTTCTTTTCCGTGCCTTTTCCAAGGGAAAAGATAAAGGTTTCCCTCTCTGCCTTGAGACCACCATGTTATATGTAATAAAAATTATTGTCTATTTAATAAGCAATGCTAGGCATCTATCATGTGTTCTAGGGCCACTGAGAGACTGCCTCCCATCTGGAAACCTTAAAAATCTTATCTTTGTTTCACACATTTTCCCCAAGCCATTTTTGTGCTTCTGACTTTTTTCTTTTTTAAAGATCTGATACTTTTTTAAAAAAGGGTTGTGAAACATACATCACACTTCTTTGCTCTAAGGATTATTCACTTTCTAATCTGAACAATGTTTTATGTTAAAAGCATATAAAGAATTTATTCAAGCCAAGAACTAAAGCACTGCTTATTCAGCCTCATGACAAGAAAAGAATAAATCACAGACATGTATTATCAGAATATAACCACAGTTGACTCCAATTGAAGACCAAAAAAATCTACTATGAGGCAAGTAAAATGCCTTATGCCTGCTATGCAAAACCAAAAACCATACAAAGAAAAAGCCTAGAAGAAAATAGGCCAAATACTGACCGTGGCTGTCTTTCAAAGTTAGGTCCCTGGATAATATTTTTTTCTTTCTACTTTCCAAAGGGTATATGTAATAAATGTGTAATTATAATTATTTTAAAAGGTTAAATTGACTGGTAAGGAAATGCTTCTATGTTGCATTTTTTTAAATTCTTGAATTTCTAATAGTATCTTTCTCTAGGATAGTAACAGAATATAGCTAATTATGTAAAAAAAAATTTTAAACCTTCAGGCTTGCAACAAACTATGCTTTTAGGTCTTTGTAACTGGATAAATAATTTTTTTAAATAAAGCTTTGTTAACTGGGTAATTTATTTTCCTTCATAGATAGTGAATGATTCTTCTTTATGTAATTCCAGACACCACACTCTCCCCATTATGACCCTGTTTCCCTGTACAGTACCCCTTTTTTTTTTTCCTCTCATCTCCTGACAAACCCAACATGGTTGGCTGACTGAGTCTAAGTTCAAGCTTTTCTGAAAGATTATCTTTAAACATGGACTCACTGCCCTCAGGGGAGAGGTCTTGCTCACCTCCTTCTTCTTTCAGGGAGTCTTGACCTACTGGCGGCTCCCTGAGACTGGGAACCCAGATGTTCAGACAGACGACAAAGGCGTCGCCACAGAGCACGTGGTCATGCCAACAGGCGAGTCCTCTGGGTTCCACAGTTGGCTCTTCCAGAGAGGCCAGCTCAGCATCACCCAGCTCTCCTCCATTTCCACCCCAATGATGAAGAACTGGTGGGAAGACACAGAGGACAAGCGAGGAGAAAAAGCTAGGTCAGAACGGAAAGAGGCAGCTGTGGGAGACCCATGGGGATGTCTCTCTAAGTTCAAAAAGACCCAATCAGCAGAAAGGAGCAGATGGGCAAGTCTCTAGGAAGCAGTCAGCAGAACGTGTGCTTAAATCAAGTTCCAAAATGCCGCCATCTGAACACACAAGGGTCTGCAGGTTCCTAAGAGGAGCAGCTTTGTGATCTGAGCCAGCACTTTTCCACTCACCTTTTCCAGGCTGACTTATAGCTGGCTGCCACTTCAACAACCACCCCTGGTCTCAAATATAAAATACACTTTTACTCCAAGAAGTTCCATAAACAGAACACTCTCTCTTTCAGGGTTGCCTCTATTAATATGTTAGTTTGCCTGACTGCTTTTGTCAAATTTGAGTGATTATATGTACACTAGAGCACTAGGATGGAAGTTACGAAACTTAAGGCTTTCTTCTCACCCCATTGTACACTGTTCGAAGTGCCTGATGTGCTGAGAAAAATATGAATTCAGACAACAATTGTTTTCTGAGCACCTACTATGCACCAGCTATTCTTTTAGGAACTCACACACACACACAGGTTATAATCGTAGTGGAAGAAAATTTCTGGTTAAAAGCATCCTCTTTGGAAATGGGTATTCACAGAAAATCTACGCTTAGATTGCCAACTTTTTTAAAAATAATAAAATATACCTAGATAATGGAAGTTAATTGGTGACAAGGCTTATACTCAGCAATCAGATACTAGAGTTTGAATACTGGGTCTTCTGAGTAATTAACCAGCCCAGCCCAATTAAAAACAAACCAACACCTACAACAACAACAACAAAAAAACCCTAGAAGTCCTGACATAAGATGACCCACTCCCTTGTCCTAAAAAATATTCAGCCAATTCATCTTACAATGAAAACCATGACTGACAGACCCAATTCAAAGAGATCTTCCTAATTTTTAGCATGGGCTATTTAAATATAAGGAAAGCCTAATATCTACAAACATCTGACAATATCCAATCAAAAAAGACCAGAATGAATAGAAAGAAAAGTGCACTGGAAGAAATATAGAGTGAAATAAATTTCAGTTGAAAAAATAAAAATGTTGGCATTAATATCCTCAATAAAATATAAAAAGATTACATCCACAAAACAAGATTAGGATGCTATAAAAACTTCAGAAAACTAAAAAAAAAATCTCTTTGAAAAGTTAAAAATGATAGTAGAAATTATAAGTGCCATAGAAGTTTGAAAGATAAAATTAATCTACCAGAAAACAGAACAAAAAGAACAGAGGCGAGAAAAAGGAAACACAGATTTCAAAAATAAAAACCAGTCCAGGAAATTTATCATCTCAAAAATAGCAGCCAGAGAAATAAAGAACAGAATGAATTGGATAAAAGGAAATCAAATAAATAATTCAAAAAACTTCTCAGAAATGAATGACATGAGTTTCTACTTTGAAAAACCACTAAGTACACAATGCAATGGATAGAAATAGACTCACACCAAAGCATATTCTCATCAAGTTTCTCAGCACTAGAAATAGAAAAGATTTAATAATTTCAAAAAAATGTGTATTTCATACCAATGATCAAGAATGGTGAGGCTTCAGATTTCTCAAAACCAGGACTGGAAACTAGAAAATATTAGAGGCTTCAACATTGGGAGGGAAGGCAATGTTCAACTTATTTTTAAAAGCCTAATCAATTTATCAATTAAATACAAGCACAGAATATATACCTCATCAGATACGAAGTTCTCAAAAGTATGTTTCCCATGTACCTTTTCTCAGGAGGTAACAGGGGGATGGGGTCCATCAGAACGAAGGCGGAAACAAAGTAAGAGATAGATCTAGGGTCCTAGAAGAGGGAATATAACGCCAAGAAAGGCAACCCAAGGAGACTGGCGAAAGGAAACCCAAACACGGCAGCTCTAAAGCAAGTCTAGAGATGGACTTCCTTAAAACCGGCCAGAACTCTTTGGGGAAATTTTTCTTCAATGAGAAGAGATTGACAGAATACCATATGAATGCATGGAGCAGAGCTTTAACAAACAAATTTTTGTTTGGAATTAGTGATAAGTTTATAGGACATTAAGAAAACAATACCTCATTTTAAGCAATTTTTTAAAGGAAATAACTCATTTTGAAATTAAGCTAACAAAACTAATAAAATCCCGTTTATAAAGTGCTTAATATACTTCCTTGCACGTAGTAAGTAGTCAAAGAATTTAGACACTATGATGATGTTCTTAAATATACATACATATACAAGCTTCATTCTGTTTCTTTTACTAAGTAGCCTCATACAGATACTTAACCAAAGCGTGTTTCCTCATATGCAAAGTGGGGATACATATATTGTAGCAGGCATTATAAAAAATGATTATAAGCCACAATCCTTGGTGTATAGTAAACCCTTAATAAATGGCAGAGAATATCTGTCTATATTCACTTATTAAAAAAAAAATGGGCATGACTCACTATCTGAAAATGTAACCCTAATTTACAAGTATCTAACACTTAGAGGGCTTCCCAGGTGACTCAGTGGTAAAGAATCTGCCTTAAATGCAGGAGACGTGGGCTCGATCCCTGGGTTGAGAAGATCCCCTGGAGGATGAAATGGCAACCCACTCCAGTATTCTTGCCTGGAAAATTCCATGGACAGAAGAGCCTGGACTATTTGTCCATGGGATGGCAAACAGCTGGACAAGACTGAGCATTCAGGCAGCACTTGGAGGACACAGTTACGTAGTAGCTGAATATAAAAATAACAGTGATTCTGAATGTTTACATGATCAAAGATTTTAGAACGTTAAGAATAAAGATGGCTGAACATCCTCCATAGGATAAACAAGAATATACCAATGAGACATTAGGGCAGTGGTCCTCAACCTTTTTGGCACCAGGGACTGGTTTTGTGAAAGGCAATTTTTCCACAGACTGGGGTTGGGGGGGATGGTTTCCAGATGATTCAAGTGCATTACATTTATCGTGTCCTTTACTTCTATTATAATTACATCAGCTCAGATCAACAAGCATTAGATCTTGGAGGTTGGGGACCACTACATTAGGGAATAACTAGATAGACAGATTTAGGAGACCAAGATGAAACTTCAGAAGCAAAGGTAGAAAACCTTGTTAAAAGAACATTTTTAAGAATAAAAGGAAATGAAGTGAAGTCACTCAGTCGTGTCCGACTCTTTGCGACCCAATGGACTGTAGCCTACCAGGCTCCTCTGTCCATGGGATTTTCCAGGCAATATTACTAGAGTGGATTGCCATTTCCTTCTCCAGGGGATCTTCCCCACCCAGGGATCGAACCTGGGTCTCCTGCATTGAAGGTAGATTCTTTACCATCTGAGTCACCAGAGAAGACTGAAACACATACACCTTCCATTATAAAACGTATTTTCTATGGTTGTGACCTTGACAATAACCATCAGCAAATTACAGGACTAGCGCTGTGATGATACCTTGAGAAATGTGGACAGTTACATATCTGTTGCCCTGTCAAGAGCTCTAATCATTGTCCTCAGTAGTGCTGCAACTGAAGAGAATGAAACTGAGCATCATGCTTACAGACATTTTTTAAGAACAGAAGGGGGCAGAAGAGAGAAGGCAATGGCAACCCACTCCAGTACTCTTGCCTGGAAAATCCCATGGATGAAGGAACCTGGTAGGCTGCAGTCCATGGTGTCGCTAAGAGTCGGACACGACTGAGCGACTTCACTTTCCTGCATTGGAGAAGGAAATGGCAACCCACTCCAGTGTTCTTGCCTGGAGAAATCCCAGGGACAGTGGAGCCTGGTGGGCTGCCGTCTATGGGGTTGCACAGTCAGACATGAATGAAGCAACAGCAGCAGCAGCAAGGGGGCAGAATAAAATTACACCAGGTACAGTCAATTACCTACATAAAGTCAAGGAAGAAATATAAACTCTCCCAGGGTGATCTACTGGGTGTATCACGGTGGCCTCCTTGTTTAATAGCAACAGAATGGGCACTGAAGTCATCTGAATTGGTGGTTGAATTCTTGATCCATCATTTACCAGCTGGTCACCCTGTTTGTTTAACCTATACTCTGAGCACATCATGAGAAATGCCAAACTGAATGAGTTACAAGCTGGAATCAAGATAGATGGGAAAAACACCAACAACCTCAGATATGCAGATGATTCCACTCTAATGGCAGAAAGCAGAGAGGAACTAAAGAGCCTCTTGCTGAGGCTGAAGGAGAGTGAAAGAGCTAGCTTAAAACTAAGATCATGGCATCTGGTCCCATTCAGTTCAGTTGCTCAGTCGTGTCCAACTCTTTGCAACCCCATGAATTGCAGCATGCCAGGTCTCCCTCTCCATCACCAACTCCTGGAGTTGACTCAAACTCACATCCATCGAGTCTGTGATGCCATCCAGCCATCTCATCCTCTGTCATCCCCTTCTTCTCCTCCTGCCCCCAATCCCTCCCAGCATCAGTCTTTTCCAATGAGTCAACTCTTCGCATGAGGTGGCCAAAGTACTGGAGTTTCAGCTTTAGCATCATTCCTTCCAAAGAACACCCAAGACTGATCTCCTTCAGAATGGACTGGTTGGATCTCCTTGCAGTCCAAGGGACTCTCAAGAGTCTTCTCCAACCTCATGGCAAATAAAAGGGGAGAAGGTGGAAGCAGTGACAGATTTCCTCTTCTTGGGCTCTAAGATCACTGAGGATAGTGACTGCAGCCATGAAATCAGAAGACGATTGCTTCTTGGCAGGAAAGCTATGACAAACCTAGATGGTGTGTTGAAAAGCAGAGATATTAGTCTGCTGAGAAAGGTCTGTAGAGTCAAGGCTATGGTCTTCCCAGTGGTCACATACGGTTGTGAGAGCCAAAGAATTGATGCCTTGGAACTGTGGTGCTGGAGAAGATTCCTGAAAGTCCCTTGGACAGCAAGGAGATCAAAGCAATGAGTCTTGAGGGAAATCAACCCTGAATACTAGTTGGAAGCACTAATGGTGAAGCTGAAGCTCCAGTATTTTGGTCATCTGATGTGAACAGCCAACTTAGTAGAAAAGACCCTGATGCTGGGAAAGATTGAGGGCAGGAGTAGAAGGGGGTGACACTGGATGAGATGGTTGGATGACATCACCAACTCAATGGACATGAGTTTGAGGAAACTCTAGGAGATAGAGAAGGACAGGGCAGCCTGGCATACTGCAGTCCAGGAGGTCACAGAGTCAGACACAACTGGGTGACTGAACAATGCACAACAATGATTTGGGGGAAGTTATTTAATCTGTCTGGGCTTTAATTTTGTTATGTACGAAATGAATATTAACTACCATCTTGTAGGGTTACTGGAACAGTCAGAGGATTTAAGACTACCAGTATGGCCTGGACCCCAATCCATCAGTAAAGTCCTTGTCTATTAACAACCAATAACAGCTATATCAGTATATGTTGGCTGAGCAGCAGTCCCAGCTGCTAATATCAGCAAGTGCCTAATAAATGCTAACTATTCTTATTCTTAGTTTCTTATTCCTGTTTTCATATTTTTTTCTTTCTAGGGTAAATAGGAAAATTTTTCATACCTGAAAAGTGTTTGTTTAAATATTACTTTCATATGACTATTTAGAAGATACAGTTATAGTGAATCAATAAAATACTAGGAGAGAGAAAGAGAAACTTATCACTTGAGCCAAGGATTAGAGGCCTCCAGGGAAGTCCATGACTTCAGGTTCCATTCTGGCTGCCTTCACTCATAATTGAAGAAAATTCTTGCTCCCTTTTAGAGTATCCCACTTCAAAGTAGGCACTGTACCATCCCTTCCAAATCATGGCAGCAAACAGAGGCCATAATAAAAAAGACTTGAGACGCTGGGTTCTAAATCTGAGCTCCGTCACTAATGCGTTATGGGGCCCTGGGCAAGAGGGCCTTCGCATCCTAATTTATGAAACGGGAACAGGAGCACCTGGTCCAGCTGCCAGTAGGTCAGCTGTGGCTCCAATGAGGCTGTACTCAGGAAGGCAAGCCAGAGCAGTAGGATTGCAATGATGAAGGCCTTGGGGTGAGCCCCAGCAAACGTGCTGTGCCAAAGCCAAGCAACTGAATTTCAGTTAAGAAACCCTGGCCAGGCAAAGCAGGTCAGAGGGAGGCAGGAGCTTCGTGGGTTTGTAGAGAGGCACTTAGCAAGCAATAGACGGAACATTAGCTGGGGAAAAGCACTCTCCCTTATCATTAGAATCAGGGACAATGGCCTCAGCACCCTGGAAACCTAAATCTTAAGGCCTTTAAAAGCAGAAAGGAGGCAGGAGATGGAAGGAAATGGAGATGATGTTCCCATCTTGGCAAAACCGAACAGTTGGCCAAGTTTATTTTCAGCACCTTTTCACCTTTTTTCTTTTCACCTTTCTGACATCACTCCTACTTGCTGCTATTTTCCTGAAACCCTGAAACCAGGCTGCAGAATGAGGGTGCCCTTGCGGTACCTGCTGGCTGGCCTCTACACCCAACCCCTGCTCCACAGGCAAGCACCCTCCACCCACCCCCACAAAGCCTAACCTCTCCAGAAGAGGACTCATGTTCTGAAAATTATCCCCTCTCAACATTTGAGAATTCAAAGTCCTCGATTCCATCCTTGTCCTACCTGGAATTAGTTATTACAAAATAAACTCAGGCATGAAATGGTTACTGTCCCACTGACAATGTCAGTGGATGTCCTTAGAGATCATCCTTTAAAAAAACTTCATTGATATAACTGACATAACAGTATATTAGTAGGTGATCATTTAAGTCTCATAATTTAAAAAATTCTGAAGATGATAATGTCTGAATCCAGTATTCCCCAAAGTGTCCTAACTAGGAAACCTGGAATGAACATCTTTTTAAGACTTTCTTTCTTTCTTTTTTTTTTTTATGTGGGCCATTCTTACAGTCTTTATTGAATTTGTTATAATATTGCTTCTGTTTTAGGGTTTGGTTTTTTTGGCTGCGAGGCACGTGGGAGCTTAGCTCCCTGACCAGGAACCAAATCCACACCCCCTGCATTAGACGGTGAAGTCTTATCCACTGGATCACCAGGGAAGTCACAAACATCTTCTGTTTTTAACCAAACTGCAGTTTTACCATGAACTAGTTGAGTGACCACAAGCAAGTCACTTAACATCTCTGCACCTCTTTTGTTATTTGTAAATAGGGATGATGATGGTACCTACCTCACAAGAGTCATGTGAAGGTTAATGAATTAACATGTGATAAGTTGAGAACAGTGCCTATCACAGTACAGGTAGTAATATCTTTAACAGTCATGTGTTTTATTTTATAGTTATAACATTCCTTACCTGTACCAACCACCCTTTCCAGAAAGAACGCCTTCTCCAAGACATAATATATCTAAACTCTTGCTGGTGCTGATGGCCCTTGCTCTAGAGGTTACCCCTTTTATCCTTTGTATCTTCAAAATCTCCCTTTCCACTGGGTCAATTCACACACAAACTAGAAACACTCTCAAATATTTCATAGCTTAAATATATATATATATATATATCTTGCTTTGAACTGCTTCCCACCTACATGAGACCCCCTTGTTTTCCTTCTTCCAACTTTTCACAATATTTACAACTCCCTTGACCTTGATCTCTCCCTTTCCATAATTACCCCCTTTCCTTTCCACTTTCACACTTCTTTCCATTTCTTGATGATACATTTGAATCAAGAGTAGCTTCCTCAACACCTCCAAAGTATTAGAATGTGGACTTGCTTCCCCATTTCATCAGAATGCTTTAAATTTTTGCCAAACCACTGGGTGCTTCCCAGCACATGTCTTGCTGGCTGTCTTAGTTCATCACGTGATGCTGAGACTCTCCACTCTGAAATGGTACCCCTCCTTCCACTGACTGCTTCTCCCCATCTCCTTCAGCCTCCTCTTCCTCATCCTGTCCCTTAAACTGCTGGTACTGGTGATCCTGCTCAGCACACATGAAATCTCCCTGACTTACCCACCTACTCTCTTGCCTTAGACATGCACATAGAAGGATGTGCAAAGTGAACGTGTGGAAGAAAGACCTTCTAGGTGGGGAGACCAGCATAAACAATATGGTAGGGAGTCAGCACACAGCTGATCCCTGGGCCCCTCAAGTATCAGGGAAGGTTCCTAAGGGAAAGGAGCGGAGATGAGCCTGAAGCAGGAGGGCAGTGACAGTCTGGAAAGGTCGCTGACTGCTAAGGAGTTTGGGCTTGATTTTACTGGCAGTAGAGTGTCCCTGAAGAGTTGGGAGCACTTACGTTGCTGCCCACCCTATAACTACACAATCTCAAATCCTATTCCTCCCCGCCCACCCCCAGCTCTGAAATGTTTCTCACATCTGTTCCTCTGTTCCTTTCTTCCCCCTTATCTTATTACTTTAGCTTCTTTGGTTTTTCAATTTCTCCAGGCTGTGATCAAACTTTCCATAGAAGTTAAGTTTTAAAAAAACAGATGAACAATAAAACAAACAAACAGAAAAACGCCCTTTAAGAACATCTTCTGGGGAGTCAAGGGCAGTGAGAGGCCCTTTGCTGTGGGCATGGCGGCTCCTCTGATTGAAAGCAGAGCCCCCTACACTGCCCACTCTGCCCAAGTCTATATCTTCTTTTTTTTTTTTTAAAGATACATTCACAAACCAAGCCTTGAATCTGAAGCAATCATAAGCCCCATAAAGGAAAGGTTGGTGGCCTTACATTCTTTTATATCACCCAGTGAGTGCTATTCGCAGAGCTGAGTTTATCACCAGTGCACAATGAATTTTTATTATCCAAATAGGAATTCACACTCATTTGTGCTGGGTACATAAGTGAATCTGGAAACCCACAGGGATAAACAGCAGCAACAAAAACCCTAAGACCTCAGGCTCTTACACAGAAGGAAACTAAAGTGCAGAGAGCCGAGATCAAGACAAACATCTCATTAGAGATTTGATCTAAAAACCTGGAAGAGTTTTCCCTACTGTAGAGCCCAAATAAGCAATGTTTTGTTTATTACACTGTTTTATTCTTCCCCTTAAATTATCAACATTTCCAACAAACAGCTAGTAAAGTAGAGCCAAACTACCAAACTGAAACAAAATCAGAAAGCAACACAGGACTGTGAAAAAGCTTCCCTGGTGGCTCAGTTGGTAAAGAATCTGCCTGCAATGCAGGAGGCCTGGGTTCAATTCCTGGGTGGGGAAGATCCCCTGGAGAAGGAACAGCTATCCCCTCCAGTATTCTGGCCTGGAGAATTCCATGGACTACATAGTCCAAAGGGTCGCAAAGAGTCAGACACAACTGAGCGATTTTCAGTCTCACTGGAACATGGCAAAGTTGGCAACAAAGCCCAGTCCCACCACCAATTAGCTGTGTGGCCTTGGAGAAATTTCTTATCTTCTCTGAACCTAAAGTCTCTCACCTATGGGCTGGGAAATCAACTATCTCATTGCATTATGAAAACTAATGTCTGGAGAAGACTCTTGAGAGTCTTTTGGACATCAAGGAGATCAAACCAATAAATCCTAAGGGAAATCAACCCTGAATATTCACTGGAAGGACTGATGCTGAAGCTCCAATACTTTGGTCATCTGATGCAAAGAACTGACTTATTGGGAAAGACCCTGATGCTGGGAAAGATTGAAGGCAGGCGGAGAGGGGAGTGACAGAGGATGAGATGGTTGGATGGCATCACTGACTCAACAGACATGTTGAGCAAACTCAGGAGATGGCAAAGGACAGGAAAGCCTGTGTGCTGCAGTCCATGGGTCGCAGAGTCAGACAAGACTTTGCAACTGAACAACATTGGGAGAGTGGCCATCAAGAGGCTGGCTTAGAGTAACCAGTAGTAACTAATGAAAAGACATTAATCTTTCTGTTTAGTAAACAAATAGTTGTATGCTTTCTATGTGACAGACATAGTTACTGGTACTAGAGATTAATCAGAATATATTTTTAAAAAGTAAAATGGCTGTTCTAAAGAAGATCTAAATAAAGATAAAGAAGATCTTTATTCCCTGGAGAACAGAATGACAGCCCCAGTCCCCTTTCCCAAGAAAAATACAATATCCATGTACATATTGTGCATATGGTTTAAGGGGGTCAAGGATTCCATGAGACCTTCAGTCCCCTCTTGTGATTTTAGATTAAGATTTAGATTAAGAATCTTGCCCCCACACCAGCATCTCCAAATATACTTACTAAGAATGACTCAGGCCATGCATTAGATTCAAAGCCCCATTTCTGACTCAAAAAAATACCATCCAAGGGAGGAGAGGAGGAACGTGGATGTTATCAAGTGCCCCAGAGGAATCTCATTACTAAGGAAACACTATCTAGGCAGATTGGTCTTCAGAACACTTGTTTTTCCTAAGCTTATCCACGGTATTACAGCACTATAAATCAAATTCTGCTAGAGACTGGCATACATTGGGTCCTCAGTAAATATCTATGAGTGTAAAATGAAGACTATTTCACTTCTAAGCTATAGGAAGTAAATGCTAAGTAAGTAAGTAAGTGAAGTCGCTCAGTCATGTCCAACTCTTTGCGACCCCGTGGACTGTAGCCTACCAGGCTTCTCCGTCCATGGGATTCTCCAGGCAAGAATACTGGAGTGGGTTACCATTTCCTTCTCCAGGGGATCTTCTGGACCTTGGGATCTAACCTGGGTCTCCCGTATTGGAGGCAGACACTTTAACCTCTGAGCCACTAGGGAAGATGAAGTAAATGCTATACTCACCTAAATTTCCAAGATGCCTTAACACCAAAGGGCAATCCTATAGTTTATTCAGGCAGATTTAATTTAAAACTTTTTTTTCACTGTGGTTATCTCAGAGAGCAGAAAACAAACAGAAAGCAAAAACTAAGGCATCACAGAGTACCGACACACACCTGGTTCTAACCTCAGAGACGGAAGGAAAAAAAGGGTGATGACTCAGCCAAGACCAGGAAGTAGATGTCCATTTCTTGGCTACTGGTTGCTCTCTTTCCTCCAGCTGTAAACCACTGTCATCATGGGGGAAATAAGCAACTCAACAAAATTAAGTGCAACGTTCATCTATTGAAGCCTGGTTAATATTAAATTTTCACCTCTATGTAATACACAGGCACCTTCTCAAAAACAAACACAAAAACCCTAAATTAACATTTTACAACCTCCAACAGGGTAGCACTACATTAAGGCAACCATGTATCATACAAATTCTGGGCTATCCCAAACTCAAATCCCCCAAAGACCACTGGGAAATTCTGAAAATCCTAATGCATCCATACCAAAATTATAACTCCAAAACCATGTTTTGCAGTTGGAAGCAATTCTGTGGGAAAGCCCTCCATCTAATTTGTGGCTGAGCAAAATCTGGTCTTTGCAGGTGAATCAAGCACTGCTCCCACTGTATAAAGGGAGAGCTCATGAAAGACCCAATTTTCAATCAGATCACACACAGCCACACTTAAAATTTAAATCACTAGAGATTGAATCAATTAACCTTTTCTTAGGCTTCATAAAATGGAGTCCTTGGCTCCACCGGAAGCTCCCTTTGGCAGGCAAGATCAATTCCTTCCAGGGATAGGAAGTAACATTTTCCTGCTCCAAGTTCAACTCATCTATGGCCTCTCAAGCATGTTCTTCCCCAATTTTCCTCCAAAGGGAAGCCCTCCCTCATTGGGGCTCCATTCCTTATCTGGTTTTCCACAATAACAACAACCAAAACAAAACAACAAACAAATATCCAGAACTTGATGGCAAATTCCTGTTGCTTTTTATTATAAAGGGAATTAAACAGCTTTCTTTTGGATGTAAAACCAGTGACGTTTCCAGGCCAAATCCATCCTTGAAGTCTGGACTAAACTGATACATGTTTGCCATTGCTTTACTTGTCTGTTCTTCCATAATATAGTTCAGGGACCTCACTTCTGGAAAACTGTTTCCTTCTAATTGTCCCCATTAATGTAATTCTCTTATTCTTGTGAGGTCCTCATTATAAGCAGATGATTAATAGAGAAAAAAATCCAAATTGAGAAAAATACATATGAGACAGTAACTCTAGAGAGCAGTTTGGCAGTGTCTTATACAGTTAAAACACACACGGGCTCAAATTCTACTTGGAGCTATTCATACAAGAGAAATAACAATGTTTACACAAAAACCTATATGCAGCTGCTAACAGTCATTTATTCATAATTGCCCCAAACTGGAAACAATCTAAATATATAATTGGTAAATAAACTGTGGTACATCCATTCAATGGAATGCTTGCTATTCACCAATTAAAAGGGCTGAATGATGAATTTCAAATGCATTATACTAAATGAAAGAATTCAGACTCAAATGGCAACATAGTATATGATATCATTTTATCATAGTATATGATATTTTATATAACCTGGAAAAGGCAAAAGTATAAAGACAACTCAGAACAGTATGCTAATCAGAGACTGTGAACAAAGTGCAAAGTGAACAAGAATTCTTTTCCGGGTGTAGGAACTGAACTTGATTTTCTTCATGGTTACAAGACTGAATAAATTGTATGTGTTTGTCAAAACTCAAAGAACTACAAAAGGTAAATTTTACTGAATGTAAATTATACCTAAATAATCTGAACTTTAAACTTTTAAAAGTACTAATGTAGAAAGAGAGGGAAGGAAACACAGAGTCAAGTTTCAAAAATTAAGAATCGAACAGTTTGAATGCTACTTGGAGAGAGAAATGGAGATGTTTATCTCCAGTTTAGTCAACTTAGATTAAAATTTTAAGTATCTGTTAATTCTTAGAATTTTTAAAAAATCAAAATTTTTTTGTTATATAGCTCCTCCAACAAGATTCATGTCTGCAAGCCAAAACATTTTTCATTTTATGTTTGACTTTTCACAGCCCATTTATAAAGGAGATCATTTTCTCCCCAAAGTATTTCAGGGCATCATTTTTCACCAGAGACTTCTCTTAATCCTTATTTGGTCTAATTCTTTCCTTGGTTCCTACCAAATCAGCATGGTAGGTCAATTTTCCCTTGTTTAATGGTTACCTGGCCTAACTAAGCCAGATCTTAATTGGGTCACAGCTGTCTCATTCTGTCAGTTTTCCAATGTTACTTTCACAGAGTCCATGAATTTTCTTCCTCTTTTGCATGATCCGAAATTTCTCTTTGCAGTCAATTTGCATGCACAATTGTATAACTAAGCAATTATCAGACTAAGAGAGCCCAACCTACAAAACTGTGGGTGTTGAGTGGAAAGTAAATTTTTGGTGGAGAGAGATTAAGTGTTGAGTCTATTATATTTTGTTGGTGTTATCCCAACTCTGAGGATCTGCAAGCCTTCATTAGCAGCTAATACACAGACAGTGTAATACCACTGGGCTATAAAAATGACTTCTGGACAGAATAGCACCAAACACCTTCCAGAGCATCAACAGCAGCTGAGGAACAAAGGAACTGAACCAGCTGGTTCCTCCCAGCACCAGGTGCCCTGGGAAAAAGGCTGCAAAGAGAAGGCAGTGAGGCAGCCCCCGTCACCCAACAACCACCACCCCTGTGTGCTCTTCCCTTGGGAGGCAAGCTATACGAGCAGCTTCTTGCACCCACACTTTAGAAAAATCAGACTAAATATAGCCGAGTGTGTTCGCATGAGCCAGCTCTGAGCTGGTAGTGCTGTGACATCCACATCAGAAAATTGCGGAGGAATCAGGAGAGCACTTTTCCTAGCTCACTCTTGTGACAAAAGGACCACAGGCAAGATCCAACTGGGCTGCGGGGAGTGCTAGAGGTCTGGCCAAGCGGATAATGCAGCCCATAGAAAAAGGAATGTACCAGACGTGGCAGGCGCATGCCCGTTCACTACCGTGCCCATAGAGGGCTAAACAGCCACAAAGCTAGAACTTGGTGGGGGGAGCGCCGTTAGGGAACACACATCCCACTCACAGCCCTCTGTTCTATGTCCTTCCCCCACCCCCCAATCATGAGTATTGTGTTCCAAAGCTCACTCAAAGGCGGTCCCCTTGGTTAGGTCATCCCATCCCATCCAGCTCTGAACTAAATGCTCTGTCTGTTCTCAGACCTCCCACGTTACGTTGCTTGTACTTTTATTTAGCACTTGTATCATTCAGCTTTCATCTGAATCCGTCTCCAGCCAAGTGGACACAGGGGAAGGCTAAGCTTTCTTCTTTATGGACTCCCCCCCAAATTTAGTAGAGTTCCTTGCACACAGGCAGTGTTCTCCAGCTTATTAACAGCAAATGCCCAATGCGAGAGAAAGAGAGTCCGCAATTTTCTCCTCTTTCTCCTAATTCACCAAATGTACAATGTCTGATGCTTACTCCCCAGGGAACAGGAACAGGTTTTGGATCCCTGGCTGCCCCTCCCGTAATGTGTCCCCAGGGCATCTACTGTGACTCACTCAGCATGTGGATGGAACACAGCTTCACTGGCTACATGTTATCACATATTCCATATGTCTTCACCTTTTCAGCACCAGCCCTGGTTCCTTCTGGCCTAAGTGCACAGCAAGACAGAAGAGAAAGAAGGGTGGCCTGAAAGGAATTAGCAAGGGTGGGGCCAGGTAAGAGTAGGATTAGACTGAAGTCCTGTCCAACCAGTTAGAGATCAGGAGAAGAGCTGGGAGCGGCAGGAAGTCAGGCTAGGGCTCCCACCTCTCCCTCATGCACCGTCACTGGACAGGAGCTTTCCATGATGGGCTTCCATTCATCACTCTCAAGTCCTAAAACAGAGTGATTGGTTAAGCTGCTGCTGCAGGAAAGTCTTATCTTGTGGGATACAGAACAAAATAAATATTAAGAAAAGACAGAAAAAAAAAAAAAAAAGGCCCTTGGTGAAAAGTGAAATGCAGGAGACTTGAGTAGCAAGTAGCTGAACACTGACACGGATGCTACGCAGAGTCACAATGGAAGCCGGTTGACGGTTGCACTGCCTTTACAGCGTCCACTTTTGCAGATGAACGCAGCTAAGGGTTCTCCTTGGGGAGAACATGTGGCCTACTGCAGAAATCAGATGCACCCATAAGCTCACCCATTCTTTCAGTCTGCCACTCATTCATTCACCCAAACTCACAGAGAGTCTATCATGGGTCAGGCAAAAAGCCCCACCAAGGAGACGTGCACAAAAACCATGTTCCCCACATGGAAATGCAGCTAGAAAAACTGGAGGTGGGCTAGCACCCAGATAGCCATCTTCCTCCTTGATTCCTGTGCCATGGGGGGCAGTCCAAGAGGAAAGCACTGCAGGTCTCTCTCCACTCTCGACGGGCTCTCCTCTGGTGAGGAGAAAACAAGTAGACACATGCAAGCCTGTGAAAGGGAGCAAGGCATCCGTAGTTGGGGCCTGTCTCTCTCTGGGTCCTAGGTTCTTGCTGCAGGAGCCCATCTCCTCTCTGCAGTCCAAGCTGCCAATGTCACAGAGACAGGCGTTCCTGTAAGGGGTAAACTCTCTGCTCGGGTGCTGCTGCTGCTGCTAAGTTGCTTCAGTCGTGTCCAACTCTGTGTGACCCCACAGACAGCAGCCCACCAGGCTCCGCTGTCCCTGGGATTCTCCAGGCAAGAACACTGGAGTGGGTTGCCATTTCCTTCTCCAATGCAGGAAAGCGAAAAGTGAAAGTGAAGTCGCTCAGTCGTGTCCGACTCTTAGTGACCCCATGGACTACAGCCTATCAGGCTCCTCCATCCATGGGATTTTCCAGGCAAGAGTACTGGAGTGGGTTGCCATTTCCACTTTACCATCCAGCTCAAAGTCAGAAGAAAATAACTCCTGTACCCTTCTAATCAAGACAATGTCTTTATCTCAAATTGTGATTGTGACTCAGTTCAGGGCCAGCAGGGTACAGTCACTTTTCGTGACTACTTCTCTTTGCCAAGAAGTTCCAACTATCTTGTTTCTTCCTCTTTCCCCAGCCACTGTTAGGATTACTTATCCTTACAATATTTTGGTGATGGGCAGTTTTGTTACTCTTTCACAGGAGAAAAACTATAGAATGTGAGCACTGAATGACTAATCAGAGGCTATCTGATAAGTGAGCTTGTTCATTTTAGATGGAAAATGCAGAGCCCCTAGCCCATTGTCATTTACAGCACACAGCCTTCTATTGGAAATCTTTTTGGAAGGGTGGTGAATATTGGGACTCACCTTTCTGCCATGGAAGAGGAACTATTATTTTATTAGATCTGGAATAGAAACACTATATATATATCGTATTTCTCCATTCCACTTTTCTTATACAGCTGAGGATGATGCAGGGAAAGGAAATGGGGACCAAGGTAGGAAAAGTTTTCTTTTGCTCCGAAGCATTTATATTGGGTTGGCCAAAAAGTGCGTTCACTTTTTTTCCATAACACTGTATGGAAAAACCTGAATGAATTTTGGGGCTAACCCAATACTTCACTCAAAAAAAAGTTACTAAGGTCCGCCAAAGTGCCAGGTACCAATCTTGGAATACAGAAGTGGATACAACACTATGCCAGATGAATCTACTTTTTCCCTCTGCCTACAACTCATGTTAGAAAAGTGTCTCAGTGGATACAACTGTCTCCACAGTCTCCATGGAGAATGAATTACTCTTGGTTTCTGCAGGTTACGTCCTTTCTAGAGGTCCTCGTTCTCCAGCTTAATGGAGTAATTTCTTACAACATGTTTTTAAGAGGGAAATGGATGCCAAAACAATCTCAATCTGAATGCAGACCATAACATATTCTGTGGCTGGAAAGCACAGCTTTAAATTGCCCACAGGTATAAGACTTGGATCATAACCAGGTTAGGGACTATACCTAGGATGTTGTAATTAATTTAAAGAAAACCTAACTCAGGATAGCCATAAAATAACACAGGCAGCATCTCTTTTTCAATGTAAACTCAAAGCTACAGGTTCAACAAAATGAATGAGCCACTTAATTGCTCTTAACACTTTTACAAGTTCAAGCTTTACTTAAGAAAACAGGTTACACACTGCAAGAAAAAAACACCACCTTCTAATTTGTTACTAATTACAAAAACTGACATGAATAAGTAAAAATTCAGGGTAGAAAACAGGTTCCAAACAGCACTGCTTTTTGAAAGAAGGATGGTAATATAAATAACAGTTACGGAGAATCCACCTTCTGGGTACCCTTAATAAGCCCTTTTCTTTAATACTCACAACTTTAGTAGTACCTAAACAGTAGTGTGCCTATTTTTTCCAGATGCAGAAACTAAATCTCAGATGTTAAGTAACATGTATTATATTTCCTATACCATTCCCACTGATGAAATTCCTTATTCTCAGTGTTTCTCAGTGAACTTGGGAAAACTGGTTGTTCCCTGGTCTTGGGTTGGGAATTTTGTATGAAAAGGCCATGCAAGACAGGACATTTAGCATTGCTGGCCCATGGGCACAAAATATCAAGCCAGACCCTGCATTATCTCAAACATGCCCTAGGCAGAAATAGCCCTCTCAGATGAAAACCACTGCTCTAGAAGAGACTTTGAGCATCGGAAGACTAAAGAGAGGGGGCACTTCCTTTAAAAGCCTCCCTATCTTCAAACCTCTCAGAAATCCTCAGAAAATTCCATGTACCCTTAGGGAGTCAGTTACAAAAGCTCCACGGATTTATTTCCCATGTATTTCATGAGTATTTGTTGAATACCTATCATGGGTCAGGTAGCATACTACAGCCTGGGAGTATAAAATGTCAAAAGCATACGGTCTCTGCTCCTAAGGGGTTGCAGTTTCACTAGAGTCCAGTGAGAGACATGAACTAAGGCAAGTGTTAGGATGGATAGAAGCACAGGTGCTAAGGGAACAGAATGCTACAGGCACTTCCCAGACTGGGCAGACCACTCAGAAGGCAGAGGGAAAGGAGGGCTAAGACAAGCTCCCAGAGGAGTTTACCCTGTGCCTTGAAAGGCCAAGTGAGAGTAGCCAGGAAGGGCCAAGTTCAAACCAAGAAGCTCGCCTTTGTAAAGACCAGAGACAGGAATATTTGCAGCCAAAGTTTAAAACGTTCCCTTTATTCTTCAAGTTGAAGCTCCTTGTGATTCCAGCTCAGGATCTCCTGTTTACTAGACAGCCACTTTAACCAAACAAGGCACTAGAAAATAAAATAAGCTCTCCACAGTCCAGGCATACTTCCTTTCAAAGCCTTTGTTTTTGTAAGGTCTGGCTTCACTGGTATAATAACCCATCAGACAAGAAATATGACTAATTCTATACTTCTTCCAGCAAGCAGGAAATTGTTTTCAAGTATACTCTGGACTGGCAACCAGTGGGAGTGCCCTTCACTTGAGGACACAGAAGAGTGGGGAAGAGAAGATATCATGTCATCTGAGGGGTGAATAGAGAGGGTGCCAGTAGGTCAGCCTGCCCTTGGCCTCAGCTCAGTGAACTTTATCTTGGTGTTTTTTTTTCCTTTTCATCTAAAGTCTTGTCTCAGTTACCATCAACTGTAACAATGCAAAAAGTCAGATTCTCACTCTACTATTCATTTGCATGGAAAAGAAAGCTGGTTATTTTTTTAAAATCACATATATGATTTGTTGTTATTTAGAAGCTAAGTTGTGCAACTCTTTGTGACCCCATGGACTGTAGGACACCAGGCTCCTCTGTCCATGGGATTTTCCCAGGCCAGAAAACTGGATGGAGTGGGTTGTCATTTCCTTCTCCAGAGGATCATGTATGTGTGTGTGTGTTGTGTTATATATTTATTATTTTTTTTTTTTATAATATTTGTGTGTGTGTGTGTGTATAAACTTATAATTTTATAAATAATTTAAAAGCCAAATATACACATTAAAAGGTAGATAGAAGTGCCCAGCTGGGGAAATCTTCAAACCTCAGACAGTCCAAAAGAAGTCTTCTAAGTTAATGGATGTTGATTACAGGAGCTGGGGTGTTGCTTCTTCAAGTTGCTAAGTAACTAACAAGAGTAATCTAACAAGAGTCAGAGTAGCTCAGTTGCTCTCACCTGGGGTGGGTTAGGGAGGGGAGAAGGACGCCAGTAAGCTCTCATGGTTTCTTCTTGCCTCCGGCCTCCAAGGAGCAGGCTCATTTCCCCTTGGCAAGGAGCCTGCCACAGCTGGCAAGCATGCCCTCTTTCCAACACCCATTTCCTCTAGGACCTGAGCCACACTCAGGAACCACAATTCTGGAGATGATCGGATGCTCCCCTTTAGTCTCACGCTCATTTCACTTCATCATTCAGACACAGTTTGGCTACTAGTGCGACATCAGAAACCCGTCTGGCCCACACATTTCACCCAGAAAGCACCCTCCGCAAAAAAGCCAGTCTTCCAAGGTTAGAGAATCTGAACGAAAACTTGGGATTCCATACAAACCGCCCATCCCGGCTTTCAACCGGGAAGTTCAAAGGAAGCAGCCAAAGGCCAAAGCCAAAGGCCAAAATTATATGAGGAAAGAAGGTGGGCTTCAAAGAAGAGGATTCACCCCAATCGAAGAGGTTGATTGCCCTCATCCCTGACTGATTGTTTCTGTAAACTCTGACAGCCTCGGGAGGGTTGTATGAACGGAGGCAGGTGTAGAGACACCTCCACCCTCTGGGTACATCCACTGCTGTCGTTCCTGGGTACACACGACGTGGGGCCCTCGACCCAGTAGCAGTCCATGCTTCCCCATGACGCACCTGGTGAGGGTCCTTTCCCACGTGCGGGCGGGGAGAGCGGGGGTGGGCAAAGCGAGCATCTACCAGCTGTGAGGCCAAGGAGCTGGCTCCGGTGTATGGGGTGGGAGGTGGGGAGCATCAAAAAGGGCACCTCGGGGCTGAAATCTCAAGGCGATCTCTCGGGCTTTCCCCCATTTCCAGCACATCGTTTCGCATTAGGGACACTCTTCGCCTCCAACCCTAGAGTCCTGCGCAATCGACTTGTATTTCTGAAGCAACTGAATAAAGCGCCCACTGGCCTTCCGTGGCTCAGGTGAGTGCCAAGAAGAGGTGTCAAGAGGAAAGGGCCCGCTCGCCACCACCCCCTTTCCTTTCCTCCCCAGGTTCCCCAAGCTTCAGCGGGGATGTGTGTATTGGGGTGCGCGCGTTAAGAGGGAGCTTAAAATGCCCAAGCGTCCCTTACCTTCCACAGCCATTCTCTCAGAGCTTCCCTAACGCATGCATAATTTTCTTGGCGGAGATACTCCTCCTGCCCCGCGATCCCACCCCCTCCTCGCGTTTTCGCCTAAATATTCTGCGCTCATCTGTTCCAGGACCAACCTGCCGCGGTCACGCAAAGCGAGGCTGCCGGCTCCGGGCTCGGCGCAGAGCAGCCTGGGGACTGTAGTTTCGTCTCTTCCCACCGACCCGGGAGAGCACCCCGAGTCCTCCGTGGGGGGCGGCCCCGCCCCCACAGTGGGATGGCAGCTCCGGTATAATCCGACCCAGGCAGAGAAATCCCTCTGGGTGCGGGGCTCTCATGGGTGGACCCGGGGGCCCCGGGGAGGCGGGGACTACATTTCCCAAGATGTCGCGCGCGGGGTTTCGTTCCGCGCCAGGAGTAGAGACCCGTGATTGAGATCGTCCCTGTCGATTAGAAGAGGGTAAGCACCTGGCAGGGCTCTTGCGGGAGGCAGGAGGCGGCGGGGTTTGAGGTGTGACCTTCTGGGTTTGTCGCTGACCCACTTGGCCACCTAATTAGTGAGGTTATCAGAGTCACCGGCCAGGTGTGTTTTTCCGCCTGGGCCAGAGCGCCGCTGTGTTGGGTGCGGTTGAAACTTGTTCCTCTAAGACCCGGGAGGTGGGTTAGGGAGAGTCTTGCTGGGTGATAGGACTGTGTTCTGATCCTCCAGGCGGTTCAGGTGGCTAAGCAGCGTAGGGATGGGAGATGGCTTGAGAATTCCGAACAGGCATCTCCCCAAGGGGTTATTGGGAACAAAATCTAGGAACCAGGATTCCACCTGAGCATGTCAGATGTTGGAAACTACTTGGATTCCAAAAGTGGAGGCTTTCAGCTTGGCTGGCCTGGGAGCCCTTTGGCTGTCTGTTGATAAAGTCTAGTAATTAAAACCATCTCCTGCGGAGAAGGCAATGGCACCCCACTCCAGTACTCTTGCCTGGAAAATCCCATGGACGGAGGAGCCTGGTGGACTGCCGTCCATAGGGTCGCGAAGAGTCGGACACGACTGAGCGACTTCACTTTCACGTTTCACTTCCACGCATTGGAGAAGGAAATGGCAACCCACTCCAGTGTTCTTGCCTGGAGAATCTCAGGGACGGGGGAGCCTGGTGGGCTGCCGTCTATAGGGTCGCACAGAGTCGGACACGACTGAAGCGACTTAGCAGCAGTAGCAGCAGTGCGTTCTTTCAACTTAGGCAAGTGTGTCCCGACTCCAGGTGCTGGAGGACAGGAAAAAGAATCACGCGGGAGGCAGTAGAATTCCGGAGTTGGTAAATACGATAAAAATAAAGTTTCCAGACTTTTTTCTTTCCCCTTCATGTGAAAATACATATGCTTTTATCGAGGTAAGGGCATATCGCTTGCATTGGGAACCAATCTGACTCAGGACTCTAGTAAGATTTTTAAAGGCTCATTGTTAATTGGCTATACCCCAATACAAAATTTAAAAAATAAATAAATAAAGTTTGAAATAAAAGAAAAGACCTTGAGCTCAGAATTGCATATGGCACTGTTTCCTCCCAGCCCCTAGATGATCTGCCCCAGCCCTATATTTAATTTTTAATTACTCTGGGAAATAACTTTAAGGAAATACAGGGATCCGATTCTTCCTGTCATGATGACTACTTAGATTTTCTTTGTCCCTCCCCTCTTGGTCATAATTTTTTTTTAACTGAGCATTTTTGTTTGTGGGTGTGTACGTGCACACCTGGTTTTATGGTCACTGAGTATATGCTTAGTCCTCCTATTGGGTAACATGGTTGTGTCTGGGCACTTTTAAAAATACCTGTGTGTAACCAGTAAATGCTCTTGATGATACTTTTTAACTCAGTTCATAGAGCTGTATTCAAGTCAAATACAAGCCTACCATCCTTGATACAGTAGAAAGAGTCCTGTTCAGGGCAAAATAATTTTTCCAAAAAAAAAATAATAATAATTTTTCCAACCTGACGTGCAGGTCAGCATTCTAAAGTCCAGAAGGAACTAACACACTAGTGCTTCTCTTCCAAGTATATAACTGTTAAGTCTTTCCTTAGATTGAATGAATGGTAAAGAAAGCCGTGGGATAGGTAGTATCAACAGTTCTTAGCCTTGTCTGTACTTTCACCTTTTACAAACACACATTCTTAGTCTCACCTTAATCTCACAGAGTTAGGGTTCCTGAGAGTTGGGGCAGGGACACTTAAGTTTTGAAAACCCACAGGAGATTCTGACCGGCAGTGAGGGTGCACATCATTGGTCTGTTTTCAAGCTTTTAAGGATCTGGTTGATATTAAAAAGTAAAAGTCACTGAAATCCATTTTTAATTTAAAAATTTCATTTCAGCTCCAGTTGTTAAGGTATTTCCCCACTGATGTGCATTTCAGTTTGAGTTTCCTTTTTAGCATAAATGTAAATAAGATGTGAAGAAATCATTAGTTTAGCCACAAGAAATAGCCAGTATTTACCTTTTTAAATCCTACAAATACAGCAGTTTCATGTGGTTCCGCCTGATAAAGGGGAAGCAGTAGTTAAGCAGGGATTTTCAGTTTTGGCTGAATATTAATATTACCTGTGAACCTTGGGAAACAAAAACGGTTCCCACTAGAATGGTCCTCCCCAAAAAGAAAATACCAACTCTTGGCAAGATTGTGAAGCAGTAAGGACTCATATGTACTACTGGCGTTGTGCGAATTGATACAACCACTTGGGAAAAACCATTTGGCATATTAAGCTGAATATATCCTTAGCCAGTGACCCAGCAGATCCACTCCTAGGTGTGTACCAGACTGATGTGCATACGCATCTTTCTCCGAAAGACATAAGGAACCGTTCTTGGCTATAGGACTGTTAGGACGTATAGCACTATTCATGGCCGTGTTCATTATTTTTGTAATAACTACAGACTGGAAGCACCCAAATGTTCATCAACAATAGGTTGGATAAATTAATTTATATGGTATCCAGTATAGTGTGTGTGTGTGCGTGCGTGCTCAGTTGCTCAGTCATGTCTGACTCTTTTCGACCCCAGGGACTGTAGCCCGCCAGGCTCCTCTGTCCTTGGGATTTTCCAGGCAAGAACACTGGAGTGGCTTGCCAGTTCCTCCTCCAGGGAAATCTTCCTGACTCAGGAATCAAATCCATTTCTGTTACATCTCTTGCATTAGCAGGCAAGTTCTTCACTAGTGCCACCTGGGAAGCCCCATTTTATTAGTTAGATGCAGGTTATTCAAGGGGAGAGGGTTAGTCAAGATCATGAATTCCAGGTGAAGGGAATCATTGGAGGTCCTCTTAGAGGCTACTTATCACAACACACAGAATATCTGGCTTTTTTTGTTCAATAATCAGAAGTACATATTATGTGATTCCATTTATACAAAGTTCAAAACATATATAAAACTAATCTATGGCATTAGGACCACGAGGGCCTCTAGGGTACCTAGGGATATTCTGATTGTTTAGGTGTGTGCTGTTCACTTGCATATAATGTTTGTGAAAATGTATAGAGCTGTATATGTATGATTTGTAGAACTCTTCCACAGAATGTGTTTTCTACTCTAAGTCTTTAAAAGAATAACCTGCTTAGATTTAACTAATTGATAAATGATCTGTTTATCAGCCACTCTGTCTATGCCTTCTCATCCTTTGCCACAGCAAAGTGATAGTTCCATTCCATTTAGCAAGTATGGTTTGAGCACCTACTGTGTGCCAGGCACTTGTCTGGACTCATGTGATACACGAGAGACTGGATTTCTGGAAATGGCCCTCAAGAGTCTGTGCTGTAATCCCTGAACCTGGGAATGTGGTGACAGTCCTCCTGTCATTGTGAGGAGGCACAGTAGGGGCTTCCCAGGTGGCTTGTGGGAGAACCTGCCTGCCAATGCACGCAATGTGGATTTGATCCCTCGGTTGGGAAGATCCCCTGGAAGAGGGCATGGCAACCCATTCCTGTATTCGTGCCTGGAGAATCCCATGGACAGAGGAGCCTGGTGGGCTGCAGTCCATGGGTCTCAAAGAGTTGGACATGACTGAGCATGCGATCACGCATGCAGGAGGCCCAGTTGACCTTAAAAAGGAAAGATTATCCAGGTGGTCCTAGTCTAATCAAGGAGTTTTCTCCAGCTGGAAGCAAGAGACGGCAGGAGGGGAACTCACAGTGACTCTAGGCATGAAAAGTACTCAACACTCTGGTTACTTATTTGAAGGTAAAGAGGGCCCCAGCAGGCAGCCAGCAAGGGCACATGGACCTCAGCCCTGGAGTCCTAAGAAACTGAATTCTACCAACAACCTGGGTGAGTCTGGAAATGGACTCTTTCCCAGAGACTTCCGATAAACTTCCAAACTACCAGACGCCTTGATTTAGGTCTTGTAAAACCTGAGCAGAGAACACAGGTGTGTCCCCTCAACTGTCTGCACTATAGAACTGTGGGCCAATAAACCAGCCTGTTTTAAGCTGCTAAATTTACCTATTTTGTGTTATGTGAGTTTAGTTTGTTATGCAACAGTAGAAGCAAACACAGGGCACATCCTGTTAAAGAAGGCAGTTATCGTCCCATTTTGTGGGTGGAGACAGACTGAAAAAATGATAATAATACCAAGGCTAACAAAGTTCATCAGAATCTCTGGAGGTAGGACTCCCATACCCCGTGCTGTTTTTCTTTTTTTCAAGTACTCTAGGAGATTCTAATCTGTAGCTTCTATTGCACAATCCGTTAAAGGGATAGAGACCAAAATGTCTGGATAAGAAGTAAACAGGGGACTTGGCATCCTCCTCTATTAACTGCTTTGTTAACCCATCACTGAATCTTTTTTTTAAAAACTTTTTATTTTATACTGGAGTAGAGATGATTAGCAGAGAAGGCAGTGGCACCCCACTCCAGTACTCTTGCCTGGAAAATCCCATGGGTGGAGGAGCCTGGTAGGCTGCAGTCTATGGGGTTGCTAAGAATCGGACACGACTGAGCAACTTCACTTTCACTTTTCACTTTCATGCATTGGAGAAGGAAATGGCAACCCAATCCAGTACTGTTGCCTGGAGAATCCCAGGGAAGGGGGAGCCTGGTGGGCTGCCGTCTATGGGGTTGCACAGAGTCAGACGCAACTGAAGCGACTCAGCAGCAGCAGCAGCAGCAGCAGCAGCAGCATAGATGATTAGCAATGTTGTGATAGTTTCAGGTGGACACCAAAGGGACTCAGCCATCCTTGTACATGTATCCATTCTCCCTCAGAGTCCCCTCCCAACCAGGCTGCCACATAACATTGAGCAGTTCCCTGTGCTGTACAGCAGGACCTTGTTGGTTATCCATTTTAAATATCACAGAGCATCACTGAGTCGTGTTGCACCTTCTTGAGTGCTGGCTTCCTCTCCATGCCCTCCGCTTCATTTAAGTAGTATCAGTGTCTTGACTCTTCCATGGGGACAGGAATGGACTCTAGTTCTGCTTACCTTTGATGTTCCAGCCACCGGCACTCTGGCACATAATGAATATTTAATACATGTATTATGCAGCTATAAATAATACCTGACTGAAGGAGTTTGTGAATAAGCTACCTAATGATGATTAGGTCTCCATTTTCCCCTGTGAAACTGCAAGTTCCTACTTGATTTTTGTTTGTTTTAATTTCCATACTCTTAGAAGTAGACATTTTCATCAGTTCAAAAATGCATATTGTGTATTAATGCAAGTGTGTGGACTCCAGAAAAATAGTACAGATGAACCTATTTGCAGGGCAGGGTTAGAGACATGGATACAGAGGATGGATTTGTGGACACAGTGGGGGTCGGGGAGGGTGGGACAAAATGGGAGGGTAGCACTGACACGTACGCACTACCGTTCAAAACAGATAGCTGGTGCGGACCTGCCCGAAAGCTCGCGAAGCCCAGCTCCGTGCTCCGCTGAGGACCCGGAGGGTGGGGCAGGGTGGGGTTGGGGGAGGCTCAGAAGGGGGAGATGTGTTCACATATAGCTGATTCACTTCACTGTACAGCAGAAACTAATACCACATTGTAAAGCAATTATACTCCTATTAAAAAGAAATTAATACCTTAGAGACAAGCTAATCCAAGCCCCCTCATTTCACAGTTAAGGCAGAAAAATGAAACTGTTTGCCCAGATCACATTGTGGCCAAACAAGTATTCACAACATAGGTCCAGACCAAGGCTCTGGACAGGAATGGGGCGGGAAAGATTTCTGTTGCTCTAGACTCAGCTTGGAGAAGGTGATGGCACTCCACTCCAGTACTCTTGCCTGGAAAATCCCGTGGGCGGAGGAGCCTGGTAGGTTGCAATCCATGGGGTCACTAAGAGTCGGACACAACTGGAGCGACTTCACTTTCACTTTTCACTTTCATGCATTGGAGAAGGAGATGGCAACCCACTCCAGTATTCTTGCCTGGAGAATCCCAGGGACGGGGGAGCCTGGTGGGCTGCCATCTATGGGGTCGCACAGAGTTGGGCACGACTGAAGCGACTTAGAAGCAACAGCAGCAGACTCAGCTTGGCTTGGTTTGCTGTCTTAGCTTTAAGTCAGAGAAGCTAGCGCCGCTGTGCTCCTCACTGCAGATTTGTGGGGAGATTGAAGGAGCCCTTCGCCAGGCTGAAAGGGGAAGCCGCTGTCATAGTAATGGCAGAGGAGCAAGAGGGCAAAGAAAAGCATGCAAGACATTAAGGTCCGGCTTAGCACTGGAGCACTGCCCTTTCTTCCCGGTGTCATTTGCCAAGGCGAGTCACGTGGCCAATCTCTTTTGAGGAAGTACACGAGGAAGCCATGGAATGGATGTGAGCTTAAGGAAGGATGAAGGATTGGGCTAAATCCTAAATCTCTACCATGACTGTGTATCCATCTCCTATGGCTGCTATGGGCAAGTTCTGTAAGCTGGGTGGCTTAAAATTTACTCTTGGTCCTGGAGGCTAGAGTTCTGAAGTAAGTCCAAGTGTTGGCAGGGCCATACTTCCTTTGAAGGCTCCAGGCATGCACCGTCTCTTGACTCTTCCTAGCTTCTCGTCTAGTTTGCTAGCAGTCTCTGAAGTTCTTGGCTTATTGCTTCAGCGCTTAATGGAGACAGATCTCCATTATCACTTGGTGGTCTTCTTCCTCGTGAATCTGTCTTGTGTCTCTAAATCTCTCCTATGAGGACACCAGTCATTGGATTTAGGGCTCACCCTAATCCAGTATGTGGAGAAGGAAATGGCAACCTGCTCCAGTATTCTTGCCTGAAGAATCTCATGGACAGAGAAGCCTGATGGGCTATAGTCCATGGGGTTGCAAAGAGTTAAACTTGACTGAGTGACTTTTACTCACTAATCCAGTATAAATTCAGCTTAATTTGATTACATCTACAAAGACCCCAATTTCAAGTAAGATCACATGAACAGGGACCTGGGGTTAGGAGTCCAACACATCTATTTCGGGGACACAATTCAACCCCCAGCAGACTGGAATTTCTTGTACCATTTTTTATAAACTAGAGCAGCTGTTCTCAAGGTCTCAGTCCTGGATGCAGGGCATGAGCATTATCCTGGGAGCTGGTTAATTAAGATTCTTGGGTTTCAGTTCAGACCTACCAGGACCCAGCAGTCCGTGATGTCACAAGTCTGCCAGGAGATTTCAATTTGTGCTAAAGTTTGAGAACCACCACCAAAGAAGACATTAGAACCCAGGCTTTGCAAAGAGGTAAATTTAGCCATTGTTCTTATTTTTTTAATTAATTATTTTTATTTATCGCTGTGCTGAGCCTTCGTTGCTGCACAGGAGCTCTCTGTAGTTGTGGTAACCAAGCGAGGCTACTCTCTAGTTGTGATGTGCAAGCATCTTGTTGCAGTGGCTTTTCTTGTTGCAGAACATGGGCTCTAGGTCATGGAGATTTCAGTAGTTGGAGTGCGTGGACCTAATTGCCCTGCAGCATGTTGTATCTTAGTTCCTGGGCCAGGGATCAAAGCCACGTTCCCTGTATTGGCAGGTAGATTCCCAACCACTGGACCACCAAGGAAGTCCCTAGCCATTGTTCTTAAGAGGGAGTAGGAAGTGGGACCCAATCTCAATTGGGTGCTAAAAGCAGCAGGTTTACCCAATTTATTGAGTAATAAGGATATAATTCTAAGGAATCTAGTCCTATTTGCCTCATGGAATAGTGGATTTGATAAAGCCCTGTACTTAGAGCCCAGAGTCATCATAATGAATCTTCATTTTCTGTGGGTGTGAAAAGAGATGGGAGGGGTCATCGGGGCTGGTTCCTGAATCTGGGATGAGCTTCACTGGGAAGAAAGTGAGAAAACGTAGCAAAGCTTTGAACAGTGTTCAGTACATTTGTGGAAATGATTATTACTGAAGACCTATTGCTGACTTCACAGTTCTATCTTCAGCCAGTTCTGGAAAACAGTGACCTCAGGACCCCATATGCACAGAGCTAAGAAAGAAAGATCCCACAGTTGAATATAGCGTTTCAGGCATGGAAAGTTAATTTACCAGAGAAGCCATGTATAATGTTCAACTAAATATGACAAAGAAGGCATCAGTTTAGATGGGGTTAGCATCTTAAGTCGGAAGAGGCAGTGGCACCCCACTCCAATACTCTTGCCTGGAAAATCCCATGGACGGAGGAGCCTGGTAGGCTGCAGTCCATGGGGTCGCTGAGTCGGACATGACTAAGCAACTTCACTCTCACTTTTCACTTTCATGCATTGGAGAAGGATATGGCAGCCCACTCCAGTGTTCTCGCCTGGAGAATCCCAGGGACGGGGGAGCCTGATGGGTTGCCGTCTATGTGGTCGCACAGAGTCGGACATGACTGAAGCGACTTAGCAGCAGCAGAATCTTAAGTTAAAGTGGAGAGTAAATATAAAAAAACAGGCAACTTTGCCCTTGAAAATGCCTTACATTGCTTTAAATATAGAAAACATATTGAAATCGTGTGTATATATATATATATATACACACACACACACATATACACATATATATATATTGGAGAAGGAAATGGCAACCCACTCCAGTGTTCTTGCCTGGAGAATCCCAGGGACGGGGGAGCCTCATGAGCTGCCATCTATGGGGTCTCACAGAGTCGGACACGACTGAAGCTACTTAGCAGCATACACATATATACACACACACATATATACATATATATATAAAATCCTGCAGAATAATTTCCTAGCTCAGCAAAATTGGAAAACATAAAGACTATTAAGCAAATGTCTGTAAATTTAAAATATTCTTTCTTTAAAATAACAATCAAATCCCTAGTTCTGAATGGGGTGATGGATAGAGGTTTCTGAACTCTAATATCTTAATATACTATTTGGTTTTGTGGGGATAAAATGAGAGAATTAAAGCTCCATCTTAGAAGAGAGGCAGTTCTCCAAAGAAATGGGAGTTTGGTTTAAAAGATTTAACCTGCCTACATGAAACAAACACTGATGGAGTGGTTATGATTTTCCAGAAATTCTTTTAAGTGCTTTAAGAACACTCTAGCATTCTGACTTTGCAGGCCATGTGCTTAACCACTATGCAAGCTCACAATTTTTCACATACTGTATTTCCACCATATGCAGTTGTGCAGAGTTTAGACCAAGGTCAAAACTTGGAACTGGGTACATTGATATCAGGTGTGGACCCAAAGGAGCCACCCCCATGTGTCTCCGTTCTTGAATGGTGGGCGAGTAACACGGACTAAACTTCTGAAGCCTTTTTATTTTTTAGTTTTATGCCTTCCTTATTTTCCCAAAGGCAGAAAATACAGCAGAGTAGTATGTTGTCGCAAAAGCAAAGAATGGGGTTGAGCCTTAGTGGTTAGAGATGAGAAAAGTCTATCCGTTGTCAGAGACTAAGAGTAGGAGGAATTCATGCAGTTGGAGGCCGATAAAAGGCACTGCAGGTGCTGATGACAGATTACTGTCCTCATAAACCTGAAGGTATGATCTAGGGCTCAATCCTCATGTCTGCCAAACTCAGAGAAGTTAAAGAAAAATGGGACATAGGAGATGATTTAGATTGCACCTGGGAGGGAAAGAATGAAGCACGCAAGATGTGCCTTGTGAGATAAGGCCAGTATTAGCATAGTGCAGATCCAGGCTCTGTCTTCTGCTGGCTTTTCCAGCCCACGGTAACTGTTGGAGAAGAATTTGGCTTTTGAAAGGTATTTCTTTTTTTTTTTTTAATGAGTTTTTATTTATTTCTTATTTTGCATGCTAAGTCACTTCATTCATGTCTGACTCTTTGCAGCCCCATGGACTGTAGTCTGCCAGGCTCCTCTTTCCGTGGGATTCTCCTGGCAAGAATACTGGAGTGGGTTGCCATGCCCTCTTTCAGAGGATCTTCCTGACCCAGGGATCGAACCCGCATCTCTTATGTCTCCTGCATTGGCAGGCAGGTTCTTTACCACTAGCACCATCTGGGAAGCCCCGATTTATTGTTTTGTTTATTTTTGGCTGTGCTGGGTCTTCATTGCTGCATGTGGGCTTTGCTCTAGTTGTGGCAGGAGGAGGCTACTCTCTAGATGTAGTGTGCAGGCTTCTCATTGTTACGCCTTCTTTTTGTTGCAGAGAACAGGTTCTGGGGCACGCGGTCTTCAGTCGTTGTGGGGTCTGGGGTCAGTAGTTGCGGCTCCCGGGCTCTCAAGCTCAGGCTCAGTAGTGGTGCCACGTGGGCTCTGTTGCTCCCTGGCATGTGGGAATCTTCCTGAACCAGGGATCTAACCCGTGTCTACTGCATTGCCAGGTGGATTCTTTATCACTGAGCCACCAGGGAAGCACCGAAAGGTATTTCTGTGAGGTCTAGTTTCATTCACGAGTCCCCAAAGCTAGAAATGGAATTTCATGGCGGTGGGGGAAACTGTCTGCTAATATTTGCCCCACAGTTTCAAATGTGAATGAGGCAGTGTCTATTAGGTGTTTTAATTGACACAGACTATATTTGTTAAGGCAATCTCTGCCTTCTTCTTATAGGCCTTCTATGGACCCTTGGGTGTCCTTCACTCTCATCCTCTAGGGTGGTCTTAGGCAAAAAGCGAAGGCAGGTACAATGTCTTCCTAAGGGCACGTTCCCCTACAGCGCTCCCTTTTGTGTGCTGGATGTTTTGTTGACTCTGTCTTTGGAGTAGACAAATTCTGGACCCTGGAAACAGAGATCTTAGTTGAAATCTGCCTTTCCCCACACCAGCTGAGTGATCTGAATAAAGTATTACTAATTAACATCTCCAACTTGGTTTTCTTATCTATGAAATGTATAACCACATATCCCCTTCAGGACTTAATTTTTTTAAATTTATTTTTATTTTATTTTACTTTTTAAGAATTAACTTTTATTGGAGTATACTTGTTTTACAATGTTGTGTTAGTTTCTACTGTACAGAAAAGTTAATCAGCTATATGTCATGTATATATAATATATATATATTGTATATATATATATATATATATATCTGTGCTGTATGTAGCTATATGCCCTTTTAGGTCACTAGGGAGTGTTGAGTAGAGTTCCCTGAGCTGCATGTTAGGTTCTCACTAGTTATCTATTTTATTCTGTGCTGTGGTTAGATGCTCAGTCACGTCCAGCTCTTTGCGACCGTATGGACTATAGCCTGCCAGGCTCCTCAGTCCATGGGGATTCTCCCAGCAAGAATACCAGAGTGGGTTGCCATCCCCTCCTCCAGGGGGTCTTCCTAACCCAAGGATCAACCCCAGGTCTCCTTCAGTGCAAGTGGATTCTTTACAGTCTGAGCCACCAGGCTTCCCAGATGGTGCTAATGCAGGAGACACAGGAGATGTGGGCTTGATCCCTGGGTCTAGAAGATCCCCTGGAGGAGGAAATGGCAACCCACTCTGGTATTCTTGCCTGAGAAATCCCAGGGACAGAGGAACCTGGCGGGCTATAGTCCATGGGGTCACAAAGAGTTGGACATGACTAAGCATGCGTGCCTGAAAACGCTGAAACCAATAGTGTATATATGACACATACATGTCGATCCCAGTCTCCTAATTCATTCCTCCCCCTCACCCCCTTGGTGTCCACACATCTGGTCTCTACATCTGTGTCTCTGTTTCTGCTTTGCAAATGTGATCATCTCTACCATTTTTTCTAGATTCCACCTATATGCATTAATATACAGTGTTTGTTTTCTCTTCCTGACTTCACTCTGTACGATAGTCTGTAGGCCCATCCACGTCTTTAAAAATGGCCCCAATTTTTTCCTTTTTGTGGTTGAGTAATATTCCATTGTTTATGTGTACCACATCTTCTTTTCAGGGCCTTTTGAGAGTAGGTTATCTACCTCTCTAACAGATTCACCTCAAACTTTATGGCTTAAAATTTAAAAAAAATTATCTCACCCAGTCTCTGTGGTTCAGAGAATCTGAGAACAGTTTAGCCAGGGGATTCAAGCTCAGAGTCTCTCTTGAGTTTGTAGTCAAGTTGCTGGTCAGGGCTGCAGTCATCTGAAGGCTTGGCTGGGGCTGGGGGGTCCACGGCTGTGGCAGCTCTTCACACACCTGGCACATCTATGCTGGCTATAGATGGGATGCCTCTGTACCTTGCAACATGGCCCTCTTCATGGGCCAACTGGACAGTCCGCACAGAGTGACAGTGGCTTCCCCTGGAGAGTGATCCCAGGAGGAAAGCACCTGGCTTTGGTGACCTCATCTTCGAACTCATACAGCATTGCTCTGGCCTAGTCTACATGCTAGAAGTGAGCCACTTAGTCTAGCCAGTGCTCAAGGGATGGAGAATTAGGCTCTCCATTTTAAAGGGAGTGTCTGAGAATTTCTGGACATATTCTAAATCACTATAAGAGGTAGCATAAGTAAAATTCCTGAAATAAGAGTTTAGTAAATGCCAAGACTTAAATAGTATCTTGTTCTTCTTTATCTCTGCAGTACCTACAATAGTGTTTTTCATATAGCAAGCATCCTAAGTAGTGAAATAACATTTATTACATAGTGAACTAAAGTTACTGCCTGCCTTGTGTCATGTTTTGTGCTAAACATTTTCAGTGGAATACCTCATTTCATTGTCACAATAATCCTGGGAAATGGATGCTACTCTGTTATTATTATCCCAGTTTTACAGATGGGAAAACAGAAGTATGCACAGAGAAATTTCAGAAATTTCTTGATTTGGGGGCTTCCCTGACAGTTCAGTGAATAAGACTCGCTGCTCCCAATGCCAGGGACTTGGGTTCAATCCCTGCTCAGGAAGCTAAGATCTCACATGCTGCAATGAAGCCCCAGTGCAGCCAATATAAATAGTCATCATAATAAAAAAGAAAAAGAAAAAGAAATTTCTTGGATGTTAACATATGGAGGAGTGTGATAGAGCCGGGAGTTAAAACTGTGAGTCTTCCTACAATTCAAGGCTTCTAAAACTATTCATGTGAAATATTCCCTCCTTTGAAATTTATTTGCCTTGCACTATTTTGAGAGTGGGTGAAATGATACTTGAATTGTGAAGCCTCTTTCTTGAAGCACTTCTCTCAGGTCTAGAATGCCATGAAAATTCCCAGCCAAGATTCAGAATGGGAAGCCCAGGAATTCCTCCCCCACACTCTTCCTTTCTTCAGTGTTGGATATAACACTCCCACACCCTCTTATTTCTTCTGTCCTAACCTTGAGGTTTCTCCTTGAAACTGATGTTTGAAGGTTCTAAGGTTAGATATAAGTTTGAAAACTGCAAAAGTGGATGATCTTAAAGATCCCTTCTTGCTCTAAAGTTATATAATGACATGAATCCTTCTGCCTATTCCTCATCCTTATAGAAGTTAGTGATCAAGTCTGGTCGGTTTTTCCTCAGCGACTACTCTCTTGACTCCTCTTCTCATCCTTAGCCACCATCTTCATTCTACACCAGATGAGAACTGGGATTGAAACATTATTCAGTTCAGTTCAGTCGCTCAGTCATGTCCGACTCTTTGCGACCCCATGAATCACAGCACGCCAGGCCTCCCTGTCCATCACCATCTCCCGGAGTTCACTCAAACTCACGTTCATCGAGTCGGTGATGCCATCCAGCCATCTCATCCTCGGTCGTCCCCTTCTCCTCCTGCCCCCAATCCCTCCCAGCATCAGAGTCTTTTCCAGTGAGTCAACTCTTCGCATGAGATGGCCAAAGTACTGGAGTTTCAGCTTTAGCATCATTCCTTCCAAGGAAATCCCAGGGTTGATCTCCTTCAGAATGGACTGGTTGGATCTCCTTGCATTCCCAGGGACTCTCAAGAGTCTTCTCCAACACCACACTTCAAAAGCATCAATTCTTCGGCACTCAGCCTTCTTCACAGTCCAACTCTCACATCCATACATGAGCACTGGAAAAACCATAGCCTTGACTAAATGGACTTTTGTTTGCAAAGTAATGTCTCTGCTTTTCAGTATGCTATCTAGATTGGTCATAACTTTCCTTCCAAGGAGTAAGCATCTTTTAATTTCATGGCTGCAATCACTATCTGCAGTGATTTTTGAGCCCCCCAAAATAAAGTCTGACACTGTTTCCACTGTTTCCCCATCTATTTCCCATGAAGTGATGGGACCGAATGCCATGATCTTAGTTTTCTGAATGTTGAGCTTTAAGCCAACTTTTTCACTCTCCTCTTTCACTTTCATCAAGAGGCTTTTTAGTTCCTCTTCACTTTCTGCCATAAGGATGGTGTCATCTGCGTATCTGAGGTTCTTGATATTTCTTCTGGCAATCTTGATTCCAGCTCGTGCTTCTTCCACCCCAGTGTTTCTCAGGATGTACTCTGCATAGAAGTTAAATAAGCAGGGTGACAATATACAGCCTTGACATAATCCTTTTCCTACTTGGAACCAGTCTGTTGTTCCATGTCCAGTTTTAACTGTTGCTTCCTGACCTGCATACAGATTTCTCAAGAGGCAGGTCAGGTGGTCTGCTATTCCCATCTCTTTCAGAATGTTCCACAGTTTATTGTGATCCACACAGTCAAAGGCTTTGGTGTAGTCAATAAAGCAGAAAGAGATGTTTTTCTGGAACTCGCTTGCTTTTTTGATGATCCAGTGAATGTTGGGAATTTGATCTCTGGTTCCTCTGCCTTTTGTAAAACCAGTGTGAACATCTGGAAGTTCACGGTTCAGGGCATTGTAGCTGTCTCTAAAGAACATTTCCAGTCATTGTCATTTCCAAACTATCTTGTGTCCACAGACCACATAAAGCTCCAAGAATATCCTTTTTGGTTGTGAAAACCTGTTGCTAAATAAATCCCTTCAGTTGGCTGTGTAGCAGTCCTCATACAGGACACCACAGATATTAGTACACATCAGTAGTTTTTGGAACGTATAGTCTTGAAGTTAAGTAGTGTTCTTTAGTGATAGAATTTCTTGAAGAGTTTGATATGCTAACATGTAGTGTGACTCTTCCTATTGTTGTTGCTCACTCAGTCACGTCCAAATCTTTGTGACCCCCATGGACTGCAGCACGCCAGGCTTCCCTGTCCTTCACTATCTCCTGGAGCTTGCTCAAACTCATGTCCATTGAGTTGGTGATGCTGTCCAACCATATCATCCTCTGTCACCCCCTTCTCCTCCTGCCTTCAATCTTACCCAGCATCAAGGTGTTTTCCAATGAGTCGGCTCTTCTCATCAGGTGGCCATAGTGTTAGAGCTTCAGCTTTAGCATCGGTCCTTCATTGAATGTTCAGGGTGAATTTCTGTTAAGATTTACTGGTTTGACCTCCTTGCTGTCTGAGGTACTCTCAAGAGTCTTCTCCAGTACCACAGTTCAAAAGCATCAATTCTTCAGTACTCAGCCTTTTTTATGGTCCAAATATCACATCTGTACATGACTACTGGAAAACCCTTAGCTACCTGAGAGAGAGATAATATAATTCAAAAGGTTGGCTCTTTTGAGCTTTTTATGAACTCAGGTGAGGGAACTCTCTTGGGTTGTCTATTTGAAAGCAGTTTCTTATCACCAGGCCACCTCCCTGAGACTTCTGACTTGGTAATAAGTCCCTACTTGCTGTACTACCTTCACACGTGAAATTCCAGAAAGCCATTCCTCAATAATTGTTGCTCTGTTTCTCCTTTACTGCCCAACCGTCAGCCTCCTCAGAGTCACCACTTCAGAATACCAAGAGGGGTGTGTGTGCTTGTATACATATGCATAACTTTCTTTACTAAAGAACGGGGTGATTTTATGAGAGAATTGCCTACAGAGGATCTTAGGATAGAGAAAGTACTCTGTATGATGCTGTAATGATATAGACCCTATGGACTGTAGCCTACCAGCTCCTCTGTCCATGGGATTCTCCAGGTAAGAATACTGGAGTGGGTTGCCATGCCCTAATCCAGGGGATCTTCCCAACCAGGGATCAAACCCAACTGTCTTATGTCCCCTGCATTGTCAGGCAGGTTTGGTTTGGTTTTGTTTTTAACCACTAGTGCCACCTGAGAAGCCCACACACCATTATACATTTACCCAAATCCACAGAATATACAGCACAGAGCAAACCCTAATGTAAACCATGAATTTTGGTGATGATAATGTGTCAGTAAAAGTTCATCATTGGTAACAGATGTACCACTCTGATAAGGGATGTTGATAATGGGGGAAGCTATGGGTGGGTGAAGGTGAGGGGTTATAAGAGTCCCTTGTACTTTCTGCTCAGTTTTTCTAAAACCTAAGGAATTACTGTCAGAGAAGGCGATGGAACCCCACTCCAGTGTTCTTGCCTGGAGAATCCCAGGGACGGCAGAGCCTGGTGGGCTGCCGTCTATGGGGTCGCACAGAGTCGGACACGACTGAAGTGACTTAGCAGCAGCAAGGAATTACTGTGCTTCATAGTGTGAAATTTTGGCTAGTTGTGTGTGTTGCCTACAACTGGACTGAAAAATAAAGTCTGCTTAAAAGGAAGAAATTTAAAACCAAGTAATAAACATAACTTCTTCAAGGTCCAGAAATTTATATGTGTGTGTGTGTGTGTGTGTGCACGCGCACACGTATGTGTGTATATTAACAAAGAAGTCACTCCTTAAGTGGGGCTTTCCCGTGTGGCTCAATGGTAAAGAATTCACCTTCCAATGCACAAGATGCAGAAGATATGAGTTTGATCCCTGGGTTGGGAAGATCTCCATGAGAAAGAAAGGGTAATCCACGCCAGTATTCTTGCCTGGATAATCCATGGGCAGAAGAGCCTGGTGGAGTATAGTCCATGGGGTTGCAAAAAGTCAGATACAGCTGAGGAACTGAGCATGTATGTATGCAACCCTTTACTAGGTGGGTCCTCTTTGAAAACAACCACAATTTCTAATCTGACTTCCCCGTTTCTGGTTTTGCCCCTCTATCCAAAACAGCCTTATCTTCCAGACTTCCCATTGAAATTCAATTCATTTTCTGGAAAACCGCAACTCCTACCCATTGAGTTCTTACAGAACCCATTGTGATTCCCCTCATTAAGATGTCCTTCCAAGTCCAAGTTACTGAGACCAAAGTAGCACCCTTGGGTTTTTATTTAGTCAGTCAGTGATTTCTTCTCACAACTCAGAAAGCCACAGAGTTGTATGGGGGAAAGGTGTTGAAGCTCTTTAGTTTTCAGCTTCGTTCAAGTGGGCATTTATCCTCCAAGCCATATTTCTTTGGGAGTTTTCCTAAAGATACACCTTTAAAAAACCTATCAGATATATTAGAACAACACATAGCTCACCTTAAAGTTATTTTAATTCTCAAGGAGAGCACAGCTCTTTTAAACTCTAATGAAAAGCAAAGTATTTTCTAACTGCTTTGAAATTTGCAATATAACTTGTTCGTCCATTGAAGGCAGTAAATTTTATCATGCAGACTAATAATGGACTCTTTTTATGCTTTACTTTGGAACTTCTGGATAAAGAAAGTAGCCATATGTCTCCGGAAGACTGCTGTCTTAGCTTTTGAAGGACCATTCAAGCAAGTAAATAGTTAGGCACTGTGCTGGACACTAGAAATGGAAACATGAATAATACAAGTCTCCTGACTTGAGAGTATGCCTTCAAAGACATTTATCCTTTCATTTGTTGAATGTCAAGTGCATCCTGAGCACCTACTGTGTGCCAGGTACTATATTGGGTGGTAGGGAATGTTTTAGACTGTGTTCCCTGGAGTCTCAAGGAGTGAGAGTTCTGAATTGTGTGTGAAAGTTTATTGGGGAATATTCTTGGGAGATGCACATGAAGGAAAGTAAGATGGGAGAATTGGACAAGGAGAAAAATGGATCTTCAGTGAAGTTACAGTGGCGGCCTCGTTCTATTCTACCAGGAGCTCTGGAGCTGAGATAACCCTTTAGAGATTTCCTAAAGTGGCTAGGAGGCCCAGCCTAGGTATGCCTATGTCAGCCAGTCAATGGTGGCCCAATGTCTATAAGAGGGTCTGTAACTGAGGGTCTGTAACTATAACCCAGTTTCTCTAAGACGGTCTATAACTATGGATATGTAGCTATCTGTAACCCTCCAGTATCTCTTGCTGCTGCTGCTGCTGCTGCTGCTAAGTCGCTTCAGTTGTGTCCGACTCTGTGCAACCCCATAGACAGCAGCCCAGCAGGCTCCCCCGTCCCTGGGATTCTCCAGGCAAGAACACTGAAGTGGGTTGCCATTTCCTTCTCCAATGCATGAAAGTGAAAAATGAAAGTGAAGTCGCTCAGTTGTGTCCGACTCTTCGCCACCCCATGGACTGCAGCCTTCCAGGCTCCTCCGCCCATGGGATTTTCCAGGCAAGGGTACTGGAGTGGGGTGCCTTCGCCTTCTCTGCCAGTATCTCTTAGAGGGTCTGTAATGATGGGTCTATAACTACGACCCAGTGTCTCTTAGAGGATCTGTAACTATATAAAACAAGCCAGTTTTCTGCAGCCTGGGGCAGTGGCCAGCAAGGGTCATGGCTTTGAGCCATCAGAAATTGACATCCCCAGCAACTGGGAGATGGGAAGTAACCTGAGTGGGAATACAACATCCACTATGGGATGGTTATAGCAGGAACAAGGATCTATCCATGCCCTCAGGGAGCTGATAGCCTCACTGATGAGCCACAGCAGCAAATAGGTGAGTGCAAGTGCAGATAGATTAGTACCAGAGGAAAATGCCTTGAAGACACAGGGAAAGCGCATCTCACCCAGTTTTAGGGGTCCTGAGCTGGATTCCCAGAAGAGATGGTGTCAGTGATGATGAAAGGAATTAGGCATGTGAAAGCAACAAGGGTGGGAACTGTTAGAAAAGAGTCTTCCCGATAAAGGGAACAGCAAGTACAAAGGGTGAGAACATGGCATGAGGGGACCTCACATGGTTAGGAAAGGCTGGAGTGGAGAGTGAATTAGAAGGAGTGGTGCACAGGGAGGCAAAGGTGCCAAGCAAGGGTTTGAACCTCAAGGTTGGACCTGAAGGAGCAGGGAGGCCAGGTCCCGCAGTTGAGGATTTTGCCCTGATTATTCCTGACAATCACAGTTTCCAGCAGGGAGTTATATGATGAAATGTGGACTATGGGAAGATCATCCTAGCTGCAGGGTGGAGAAAGGAATCCAGATAAAAGAACAACACGGGGGGCCTATGAGTGGCCGTGTAGATGGCTAATTCATTAATTTCTGGTAAAAAATGAGTGACTTAAAATAGAGGCATGTCAGGTGTGATGGAGAGAAATGGATGGATTTGAGAGATTTTAAGGAGGCAGAATCCATAAGACTTGACTGATTGGATATGGGCCTTCAGGGGAAAAAAGGAGTCAAACTCAGATTTGTTTTTGAGCCAGAGCAGGCTGGCAGTGGTGTGAAGGATGGATCTGCAAGAGTGTCAGACTGAAACAAGGGAGCCAATTAGAGCCATGATAAACAATGTATTTTTGTATAGGGACCCACTCAGGAAAAAAAGGAAAGAAGTTTATAACCGTACTCTTTGTTCAAATGAAAATAGCATTATAAAATTATGTGAAAATAATATTGTATGTTCTTATAATTTAAATTACCTTTGTTAGAAGAATATCAGTGAGAAAATTGGCCCTGCTTTTAGCCACTTAAATATATTAGTATCTGGGGCAAGTTTAGACATAGCACTAGGGAGACAGCTTGCCATTTTTTGGTTCATTTTTGTGTAGTGCGTTGGATCTCCAGAGAATATTCTAGAGTGTGTTCCTTTTCTATCCTTGATGCCACCCTGAAGGCAGGAATTATTGCCTTTCTGGAATAAAGAAGCAAAAATGGAGGCTCAGAGAAGTACAATGGCTTCACTAGGATGTGCATTCCATTCATTGCTGAGTTTCCTGAGGTTGCTGCCATTTCTTGCCATGCATCACACAAAGATAAAATCAGTGTGCCTGCTCCCTGCTTCTTTCAGCAATGTGTGTCTGTGGCTGCGGGATTGTCTGTCTGCTCAGGAGAGAGAAAATGAGCCAGATAAAGATGCCTTATTATCAGGGAGCCCCAACACCACCTCTTTCCGCCCAAGGTGCTGGCCACCTGAGCATTTTTGCCAACTGAACACATTCAGGCCACTTCTGAGAGCCCTGCTCTGGGCCATCCTATCAAATAGGCTTTGATTTTTGGCTACCTGGAGCACAGGACCTGGGCAGGACAGAGGTGATTTCTCCAAACGGAGATTCCTGTGCTGTGTAGGGTCCGAAAATCTGCCAGCCAATTAGACCTCGGTTTCTGGGTTGTATTTTGTAGCCAAATAAAGTAAATGTAGCTCAAAGAGCCCCATTTCCCAAATCAGTGATGCCATCACCTCCGGGGAAGATGACTCAGCCCTGAACTGGAGCAGAAGTAAGGAGAGGAGGAAGGGGAAGGGAGGGCAGTGGAGGAGAGGGGAGGGTTCTGTTTTGAAACTGCCCCTCAGGCATTGTGAAGCCAGGCATTCTCTGGCTACACAATAGCCTCCTTTTTGACAATCACAGAGTTAGGTTTCAACATACAATGAGGAAGGAGCTTGTTTCTTAATCTGGCGATTTAGAAATTAAAGATGTAATTAAGTATGATTATGGATAAGCTTGAAATATATATTCAGCCATTTCAGGTTTATTCATTAGTCTCTTTGCAAGCACTTGGTAACCCTCTTTTCCCCCTTGCTTTACTGAATTATAATTGATACATAACATTGTGTAAGTTTAAGGCATGCACGCTGTTGATTTGATATACTCATCTTTTGCAAAATGATTACCACCATCCTGTTAGCTAACACCTTCATCACATAATTACCATTCTGTTGTTGTGGTGAGAACATTTAAGATCTACACTCTTAGCACCTTTTAAGTATATAATACAGAATTATTAACTGTCATCACCATGTTATGCATTAAATTCCCCAGACTCATTTGTCCTGTAATGAAGTTTATCCCCTTTGACCAACATTTCCCCAGTTGTTCCCAGCTCTCAGCCCCTGGTAATCACAGGGATGTATCTACTCTCTGTTTCTATGAGTTTGGCATTTTTAGATTCTATATATAAGTGATATCACACAGTATTTATGTTTTCTCTGACTTATTTCATTTAGAATAATGCCCTCAAGGTCTATCCATGTTGTTGTAAATGGCAGTATTTCCTTCTGATAATTTATATATATATAAATATATAAATTATATATATAATTTATTATATTGTCATTCATTGTCATTCAGTCCCTAAGTTGTGTCTGACTCTTTGCAACCCCATGAACTGCAGCACCCCAGACTTCCCTGTCCTTCCCTTACTCCTGGAGTTTGCTCAAACTTGTATCCGTTGAGTCAGTGATACTATCCAACCATCTTGTCCTCTGTTGTCCCTTTCTCCTCTTACCCTCGACCTTTCCCAGCATCAGGGTCCTTTCCAATGAGTCAGCTCTTTGCGTCAGGTGGCCAAAGTATTAGAGCTTCAGCATCAGTCCTTCCAGTGAATATTCAGGATTAATTTCCTTTAGGAAACTGACTGGTACTATATATATATATATATATATATATATATATATATAAAATTTACTATATTATAATATTATATAATATATACAATTATATATAGTTTATATATATATATATTTTAGACAGAGAAACCATATCTTCTTTATTCATTTGTCTGCTGATGGACACTTAGGTTGTTTATTTCCCTACCTTGGCTGTTGTGAATAATGCTGTAATGGATGTGGGAAAAGCATTTTGTAGTCTTGATTGCTTTGCATGGTTAGTGCAGACTTTTTTTTTGTCATCTTCCTTACCACCTTCTCTGAAGTCAGTCTCTATCCGGAACAGCTTTAATCTACTTCTGGAGTCCCGCAATATTGTCCTTCAAATGCACAACAAATTGAGCAGAGAGCTGCCTTTAGCATGAGAAATGCTAGTTGTAGAAAAACTGAAGAATAGCTCTAATTTAGTTGTGAAAGTAATAGTAATAATGTAGATAGCCGCCATGGATTGAACACTTGTGTGTGTGTGTGCTCAGTTGTTCAGTTGTGTCCAACTCTTTGTGACCCCATGAACTGTAACCCACCGGGCTTCCTCTCTCCGTGGAATTTTCCAGTCAATTGAACATTTACTCTTAAATTCTGAACTAAGTGCTTTACACTCAGGGACTCAATGATAGGTCAGGATTCAAGTCTATTACAGCCTAAGGAGCTTGCAACTTCTACAGCAACAATTTAGGCATTGTGAAACCTTCCCTTCTTTCCTAGCCTTTATCTAGTTCTTTGAATTGTCCTCTTTCAGAGCTCAACATGCTGACTTGGTACCATCATCTGTATCCTCTGTGAAGTATGGAAGATGCCTCTTCTTACACTTTTATGCTTTTCACATGGGGGCATGAAAGTGCATTGCTTCAGGTTTGTTTTTTTTTCCCAGGCTGCCTCTACTCTTAATTTCTTCTGTCGCCCTGGAATCTTCCTTAAGGACATATCTCAGGCCAAGCCATCCTCTGAAGGCAGCAATTCTCAAGATTCCCCCGTCCTGGCCTGGACACATTCTTATAGGTGTAGGCATATTTTGACAAATATGGGCTGCCAATCCCTCTTCCACTCTGCTCTTCAGGCATGTGCAGCACTATAATAGGAATAATCTCGAACGAATTCTAATCCGTTCAATTTAAAAGCAGGCTCCTGTGAATCTTATTCCACAGAAATTGTGCGTGCAAAAAGTGTCACACCTGTATGTAGAAAATTCTAAAGGAACTACCAGAAAAAGTGACTGGAAATGATAAATGGGTTCATCGAGGTCGCAGGATACAAGATCGATTTACAAAAATCAATTGTAATTTTATACACTGGCAATGAGCTATCTGAAAATGAAATTCAGAAAACTATTCCATTCACAATCACAACCAAAAGAATAAAATGCTTAGGAATAAATTTAACAAAAGAAGTATAAGACTTGTTAACACTGGAAATGACACAATACTGGTGACAGGGATTAAAAATGACCTGAATAAGTGGAGAGACATTCTATATTCGTGAATTGGAAGATGTTAATTTTTGACAGTCACTAACCAAGTCCCAGCAGGTGTCCTTGCTAACCTCTCTGTTCTGCTCTCATGATAAGCCCTGTGCCCCCACTCTCCTGGGTTACCTCATTAGGTAGAATATGGGCTAGCCTTGGTTTTCTCCAGATGCAGACCTTTATGCTGTGAAAAGATTAAAAACTTTCAGTTAAAATTGGCTCTGCATCATATGTTATGGCCAAATGAACTAAATGTAGCTAAGTGAAGTCTCTATACATCCTGAGTAAGCAGATGTCATAACCATCCAGAATCAGAGTGCTTTGAAAAACATCATTAATCAAATGGAAGAACAACTACTGATTGGATTGAGAAAATGTTCATAGAGCACATATCTCAGAAGGGATTTATGTCAGTCGTTCAGTTGTGTCCTGCTCTTTGCAACCCCATGGACTGTAGCACGCCAGGCCTCCCTGTCCATCACCAACTCCCGGAGTTTACTCAAACTCATCTCCATTGAGTCGGTGATCCCATCCAGCCGTCTCATCCTCTGTCATCCCCTTCTCTTGCCCTCAGTCTTTCCCAGCATCAGGGTTTTTTCCAGTGAGTCAGTTCTTTGCATCAGGTGGCCAAATTATTGGAGTTTTAGCTTCAGCATCAGTCTACCCTTGTAGCTCAGTTTGTAAAGAATCTGCCTGCAATGCAAGAGATCTGGGTTCAATTCCTGGGTCGAGAAGATCCCCTGGAGAAGGAAATGGCAGCCCACTCCAATGTTCTTGCCTGGAGAATTCCATGGACAGAGGAGCCTAGTGGGTCGCAGACCATGGGTTTGTAAGAGTCGGACATGACTTAGTGACTAAATCACCAAGTACATGAAAAGATGCTGCACATCATTGGTCTTTAGGGAGATAGAGATTAAAACCGCAGTGAAATCCCACTTCCTATACAATAGAATGACTAATAAAATGAAGATAAAACAAGTGGTGGGGAGGATGTGGAGAAGCTGGAACTCTTGCACATTGCTGTTAGAGATATAAAATGGTGCAACTGCTTTGGTACACAGTTTTTTTAGTATTTTACAACACTACCATATGGCCCAAAAATCCCACACCTATGTGTCTACTCAAGAAAAATCAAAATATGTACACAAAAAGCCTTCTAAGTGTTATAGCATTTTTATAGCACAAAAGCCCCAACCTACATTCAAATATCCATCAATTTGTGACTGCATAAATAGACTGTGGTCTGTCCATATTCTGGAATACTCTGCAGTAATAAAAATAATTGAAGTGTTTATATATGCTACAACACGGATGAGCCTCAAAAAGCTTATGCCAAGTGGAAGAAGATTAAATACTATGTAATTCTCTTGATATGAAATATCCAGAAGGCAAATCTACAGAGATAGAAAGCAGATCAGTGGTTGCCTGGAACTCAGATTGGGAGCAGGAACTGACTATAAACAGGCATGGGAGTGGGAAGGAGGGGTGGTCTATGCAGACCTGTTGGGGTGATGAAGATGTTTGACAACCAGATTGTGGTGATGTCTGTACATCTGTATAAATTTACTAAAAATCACTGACTTGTACTCTCACAATGGTTGGATTCTGTGAATCTTATACCTCAATAAAACTGTCAAATAAAAATAGCCAGCAGAGTTGGGAGTGGGAGGTATGGATAGAATAAGTTGGCAACATATTGATAATTTGGGGAGCTGGATGATGGATAATGAAGGCTCATTATGCTTTTCACTTGCTGTGTATATTTGAAATTTTCAAATAAATTTAAAAGAAATTATTAAAAAGGGAATGTCACACTTAATATTTTTAAGTGGAATGAAATCTGACCCAGTCTTTATATCCCAGCACTGGAGGAAAGTTAGTTCTGTCATCACGGACACCCTGACCAGGGTTTTTCATCAATCTGGCAGGGAGCGGGGGAGGCGGCTCCTGCAGTGCTCCAAAAAGTCTTCAGGCCAGCAAGGTCAGGGTGGAATGACCATTATCTGGTATGAGTGAACTTTAGCATAAGTTAGCAATGTCGCATATGTGCCAAATCTGGAATAGGCATCTCTTCTGAGCTCTGTGGCATCCATGTAGAGAACCCGGATCCTGGTCGTACCCCTCTGAGCTGTGTGCATTCATTCCCAAGGAGGAGCATGGCTCTTGGACAGGCCAGGGTGAACCACAAACCTACATCATCTTCTGGATTGTGGGAGTAACTCCAGGCTCACCCCACACTCTTATCTTAACCTCTTCCGTGGATTTAGTCTTTCACAATGGCTAGGACAGGAGTTCATCTTGTAGCCAGTATTTAGATTGTGCTAATGCATCTGAGGAGAAGGGGACAACAGAGGATGAGATGGCTGGATGGCATCACCGACTCGATGGACATAAGTTTGGGTAAACTCTGCGAGTTGATGATGGACAGGGAGGCCTGACATGCTGCAATTCATGGGGTCTCAAAGTGTTGGACATGACTGAGCAATGAACTGAACTGAACAAATGCATCTGAGGTATGAACTAACAATATATTCTTTGATTTAAATGTGTTTGTGTGCCTATATGTGTAAAATACAGAGAATGATACATGAGTAGCTCTCATCTTTTCAAATTCATCTTCAGCATGCAAGCTTTAGTGCATTTGTTAGGGGAACAGCTGACCAAAATCGCCCACCCTGGCCAGGCAACAGGAGGTCTTGGTAAGGAATGTGGAACTAACAAGCTACCACCAACTCGGAAAAAATCAGGAACAGTCAAAAGAGGGGAGATGCCAGTCCATATGTCCTGCCAACCTCCCAGAATCCTTCGCACTGGAATCCATCTTGACTAAGGGATGTGTTTGCCACCAGGAAGGACCCTGGGTCAGAATGCTTGGCCAGAGACAAACTGGAAAGTAACCCAATTACCATAAAACCCCAAATTTCAAGCCACGTGGCAGAGCAGTTCTCCTGGGTTCCCTTGTCCTGCTGTTCTCCGCCCAGGCTTCCTTTCCCAATAAAGTCTCTTGCTTGGTCAGCATGTGTCTCCTTGGGCAATTCATTTACAAGTGTTAGGCAAGAGCCTACTCTCAGACCTGGCAGGGTCCCCCTTCCTGCTGCACTTTCACTCCTTGAATCATTCACAAAACAAATGTTTTTTGAGCCCCTCTAGGTAACACTGGGCATCATTTGCCCCACTGGAAATATAACATCAAACAAAACCCACAAAGGCTCTGCTTTTATGCAACTTAGATTTCAGGGCTTTTAAGATCAAGTGTCATATGTGGGCTTCCCAGGTGGCACAGCAGTAAAGAATCTGCCTGCCAGTAGAAGCCACAGATATAAAGGTTCCATCCCTGGATTGGGAAGATCCCCTGGAAGAGGAAATGGCAACTGGCTCCAGTATTCTTGCTTGGAAAATCCCATGGACAGAGGAGCCTGATGGGCCACAGTCCATGGGGTTGCATAAAAGTCAGACATGACTGAGTGAGCCCAAGAATCACATGGTAATGCTGTTAAAATGTAGATTCTGATTCCATAGGTCTGGAGCTGCTTGAGATTAGCATTTCTAACCAACCCCCAGGTGAGGTGAATGCTGCTGGGACACAAAACACACTTTGAGTTGCCAGGTTCAAGGGTAGAAAGCAGGAAAATATGGCAAAATGCTGAGATTAAGTTTTCTGTATTGAATTATTTGCAATGAGCTTCCTGTCTATATTGACTGATGGTTATTGCCAGGCTCTGCCCTGAGGGACCGGACACTTCTTACTTGACCCCTAAGTGGATCATTTTTCTCTCCTGTGATGAGGACCACCCAGACCCAGCAGTGTACTCATACCACACCCTTCAACTCTCCTCAGGGTTTGTTCATACCCAGTGGCTTCTCTGATTAATTCTCAGGTCAGGACTTGTGTGTCAGAATTCCCTTTGGGATCAGATCCTGTTTTGCACTTCAAAGGCCCATCTGGCTGGTATCAAAGGTTTGTCTAGAACTTTGGAACTGAACTTGAGCCTTTCTGGCTTTATTTGTTCCCTCTTTCCTGTTTTCCACTTTTAGGTAACGGTGTTAATAAGGGGAGAATGGGGGGGAAAAAGATGAAAAATGTCCCTGTGTTCTGTTTATTTTATCTATTTTTGACTGTCCTGGGTCATTGTTGCCGTGTCGGCATTTCTTTAATTGTTGTGAGCGGGCAGTGCACAGGCTCTTGGTTGCAGTGTGCGGGCTTCTCGTTGAGGTGGATTCTCTTGTTGTAGACTCTGAGTTCCAGGGTATGTGGGCCTCAGTAGTTGCATCACATGGCTCAGTAGTTGCAGTCCCCCGGCTCTAGAGCACAGGCTCAATAGCTGTGGCTCACAGGCTCAGTTGCTGCATGGCATGTGGGACCTTTCTGGACCAAGGATCAAACCCGTGTCTCCTGAATTGACAGGCAGATTCTTTACCGCTGAGCCACCAGGGAAACCCTGTTTAAGTTTTTTTTATATGCCATATTTCCCTTGAAAGCAGTCTCTTTGTGTTTGTGTGAGTATTGCACAAAATGGGTTAATTCTCAGCTGGCCACCAGTTTAGTGTGGAGCACCTGCGTGAATCATTAAAATCCTGATTGTCCTGGGGTTTCTTGAAGTTGTTGTGGGGGTTAGGGAGATTGTGAGACTGTGCTGATAAAGATGTACCATGAACTCAGTATGTAGGAACAGGCTTCTAGGAAGACTTGCAAAAGGGACAGACTCTGAGGCTTATCTCCTTGCACTTTGATTTCTGCCCTTTCACCTCTCTCTTCTCTGTCTTTCTGGAACATGGCAAAGATCCTGGAGATTGAGTAGTGTCTTGCAACCATAAAACTGAGAAGCTTTGAACTTCCAATTTTGGAGCAGGGAGATAAAGAGCTCCTGGGACCTTGAGGGCATCTGTAGTGGTTACACTCTGGATTGTGTGCTAAATTGCTTCTGTCCTGTCCAACTCTTTGCGACCCTATGAACTATAGCCTACCAGGCTCCTCTGTCCATGGGATTTTCCAAGCAAGAATACTGGAGTAGGTTGTCATTTCCTCCTCTGGGGGATTTCCTGACCCAGGGATTGAATTAGCATCTCTTGCATCTCCTGCATTGGGAGGCAGGTTCATTACCACTCCTGTTTGATCTGGATGCAGGATTTCAACATGAGTTGAAATCCAGTCTCTTAAAATAAATATAGTAAGAAATTTGTATTTTGTTGTATGTGTAATTGAAAATCATCAGAGGACTTTGAGTAGAAGAGCTCTATGGTCTGATTTATGTTTGTAACAAACGGCCCTATCTACTCTATGGAGACTAGAGTATAGGTTTTACTGAGGATATCAATTAGATACTCATTGCAGTGATTATGAAGAGAGATGGCAGTAGCTTAGCCTAGGGTTATAGAGACAGTTTGCATGTACTTTATAATGTTTTTTACAAAAAGAAAACAAAACAATATACAGTAAGATAATACTAGTCAACATTTATTGAGTATCATTATGTGCCAAAACAGTGGCTGACTTTATTTTTTGGGGGCTCCAAAATCACTACAAACAGTGATTGCAGCCATGAAATTAAAAGGCGCTTACTTCTTGGAAGGAAAGTTATGACCAACCTAGACAGCATATTAAAAAACAGAGACATTACTTTGTCAACAAAGGTCTAGGCAAGGCTATGTTTTTTCCAGTGGTCATGTATGGATGTGAGAGTTGGACTAGAAAGAAAGCTGAGCACCGAAGAATTGATGCATTTGAACTGTGGTGTTGGAGAAGACTCTTGAGAGTCCATTGGACTACAAGGGGATCCAACCTGTCCATCCTAAAGGAGATCAGTCCTAGGTGTTCATTGAAAGGACTGATGTTGAAGTTGAACCTCCAATACTTTGGCCACCTGATGTGAAAAGCTGACTCATTTCAAAAGACCCTGATGCTGGGAAAGATTAAGGGCAGGAGGAGAAGGGGATGACAGAGGATGAGATGGTTGGATGGCATCACTGACTCAATGGACATGAGTTTGGGTAAACTCCCGGAGTTGGTGCTGGACAGGGAGGCCTGACATGCTGTGGTTCATGGGGTCACAAAGAGTCGGACATGACTGAGTGACTAAACTGAACTGATCTAATGTGCAAGATAAGATTCTAAGTATATTCTATAACTCACTCATTTAATCTTTACACTAGTCGTGTGAAGCAGGCATTAGTTTTACCTGCATTTTACGGCTAAGGAAACTAAGAAGTAAAAAGATAAGTCATTTTCTAGTAGGTGATGGAGGATCCTTTCCTTCATATGTGTGTGTTGGGGACGTGGGGGGTTTGTGTATGGGTTTGGGGGTGTAGTTATATATGAAGTCATTCTAGACGAAAAGGTTAGAAGAAAATATAGCAAACATTTTAGAAATTTTCCGTCTGCATGTTAGGCTTTCCCATATTTCTACAGTGCTATTTTTGATATAGGAAAATTATTAATATACAAAAAGTATTGTGGTTTAGAATTATGGTGTTTAGCAGTATATTTAATATCATGTCAGCTGTTTGTAAGCAAAGAGAGAAAGGGTCACTGTATAGTTCTCATGGGCAGAACAGAAGTGACATCAAGCTGAGCTGTGGAAAGTAAGCCATGGAACAGGTTAAGTTCCTAGACCTCTAGAGCATGACTGTAGCATCCTCATCCTAGCCCAGTCAACTGTCCACTAATCGATAATGTCTTCTAGGAACAGTCTCATTCCAATAACCAGACTTTTCAACTTTTCCAAACTCTGGCATTATAGGGAAGCAGCTCTTTAGCACACAGTGTGCCTGTTTGTTCAAATGTGCTCTCCATGTTTGGGTTCTCTGTGCCATGTTGGCTTTCTTTGAAGAATTTCCCTTGTCTGACATGACATCATTTAGTTTATTTATGCTGGAGAACCCTCGGGGAAATACTATACCTGTGTTATGTATGTGTGTATGTGGATATAAATTGTAGAACAGATCACTGGAAGGTGAATTTAAATTCCTGGTCCTCAAGCTGTTCAAAGATAAGCTATGCACCCTGGACTGGTGTCAGCAAATGAGCAGAGGGCAGTCCAAATTCAGCTGGGGAGTGGGGGACCCCCAGACAAGCTTTTAGACTCCAAATCCAATAAGTGTCAGGGGCTATTTTTTAACAATCTAGATTTTAGTGACTTCCCTGGCACTTCAGCAGTTAAGACTCTGTGCTTCCAGTGCAAGGGGGCACAGGTTTGATCCCTGGTTGGGGAACTAAGATCCTACATGCCACATGGTGCAACCAAAATATATATATTTAAAAAAAATCTAGATTCTAACCTCTCTGCAGGCAGCGAATGTTTGTTTCATTTCTTAAAATAGCCCAATCTGTCTAGTCTCAAATTCCTTTGCATGTCTACTATATGCCCAGTTTTTAGCACTAAACTACCTTTCAGTTCAATACCATGAATATAGTAGAAGAAAAAAATGCAACGTAAAATATGTCAAAAATAGAAAATAAGAAATAGTTAAAAAAAAAAAAAGGACTCAAAACTCAGAGAAGGAACAATTGATAAAAGAATATTCAGATACATATTTTTTTTTCCTGAGGGATTTGAGAATGTTGGAGTATATGCTCCATGTTTTCTTTATTCATTGGTTTTTAAATTAAACTTTTTATTTCATATTGGACTATATCTGATTAACCAGATTGTGATTGTTTCAGGTGAACAGCAAAGGGACTCAGCCGTACGTATATTTGTATCTATTCTCCCCCGAACTCCTCCCCCATCCAGGCTGTCACATAACATTGAGCAGAGTTCCCTGTGTGTACCGTGGGCCTTTGTTGGTAATCCATTGTAAATACAGTAGTGTGTACATGTTGATTTCAAACTCCCTAACTCTCCCTTCCCCTCATCCTTCCCACCTCCCACCCCCAGCAACCATAAGTTCCTTCTCTGTGAGTTTGTTCCTGTTTTGTAAGTTTAAGTTCATTTGTATCCTTTCATTTTAGATTCCACATATGTCATATGATACTTCTCTTTCTCTGTCTTATTTCTCTCAATATGACATTCTCTAGATTTATCCATGCTGCTGCACAGTGGCACTATTTCTTTCTTTTTCTGGCTGAGTACTATTCCCTTGTATATATGTCCCACAGCTTCCTTATCCATTCCTCCACTGATGGACACTTAGGTGGCTTCCATGTCTTGGCTGTTGTAAACCATGCTGCAGTGAACGTTGGTGTGCCTGTAATCTTTCGGGCAGTGTTTTCTCAGGATATATGTCCAGGAGTGGGAATGTAGGGTCATATGGTATATGCTGCTTGTTTTTACATAGAAAATTTGAAGGACATACAACCCATGATATACTAAGGAGCTCATATTAAAATTTTGGTTTCATTACATTTTCTGCCATCTCTGAGATTTGACCAATTGATAAGTGAAGGTAGCCATCAGATTAGGTAGTCATTATATGGACTGTCAGTGGAAAAGAAAATGATGATGAAGATAAAGTATTCATTATACAAGCAAGAAGACTATGAAAAGATTAGAATAAAGAGGCTTTTGAGTTGAATTGAATAAGAACCAGAAAAGGTTTATTTTTTTAATTTTTTTATTTTTTAAAGCTTTGAAATATACATGGGAGCTTAGTTTAAGCTGAATGACAATACCAATGTTTGGGTAAAACAAAGAGTACAGATTTCAATTGAGCAAGGCACTCCTTCCTAAATGGACTAATTCTGATAAATCACTAAGACATGGGCTGCTGGATTCTAAACAATGAATTTATACAAAAGGAAACAAAGCCACATAGACATTTTTATTGGAGATGTTCTCACTATGTCAGTACCAAGCTATAAAACAACCAAAGAACTGAGCATAATTACAGCCTCTCTCAACAGAACAAGGAGAATTGATTTGAGAAAAGCCCTATTGTAACTCACTGACTCAGGGGTTCCCCTAGGAGGACCATAAATCAGGTTCAAGGGCAGGGATCACGTCCATGCTGTGAAAAGCCTTGGGTCTGATTTGTATCAATGGATAGGAGTTTGGTTATCTCATGTAGGGCTTTCTTGGTGACTCAGATGCTAAAGAATCTGTCTGCCAGTGCAGAAGATGCAAGAGACTCAGGTTCTATCCCTAGGTTAGGAAAACCCCCTGGAGAAGGGAATAGCTACCCAGTCCAGTATTCTTGCCTGAAGAATTCCATGGACAGAGGAACCTGGCAGGCTACAGTCCATGGGGTCACAGAGTCGGACAACTGAGCGACTAACCCTATATCTTGAAAGCAACAGAAGAATGATCCTCAGTCCAGAGGCCAGTGGTTTGTGGTTTCATTCCCTGGTGGCTCAGAGGGTAAAGCATCTGCCTACAACGCAGGATACCCGGGTTCCATCCCTGGGTTGGGAAGATCCCCTGGAGAAGAAAATGGCAACCCACTCCAGTACTCTTGCCTGGAAAATCCCATGGTCTGAGAAGCCTGGTAGGCTACAGTCCATGGGGTCGCAAAGAGTCGGACACGACTGAGCGACTTCACTTCATAACTCATGAGATGCAGAATTGCCTTAGGGAAGGACACCAGCTTCTCTGAGCCAGTTTTCTTGTTTCCAAAATACGAGGCAATCTGATTCTCCTTCCTCTAAAACTTTGACTTGTATTCTTTGCTGCAAATCCAAGGCAGAATTGTAAAGTTTAATTGCTAACAAATGAAAAGTGAAAACCCAAATGTTGGAAGAGAGCCTTGCAGCCTGGTTTGATCATATTCCTCCTTGTCAAATATTTCCTTGAAGAACCCCTTCTTGTGTGAGGTTTATGTGTCTCTGCCCTGTTGAACTCGGGAGTGGCTATGTACCTTGTTTTCTTTAATGAAATACATATGTCATGTATGTAGTAATGTAGATGGAAGTAACGAGTCACTTCCAAGATGAACATTTTAGATTTATCATGTTTCTTCTCTCTGTCATGATGGCCACAGATTTATTGGAGATGGAGGATGTTCTGTCTACCTAAGTCTGGAATGACCAGTATTTGCAGCAATAATGATCATGCATTGTGAGCACAAAATAAACCTTTGTTTTAAGCCAGTGTAATTTGGGGGAATCATGTTCCTGCAGGAGACGCAGGTTCGAATCCTGGTCGGGGAACTAAGATTCTGCATACCACACAGCACGTCCCCCCCAAAAAGGTAAATAAAAATAAAATTTAAAAATCAATAAATAAAAGGTGTATAGTGAGTCTATGTAGCAGATACTAAAGGAGGCAGTGTCTGGAAAGGAAGGAGAAATTAGATCACATGGAAACTTGCAAGTCATATTTAAGGCTTAAGATTAATCTGAAGAGTCAATGGAAAATTCACTGAAGGGATTTAGGGAAGATGCTTCCTCTTCCTCTAATACCCTCCCCGCACAGCCCTTCATCTTATCCACCCAGCAGCCTCTTCTTTAACCTTGGACTTTATGGACCCTCCCTAGGCAGATATAGCTCCTTCCTCTCTGACTTACCATTTATGCATACATATCCCTAAACTCGTTTATTTTGTGTTTATTCACTTTCCTGCCTTTCCCACAACTGAAGACCTGGAAATCCCAAGGGCCGGGTCTTGTCTTTACCAGCTCTGTATGACAGAGTTCTAAGCTGACCCTCACGGCCCATGTGCTATACTGTATAATCTCCCCACCCCCTACCTGAGTGTGAGTGGAACCTGTGGCTAGGATTGGATATCACTTCTGCAATTAGGTCACTAACCAGTTAGTTGACTTGGTTATTGAGTTAATCAAACGGAAGATTATCCAGGACAAGCCAGACTGGCCTAGGAGCAAATAGCCAAGTTGTAAACTGCCTACTGGAATCACGTGGTAAGGATGTGTGTGACCTCTTATAGTGGAAATTAACTCTTCCAATAACCAGTGAGCCTGGACGAAGACCCCAAACCTCAGATTAGAATCACAGCTTCCCTGGTGGCTTAGATGGTAAAGAACCTGCTTGCAATGCTGGAGACCCAGGTTTGATCCCTGGGTCGAGAAGATCCCCTAGAGAAGGGAATGGGTACATACTCCAGTATTCTTGCCTGGAGAATTCCATGGACAGAGGGGCCTGGCGGGCTACAGTCCATGAGATCACAAAGAGTCAGACACGGCTCAGCGACTAATTCTAATTTCTAATGTAAATTTCTAATTTACATTACTAATTCTAACTTCTGATGTAAATAAAATGTAACATTGGGCTCCCCAGGTAGCCTTAGTGGTAAAGAATTCGCCTGCCAATGCAGGAGACATAAGAGATGTAGATTTAATCCCTGGCTTGGGAAGATCCCTTGGAGTAGGAAGTGGCCACCCACTCCAATATTCTTGCCTGGAAAGTCCCATGGTCAGAGGAGCCTGGCTGGTTACAGTCCATACGGTCACAGAGTTGGACATGACTGAAGTGACTTTGCACACCTGGCCCATACCTTGATTTCAGCTGGGTGAGATCTGAGTGGAGAATGCGGCTAACTTACACCTGGACTCCTGACCTGTGAAAACTGTGAGACAATACAATTGTGGTGTTTGCATTGCTGGGGTTGTGGTAATTTGTTATGCAGCAAGAACACAGCAGTGGAAAACTAATCCACAATGTGATTGTATGCCTGTAGGAAAGTAACCTACCTTCTCTGAACCTTATTTCCATCATCTGTGAAGTGAGCATGATAATTATATCCCCTGTTGTTGAATTCAAATAGATATTATATGCAGACTACCTAGTATCTTCCGAATGGATTAATTACTCTCTCTGTTGCCTCCGCCCCACCAGCCCCACTGTCTATGCCAGTGCTTTTCTGGAACGTTCTTCCCAGGTGTCCCTTCAAAAGCCAGCACAGGCATTCAGGCTGCCATAGGTATCATTTGCCCAGCAGCCTGTCCTAAGGGCCACTGTTCTGATGAAAATTACTATTGTAATGCATAACCATGAGGAATCCAGAACGAAATTGCTTTGGGAGCCTTTGTGTGATTAACATTTCAGCTGTTTATGGAGTCTTTTCCCTATCATTTCCTGTTTTAAAAAATTAATGGGCTGATCTCTTTATTATTGAAAAGCGAGCAGGGAAAATTCAGCTAGAGCATAAAGAAATAGTTCTGTATGATTCCAGTAAACATTTCTGAGTAGGAAGAATATTTGGGAGACTTTTTTTTTTTTAAATGCTCTTTTAATCCCTACAACTTTTTCTGTTGAAGTCACTTCTCCCAACCTCACCTCCTTGCTCACTGCTCATCCCTCCCATGATTTGGGGATGAAAGACATTTGAGTCGAGAACATTGTGACTCTATAATCAGGCCAGTGGTATTATGTTTGACAGGATTGTGAGATCCATCAAATCAGAGTTTTTGAGTCCAAAGACTCTTTGCAGGCCCTGTAGCTTGAATCTCTCATGTTCCAGATGAGAAAACTGAGGTTTGGGAGTTTAACTGGCCAAGAAGACACAGTTAATTAGTGACTAAAGTTTTCTCTGAAGGAAACCAAATCTCCTGACATAACTTTCCTCAAGTCTCTGCACTGATTACTTTTGTGATTTATGTATGGAAATTTAAACCCTCTCCTTTAGTATAGGCCCTATAGTGCAGGGGCTAGAGCACTGGTCTTGTGAATCAGGGGTCATGAGTTCACATCTTGCTGGGCCTGATGAGCAGTTCTCTTACTTTTGGGCTTCCTTGTGGTTCAGATGGTAAAAAAAAATCTGTCTGCAATGCGGGAGACCTGGGTTCAGTCCCTGGTTTGGGAAGATCCCCTGGAGGAGAACATGGCAACCCACTCCAGCATTCTTGCCTGGAGAATCCCCATGGACAGAGAAGCCTGGTGAGCTATCGTACATGGGGTTGCAAAGAGTCAGACATGACTGAGCCACTAAGCACTTTCAGTACAAGGATCAAATGCTTCCTTCTTTGTGAGCAGACAGTATGGTACAGACATCATTGTGGGCCCTGATGATCTGTAATGCGACTTATCAACTGAGCCTCCAGGGGGAATGGAAGGCTTTCTTAAGCCAGATGGAAAGATCCAATTCAATAAGAAGGAAAGATCTAGGTTAGATTTAAGGGGCAGAAATATCTCAGTTGCAGGAACTCTCAAGTGGGATTGAGAAATAATCCTTAGTGAGATCATCAGTGAGACTGTAGATTGTTTATTCCTCAGTCGGATGTAGGCATTAGTTCCTTGGTCTTACCCATTTTTCCTCTCTCTGCCATCCCAGTATCTTTTTGATGTGCTCATGTGCTCAACATGCACTCAGTTGCTTCAGTCATGACTGACTCTTTGCAAAGAGTCCCCGTAGACTATAGCCCACCAGACTCCTCTGTCCATTGGATTTCTCAGGCAATAATGAAGTGGGTTGCTATGTCTTTCTCCAGGAGATCTTCCTGACCCAGGGATCAAATCCACATCTCCTTTGGGGTTCCTGCATTGGCAGGTGAATTCTTTGCCACTGAGCCACCAGGGAAACCAATATTTCTGATGACTAGCATTTATATATCAAAACAGTCCGTGTTCTCTTTTTCCAAGAGGTAAAAAAATAAATTCTGTTCCAGGGTCTAATCAACCTGAGATTATAGTAAAGCTTTGGGCTGGGTGAAGCATTTCCTGTGTGTGCAGAGGAGTTACCACAGCACACCTGAGATTGCCATCCTTAGAAGGTTCTGCTTGCAGTATTGACCTGGGCTGGCATCTGGGAACTTGATTGCAGACAGATCCTTACATGGATGTTAAATGGCCCCTTAACTGACAAGAGTGGCTCACTGTGCCTAAACTGTTTGGACAAACAGTATCATTCAGGCTGAACACCTGCTTTCCTGCTGGGATTCTAGAATTTTGTTACCTGACAGGCAGTGGGTGCCTATGTGCCTACCTTCCAGTGAAAGTGTTGGTTATTGGGTCTTGAGTGATCTTCTGTGGTTACAGTATTTCATGTGTGCTGTAACAATCCACTGCTGGAGGAATGAAGCATGTCCTGTGACTGCCCGAAGATGGTCCCCTTGGGAGCTTGCATTTGGTTTTCTTCCTACGGTGTCTTACGTGCCCTTACCTGTGTTGACTTTGCTTTGTATTCCTTTCATTGTAATAAATATTAGCTGTGAGTTCAACTTTATACTGAGTCTTGTAATTCCTCCTAGCAGAAATTACAAACCCAACCTGGAGCAGATAATGAGTCTTCTCCTCCTTAGGGGTATATACTTAGGATCATCCTTTAGTATCCAGGGACACTGGTGCCAGGACCCCCATGGATACCAAAATCTGCAGATGCTCAAGTTCCTTTTATAAGATGGTGTAGTGCAGTCAGCCCTCCCTTTTCCCAGATTCCTAATGTGCAGAGTCAACCAAAATTCAGGCAAAATTCTGCTTGTGGTCGGTTAAATGCATGGAATCATGAATATGAAAGGGCCAACTGTATCTTATTTTATTTTTTTATTATTTTTATTTGAATACTATATTTTTATTCTTTTTAATTTATGTTTTAATTGGAGGAAAATTGCTTTACAATATTGTGTTGGTTTCTACATATAACAACCCAAATTTCCATGAAGTCAGAGCCTACTGCTCAAGTAGAAGCTAGGAGGGCCTTCAGAAAATAAAATAACTTCTCTATTGATTTTTTCCAGAAGATATTTTAATTTCTGAAAGGTCCGCCTAGCATCTACTTGAGCAGTAGGTTCTGACTTCATGGATCTCAAGTTTAAAAGCCAATATGAAGAATGACAATCTACTTAAAAATATTCAAGTATAATACCATATCTCTTTTATAACAATCATTTCCCTCTGGTTTTCCCATCTACCCCTCTCCAGATCCTGTATTTTTTTCTCTTTCAGTTTTCTCCTTTCTTTTTCTCCATTTTCTGTGGCTCTGTCTGTATTATCTTACATCTTGGGCGGTGAATTTCATGATACCAGAGACTATAAAAATAGCAGGATTAGCAGAAAAAAGAAACCAATACTAGTATATGGAGACTCCATTTTTTTTATTCAGAAATTTATTATTATTTGTCTTCTAATTAAATTGCTTAACATTTTTGTCCTTCTCTTTTCTAATTTCATAAATGGGACTGATATTACCTGTTCACCTTGCAAAGATACAGAGGGGAATCACATAATTTTTACGTAAGAATTTGAGAAATTTGAGGCACACAGAAATGTTGAAACCCTCCTGGAACCCTGCACAAGTGTATTTTATGAGAAACATAGGCTCTTTAACATGGGCCTTTTATCTCTTTATTCATAAAATGATAAAGAAGAGAATATAAGGATCCTTAATGAAAAAGGTCAATAGAAAAAGAAGATTAAAAGAAGGCTCGATTATTGACTTCAGCTATTCAAAGCACAGCCATGAAGAAGAAACAGTAGAATAACTTGTATGATTCCACAGAATATAGAGTCAGGACTAGTAGAAAAACAAAACAAAATGAAAACAAACAAACAAAGAAAACAACAAAAGAACAGAGGAAGAAGAGGAAAGACCTGGGTCAAGCACTGGAAAAGTATTATCAGGAAACACTAGTCATTGGGGCTGTTCAGGGTCAAGGTGAACCACAATATCTTGCATGTTGTATGTGGAATTAACATTGGATTCATGAATGAACTTCTTTTCTGAACCACTCTCACAATTTTTGCTCTACTGTTCTCTGTTCTACTATTTATTGAGCCTTTTCTTAATTGATTGACTCAATTTCTAAGATAAATTTATTTTAAAACAGTATTTTGCATATTTGATGTCTTGGTTATTTTACTTGGTGGGCATTAAAATACAAAAGCTACTTTAAAAAATTTGTCAGTGAACCCCAAACTAGATGGCTTCCAAGCCTGATATTACATGGACATTATTAAGCCAAATGAAAGGCAAAACTATAGCCCTGGAGCCCTGATTTATATCCTTATGAACCCTTTGGTCACTTGGCATCACACAGTCTTTCTTGAAAAGAAGGATGGGGCTGGATTTGTGGAGCTGAAAGCACCATCATGCCTCTTCCCAAGGAGAACCACTTGTGCATCTGCTCATCTCTCTCACACCCCACCAGGCCAATAGGTGCCATCCAGCATGAGAGCAAACTAGGATACGTGGTAGTCCTACTTTTTCCTCGCTCTTGCCGCCCTGGTTTTGCACCTCCCAAATAAAGCATCGGCACTCTACTTTTGCTCTGTTTTCTAGGATGCAGGCTTAGATCTCCCTTTGTTTCAAATGCACACTTAGTCTGCAGGAGTTATAATCCTGCCCTCCCCCTGCCCCAGTCATGATTGATTGATTAGAGCAAAGAAGGACACCTGACCCAGGATGTATCCATTTTATTCTAGCGGGAGTTTGGAATTTCAACCTGAGGATGATGTACAGTTTCTTGGGCTGATGTAGCAATGTACCAAAAACTGGGTGGCCCCTGAGGCCTAGCAGTGAATAATTTGTTACAGAGTCTGAGCAAAAAAGCATGTTGAAACTAAATATATATATTCAGTGAAGAATAAACCAGTGGCTGAAACAGAGGAAACCATAGTGCTAACATCTCAAGTATTATAATCAGCCAAAGCATGTGCCTGAAGCAAGTGACCTTTATCAACTGAGGCTATAGACAGATGTAGAAATTTTGTAATACCTTTTGATATCTTAAGTGTACCTTAGGTATATTATATAATAAAGGTTACTTACTGGAGAGATGAAAACCATGTTTAATGAGCAGTGCTTCAAAATAGCTTGATCAGACAGAAGTACTTCCTTCCCAGGGCCAAGTTCACATTTTGGCAGAACTTAAGTTCTTTTTTTATAGAGGCCCATATCATATCATATTTATTTTAACAAGGGTAATGGTACATTTTAGCTTATATATAATCATCATAAGGGTGCTTCCCTGGTGGCTCAGATGGTAAAGAATCTGCTCGCAATGCAGGAGACGTGGGTTTGATTCCTGGGTTGGGAAGATACCCTGGAGGAGGGCATGGCAACCCACTCTAGTATTCTTGCCTGGAGAATCCCTGTGGACAGAGGAGCATGACGGGCTACAGTCCATGGAGTTGCAAATAGTCGGACATGACTGAACAACTAAGCACAGCACAACACACAACCATCATAAGATTTAACTGTCGTTTAATAGTTAGCAAAAGGATGTATAATAAAGTCACTCAGTCATGTCCAACTCTTTGTGACCTCATGGACTGTATCCCTCCACGTTCCTCTATCCATGGAATTCTCCAGGCCAAAATAGTGGAGTGGGCAGCCATTTCCTTCTCCAGGGGATCTTCCGAACCCAGGTCTCCCACATTGCAGGTGGATTCTTTACCAGCTGAGCTTTACCACGGAATCTTTATCAGAAAGCTTCTTTACCAGGGAAGCCCAAGAATACTGGAATGGGTAGCCTATCCATTCTCCAGCAGATCTTCCCGACCCAGGAATCAAACTGGGGTCTCCTGCATTGCAGGTGGATTCTTTACGAGCTGAGCTACCAGGGAAGCCCTAACAAAAGGATACCTTCTGTATATATAATAATATCATTTATTAACCCATACTTTACAATTTTCTTTTTCTGTTTTAAAGCCAGTATTTTTTTTTTACCTTTTTTTTTGGGTGGATTTTGGAATTTTTATAGGCCTTAGGCATGATGCTTTTGGTTCTCAGTAGAAAAAAATGGCTGTCTTTGTATCTTAATCTTTTATAAAAATTTAACCATTCTGTAATTACATTTTCCTTAACAACTTCAAAAGATAATTAAGAAGTAATATAGTATTAAAACTGCTGCAGTATTTGCTCTCAAGAACTATCTAGAAATAAGCCTGTGTTTCTGTCACATGAATGGATTTGTATTTTAAAGCTACTGTTAGTAGCTTCTGAAATCCAGCCATCAGTTCAGTTCAGTCACTCAGTTGTGTCTGACTCTTTGCGACCCCATGAATCGCAGCACGCCAGGCCTCCCTGTCCATCACCAACTCCCGGAGTTCACTCAAACTCACGTCCATCGAGTCAGTGATGCCATCCAGCCATCTCATCCTCTGTCGTCCCCTTTTCCTTCCGCCCCCAATCCCTCCCAGCATCAGAGTCTCTTCCAGTGAGTCAACTCTTCGCATGAAGCAGTGCAATTTGGTTTATTTTATGTCAAAATGCTTGAAACTACATAAGCAGGCTGATGTCTGCTGTGCTTCTGAACACATTCAACTTTGAGTAATATATACCTATGCTCATGTTAAGTCAGCTAGCTATGAGATGTGGTTTGTCTAATTGCACTTTAAGACCACTTTGTGTAAGAATTGAATTGCCAGTCTATGTCTGATGCAGGGTGCAGCATGCTTGGGGCTGGTGCATGGGGATGACCCAGAGAGATCTTGTGGGGAGGGAGGTGGGAGGGGGGTTCATGTTTGGGAACGCATGTAAGAATTAAAGATTTTAAAATTAAAAAATAAATAAATAAATAAATTTTAAAAAAAAGTGCAATTAGGCAAACCACATCTCATAGTTAGCCGACTTAACATGAGCATCAGTATATCTTACTCAAACCTGAATGTGTTCAGAAGCACAGCAGACATCAGCCTGCTTATGTAGTTTCAAGCATTTTGACATAAACCAAAATGCACTACTTCCATGATAAGAAAATAAGAAGAAAATAACAGCTGCAGGTATTGTATTTCCTGCTTAAAACTAGAAAGCAATTAAAAATACTTCCATTTGCAAACATTTCTCCTTTCTCTGAATTAGGCTCATCCAAAGAGAAGACTTTGCTCAGAAGGACACACTCCACCAGTTCAATGCAGTCATTGGGTTGGCCAAAAAGTTCATTTGTGTTTTCTATAACATCTTATGGAAAAACCTGAACAAATTTCTTGGCCAATCCAATACATCAGCTAAACCTCACAGCATCTTTCAGGATTCAGCTCAGGGCCTAGCCTTGTGGAGTTTTCTCCTCTCTCAGACTTATTATAACACCTGTGTTTCATCTAGCTCATGGCTGGGTACCGTCTTGTATTATTTTCCAGCTGCTTTCTGTTGGAAAATACTTTCATACCTTCAGGAATAGTAAACTTGAAAAAGCATCTGTTAGCTGGTCTCTGAGTTAAGAAAGGAGCCCCACTAAACAGAAGCATTAATGCTGTGAATTGTCCTATGTACACTATCAAATAGTTGCCTTGTCTTTAATAGCTCAGGTGGCCACACTGTTCTTTCAGGCCTGCTGGTCTATATCCAAGTAAGTTGAATCCGTGTTTATTGATCTGGTCTGAACTAATTCTCCTCTTTTCCAAAGCTACCAATTATTGGTTGAATTCCAACTTTATTCAAAGTTCTATTTTCTCAAAGAGAAAAAGCATCTATAAAGTTTAGAATAAAGGGGCTGAATTAATGAACACAATTTTTAAAAAATAAATGAAGATATAAGTTTAATTCCCTAGGTTCCTTTTCCTCCTTAAATACCCCTTGCTGCATTGTAACGTAAAAAAATAAAAAAGCCATTAAAAAAAAAATCAAAGTATAGTTGATTTACAGCGTGGTGCTAGTTTCAGGTATGTGTTCGTGCCTAGTTGCTCAGTTGTGTCTGACTCTTTGTGACCCCATGGACTGTAGCTCACCAGGCTCCTTTGTCCATGGGATTTTTCAGAAAAGAATACTGGAGTGGATTGTCATTTCCTCCTCTAGGGGATCTTCCCTTACCCAGGGATTGAACCCAAGTCTCCTGTGTCTCCTGCATAGCAGGCAGATTCTTTACCTTCTGAGCCATGAGGTCTCATCAGTTTCAGGTATATAGCAAAGTGATCCATATTCCTGAATAAATACACTTCTAAATGTAAACTTTGGCGATGGACATTCGGTTTAGGTCAGTTCAGTCGCTCAGTTGTGTCTGACTCTTTGTGACCCCGTGAATCGCAGCACGCCAGGCCTCCCTGTCCATCACCAATTCCCAGAGTTCACTTAAACTCATGTCCATCGAGTCATTGATGCCATCCAGCCATCTCATCCTCTGTTGTCCCCTTCTCTTCCTGCCCCCAATCCCTCCCAGCATCAGAGGCTTTTCCAATGAGTCAACTCTTTGCATGAGGTAGCCAAAGTATTGGAGTTTCAGCTTTAGCATCAGTCCTTCCAAAGAACACCCAGGACTGATCTCCTTTAGAATGGACTGGTTGGATCTCCTTGCAGTCCAAGGGACTCTCAAGAGTCTTCTCCAACACCACACTTCAAAAGCATCAATTCTTCGGCACTCAGCTTTCTTCACAGTCCAACTCTCACATCCATACGTGACCACTGGAAAAACCATTGCCTTGACTAGATGGACCTTTGTTGGCAAAGTAATGTCTCTGCTTTTATATATGCTCTCTAGTTTGGTCATAACTGTTCTTCCAAAGAGTAAGCGTCTTATAATTTCATGGCTGCAATCACCATCTGCAGTGATTTTGGAGCCCGAAAAGATAAAGTCTGACACTGTTTCCACTGTTTCCCCATCTATTTCCCATGAAGTGATGGGACCAGATGCCATGATCTTCGTTTTCTGAATGTTGAGCTTTAAGCCAACTTTTTGACTCTCCTCTTTCACTTTCATCAAGAGGCTTTTTAGTTCCTCTTCACTTTCTGCCATAAAGCAATAATATTCTGTGCTGGTGAATTTAAATTAAGTGATGGAAGTTTAGGGAGGCACTCTCATGTGTAGTTTTGTGTTTTATGATCTTTAGAAACATTGACAGTATTTATCAGAAAAGTCTTGCAACTTTTCCCCAGAGACAGCTTGGAATAATGGTTAGTTCAAAGACCAGTACTTCTACACAGTCCCAGTGTGACTCCAGGAAATTGCTTAATCTTGCTGCCTGTTTTCTTACAGATAAAATAAGGATAACAATAGTACCCATGCCTTACATGGCTAAAATAAATAAGTCAATGTTATTAAATTAAGAGCAGTGTCTAACAAATCATATGGCCTAGATAGTCTTCTAAAATACTTTTTGAAAAAAAAAAATTAAATACTTTTTGACACAGTATTTGTGCTTACAGAAACTTTGAGAAAAAACTCAGAGATAAGAACCAGAATCTGGAATTAAGGATGAAAATTAAATACATTTAAAATATCAGACAAGATAGAAATGGTTAAATTCATAGGTTATATATGTATTTATATTACATAACCACTAAAAATTTGATTTTCGCAGAATGTGGAAATGGAAAAATTCTCAAATATAGTCTCACATATTAAAGGCAGTATGGAAAACAGTTTATATAAATTTTGTTCCTTATGCTATTAGAAGGCACATAGGAAAAGTGCCAGAGAAGGCAATGGCACCCCACTCCAGTACTCTTGCCTGGAAAATCCCATGGATGGAGGAGCCTGGTAGGCTACAGTCCATGGGGTCGCAAAGAGTCGGACACAACTGAGCGACCTCACTTTCACTTTTCACTTTCGTGCATTGGAGAAGGAAATGGCAACCCACTCCAGTGTTCTTGCCTGGAGAATCCCAGGGACGGGGGAGCCTGGTGGGCTGCCGTCTATGGGGTCGCACAGAGTCGGACACGACTGAAGCTACTTAGCAGCAGCAGCAGCAGGAAAAGTGCTAGAAGAAAATATCAAAGTAGTAATAGTGATGATCTCAAGACATTGAAATTAGAAATGATTTTTAAAATTTTGTTCTCTATCTTTTCCATAGCTTCAAAAATTTCCCCAAAATATGTGCTTCATTCTTATATTTAAACATAGCAGGAAAAGCATATTTAAAGTCACATGAAGGAAGGCAAAATTGAAAGGCTTTTTTTCCCCCTTGAACTGCTGTATAAACGTACAGAATGGGAATCTTGAATACTTGCAAAGAATAGCTTCTTTTAAAGAAAGAGATAGTTTGAAGGTCTAATTAACTAGTTTGAAGATCTAATTAACTATGTACTTCAGTATATATATATATGAAAATATATATATGGGTTTTTTTTTTTCATTCTTTTCCTCCTCAAAAAGAAGCTTAAGTGCTGATATTCCCCGGTTAGGAGGTAGAGCTAAAGCTGATGAATTTTGGATCAACTCAGCAATAACTCAAGTCAGGAGACCAGTGGGAACCAAAGGCAAGTTTCAGAGCAAAGAACCAAACAAACTACAGATTGATGACCTTGGGAGTTGGTACAGTAATTTGTAAAGGCTAAATGTTATTGCAAATCTGACAGCTGGAGACACCAAAACTCACTCCATCAACTGCCAGCCAAGTGACCCAGTTCCCTTGCAGCCTTGGGGAGTCACTTATTTCACCCAACAGACTCCCCTTCCTGTACGTGTGAGTTTTAAACTCAAATCCCCCAGTTTCTTAATGAAAATGTACCTTTGAATGTTTTGAGAATTTTTCTCCTCTCATTTCCTGGCTTAGAGAAAGAAGTCTGCCTTCATGTTGAATGTCCAAGGAATATTTACGACCTAAGCAATTCCTACCTGGATTTTCTTAAAATAATAAGAAAGGAAAAAAGGTGCTTGTAAACCTGCCCACCACATCAAAGAACATGTAGAAGTAACTGGGTAGTAACATATTAATTACTGATAGTAATGGCTGAGATATATTGCTTTTGTTTTTATGGTAGCTTTGTGACCATAATCTAGGGACCCTGGAGAAAGTTACATAGGAAACTGTTACAGTTGAGGACCTATCTTTTACAAAGGAGATAGGTGCAAGATACCTCCTCTGCCACTTTTAAAGGGAAAGTGATAATTGATAATTCCTTTCATTCAAAAGGAAACATTCTTAATTTACAACCTTTAAAAGAAATGGTCTTTATTATACTGCAGAGTATTCTAAGTGTGCATCATGGCTAATATTTTATGCATACATTTTTTCGGTTGAAGGCATTTGCCATAATTCAGCTTTAACAAACTCTGTTCTCAGCTGTAACTCAGAGCATGACATATATCCGTTGTCCAACTATAAATCTATGGTTGTTATTATACTTTTATGAATCTGATTCATGCAGGCAGCATTATCCATGCAACTTTAATTAAGGAGTTAGGAATTTCCCCATTTGAATTCCTAACGTTCTATACATTTTATTGTATCTTCTCCCAAGAGCCCCAAATGAGATATTTGGATTACAGATCCTTAGAAGAATAAAATCCATAAGCTCTAAATCAGGGGTGGATAAGTGGATTTGATCCAGCTTCAGAACTGACTTTGATGGTTCAAATTGCATTGAGTCTCTTAGGATTAGACTGATCATTAATATCTAAGTTTGAAATCTGTAGTTTTTTTGGTATTTGCTGTTTTCAGGATATTAAGATGCAGTCTCTTGTTGTTTGGATTCTTATTTCTGAGAAACACTCCAGTCTTTTACTTGGGTTCTTCTAAAGCCAAGATTCTGTTTAACTTGAAATTGATAGAACAAATTCAGGTGGGAAGCAGAGAGAAATCTACATTGGACCTATTACATTAGATGGTGTTACTTTTAATATAAAGGGCTTCCCAGGTGGCACAGTGGTACAGAATAAACTGCCAGTGCAGGAGATACAAGAGACGGGGGTTTGATCCCTGGGTTGGGAAGATCCCCTGGAGGAGGGCATGGCATCCCACTCCAGTAATCTTGCCTGGAGAATCCCATGGAGAGAGGAATCTGGTGGGCTGCAGTCTATGGTGTCGCAAAGTCGTACATGACTGAGCACACACGCACACACACACACAAGTACACACTTTTAAAATGATGAAATTGTGGATATTTATTTGTGCCTATACATAGATGATTTTACAGAAATGCGTAGAAATCGCACATCTCTAATTGGCATGTGTCTTTAGTTCGACTGCATGTTTAGACCTTGCATTCCCACCTCAGTCCTGACTTTCCATTCTAATGTTAAAAATACACACAGCATAACAATTATAATATTAGCTCTTAAATACCAGCCCTGGAGTAAGGTCACTCACTGAATGCTCATAACTAACCAGTGAGGTCATTGCTATGATTATCCACATTTTTCAGATGAGAAGACTGAGGCAATGAGAGGTTATGCAACTTGCCCAAGATCACAGAGTCAGAAAATGGAAGAGCTATGAATAGGAGCCCAGACAGATCTGGCTCTGAAATTCACAATCTTAAGCATTATTCTCTGCTGCCTGAACTGATGTAATTCTGTCAGCACACATTTATTGAGCATTTTCAAACAGCACTGCTCTGTCGTATCTGAGAACAGAAAACATTTAAGACTGTTTGACCTCAAAGAGCTTGCTGTTGGGTCACAAAACAGGAAGTGCACACATACTCTTAGGGAATATTTTGTTAATAACATATATTAAATGATTTCTCTGTGTCAGGTGGTTGCCATACTAATAGCTAAATCTGAATAATCACAGAAGGGGCTATTTTTAAATCTCTGTTTCACAAGAGAGTAAACTGGAGGTAAGTCACTGAAGTCCCACAGCCAGTAAGTAGCAGAGGTGAGATCTGAACTTAGACAGTCTTCATCCAGGGCCCCTGCTCCTAACCACTGTAGTCTACCCTGTAGTTGACTGGATGTGAACACACCTTCTAAATGGATGTGATGGGTAGTCGTGGAAGAGCGCGGTGAGAGCTTAGTGAGGGTGGGAAGGGTAGAGGGTCCAGTTAAGGAATTACTCAGCTAATTGATTAGCTCCATAATATAGATATATGTTATGAATTCATTTATTTGTTTTCGGCTGTGCTGGGGCTTTCTCTAGCTGCCATAAGCAGGGGCTGCTCTCTAGTTGCACAGGCTTCTCACTGTGGTGGCTTCTCTTGCTGTGAATCATGGGCTCTAGACCCACTGGCTTCACTAGTTGTGCTGCGTGGGTCTAGTTGCTCTGTGGCATGTGGGATCTTCCTGGACCAGGGATCGAACCTGTGTCCCCTGCATTGGCAGATGGGTTCTTAACCACTGGACCACCAGGGAAGTCCGACTCATTCAATATTTATTGGTTATCTTCATTGTCTCAAGCCACATTGAAATGCTTTTGGAACCAGTAGGCTCCCTTTGTTTCCAGGTCTCCGCACATTCCCTGCCAAGAATGTCCTTCAAGCCCTGCCACCCTCAGTGAAAGAGAAAGTGAAGTCGCTCAGTTGTGTCCGACTCTTTGTGACCCCGTGGACTGTAGCCCACCAGCCTCCTCCATCTGTGGGATTCTCCAGGCAAGAATACTGGAGTGGGTTGCCATTTCCTTCTCCAGGGGATCTTTCAACCAAGGGATTGAACCCGGCTCTCCAGCATTCCAGGCAGATGCTTTAACCTCTGAGCAACCAGGGAAGCCCTAAGTACCAACCTAAGTGCCACCCCCAATACCAACCCCCAAATCAGCCTCATCACTTCTACCATCTCTACTGCCTCAGCCATCGCTGTGTTGGGCTGATTCCTCTCAGCTTAAACCTCACGGCTTTTGGGAAGCCTTCTTGCCCTGCAAGAATGGGGTGGGTGCAGTCACATGTCAGCCCACTCCGTGAGAGCACCTGCCACACTGGGGCGTGGTTGCGGCTTTCCCTGTCGGTCCATCCGCTCATGCCCTGCTCTACTGCACCTTCCCCCAGCCCGCATTCCCTCACCCATCAGCAACAGCCTCTGAGCTTGTTGAGTCCTGGAACTGTGTCTTACTGCCTCCCAACACAATGCCTGACACATTGTAAGTGCTCTATAAAATTTTTTTGAATAAAAGACTGGGTTCTATGTGCCAAGCACACTACACATAAAGCCCATATTATGTGACAGCATTGACTAAACATTTATTTCCATGATCTCACTGAATTCTCATAATAATCCTCTCAGATAGAGAGTATGACTTTGGTTTTACAGAGGGCAGTTCTGAAGCTCTAGGACAGACAGTAAATAACATCCTCAAAGTCACCTAGTTAATGGGTAGTTGAAATTAGAAATTAAGTCTCTCTGACCCTAATCCTGCATTCTGGATGGACCAGTAGTTGCAACAGAGATTCCAAAGGTGAAGTGCAGTTCTAATGAAACACATGGATGATGCAAAGGAGTCAGAAATCATCTCTACTTGTGGTTGCTGGGGCAGACAGCAATATCATTGTGGCGGGGGTGGTAATACACAGGCTTGATCTTGAAGGATAAGTCTGTCTTCGTTTGGATGAGAACAAAGAGCAGGGTCAGGAGGTGCAAACATTGGGAATCTTGAGATCCCAGTCTCTTTCTTCAGGGAGTGGCGAGGAGGCTTCTCTCATAGGAGCAGAGGGACCAGGGGAAAAGCAGCCAGTGGTACCTGGATTGGAGTGTAGGGAGAGGAGCCAGGAGAAACTGGCAGCATTGGAGGAGCGACTAATGAATGTCCCCACCTTAATTCTAAGAGACTGAGTGCGAATTCCTAGGGAAAGTGTGGTCTTTATCAAACCCAGGAAAAGATGTTTAATTTTGTGTGATGTCAGCTGGGAAATCAGTTGACAAGTTGAGGGAAATAATTCCCTCTCTCTAATGCATGAGAAACGGGAATCCAAAGCCTTTTACTTTGTTAGTGAAAGTCAGAGTGTTCGTTGCCCAGTCATGTCTGACTCTTTGTGACCCCATGGACTATAGCCCGCCAGGCTCATCAGTCCATGAAATTCTCCAGGCAAGAATACTGGAGTAGGTTGCCATTCCCTTCTCCAGGGGATCTTCCTGACCCAGGGACTGAACCCAGGTTTCCTGCATTGCAAGCAGATTCTTTATCACCTGAGCCACTAGGATCTCTTCAAATCACATGCCATAGAGAGCAGAGTGGAGACCTGAAAGTGTGGAAGAGTAATTACCTGCTCTTTCTTCCCAGTTCCTTCCTGCAATGCCTACTGTATTAACTGTTGCTATTGTATTTGCTAGTTTTATTTATATGCTAGATATTGTTCTGGGCTTTCCCTGGTGGCTCAGCGGTAAAGAATTCACCTGCAGTGCAGGAGACACAGGAGACTTAGGTTCAGTCTCTCTGGATTAGGAAGATCCCCTGGAGGAAGGCAAGGCAGCCCACTCCAGTTTTCTTGTTGGGAAAATCCCGTGGACTGAGGAACCTGGCGGGTTACAATCCATGGAGTCACAAAGAGTAGGACACAGCCAAAGTGACTGAGCACACAGAGGCTGTACTACACTTTCTTTTCCTTGCTTATTTTGTTTAGTCCTCTCCCATGAAAGGTTCTTTTTTTACCTTTTTTTTTTTTTTTTTGCTGCACTCGGTCTTCATTGCTTTGTGTGGGCTTTCTCTAGTTGCAGTGAGCAGAGCATATTCTTTTGATGCGGTGCCAGGACTTCTCACTGTGGTGGCTTCTCTTGTGGAACACAGGCTCCAGGCCTTACAGGCTTCAGTAGCCGCAGCTCCCAGGCTCTAGAGCACAGGCTCAATAGTTGTAGCATATGGGCTTAGTTGCTATGTGGCATGTGGGATCTTCCTGGACCAGGGATTGAACCTGTGTCTCCTGCACTGACATGAGGATTCTTTACCATCAAACCACCAGGGAGACCTGGCCCCCACCCTCGACCTCCACCCACAACCATGAAAGTTTCTATTCCTTCCACTTTCTAGATAAGAAAATAGAATATCGAAAAGGTTAGGTAACTTGTCTAATTCCATGGGTTATTCATAGCAGCCAAGAATTAACCCTTATATATCTGATATCAAGATCTAACCATCTTAACCAATATCACAGGTTAAAAACATAAGTATCAAATATTCAGTGCTTCCTCTGAGCCAAACGCTTTATGTAAATAATGGGTGAGATATGCACTCTTTCAAATCATTCATTCATTCATTCTGAAAGGGTGGAAGATTTGTCTAAAATGTACACGCTGTATTCTCTGCAGCAGTTCCTTCTCTTTGTTGTCCACTATCTCATTTTCTAATTTCAAATTTAGGAGGCATGAGATATGTTGATGATGTCTCTCAGTTATTAGAAATTCTCTTTTAGAATCTTCAAGTCCACAGTGAGAGTCTATGAGAACAACTCCATGCAAGAGCTTTAAAAAATAAATGTGTGGTGCCAGTGTACTCTCAGTCTCCTTTTAATGAGAAATGGACAGGTTATTACGCTATTACATGGTACATCCTATTCCTGGAAGCCATCTTAAGCTGTTCAGGATAATATATCTCTACACTACATCGGCCTCTTTGTTCCATAGATGCTATTTTTTAGAGTTTTATGAACAGCAAATGGCTCCTTAGGAGACCATTGTAATCGCTCAATCTGGATTTTCCAGCAGTCTTGGTGTAAGGATGATAGAATGCCCAGGGGGTAGTACCAATTTGAAAAGGATGATTAACTCCAGATTTCCCCCATCCTGGGGACATTGTGAGTGGCTGGATCAAAGTCTGATGTGTTCCAGATGATGTGCGAGGATGTACAAACATGCCGGCTTTCATTATAACAGAGACTGGGGACACAGGAGTGCATTATTCATTTGTTTAATCAACCAACAAGTATATAGCAAATGCTTATTCTGTATCAGGCACTGTTCGAGGTGCTGAGAATACAAAGTCTCCAACCTCGAGGAGTTTATATCTTCTGAGAGAAGGCGAGCAACAAGTAAATAAATAGTTTCGTTCAAATCAGGCAAAATATAACAAGATCAGGAAATAAGGAGTGTTATGGGCGAGACACGCTATTTTACGTAGAATAAGCAGACACAGGCCTCCCTAAGGTTCCATCTCAGCAGAGACCTGGCGGAAGTGATGGAGTAAGCCTGGTGGATGGCAGGAGAGGAGTGTCTCAGGCAACAAGGCAAGGTCCTGGAACAGGCATACATTTAAGGTGTAGGAGTATGGATGCCCTTGTGGCTGGAGCAAAGTGAGTAGCGGAGAGAGTGATGATAGATGTCATCAGGAAGAAGCAGGTGGGAGGCAGCGGAAGGCTGGGGTGTAGACCATCAAGACTCACATAAACCTTTGTAAAGAATTTAGATTTTCTGCTGTGTAAATTGAGAAACCACTGCAAGGGTTTGAGCAGAGGAGTGACATGATCTGGCTCACCTTTTAAAGTCTCTGTCTGCCTTTAAAATAAATGTAGAAGGAGAAGTAGACGGAGCAAAGCTATAGGTAGGAGGCTGTGTTAGTCCAGGTAAGAGATGCTGCTGCTTGGAACAGGATTGTTATGGAAGAGATGGTGAGTGGGGATCTAATTCTGGATATTTAGGAAGGAGAATTACCTGAATTTGCTGATAGGTTGAAAGTGAGAAAAAAAAGAGAAGAATCAAGATTTTTATTTCTGTACGCTGACAAGAGTAGGGGTATTATTTAGTGAGATTTCAGGAGAAATAGACTGGGGATGTGGGAGAATTATCTGTGTTTAGGACGTGTTCAGTGTGAAATGCTTGGTTGACATCCATGTGGAGTTATAGAGGAGGCATTTAGGTAGTAATTTTGAAGGTCAAGGGACAGATTTGGGCTGAAAGATTAAATCTGGGAGTCATGAGCTTGTAGTTAATCCATGAGTCTAGATGAAATCATGTAGGCAAGTGTTGGCAGGAAAATAAGTTTTTGTGTGGTCTCTTCAAAGGGCTCAGTTATTTTATCAACTTGGTATAAAATTTCACACATGTTGTATTTATCCCATCCCTTCAGAGGACACAATGCTTCCAGGCTCTTCCTCAAGTGATTTCAGGTTAAGTACCACTTAAGCTAACAGCAGTTTTTGTTTCTAAAGTTCTTAGAGACTTAACAGGGAACAGCCAAACAGACAGTGTGCCCTGTAGCATAACACAGCAGTTCTGAGCAGCTTTCTTGCACTATTATGAAATGTCAGTGTGGTAGAACCACACAGTGGTCAGAATGCCCATTCCTCCAAAGTATCTACCAGTGTCACAAATGTGTTACTGAATTCTTTTCGATGGGAATGGTAGCTACTGGTCGAGGTTCCAGAGCCATTTTGCCTTTTAATGTATAACTTCATGCTAAATGCATATTTAGTGTGTATGCGTGCATATTCAGTTGATTAGTCGTGTTTGACTCCTTATGACCCCATGGACTGTAGACCACCAGGCTCCTCTGTCCACAGGATTATACTGGCAAGAATACTGGAGTGGGGTACTATATCCTCCTCCAGGGGATCTCCCCAACCCAGGGATCAAATTGTCATCATGTGTGGCTATTACATTGGCAGATGGATTCTTTACTGTTGAGCCACCTGGGAAGCCCAAATGTATATTTGGGATGTATATTAAATGTATATTTAGCAGCAGCTTGAAAAGAGGAATCTGTATGCTGGTCAGGAAGCAACAGTTAGAACTGGACATGGAACAACAGACTGGTTCCAAGTAGGAAAAGGAGTACATCGAGGCTGTATATTGTCACCCTGCTTATTTAACTTCTATGCAGAGTACATCATGAGAAATGCTGGACTGGAAGAAGCACAAGCTGGAATCAAGACTGCTGGGAGAAATAGCAATAACCTCAGATATGCAGATGACACTACCCTTATGGCAGAAAGTGAAGAGGAACTAAAGAGCCTCTTGATGAAAGTGAAAGAGGAGAGTGAAAAAGTTGGCTTAAAGCTCAACATTCAGAAAATGAAGATCATGGCATCTGGTTCCATCACTTCATGGGAAATAGATGGGGAAACAGTGGAAACAGTGTCAGACTTTATTTTCGGGGGCTCCAAAATCACTGCAGATGGTGATTGCAGCCATGAAATTAAAAGACGCTTACTCCTTGGAAGAAAAGTTATGACCAACCTAGATAGTATATTCAAAAGCAGAGACATTACTTTGCCAACAAAGGTCCATCTAGTCAAGGCTATGGTTTTTCCAGTAGTCATGTATGGATGTGAGAGTTGGACTGTGAGGAAGGCTGAGTGCCGAAGAATTGATGCTTTTGAAGTGTGGTGTTGGAGAAGGCTCTTGAGAGTCCCTTGGACTGCAAGGAGATCCAACCAGTCCATTCTGAAGGAGATCAGCCCTGGGATTTCTTTGGAAGAAATGATGCTAAAGCTGAAGCTCCAGTACTTTGGTCACCTCATGCGAAGAGTTGACTCATTGGAAAAGACTCTGATGCTGGGAGGGATTGGGGGTAGGAGGAGGAAGGGACGACTGAGGATGAGATGGCTGGATGGCATCACTGATTCGATGAATGTGAATCTGAGTGAACTCTGGGAGTTGGTGATGGACAGGGAGACCTGGCGTGCTGCAATTCATGGGGTCGCAAAAAGTCGGACATGACTGAGCGACTGAACTGAACTGAACTGAAAAGAGGAGAGCTGAGGATTCTTTATTTAGGGGCATCCACTGGTGTCCCATACTAGGAAAGTCAAGAAAAGGAATGCAGAGGAAATCACAGCCCTGGAAGTGAATGGTAGATACATACCTATTTCACTGTAACTATTTTACATGAAGAAAAGATGCTGCAGTGGTTCTGAAAGGGAACATATGAACTATTTCTCCACAAAGTCCCATATGTGGGTTCTATTATGACATGGATGAGATTCAGATAGTTTTTTTTGGTTTGTTTGTTTTTGATTCAGGGTGTTTGTATCAGGAGGATGGGGACATACAGAGAAAGGTTGTACCCACTGGGATGGGGAAGGTCCATGCAGTGCCAAGAGCTGCCAGAGATTGAGGAAGGTCTAGCCAGGCAGGCATATAAGGGCTGGTGGACAAATAATGATCGATGGGCATGCAGTTGATGGATGGCATCACACCACAGAGGTGCTCTGACTTCACCAAAGCCTGGAAACAGAGGTATCAGAAGAACAAAACTAGCAGAAATCAAAACTGGGAGGTCTAGCCATTCGTAGCATTTAAGTAACTAGCCATAAGCCTGGGCCTGAGCCAGGACTCCAGTTTTAGGACATAGGAATAGAGACCTCTGGCCATGTGGGCTCTCAGCTCCTTGACCAGGAATTGAACCAGCACCTGCTGCATTGCAAAGTGAAGTTTTAATCACTGGACCACCAGAAAGTCTCAGAAGCTAAACTTTCTAATACAGTGATTTTCCAAAACTTCAAATAATTTTCCAAGTATGAAGGCTGAATTCCTTTGTAAGGCCTTCTGTGATATCTTTAACTTTCAGCTTAATTTAATGAAGACAGCTGTGATTTTAAAACAGAGTACATAATGGTAGGTACACAGAAATATTATAGATTTTTTTCATAAGTTCTTTTGAATGATACTGGCAGGGAACAGTAGAATAAGTTAAATTTGTTTTTTCCTTGAATTTGTGCCATGTGGTTATTGCCTTAATTTGGACTACAGTGTTGGTAAAGTGCTTAATTTTACCAGAATTAAATCTTGTTATTTTTTTTAACCTCCACAGTTGGTATAGCTGTTACAGTTGTAACTCGAAATAATTATTGACAATGATTTAATTTTAAACTGAAATATTATAAAATTAAACTACTCCTTAGTACACAATTATATTGTGAAAGATACTAAAACAATGTTCTTACACTTCCAGTAAAATATGTCCAGAATGCTAATTTTATTAATTTATATGAGCTTTATGGAGTGTGTAGGCTGTTTCTGCACTGAGAAATTTAAAGAACAAATTTAGATAACTATCATTAAGTACTTAATTTTTTTTTTTTACCATATATAGACAATTGAGGTTAAAATGAGGCTTTGATGAAAATGTTTAAGTATCTCAGTTTTTAACTTTATTCTGTGAAGGTAGACAAAATATACTTTGAGTATTTTGCTAAATTTATTTCTCAATTAACCATTTCATTTTTAAGAAAACAAATATATTAACATAAGCAAAGAGAAGAAAATAAAAATCATCTATGACCTCCGAATCTAGGGAAAATAACCAGAAGTGTGTAGGTAAATAATAGCTTATAGTTTTTAATGTGAAATATACAAAAGAAACATTCTTCTAGAGATTTTCAAAAAAAATGACCATATTTGTATAAGTTTTTAATAGAGAGTAATTTAATTGTGACCATTTGTGTGTCTCTCAGTGGCTGTGCCTTAAGTTAAAAGTTTTATTTTAGCTTGATTCTGATTTCTGATATTTCAATGATTTATTTAAACTAGATTCCTTGTTTTTTTTGTTTTTTTAAAAATAATCTCCAATTAACTGTAATTAACTTCTGGATCACCAGGGTAGAAACCGATTTTAAAAGTTATCAACTAACACAATATTGTAATGCAACTATACATCAATTAAAAAGAAAATAATAATGACCCTAGTTTTAACCCTTTTAGCTAGCCACCTCCTTCCAGTACAATATTTGACTTTTTCAGGGCAAAAAAAAATTTTTTTTTTAAGTAATTTAGTTGACTTCTGCTTCTGAGTCAGACCTCTTCTTCAGTATTTCTGCTGTATTTATCAACCCTAGCTAGACTTTATTGTTTTTATTAACAAAAGACTCACTTCTTTTACAGGATTTTCCATCTTGGAATAATTTTGCCTGCTTGAAAATATTTTTTTCTGTTGTTTTACAACCTATCTCCATTTGGTCTCTAGCCTTCAGAAGCATCAGAGAAAGTCTAATACTTCTTCTCCGTGACAGCAGCCCAAGCACAAAGTTAAACACAGCTATAAATCCCCCTGTCCTCTCGGTTTCTTTCCCTGTGTTTCCTCCTCTTTAGCATAAGTGCTGCACATTCCCTGAGGTCCTCTTTATATTTCAGTTTCAAAATACCTAGCAAACTATTTGGGGAACAGCAGATAACTTCACTCCATTATTATAGAAACTTATCAAGTTCAATAAGGAGTATTATTTAAGTTAGATACAAATTTGTCATGAAGAAGAGTTATAATATATATTTTTTTCCTAGAGAGGTAAAATTCGTTGAATTGCTATGTTGAAATTGGGCCATATAACTTACAATATTTATCTTTCAGTGATGTTTTATTGGGCTATTAAAACTCATATTTATTTCAATAAAATTGGATTTTTTAAAGGCCTACTTAGATTCATTTGGTATATTTATGGACCACCAGACATTGGCCATGGGATAATCCTGAAATTCTTAGCTCCTTAACTATCCCAGCACATTACTAATACAATAAATAATTTCACAAGTATCTAGTAGCAAGATATGGCTCTTTGAATACGCTGCGTTTAAAAGCAAAAAGCTGCAAATCTACATACCTAATTATACTGCATGATCATTTCTATCCCTAATTCCTTAATCAAAACAGTCATTAGCAATGCAAATAATAAAGGAAATTGGATTGTGAAGGAAATAAAGATTAGTGATTCTAAGATCAGAAAGCTCGTTTTAACAAGTCAGGTTGAAATTGGGCTCTATTTTATTATTTATTCAAATAAATAATGCAACTACCTTGTCATAAACCTTTTCAGTTTTAAGCACTCGGTATTTGTTTTCTTTGATGCAAATTTTGCATGTGTTAAAAAACAAAATTCATTTGAGTACATTTTAAAGTTCTGGTATTCAATGATTCATGAACCAGGAGGCATCTAATCTAGCAGATAAAGAGGAGGAGCTCCAAGGAACTGTACATAATGAAAGACTTATTAGGCAGAAGGGAGCGGAACGAGGAGTTTATACTAGACAAAAAAGTGGGGTGGTTATTGCAGGGTCACTTTTCTTTAGGGGATGGCAGATGTCTATCAGGCAGATTTTCTGACCAGTGCTGATCAGGTGATTCCTGATTGACTGGCTTAAGATTCCGTTTCTGGTATAGGGAATCTAGAAAGATGGTACAGAAGAATTTATTTGCAAGGCTGCACTGGAGAAACAGATATAGAGAACAGACTTACAGACACGGGGAGAGGGGTGGAGAGGGTGAGATGTATGGACAGAGTAACATGGAAAGTTACATTCAGTTCAGTCACTCAGTCGTGTCCGACTCTTTGCGACCCCATGAATTGCAGCACGTCATGCCTCCCTGTCCATCACCATCTCCCAGAGTTCACTCAGACTCACATCCATCGAGTCCGTGATGCCATCCAGCCATCTCATCCTCGGTCATCCCCTTCTCCTCCTGTCCCCAATCCCTCCCAGCATCAAAGTCTTTTCCAATGAGTCAACTCTTCATGTGAGGTGGCCAAAGTACTGGAGCTTCAGCTTTAGCATCATTCCTTCCAAGGAAATCCCAGGGTTGATCTCCTTCAGAATGGACTGGTTGGATCTCCTTGCAGTCCAAGGGACTCTCAAGAGTCTTCTCCAACACCACACTTCAAAAGCATCAATTCTTCTGCGCTCAGCCTTCCTCACAGTCCAACTCTCACATCCATCCATGACTACTGGAAAAACCATAGCCTTGACTAGACGGACCTTTGTTGGCAAAGTAATGTCTCTGCTTTTGAATATACTATCTAGGTTGGTCATAACTTTTCTTCCAAGGAGTAAGCGTCTTTTAATTTCATGGCTGCAATCACCATCTGCAGTGATTTTGGAGCCCCCCAAAATAAAGTCTGCCACTGTTTCCACTGTTTCCCCATCTATTTCCCATGAAGTGATGGGACCAGATGCCATGATCTTCGTTTTCTGAATGTTGAGCTTTAAGCCAACTTTTTCACTCTCCTCTTTCACTTTCATCAAGAGGCTTTTTAGCTCCTCTTCACTTTCTGCCATAACGGTAGTGTCATCTTGACGTACTCCTTTTCCTATTTGGAACAAGTCTGTTGTTCCATGTCCAGTTCTAACTGTTGCTTCCTGACCTGCATACAGGTGTCTCAAGAGGCAGGTCAGGTGGTCTGGTATTCCCATCTCTTTCAGAATTTTCCACAGTTTGTTGTGATCCACACAGTCAAAGGCTTTGGCATAGTCAATAAAACAGAAATAGATCTTTTTCTGGAACTTTCATGTTTTTTCCATGATCCAGCGGATGTTGGCAATTTGATCTCTGGTTCCTCTCCCTTTTCTAAAACCAGCTTGAACATCTGGAAGTTCATATTCATGTATTGCTTTAGCCTGGCTTGGAGAATTTTGAGCATTACTTTACTAGAGTGTGAGATGAGTGCAATTGTGCAGTAGTTTGAGCATTCTTTGGCATTGCCTTTCTTTGGGACTAGAATGAAAACTGACCTTTTCCAGTCCTGTAGCCACTGCTGAGTTTTCCAAATTTGCTGACATATTGAGTGCAGCACTTTCACAGCATCATCTTTCAGGATTTGAAACAGCTCAAGTGGAATTCCATCACCCCCACCAGCTTTGTTCATAGTGATGCTTTGTTCTTCTGTGTATTCTTGCCACCTCTTCTTAATATCTTCTGCTTCTGTTAGGTCCATACCATTTCTGTCCTTTATCGAGCCCATCTTTGCATGAAATGTTCCCTTGGTATCTCTAATTTTCTTGAAGAGATCTCTAGTCTTTCCCATTCTGTTCTTTTCCTCTATTTCTTTGCGTTGATCGCTGAGGAAGGCTTCCTTATCTCCCCTTGCTATTCTTTGGAACTTTGCATTCAGATGCTTATATCTTTCCTTTTCTCCTTTGCTTTTCTCCTCTCTTCTTTCACAGCTATTTGTAAGCCCTCCCCAGACAGCCATTTTGCTTTTTTGCATTTCTTTTCCATGGGGATGGTCTTGATCCCTGTCTCCTGTACAATGTCACGAACCTCAGTCCATAGTTCATCAGGCACTCTATCTATCAGATCTAGGCTCTTAAATCTATTTCTCACTTCCACTGTATAATCATAAGGGATTTGACTTAGGTCATACCTGAATGGTCTAGCAGTTTTCCCTGCTTTCTTCAATTTGAGTCTGAATTTGGTAATAAGGAGTTCATGATCTGAGCCACAGTCAGCTCCTGGTCTTGTTTTTGTTGACTGTATAGAGCTTCTCCATCTTTGGCTGCAAAGAATATTGTCAGTCTGATTTCGGTATTGACCATCTGGTGATGTCCATGTGTAGAGTCTTCTCTTGTGTTGTTGAAGAGGGTGTAAAATAGAAAGCCAATGGGAATTTGCTGTATGTCTCAAGGAACTCAAACAGCTCTGTATCAACCTAGAGGGGTGGAATGGGGAGGGAGATGGGAGGGAGGTTCAAGGAGGAGGAGACATACCTATGGCTGACTCATGTTGCGGTTTGGCAAAAAACAACAAAATTCTGTAAAGTAATTATCCTTCAATTAAAAAAAAAAATTCCACTCTGGAAAAGTTGAAACTATAATGAAATCTAGATTTGCTGATGTGGGGCTTAGCATAAGTGACTGTATTTGGGGCCTATTGTTTTGTTTATAATGCATGAAATCCATGGGTATCCAAGGGATTAAATTATTATGCATTTTAACAGAATGACTCACCCCAAGTCAGGGCAATGGTTTTTGAGTTTTCATTGTTAAATTGGTTTTAGGTCAATTCAGAAAGGTACTTCTGTCTTGGCTGTTTGTCTGGCTGGAGTCTCTGGAGTTCAAGAATTTCAACTATTCAACTGAAAGCAGTGCTTTCATGACCTCACATGGGTTCCAGTTAATTCATCGAAAAGAAGCAAAGCAGTACTTGGGAGAACTATAAATTAAATTAATTAAGCTTCCTACCAAGGCAAAGATTGGCAAAGAAGCTTGTGCCAGCTCCCACCTCTAGGACAGTCTGTGCCTTGGAGGCTGGTTAGGTTCACTTGGTCTGTGTCTACATAATGCAAAAAGCATCTCTGCTATTTAGATTTCTAGTTGGTACATATTAGGAATATAAATATTAATAAAAATGCCTACCCTTAAATATTACATGTCACAGTTAATATTCTGTACTCTCTGTCTAGATACCTGCTTTTCAATATTTGCTGTTAGAACTTTATTAATAAATTTGAAGCTTGTGTTTTCTCTGTGTGTGAGTTTAATCTCGAACACTATGTTCAAACTAATGAGGGAAAAAATATATGAGCCATTCATTTATTGATAAAAGACAGGAATGTAGCAGACACCCTACAGTTTTAGCAAGAGAAGATATTACTGAGATAAATGTTGTCTTAGACACAGTGTGCTTCATCTTCTGTTTAACATAGCAGAGGAATATTTCACTGTCTCTTGTGGGTACCAAGTTTCCCTATTATTGAAGAGCTACTTCAGCAAGCTATCAGAATGCTGAAGAGCTTCCTACATTGGTAGGAGACTCAGTGGCATGCATGCATGCTAAGTCACTTTAGTTGTGTCCGACTCTGCGACCTTATAAATCATAGCCCGCCAGGCTCCTCTGTCTCTGGGATTCCCAGGCAAGAATACTGGAGTGGGTTGCCATGCCCTCCTCCAGGGGATCTTCCCAACTCATGGAATGAACCCACATCTCTTAAGTCTCCTAGCAGCAGATTCTTTACCACTAGCACCATCTGGGAAGCCCAGACCCAGTGACAGTGGCTATCAACTTGGCCGCCCATTGCAAGCCCCTTGGGAACTTTACAAACTACTGATGTCTGTCTGGGTCCTAGCACAAGAGATTCTGAGCTGATTGATTTGTGTTTTTTTTTTTTTTTTTTTGAGCTGATTGATTTGGGGTAAGACTTTGGTCAATGGGAATTTTAAACATTTCTTAGGTGATTTTAATGGGCAGACACAATTGATAACAGCTGTTCTAAAGTCACTTCTGAGATTAGAAGTCACCTTTAATACAATTCTATAATTTAAAAATTTAATCCAGTTTCATGAGTTTTAAAATATGCTTCCTAAGAAAACCTTAGGTCTGCAAAATAATCTACATCAAGAAATTCTGTGATCAAATAAACTTGAGAAACGTTATATATCTTATCCTGCTCTAGGAGAAATTCCGTTTACCTTGATACATTCAAGACAATGGTAGAGGTACTTGTCTCATCTAGGGTTTCCCAGAATTTTAAACCAGGATTTATTTTTTATTTATTTTCTTTGGCCCCAGGCTGTGGCATGCAGGTTCTTACGCGACCATGGATCGAACCTGTACCCCCTACAAAGGAAGCATGGAATGTTAACTACTGGACACCATGGAAGTCCCAAAAGTCTCATTTAAAAAATCTATATTATTTTGCTTTTAATCACCTCTTTTTATATTAATTAGGGCTTCCCTGGTAGCTCAGCTGGTAAAGAATCCACCTGCAATGCAGGAGACCCCAGTTCGATTCCTGGGTTGAGAAGATCCTCAGGAGAAGAGAACGGCTACTCCAGTATCCTGGCCTGGAGAATTCCATGGGGTTGCAAAGAGTTGGATATGACTGAGTGACTTTCACTTTGACTATATATATATATGTTTTAGGCCACACCATGTGGCCTGCAGGATCTTAGTTCCCTGACCAGGTATTGAACCTGTGCCCCCTGCAGTGGAAACACAGAGTCTACCACTGCCAGGGAAGTCCCAGGATTCTCATCCTTTATAATAGCTGTTTTCATCTCCTGAAACTAGCATTCTTTGGTCTGTGCATTGGTCATGCTGCTTTGTGTTTTGGTGGTTTGTTTCTGAGTTCTGTGTTTAAAAGAAATCCCTGGCCTAGACGCTTATCTATACAGTACATCGCAAAATTCACCTAGCTCTTTTTGGTCACAAGATCTTATATTGGTAATTATTATATCTGTGTGGCTGTTGAATACAGTGCTTGTTGGTAAGAACCTCACTAGAGATACCTTGTTTCTGGGGCTATTCGTTGTAAACCTGGTGTTTATTAGTGCAAAGGGCCTGGTGTTAAGGTGATCCATCTTTAGTGTCCTACGTGACGAGCAGGGGAAGACTGCTGATCTTGTTTGAAAGTTACCATATTACCAGTGACCTAAATCTCCTTTAAATGGACTCCCTCTGCAGTTTAAGTCATGGATTCTTTGACTTAAAATGCTTCTCCCTTTCTTAAAATGCCTTAAAATTGTGAAAGCATTAGAGAAGGTGTTTCCTTGGCAGCGAGGAGAGCTGGAGGATTTGGGATGTGAAAAGAGTAGGAAATGGAGTGAGCAAGGTTTTGTGGAGATGCAGCCAAGAAGGGGGAGTTTTACTCACAAATGGGAGTTAGATTAAGGGGTTGACAAATTGGCCTTGAGGCTAGAGAAGGCAGTAGACATGTCATTTATCATTTCTCCTTGGATAGAAATGAAGATGTGACTGGAATACACACCAAAAAGTCAAACTACCCGTGCAGTTGACTTCACATCTCAGGTGTTGTCTTATTTGGTTTCTTGTCAGAATGCCAGCTTGGCCTCCTCCTGTGCTTGTTTTCTTTCCTCGGCTTCTGTAACCATGTATTTTCATTGCTTTTGCCTTATGGCTTTAATTCCTCCTTCTGGTCTCCCCTAGGTTGGTGATGACCCTCTAGCTTTTGCTCAGATGCTGGCCTGTGCCCACCCAATTCCATTATGATACTAGTTCCAGGTAATGAAATGGTTTTCTCTTAACCATATTAGCTTTATATTAAATATCTAAATCATATAGCTGTATAGTTACTGTAATCCCCTTGAGAGGAGGAAGTATGTTGCTTATGTGTGTCTCCCCATATCATGGCAGACACTTAACAGGATGTCAACAAATGTTTGTTAAGCTAAGTTGGCTGATTAATCCCATAAACACTCAGGAGTTCCAGTAACACAACAGGTGAGCAGTGGCTGACTGAGCCAGGCTTTATTTGTATTTACAGCTGCCCCCCATCACTTGCCTTGCTGCCTGAGCTCCATCTCCTGTCAGATCAGTGGCAGCATTAGATTCTCAAAGGAGCAGGAACCCTACTATAAACTATGCATGTAAGGGATCTAGGTTGCATGCTCCTTATGAGAATCATTCCAAAACATCCCCCCTCTCCCACTCCCACCCCTGGGGGAAATTGTCTTCCATGAAGCCAGTTCCTGGCGTCAAAAAGGTTGCCATGTGTGCTTAGTTGCTCAGGAGTGTTGATCTCCTAGCGATCCCATGGACTGTAGCCTGCCAGGCTCCTCTGTCCATGGGATTCTCCAGGCAAGAATACTGGAGTGAGTTGCTAGTCTTTTCTCCAGGGGGTCTTCCCTACCCAGGGATCAAACCCAGGTTTCCTGCCTTGCAGGTGGATTCTTTACTACCCGAGCCACCAGGGAAGCTTGAAAAGGTTAGGGACCACTGCAATAGGGAAATGGAATCAAGGCCATCAAGAAACATCACCAAAAGGAATATAACTTATGTTTTCTTTAATGCATACATACCTTTTATCACTGATAAATGTCACCAATGGAATTTATTAGTATTTATCATAGAAGATTTTTAAAATAAAGAAAGAAATAAAGAACATAAAAACAGTGCACAAACCCACCCCCCTAGAAGTAATAGTTGTAAATAATTCTGAGTGGTTCCTTTCAGATCTCTTTTTGTGCACAGGTAGGGGTCTACCCATGTACCTGAATTATACTTACAAGAGAATTTGGATCATGTTGAAAAAAATTATTTGTACCCTCTTACATTCAGTGTTATATTCTTTCACTTGACAAGTGTTTAGAGGGCTTAATATCATGTACCAGGTATTATTTTAAGTTCTAAGAATACATTCAGTTCAGTTCAGTTCAGTCCCTCAGTCGTGTCCGACTTTTTGTGACCCCATGAATTGCAGCACGCCAGGCCTCCCTGTCCATCACCAACTCCCAGAGTTCACTCAGACTCACGTCCATCAAGTCTGTGATGCCATCCAGCCATCTCATCCTCTGTTGTCCCCTTCTCCTCCTGCCCCCATCCCTCCCAGCATCAGAGTCTTTTCCAATGAGTCAACTCTTCACATGAGGGGGCCAAAGTACTGGAGTTTCAGCTTCAGCATCATTCCCTCCAGAGAAATCCCAGGGCTGATCTCCTTCAGAATGGACTGGTTGGATCTCCTTGCAGTCCAAGGGACTCTCAAGAGTCTTCTCCAACATCACAGTTCAAAAGCATCAATTCTTCGGCGCTCAGCTTTCTTCACAGTCCAACTCTCATTGATGAATGCTATCTTGAATGTTGTCCTGAAAACTTGATTTTTAATAAGTTACTAATATTTCATATTTTAGGTTAACTATGAAAGTGAAAGCTTTACTCACTTAATCGTATCTGACTCTTTGTGATCCCATGGACTGTAGCTGCCAGTCTCCTCTGTCCATGGAATTCTCCAGGCAAGAATACTGGAGTGGGTTGTCATTTCCTTATCCAGGGGATCTTCCCAACCTAACTTAACTATAATAATATGATATATATAGTACAATAATAAGTTAACTATAGTCCACTTAAATTTCTGACTGTTATCGTTTCACACTATTATTTTCATCTTGCAACAAGTACCCGTACTCATAAACCTGTGTTCTTCTCTGATCATTCACTTAAAAGGGTAGTTGTGGGTGCAGTGTGTGCATACTCAGTTGAGTCCAACTCTTTGCTACTCCATGGACTGTATACTGCCGGGCTCGTCTGTCCATGGAATTTTCCAGGCAGGAATACTGGAATGGGTAGCCATTTCCTACTCCAGGGGATCTTCCTGACCCAGCGATCAAATCCTCACCTCTGGCCTCTACTGCAATGGCAGGTGGATTCTTTACCACTGGCACCACCTGGGAAGCCCAAAGGGTAGTTATCAAATTATAAGGCATAAACTTTTTAAAAAAAGTTGTCTAGAGGGGCTTGTAATAATGATGTTCTCCAGGCAAGAGTACTGGGGTGGGTCGCTGTTCCCTTCTCCAGGAGATCTTCCCAACCCAGAGATTGAACCCAGGTCTCCCGCATTGCAGGTGGATTCTTTACCACCTGAGCTACAAGGGAAGCCTTAATAAACCCTCCCCCACCCAAATAGTTTAGAAGAGCACCCATCCTGCCTCTCTCACTGGTACTGACTTGTACTTCATTGCCTTTTCCAGGAGATCTGCTTGACCCAGGGATCAAACCTGTGTCCCCTGCTTGGCAGGTGGATCTTTACCACCGAGCCACCTCGGAAGCCCTGAGTCCCATAGTCTTCCCTCTACTCCCTGGATCCGAGGTTCCGCATTCGTGGGTTCAAAGGACCACAGTACTACTGTGTTGTACTATATGTATTTGTTGAAAAAGTTTGTGTGTAAGTGGCCCCTCGCAGTTCAAACCCATTTTTTTCCAAGGGTCAACTGTATTTTAGCCTCCTGGCAAAGATCCTGGGGTTTTCCAAATGGTCTTTTGCTGGTTGCCTTCTTCGGTTAAAATATTCAGTTCAGGTGCTCTCATTTAGTAGAGGTACATTAAGCAAAGCAGATGTTCGGTGAAAGTCAAGTGTCCTTCAAAGAGTAATAACAGCATCCCAGGGGCTCCCTTTGCATGTGAAGCCTTCTCTGAGTCTCAGCATAATAATTTGTTGGGCAAATCCCATCGCATCAATCTGCATGAAAAAGGAAAAATCCAGCTTAACCTAGATGAACATATCTGACAGTACTGTCCAATGTAGACTGCTATGTCTGTTTTCAGAATATTAATAGAAAAGGCCCAGGTGTTGTCAGACAAAAATTTTAATCCTAATCACTAATTCATAAAATGCTCAAATTTCTGAAGGCACATCATAAACTTATTGAAAAGAAGACATATCCAAGGACAAGAATGGATTTCTAAGTGTTAACACATTGCAATCTAAGTGGAATACTATTTAGTTTAATTAAAGGGAAAAAAAACAATTGTGTGTTTTTGAAAGAAATTTTGTATGTTTTACAAAAGTTTATTTGTTTATTTTTGTTTATTTATTTGGCTGTACTGGGTCTTAGTTGTGGCACGTGGGGTCTTTTTAGTTGAAGCATGCAGGATCTAGTTCCCTGACCAGGGATGGAACCCGGGCTCCTGCACTGAGAGCACAGAGTCTTAACTGCTGGACCACCAGGGAAGTCCCAGCTGTGTGTTTTTTTATTCCACCAATGAGGGTCACCATATCAAGGAAATTAAAGGGATTTCAGCTGGTTTCAAAAGCAAAGCATCTTTGTTTTGTTACAAAAGTGAATGACTCCATGTTTTGACTGACTTTTAAATTTATAGCTTTATTTGTTCTTTTCTTTCCATAGTTTGTCTCTTTGCTTCCCTTGAAGACACATGCCTTAGAATGTATATAACTTGGTTTGTTTGTTTTCCCATTGCTTCTGTCATGCAGTCTCCTGAAGTCAAAGATCTGATCTGCATAGAGTAAATTAAGGTTTTTCAACCTTAGCACGACTGGATAGATAGCTCTTTGTTGAGAAGGGCTGCCTTGTATGTTGTAGGACTTCTAGCAGCATCCATGGCCTCTGTTCACTAAATGCCAGCAGCACTGCTCTCCCCTAGTTTTGATAACCAAAAGTATTCCTCTCTGTACTTCACCTTCCATTGTCTACCCAACAGCCATGGTGGCCTTCCCTACAAATAAGATTGGGTCACTTCCCTCCTTGTAACATTCCCGTTGTTTCTCTTGGCACTGCGATGAAATATGAATTCCTTGCAGCATCCATCAAGTCCCTCCATGGTCCTACCCCTTCTTCCTGCCTTCACAGGCTACCCATGACCTCTCTTTCCTCTTCTACATTTATCCCGGTCAAAGTTACCACCTCAATGAGGCCTTCCCTGTCTACCAGAAATGTATCCCCTCTCTCCTTCTAGTCACGCTATCATCTGGTTTATTTTCTCTCCAAGCACTACTAAAACCCAAGATTGCCTGGTGTCTGTATTCATTTACTAATTTATTGTCTTTTCCCAAGCCCAGTAGAAAGTAAGTTCCAAGAGTACAAAAGCAATCTCTGTTTTGTTCATTACTTCTTGCCCGATGCCTACCACAAACCTGGTACTTTATAGGCATTGAAAAAAATATGCTAAGAATGAATGAATCAGGACTTCCCTAGTGGTCCAATGGCCCAGTGGCTAAGACTCTGTGCTCCCAATGCGGGGGGTCTGGGTTTGATCTTTAGTCAGGGAACTAAGTGCCACATGGCGCAACAAAGAGTTTGTATGCTGCAACTAAGAATCCCGCATGTCACACCAAAGATCAAAGAGCTTGTGTGCCCCAGTTAATATCTATAAATAAATAAAGAGAAATATTTTTAAGAAAAGAGAATAAATGAATAAGCAAATGGGTACAGATAGGCAAAACTAGTGACTAGATATATGTGTTTTCTTTTTCTATATTCAAATTTAACAATTCAGTAATATTTCAAATAGTCAAACAAGTACAGAGAATAAAGTTGGCCTCCTCATGTATCTGCTATCCAGATAATGAGGGCTTCTCAGGTGGCTCAGTGGTAAAGAATCTGCCTGTCAGTGAAGGAGATGCAGGAAGACATGGGTTTGATCCCTGGTTTGGGAAGATCCCCTGGAGGAGGGCATGGCAACCCACTCCTATGTTCTTGCCTGGGAGAATCCCATGGACAGAGGAGCCTGGTGGGCTACAGTCCATGGAGTTGAAAGAGTCAGACACAACCGAGCATCTAACACTTTCACTCCTGCCGTCAGGAAGCTCACAGTCTGGTAGGTGGCAGGCATGGACAAGGAGACCATTATAGATAGTCTGATAAGTGCCTTCAGTTTGAGATGAAGCATTAGGGACTAGGGACTAGAGAGACTTTGGATCAGAGCTGGAGTGTTACATGTTGGAAATCAGGGAACCCTGACTAGGGTTCCCTCAAAGAGCCCTCTGATATATTTTGGTAGAGAATCACTCCACGTGGTTAGTGAAAGGCACATGCTCGCATATGCTGCCTTGCCAAGTGAACAATAGCTTTTGGCAGTTGGCTATGTTTCATGGCCCCAAGAGCCTTCAGATTTGGAAGGTCTTCAGTTTCCTCATCTCTTTTGCTTTCCATTATTGCCTTGATGTATGTGCAACTCTTTAGAGTTCCCTGCTTCCAAAAAAGCTTCTGAGCCAGTAGGGGAAAAAAGCTTGTTTTGAAGAACTTCCAAACATTTGTGGATTGCCATCGTTTGCTTTGTCTCTGCTGCAGCTAGGCAAATAAGTACCATCTGATAGTAATATAATATTGATATTCTGCCCTCAGTGATGTGTTTGGTACAAATACTGTGCCTGAGCATTTCCTTTCAAGTATGGCACTGTTTCAAATGGGTACAATGGTATTTTCAGATATTTTCTGTAATTCACATAAACGTGGCTAGGGTATCAAGGTGTGGTTAAGTAAAGAGACTCCTATATGAGTACTTTGAAAAAGAAATTAGGAGAGAGAGTTTATGACCTAGTAAGGCCAGCTCATTAGTTCTTTGGTTGAATAGTTGCTCAATGTGGTTTAAATCTGTTGGGTGTGTTTCATGGAACAGCAACCAGGACAGTCAAGATTCCCATAATTATTACATTGCAATTATCCAAGAACTCAAAAAGCAAATATCTTTCAGATTAACTTAATATATGAGAGGCAACTCATACTCTTGTTGATTTGGGGAGGAGGTGGGTAGAAGCCATGCACACTTTCCCCACGTGTTTTCAATATGATTTAAAATATGTCAAAGCCATTGAGATGTTGTTAATTTGGGAAGACAGACACAGAGAGGAGCTCAGATGGAAGGAGTTGAGAGTTTTCTATTCCTCATCTGAAGATAACCGGGTCATCATCCCGAGAATAAGTCTCTTTACTCTCCTTCTGCTTCAGGTTTTAGCCATCCAAAGTAGAATGTGAGATTAAGAAAATGAACTTATTGTTGCCGGGGTGGGGGGAGGGAGAGTTAGGGAGTTTGGGAGGGTCATGTACACACTGCTGTACTCAAAACAGATAACCAACAAGGTCCTACACTATAGCACGTAGAACTCTACTCAATGTTATGTGCCAGCCTGGACAGAAGGAGAGTTTGGAGGAGAATGGATACATGTACATGTGTGGCTGTGTCCCTTCACTGTTCACCTGAAACCCACAACATTGTTAACTGGCTATGCCCCAATACAAAATAAAACGCTTCAAGTTTAAAAAACAAAACAAAGTAGAACGTGAGAGTGATTTTGCTTATTATTCCTTGATTCTCTCTCCTCTATCCCCACTTTTTTTCTTAACATTTTTGCTTCTGGTGGGTGGGTTAGTCACTCAGTTGTGTCCGACTCTTGTGACCCCATGGACTGTAGCCCGCCAGGCTCCTCTGTCCGTGGGATTCTCCAGGCAAGAATACTGGAGTGGGTTGCCATTTCCTTCTCCAGGGGATCTTCCCGACCCAGGAATCAAACCCAGGTCTCCTGCACTGCAGGCAGATTCTTTACCAGCTGAGCTATTGGCACACTAAGGTGGGTTTTTCCTTTGCTTTTGTTGTTGTTAGTTGAATTTATGCAGGCTTTTCTTTTCTTTTCTTTTTTTTAATGTGTATTGGAGTATAGTTGCTGTACAATGTTGTGTTAATTTCTGCTGTATAGCAAAGGGAATCAGCTGTACATATACATATATCCCCTCTGTTTTGGATTTCCTTCTCATTTAGGTCACCACATAGAAACTGAGTAGAGTTTCCTATGCTACATTGAGTAGGTCTCATTGCTTAGTAGCTCAGTAGTATCTGGCTCTTTGTGACACCATGGACTATAGCCCACCAGGCTTCTCTGTCCATGGAGTTTTTGAGGCAAGAGTACTGGGGTGGGTTGCCATTTCCTACTTCAAGTTTCTCATTAATTATCTATTTTATACATACTAATATATGTCAACCCCAATCTCCCAATTCATTCCACTCCCTCCGTGTTAGCCATAGTCTGTTCCCTACATCTGTGTCTCCATTTTGTTCAGGGTTTTCTTAAACCATTTTTATTATACCATACCTCCCCCAGAAGCAAAATAGTGACACTGTCTTCAAGGATGGAGTAGGGAGTCATCAGTAAGGAAGTTCTTCCCCAAGGCTTAAAGATATCCACTTTCTAGTCTGTTTCTACCCCTGTAGACACAAATGTCAAAATCCATATTGCTGGTGGCATTTGAAATGGTATATGCACAGTTCAGGAAGCATAACTGTTTATCCATTAATCACTCTGGGCTACCAGTCAAAATATTTTCTCTGCAAAAATGCCTTTCCTATTTTGTACCAATTAATATTGGATGAAACTCAAGAGTCACAGTTAATCTGTGGCAAAGCTTATATTTGCTGTCAGGCATGTAGACATGAAAAATGCTCAGTGCAATATTTTAATTAATAAAAATATGCTGAGAAGTGTATTTTTTCTGAAGTAGATTTTTATTACACTTCATTACATTTCCAAATTTAATGGACACATATATTATGTCCTGTCACCAAGGGAACCGCATCAAGACAGGCTTTTTATAGGCTGTTGGATGTAGCTGTAAAACTCTCACAAAGACAAAATTGTTTCTTGTAAGTTTAAAAGAAGCTGTGCTCATTTACTGTATGTATAATTTACTGCAGAGCTTGGGGCAATAGAGAAAGTCTTTATTTGATTTAGAGACTAACACTTCTTTTTATGAAGCTCTTAAGTTTTAATTATTTCAGGTCTACGTTCACGAAGATACAACTTGGCTATTATGAAAGTAAATTAAAAAAACACAAAAACTACATATAAATTAAAAAGACAAAACATTTTATAACTGTTTAAAAAGCAAAGACTTTTGAAAATAAAAGTTTCCAAACATACATAAAGGTAGGAACTGCAGTGAACCCTAGTGTCCACTTTCAATAACCATCAGCATTATCCGTACTTATTTTATCTGTAGCCTTCCCACCACCAATTTTATGGCTAAAGTATTTTAAAGAAAATCTCAGACATTATGTTATTTTACTATCAAATACTTTAATATGTGTCTTAAAAAAAAGAAAGGGGCAAGAAAAATGTCCACATAGTGAACAATTTTCTACATTCCATAAAAATATCATTAAACAATATGACAGAACAGAGATCAAGCATATAGGTCACATTGGGCTCATTTCAGTTGTTACCAAAAAAAAAAAAAAAAAAGATAAAGGATTTTCAGATTGCCCCCAAGAGCAACATCTGACTCTCCACTGTACCCAGGGATTGAACCCAGGTCTCCCACATTGTAGGCAGACGCTTTACCATCTGAGCTACAGAGCTCTCTAAAAGGGACATACCTAAAATTAAACAATTTCAAAGGTTAAAAGGCTGGGCAATTGCAATTAAAAAATCATAGATCAATGTAGGCAAAATAGGATGAAGATCAAAAATATTAAAAGGTATTTTATAATACTAAAGTCTGAAAATCACAAAGAAAATGCAAAATTATTATTACCCATTCCTCTAGTAACACAGCAATGACTTTCAAAAATCAGAAACTACTAGAGATGTGAAATAGAAATACACTAATAACAGAAATTTTTAACACACTTATCTCAATCCTAAGGAATCAGAGGAAAAAACACCAATAAAGATTGAGAAATTTCAACTAACATAATAAGGTGGAGCTAATAACTCTATTGAAGTTTGAACCCTGGTTAACAGAGGTTATGCATTCCTTTCATGTGAGAATCTTTAGGATTCAAATTACTGCAAGCTGATGGGGAAAAAAAATCATAGAGTTTGAACTATGACTTAACATTCTGCAGCCCTTTCAAAGTTAGAAAACATGTTCACTCTTTCCATTCAAAATTATTTATGCATTTTTTCATGTTCCATTCACATGGTTCCATCCCGAACAGGGACTTATTCCAGCTATTGATGGTTTTCCACATTAAAAGTCAGCATTGGTGCTGATTTTTGCATTAGGCAGAGCTTGAAATGTTTTCCTCAAATGTTTCCAACTTTAACCTGCAAGGAACTATCCAGTTTAGCCTCATATGAGCTTTTTTGCCTTTTTCTAAATGCTGGGAGAGTGCTATAAAATTTCACAAACATTTCAATTGTTTCCCAGTCTGTCACAGTGCCTGCGTGGCAAGTGCATGGTGCTTCTTAGATAAATGCAGGTCTCTTTGAACAAAAGTGAAAGATTTGTTCAAAATCATTACTTTCCTTCTTTGTTCAAAGATTCTTCTACTCCCAAGGGAAAATATATTTAGGATGTTACTTTTATAGCCCGAGGGCTTCCCTGATAGTTCAGTTGGTAAAGAATCCGCCTGCAATGCAGGAGACCCTGATTAATTCCTGGGTTGGGAAGATCCACTGGAGAAGGGATAAGCTGCCTACTCCAGTATTCTTAGGCGTCCTTTGTGGCTCAGCTGGTAAAGAATCCGCCTGCAATTTGCGAGACGTGGGTTTGATCCCTGGGTTGGGAAGATCCCCTGGGGAAGGGAAAGGCTACCCACTCCAGTATTCTGGCTTGGTCTGGCTTGGAGAATTCCATGGACCGTATAGTCCATGGGGTCACAAAGAGTCGGACACGACTGAGTCACTTTCATTTTCACTTTTTATAATCTGATTTCCCTAGAAATATAGCACTTGTTTAAATGTACAGTTGATCCTTGAACAACCTGGGGGTTAGGGGTGCCGACCCTCTGAGCTGTGGAAAATTCTCCTATAATTTATTGTAGTAGGCCCTTGTATCAGGATTCCTTCCTACCTACGATTCCTCCATATCAGCGGTTCCGTATCTGCAGATTCAACCAACCCTGGATCAAGTTAGTACTGTACTTACAGGTCTTCTTTACCTATTCACAGTAAATGGATTCATGCAGTTCAAGCCATGTTCAAGGTTCAACTGAACTACCTTTAGGATTTTTTCTGTCTATAAGGTATAGGTATGGCATTTTTTTCCTTCCAGTTTTTATAAGATAAATTGAATATGGGTGAGTGATGGAGCATGGTTTATATCACAGTGGCCAGTATTGGTTTTAATGGGATCACAGCGGGGACCAGTAATCTATAAAATGGTCAAAACAGTGTGCATGCATTATGACAAATGCAGAGGCATTCCAAGTCAGCGGCTGGCTGCTCTGCTGGCTTGGCATTTATTCATCTGTTTACTCTTGTGGGCCTTTTGTTTGTTTGTTTGTTTTAATAACTGGGGGTTTGTGAACTGCTGCAGGTGACATTTGCAAATACAGCAAAGTAACTATGAATGTGAATTTTGGGTGTCAAGTTGTTTTGGAAATTAGAACTGCTCACCAGCATTGTGACCACAGCAATTTACTTAGGTTTCTTATTTACCACCTGTAACATGGGAAGCATAGTACATTGGACCCTTGAATAACATGGGTTTGAACTGCACAGGTGGGTTTTTTTTTTTTTTTTCTCTCTCTTTTTCACCTAATAGGTACAACACAGTCTGGAGTTGACTCCAGGAATGTGGAACCCAGTATATTGAGGGGTGGCTATCAAGTTATACATGTATTAATATTTTTAATCATGTGAATGATGGACAGTTGGCACCCCAGCCTCCACATTGTTCAAAGGCCAGCTGTAATAATACCCAACTAATGGAGTTGTTGTGAGGTTTCAGCTGAAGAAATTGTTTTGAAATGCTCAGCATAGCACCTAAATACATTAAACATTCTATTGATGCTAACAGCTACACTAATAATTACTATAGTCTTTTAATAATTAATATTTAATTAATTGAAGAGAATGAGAAACTCTTTTGTTATAAAAGTGAAATGAGGTTTTAAAAATTTTATTTACCTTTGTGTGTGTGCTAACTGCTTTGTCATGTCCAACTCTTTGAGACTCTAGGCTCCTCTGTTCATGGGGATTTTCCAGGCAAGAATCCTAGAGTGGGTTGCCAGCCCTCCTCCAGGGGATATTCCCCACCCAGGGATCGAACCTGCATCTCTTTTGTCTCCTGCATTGGCAGGCAGTTACCACTAGTGCCACCTGGGAAACCCTTTATTAACTTTTTTTTTTTAAGTCGCTCAGTCGTGTCTGACTCTTTGCGACCCCGTGGATTGTAGCCTACCAGGCTCCTCCCTCCATGGGACTCTCCAGGCAGGAGTACTGGAGTGGGTTGCCGTTTCCTTCTCCAGGGGATCTTCCCAACCGAGGGATCGAACCTGGATCTCCCGCATTCCAGGCAGACACTTTAACCTCTGAGCCACCAGGGAAACCCTTTACTTGTAGTAAAAAACACATAACATAAAATTTACCATCTTAACCATTTTTAAGTGTACAATTCAGTAATGTTCAGTCAGATTATTATACAACAAAGCTGCAGAACTTATTCATCTTGAAACACTGAAGCTCCCTATCCATTAAACAAGGCTTTAAAAAAAAGCCAAAACTTTTTGTGCAAAATTGCAAAACATAGTCAAGAGAATTTTCATATATCCCATACCCAATTTCCCCTATTGTTAACATCTAACATTAGCATAGCTTCCCTGGTGGCTCAGTGGTAAAAAAAAAAAGAAAAAAAAAAATCCCCTGCCAATGCAGGAGACTCAGATTTGATCCCTGGGTCGGGAAGATCCCCTGGAGAAGGAAATGGCAACCCACTCCAGTATTCTTGCTTTGGAAAACCCATGGACAGAGAAGCCTGGTGGGCTACAGTCCATAGGGTCGCAAAAGAATTGCGCAGGACTTAGAGACTAAAAAAAAAATTAGTATGGTACATTTGCTACAAGTAATGATGTTGATACATGGTTATTAGTCCATACTGATTCAAATTTCCCTAGTTTTTTCCTAATGTTCCTTTTTCTCTTCCAAGACCCCGTCGAGGGTTCAGTATTATATTACATGTCTCTTTAGGTTCCTTTCACCGTGACAACTTCTCAGACTTTTGTTGTTTTTTATTACCATGACAGTTTTGAGGATTTTTGTATTTTATAGAATGCTCTTTATTTGGGAGCTGTCTGGAGTTTTGCTCATGATTAGACTTCAGGTAGAGGATAATCAATATGACATCTCCAGTCGGACAAGACTGAGCGACTGAACAGCATCTTTAATATAGATTGTCTGGCTAAGATAGCACTTGCCAGAATTTCCCTCTGTAAAGTTACAAATGTTTTAATTTGTAATTCCTTAATGATAAATGCTATTGAGAATCTTTCCATATGTTTTATTTTATTGGAGTACAATTGGTTTACAATGTTTTGTTTGTTTCAGGTTTACAGAAAAGTGATTCAGTGTGTGTGTGTGTATATATATATATATGCAAAGTGATTCAGTATGTATACATATATATATATACATACTGCATATGGGGGTGGTGGTTTAGTCCCTAAGTCAAGTCTGACTCTTTAGCAACCCCATGGACTGTAGCCCACCAGGCTCCTCTGTCCATGGGATTTCTCAGGCAAGAATATTGGAGTGGATTGCCGCTTCCTTCTCCAGGGGATCTGCCTGACACAGGGATCGAACCTGCATCTCCTATATTGGCAGGTGGATTCTTTAGCACTGAGCCACCTGAGAAGCCCATACTATATACGTGTGTGTGTGTGTGTGTGTGTGTGTGTGTGTAGTCTTTTTATACTCTTTTCTCATATAGGGTTTTCATATGCTGACTTTTATTCCATATATCATTTTTGGTGAAGAGTCTGTTCAGATCTCTTGTTCATTTTTAAAATGCTGGTTGCTAGTGTTGAATTGTAAGAATTTTTTGTATGTTTTGGGTACAAGTCCTTTGTCAGATGTGCATTTTCCAAATATTTTCCCCAAGACTCTAGCGTGCCTTTTCATTCTTTTAATAGCATCTTACGCAGAGCAGAAAGTTTTTATTTTAATAAACTCCAACTTCCCAATTTTTTCTTTCATGAATCATGCTTTTAGTGTTATATCTGAAAACTCACCACCAAACACAAGTTCACGTAGATTTTCTACTTTGCTCTTTTCTAGAAGTTTTATACTTTTGCATTTATTAGGGCTGTAATCCATTTTGAGGTCATTTTTGTGAAAGGTGTAAGGCCTGCGTATATAGGAGTTTTTGTTTGTTTATTTCGTTTGTTGCCTGTAAGCATCCAGTTGTTTTAGCACCACTTCTAAAAAGACTGTCTTCGCTCCATTCCATTGCCTTTGTCCTTTAGTTGTGCTCATTTAGTTCAAAATGCTTTTTCATTTCTCTTAGAACTTCTTCTTTGGTCCTTGTGTCATTTGGAAGTGTATTGTTTAACCTTCAAGTATTTGGGAAATTTTTCAGCTATATTTCTGTTCTTGGACTTATATTTTAATTCCATTGTGGGATAAGAACAGACTTTATATGATTTCTAGTCTTTCAAATGTGTAGAAGTATATTTTATGGCCCACCATGTGGTATAAAAGCTTTTTAAGAAAGATTTTATGTAAGTACTCTATTATTATTTTTTCCTCCCAGTAGAAAAATACACTTATAAAACATTTTCACTATTGAAAGACTTGTTGGAAAATTTTTTTTTATCCCTTCAAAACCCTCTGGCCTGTGTCTCCTTTCTTCAGTTGAAACAACTGGCTTTGTAATCGAGTGTCAATGGTGTTAGTAATAATTTTAGTAGAGGAAGCAGCTGCATTTATTAAACATCTTCTGTTTTCTAAGTCCTATGCTTTCCCTATATAATCTTGGTTCTTATAACAACCCTCTAGGATGGATGCCATTAATCCCTTCATGCTACAGAGGTGAGATAATAAACTTAGGTGCCTAGTTACCTATCTGACGGGGTTCCCTGGTGGCTTAGATGGTAAAGAATCGGCCTGCAATGTGGGAGACCTGGGTTTGATCCTGGGTTGGGAAGATCCCTTGGAGGAGGGCATGGCAACCCTCTCCAGTATTCTTGCCTAGAGAATTCCATGGACAGAGGAGCCTGGTAGTCTACTCCATGGGGTCGCAAAGAGTTGGACAGGACTGAGCAACTAAGCACAGCATACCTATCAGATAAGTGACAGAATTAGAATGTGGACCCTGGTCAGTCTGACTCTTGGGAGTGTTTATTCCCCTGTTATCCTGGAACTTTCTTTGACATTATCAGTACTTAAAATATTATATTCGTGTTTGTAAAGTTCTGTTTCTTTAATATTACCTCTTGAAACTTCCTTTATTAATTTGTTAAATTAAAGCTCAGCATTCAAAACACTAAAATCATGGCATCTGGTCCCATCATTTCATGGCAAATAGATGGGGAATAAGTGGAAACAGCGACAGAGTTTATTTTCTTGGGCTCCAAAATCATTGCGGACAGTGACTACAGTCACAAAATTAAAAGACGCTTACTCCTTGAAAGAAAACTATGACAAACCTAGATAGTGTATTCAGAAGCAGAGACATCACTATGCTGACAAAGATCTGTGTAGTCAAGGCTATGGTTTTTCCAGTAGTCATGTACAGATGTGACAGCTGGACCATAAAAAAGGCTGAGTGCTGAAGAACTGATGCTTTCAAATTGTGGTGCTGGAGAAGACTCATGATGGTCCCTTGGACTGCAAGGAGATCAAACCAGTCAATCCTAAAGGAAATGAACCCTAAATATTCATTGGAAGGACTAATGCTAAAGCTAAAGCTACCATACTTTGTCCACCTGATGCAAAGAGCTGACTCACTGGAAAAGACCCTCGGAAAAGATGCTCAGAAAGATTGGAGGCAAAAGGAGAAGAGGACAGCCGAGGATGAGATAGTTGGATGGCATCATCGACACAGTGGACATGAGTTTGAACAAACTCTGGGAGATGGTTAAAGGACAGGGAAGCCTGGTGTGCTTCAGTCCATGGGATTGCAAAGAGTCAAACACACCTTTGCAAATGAATAACAACAAATTATATTTGATCACTTAATACCTGCCAGGCCCTAGAGCAAACCAGACATGGTCCTGCCATAAAGAAGCTTGTGGTACAGTAAGGCAAGAGATATTCATCAAAGTTCTCAAAAAATAAATGTGAAATCATGTAATGTTGTAGCAGTGTATAACTGGTTGGACTTGATGTGTTGTAAACAGGAAGTGACATGATTTTTCTGTTTCTGCCTTGAAATGTTTTTTGATAGATTTGTTTCCTTATGCAAAGAAAGTATCTTTGGCATGTCCCAGAAGTTTTTAATTTAAATTTTTACAGGGATAGTTTTAGATTTAATAGAATTATAAGAAATGATACGGAGAGATCCCATGTACTCTTTTCCCAGTTTCCCCTAATGGAGACATTATATAAAACAATAGTATAACATTACTAATAGGATAATGGAATTGATAAAACCAGCTGATCTTACTTGTAATTCTCCAGGTTTACTTGTGCTTATATGTATATATGTGTATGTGTGTATGTATGTGTGTATATATGTGTGTATTTAATTCTTTGTAATTTTATCACATGTTTAGGTTCATGTATCTACCACTAGTGGAGAAGGAAATGGCAACCCTCTCCAGTATTCTGGCCTGGAAAATTCCATGGACAGAGGGGCCTGGTAGGCTACAGTCCATGGGGTCTCAAAGAGTTGGACAGACTGAGCGAGTTCACTTTCTTTCTTTCTGTAGTTACTTTTGGAGAAGGAAATGGCAACCCACTCCAGTGTTCTTGCCTGGAGAATTCCATGGACAGAGGGGCCTGTGTGGGCTACAGTCTATGGGATTGCAAAGAGTGGGACACGACTAAGGAACTAACACACACACACACACACACACACACACACATCTACCACTAGAGTCAGAAGTTTTATAGTGAGAAGTTCTATCACTACAAAGATCCTTTATGACACTATTTCATAACAACATCGGCCTTTCTCTGCTTTTTACCCCTATTTCCAACTCCTGAGAAACACTAACCTCCGTTTCTAAAATTTTGCCATTTAAAATATTATATAAGTGAAAATCTTACAACATGTATGCAATCTTATGGGACTGGCTCTTTTTAATGCAAGATAATTTTCTTGAGATTCTTCCAAGCTGTTGTATATAACAATAGCTTGTTTCTTTCTAATGACTGAGTAGTGTTCCATGGTATGTATATATCCAAATTCTGCCAACCATTCATCTATTGAAGGCAAGTAGACTTTTTCCAGTTTTTGGATGTGGCAGATAAAACTGGAATAAACAGTCATATACTGGTTTTAATGAGAACATAGTTTTCATTTCTCTGGGCTAAAGGCTCAGGAGCGTAATGACTGGATTGTATGGTAATTACACGTTTAGTTTTTGAGAAAACAGCCTTACTGTTTCTACAGTGGCAGTACCATTTTACATTCCTATCAGTATGAATGATCTAATTTTTCTTCATTCTTACCAGTATTTAGTGTTGTCACTGTTTTTTATTTTAGCCATTCTGATAGGTATGGAGTGATAGCTCTTCCTACTCTTAGTCTCCATTTTTCTGATCTAATGATGTTGAATGTGACTACAGTTTAGAAAGTGATGGTAAGTCCCTGGTGATGGTTCTAAGATTTTACTATACATAGGAGCTAACTGTGGCTCAGATCATGAACTCCTTATTGCCTAATTCAGACTTAAATTGAAGAAAGTGGGGGAAAACCACTAGACCATTCAGGTATGACCTAAATCAAATCCCTTATGATTATACAGTAGAAGTGAGACATAGATTTAAGGGACTAGATCTGATAGACAGAGTGCCTGATAAACTATGGATGGAGGTTTGTGACATTGTACAGGAGACAGGGATCAAGACCATCCCCAAGGAAAAGAAATGCAAAAAAGCAAAATGGCTGTCTGAGGAGGCCTTACAAATAGCTGTGAAAAAAAAGAGAAGTGAAAAGCAAAGGAGAAAAGGAAAGATATACCCATTTGAATGCAGAGTTCCAAAGAATAGCAAGGGGAGATAAGAAAGCCTTCCTCAGTGATCAACGCAAAGAAATAGAGGAAAACAGTAGAATGGGAAAGACTAGAGATCTCTTCAAGACAATTAGAGATACCAAGGGAACATTTCATGCAAAGATGGGCTTGATAAAGGACAGAAATGGTTTGGACCTAACAGAAGCAGAAGATATTGAGAAGAGGTGGCAAGAATCACAGAAGAACTGTACAAAAAAGATCTTCATGACCCAGATAATCACGATGGTGTGGTCACTCACCTAGAGCCAGACATCCTGAAACGTAAAGTCAAGTGGGCCTTAGGAAGCATCACTATGAACAAAGCTAGTGGAGGTGATGGAATTCCAGTTGAGCTGTTTCAAATCCTAAAAGATGATGCTGTAAAGTGCTGCACTCAGTATGCCAGCAAATTTGGAAAACTCAGCAGTGGCCATAGGACTGAAAAAGGTCAGTTTTCATTCCAATCCCAAAGAAAGGCAATGCCAAAGAATGCTCAAACTACTGCACAATTACACTCATCTCACATTCTAGTAAAGTAATGCTCAAAATTCTCCAAGCCAGGCTAGAGCAATACATGAACCGTGAACTTCCAGATGTTCAAGCTGGTTTTAGAAAAGGGAGAGGAACCAGAGATCAAATTGCCAACATCCACTGGATCATTGAATAAACAAGAGAGTCCAGAAAAACATCTATTTCTGCTTTATTGACTATGCCAAAGCCTTTGACTGTGTGAATCACAATAAACTGTGGAAAATTATGAAAGACATGGGAATACCAGACCACCTGACCTGCCTCTTGAGACACCTGTATGCAGGTCAGGAAGCGACAGTTAGAACTGGACATGGAACAACAGTTTGGTTCCAAATAGGAAAAGGAGTGCATCAAGGCTGTATATTGTCACCCTGCTTATTTAACTTCTATGCAGAGTACATCATGAGAAACGCTGGGCTGGAAGAAACACAAGCTGGAATCAAGATTGCCAGGAGAAATAGCAATAACCTCAGATATGAAGATGACACCACCCTTATGGCAGAAAGTGAAGAGGAACTAAAGAGCCTCTTGATGAAAGTGAAAGAGGAGAGTGAAAAAGCTGGCTTAAAGCTCAACATTCAGAAAGCAAAGATCATGGCATATGGTCCCATCCCCTCATGGGAAATAGATGGGGAAACAGTGGAAACAGTGGCAGACTTTGACTTTTTTGGGCTCCAAAATCACTGCAGATGGTGATTGCAGCCATGAAATTAAAAGACGCTTACTCCTTGGAAGGAAAGTTATGACCAACCTAGACAGCATATTAAAAAGCAGAGACATTACTTTGCCAACAAAGGTCCATCTATTCAAGGCTATGGTTTTTCCAGTAGTCATGTATGGATGTGAGAGTTGGACTATAAAGAAAGCTGAGCGACAAAGAATTGATACTTTTGAACTGTGGTGTTGGAGAAGACTCTTGAGAGTCCCTTGGACTGCAAGGAGATCCAACCAGTCCATTCTAAAGGAAATCAGTCCTGGGTGTTCATTGGAAGGACTGATGTTGAAGCTGAAACTCCAGCTTGGCCACCTGATGTGAAGAGCTGACTCCTTTGAAAAGATCCTGATGCTGGGAAAGATTGAGGGCAGGAGGAGAAGCTGATGACAAAGGATGAGACAGTTGGATGGTATCACCAACTCAATGGACATGAGTTTGGGTAGACTCCGGGAGTTGGTGCTGGACAGGGAGGCCTGGCATGCTGCAGTTCATGGGGTTGCAAAGAGTTGGATACGACTGAGCCACTGAACTGAACTGTATCCAAAAAAAAGTTAGCCTTCCACCATCTTATAGATACTGACAGAAGGAAAAATATCTCAGATCAGAGACAGAAGTTCTATTAGTCCTGACACATTAAACAGCAGGAGCTTCATGTTGCATTATTCCCCCTACCCATCACGTGAGTCTCACAGAGGCAACACAGAGAGGCCCAGTGGGGCTGAACACATGATGAGTTTGTGTCACTGTTGAGGAATCCTGAGCTTTGGGAATCTGAGCCTTTTAAAATGGGAAATAGAACTGCTTGACCTTTGTTCTGTATGGCATGCTTGCGTAGTCAGTCATGTCTGACTCTATGCAACCCATGGACTGTAGTTTGCCAGGCCCCTCAGTCCATGGGATTTTCCAGGCAAGAATACTGGAGTGGGTGGTCATTTCCTTCGGTCTAGATGTACATATTGTTTTCATTACACTGGCCAATACGTATGCAAACCTACCGTACAAGGAGACCTCATCTCTAACTTCCAGGACAATGCCCTATACAATAACCCTTGAAAAGATAGTCTGGAATGGAAGGGTAAGTACCTCTGCTTGTAAGAACTGAAGAAATTTGAGAGGTCTGTAGGGAATTGTCTCCCAACAGGATATGCAGCAAGGAAGTAGAAGAATTAGACGTGGGCCAGACTATGCAGGTCCTGTAAGCTATGGTGGAGTGGTGAGTGTTGGGTGTGTAGTCAGTGTAATACCAGATGCCTCCAGCTGTCCTGAACGTCAGCATGCACTTGCTTCTGTGTCTTTACATGTAGCATTTTCTCTGCCTAGTACATTGTTTCCCCTGCTTTCTTTCCTGAATCCCAGGTGATCTCCTCCTGATCCTCTCAGCTAGTTCTAGCCTTCTTCTCTGCCACTCAGCTTATCCATGTCCATGGTTTCTCCTACTTTCTGTATCAGATTAGGTGACCTAGGCATCTTACCAAATCCTACTATTTATTCATTGCTTCTGTGTCCCAGTGAATGAGAGGTCCTAACTCACACCCCGGTATACTGCAAGATGAATTTTGTTCTTCACCAGTTCCCACCTGCCAGATGGAGAACCAGCTCCCAGGCTCTAATTTTCTAACTTTCACCTGGTTTTTGAAACCAGAGCAGCTCTCTGGCCTTTATTGTTGCACAAAGTACATCTTTGGGTAGCTTCCCAACAGCTCGTTTTCCCTGGACAAGGAGGGTGCTCACGTGAGAGAATGAGAAGAGTAGCTGGGCAGTAAAAAAAAAGGGTGGGGGTGGGGGGGAATCATTCAAGGTCAAGGTCTTAGTGGTTTTTAATCCAGAATGTGTACAGATAGTAACTCAACCAAAGTAAAGGAAAAACCCAAACAAGCCCTACCTCCATCTGTTTACATAGTTATCATCAGAAACAGCCATCATTATGTACTTTATGCCTCTATCAGAAGTGCTTTATTTTTCTCTAGTTCCTTCATTTCCTTCTACATCTGTCTTCTTCAGATAGATGCACCTCTGTTCACTTGGCTAAAAATATAAAATTAAATGGCTGTGTTTGGGCATTGCCTAAATCTGTAAATTTACCCTCATTTTCATCAAGGCCTTGAAAGTAATAGGAAAGTCTAGGAGTATTAAAAGTTATAAATACTCATCCTCGTCAGAGCCTTCTAGGTATATTCCTTCAACCAGGCAACCAATTTTCAGTTCAGGTGACTATATTCATCTCTAAGCCAATTCAAACCAATTTAAGAAGTAGAATTTTATGAAATTTTTGTCATAAGCTTCACCAAAGGCCAATTATAAAACATTTACTTCATTTCCTTCTGTCATTGATTTTCTGATTTGTTGGCAAAAATCTATGACTTCAGTCTAATGTGAAATTTTCTTGGTAAGCCCATCTTATCTTTTGCTTATGCGCCCATTGTGTTCTAACTGTTTAAAGATTTTTCATCTTATTATATTTGTTTCATTATATTGCTAAGGTAGAGTCTCTGAATTATAATAGCTGGCTCAGCCATTGTTATCTGCTCTGTGGAATGATACCACATCTATCTTCCTCTAATCTCATGGTGTGTCTTGAGTGCTTTGTTTAAAGAGAATTATAAGCAATTCAATTGATGTTTGCTAATTTTCTTGTTATGCTAGGATGCATATCATCCAGACCAAATGTTTATGTTCACATTTACTCTAAATACTCCCCACCTGCATTTTGCCAATACTTATTTTTCAGTGCTTCCTTTATTCTCATTGAGCAAGTTTATTTTTCTAATTTGACTTGGTAAACAGGAATTGAAAAATGACTACAATCATTCAGCTAAGTTTAGAGTCATAATAATTTAGTATTCTCTCTTTTTGTTAACAGACCTGTCTACTGTAGAGTTTATATTTCTCCCTTGGTATAACTTGTTTAATGCTTTTTATTCCATTTTCTTTTCTTGCCTCTTAATAGCATTGATTTTAATCTGGATTTTTACTTACATGATCAGTTCTCAACATATCCCCTAACAGAGCAGGTATTTTTCATCTTTATTTCACTATCCATCTCTGTGGGACCATAAAGCAACTTACAGGCATTAATTTTTATGACATGGAGATCAAAGTTAAAAAAAAACTGTCAACAAAAATTACATAAATGACTGCAATCATTTGCCTTGATAAGAACTTGAGCTTTTAAATCCTGGCAGTTTTAAATTCTGTCTGTAAATATGAAAAATCTTCACTTGGCACAGATGGGGCATTGTAGGAAAACACTGTGCTTTTAATATGGTAAGTAATAGAAATCAGAGAAAAATGAAAGGGAAGAAATCCATCCACATGTAGATAGCATGACTGACACAGTTAGACCCTGTGATCTAAAAGTTAGAAAGTATACTGCATGGTGAGGGCCTTGAGAATTGGTTTTTAATAAAAAATATGTAGAGATTGATATACTCTCAATGTCTAGAATCTTTCTTTGAAAAGAAAAATCTCACCAGTTGTACACATGATCTATTACTTCTCAAAATGAGACTAATAAAGACGAAGATTGCCCAAGGGGGCCATACACACTGCCAGACAAACAAAGTGATCACGGCTAACAGAGTACAGTTGGCCAGAGTCTCTCCTCTGGTGGTTGTACTTGGCCTTCTCCCCAGACCATTGCATTTTGGATATGAGAATATGAATGTCTGGTCAGAGAGCTGCCAGCAGTTCAGCCGAGCTGTAGTATAGAGAATATAAATGTAGGCGCAGGGACCTTGAACCCCCACATTCTTTATTGGGAACCCAGTGAGAATCATCAAACATACTAAAGGAGAGTGTCACATGGTCAAAGAAGCTAACCCTTTTTTGACGCATGTTCCCACCCCCCAGACAAGTAAGATTTGGGGTTTCTGAATCAGAGTTCAATCAGCTAGGCAGAACCAGGAGTGTATAAACACACACACACACGCACATTTATTTTAGGAATTTGGCCATGTGCACTGGGGAGAGCTGGTTAAGTATTCTTCTAATGTTGTCGCTGCACCTGCTACTGGAGCTTGAAGTCCAAAGCTAAGGAAATCCTGAAGGGAAGATGGATATAAAGTGGGGTCAAGCAAGATGAAGCTGGGACCCACAAGCATGAGCTGGGGCCCTCCAGGATGGACTGACGTCCATGTCCACTCTTCTTACCTCTGATCTTGGTGGTGTGAATGCTCTACAGAAGCCAAGGCCCTTTGTCATAAGGTTAAAACCCCCATCCCTGGTCCATTTGTCAAAGATGCTTCTAATAAAGAGATTGACTCCATTTTTGTTTTAGCTGAGAGCATCCAATCCCCACCACACTCTTTCCCCTCTGCCCCACACCTGGGCAGGCTGATAAGAAAACTTGGATACTCCCTGCTTTGGTTCTTATGGGAAGTTAAAATCATATAAGCCTTAGCCTGTATGTAGAACCTATCACTCTAGCAGAGTTGGAGGATTTGGGGAAAGATGGAGAAGTTGCAGACCCAACCACTGTCTCAGGTCAGCAAAATGCTCTGTAACAGTGTGCTTGGGCTACATTGTTAGCCCTACAGAAGGACTGTCCTCCAGGTCTCTCATGAGAATCTACCTTGTGGTCCAGCCTAACCTGAAATATTCAGGAAAAGGAATGTTGGGAAATGTTCAGCCCAGCCAACTCAACACATTGCGAAGCCACTGTGGCTCCTCTTTGATTTCTTTCTTTTTTTCTGATAGCCGTAATCATCTGCTAACTGACATACCCTCATACATGATATACAGTTCTCAGCATCTTCCCTTTTCTCCTTAAATGAAATATTATTAAAGCATTTAGCATAAATTCTTGCACATGCATAACACTTGAAAGTTAGCTATTACTATTTTATTCTCACAGAAAATGACTTGAATTTATTGTCATTTTTCAGGGCTGACCATTTGCATCAAACTAAAGAAGGCTCTTGATTTCTCTGGCCTTGACAGGCTCTGAGGATAGGACTCAGAAAGTGTGGAAGGAATTTTCACCCATTTGGTGTCCTATGGTGGTACTGCCCCAGAGGAAAAGGTTTCTGATTCCTAACAGAAGCAGATTTCCAGTGCAAGAAGTCCATGGTATCCATGGGACCAGGTATCCACTGTCCATGTTAAGTGTGGTTTTCACTGGACCTGTAAATCTGTTGAATTTATTACATTCTCTTTCATCTCTTTCTTTTTTCAGAGTTAAAACAGTGTGTGTGTGTGTGTGTGTGTGTGTGTGTGTGTGTGTGTGCGCGCGCGCGCATGTGTGGATATAGCTCTGGTGCTTGTTTTTCTTAGGTCATTCATTCCTTTTTAACGGTTCTCCCTGCTGCCCTCTACTCTGGTTTTCCTGGTACAAGACTTACTGTACTTTGACTTTTTTTAAAAAAAGGATCCAGGCCTATTAATTTTCTCAAGTACGTTTCAAGAGTAAAACTAGAAGCTTGGAAAAGGGAAAGTAACGTGCAGAAAGTTTAATGAAAAATCAGCAGCAAAATAATCCCTTTGTTTAGCTGGTTTGCAATAGCAGGCAGGCTCAGCAATGTGGAGAAATACAAGTGTTATTTGTTAGAGGCTCTCTGTGATGCAGGTTGGGTTTTAGGAAAGCAGACTCTGAGATGAAGATCAGCATATAGGGCTTTTCTTAGTGCTCGTGGGGTCAACCTATGAAAGGAAAGAGAGAGAAACAGGATTATACAGAGAGAAACGCCAAGTTGAGATGTAGTCTCACTGGAAGCCTGAGCCATTCCTAAGGGGGTTCTGTTCTGAAGATGGCCTAGACCTTCAAAACTGTCCTTACTTGGGGTGGGAGAGCTCTCCCTTTATGCATGAATGCTAAGTCGTTCAGTTGTGTCCAGCTCTGCGACCTAATGGACTGTAGCCTGTCATGCTCCTCTGTCCATGGGGTTCTCCAGGCAAGAATACTGGAGTAGGTTGCCATTTCCTCCTCCAGAGAGTCTTCCAGACCCAGGGATCCAACCTGCATCTCCTATGTCTCCTGCATTGGCAGGTGGATTCTTTACCACTAGCGCCACCACCTGGGAAGCCCAAAAGTAAAGTGTTAGTCACTCAGTCGTGTCTGAATCTTTGCGACGCCATGGATCTGTAGCCCGCCAGGCTCCTCTGTCCATGGGATTCTCCAGGCTAGAATACTGGAGTGGGTTGCCATTCCCTTCTCCAGGGGATCTTCCCAACCCAGGGATCAAACCCAGGGCTATTGCATTGCGGCCAGATTCATTACCATCTGAGCCACCAGGGAAGCCCATTTATAGGCCTGTGTTAATCAGTCATTGGATGTGAGTTGTTCTGGGACAGGGAAAAGTTGCCTGACCTTGGGTGAGTGTCTCCCTTCAAGCTAAGGCACCCCTGGAGAACACTGGCAGTTGAGACCTGTCTGCCAACACCATTCCCAGCACTGGGCACTCAGACCTTGATTCCTGAAAAGGAATCTGAATGGTGCCTCACCGCATCTGATATACTCTGACAGAAGTGCTTATGGAAGGTCAATTTTTTAGAAATGCTTTCTTTCTGTCGTGCTATGGAATATTCTCCACTAACCCAATATCCAGTACCTATACCATTAATAGTTAAGGGAATAAAACCATAATAAAAGGTGCCTTTGATTTTTTTTATGAGTCTCATGGTCAATGTCATATTTTTCTTATAATGTCTTTATCTTATAGTCCTATAGCCGTGTCAGTATGTTATCCTTGAAAATTATTGAAAAAAAAAAAACATGACTTTTATAGACTTTGCCTGGGGGAAAAGACCATTTTCTGTTCTCTTAGTTGTACTTCTGATCCCAGTCAGGTTTGGATGAGCTCAGTGTATCTCTAGAGCCTGGATAGAGGAGACAAAAATAGCTGGAATAATCTTTCTTCTGCCCATCCGCCTGCCTCTTGTTCTGATCTCTGTTCTGTACCCTCTAAGGCTGGTCTTTGGGGGCTATATTTCCCCTCCACCCTTTCCAGCTTCTTCTCATTGGGCTCGGCCAGTGGGAGACAAGAGGAAGGGAATGAAGGGAGAAGAGGTTGGGGAATTTCTTCCCTGTCACTCCCGTGTGTCAGCACACCTCCTGTGCACTAGCTGTATCCTGGGATTGCAACCCAGCCAGGCAATCCCTCGTCTAGATTCAAGTGTGTGCATGCTCAGTTGCTTGAATCATGTCCAATTCTTTGTGACCTCATGGACTATAGCCTGCCAGGCTCCTCTGTCCATGGGGACTCTCCAGGCAAAATACTGAAGTGGGGAAGTGGGTTGCCATGCCCTCCTCCAGATCTTCCTGACACAGGGATTAAATCTGCATCTCCTACATTGCATGTGGATTCTTTATCACTGAGCCACCAGGGAAGTCCCCCTCTAGGTTTGAAGCTCTCTCTAAATCAGCTCTAAACTTGGGCCACCATGCACATGGTCAAATTGGCAATTATTTTCTCCATTTTTTTTTAACCATTACTAGCTTTGTTACATAGTTCCCAAGAGAAGTGCCACCAGAAATCTGGTCAATTAGATGTCAGTGTCACTCAGGATCAATACAACACCTGTGAGTTTTTATACTCGACCAGATATTTATGTTTTCTAATTAGGATCTGTAGTTGGTTGATGAGAGTGATAAACCCATAGGCAGTGTAGAGGGTTGGCTGTGGGTCCTGAGACAACAGTTTATCATCATTAGCAGAGTTGAAAAGGCAGCTACCAAGAAAACTTGGAAGATCTCCTGCAAAATGAGCGAGGACACCTGCCAAGGTCAAGTACTCTGACTTCTCCGCACCTTTTCTCTAGGCTGCCGGCAGCCAATTCTCCCGTAGTTTGTTCAGGTTGCACCTCGCCACCCCCCACCTGGCAACCTTCTTCACCCCTGTCTCCTGACAACAGCTGTTATTTAGTGACAGAGTGAATGATTGAGAAGAACACATATAACAGGGCATGTTAGGGACTCCTTTCTCCCCAGGGACGGAGGAGGCTGGTGGGCTGCCATCTATGGGGTCGCACAGAGTCAGACACGACTGAAGCTACTTAGCAGGAGCAGCAGCAGCCCCAGACAGAGGTTGCTAAATCTCTGAATTCTCTTGAACTGGAAGAATTAGGAGATTCTGATTGATTGAAAGAGTAACTGATTGAAGGATAGTTGATTTACAATATTGTGTTTGTTTCAGGTGTACAGCACAGTGATTCTTTTCTTTTTTTTTGCTGATTATATTCCATTGTAGGTTACTATAATATATTGCATATATATTATAGTATATAATATATACTGTGCTATACAATAAATCCTTGTTGCTTATCTATTTTATGTGTAATAGTATCTGTTAATCACATTTGCTTGTTTTTGTTCAGTTGCTAAGTTGTGTCTGACTCTTTGTGACCCCCATGGACTGCAAATGCCTATAGTGGGCAAATATTGAGTAGTTCTGGCACAGTTATAGAGGCAAGAGCTACCAAGACCTGGACCCTCTCCCCCTCTACTGACCACATATTCCTAAGATTCTTCTGTAATACCAGGAGGGGAAGGCGGCCAAAATCTTTGCTGAAATTGAATTTCTCTCCAACCAGGTAGATTGAGAGCTTTCCTGTAGCTGAGATTGTAAAGACTCTTCCTGTGATGCAGGAGACCCAGATTTGATCCCTGGGTCGGGAAGGTCCCCTGAAAAAGGGAATGGCAACCCACTCCAGCACTCTTGCCTGGAGAATCCCATGGGCAGAGGAGCCTGGTGGGTTATGGTCCATGGGGTCACAAAGAATCAGACATAACTGAGTGACTAACACTACTACCAGGCAGATTGAGACTTAGAGCAGATATAATCTGATTTAGAGAAATAAACAAGTGTGCTCTAAACGTGTATTCTACATGCTCTTCTGTTGATTTTCTCTGTCCTCTCTCAGCCTCGCTCTACGGTCTGCATGGCCGCATCCACAGGCTGACTTACTCTCTGGCTTTCATTGGGTCCACCCAGGGCCAGATTTAGGGTGAAAGGAGCAAGGTCCCCAGGGCCTTGGTGATGGCCCTCTTAAACTTTTTGCCTCATCTGGGCCCTTTATTTGCCAACAGGAATCAGGATGGAGGAGAGTGAAGTCAGGATGTTTGTTCCCCTGCCCTCACTGCTGGTTTGCTAAGGGCGGATTGTATTCCTCCACGGAGGCCAGTCGTTTCTGTCAGTGAAAAGTGTTAGTTGCTCAGTCATATCTGACACCTTGCAACTCCATGGACTGTAGCCCACCAGGTTCCTCTGACCATAGAATTCTCCAGGCAAGAATACTGGAGTGAGTAGCCATTCCCTTCTCCAGGGCAATCTTCTTGAACCAGGGATTGAATCCGGGTCTCCACACTGCAGACAAATTCTTTTTACCATCTGAGCCACCAGGGAAGCCCCGACTCCTCCAGAAAGTTCTTCTAGGATCCTCTAAGCATGGTCCTTTTACTCCTTTCAGAGCGTATGTGGGATGGGGTGACGTCAGGGAGGAGGACCTGGGGGTAAGAGCTGGCTCTCTGCTAGAGACCTAAGATTCTACTGTCTTCTGTTATTTCCTCAGGGGACTCCACTCTTCTTCATCACAACCCTGTAGTGCTGCATGCTTCCTTTTAGGGGTCTGAATCCTGCCCACACCTTTACAGATAGTCCCTTATTAAAGTCACCCATCTGCTTACCTAAATGGGCTTCTGTTTCTTGCTGGGACCCAATGTGATACAGCATGTAATTTGTCTTGATCCCTAGAGCCGTGGCCCAAAATTCAATTCCTTTATATTTATAAAAATTATGACCAACCTAGACAGATTGTTAAGTAGAGACATCACTTTGCTGACAAAGGTCTGTATAGTCAAAGCTATGGTTTTTCCAGTCATCATGTATAGACGTGGAAATTGGACAATAAAGAAGGCTGAGCATGCTTTTGAACTATGATGCTGAAGAATACTCTTGAGGGTCCCTTGGACTGCAAGGAGATCAAACCAGTCAATCTTAATGGAAATCAACCCTGAATACTCATTGGAAGGACTGATGCTGAAGCTGAAGCTCTTGGCCACCTGATGTGAAGAGCCGACTCACTGGAAAAGACCGTGATGTTGGGAAAGACTGAAGGCAAGAGGAGAAGGGGGAGACAGAGGATGAGATGGTTGGATGGCATCACTGACTCAATGGACATGAGTTTGAGCAAACCCAGGAGATAGTGAAGGATAGGGAAGCCTGGCATGCTGCACTTCATGGGGTTGCAAAGAGTCGGACATGACTGAGTGACTGAGCAACAACAATGAAATCATTTCCTTACCATTTGTCTTCCTTACTAGTTTTCTGGTTCCCTTAGTAGGCAGGGCCACTGAGTTGTCACCCACCTGTCTACAGAGCCTAGCAACGTGCTGAACATGTATTAGGTGCTCAATAATGCTTGCTGACTGATCTACTATCTTGGCAAAATCTAGGTCACAATATCTGGATATAAGAAAAAAGTCAAGGGTTATTGGATACCTGTCTGTCTGAATAAAAATCTTGCAATAAAGGAATAGATTGAGAAAGGAGAGGAATATCTGTCTTCTGTCCCTGAGTCTACAATGTATCTTGGATTTCCTTGAGCCCTTTAATTTTCCCTCTGTCATTTCTTGGCTATCAACACCCCTGTCTGGTGGATATGGCAAAACTGCTTTCAGTAAGCAAACTTCAGGGGAAAAAAAACAAAAAAGCATGATAAACACAGCACATGCTCATTTCTCCTTAATTGCCTGATCCTCCATCTGTTGGTCTAGGATAATATTGATAAAGGAATTAAAAGACACCACACCATCTCCTGAATCAAATGAGAACAGTCATTCTCAAATTACAGAGCATGACATTTTTATGTTTTGCAACATGAAGAGGAAAGAGCATTTAATTTATTTTAATGTGGTTAATTAGAAGCTAGATTAGATCCTCTAGTTAACTCATAGGTTCTTGACTTTTAAGACCAGACATTGTGTAGCATCTCATTTGCACAGTGGTAGCTGCTGCTGTTAATATTGGCTTGTGTCTAATTAACGGGGATGCTTACCTGGAATCCCAAATACAGAATCTATAAACTAAAAGTGAGAACTAATGTGATTTTAAGGAGGGAATTACTCTTAAGAGCCAGCTGCATGTTGCTTCAAACTAAGCACAACTTTGATGCTTGAATATGTCAACTCATTTTTATATGTGGGAGAAAGTTACTTTAAAGCCTAGCTACTTTCTCATGGTGAGACTAGATACAGTGATGGAAAATTTCAAACATGATAAAAACAACACTGTGGTCAGCACTTGAGGCAATTTCTATGGAGCCTGGGGAAATGGAAAAGCTACTTTCAGTCTGATCTTAGAGCTAAGACATGATGATGATTTCTGGATGGGTTCTCAAGTGGAAATTTTTGCTTCTCCAGGGAGGAGATTCACTGAATCACTGAACCTGATTTGGAGTTGATAATAAGCTACAACAAACAATTGCAAATTTCATTATAGTTTACATTACATGATCAGGAATGAGATTGGGCAAAGAAAATACTTCAGTGGCTTAGATTTTGGAGACTCTTGAAGACTTCAATACTGGAAGACCAGGGTAGTAAGATGTGAAGTTCGGTTTTCTTTTTAAGTGATTTTATGAGGTCTTAAAAAATACTTCAGCCACTTGCTTGGTAGACATTTGATCTTAAATTGGCACCCAGCCACAGTTGTGTTTATCAGATGCAGGTTTCATTTGAAGCTCAAATATTGGGAGAGAGTTTTCAGAAGGTCATCAAGTCTCCTGAAGGTCTGAGGTCTAAGTTTTCTCCCTAATTATATTTCACCCCCTCTATCCTTCCACTCCCCACCATTGCCCTTAATCTTATTCTGGAATTATTTGTTTTCCTCTGATTGAAATCATAAGTCGTATCATTGAATTGAGTCCAGACAGATCATGAAGTGAATATATAATATATTTTAGTTCACCTTGACTATCCTCCAAGTATGTTCAGACGATTGTTCTAGATTATTTGAAGGCATTTGATGGTATTTTGATTATTGCCCAATATTATTGTATGCTTTAAAAATGCACTGAAATATGTCTGTCTTTAATTAGCGCCTCTCTAATTCTTTCTTTATTTTTTAAAGAAACTATTTAACATGCTCTTCATTTCAAGCCCAATCATGTGAAGTTCTTTGTGATTCACCTTTTGCAGATAGGAAAAAAATGAGATTTTTAAGGTGGATCTGTAGCGCATCCGTAATTGGCTAGGAAATACTTAAAGGATTTAAGTGTGAAAAGCCTTTTCAGCTGAGCAGTAGAAAATCTAAATGCAAGCATCAGTATTTGTGCTTTAAATATGGCAGGTTGTGGGCTTCCCTAGTAGCTCAGCTGATAAAGAATCTTCCTGCAGTGCAGGAGACCCCAGTTTGATTCCTGGGATTGGGAAGATCCCCTGAAGAAAGGATAGGCTATCCACTCCAGTATTCATGGGCTTCCCTGGTGGCTCAGACTTTGAACAGTCTGCCCGCAATGTGGGAGACCTGGGTTTGATCCCTGGGTTGTGAAGATGCCCTGGAGGAGGGCATGGCAACCCACTTCAGTATTCTTGCCTGGAGAATCCCCATGGACAGAGAAGCCTGGCGGGCTATAGTCCAAGGGATCACAAAGGGCCGGATATGACTGAGCGACTAAGTACAGCGCATGGGAGGATGTGTGAGTTACATGACTCTGAGATCTGGGGAAAGTTTAAAAAGATAAACAATACAAGATAACTAATGAGAACCTACTGTACAGCCCAGGGCCCTGTATTCAGTGCTCTGTGGTGAGCTAAACAAGAAGGAAATCCATAAAAGAGGGATGTATGTAAATATTTAGCTGACTCACTTTGCTATACAGCAGAAACTAGCACAGTATTGTAAAGGAACTGTACTCAAATAAAAATTAATTTTAAAAGAAGCTTATATAGGAAGCCAATCTGTGAAACAAGTATCCATGTATTACACTTTGCCTAGAAGTTCTTCATTTTTGTTAAAAACCATGGAATCAAAATCAGTGTGTTCACAGAAGAAACTAGAATGTCAGGGATGTGTTAAGATGAAGATAGCCTTTTGTTGTCTCTGAGTTCCAAGAGTCATGCTGTATTAATAAAGTGGTGATCTGGCTTATAGCACAGAGAATTTTTAAAAATTATTTTATATATTTAGTGTTTTTTTTTTTTTTCCTTGGCTGTGCTGGTTCTTCTTTGCTGTGCGTGGACTTTCTCTAGTTATGGCAAGCAGGAGCTGTTCTTTGTTGTGGTGCGAGGGCTGCTCACTGCGGTGGCTTCTCTTGTTGTGGAGCTTGGGCTCTAGGGCGCAGGCTCAGTAGTTGTGATTTTATTTATAATATTTCATGACGGACATTTAAATTCTTATGTAACAAATTCTCCTAAAATGTTCCTTTGTGCTCTCTGCTGTTATGCTTCTAACATAAGCATAACAGAGCTTTTCGCTACAATTATCTGCTACCTAAGCTATTTTCTCTGGGTCTTCTTATATGACACTCTTTAACTCGGATTTCATTTTGATATATGTGTGAGATGAGTGTCTAACTTGACATATTTTCCTCCAAATAACTCATCTTCTTACCTCTAACCCCGACCACCTCTGCCCCAGGAGCTAGATCACAGGATAGATGATTCATTAAAAACGAAGAAGTAATTTTAAAAGATCGCCTCACTTAAGGCCCATCCTGCTAGAGAAGGGATGCCCACCTTGCTTTTGTCATTCAGAGATTCGCTGAATATAGCATTGAGTTTTCTGAAGAGAAAGCTTTTCAGGCTGTCCCCAAGCCCTCATTAATTCTAGACCAAAAATAGTGGAACTTGATTCCTTTGTGCTGCTGAATGTTATTTTCCTGGGATAAGATGTGATTTTTTTCTTTTGTTTTAATTCCCATCATCACCCATGATGCTCTTTTCAAAAGAGGGGGATAAAATTGACTTCCAGCTTCTGCTATGCCCTGGAATAGAAGCCATGCTTTTATGATAAATTGCACACACAAGAAAGGCAGCAGGACTTGCTTGTACTGAAATGAGAGTTGCTTCTGGCTCTGTTTAAATGACTTTGTTCCACATTTCTTTCTGAACTTTCAGACAAAAGTGATCATGAGAGTTTAATCTTGAGACTTGTGCCATCAGCTGTTTACTTTCCTTAGACTATTTTAATCCCTACAGGGCCTCAGTATCAGCCAGAGAAACAGCAGTTTCCTGGTAGTTCTTCCCTTGGGTGGAAATAGTCAGAGAGGAACACCCAAGGTTTGCCTTACCTTCCAGCTGTGATCCAGTGTATTTTCACCAGTTTGAAAAGACTGAGGGTGTAAGTAAAGCTTTGTTGTTGTTGTTCAGTCAATCAGTTGTGTCAGACTCTTTGCGACCCCATGGACTGCAGCATGCCAGCCTTCCTTACCCTTCATTAGCTCCTGGAGTTTGCTCAAACTCATGTCTATTGAGTCGATGGTGCCATCCAACCGTCTCATCCTCTGTCACCCACTTCTCTTCCTGCCCTCCAGCTTTCCTAGGATCACAGTCTTTTCCAACGCACTGAGTCTTTTCTGTATGATTGGGCTGTCGATATGATGTGGTAGTCACTATCGTGTAGATGCTGCTGCTCTGATTTCTCCATTTGTCTGGATTTCTACCCGCTGCTTCACTATAGAGGCCTGCCGCAGGCATCGAAGACCTTGCTATTAGACTTGTGCAAAATTGGATGTGTTGCCCACAGGTGTGGAACTCCTATGAACTAAGAATTCCTTCAGTAGAATCCTTGTTTGATGTAGGTAAAGAGTAGTGTGGCCAGAGGGAGTGGTGAGGTCCAACAATAGAGCTTTTCTTTTTTTAAGCATTAAAACCATTTTTCCCAAAGTCTTATGAAAATAATGCTTTTAATTACTACATGATGCTTTAGGATACAGATGATACCATATTTACATTTTAATTTAAGCTAAGTCAAACCTGACTCCCGGCCTCTTCTTGCCAGTATTGATAGAAAGGCCACCCTTTCCTCTTCTTTCTCCGTCCCTCTTATATTTGACAACAGTTCTAATGTAATTGTGTTTATGCTTCCCTGGTGGCCACTGACGCCTTGGCTGCTTGCCCTGACTCCACGGTCCATCAGATGAGAAAGGTTTATGCCCCTCCCACTTCCGTTTTTTCCATCTCAGTCACAGAGCATTTTTGCCAAGGTTACCAAGGCCATGTGCTTAACCCCAAGCCCTAATGAGCAACCACACTGCCAGCCCCTGATAAGGAATGGCTTACCTCAAAGAGACTGTGCTTTGAGAAAGGCATCTTTGTTGTCGTTTAGTTGCAAAGTCATGCCTGAATCTTTGCAACCCCATGGAGTGCAGCAAGCCAGGCTTCCCTGTCCCTCATTATCTCCTGGAGTTTGCTCAAACTCATGTCCATTGAATTGGTGATGCCATCCAACAATCTCATCCTCTGTCACTCTCTTCTCCTCCTGCCCTCAATCTTCCCCAGCATCTACCATCATTTTATTCAAATCCAGGAGATTTACTATCTCTCAGGAGCTTGGGAGTTTCCCTTGCCAATCTTCACTACATAACATCTCCATGATTTTCCTCTTTAGGTGATTCAAAGTAGTTTCAACATTAACTAGAGCTTTGGACATCAAACCCCTCCTCAGAAGGTATCATTAGGGTATAATCTCCCGCTCCTGGCTCTTGGTTGGGGGTGGGTGTCGGGGCAATGAGGGGAATGGAGGAAGGGATAGTAAATGCCTTTTTTCCTGCAACCTAAATGATTGGGGAATACAGACCTACAGAGCTAGGAAATAGGGCCTGACCACTCTCTTGAGATGTGTGACTAATAAAGTTTCGGCTCTGTTATCATAGACTAGCTGAGAAAAATCACTCACATTTAACTGTTTAAATAGGTAATAGTATTATATTAAGTTTTCAGCAGATCACAATGCTGCACTTCTATGACATGCGGAATGTCAAGACGCAGACGTGCTTAGTTGTAGATGCTGTAGTGCGAATGAGACAAGGTTTTGATGCTCTTCCTACTCAGCATCCTGCCAGTGTCTTAAGGGTTCCTGAGCTACCTTTTGGAGCCCTGGTGGGTCCGTGGATCCCAGTTTAAAAACCATTGCTCTGGAGTATAGTTGCCTTGTGGTGTTGTATTAGTTTCTGCTCTATAGCAAAGTGAATCAGCTATACATATACAGAAACCTATATCCTCTCTTTTTTAGATTTCTTCCCCATTTAGGTCACTACAGAGCACTGAGTAAGGTTCCCTGAGCTACGCAGTAGGTTCTTATCAGTTATCTATTTTACACATAGTATCAGTAGTGTATATATGCAGAGCCCAATCTCCCAATTCATCCCATCCTCCCTCCTCCCCCATTTCCTGCCTCTGTCTCTATACATTAGTTCTCTACGTCTGTGTCTGTTTCTCTTTTGCAAATAAGATCATCTATGCAATTTTTCTAAATGCTAAGTTTAAAAATATTTTTAAAAATTAACATTTACTGGAGTATAGTTACTGATATACCTATGGCTGATTCATGTTGATGTATGGCAGAAACCAGCACAATATTGTAAAGCAAGTATCCTCCAATTAAAAAAATCTTTTTAATGAAAAAACAAATAAATAAATAAAAGTTAAGGACTCAGATATGGGGAAGATGTAGTCTGAGAGCAATCGTGCTAAATGATAAAACAGAAAAGTATATTTACTTAAATATTTATGTATTGCTGATATGGTATGCAATTTAACACCGTTATTCAGATGTTAGAAATTAAATAAATAAAAACTGTTACTCTGATATGAAGATAACCTTTCTCCACCCCTATCATGACATTTTGGTCTAAGAATGTAAGAATGGCCGAAGAGGGATCTAGCCACCTTGGGTGCCCTTTGTAGGTGGGATATTTTAGAGGGAATGGAAGGTTTTGTCTGCAACATCCACTTTCTAAATAACATCTTCAAAGAATAAAAATGTTCTCTGAAGCATTTTCATTTCCCTTAACAGAGCATATACCTTCTCTAGTGTACTTACTATACATCAGACTGAGTTTATGCATAAGTGAAATTTATAGAGCACTTACTATGTGCCCAGTATTTTTTCCAGACACATCACATGTGGTATTTATTGTTTTTGCTTACAAATACTTAAATGTGCCAGACATCAGTCTAAGAACTCAATGAACATTAACTCATTCAGTTTTTGAAAGAATCTTTTAAATACGTAAATACTATTATTCATCCCCATTTTGCAGGTGGGGAAATTAAGGTATATATAGAGAAAAAGAATTTCCTGAAGTCACACCTACAGCCAGAAGCAAAATTAGATTGCAACTGTGACATTCTAGATCCAGAGTTAAGGTTCTTTACTTCTATACTATGTTTTCATGACACAAGGCAGCTCAGTTAGTCTCCTCAAAAAGGTAAGTAAAATTTTAATAGCTCCATTTTACCAATGATAAAACTGAGGCCCAAAGTATTTAAATAATTTGCTTGAACTCATACTACTGCTGAGGGAAAAAACATGGATTCAAATCCAGGTATCCAAAGTCCACAGCCTGTCTAAATAATCATAGTTAAATCTTCAAGAGGTGAATTTGTCAAGATCATGCTGCTGATAGAGCAGAGCCTGGAAACATACCTAGATCTGTCACTCAATTCTGTGCTAAGTAATTCACTGAATGTTTAATAAAGTATGTGTTTAAGTATTTTTGAAATCTATTGAAAATATCTTTCCTGGTTATAAGTAATGATAATATTAATGATAACTCATACTATGTTTTAGGCATTAGTATTAATTGAGATAATATATAGGTATTTATAAAAATCAATGAGTATATATAGAAGAGTATTTAGAGAAAAGCAAACATTGTTGCAAGTCCCACATTCTAGATAACCACAGTTAACATTCTGGTGAGAGTATTTACAGGTATCTTTCTCTGCAGATTTCATGCATTCACTGTATGTACAATCATACGATTTTAGGTAAGTGGAATCATATTCCAAACGCTATTTGTAACCTGCTTTTATCCATTCATTACTTCAGTCAAGATGTTTATTGAAAGCTTTAACACTTAGAAAGAATTTGCTTGAAACAATATTTTCCCATTTTGATGAACAGAAAGATTGATCTTTTATGAGCAATAAATTGTATTAATCAGCATGATCAAGGCTTCTGCACAGTAACAAATTCACCTCTACAACTCAGTGGCTTAATAAAATAAAGGATTACTTGCTCACACAGTTGACTGTGGATTCAGTGCAGCAAGGGGAGAGACTGCTTTTCATGGCTTCAGTTTAGAACACTGTTCTTGGTCCTCTAATCAGAACTAGCTACCTGGTGCCACCTGGCTTCAAGAAGACTGGGACATGTAACCTCTTCTGCATGTCTGGGGAAGATAAACCTGCTGCATAGCACAGGGAGTTTAATTCAGTACTCTGTAATGACCTAGATGGGTGGGGTTGGGAAGGAGTGAGGTCCAAAGGGAGGGACTATATGTATACATATAGCTGATTTCACATTGTTGTATAGCAGAAACTAGCACAATATTGTAAAGGAATGATGTGCCAATAAAAAGAAATTAGGGAGCTCTAGTAATATCCCTCTCATGTCAGGACTCTGCTCAGTTCAGTTCAGTCGCTCAGACGGGTCTGACTCTTTGTGACCCCATGGACTGCAGCACGCCAGGCTTCCTTGCCCATCACCAACTCCCGGAGCTTACTCAAACTCATGTCCATAGAGTCGGTGATCACATCCAACCATCCCATCCTCTGTCATCCCCTTCTCCTCCTGCCGTCAGTCTTTCCCAGCATCAGGGTCTTTTCAAATGAGTCAGTTATTTGCATCAGGTGGCCAAAGTATTGGACTTTCAGCTTCAGCATCAGTCCTTCCAATGAATACTCAGGACTGATTTCCTTCAGGGTGGACTGGTTGGATCTCCTTGCAGTCCAAGGGACTCTCAAGAGTCTTCTCCAACACCACAGTTCAAAAGCATCAATTCTTCAGTGCTCAGCTTTCTTTCTAGTCCAACTTTAACATCCATATCAGGACTACTGGAAAAACCATAGCTTTGACTAGACAGACCTTTGTAGGCAAAGTAATGTCTCCCATCTGCAGTGATTTTGGAGCTCCCAAAAATAAAGTCTCTCACTGTTTCCCCATCGATTTGCCATGAAGTGATGGGACCGGATGCCATGATCTTAGTTTTCTGAATGTTGAGCTTTAAGCCAACTTTCTGACTCTTCTCTTTCACTTTCATCAAGAGGCTCTTTAGTTCCTCTTCACTTTCTGCCATGAGGGTGGTGTCATCTGTGTATCTGAAGTTATTGATATTTCTCCTGGCAATCTTGATTCCAGCTTGTGCTTCATCTAGCCCAGCATTTCTCTTGATGTACTCTGCATATAAGTTAAATAAGCAGGGTGACAATATACAGCCTTGATGTACTCCTTTCCCTATTTGGAACCAGTTTGTTGTTTCATGTCCAGTTCAACTGTTGCTTCTTGACCTGCATACAGATTTTTCATAATGCAGATCAAATGGTCTGGTAGTCCCATCTCTTTCAGAATTTTTCAGTCTGTTGTGATCCACACAGTCAAAGGCTTTGGCATAGTCAATAAGGCAGAAGTAGATGCTTTTCTGGTATTCTCTTGATTTTTCGATGATCCAACGGATATTGGCAATTTGATCTCTGGTTCCTCTGCTATGTGGATGTAAATAATCCTTTCTTGATGGATAGTTATATAGTTACTATTGTTTCTCCATTATATATAAACAATGCTGTGATGAACATACTCAATATATATTATAGACTTGCATCCATTAATTTTCAATTTAAATTCCTAGACAAGGAATCACTGATTCAATAATAGAAAGATTCCAAATATTAATATCTCAAAATAGGTGATAGATAATCCCCATCCCTACACTTCTAAGTTTAACTATGAAACACAGGAACTTAAAGCCCAGCAAGTATGTATCCCAGATTCTCTTGAGTTAGGGATTTGTTTAGAATTCACAAATTAAGGAGGAGCCATGGTTCTCTGGGTCAGCTGAAGACTGACACAATACTACTGACTCAGTAATATAGGTTTTTTGTTTTTTTTTTTTTAGTAGTAGGGTTTTTAATTTATTTATTTTTGGCTGTGCTGGGTCTTTGTTGCTGTGAGGGCTTTTCTCCAGTCATGGAGAGCGGGGGGTATTCTCTAAGTTGCTGTGCATGGTTGCTTCTCCTGTTGCAGAGCACGGACTCTAGAGCACGTAGGCTCAGTAGTTGCAGTTTCCAGGCTCTAAAGCTTGGACACAATAGTTGCAGCACTGGAGCTTCATTGCTCCACACCTCGTGGGATCTTCCTAGACCAAGGATCGAACCTGTGTCTCCTGCAGTGGGAGGCAGGTCCTTTACCACTAAGCCACTAGGGAAGCCCAGTAGTTGAGTTCTGCCTGTGACTTCCTAACTCCTCAGCGAGGCTCTCAGAGTCTTCAGGCATGCTTCGGAGAACCACGTATTGCAGTGTGGCTGGGAGCCTGGTATATCAGGCGTGACATGTTTATGAGCCTCCACCTCTAGACTTCCTGAAAAGGGCCTTCGTGATCTACATGCTCCCAGACTCCCAGCTGTGTCATAAGCCTCAGGACAAGTGACTGCTGTTCTCCTAACTGCCCCTGGATTGATGACACACCTACTGCCAAATTGCTTTTCAGGAAATATGTACCAAAGAAACTCCCAACAACAGCAGTCCATCAGAGTGGCATGTCTTCACACTTGTGCCCTCACTACTCTCAGTATTTTTCAACATCAGCAAAAAAAAAAAATAGACCAAGCAAAGAAAATTCATCGTGATTTTTATTTACATTTCTTGGACTGAAACTATCGTATTTTGTTAGCCATTTTTTTTTCTTCCTTTGTGAACTGTGTATTAATGTCTTTGGTTATTAGATCTCCTCTTTTGATTAGTGTGCAGGCTAAGTCACTTCAGTTGTGTCTGACTCTGTGCAACCCCATGACTTTCGTCCACCAGGCTCCTCTGTCCGTGGGATTCTCCAGGCAAGAATACTGGAGTGGGTTGCCATGCCCTCATCCAAGGGATCTTCCTGACCCAGGGATAAAACCCATGTCTCCTGCATTGGTAGGCAGGTTCATTACCACTAGCATCACCTGGGAAAACTTTTTGGGTTAGCACCCTTTCTTAAATGCTCTCCTCTTTAACATCAGGCCTCTATTTGACACTGCTTCTTTTGTATTTCAAGGAGGAATCATTTGTTTCAGTATATTAGATTTGGAGAGAAAAACTCAAATGTGTTAGAGCAAATAACTATGTCTCCAAGTTAGAGAGTAGCTAGGTGTTCATCAGGATAGGATGAGTCATTGAACAGTCTGTCAGGGTGATTCCTTCTCTCTGTGCCTAGGAGGACAGCACCTTTAAATATGAAGAGCATCTTACAGTAGGAAGCATTTTAAATTAAAATAATTTTTAGAGCTTAATAATGGCATTAGGTTAATATATCTCCCTTTGTTTTCTCCATTCACTACCTGTCCTCTTTAGGTCCATATGTGTGGTGCATCACATCTTTGGCAAGGAAGAATGTAATGCTCTGCTGGGGAAGGAAGTTAGAGGGAGTAGGTTTATGCTTTATGGCTTTTGATCAACAGAGGATCACCAAAGGATCTTTGGTGTAGACTTTGTCTCAGAATCTGTGTCACTCAATTCTCTAGGAACCACTGCCAATCAAATAGATCTGTCACATAAGATATAGCCTCATCTCTGTTCCTAGGTCTGAATCACTCTCAACCACTTTATATTCCCTTCCAGTTCTTAATTCTCAATAAATTATGGCCATTTGGCCACAGTTCCCTGATATTTTTGCCTTGATTCCTCTGCTTAAAGTCTACCTTGATTATGACACTGGTTTCTCTCTCTAAATATATAGAGAGAGCACTTTCTGATGGGGGTCTTTTTTTTTTTTGATTGCCAGGACATTGTCATATTATTCAGTCTCATCTGGGAAAAAGGTCCTTTCTTTGCTCCTATAAGGCATTACATTCTAAACAGGAAAATGGCAAGTTTGTGGCATCTTTTTCACGTCCCTCATGGCAAATGGCAATGAAAAAAAAGACCACCATCAGAAAGTGCTCTCTCTCTCTATAGAGAGAGAGAAACCAGTGTCATAATCAAGGTAGACTTTAAGCAGAGGAATCAAGGCAAAAATATCAGGGAACTGTGGCCAAATGGTCATAATCTTTTCCCCAGATGAAACTGAATAATATGACAATGTCCTAGGGAAGAACATGGAGAAAGAAATGGCAACCCACTCCAGTGTTCTTGCCTGGAGAATCCCAGGAACGGGGGAGCCTGGTGGGCTGTCATCTATGGGGTTGCACAGAGTCGGACACAACTGAAGCGACTTAGAAGCAGCAGCAGGGAAGAACAAGACTTTCTAACGCAGGCTCTCTCCTCTCCAAATTCCTGGCAGATATTCTGTTTTAAGAAATCTATGCTAGCCATATTTTCTTTTTACACACTCTTAATAATAGGTCAGAAAGAAAAATAGACACACACACACACATATATATACAGTCTTTATTTTAATGTAACAATATATATTCATACAAAGAATATCACACAGTTGCAGAAAAGACCACCTAATGAATGGATGTGGGATATTCATTTTTTGGGGTTGGGTTGCATTTACCAGTCTGAGAATCATGTTGATGTATGTTATCCATCACGTGCTTTCTGACTGTTAATGTAACTTGTTTCAGAATGAAAATACATACTTGTGAGGGTTAATATTTATTGACTATTAAACATTTTACTGCAAAACCTCGTTCTCATGCATTTGTTGCTCATACAAGTTCTTTTTATATGAAAAGTAGAATATAATCATTCTTAAATTGTTTCAAAATGGGCCAGTCAAAAAGCAGAACACTTCAAAGTACAGATAGCAATTAATATCTTCAGTTTCTTTTAAAACAGGAATTGCACCCTCTAAATCTAGTTAGCTATTTTTGGAGCCGTCTTATTCAAGAATATCAAAATACTTTAAAACATATTATCCTTCCCTCTGAAAATGTATCTGTGTAGGACAAAATTTTCATACTGTTTTCAATTTAGAAATAACCTTGATACTGCTTGTGATAAGATAATCTGACCTATTAGTAGTTTTGCTCATATTAAAAATATACATCACCACCTGCAAGTGGGTTGTATTGTTCCCCACACCCCGCCATGTATACCTGGAACTTGTGATTGTGAACTTATTTTGAAAAAGGTTCCTTGAAGATGTGATTAATCTAAGGATCTTGAGATTAGGACAGCCCCAAATCCAATGATATGCATCCTTATAAAAAGAAGGGATGGCAGAGAGAAATAAAAATATGTCTTCCACATGAAGACAGTCTCAGAGATAGAAATTATGCAGACACAAGCCAAGGAACAACTAGGGCTGTCAACAGCTGCTAGAAGTTAGGAGAGAGGTGTGGATTCTCCTAGCTGCTTGATTTTGGACTTCCAGCCTCTAGAACTGTTGGAAAATAACTTTCTGTTGTTTTCAGACTCCACATTTGGGTAATTTGTTACAGCAGCCTATTCTTTCCTTTATTCTCCCTTCTCTTCGTTTCTACTTTCCTTTCTTCTTTCCTTATCTTTTGATTCACTTAACAAACCTTTGTGTGCCTATAAGTGATAGGACAGTCCTACTGTGTAGTCTAGAGAAATTGGAAATATAACAATTATAAAAGGCACAGCTACCTTGTCTTAAAAGCATTTATTTTACTACATTGTTAGCATTTCTATTGTACAGTCTTTCTTGCTTTTCTCTTATCATGAGTTCTTGTGGCCTTTTCTACATTGACCTCAGTAACTGAGCATGCTTCTGACAAATGTCACTTTAAATGTGAATATTAAATTATTTGACTTTGTTTGTGCCAAGCATTGTTCTGGAAAAGTTGAACTGGTTCTCAATAGTGATCATACTCCCCAGCAAAGGCACTGGCTAGTCTTGGGAATGGGAGCCTTTGTCTGCACCCACCCTGGTGCACTCCATACTTTCAGGGCTCTGGGGATCCAGCACCAGCCACTGTGGCCCTGTGTCCAGGTCTCCCTTCTCCCACTCTGCCCACCTTGAAATGCCCTCCATCTCCCTTCCCTTTCCTCACCAAAGCTTCTATTCCCTCAGTTCCTATGTTCTTTTTCAAAAAATAGATATCAAAGTTTTATTTAATATAGATTTTTCTGTTTTGTTTTGACTTTTAATTGGAGAATAATTGCTTTACAGTGGTGTGTTGATTTCTGCCATCAACAATGTGAATCAGCCGTTAAGTATAAATATGTCCCCTCTCTCTGGAGCCTCTGTCCTCACCCTCCTCAGCTGCCATGTTCTTTGTACTTTCCACCTCACCCCAACTTCCTGTTACAGCCTACACATATTACATGATCTGGGTGTCATCTTCTACCATGCCTTGCTCACTAGGTGTCAGATGCACCAGTTTCTTTGATGTTTCTCCAAGATTCCAGTTATACTCCTGCCTCAGTGCACAGGAAGGTTCTTCCTGAAGCAGTCACATGGTTCATTCTCTCCCTTCATTCAAATCTCTGCTTTTAAATGTTATTTCTTCAGAGAGAACTCTGATCACCCTACTCCCTAGGCTACTTTATTTCTCCTCATTGCACTTTACTGGAAGTTAGACCATATGTTTACAAGTCTAGTTTTTCCTGATTTAGAATGTAGGTTTCAGGAAGAGAGACTCCATCTGCTGTGGGTCTAGTCTCTGGAACTACATCTGGCACGTAGTAGGCATCCATATTTGTGAGTGAGGGAATAAATGAAGTGAGAGCCAGCTACTGGGATGAAGCAGTGAAATCCAAAGATAGTTGTTGCCCCTCCTTATAACACAGATGCATGGTAGTGGCGTCTTTCCAGTGACTTTTTAAAAATATGCATTATAACAAGCATTTACAGTGTGTAAAGTGCTTTCAAAAATCCAAGTACCATACTGCTTAAAACAGCCCCCATTTTTATAGCTAAAGAAACAGATTCAGTGAGACTAATTGACTTAGCAGCTAAGGGCACACAACTTAAGAAAGGCAGAGCTAGAATTCAAACCTTGGTTTCCAGATTTCAAATCCAAGACATTAAGAACCGTCAGCACCACCACCACCACAGCAAGCCCCGAAAGTCTGTACATGACAGTCTCTCTCTCAATGACGGAGGCCTTCCTATACTGTGTTGATGGGGGTTGAAGATAGTATTTCATGTGATGTTGGTCTGATTATCACTAAGTCATCATATAGGCAGCCATTTATTTCTTCAATGCTTAAAGCATGCTCCTAATGATTGAGCGCAAGTGCTTACACTTTCTAAGGCTGATGATGTCACTGCATCTTCCGTGGGTATATTTCCACCATCATGTCATTGTCTTGCTTATGAACAACAGGAGTGGAAATGAATATGAATAAGAGCAGCAGTTAACATCCCCTGACCACCTGCCATATGCCAGAGACTTTGCATCCATTACTTCTAATCCTTAAAACCACCCTGAGATATTACTTTCTGCATCTTATGATCAAGAAAACAGACCTGGAGGGATAAGGAAGCTCTTCCAAAGTCACAGTAACAAAGTGCATGGCTATTATTTTAATCCCAGTCTTGACTCTAAGGATGGACTCCTAGCCATTGTGTTGGGGTTTCAGTCTTTTAGAAGAAGAGTCAATATCAGTCACTGTGGATGCCTGAACAATACAAGTATTCATACCAACAATTCCTGACAACCACAACCTCATAGTCAATGGCAAAATTTTTCATTTTCATTTTCATTCGAGTGAAAAGTATACATTTTACCTGAACATGCATACTTCATGCTTAATGAATATTTCTTAAAGTTTCTCTAGTGATTATAATTTGAGGAGCTGGCTGCAAAAAGATAAACCATATATCAGTTTATAGATTAAAATTCTCCTAATTTTTCTCCAAATTGCATAAAACATAAATCATCTTATTGAGTATGTGGAGGTTTCAGAGAATAAATATACTTTGGCCTAAAATCATCATGAACTGGTTCAATAAAACTTGTCCAGAGAAATGTTTTGATTTTTACTGTTGCTCAGGCTTTGCTCATATCAGATAAAGGACTTAAGATGTCTATAATTAGATCTCAGTCCTGTTATTGGATCTCTGTTTTTTTTTTTTTTTAATCTGAAGTAAGAGCCTGTGCATAAGCAGGAAGAGGAGCCTGAATAAACAGAAGCAGAGAGCATCATAGTGGGGTTTGACAGTGAAGAGTTGAGGTACACCAATATACATATTGGATGTTTGGCAATTTGGGGGTATTATGTTCCCAGAACAAAATAGCAGGAATTGAAGCTGACCAGCTTCCGGGTCATTGTTCTCATGATCCATGTTTTCAGGGCTTGTGGTCATCATTTTGGTCACCAACCATACCAATCTTGGGGAAAGATACACATATCACATGGGTATTATACCTGAGAAAGAGCAGAGTGGGGGCTTCTTCCATCTTCTCCTCTTTGTCTTCACAACTCAAGCTGATCTGCCTCTTTCCTTTCACCTCCTTTTTATTGAGTGTCATAAGGTGTTCTTTTCTAAAATTCGAGTAATTTTAAATTTTATTTATTTTACTTTTTGGCCATGCCATGTGGCATGTAGGATCTTGGTTCTCTGACCAGAGATCTTAGTTCACCTACAGGGATCTTAGTTCTCTCACCAAGGATTCAACCAATGCCCCTTGCAGTGGAAGCACGAAGTCTTAACCCCTGTACCTTGAAGGAAGTCCCATATGTTCTTAATTTTATGGAAACATTTGAGTTGCTGCTGCTGCTGCTGCTGCTGCTAAGTTGCTTTAGTTGTGTCTGACTCTGTGTGACCCCATAGATGGCAGCCCACCAGTCTCCCCTGTCCCTGGGATTCTCCAGGCAAGAATACTGGAGTGGGTTGCCATTTCCTTCTCCAATGCATGAAAGTGAAGTCGCTCAGTCCTGTGCGACTCCTAGCACCCCATGGACTGCAGCCTACCAGGCTCCTCCGCCCATGGGATTTTCCAGGCAAGAGTACTGGAGTGGGTTGCCATTGCCTTCTCTGAACATTTGAGTTACAGAGTATCAAAATAAATTATCCTATCTTATGATTCCTGGACTTTGTATAATATTTTTATAGTAAAAATATAGCTAACCTTACAGGAATTTCCCTTTAGACTAAATTTTACCTTGGAGTTATAAAATACAGGGTTAGTAGAGATGAAGTAAGTTGTACACTATTTCTGATGTTCTGCTTTCCTTTGCTAGCTTGAATGACCTTGCATTTGAAATTTTTTTGCAAATAGATTTTTTTTGATGTAGACCATTTGTAAACTCTTTATTGAATTTGTTGCAATATTGCTTCTGTGCTATATTTTGGTTTTTTGTCCATGAGGCTTGTGGGATCTTAGCTCCCCGACCAGGGACTGAACCCACATGACCTGTACTGGAAGGTGAAGTCTTAACCACCAGACCACCAGGGAAGTCCTTGAATTGCTCTTTTTGTGTGTTAATGTAAGTACTCTTTGCTACTAGGGTGTGAAGCATATCAAATCAGTGTCATCAAAGAACTCCAGCTATATGTGTTCCAGCCCTAGAGATGGACTGTTAGTTGATTGTAGTCAGGACTTTCCATTTCCTTCCTTAAGATCTTAGAAGTCATTTAGGAAATGGGTAACATTTATCTCTTTCCAGATGCAAAAGTGAAATATTTAGATCAGACCTGTCTAATAAAGGGCTTCCCTGGAGGCTCTGATGGTTAAGTATCTGCCTGCAATGCGGGAGACCCAAGTTCGATCCCTGGTTTGGGAAGGTCCCCTAGGAGAAGGGAATGGTTAACCCACTCCAGTATTCTTGCCTGGAGAATTCCATGGACAGTGCAACCTGGCGGGCTATGTGTAGTCCATATAGTCTCAAAGAGTCGTTTAATAAAACTTTTTCAGTGATGGGAATGCACAATATCTGTGCCGTTCCTATACAATGGCCACTAATTACATGTGCTTAGTGAGCACTTAAAATGTAGCTAGTGTGACTGAGGAACTGAATTTTTAATTTAATATAATTTATTCCTAATGTATTCAATTTAAGTTTAAATAGCTACATTTCTGGCTAGCAGCTCCTCTTAGTGCTGGTTTAGATTGTTATTCCCATGAGCATGTATGTTCCAAGACCAATAATTGGAACTCTCAATTATTAGTGAATGGCCAAATCTAGTTTTTGCCAATGAAGATACATCATGAAGGCAGTTTCTTGAAAACTATGTCTGCTTCTTTGTAGGACTCTTGGATAGGTCTGTTACTCCAGGTTATCTTCATTTTCATCTTGATTGCAAGGGTGGGTGTATAAGTCTCCAAGTGTGTGATTTCAGTGGTGATTTGCCATTAGAAACTCTTCTAGACTGAAATTTACTTACACCTGAGCTTTTTAATCAATATGCTTTCCACTTATCTGATTTGGAATCTCTTCACGTAATGATTATATTCTGTGAATTACCAACAAAAGTTTTCTGCAGAAAATAAGTAAGCAGCCTTCTCAAGGTCACGGTTTTTTCAAACAAAAGAAAGATATTGCTGTTTGGAATCAAATGGAAATTTGGTGTGTTAGTTTTCAGGGCTTCCCCAGGTATTTCTGGTTCACTCCCATCTGGCTAAGTACTTCCAAGCTGTGCTACAATCAGATGGGGCCATGTGATCATTCTGGCCAATGAATTACAGGAAGTTCTGCATGCCACTTTGGGGTCAAGTATTTAATTGTTGATGCAAGATACTGCAGAACTCTTTTTCCTTCAACACAGCAATTGGCAATCTTCAAGAAGGTGCCTGTTCCATCAACTTGGGACCCTGGATGACTAAGATGAGCAGAGACTTCTTGAAAACTTGCAAGATATACATGATATGGAAAAGATATATGATATGGTTAAGAAACAAATCTTTGGTATTTGCTGTCAGCAGACTGATACATGTCTAAGTAAGGTTGTGAATAGTTCAAAATAGCAGTAAAACATGAGAGGGATGAACTATCTGAAGTTGAAATCAACCAATTTCACCTTTGTCAAAACCTGCATGACACTAGATGAGGACATCAAGAAGGCTTGGAAACCTCGGGGAATCAGGCAATTTGTGGAGCCTTGGATAAAGTGCTTTTTAATAAACAAGTATCCATGCAGTTTTTATCTGTAGAGTGAAAAAGGTGCTTTTGGGGGGTCCAGTAGTTTCAGAATAAATTATTCCCATGTTAAAGGATCATGCAGAACATCCCTTGATCTGTGGCCAACATCAGTTGAAGAGAGTATGCTGAGCACGTGGGGTTATGTTTTGATCTGTATTTCTTAGTTTTGAAGAGGAAACAGTGACGGAAAGAAGATAAATAGCTTGAGGCAGGATGTTGGCAAAGATATATGCTTAATTTCATACAATTACTGTTTCTTATCCTGAAGCCTAGGCTTGAAATTTGTGTAACAGTTCTTATATTAGGAAATCTAATAAACTCTAATAGATATTATGTTGATAATACCAGGCTTTTTGGGTCTTCAACCCCGTTTTATTAATAAGATCTCTTAAAAGAATCACATAAACTATTTTTTCAATTTTAAAAAACCTTATAAAAATTATTATGAGCTAATTCAGTTCTTCAGGTCCCACACGCTCTTAATGATTAATTAAAGCAGTGATATTAATTAATAATAATTAGTATTAATTATTATAATTCCATTACTAATAGTGCCAATTATAGCAACAACAATAGTAATTAATAGCTTCTATTTTAATGATCTTTCTATTCCTCTGGCAATATAGTAAACACTGTACTCAAATTATCTCATTTAATGCTCTCAACACTCTATTTTATATTTTACAGAAAAGAAAAGAGTTTCTAAAGTTTGGGGAACTTGATGCAGGCTCAATAGCTGATACGTAGCAGAACTCTTACTTGAAATTTGAGTTGTGTGACTCCAAAGACTATTTTCTTTTCTTTTTTTAAATTTAAAATGCAATATTTATTTGTTTATGCTATTACATTGCTTCTTTCTCAAATTGAAGTTCATATATTGGCTTTTTAAAAAAATATAAATTTATTTATTTAATTGGAGGTTAATTACTTTACAATATTGTATTGGTTTTGCCATACATCAACATGAATCCACCACAGGTATACACATGTTCCCCATCCTGAACCCCCTTCCCTTCTCCCTCCTCGTACCATCCCTCTGGATCATCTCAGTGCACCAGCCCCAAGCATCCAGTATCATGCATCGAACCTGGAATAGCAATTCATTTCATACATGATGTTATACATGTTTCAATGCCATTCTCCCAAATCATCCCACCCTCTCCCTCTCCCACAGAGTCCAAAAGACTGTTCTATACATCTGTGTTTCTTTGCTGTCTCACATACAGGGTTATCATTACCATCTTTCTAAATTCCATATATATGTGTTGAGTGAAGTGAGTGAAGTCGCTCAGTCGTGTCCGACTCTTTGCGACCCCACAGACTGTAGCCTATCAGGCTCCTCTGTCCATGGGATTTTCCAAGCAAGAGTGCTGGAGTGGATTGCCATTTCCTTCTCTAGGGGATCTTCCCAACCCAGGAATCCGACCCAGGTCTCCTGCATTGCAGACAGACGCTTTACCCTCTGAGCCACCAGGGAAGCCCTTATATGTGTTAGTATACTGTATTGGTGTTTAAGCTGTAGTACATATACACAATGGAGTATTACTCAGCCATTAAAAAGAATACATTTGAATCCATTCTAATGAGGTGGATGAAACTGGAGCCTATTATACAGAGTGAAGTAAGCCAGAAAGAAAATATATATGCGTTAGTATACTGTATTGGTATTAATGGCTGAGTAATACTCCATTGTGTATATGTACCACAGCTTTCTTATCCATTCATCTGCTGGTGGACATCTAGGTTGCTTCCATGTCCTGGCTATTATAAACAGTGCTGCAATGAACATTGGGGTATACGTGTCTCTTTCAATTCTGATTTCCTCAGTGTGTATGCCCAGCAGTGGAATTCCTGGGTCATAAGGCAGTTCTATTCCAGTTTTTTAAGGAATCTCTGCACTGTTCTCCATAGTGGCTGTACTAGTTTACATTCCCACCAACAGTGTAAGAGGGTTCCCTTTTCTCCACACCCTCTCCAGAATTTATTGCCTGTAGACTTTTGGATCACAGCCATGAAATGGTACCTCATTGTGGTTTTGATTTGCATTTCTCTGATAATGAGTGATGTTGAGCATCTTTTCATGTGTTTGTTAGCCTTCTGTATGTCTTCTCTGGAGAAATGTCAATTTAGTTCTTTGGCCCATTTTTTGATTGGGTTGTTTATTTTTCTGGAATTGAGCTGCATGAGTGCTTGTATATTTTTGAGATTAGTTGTTTGTCAATTGCCTCATTTGCTATTATTTTCTCCTATTCTGAAGGCTGTCTTTTCACCTTGCTTATAGTTTCCTTTGTTGTGCAGAAGCTTGTAAGTTTAATTAGGTCCCATTTGTTTATTTTTGCTTTTATTTCCAATATTCTGGAAGGTGGGTCATAGAGGATCCTGCTGTGATGTGTGTCGGAGAGTGTTATCCTAAATGGTGAAAAATTGAAAGCATTTCCCCCAAAGTCAGGAAGAAGACAAGGGTGCCCACTTTCACCACTACTATTCAACATAGTTTTGGAAGTTTTGGCCACAGCAATCATAGCAGAAAAAGAAATAAAAGGAATCCAAATTGGAAAAGAAGAAGTAAAACTCTCACTGTTTGCAGATGGCATGATCCTCTACATAGAAAACCCTAAAGATGCCACCAGAAAATTACTAGAGCTAATCAATGAATATAGTAAAGTTTCAGGATATAAAATCAACACACAGAAATCCCTTGCATTCCTATACACTAATAATGAGAAAATAGAAAGAGAAATTAAGGAAACAATTCCATTCACCATTGCAATGAAAAGAATAAAATACTTAGGAATATATCTACCTAAAGAAACTAAAGACCTATATATAGAAAACTATAAAACACTAGTGAAAGAAATCAAACAGAACACTAATAGATGGAGAAATATACCATGTTCATGGATCAGAAGAATCAATATAGTGAAAATGAGTATACTACCCAAAGCAATTTATACGTTCAATGCAATCCCTATCAAGCTACCAATGGTATTTTTCACAGAGCTAGAACAAATAATTTCACAATTTGTGTGGAAATACAAAAAACCTTGAATAGCCCAAGCAATCTTGAGAAAGAAGAATGGAACTGGAGGAATCAACCTGCCTGACTTCAGGCTCTACTACAAAGCCACAGTCATCAAGACAGTATGGTACTGGCACAAAGACAGAAATATAGATCAATGGAACAAAATAGAAAGCCCAGAGATAAATCCATGCACCTATGGACACCTTATCTTTGACAAAGGAGGCAAGAATGGACAGTGGATTAAAGACAATCTCTTTAACAAGTGGTGCTGGGAAAACTGGTCAACTGCTTGTAAAAGAATGAAACCAGAACACTTTCTAACACCATACACAAAAATAAACTCAAAATGGATTAAAGATCTAAACATAAGACCAGAAACTCTAAAATTCCTAGAGGAGAACATAGGCAAAACACCCTCCAAAGATTATTTTCATAATATAATATAATGTACAGTTTTTTTCTGGACTAAGCTTTAGTTGGCTCAGATGGTTAAAAATCTGCCTGCAATGCAGGAGACGCAGGTTCGATCCCTTGGTTGGGAAGATTCCCCTGGAGGAGGGAACGGCAACCCACTCCAGGATTCTTGCCTGTAGTATCCCACGGACCAAGGAGCCTGGTAGGCTATAGTCCCTGGGGTCACAAAGAGTCAGACACAACTGAGCAACTAACACACACACAGAAGCTTTAGAATGTTAGCTTTAATATAGTCTGTACCTCAGTTGTATTTGGTTAAACTTTTTATTCTAAAGCATTACCCATTAAAAATAATTAAGAAAATAATCTTTAAAAAAATTTAAATTTCATACCTCAGATGAATTCTTTGATGGCCTGTTATCTTTTAAAGGTATAATGCTTAGGGAAAATGTGAAAGCCAAAGCAAAAATAACAAACATAAGTTATACAGTAATTTTTTTTTAATGAAAAGGAATGCCAAGGCCACAGCTTATTTATTATCTATTACCCTGTGGAGCCTTCAAAGGAGGCATGGTGCATCAGACTGGGATAGGCTTGTCTGGCAATTTCTACTGCTTCGTATGCCATGTTCAATTCACATCTAATGGACAGCACACAGGTAAGCTGATTTTTTGCACTGCCTCTGAGCAATTAAGAGAACTGGGCAAGTTTCTACACCTTCTTGGAAGTCATTTTACTTATTTGTAAAGTGCAGGTGTGGACTGAGGTGACTCTAAGCTCATTCCATTACTAGCTGTCTCTTATATCCTGACATCATGAAAAATTTTGTTTCTGATAGATTCATGGGTTGGTCAACCAAGAATTTTCCTGGGGTACTAATTGATAAGACATATGTGGCAGATTCAGAGTGTTAATGTAGCTCTTCAGGAACTACAGTTCCCAGAATTCCCTTGTGTACAGCTCTGGGCTGGGGTGAGCCACAAAAGATGTTTCACACAAGATTTGGAAGGTGGAAGGAATAGCAATATTCAGTTTATGCTCAGGATGGTACGAAGTGTTGTTGCATCCCAGGCGAGTTGTTATCTATCTGCTGACACTTCTTTAAAAATATGTATTTTTTAAATTGGAGGCTAATTGCTTTTGAATGTTGTGTTGGTTTCTGCTGTACAACACTGTGAATCAACCATAAGGATACACATGCCCCCTCTCTCTTGAACCTCCCTTCCACTTCCACCGCTTCCCACCCTTCTGGCGCCACATCCAGTGCTGCAGCCAGACCACTCTCAGCTTCTCTGACTCCTGGGTCAGGGGGAGATTTAGCTGCATGAAAACAGGCACCAGCTTCTCTTTCAAATCATTCCCGTCGTCCATGTCGGAGGCTCAGTGGCAGTGCCACTCTGATGCAGTTTTGCAGCCGTTCTCCTGTGTCCCAGCCCATTCCTGTAAGGATCTTTTTCAGCTTACTTGCCTCACTTCTCATCCTTCTTCTGTTCCCAAATGCATTGGCTGTTCCCCCTTGCTGCAGAAGCCATAGCTCAATAGATTCTTTAACTCACATTTGTTTAAGATTAAACCCCTTCTGTAAGTCTCTTATTATATAAATCTCCTAATGGCCCTGTTTCTCTGACCTAGCTCTGACTAACACAAGTTGCAGAAACATCTCAGGGAAGGTAATTTGATCAAGAAAGGGGAATCTAGTGGAATTCTTAGAGAAATGTTTATCATTGGAAGGATTTTTTGTTCAGCCATTTGTGGGACTTTAGTGGGAGAACTGAGACAACAATCAGTATTGACTAAGTTGCCCTTGAAAAAAGAGGTGGGGGTCTAGTTCAGTTCAGGGCTTTTGTTTTTGAGAGGGAAAGCATATTAGGGAGCCAGGATGAAATTGACTAGAAGGCAACAGAGAATGAGGCTGTTATTAGTGGTGTTGCTACCATGTTTCCCCAAGCAGAGCTCACAATCACCTGTAAACACATATTAAAACCTATTTAAATTATTAGGCTACCTGATACAACACCATGCCTTAACGTGGCTTTGAAAACCATGGGCCATTTCTATTCCACCCATGCCCTAAGTTATGTGGTGCCACTTCAAAAATGGCACGTTCTGCAACCATCAACAAAAATGATTCCCTCTTTCACTTGGAGTGTTAAAATAAGTAATCAGTATCACTCCTGCTGCTGCTGCTGCTGCTGCTGCTGCTGCTAAGTCGCTTCAGTCGTGTTCGACTCTGTGCGACCCCATAGATGGCAGCCCACTAGGCTCCCCCGTCCCTGGGATTCTCCAGGCAAGAACACTGGAGTGGGTTGCCATTTCCCTCTCCAATGCATGAAAGTGAAAAGTGAAAGTGAAGTCGTTTAGTTGTGTCTGACTCTTAGTGACCCCAGGGACTGCGGCCTACCAGGTTCTTCCATCCATGGGATTTTCCAGGCGAGAGTACTGGAGTGCGGTGCCAGGGCCTTCTGCAAATCAGTGTTAATACCCCATCCTAAATCAATTTCTGTCATTTCAAACAACTTATGTTTTTCTTTACTAGTTAGAGGCACAGTAGGCTATTTGGCACCTCACGTATAAGCAAACATTGCTTCTTGGTTTGAGTGACTGTCATAAGTTTCAAATTCCCAGAAAATAATGTAGGAATTGTGAGATTCAGGCATCCCTGACTGCATGGTGCCATCTAATTCAATTTATTCTTTTTTTCTGTCACCGATAGAATATAAAAGAAGCTTCAAAAGCCTGTGGAGGAGGAAAACTCACAAATTTAATCTTAGTAACATATATTAAAAATGAACAGAAGGATGGTGAATCATGATAGAGATGTGAGCACTCATTTTCTGTGTGATCGAAGGAGTGTTGACCCTCAGGGGTGTATGGCCATCAAAGACAGCCAGAGTCATCTCACAACACTTCACAAGCACCATGTGTGTGTGTGATCAGTCTTGTCTGACTCTTTGCAACCCCATGGACTGTAGCCTGCCAGATGCCTTTGCCCATGGAATTTTCCAGGCAAGAATACTTGAGTGGGTTGCCATTTCCTACCTTCCTGACCCAAGGATCGAACTTGTGTCTCTTGAATCTCCTGCATTGGCAGACAGATTCTTTACCACTGCACAAATGCTATGCACAGGCAGAAGTAGTGTTGTCTGCAAAAGCTGAAGTGGGCCCTCTTCTTTCTTTCTCAGTTTTTCTAGAGTTTTCCTTTGTTAATAGGCTGAATCAAACCTTCTAAGTATCTCCCTCAGCCCATTCATCAAATGTGGGAAAAAACATAAAAGGAACAGAAAAGCAAAGCGTAGTATGTTGTCGTCCACTAAGTGTACTGTTTAATAAACATTCTTATTTTCCATGCATCGTATTTGCATCTGATGTCTCCTGTGGTAAATTTTTATGTCAACTTGGCTAGGCTGTAGTGCCTGGTTGTTTTCCAAATATCAATGAAGATTGCTCTAAAGGTGTTTTTTTAAAAGATGTGATTCACATTTAAATCTGTCGAATTTAAGGAAAGCAAACGGTACTGGTGATGTGGATGGGCCTCATCCAATCAGTTGAAGGTTGTAAGATCAAACATTGAGTTCCTGTGGAGGAAGGAATTCTGCCTCCAGGCTGCCTTTGGACTCAAGGCTGCAACATCAGCTCTTGTCAGAGTTTTCAGCCTGTCAGCCTGTTCCACAGCTTTTGGACTTAGCCCCTGCGTCTTGTAAGCCAGTTCCTTAAAATAAGTCTCCTTGTCTCTCTTTCTCTCTGCCTCTCCCTCTTTTTCTATGTGTGTGTATGTGTGTGCATTCCAAGTCACTTCAGTGATATCCAACACTGTGTGACCCTGTGGACTGTAGCACGCCAGGTTCCTCTGTCCATGGAATTCTCCAGGTAAGAATACTGGAGTGGGTTGCCATGCCTTCCTCCAAGGGATCTTCTGGACCCAGGGATCAAACCCAAGTCTCCAACACTGCAGGCAGTTTCTTTACCAGCTGAGCTACCAGGGAAGCCCTTTTTTATGTGTGTGTGTGTGCATATATATATATGTGTGTGTGTGTGTGTGTATATATGTGTGTGTGTGTGTATACACATTTATGTGTGTATGTGTGTGTGTGTTTGCCAAGTCACTTCAGTTGTGTGCAACTCTCTGCAACCACAAGGGCTGTAGCCCACCAGGCTCCTCTGTCCATGGGGGATTCTCCAGGCAAGAATACTGGAGTGGGTTGCCATGCCCTCCTCCAGGGGGTCTTCCCAACCCAGGGACTGAACCTGTGTCTCAGGTCTCCTGCATTGGCAGGTGAGTTTTTACCACTGTGCCTGGGAAGCCCTTATGTGTGTGCATCCATCTGTATATCTGTATACCTACCTAGTTATCTATCTGGATATGTACATCCTGTTTCTCTGGAGAACCCTGACTAATATCACACATTTTAAACAACTTTATTAGAAAGATAAATAAGAACATGAGTTTTTGTATCAAAAACTTCTAGGGATTTGAATTCTAGCTTTGCAACTTATTAACCTTCTAACCTTTGAGAAATTTTTTTAAAGCCTCTGTAATCTTCATTTTTTAACAGCTGTAAAAATAGGAATTATAAAATAATAACATATCAGACTCTGTGTGCCCGACACTGTTAAATGCCTCACACACATTACTTGATATTCACAGCTGTCTGAAGCAGGGAAGTGATGTGGACACATTTGCATCTCATCAAGTTTCTCTCTACAGGTCCGAGGCTCTGTGGTGGGAGAAACAAATCCCCCACGTGTCCATGTACTCTTCATTCTACCAGTTTGGGGCTTTGGTAGTTTCTCCTGATTGGACTCAGGTCCAAACTTTAACATTTATTAAAAGATTTACCCAAGCTTATTAAACAGATGTCACCATCATCAATACAAAAATGGCAAATAAAGCTCATTTACTTTCCTGTGAAGCTGACAGATTGTAGAATCCCCTCATATTATCCAGTGGATAGGCTCTGGCTACATCTGGGGTTGAAGATGCTTCAGGCTGTTTTCTCTGTAGGATCAATGAGATTTTTTTGACAATACATGCTGATGAATCCAAAATGTGGCCAATAACCCTTTGTAGTTTCTCTCAATGCAAACATAAGAAACAAATACCATACATTAACACATACATGTGGAATCAGGAAGAATGGTACAGATGAACCTATTAGCTGGGCAGGAGCAGAGATGCAGACACAGGGAGTGGATGTGTGGCCATGGTAGGGAGGCAATGAACTGGGAGATGAGGACTGATGTCTGTGCACTGCCATATGCAAAATGACTAGCTAGTGGGAAGCTGCTGTATAGCACGGGGAGCTCAGCTCCGTGCTCTCTGATGACCTAGAGGGGTGGGATGGGGAGTGGCAGGGAGCTCAAGAGGGAGCAGATATATGGGCTTATATAGCTAATTCACTTCATTGTACAACACTGTAAAGCAGCTATACCCCAATTAAAAAATATTTTAGATGACTGGTGCTGCTGCTACTGCTGCTAAGTTGCTTCAATCATGTCCGACTCTGTGCGACCCCAGAGATGGCAGCCCACCAGGCTCCTCTGTCCCTGGGATTCTCCAGGCAAGAACACTGGAGTGGGTTGCCATTTCCTCCTTCAATGCATGAAAGTGAAAAGTGAAGGTGAAGTCGCTCAGTTGTGTCCGACTCTTAGCGACTCCATCGACTGCAGCCTTCCAGGCTCCTCTGTCCATGGGATTTTCCAGGCAAGAGTACTGGAGTGGGGTGCCATTAGATGACTGAGCCAATTTCTTTTCACTGTGTTAGTACCCATTTCTCTTATTCGCAGGGCACTGAAAATTGGTGAATCATTTGCCTCCTTTATGTCCAAAAGTTTGTGCTTTCTGTGAATATTCCAAGATCCTAAAGGACCTCAAGAGAAATTTTAAAGGGATAGTGTTAAGTGAGAAGTAAACATTGTGTCTTCATATAAGTGCACTGATCTTCTTTTTTTTTTTTTCTGTTAAATCTACTATCTTCACTTCTACTATTCTTCACTTCTATTTTAAATTTTTATGCATAGAGCTGGGTGATATACCAGAGTTATTGTTTAGCTTTTATTCTTATGTAATATTTTCACTTCCTAGACATCCCTTCTAATCTCCAAATTGCCTTAAAACCAAAACCAAATTGCCTAAAACCCAAGTCTTGAATAATAGCTGTCCTCCAAGTTCTCTCTGTATTTTTGGTGTTAGGTTAAATGCATTATATGCAATTGTGTGTGTGTGTGTGTGTGTGTGTGTGTGTGTGTGTGTTAGTCATTCAGTTGTGTCTGACTCTTTACAACCCCATGGACTGTAGCTTGCCAGGCTCCATTGTCCATGGGATTCTCCAAGCAAGAATACTGGTGTGGGTTGCCATTTCCTTCTCCAAGGGATCTTCCCCACCCAGGGATCAAACCCAGGTCTCCTGCATTGCAGGCAGATTCTTTACTGCCTGAGCCACTGGAGAAGCCCATTATATGCATTATCTCAATCAATTCCAAAATTTTTTCTGTTGGGACTCTTAACTCATATTGGAGCTCATTTAAATTCGTGCTTAAGAATGCCACTCAGTTCCCCCAGGTCAGGCTGCTATGGAGTGGTGGAGCTGGGTGCTACTAGAGTTGCCTTGCCTGTGAGCTGGAGACCCAGCGGGGCCCTGAAGTTTGCATCCCCTCCGGCAGTCCCGCATCAGTGCCTGCTCAGGAGGAAGGATGAAAGCCCAGCTCCCTTACCTCGGGTTGGGAATGATTCTGAAGCTTAACTTCCACCCCAGAGCTCCTCTTTGTGTTTGTTTTTTCCTTTTTCCTGAGTTTCACCACTATGCTTGGCTTCCAGCGCTTCCCTGTTTTACATCTTTTGATCTCTTATGAGTCTTTCCTGTGACTCCATCCTTAAATGACCACTTGTATGAGAATCCTTCCTTAGGGTCTGATACTGGGTACCCTGGACCTATGGTACCAACCCAGGGTTGTTGATATCAAAACTTCTTTTCTTCTGTATCCAACTTGAGCCTCAGCCTAAAAAGTGCCAGTTATTCTTCTATATAAGAGAAAATTCTGATTATGAGCAAGGATAATTACATACACAGTGTGTACACATTCATTCACTTGCCAAATATTTATTAAGTTCTTACTGCACACGGGTCTGGTCTAGGTACTGAGGATACTATGTCAAACAGAACAGCAGGTAGGTCTCATGAATTTACCTTGTAATAGTAACTTATATGCAGAGTACATCATGAGAAACACTGGGCTGGATGAAGCACAAGCTGGAATCAAGATTGCTGGGAGAAATATCAATAATCTCAGATATGCAGATGACACCACCCTTATGGCAGAAAGTGAAGAGGAATGAACTAAAGAGCCTCTTGATGAAGGTGAAAGAGGAGAGTGAAAAAATTGGCTTAAAACTCAACATTCAAAAAACTAAGATCATGGCATCTGGTCCCATCACTTCATGGCAAATAGATTGGGAAACAATGGAAACAGTGACAGACTTTATTTTCTTGGCTCCAGATGGTGACTACAGCCATGAAATTAAAAGACGCTTGCTCCTTGGAAAAAAACTATGACAAACCTAAACAGCATATTGAAAGACAGAGGCATCACTTTGCCGACAAAGGTCCACGTAGTCAAAGCTATAATTTTTCCAGTAGTCATGTATGAATGTGAGAATTGGGTGTAAAGAAGGCTGAGCACTGAAGAACTGATGCTTTCAAATTGTGATGCTGGAGAAGACTCCTGAGAGTCCCTTGGACTGCAAGGAGATCAGTAAATCTTAAAAGAAATCAACTCTGAATATTCATTGGAAGGACTGATGCTAAAGCTGAAGCTCCAATACTTTGGCCACCTGATGCAAAGAGCTGACTCATTGGAAAAGACCATGTTGCTGGGAAAGATTGAAGGCAGGAGGGGAAAGGGAGGACAGAGGATGAGATGGTTGAATGGCATTACTAACTCAATGGGCATGGGTTTGAGCAAACTCCGGGAGACAGTCAAGGACAGGGAAGCCTTGCATGCTGCAGTCCAGTTCAAAGAGTCAGACACAACTTATTGACTGAACAACAATAATTATCAATAATGATAAGTGATATGAAGCAAAGAAAACAAAGGGACGGACTGATTTCAATAGGGTGATCAGGGAAGGAGCGTTGAAGTGAGATGGTGATGTCCTCAATGAGAGCTGAGTAAAAAGAAGTTGCTGGTGGCGTGACATTCTGACATCCTGCAGAGGAAGAAGCCAATCCCCCTCCTAAGTGGAAGCTAGATTTGGAGAGTTGGAAGAACACAGAGAAGGCCAGAGTGGCTAGAGTATAAAGAGGGAGGGAAAGAGAGAAAGGTAAGAGAATAAAGAAGAGCTAGAGGCCAGATGGTAGAAAGCATGTAAGCCGTGGGACAGCATCTAGGTTCTATTCTCTGTCACCCCTGGAGGTTTGTATTTTAAAGAGATCACTCCAGCTGCACAGCTGAGAGTTGAGGATAGAAGGGCAAGAATCGACACAATGACCATTTAGCACGTGATGGCTATACTTCCCAAGGAATATAATCGTCAATCTGGTTAAGATGGTCCCTGTGGATATGGAGAGACATGAACAGATTTGGCTTTTGAGATCCAGCTGCTAAGACATGGAGATGGATTGGATGTGATGAGTGAGGGCATTAGAAGTATAGGATAACTTCATCCATTTAGGGGGTGAGTGATTGAGTGGATGTGTGGTCATTTAATAAGAGGGGGGAGCTGGGGCTTTGGGGACAGGATAAATCACATTCATACAATGTAGAAATCTAGTACTTATTGAATCCTTTAGTTTTGTAAAATGTGAAATTTATCTTGGTTCCCATGGCCTTTAATGAAGAAATTTATGTTGGTTAATGGCAGCCGTTGCCTTTGGTAGTGAATGTGTTGCTTCTGTAATGAATAGGGTCCTTTCAAGAAGTTCAGTTGTATTCTACTACGGAGGTGCTCTCTCTGGGAAAGTCCTCCCAGCGGTTGTGAATTCTATTCCCAATCACACATGGTCCCATTCTTTGCCCTGCAAAGAAATGGCAACACCCATTGAAGTCAGCCATAGGAATTTGGCTTTCACGGCCGTGAATTGTGCAGTTCCATGAATCCTGAAGATAAGAGTCGGAAAAAAAAAAAAAAAAAAAGAGCGAATTGAGCAGAAGTGCCTGGCTCTTGCTTCAAGGGTGAGCTTGTGTCAACATTTCTTAAGCATGATTCTTACTCTTAAACCTTGGAGAATGGCTTTTGTAATGAGAAAAGAATTCCCCTGTCCCCTCCCTCAATGTCAATGTTTATGCTTCAGTCATTTGGCTTGTAAGAAACATCTGCTTTTCTTTAAAGGGAAAGACTTTATTTTAATTGTCAGTATCTGAGAGGAGATTTCACTTCTTATAGGACTTGATATCAGCCCGTAACAGGCTTCGCAAGGTAGAATCACACTGTCTGAGTTGATGAAGTTTGACTTTTAGGCTTTTGGTGATGGAGTCCCCCTGGGTGAGGAGGTTAGTAGTCTGTAATCCCATTTCCTCAGAGTATGATTCTCACTTGGAAGTGAAGTCGCTCAGTCGTGTCCAACTCTTTGTGACCCCATGGACTGTAGCCTACCAGGCTCCTCCCTCCATGGGATTCTCCAGGCAAGAACTGGAGTGGGTTACCATTTCCTTCTCCAGGGGATCTTCCCGACCCAGGGATCGAACCCGTGTCTCCAGCATTCCAGGCAGATGCTTTAACCTCTGAGCCACCAGGGAAGTCTTGGAAGTCTTCCATTGAAAAAAACATTTCTATAATTCTTCAGCTTTTCCAGTGTAAAGATGTGTGTGTGTGTGTTGAAGCTAGATTGAGAAAGCTTGTTTTTCATTTGTTCAGAGAAAGCTTTTGATTTCAAACAAGGGTCACCTGATTAGCGCACGGTGGTCTATGCTGTAATGTCAGCACCAGGCCAGCAGATGGCAGTCACACCACACTGCGCTTTGGCATTAGGCGCAGCATTAGAAGCCAGGAGTTTGCCCAGTTCACAGAGGGAGGGTCTGATACACTCTGCGCCTTGGGAGGAGGCGGAATGTACATGGAGACTATTTCCAGGGAATCCACTACATAAGTCTATAAATTTGGCCTTGACGCTGAGGATATACTTAGTTGGAAAAGGAAATAAAACTGAGTTAAAACACACACACACACACACACACACACACACACACACACACACACACACACCCCTTCTTAAATAAATCTGTCAAAATGAGCTATGAGGTGAACATCCCAAGGTCTTGGACTCATTTTGGGCTTGCTTTTACTGTTACATGGATCAATATAATCATAGTTGAGGAGCTGGCATGAAAACATAATGGCCAAGAGAAAAAGGCTGGGAAGAACTGCAGAAATATTTTATTTTGGGGAGGATTAGCTGAGCTCTGGGTGGCTGGAGAGGGTAGGGAAAAATAGAAGAAACTTGGAAGAGAAATTAGAAATTTTAGAACTTTACCTTCTTCTATAGAGAGGGCATTGCCGAAGAAATTCTGTGTGGAAGAACACTGCTTTTTCTCCAGCTAGAAGGGAGACATTGCATGTAATTGCTGTTATACCAGCTTTAACATATTCGTGCTTTCTGGAATTCCTATCCTCCCAACCTAGCTGGTCTGGGTCATTCTTCCATTCCCACTGGTTAAATGGTTGCCTCTCTTTTTTTCTAGAAGGTGTGCCAGCTTTGGGACGGATGTAGGGGTTACATGGCATCGGGAGGACCTTCCTATTTCTCCACCTGCAGTATGGCTTCTGTATCTGAGGAAAAACCACATTTTGTCTCTGTTTATATTTGGTTTGTTTTTGGGGGGTGTCTCACCAAGAAAGGTGGAGAAGGCAATAACAACCAACTCCAGTACTCTTGCCTGAAAAATCCCATGGATGGAGGAGCCTGGTAGGCTGCAGTCCATGGAGTCGCTAAGAGTCGGACACGACTGAGCGACTTCATTTTCACTTTTCACTTTTATACATTGGAGAAGGAAATGGCAACCCACTCCAGTGTTCTTGCCTGGAGAATCCCAGGGACGGGGGAGCCCGGTGGGCTGCCGTCTATGGGGTCGCACAGAGTCGAACACGACTGAAGCGACTTAGCAGCAGCAGCACCAAGAAAGATGTGGGACCAGAGCCCTCTTTAAGGAAGATAGACACATCCAGAGTTAGGAAGAAGCCTTGAATCTCATAGCAATGACTACATAGGTCAGGGATTTCTGCATAGATTTCTTTTCCCATAGAGCTATTGAAACGAGGACTGTTGTTTCTGATACAAATTTTAAAAGAGATCGTAGAATACTTACTGACAAAGCTATCCACAAATCGTCATAAAAATGGTACAGATTTAAGCATGAAGGCATCCGTAAGAGGCATGAGCAGCCTCCTGGCTCGACGTTCTAAGTTGGTTGAGGGTTTGCTTATTCTCCATTTCAGTAAGTGGAAAGTGACATGATAATCATCTGTATTTGATCAAAGATTGGAATACACCCTCCGCTTGGGCTACAGACAATCAGGGGTGCATTACCTGTAAAGAATTTAAAAGCGTAACCACACTGACTCAGCTTTGTCTGCGTTTAAATTACCACCATGCCTAGCAGTTCTTAAGCACCGTCAGGGGAAAAAAGAGTATTTTTCTGGTCTACTTTACAAGCATTTGCCGTGATCACCGCTGAGTTTTCAATAACATATATTTATGTTTCAAGTGAGCACGTTTCCATCTCCTCTTTAATAAACATTGGGTTATATACGAACGTTAATTCAGAGAACGCCCAGCTCTGCAGGTGGCCTCTGACACATGTGGACTCAGCCCCCAAGTTCATTTCCAGAAGAAATTCCTAATGGTTTATACTCCTTGGAGCTTCCTCCTTTAGCAGTTTGTATTTCTAACTCCCATGGTGCTATATATTTCTGCATTTAAACAGTGCATTTGAAATCAACAAAGATAGCAGTATGTGATTTTTGTTCCTGATTATATATTTTCTAGTGTGAAGAAACCAGCCATAAAAATATTTGCACACAGCCAGAATCAATTTAATGATGTACTGATAACAGCAAGTTCCAAACTTTCCCCTGAAGATTGGTGCACAGAAATGGTGAGAAAGGCTTTTCTCTATGCCAGATGTAAGGGATTTGGACATTTACCTAGAAAAATGAATCAAATTCTATGAAAAATACCCAGAGAAATAACAAAAGATGCTCATCTTACATTGTTGGAAAAATAACAAGGCAATGTTTAAATATCCTAATCATTTCCACCAAGTTCTAGACATTAATCCTAAAGCAAAAGAAAAACTTAGAAGTTTTTACTAAATATAATAGAAATGTAAGATGGATTCCTGATGAAAGTATTTTAGTGGAACTTTTTTGACTGTAAAAAATTTGGAATAATTCAAATTGACACCAAAAAAAGACGTGGACAGTACACATTTTCTGAAATTTATTTTGAAATGGTATTTTTATGAAACTTTGCCCCATTTTAGATTAAATTTTCTTAGCTGTTTTATGTCTCTTGTTTCACGTGAAAGAAATTTTATGACGTTAAATGTGTTCTTCCATCAACTATCAGTGAACACAGATTGACCGAAACAGTCTGCATTGTCTTGAACATAAATATGTGAAAAAAAAAAATGACTTTGACAAAATCATTGACAAATCTGCAGAATGTTAAAGCTAGAAAACCAGGAACTGTAATTCACTGGGACTATTAGTCCTTACTACAATAGATCAGTGTGTAGGTATACATTTTTTCCCTTTAAAAATATGCAGTGCAGTTAAAATGACTAATCCATTACCTGTTTCCTTAAGTTTCTTTTTTGTTGTTGTTTCCATTTAAAAAATCGAAGAAATTATGTATGTATCGTAAGACCTGATGGCTGGCTTTTCATCTTATAATGCACGTGCCTGCCTTAAGCTTTGATTGCTGAGGCATCCATTTCAAAGTTGGCTATCTAGAATAAACACAAGCCGGCCATACAGCTGGATGAAGAGCCCGGTCACCTCCCCACACTGAGGTTCCTCTGTTTCAGAGTTAATTTCAGGAACCGACCATTTGGACTACATGTTTTTTCTCTTCCTGTGCTTTAAATTCCAGCTCTCATGTTTTAAATTCACCAGTAAAGAATTGAGTCTAGGAATCAGACACTCAGTCATGTCCTAGTCTTTGTGACCCCACGGACTGGAGCCAACCAGGCTCCTCTGTCCATAGGATTCTCCAGGCCAGAATACTGGAGTGGGTTGCCATTCCCTTCTGCAGGGTCTCTTCCTGACCCGAGAATCAAACCTGTGTCTCTTGCACTGCAGGCAGATTCTTTACGGGCCCCTAGGGAAGCCTCTGAAGCCACCAATAAAAGCAAAATCCCAGGCCAGATTTGCTCTTTTCTTTCTCTCTCTCCTCCTTCCCCCTCCCCTTTCCCTCCCTCCCCTACCCACTCCCCACACCCTGCAGCAAACTCTCTGTGTGGTCCCAGGTGAATAATAAACCTCTTTTTTTCTAGTTTTCTGATCCTTTTTTCTGAGGACATCTCACAGTCTTAATAAGAACCACAAGAGATGATCCAACTACAGTATTGGTTATGGATAAGCTGAGATCATCACAAAACAATATAAACGGTTCTCTAAAATGAAAAATTAATTCTATTTCCATTTTGGACCATTATTATTTTTTCATTTTGTGTTGTGTTACTCCAAATAATTTTCTTATGTCAAGGAAGAGGGTATTTAAAAATGATCCCCTATGTCAAATATGCTAGAATTTACTGTGGAAATATTTCCAGCTTTGCATTTTTCAGTTCAGTTTAGTTCAGTCACTTAGTCATGTCCGACTCTTTGCAACCCCATGGATCGCAGCACGCCAGGCCTCCCTATGCATCACCAACTCCCAGAGTCCACCTAAAACCATGTCCATTGAGTCAATGATGCCATCCAGCCAGCTCATCCTCTGTCGTCCCCTTTTCCTCCTGCCCTCAATCTTTCCCAGCATCAGGGTCTTTTCAAATGAGTCCACTCTTCTCATCAGGGGGCAAAAGTATTGGAGATTCAGCTTCAACATCAGTCCTTCCAATGAACACCCAGGACTGATCTCCTTTAAGATGGACTGGCTGGATCTTCTTGCAGTCCAAGGGACTCTCAAGAGTCTTCTCCAACACCACAGTTCAAAAGCATCAATTCTTCAGTGCTCAGCTTTCTTTCTAGTCCAACTCTAACATCCATACGTGACCACTGGAAAACCATAGCCTTGACTAGACAGACCTTTGTTGGCAGAGTAATATCTCTGCTTTTTAATATGCTGTCAATTCTGGTCATAATTTTCCTTCCAAAGAGCAAGTGTCTTTTAATTTCATGGCTGCAGTCACCATCTGCAGTGGTTTTGGAGCCAAAAAAATAAAGTCAGCCGTTTCCACTGTTTCCCTATCTGTTTGCCATGAAGTGATGGGACCAGATGCCATGATCTTCGTTTTCTGAATGTTGAGCTTTAAGCCAACTTTTTCGCTCTCCTCTTTCACTTTCATCAAGATGCTTTTTAGTTCTTCTTCACTTTCTGCCATAAGGGTGGTGTCATCTGCATATCTGAGGTTATTGATATTTCTCCCAGCAATCTTGATTCCAGCTTGTGCTTCTTCCAGCCCAGCGTTTCTCATGATGTACTCTGCATAGAAGTTAAATAAGCAGGGTGACAATATACAGCCTTGACATACTCCTTTTCCTATTTGGAACCAGTCTGTTGTTCCATGTCCAGTTCTGACTGTTGCTTCCTGGCCTGCATACAGATTTCTCAAGAGACAGGTGAGGTGGTCTGATATTCCAATCTCTTTCAGAATTTTCCACAGTTTATTGTGATCCACACAGTCAAAGGCTTTGGCATAGTCAATAAAGCAGAAATAGATGTTTTTCTGGAACTCTCTTGCTTTTTCGATGATCCAGCAGATATTGGCAATTTGATCTCTGGTTCCTCTCCCTTTTCCAAAGCCAGCTTGAACATCTGGAAGTTCACGGTTCATGTATTGCTGAAGCCTGGCTTGGAGAATTTTGAGCATTACTTTACTAGCATGTGAGATGAGTGCTGTTGTGCGGTAGTTTGAGCATTCTTTGGCATTGCCTTTCTTTGAGATTGGAATGAAAACGGACCTTTTCCAGTCCTGTGGCCACTGCTGAGTTTTCCAAATTTGCTGGCATACTGAGTGCAGCACTTCCAGAGCATCATCTTTTAGGATTGGAAATAGCTCAACTGGAATTCCATCACCTCCACTAGCTTTGTTCATAGTGATGCTTCCTGAGGCCCACTTGACTTCACTTTCCAGGATGTCTGGCTCTAGGTGAGTGATCACACCATCGTGATTACCTGGGTCATGAAGATCTCTTTTGTACAGTTCTTCTGTGTATTCTTGCCACCTCTTCTTAGTATCTTCTTCTTCTGTAAGGTCCATACCATTTATGTCCTTTATTGAGGGCATCTTTGCATGAAATGTTCCCTTGGTATCTCTAATTTTGTGAAGAGATCTCTGGTCTTTCCCATTCTATTATTTTCCTCTATTTCTTTGCACTGATCACTGAGGAAGGCTTTTTTTAAAAATCTCTTTGTTATTCTTTGGAGCTCTGCCTTCAAATGGGAATATCTTTCCTTTTCTCCTTTGCTTTTCGCTTCTCTTCTTTTCACAGCTATTTGTAAGGCCTCCTCAGACAGCCATTTTGCTTCTTTGCATTTCTTTTCCTTGAGGATGGTCTTGCTCCCTATCTCCTGTACAATGTCACAAACCTCCGTCCATAGTTCATCAGGCACTCTGTCTATCAGATCTAGGCCCTTAAATCTATTTCTCACTTCCACTGTATAATCATAAGGGATTTGATTTAGGTCATACCTGAATGGTCTAGTGGTTTTCCACCCTTCTGTTTAAGTCTGAATTTGGCAATAAAGAGTTAATGATCTAATCGCAGTCAGCTCCCGGTCTTGTTTTTGCTGACTGTATAGAGCTTCTCCATCTTTGGCTGCAAAGAATATAATCAATCTGATTTTGGTATTGACCATCTGGTGAAGTCTATGTGTAGAGTCTTCTCTTGTGTTGTTTGAAGAGGGTGTTTTCTATGACCAGTGCATTCTCTTGGCAAAACTCTTAGCCTTTGCCCTGCTTCATTCTGCATTCCAAGGCCAAATTTGCCTGTTATTCCAGGTGTTTCTTGACTTCCTACTTTTGCATTCCAGTCCCCTATAATAAAAAGGACATCTTTTTTGGGCGTTAGTTCTAAAAGGTCTTGTAGGTCTTCATAGAATCGTTCAACTTCAGATTCTTCAGTGTTACTGGTTGGGGCATAGACTTGAATTACTATGATATTGAATGGGTTGCCTTGGAAATGAACAGAGATCATTCTGTCGTTTTGGAGATTGTATCCAAGTACTGCATTTTGGACTCTTTTGTTGACTGTGATGGCTACTCCATTTCTTCTAAGGGATTCCTGCCCGCAGTAGTAAATATAATGGCCGTCTGAATTAAATTCATCTATTCTAGTCCATTTTAGTTTGCTGATTCCTAGAATGTTGACGTTCACTCTTGCCATCTCCTGTTTGACCACTTCTAATTTACCTTGATTCATAGGAACATTCCAGGTTCCCATGCAGTATTGCTCTTGACAGCATCAGACTTTGCTTCTATCACTAGTCACATACACAACTGAGTATTGTTTTTGCATTGGCTCTGTCCATTCATTCTTTCTGGAGTTATTTCTCCACTGATCTCCAGTAGCATGCTGGGCACTACTGACCTGGGGAGTTCCTCTTTCAGTATCCTATCTTTTTGCCTTTTCATACTGTTCATGGTGTTCTCAAGGAAGAATATGAAGTGGTTTGCCATTCCCTTCTCCAGTGGACTACATTTTGTCAGACCTCTCCACCATGACCCATCCATCTAGGGTGGCCCTATATGGCATGTCTTAGTTTCACTGAGTTAGACCAGGCTGTAGTCCACGTGGTCAGGTTGGCTAGTTTTCTGTGATTGTGGTTTCAGTTTGTCTGCTGTCTGATGCCCTCTCTCAGCGTCTACTGTCTTACTGGGTTTCTCTTACCTTGGACGTGGGGTATCTTCACGGCTGCTCCAGCAATTCACAGCTGCTGCTCCTTACCTTTGATATAGGGTATCTCCGCACAGCCACCGCTCCTGACCTTGGATGTAGGGTATCTCCTCCAGGAGATATTGCATTTTTATGTACTTTAAATTATTTTCTCCTGGAACAAGTCTGAAATTGTTAATTCAATTTATTGGGTTGACCCAAAGCATCCACATGATGTTCTGAAAAACCCCAACAAACATTTGGCCAACCCAGTACTTCTGATCACTTTAAACACACTCAGTGTCAACTCTTCACACTGTTGTCTAAGCAAATTATGGGTAAAATATCCTTCTGTAAGCATAAGTTTTATCCCAAGCTTTCTTCTACATATGATATGATCTTATAATTTTTTCCTTTATTCTATTAATATGGAATATAACATTGATTTTCAAAATGTTAAGCTAAATTTGCCTTCCTAAAATAAACTCTGCTCTCTTGTGTTGTATAATCTTTATAGCTAGGTTATTTATATTATTTAAATAAGTGAAATGACTGGACTTATTTTTATTATAATGTTCTGTCTGTTATCAAGTTCATGTCAGTTGCATGAAATGAACTGGAATGTGTTTGCTTGCTTTTCTATTCTCTGCAAGAGTTTTGTGTAAGATTGGTCAGATTTTTTGCTTGAAGATTTGATGTAATTCTCAGTAATTCCATGTGTACCTGGAGTCTTTGGTTTCATATGGAAAAATTTTAATTATGGTTTCAATTTCTCTAACAGGTATAAAACTGTTATTTGTCAGATAAACGAGATTTGGGACAAGTGTATACTAAAAAATGATCAGTTACTTTTCTAAAATTCAGATTTAACCACATCCTATACTTTTCTGGTGATCCTATAATGTCCTCATTATATTTTGAATGTCTGAACAAGTAACAATGGTCTGCTTTCATCTCCATTAGCTATTATCTGTGCCTTTTTTATCTCTTTTCTCTTGATTAGTCTCATTAGAGGTTTATCAATTTAATTAGTCTTTCCAAAGAGCTGACCTTTGGGCCATTTATTGTCTTTACTGTATATTTTCACTCCCATTAATTTCTACCCCTGTTTATTTTCCTACTTTCTCTGTTTCACATTTAGTTTGCACCTCTGACTTCTTGGGATGATCATTTGATCTTTGATTTTGAGCTTTTTTCTTTTTTGTTATAGGAACACAAATTTCTATCTATGATTTTAAATCAGTTCTCAGTCTCAGGGACTTGAATTTTATTTTGCAAGTGATAAAGAGCCTCCAGTTTTATGCACAGGAATGATAACTCTATATTTGCTTTGCTGTGTGCCACTTGCTGTGTTTTCAAGGAGATCATTCAGGGAGGCAGAAGACTAGAAGTAGAAGGGCATATGGCTGAGGATAGAATATTGAGGGGCAGTCTTCAGGAAAGGGGCGGTCAAAGGACACAGAGTCACTGTTATTAGAGAGAAGGGGCAGACAGAGAAGAAAGAGCTTCTGGTTTATCCTGAGTTAATGAAAATGAGTTGAGGCAACAGAGACTAAGTGGAGGGGATTTTTCCAAGTTCCTCGTTATTCCCCAAGTCATATTTCTTCTGAAGATTTCCCTGGATGTTGGATAGTTGTTTTTGTTTAGTTGCTAAGTCATGTCCAATTCTTTTGTAACCCTGTGGACTGTAACCCACCAGGCTCCTCTGTCCATGGGATTTCCCCGGCAAGAATACTGGAGTGGGCTGCCATGCCCTCCTCCAGGGGAGCTTAGGAACCAAATCTGTGCCTCCTGCACTGGCAGGCGGATTCTTTACCCCTGAGCCCCAAGGGGAGTCCAGATTTTGGATGTATATCTAAAATATGTATCCAAATATATATATATATGTACACTATATGTATTATTTATAATACATATATAACATAACAGAATATATAACAGACCTCTAAAACAAAGGACACATTTACTAACTGTCTTACATAGGGTTACACAGCACACCAGCACTTGGGCTTCCCAGGCATAATTAAGCTCCACCTACAACCCTCAGACCAAAGACCCTGTTGACATACATAGAGCATCAGTGATGACCATCCTGAGGTCTTCCTCAGTTGGCCCATCAGGGGAAGTCGTGAACCTGAAGCCAGCACTACCCCCATCCTCTCATTTTGTCTATCTGATTTAATTAGGTAGATGCTACAAAATGTCTTTAGCGACTAGGTGAAAGGTAGCTTATAAGTAAACATCAGTTTTCACTTTAGTTGGAGATGATAAAAGATAAAGTGACTTACGTAATTTAAGAGAGAATAGTAGCATTGAATACAAACCAAGTCAGATTCTGTATTGATTTTTTTTTTTTTTTTTTTACTGAAAGAGAAAAATGTTTGGCTAGAAATAAAACTTTAGTGGCTTGTTTATCGATAAGACACACCATTTTTTTCTCAGGTATACTAAATTTTTTTTCCGCACAAAATTAATAATGTCTAGATGTACTTTTGTAATTTTAATTTTTATATTAGGGTATAACTGATTTACAATGCATTAGTTTCTGGTGTACAACAAAAGTGATTCAGTTATACATATACATACACATTATTTTTCAGACTCTTTTTGTATATAGTTTATTACAGAGTACTGAGTAGCATTCTCTGTGTTATACAGTAAGTCCTGTTGATTATTTTATAATAGCAGTATATATATGTTAATCCCAACCTCCTTATCTATCTCTCTCTCCTACCATTTTTCCCCTTTAGTAACTATAAATTTCAAGCCAACTTTTTCACCCTCCTCTTTCACTTTCATCAAGAGGCTTTTTAGTTCCTCTTCACTTTCTGCCATAAGGGTGGTATCATCTGCATATCTGAGGTTATTGATATTTCTCCCAGCAATCTTGATTCCAGCTTCTGCTTCTTCCAGTCCAGCATTTCTCATGATGTTCTCTGCATAGAAGTTAAATAAGCAGGGTGACAATATACAGCCTTGACATACTCCTTTTCCTATTTGGAACCAGTCTGTTGTTCCATGTCCAGTTCTAACTGTTGCTTCCTGACCTGCATACAGATTTCTCAAGAGGCAGGTCAGGTGGTCTGCTATTCCCATCTCTTTCAGAATTTTCCACAGTTTATTGTGATCCACACTGTCAAAGGCTTTGGCATAATCAATAAAGCAGACATAGATGTTTTTCTGGAACTCTCTTGCTTTTTTGATGATCCAGCGGATGTTGGCAATTTGATCTCTGGTTCCTCTGCATTTTCTAAAACCAGCCATGGGAAATAGCTGGGTAAACAGTGGAAACAGTGAGGGACTTTATTTTTGGGGGGCTCCAAATTCACTGCAGATGGTGATTGCAGCCATGAAATTAAAAGACGCTTACTCCTTGGAAGGAAAGTTATGACCAATCTAGATAGCATATTCAAAAGCAGAGACATTACTTTTCCAACAAAGGTCTGTCTAGTCAAGGCTATGGTTTTTCCACTAGTCATGTATGGGTGTGAGAGTTGGACTGTGAAGAAAGCTGAGTGCTGAAGAATTGATGCTTTTGAACTGTGGTGTTGGAGAAGACTCTTGAGGGTTCCTTGGACTGCAAGGAGATCCAACCAGTCCATCCTAAAGGAGACCAGTCCTGGGTGTTCATTGGAAGGACTGATGTTGAAGCTGAAATTCCAGTACTTTGGCCACCTCATGCGAAGAGCTGACTCATTGGAAAAGACTCTGTTGCTGGGAGGGATTGGGGGCAGGAGGACAAGGGGACGGCAGAGGATGAGACGGCTGGATGGCATCACCGACTCGATCGATGGATAAGCGTTTGAGTGAACTCTGGGAGTTGGTGATGGACAGAGAGGCCTGGCGTGCTGTGATTCATGGGGTCGCAAAGAGTCGGACCTGACTGAGTGACTGAACTGAAGTGAACTGAACCATAAATTTGGTTTCTAATACTGTCAGTCTTTTTCTGTTTTGTAAATAAGTTCATTTGCAACATTTTTAAGATTCCACATATAAATGATGCCATGATATCCGTCTTAGTCTGACTTACTTCACTGAATATGATAATCTCTAGGTCCATCCATGTTGCTACAAAGGACATTTCTCATTCTCTTTTATGACTAATATTCCATTGTATATATGTCCCACATCTTCTTTATCCACTCCTTTGTTGATGGACACTTAGGTTGCTTCCATGTCTTGGCTATTGTAATAGTGCTGTGATGAACATTGGGGTTCATTTTTCTTTATAGTTTTCCTCGAATATATGCCCAGGAGGAGATTGCTGTATTGTATGGTAGCTCTCGGAGAAGGCAATGGCACCCCACTCCAGTACTCTTGCTTGGAAAATCCCATGGACGGAGGAGCCTGGTGGGCTGCAGTCCATGGGGTCACTAGGAGTCGGACACGACTGACTGACTTCACTTTGACTTGTCACTTTCATGCTTTGGAGAAGGAAATAGCAACCCACTCCAGTGTTCTTGCCTGGAGAATCCCAGGGGCAGGGGAGCCTGGTGGGCTGCTGTCTGTGGGGTCGCACAGAGTCGGACATGACTGAAGCGACTTAGCAGCAGCAGCAGCAGCATGGTAGCTCTGTTTTTAGTGTTTTAGGGAACCTCCTTACTGTTCTCCTTAGTGGCTGTACCAATATATATTCTCACCAACAGTGTAGGAGGATTCTCTTTTCTCCACACCCTGTCTAGCATTTACTATTTGCAGATATTTCGATGATAGCCATTGTAACCGGTATAATGTGATACCTCATTGCAGTTTTGATTTGCATTTCTCTGAAAACTAGTGATGGTAAGCATCCTTTCATGTACTTTCTGGTCATCTGTATGTCTTCTTTGGAGAAATGTCTCTTTAGATCTTTTGCCCATTTGTTTTTAATTGAACTTATTTTCTGTTTTTTGAGCTGTTTGTATATTTTGGAAATTAGTCCTTTGTTGGTCACATCTTTTGTAGATATTTCCTATTCTGTGGGTTTTGTTTTGTTTTGCTAATGGTTTCCTTTGTTGTATAAAAGCTTTTAAGTTTAATTAGGTTCCATTTGTTTATTTTTGTTTTTATTTTCATTATTCTGGGAGGTGAATCCAAAAATATACAGCTGTGATTTATGTCAAAGAGTGTTCTGCCAATGTTTTCCTCTAAGAGTTTTATAGAATCTGGTCTTACATTTAGATCTTTAATCCATTTTTAGTTTATCTTTGTATATGGTATTAGAGAATATTCAAATTTCAGTCTTTTACATGTAGCTGTCCAGTTTTCCCAGCACCACCTATTGAAGAGACCGTCTTCTCCGTTGTATATTCTTGCCTCCTTTGTCATAGATTAATTGTAGATGTATCTTTTTTGAATAGCCATATTTAGAAACCAACAGGAGGAGATATCAAGAGGAGTGGAACCTAGTGATTCTCCACGAATGAGCTGCAATTTATAAATGTGCTTTTACCCTACCAAATTCCAGTGTCTAAAGTTCTTGCCACTGTCTCTTTCCTGGCACGTTGGAAAGAAGCCTATGGTTTATTTCCCTTTTTGCCATTGGTTGTTGAGTCTCACCATGTGCAGGGTTGCTCAGCTGACTTGTCTGTGGGAAGGGGAAAAATGTCCTTTTCAAAGGAATCAACTTTTGTGGTTACAAATTTGGGGTTTGAATAGACATTGGCCAGTTTCTTCTGAAATCTGAAACTTCCTTGAAATTCTCACCACCATGTTAATTTGTAGAAAATTGAGATATTTAAAAAGTGGTGCCCCTCCATAAAATAAATAAATAAATTTTCAAATCACATAACACCATTGTATATACACACTATGTGATATATTACGGTTTAAATTTTAATGACAAGGAATAGCTTCTTTAGATTTAGCACTAAGATATGGGATTGAGTGTGATTACAGGATCAAGAAATAGATACTTTCCTTGTCCATAACCAGTTTCAACTCTGTATTATTTTTAATATCAATACAAGCAAGCTAACACACAAACCTAGGTTCCTTTGACTACCCTTTTGTGTTAAATGTAAAATCTCTCACCAGGAACTTAGTAGAGGAACTCAGAGAGTCACAGAATTATTGAGCTGCCTGTAATGATTTCACTGTCATGATTTACTTTTTTATTTTTATTTTTTATCACTGCATCTCTCTGTCCATGTATTGCTGAGGGTGAAGCTGTGTTTTTGGTGAATAATCTATCCCCAGGATGGGAGAGGATATACAACTGTCTATGCATTTATCTGGGGCTTTGCAGGTGATGCTAGTAGTAAAGAACCCACCTGCCAATGCAGGTGATGTGAGCGACGCAAGTCTAAAAAGTCTTAATGCCTGGTTGAGCTAGAGATACATGAGATGAAATATCTACCTTTGTAATGGGAATAGAAAGAGAAGAGATAAAGCACAGGGTGAAATACAGAGGGCCAGGATAAGAGCAGTGACAATGAAGAGGGAGAGATATATTAAACTGCTTTTAGGAGAAAAAAGGCACAGAAGTGAAGCGTTTGGTTTTTGAGTCCTCGTATCCCTATACTTCTACTTCCTAGGGCCCTAGTTCAATCATTTGTGCCAGTCCAAGTTTTTTAAAGTTCTCAGAATCTTACTTTCCTCATTTGTAAAATGGGATAATAGTACCTACCTCATTGGGTTTTTGTATGGTGTAAATGAGATAGTTAAAAAAGTTATCAGCGTCCAGTGCTTTGAACATAGTAATTCATGTTTCCTATGAGTTAACCGATACAGGTTGGCTATTTTACTGGCAGGATTCTCCAGAGAAACAGAACCAACAAGATAGATATTATTGTATTTATTATAAGGAATTGACTCATGCAGTCTGGAGACTCAGAAGATTCAAGATCTTCTGGAGACCCAGCAGAGTGGTCGAATAGTTCCTGTGTGAGTCTGAAGACCTGAAAACCAAGTGAGCTGGCTGCGTAAGTTTCAGTCCAGTGCAGGAGAGATCGACCTACCTTGAAAACAGAGAGAGCGAATCCTCCCTCCCCTGTCTTTCATTCTCTTCTGGTCCCCCATAGATTGGGGGCAGCCCACCCACATATGGAAGGGCAATCCACTTTACTCAGTGTGCCTCTTCAAATGTCTATCTCACCCATAAACACCCCACACGTGCACTTAGAATGGTGTTTAAATCAGTGTCTCGGCACTTCATGGCTCAGTCAAGCTGACACATAGAACTGATCACCACAGCTATTATAATTACTACAGCCACATAGCCTCCCATTTAAATCCCATTACTGCATTTTTCTATCTGTAAAACTTTGGTAAAGTTGCTTAATATCTGGCTAAATTAGTCATCATTGTTGTTCTATCGCTAAGTCATGTCCGACTCATTACGATGCCATGGACTGCAGCACGCAAGGCTTACCCATCCTTCACTGCCTCCTGGAGCTTGCTCAAACTCACGTCCATTATGTTGGTGATGCCATCCAACCATCTCATCCTCATTTGACATACATCCAATCAGAGCAGATTTCTTTGGGGTTGCCTGGGAATAACATAATCTTTCCTCCTTCCACCCTCCTCTTTAAAGCTATATTCATCCTTTATAAAATGTGCATCTCTACTTTCACATACCAGGAAAGATCATTGGTGCTATTTCCAATGAGCTTTAACCTATGTAAAAATGCTGGGATACGTCTTGAAAGCTGGCTCTCTTCCTTCCACCACAAACACTTTGTTTTATTTTTTTAATATAAATTTATTTATTTTAATTGGAGGTTATACTTTACAATATTGTATTGGTTTTGCCATACATCAACATGAATCTGCCACAGGTATACACATGTTCCCCATCCTGAACCCCCTCTCTCCTCCCTCCCCATTCCATCCCTCTGGGTCGTCCCAGTGCAGCAGCCCCAAGCATCCAGTATCCTCCACTGAACCTGGACTGGCGATTCGTTTCATATATGATATTATACATGTTTCAATGCCATTCTCCCAAATCATCCCACCCTCTCCCTCTCCCACAGTGTCCAAAAGACTTCTATACATCTGTGTCTCTTTTGCTATCTCGCATACAGGGTTATCATTATCATCTTTCTAAGTTCCATATATATGCATTAGTATACTGTATATGTTTCACTGTCTCACTATTTAAATGTCACTCATGTCTCACTACTAGACACAAGCCCACATGGACTCATTGTATGTTTGTAACTCACATAATATTTTTATCAGTTGTGTTTCATTATATTACAAGTCTTCTAAGAATACAGACACTTTCAGATGTTGCTAAGGAGAGTGTGAATTGCTTTAACCAGCCTTTTCCAGAAAATAATGTATGTATTCTTTGACCTGGGCATCTCATTTTGGGAAACATATCCTGTAGATAACAATAGCCTCTGAGATGCAAAGCTATGGTTAATGATATTTCCTATATTGTTATTTGCAGTGACAATAGAAGTGGAAACAGATGGAATAGAAGGAAAATTGACTAAATTATAGTATTCCATAATAGAGATTATAATGACCAGAGGGATGTCCATGACATTTTATTAAAAACAAAAGCAAGCAATGGATCCATACGCATAATATGACCCCATGTTTAGGGCATAATTAAAATATTTTATTTGTAGTTTATATCTTTGCATGAACATATATATTTATTTCAAAGATATATGTATTGATCATAGAGGAAGGGGTGGAATAATTCACATCAAACTATTAACATTGATTACTTGAGGGTTGATGGAGTAAAAATGAGGTAGAGTGAGATTGTTAATCTTTTCCTTATATCCTTGAGTATTCTTATATTTCATTATTAGAACAAACTTGCATTATTTTTTAATTGAAAAATAACCCCGATAAATGAAAGGAAAAATAAACCTTTCACTATTATCTCATGAAATGATAAACCATCTATTTTGGAACAAGCCATAATAGACATAATGAGAATGATGTGATAATTAGCAAGACTTGGATAAATAATCTTAACTTTGGAGTCAGAAGATGCTGGCAGTGACTGGTCTCCCTGACAGAATTTGAGAAACTGGGCTTGCTACCTGCTTTAAAATGTCATCACTCCTAGAGTGTCTTCTGGGCCTTCACCTGTGCTTTTGAACTTGATTACTGTGTGGGGTGACCTATCAGAGAGTTCACACACTGGCAGGGCTTAGATTATTGATTTTATTTAAACAATATTTATTTAATGAAACTCATAATAATAGTATTAAATTAATACTATTCAAATAATATTTAAATAATATTAACAAGTATGAAGTGAAAGTGAAGTCGCTCAGTTGTGTCTGACTCTTTGCGACCCTGTGGACTGTAGCCTACCAAGCTCCTCCATCCTTGGGATTTTCCAGGTAAGAGTACTGGAGTGGGTTGCCATTTCCTACTCCAATTAACAAGTATGAGTGTCAATAGTTTATCATACATGCATGCTTGGTTGCTAAGTCATGTGTGACTCTTTGCAACCCCAAAGACTATAGCCCTCCAGACTTTTCTGTCCATGGGGTTTTCCAGGCAAGAATACTGTAGTGCGTTGCCATTTCCTCCTTTGGGGATCTTTCTAACCCAGGGATTGAACTTGAGTCTCCTGTGTCTCCTGCATTGACAGAAACCCTTGGGCTTCCCAGATGGCTTAGTGGTAAAGAAACTGCCTGCCAAGCAGGAGATGTGGGTACAGTTTCTGTGTTGGGAAGATCCCCTGGAAAAGGAAACAGAAACCCCCTCTAGTATTCTTGCCTGGGAAGTCCCATGGATGGAGGAGCCTGGTGGGCTACAGTCCATGGGGTCACAAAGAGTTGGACATGACTTAGCAGCTAAACAACAATAATTTAATAATGTTAAGAAATTATTAACAATAATTTGTATTATTTTAATAAATTTATAACAAAGTTATCAACAATTTATCTATTGTTAAATTATTAATAATTAAATTAACAAATCCATTAGCCTCCTAAAAGAGCAGAAATGACATGCAAACAGCTAAGTGTAGACCAGGTAGTAGTCATGGGAGAAAAGCCCTAGAAAGATCCCCAAATCACAGCAATGCCCCATTCTGCTGGAAGTCTTCTGTCAGGAGTGGGTTGGAGGTGGTACTGGAAAGTCATAGGTGCTCTTAGAACATAGGAAAAGACAGGAGGACATGTGAAAGAATGGTAGAGGCCCTCTAACCCTTGAGGGAAACCGCCCAGCTTAGGGAATGAAAATTGGGCGAGGGAAGAAGAGAAAGTAGTGGAGTTGAAAGAGAAGGTGGTAAACAATGTGTTTGGACAGCCAAATCAGTGTGATACTTTGCAGTGACAGGTGAGTAGAGAAGATGATGAATGCCAGGAGGTCTGGAAGGGCCAGGAAGGACATGGGAGGTCATCCAAAACAAATAACGCTTCATTTGATGTTTGCTTATCATTGGCCTTGCTTGTATTTAGTCTCATTCACCAGCCGAGTCAATTCCGAGGGCTAATTTATAAAGCGAGGAAGTATGAATTATCTTCATTTACATAATCACTTTTCATAACCAAGATGTCTTAAGCATCCAGAAGGTTTAATGTGTCTCTGCATGCATAATGGCATCAAATGATATATTTGGATTTCTCCTTTGAAAGGTTTCATTCTCCTTTGGCAAAGCAGAGCTTCTTGAATGAAGGGAAAGAACTGCTGCTCATCAGAAAATTATAGTAAAAATATAAGGGACAGAAGTCAGTGTTGTAATAAGGACAAGAGACCCACAAGAAGACCAGAAAATCTAATTGGTTTGAGATAACATGAAGCAGCTTTAACATCTTGTATAAACTATTTAAATACTCTTGGTCTTTATGGTCTACATACATCTGTAAGAGGGAAACTGAGGAGATCTATGATTTCTGTGGTCTTGTGTGTTACAAAATTCCCTAGGCCAGGAATTCTTTTGAAACTGATTCACAGACTTGGAGGGAGTGATGGGAAATAAAGATATAGACTTCAAAGTTATAGAAAATTAATAGTTAAGAGGAGTCTCACTAACCCAGGTACAAACTCTAGCTCTAACATATGTTAGCAGGTAACCTCGAGAAAGTTTCTTTGTGCTTATGCCCCCCTAAATAAAACTGAGGATAAGAACAAGTCTCTAGCAATCAACATGGTGATTTAAATGAGATAATATGTATTAATGTGCTTTACAACACCTGATAAGCTGCAAGTGTTCGGATGGGGTAGAAAATAAAATGAAACATTTCAGTTCATGTAAGAGACAAGCTTTTCTTTTTTCTTTTTTAGGTAGTGATTTTCCCCTCCAGATGGAAAAAAAAAAAAACAGGATTGTGAGCATCTTGGCCATAAAAACACAAGTAAATATGGTAGTGATTTAGCAATACACAGTAAACAGACCATTTCACAGCAGGAAGGAAGGAAGGAAGGATCGAGAGTCGAGCAAACAAAAAAGGAATAATATCCAGACAGGGAACTAACCAACTCAATGGCTAAAAATACTGTGGGATCATCAAGGAAAGTGAGTTGTTCCTTGGGTCACAAACCCTGTGATTTATCAAACCTAGCATATTCCCCTTCAGGAATGTTCTGTAGTGACCCCGTGATTATTCCACTTCCGGGGCTACCCTGCATTTCCTAGCCTCACTGGGGCTACTAATTGGACCCTGTGCAAGTTTGGCTGTGACTGTCGTGAGTGAGAGAAATGACCTAGGCCAACATCACCACCGTCACATGAGACCTCAGGCTTAAAATCTTGTTACGTGCTCATAGCACCTGCCCCTTCATAGCCCTGTCATGGGCTGACACCAAGAGAGTATAAACCCTTCCACGTGCAGTATTTAACTCATTGTGAGAAAAATGAAGATTTCAGAAAGGGCAACAGCGTATGTACCTGCAAACAAACTTTGGGCATGGAAATATGTGACCTGCCAATGTTTTAGCCAAAACAGACAAGCAGCCAGTACATGCCCATTGTCTTCTTCTTGTCTTATGTGCTGAAATAAGCCATGTCCCTGCCCGTGGTGAGCTTACAGACCAGCAGTGACACACAGGAAACCATCTTTGGAAGGAAAGGGTGACCCAGTGGTGACAAGCTGAGATCATTGATATACATTCCTGTCTCCCAGAAGTCCACAAGCTGATGAGAGGGACAGAAGTAAAAGGGGAATGGTTCTATAATATACAGGTTATAAGGATTGATACAACTGGGCAGGATGGAGACAATGAATATATAGACGATACCTACTGGAACATTCTCCTATGTGCCCCTGGGGTGCAGTGGGAGAACATCTAGCCAACTTAAGAAATGTCATTGAAATTCTAGGAGAAAAGATTGGGTACCAGGGTGGAATCAAATTGCTTTCTCCGCTTTTTCTTTTCTTTTCTTTTTTTTTTTTTTTGCACTTTGGAGCATAGACCACATTCCCCCCTCCCCCCCCCTGATTTTTGCCTCATTATTCTGATAGTTTTTTTGGTTGAAGTTGGCATGAGTGAAATTATGAAGGCATTGCACAAAAGCATCCCTGAATTGTCTGAGCTCAAAATTTATCTCAGAAAAATTCTGTTCAAAATGATGGTTTTTTATGGTGGCTTTATTCTATCATCATTAACCATCTTGGACCAGCAGGTCTGGCCTTCTGTCTTGACCTGGTGTGCCCTCAATCGAGACAAAGGATTAGAGACACAGAGTTGAGACAGCTCTGTGTCAGAGGCCCCGGGAGTGTCCCTGTATGAGCCATCACATGGGGGTGCACATGAAGGAGCAGTGAGGAGAGGAAAGCCCTGCCTTTTCGGTAAAGGGCACATTTGGTCTTTTCCAACCACAGCAGAGGACAAGGCAGGTTTCCTGGAAGCAGCTCAGGGGAGGGAAAAGGAAAATTAGAAGGCTTCATCTGAAAAGTTGGGGCTAACCTTGAATTCCTAATTGCCGCAGGTCTTAGAAGCATGTCTGTCTGTGGTATACCAGCCTTCAGTTGGGTGGCTCCTGGATCATGTCTCCTTAGTCAACCCGGCTGATGGCATCAGCACCATCAGCTTCCTTCCAGGAAAGCAGTGCCCATCCTCTGGTTTTCTGCTGAGTTGGTCTGGCCCTACTTAAGAGGAAAATAATTGGTATTCTTTACTCCTATGTTGGGCAGTCATTTCCCTTTGAGCCACCCTTCACATCAGGGCCAGCCCTCTGCCAAAGTAGGCACTAGGACAGTTTGTTTTTAAGCACTTCATTTTTTTCTCCTGGTGCCCGTCACTCATCCTCTCCTTCTTCCCTTGGCCCCAATTTTTGGGACTCTTCCTGTTTTCCTGTGACTGTCAGAGGTAACTGTGGCCTCATCACTGTGGTACCTGCGCTCAGACTGCAAACTCTGTCTCCTTTTGGTATTGTCCATGTGCTTTAGAAGTCCTTTGTCTCATTGTGCCATGCGCCAGACACTATGTCAGACGCCATGGCTGTAACAATAAACAAGACATGGTGCTCATGCTTATGGAGCACACTGTTTTCATGAGGCAGACAAGAATATCTGTGTCGCCACAAAGATGCAGAGTCATGAGACAGCAGAAAACACTGGAAGAAATGTCACTGTGGCAGAGCATGGCGACCCCTAACTACACTCTAGAGTTTATTCTGGATAGGCCACTAAACAAGCGTGCTGTAAACACAGGGGCGAGTGTGAGCACTCCCTGTAGGAAGCCCATGGGAATGTTATTCAAGAAGATATCAAGATCAGATTTGTAATTTAGAAAAGTCTCTTTTCTAGGTAGATTCAGGGAAGAGGACTACCTAGTCCTATTTATGTCAGAAATCCAGATGAGAGATGGAGCAGCCTAGATTGAAATAGTGGGAGTGTGGGTAGGGAAGAGGAGACAGATTTGGGAGGTGTTTAGGAAATAGAAATTGTACATTTTGGTGATTGCTTGTGCCATTGTATGGGAAGATGGTGAGGGAGACAGAAGCATCTAGAATGACTCTATAAAGAGTGTGACAGAGGCTAGGGTGCCTTCCCAGAGATGTGGAATGCACAAAGTGTTGTTGATTGAAGACTCTTATTTTGATGGTAGCGGGTGTAGATAAGGCTTAACCCAAGCTCAAACACTTTTTTACAGTCTGCGTGTCATTTTCATACCAAAGTGGCATCTGATTGGTCTTATTAAGTTAAAATATCTTTTTAAAATTACATCCCTAGGGAATTTTGTTAATGCCGGCAGTTTTAGAGACCATTGTAAAGCAATGGAAGAAACGTCATTTCGGGGCTGCAGGGCACGGTGGGACTGCCCGGAATCAAATTTCTATCATCTGGGTCTCTGCTCACTGTGTTTCCATGTGATCCTACCCTCCCTACACAGTTAATTTTTCTCTGACTTAAAAATTTTTTCTAATTTCTATATGCTCTATTCTTTAATTCATTCTTTTATCCCTCCCGGTTCCATCATTGCCAAAACCCTGTCCTCTGTACAAAGTGTACTGGCTACAGCACAAGAGACCTCCCAGTTATGTGTACTTGTAATCTAAAAGGAAAAGAACGAAGATTTCTTTCCCATGAACTCAGGATGCAGATAATCTCATTGCTGCCACAGAAGACATTTTGGAAGAGGGGTGATTAATAAACCAGTAAACATTCCCCAATCCTTGCTATTTCTCAGACACATAAGCTCAATGGTGTTGAGAGAGCTTAAGGAAGGAAGATACTTGAGAAATAAGAAAAAATACTTTAATCTTTAAATATTTAAATTATTTAAGCTCCATGCCCCCTAGTTCCTTCATTTCTATCAATGCAGCTCTTAAACATATTCTTTGTTTTTCTTCCCTATTTCTTGACCTGTGGGTGTCAAGTGAAAGACTTGAATCTCCCATGCTCCTACTCCCACAATAGTTATATTTTGTTAGGATGTGGAGGAAGAGTTGGACTATAAAGAAAGCTGAGCACCAAAGAATTGATGCTTTTGAACTGTGGTGTTGGAGAAGACTCTTGAGAGTCCCTTGGACTGTAACGAGATCCAACCAGTCAATCCTAAAGGAAATCAGTCCTGAATGTTCATTGGAGGGACTGATGCTGAAGCTGAAACTCCAATGCTTTGGCCACCTGATGCAAATAACTGACTTATTTGAAAAGACCCTGATGCTTTGAAAGACTGAAGGTGGGAGGAGAAGGGGACAACAGAGGATGAGATGGTTGGATGGCATCACCAACTCAATGGACATGAGTTTGGCTAAACTCTGGGAGTTGGGGATGGACAGGGAGGCCTGGTGTGCTACAGTCCATGGGCTCACAAAGAGTCGGACATGACTGAGCAACTGAACTGAACTGAAGGAAGAGAAAGAGCAATAGACTCTCCTGAGGAGTCACAGAAGGAATAGTGATGCCTATGAATAGAAAAATGTTGTTTAATAAACACTGAACTGGAAATCGTGGAACCAGAAACAAGCACAGAACCAGAAATCCTGCAGTTTTTGTAGCTTAAACATGATAGACAAATACTTTCACCATTCATATGATTGGGCATCTAGCTACCTAGTGCCCTTCATTTTGCGGTGGGAAAGAGCACGTCTATCTGTTACGCAATGTGGACCTAGGAAGTGGTTTTGGATTGGTTTGGCTTCTTTGAGATGGTTTTGGATAAGACTTTGTTATGAAAGCTAAACACAAGTTATGATTGCATGCTATAAGAATGCCCCAGATCCATTGGCTGTTCAGGCTCCTAAACCCACACTGAAATCCTGTAGAGCCATTGTTGTCAGAGGCAATTTAGGAAGAACAGGACAAGAGTTAGCTCCTGGAAAATAAGAAAATGACTTTGGGACTTGATTCTGAGGATGAGCAATGCAATTGCTACGATAGTGGATAGTGCTCAGTTCCACTTGGCAGAGGCACCTCCCGTGAATGAGTTTGTCCAAGTAACATGCCAGGACCCCTACCAATTCAGTGACATAATAGGGGGTAAGCATAGGAGAGAAAGTCTCAACACATTCCAGTAAAGTTAAAGGTAGGGGAGAGATGTCACATTTGTTTACTGGCATTTTACATCCTAAATAGAAAAACAGTGAATTGCTAGACTTATGTAGAAACATGAAATTCAGTAGTCAATGATAGTTGAAAATGGAGTGGGAGAAAGAGGAAGACATATTCATTTGCAGGAAAATTTTGTAGAAATTGCTTGTTCTTCTTAAATTCTACCAGAATTATCATGACAAATAAAATAAGACTGTTTTTCTTGAGTGCAATGACCATTGTATCCTCAGTAAGCGAGACATTTTCTGGTATATAGCAGGTGCTCAATAAATGTCTGCTGACTGAATGAATATATGATCCAATGCTTACATTTATAGACAGACATCCACATATCACATCCATAAGACTTCTATTGTGATACCTAAGTAATATAAATTTTGTCTACCTATTATCTGTAACAAAAAGTCAGTGAAGTTTTTCTATAAAAGGTCAGATAGCCAAACTTTTAACTTTTTCAGGCTAAGAGGCAAAATTGGGATTATGTAGGTACCTCTATAATACAAGGGAAAACAAATGTCCATTATATTTTACTGATGAAATTAAAAATACAATAATAATCAAGTGCACTTGTTTGTAACAGAATGACAAAGGTGGAATTCTTTTGGAGTAAGACTTCATTTATTTGATATCCTTGTCATCATAATGTTTTGCAAATGTCCATTTGTTAATGTTGATGTGTCATGAGATTTTAATTAGTTCATACAGAGTTTGAATTTTATATAATTTTTACCTGTCACTAAATATTAATTGTCTTTGATTATATTTTCATGCCTTCTAGAAGTGAAGAAGGGCATTCTTCACTCTCAGGCCATAGAAACACAAGTGGCCCATGGGCTGCACTTTGCTAACCCCTGATCTATATCTACTGGTTTTGAAAAGCAGTTTATTTATTTATTTTAAAACCTATCATCGAAAGTTACACTTGAAAATTTGCATCTAATTACATTGTTTGCAATCTATCACAAAACAGAAAAATCCCTACATGTGAGAGTTTTTTCTTTGTTGTTTTTGTTTTTTAATACTTTTGTGTGAGTATCATACTGAGAACCATTCCCAAAATAATTCATTTTGATATCCTCTTGGCTAACCTGATAGCTTCACTCCAAAACTGAGTATGATTCTTGGCTAGACTGGACTAGAGGACAAGGACTTAAGAACTTCCTATCCTGGGATAAAAATACAGTGATGAGGACAGAACCCTCAGGAACTGCCAAGTCCTCTAAATGCCCAAATTTGAAGTTATTTTGTATGTTGTCCTTTTGGTCGGAAATGCTTCAGATGCTTTTGTGCCTTGTAAGCCTTGCTCCCCACTGTCACTTCCAGGCTGTTCCTCCTTCTTCCTCCCTGAAAACCCCAGATTCTTTGAAGTGCATGTCTTTGCCTTTATCATCCCTCACCCTGCCTTGTAGCTCTATGTCTCTGCTTCCAAATGTCTTCTCCTCCTTCATCGTGTCCTCATCTTTTAGCCTCATCTATTTCTCTGTAAATCACCACATAATATAGTGCTGAAGGACAGAGAATCTAGAGTCATACTGACTTGGTTCAAAGCCTGGCTCTTTCAGGCTTGTCTTGTTCCTCGTCCTTTAAACTATGAAATGGGTGTAAAAATAATACCTACCTTGTAAGGATGTTGTGAGGATTAAATGAGATTTAGAAAAATAATAAATGATTAGAACAATGCCTGTCGTAGAGTGAACACTCAGTGGTTTCAGAACCTTCATCATCATTGGAAGGTATCTGGTTCTTGTTAGTGTTGTTAAACCTCTGAATTAAGGACCCCTGGAACAGCCCAGGGTCTAGATAACTGAGATAACTTCCAAATTGTTTAAAATTCTCTCAATTGGGTCTCTGGGGCTTGCAGTGGAAAGAATGATGATCCAGATGTCTCTATTCTTATTTATTTGATCTCTTGTTTTTAGTAGCTTTTATCGTTGTTGACCTGTTTCTCCTTCCTGAAACATATTTTTCTTTAGACTTCTGTGACTCAGTCCCCCTCTTTTCCTACCACCTAACACACTATACCTTGAGCTACTTTCTATTGGCTCTTTCTTCCCTGGCACTCTAAATTTTGATGTGACACAGGGCTCTATCTTTATCTTTCTTGGTTTATTTATCCACAGTGTCTCCCTAGGGTACGAATTTAGTGCAAATATATCTGTAAACGGAAAACTCTCATTTTTCTGTCTCTGTCCTAGTCCCCTTCCTGACTTGCAGATTTATTCACTTAACTGCATACTTGACCTTTCCATTTGGCTGTCTAATAGGCGTACTAATCGTAACATGGGCAAAACAAAAGTATCATCCCATGCCCCATCCATCTACTGTATCTGGTCTCTTATAAGGTTTTGCTATCTCAGTAAATGTCATTTCCACATAGCCTGTCATACAGGCCAGAAATCGAAGATTTTGGGGTTTTGATTCTTTTCTTCACAGTCTACATACAACCTTGTATGTTTTTTCACCAAAATGTGCCCTGGGTGTGACCACTGTGCACAAATCTCACGGCTAAAACCTGAGTTCAAGTCTCCACCCTCTCCGGTCTATTTTTCTACAGTGAACTCCAGCCTCACTGATCTCCATGCCTTCATGTGGGCTCTTCATTCAGAACCATTATTCTAGAATACAAATCAGATCTCATCATTTCCCAGATAAAAATATCCAATAACTTCCTATTAAAAATGTCAAACTCCTGCCTTTACCTGTTAAGCTCTACAGGATCAAGAGGATGCTGCCCTCTCAAAGCCCCTGTCTATTTTTCAACTCAGCTACTGAGATCCAGCTACTCTGGCTTTCTTTTTGCCCTATAAACAGATCAGCCTTGTTCCATTCTCAGAGTCTTTGTTAAACTCAACATTCAAAAAACCAAGATCATGGCATCTGGTCCCATCACTTCATGGCAAATAGATAGACAGGGAAACAATGGAAATGGTGAGAGACTTTATTTTCTTGGGCTCCAAAATCACTGCAGATGGTGACTGCAGCCATGAAGTTAAAAGATGCTTGCTCCTTTTAACTAGGTCAAGAAAAGCTATGACCAACCTAGACAGCATATTAAAAAGCAGAGAGACATTACTTTACCAACAAAGGTCCATCTAGTCAAAGCTATGGTTTTTTTAGTAGTCATGTATTGGACCATAAAGAAAGCTGAGTGCCAAAAAATTGATGCTTTTGAACTATGGTGTTGAAGAAGACTCTCTAAGAGTCCCTTGGACTGCAAGAAGATCAAACCAGTCAATCCTAAAGAAAATCAATCCTGAATATTCATTGGAAGTACTGGTGCTGAAGCTCCAATACTTTGGTCACCTGATGCGAACAACTGATTCATTGGAAAAGACCCTGATGCTGGGAAAGACTGAAGGCAGGAGGAGAAGGGGACGACAGAGGATGAGATGATTGGATCACGAACTTGATGGCCATGAGTTTGAGCAAACTCTGGGAGTTGGTGATGGACAGAGAAGCCTGGCATGCTGCAACCCATGGGGTCGCAAAGAGTTGGATACAACTGAGTGACTGAACTGAACTGAATTGAGCAGAGTCTTTGTACTTGATCTTCTTTCTCTTTGGAATAATCCTTTTCCCCACCTCCTTGCCTCCCACCCCACCCAGATTTCTGTTTAGCTGCCTTTGACTTATCATTCAGAACTAAATACACATCTCCTGCTAAGAGAGATCGTCTCTGAAGACACTAAATAACCCAGCATCCACATTCACTTGCTGCTACTAGTTTCCTGTTTTAATGTCATCATATGTATTAATAGTAAAACATAAATTGGGCTTCTTAGGTGGCACTGGTGGTAAAGAACTGACCTGCCAGTGCAGGACACTTAGAGTTGCAGGTTCAATCCCTGGGTCAGGAATATCCCCTGGAGAAGGAAATGGCAACCCACTCCAGTATTCTTGCCCGGAGAATCCCATGGACAGAGGAGCCTGGCGGACTATAATCCATAGGGTCACAAAGAGCCAGACATGACTGAAATGACTTAGCACACATGCATGCGTGCACTCAAAACATAAATTATCTGTTTATTTGTTTTACATAAAAATATGGTCTATTTTTCCAGTGAAGATAGAAGCTTCTCAGGTGGAAGACTCTTGTTTAACTGTATCCCTGGTGTCTATTAATACTTGGAGTCTTGGCGTCAGATTTAAGCCCTTGCTCTTAGTTGCTAGGACTCCAACTCTGCTGAGATCGTAAGTGTCTGTTGTTGCCTTTGCTTTCATTCATCCAGCTGAGATCAAGGCAAATACTACTACTGTTACCATTATTTACCATTTTTTATTTCGGAGAATCTTTGTTTGTTCTTTTCTGCCTTCTTCTCTTTGGAAGTAGATGTTTGGAACTCACTGAAACTTTGAAGCTGGTTTTGTATAGGTTGGAACATCAGCCATGGTTTTAGGCAGATATTTTCACCTCTCTTTCTCTCAGTTTCCTCTTATATGAAATGGTGATGATCTTTCCTATTTTTCAGTTTTATTTTATGTAATAAGCGAATTTCACTGCATAAAGATAGTAACCAATATCACTACTCGTATTCTTTATTCATTATGTCTTATTATCTTAAGAGTATGGATGCCAGAGAGATTGGCCGTTGATCCTATCTGTGGACTTCAAGTTCCACTGGCATCAACCTGGTCCTGTGAGATACTGTGCATCACCCTTCCATGAGCAATGGCTTTCTCTGTGCCACCTTCATTTCTTCTGGCTGGAAACAGATACAATGGAATGGACAAAAACACAGTGAACAGTCCCAGATACTTATTTCTTGGGTTGTGTTGAACAGCTTACACTTTTGCTGTTGTTTAGTCACTAAATCTTGTCTGATTCTGCGACCCCATGGACTATAGCCTGACACGCTTCTCTGTCCATGGGGTTTTCTAGACGAGAAAACTGAAGTGGATTGCCATTTCCTTTTCCAAAGTTACACTTTAATTTCTTTTAATTGCTTAACTTTTGTTTTCCTCATCTACATAATGAGAATAATAATTGTAGGCCTTGCATCATGGTTTTTATAGTGAACATCTCTGAGTTTGCTTTATGAGAATAGTCTTCAATTTTCTGGGATCTTCCTCCCAGTTCCACTTCCATTTCTTGTCATCCACTTTTTTTTTTTTTTTTAGTAATAGAGTTAATTAACCCAGAGGAGTGAACAAGATGAACAGAACTTTCTTTGCCAGGATTTTTTGAATTGATGAGTGCAAAGAGAATATCTTTCCAGGGACAGACATTTTAAGATATAACTCTTTGGAGCCATTGGTAGCCCAGTTCCCTCCCAAAGGCAAAAACTTGTCTGCAATAAGAAGGAATAAGTGATACATGCAGAGAGAGCAGAGAGACCCAGAAAAAGACTTGAACTTTGAGTTGCTGATTCTTAGTATTCCTGAAGCCACGCTGCCTTTGTGACTTTCGTTCATTTGGTCTGCTTGTTTAAACTTTGGAATTTGGAATTTAAATTTGGAATTGAGGCAAACTTTATCCTTTTTCACCCACATGAGTTGGAGTCTTATTTCTGACACTTGCAAACAGAGGATCCAGAGAATCATCCAGCCTGTGGCCTTTTGTAAGTTGTGAACCTTCTCTGAGGCTTGGTTTCCTCAGCTATGTATGCATATATGTGTTACTCGCTCAGTTGTGTCTGACTCTTTGTGACCCCATGGACTGTAGCACTCCAGGCTCCTCTGTCTGTGGAATTCTCCAGGCGAGAATACTAGAGTGAGTAGCTTTCCCTTCTCCAAGGAATTTTCCCAACCTAGGGATCAAACCCAGGTCTCCTGCATTGCAGGTGGATTCTTTACCATCTGAGTCACCGGGAAACTTTTCCTCAGCTATAAAGGGCACAATAGTTACTTTTATTTGAACACCTAACGTGGTGTCTGGCACATGATTGGTCGTTCATATTAAGTAACTATTAGCATTATTAACAATGTACTGCTGTCAGTGATAGAATCTGACTCAATCTTCTCTCTTGCATTCTGTCTTATGAACAGGCCTTCAGAGGAAAACAGACTGAATGGTATGCAAGAAGTACCATAAAGCAGAAATCTTACAGAGACTTCTGGAAAGCTCACACCATAGTCAAGCTAGGGAATTAATGGAATTTGGAATAGATGAGTAATGAGAAGAGAGATTAGATTAGCAAGGCTGGTATAGTCAGGATTTCTCAAAGAGTTCCAACTACATAGTCTCCAGGGTACCAATTGAAATAATCTTGGTCACTTTTTTAAGTAAAACTTTTGATTGTTACTCTGAAAGCAGTTATTTTCTTATTTTACACATGCTATTTACAGAAATAATAGGAGACATAAAATGAGGGAAATGTTAGAAAATAGAGTAAGAGTTATGAGCCAGCTGTTCTAGAGGTAAGGAATATAAACATGGAACCACTTCCACCTCCTTCATAGGAAGACAAGTTGTGATAAAATATTAGTTTCAGTGTAACATAGGCAATCACTCCACGCTTTTTAAAAATTTAATGAACTTTATTTTTAGAGCAGTTGGAGGTTCACAGCAAAATAGAACAGAAAGTACAGGGAGTTCTCATATTACATACAACCTCCCCTTTATCCATGTGTGGTATCAGAGTGAGGTATTGGTTACAACCTTCCACCACTTGGTAATATGCAGTTAAGTTGCCTCCATGTCTTCATGGTTCGATTGATCATTTCTTTTTAGGACTAAATAGCATTGTATTGTCTGGATATGGCACCATTTATTCATTTTCTTACTGAGGGGCATCTTGGATATTTCCAAATTTTAGCAATTGTGAATAAAGCTACCATGAACCTCCATGTGCAGGTTTGTGTGGACATAAATTGTAGATTCATTTGGGTTAATATTAAGAAGCATGATTGCTGGATCTTTTGATAAGAAAGAGTGTGGTTTTGTAAGAAACTGCCAAACTATTTCCCAAGGGGTTATATAATTTTTCACTCCCAATAGCAATGAATGAGACTTTCTATTGCTCCAAATCCTTGCCAGCATGTTATTTTCACTGTTCTGGATTTTGGCCATTCTGATAGATATGCAGTGGTATCCCATTTTTAATTAGCATTTCCCTGATAACATGGAATGTGGAACATCTTTTCATACACTTATTTTCCATCCATATGTCTTCTTTGATGAAGTGTCTTTTCAGGTCTCTGTGCCACTTTTAAAATCAGGCTGTTTGTTTTCTTATTATTGAGTCTTAAGAGTTCTTTGTATGTTTTGGATAATAGTCCTTTATCAGATGTGACTTTTGCAAATATATTTTTTTTTCCTATTCTATGACTTGTCTTCTCATTTTCTTGAAGTTATCGTATTAATCTGTTTTGAAATTGAAAATATGATTATTTATTTTGATGCACTCGCATTGACATGCCTTGCATTTAAGAACATCTCAAGACCACATGTGATCTTCATGATGCTCCATCATCCACCTCTGATTCTGTGGACAATTGTTTACAGGCCATCTCATGACAGAATTACTGAGGTAATCCAGACAGCTGTTGCTGTCTCTCTCCCTCAAGATATTTTCCAAAATTAGAGAAGGCAGAAATACCTTCATGATAAATTACAATATAGCCTTAACTGATATCAAACAGGACTATTATAGCACCTATTTAAAAAATCTTTATCAACATAGTACAAGTATGAAATAAATTGACTGTATCTCCTCCTGCTGCAAAAAAAGAGAATGCAAGCATCTTACTTTATGTGATAACCTTGTTGTATTTTCTAGGAGTGAACTTAAGAAGCAGTGGGGGTCAATTGACTTCTTCCATAAGGAGCAACTCAGCATAAAATTTTGTTCATTGTAATTGCTAAACATTCAGTTTTAAATATCCCCAGGCAAGAAGTCAATTTATTGTGTCTTTTATAGGGATTCAGTCACTCTTGGACCACAAGTGGATTTATATCTAATTCAAGCATTCATTTTGCTCCTTAATTCATCCTGATGGCTCCTGAGAATCTAATCCTTAAAATGAGATGTTTTCTTGTTTATGTATTGATGTTCTTTATAGATGAGGCCAACAGTGGTCTCACACACACAGCTACTATGAGCTAAACCATTAGCAAGGCTAAGCCTTTTTATTTCACATTGCCTGGTACTGTATTGTGGGGTTTCAAAAAAAATATGCTTGCTTGGAAGATCAAACCTCTGCTTTGGGAAAAAAAAAAAAACACACCTAACTTTATCCTTAGACCTCTCTGCTGTTCTCTCTTCACTGTTATAATGAAATTTTAATGCATGGCATATTTCCATTGTTACCTCAGCTGCCAGGAAACAGAATACCATGCACTGCCTGTGATAGAAACTGATTATTTTACTTGGCCTTTACTTGGCCATAGCCTGGGGACAAACCTCAATTGCCTCTGTGTCCTTTGGATAATTTTTTATTGCTATTTGTTATCACGAGCATGCTTAATTTTTAGTTGATTTAAATGATTTCTGAAGACATTCCTGGGCATTCAATAACTTCTGTCAACAGAAGTTCTTGAGCTCTGGGCAAGTTATTGAGTTGTCTCTCAGCTTGAAACCCACCCTTTTATATTCAGCTTTGTGATGCTGTCTGTGGCTAGAACTATGAAAATCACAATTTGGTTCTGCCAGCAGGCTCCATGTAGACTTCACCAGTAGGGAGAGACAGAGGGAGATCACAAGTGTTGAAGAGGAAGAAAGGATATCCTCCTTCTTCCCTAGCTTCTTGGGGGCTTCCTGTCTGCTCTCTGTTCCCAGTAGCTTCACCCAAGCATGACTTCTCCATCCCATTGCAGTTGTTCCTTCTCAAAGCAACAGCTGGATCCAGTGTGCCACTAGTTCTTCCAGCATGAGCAGAGCCCGTTTCATCATTTATCATCTTCCCAGGCCAACCTTCAACAGTTCTTCTTCAAAGGTCTGGGTCCCAAGCCTACCAGGTCACTCTGAGCTCAGAGGCACCAGCCATGAGATCCCTCTTCTCAGAGCCCCAAGTTTCAGCTCCACAAGGACTCTCTCCTAGGTTTCTGCATTTTAGAATTTCCAGCATCTTCCTTATCCCTGTGACTAAGCGGTGGTGTTTGCTTCCTGCTCTAGTGACTTATGGGACACTCGAGAGTTTTCTTTGTACCGTTCTGGTACCTACTTAACAAGCTCACAGTACTTAGCACTTCCTGATACTAAATTTCCTGTCATCAAATAACTGATGTAACTTCTGATTCCCAGTTGACTCCTCTAATGCAGATACTAACCTGGATCAAACATAGTTCTATGTGCCAGGAAACAGTCATTCCCCACATAAATCTACTGCCTTCACAGAACTGATCTTATATAGTTAGACATGCAACACACATAAATACTTATTATGATGAGTATTTTTTCACAATTATTAAAACAAATACAGCCAAGTAAGGGCTTCCCAGGTGGTGCTAGTGGTAAAGAACCTGCAATGTTCATCGCAGCACTGTTTATAATAGCCAGGACATGGAAGCAACCTAGATCCCCATCAGCAGACGAATGGATAAAAAAGCTGTGGTACATATACACAATGGGATATTACTCAGCCATTAAAAAGAATCAGTTCTAATGAGGTGGATGAAATTGGAGCCTATTATACAGAGTGAAGTAAGCCAGAAAGAAAAACACTGATACAGTATGCTAACACATATATATGGAATTTAGAAAGATGGTAACAATAACCCTGTATGAGAGACAGCAAAAGAGACACAGATGTATAGAACAGTCTTTTGGACTCTGTGGGAGAGGGCAAGGGTGGGATGGTTTGGGAGAATGGCATTGAAACATGTATATTATCATATGTGAAATGAATCGCCAGTCCAGGTTCAATCCATGATACAGGGTTGTCGGGGCTGGTGCACTGGGATGACCCAGAGGGATGGGATGGGGAGTTCATGTTGGGGAACACATGTACACTCGTGGCAGATTCATGTCAGTGTATGGCAAAACCACTACAATATTATAAAGTAATTAGCCTCGAATTAAAATAAATAAATTAAAAAACAAAGAGGACCTGCCTGACAATGCAGGAGACGTAGAGACGTAGGTTTGATACCTGAGTGGGGAAAATCCCTTGGAGGAGGACGTGACAACTCACTCTGGTGTTCTTACCTGGAGAATCCCATGGACAGGAGCGTTGTGATCCATAGGGTCCATAAGATTGCAAAGACTTGGACACAACTGAAGCAACTTAGCATGCACAAATTCAGCCAAGTAAAGGGGAAGAGAGTGTCAGGAAGGGGATGCTATTGTATTGTGTGGGATGGTAGAGAAAAGGCCTCTCTGGGCAGGTGACATTTGAGCAGATTTGAAGGAAGCATAGGATCAGTTATATAGCTATGTGGAGCAAGACAGCATCAGTTCAGTTCAGTTCAGTTCAGTCGCTCAGTCATGTCCAACTCTTTGCGACCCCATGAATCGCAGCACGCCAGGCCTCTCTGTCCATCACCATCTCCCGGAGTTCACTCAGAGTCGCGTCCATCGAGTCAGTGATGCCATCCAGCCATCTCATCCTTGGTCGTCCCCTTCTCCTCCTGCCCCCAGTCCCTCCCAGCATCAAAGTCTTTTCCAATGAGTCAACTCTTCACATGAGGTGGCCAAAGTGCTGGAGTTTCAGCTTTAGCATCATTCCTTCCAAAGAAATCCCAGGGTTGATCTCCTTCAGAATGGACTGGTTGGATCTCCTTGCAGTCCAAGAGACTCTCAAGAATCTTCTCCAACACCATAGTTCAAAAGCATCAATTCTTTGGTGCTCAGCCTTCATCACAGTCCAACTCTCACATCCATATATGACCACAGGAAAAACCATAGCCTTGACTAGATGGACCTTAGTTGGCAAAGTAATGTCTCTGCTTTTGAATATGCTATCTAGGTTGCTCATAACTTTTCTTCCAAGGAGTAAGCGTCTTTTAATTTCATGGCTGCAATCACCATCTGCAGTGATTTTGGAGCCCCCCAAAATGAAGTCTGATACTGTTTCCACTGTTTCTCCATCTATTTCCCATGGAGTGATGGAACCAGATGCTATGATCTTCATTTTCTGAATGTTGAGCTTTAAGCCAACTTTTTCACTCTCCTCTTTTACTTTCATCAAGGGGCTTTTTAGTTCCTCTTCACTTTCTGCCATGAGGGTGATGTCATCAGCACATCTGAGGTTATTGATATTTCTCCCGGCAATCTTGATTCCAGCTTGTGTTTCTTCCAGTCCAATGTTTCTCATGATGTACTCTGCATATAAGTTAAATATGCAAGAGAGCATAGGATATGCAAATGCCCTGGGAGCGATGCATACTTACTATAATCAGGAAATGGAAAGACCAGTGTGTTTCTAGTAAAGAGTATGCATGCTCAGTCACTCAGTCAAAGAGAGCAAGTGGAAAAGTGATAGGAGATAAAAGCAGAAAGGAGGCGGGAGGCCAGAAGACCAGGTCCAGCAGGGCCTGGTAAGGATTTTGACTTTTTATCCTATTAAAATGGTAAGCAGCTAGAGGATTTCAAATATAGGAGGCACAAGCTAGTCCTCAATGATCAAAACCTTTTTCAGCATCTACTTTTTGCTAGGCATTTTTCAAAAAGCAAGTAATAGAGCAGTGAACAAAACCGGTTTATTCCTGCCCTTCTGATGGCAGAGACAGAGATGGAGCTCCCACATCCAGAGAGGATATGTCTGCTGGTCAGTGCTGTGCAGAAGAGTAGAGCAGGGAGAGGGTGTAGGGAGTATCTTGAGGAGCAAAGCCTGATGGGAGCAAGGGAAGGTAGGAAGGCCAGAAGTGAAGTGAAGTGAAGTCGCTCAGTCGTGTCCGACTCTTTGCGGACCCCATGGACTATAGCCTGCCAGGCTCCTCTGTCCATGGGATTCTCCAGGCAAGAGTACTGGAGTGGGTTACCATTTCCTTCTCCAGGTTATCTTCCCGACCCAGGGATCGAACCCGGGTCTCCCGCATTGGAGGCAGATGCTTTAACCCCTGAGCCACCAGGGAAGCCCAGGGAGGAGGCAATTGCAATACGCCAGGCAGGAGTTGACAGTGACTTGCACTGTCTTCTTTTGGGATTTGCCCATGCCAGTCCCCCTCGAGACCTTATTTACCTGACGAGCTCCTTCCCCTCCTCCTTCAAAGCATGGCTGATAGTTCCCCTATTCATAGAAGCTTTCCTGTTTTCTAGAGATGAGTTTAGCCATCTCTCCTATGAGCAAAACCCCAAGGCTGCCTTGATCTTCTACAGTTAATCAGACATATAGAAAGCTGTGAACACCCTTGTGGTAATCAAAACTCTACATGTTTAGTCATGTCATTAACTCTGTTTTGGCTTCAGAGCCCTTGGTTGAGGAAAGAGTTGAGGAAATGTCACTTTATACCAAAGACACAAAACTAGAGGACCCAGAGCAGTAGAGATGCTTGGCAGGCATTATACCATCCAGTGAATACTTGTCATGGACACTCCTCAATATGTTCACATTTAGAAGCAACCTTATAATAATGAAAAACATTTCAAATTGAATATATATATATGTATGTGTATATATATATATATTTTTTTTTTTTTGCTCTGGAACCTAGTGCTTTGCCATTATGGCCTTAAAATACCCTTATTTTCTCAAGATTTTAATTATGCTCACTTTTCTTAAGGTCTTTTTTTTTACTCCTTGATTGTAAACATACAACCACTTTTAATCCACAGCTCATAGCATGCTGTAGAAAGAGCTATTTGCTTCTTCTATTAAAACAACATGCAAAATATATCACATGTTCATTTCCCGAAATATGGAATGAATTTCTTTAAACCTTGGAAACACTCCACTTCCATGAAATAAATTCTCCCCAGACTGGTAAATTCCCTGAGATTATCATAACAGACTGAAGTCGAATTGAGAAGGGATTTCTATTTTGAGAGAATAGTGCTTTTGGCAGTCAGCAAAGCCTTCTCTAGACATCTTTTTGAGGACGGGATAACTCATCTGAATTCATCATAGCCAGAAATAAGGATTCTTGGTGCCTGATGTAGGTGCATTACCGGAAGGATGGTAAGTCTGGCTTAGTATTGCTTGCACGAATTATTTATGGTTGGCACTCTCCATGTGTTAAAAAACAAAAAAACAAAAAAAACTCGTCATGTTTGGTTAAATGTTCCTGTCTTGCTTTTCATTGTTTATTTGAAGTCTACCTTCAAAATGCTCAAATTAAGGTTGTTGTTGGACAGACCTCTATCTGAAATCCAGGAAATAGTTTTCCTTTTGGCCCCAGTTAGAAGCCACATCATGTATATTAATGCAGTTTTCTCATTCTAGATGACTTGTTGTTTCTCTGTTGCAGCCAGGCTTTTATTAACATGCTTAAACCAATAAATCCTCATCTGTACTGGAGTGAGCTAATTGTGTCGTATAATGAAGAAGGCTGAATTTCATTTGTCAAATTTATGTTCGCACACAGCCTGCCTCATTGAATGCAGACCAGCTTAAGGAGGAGGCATGTATCCAAAAAAACTACACTGATTGAGTACTCCCCCAAAACATCTTTCCTTGCTGATGACGTTTTAAGAACTTAATTCTGTACATTTCATTTTTGGTGAAAGTATGCAAACTCTTCCTATTAAAATATTTATAAATTTACTTAATGATATGTCATTCTTTTTAACATTTTTTATTGGAGTAGAGTTGATTTACAGTGTTGTGTTAGTTTCAGGTGTACAGCAAAGTGAATCATTTATGTATACATACATATATGTGTATGTACATCCATTCTTTTTAGATTCTTTTCCCATATTCTTCTCTACTTTTATAGAGTATAGATTAGAGTTCACTGTGCTATACAGTAGGTTCTTATTGGTGATTTAGTTGCTAAGTCATTTCCATCTCTTGTGACCCCATGGACTGTAGCCTGCCAGACTCCTCTGTCCATGGGATTCTCCAGGCAAGAATACTGGAGTGGGTTGCCATTTCCTTCTCCAGGGTTCTTATTAGTTATCTTTTTTGTATATAATACTGTGTGTATGTCAGTCCCAATCTCTCAATTTATCCCTTCCCACCTTTACCCCTCGGTAACCATAAGTTTGTTTTCTGCATCTGTTATTTTCTGATGATTAGAATGCTTATCTTGCCCACAAACTCTTTCTTATATGAAAAATATCTCACTGTTATCTTATTTTACTTCTCCTTAGAATGACTGCTCTGTTCTTCTTCACTAGGCTAAATCCTCTTCTCTTTTCAATCTAACTGAAATCTTACCTTGCAACCTTACCTCATTTGGGCAGAATATTGTGCAGATCATGGCAATTTCACTACTAAGTTATGTTGTGTGCTCTTAGTGGAATTAATACAAGTACATATTTCCTGGATATCAAAGATTCATCCACCTATAAGAATGACTTTAATTTATTGTTGTCTTAATGGAAATTTTAGGACAATGGAAATTTTAGGACATTGAAATTGAGTTCTATCTGTTTGCTTTGACAACAATCCTGAGATTATTATAGAAGACATTGGTTTCTTTGGCTTTTTCAGAAGTTATTTACCTTTATTCAGGTAATAGCACTCTGATGTACCTTGGGGGTCCTTCCAGTGATTCCTCTAGATGCCTCCTTCCGAACATATAACTGATTGGAATAAATTAGGTTGAGTTTGTAAACTCTTGTTCCACCTGTTAGCTCAGAGAAGTCTTCATTGCATTAGAGTTGGGGGTGTAAGGATATTACCCTTGAATTCTGGGGGCCATTGTGATGAGAAAGCATACTTGAAAATTAAGCCGTTTCAGAAGAAAGAGGCATATGAGAAAGATTATGTCTCTCAGGCATATATCAGACTTCCTGACAATATCAAGTACCTGAATCCAAGTGTGCCAGAAGCTAGAGACTCCTAGGTTTTTAATAAATAGTCAAGAAATTTCTTTTATTTCTTATTTGTGTTGTTATTTATACAAATTTGGGTTGTTTCAATATTTGCAGTTGAAAGAGCTCAATATTTGAGTCTTGATTTTATAATTGAAGAAATTAAGCTGAAAGAGATTTAGACAGCTGCGGAGCTGATAGTAAATGAAACTGAAATTGCTAGTCAGGTATATCTGCCTTTCTGGGCCATTCTCTGTCTGCTCTGCCATATTCTATTACAATTTTCTGGTATGTTTTGGCTCCCATGTTGATGTATTTTGACTCCTCCAAAATTATTTACTTATTTAGATGTATAAAGTCCATGACTTGCGGTTGTAACATTTTTTCCTAGTATTTTGGAGGAAGAGAATATGAGGGACACTGAAACTTTTGTGTTCTGAGTATTTATAATAGAAGTTCCATTAATACCCATTGCATTTTCTGGTGTTTAATATTCATTGTATGTGGTCTTTCTTTGGGTTCAGAGAACCTTGGTTGAAGTCAAAGTAATTCTTATTCATAGAGCAACTTACTAGTCTTTGAGTCCGTGTTACTCCAGTGTCTGTTGTCCACAATCCCTGTCTCCGTCAAGCAGTGTTATTTTCAGAAGCACAAAGACATTGAGTTGGACCATCACAAGGACACATATATTGGAAATACTGGGAAAATTGTGACTATTCTTAGGCTGGATCCAGAAACAGGGTTGAGAGAAACATCTAAATTTCATTCTTGGAATTGTCACTGCATTTCAGGGTGGCCTTGGACAAAGTTATTTTTCTAGGTTTCTCCAAAAGGCAGAGAATAAGGGTGGGAGAGGAATAACCAAACATTTCCAAAAGAATACATTTTTTTTTCTTTTTGCAATGTTAAGTACTACAGTCCCATTTTCCTGAAATTACTGTAAACGCACAGGCCAGATCTCAGAGAGAGCCTTTTGAAATTCCAAAAATAGTTATTTTCATTTATAGCTGGAAGAACAAAAACAAGAGCAAAACAAATAGAAAACAGGCTGGGTGTACTCACAAAGCTCCAGGCAGGTGGGTCCTTCTGGTCAGTGTCACTTCCTAAGACCTAATTAGCTAGTCTGCCTTGGTGGCATTTTCAGAAAGGAAACTGGAATCCTTGCCTGTAAATGTCCCCGTTAGCTCAGGGTATGTGTTTTCATTGGCCCTTGGAGAAGACTCAAGTTCTATTATGGTTTTGTTGATGGCTAACAGTGTTCTTGGCGCGGAACGAGATATAGAAGAAGGTACCAGATCCGCCCAAAGGCGTTTGCAACCTGAGTTAGTAAAACAAATAACTCGCTATTAGTCTTGACCTTGCTGGAAATTGGGCTTAAATATCAGTAGTACTAAATTCCGGAGAATTTTTATTTGCGCCCCTCTGGGATGGGCAGGAATGACATTGTGGAGTAACTGTATTGCCTGGTATGCTTCCTTTCATCCATTTTTGGCATGTCTGTATTTCTTCCATACTCCAGGGCTTTTTCCATGGCTGAGTCAACCGCATACGTGGTCTTAGCATCCATTTGCTTGGATGTAATATTCATCTTCACTTTAGTTCATTATACTTAACTCTCATTTTTCTCCATCTACTGTGTGTGGCAGAAAAAGTATTGGCCCAGATAAACCTTAAGTAGTTTTTTTTTTACATGGGAACATTTTTTTCTTATATATATTTGTGTGAACATTCATGACACTTCAAACAAAGCAGTGAATGAGTGTGAAGACCCTATTAGACAGCAGTTGCAATTTATCCAACATCCTCGGCCCATGTAGTTTTTCTTTTTTTTTCCCATATTGTTAGGGAAAGAATATATTACACCTCAGACTTCCTGGTGTTTGTACCTTTGGAAAGGGTGGGTGAAACAGAAGAAATAGTGGGGGAAAGTGGAGAATCACTGGTGGGGCAGAGCTTGGAAAAAGGAGGCAGGCAATTAATAATTCGAAAGCCCATTTTTTTCAAATAAGCTGGTCTCAGGTTATTGCCAAAGAGAAGGATATATGAGGAAGAATAAATAAAAAGAGCTGTTTAAAGAGTTAAGCAGGGTTTCCCTGGTGGTCCAGTGGTTAAGAACTCACTTTGTGATATATGGGACACTGGTTTGATCCCTGGTCCAGGAAGATCCCACATGCTGTGGGTCAGCTAAGCCCATGCACTGCAACTACTGAAGGCCAGGAGCCCTAGAGCCCATGCTTTGCAACCAGAGAAGCCGCTGCAGTGAGAGGCCTGCTCAGTGCAACCGGGAGTAGCTGCCTCTCACCACCGCTAGAGGAGGCCCACATAGCAGCGAAGACCCAGCACAGCGAAAAATAAAATAATTAATTGTTAATTAAGGTTTCAAAAGAGTTAAGCAGATTGTGGATCTTGCTGCTAGTTCATATATATAACTCCTGCTTATAAGCCATCCAAAGTCTGCTGGGTTTGGTTCAGTTCAGTTGCTCAGTCATGTCCAACTCTTTGCGACCCCATGGACTACAGCACCCCAGGCCTCCCTGTCCATCACCAACTCCCGGAGTTTACTCAAACTCATGTCCATTGAGTTGGTGATGCCATCCAATCATCTCATCCTCTGTTATCCCCTTCTCCCACCTTCAATCTTTCCCAGCATCAGGGTCTTTTCCATGGAGTCAGTTCTTCGCATCAGGTGGCCAAAGTATTGGAGTTTCAAGCTTCAACATGAGTCCTTCCAATGAACACCCAGGACTGATCTCCTTTAGGATGGACTGGTTGGATCTCATCGCAGTCCAAGGGACTCTCAAGAGTCTTCTCCAACACCACAGTTCAAAAGCATCAATTCTTCAGTGCTCAGCTTTCTTTATAGTCCAACTCTCACATCCATACATGACTACTGGAAAAACCATAGCTTTGACTAGACAGACCTTTGTTGGCTAAGTAATGTCTCTGCTTTTCAATATGCTGTCTAGGTTGGTCATAATTTTTCTTCCAAGGAGTAAGCGTCTTTTAATTTCATGGCTGCAACCACCATCTGCAGTGATTTTGGAGCCCCTCAAAATAAAATCTCTCACTGTTTCCACTGTTTCCCCATCTATTTGCCATGAAGTGATAGGACCAGATGCCGTGATCTTAGTTTTCTGAATGTTGAATTTTAAGCCATCTTTTCCACTCTCCTCTTTCACTTTCAACAAGAGTTTGGTATATAAAGCTAATTGAAATCTGCTGCTTAGGATTAATCTACATCAATGAAACAAATGGACTATGGCCACATGCATTAAATCTTATTATTTTTTTAAACTATTCCCATCTTAGAATTTTCATCAAACTTAAATACACCTTTAATAATCACTTTAGAATGTAAACTCTCACCTGTTTAAAAAAATTGGGGATGGATTATTTGAAATAGAATCAATGGAGCAAGGGATATGAACATTTTCATACTTGATATACTCTTTAAAGTTTTCAGAATTATAATTAATTCAAATTTTCATTGGCTAAATTTTCATTATTGAAATTAATTTACATTTTCACTTGAATGAATTGTATAATTCTATGTTGAACAGAAGAAGCCAGACACAAGAGACTAGAGATTGATAACTCTATTTCAGTGAAGTTCAAAAGCAGGCAGTTCATCTATGGTGTTGGCACTCTGCATAGTGTAACCCTTGGTGCGGTGGTGCCTGAAAGATGAAGGCACTCTGGGATGTTTGAAATGTTCTATTTCTTGGTCAGGATGATAGTTGTATGGGTGTGCACCCCTTGTGAAAATTTATCAAGCTGTAACCTTGAAATTTGTGTATTTTTCCAGTCTATATTTTCCACTTAATTTTAAAAAGATTACTTAAAATTTGTTTATGTCTGTTAGAGATGTTTGCATGTGTAATATGTGCCATTTGGAGCCACTTCGGCTAAATAGTTGAATTTGCTTGTTTTTAAAATTAGTAGCTGTTATTTGACTTCTGGGAAATATTTGTTATATAAATGATTTCCAGTTAATAAAAGGAGTCAGTATGTCTTGGGCAGTAGCCTGATGGATACCTAAGGATTATGGTTGATAGGCGCCCTTATCATAATCAAAGGCAGTTAAGCCAAGAGCAGAGTGCTGTTCGTGTGTGAGCACTCAGCCCTGTCTGTGAGTTCAGAAGGAGAGCAGTGAGACTGGATGATGGCGCTTTTGTGGGGGATTAAAGATGGTCTGTATGTCATTGTTCCTCCGCTCCTGAGATGCGTGGCCGCTTCTGTGACCCTCCTTCACTCCATGGCCCACTTCTGTCTGCCTGTCCTTTCTACGTGTTCTCTCCCCCCACTTCCTCTCTCTGTCTCTCTCTCTCACACACACACAAGGAAAGCAGACCTTTAAAAGACTATGGTGGACCTGGTGTATAAGAGAGCAGAAAGAGAAGAAATAAGACCCAGCCATAAGAGAGAGGAGGAGGAAAACAAAAGGGGAAAGTGAAAGAAATCACGACAGATGTATTAGGAGCAACTGAATAAACTTTAAACAAAGCCCAGCTAATAATGGCAAAATTGGAGGGGCTTTACACAATTCTATTTTTTATTAATTGACTAATTGATTTTAATTGGGGGATAATTACTTTACAATATTGTGATTTTTTTTGACATACATCAATATGAACCAGCCATAGGCATACATGTGTCCCCTCCCTCTTGAGCCCCCTTCGACCTCCCTCCCCACCCCATCCCTTCAGGTTATCACAGAGTACCAGCTTAGGGTGCCCAGTATCATATTTTTAAAAAATGTTCAAAATATACTTAGTATATGCTAGGCGCTGCCTCTATGCTACATGCCCTATATAATTCCATTTAATTCTGTTCTTATAACTTTGAGAACTCAGGAGGATTTTGAACACAGTATGTCAGATTCCAGTCTACACACACTGTTATTCACTAAACTAAACCCTCTTATTCAGAGCCCTTTCAGTCGGAATAATAATGCAATATATAGGGATTTTATTTATTTTAGATATTTGTTTATTCTCAAGGACCTTTATTTCATATTTTATTTTTAAAAACATTATTGTGGTAAGAACATGTAACTTGAGATATACCCTTTTAACAAATTCTTGAGTGTGAAATACATTCCTGTTGGCTAGAGTGCAAAGTTGTATGGCAAGTCTCTAGAATGTATTCATCTTGCTTAACAGAAACATTATGCCCACTGACTAGTCACTCCCCATTTCGCTCTTCCCTCAGTCATTGGTAACCATCATTCTGCTACTTGATTCTATGAATTTGGTTATTTTGGAGACCACACAAAAATGGAACCATGCAGTGTTTATCTTTCTGTGACTGGCTTATGTCATTTACCATAATGCCCTCAAGGGTCATTCATGCTGTCACATATTGCAGAATTTTATTTTTTTAAAGCTGGATACTATTTTATATGTGTAAATATCACTTTTTCTTTATCCATTTGGCTGTCAGTGGATATTTAGGTTGTCTCCACAACTTAGTTATTGTGAATAACGCTGTGAATATTGTATTAATATCGCTTTCAGATCCTGATTTCAGTTCTTTGGGATAGATACCCAAAAGCGGGATTTCTGGATCACATGATTGTTTTGCTATTAATTTTTTGAGGAACTCTAATACTGTTTTCCATAGTGGCTGTGCCATGTTGCATTCCTACAACAGTGAACAAGGGTTTCAACTTCTTCCTACTTATACATTTGTCTTCATCAACATATTTCATCTTAAATGATTTGTTTTTGTTCCTTCTGATCGATTTGTGCATGTGGCCACATGTGGTTCCCTGTGCCCATTGGTATCTGCTACTTGTTACTGGCTGTGACCCTATCGTTTGGGCTCTAACCAGTGTTATCCTACGGCTGGGCAGGACTGCACGGAGCCACTCCAGGCTGCGTGGACCCTCTGGCCACTCTGGTCTGGACTCATTCCGCCTTACCATCTATCCTCCTCAGCAGGGCTTATCTGGAACTTTACCAGCTCCCAAGGGTAAAGATAGGTCACTGGTCAGATGACCATGTGCCTTTAACTGTTGACCTTGATCTGTGTGTACTGGGTTTGAGGGAGGATTCTTGTGGCTTCTTTTTACTCCTGGTTTATATTTAAGCAAAGATTAGATTTGCTACACTCGTCTCACTGACACATGAAAGGTTGGGTGTGCATGATTAGATAGTATGCCACAAAACCAATGGACTATAGAAGTCAATTGGGCCAAATATATGTGATCAAATGGAGCATTCACATTTAAATGGCTGTAAGTTTTGTAAAGGTCAGTTAAAGGATCATCGCAAGTATTTGAGTATCCATGACCTGCAAGCATTGGGTTGGCCAAAATATTCATTTGAGTTTTTCCATAACATCTTACCCAATATTATGCCAGGTCATTTTGGGAATACAGAGGTGTGATGTCAAGGCTGGAATGCAGAAACAACTGAATCAGATTGTCAAATATTGTGCTAAGAAACAAACTGTGGTGAGGGCCAAGAGGCATGTGAAAAGATGCTCAGTATCACTAATTATTAAGGAAATGCAAATCAAAACTAAATGAGATATCAGTTCACACTGGTTAGAATGGCCATCATCAAAAATCTACAAATAAATTCTGGAAAGGGTGTGGGAGAAAGGGAACCCTCCTGCATTGTTAAGTGGGAATGTAAATTGGTACAGTCACTATGGAGGCTCCTTAAAAAACTAAATAGAACTACCATATGATCCAGCAATTCAACTCCAAGGCATATCTCTGAAGAAAACCATAATTTGAAAAGATATGTGCACCCCAGTGTTCACTGCAGCACTACTTATAGTAGCCAGGACATGGAAGCAACCTAAATGTCCAGCAGCAGAGGGATGGATAAAGAAGATGAAGCACATACATACAATAGCATATTACTCAGCCATAAAAATGAACAAATAATGCCATTTGCAGCAACATGGATGGAACTAGAGATTGTCACACTGAGTGAAGTAAGTCAGAAAGACAAATATTGTATTAAACCATTTATATGTGGAATCTAAAAAAAAAAAGGTACAAATGAACTTATCTGCAAAACAGAAATAGAGTTACAGATGTAAAAAATAAACTTACGGTTGCCAGGCGGTAAGAGGGGGAAGGATAAATTGGAAGATTGAGATTGACACATATATACTACTATATATAAAATAGATAAATAATAAAGACCTGTTGTTTAGCACAGGGAACTCTACTCAATACTCTGTAATGGTCTACATGGGAAAAGAATCTAAAGAAGAATGGATATAAGTATATGTGTAACAGATTCATTTTACTGGACACCTGAAAGTTACACAAAATTATAAGTCAACTATACTCCAGTAAAATTTTTAAAAATTTCTATGCATTGTCAATAGCAAATGCTGAGTATCTTTATTAAATAAAGTGAAAATACTACAAAAAGAAAAAAAGTGTGCTGAATGAAGATGATTAGGAAAAGGAGCTTAGCATGGGCACATACTAAGATGGGATACATGGTCACTTGAATGTACAGATAAAATGATCTACACAAATGATCCCTTCTATGTCTTTGCAGATCAGATATAACGATAATTGGTGGTTTGTGTAGAGTATGTCTTCACTGACCAAATAAATTATGGCAAGCTAGTTTAAGAAAATATATGTAGATTTCTCTACAGTAGGATCTTAGCTTTTTTTGAATGATACTTTCTAAACTCCAAGAGAGAGAGATGAGTTTTCTGACATCCCACATGTTTTGCCCCTCAAAAACATTTTTATATGAGATATCTTCCAGAATTAGTTTTTAGAAAGTCTAGAGACAATAGTTTGACATTTTCCAAGTCATCTGCCTGTCATTTCATGTTTTTCTTTCTTTCAAGTCTGAAGGAGAAAATCCAGGTAGCACAATGTAGTGGAAAAGTGACTGGAGAGTAGCCCAAGCTCTAGGCTTATCACTCACGGTTGTTTTGGTTTCACCTGCTAGGAAGATAAACCCACCCCTGCTTTCCTAAAGAAAAGTGAACCTAACTTGAGACTTCTTGACCCAGAATCTGCACCAGTCAAAACATTTCAGGTTTTCTAAGTTAGGGAAGAAATACAGGTGCAAAAACTCTTTAGGTGCATTCTCTACATGCATTTTTCTCTTTTTCTCAAAATACTCAGCTCTGAGCATTTATCTTCTGCCTCATTTTGTGTTTGCCCAGAAAAACCCCATTAGTGGAATAGATCACTGTTGTAAGAGCTCTAAAGGGACGTGTCAGTTCAAGTCTTCCATCTTACACATGAAGAATATGAACTTTCTTTGGAGAGTGACCTTCTCTTGGGGTGTAGTAGTAGTTAGAATCATAAAGTCACCGGATTCAGAGTCTGTGCCACTTCCTATAGTGGCACACAGCAACCCTAGGAGATCTCCGAGGGCTGAATCCCTTGACACAAGGCTAACCTATGGGAAATGCCCAGGGGAAATTCGTCAGTTTCACCCAGATCCTCCTACTCTTCTCAGACTACTCAACTTAAATATAGTTACTCTTATCTCTTGGGGAAAAATATTGAACACAAGCCATAGGATTCAAAAACTCCATCGGTCTGTTAGGGATTTACCTAATTGTCCCAGAATGACAGTCCCCCTCCCCCTCCCAAACACAAACAAAAAACCCCTATTAACAGATGTTAGATTCCATTCTCTCAAGGGTCCCAGGAAATGATTGAATTTAACACTTGAGGGTTTCAGAATAAGTGCTGGGGAAAATGCATGGTGTCCGTAAACCTCAAGCAATTTAGCTGTGGCTGCCGAGGCATCCACAGAAAGAGGTTTTCAATTGGTATATTTATACTTTCTTTACTTAGTATTGATTCTAAATAAGGATAAAACCCACCCTTGATGGGAAGCCTATGAGTAAGAACAGATGAATTAAAGTTTGTTTTATCTTCCCACTTTCCTTCTGCTGTAGCCAAAAAAAGCCTTCCTTTTAGAGGCAAACGGGATGTATTCTAGCGGCAGCCGCCACTGCTTTCAGAACAGCTAAAGGATGAAGTGGTAGGATGGCCTAGGGCAACAAAAGTTCTGGGTCCTGGTGCAAGTCCAGGGTTAGAGAAACATTTTGTCTATAAAACTGGGGGAAATAGACCATCTTGAAGGCCCACAGTCCTATGAACTTTCTCTGTGACATGCTGTGTATTGATGCCCAAGCCTGCCACTTTCTAAATCCTGTATTCCTCTTAAAACACCTGCTTTGGAGTCATTGATAAAGCAAGTGCTCTCTCTCTCCCTTCCTTAGGTCTTGCACCAGACAAATTTCACCTTATGTATTTGCTTATTGATTATTTGTAGGATTGAGAATAATCTGTGGGTAATTTGCCTTATGTCAGAAAATGAGTGGCGAGAAATGAATGACCAAGGTATGATTATATAGACATTATCTGCTCATAGTTGTGTGTGCGTGTGTATGTGTGTTATATGTTGTTGTTGCTAAGTTGTATCTGACTCTTTTGCAACCCAATGGACATAGCCCACCAGACTCTGTCCATTCTCCAGGCAAAAATACTGGAGTGGGTTGTCATTTCCTTCTCCAAGGGATCTTCCCTACCCAGGGATCGAGCCTGTGTCTGTTGCATTGGCAGGTGGACTGTTTGCCACTGAGCCACCAGGGAAGCCCATATGTGTTACTGTAAAACATCATTAAGTCAAACCCACTCAAATGGGAATTGTGATGATTCTACGAAACAAAGATAGCGTCCAAGTTCATCTGTTTCAGGTATGCAGTAAAGTTGGTGAATATGTGGAGATTGTGTCCATACTTTAAAGAACAGTCTTTTCTGACACTCCAGTCATTCTACCCCTACCTAGATAGAGTCCGCACCTACCTGTAGCCTGTTTTTTAAGTTTGAGCACACAGCTACTCTACCCTGTGAAGCGACATTGCTAGGGCTTGACTGATATGGTTTTACATCCTGAAATTCCCTTCATCTCCTCCTATTGCCCCTTATCTTACATGGTTTATTTAAGATGTCCTGATTAAGGTCAACCCTCATTCTCTACCATTCAAATTCACTATTTTCTTTCCCAGAGTTTCAGAGTTCAGGAGTTCCATGATAATTTTCTCATGCCTCTAATAGAGTACTTATTTCATTCTGCCTGATACTATATTAAGATATTGAAAGAGGAATAATAACAAAATAGAAAAAGAACAGGCTTTGGAAAACTCTGGCTGAAAAATGTTAGGCAAGTTATTGAATCTGTTTACATCTTAGTTTTCTTCTCTCTAAAATGAGCATAATAATGACCTTGCCATTTTTTGTCATCATAAAATGAGCTAATAGATATAAACAGCCTTGCACCATGCTTATTGGGTGGTGGGTAATAATTATAGACTTATTATCAATAAGAATGACATAGAAATTTTATCTTTCTATCATTTTTGTAATGTTTTCATTTTTGGAAAACTGTGTCTGTTTCAAAAATATTTGTTGAAGAAAGAAATAACTCCCTTGGCATGTTTTAAATTCCTGTTATCCTTAGAGAGCTGCTACAAAATTTCATGCAATCTACTCAATGAATAAAGAATAGAATTGTTCAATAATGTAAGCAGAGGTGTGATGATACAATGACATGATTGTTCCAGGCTATTTCATTTATTCACCAACATAGCAGTCCCATGGGACAACACTTGGGACTCACATTAAGTTTATCTTGAGAATTTTCTGTGCACTAGGCTCTGTACTTGGAGGACAGCAGTGGTCAGCAATAGCAATTGGTAATTACTGATCATCAGTAATTTTACCTGGGCCTAGACATAGGGTTTTAGATTAATTATTAGAAGCAATACCAACAATGATTTTATGAGGAAGATAGTAATAGTGTCTTCAGTTTACAAAATTGAAAGTCCAAAGAGGTGAAATAACTAATCCAAGTTTATGGAGATAGAATGGCCGACACTGTACTCAGACTCAGGCACGTGACTCACCAGACCCACTGTTCCTGCTCTGTCAGGTAAGACTTTATCCTCAGGCAGTTTCCACTCTAATCAAATAAAGGCAATTGCTGTAATGTAATACACTGTCCAGTCCGAGCTGATTCAGAGCACAGAGGAGATGCCATCAGAAAAGCAGTGGGCTTGCTAGGCATTCTGACTCCCCAGGTCCCCCAGTTACTTCCTCTGTTAGACTTGGAAACCTCTTGGCTCGTTACTGGTGGGTTTTCCCCTCACTTTCTCATAGAACTGCTGTGATTCATTTAGCTGGAGGTTTCAGCTGTGAGGGAAAGTACCAGTCTTTGGTCCTGTTACTCATTGGCTATGTAGAGGAGTTACATGCGGTCACTCAAAGACATCAAACATATGCTGCTTCTGACATCTGAACTCAATGACCCCTCTGCTATCTCTAGTTCCTCTGAAAAACAGTTCTGCAAACGCGGCAGTAACTTTTCTCAGAATACTTTCTGCATGGACTTTGATTCTTTCGAGTGTGGGTCTGGGAAAAACCAGAGAAAAGATAAATTACTATAGCAGCAGCAGGCTGGCCAGACTTGTTCACATTCTATGTGTACAATAGCTATTCTCAGAGTCACTTAAAGAAACCGTCAGGATTCCAAGGAGAAGGAATGATCAAATACATATATACACTATTATGTATAAAATAGGGAGAAGGCAATGGCACCCTATTCCAGTACTCTTGCCTGGAAAATCTCATGGACGGAGGAGCCTGGTGGGCTGCAGTCCATGGGGTCGCTGGGAGTCAGACACCACTGAGTGACTTCCCTTTCACTTTTCACTTTCATGCATTGGAGAAAGAAATGGCAACCCACTCCAGTGTTCTTGCCTGGAGAATCCCAGGGACAGGGGAGCCTGGTGAGCTGCTGTCTATAGGGTCGCACAGAGTCGGACACGGCTGAAGCGACTTAGCAGCAGCAGCAGCAATGAGAACCTCCTATATAACACAGTGAACTCTATTCAATGCTCTATGGTGACATAGAGGGGATATATGTATATGTGTAGCTGAGTCACTTTGCTGTACAGCAGAAATTAGCACAACATTGTAAAGCAGCTAAATTGTAGTTTAAAAAAAGCCTCTTGAAAAGTAAACAAATAGTTTTCTTTCTCTCAGCTGTCGGGGACGAGACTAGACATTGCCCCTTTCTAGTGACTCATGTTAAGTTCTTTACACACAAGTTTTCCTTGGATTAAGACTTTTAACTTTTTGTAACATTCCTTTGTTTGTACCTTGTCTTAGGGGCTGCCTACCTGATTAATGAATACATTCATACCTAATTGCCATTTGACAGAGGGAAAGTTAGTTCTTATACAAAGAGATGGAAGGAAGGAATCCAAAACACAGATGGAAACAAGCTAAGGCATGCTGGAAGGCATTATTAACCAAAGGAAGAATACAGTTGGGGAAAAGGGAGATAGGAAAGAATAAGGCAAAGTCCCTTTTCCCTTGAGCTGTTTCGATTATCTTGTTGATAAATATTACAACCATTCATTCATTCTTTATTTAGCCTTCACTCTCCTCCAGACACTCCAGTATTCTTGCCAGGAAGATTCCATGGACGGAAGAGCCTTGCTGGGCTATAGTCCATGGGGTCGCGATGAGTCGGACACCACTGAGCATGCATGCTGCTTCTCCAGACAGAGTACCAGGCAGTCACCAAGAGAAAAACAAAGAGGAAGGAAACTTGGTGCCTCCTTCAGGTTCACAGTCTAGCAGTGGACACATGCATGCATGACTAGGTTACAGAAAGGCTGATTTTACAAAGTGTAGAAGTGTACACAGTGGCTTAGAGTCATGAAACCGGTGTCCATAAAGCGGAATAGGAAATGGAGAGGCAGGCATGCCTAGGAGTCTGGGAGGAAGTTCACCTCCTGCTAGGTGGAGTTGCCTTCAGTGCTGTATACTTGCCTACATCTTGGGAAAACCTGCAGGCAGTCCCTTGGCCTCCTGGGAATTTATGTAACATGTTTTGCTAAGTATGTCCGAGGCAGGGGTGTGCAGGGAGATAATGAGAATCTAGCAATTAGAGCTAAATATTTTGTATTTTTTATGTGCCAGACACCATACTAGTCTATTTAATGATCTTGGCAACCCTACAAGTGCTTTTATTTTTTTTTTAATTTTCTTTTATTTTTTTATTGTTTTTTTATTTTATTTTTTTAAATTTTAAAATCTTTAATTCTTACATGCATTCCCAAACATGAACCCCCCTCCCACCTCCCTCCTCATAACATCTCTCTGGGTCATCCCCATGATTTATTATTTCCATTTTACAGATAAAGGAACTGATGCCGAAGGAGGTTCAGTAATATGCTCACGGACACACAAGTGACATGTCAGAGCTGCGATTGCCTTCAGTAGTCCAGTTTTAAGTCCAAAGCCTTAATCGTTCTTTCTGGATACCCAGTACCTTATAATGCAGGTAAGTGGAATCTCCATTTGCAAGAAGCTCTAAAAGAATATACCATGATAGGGATCCAGAGGGATCTGTGGCAATGCTAACTGTTAGAAAGTGAAGCATGTACCATCCTGGGATAGACACAGTCCTTTGGTTTGGGGAGATAGGGGAAGCCAAGTGAGAAAGACAAGCATCACTAGTGGTTGGAAGCAGGTGTATGGTTAAAAGGACTTGGAATAGGATAGTGTCTTCACAGTGATACAAAAACTGAGTTTTGCGTACTATTTATGGACCCATTTTGAAGGAAGGATGTGGTGATGTGCTTTGAGCCTAAAATCTCTTGTTCTCTGTTCAGCCAGACAGATATCTTTCATCATTTTAGTGTTCAGATTCAATATTGGTATCTGTTGAATAGGAAAACAGTAGTCACTTTTTTGGTTCAATGGATGAGTTTAAATAAATATTTTTGTTTTGTCTGTGGGAAGCTGTAATGAAATGGAACTAGCCTTCCAAGTGCAAGTTGCAATATGTAATTAGGTAGATAAACATGGCTGTAGAAGTTCGAACTGCATGAACCTTTAGCAAAAAGCCGAGAAAAGGATATTATAGATGTCTATTGGTGAGGATATAACTCTGACTGTGGCCCGATGAGCAATGTTTCCTTGATGATAGCTTTGCCTCTTAGCTTTAGTAAATATGTGACTTTGTTTAAGTGCCCTGAAAGAGTGTGTTTTCAGTTGAAGATAGTCATTATTCATTTTAGCTTTGGGCATCAGAACTAGAAGGCTATGATGTAAAACCTATTATTCATTTAAGATTTCTTAAGGAGCATCTTGACTTCAGGTAGAAAAGAAACACAATTAGGGTGAAAAACAGAAATCTGATTCTAATATTTTATACACAAGATTTGGATCTTTCTTGAAATGAGGGAGAGTCTGATAAAAACGTGGTTTCTTTCTACCCTGTGTCTCCTCCAGCCTTTTTATTGAACTGAGTCATAGAGTGTTCACTCTAGCCAGCTTTCTGCTTGGTATTTTGTCCCTTTGAGCCTTCTAGTCACCCATTAATCATTTTTTTGTGTTTTAACGTGTTTTATGTAGTTGGCATGTGCTTCACAGGTAACTTAGAAAATAATGGTGCAATAGCAACTTAGCAGCAGCAGCAACACCTTTGCACAAATATCTTAAGGAATTGTGAGTAGGCTTCTGGGAGATAAATTGAAAAGTAAGATTACTGGGCCAAAATATAAATGCATTTGAATGTGATGAACAGTATGGAATCACGTGAAAAGGCTGTTTGTTCTCTTGCATCAAGTGCCGAGTGTCCGTTTTCCTGCATTTTTGTTATTATTAGGTATGCTTTTTTAATTATTGTATATCTGATAGGTGAAAATGTCATGTTAGTGTTGTTTTAATTATTTCTAGTTCCTTGATAACCACAAAGATGAATATCTTTCAATATTTATTGATGATTTGCTCTCTTTTTTTTAACTGTCTATTCAAATTCTTTGTGCATTTTCCCTAGTGATTTCAATACGTTATTCTTAGACTTGTAAGAGCTGTAAATATTGTGAGTGTTGATATTTTTTGTAAATATTTTCCCCCACTTTTCTTTATTTTTTGAAGAATCTTTATAGGCCTTTTGGCTGAGATCGCAGACGGTAAAGTGTCTGTCTACGATGTGGGAGACTCAGATTCGATCCCTAGGTTGGGAAGATTCCTTGGAGAAGGAAATGGCAATCCACTCCAGTACTATTGCCTGGAAAATCCCATGGACAGAGGAGCCTGGTAGGCTACAGTCCATGGGGTCGCAAAGAGTCGGAAACGACTGAGCGACTTCACATTCACATTTATGATATTTTTCAAAGTAACTAATTTGAAAGATTTAGTAAAATCTATCAATGTTTGTATATGCAGCCTTTGAGTTTTGTGTCTTACTTAAAAAGACTTTGGGGTGTGTGTGTGTGTGTGTGTGTGTGTGTGTGTGTGTGTGTGTGTGTGTCTAGGCCTCCCTGGTGGCTCAGCAGGTAAAGAATCTGCCTGCAGTTCTGGAGATGCAGGAGATGTGCTTTCGATCCCTGGGTCAGGAAGACCCTATGAAGGAGGGCGTGGCAACCCATTCTAGTATTCTTGCCTGGAGAATCCTGTGGACAGAGGAGCTTGGGGGGCTACAGCCCATAGGGTCGCAAAGTCAGACAGGACTGAAGTGACTGAGCATACAGCACAGTGCTTTCTGTTCATAAATCAGTGCAAAATTTGTTAATAGTCTTATTAGAAGCTTTTTCCTTCTGCTGCTTTTTGAAGCTTCTGTTATATATTTGATTCTTTCATTTGTGTATATAATGAAATAAATAGCTAATTTTTTCAAATAGATGTCTACTTTTTCTATCTGCATTTTAAGTAGCAAGCAATTTTACCTCCAAATTGAGCTATCACCTCTATCACATAATAAACTCTCATACACACACACACACACACACACACACACACACACACACATATATGTTTATTTCCAGACTTTTATATTCTGTTTCAATTAGTCAATTCCTGTTAGTCACCTCAATGTTTTAACAACTGTCAGTTTGCATTTTGATTTGGTACATTGAGTTTTGTCTATGTTGATACAGAATATTTTGGCTATTCTTGGAATCTGCTCTTTTGATGACTTTGGGAAGAGCTATTCAACATCCTTTTGAAAACTCTCAGTGGAGTTTTGATGGAAACCACATAGTACATGTAGACCCACTAGAGAAAGAAGAGTCGTCTTTCCAAGCAAGGGTGTCTCCTGGCACAGGACGTCTGCCCGCATGGTATCATGAACTGCTGCCTCTAAAATGTTTGCATTGCTTAACACTCCCAAAGTTAACACAGAAGGAAAAAATTTCCTTCTTTCTCTTAATGAATGTTAAGTTGAAACCCTGCTTTATTTCATCTGCAAAATGAAACTAAGATCCTAGGATGTCTGCCTGGGTGAGTTCCGGGCATGACATTTGAGAAGCTTTGCCATCTGGCTTTAGAGGTGATTCATAGTGGGGTTCCTGCAGGATGTTAAAATGTTGGAAAAATTATGAAAACCCGGGACTAGATTATTTAGATGAAATTTATTACATGTTCAATGAAGATCAGTTTTTATTGGACCGTATAACTTTTATCTAAAGCTGTGTACACATGACTTAGAGGGTACCACTCAATTCAGTTAATTCTCATTAAGGAAAATTATCAGTATAATTTGATAAGACAACCTGCAAATGTGTTATTTGACATTATATAAACCAAAATTATTAGATAAATGAATAAACATTCCCCTTTTCATTTTCTCTCCTTCCTTCCAACAATGCCTTGTTTTATTTTTAAAAGATTGGAGAAAATTGATCCATTCTCCACAGTGGTGGTAGTGTTGTTTAGTTGCTGAGTCGTGTCTGACTCTTTTGTGACCCCATGGACTGTAACCCACCAGGCTTCTCTGACCATGGGATTTCCTTGGCAAGAATACTTGAGTGGGTTGCCATTTCCTTCTCCAGGGAATCTCCCGACCCAGGAATCAAACTTGTGTCTCCGGCATTGACAGGCAGATTCTTCACCACTGAGCCACCTGGGAAGCCCCTTCTAAAGTATAGTTTTTATTTATTATAACATTGTGAATTGTACAAATTGAAGGCAAATATGAATGTTCAAACAATTTGAGTAAATAAATTTTGTATATCCATAAAACATCATTATTATACAGCATTTTAAAAAAAATTTATTTTTGGCTGTGCTGAGTTTTCATCACTGTGTGCGAGCTTTCTTTAGTTGCAATGTGCAGGCTTCTTGTAGCAGTGGTTTCTCTGGTTGCACAGCAAAGGCTCTAAGGTGTGCAGACCTCAGTAGTTGCAACCCATGTGGGCTCAGCAGTTGCGGCTTGTGGGCACCAGAGTGCAGGTTCAGTAGTTGGCACATGGGCTTAGTTGCCCCACGGCATGTGGAATCTTCCCGAACCAGGGATGAAACTCATATCCTCTGCATTGGCAGGCGGGTTCTTTACCACTGGACTACCAGGGAAGTCACTATACAACATTTGAAACATCATGATAGACCTTGTAGTATGTGTGGCATGAAAGGTTGAAGATAAATTATTGAACAGAGCTGGATCAATCTGTTGGGAGCATACAGAATATGGTCCATTTTTGTTTAAAATAATTTATAAACATTTCTATTAAACACACAGACATATCTAAAGAAATATGAAAAATAAGCACTGAACCTTGGATTTGGGAAATATACAATTATAATTCTATCTTATACATGTTTATATCACTTAAACATTTTATAATGAGCATACACAAGTTCTGTGGGCTTCCCAGGTGGCACTAGTGGTAAAGAACCCGCCTGCCAATGCAGGGAACATAAGAGACATGGGTTTGATCCCTGGGTTGGGAAGATCCCCTGCAGGAAGGCATGGAAAACCACTCCAGAATTCTTGCCTGGAGAATCCCAATGGACAGAGAAGCCTGCAGGGCTAGAGTCCATAGGGTCGCACAGAATCAGACACGACTTAAATGATTTAGCCCGCATGCACACAATAAAAATTTTCATTTGGAAAACATAGTTTTTAGATTAGTTACTAATGGTTTTACTTCCTATAATAACCTTTTCTTATAGTCATAGATTATTGAGAGTTGATTATGCCTCAGAAATCATGTTTTATTCTACTATAACACTATCTGTAGATACTATCTGTAGATGGAGAAGCTCTATACAGTCAGCAAAAAAAAAAAAAAAAAGACCAGGAGCTGACTGTGGCTCAGATCATGAACTCCTTATTGCAAAATTCAGACTTAAATTGAAGAAAGTAGGGAAAACCTCTAGGTCATTCAGGTGTGACCTAACTCAAATCCCTTATGATTATGCAGTGGAAGTAACAAATAGATTCAAGGGATTAGATATGAGAGATAGAGTCCCTGAGGACTCTATCTCATATTCCAGGAACTATGGTTGGAGGTTCATGACATTGTACAAGAGGCAGTGATCAAGACCATCCCCAAGAAAAAGAAATACAAAAAGTCAAAATGGTTGTATGAAGAGGCCTTACAAATAACTGAGAAAAGAAGCTAAAGGCAAAGGAGAAAAGAAAAGATATACACATTTGAATGCAGAATTCCAAAGAATAGCAAGGAGAGACAAGAAAGCCTTCCTCAGCGATCAGTCCAAAGAAATAGAGGAAAACAATAGAATGGGAAAGACTAGGAAGCTCTTCAAGAAAATTAGAGACACCAAGGGAACATTTCATGCAAAGATGAGCACAATAAATGGTCCAGATGTGGTATGGACCTAACAAAAGCAGAAGATATTAAGAAGAGGTGGCAAGAATACACAGAACTATACAAAAAAAGATCTTCATGCCCCAAATAACCATGATGATGTGATCACTGGACTAGGGACAGACATCCTGGAATGTGAAGTCAAGTGGGCCTTAGGAAGCATCACTACGAACAAAGCTAGTGGAGGGGATGGAATTCCAGTTGAGCTATTTCAAATCCTAAAAGATGATGCTGTGAAAGTGCTGCAGTCAATATGCCAGCAAATGTGGAAAACTCAGCAGTGTCCACAGGACTGGAAAAGATCAGTTTTCATTACAGTCCCAAAGAAAGGCAATGCCAAAATCTGTTAAACTACCACACAATTGCACTCATCTCACACTCTAGCGAAGTAATGCTCAAAATTCTCCAGCGAGGCTTCAATAGTTCATGAACTGTGAACTTCCAGATGTTCAAATTGGATTTAGAAAAAGCAGAGGAACCAAATCAAATTGCCAACATCTGTTGGGTCATAGAAAAAGCAAGAGAGTTCCAGGAAAATATCTACTTTTGCTTTATTGACTACGTCAAAACCTTTGAGTGTTTGGATCACAACAAACAGTGGAAAATTCTAAAAGAGATGGGAGTACCAGACCACCTGACTTGCCTCTTGAGTAATCTGTATGCAGGTCAAGAAACAACAGTTAGAACTGGACATGGAGCAACAGACTGTTTCAAAATTGGGAAAAGAGTACGTCAAGGCCGTATATTGTCACTCTGCTTATTTAACTTATATGCAGAGTACATCATGTGAAATGCCATCCTGGATGAAGCACAAAATTGCCAGGAGAAATGTCAATAACCTCAGATACACAGATGACATCACCCTTATGGCAGAAAGCAAAGAAGAACTAAAGAGCCTCTTGATGAAAGTGAATGAGGAGAGTGAAAAAGTTGCCTTAAAACTCAACATTCAGAAAACTAAGGTCATGGCATCTGGTTCCATCACTTCATGGCAAATAGATAGGGAAATAATGGAAACAGTGAGGATTTATTTTTTAGGGCTCCAAAATCACTTTAGCAATGAAATTAAAAGACTCCTCCTTGGAAGAAAATCTGTGACCAACCTAGATAGCATATTATAAAGCAGACACATTACTTTGCCAACAAAGGTCCATCTAGTCAAAGCTATAGTTTTTCCAGTAGCCATATATAGATGTGAGAGTTGGACTAGGTCAGCACCAAAGAATTAATGCTTTTGGGCTATGGTGTTGGAGAAGACTCGTGAGAGTCCTTGGACTGCAAGGCAATCAAACCAGACAATCCTAAAGGAAATTGGTCCTGAATATTCATTGGAAGGACTGATGTTGAAGGTGAAGCTCCAATACTTTGGCCACCTGATGCAAAGAACTGACTCCTTGGAAAATACCCTGATGATGGGAAAGATTGAAGGCAGGAGGAGAAGGGAATGACAGAGGATGAGTTGGTTGGATGGCATCACCGACTCAATAGACATGAGTTTGAGCAAGCTTCAGTAGTTGGTGAAAGACAAGGAAGCCTAGAGTGCTCAGTCCATGGGTGTGCAAAGAATCGGACATGACTGAGGAACTAAACTGAACGGATCTGTAGATACAACTCAGGGATGTTAACCTCATTACAATTTCTTGAAAGATTACTAAGTGCCATCCACTAAACTGTGTGTATCAGATTGCATCATTTAATCTTCAGAGCATTCCCCTGGGCTAGGTATTGTTGCCATTCTAAAGGTAATCATAACTGAATTTCAGAGAATGTGAGTCATTTGCCAGAGTTCTTCAGCCAATTAATCAGCATAGTACAGAATGAAACTTTAGCTTCTGATTCCAACTATGGCTTCCCCCATATGGAAATTCATAAACACAAGCTAGAGACACTGTTTGGAATTCAAGGCCACAGCCTTCCCATGTGCCTTTTTATTTTTATTTTTTTATTTTTATTGTTTTATTTTTATTGTTTTTATTGTTTTATTTTATTTTTATTTTTATTGTTGAGCTTTAACGCTTTCTTTTTTGATTAACTTAGTAAGACTGCCCAATCATCAGAAGGGGTAAAGTTGATATCATGGAAAATCACTGTTTGCTTAGGTCTATAGCCTTCAGATCTGTTGTCTTGATGAAAACTAAAGCCAATTATTATCATCTTTCTTTAGAGAGTGTGTTAGTTAACTCAGACTATGTAACAAAGTGCAACAGACTAGGTGGCTTAAAAACTAGTAATGTCTTCTCTCCCAGTTCTGGAGACCAGAAGTCCAAGTTCAAGGTCTCAACAGGGTTGCTTCCTTCTGAGAACTCTGCTGCTGCTGCTGCTAAGTCGCTTCAGTCGTGTCCAACTCTGGGCGACCCCATAGATGGCAGCCCACCAGGCTCCCCTGTCCCTGGGATTCTCCAGGCAAGAACACTAGAGTGGGTTGCCATTCCCTTCTCCAATGCATGAAAGTGAAGTCGCTCAGTCGTGTCTGACTCCTAGCGACCCCATGGACTGCAGCCTACCAGGCTCCTCGGTCCATGGGATTTTCCAGGCAAGAGTACTGGAGTGGGGTGCCATCGCCTTCCCCATCTGAGAACTCTGAGAGACGGTCAATTCCATGCCTCTCTCCGAGCTTTTGGTGTTTTGCTGACATTCTTTGGAGCTCTTTGTCTTGTGTAAGCATCATCCTGATCTCTGCCTTCATTGTCACACGTCTCTCTCCCTGTGTGGCTGTCTGTGTCCAAATTTCCCTTGTTTATAAAGACATCAGTTATATTGGACCAAGGCCTCACTCTGTTCCAGTATGCCCTCATCTTTACTAATTACATCTGTCATGTTCAAAGCAAAGTCATATTCTGAGATATAGAGGTTGGGACTTTCAAATATAAATTTCAGGGGACACAGTTAAGTCTGTAACAGAGAGGAGCTTCTTTCTCCCTGGACCCGAGGAACATGCTGAGGGATGCTCTCTTTACATTTATCAGCTGGAAACCCTCTGCACTGTCTGTGGCTGAGAGCACCACTGTTCTGTGTGAAAGTCCTTCAATATTCTTCTCTGTTTTCCTTCACTGTTTAGACACTTTGAAGAAGACATTTTATTTGAGCTTCTTGTTTATATGCAGTGTTCTCCTAGGCAACTTGATGCTCGCTTTGCATGGTTGCTTGGGAGGTGCTGTACACTTTAGTTTGCCAGGCTTTGGGGTAAAAATGACTTCATTTTCTGGAACCATCCCATTCATACCTCTGAAGAAATGTAGACCTCTGTATGCAAAGCGTTATATTTACTGGGGCTTCATACATTTCTGAGGCAGGACCCTCATCTTAAAAATTTATAATGTCAAACCTATATATATATATATTTCTTCCCCCCCCCCCGAGATGCAGCCTCTTCAGTTCAATTCAGTTCAGTGGCTCAGTCGTGTCCAACTCTTTGCGACCCCATGAATCGCAGCACGCCAGGCCTCCCTGTCCATCACCAACTCCCGGAGTTCACTCAGACTCACGTCCATCGAGTCCGTGATGCCATCCAGCCATCTCATCCTCTGTTGTCCCCTTCTCCTCCTGCCCCCAATCCCTCCCAGCATCAAAGTCTTTTCCAATGAGTCAACTCTTCACATGAGGTGGCCATCTGAGATGCAGCCTCTTAGAGTAACATAAAAAGTAACCAGAAGTTTTAGATTGAAATTAGCACTAGTCAGTAATTTCTTGTACCTAAACCAAAAAACCCATGAATTTCAGATCAGGTTTTTCACTTAGACGTAGCTATAAGGGTGTTAAAAAAAAAAAAAGAAAACCACATGTGGCAGATACTCCTAGTTTTCTGCATATTCCTCCTTTCTGCTTTCAATTAATGCAACCCAGTTTTTAGTAGAGAAGCAACCCTCTCTACTTTCCTCTGTGGAATTTCTGGTAGCCAAGCCTCTCCTGGTCATATGACCTAGTTTTAGCTAATGAAGTGTGAGCAAAAGTCTACTGGCTAGAGCTTTTGGAGGAGCTGTAGTTTTTTTGTTTTTCCTTCCCAAACTGTGGCAATGTCATTCTCATAATTTTAAGATGATTAAAAGGTACTTCATCTGAGCAGTGGGCAGAAGAATGACAGAAACATAAAGAACTACATTTATGTGCAGCTAAGAAAGTGGAAAGAGTTTGTTGTTCATGAGTAGCTGCTCCAGCCCTGAACTACCTTTCTCTGGACCTTATTACATAAGAAAAATAAACTCGTATTTAGTTAATATGCTGTAACTGGATTTTGGACACATGGGTTGAGTTCAGTCCTGACTGATGCATCAACCATGTCATGTTGGACAGTATAGTGCCACCAGCTTGAAAATGCTTCTGCTGTTTCCAGGGGAAGCTCCCAATAAAGGGATGTCACTATCAGAGTGGTGACTACTAGGTTTTCCAATTGATAACAATGACGACAGCCTCTAGAAATCTGGCCCTTAGCAGCATCTCTGGGAAGCAGGGGATCTTTGAATTTCTTGTTAAATCTTTAGTGTCTCTCACACATCTCCAGCAGGCTACAAGACAGATGCTGGGCATCTGTTAAAAGATCAGCTCGAGGTGTTTCTTCAAGAGCTCATGGAGAGTATGTTCCTGTTGCTATTATAATTCCTGCTACCACTTATGTTAGTTGGATATCACAGAGGTCTTTGGAAGAAAAAGTCTCTTAAGAGAACTTTCTGAAAGCACTGGGAATTGCCCTAAGAAAATAAACTGTAGTCCCAAGTGGCATTATAATTTTAGTGTTTATCTAGTCAATTTTGCATTTTCCTGAACCCAAAACATTTCCTAATTCATGTAAGTGGGAACTCATAGCCCTTAGCTGTTTGTCACTTTTCTGGAACTTTGGAAATTAAAATAGTTAGCAGATTTGACAAGAAACCCATTTTCTTCTTATAGCTGCCCCTTGAGATGTAAGGGCACGGTTGGCAGGGGGTGGGGAAGGAGGAGTTAGATGTGACTACTCATGGTCCTGAGGTAGCAGACTTACTCTTCAGAGTGATGAGATTGTGCTGAAAGTAGACAGTGGTGATGATTGCATAACTTTGTGAGCGTACCAGCAATCACTGAATTGTATACTTTAAAGGGTGAATCATATGGTATGTTAATTACAGCACAATGAAGTTGTTATTTTAAAAACAAAGGTAAGAATATTCCAGAGCCGCTGAATGAGAACTTTATAATATGACATATGTTCCTAATATGATTCTAATTCAAATCCCAGTTTAAGAACCCCTACTGTGGCACATGTTCTACCCCTGAGGGATGGAACTCCGTACACATACACACACATGGACACACATGTGCGTGTGTGTGTGCTCAGTCAGGTCTAACTTTTTGCAACGCCATGGACTGTAGCCCGCCAGGCTCTTCTGTCCATGGAATTCTCCAGGCAAGAATACTGGAGTGGGTTGCCATTTCCTACCCAAGGGGATCTTCCTGACCCAGGAATCGAACTCCCATCTCTTGGGTCTCCTGCATTGATAGGCAGATTCTTTATCACTCCATTGAAGCCCACTTAACTGAAGTCTGTATAATACACCAACTACAATGCTAGGGTTCTTTTAAATGCCTTTGCTTTCTTGACTGGTCCCAACCTGTAGCCTCATGTCCTGTAAATAGGATATTGTGGAACATAGTCTAGTAACCATCGAGTGTGGCCATGAAATATTGCCCATGAAAGATTTATTTCTACTTTTCCACCTTTCAACTTCTTAATCCACTGCTCACGAGATGTTATTTTACTTCATCAGAATTTGAGTTGAAATTTGAGAAAAAAATAACAGAAATGTCCAAAGGTAAAGTGTCTATTACTGTCGTGAGCTTTCTAAATTATGAGACCTTCAGAGAAAGTGTAATAACTTTGTGAAGCTGGCTATTAGACTATGTCTTATTCATCTTTGAAACCCAAATACTTATGTGACATAAACTTGATGATCACTGACTCTTTTCAAATAGACTATTTCTATCATGAGGGAAAACCTCAGACATCCTCTTAACTAACTCCTTTCTTTCCCCCTTCCCAAATTAAATGACTTGTTCAAGGTCTCTTACCCTTTTAATTGGCAAGTTGAGGCTGGAACCAAGGTCTTGTGTCTTGGAAACTGATGCCATTCTTTCATCTTCATTCCAGTCATCAAAACACAGCATTGTTAAGCAATATTTCATGTAATGGTAAAAAAAATGTGCTGCAGGATTATGGACATTCTTGGTGATAAACCAGATCTTAAATTTGGAAGAATGTATAAGAAGGAGATTTTATATCAACAATTTGTGGCTTAGAATTTAGTATTTTTCTGTTGACTTCTTTATATTAACTGAATTTCCATGACTCCGTCCCCTTGGATTGCAGTTGTAATTATGTAGCAGTTAACATCTTCTCTGGGCCCAGCATATCCCATAATTAGCTGTGTTCTCTCCACAGTGTATGACTCAACGCTATGTGGTTCTTCTATATCAAAGGCAGGGTGGCCAGATTTTTTTTAACCACAATACTTGAGCATGTAGTGGCAGATGGCTGCACAACCCAAGTGCATCAGGTCCTTTTGAAGAGTAACCTCACCAAAAACAAGCAAACAAACAAACAAAACCAAACCCTGAGATTTATTTTTAAAATAAGGAAAGAACCTTCTTGGGGATGTTTCCAAACACTGCATCATTTAAAAAGAAAAGCATCTCCCTCTCTCTCTCCCTCTCTCTCTTTGGAAGAACTAAAATAGAAATAAATGAGTTAGAACTTTGAGGTCAGCCTTGATCAGGAAGGAGGGCACCTCTTGGTCTCTAATCAGAGGTCTACGGAAGTTTACTCGGTTGAGCTCGGGCACTGGGCATAATGTAGCTTGTAGTAGAAAGAGCATAGGACTAAGGATCAGCAGACCCAGTTTCTTCTTGGTTCTTCAGCTAATTAAGTATCTGAACCTTTCTGAGCTTTGGCGAATCCAAGTATCTGAGATCACTGCTCTAACACCACTTGTAAATGCAAGATCTTATATCATTAGGGCAGTCGAAAAAATAAAGCACTTCAGGCTCCCTCTGTACAAACACATTCATCTACATCATTAATATATATCTCCCTGTAAAGAACCCTAGGGAAGAAAAGGTCTCAGTAGCTGCCCTGGTAAACTTATTACAGGCTTAGTGAAACTCACCATTGGGAGTTCCTTATTATATTCAGAATAACATATCAGGATGTAGAATATTTTATTCACCAGAATTCCGTAGGGAAAAACAACTCTTATTTGTGGGGGAAAGCACTTGGAATGGAAGGCTGGACCCAGTGGGTATAAATATGAGCTTTCCTGCTCTGGGTGACTTAAGGGAACAGATTTTCTTGCCCCTCCCCAGAGGGAGGGTGTTAGAAGAGGGAAGAGAGGATGGGGCTCATACAATGATTAGGTTGCTCCATGATGTGTGAGGTGACACTGCCCCATTACCCTCAACAGTTGAATTTTCTCAAGAGTGCATAATGCTGCTGATGTATGTATGTGAATATTGGAAGAGAGAAAGAAGTTGCGAAGGAACCCTATTTTACACTCACCTTAATTCTGACTAGTATCAAGCTTGGGTATAGGAAGGAAGCAAAGAGAAATTAGAGAAAACCAAACTTGGGGACTGGCAGAAATATTTACAGAGCTCTGGATTTCCAGGTCTATTGAATTGGACTTCAGACCAAAGTCGACAGGTCTTTAAAAAGACCTGCACGTACCAGCTAACACCTATGATCGGTGTACGTCCCACATTCCAGGTACTGTGCCAAATGCTATATGTGTATTGCATACGTGCATGTAGAGATATGTTTTCATCATTAAAGAACCCTGTGAGATGGATAATTTTAAATTAATTTTATTGGAATGTAATTGATTTACAGTGTTGTGTTAGTTTCTGCTGTACAGCGAAGTGAATCAGTTATACGTGTATACTTAGCCACTCTTTCTTAGATTCTTTCCCCATGTAGGTCATTACAGAATATTGAATAGAGTTCCCTGTGGTATACAGTAGGTTCTTAATAGTTATCTATTTTACAGATAGTAGTGTGAATATGGCAATCCCAATCTCTCAGTTTATCCCTCCCCTCCCCTTATCCTCTGGCAACCATAGTTTGTTATTTCCTACACCTGTGACTCTATTTCTGTTTTGTAAATAAGTTCATTTGTACCACATTTTTATGAGACTGATACAGTGCTGGCTGTACTATAAGGGCAGACTATAACACATTTTTAGATTTCTCATTAAGTGATATCGTATACTTGCTTTTCTCTGTCTGACCTACTTCACTCAGTATGACAGTCTCTAGGTCCATCCACATCACTGTGAATGGCATTGTTTTGTTCTTTTTTATGGCCGAATGATATTCCATTATTACTATCCCAGTTTCACACTTGGAGAAACAAAGACCCAGAAAGGTTACATAAATTGTCCAAGGTCACACAGATGTGAAATGTAATTTAGATTCCAAATATGCTCAAACATTTGTGTATTAATTATTCATGACTATAAAAATGTGTCAAGCAGTTTCTCTACTAGACATCAGAGGGGGTACAAAGATGATCCTAAAGTGAATCTTGCCACAGTGTATTTATTTTTATAGTCTAATAGTGGCTACAGGATGAGGACGGAACCATGCTATTGAGACAAAATAAAGCATGGGCCGGGTGAGAGGTTTCAATGCTGACAATTTCAGAGGGTCAAAGGTCGAATTCTTCCCGGCCCTTGGTGCAGTCAGCCTTTTCTCTTGTGGTGCTGAAGAATAGAAGTTTTATGTATATGTATCATCAGTTATGACAAGGATCCACCTCTTCATTAGTGTCAATACTTCTGGCAGTCTCTGTTGAAAAGCCTTGAGCTGTGGTCTGTGGTCTGCTCAGAAAGCATGCCGCATTTCACCCTGTACATTCCCCATTTGGTGTTTTTCCTCTCCTCCCATTCCTACCCCTGGTTCTTGTTTTTCTCTCATCTTCTTCCTTATCTCTCCCTCCTCTAGCTACCACATGTACACATTCCCTTCCCAATCCTGCCCTGAAGAGATCTTAATGACCTATTTTCCCAGCAAAGTAGATCTCTTTAAGGGAGAGAGTGCTTGTTTTGGAATTCTTTTTTTATTGCCAAGACAGATCTTTCTTCATGTAGAATTTTTTTCATGAGTTTCTAGACCTACCTGAGCCTTCCGGTCCTTAGCTGTCCCCTACTGTCTGAGGCTTCTCTGAAATTTCCATTCCCCAGCCCTTTTCCTTGATCTTAACCATCTTGATATTCTATTGCTCATTAGCTCATGATTCCTCTAAATATTTGATGAGCGTGTATGAGTAGTATGATAAACTCGAATCAACCAAGTATTTCATGTGCAGCTTTCTTAAAAATTGGGAAGAAGAACCTACAGGTGGCCTGCAGGTTGCTTTTTATTTGATTTTTCCTATTTCATCAATTCTAAAGTAAAGTTCACTTTCCTGGGGAAAAAAGGGGCCCTTATATCAAAGTGATGTTATAAAAAACAGTTTTGAATGTTAGAGCTAGTACTGGCCCTAAAGTCAAAGAAATTGTATAATCTCAGCTCTACTACTTCATAGTTCTCTGATTAGACAAAATTATATTCAACCACTCTGGGTCTATTTCCTTACCTGTAAATTGAGATGATAAAACTGTACCTATTCGATAAAGTTTATTGTAATGGTCAACTAAGATAAATATGTATTCAGAACATAGTAGGTGCTTAATAAATGGAGGCAGTTGATTAGACTGACAATCTAAAGCATGTCTACTAAGGAAAGCAACTTTGGCAAAAATGTAAAAATTCTCGAGTTCCCACTTTCTCACTGACCTGTATGCACCAATATTGGAAAATAATACATGGGTTGGCTACCTTTTGGTTTAGCCTAGTTACAGTTCTATAGCTATATAATAGGACTGTTTATAGTTGAATTACAAAGTTAGAGAAGCATAAGGTTGGCATTCACAGCTCAAAAAACATCACACCGCTGGGTCTAGATTTTGTATCTCTGCAATCATTTCCTGAGAAGCCTTCCAACTATATGATTTCCCATAGTTGTAGGCTTTGTTATTGTTATTTAAGGACCCTTTTGGGCTTGTTATCAGTTCTGGCAACTGCCGCAAAAGTGACTACATGGTGAAGAGTGGGTTCAGTATGGAGGTTGGGGCTGTCTGGTTCCAGGGGCAAAGATTCTTTGTAACAACAAAGTAGACATATATCTTACCTGGAGTATAAGGTCTATGTGAGGAAGTAACTAGGGGTCCACAAAGAAAGTGGGCTCACAAGCTGAAGAATAATGATTCAATTAAAAAAAGAAACAAACACTTTCCTGTACAGTAAAGCTCCATGTTCATCACTGTCTTGTACATAAAAGACTATAACGTAAAACTCTTTTGAACCGGTTTTTCTAACTTCTGTTGGCTTGAGAAACCTGGTATGTTACATGAAAAGAATAAGATAAAGTGCTCAAGGAATAACAAGTAACTGCCATCATTTATTGAGAAATTATATTCCTCCTAATTATAAAAAGTAGATATTCTTTATTTCCATTTTACAAATGAATTTTGTGAGGTTTAGTGGTATTAAGTTATTTGCCCAAGGTTCAAGAACTAAGAAATTATTTTCAAGAATTCATCAGTTCAACAATATACACTAAGAATTGTTTAGTAATATAATTTGCCTTTTGTCCTAATAATTTCAAAAGACATTTTTTCAGAGATACATTTAGGAATGCTTAAATATGAAAGAATCCAGTTTGAAAAGCATGAATATTTCTTAAGGTTTTCCATACAACACAGCAATGGGTCAGGATAGCTTCTAAAATCCATTTCCATGGCAAAAAAAGAGGTTTTTTTTTTTTTTAATTCTACAAAACCCAATATCTCTTAAAAGCACGAGAAATTTACCTATGAAAGATACATATTCAGTCCTAGAATACTGGGAAGTCTTCAGCAAATTCAAGAGGAGGTAACACCTATTTTTCATAAGAAAATGCAATATGATTCTAGAACTTAGCTTGCTTGAGGGTGTGAAATCTTTTCTTTCTACATGTCAAAGCACTAATCACAGCGTTAGTGCTATGCCCTTCGATGAAATTTTATGGGGTGAATAAGACTTATACATAACAGACATCTCCAAAAGTCTTGTTTCCATGTCTTTTTATGATTAAAGCATTCTATTACAAAATAAACAAACAAACCTGAAACAGAACAAGGATAAACGCTTCTCCAAACATAAAACATAGGCTAGTAAATTGAGGAAAATGAGGTTATGATTATTTGAAATTTTACTGCATTGAAAGATGGTGACTCCCATTATTGACTAATGATCATTTAGCAAGATTTTCTACAGGTTAGTTCCTTTCCCATGATGGTTATTCCCATTTTATTGGCAAAGAAATGGAGGCTGATAAGTATTAGAGTGCCCCAAAACATACTGCAAGTTAAATAAATAGGCAAGCTTTAAGTCCTTTTACTTAACCAACTAGATCACCTCTAAACTTCACTCCTTCTGCTGCATTGTACTCTCTCTGGTGGTAAAAATCAGTCCTGAAGTTCAGGATAACTTCATTATACAGAGATTGAGCTTAGGTAAAGAACAGACTGGTTCCAAATAGGGAAAGAAGTATGCCAAGGCTGTAAATTGTCACCCTGCTTATTTAACTTATGTGCAGAATGCATCATGCACTATACTGGGCTGGATGAAGCATAAGCTGGAATCAGGATTGCTGGGAGAAATATCAATAACCTTGTGTATGCAGATGACACCACCCTTATGGCAGAAAACAAAGAAGAACTAAAGATCCGCTTGATGAAAGTGAAAGAGGAAAGTGAAAAAGTTGGCTTAAAACTGAACATTCAGAAAACTAAGATCATGGCATCTGGTCCCATCACTTCATGGAAAATAGATAGAGAAACAGTGGAAACAGTGAGGGACTTTATTTTTTGAGACTCCAAAATCACTGCAGATGGTGACTGCAGCCATGAAATTAAAAGACGCTTACTCCTTGGAAGAAAAATTATGACCAACCTAGACAGCATATTGAAAAGCAGAGACATTACTTTGCCAACAAAGGTCCATCTAGTCCAAGCTATGGTTTTTCCTGTGGTCATGTATGGATGTGAGAGTTGAACTATAAAGAAAGCTGAGCACCAAAGAATTGATGCTTTTGAATTGTAGTGTTGGAGAAGACTCTTGAGAGTCCCTTGGACTGCAAGGAGATGCAACCAGTCCATCCTAAAGAAGATCAGTCTTGAGTGTTCACTGGAAGGACTGATGTTGAAGCTGAAACTCCAATACTTTGGCCACCTAATGCAAAGAACTGACTCCATGGAAAAGACCCTGATGCTGGGAAATATTGAAGGTGGGAGGAGAAGGAGACGACAGAGGATGAGATGGTTGGATGGCATCACCGACTCAATGGACATGAGTTTGAGTAAACTCCGGGAGTTGGTGATGGACAGGGAGGCCTGGGGTGCTGCAGTCCACGGGGTAGCAAAGAGTCGGACACAACTGAGTGACTGAACTGAACTGAAAGAACACTCCTCTAGAGGAATCTGGATCAGCAGCACCAGCCCACAGAGGAGCTTTTTAGAAATTCAGAATCTTGTAACGCACCCCCTCCCTGCTACATCATAATCTACATTTAACATCAACTCTTGGCGATTTGTGTGTGGTATGAGGATGTTAGTCACTCAGTCGTGTCCGACTCTGTGCCACCCAATGGACTGTAGCCCACCAGGCTCCTCTGTCCATGAGATTCTCCAGGCAAGAATACTGGAGTGGGGTACCATTTCCTATTCCAAGGGATCTTCCCAAGGCAGGGATCAAACCTGGGTCTCCCATATTGCAAGCAGATCCTTTATAGTCTGAGCCATGAGAAAAGCTATGTGATCTGTGTATAGATTAGTGTTTATAAGCTCTGCCCTAGAAATATGCGTGCATGCGCATGCACACACACACGCAGCATCTCACAAGGTGTTTATTTAGAGGATAAAACAAAGTTGTGCCTTTTCAAATAAACCTCTTTCCATTCTTGGTAGTGAAAAATATTTGGACTGTTTTGATTTCTGTCAGGAATATGGCAGAAGATCAAGAATGTGTGCTTTGAAATCAACCACTAATTTATTCTGCCAGATTGCTTTTATGTTATCAGTGCTGAGGAAATTAAGCCTCGCCGGGACAGTTTCTCACTGGAGGCACTGACGTTCACAATCTTTCCTGTGGAAGAGGAAGCAGATGGGCCTGGACGAAGATATTATGCATTCGACTAGCAAAGCAAGGATCTTTCATGAGCTGCCCTGGAGCAAAGTGGGAAGAGTTCTGTGTTAATTTTTTAATGTCTTTTTAATTAAAAGTGTCAAGCCAGAGTCCCTGAGTTTCACAGAGGAGCCGAATTCTTCTGTTATTATCTTGAAATGAAAGCCAATTCAAAGAGCCATTTATTATGATTTTGCTTTTTTTTTTTTTTTCTGGTTTCCTTGTTTCCAGTTTTCCCTACTTTTGGTGCATTTCAAGGTGAAACCCAGCTAGTGTTATTTGTTAACTTTGCTCGCTTTGCATTAAGGTCATCTGGAACACAAAACAGATACCCACCTGCATCAGTCAACTGTGGCCACAGTAATACAGCATAATAGCACAAAACATGTGTGGCATTCAACAATAAGCATTTGTTCCTCATGCCATGTTTATAGAGGTGGGGGCTTGACTCAATCAGAAGGAGCGAGATGAGGGCAGCTTCCCGCTGAGGTCCATGGGTTTCTCATCTTCCTCCAGGGACCAACAGACTGGGCATGCTCATCTCACAGAGATGCAGAGGTGAAGAATGCAAGCAGAACCATACAAGATTTCTTATTGCTTCGTATCAGAACCAAACCCTACTGTCTCCAATGCTTTATGCTATTGACCAAAGCAGGCCATGTGGTGAAACACAAAGTCAGACGGCAAAGAGATTTATTCTACTTCATTTAAGAGAAGAAATACAGAAGCACATAGTAAAAGGTGTGGATGGAGGAAGAGGTGAAGAACAGGGGCTTTTGCTTCCATTTATACCATCTACCACACTGCCTGTCTCATTTTCTTGAGATTTCTGAAATTCAGAGATTCCTAGCCTCACATTCCTATTAACAGTAGGCATTCTGATACAGGTATCAGGATATATATTTCATGATTTCTTTTTCATATGCTGAAAAGGGACCTACTTAATGCTGTGAACTCGATTTATTTCTAGTCCTTTGTTATGCTCATAGTCAATGTGACATTATAGAAAACCATGTCATACTAATTACAAAATCATTTCAGTAACCCAATATTATGGACTTTTTCCTTCCCTGATAATATAGCCTTTTTGAGATGATCAGATTACACTGGAGAGAATTGCTGAGTGTAAATAGTGGTGAATTATTCAATTACCCATCATTAATCTATTGAACGATAACCTCAAGATAGAAAATTCAAGGAATTCTTCTATGTATTAAGAGCATTAAAATCCTCCTTTTCAACAACTCTTTCAGGTAAAATTTTTTTCTTTAATTTTATGCTTAAAGTACTATATGAAGAAAATGTCTTCCACAGTTTGGAGGAAAAGACTGGCCTAAAAGTAAAGCAGAATGGTTGTCTTAGGTGCGATGATTTGAGGTACCAATATTCCCTTCCTTTCCCAGTATCTAAAACATCACCTTAGAGTTACTCTTTGGGCTAAGATTTTATTCATTTTTCAGATATCTACCATCTGTGAGTGCCCAGCACCAGTGGATGAGATGGTTTCTTGGTGAAGAGCATGGCATCCCCAGAGCCTTTGGACGTGTAGTGATAGAGGATTGCAGGCCGAGGAAGCTTCCTGTTCTTATGTGTCCAGCACCCTAAGCTAATATTAAGGAGTTAAGTCCTTTATATTATAATTCAAGATAATAGAATAGGATAAAAACCTACAGTGCAAGGTCTATATGGTAGGAGAGTATTATTTCTAAATTCAGGAACCATACTTAGCTCTGAGGATTTGAAGAACACTTGTATAAATTAATGGAAAATAATGCACACTCATATGAAATTTTACAAGCATGAACCTCTTAAAATCCATTCATGAATTAAGAACCTAAAGATGACAATTTTTAGAGGTCCTTATTTCTCCTAAGTATTTCTCTTGAGCACAGAAAGCTACTCTCATTCCTGATGCCTTATAAGGAAATAATCTATAGAGATGTGACTCAATGCATTTATGAAGTCCAAGGGGATAAGAGTGACCAGATCCTGAGTCAAATAAAATAGGCAGGGAATTGATGTCTCAGTCATGCTGCTGGATATATTAAAACAAGTCAGGCTTCAGTTTATGATTACAATACTGATACATAAATGGTATTGATTGGCACCTGGTCTTAGGAATACTTGTCTGCCTGAGTTATGTTTTAAAGTCCTCCTCGCTGTGATACTTTGAATAGGTGGTTTAACATCATGCCTCCTTGATTTGGTTAATGGGCAAAGATGCTCATTGCAAGATGTGTCAGGACAAAGCGGATGTATGTCTGCAATTACCATGATGAGCCCTTCAGGAATTTCTGGTTGCACGCACTAGTTAATAGAGGAAAACAAAATGTGACCTAGAAGGCTATGTGGTCAAGTGAAAATGCTGTGGTTTGGGGGTCAGAAAGACCTGGGTTTGATTTCAGCTTCATCAATTGTTAACTCTATGATCTTAGGTTGGTTATTCAATTACATTGAGCCTCAGACACTTCATGTGTAGAATTGGGCTGAGAGTACCTGTTTCTCAGTTCTGTTGTAATGGTGCATATAAAGCACTTAGCTTCAGGCTTGATACAAAGAAGGTGCTCCATCTTTGTTCTCACCCTCCTTTAACATTCTAGACAAGTACTATCCAGTAATAGATTGGTTCTTTAATTAAACTGAAGGATGGGATGGGAGGGAGGGGGCATGGGTGTATCTATGGCTGATTCTTGTTGATGTATGACAGAAAACCACAAAATTCTGTAATTATCCTTCAATTAAAAATGTATATATATATATATATATATATAAGCACATCAATAAGATCTATATAGGACAGCCTATGTTGGACAGCCTATATTGGAAGCATCCAATGGGGGAATACTGAGAATGTGAGATGCCATGTAGCAGGAGCAGCAGGATTAAAGGAACTTGCCGTCAGCCTGAGGGGACCTCCCTAGGTTTTTTAATTTTTCTCCAGGGCCAGTCCTGAGATCTTCCCGTGTCTCCTCAAGATCTGCCTATTCCCAGCCTTTAATCCCAATTGGATGCTTCACATCGGTCCAAAAGGAAGGAAGTTGAAACATGACTGATTTTCTCCCCATGGTTTCCACTTTTATCTGCAGAGGACAGCTGTGTAACCTTCACTTTGGAGGTGTTTTAGAGGTAGGACTATACCTGAAGGAAGGAAAATTATATTTTCCCGGATTTCTCAACGTCAGCAGTATTGAGAGTATGAGCTGGGTCATTCTCTGTGCGCCATCACCTCTGTGCGCCATCACCTCTGTGATGGTCCTGTACACCCAACGGGAGCCTGTTTAGCCGCATCACTGTTCTCTACCCACTAGATGCCAGTAGTGCCCCCTGTTCCTGATTTGTGACAACCAAGACTGTCCACAGACACTGCCAAATGTTCCCTAGGGAGAAAAATGGCCCCCGGTTGAGAACCACTGTTGCAGTCCTGCCTTTTCTCCTATAAATGGCTGTTCATCTCATGACACTTTCTTTTCTTTACACTTTTTAAGTTTTCTTTATTTGATCATGTTCTAGTTTTACCATAAATGTCTGTTTTTTATGTTTAAATAAACCCATGGCTTCATATATAGGTGTTTTCATCTTTATTTATATTGTATAGATGTTTAACTAGAAACATAAAGGCAAGAAAATCCTGCTTAAATTGTCTTCAACTGGACTTTTAGTAAAGCAAGATCTTGAGCTAGAAAGGTATCTTTTGTGTGTGTGGTATATTATAGAGTTAAAACTTGAATCATTAAGGCCATTTTTAATGCTCTATTTGCTAGAAATTTAAGAGGTTAGACAATGACTTTTAGATTCTCCTGCCTCCTTTAATTTGATCTTGGACAAGCTAACTTTGGCTTCTGAGAATGAGGACAGTCTCTGCAGAGGAATTATTGGTCTCTGAAAGGCACCTCCATGCTACTCCATGGAGACTGAGGATAACATTGTTTTTTGGATCATGCCTGAAAGAGCATTTCAGACAGGCATGAAATGAGACCATGCATCTAGAGGATCTTGCGCTATATCTAGCGTGGTACTTGCTAATGAATATTGACTCTTTTATCAATACCATTATTTTGATCACCATCACTCCCCTGGTTAAACTCTAGTCCACTTTACAGATAAATTGTGTGAGTCTTTGTTGGCTTGTCTGCTTTTGTTTTCTTTATCTCTTTGAGCAGTAAATTCACACCTTACATTAGGTTATAATGGTGAATTTATTTTGAATAATTCAATTCATAATGCAAATGTAGAAGCTTTATGTGGTTCCATCCAGTTCATAAAGTTTATAGGAATACACTGAATAAACACTTGGAAATTAAATAGTCAAGACCCAAAAGGCATTTCTTATATCCTATCAATGGCCTTCAAGGATAGGCAGAAAATGTTAGCAGGAGCAGAGAGATAAAAACGAAAAAGTCATTATTGCTAATTGCTAGAATAGTCCTAGGTATTTCTGTGAACATCAGGGCAACAGTAGTTTCTTTTAAAGCATCCCCAAGGGAACCTTATGGGTTATGGTAGCTGGCATCTCCTCCAAACCCATGTTTTGCTTCTTTAAAAGGGCTCTGTCTTCTTTAAAGCCCTGGATTTCCCAGTTCTGTGTTGAGGCATTGTACTGGAAAATTAGGGTATTGGATCAGAGGTGGTAGAATCAGGTGCTAAGAGGTTATTATAACTCCTCATACTTAAATAGGATACGGTGGGAGCTGTGAGCCCCGAGGCATCACTGCTGAGTGAAGGGACCTGTGAGGAAGTCTGGATGTTAAAGTGCTTTCCTCTGGGCTTAAGGGAGGAAGGCAGTTGTAAGTGGGGAGAAGGGAAGAGGGTGGGGGACACAAAAAACTTGTTAACATATATTTCACCAGGACATAGAGAGGGTTTAACTGAAGCCATACATGTTGGAAGATGAGCAGTTTAGCCAGGGCAGTGTTGGTGATAAAAACTAATGGGCCTTCTCTGGCAGCCCAGCAGTTAAAGACTTCACCTTCCAATGCAGGGGGTGTGGGTTCGATCACTGATTGGGAAGCTTAGATCCCACATGCCTGGTGGCCAGAAAACCAAAAACATCAAACAGAACCAATTCAAAATAATGATAATGGTAACATAGTTGGTATTGCATAGCAAGTACCCTGCTAGACACAGTGCCAGGGACTCTACGTACATTCTGTGATTTCAACCTCACAGCAGTCCTCTGAGGACGATGACTAACTTTAATCGTGCAGATGAAGAAGCAGCAAGATGGGAGCCTGAAGAAACTGGTTCAAGTGGCAGAATTGCCCAGGGCTTGAACCTCCTCTCTACTGTGTGTCTCACAGTGTAGCACAGTGTTCAAGTTGATCTATAATTGGATTCTGGGAGGAGGGCCAAAGGATAACAGCCAGGATCAACAGCAGCGAACAAGTGTCATGGAAATGCTCACCAGAGGTTTGGTGGCAAGTCCTTTCTGACGAAACCCAAGGCTGTTCTGTGAAATCACATGGAGACTCCATACTCTCAAGACTAGCAGAATGGACAAGAGCATATCCTCTCTTCCCAGAAACATGTCTAGTGGCCTTGACACTGTAAAATTGGACCAATCTGGTTTGTATAGGATAATGTTTAGGTTCAAACCCACTCCTTACTGAAATGCTCCATGACTGTTTCCTCTATTCCTAAACATATCTGTCTTCCCTTTCATCTTCTATCTGGAACTGTGAGAATAGTTAATGGGAATGTGTTTGTGAGAAATTCTTTGATTCACTTTGGAAAAATTATGCAAATTCATAATGTAATAATCTGATTTGTACTACCCAGAGAGAGTTAACTGAAGAGGAAAATTAAATGATTATGGGCCTAAGTAGATGATTTATGAGGAAAGGCTACACAAGTTCTAACAAAACCAAAACCCCTATAAAGGTTGATATGCAAGAAAAATAATGCAGGCTGGGACAAAGGCTTCTAAGTAAGATTAACAGGCTGAAATTGCGCCCCCCCCAAAATTGTTTTGTCCCTTATGGCAAGTATCAAGACATTCAGATTAATGATATACTGAATACTTTTATAGAGGACCTTACACCCTCCAGTGTTAGAGGGCCTGAAAACAAATATGGTAACATCCAAAACATTTGGAAGTAAGGAGGGTAGAAGTGGTGGGATATAATGATTAATGGTTGGGGACCTTGCTAGATGAGGTCACTGACTGCTAAGGTTAATGGCAAATAGAGTTTATGTGACTCCCCTGTTTAGACTTAGAATGTAGTAAAACATACATTAAGAGTTAAGATGCCTCTTTGAGACCATTTATGATTTATAGGCTCAGATGTTAGCAATATATAATCTTAGACAAACGAGGGTAGAATATTTCCATAATACAAACTCTCATGAATGTTGGGCAATTCTGTACCAGTGTTAAGAGAAAGGCTGAATGTAAAACTTCCTTCAGGGAAGTAGTAAAACAATACTAGACAGGAACTTGTGATCTGGGTTGTTTTATAGCAAGTAGGCAAGGTGCCCTACTTGTCTTGAATAGTCTTTCTGCTGTACATGTGATTTGATGATAAAATTTACAGGGAGTTATTGACATTAGAAAAGAAGTGAGCATCGGATATGGAAGCAGAAGTTTCTCACTGTAGCAAGATGAAAGAATGCTCATGAAATAAATTTTAAAAGTATCAGCTCTTTGGGTCAAGATCTGAGATGACTCATTGCAACAACTATCTATTGAGAAGTTACCTGTGCTAGGAACAGAAAAGGGGGCAAAATGAATACTGGTGCTTAGGGTCTGGTGAAAAGATACAGATCAGTATTAAAAGTTATCCTTGAATAAAAGGCAGTATTATAAAAGGAAGGCCTACATGGGAGGGGGCTTCACTGGCAGCTCAGTGGTAAAGTGCAGGAGACTTGGGTTTGATCCCTGGTCAGCAAGATCCCCTGGAGAAGGAAATGGCAATCCATCTCAGTATTCTTGCTTGAGAAATCCCATGCACAGAGGAGCATGACAGATTGCAGTCCATGGGGTTGCCAAGATTCGTACATGACTTAGCAACTAAACCACCACTATCATTGATAATGGGTGGAAGGAATAAGTAGAAATTCATATGAAATGAGATAATTTACAGTTTTTCTTCAAATCCCTCAGGAGATGAGGAATAGGAAGCAAAAAAGGATTTACAATGAAAAACTTTCCCCAATTAATTTGCAGGGTAAGCAGACCGAGTGTTTGTGATCAGAGGCAGGCTGGCACTAGTCCAGATAGTCTTATGTCTCTAAGACTGGATTGTGCCCCTGGGCTTTTAAGACCAGAGATTTCCTGGAACCAGTTTTAAGTTATGCTGTTATAGTCTGTTTTCTGCTCTATTACATTGTAGTCTAAAGTAATTATTGGGTATAGTTGTGAAATGAGTTGGAAAAACTAGGGTCTCCTTTGTGTAGCAGGAGTAGTTTTGGCTCCTGGAAACTTCCAAGCCAAATAGAACACACAATTACTGAACCCACCATATCCCACGTTCAATATATAAGGGTCTTCCCTCCTTGAATGTTATAATCTCTTAAGCTAGGTTCATGGATTTATACACCTCTCCAAGGGGCATATAGCCCCAAAAGATTAAGAATCACCTAAGTGTATACTACATATTTTGTGCTTTTTTACTGCATTATTTTTAAAAATAACTATTATACTGTACTTCTTTTCACTATGTTGTTGTTATGGTTTAGTCTCTAAGTCATGTCTGGCTCTTTGCGACCCCATGAACTGTAACATGCCAGGCTTCTCTGTCCATGGAATTTCCCAGGCAAGAGTACTTGAGTGGATTGCCGTTTCTTTCTCCCGGGGATCTTGCCATCTAGGGATAAAACCTGAGTCTCCTGCATTGGCAGGCAGATTCTTTACCACCTTGCCACCAGGGAAGCCCTCTTTTCACTAGGTGTGTCCCTGCTCAGTCACTCATTCGTGTCCCACTCTTTGCAACCCTATGAACTGTAGCCCACCAGGATCCTCTATTCAAGGGATTTCCCAGGCAAACATACTACAGTGGTTTGCCATTTCCTCCTCCAGTGAATCTTCGTGACTCAGGAATCAAACCCACGGCTCCTGCGTTGGCAGGCCGATTCTTTACCGTTGAGCCACCTGGGAAGCTCCTTTTCACTGTGAACCATCTCAGATTCTCTTAGGTACAAGGGTTGTAGATGATGAATGAAAGTGGACAAATAGTGCTGAATGATGATTATTTAACTGACTTAAAATTGAATGTGAGTTCCTCAATTTAAACAGGAATAATTATATGACCCAGAAATTCCATACATATATATATATATCCATATATATATGTATATATGTATCCAAGAGAATTGAAAGCATGTGTTTAAACAAAAACCTATACAAAAATGTTATAGCAGCATTATGCATGCTACTTCAGAAGTGAAGATAACATAAATTTCCATCAGGGGCTGAGCAGATAAACAAAATGTGATATTTACATACAGTAAAATATGATTTAGCCTTAGAATGAACTGAGTAGATACATGCTACAGTATGGATGAACCTAGAAAATATTATTCTAAGTCAGATGTAGAAGGTCATTAGTGTTCACTTCAGTTCAGTTCAGTTCAGTTCAGTCACTTAGTTGTGTCCGACTCTTTGTGAGCCCATGAATCCTGTGACCCCAGGCCTCCCTGTCCATCACCAACTCCCGGAGTTCACTCAGACTCACGTCCATCGAGTCCGTGATGCCATCCAGCCATCTCATCCTCTGTTGTCCCCTTCTCCTCCTGCCCCCAATCCCTCCCAGCATCAGAGTCTTTTCCAATGAGTCAACTCTTCACATGAGGTGGCCAAAGTACTAGAGTTTCAGCTTTAGCATCATTCCTTCCAAAGAAATCCCAGGGCTGATCTCCTTCAAAATGGACTGGTTGGATCTCCTTGCAGTCCAAGGGACTCTCAAGAGTCTTCTCCAACACCACAGTTCAAAAGCATCAATTCACTTACATTTATGCAAAATGTCCAGAGTGGGCAAATCCCTGGACAAAATGTAGATTAATGGTTGCTAGATGCTGGAGAAAGGAGGGACATTGTCCTGTTACAATGAATGGGATTTCTTTGGTGGAGAGGACTGATGGAAATGTTCTAGAATTAGAAGTGACAGTTGTATATAAAAACTACTCAAGTGTGTGTTTTTAAATGGTAAATGTTTTAATTGAATTATATCTCAATAAAAATGAATGTGCTAAGTCAAAAAATAAAATAAAACTAAATTAAAAACCTGCATCTATGGTGGTATTCCAAGAAGCCCATGCATGTGTGTGCATGCTAAATCACTTCAGTCGTGTCTGACTCTTTGTGACGCCATGGACTATAGTCTGCCAGGCTCCTCTGTCCATGGGATTCTCCAGGCAGGAATACTGGAGTGGGTTGCCATGCCCTGCTCCAGGGGATCTTGTTGACCCAGGATTCAAATCCACCTCTCTTTCATCTCCTGTATTGGGAGGCGAGCTCTTTACCACTAGCGCCACCTGGGAAGCCCTCCAAGTATCTCCCATTTTCTCTCTGGAAGGGGCATGACCCCATCCATGCTTTCCCAGCTACTGCTTGGGAGTCTGGCTTCCCACCAGCCTGCATCTAGGGCTGAATGGGATCTTCCCCTTTGGGATACTAAAGAGCCTTGTCACACTCTCAGCTACTGGGAGTCACTAAAAAAAGACAAAGACAGCTTAGGCATTCATAGAGGTTTGAGAGACAGTCAGGAGCTTGGCTGGGCCGATTGAAGAGGTTCATCTATGCAGAACCAGTCTGTCAAGACTGGGAGAAACAGCTGTTTTATCTGATGCACAGAAACAAACACATTTAGTCCTGAGTTTCTTTCAGCTTAAACCCTCAAATTTAACCAGCCTATTAAGACCACAGGAGTTGGAAACAGAAATCTTTTCGTGTTATCAGTATCATCTGGGGATGCACCCTCAGTACTGATTTATACAGATGAGCGAGGGACACCAACAAATTAAAAATATTCCGACATGCTTCCATTGGAGTGCAGCCATAAACCAACGAAGCCACACTCCTGCCTCAGACCCCTTAACTCTAGTAATATAGGAGCCATTCGGAGACTTGCTGTATTGTGCATTTCAGTCCTGGCCACATAAGAGGTGATCAATTAACACTGGTCAGATGAATATATGAGCCAATACAGGATGAGAAAGGGGCTCTGTGATTCATGATTCATTGCAGCTTTTAAAATTTACAATGCCAACTTAATCATCTTCTTCATCTCTAATCAAGGCCTTTTAAAATTTACTCTTCATGTGCTTCACTAATGTGATAAAGGGTTAGCAGGAAAAACAAAGCAGAACTGGAGGGAATAAGTATGAATTTCTCTCCCTTCTAGCACAGAATAGTATTCCTCTGGCATTCCCAATAGATTAAAATCTTCTTTGAGGCAATGAGAAAGGCCAAGATAATTTAACTTTAATTTGGTCAGTCGTGGCTTTGCCAGATGAAGACATAGGCATTTGGTTCCTTAACCAGTTGTTGAACAGCCACTGACATACCTGTTAATTCATTCTTATTTCAAACAGGTGTTTCATATTTCTTTTAGAGGCAATCTCAATAAGAGACAAGGTACAAAGAGATAAGGTACAAAAAATGTTTATCTTGCTGATTGAAGCATGGTCTTTAAACATTAAACTGAAGTTTTTCTGTATCTGTAATGTTCTTCTTGAAAGCTCTATGTTGTTAAATTTCCACAAGGAAAAATACTGTCAACTTTTATGATGTCTGTCTTCTTAATTTTCTTAAGCTGTGTGAAATTGTATTTTCTGCTACTAATCTGAGTATTTAAGATCTAATTTCAATATTTAAAAATAATATGTTATAATTCTACTTCTTGACTTATCAAATTTAGATGCTACGTATTGATGCCCTTGGGCTTCTCAGGTAGCACTAATGGTTAAGAACCCTCCTGCCAATGCAGGAGACATAAGAGATGCAGGTTCTATCCTTGGTCAGGAAGATCCCCTGGAGGAGGAAAAGACAACCTGTTCCAGTGTTCTTGCCTAGAAAATTCCATGGTCAGAGGAGCCTGGGAGGCTACGGTCCATAGGGTCTTGAAGACATGCCTGGAGCGACTTGGCACACATGCATTGATTCCCTCTGTGAAAGATGAGAATGTAAATTCATGTAGTACTTGCATTTAAATTGTAGCTAAGTGCAGCATTTTAAAACACACAGCTGAATATAAAAGCTTTCTTTAGCTTTATTGCTACTTTTCTGGTTATAGAAGTCATACATGCTATAGTAAACATTTTGGTTTCCTGCCCAGAGCTCTTCTATTGGATCATTGCCTCTATCCTCCAGCTGCTGTGAGTGCTGGCTGCTAATGACCAATGCCCTGATCATGTGGTTATCCTCACTCCCAACACTCTAGGGGGCTACCATGCAGTGACTGAGAGTGCTCAGACCAAGGGACCAGCTGTATGGGAAAGTAGGTGTGACTATGGGTACATAACCATGGGCTCTCTGGTTCTACCTTATAACTCAGAATTCTGCTGCTCGCCTGACTGAATGGTATTTAGACAACTGAAGCAGCAGTTGATCCGCAAGCATAGAGAAAACACCATCCTTCTGGTAAATATATCAAAGTAATGGACTTCCCAACTCAGAGACCAAACCCATGTCTCCTACATTGCAGTCGGATTCTTTACAGCTGAGCCACTAGGGAAGTCCCAGTATTCTCTGTATGTATATACAGTCATTGAATCAATTCCCTGCTTTTCCTGATAATTAGATGTATAAGGGTTATGATAAAAAGCATTTGTACATACATCTTTGCACACATCCAGTTATTTTCATGGGATGCATTTTTAGAAGTGCAACTATTAGGTTAAAGTATATAATTTAAGGATTTTACTTCTTTCTGACAAATACCCTTCAGTGAGCTTTGTATGAGACTGACAGTTTTCCCACAGCTTTGCTGGCACGTGGACAGTGACATTTTAGTGCTCAATAAACCTATAGATTGATTAAAAAAAAAAACCTCTGTCTTTATTTAGACAGTGTGCCTGAAGAACTATGGATGGCGGTTCGTGACATTATACAGGCGGCAGTGATCAAGACCATCCCCAAGAAAAAGAAATGCAAAAAGGCAAGATGGTTGTCTGACGAGGCCTTACAAAGAGCTGAGAAAAGAAAAGATGCAAAAGGCAAAGGAGAAAAGGAAAGAGATACCCATTTGAATTCAGAGTTCCAAAGAACAGCAAGGAGAGATAAAGTCTTCCTCAGTGATCAATGCAAAGAAATAGAGGGAAACAATAGAATGGGAAAGATTAGAGATCTCTTCAAGAAAATTAGAGATATCAAAGAAACATTTCATGCTAAGATGGGCACAATAAAGGACAGAAATGGTATGGACCTAACAGAAGCAGAAGATATTAAGAGGTGGCAAGAATACACAGAAGAACTGTACAAAACAGATCTTCATGACCCAGATCACCACAATGGTGTGATTACTGGACTAGAGCCAGACATCCTGGAGTGCAATGTCAAGTGGGCCTTAGGAAGCAACACTATGAACAAAGCTAGTGCAGGTGATGGAATTCCAGCTGAGCTATTTCAAATCCTAGAAGATTATGTTGTGAAAGTGCTGCACTCGATATGCCAGAAAATCTGGAAAACTCAGCAATGTCCACAGGATTGGAAAAGGTCAGTTTTCATTCCAATCCCAAAGAAAGGCAATGCCAAAGAATGCTCAACCTTCCGCACAATTGCACTCATTTCACAGGCTAGCAAAGTAATGCTCAAAATTCTCCACGCCAGGCTTCAATAGTATGGGAACTGTGAACTTCCAGATGTTCAAACTGGTTTTAGAAAAGGCAAAGGAGCCAAAGATCAAATTGCCAACATCCACTGGATCATGGAAAAAGCAAGAGAGTTCCAGAAAAACATCTATTTCTGCTTTATTGACTATGCCAAAGCCTTTTACTGTGTGGATCACAAACAACTGGAAAATTCTTACAGAGGTGGGAATATCAGACCACCTGACCTGCCTCCTGAGAAATTTGTAAGCAGGTCAAGAAGCAACAGTTAGAACTGGTTCCAAACTGGGAAAGGAGTACGTCAAGGCTGTATATTGTCACCCTGCTTATTTAACTTATATGCAGAGTACATCTTGAGAAATCCTGGGCTGGATGAAATACATGCTGGAATCAAGATTCCTGGGAGAAATATCAATAACCTCAGACATTCAGATGACACCACCCTTATGGCATAAAGAGAAGAAGAACTAAAGAACCTCTTGATGAAAGTGAAAGAGGAAAGTGAAAAATTTGGCTTAAAGCTCAACATTCAGAAAACTAAAATCATGGTATCCCATCCCATCACTTCATGGCAAATAGATGGGGAAACAATGGAAACAGTGAGAGACTATTTTTAGAGGCTCCAAAATCACTGCAGATGGTGACTGCAGCCATGAAATTAAAAGATGTTTGCTCCTTGGAAGAAAAACTATGACCAACCTAGACAGCATATTAAAAAACAGAGACATTACTTTGCCAGCAACGGTCCATCTAGTCAAGGCTATGGTTTTTCCAGTGGTCATGTATGGATGTGAGAGTTGGACTAGAAAGAAAGAATTGATGCTTTTGAACTGTGGTGTTGGAGAAGACTATTGAGAGTCCCTTGGATGGCAAGGAGATCCAACGAGTCCATCCTAAAGGAAATCGATCCTGAATATTCATTGGAAGGACTGATGGTGAAGCTGAAACTCTAATACTTTGGCCACCTGATGCAAATAACTGACTCACTGGAAAAGACCCTGATGCTGGGAAAGATTGAAGGCAGGAGGATAAGAGGCTGACAGAGGATGAGATGGTTGAATGGCATCACCGACGCAATGACATGAGTTTGAGTAGGCTCTGGGAGTTGATGATGGTCAGGGAAGCAGGTTTGCTATAGTCAATGAGGTCGCAAAGAGTTGGAGATGACTGAGCGACTGAACTGAAGTGAACTGAAACCTATAGATTAGAACTGATAATTTAGAGTGAAAGTTTTAAAATGATCAACTGAATAGACTTTTAAAATTATGGGGTCACAAAGAGTTGGACACGACTGAGCTACTCAACTGAACTGAATCAATATTTGAAATGAATGCTTAAAATACAAAAATATTGAAACTATTAAGTCCTTACAGGTTTAGTGATTAAAATAACTTAATTGAATTTTTATAACCTAAGGAGGTACACTTTTTAAATTATTATTATCCAGTAAAACAGGGAACAGACCATCTGTGAAACAGACTGAACTGCTTTTATTTATACAGCTAGTTAGAGACAGTTTCGTCTGCCTGACCCCTAACGTCTGATTTTTCTACATGGCCTTCTATCTCTCACAGGTTATCTTAAAACTCCAAATATTATAGTATAAAAATAAAGTCAAGGGACTTCCCTGTTGGTTCCATGGCTAAGACTGTGCTCCCAATGCAAGGGGCCAGGTTTGATCTCTGGTCAGGGAACTAGATCCCACAGGCTGCAACTAAGACCCAGTGCAGCCAAATAAACATAAAAATAAAGTCAACAAAGAGAAAGATCTGATGAATGTTAATTAAGAGGCTGATAATATCTGAAATATTAATGGAAAGCGTCCCTATGTGACCTGTTAAACCTTTCTCTGTGTTGCCTGTTACCCTTTTCCATAAAGGTAATCATTGCTTTAGCAGATGCTCACCATCAAGAAGAAAAATGCAGACCCTAAGAAGGTAAAATCAAAAGGATATCATTCCTAATGTGACTTTAGCCCAGAGGGGCAGAGATTTCTTTTGCTTTCTCTTTTCTTTTTTTTCCCCTGCCTCAGTGGAAATTAAAAGGGGTTTGCTGCATTTCCTTGGCAGGTCTTTCCAAGAAGTTTTGAAGAGTAGGAGACCATTCTCTCCCCCCCAACCTCTTCTCTTTTTTTCCTGCTGGAGTTTGCTGAGCTGCAGTCGGTTGTATTTGCTGAGGCTGAGGCAGGAGTGAGCAGCAGGAGTACTGACAGAGTGGCATGCCACCTCCAGGCAGGAAAAGGGCAGAAGTTGTCCTCTGTTCCTGTGGCCTGCACATGCCAGGGAAGAAATCCAGATGAGGGAGCTGAAAATTGATAACTAAGTTGACTGCACACTGTCAACGAAGCACTAAGTATGGGAGCTGTGGGGACTAGACCACCCTAGCAATGGAGCAACCAAGATGGGGGTCCACTCTATTGGGGAAAAGGGTCAGTCTACATGAAATTCAAAGAATCTATAGCCTCAATATCAGTATTTCTGAGACACTTATCTAAGTTGCTTTTTTTATCTTGCCCTGCTCCAGCCAGTGAGATGGGAGAGGGTGAAGAACTGCCCTGTTAGCCGACTTAGAGCCTTGCCACTTTTCTAAATTGACTGATAAATCACCTGATGGCACCCAATTTACTGAAGCAGTGTGGATGTAGTTGCAGTAATAAGGTGTGGAGTGGGTGCAGTAAAGTGGAACATGCCCCAAAACAAATTATTTCATTTATAGAGATAGTTTTACCACTAAACGTCAGGTCTTGTCTATCCCCCTAATTTTAAAATATTTGATTGGTTCCAGATGGAATGGTAACATCTCAATACAAAATTTGGCAAAAGTGAAGTAATTTCATGTTATTTTATGTGGGACATTCAAGCAGAGGATGGAGGGGAGGGCAATTGAAGATATGAGTCAAAGCTTGGTTATGTCACATGAATTTTCATTGAACATTGGCTGTATGATTCAAATGCTCACTTGATAATGTTCTTTTTGCAACAGTTTTAATCAGTGTAAAAATTGTTGTATTGTAATAGATGCTTTGGGGGGAATAACAGCAACCCCAGGTCTTCTAGCTGGAATTGACCCCAGATCTTATAGCTGGAATTGAGACAGAATTTTATTGACCCATCACCTAAAACCATAACTTTACCCACAATCCAATATTTGAAAAGAGACGGGAAGTTTCATAAGCTTCCATGCCACAGCGCACTCAACATTTGATTCTATTCATAGATGAGGTAGAGAAATAGAGAGGAAGAGGTGCTATTTATGGAATCCTAACAAGGAAAGGATTCCTGCCTGAAGAGACCCAATTTGGTTTAGCAAATTTACAGACAAGTTTGAACATGTAATAGTCTGGGTCATCTAAAGACTATGGGATTCGTCCAATTCACATGATAAGTTATGAGAAAGTGTATTTGTCCACATGCATTTTTACAGGTATGATTGACTGTAACATTTGGATATGAGAAATGTTCATTTTCTTTGAGTGAATTATATTTAGGCCTAACTTCTTTTTCATCAAGGCAAAAAGAGAGTCCATCTCATTATTTTGGAGGAAAGGAGGAGCAAGTGAGAGATAGATGGAGAGTATTTTCTATCTTTGGATGATACAATAATCCAAAAGAAGTACAGCTAGCTAAGAAATGGGTTAAGGGTCTGGTCTTTATTTCAGGAGGCCTTTATTTCCCCTGATATAAGGAGAAATCAACATTGCTGACTTTCTACACAGCAGGCAGAATGAAGCAAATACTATTCTCTTGATATTTAAGGGACTTAATATCCCAGTGAGGAAAATGAGATTCAAACATGTGACTAGATAATGTAAAAGTAACTAATTGAATAACTCAAAATATAAGGGCTTTGAGGGTGCAAAAAAGTAATCACCTTCTAGATGAGTTGGTTAGATTGGACTGGACAAGATAGGTCTGTGGCATGAAGTAAAGGTTAATGTGAGGTTTTTGAAAATTAATTTTTAAATTTAGTTTAATTTAATATTTTAAATTTAATTTTAATTTGATTTTTAATTTAAATACTTTACTTTTTATTGCTTTACAGTGTTGTGTTAGTTTCTGCTATAGAGCGAAGTGAATCAGACATGCATATACATATATCCCCTCTTTTTTAGATTTCCTTCCCGTTTAGATCACCACAGAGCATTGAGTGGCGTTCCCTGGGCTATAAAGTAGGTTCCCTTTAGTTATCTATTTGAGGCATAGTAGTGCATATATGTCAAACCCAGTCTCCAGATTCATCCTATCCCCTCCTTCCCCCCTCGGTATCCGTGTGTTTGTACTCTATGTCTGTGTCTCTACTTCTTTGTGAATAAGATCATCTGTACTATTTTTCTAGATTCCACATGTATGTGTTAATATATACAATACTTGTTTTCCCCTAATGTCAGTTTTTAAGGCAGGATGATGTGATATGTTATTTGTTCTCTTGAAGTGAACAAGAAGTACTTTTCCCCTTTCCTAGCCTAAGAATGCAGACAGACTTTCTGATTCTAGCAGAGGCTTTGGCCTTGGCCCAAGAAACAGAGTTTTCCAGACCTCTAGAAGCAATTCCCTTCACACTCTTATATTCTTTTATTAGGGATGTGGAGGCTCACTGAAGGAGCGAGGAGGGAGGCTGAACTTGGAGGCTGTATGTTCAGTGACATAAGTCAGAGAGAGAAAGACAAATACTGGATAATATCACTTATATGTGGAGTCTAAAAAACACAACAGACTAGCAGATATAACAAAAAAGAAACAGATTCACAGATATTGAGAACAAACCAGTGGTTACCAGCAGGGAGAGGGAAAGGGGGAGGGGCAATATAGGGGTAGGGAATTAAAAGGTACAAGCTACAAGGGTATATTATAGAACTTAGGGAATGTATCCAATATTTATAATGACTATAAATGGAGTATGGCCTTCAAAAAATTGTGAATCACTATATTATACACCTGTAACTTATATAATATTATACATCAACTATACTTCAATTTTAAAAAAAGAAAAGACCCAGGGAGAGATGGAAAAAGCTTCTCAAGACCAGAAAACTATGGGGGTTTTGAAGTTTTGAGAAGTCCTGGCCCCTTGCTACATTCTATGCAGTGTGCTAGATGAGGTGCGTCTCCAGATGCTATGAAGGAGGCTCTGAATCCTTGAAGGCAACAGTGAGGGCTGGTGAAAGACAGCTGTTAGGAAGGGCACCTCTGATCTTGTCTTTCTTCCCCAGTGCTAGTCCCTGACTTGGCAGGTGTCAGATAGAGCACTTCTGAACTTGGACTTGAAACACGTGACATGGGACTGGAAAATGGGAAGCCCAGAGCCCCTCATCTCATCCGCCTTTCCAGACAAACTCTGCAATGGGGAGTGGACTATTTCTGCTGACAAAAAAGCAAGGGAAGGGTCCTCTGCACATCCTGCGAAGAGAAAGTGACTCAGTTGTGTCCGACTCTTTGTAACCCCATGGACTATAGAGTCCATGGGATTCTCCATGCCAGAATACTGGAGTGGGTAGCCTTTCCCTTCTCCAGGGATAGCCAGGGATCCAACCCAGGTCTCCTGTATTGCAGGCAGATTCTTTACCAGCTGAGCTATGCTTTTTTCCCAGCCAGTTTCAGGGAAACCTGAAGGTGATGGAGCTCAGATCCCTGACTCCTATACTGCCAACAGCAACATGGGTATAACCAAACTGGAAAGATCTGGATTGGCAGGAGTGGGGAGGGATGAAAGTTATCAGAAGAATAAAACAAGATTCCATTTCAATTGTGTCTCTGGGGATTATGCATGACAGGCTTTAGAAATCCAGAGGATTGTAGACACAAGTGGAGATTTCAAGGAAAGGGTACCTGGACTGTCCTCTTTCCAATTTCTTCAACGCCTGCCTCTATTTCTAAGTGGAAAACTGAAAAGAGGCAGATGTCAGAGAGACAGTCAGGCAATAACTAGCTTATTCACAACTGCAAGGCTGCAAAGAGAATTGCTGAAACCTCAGCCATCCCTTGGTTCAGGTAAAGCATTTTTAGGATGAAATGGAAAATCAAAACTCTATTTGAAGAAATTAGCTTTGAGAATTGAAAGTAAAAGTGGACTGGCTATTTCTGAGAGATAAAAAGATAGCTTATGGTTATGAGGCTGTGACTAAGGCCAGGGCAAGAGGAGCGATTTGATCTGATATCCCATAGCCCCAGGCGTGAGGACTGACTGGTACCTCCATTTCCACTTTTACACATACTAACCTTGTTGAGCTCTAGTCGAAAGGAAAAACCTCAGTCTGGATGAAACACTTTTTAACTGTGTCTAATTGTCCCCACTTAGGTTGAACATGGCTTTGTCTTCTTGGTTATAAATCTTGACACACTTAGAATCATCTGGATTCTTTCTAACTCAGCATTCCAGACCAATGTATCTCTGGCGCTGGACCCAAATGCCAGGCTAGGCAACTCCAAAGTGAGGGTACAGTTGAGGCCAAATACTAACTCATCCCATCTTTCTCCAGTATCATCACTCCTACCTTCTGGAATCCCAGCCTCCAGTGACTACCAACTATCTAAATGATAGTTTTTGCAGATATCAGTAGTTTTTTTTTTTATAATAAAAGAACAAAAGACAGATTAAAGGATACAACGTATTGGGTGTGAGTAAATGGGACCTTTGTACTTTCTGCTCAGTTTCGCTATGAAACTAAAACTGCTCTAAAAAATAAAATTTATTAAATGCATTTCTTAAAATCTTGAAACTAGGATTGTCAGTTTGGCCTACCATAACAGATATCCCATAAACTGGGTGGCTTATAAACCACGGAATTTATTTCAAACAATTCTGGAGGCTGAGAGGTCGAAAATCGGGGTACTGGGAGATCCTGTGCCTGGTGAAGGCCTGCTTCCTAGACAGCCTTTTTTTTTTTTTTTTGTAACCTCACATGGCATAAGGACTGAGGGATGTCTCTGGAGTCTCTCATTGTTAAATTTATTTATTTTTAATTGAGGGATAATTGCCTTACAATACTGTGTTGTTTTCTGCCATACATCCTATACATCTACATGAGCCAGCCATGGGTATATACATGTGTCCCCTCTCTCTGGAGCCTCCCTCCTGCCTCTCATCCCATTCCACCCCTCTAGGTTGTTACAGAGCCCCTGTGTCAAACAGCAAATTTCCATTGGCTATCTGTTTTACATATGGTAGTGTATATATTTCTATGCTACTCTCTCCATTCGTCCCACCCTCTGGAGTCACTTTATAAGGGCCATTCATGAGAGCTCTGCCCTCATGACCTAATCACTGGGCCCACCTTCTAATGCCATCACCTTGGAGATTAGGATTTCAACATACGAATTTTTGGAAGGCAAACATTCAGCTCATTGCATCCCATCCCTGTCTCCTCCAAATGTATATCCTTCTCACATGCAAAATATATTCAGTAGCCTTAAAAGTCTTAACCTTCCAGCATCAACTCTAAATTTCGGTGTTATATAAATATCAAAATCAGGTATGGGTCAGACTCCAGGTGGATTCATCCTGAGGCAGTTCCCCTTCAGCTGTGAGCCTGTGAAATCAAGTTTTGTACTTCCAAAGCACAATGGTGGGACAGGCACAGGCCAGATATCCTCATTCCAAAAGGCAAGAAGAGAGGAGTTACAGATCCTGAGCAAATTGGAAACCTTAAGATGTAAGAATCTTCTTTGATTTTTTGTCCTGCTCACCAACTGTGCTGGGGCAGAGGTCCCACCTTCTAGACTGAAGTGTGGGTCCCCAGCTTTGCTCTGCAGGGCTTTCGCCCTTAAGCCTCCAGGTTGCCCTGCCCTCCCAGCTTTGGGAGGCCCCATACTCCTGACTTTGCTGACACGAACCCCACCATAGCTCTCACAGGTTGGATGTAGTCCTGAAACTGCACAACACAAGTTGGGACTTGAACCCCACTACCTTTTAAGTCACACACCTGGTCTTAGGACCTAGTTCAGGTTCTTTTTGCCTTAGTGCAGAAAGAATGCCGTGAGAGACGAAGTGATAAGTAAGAAGTGGATTTATTAAGAGAGATACATATTCCATAAATAGAATGCAGTTCATCTGAAAAGGCAAGAGTGGTCCTAGGAGAAGCACACTCCACAGATAGAGGGTGGACCATCTCAGAAGGTGAGAGGTCCCCAAATATGCAGTGGTTGGTATTTAGCTAGGTAATTTCATAGGCTAATGAGTGGGGGTTTTATTTCAACTATTTTGGCGAAGGGGCAGGGATTTTCAGGAATTGGGCCACTGCCCACTTTTTTGGCCTTTAACGGTTGGCCTTGGAACTGTCATGGCACCTGTGGCTGTGTCATTTAACATATGCTGATGCATTACAATGAGCATATAATGAGACCTAGGGTTCACTGAAAGTTGAATTTTCAGCCATCTTGGGCCTAATGGGTTCTGACCAGTTATGTCATATCATCAAAGCTATATCATTCTTTGAATGGTTGTGTATCTCTGCCCCCTTTCCTCTGGGTTCAGTCCTGTGCCTGTGGCTTTCCTGGACTGGAGTTGCCTGCTGATGGTTCTACTGTTGCGGGGTCTGGGAGATGACCTTGCCCCCAGGTTCTACTGGGCACCACTCTAGTGGGGTGCTCTCTGTGGTAGCCCCACTCCTACAGTGTTTTTGTGCCTGGATGGCACACCTGTGGCTCTGAGACACTATTTTCCTTGCAAATCTAGGTTGAGGTAGCCACGTCCCCTGCTTCCCAGGTGACTACACTCTGTGCCAGTGGAGAAGAAGACCCAGAAATCTGAGAACTGTTTTGCCCATTAGAAGCCAGAGCAGTTATATACGTTTATATACATTTTATTTATATAGTATATATAAATTATATAAAAGTTACATAAATTTTGAAACAGAGGGCTCAGTTCAGTTCAGTTCAGTCGCTCAGTCGTGTCTGACTCTTTGCAACCCCATGAATCGCAGCACACCAGGCCTCCCTGTCCATCACCAACTCCCGGAGTTCACTCAGATTCATGTCCATCAAGTCAGTGATGCCATCCAGCCATCTCATCCCCTGTCGTCCCCTTCTTCTCCTGCCCCCAATCCCTCCCAGCATCAGAGTCTTTTCCAATGAGTCAACTCTTCGCATGAGGTGGCCAAAGTACTGGAGTTTCAGCTTTAGCATCATTCCTCCCAAAGAAATCCCAGGGTTGATCTCCTTCAGAATGGACTGGTTGGATCTCCTTGCAGTCCAAGGGACTCTCAGGAGTCTTCTCCAACACCACACTTCAAAAGCATCAATTCTTCGGCGCTCAGCCTTCTTCACAGTCCAACTCTCATATCCATACATGACTACTGTAAAAACCATAGCCTTGACTAGACGGACCTTAGTCGGCAAAGTAATGTCTCTGCTTTTGAATATGCTATCTAGGTTGGTCATAACTTTTCTTCCAAGGAGTAAGCATCTTTTAATTTCATGGCTGCAGTCACTATCTGCAGTGATTTTGGAGCCCAAAAAAATAAAGTCTGACACTGGACATTAAATTATGTGGTACTGACAGTTTCCAAAATCCAGTTCTAGCCATCTTTATGGCCCCTTACAAGATCAAGAAGGAATGTTATACTTTAAGGAATTGTCTAGTTGGTGCTAGAAGAGTGATTATGGTTTATGGTCGAGCAGGTATTTCTGCTGATGGGGGAGTTTGGTCGATGCATAGGGCATGCGATGCATGGTAGAGGGGAGAGAGGAGACAAAAGGACAGAGAAAATTCTTTATGTTTAAGTTTTTATTATCTTGCCATAAAATATTAATTTTATTTAACACAGGCCAAAGAGCATGGAGGCCCCGCAGGCACTGGTGGCCCTTCTTTTGAAATTGTTTTCATGAGCTTTGGATCACCTTGGGGAGAAGCAGGGGTCATTCTTCCAGTGAACCATAGCTCCTGGCTTCTGATAAGGCTTTCTGCTTTCTGCCTTATCAGATGGTGGTTTGGCCCCATTGTGAAAGTTGTTTCTCAGTAGACCGTCTCAGTTTTACAATATGGACAGGCTGAGAATGTTCTGTACCTTTACGCTTCTGTTCTTTCTGATGAACAATTCCATCTTTAAACCACCTCTCTCTTCCCCCATTTTACTATAAGCAGTCAAGAGCAAAACAGTCTGCTCCTTCACGTTTTCCTTAGATATTTCCTCAGCCAAATACTCTATTTTATTGCTCAATTGTGATGATGAAAGCTCAGCTTCTCCGTACACTGGTGCCGAACCAAATCTCAAAGGTGAGTTTTGGGTGAAGTAGGGAAGAAAGTGAAGTCGCTCAGTTGTATCTGACGCTTTGCGACCCCATGGACTGTAGTCTACCAGGCTCCTCTGTCCATGGGATTTTCCAGGCAAGGGTACTGGAGTGGGTTGCCATTTCCTTCTCCAGGTGATCGTCCCAACCCAGGGATCAAACCCGGGTCTCCCACATTGCAGGCAGACGCTTTACCATCTGAGCCACCAGGGAACATTTATTACTTTGCTAGGCAAAGGGGGACACAGTGGACCCCTGCCTCCAAAAAAACTGTGTGTCCCAACTTGGAGAGGATAGTGAGAGTTTTTATAGTAATGGTTCAAAGAGGGCATGACCAGCTTGTGGGCATTCTTCTGATGGGTTGGTGGTGAGTAAGTAGGAGCCAGCATCGTCAGCTTTCAGGTCCAACTGCTCTGGGGTCTACCTGCTTGTGGCAACATGCCATTTTAAATCATTAACGTCTCCAATCTGGAGGGGGTTTCAGTATCTGCAAAATAGGTCAAAGGTATTGTCATGTGTTTACATTGGTGGGGAACAAGGACCTTGCCCCAAGGCTGCTCTTGACTGTTTCTCCCTGATCTCATATCCCCTCCCTTCTCTAGTTAGCAACTGCTTGAATCTACCCATTGGAACTCAGGGAAGGTCATGGAGGCTGAATGAAGGCTATTTCCTGTAATCAAAGAAATGCAGAATACAGAAAGGCTTTGTGCCCAGGAGCCCCACCGGGCCCTTCTCAGTATCAACCTTCACTGTTCAGTATCATTTGCTCTCAAGTGTAATGTTATCATGAAAGCAAGACTTAAGAACCAGGCAGAAAAACTATCAATTTACAGGAGAGATTTAATCCAAGTGTACAAACAAGATCCTGATGGTAAAGTAAGCCCATCTTCTGGTTTGTATTAGAGACAGAGTCTTTACTGAGGTAATTAAGTTAAAATGAGGCCTAATCCAAGGACTAGTGTCCTCACAGGAAGAGGAGATTAGGACAGACAAAGAGACTTGAGGAACAGAAAGGTGGAAGGCAGCCATCTGCAAGCCAGAGAGAGAGGTCTCGGGGAAAATCAGACCTTTCTCCAAGCCTCTAGGACTGTGAGAAAAGAAGTTTCTGTTGGTACTCCATCCTGTCTGTGATTTTCGTTATGGCTGCTCTACCAAAATAATATAATTTCAAATTTCTATAGATAGGTTTTTCAGCTCACAGAGCTCTGTTTCTTGAAGTGCATATATCCAAGTATAGGTCTTGTAGAAAGCGCGACCTTATTTACAACCACCCCTCCTATATTCGCTGAATACATCTTTCTGGTCCAGAATCCTTTCCCTTTGTGTATCTGGGACCCTTGATCCCAGATCCCAAAGGGGAATTATTTCCTCTCTGAAGAAACGTTCTACTAAGAATTCCTGATGTCTTAGGCTCCCTCGTCATTTCCTTTATTTCTCCCCCAGTAGTGGAGTGAGTTATCTGATTGATGAATTTGGAGGGAAAGAGGATATGTGTATCTCACCTCCTTCCTTCCTCATTGTCATGGAAGGCAGTCTGCCTTCAGAAAGCATATAGCCTAGTCCGTTAATTGGAGGCACCCCTGCTTGGAGAGGCTAATGATTATCCAGGGCTGTGCGTGACAGAGTGGGTAACAGCAAGCCCATTGTTACTGCACCCCTTTCCCAGTTATTGCTGTGTGGCAAACCATCCAAAAACTTAGTGGCATATCAACAGAGGAATGGATAAAGGAGACGTGGCACGTATATACAATGGAATATTACTCAGCCATAAAAAGCAACGAAATTGTGCCATTTGCTGAGACATGGGTGGACCTAGAGACTGTCTTATAGAGTGAAGTAAGTCAGAAAGAGAAACACAAACATCACATAGTAACACATACATATGGAATCTAGAAAACTGGTACAGATGCATCTATTTGCAAAGCAGAAATAGAGACACAGATGTAGAGAACAAGTGTATGGACACCAAGGGGGGAAAAGGAAATGGGGATGAATTGGGAGATTGGAATTGACACATACATTATAGATACTATGTATAAAATAGGTAACTAATGAGAACCTATTCTATATTAATAGCATAGAGAAACCCTACTCAATGCTCTGTGGTGATGAAGAGGACATATATGTATACAAATAGTAATTCACTTTGCTGTGCAGCATAAACTAACACAACACTGTAAACCAACTAAGCTCCAATTAAAAAAAATCTTCGTGATGTAAAACAGCATTTTTATTAAGTTCATAAGTTTTTGGGTTGGAAATTTGGACAGGATGCAGCAAGGATGACCTGTATCTGCTCTGTGATGACTAGAGCCTAAGGTTAGCTGAAATAGCTGGGTTTGGCTCATCTGGTTTGACTGGAGCCATTTGTTTTGGACTTTGATTCTGGCCATCATCTGGGGTCTTCAGTGTTTCTCCATCAGGGCTAGAATGTTCAAGGTTTTCACTGACTTATCTTTGCCTGGGCTGCGATGGTTGAAACAACTAGAGCTACCTAGGCAAATCTGCTCCTCCACAAGGAGGTTAGCTTGGGCTGCCTCACACTGTGGTGGTCTCAGAGTAGTGAATTTCTCTGAGATATTATGGCTGACTTTTCCCAGAGTGGACATTCCAAGAGACCAAAGTGGAAAGTGGAAGGCCTCTTCTGATCTAGTCTTGAAAGTGACACGGCATCATGCTTGGGGCTGGTGCATGGTGATGACCCAGAGAGATGTTATGGGGAGGGAGGTGGGAGGGGGGTTCATGTTTGGGAACGCATGTACACCCGTGGTGGATTCATGTCAATGTATGGCAAAACCAATACAGTATTATAAAGTAAAATAAAGTAAAAATAAAAATAAAAAAAAGAAAGTGACACGGCATCATTTTGGATGTAATCTGTTGCTTACAGTTGAGTCCCAGAGCCACCCAGGCTTTAATAGGCAAGGGATGGCTGCACCAGTTAATACTGGGAGGTGATCAAAGGTGGGTGGGAGGGGTGCCTTTTTTAAGAAATTAACTACCACAGTGCTTAAGCTATATTCTTAAATAGGTAATTAAGGTGCTACTGGCATCTTCCTCTGCCTTATTCCTTTGTTATACTTTCTGCTTGCTTCAAAACTGAGACCAGGAAAATTGAAATATTTTTTACTGATCTTCCCGTACATCAACAACAGCTATCATCTGTCCTTGCAATATGGTTTGTATCAGAAATATCCTAATTATAGGCAACATTCAAAAACGCTCTGCTTGCATGTAAATAGGAGGATGTAAATAGATGCTTGGGGATTGGGATGTTGTGTAACACCATGTGTTAGACACAAATTGGCATCACCTCTTAGTCAAGAAATAAATTCTAAAGACAGAAAAGGATTTTGAAAATGTGATTGCTAAAACATCCTTGTCATTGTCATTCCCAAATTCAAATTTAATTCTTTCTCCTTGTAGCCAAATGGCTGTTGGGGCTACAAGGCAGTTAGAGCATGGAGGATGTGAATGAGAGCATTTTTGCAGGAGTTTCTATGCTTTGGACATAAAAGAGCCTGGGTGCAACACAGATAAGCACTGTGGTGAGTTTGAACCAGATCTGGATCCTGAGAGGCTGGGTCAATGTTGGTCTGTTATTAATTATCGCAGAGGAAAAACTGAACCGATGAGCTGAGTCCACCCAACTCCCATGACTGAAAGGTTTCGAGAGACTAAGGAACAGCTAAGTTTCCTCATGTAATTACATGGGAGTCATAAAACCTGCTGGCTACATCTAACTCCCATGGGAGCAGAGTCCACTGTGCCGCTTAGGATAGTCCAGTGGCTGGTCCCAAATAAGCAGACAGAAAAAATATACACTGGACGGTTCCCACTGCCCAGAGAGAGAAAGAACAAGACCATCAGGAGAGGCAACCCCTGCCCTTCCAAGACCTGGTGGGTGATCTGTATGCAACTTGAATAATAAAATTTAAAGAAGCTAAGAAGTTTTGTTGCCGCAGAGAAGTGATTCTGTCAACTAAGTGACATAATATTTTAAGTAAAATATCAGTGGATAAATTGAAGGAGAGCTAGTCCTTACAGAGATTTAAATTAGATTTTGGGAAGATCAAGTGGAGGAAATTTTCTGAGACTACTTAGTCAAACTACAAAGAGATAGAATTCAAGAGAAAAAGATGGCTCTTTAAAAAGAGTCACAGGAGACACAACATGCAAATAATACGAGTTCCAGAAGGGAAAACAAGAAGATTGTGCAGAAAGGCAATAATTAAACAAATAAAAGAAGAAAAATGTCTTCAACTGAAGAAAGACCTGAATGGACAGTGAGGTTTACTGAGGCAAGTTTTATTAAACTCCTAAAGTCCAAGGATAAAGAAAAAATGTCTAGGCCTCCTGGTAGAAAGAACAAGTTTGCTGAAGACTAATTTAAAAATTCAGGTTGGTAATAGACTTCTTATGTGCAGAACCAGGAGTTGCCACCCACAGAATGACATCTACAGATTACTTAGAAAAAAGAAGTGCACTCATGGATTCTGTAAGCAGCCACAATGCAGTTCCATTAACATGATGAAATAAATACATTTATAGGTACAAAAGGATACAACATATACGTTATCCACGTTTTCTATAGGAGGAATTTTCTGGAGAATGGACCACAACAAACAGCAAATAACTCAAAACACAGATTGGAATGAGGTGTTTGAGAGGTGGTAGGGGAGAAGCTGAATCTATGAGTGGAAATAGGAAGAACGGAGCATCTACAAGTCTCATCCTAAGAGGTGCAAGGGAGATGGAGGGCTGCAGTGGAGGAATGGGCTTCCCAGGTGGCGCTAGCGGTAAAGAAGCCACTTGCCAATGCAGGAGACAAGAGACGTGGGTTCGATCCCTGGATTGGAAAGATCCCCTAGAGGGCGGCATGATGACTCACTTCAGTATTCTTGCCTGGAGAATCCTGTGGACAGAGAAGCCTGGCGGCTATAGTTCACGGAGTTGCAAAGATTTGGATACGACTGAAGTGACTGAACACACACAAGCATGCAGTAGAAGAATAGAGCACTTGATGAGGGGTTTTGAGCTAAAATTAGAGTTGATAGAGAAATAATGGCTTTAACTGGAACTGCCAGGAAAGGGGAGAATACTGTTAGTACCCAAAGTATAGTGAAAGTGAAGTCGCTCAGTCGTGTCCGACTCTGCGACCCCATGGACTGTAGCCTACCAGGCTCCTCCCTCCATGGGATTCTCCAGGCAAGAGTACTAGAGTGGGTTGCCATTTCCTTCTCCAGGGGATCTTCCCGACCCAGGGATCGAACCCGGGTCTCGAGCATTGCAGGCAGACGCTTGACCATCTGAGCCACCAGGGAAGCCTCAAAGTATAGTAGAAATCCCATATTAATAAGCAGTTCTACCTGTAAATAAGCTACAAGTATAAAAAGGAAAGATGTCAACATAAATTAACAGAGTAAGATGAAAGATATAAAAAATATATATATTGTGATTTTTTTTTTTTTGAACTGTGCCACAGGCCACGTGGTATCTTAGTTTTCCAACAAGGGATAGAACCCATGCCCCCTGCACCACTGGGTCACAGGGAAGCCCCCTACATATTGTGTTAATTATGTTATTTTTCCCAAATTAATGGTTTATTTCCACCTGTAACACTAGCAAAGGAGTCCAAAATAGACTGACATACAAGGATATAGTTTAAAGGTCACAAAGAAAGATGTGAAGTATGTACACTGAGGAAGGGAAAGGGGTTTTTTTTCATATCAACCTTTTCCTACTTTGCAGTTTCTGAATGGTAGCAATGAAACATTTTCCTCCAATTTAATTTAGTATGAAGGAATACAATTTTTACGATCAACCATTTGACCTTAAGTGTAAAGCATAAGAGATTTTGGCTGCATTAAAAAAATAACCCAAAATTTGATGAACTAAAGTACCAAAGATGTATTACGTTGTAGTTTATGTGGGTGAGGAATTTTGGAGCAGCTTAGCTGAATGGTAATGGCCCTCTTGTTACTCATTACCCTCTCATTACTTCTTATTACCATATGAGTCTTTTATAAGGTTGAGGACATTGGTGGGACCTGATACTTAATCTGAAGGTTTAAGTGGGCCAGAGGACTCACTTGCAAGATGGTTCATTTTCACATGGCTATTGGCTGGAACCTAGTTTTTTACCTGACACCTTCAGGGCAGCCCTCTACATGTATAAAGTCATTTGAACCTGTGTTGCCTGCCTTATTTGAATAGATTAGTGGATCCTCCAGAATATCTGCTTTATTTGTGAAGGGCTGCACTTTCCAGGCAAGGTATTCTTTGGACTTCTTAAAAGTTGAAGAGAAGATAGAGCTTCATTGATTTTTAGAAATAGATTGTGTGACTGTTTTGATTTCTGATTGCTAATAAATTGTTATATGATTAATTTTACCTTACCCTCTATGTATGTGGAGAAGTTAACATTTAGTTTTTATTCACCTTTAATTATTGGAGATTATTAGTATTAATTTTAAAAATCCAGATAATTATAATGAAAAAGTAGTTAATGAATGTGAAATAATCATTTATTCTCAAATACCCTCAAAACTAAATATATCATTCTAAATGGTCAAATATTAAAATTGTTTTAATTAAAACAAAAGCAAAATTTTGGAGAAGTTATGAAAATGTTTCTTTTACTGATGAAGTGTTGTATAGCTAGAAAATCAACAAGTACATCATCTACGGAATAGTATTGTAATAAGAACTAATAGGTAAATTATGTAAAATAACTGGATATACAATAACTATATAAAAAGCAGTGGGTTTTCTCTGTGATAATGGTAACCAGAAATAAAAGTAAGAAAATATTCTATTTGTAATGGTTAAAAAAATGATAAAGTTCTTAGAAATGAATTTAAGAAGAAAGGCATCAGAACTTAATAGGAAAGTTTAGCAGAAAACTTAGAGGAAAAAATTGGTTCCTATTGAGAGACATAAAAGGGTATTCATGCAATTAGAAAGACATATCATGGTTTTAAATGGTAACATTAAGTAAATAAAAACATCAATGCTTCCAAAATAATATTAATTCCAATTACAATTGTAAGAAGAGTTTTTGGTAATTTCATAAAAGATGTTCTTGGTGGTGGTGGTTTACTTGCTAAGTCATGTCCAATTCTTGCAACTCCATGGACTGTAACCCACCAGGTTCTTCTGTCTATGGGATTCCCCATGCAAGAATACTGGAGTGGGTTGCCATTTCCTTTTCCAAAAGATGGTCTTATGGAAAAATAAGTAACAAACATAGCTTTAAAAAGGTATGAAAAATAAATGTCATGATAAGGATATTACCTTGCCAGACATAAGCTACTGTAGAATTTATTTTGGCATTTAAATAGATAAATAGATTGTTGGAACAAAATAGAGATTTGAAAAAGTAAGCTGTAATATTTATGAATTTTGGATATATAGTAATATTGGCACTCTGTTTCACTGGGGGAAAAGATAGTTTATTCAGAACAGTTGACATTTAAATTCCAGCTGAATTAAAGACTTTAAAAAATTGCTTTAAAGAAATAAATGAGAATCTTAGAAGAAAATCTAAGAAGTTACACACGCTGCCTATGTATGAGAGAGAATTTTTAAATCAGGACAGAAAATTCAGATAGTAAAAAAGACACATTAAACATATATAAATATGACAGAAGATACCAAAGTCAATGGGTAGATGATAGATTTGTAAAATGTGTTTGCAGATACACAAATTCAGGTGACAGCTTAAAATTTATAGGACACAGAGAATATATAGAATCTGAACTGACCTGAAGCATAACTCGCTAGAATTTTGAACAAAGGCTCTAAATAGGAAATTCTTAGAATCACAAAACTATGTGATTAAATCATTAAATTCACAATTAATTGAATCTGAATATAGAAAAGGATGTGAAAGGTGTAAAGAAGTAAAAAATAAAGAGAAAAATAAGCACTGAACAAAAAATTTCCCAAAATATTTGATATGAACCTCTATGTATGAAAATTTTAATGGATGTGAATATATGTGTAAAATCTTTAGAAAATAGATCAAATTAGATCTATATCTACAGGTACTAGGCATTTTACATATATATAACTGAGTGGAAAAAGTCCACATTTTATAGAAATATTTATACTATAATTCTGTTTTGTTAAAAAATAATAATGATAGCAATCCTATGGACATACATATGTGCATGTACAAATTTGATGGAGAAAATGGTTTGAAAGAACACACATGAATCTAGTTACTCTGTGTGTGTGTATGTGTATGTGTGTGAGTGGCAGGGGAGTTTTATTCAGAGTGGTAGCAGACAACAGATTTGCTCATCTGTTTTTTATAGTGTTGTTTTCACACATTATAAGAATGTATTACTCGGAATATTTGAAAAACATCAAATGCTGAAAATGCAAATATATATATAAATCAGTTTCCCATGCTATATTAAAATAATAAACTGTTAATTACAAAATGGGATTCTAAATCATTGTATAAAGTGAAAATTGGGTATTGACAGAATTCTGTCAGTATAAAAAGTTCTGATATCACTCATGAAATACATAATACTTGATTTTTAGCATCCAAACATAAAATACTTTGCATGTTAAAGTTTGCAAATGAAACATCCTAGGGAAGAACAAAGGACAGTCTCTTTGCAGGTGTCTGAACAGGGAACCACTCTGCTGTCATATAACTATCAGAACCGTGGGGGTGAAGAAGGATGAATGCAGAATTCTCAAGTATTCTTTTCTTGCTGTGATGTTTACTCCATTCAGGCGCAATATCAAGTTTCTAAACCACAATGCATGCATTTATCAGGAGGATAAAAATAAATAGTCAAATCACATTTTTAGAATAGTTTAATTTCTAAGATTACTTCGAAAGTTATATGATCTTAATGGCTTTATATAATTATAATGTGACAGCTCCAACCTAGCTAACAATCAAATTAAATCTGACTACATATCAAGTTGTTTAATTGAAATCTGCATTTTATAAAAAGAAAAGTTCAGGAGTTTCAAGTAATTTATACAAAGACACATAGGTAATACAGAGCAAGAGGAATTTGTTACCATATCTGCCTGAAACCTAGGCTCAGTCTAAATAGTTCTCCACTTACACCAACCTGCAGTGGAAAGTCTAGAGAAAACTAGCAAAGCAACTCACAAATCCGATTTGTGATTTCACCAGGTGAAAAACAGAAAATTGAGAGACAAGGAGGACAGAAGGCATGCATTGGTATTTCTGGGCGTGCATGAGGATCAGAGGTGGGATGTTGATGTAGGCTAAGTATATGGAAGAGGTGAGAGGAAATTGACTTGGCCCAGGGAAATCGAATTGGCTTGGAACTGAGAATCGTGGGTGACTTAAAAACTGCAGTGGCCTCCAACCAGTAATTTGCACTTCATCCTACCTTTCTTTCTTGTCCAAAGGGAGGAAAAAGCCTTGAAGAACAGGAGTAGGAGGGAGAAGAAAGGAAGGGCTGGTGGGAGGTTAAGCCTAGGTCGGTTTCCTTCCTGACCTCACCCACGTTCTCCCACTCTTCCTGTCTGCACTCACTCTCTGCCTAGGCAGAGGCTGCTAAGTCAAGCTGGGTTTCAAGGAGGCTTTGGAGGAAACTTAAGGCTTAAGATGGAGCAACACCTCCAGGGTGACTGTTAGGGAATTTGTGGCTGAATTCCTGGGAGGCAGTTGTAACTCCCCTTGAGTTACAGGGGCAGACACCCTTAAGGGGTAGTGTCCTTTAAATGGCAAGTGAATGGATGGGTCAGAGTATGACCATAATCTTATTTGTCCTGCAGAATGTAAATGTTTGTAACTTGAAATCACAGAAATTCGTCTTGGGAGCTCCAAGGAACTCAGGTTTTTTTTTGTCTCAACACAGAATTCATCGAGAGGTGAAGTGATAGATAAGAAGTGATTTATTAGAATAGGACGCTTCTGAGGTTTACAGGCAGGCAGGCGAGAGGTTGCCACCCTGAGAACTTAGTGGGCTATAGTTTTATAATCAAAGGAAAACTCGGGAAGGGGAGAAGACCACCTTCTTCCTCATTCTTGAGTAGACATCAAGCTTCCATCATCAGCTCCATTCCACATTGGGTGGATTGAGGGTGGAGTGTAGTTTTCTTGACCTTATATGGTCAAAGTGGGACCGTCGTGGTGCAATGGAAGTGAGCAAAAAGTCAAAAACATATCCTACAATATGATAAATCATTTCATGTTTTAGCATAATGTCACATTTTCCTTATATTTTTGTTTTTAGAAGCATGTCTCAGGAATCATTAACTTACCTCACTGGGCAGGATGTGGGTCTCGTTTCACCTTGTTTTATTGTTTTAGGGCATGTCTCACACTTCCGTTGCATAGTTTTGTTGCTAAGCAAGCCTGCTTGGTTTTGTTGTTAGGCAAGCCTGCTTTCTTGAGTGATCACTAACTTACAGGGGTCTCTCATACTTTTGTTTTTTACTTCTTATCCCTTGGTGGTGGTGGTTTAGTCACTAAGTCATGTCCGACTCTTGTGACCCCATGGACTATAGCCCGCAGGCTCTCTGTCCATGGGATTTCCCAGGCAAGAATACTGGAGTGAGTTGTCATTTCCTCCTCCAGAGATTTTCCTGATCCGGGGATCAAACTCAAATCTCCTGCATTTCAGGCAGATTCTTTACACCTGAGCGACCAGGGAAGCCACTTACTGCCCCTTAGTGAGATTAGCTATTTAATCACCTACTTTGTACCTTTATTCTATTCCCATCAATTTAGCAATTATTCGATTCTCTGAACACCAACTGTGTGTCTGACAATTCAATTCTGTTCTGACACTAATTGTCTGGAATTAGCATTAGACTTCGCAGATCTAAAGGCTTTATCACAAAGACCATTCCCACTTCAGAGGCCAGTGGCAAGCATCAGATCCCAGGTTACCAGCACTTCTGTCTGACTTGGCTACAAATTCAAGGGTTCCCTCAAGCCCCTCCTAAGGTTTGACAATTTCCTAGGACAGTGCAACTAGGTTTTCCTGGTGGTTCAGATAGTAAAGAGTCTGCCTGCAATGCTGGAGACCGAGATTCGATCTCTGAGTTGTGACAACCCCCTGGAGAAGGTAATGGCTACCCACTCCAGTATTCTTGCCTGGAGAATTCCATGGATAGAGGAGGCTGGTGGGCTACAGTCCATGGGCTCGCAAAAAGTCACACACAACTGAGCAACTAACACTTTAGGGTAACTCACAGAACTCAAGACAGTATTTTACATACTATTACTGGGTTATTATAAAGGATACAACTCAGAAAGAGCCCAGTGGAGAAGATGCAGAGATCAGGGGAGGAGGGAAGGGGCGTGGAGCTTCCACCTCTTCCTGAACATCCTACCCCTAGCACCTTGATGTGTTTGTTCACCAACCTTGAAGCTCTCTGAATCCCACTGTTGAGGGGTTTTCATGGAGTTTCATTATATAAGGCATGATTGATTAATAATTGGCCATGGATGATTGAATGCAATCTCTATCTAGCCTCTTATCTTTTCCTGGAGGACAGGGGATGGGGTCCAAAGTTCGAATCCTATAATTATGCCTTGGTCTTTTGAGGCAGCAGTCCCCATTGTGAAACTGTCTAGGGACCCCTCCAGAGTCACCTTATTAGCATAAACTCAGCTGTGGTTGAAAGAGGCTTGCTTGGATACCAAAAGACACTCTTATCTCTTAGGAAATTCCAAGGGTCTTGGGAGCTCTGGGCCAGGAACTGAAGATAAAGGACCAAATATTTCCCATTATACCGTAGTGACATATTTTAGTATTAAAAATTGAACTGAATGAGGAGGGCTACAACTTTTCTTTGTTATATTGTTTGATAACCTATCTCCAAATAAGGTTACATTTTAATATACTGGGTATTAGAACATATGAATCTGAAGGGAACGCAATTCAGCCCGTAGCACCCTCATTGCTATGCTTTGGCATTTCATGTGAGATTGACAACTTTTGAAGCAGTCACCATGGGCTGTTATGGAGGGTTTGGTATGGAGGGGTAAATGATACTTGACATGGACTAAACATTCATGTCCATAGAGAGTGTGAACACTCTAAGGAGAAAGCACCTTAAATTATCCTTTTCACTGGAAAGTTCCTTCTTGGACACACCATTCTGCCTGGTCGTCTTCTTCTATTCTCAGCTCGGCGTCCCTTCCACCAACCCCCACAGTTTGACTTCATCCTCCCACATCCCTTGTTGTTCACAGATGTTGATTTGGCCCTACTATTTTTCATCAATCCTACTCATATTTTCAGAATATTGGAACAGGGTTATCTTTAGTGGTGTCTTTCTCAAATACCAATATCTTTCAGCCGGGAAGACAGATTTGTTCTGTTCTATTTCTCTGTTGTGTTTTAAAATGATGGTCTATTTTTATCCAGAGCCCAAGCCACACTTTAGCACAGACAAGTAAGAATTTCAGAGGGTGGGATCTTGATTTTTTTTTCAGCTCTCCAGGTGATTCTGAGCCATAGAGTTAAGAACCACGGGTCTAATACAGCAACATGAGGAATGGCAGGGTGGTGGAGGGTTGGCAGGGCATACTGTTCCAAATAAAAGATGCATATACGTTTCCCCAAAGCAGGTATGAATTCTTAGAGACAGTATGATCTAAAGACACATTATGACAAACATATTTTCTTAATTGGAAAGTGATTTAAACAGTTGTTCCTACATTCAGTGGATACAACATCTTATCTCATTGCAAAAAGAAGTTCTAATTTCTGTTTCAAATTGGATTCCTGATTATAGACTGTACCCTGATAGCTTTTGGTACATGAGAGGAAAACCAAGTTCAGAAGTAATTACCCTTCGCTGCACAAAAAGTTTACTGGGCTTTAAAAATTAAAATATTTTCATTACTTTTTTTGGCTATTTGAATTTCACTTTTGAATCAAATTATAACATTTACATAATTTAAGGGGCTAAATCATTCTAGAATTGTTTATTAAGAAAATAGCACCTTTGTTGGTTGTTTTTTTTAGATTCCACATGTAAGTTAAATTATCTTCTTGTTTTTCTCCTAGTTTCTTTGTTTAGGTCTTGAGCTGCTCCCTTTAAAAAAAAATTATATTTTTTGTTAGTTTTTAGAATTCAAAGAACATGAAATCAACCACCTTGAAGTTTACATTTCAGTGACATTTAGTGCGTTCACAGAGTTGTATAGCTATTACCATCATCCTGTTCCATCTTCATCATCCCAAAAGGGAACCCATCGCCTACTGACCTGTCTCATTACTTTTTGGTAAGATCAAATGCTGCATTAGCTCTATTGCTGTGTAACAGATGAGTCTGATACATAGCACCGTACATCAGTTTCGTTTATTGTCTCATAGTTTCTGGGGGTCGGAAATATAGACATACCTTAGACTTTAGTACAGGGTTTCTCACAGGCTATAATCATTGTGTTGGGGGCTCTAGTCATGTCAAGGCATAACTGGAGGAGGGTGGATTTCCAAGTTCACTCACATGGCTGTTGGCAGGATTCAGTTCCCTGCAAACTACTGGATTGGAGGTCCTAATTCCTTGCTGGTTATGGTCGAGAAGCCAACTTCAGTTCCTTACCACATGAGCCTCTCTACATGGATGCTCACATCAGGATAACTGGTTCCATCAGAGCTAGGAAGTCAGAAAAGAGTAGAGGACTCTGAGAGAGAGAGAGAGAAAAGGAGAGAAAGAGAGAAGGGGCTAGGGAGAGAGACAGATCTGACATGACAGGAGTCTGTTTATAACCAGCTTTGGAAGTGACATACCATCTCTTGTGCTGTACGTACCCTGTTTGTTAGAAGCAGTAGCTAAGTCCCACCCACAGTCAATGGAGAGGGTTACACAAGGGCGTGAATTACAACCACCAAGAAGTGGGGACGGAGGCCGTCTCAGAACTGCTCTCCATGTTTTGGTATGGTTTTCTCAAGACATTTTGATGGCAAATCTGGCTTCTCCAGATATAATGGTGGCAACTTAAGGATCTGTTATCTAATTCTGAGTCAGAAGTAACTTAAGAAAAGAAATAGTGGCTTGGATTTATTTATATTTTTGGCCTGATAGGTAGTACCAAGACATATTGTAATCATCATAATAAAAATTCATTGATCATTGATGTGTTTTATATATACATAAAATCTCATTTAATCATCACAAAACACTTCAAGGTACCAGATGTTACCACTACACTGACTATAACAAGAAAAATCCATATATAATAAGATAGGTACTATTATTATCTCCATTTTTTAAACAGAGGAAAATGAAGCTTAGAAACTTGTCTGAAGTTAAGGGAGAAAGTGGGTAGCAGGTTCTAGATTTAAGCCTAGCTGCACCAACTCCAAAATATGTTCTCTTATCTGCCATAGTATCTAACATATGGTATTTTGAGTTAGTTATAAGTAGTGTGAATACCACTGGTCCAATATCTTTTCCCTTATCTTCCTCTAATAATAATATAAAATCCACCTGTCTCATTTTACATGTTTCCCCACTTTATGTTATGGGAAAGAACAGTGTCCCATACACATTACTTTTTCTGAATGCCTAAAACATGATGAACATTTTAAAAATATTTACTTTGGTTTTCTAGAACTATGTGCATAGGGAAATGGGTTGGTCTGCAATCTAACATTCTTTCTTTGCTTTGGCAAGAAGCAATGGTTTTCAAGTCTTCTGGCAAGTGTAATGAATATTTTTTTTAAAGAAAATATTATCCTGGAGCTACCTGAATCTATTATGTGTGGTAAGATTCCACATTGCTTCCCAGTTGTTTTTCTACTTCTCCAAGGATTTGGCTTTTCTGCATTTTTTGTTAGTCAGGCGGGTGGGGGGGGGGGAACTATGTCTCTCTGCCTTTATTTCTCACATCATAAAACCCATATGCACTGGGGATAACTGCTAAAGAGATGGGTCTTCCAGTATCACCAGTGGGTAAAACACTGAGAATTACCCCAGTGCGCAGTGTGCATATATGATGACTTTTCCTTTTTTTTTTTTTACAATTAGGAGATGTAAATTTGGCTAAAGAACAGAGAAATTCTTAGTTAGTGGTTAGAGTCATGGAGGGAGGTTGAGGCAGAAGTGATGTTTAATTTTTGCAAGGATTGCTGGTGAAAGTAAAGAAGTTAGAAGGCTGATGCTTCAGTGAGAGAATTTCTCCAGCAGTGACTGAAACCCTAGGTGTTCTCCATAGGCTAGGAACTGAGCAGTCAAGGGGGTTACATATGATGTCAGCTAGTTAAACACACCTCCCCGCAGTTGAATTTTGGGAAGATGGTGTATTATAGTTCTCAGTGAGCTCTAGGCCCTGGGTGACAGAGCCAACTGGGCCCACGGTTTGTAGTTTTTGACTTGAGAGTGGGAAAAGCCTTGATCGACAGAACAAGCAAAACTATAGGAAACAAAGGAAGTACAAACAGATTGCATTTACTGAAGGAAACAGGTATGCTACAGGCAGGAAACCACGTAAGTCCCTAACCACACATTAGTCACAATTGCATGGTTCTCCATTGCCTGTAAGGTATGAAGACATTCCTTTAATAGTCAATGCAATGTCTTTTGTGTGTCTCTGTCTTAAAGGAAATATCTGCTCATGACGACCAGAAATAAAATGTGAATAAAGGTTATAAGCTAACATATTCTCAAGTATTAAATTGTGTGTGAATTAATTAAGTGTGACTAAAATTATGACATGAGATCTGATTTAAGGTTGGCCTCAGCACCAGTTGGAATGAGATGAAGGTTTGCTGCAGCATATTATTCCAATTTCACCATCTTTACTTCAAACCCGACATGTTCCATGGCCTTGCCTCTGAGTTAAAATCCATTTAGCAGACTCTTGAGCTGTCAATTTGCTCAAGGTGTCTTTTTCAATATATTTTCTCTGCTTTGAGTAGCCTTCCTTTCTTTTCCCTAAGACCACTTTGCTTTATTAACATTTCTTAATCCAGTAATTCAAAAACCTGGTAACACCTCTATTGAATTCCTCATAGGCTGCTCAGTTGAAATGATTGCATTCCTTCCAAATACTCCATGCAAATATCTACCACTGTATTTATCATATGTTATTATAATTTCTTATTTCTCTGTTTACCCCTTCCAAATATGCTTTGCCTTATTCTTCTTCATGTAGAGAAAAATAAGTGGTGTTGAAAGGCTACAGACTGAAATAAGTCCCTTTTCTGAACAGGACTGGTTTCAGAGAAATGAGCACAGGATCACATAACTGACTCATGTTAAATCATCTAAGAAGCCAGACATAAAAGGCCACCCATTGTATGGCTGCATTTATACAAAATATCTGGAATAGGCAAATCCATGGAGACAGAAAACAGATTAGTGGTTATGAAAGGCTGGGGGAAAGAAATGGGGAGTAATTGCTTAATGAGTATGGGGTTTCCATTCAAGGTGATGAAAAATTCTGTAACCAGAAAAATTCTGTAACCAGATAGTGATAATGGCTACACAACATTGCAAATGCTCTTAATGCCACTGAATTGTACCCTTTGTTACAATGATAAATTTTATGTGTGTATTTTGCCACAATTAAAAGAATAAAATAGAAAAGAAAAATAAATGACTATACAAATATATTTTAAAGAAGCAATAAAATCAATTCCCATATATCCCTGTGTTTCTAAGTCTTCTGATCAGAGTGTCCTCAGTTCCTTTGCCTCTCCAGATTCTTATCCTTGACCTTTTAGGATGCTGTGATGTGAATCCATAACTTATAGACTCTCCACTATAGTTTTATTCTATATTGAGGTCCCCATAATGGGGGAAAAAAGATAGGATTTTCATACAAAGAAAATGCAAATAAATATTATCAGAACCAGGTAACTTATCAGGAATGGCAGGTAGTGTTTTTCTCCCTTTATATACAAAACTGTTTTAATTCACATAGTAAAAATAGCTGTTTGAAGAAGAGCAATAGTAAAATATCAATAACCTCAGATATGCAGATGACGCCACCCTTATGGCAGAAAGTGAAGAACTAAAGAGCCTCTTGATGAAAGTGAAAGAGGAGAGTGAAAAAGTTGGCTTAAAGCTCAACATTCAGAAAACTAAGATCATGGCATCTGGTCCCATCACTTCATGGCAAATAGATGGGGAAACAGTGGAAACAGTGGCTGACATTATTTTGGGGGGGCTCCAAAATCACTGCAGGTGGTGATTGCAGCCATGAAATTAAAAGACGCTTACTCCTTGGAAGGAAAGTTATGACCAACCTAGACAGCATATTCAAAAGCAGAGGCATTACTTTGCCAACAAAGGTCCATCTAGTCAAGGCTATGGTTTTTCCAGTGGTCATGTATGGATGTGAGAGTTGGACTGTGAAGAAAGCTGAGCACAGCAGAATTGATGCTTTTGAACTGAGGTGTTGGAGAGTCCCTTGGACTGCAAGGAGATCCAGCCAATCCATCCTAAAGGAAATCAGTCCTGGGTGTTCATTGGAAGGACTGATGTTGAAGCTGAAACTCCAATATTTTGGCCACCTGATGTGAAGAGCTGACTCATTTAAAAAGACCCTGATGTTGGGAAAGATTGAGGAAAGGAGGAGAAGCGGACAACAGAGGATGAGATGGTTAGATGGCATCACCGACTTAATGAACATGAGTTTGAGTAAACTCTGGGAGTTGGTGATGGACAGGGAGGCCTGGCATGCTGCGACTCATGGGGTCACAAAGAGTCAGACACGACTGAGCGACTGAACTGAACTGAACTGAATAATAAAATAATAGGACAAGTATATAAAGTAAAAAATAAAAATCATTTAATAAAGTGTCCTCTGATGGAGACAAAGCTATATATAACCAAACTGTGATTTTGTTTTCCTTTTCTGGGTGCACAAACCACATTCCCCAGACTCTTGTGTAGCTGGGGAAGGACTGTGTAAGTGTGTTCTGTCCAATGAGATTTCAGTGGCAGTAATGTAACCCACTTCTAGGGTTGGCTATAAAATCCCCATGTAGTCATCATGCTATCTTTCTTTTCTGCAATGATTTTAGAAGTGACATGTATGAGATTAAGTAGAACCATAAGTTAGAAGGAATCTGGATCCCTATGTCCCTACTTGAAAGGTGAGCTGCCAAGAGAGCCAGGCAACTTGCATAAGATCATGATATTAATAAAAGGAAACTTGAGTTGCTATTGCATTAAGCTTCTTGGATAGAGGGCCTATTTGTTATCTTAACATAACCTCACCTATTCTGACTCATTTATTTCTCAATCTTACTCAACAAGGTAACTAACTATATATCCAATTTTTCAATCAACATATAGAATATTTCTGTCAAGTCTTCTTATACTTTAAGGTAGATCCCAGATGAAGTTTAGGAAGCCATGTGTTTTTCTAGGGAAAAAACATGCTAGGAAGCCATGTTTTTTTCTTAAACCAAGTAAGGGAATCCCTTTCTTCTCACTAGGCATTTGCTTAGGAATGGATATGCAATTGATTCTGGTCAAGGGAAAATGAGAATTCCTACAGAAGATTTCTTGGAAAGGTGTTTTTATATGCTATAAACAGGTAGCTCTTCATATTTTTCTAAACACTGTTAAAAATTTTGATTTGTGATACCATATCATATCAAGACAAGTTATTTTGACAACAAAGTTTACATGCCAGAGGAAAAAGATGGGAGCAACTATTGTCCTTTATATTGCTGACCAAATAAATTAACCAGTACTCAAGATCCACTTCTTATTAAAATTTTGGCACATGAGATAATAAAACTTTCTTATTTTTTAGCTACTTTGAAATGTTTTTATGTTACTTGCAATCAAAAGCATCCTAAGACAGATTGATATTTGTCTCCTGTGATTTTAATATTTCAAATAATATTGCAGCAAATATCCTCTGCATTTATCATTGTCTATGTAGTTTATTTCAAGGTCAAGGAGCATAAGCACCTAAATTTTAGTAGATAATACCATAATACCATATTTTTCTCCAAAAATATTTCCTTCCTTTTGGCTTTTAAGTTTTCCAATCTGGATATCAATAATCTATTTAATTTTGCTAATCTGATAAGCAAAATAATAACTCATTGTTTTACTTTATATTTCTTTTGTCAGTAATTGAGTTGAACATTATGGGCTTAATGGCTATTTCTAGGGCTTTGATAAGTTGTCTTTTCAAATCTTTTGACCATTTTCCATTGACATTTGTATTTTTCTTATTAATAGGAACTCTAAATAAAAGTATGATTATTAGCCCTTGCATTACAAATATTTTTTCCAGTCTGTTGATTATCTTTAATGTTACTTTGAACATCTGTTCCTATATAGGAATTTAACATCATTATCTCACCACTCAAACCACTCAAATTGAATGCCTTCCAAATTTTTACATCTTAAAATCCCAGGTGTTATTCTCAGGTTTTTTTTTTTTTTTTCCCCCAAAAGGACCAAGAAATATTTAAAGTGCAAATAGCTTAAATTTTAAATGACAAGATACTTAGAGGGCTAGGGTATAGGGACAAATGCTTTTACAATTTCATTTTATATATAATTGATTTTCCTTTAACGATATCTTAAAGAAAGGGAATATATGTTGTTGAGTACTTACTGTATGCAAGATATTTCCCTAAGGACTTTACATGTGACTTGTTTTTCAATTTTAATCCTCTTGACAATCCTATAAATTGGTTTTTAGTATTACTGTTTCAAGAGAAGCTAAATTAATAGCTTGCCCATGGTCACATGGCCAGTAAACAGTAGATCTGTGTTATGGGTCTCAGTCCTATTCGTTTCTTAAAACTTCCTTTAACCAAGGGGCTATACTTTTGCTGAGAAATGCAGACACTGGATAAGCATGTATAACAAAATTCATATTTCTCCCTTTGCACTTCTCCTTATGATACACTTTCTTTTATCTGGGAGCGAAGAATGAAAACAGCAGATCTATGTGACTGAAACACTATTCTTTTTTTCATTGTACCATGATGCCTATCTTTGAGCTTAAAAAAGAAGTGGGATATTTTTATTTTGTTTTTAACTTGTTTGTATGAACTGCTCATCGACAGAATGGAATCAAGTACCAACATTAACAGGAAGAACTTTCATGGTCCTTGTTGGCAGGGTTCATATGTTTTGGAGACATTGATAAACTGGGTGGTGGCTTTGTTTCATTTATCACCAGGCCTTATTTTTTAGGGACTTACCTTGCTGAATCCCTCCTGTTTAAACAGTCACTTCCTCCTGTCTCAGCTGGCTGTCTTTGATGTCTAGTACTGTCTGGTATTATTTTTAAGATGAGATTGTGGGAAGAAAAGAGGAAATGTGTCTGCATATTGCACCCACCTCTGATCCAGGAGAGCTTTTCTACTTTTGAGTTGTACTCTGCCAGGGGTTTAAGCTTCTTTGCATACTAATCCCAATCTGAACCCGGTCTGATAGCCTTTTCTTAAATAAACATTCAGCATAGCCAAAATAAAAGAACCTTTAATTCCAGGACTTTAATTCAGGGCTTTTAAGTCTTGAAAATAGGATCTGCAAAAACCCTAATCAAAGTGGCTAATCTTAAGAGCACCACTTTTTGAAAAAATTTATCAAAGTGGTTGGAGTATCATTGAATGGACTTAAGCAGGTGACTGAAATAGCCCAGATAGTGTTTTCTGTACACGTAAAGTGGAGGCATTGAAGCGGCGTCCCCACAGTTTCTTCTGCTGCTCAGTCTCATTCTCGAACATCAGAGCCACCCTAGACAAAAGCAGGAAGCTGCCTGAGCTGGTCTTACATGCTTTATCTTCCCGTCACATTTTGTTTTCCCCTCTGAGCACTCTACCTTGTAGATGTTTGTATCTTGCCCCATGAAGGTTTTAGCATCTCTGATTCTGGGTTCTCTTGCCCCAGTTCTCTCAGACATTATCTCTTGTTCTCAAAATTGCTGTATTTATGGTCTCCTAAGGCCTTTCTCCCAAGGGCTTCCCTGGTGGCTCAGATGGTAAAGTGTCTGCCGGCAGTGCAGAAGACCCGAGTTCAATCCCTGGATTGGAAAGATCTCCTGGAGAAGGAAATGGCAACCCACTCCAGTACTCTAGCCTGGAAAATCCCATGGACGGAGGAGCCTGGTAGGCTACAGTCCATGGGATCACAAAGAGTCGGACACGACTGAGCAACTTCACTTTCAAGGCCTTTCTCCTTGGCATGAAAATGATGTATTAACTAGTCAGTTAATGTGGGTTACCTTGTCTTTTATTTTAGTTGATTAATTATTTATTTATTTTTGGTTGTGCTTGCCAGGCCTTTGTTGCTGTACAGGCTTTTCTCTAGTTGAAGAGAGCAGAGCCTAATTTCTAGTTGCAGTCTGTGGGTTTCTCATTGCAGTGGTTTCTCTCTTTTGCAGAGCTCAGGCTCTCAGGTGCAGTGACTTCCGTAGATGTGGTGCCTGGGCTCAGTAGTGGCAGCTCCCAGGCTCTCAAGCAAGGCTCAGTAGCTGTGGCATGTGGGCTACGTGGCATGGAGGATCTTCCTGGATCAGGGTGGAACCCATGTCTCCTGGACTGGCAGGTGGAATCTTTACCGCTGAGCCACCAGGGATGCCCAGTTGTTTGAATTCTAACAAGGACTTTCAATAAACAAAATATATTTATTCCAAATATGTGACCCTAAAGTGGAAACTATATACACGTTGGCTGGGCCAGTGGGAAAGCTTGAGGGTGTAGGTGGATATAGAGCTCTTCTCAGAAATCTCTAGCAAACAGCCACTTGATCTGTCTTGATTAACAGAACATAAATGCTCTATGTTCCTGATGTCCTTGAAGAGACTAAATGGCCTTGATGTCCTTTTTCCTTTTGTAAAGCTCAGTATGATCCTTTTTTTAAACAAAGAGCTTATACCCTTTTAAGGGGGACCTGGAATTTCCCAGGTGGCACTAGTGGTAATGAATCCAGCTGCCAGTGCAGGAGACACAGAGATACGAGTTCAATCCCTGGGTAGGGTAGATCCCCAGGAGAAGAGAATGGCAACCCACTCCAGTATTCTGGCCTGTAAAATTCATGGACACACGAACCTGGTGGGCTGCAGTCCATGGGGTCACAAAGAGTCAGACACAGCTGAGCACACACACACCCAAGGGGGACAAGAAGACTAAAGCCTCCTATTCATCCACAAAAGCATAGAGCCCAGTCAGTGTCAGCTATTTCCTATGATAACTCCATTAGGCAGTAGGGCAGACAGGACCTGACAAAATCACCGTGGCCTCTCTCTTCATTTTAAGATTCCTAAGTTTTAGTCATTGCTTATGGAGACATATTCTTTTCCTGAAGAGAATTTTGAGTTCTCTGTGGTCCGGGCTTAGGCATTTTACTTCTTTTTATGCTCCACGGTGTCCAGCACATGCAGGGAACATAGAATTGCTTAATGAATACTTGCTGACATATCATCTCTCTGGAGAAGAGACCAAAACAGCTATATAGTTATTACCTCATTTTTCTAGGATAAAGCACCCTTTGAAAATATCAATAGCATCAGTATCTTTGTTTTGCAGAGAGAGGAAAGTGAAAGCTGAAATGACTTGTCTTATGTCACAACTGGAGAGTGTGACAGTTAGGATTAGAACTAAATTTGGACAAGTAGCTAAAGCAGAAAGTACCAGATCTTCTGTGAACCCTCTGCTGCCCTTCATGTCCTCATGAGCAAGTTTAGAGCAAAGGGAAAGAATAGAGGAGGCCCTGAGCATGTGGACTGCTTTCTTAGGAGAATACAACCAGACAGTTGTAGATATGCTGGATGCTGGTGTAGTGGAGATAAAATGATGGGCTTTTGCTTTGTCCTTAAAGGTGCCATCCAGTGTCTTAGCTGTCTACCTTAGACACCCTTGTTATGTTTCACCATCTCAGATTTTGAAGTGATGTAGGCAAAGGCATGCCCCAGATTTGCAACTTGCTAGTTGACAGATCTTAGAAAAGGTACAAGGTAAAGATTCCAGTGGACACAGGGGTAGGGGGAGGGTGGAGTGATTTGGGAGAGTAGAATTCGCATATATACATGAACTTTGCTGTGCTTTGCTTCGGAGAAGGCAATGGCACCCCACTCCAGTACTCTTGCCTGGAAAATCCCATGGACAGAGGAGCCTGGTAGGCTGCAGTCCACGGGGTCGCGAAGAGTTGGACACAACTGAGCGACTTCACTTTCACTTTTCTCTCTCATGCATTGGAGAAGGAAATGGCAACCCACTCCAGTGTTCTTGCCTGGAGAATCCCAGGGACAGGGGAGCCTGCTGGGCTGCTGTTTATGGGGTCGCACAGAGTCGGACACGACTGAAGCGATTTAGCAGCAGCAGTGCTTTGCTTAGTTCCTCAGTAGTGTCTGACTGTTTGCAAACCCATGGACTGCAGACCACCAGGCATTTCCGTCCATGGGATTCTCCAGGCAAGAATACTGGAATCGGTAGCCATGCCCTCCTCCAGGGGATCTTCCCAACCCAGGTCTCCTGCACTGCAGACAGATTCTTTACCATCTGAACCACCAGGGAAGCCCAAGAAAACTGAAGTGGGTAGCCTATCCCTTCTCCAGGGGATCTTCCAGACCTAGAAATTGAACTGGGGTCTCCTTCATTGCAGGTGGATTCTTTACAAGCTGAGCTACCAGGGGAGCCCATATATACACTACCATGTGCAAAATAAATAGCTAATAGGAACCTGCTGCATAGCAGAGGGAGCTCAGCTCTGTGCTCTCTGATGACCTGGGGGTACGATGGGGGTGGGGAAGGAGGCTCAAGAGGAAAGGGATATATGTATACATAAAGCTGATTCACCTCATTGTACAGCAGAAACTAATACAACAATAGAAAGCAATTGCAGTCCAACTAAAAAATAAATTTTAAAAGAAAAGATTCCAGAGCTATTCCTGTTGCCTGCAAAGCCCTACATTATAGGGCTCCTGGCAGCCTCTCTTCTAGCCCTATGGTCCTCCTTGCCATTTCCTTACCACATCAAGCGTGTTTTGTCTCAGGGCCTTTATACATGCTGCCCCCTCTCCCTGGAATTCTCTTCCTTCAGAGAGTTGCAGTTCTGGTCCCTCACTCCACTTGGGTTTCTGTACCTTCTCAACGACACTGGGCTTTCCTAATAGTCCAATCTCAAGTACTGTCTCTGAGTTATCATATGTAAAGCAAGAATACTCATCACACTTTCCTAACCTTTAAAAGCTAATATAAGGGAAAGCTCATGGTAAACTTTAAAGTAACATATAAATATAAAGAGTTTTGGTTGTTTTTATAACTCTAAGAGACCTGGAAGAACATTTTACTCAGGGCTTTAAATTTAAATGTTGATTAATTTGTTTTTCTAAATTGGATTGACCTTTTGAAGAAACTTTTAATTGATTTTTTTCTTTCCTTTTTAAGGATTACAGTCATGATACATTCAGTCAGCACTCTGTATCTGTGATTTCTGCATCCACAGATTAAATGGACAGTGAATCAAAATATATACATATATATAAATTCCAGAAAGTTCCAAAAAACAGAACTTGAATTTGTTGCATGCTGGCAGCTATTTATGTAACATTTACATTGTATTAGGTATTATATATAATCTAGAGGTGCTTTAAAGTATATGGGAGGATGAGTGTAGGTTATATGCAAATATAATACTATATCATTTTTATATAAAGGACTTGAGTATCCATGAATTTTGGTATCTGCAGAAGTACTGAAACCAGTCCCCCATGGATACTGAGAGACAACTGTGTATGATGACTCATAGTGATGATCAGATTATATATATATATAAAAGGCAGAGGAACCAGAGATCAAATTGTCAACATCCGCTGGATCATCGAAAAAGCAAGAGAGCTCCAGAAAAACATCTATTTCTGCTTTATTGACTATGCCAAAGCCTTTGACTGTGTGGATCACAATAAACTGTGGAAAATTCTTCAAGAGATGGGAATACAGACCACCTAACCTGTCTCTTGAGAAATCTGTATGCAGGCCAGGAAGCAACAGTTAGAACTGGACATGGAACAACAGACTGGTTCCAAATAGGAAAAGGAGTATGTCAAGGCTGTATATTGTCACCCTGCTTATTTAACTTCTATGGAGAGTACATCATGAGAAACGCTGGACTGGAAGAAACACAAGCTGAAATCAAGATGGCCGGGAGAAATCTCAATAACCTCAGATATGCAGATGACACCACCCTTATGGAAGAAAGTGAAGAGGAGCTAAAAAGCCTCTTGATGAAAGTGAAAGAGGAGAGTGAAAAAGTTGGCTTAAAGCTCAACATTCAAAAAACGAAGATCATGGCATCCGGTCCCATCATGGGAAATAGATGGGGAAACAGTGGAAACAGTGTCAGACTTTGTTTTTTGGGGCTCCAAAATCACTGCAGATGGTGATTGCAGCCATGAAATTAAAAGACGCTTACTCCTTGGAAGAAAAGTTATGACCAACCTAGATAGCATATTCAAAAGCATAGACATTACTTTGCCGACTAAGGTCCATCTAGTCAAGGCTATGGTTTTTCCAGTAGTCATGTATGGATGTGAAGAAGGCTGAGCGCCGAAGAACTGATGCTTTTGAACTGTGGTGTTGGAGAAGACTCCTGAGAGTCCCTTGGACTGCAAGGAGATCCAACCAGTCCATTCTGAGGGAGATCAACCCTGGGATTTCTTTGGAAGGAATGATGCTAAAGCTGAAACTCCAGTACTTTGGCCACCTCATGCGAAGAGTTGACTCATTGGAAAAGACTCTGATGCTGGGAGGGATTGGGGGCAGGAGGAGAAGGGGACAACAGAGGATGAGATGGCTGGATGGCATCACTGACTTGATGGCCGTGAGTCTGAGTGAACTCCGGGAGATGGTGATGGACAGGAAGGCCTGGCGTGCTGCGATTCATGGGGTTGCAAAGAGTCAGACACGACTGAGTGACTGAACTGAACTGAATATAATATATAATTTTTGTGCTTCTCCACAATAGATCTAGATCAGCTCATTGTTCAAAATGATCTGTTCATTGCTTCTGTTGTCTGATTTCATTAGTCTTCAGACCTCAAATTTATGACTCTAGCTGCCTTTTAAAACAGGGAATTTTTCCACTCTCACACAATCAGCAAGTTAGGACTCTTTTTAGGTGGAAGATAATAAGCTTCATTTCAGACATAGAATCTATGATGTGTTGGTGCAACTTCCAAATAAAAATCCTTACTGGGTTTTGCTGAGGAAAAGTATAGGCAAAAGGAGAAGGGGATGGCAGAGGATGAAATGGTTGGATGGCATCACTGACTCAGTGGTCATGAATTTAAGCAAATTCTGGAAGATAGTGGAGGATAGAGTTTCCTGGTGTGCTGCAGTCCATGGGGTCACAAAGAATCACACATGACTTAGTGAGTGAACAACAGCAACTAGTGGAGTAGGAAGAAGTTCGCAAGAGTTACTAGATGTCATCTCAATGGAGATACAAAGGTTAAAGGTGAAAACTGGCCATTCTGCAATGCAAATTCAATATTAAAACAGCAAATTGGAATGACACAGTAGTGCCAAGTGCTTACTATATGCAGGTAGTGCATTGTGGCTTTAATGTATTGTTTCACTTAGTTTTTGTAATAATTGTATGAATAAGTGCTGACTTTATTCCCATTTTTAGTTGAGGTATCCAAGGTGTAATGAAATAAATTAATTTGTAAGAGCTCACAGAGCTAGTGAAAATAGGAGCTGGAATTTAAACCTAGGTTTTCTAACATGAAAGCCAAAGCTTTTAGTCACTATATCAGACTGTAGGGTGTGTAATTTATTCAATGAAAATGAAAAACCTATTCTCAGCAGGAAGGCTATTCCCCAGCAATGCATTACTTGAGGAACCCGTGAGTCCTTGAAATGATTCCAGTTTTTCAGTTACAGACCTCATTTTACCACTGCTTCCTTTTACCCAGTTTCACAAATATTTTAGTTTTTACAAATTAAAGGTTTGTGGCCAGCCTGCATTGAGCAAGTCCCTCTATGTCATTTTTCCAACAATATTTGCTCACTTTGTGTCTCTGTGTCACATCTCAGTAATCTTGGAATATTTCAAACATTATTGATATTATTATATTTGTTATAATGATCTGTGATCAATGATCTTTGATTTTACTGTTATGACTCGCAGAAGATCCCGATGATGGATAGCGTATTTTAGCAATGAAGTGTTCTTTAGTTAAGATATGTACATTGTTCTTTTAGCATAATGCAGCTGTGCATTAATAGAGCACAGTTAAACATAACTTTTGTATGCACTGGTAAACCAAAAATTCATGTGACTTACTTTATTGCAGTATTCACTTTGTTGTGGTGGTCTGGAACTGACTCCACAATATCTCGAAGATATGCCTGTACTTGGCTCTGTCAGAGTAGACTCCAAATCTAAAGAAAGATTTCATATTTTCTATTTATACATGGGGTATTCATAACATGTCCTTTAGGCAAAACCTGTCCCTCTTTCTTTAGAGTGCCAGGGAAATTGCATGTGACATAGTCTTTTATGTTGAGTCACTTTTATCTCTGTAAGTATTGAGATATGTATTATATGAGTTTTTGTAGCTCCTTGAAAAAATATAATGTGCATATTATAAATGAACTGAAATAGTTCCTGGCATGAAAGTAAAAAAATGATGAATGAAACCTAGTGTGATTTGCCTATAATTGTGCTCCTCTGTGTCTGTCTCATGTCCTTTTCTCCACTTCATTCCAAACAGGTCTAGCACAGAACAAATAGCATGCTAAATCATACTAAATAATTCAGCACAGCACTTGCGGATGTTTCCGGGGGAATGTGTATTAAAGATGATGGTAATCTTCGTACAGAGGAGAAAGATCAGAGAGTTTTTATAGGTTTGGGAAATATATTTAGACATCCATTTATAGTCTTTGCTTTGTTTCTTTTAAAGATATTTTTTTTTCTTTCAAGCTTTTGAGTGTAATATAGGAGGAGTGAGCATATGACCTTTCTTTTAGTTTCTATTAGAAATTCAAGGGACTGACACCACACTGAAGAGTTTAGCAACAGGGGAGTTGCTGTGGTTAGACCGTGTCACTGGGGTTTGAAACACATACATATCCTTGGACAGCAAGGATATCAAACCAGTCAATCCTAAAGGAAATCCAAAATATTCATGGGAAGAACTGATGCAGAAGCTCCAATACTTTGTCCACCAAATGCAAAGAACTGACTGGTTAGAAAAGACACTGATGCTGGGAAAGATTGAGGGCAGGAGGAGAAGAGGGTGACAGAGGATGAGATGGTTGCATGGTATCACTGACTCAATGGACACGAGTTTGAGCAAACTCCGGGAGACACTGAAGAACAGGGAAGCCTGGCGTGCTGAAGTCCATGGGGTCACAAAGAGTCAGACAACTGAGTGACTGAACAGCAACACCAGAGGAGGGAGACCTGAGGCAGGGCTGGGAATTCTCACAGGCCAACAGCAACAGACAAGAGTCATCCAGTATCCAACTTTGTACTTGGTTAGAGTTTATCGTCAAGTCTCCAATTCTTGCCAGGTAGGACTGCCAAGAATAAAGCAGGTTTGAATCACTAGGTATATTATCATGATGGAGATGAGACCCAGACAGAAGCAGAAAGAAGGGCAGTTTTCAAAACCAAGGCAGGGCTGCTGCTGCTGCTGCTGCTAAGTCGCTTCAGTCATGTCCGACTCTGTGCGACCCCATGGATGGCAGCCCACCAGGCTCCCCCATCCCTGGGATTCTCCAGGTAAGAACGCTGGAGTGGGTTGCCCTTTCCTTCTCCAATGCATGAAAGTGAAAAGTGAAAGTGAAGCCGCTCAGTTGTGTCCGACTAGTAGCGACCCCCTTGGACTGCAGCCTACCAGGCTCCTCTGTCCATGGGATTTTCCAGGCAAGAGTACTGGAGTAGGGTGCCATTGCCTTCTTCTAAGGCAGGGCTAAATTCTCAGTATTTAGCTGGAGTTTTTTAAGTACCTCCTGTTTCCTATCACTGCAAAAGGTCAGTGAGACAATTCTGTAGGTGGTGTCAGAGATCCAGGCGCAAAACTCCATCTCATCCTCTGGTTTGCAGTTCTCCAGTAAGATCACAGCTCCTGTTGGGTGGCCAGTCTCTTATAGTGACAACATTTGTTCTTGTTTCTAATAGTGGCTCTGTCAAATACTGACTCCCCCAAGTATTAGCAAAATAATCTGTTGATAAAGCAAAGCTGAATGTTTTGCTTATCACAGTAAGACAGACCACTTTGATAAGAGTCTTAGCAGCAACTCGCAAGAGAGAGAACAAAGTCAGATAGTGGGTTGGCCCAAATGTTCATTCGGATTTTTCATACCATCATATGGTAAAACTCAAAAGAAGTTTTTGGCCAATCCAATATATATGAGATTTTAAAGGTCTGATTTAAGGTGGAATTTTCAGCATAAGGACTTGATTAGCATGGGGCAAAACTCATAATATAATAGTTTGAGATTGGTAGATACCATGAGATGAGGGTTTTCAGTTGAGTTAAGTAATGAACAACTGCTTGATAAACTTGGTGGAGCTGTTATCTTAAGAACGAAAGATTTACTCAAGTGAGGATAAGACAAGCTGTGTGGTAGTAAGGTGAATGGACTTTCGGGAAGTTCCTAAAACAAGCAATAAAGTTATTTGAAACTTCATCTTCCTGAGCTGGAGTTGCCAGAAATAGCCAAGTCATGCTAATATAGACTGTGAGCTATGTGGGTGTATCTGGTTTTAGTTTTCAGCTCCCACCTTCTCAAGCTTTTCAAGGATGGTAAAGGCTCCACACTGGTCCTAGCCACATCCAAGTGCTTCAGCATCCTGTGGTTGGGTTTCCTTCCCAAACTGCACCCTTGTCAATAATCTATCAAACTTGTTTCAACTAACCCATTTGACTGTGCTATCTGTTTCTTATTGGGACCCTAATTGATAAAGACAATGATGACTTGGATAAACATTTATTCACTTGTATATACATATTAACACAGTAAATCTCACAGATTTTCTCTGTTGCCCATTATTAATCAATCACCTAGTCAGTTCAGGGCTTCCATGATATCTCAGTTGGTAAAGAATCTGCCTGCAATGCAGGAGACCCCAGTCCGATTCCTGGCTCAGGAAGATCCCCTGGAGAAGGGACAGGCTCCCCACTTCAGTATTCTTGGGCTTCCCTTGTGGCTCAGCTGGTAAAGAATCCGCCTGCGATGCGGGAGACCTGGGTTTGATCCCTGGGTTGAGAAGATCCCCTGGAGAAGGGAAAGGCTACCCACTCCAGGATTCTGGCCTGGAGAATTCCATGGACTGTATAGTCCATGGTGTCACAAAGAGTCAGACACGACTGAACAACTTTCACTTGTCAGTTCAAGTCAATCTGATAGCAGTTTGTTCACTGAACAGCAAACCTCAGTGGAGAAAAGCAGCCTCACTGGTCAGGTTGGGGTAAGCCCGGGAATAAATATCCAGTGTTTCTGAGCTCTCACCTTCCCGTCTCCTGCCAGCATCTCCCCTTTTTCACATCCATCTGGGAACCAGAGGGCACAGCAGCTCAGGACACAGCTCCTAGATCCAGAGAAGGGTAGCAAAGGGTGAAACACAGATCTGGAGAGAAAAAGGAGACCATTAATCACACTGGAGCCAGAAATAAAAATCAATACAAATCCAATATGGTGCAAACTACATCCTTAAAAGATGAGATATGGGACTTCCCTGGTGGTTCAGTGGTTAAGACCTCACTTTCCAATGCAGGCAGTGCAAGTTCAATCCCTGGTTGGGGAGCGAAGATCTCACATGCCCGTGTCTGAAAAAAAAACAAATCATAAAGCAGAAGCAGTATTGTAATAAATTCAATAAAGACTTTAAAATGGTCCACATCAAAACCAAAAACTAGATCTGTGAAAACTGACCTAGAAAAACTGGACTTTCTAGAAATACAGTCAAGTAACATTTTAAAATCTGATTTCAAGTTCAAAAATAAGAAAATCACATATGGTGAAAGTTACCCTGGAAATTCCCTAAATTGCCTACCAATACAGAGTACAAAGATTCCTGTGCAATAATGTGTATGTATAACTGGCTACTATATGCAGCATACCATTCCACAGAAGGACCTTAATCAGTAAGTAATTCAAATGTTTACAATACACAATTTTGTGAAAATTTCAAATTGTTCTCTCCTTTCTATTTTCTACCTAAGATTTTAAACAATTTTCCTAATTTTGGTCAGTGTTTCTCTAAAACCTTCAAATAGTTTTTGTTTTTGTTTTTTTTTTTAAAAAGAAAAAAGAAAAACTCCATTTTGAAATACTTTGCAATTTAAGGAAAATGTTTATGAAATTACAAAGAACAACTATATAACCTTTACACAGAGTTACTACTTTTGAATATTTTGCCACATTGTCTTTTTTATTGTCTTTGCCACACACATACCCATAAACACACAAACCTACACACACACACACACACAGACACACACAGATTTTTTCTGAACCATTTGAGGGAAGAATTGCATCCATCATGATTCTTTATCACTTAATACTTCAGTGTGTATTTCCCAAGAATAGATTGTTTTCTTACATAACCACAGTCTAGTTTTAAATTTCAGGAAAATTTCTTATTGCTGCACTGATTTTGTAAAATGTATAGTCCATTTAAAGTTTCATCAGTTATCTCAAGAATATCATTCATAGCAGTTTTTCTTCCAGTACAGAATCTAGTCCAGGGTTGAGTATTATACCTAGTTTTCGTGTTTGTTTTTTTAAAATCTTATTTAATTTGAGATGGTTCCTTAGCCTTTCTTTTTGCCATTCCTGACCTTGATATTTTGAAGTTTACAGGCCACTTATTTTACAGACAGCCCTTCAATTTGGTTTACCCTGTATTTTCTCATAATATGATTCTGAGCATGTACTTTTTTTATGTGATTTCCCAATAAATGATGTCATGTGCTTCTTACGCTATCATATGTGTAGACACATGATGTCTGGTTGCCCTTTATTCCTGATGGTAATTTCCATCACTTGGTTAATTTTCCATCACATCATTTTGCTTGTCCACTGCATAGTAAATTGTACTTCTTATAAATTATAATTGGTAGGGAGATATTTTGAGATGATGTTAATAACTTGTTTCTCATCAGTACTCACCTTGCCCACATCTCAATTCCTTAATTTCTGATTGGAAAAATCACTGCTCAATTCTATCCCCATCATGTATAGAAAGTTTTAATGTGTGAAATCCCTTGGGGTGGATTTTCAAAATCACTGAAACTCTTAGATGTATTTTAAATTTTGGCCAAGCTGACTGAATTCATGTAAATTAAATGTGGGGCTGTCGAACTCCTATTATAATAACCATAAAAGAAAAGTCCTCCGGGTAGAAGCTATAATCAGTCACATTTGATATGGACAAAATGAGTGACCAGTAAATCAGATATACAGTGTACAGTTTACAGAAAAATGATCTTGATGAATATAATTTCAGTTAAGTAAACATAAAAATGTTTTAACTGTGCTGAATAGCAAATCCAATCATAAATTAAACCACAATAGTAAATTAAACTAGCATAATGATATTTACCCTACAGAGTTCTTGCTTGACAGAAATTTTTCAGTAGTGTTATAATTATGAATAAAATGTTTGCATTGATAAAAATGGAACCCAGAGGCCCATGGCATTGAAAAACTGAGGTTAAAATGTCAAAGAGAGACAATAGAGCTCTTATTCATTTAGAAGATTGTTCATATGGCTTCATTTTGGTGTGATGTCCACAACCCTTCATTTTGTTTTTCTACCTTCGTACTCACAAAATCAACTTGTGAGTTGGAATTTTTTTCTGCTCTACCTAGCATAGTGAAACAACTGTGGACCTGGTCATACTGTGAGACAGGCCATGAGGCTCAGCCTAACCCAGAGAAAGCCTTACTGTTAGGAGAGAACTGAAAACTGAAATCCATAAATCTATCTTTTCTCATCTCAGCAAAATGAAAAAAAGATCTGGGTTTTCTTTCTCATGTGATGTATTTTGTCAAAATTCCCCTCATTTTAATTTTTCCAACAATCGAAGCACTTGGTTTAGGGCAAAGAAATATAAATTGATAGAGAGTGACTTAACTAGGAAATGCAAATCAATAGCAGCTTCCTTATACAGGAACTTCTTGGTCTGAAATGTTTAGCAAGATGTTATTTGTTCTAAAAATGTGGCTTTAATAAATGATAGCCTGTAGTGATGCTTTTTACATTTCAAAGAACTATACAGCGATATTTCATAATATTTCATTTATCTCAGGGCACAACCAACTAAAACTTTTTCATGCATCCTATAGCTATGATAAAGAGGCAATAGAGAAGTAAATAAATCAGATTAGAATAGCAGTAAAGAAAAAAGAAGGCACTGTCTAGGATGAGTTAATACATAATACGTAGGTAATATAGATATCCTGTATTTCCTATCAATAAATCTCTAATGAGAATTGATGCATAAAATGATCATTCAGAAGAACTTTATGTAACTTTTGAGTGAAAATATGAAGGTTATTTTTGTACTTGGTCTTGTGTTGATATTCTGATAATTTTCTGATAAGAAAACAAAAATTCTGAGTCAGGAAAATTGAGTTCTTTAGCTTAATTAGTTGCTATAACTAGTTAGAGAGAAAAAAAATCATTAAACTGAAAACAGACCTTTAGATTATGATCCTGAATATACCATTTCTAGCTGTTCGGCACTGAGGTCATCATTTATGGAGTGGTGGTTTTGTCTTCCCACGTTCTCATTGTCTCTGATCCTACCCTGTGCTGATCATGTGCCAGTGGTTTGTTGTTGTTATTTAGTCACTAAGTCGTGTCTGACTCTCTTGCTACTCCATGGACTACAGTCCTCTGTCCATGGGTTTTTGCAGGCAAGAATAATGGAGCGGGTTGCCATTTCCTTCTCCAGGGGATCTTCGCAACCTGGGGATGGAAAACGTGTCTCCTGCATTAACTGGCGGGTTCTTTACTACTGAGCCACCAGGAAACCTGTACTTCCTGGATTACCCCCATGTTTATATGACTCTTCTTCTATGCCAACAGTTGACTTGGACCCAACCTCACCAATTAAGGTCCTTCTCTAGGGTTTGGCTTGGCCCAGAGTGAGCATCTCAGCAGTAGTTGAAGCTCTATGATATATAACTTAGCTGTCAGTAGCCGTGTTTCCCTGCTTCTGCATACTGCCAGTCTGCAGTGAGAGGGAATAAGGCTAATGCACAGAAAGGAACAGTGGCAAAAACAAGCCTGGTAAAGTTCATGTCTCTGGTCCAGTTGTTCCTGATACCTCTCTTCTTCCCTGCACGTCCAGAGACTGGGTTGTTCCACCCTTACTTGGCTTTTGCCTTTTTAAGTTGGATATTATCTCATTTAGATCTGGTTGGAATATTAAGCTCCCACTTTCATGACCCATAATCAAAGCCCTGGATGTAATTTTGTATTGTTATGTTATTTTTTTAAAAGATGACTTTCCAGGTTGTATAAGTTTAATGCCCTCATAAACCTGGACTCACTTTTGATCCTAATCAGCACAACTTAACTTCCCTAATTTTCAGTTAACTGATTTGTAGAAGATGGGAAATCAATCTTAAATGTCACTAAAATTCTGAGCCTCTGCTACTGTATAACTTCCCTCATTTTTACAACCATTGGGAAATGGCTCTTTTTATTCAAACTTACACTGAGACTGTGATGAAGTGTCATTGATTAGTAACAGGGAGAATTTTGAGGAGGAAGTGACCAAGAGTACTGGAAACTTGAGGGGATTTCAGGTAAAATTCTACCTGTCAATTACCCCTCTGGAACAGACAAAGGGTCTCAATACTGAAGGGACAATTGCTGAAATGAAAATTCTAGGTATTATACGTTGGGAATTTTTTTCATTAAAATATCATACTTCCTCCCTGGCAACTAGATGATACTTGGAAGTTTTGTGGTCTAGTATTTGATTCTTGCTTTTTTTCCTATTTTATTCACATTAACATATTAAAAATGTAACACTCTTCAGATATATTGAGTATACTGTAATTAGTTTACTATAAGAAGGATTTTATTATCAAGAGAAAAGCTTTTTTTTATCATTGTTTTAGATCCTGCTGTCCAGCTATCGACACTAAATTTTTGCATGTGGTTCTGGTGGCCTCTTTTTCTTACTATATAATACATCTCTACATTTTCTGGTTCTAAATGTAATTGTAGTTTTTCCATTAATTTACTCACTTTAAAAAAAGTTTAATAGTATAGTTGATTTACAATGTTGCGTTACCTTCAAGTGTACAGCAAAGTGAATTAATTATACAAATATGTCTCAATATAGCCACTCTTTAAGATTCTTTTTTAAAAAAGAACTTAGAGTTAAATTTGAAAAGATAGTAATTAGCTAAAAGTTTTTTTTAACTTTAAAATTGATATATGGGGTAATAAAACATAGGTTTAATTGGATATGATTTATTACTCTCATTGTCATGTCCAGTATGCAAGTCACAAGTTGAGTACTCTGTTCAGAATAAGGAGTTAAACAGGGCCAATTTTACATATATGTGAAACGAGCCAAGGTTAAGATTATCTGATAGAACTAATTACTAAGAATCCAAGGTGAGTGGAAGAAAATGTCTGCCTAACCCAAGAAGCTGAGATTTGAACTTGGAGGGGCAGGAATGGAGCAAATGGAGAAGGGTTGGTATTTAGAAATGACAAAGATCCAGCAGGATAGCACAGACAGTAACGGAAACCCAATGTAATGTGTGTGACATTGAGGGGAGGCAGGCAGGCTGTGACCCAAATGTCTGTCAGTGCATGTGAGCCAGAAAACCTAATAGACGGCAGAGCAAAATATTCATTTGATGGAATGTCCAGTAAACAGAGAGCCAACCAGTAAGGGTCCTGACTTCTAGGATCAGAGGAGCAAGTAGGGAGGTTGGTCCTGATGATCTGGGCTAGCTTAGGATCCCAGTCCTGGAAGCCTAAGCTTGAGCAGCCAGAAGCCACTCCACTTCCTCTAAGTCATTCTTCATACACCACTTCAGATCACGGCTACTATTTAATCATACTCTTTCCCAGTTTAATCATACTCTTTCCCAGTTTAAACATTTAATGACCTCTGTTGCCCAAATTCCTTAGCATGACCCCAGAAGTTTCTCATGAACTGAGTTATGCCTTCCTCACCAGTTTCATTGCCTGTTCTCTATATTCTGATTTGCTGTTTATTGTTCAGTCACTAAGTTGTGTCCAACTCTTTGCAGCCTTGCATCAGGCCAGGCTGTATATATACATGTGCATGTCTAGTTATAGAGTTATATCTCTCATATATATATATATTCTAATACATCGAGCTATTATGATTTCTAAAGAGTAACTCTACTTCATGCATATACTTTATGCATATGCTATCAACTCTGATTTTACTTTGAAAAACTTTACTTGTCCTTCAAGTCTTAACTTAAGCAGCACTTCCTTTATGAATCCTTTGCTCATTCTCTCAGTTGAATTGGTCCCTATTATCCTTGTACATTCTCACATTATAGTTGCACTGAATTGTGTGGAAATTTTATTTTACATTACTGTCTCTTATACTTAATACCACCTCATTGTGGATAGATTTCATGTATTAGTCATTAACCCTAATCTTTAATGTTGTGTCTGGCCCTTATTGGACCATCAATGATTATTGAACAAATAACAAGACAGGTCTTCAATTAATAAATCTGAAGCATCAGGTGGAGGTTTGAGACAAAATAAATAAAGCAAGATCTAGTTATAGAGTGGTATTTGTTCTCTTCTTCTATACCAAACCCCAGTTATTTACTGGCTCTTCTCTAACTTCTCAAAATTATTTTGGGGAAAAAAATAAGGTCATAGGTAAAAATACAAATCAAAAGTGGTATGCAAAGCAAAATCTTAAGTGTTGAACACCTGCCACTAAAAATGGCAATATTATTAGACCATGTCAAACATTGACTATATTGATATTTGAAATAGTATCTATAAATATAAATACATATGAAATATACACATAAATATATAGCTATTGTATATGATTTAAAAGTGTATGTCTAGTAACTTCAATCACATGGATAAATTATGTGAACATATTGAACACCAAGAAAATACTTTGCTAGTAAATTGTTTCATCCCTCAGGACACAGCTGGAGATCTTAAAGAGAAACTTTTGTTGAGCTTTGCAGAGAACTTTGCAGTGATGGTAGCTTAGCCAAAGGCATTGTTTTTCTTCTGAGAAATGAAAGATGCTTATCTAATTTTGTTCCTCAATCTTTCCCCACTCAAATAACCTCACCCTGTGTTTCAGTCGGTTTGATTAGAGAAACACAACTTCACTGAAATATATGCAAATATCTCAATAAAAGATTTATTATGGTAGCTTGGCCCCTGGCACAACTGTGCAACATGGTTAAACCATTATGTGAGATGCTTTCTTCTGGGTCTGATGGTGGAGCCAGAAATCCTCAGGTTGGAAATTAAAAAGGAAGATGGGTGTGAAATGAGGGAAGTGAGCTCAAGTGGGTACCTGGGAAGCTGACTGAGACCAGGAGGACAGGATGAAATCTGTGACGCTCTCCTGCCTGACCAACATGGTGGTCTTTACACCAGCAACGTTGATGATGGGGTATCTTGCAGGGAAAGCTAGTTCCCTTCATCACGGATCTAAATCTGCACAGGGCACAAGAGCCAGAGAAGCCAAATGAGACTCTGGAAGGGGGAGTTATGGGAGGGTATTTTACCCCAAGATGCTCATCAAGCAATAAGCAACAGTGTGTGTAGACTGCAAGGAGCCTTAGTGTCTGCTTTGACCTTCTGAAGATAAAAACTGTGGCTGATACTTCATTGCTAACCAGGAACTATGCAGAGAAGGCAATTTTGAAGAAACTTAGTTCTATTTAAGCTAAATTGACATAGTATAAATGCACCACGTTCTGAATGATTGTGTAAAATTCCATCTCTGTGCCTTTTATTTTTCTTAACCTAACCTGTTCTTAACCTGTATCCTTGGGATAAAATCCTCTCCCCAGATATCCTAACTCTCCCTGCCAAAACTGAGCTTTATTTGCTGTTCAATAGATGAATGAATTCAGCTCACTGTATCAATTTTCCAGTGCAATGTTTAACTTTTATTTGTTTCGTAATGGGTTCCCAGAACTAGTAATCACACTCAACCCACACTGTCTAGCAGAAACTTGTTTAAAATGAATTCTGGTTTAATGCTTTTTCCATGTTACTCGGAAACACAGTTCTTGCTTTTTTTCCTAATTTCTCCTGCAGCTGAGTCTTTTGTTTTACAAATGTGGGTAGATCCGTATTATAATGAAAACCTGAAATGGATTAGTGAGGCATCCTGGATATTGGAAAAATGAATTTATTGTTTAAAATCAAAGTAATTTTTTCCCAGTCCACCTTTGAAGGGGAATATGGAAAGTTATGCTATTAGAAATAATTTACTCATTTGTATATTTTATACAGATTGAGTATCTTTGCTTTAAACTTGGCTTTCATATGGAGATTATAAAGTGCTTTGTCAGATTTGCAAACACATTTTGAAAGCTTAACCTTGACTAATGCATCACACAGATGTTCCCCCTTTTTTTCTAGTTCCACATGATAGAAGCAAAAGTGGAATACCCATAGGAACTGGTAAATTAATGGTGCTGGGTCATGAAAAGTTGATGAGATAGGGACCAAGGAGGATGTAGTTGCAAAGACCTAAAGCCATCATGACGCAGCATCTCTAGGCCAAGTGAGTACTGTAGTATCCTATAGAAGGTAAGAACCTCCTGAAAAAAAGAGCATCAAAACTGATGGGCAGCTGTTGGCGGCAGGATGACCCAGTCCTCTGTAGTCTTGGCAGAATCTCCTCTTGAAGGGTAAGGAAAGACAGAGGGAGTACCAAGAAGCTCTGGAACAAGGAGGAAATAAACAGTTCAGATACAGCACCTGGAAAACTCTGGTGCTCAGAGATAGCCAGTTAGAAGCAGGCTAGCAGCACTTATAGGGGAGAGAGGTAAGGAAGCAACTGTGTTCCACCATGTTCCCAAAGGACCTCAGTCTTGTCTGCATACAGTCATCTTGCAACACTCACAGACCACTTCACCATCACCAAGCCCAAAACCAGACCCATTATATACAAGTAATCTTTGGGCTAGTCTTGAAATGGCAACCCACTCCAGTACTCTTGCCTGGAAAATCCATGGACAGAGGAGCGTGGTGCGCTAGAGTCCATGGGGTCACAAAGAGTCGGAAATGACTGAGCGACTTCACTTTCACTGTATACCTAGAATCTATCTTTGAGCCATTTTGCTGAGATCTCAAATGCACAAAGACCCTTTGGTTGGCATTATGAAGAACATAAGAAGTAGATGATAGGGTGTAAGATAATAGCAATTTCACTGAAATATTGTTAACAGAATTTATTTCCAAAATTGTTCTCTGGATGCTGCCATTTATAAAATGAACACAAGAATTTCTTCAGAGGTTGCTCATTCCACAACTATTTATTGAGCATGTACTAGGAACAAATGCTAAGGAGATACCAGGTAGAAAAACCCCAAGGCCTCATGGACCCTGTATTGTAGTAACCTTGCCACCTGTTCGTCCTTTTTCCCATTCCCCAAGGTAGTGGATCCAAACCCATTTAGCATTTACAACTCTAACTCTCCCCATCTTTGTCTCATATCCTTCACCCTTAGTACGTAACTTTATACATAACTTCACAAAAGAAATGGAAGACAACAATGCAGTTTTCCCTCTACCACCCTGTAGAGTATCTGGCCTCATTCCCTTTCTTTCTGCTTCAGAAGACTGGGCAATAATTTTGGAACATTCCCCGGGGATTAAGAGGCCAAGGTGCTACAAATATGCAAGTCTCTTATGGATGTTTCTTTGCAACACTGAGAACACCTGGTATATTGCCTAATCCAGGAATGCCTTCATTTGCTGACACACCCCATAGTTTTAGCATGCCCTCAAAGCATCCACTGCCTTTGACTAACTCACTCAGTTCAGTTCAGTTCAGTCAGTTCAGTCACTCAGTCGTGTCAGACTCTTCGCAACCCCATGAATCGCAGCACACCAGGCCTCCCTGTCCATCACCATCTCCCAGAGTTCACTCAGACTCACGTCCATCGAGTCAGTGATCCCATCCAACCATCTCATACCCTGCCATCCCCTTCTCCTCCTGCCCCCAACCCCTCCCAGCATCAGAGTCTTTTCCAATGAGTCAACTCTTCGCATGAGGTGGCCAAAGTGCTGGAGTTTCAGCTTTAGCATCATTCCTTCCAAAGAATTCCCAGGGTTGATCTCCTTCAGAATGGACTGGTTGGATCTCCTTGTAGTCCAAGGGACTCTCAAGAGTCTTCTCCAAACCACAGTTCAAATGCATCAATTCTTCGGAGCTCAGCCTTCTTCACAGTCCAACTCTCACATCCATACATGACCACAGGAAAAACCATAGCCTTGACTAGGCGGTCCTTAGTCGGCAAAGTAATGTCTCTGCTCTTGAATATACTGTCTAGGTTGGTCATAGCTTTTCTTCCAAGGAGTAAGCATCTTTTAATTTTATGGCTACGGTCACCATCTGCAGTGATTTTGGAGCCCCCAAAAAATAAAGTCTGACACTGTTTCCAGTGTTTCCCCATCTATTTCCCATGAAGTGATGGGACCGGATGCCATGATGTTCATTCTCTGATTGTTGAGCTTTAAGCCAACTATTTCACTCTCCACTTTCAATTTCATCAAGAGGCTTTTAGGTTCCTCTTCACATTCTGCCATAAGGGTGATGTCATCTGCATATCTGAGGTGATTGATATTTCTCCTGGCAATCTTGATTCCAGCTTGTGCTTCTTCCAGTCCAGTGTTTCTCATGATGTACTCTGCATAGAAGTTAAATAAGCAGGGTGACAATATACAGCCTTGACGTACTCCTTTTCCTATTTGGAACCAGTCTGTTGTTCCATGTCCAGTTCTAACTGTTGCTTCCTGACCTGCATACAGATTTCTCAAGAGGCAGGTTAGGTGGTCTGGTATGCCCAGCTCTTGAAGAATTTTCCACAGTTTATTGTGAGCCACACAGTCAAAGGCTTTGGCATCGTCAAGAAAGCAGGAATAGATGTTTTTCTGGAACTCTCTTGCTTTTTCAATGATCCAGCGGATGTTGACAATTTGATCTCTGGTTCCTCTGCCTTTTCTAAAACCAGCTTGAACATCAGGAAGTTCACAGTTCATGTATTGCTGAAGTCTGGCTTGGAGAATTTTGAGCATTACTTTACTAGCATGTGAGATGAGTGCAACTGTGCAGAAGTTTGAGCATCCTTTGGCATTGCTTTCCTTTGGAATTGGAATGAAAACTGACCTTTTTCAGTCCTGTGGCCACTGCTGAGTTTTCCACATTTGCTGGCATATTAAGTGCAGCACTTTCACAGCATCATCTTTCAGGATTTGAAACAGCTCAACTGGAATTCCATCACCTCCACTGGCTTTGTTCGTAGTGATGCTTTCTAAGCACCACTTCACATTCAGGGTGTCTGGTTCTAAATGAGTGATCACATTATCATGATTATCTGGGTCATGAAGATCTTTTTTGTACAGTTCTTCTGTGTATTCTTGCCACCTCTTCTTAATATCTTCTGCTTTTGTTAGGTCCAGACCATTTCTGTCCTTTATCGAGCCCATCTTGGCATGATGTGTTCCCTTGGTATCTCTAATTTTCTTGAGAGATCTCTAGTCTTTCCCATTCTGTTCTTTTCCTCTATTTCTTTGCATTCTTTGCATTGCATTCTTCAGTAAGAAGCCTTTCTTATCTCTTCTTGCTATTATTTGGAACTCTGCATTCAGATGCTTGTATCTTTCCTTTTCTCCTTTGCTTTTCACATCCTGTCTTTTCACAGGTATTTGTAAGGCCTCCCCAGACAGCCATTTTGCTTTTTTGCATTTCTTTTCTGTGGGGATGATCTTGATCCCTGTCTCCTGGACAGTGTCACGAACCTCATTCCATAGTTCATCATGCACTCTATCTATCAGATCTAGGCCCTTAAATCTATTTCTCACTTCCACTGTATAATCATAAGGGATTTGACTTAGGTCATACCTGAATGGTCTAGCGGTTTTCCCTACTTTCTTCAATTTGAGTCTGAATTTGGTAATAAGGAGTTCATGATCTGAGCCACAGTCAGCTCCTGGTCTTGTTTTTGTTGACTGTATAGAGCTTCTCCATCTTTGGCTGCAGAGAAAAGAATCAATCTGATTTTGGTGTTGACCATCTGATGATATCCATGTGTAGAGTCTTCTCTTGTGTTGTTGGAAGAGGGTGTGTGCTATGACCAGTGCATTTTCTTGGCAAAACTGTATTAGTCTTTGCCCTGCTTCATTCTTCATTCCAAGGCCAAATTTGCCTGTTACTCCAGGTGTTTCTTGACTTCCTACTTTTGCATTCCAGTCCCCTATAATGAAAAGGACAACTTTTGGGGGTGTTAGTTCTAAAAGGTCTTGTAGGTCTTCACAGAACCATTCAACTTCAGCTTCTTCAGTGTTACTGGTTGGGGCATAGACTTGGATAACTGTGATATTGAATGGTTTGCCTTGGAGACGAACAGAGATCATTCTGTCATTTTTGAGATTGCATCTAAGTACTGCATTTCGGACTCTTTTGTTGACCATGATGGCTACTCCATTTCTTCTGAGGGATTCCTGCCTGCAGTATTAGATATAATCTTATTTAGCATATGCAATTGCTTCTTACAATGAATCTTTTATTAGTTGTTAGTTAGCAAGTCCTATGGGGCTTCCCAGGTGGCACTAGTGGTAAAGAACCCACCTGCCAATGCAGGAGACATAAGAGACTTGGGTTTTATCCCTGAGTTGGGAAGATCTCCCAGAGAGAACATGGCTATCCACTCCAGTATTCTTGCCTGGAAAATCCTATGGAAAGAGGCCCCTGGTGGACACAACTGAGCCAATTTAGCATAGCAAGTCCTATAGAAGAAGAGTTATGGGATTATAAATACTAGTGTTATTAAGAAAGAGAGTGTCCACAAAAACTTCCCTTTTAGTTTGTGAGTTGCAGAGATGCCAAGAGCTCAGTATAAAAAATAGAGCTTTCATAAATACTAGATAACCTGACATAGAGTGATAAAGTCAAAAGACAGTGGACCTTGGAACAGAAAATCCTTAGTTTGCATTCCAGTTCTACTACATAGTAGCTATGTGACTTTTGTAAAAGCTATTTAATACCTGTAGAACCAAGTTTTATCACTTATGAAATGAAGATAAAAAAGATAAAAATCTTCTCACAGTTATTGTAAAGAGTAGATGAGATAGTATACCTGACATATCCAGGACTTGATTTGGGTTTAATGGCAACTGATTCAATATGAAAGGCCACTTTTCCTTTTTTTTTCTTTTTGTAAATTTATTTAATTGGAGGCTAATTACTTTACAATATTGTATTAGTTTTTGCCATACATTCACATGAATCTGCCGTGGGTGTACATGTGTCCCCCACCCTGAATCCCCCTCCCCCCTCCCTCCCCATCCCACCCCTCAGCATTGTCTCAGTGCACCATCCCTGAGCACCTTGTCTCATGCATTGAACCTGGACTAGCAATCTATTTCACATATGGTAATATACATGTTTCAATGCTATTCTCTCAAATCACCCCACCCTTGCCTTCTCCCACAGAATCCAAAATCTGTTCTTTACATCTGTGTCTCTTTTGCTGTCTCATATATAGGGTCATTGTTATCATCTTTCTAAATTCTGTATATATGCATTAATATGCTGTATCGGTGTTTTTCTTTCTGACTCACTTCACTCTGTATAATAGGCTCCAGAACTGATTCAAATGCATTCTTTTTAATAGCTGAATAATATTCCATTGTGTATATGTACCACAGCTTTCATATGCCAATGGACATCTAGGTTGCTTCCATGTCCTAGCTATTGTAAACAGTGCTGTGATGAACATTGGGGTACACGTGTCTCTTTCAATTCTGATTTCCTCAGTGTTTATGCCCAATAGTGGAATTGCTGGATTGTATGGAAGTTCTGTTTCCAGTTTTTTAAGGAATCTCCATACTGTTCTCCATAGTGGCTGTACTAGTTTGCATTTCCACCAACAGTGTAAGAGGGTTCCTTTTTCTCTGCACTCTCTCCAGCATTTATTGTTTGTAGACTTTTTGATAGCAGCCATTCTGAGCAGAGTGAGATGATACCTCATTGTGGTTTTGATTTGCATTTCTCTGATAATGAGTGATGTTGCGCATCTTTTCATGTGTTTATTAGCCATCTGTATGCCTTCTTTGGAGAAATGTCTGTTTAGTTCTTGAGCCCATTTTTTGATTGGGTCATTTGTTTTTCTGGAATTGAGCTGCAAGAGCTGCTTGAATCTTTTTGAGATTAATTCTTTGCCAGTTGCTTTGTTTGCTATTATTTTCTCCCATTCTGAAGGCTATCTTTTCACCTTGCTTATAGTTTCCTTTGTTGTGCAGAAGCTTTTAAGTTTAATTAGGTAAGTCCCATTTGTTTATTTTTGCTTTTATTTCCAATACTCTGGGAGGTGGGTCATAGAGGATCCTGCTGTGATTTATGTCAGAGTGTGTTTTGCCTATGTTTTCCTCTAGGAGTTCTATAGTTTCTGGCCTTACATTTAGATCTTTAATCCATTTTGAGTTTATTTTTGTGTATGGTGTTAGAAAGTGTTCTAGTTTCATTTTACAAGCGGTTAACCAGTTTTCCCAGCACCACTTGTTAAAAAGATTGTCTTTTCTCCATTGTATATTCTTGCTCCTTTGTCAAAGATAAGGTGTCCATAGGTGTGTGGATTTATCTCTGGGCTTTCTATTTTGTTCCATTGATCTATATTTCTGTCTTTGTGCCAGTACCATACTGTCTTGATGACTGTAGCTTTGTAGTAGAGCCTGAAGTCAGGCAGGTTGATTCCTCCAGTTCCATTCTTCTTTCTCAAGAGTGCTTTGGCAATTCGAGGTTTTTTTGTATTTCCATAAAAAATTGTGAAATTATTTGTTTTAATTCTCTGAAAAATATCATTGGTAGCTTGATAGAGAGTGCATTGAATCTATAGATTGCTTTGGGTAGCATACTCATTTTCACTATATTGATTCTTCTGATCCATGAACATAGTATATTTCTCTATCTATTTGTGTCATCTTTGATTTCTTTCATCAGTGTTTTATAGTTTTCCATATATAGGTCTTTTGTTTCTTTACATAGATTAATTCCTAAGTATTTTATTATTTTCATTGCAATGGTTAATGGGATTGTTTCCTTAATTTCTCTTTCTGTTTTCTCATTGTTAGTGTATAGGAATGCAAGGGATTTCTGTGTCTTAATTTTTTATCCTGCAACTTTACTATATTCATTGATTAGCTCTAGTAATTTTCTGATGGTGTCTTCAGGGTTTTCTATGTAGAGGATCATGTCATCTGCAAACAGTGAGAATTTTGCTTCTTCTTTTCCAATCTGGATTCCTTTTATTCCTTTTTCTTCTCTGATTGCTGTCATGAAAGAGAAAAATCTACAACCCAGATTACTATACACAGCAAGGATCTCATTCAAATATGAAGGATAAATCAAAAGCTTTACAGACAAGCAAAAGCTGAGAGAATTCAGCACCACCAAACCGAATTTTCAACAAATACTAGACGATCTTCTCTAGACAGAAAACACAGAAAAGGTTTATAAACTTGAACCCAAAACAGCAAGGTAAATGGCAACAAGATCATACTTATCAATAATTACCTTAAATGTAAATAGGTTGAATGACCCAAGCAAAAGACATAAACTGGCTGAATGGATACAAAAACAAGACCCCCACATATGGTGTCTACAGACTGAATGTGAAGGGCTGGAAAAAGATATTTCACGCAAATAGAGACCAAAAGAAATGGAGTAGCAATACTCATATCAGATAAAATAGACTTTGAAATAAAGGCTGTGAAAAGAGACAAAGAAGGACATTACATAATGATCAAAGGATCAATCTAAGAAGAAGATATAACAATTATAAATATATATGCACCCAACATAGCACCACAATATGTAAGGCAAATGCTAACAAAGCATGGAAAGGGAAATTAACAGTAACACAATAATAGTGAGATACTTTAGTACCCCACTCACACCTATGGATAGATCAACTAAACTGAAAATTAGCAAGGAAACACAAGCTTTAAATGATACAATGGACTAGTTAGACCTAATTGATATCTATAAGACATTTCACCCTAAAACAATGAATTTCACCTTTCTCTCAAGTGCACGTGGAACATTCTCCAGGATAGATCACATCCTGGGCCATAAATCTAGCCTAGGTAAATTTAAACAAAATTTAAAATCATTCCAAGCATCTTTTCTTTCTTTAAAAAAATTTATTTATTTATTTATTTATTTACTTAACAATACTGTATTGGTTTTGCCATACATCAACATTAATCTGCCATGGGTGTACATAAGTTCCCATTCCTGAACCCCCCTCTGACCTCCCTCCCCATACCATCCCTCTGGGTTATCCCAGTGCACCAGCCCCAAGCATCCTGTATCCTGTATCGAACCTAGACTAGTGATTCTTTTCTTATATGATATTATACATGTTTCAATGCCATTCTCCCAAATCATCCCACCCTCTCCCTCTCCCACAGAGTCAAAAAGTCTGTTCTGTACATCTGCGTCTCTTTTGCTGTCTCGCATACAGGGTTATCATTACCATCTTTCTAAATTCCATATATATGTGTTAGTATACTCTATTGGTGTTTTTCTTTCTGGCTTACTTCACTCTGTATAATTGGCTCCAGTTTCATCCACCTCATTAGAACTGATTCAAATGTATTCTTTTTGATGGCTGAGTAATACTCCATTGTGTATATGTACCACAGCTTTCTTATCCATTCATCTGCTGGTGGACATCTAGGTTGCTTTCATGTCCTGGCTATTATAAACAGTGCTGCAATGAACATTGGGGTACATGTGTCTCTTTCAATTCTGGTTTCCTCGGTGTGTATGCCCAGCAGTTGGATTGCTGGGTCATAAGTCAGTTCTATTTCCAGTTTTTTAAGGAATCTCCACACTGTTTCCCATAGTGGCTGTACTAGTTTGCATTCCCATCAACAGTGTAAGAAGGTTCCCTTTTCTCCACACCCTCTCCAGAATTTATTGCCTGTAGACTTTTGGATGGCAGCCATTCTGACTGGTGTGAAATTGTACCTCACTAGGGTCTTGATTTGCATTTCTCTGATAATGAGTGATGTTGAGCATCTTTTCATGTGTTTGTTAGCCATCTGTATGTCTTCTTTGGAGAAATGTCTATTTAGTTCTTTGGCCCATTTTTTGATTGGGTCGTTTATTTTTCTGGAATTGAGTTGCAGGAGTTGCTTGTATATTTTTGAGATTAGTTGTTCGTCAGTTGCTTCATTTGCTATTATTTTCTCCCATTCTGAAGGCTATCTTTTCACCTTGCTTATAGTTTCCTTTGTTGTGCAGAAGCTTTTAAGTTTAATTAGGCCCCATTTGTTTATTTTTGCTTTTATTTCCAGTATTCTGGAAGGTGGATCATAGAGGATCCTGCTTTGATTTATGTCGGAGAGTGTTTTGCCTATGTTCTCCTCTAGAAGTTTTATAGTTTCTGGTCTTACATTTAGATCTTTAATCCATTTTGAGTTTATTTTTGTGTATGGTGTTAGAAAGTGTTCTAGCTTCATTCTTTTACAAGTGGTTAACCAGTTTTCCCAGCACCACTTGTTAAAGAGACTGTCTTTAATCCATGGTATATTCTTGCCTCCTTTGTCGAAGATAAGGTGTCCATAGGTGTGTGGATTTATCTCTGGGCTTTCTATTTTGTTCCATTGATCTATATTTCTGTCTTTGTGCCAGTACCATACTGTCTTGATGACTGTAGCTTTGTAGTATAGCCTGAAGTCAGGTAGGTTGATTCCTCCAGTTCCATTCTTCTTTCTCAAGATTGCCAAGCATCTTTTCTGATCACACTATGCTAAGATTAGATATCAGCTACAGAAAAAAAAGAAACCTACTAAAAATACAAACATATGGAGGCTAAACAACACACTTCTGAATAACCAACAAATCACTGAAAAAATCAAAAAAGAAATAAAAATATGCATAGAAATAGATGAAAATGAAAACACAACAACCCAAAACCTATGGGATTCAGTAAAAGCAGTGCTAAGGGGAAGCTTCATAGCAATACAAGCTTACCTCAAGAAACAAGAGAAAAATAAAATAAATAACCTAACTTTACAGCTAAAGCAACTAGAAAAAGAAGAAATCCAAGGGTTAGTAGAAAGAAAGAAATCATAAAAATTAGTGCAGAAATAAATGAAAGAGAAAGAAAGGAGGCTACAGCAAAAATCAGCAAAACTAAAAGCTGGTTTTATAAGAAGATAAATAAAATATACAAACCATTAGCCAGACTCATCAAGAAAAAAAGGGAGATGAATCAAATCAACAGAGTTAGAAATGAAAATGGAGAAATCACAACAGACAACACAGAAATACAAAGGATCATAAGAGACTACTGTCAGCAACTATATGCCAATAAAATGGACAACTTAGAAGAAATGGACACATTCTTAGAAAAGTATAACCTTCCAAAACTGAACCAGTAAGAAATAGAAAATCTTAACAGACCCATCACAAGCACAAAAATCAAAACTGTAGTCAAAAATCTTCCAACAAACAAAAGCCCAGCACCAGATAGCTTCACAGGTGAATTCTACCAAAAATTTAGAGAAGAGCTAACATCTATCCTATTCAAACTCTTTCAGAAAATTGCAGAGGAAGGTAAACTGATAAACTCATTCTATGAGGCCATCATCACCCTAATACCAAAACCAGACAAAGGTGCCACACAAAAAAAAGAAGAAAAAAGGAAAAAGAAAACTACAGGCCAATATCACCGATGAACATAGATGCAAAAATCCTCAACAAAATTATAGCAAACAGAATCCAACAGCATATTAAAAAGATCATACATCATGACCAAGTGGGCTTTATCCCAGGGATGCAAGGATTCTTCAATATTCACAAATCAATCAATGTGATACACTACATTAACAAATTGAAAGATAAAAACCATATGATTATCTCAATAGAGAAAGACTTTGACAAAATTCAACATCCATTTATGATAAAAACTTTCTAGAAAGCAGGCATAGAAGGAACATACTTCAACATAATAAAAGCCATATATGATAAACCCACAGCAAACATTATCCTCAATGGTGAAAAATTGAAGGCATTTCCCCTAAAGTCAGGAACAAGACAAGGGTTCCCACTCTCACCACTACTATGCAACATAGTTTAAAAAAGGCCAGTTTTCTTTAGAATTCCTTTTCCCCCTCACTCCCAGCCTCATTTGTTTGGGTCATAACTCTGTCGTTGAGATGCAGCTGATGACTGGAGTTTCCCAGAGGAACTGACCAAATACTAATGTTCCCGAATGGTTAATCCACTTTGAGACAGTAGGAATTTGGGACTGTTGGGTTGAGAGGTGGGTCTTACCTATCTGAGGCAAGTTTTTGACACAATTTTGAGTAACAGAAATCCAATAAACCTTTTCTCAACAGAAGGCTTATCCTACCTCTAAACAAATTGTATTTATGAAGAGTCCCTTTTTTTATACTGTCTTGACCAAAATTGAGATGATCCATTAGTAACAGGAATTAAAAGTAGAATATTGAGTGTATCCTTCCATTTTCTGCCAATAGAAATCCTGCTACTTTGTTAGTAAGACAAATGCTGGAGCAGAAACACTGATCAAGAAACTTCTAGCTTCAGAAACTGACACAACATTGTAAAGGAATTTTCCTTCAATTAAAAAATAAATTAAGGACATGGAAGCAACCTAGATGTCCATCAACAGACAAATGGATAAGAAAGCTGTGGTACATATACAGAGTGGAATATTACTCAGGCATTATAAAGAATACATTTGAATCAGTTCTAATGAGGTGGATGAAACTGGAGCCTATTATACAGAGTGAAGTAAGCCAGAAAGGAAAATACCAATACAGTATACTGACACATATATATGGAATTTAGAAAGATGGTAATAATAACCCTGTATGCAAGACAACAAAAGAGACACTGATGTATAGAACAGTCTTCTGGACTCTGGCTAGGGTGGGAAGATCTGAGAGAATAGCATTTAAACATGTATATTATCATATGAAATAGATCACCAGTCCAGGTTCGATGCATGAGACAGGGTGCTCAAGGCTGGTGCACTGGGATGATCCAGAGGGATGGGATGAGGAGGGGGGTGGGAGGAGGGTGTAGGATGAGGAAAATCATGTAAATCCATGGCTGATTCATATCAATGTATGACAAAAGCCACTACAATATCGTAAAGTAATTAGCCTCCAACTAAAATAAATAAATTTTTAAAAATAAATAAATAAATTTTAAAAAGGAGAAAACCAAATATAGCATTATATTAAAACTAATAGCAATAACAAGCTCTCAACTACACTAAAAAGGATTAGTACAAGGATATATAAAAAAAGATTTTTTAATAAACTGGAAGAAGTATAAAAGTTAAGCAAAATCAAGTATTTCACACCAACAAAAGTATTTTTTGTTACTAACACAAAGCAGTATTATACTTAAGAAGCCTCTTTGAAATGTCTATTGCTTTCATAAACCTGAAAACTGTCACTAAAGGATATTGTGTACATAGAGATTAAGAAGTATACATGAGCAGTTAATATTTTACCTTTAAAATAAAAATCCTTATTTCCAACAGCTCAGTGTTTAAATATCACTAAAAAGAATGGGTAGTAAAAGTAAAGTAACTGTATTTAAAACATTAATTCCATTGTGTACTCTCTGATTATGTTTCTACTTGGACTTATACAGAGTCAGCAAATTTGAGACATGGTGAAAAACTAGTCTTATCAGACATACATAGAAAGCATTTTTAATCCTCTTTAATAATGTGCTTCAAAAAAAAAAAAAAAAGAAATGAAATGTCTTAACAACAACACTAAAGAAACTTCTGCCTTCAGATTCATTTAGATATATTCACAAGATTTTGGTTAACGTGGGAGTTCTTGTCCTCCTAGATGAACTTGCTGATTCATTTGGTGGAATCTTATCCATCTTCCTTAGTGAAGAGAAATAGGATCATTTGCACAGGATACAGCAGAGACCGGAGCCCCACATTTGTTTTAATCTCTGGTGATGCACTGTGCAACAATCAAAAAATGCCCTATCTTTATTTTTTAGAATTGGCTTGATATTTGCCAGTTTAATGATGGATTAATATGGGAGTTGAATGAAAGCGAGAAATGGAAAACATTCTCAGAGGAAGCTTTAAAAAAAAAGAAAATGTTGTTTTAATATATGATCATTAGCTGCTATTAATGAATCTGTTCAGTTGATGAGGTGCCACTGTTTAACTATCTGAATTACTGAAGGGATAGAATTTGGCGGAGGGGCTTCTCCCCGCCTCCCCGCCGCCCCTTACTTCAGAGTTTACTGTTTCTACCAACAATTCATATTTCCTTAGTCTTAGCGAAACACTGGTATTAAATGATAATGGCATTGATGATCCTTAGACGCATCTCTTTCTTTTCCTAGGACTTATCTGTTTATTACAAGATGAGAATAAGAAGTGAAGTAAATATGTTACTTATTAATTCAAATTTACAAACTTTTCTTTTTGAGTGTTTATTATCCATCAGGCACTGAACTAAGTATTGGATATGAAAAGATGAATGTCATCATTTCTGTACTGGTAGGTTTCAGAGTTTAATAGGAGAAAAAGTCAGTTTGTCGTAGAAGTCAGTACACTTTGAGCCATGTTTTAGGGCAGATTTCCTAAAAGCACAGCCTGAGATGGGAGCCCTTGTGCAAGTGGTTTACCAATCAAGTGTTTGAGGAGAAACTTATAAAGAAGTGAAGGAAGCAGATTAGGACAGGGGAAGAAGCTAAGCAGCGGTGTGGGTTTGGCTAAGTCTAGTTTCAGCCTGATCTCTAGGAGAGCTCTGGAGTCTGAATGACAGCAGAGATTTGTCCTACCTTGAGTCAAAGGACTGGGCTTTTGTACCTTTGAATCATCCAATCATTTGATGAGGGCACTGCTCATAGGCATTTCTGGGTTTCTATCAGTCAAACACAATTCTCTGGAGAAAGGTAACTACAGGCCCTTAGCAGCCAAGATTCACAGAAGCTGGAGGAGGGCATGGCAACCCACTCCAGTATTCTTGCCTGGAGAATCCCATAGACAGAGAAGCCTAGTGGGCTTCAGTCCATAGTGTCGCAAAAAGTTGGACATGACTGAAGTTACTTAGCATGAATGCACAGAAGACTAAGTGCAGTGATTCAGCAAAGACAAGCAGGGAAAGGAGTCATCTGCCACTGAGTAAGAAAATGAGTATAACATGGCTTTAGATCCCAGTGAGTCATAGCCTCTTTGTGTAGACTGACATTACACAATTATAGTATAGTATGACAAGTATAATCATAAAAGCTTGTACAGGGTAATGTGCACAGGAGAGTGATTACCTGGTTACATGTTCATTGACACTTTAATCTCATTGCAGAAAATACTGGAGGTTTTTTTTAAAAAGCTATATCTTTCTGATGTTAAAGAGTATAGTCATGCAGTATGGTACTGGCACAAAGATAGAAATACAGATCAGTGGAACGAAATAGAAAGCCCAGAGATAAATCCATGCAGCTATGGACACCTTATCTTTGACAAAGGAGGCAAAAATATACAATGGAAAAAAGACATCTCTTTAACAAGCGGTGCTGGGAAAACTGGTCAACCACCTGTAAAAGAATGAAACTAGGACACTTTCTAACACCATACACAAAAATAAACTCAAAATGGATAAAGATCTAAATGTAAGGCCAGAAACTATAGAACTCCTAGAGGAAAACATAGGCAGAACACTCTCTGATGTAAATCACAGCAAGATCCTCCATGACCCACCTCCTAGGGTAATGGAAATGAAAGCTAAAATAAACAAATGGGACCTACCTAATTAAACTTAAAAGCTTTTGCACAACAAAGGAAACTGTAAGCAAGATGAATAGACAGCCTTCAGAATGGGAGAAAATAATAGCAAACAAAACAACTGGCAAAGAATTAATCTCAAAAAGATTCAAGCAGCTCCTGCAGCTCAATTCCAGAAAAATAAATGACCCAATCAAAAAATGGGCCCAAGAACTAAACAGACATTTCTCCAAAGAAGACATATAGATGGCTAACAAACACATGAAAAGATGCCCAATATCACTCATTATCAGAGAAATGCAAATCAAAACCATAATGAGGTATCATATTACACCAGTCAGAATGGCTGCTATCAAAAAGTCTACAAAAAATAGATGCTGGAGAGGGTGTGGAGAAAAGGGAACCTTCTTACATTGTTGGTGGAAATGCAAACTAGTACAGCCACTATGGAGAACAGTGTGGAGATTCCTTAAAAAATTAGAAACAGAACTACCATATGACCACAATAATATATAGGCTTCCCCAGTGGCTCAGTGGTAAAGAATCTCTTTGCAATGCAGAAGTTGCAGGAGACACAAGTTTGATCTCTGGATCAGGAAGATCCCATGGAGGAAGGCATGGTAACCCATTCTAGTATTCTTTGCTGGAAAATTCCAAGGACAGAGGAACGTGGCAGGCTACAGTCCATAAGGCTGCAAGAGTCAGATGCAACTGAGCAACTGAGCATGGAGGCTTAATATTATATACATTATATTAAATGAAACTTTAAGAAAGGAATAAGATGGAAACTGGTCATTACAACCTAACGATAAAACCTTTTCCAAGAAAGTAAACTCGTGATGATAGTATTTTTCTTTTGAAACTAGAAAGAAAGATGTCAATATGGATATAATGTTACCAGTATTAGTCAACTTTTGTTGAGAGACATGGATACATTTTTGTTTAATAATGGACTTGGCCAAGTTAAATGATTAAGGTATGTTTTCATAAAACCTTTTTCCAAAGGTAGTCTACAACATCCAGTGATGTTTTCTTTTAGTGACACATTGTTTCACTTGATACATTTTGGAATTAATGTTAGCTGTAAGTTTGTAGAACTTCCAGAGAAAATAGGCCTAACCCAGAACTGGGAACATCTCTGATTGAATCCAGGTTTTCATTTCTTGTCTTCTATTACTCCAAAATTTTATTTAGTTCTGGTGGCAATAAATAAATCTATGTTTCAGTGTACTTATCTGATGCACTGCCCACTTGAATATTTGTATTTAAAGAACACAATAGAATTAAATGAGATTTCTTTGCATGTGTGATTAAGTGTCAGTTTCTATGGTTTGCTGATTCATTTGAAATCCTGGTACACAGTGCTTAACTTAGCAATTGAGAAATTGAAAGACCATTTATTGAATTGTGTTCATTATTACTGGAGATTTTCATATTTCATATCCTTTTTAATGATCTTCCCAAGATTTTCACACAAGTTAAATTCATAACCTAAAAATGTATGTTTCATTTAAAAACAAAAAATTTGAAAGAAAATAGATTTTCTGTGACCCCATAATTACCTTCCATATTTGCTCTTTTGTATGTGTGAATGTTTTAAAAATTTGCTGGTTCATCTGACATTCCATTTAAGAAACAAAGTTACATAGTCTGAATATCATGTTCATTCATCATTGTTTGATGACTTGAGTGATAGATGACCATAGAGAGAGGAAATTTCTTATGAAATGTAAGGGAAGAGAAAAAGAAACAAATACATATACACTCACACACACACTCATGGGTAAATGGCCTGATTTAAGTAATATCTGAAGCTTGCCATCAATTGGACTTTCATAAAAGTTTCTGAAACAAAGCTACATTAGGAAGTATTGGCAATTTATGTCTTTCTAAATTTTGTTATTATTGCTTATTCTTTCCTGAGAGAAGAAAATACTTAAGATCTTAATTAATTATAACAGGACAGACAGATAGGAAAATTTATCATTTTATTTCCATAACTTTTGTCTTATATTACATACCTCCCCTAGGGGTAAGTAAACAGTTTAAATTTGGGGAGCTATGCTTTTCAAGACTGTGTCTCTGTAGGCAAAGTGGAAAGTTTAAAGTAAGCATTTAAGTAATTTACAAGAGAGATAGAAAAAATTTTTACAAAGACATTCTTTTAGCCAAACTATTAAATCCCTGATTAACCTTCTTGGATATTTACTGATGTCCATTTCACTTGCAATGCTTAGACTCAACTTTGTGGCCTTTTGAGGAAAAAAATTCCTTTGTGGTTCCAAATTAAATTAAATAAGAATAGGCTTTGAATTTGGCTGTTTCTCTTTTGTATCTCTGTATTTTAATTTAGGAGAAAGCAAGCATTTGGAGGAGCTTTCACTTCTCTTGGTTAGCAAGCATTTGGAGGAGATTTCACTTCTCTTGTGTTGGTCATCCATGGTTGGTTCGGTCCTTTAGGGATTCACAGTGTAGCTTGTAAAGTTCATTCTGGTAGCATCACCCTGCCTACTCTCAATCCATGTGATTCAGATATGGCAGTACTCCCTTTTTTTACCCCCTCACCCATCCCAGTCCCCTGGGGGAGGTCATATGACTCAGAAAGAAAGTAAAAGTCAAGTTGCTCAGTCTTGTCCTACTCTTTGCAATCTCATGGACCGTAGCCCACCAGGCTTCTCCGTCCATGGACTTTTCCAGGCAAGATTACTAGAGTGGGTTGCCATTTCCTTCTCCAGGGGATCTTCCCAACCCAGGGATCAAACCCAGGTCTCCTGCATTGCAGGCAGATGCTTTACCATCTGAGCCTCCAGGGAAGCCCCATATGACCCAGGTTAACCACCAAAACATGTCATCCTCATGGCCAGGATGGGCTCATGATCTGAAACTGAGCCAAACCATAGATATTCTTGTCCTTGCAACTAGACTATTCAATTAACATAGTTATCTTTTGAACAACACAAGTTTGAACTGTGTGGGTCCACTTATACATGGATTTTTCAATAGTAAATATGATCATTTTACATGATCTGCAGTTGGTTGAATCTGTGGATGCAGAACTGCAGATGCAGAGGAATTGTGGATGAGAAGGGCTGACTGTAAGTTATATGCAGATTTGCATCGGTGCAGAGGGTTAGCGCCCGTAACCCACATGTTGTTCAAGGGTCAGTTTTCCTTTCTTAGAGTAAAGAGTAAAAGAAATTTCTCTTTTCTCTTGGTTTTAATTCCTATAAATTGAAAAGCCAAATGAAAAGACATTTTCTCAGTCTCATTCCACTATTAAAAAAATAGTGTGTCAGGAACCATGGTCACATTTGGTTCATCTAAATTATCTAAAATAATGTCCATGATGACTCCCTGAGGTAGATACTTCTCTTATCCCTATTTACTCATAAGAACCTGAAACTTGGACGTACTAAGTAGCTTTTTAAAGGTCACATGCTAATAAGTAAATTGTCTGTCTTGATTGTCTGCCTTGAAGCCACTCAGTCTGATCTGAAACTCATGCTGTTAACCACTGCACATTGTCTCTGATAAGTCTAGAGAGCAGAAGGAAAGCCTACATTAAGTTATTTTTGCAACATCAAAATAAAATGCATTTGGAACAGAGGGATGAAGGAGAAGTGGGAGAAATATATGATAGAAAACCAAATAATCAGAGGGGCTGTATTCTGTTCAGCTATTGGAGATTCAGATCTGAACATCTAGAATGGTCATGGTACAGAAGTGGGTAACTCTCAATTATCTGAATCCTGGCTGAGGACCTGCCAGGCAAAATCTACAACTTGAAGCAGCCTGGTGGCATCACATAACATTCAGAGTGAAAGCCATAGTCTAGAGTATTCTGAGGTTTGCTAGAACTAAGTATGAATCTGGTTTGATACCCTGTTGCTTCATATGTTTGTCGATTAATTAATTTCTTTGTATTTAGTCAGTCATCCTTTCGATTTTTATTGAACACCTACTACATGCCAGGAATTAGATACCTGGCCTATGCTGCTGCTGCTAAGTCGCTTCAGTCGTGTCCGACTCTGTGCAACCCCATAGACGGCAGCCCACCAGGCTCTGCCGTCCTTGGGATTCTCCAGGCAAGAACACTGGAGTGGATTGCCATTTCCTTCTCCAATGCATGAAAGTGAAAGTGAAAATGAAGTGGCTCGGTCGTATCTGACTCTTCACGACCCCATAGACTGCAGCCTACCAGGCTCCTCTGTCCATGGGATTTTCCAGGCAAGAGTACTGGAGTGGGGTGCCATTGCCTTCTCCTACCTGGCGTATATCAAAGCCTATATCTGCTTTTAAGGAACTCCTAAGAAAAGGCAATGGCACCCCACTCTAGTACTCTTGCCTGGAAAATCCCATGGACAGAGGAGCCTGGTAGGCTAGAGTGCATGAGGTTGCTAAGTCAGACACAACTGAGCGGTTTCACTTTCACTTTTCAGTTTCATGCATTGGAGAAGGAAATGGCAACCCACTCTGGTGTTCTTGCCTTGAGAATCCCAGGGACGGGGGAGCCTGGTGGGAGGCCGTCTATGGGGTCGCATGAGTTGGGCACGACTGAAGTGACTTAGCAGCAGCATTTTAGAACAAGGAATAGAAGAGTTAAAAAGAAATTATAGTGAAGCAATAAGTGTTCAATAAATTTCTAAGTTTCTTTTAGAAAAAAGAAAGGAAGAAGAGAAAGTGTATTAGAGTAGATTTAGTAACTGGTCCTATTTTGTAACATACAGTTGAGCCAAGGTAGACACTTCTAATATTTACTTTTAATAATTTAATTTATGTAATTATGGATAAATTTAATTCTGGAAATATTCCAAGATGCCCTTCTCTCCTGGGGAACACAAGTTTTATAAATAGCAATCTTCCTCTCTTAAGGTGGCAGGGAACCATCTTAATTCTTCAGTACCTCTGCTAGAAGCTACATATAAAGAATTTTATGCCAAAATACTGTGATATACTTGGGAAAAATACAAGAAATTAGATCCACATGAGATCCAATTAATTACTGGGTGTATGATATTGTGCAAATTATTGAACATTTCCCAACATTAGTTTCTGTAACTGTAACAAGGGGAAGAGTATATGAAGTTTAAATGAATTAATAAATATGAAGTGTACCTCACGTTAGTAGTCACTCGATCACAAATGTTAGTCTTCTTCCCTTGGTTTTTTCCCCATGGTCTCACAGTTTCCCTTTTCTCATTTATCAAACTGAGATAATAAAGTTTACTTGCAAGACTGAGCATTCACTGAGAGAATATAAGTGAAAAATAAATAAATAAATGTTTGCTGCTGCTGCTGCTGCTGCTAAGTCACTTCAGTCGTGTCTGACTCTGTGCAACCACCAGGCTCCCCTGTCCCTGGGATTCTCCAGGCAAGAACACTGGAGTGGGTTGCCATTTCCTTCTCCAATGCATGCAAGTGAAAAGTGAAAGTGAAGTGGCTCAGTCGTGTCTGACTCTTCGTGACCCCATGGGTTGCAGCCTACCAGGAAACTCCATCCATGGGATTTTCCAGGCAAGAGTACTAGAGTGGAGTGCCATTTGGGACATAGTAATTACTCAATAATTATATATAAAATTTTCCTGATATTTCTCTTGCGTACTTAACAATATACATGATTTACAATCTTCATTGGCAGAAATATTTCTCTGACACATTCTAAGAAGAAAATTTACACATATCTGAATTATATTCTTGACTCAGGGTCAATTATAACTTGCTTCAGTTCAGTTCAGTCGCTCAGTCATGTCCAACTCTTTGCGACCCCACGGACTGCAGCACGCTAGGCCTCCCAGTCCACCACCAACTCCCGGAGTTTACTCAAACTCATGTCCATTGAGTTGGTGATGCCATCCAACCATCTCATCCTCTGTCATCCCCTTCTTCTCCCGCCTTCAGTCTTTCTCAGCATTAAGGAAGGCAAAATAGAAACTTAAAGCAGGAAGCAGGTCACAAAGACATACAATGTATAATGGAACTAGTCAAGACTTTAGGTAAGATTATATATATTTATACCCTTAATGGCTTCTTTAACATTATCCTAATCTTACCACAAATAAAAGCAATGCATTGGAATCATAGATGGTTCAAGGAAAACCATTGCCTTATTAGTACTGTGGAAATAGTACTTTAGAAATAAAATTGTTATTCATTTATCACATATATGTTTATAATAATTGGTCTGAACCTTGTGGCTGATAATCTGGTTATGTAGAAGCCCACTCATTTCTATGAAGTAGTTTCCTACTCTAAGTCGATTCTATTTTCGTTTATATCAGAATGATGAATAATGCAATGTGGAACTGTTTTTTTTCTGATTTAATACCAGCATAGGAACTCTTCTCTGGAATAATACCTAATTAAAATTCACTGTTGCAGATGTGGGTTGTGGACCTGGTCAAAAGGCATAAACTCCCAACCTACTTTCTGATTGTTTTAGTAGAAGATTTCCAGGCATTATTTTGAATGATCCCAACCATGCATTGCAGGTAATGAGGAAAGCACAATTTCATACCTAGATCCTTAACTCCTTGACTTCTATTGATTATAGCATTATTTTCCATTTGATGAGCTGGAACTTCCCCTCAGATTAGAAAGAAGACAGCCCTTTACAGTTTATAAGCACAGCTCTGTTAGGAGTGAGAAATAATAGCACAGAGTTTGATTTTTTATAGTCAATTTTATTTCTACTTTAAAGAACAAATTATTTTTCATTACGTTTGTAAGCAGAGGCAGAATTGCTCTTGCTAAAAGTTAAAGTATGAACAGTCTCAGCAAGGATAATTGAAATCTACACATTTAAATCTATTCTATTTTATTTTTTCCAAATAGATATTAGCCCTTACTATATTCAAAACAGTATGCTCAATGCATATATGTTGGATTAAGTGTGTTATCCATTATTCAGATTGGTCCCTCAGCATTAAATAGTATCTCCTGATTTTATGCAGTTAAACCATTTAACTAGTCATAGATAACTTTGATTTCCTTCTTGTCTTCTTTTTGTTACCCATAAAGTTTTAGAGTCACACTACATTCTCAGAATATATCTGTCTAAGTAAAACCTAGTTTTGTGAGGGAAATCTCCTATAAAGGGTCTAAGAGTATATCCAAGAGCCAAATGGGAATGTTTTCTGCTTCAGTTCAGTTCATTTCAGTCGCTCAGTCGTGTCTGACTCTTTGCGACCTCATGAATCGCAGCACGCCAGGCCTCCCTGTCCATCACCAACTCCCGGAGTTCACTCAGACTCACGACCATCGAGTTGGTGATGCCATCCAGCCACCTCATCCTTGGCCGTCCCCTTCTCCTCCTGCCCCCAATCCCTCCCAGCATCACAGTCTTTTCCAGTGAGTCAACTCTTCCCATGAGGTGGCCAAAGTACTGGAGCTTCAGCTTTAGCATCTCCTTCCAAAGAAAACCCAGGACTGGTCTCCTTTAGGATGGACTGGTTGGATCTCCTTGCAGTCCAAGGGACTCTCAAGAGTCTTCTCCAACACCACAATTCAAAAGCATCAATTCTTCGGTGCTCAGGTTTCTTCACAGTCCAACTCTCACATCCATACATGACTACTGGAAAAACCATAGCCTTGACTAGACTGACCTTTGTTGGCAAAGTAATATCTCTGATTTTGAATATGCTATCTAGGTTGGTCATAACTTTCCTTCCAAGGAGTAAGTGTCCTTTAATTTCATGGCTGAAGTCACCATCTGCAGTGATTTTGGAGCCCCCCAAAATAAAGCCTGACACTGTTTCCACTGTTTCCCCATCTATCTCCCATGAAGTGTTGGGACCAGATGCCATGATCTTCATTTTCTGAATGTTGAGCTTTAAACCAACTCTTTCACTCTCCTCTTTCACTTTCATCAGGAGGCTTTTTAGTTCCTCTTCACTTTCTGCCATAAGGGTGGTGTCATCTGCATATCTGAGGTTATTGATATTTCTCCTGGCAATCTTGATTCCAGCTTGTGCTTCCTCCAGCCCAGCGTTTCTCATGATGTACTCTGCACCTAGTCTCTTTTGTTCCTCAGGAGTTTTAAAACTGACTAGTGTGGCAGGTAGGTTCTAAGATGTCTCCCAAAGATTCTTATCTCCTTCTCATTCACATCCTTTTAGAGTCCCTACCCATTGAATGTGGGCTTATCTAGTGACTTGTTTCTAACTAATCCCTAGAATAGGGGAAAGATGTTGGGATGTCATTTTTGTGATTAGGTCACATAAAATTATGACTTCCATCTTGCTAGCAGAATCTCTGTTGCCATTTCAGTTTGCATACTGACATCTTAGGAAAGGTCATGTGGCAAGGAACTGAGGTATACTTCTAACCAACAGCCAACTGGGAACAGAGGTCTGCAGTCCAATTACCCTTGAGAAACTAGATTTTGCCAATAAGCCTGTGACCTTGGAATTGGATCCTTTCTCATTCAAGCCTTCAGATGAGAAAACAGCCCTGGACAAATGTCTTGGCTGAAGCCTGTGAAAGACCCTGAAACAGACAACCGAACCAAGCTGTGCCTAAATTCCTGACCCACAGAAGCTGTGAGATAATAAATTTTTTTAAGCTGCTAAATGTGTTCTAATTTGTGATGTAGCAATAGATAACTAATGTGATTAGATAATTTTCAAACCTTTGAATTTTCATCAGTCCTACCACTAACTTAACTGACAAATTACTTGGTTTTACTTTACCTAATCTTTATTTTGCTTTTATGAGAACACAAATACTATAGTAAAATGACCACAAGACTAAATGAGCATAAATTTATTCCTAGAGCCTCTATTGTCTTCTGTCCCAGGTCAGGTATTAAAGTCTGGTTGTCTGATACTATCCATTATGGAAGACTTGTTGCTTGTTTTACACTTAATCCCTTGGACCCTCTGTGCTTTTTTTCACAAAATGAAAATAATAGGGCTACCTTCTGTTGAAGTCTGCATTTCATTGAATGCTTTATATTCAACATCAGCTTTAATCTTCAAATCTTATTTTGTGTGCAGAGAATCTCTAAGACAAAGAAAAAAAAATAAAAGTATACTATTGAGTGATGTCAGTAAGATGGCGGAACAGAAAGCTCTGGATTCTTCATTTACCCAACATCCTAATTCAACCATGACACGATGACAAAAATCTCTTTGTGAGACATCCAGAAACTGGTTCAAAGCTTTGTGTAACCTGGTGTGTGTGTGCACTCACTTGCTCATGTAACCTTAGCAAGCAGGAAACTAGGGACATTGAAGTCAGTAAGGAAATCTGAGACACCCTCTGTGTATAATTTGCACCCCCAGCATAGCACTATATGATCAGAAGGAAATCCCCAAGACCTCTGCCTTTTTCAGGGAAAGGAATGAATTGAACCTGACACCTAATGACCCAGCTTCTCTGGGGGCTTCCCAGAAACCTGGCTTCTATATTGCTTGTCTCAGGGTGTTGATGGAACCTGAAATACTCCAGTGGTTTAGTTGCTAAGTCATGTATAACTCATGGCGACCGCATGAACTGTAGCCTGCCAGACCTCTCTGTCCATGGGATTTCCCAGGCAAGAATACTGGAGTTGGGTTGCCCTTTCCTTCTCCAGCCACCTTCAGACCATTGAGACTAGAGATGGTGTTTTAGGCTAGTAATTATTTTGGCCTTCTCCCAGATCAGCACAGAGTGAGCAGAGGAAAAATACCAGCTCCAAATTTCTCCTTGTGGAAAGGAAAATCACACATCCGAAACACCAAGTTTTCAGGAGACATCCACGAGGAGTGACTTCTGTCTTGTCTATCTTAGACCACTAAGAAGACCTGGCATACTCCTGTCTGGGAGCAGAGTTGGCAATCTGTAGAGCCCCTCCACCCAGCTCAGCATGGGGCAATATGGTTTTTCTGTGTCAAAAATACATAAAGTTGTAATTCTGATAGCTTTACTGGTAAGTTGTACTGGTACAGTAAATTTACTGGTAAAAGTGAAAGTCGCTCAGTCATGTCTGGCTCTTTGCAGCCCCATGGACCACACAGTCCATGGAATTCTCCAGGTCAAAATACTGGAGTGGGTAGCCTTTCCCTTCTCCAGGGGATCTTCCCAACCCAGGTCTCCCACATTGCAGGTAGATTCTTTACCAGCTGAGCCACAAGGGAAGCCCAAGAATACTGGAGTGAGTAGCCTATCCCTTCTCCAAGGGATCTTCCCAACCCAGGATTCAAACCAGGGTCTCCTGCATTGCAGGCAGATTCTTTACCAACTGAGCTATCAGGGATTTGCTTCCCCTCCAGTAATATAGGAAAGTGGCTGTTGCCTCATATTCTGGATAACTTATATATCAACAACTTTTTAAAGTATTTCATAATGTGATGGGTGAAAACAGTGCCTCACTGGAAGTTTATTTGCACTTATTTTCTAGTAAGGATGAACAAAACTGCATATGATTAGTGTTTTTTTTCTATAAATCCTTAAAATTTTTTATTATTTTTTTTCTTGGTGATTTATGGCCACTTATTAGGAAGATTGGCCCTTGTTTTCTTAGATATAAGTTGAAAATAGGTTTTCTCATTTTGCCCTTGAGAATTTTTATTTTAATTATTATAAGTTTTCCCATGCCAAAATCTTTCACTGTCAAATTTTCACACATTTTGTTTTGTTAAAAGTGAGAGTGCTAGTTGTTCAGTTGTGTCTCACTCTTTGCAACCCGTAGACTATAAGCCACCAGGCTCCTCTGTCCATAGAATTCTCCAAGCAAGAATACTGGAGTGAGTTGCCATTCATTCTCCAGGGGATCTTCCCAACCCAGGGATGGAACCTGGGTCTCCTGCATTGCAGACGGATTCTTTACCATCTGAGCCACGAGGAATGTTTTTAATGTGTTTGGGGAGACATTTACAACTCAGACATCGTATATCAAAAATTGCTACCATGGTTTCTTCTCCTTTTTATGATTTTTTTTTTAGTTATATTATTGATCCAATTAGACTTTTTTTTCAGATGGTCATCCAGTTATTCTGATACCATGGATTGAATAAACTTTCTGTTCTTCACTGATTTTACATGTTATCTTTTCCATGTACTTAATCTCCACATACAGTTGGGATTGTTTTTTGAGTTACGTTTTTGTTCTTTGTATCTATCAATTCATGTATCTATAATATATTCTGTAAATTATTTTGCCTTATACAACATTTTAACATCTTTTAAGCTTGCCCCTTCTCAATATTCTTCTTTTGTAGAATTACCTTGGATAACCTTAGTTATCCTTTACATTGACTTTGTTTTTTTTTTTTTCTTTTAGTTTTTCTTTTTTTTTTATTAATTTTTTTTTAATTTTAAAATCTTTAATTCTTACATGCGTTCCCAAACATGAACCCCCCTCCCACCTCCCTCCCACAGCATCTCTCTGGGTCATCCCCATGCACCAGCCCCATGCATGCTGCACCCTGCGTCAGACATAGACTGGCGATTCAATTCTTACATGATAGTTAGGACAAATTCTTAGAAAAGTACAATTTTCCAAAACTGAACCAGGAAGAAATAGAAAAATCTTAACAGACCCATCACAAGCACGGAAATTGAAACTGTAATCAGAAATCTTCCAGCAAACAAAAGCGCAGATCCAGACGGCTTCACAGCTGAATTCTACCAAAAATTTCGAGAAGAGCTAACACCTATCCTACTCAAACTCTTCCAGAAAATTGCAGAGGAAGGTAAACTTCCAAACTCATTCTATGAGGCCACCATCACCCTAATACCAAAACCTGACAAAGACGCACAAAAAAAGAAAACTACAGCAATATCACTGATGAACATAGATGCAAAAATCCTCAACAAAATTCTAGCAATCAGAATCCAACAACACATTAAAAAGATCATACACCATGACCAAATGGGCTTTATCCCAGGGATGCAAGGATTCTTCAATATCTGCAAATCAATCAATGTAATTCACCACATTAACAAATTGAAAAATAAAAGCCATATGATTATCTCAATAGATGCAGAGAAGGCCTTTGACAAAATTCAACATCCATTTATGATAAAAACTCTCCAGAAAGCAGGAATAGAAGGAACATACCTCAACATAATAAAAGCTATATATGACAAACCCACAGCAAACATTATCCTCAATGGTGAAAAATTGAAAGCATTTCCCCTAAAGTCAGGAACAAGACAAGGGTGTCCACTTTCACCGCTACTATTCAACATAGTTCTGGAAGTTTTGGCCACAGCAATCAGAGCAGAAAAAGAAATAAAAGGAATCCAAATTAGAAAAGAAGAAGTAAAACTCTCACTGTTTACATTGACTTTGAAATCAGCTTTTTGTTTCACAAATAAATGAGTTGCTATTTTTGGTAAAATTGCACCAGACTTATAGGTTGATTTGGAAAGAATTGGCTTTATAAAGTTGTCAGATTTTTCCATCTAAGATCACTGTATGCCTTGACATTTGCTCAAGTCTCTTTTTTGTCTCTCTGAAGAAATTCTCAGTTTTGTTTAGATAGTAAAGACTACTGGTAAGCTGGCGTTCCTGGTGGCTCAGATGGTAAAGAATCTGCCTGCAATATGGGAGACCTGGGTTCGATCCCTGGGTCAGGAAGATCCTCTGGAGAAGGAAATGGCAACCCACTCCATATTCTTGCCTGGAGAATTTCATGGGCAGAGGAGCCTGGCGAGCTACTTGTGTCCAAGGGGTCACAAAGAGTTGGACATGACTGAGCAACTAACACAAACTGTTATCTAAGCTTTTTTTTTTGTTCCTATTGTGAATCAAGTGATTTTTCTTTAAAACAACTAATTTTAATTCTATCTAGGAAGGCTACTAATTTTTAGATATGAAATTTGTGCCCAAACTTCTTGCCAAATTACTTATCTGTAATAGAAAAATTACAAAAAATCTTTCAAGAAATTGAAAAAATTATTTTTAAATTGTATTCAGTTTTTCAAATATACAGTAAAATAATAAATACTCCTTCTTTCTAGTTTTTTTCTTAACTGTATTGAATTATACATCTAGAATTGAAGTTAAATAGCAGTGCTAACCATTTTTATTTATCTGGAATAAGTGACAAATATGAGACTATTCAAGTAAAATAAATCTTTTATTATTCTAATTGAGAATTTTATCTTATGGATTTAATTTGCATTAATGTTATTACTGTCACTTTTTGGCTTTTTTTTTTTCTTTTCAATTTTTCTTTTGGACTTCCAATATATTGGAAGTTGGTCATATTGATCAGTTGATGAAACATTAACATTTGTGAGCTGTGGGAACTCCCTCTTATTTTAAAAAATTATTTATTCCCATGTATCACTATATTCCATGTTTTTCTTTTCTTTCCACAATAAGTTACCATCCTTGATACGAGCTGCTTTAGTTTTGTTGTAGGTGTTGTTGCAAAATATGTATTGTGTGTATGTATTATTAGCTTTCATAAATGGTTTTGTATCATCTATCTCATTAAGTACTGTGTTTCTGCTGCTGCTAAGACCCATCATATTGCTATATGAAAATCTCCTCTGTAATTTCTGTTGTCATACTGAATTTCCTGGGGTTCGTGAATTAGGTTTCGTCTCTTAATGCTCTAGCTGATGGTTGCCTCTGATTCCCTGCCAAAGTCTTACTTGCTCCTATGGAGACTGTGTAAGAATTTCTTTGGATTATTCACTCAGGATCTTAGGTTCTGTGATGTACTCATATGCAGCCAGTAATGCTAGGTGGCTTCTCAGAATGGTATCACCAGTCTGTATTCCTGTCAGCAGAGCACAAGAGGTCATATTCTCCCACAATCCCTACCACTTGCTTATATGAAATGTGTTTTCTATATGCTGATTCCTTGCACTTTAATTTCTCCTGTGTAATGATTGGTCGTATATGTTTTTCCAAAGTCTTCATTTTCTAATCTATCATATATATTCTTTATAAAAATGATACCATACAATTTCATGTTATTGCTAGGTAAGATTCTTAATATATTATTTGCATTTGAAGCTGATGAAGTTCTCTCAAGCTTTACAATTTTGTGATTAAAAAAAAAGTTTTAAAAAGATGACATCAGTTTTAAAAAGATTACATCCCTTTTTGTAGCAAGGGTTTTACTTGTAAATTTCCCACAAGCTGCCTGTCTAAATAAAACAGGAAGTGTCTAAAAATTCTAAGGAAAAAAAAAAAAACTAGGATAGGGATGAGTGGGAAGTCAAGGTAGGCACAGCTATTATTTCAGAAATATATTTACTCACTCATTTAATAAACATCTACAAATTGTATTATGTGCTGGACACTATAATGAAAGCTGATGATACACAGATGAGTAAGACAGTCACCTCCCTTAGAAAACACATGTCCAGTGGAAGAGAGAGGCATGTACAAACAAATGATCTGCAAATATAACTACAGAAACATTAGCAAAGCACAGAGGACAGAAGTTTCTTCCATTTTATGACTCAGATTTTCCAGCCTTAAATTAATGTGTTTATTATAATGATGACAAATTTTCAGAGTCATATTAGGGAAGAAATAGAGAAAAAATAGAGTTGAATCCATTGATTGTTGGATTTGGTCAACAAAATATTTATTGAATGACTCATTTTATCTTGTACCAGGTATCAGGGATACAAAGGTGAGCAAGTGGTAAATGATAACCCTCAGAGGACAAAAGGAGCAGAAGCAGTATATCACTATGATTCTTAGGTCACAGTGATCCAGAATGTTTATAGTTGCTCAGTCATGTCTGACTCTTTGCGACCCCATGGCCTGAAGTCCTCCAGGCCTCTCTGTCCATGGGATTTCCCAGGCAAGAATACACATTCCTTAATCATCTGTGCTGAATGTCAGAGATCATAATAGTGTATATATATGGGAGTAAGCATTTTAATTTTGTGATATTGGCTACATAATGCTGATTCCATCTTGTCTTACTAAGAACAAAGATGCATTAAAAAGAATAAATCTTTCCATAGACTGGTGGTTCTTCTTGCATACATAGAGACCGAGACCTCTTCAGGATGTCCTTGGGCAGAGATGTAATAAACAAAGTTGGTCTTCTCCACTATTAAAGGCTGAGATGGGTACAAACAGATTTATGGTATGTGACAGCAGAGCAGAGGTCAGTTGTGAAAAGTCTATGAAGTCATAAAAACTAGAGGTGATGTAGATTTAAAAATTAGATACCAGTCATTTTGTTTCTAAGGCAGTGATGTGGTCCTTTGAAGCCCAGAGTTTCTAGGGAAGAGCAATTTTTGAACATTTTTTTCTTTAAATCCTCCTCCATTCTGTTCTTCCTTCATTATGTAGCATTCCAAGGTTTATGTAGGACTGACTCCATCCCTAGATCAACTGGAATATTCCTATCCTCTTTACCCTATTGAGTGGTTCATTGGCAGCTTGAGAAGCCTGCATGGATGAGCTGCAGTTTGAAGATGGAATAGAATTTGGATAAGTGGAGAACAAAACACGGGCAATAGTGAAGAAACAGGAATATGTAAGGTTTGCTCAGGAAGTGTGAGCAAACCTTCTTAACACCTAAAGCCACCTAGGTGATTAAATTCGGTCCTTTCATTCAGTTGGCTATTACTAAATGGTACATAGTACTGTATCAATAGACAGGCTTCAACAAACAAAGTTGTCTCAAGATTGAGAAACTTCACTATCAAGAAAAACTCACTGATTTTAGAACTAAAAAGACCTAGGACATAATCTTGAACAATCCGTTCATTTTCAGGTACAGAAACTGGAGCCCAGAGAGCTTAAGGGGATGGAAGCAGTAAAACATGAAGGGAAAAGTACAAGTTGTAAGAATCATTTAAACGCTCTTTCTTTAATTTCCAGCACTGGAAAAGTTGCAGGAATGACACAAGAAACTTGTAATTTGGGGAAAGGGCATGTACGGAGCACCAGACACAAAATAGATACCAAATAAATATTCCCTTTCATTTTTGTTCTTCCCTTTATTGATAGTAATTAGTCATGCTAAGACAGAATTAGAAATAACTTTACCTGGACTCCCAAGAAAGTTCCTCCCACACAGCACAGCAGTCCTTTGTTACAAATACCATAAGGAACCACAGAGGGCTCTGCTAAGTCACTTCAGTCATGTCAGACTTTTTGCAATCTATGGATTACAGCCTGCCAGGCTCCTCTGCCCAAGGGATTCTCCAGGCAAGGAACTAGAGTGGGTTGCCATTTCCTTCTCCAACAGAAGCCTCTCAATTCAGTCACTCAGTTGTATCTGACTCTTTGTGACCCCATGGATAGCAACACACCAGGCTTCGCTGTCCATCACCAACCCCTAGAGTTTACTCAAACTCATGCCCATGAAGTTGTTGATGCCATCCAACCATCTCATCCTCTGTTGTCCCCTTTTCCTCCCACCTTCAATCTTTTCCAGCATCAGGGTCTTTTCCAAGGAGTCAGTTCTTCACATCAGGTGGCCAAAGTATGGAAGTTTCAGCTTCAGCATCAATCCTTCCGATGAATATTCAGGACTGATTTCCTTTAGGATGGACTGGTTGGATCTCCTTGCAGTCCAAGGGACTCTCAAGAGTCTTCTCCAACACCACAGTTGAAAAGCACCAATTCTTTGGTGCTCAGCTTTCTTTATTTTCCAACGGTTACATCCATACATGACTACTGGAAAAACTGTAGCTTTGACTAGATGGACCTTTGACAGAAAAGTAATGTCTCTGCTTTATAATATACTGTCTAGGTTGGTCATAGCTTTTCTTCCAAGGAGCAATGGCTACAGTCACCATCTGCAGTGATTTTGGAGCACCCGGAAATAAAGTCTCTCATTGTTTCCATTGTTTCCCCATCTATTTGCCATGAAGTGATGGAACTGGATGCCAAGATCTTAGTTTTCTGAATGTTGAGTTGTAAGCCAGCTTTTTCACTCTCCTCTTTCACTTTCATCAAGAGGCTCTTTAATTCTTCTTTGCTTTCTGCTATAAGGGTGGCATCATCTGCATATCTGAGATTATTGATATTTCTCTGGGTTATTATCTTCATTACCTCCACCATAGCTTGGTCTCCAGGTCAAACAACAGGGAGGGAACAGAGCCCTGCCCATCAAGAGAAAATGGATTAAAGATTTACTAAGTCAATCAAGGCTATGGCCACCTCATGCAAGTACTTTGGCCACCTCATGCAAAGAGTTGACTCATTGGAAAAGACTCTGATGCTGGGAGGGATTGGGAGCAGGAGGAGAAGGGGACGGCCGAGGATGAGATGGCTGGATGGCATCACTGACTCAATGGACATGAGTCTGGGTGAACTCTGGGAGTTGGTGATGGACAGGGAGGCCTGGCGTGCTGCAATTCATGGGGTCGCAAAGAGTCGGACATGACTGAGCGACTGAACTGAACTGAACTGAACTGAGCATGGCCCCACCCATCAGAACAAGATCCAGTTTCCCCCACAGTCAGTCTTTCCCATCATAAAGCTTCCATAAGCCTCTTATCCTTATCCCTCAGAAGGCATACAGAGTGAAAACCACAAACACAGAAAACTAATCAAATGATGACATGGACCACAGCTTTGTCTAACTCAGTGAAACTATGAGCCATACCATGTAGGACCAGCCAAGATGGACGGGTCATGGTGGAGAGTTCTGACAAAACGTGGTCCACTGGAGAAGGCAATGGCAAACCACTTCAGTATTCTTGCCTTGAGAACCCAATGAACAGTATGAAAAGGCAAAAAGATAGGACACTGAAAGATGAACTCCCCAGGTTGGTAGGTGCCCAATATGCTACTGGAGAAGAGTGGAAAAGAATGAAGAGATGGAGCAAAAGCAAAAGCAATGCCCAGGTGTGGATGTGACTGGTGATGGAAGTAAAGTCCAAAGCTATAAAGACCAATATTGCATAGGAACCTGGAATGTTAGGTCCATGAATAAAGGTAAATTAGAAATGGTTAAACAGGAGGTGGATGGCAAGGGTGAACATAGACATTTTAGGAATCAGTGAACCAAAATGGACTGGAATGGGTGAATTTAATTCAGATGACCATTATATCTACTACTGTGGGCAAGAATTCCTTAGAAGAAATGGATTAGCCCTCATAGTTAACAAAAGAGTCCAAAATGCAATACTTTGGTACAATCTCAAAATGACAGAGTGATCTCTGTTTGTTTCCAAGGCAGACCATTCAATATCACAGTAATCCAAGTCTATGCCACAACCACTAATGCTGAAGAAGTTGAAATTGAATGGCTCTATGAAGACCTACAAAGCCTTCCAGAACTAACACCTGAAAAAGATGTTCTTTTCATCATAGGGGACTGGAATGCAAAAGTAGAAGTCAAGAGATACCTGGAGTAACAGGCAAATTTCACCTTGGAGTACAAAACAAAGCACGGCAAAGACTAATAGAGTTTTGCCAAGAGAACGCACTGGTCATAGCACACACTCTCTTCCAACAACACAAGAGAAGACTCTACACATGGACATCATGAGTTGGTCAATACAGAAATCAGAGTGATTATATTCTTTGCAGCCAAAGATGGAGACGCTCTATACAGTCAGCAAAAAAGAGACTCGGAGTTGACTGTGGCTCAGATCATGAATTCCTTATTGCCAAATTCAGACTTAAATTGAGGAAAGTAGGGAAAGCCACTAGACCATTCAGGTATGACCTAAATCAAATCCCTTACAATTATACAGTGGACATAACAATAAATTCAAAGGATTAGATATGATAGACAGAGTGCCTGAAGAACTATGGATGGAGGTTCGTGACATTATACAGGAAGCAGTGATCCAGACCATTCCCAATAAAAAAGAAATGCAAAAAGGCAAAATGCTTGTCTGAGGAGCCCTTACAAATAGCTGAGAAAAGAAGAGAAGCAAGAAGCAAAGGAGAAAAGGAAAGATATACCCATTTGAATGCAGAGTTCAAAAGAATAGCAAGGAGAGATAAGAAAGCCTTCCTGGGTGGTCAATGCAAAGAAATATAGGAAACAATAGAATGGGGAAGACTAGGGATCTCTTCAAGAAAATTAGAGATACCGAGAACATTTCATGCAAAGATGGGCACAGTAAAGGACAGAAATGGTATGGACCTGACAGAAGCAGAAGATATTGAGAAGAGGTGGCAAGAACACAGAAGAACTATACAAAAAAGATTTTCATGACCCAGATAACCAGGATTATATGATCACTCACATAGTACGAGACATCTTGAAATGCGAAGTCAAGTGGAGGCATCACTACAAACAAAGCTAGTGGAGGAGATGGAATTCCAGTTGAGCTGTTTCAAATCCTGAAAGATAATGCTGTGAAAGTGCTGCAGTCAATATGCCAGCAAATGTGGAAAACTCAGCAGTGGCCACAGGTCTGGAAAAGGTCAGTTTTCACTCCAGTCCCAAAGAAGGGCAATGCCAAAGAATGTTCAGACTACCACAAAATTGCTCTCATCTCATACACTAGCAAATAATGCTCAAAATTCCCCAAGCAAGGCTCCAACAGTATATGAACTGAGAAGTTCCAGATGTTCAAGCTGGATTTAGAAAAGGCAGAGGAATCAGAAATTGAATTGCTGATATCCATTACATCATAAAAAAGTAAGAGAATTCCAGAAAAAAACATTTATTTCTTCTTTATTGATTACGCCAATGCCTTTGACTGTGTGGATCACAACAAACTGTGGAAAATTCTTCAAGAGATGGGAATACCAGACCTTACCTTACCTCCCTCCTGGTCAAGAAGCAACAGATAGAACCAGACATGGAAAAACAGACTGGATCTAAATTGGGAAAGGAGTACTTCAAGGCTGTATATTGTCACCATGCTTATTTAACTTATATGCAGAGTACATCATGCAAAATTCTGTGCTGGATGAAGCACAAGCTGGAATCAAGATTGCTGGGAGAAATATCAATAACCTCAGATACGCAGATGACACCACTCTTATGGCAGAAAGTGAAGAGGAATGAAAGAATCTCTTAATGAAAGTGAAAGAGGAGAGTGAAAAAGCTGGCTTACAACTCAGCATTCAGAAAGCTAAGATCAAGGCATCCAGCCCCATCACTTCATGGCAAATAGATGTGGAAACAATGGAAACAGTGAGACACTTTATTTTCCTGGTCTCCAAAATCAATGCATGTGGTGACTGCAGCCATGAAATTAAAAAATGTTTGCCTCTTGGAAGAAAAGCTATGACCAACCTAGACAGCATATTAAAAAGCAGAAACATTACTTTGCTGACAAATGTCCATCTAGTCAAAGCTATGTTTAAAAACAAAACAAAACAAAACAAAACAAAGCTATGGTTTTTCCAGTAGTCATGTATGGATGTGAGAGTTGGACCATAAAGCATACTGAGCAATGAAGAATTGACGCTTTTCAACTGTGGTGTTGGAAAAGAGTCTTGCGAGTCCCTTGGACAGAAAGGAGATCCAACCAGTCCATCCTAAAGGAGATCAGTCCTGAATACTCATTGGAAGGACTGATGCTGAAGCTGAAACTCCAATACTTTGACCACCTGATGCAAAGAACTGACTCCTTGGAAAAGACGCTGATGCTGTGAAAGATTGAAAGCAGGAGGAAAAGGGGACAACAGAGGAGAGATTGTTGGATGGCATTACCGACTACATGGACTTGAGTTTGAGTAAGCTCTGGGAGTTGGTGATGGACACGGAGGCATGGTGTGCTGCAGTCCATGCTGTCGCAAAGAGTCAGACAGGACTGAAGGACTGAAATGAACTGATATCTGGCCAGAAAGGACCAAGGCAATTCAACCAATCCGAGTATGTCAGGAGCATACCTCAGGTTTATCTAGAAAAGCAATGGATCCTGCCTAGGGGTAGAGGATGAATAATTCCTTTACTAACAAATGGTACAAGGGGCTTACTGCACTGCTTATAAATCTTGGTTGCATATCAGAATTATCTGTGGAGTATATGAAAGATATGGAAACCTGGTTCCTATCCTAGAATTATGGAAACAGGAATTGGGAGAGGAAGCGCAGGCATATGGTTGGATATGATGATAAGTTTGAAGGGGTTGGGAAGCCCTGGTCTATTTTGTGCCAGGTATTTGCAGAACATTGAAAATACAGGCATGAATGAAACATAACTGGTTCTATTCCTGCATTAGAAGACAAGACTCTGTCCTAGAAAAAGTGATAATCAGGTGGGAGAGACAGGCAAGGGAAGATAAACAATCCACCAGATAAGAGTTAAGACAGAGATAAGCACAAAGTCAGAACACAGAGATGGGGAAGTCCTACTCAGTCTTGGGAAAGGGAAGAAGCTTCCTAGAGGATGTCATGTTTGTTTTTTAACTTTTTATTTTATATTGGAATATAATCAGGTAACAATATTGTGTTAGTTTCAGCTGTACAACAAAGTGATTCTGTTATACATACACATGTGTTTATTATTTTTCATATTGCAAAACAGAAACAAACTCACAGGCTTAGAGAACAAAACTTAGAGCTACGGGAGGGGGGCGGGGGGAAAGGTGGGGGAAGGGATAGTTAGGGAGTTGGGGTTTGACATGTTACACACTGTTATATTTAAAATGGATAGCCAACAAGGACCTACTCTGTAGCACAGGAAACTCTGTATATTCTATAACAATTGGGGAAATAATTTAGAAAAGGATGTCACCTTGGAAGCGAAATACAAAGGATGTGTAGGTGTCTCCTAAATGAAGGAGGTTTGGAAGAATATCCCCAAGCAGAGAATTGAGCCTCCAGCACCCACGGAACTTCACAGGCAGGTCAGATGATTCCTGGGAGAAGCCTCAGTGCAAAAGATTAGGGCACTTAAAAGTGAAAGTCACTCAGCTGAGTCAGACTCCTTGCAACCCCATGGACGGTATAGCCCATGGAATTCTCCAGGCCAGAATACTGGAGTGGGTAGCCTTTCCCTTCTCTGGAGGATCTTCCCAACCCAGGAATCAAACTTGCATTTCCTGCATTTCAGGCAGATTCTTTACCAACTGAGCTATCAGATAAGCCTAGGGCTTAAACGTGGGCCAGGGGTTTTAGGTGCGCCTGAGTTGGATGCTGTGATGCTGATCTGTTGCATCACTGACTTATAGCTGTTTCCTAGGCCATTTTCATTTCTTCCGACTGGACATTTACTGGATGCCTTTGTACCCATGAGACAGTCATAAAAAGAACTGGTAATAGAAATACACTAGAGGGGCAACACATTCCCTGGCCAAGTTCAGTGTGACAGAAGCAAAGCATTCGGGGAGAGATGGTGACCACGGACAAAGCTGGGAGAAAGGTGTACACCAAGCTGAGAACAGGATTCTTATGCTCTGCAGGAGTCTAGATTTCATCTAGTTGGCCATGGGGAACCCTAGTTATTCTGTGCAGGGCAGTGACAGAGTCTGATTTAATTTTCTGGAAAAGTCATTCTAAGTATATGCAGATTTTCTTTCTCCAACAGAATTAAGTATACATAATGGGAATCCTATCTTGGCCTTTTTGTTGTTGTTGTTTTTCTTGCTTTGGGGGATTTTGTTTATTTCACCAACAGTGCTTAGCAGAGTCAGAGACACATGAAGAAGTGAATAGTTAATAGATTCGTTAATTGATTGGGAGGCACCAACTCTTACTTGAGTTAATATAGTGGACCTAACAGAAGCAGAAGATATTAAGAAGAGGTGGCAAGAATACACAGAAGAACTGTACAAAAAAGAACTTCATGACCCAGATAATCATGATAATGTGATCACTAATCTAGAGCCAGACATCTTGGAATGTGAAGTCAAGTGGGCCTTAGAAAGCATCACTACGAATAAAGCTAGTGGAGGTGACGGAATTCCAGTTGAGCTATTTCAAATCCTGAAAGATGATGCTGTGAAAGTGCTGCACCCAATATGCCAGCAAATGTGGAACACTCAGCAGTGGCCACAGGACTGGAAAAGGTCAGTTTTCATTCCAATCCCAAAGAAAGGCAATGCCAAAGAATGCTCAAACTACCGCACAATTGCACTCATCTCACATGCTAGTAAAGTAATGCTCAAAATTCTCCAAGCCAGGCTTCAGCAATACATGAACCGTGAACTCCCTGATGTTCAAGCTGGTTTTAGAAAAGGCAGAGGAACCAGAGATCAAATTGCCAACATCCACTGGATCATGGAAAAAGCAAGAGAGTTCCAGAAAAACATCTATTTCTGCTTTGTTGACTATGCCAAAGCCTTTGACTGTGTGGATCACAATAAACTGTGGAAAATTCTGAAAGAGATGGGAATACCAGACCACCTAACCTGCCTCTTGAGAAATCTGTATGCAGGTCAGGAAGCAACAGTTAGAACTGGGCATGGAACAACAGACTGGTTCCAAATAGGAAAAGGAGTACATCAAGGCTGTATATTGTCACCCTGCTTATTTAACTTGTATGCAGAGTACATCATGAGAAACGCTAGGCTGGAAGAAACACAAGCTGAAATCAAGATTGCCAGGAGAAATGTCAATAACCTCAGATATGCAGATGACACCATCCTTATGGCAGAAAGTGTAGAGGAGCTAAAGAGCTTCTTGATGAAAGTGAAAGAGGAGATTGAAAACGTTGGCTTAAAGCTTGACATTCAGAAAAATAAGGTCATGGCATCCGGTCCCATCACTTCATGGGAAATAGATGGGGAAACAGTGGAAACAGTGTCAGACTTTATTTTTTTGGGCTCCAGAATCACTGCAGATGGTGTTTGCAGCCATGAAATTAAAAGATGCTTACTCCCTGGAAGAAAAGTTATGACCAACCTAGATAGTATATTCAAGAGCAGAGACATTACTTTGCCAACTAAGGTCTGTCTAGTCAAGGCTATGGTTTTTCCTGTGATCACGTATGGATGTGAGAGTTGGACTGCGAAGAAGGCTGAGCGCTGAAGAATTGATGCTTTTGAACTGTGATATTGGAGAAGACCCTTGAGAGTCCCTTGGACTGCAAGGAGATCCACCAGTCCATTCTGAAGGAGATCAGCCCTGGGATTTCTTTGGAAGGAATGATGCTGAAGCTGAAACTCCAGTACTTTGGCCACCTCATGCAAAGAGTTGACTCATTGGAAAAGACTCTGATACTGGGAGGGATTGGGGGCAGGAGGAGAAGGGGACGACCAAGGATGAGATGGCTAAATGGCATCACGGACTCGATGGATGTCTGACTGAACTCCAGGAAATGGTGATGAACAGGGAGGCCTGGCGTGCTGCGATTCATGGGGTCGCAAAAGGTCGGACACAACTGAGCGACTGAACTGAACTGAACTGGATACTATATCCTATGTGGTGTCTGATAGTTAAAGATGGCGAGCAATCTTTTTTCTTTGTTTCTTTCTTTGGCTGCATTGGTTCTTAGTTGCAGCAGGTGGGGTCTTTGATCTTTGTTGCAGCATGCAGGATCTTGAGTTGTGATAGCTTATGGTGAATGCTGTCAGATTTGTGATCTCCAAAGAAGATTCAGCTTCGAGATCAGGGGCCAGGCTTGATTAGTCAGAGCTTTTGTGTGGCAGAAGGACAGAAAAAGCTTCTGACATAGACATCAGAAGGGGGACAGAGTGCCCCTCCCACTAGTCTTAGCAAGGGAGCTCTATACTTTTTCAGTTGATCATTACAGTAAATCAAAAGACTATCTCAAGGTTGTAAGGGTCTTACCAGACCCACTCTCACAATTTACACTTTAAGATGACAGGATTTGAACTAATAATAGAAAGATCTTACCAGACTCACTCCCAAAGATATCAGGATTAGTCAGAAGGTTCCTAAGAAGAAGAAACAGTCCTCAAGCAGGATACATTGTTGTTATATAATCCTTGAAGGTAAAGGTGAAAGTGAAGTCGCTCAGTCATGTCTAGCTCTTTGCAACCCCACAGACTGTAGCCTACCAGGCTCTTCTACCCATGGGATTTTCCAGGCAAGAGTACTGGAGTGGGTTGCCATTTCCTTCTCCAGAGGATCTACAGAGTTTAAGATGAGTTGTTTTGTTGTGTAATCATCAGCTCTGGGCTTAAAGAAAAAAAAAAATTATGTGACTAAGACTAAGGAATGTAGAAAAAAGTTTGTCCTTTTCTTCTCCTTGAGAGCCCCAGACCCTTTTCTCTTTCTCAGGGACCCCAGACTTCTTGTCAACCTACCTAAGAATCAACTCTCTCAGTTGCATCATGTGGGATCTAGTTACCTGACCAAGGATTGAACCCGGACTCCCTGCATTGGGAGCATGGAGTCTTAGCCAACGGACCACCAGGGAAGTCCCTAAAGGTCTCAGGCAATCTTAAATTCTGCTTCTTAATTTTAACATGCACACAAATTACCTGGGATCTTGTTAAAGTGGAGATTCTGATTCATCATGTCTTGGGTGGGGCCTGACAGTCTGCATTTCTTTTGCTGATGATCTGCATTCTCACAGTTTGAGTGGTGGCGCTCTTAACATTCAGTTGTGTTGCCTGATTTGTAGATGGTCGAAAGGTGGATTCATCTGTGAACAGTGGAACTTTCTACAGGGATGGTGGAAATGGAGAAGCTTTACCATGAGAGAGTAAGACTCCTTGGCTGAGACACCTAGGGCCCCTTGGGACTGGTCTGGAAGGCAGTGTCATAACTATGAGGCCACTAGGGTGGACCTTGTTGTTATTTACCTTTAAGGGAATTTCTGATGCTGCCACCAGTTTCTTCCTCACACCACCAAGTATTGAGTTCAGCTAGAAAATCCATTAGTAACAGTGGAGTTGATAATAGAACAGCAGATAAAGTCAGAGAGCTCTGAAAACAGCATGCTCTCAGTGTGAAATTTGTTTAGACCTATATAGAATAGAGTCTTTTCATAGAAAGTTTCAAGTTTGAAATTTGATTATGGGCCAGTTCATCATTGCTTAATGTTCTCCTCTTTTTCTTTGTTCACTTACTCATTGTCATGTAATGACAACCTGGATGTCCCTGAGTCTTCACTGTCTTATAGGTATAAAAGACAGTCGCATAGGTTAGGCTGCAGTTTGCTCCCTTGATGTTATTCATTATTATGAACAGGTGCTTGGTCTCTATTTTAAGTCCCCCTGATTTTTCTACTGGTTCTCAGAGAAGCCCCAGGCCTTGTCTTCTCTCATTTCCAGTGTTTATGTGGGCCATTGCCTGCCTTTCCATCATTCAGCAATAGACCCCAATGGCTGCTCCATCTCAGTTCCTCATGACACCACCCACTCCATGCTGGCTGTGGCCTCCGCATCCTTGGACTGAAGCCTCCAGCCCCCTTATGAGCCTCATCTGGGAAGTATCAAGAGTAGTAGCAAAGACAATTGTCTCTATAGACAGAACCCCACATCTCAGATGTGTGATTTGGGCAAGTTGTTTAACCACTCTAAACCTTAAATTTCTTCCCTGTAAAATGAGAATAACTAGATTTCTATAATCTCAGGATTTTGAGAAAATAAGGTAATCCCCTTAAGCTCTCAACACTTCATTCCTGGCACATAGAAAATTCTCAATAAATGCTCACCATTATTCTCACCACTTCTCTCTGTATTGTTATGATACTGGTTTGGACAAGCTTCATTTTTATTTCACCACAGCACAGCTTAGACCAGTTGATAAGGTTTCCATGACATGGCTGATGTCTCAGGGATAACTGAAGGGGATTAAAATCTGGGAAAGTACTATTGCTCTTTAATACAAAGGCCCAGAGATAATACAACCAAGTGCATTCTTCTTCTGTAGTCCCTTCCAAGTGCCTCCTTGCATTCCTACTGGTGACTGTCTTTCTGGGTCAGAAGATTTCCTCCCTGCACATTCAGAAGAGTGTCCTTGAGCCTATCTAGACTCCTTTGAGTTCAGACTCAGAGGTCAATTTTGCATTCTCGGGTTCATTTTCTTTTCTACTCCTTTAGAAGGGAAGCTTTTTCCTACTCAGGAGTATCACCTTACCTTGAAATGAGGACCAATGTCTCTTTCCCTTCCCAGTCTTGCTCCAGGATTCACTTTCTTTTTTTGTGCGATGGATAAGCCAACCCTGGATCAGTCATTATTCAGTCTCTATAAGGTTCATGTGGTGATAATCACTCATAATAATAATAACAATAGCAGTTAAATTTTCTCATGTTTCCTTCACCCTTCTGCCCCTGAAATATTTGTAAAATATGTTTCTTTTTTTTAAGGAACCTCTATACTGTTCTTCATGATGGTTGTATCAATTTACTTTCACACCAGCAGTGTAGCAGGGTTCTCTTCTCTCCACATCCTCTCTAGCATTTATTGTTTATAGATTTTTTTGATGATTGCCATTCTGACCAGTGTGAAGAGATACCTCAGTGTGGTTTTGATTTGCATTTCACTAAATATTAATAACCAGAGTAGGAAATGGCAACCCACTCTGGTATTCTTGCCTGGAAAATTCCACGGACAGAGGAGCATGATGGGCTACAGTCCATGGCATCATAAAGAGTTGGACACGACTGAGCAACTGAGCACAGCACAATATTAGTAATTAGTGATGTTGAGCATCTTTTCATATGCCTCTTGGCCTAATACAGTATTAGAAAGCAAACTATACACCAGTTTAAAAAAAAAAGACAAAATGGGAAAAAGGACACTAGTTATTTGAATTTAAATGTTTCACAATATGGTACTCTAACAAACTGTAAAGTCAAAATATATAGAGAGTCAAAAAATTAAGTAAAATACCATATGTTTCACCCTTAAAAAAGTAAAAAAAAAAGGTCTTCTTATTTCACTTTCTGCTTCAAAGTAGTTGTTGTCCACCCCCATCCCTGGCACTTAGGATACAAAATATATATTAACACATGAGGCTCTTTGTATGTGCTGGTCTTCTGAAATGCCCTCTGCTCCTTTGCTTTCTCAGAAAAGAGCACTCAACCTTCACGGCCAAGCTTAAACCTGACTTCCTCTCTGGATTCTTTCTAGAACCTGGCACCCATGTCCCCAGACATCAACCAGGTTCCCTGCTCCAGGCCCCAATGACAGTCTGTACATTTCTTCACCACCTCACGTCATACAATACTTCACTTCCAGTTCTGCCTCCCTCTTTTAAAGGGAGCTCTATTAAAGCACAATCTCTAATCACATGAGTGGCCAGTGAATTTACCTTTAATTTATTGAGTTCTTTTTCATCTACTTTTTTCTCTGATCCTTACTGAAGGTCTGCGAGATACGTAGGGCAAGTATTGCATGATCTCTGCTTTATAATATGAGAAAAAGAGTCCATAGCCACCCCATCTATGTGAGGGAAAAGGGAAGTAAACAGAGCCTGAGTTCTTTGGACTTTAATTCCATTGCCCCCTTTCACTACTTTTTATTGCTTCCTTTGAACAGAAACCAAACCTTGGTAGGAAAACGATAAGGTCCCCAGGAAGACAAGACCTGGACCCAGGAAGGGGAGATGGCAACATGCAGAGAAACCACACCTGCAGAATTACGAGGACTCAAAGGTAAGACGGAGTTGCGTGTGATGAGAGCCCTGGGTGTACTCTTTGCTGACTGGCTTTCAGACCTGAGGGAAGCCGCTCTTTGACTCAAACAAAGTGGATAGGAATGAGAGTGGGAGACACCACAGCAGTTTACACTTAGAATCCGGTCTCTAGCATCGCCTTGCAGAGTGTCCATCATTCCTTTTCAGCCACCCTCTGGATTGCTCTAAGTGACCAATAATTTTGTTAAAGTCTTCAACTGCTGGTAAGAGTCCTTTTTAGAGCTAAAAGCAAAACAAACAAACATGAAGCCCTACGGAGCTGAGAATAAGCTCTGGAGAGAGTGAGAGCATTGGAAATAGTTACTGGCATGAGGAAGGAGATCACAATGTGCCTTGTCTCCAACCCCAGGAGCTTGTCTCCTCAGCCACTCGCAAGTGCTGCGGCCGGTCTGAGCTTGGTGGGAGTTGGGGGGAGGGGGGTGCGGGGGAGGGGGTGGTTCAGGGGAGACGCCCGGGACAGGAGGGCTCAGAGCTATTTCAGACTCAAGGCCAACAGCCACGGAGACCTTGAGTTACGTCACCAAAACTGTCTGGACTTGAGGGCCCTGAAGCCAAATGCGGTTTCCAGAAAAAGGATCCGCCGCACATTTGGAAGCCCATCAACCGAATGTTGTCTCATCACTCTTATGCTTGAGATCTTTTCATTTGTGAAGAGCATATTATTTTGCTTAATTATGGGCTTTGAGGAGATGGCATAGAACAGCGGAAAAAGCATGAGCTGGGAGTCAGGAAGACCTGGGTCTGAATCATGGCTCTGCGGTCCACCGGCTGCCGGGCTCTGACTGGGGGCACCTCAGTCTCCTCGTTGTGAACTGAGAACATTCTTGTAATAACTACCCATCTCACAGGAGAGTTGTTAGGTTTAGATGGTTAATGTGTGTCGAGAGTCATATCGTGCCGCCGTTCAGATATTTAACGATCAGCAGCTACAATGAAGAAAGTGTCTTTTAACATAGTGACATTTGGCAAATGAGATTTCATTTTCACTCCAGAGGCGTGTATATGGTGGTGTGTTTTCTATATATATATGACTTCCTTCTGCTTGCAAAATGCTGTTTATATGAAATTACATTTCCCAGAAAGGTAGTACTGCTATTATTCAGTATCAAAATACCTCTCCAAATTCACATTTCCTAGGAAGTTGTCTCAGATGGAGCCTATTGGTGCCCTACTGATGCTTTTTGTTTTTTTTTTCCAGAACCTGGATATTTCACTTTTTTATTAATTTTATTGGAGTATAGTTGTTTACAATGTTGTGTTAGTTTCTACTGTATAGCAAAGTGAATCAGCCATATGTGTACATTTATCCTGTCTTTTCTTGATTTCCTCCCGTTTAGGTCACCACAGATCACTGAGTAGAATTCCCTGTACTGTATAGTAGGTTCTCATTAGTTATATTTTATACACAGTATCAATAGTGCATATATGTCAGTCCTAATTCCTCTGACCCCTTTTCCCCCAAATGTGTCCATATGTTCGTTCTTTACATCTGTGTCTCTATTTCTGCCTTGCAAGTAAGATCATCTATACCATTTTTCTAGATCACACATATATGCATTAATATATGATATTTGTTTTTCTCTATCTGACTTACCTCACTCTGTATGACAGAGTGATAATTCATTTTAAAATATTTATAGTTTATTTTGGAATCATCTATGGCATGACTGATTATCCTTTTCTTTAAAAAGGGTCACATTCAGAAAGGAGGTAAGATCAGAAGCCTTTATCTGCAAAACTCAGTCATTTACTACCTGATACTTGTCTCTCTATCTCAAGTATGGGGGTAATTATTTGACCTATGTGTTTTACAGTTTTTTTGTATTTTTTCCCCTGGCGGGGGAAAAATCAAACGAACTCATAAATGGGAAAGAATTTTAAAATTATAAAAGATATAAAAATTTAATTTATGATGTGATTTTTGCTATAGATCCCTTTGAGCATATAGGAAAATTCTCTGTGCCAAGGCCACCTCACTGATGCTATTGACTGCTTCATGCCTGGGTGTCACCTTGAGGTTACTTAGCACCTCTCTTTGCCACCGGATGTTAGGAGATTGAGTAACTTTCTTGAGTAATTGTTTCCTCTGACTCACATTCCTTGGAGTCCCCATAGTGACAGTGTACCACCTAGGGTGAGCAAGGAATTTCCTCTCTATGGTTGTTTAAGGACTAGCCCCAAATTTTCAACTTAGTCTTTGTTTAACACGTCTTCCAATACTACCTACCTGAGTAGCCACAGAACGAATCTGTGCAGAAGCCAGATTCGGGCTTGCTCATATGTATTTTGAGTATATTTTCTGGGAAGCACAGAGTCTCCACTTCCCCTAATGAGATTCTCTTTAATGAGATACTCATGTCTCCTTAAGGACCTAATTAAGGTGGAAGATCATAGTTACTACATGTCACTTATTGTTGTTTTGTTGTTACTTAGTTGCGAAGTTGTATCTGACTGTTTTGTGACCCCATGAACTGTAGCCTGCCAGGCTCCTCTGTCCATGGGATTTCCCAGGCAAGAATACTGGAGTGGGTTGCCATTTCCTTCTCCAGGGGATCTTCCCAACTCAGGGAAGGAACCCACATCTCCAGCATTGGGAAGCAAATTCTTTACCACTGAGCTGCCAGGGAAGCTAGTAAGTGCCAATAAATAATCCAGAGATAGTTATAGGTGTACTTGACTATCTTCTTTTCCTTACGTTACCTATTTCTTGTTTCTTCTTTTTTTAACCCCTTCCCTCTTTTATTCTCCCTGTACTACATTGTCTCCCAATCAATAGACTCACTATGGCATTCTTAGGTATATGTTACTACTTGCATTAGAAGTACAGTCAGTGCCCTGTGGAGGGTTCTGCATCCACTAATTCAACCAACTGCGATTTTTTTCAAGATTTTATTTTTTGTGATGTGGACCATTTTTAAAGTCTTTATTGAATTTGTTACAATGTTGCTTCTGTTTTATGTTTTGTTTTTTTTTTTTTGGCCACGAGGTTTGTGGGTATTTCCAACCAGTCCCTTCTAAAGGAGATCAACCCTGGGTGTTCTTTGGAAGGAATGATGCTAAAGCTGAAACTGCAATACTTTGGCCACCTCATGCGAAGAGTTGACTCATTGGAAAAACTCTGATGCTGGGAGGGATTGGGGGCAGGAGGAAAAGGGGACGACAGAGGATGAGATGGCTGGATGGCATCACTGACTCGATGGATGTGAGTCTGAGTGAACTCTGGGAGTTGGTGATGGACAAGGAGGCCTGGCATGCTGAGATTCATGGGGTTGCAAAGAGTCGGACATGACTGAGCAACTGAACTGAACTGAACTGACCTAGCTCCCCAACCAGGGATAAAATTCACACCCCTTGCATTAGAAGGCAAAGTCCTAACCACTGGATCACCAGGGAAGTCCCCCAGGTGTGATTTTAATCTGTATTTGGCTGAATCCACTGCACTGTTGGTTGAATTCATGGATGCAGACCCACAGATACCAAAGGGTAAATGTGCTATGCCATATTATGTTTATAAGGGATTTGAAGAGCCTTGGATTTTGACATCTGTGGGGTTCCTGGAAGCAATCTCCTGTGGCTACTGATATGTGACTATACCCAGAGCACAACTGTAGACTCTTAGTCCAGGTTCTAGATTCTCATCCCTTGCTGTGTATTGCTATTACCTGGAAAACTAGAAAACCCTGATGCCTTGGTCCCAGTTGAGTTTGCATCTCTAGGGGGGTAGACCCTGGGCCTGGTATTTTTAAAAAGCTTCCAAAATGATTCTAACATGCATCCAGATTATCCTGGTTAAAGATACTTGGAAAGCGAAGATATGACAAAGCTATACTAAAAATAAAATAAGATTTATGGCTTGAAGAGCTGCAATCATGTGGTTTGGCCACACTTGCTTGTTTCCTATCCATCAAATAACAAGTGTTTTTTTTGAGGACCACAAAAAGAGGGGCTGGTCATGCCCAGGCAAACCCTGTAGCTTGTAGTTTCCGAGATAAGGTGAATGGCCATGAAACACTCTTAGAGCTAGTATTGGTTGGGAACACACTCTGAGTCATGTGCTACACTAGACACTTTTCATGCATTATATCATTCAATGTTCTTAACAGCCCTGTAAGGTATTATTATTCTTCCCAGTTTCCGAATAAAGAAACATATAGATACCAGGTGATTGCTTAAATAGCTCAAGAGCTGGCCACTAATTAGAAGTGAAGCCAAAAAACTTGAATTTGACTGCTGTCTTCTTTTTAAGTTCACTGCAGCAGTAATTCCCAATCTTGGCTGCCTTATTAGAGCCATTGGAGGAGCTTTGTGGAAAAAAAGCAAAAAAGAATCCTTTGCTCAGGTTAACACCTGGACCAGTTTAATCCATGTCTCTTTAAGACTGGGATCCAGACATTAATAGTTTTTAAAGTATCACAAGTGACTCAAATGAAGTGAAGTGAAAGTTGCTCAGTCATGTCACACTCTTTGTGACCCCATGGACTATTCTGTCCATGGAATTCTCCAGGTCAGAATACTGGAGTGGGTAGCCTTTCCCTTCTCCAGGGGATTTTCCCAGCCCAGGGATCCAACCCAGGTCTCCCTCATTGCAGGCAGATTCTTTACCAGCTGAAGCACAAGGGAAGCCCGCAAGTGACTCAAATTACTGCTAGTTACTGGAGTGTTTAGCAGAGATTGATCTGATAGTTTTGTGAAAGAAGGATTGAAGTCAGCGAAGCAGTTACTAGGCAGATCATTCAGGAAGCTGGACAACTTAGGCTTCTTTGGATCTGAATTCTGAGTGGCAATGCTGGTAGTAGAAATGGAAAGGAGGGAATGAATCCAGGAAACCTGGAAAAGAAAACCAGCTCTAGGGAAATTAACCTACCTGAGAAGGGCAAAGGAAACACAGAGTCAAAGACAACTTCAGGTTTTTAAGTGTGGCAGGCTTAAAGGGTGGTTGATGGTGCCCATGGCAGAATTGAGATGCTAGGAAAGAAAACAAGTTTGAAGAGTAGGGTCAGGTAAGGTAGGGTATATAATAAAGAATTTTATGGCCTTTGTCCCAGGAGACTAAATCTTTGTACTGTCCTAACTGATGAAGAGTATCATTTTTATGCTTATAATGGGTTGCCCAAGAAGTTCATTTGAGTTTTTCCTTACCATCTTACCAAAAACCCAATAAACTTTTGGCCAACCCAATATAATCACAAATGTTAGGCTCCTAGATAATTTTAGCATAGAGGCTGGTTGTAAGATCAACCAACCATGTTGATTAGTGTTGTGACTTTGAGCTATCTTGACCTCTGGGACGTGGAAGAGGGCTGGAAACTGAGTTCAGTCAATCCTGCTCATGTAATGAAACCCCGATAAAAACTCTGGACACTGGAGCTGCCTAGCTGGTAAACACCTTATTCATGTGCTCAGAGGGTGATGCATCTGATTCCACATGGAGAAGGCATGGTCCTCCCAGGACTCTTGTAGATCATGCCCCTAAGAGTATTCTTTATAATAAACTATGATCATAAGTATAGTTCTTTCCTGAGTTCTGTAAGTTATTCTGGCAAATTATCAAGCCTGAGGAGGTTGTAGGAACCCATTCTTCATAGCCAGTGAGAAGTGTGAGTGGCCTGGGGACTCCCTAAAACGTGTGGCTAGTGGATGCCTCTGAAGCCAGTTCAGTCTTGTGGAGGACCTTTCCCCATAATCTATGAGGTCTGTGCTACCTCTGGCTAGTTAACATGAGAACTGAATTTCAAGACTTCCTTGGTGATCCAGTGGTTAAGAATCTGCCTGCTAATGCAGGAGACATGTGTTCGATCCCTGGTCCAAGAAGATTCACACACTGCAGAGCAACTAAGCCCATGTGCCACAACTCCTGAAGCCTGCCCGCCTAAAGCCCATGCTCTGTGATAAGAGAAGCCACCACAATGAGAAGCGTGCACACCACAACCAGAGAGTAGCCCGCGCTTGCTGCAACTAAAGAGAAAGCCCAAGCACCAAAGACCCGGTGCAGCCCAAAATCAATCAATCAATTGAAAAAGAATTTCTGTTCACCTACTTGGGCTGAAAACAGAATAAGTAGACACAAACACGACATAAATATCTGTGGCCAAACTCAAAATTGCATGAAACCAGTTTGCCCTCCACACTAGGGCAAGAAAATGCAGGAAATACTAAATACAGCTTTTAAATGCCCACTTCTTGATTCTTAACTGACTGCTCTCTGACTTCCCCAAATCTCTTTGGATCAGTATGATAAAATGAAATATCAAGAGTTTGAAAGACAAAATGGAGCTTAAAATCTATCTCCGTTACTCCCTTGCTATGAAATAGTGGGCATATAACTTATTCTCTTTTGGCCCTGGCCCTTTATCATTCGAATGGGAATATTAAGGGCTAATTTGTAAAGCCGTTAAGGGAATGAGCATAAAAAGATAAGATCTTGGCAAATGACAGATGCCCAGTGATTGCTATTTTCTTCTGTCCTTTAAGATTATTTCCAATTGGAATCATTCTTTGAGAGAGATTTTCCTTTACCCAGATTCATCAAAAGGAAGTCAGAGTGATTGATGTGGCTTCCCTGATCACTCAAAGACCTGTCTGACTTTGTGGCAATAGGCTAACTCAGCCTGTCAGCTGCCAGTGACTGGGTAGAGTTTTGTCTTAAAGAGAGTGTTCCCATAATTGTCCACCATCTCTGCTGAACACGTGAACAGAGAACATCTCCAGGGTATTTGCATCTACTCTCTCCATGGTGCCTGCAGTGGCGTGTATGGTATTTCTCACAAACCATCTGAGTTGCAGGCATTCTGTGTCTGTACTCTGCACGGCAGCGCTGTCATAAGCAGTCCAAAACTTCAGTGAAGCCCAGAAAGCCTAGGGCTCAAAATAAAAGCCAGGCCTATGGATACCTATGTGTCTCCTTAACAGCCTTCTCTTGACCAGCCTCTCTTCCATTTTGGGGGTGAAGTGGTTACAACTCTGAACCAAATCATCAGCATAGTTTTCTGGAGGAATGATCCTTTCTCATTTCCCTGGTCGAATGATTTCATTTCCCTGATCAAAATGATCACAGAGAATGATTGGGACCCATCCTTTGTGTGGAGTTTTAAAAAACACTTGTTTGCTCTGCCATGTACTGATAGAAATTTGCATGGGATATCCAGATAAGTTTCTAAGGTTTTAGTCTATGGATTATGCAGACAGAGAGGCTGAGCCCTAAAACAATCACACTGCTTAAGAGAAGAGACAGGATTTATTTATTTTTTACACAAATATTCGTAGAAGCTTTATTCTAATAGTCTCAAACTGAAAACAAGATGCGGAACCTATAAGATCTTATTTTTTTTTAACACAATCACACAAGGGAAAACAACCTTTTAATATTCAACACTTCATGCATTCTACTACACCTATTCAAACATCCTTCAGTTAGTCAAGAAATGAACTAAAAGTAAGAACACAAGATGACAGATGGTACAAAATTAGTGTGCACTAACTAAAACAAGATTGAGGGCAAGAGGAGAAAGGGGTGACAGAGAGTGAGATGGTTGGATGGCATCACCGACTTCATGGACCTGAGCTTGAGCAAACTCCAAGAGATAGCGAAGGACAGGGAAGCCTGGCGTGCTGCAGTCCATGGGGTTGCAAAGAGTTGGAGGTGCAAGTTAGCAACTGAGTTTAGTTGCTAAACTGAACAACAATCACTAAGACAAAATGAATAATTCCATTGAAGTAAATACCGTCATCATACATATTATTAAAGTGTTGGATATAATTCCTAAAATATTAGATGCACACAGTGAATATTAAAATATTTAAAATCAGGTGTGTCTTAAAGCCCCTTCCCTTTACTGAAGGTTTATTAACTCATGTGGGCCTGCTTCTGAGAAAGATGGCTACTTATTTTGAAGTGGAATCATCTCTTATATTTATCCTCAGATTCCATCAAGTTTTATTCTTTATAGAAAGTTTATTATGAAATTCTTTATTCTCTAAATGTGGCTTAGTCAATAGGGGCTATTTTCAATAATCAAGAAAAGATGTAGTACCAGTTATACCCAAGTGTGAGTGTGCAGGCTGTAGGGCGTTTTAATACCCAGTTTCAACTTCATAGTTTGGGTTTAAACAAATTTATTCTGGAGGCTTTAGCAAAGCTTGTTTCTCTTGCCATCTCCTCTTAGTGAGCAAATCCTGGATGCTTTCCTCACCACGAGTGCTTAATGGCAGAATACATCATGTCATCATCCAAGGCAGAGTTTTTTGAGTGGCATATTCTCCTGGCAGGAGGAAAAAATCTGATCCAGGTGCCACAAAAAAACAGATGGAATTTTCCATGCAAAACTATTAGTCTTGGATTGCTGGCTAGTGAATTTTGTTTTTCAAAAGTATGACTTTGGGCTCTTACTGTCATCCTATTTCAGGAGTGACGTTTGGCATCTTGAGCTAAAATCCAAAGGTGTAATCGAGATAGATCAGTGGTAGGAAGTAGAGGACTTGGGGTAGCTGTGACACACCCAGTCCATGTAGTAGGTTATAATAGAGGTCTCAATTTTAAAAATGGTGGATGTCAAGGGAAGTCAGCTGCTAGGGCTGTGAGGACTTAGTAAAATGATATAACAAGTGGATTAGGGAGAGTTAATGAATTAGGTTGTTGAGATTTAATGAGATGATGTCTGCTATGGGCTTAAGCTTAGGGCTGTGTTCCTAGCAAGTTCTTAAAGGGCATTTCCTGTGAGTTCTAAGGTCATTGTAGAAACAATAGCAAATTGAGGATAGATCAAGGATTTCCTGGCTTTTGGCTTTATAGAACATCATTTTCTCATCTTAGTTTTTAATTATTTTTTATTGAAGTATAGCTGCTTTACAGTGTTGTGTTACTATCTGCTGTACAGTAAAGTGAATAAGTTATATGTTTTTATATATCCACTCTTTTTTTTATTTCCTTTCCATTCAGGTCACCACAGAGCATTCGGCAGAGTTCCCAGCGCTATTCAGCAGGTTCTCGTTAGTTATCTATTTTATGCGTAGTAGTGTCTATATGTCGATCCCTGTCTCCCAATTCATCCCACCCTCCCTCCCCCGACTTGGTAACTGTAAGTTTTTTCTCTACATTTGTGACTCTGTTTCTGCTTTGCAAATAAGTTCATCTGTTCCATTTTTCTAGGTTCCACATATAAGGGATATTATATGATATTTGTTTGTCTCTTTCTGATTTACTTCACTTCATAACATTGTTTTCTAAGAACCTAAATGGACACAAATCTTGGGATAACAGGAAAGCATGTCACAAACGATAGAGATTATTATTACTATTGCTGTTGTTATTATCACCATTAACATCAGTATCAAGAGGTAGTTGAACTGTCCTTTGATAAGTGAAATGATAGATACCTACACAGTGATTAAATGCACTCAGAGAGGGAAAGCTAGTTGTTTCCCATGTCATCAGAGAAGCACAAAGTTAAAGGAGCATTGTAGTGGAGTTCTGAGTCTTAGGAGCTCTGAGTTCTTCCAGCTGTGCAATTTGATTGGAATCCTTAACAGTTAGAATACAGTCATTTCCAAAATTGCCCAATAAGAATTCTAGCATCAGCTCCTAACCCACGGAATCAAAGTCATCCTGAAAGTGTGCTGGGAATGTGTATTCTGAATAAACATCTCACGTGATGCTTATGATTAGATTATTTCTGATAAACACTGGGTTAGAACAATCTAGAAGGGCCCACCTGCTCTAAAATTCTAAGAGTTTCTATTAAGGAAACCTTTTTTCCCAGTTGCAATTTCAGAGTGAAAGCTCTTAAGTCCTGCAATTGTGTTCTGTTGGCAGGGTGGGTCCATGTGTATATGTTGTAGGGAAGTCACTAAGCAATAAGATTACTTTTAAAATAATTAAATTCGAGGTCATCATTCCCTAGGATGGTTTAGAAATGACTGGACCACGACACGAGAGGTGAACAGATGACCTCGTGTTGTCTCTTAGAAACCTATGATTCCGCAAGGATGACACGGGTTTCATGCATGATCTGTCCTGTTTACCCTCTCTTGTCTGAAATCAGTGAGTCACGAAAAACCAAAATTGCTACAGAAATGTCAATTTGGAAGACGTCTTTGTGTTAGTTAGAAGGATTTTTGTGGAAATATGACTTAAGATTTTGTGTCTCAAAAGATGAGGTAGAATTTCCCTGGAAAAAGACTCAAGAGAACCCAAGGAAATGGGAGATTTATTTTGTATTAAATACTTGGAAAAAGCCAAGAATCTCAACCCATTAGTCATAACCAAGTGTCCAGTGATGGTGCTGTTCCTCTGATGACTCTTGGAAAGATGGAAGATGCTTTAATGTGACCTCCTCTTCCATTCTGGGCTCCCAGCCCTCGTCTGTGTTGTCTATTTACTTCATGGCTGAAATTGTTCTAATAGTCAACCCTTCTGCTTTCATTGTCTCTAGCCTATTTCTGCTCCAATCCATTCTCTACGCTCCTGCCAGAATAATCTTGTAATGCTACCTTGCAAACATCAATACCTTTCTTAAAACCTCAATGGCTCCTATTGTGTTTATATGTAAATATTATAAAACTAAAGATTCTCGCGAAGAGTCGGATACGACTGAGCGGCTAAACTGAACTGAACTGAAAGATTCTCAGATGGATAAATACTCCTAGTCATTACTGTTAGCTCCTCAAATCCAAACAAATTTGTCCAGTGTTTAGGGACCTAAATAAGGACTCCTGCTTATGAATGACAGAAACTGGCTTGAGGGAGAAGGAAAAGTCAATGGTTTACAAAACTAAATATCAGGAAGAAAAAATGTAGCTAGAACCAGAGACTTAAATATCATTAGGATTCTCTGCCTATCTTTTCTCCTTAGTTCTCTCTGTTAGCTTCTGCCAGCTTAAAAAGGGTACAACATGAGAGTTTCGAGTTAAGTTTTATTTGGGGCAAAATGAGGATTATAGTCTGGGAGACAGCTTCTTAGATATCTCTGAGAAACTGTTCCAAAGAGGCAGTGGGAGGTCAGCATATATGTGGTTTTGGTGAAGGGGGAGTATATACAATCAAGCACATATTTTTTACCAAAGACTTCTTCTAGTCTCATAAAGTTTACTGCTAGTCACCAGGAGCAGACAACACCATGAAGGATTTTAGCGCTTTTCTAGACATGAGGAGATACGAGAACTGGACTCATAAAATCATCTCTTGAAAATATCTGACTATCTGAAGACTTGTTCTGCCAGTGTTTTCCAGAGCACAGAGTGCCTTATTTCTTCTCTCCAGCCTGAACTCCTTTCCAGGGGGTGTTGAAAGTCAGCATCTGCAGCAGCACTTGATTTAATCCTTGTAGAGATAGATGGCAAGTGCTCATGCAAATGCTAATTTGTAGTTGACACTCCCTTTCTCTGTGACCTCTAGTGGCTTTAGGTTTACATTTTTATAGTTATTTCATTGGACAGAAAAAAATATTCAAGTCATTTCAAATTACAAATCCTGAAGAAGATATATCTTTTTGAATACCTTGGGATAGCAATGGGGAAGCGTAGAGGTTGAAAGAGAAGGAATTAATATCAGCCCCCATTGGAACTACATGTAGAGTTAGGGGTAGGGTGGGAGAGAGCAGTTCCTTAAAAGAAGGAGGTGCTTATCAGACTAAAATGAAGATTTGGGGGTAAATCAAGCAATTTTTTCTAGTGCTAGCACATTGAGGGTTAAAATAAACTTCTATGAACATATTTAATGCTTCTCTTTGAATTTTTATATAAAATGACGTAAGTATAGACAATGTTTCTTCAACACGTTATGTATCTTTTGGCCTCTATGACTTTCACAGTACAATTTCTTATATCTCATATATCCTACCTTTTCTCTCTGCTTAGATGTGGCTACGTGACCTAACTGAAGTTACTGTTTCTTCTTGGCTTTCTTTGGGCTTCAAAGGTGACATGTGATGACTATGCTATGTTTATACAGTTCAGTTGGCACTTAGTGTATCCTGTCTGGTATTAACAGTTACTCTTTCATGCATATATCCTGTCTTCCCTAATAGATTATAACCATCCTCAGAACAGATATATTTAAACTCAGTTATAGATGATTACTGCTGGCTATTATTACTGCTAAATCCCTACTTTATGGTTTCCTAGATGTGAAGAGAGAGGAATTTGTCAAACAACAGCAAGAAGGTCAAAGAATGAGAATACAGTTGCTTTCAGTATCAACAACTTATATTAATTGAACTGATAACACCCACTGTTATGAACTTTGATCAAGGAAAGAGCATGGTAGAAGTTTATTCCTCAGTGAGTTTGGGTATCAATTTAGGAAAGGCTATCCACTCCAGTATTCTGGCCTGGAGAACTTCATGGACTGTATAGTCCATGGGATCATAAAGAGTCGGACACGACTGAACATCTTTTACTAACTTAGGAAACATCTTCAAATGTTCTCAGTATTTCGAAAGGAGCTAGTTCCAGGGCTAGTTCCATGGGCTTCCCATGTGTCTCTGTGGTAAAGAATCTGCCTGCCAATGCAGCAGATCCAGGGGATTTGGTTCCATCCCTGAGTTGGGAAGATCTCCCAGAGTAGGAAATGGCAACCTGCTCCAGTATTCTTGCCTGGAAGATTCCATGGGCAGAGGGCCCTGACAAGGTACAGTCCATGGGGTTGCAAAGAGCTGGATGTGACTGAGCACGCATGCACTTCCAGGGCTATTTCTGCACTGGTAAGGAAGAGTGTGGAGTTCTCTGTCTTTAAAGTCCTTTTTTTCACACTCATCTCTATACCTGAATGTAAATACCTCTCTGTTTGACAGGGACAGTTTCAAAATTAGCAAATTAAAACAACCTAAGTCTACACTCTTGAGAGTAGTGATGGCCTGCAACTTGTGTAAACCTGGGTATAAAGTATATTGTGTTGAGTACTCTAATTTGGAACTCAAATATTTTTTCAATAAGTTAACACATTAGATTTTCCTCATATGAATAAAATACTGAATGTATCCTATTGAATTAGAGGCTTAATAAAATAGATAGGATAGAAAAACAGTTTTGTAGATTAAAACTTCAAGGAAATTTTTCATGACATGTGTAGAATAAGTATTTCAAAATTGTTCCTTGGCCTGAATCTTTTTTCCCCCATTATACTAATTCATTAAAACTGCTTCACAACTTGTGTAAGTTTCTACATGGACAAGAGGAGATAGTGGGACTGCACTCACAAGGATAGTTTTAATTCCCATCCAGTCTTTCACATCAAGTCTTTAAACAACAAAATTGACCAAGTTTTGACTTCCTCCTGGGAAGAATGTGTAGAGCTGAAGGATGTAGAGAGCTGGAGTGAGTGACATTCTCAAACTTACGATGAAAAGGAACCAAACTAAATTCAAATCTCAGACTTAAAAAAAAAAAAATTTTGGATGTACAACACCAAGAGTGAACTCTAAGGCAAACTATGGACTTTGGGGGATAATGATGTGTCCTGATAGCTAAGGAAAGGGAACAGGAGAAGGGAAAAGTCTATTCTTGGGACAAAGCACAGAATTAAGTACTGAACCCAGAACTGCAACCAGGGAGCGGCAAGAAAACCGAGAAGGCCATACACCCCAGGGACACAGCTATGTTTACAGGCCTTAATGAGAACACCACCAGCTGTGGGCTTCCCTGGTGGTCCATGGTTAGGAATCTGCCTGCCAATGCAGGGGACATGGGTTCAATCCCTAGTCCAGGAAGATCCCACATAACCATGGGACGGCTAAGCCTGTGTGTCACCACTACTGAAACCCTAGAGCCCATGCTCTGCAACAAGAGAGGCCACTGCAATGAGAAGCCTGCACATTGCAATGAAGAGTAGCCCCTGCTCACTGCACCTAGAGAAAGCACAGCAGCCAAGACCCAGTGCAGCCAAAAATAAATAAATAAAAATAAGGAAAAACAACAACAACAACAACAACACGGTAATGGTACCTCCCACCCTGCACTGTGAAACTACGACACTTCAAATAACAACAGGAAAAATACTTCTGGGCAAGGGTTTTTAGAGGAATAAGAATGTGCACAGAGAACCAGTTTGAGGCACAAGCTAAAGGGAACAATAGGAACTCAGGATCCTACAGCCATTGCTTTGATGTACATCAGCCACCTTAGAAATAGGTATCTATAGAGATTTGAAATCTGTGTTTCATGGCGTGTAATCTAGCAATAACAACAACAAATCACAAAACTAGTGCAGTTACTAACTGGATTAATGGAAAGGCTTCCTTTACAATTTGAGCAGAAGGAAAACAGTGCCCATGACAGTGGAACTGGAGAGGTTAATTTTAAAAGTGCACCAAGAACTTATACAAGTCAACATCTAAAAAAACCAATCAGTTAAAAAATGGACAGAGAACCTGGATAGATGTTTTTCCAAAAAAGACATACAGATGGCCAATAGACACATGAAAAGATGCTCAACATTAATAATCATCAGGGAAATGAAAATCAAAACTTCAAAGAGTTTTGATAGCCAGTCAGAATAGCTATCGTCAAGAGAACAAATAACAAGTTTTGAGGATGTGAGGAAAGGGAACCCTTGTGCATTATTGGTGAGAATGTAAATTGGTGCAGCCACTATGCAAAGAAGTATGCAAAAAATTAAAAATAGAACTACAATGCAATGCATCAATCTCACTTCTGGATAGTTTTCTGAAGAAAACAAAAACACCAATATGAAAAGATACACGCACCATATGCTTATCACAGCATAGTTTAAAATAGCCAATCTATAGAAGCAACCTAAATGCTGTCCATAGATGAATGAATAAAGAGGATGTGGTGTATATATGCAATTAAATATTATTCAGCCATAAAGAAGAATGGAATCATACCATTTGTGACAACATGGATGAGCCTAGAGGATAATATTCTAAGCGAATTAAAACAGAGAAAGACAAATGTCATATGATTTCACTTATACGTGTCATCTAAAATACAAAATAAATGAACAAACAAAAAAATAGAAGCAGAGTCATAGACACAGAGAACTAACAAGTGGTTGCCAGAGGGAGAAGTATGGGGATGAATAAAACAGGTGAGGGAGGCTAAGAGGTCAAATTTCCAGTTACCAAACAAATGAGTCACAGGGATGAAGTATACAATATTAATAATGTGATATCTTTGTATGGTGATAGATGATAACTAGACTTATCATGGTGATCATTTTGTAATTTGCAGAAATATCCAATTTCTATGTTGTATACCAGAATTAATATCATGTTGTAAGTTAACTGTAATTCAGAAAGAAACACAGAAATTCACAGGAAAAGAGATCAGATTTGTGGCTACCAGAAGCATGGGGTAAGAGGTAGGGGGACAGGGAATTGCTTGAAAATGGTCAAAAGGTAGAAACTTCCAATTATAAATAAGTACTAGGGATATAGGTCTAACCTGATATCTCAGTTGGTAAAGAATCTCCCTGCAATGCAGGAGATCCCTGTTCAACTGCTGGATCAGGAAGATCCCCTGGAGAAGGGATAGGCTACCCAGTCCAGTATTCTTGGGCTTCCCTGGTGGCTCAGAGGGTAAGGAATCTGCCTGCAATGGGGGAGACCTGGGTTGGATCCCTGGATTGGGAAGATCCCCTGGAGGAGGGCACGGCAACCCACTCCAGTATTCTTGCCTGAAGAATCCCCATGGAAAGAGGAGACTGGCAGGCTGTAGTCCGTGGGGTTGCAAAGAGTCAGACATGACTGAGCGACTAAGCACACACAGAACTGGGAATGCAATGCACAATATGATTAAATAATTAACACTACTGTATATTGTATATGCAAGTTGTTGAGAGAGTAAATCCTAGGAGTTCTCATCACAAGAAAAAATATTTTTTCCCTTTTATTTTGTATCTATGTGAGATTATGTGTGTTCACTACACTTGTGATAATCATTTCATGATGTATAAGTCAAATCATTATGCTGTACACCCTAAACTTAAAGAAAATAAAGACTGTGTGGTATTGGTGAAAAGACAGACTGATAGATAAATGGAATAGAATGGAGTCCAGCAATATACCCACAGAAATATAATCAACTGATTTGTAACAAAGACACAAAGGCAATTAAATAAAGAAATGCTAGTCTTTTCAACAGATCCTATAGGAACAAGTGAATGATCATATATCTGAAAAAAAAGGGACTTCAACATATGTGTCACATTTTATACAAAAATTCACTTTTATCAAGGTTCATATCAACAGTAGTCATGCTGATATCATTTGCCCCTGGTATGATGTAAGAAGGACAATTACCTATGTGATATTCTTCCCCCAAATCCATAATATCATCTGCTCATGAGAAAACAGACAGACTGAAATTAAGGTGTATTTTACAAAATAGCTTACTGGAGATATTTTATATAATATTTTCAATGATTCTGTAGGTCTAAAATTATTTCAAAATAAAAAGTTAAAAAAAAGAGAGAAACTGACATGAATTTACATATTATATTTCCCTTGGAGGAGAAGCTTGAGGCAGACTCAACCCAAAGGAGCAGGCAGGGAGTCCAATCAAATTAGCACTTAAAGGATTTATACTTGATGCCATTAAACTTCCAAACGTTTCTTAAACTTAACTGATATGTATGAGGCCATTTCATTTTCTGTGCACAAGAACTTTGGTGGAAGAACTGGCGCTTCTGAAGGCAACAAGCTGGCTGTTAGTTAACCCCTGTCTTCCTACTTATGCCTTCAGCACTTAATTTCCACATTTTCCACTCCCAGGATTGCAGCTTGGAACTCTAATTCTCCAGGCTTGAGCCTCTTGACTTTACCTCTGCCATTTATTTCCCCAGATTTATTAGCTTGTGTGACATTTAGCAGGATCTACCCTTCTGTTAAGGGCTTCCCTGGTGGCTCAGTGGTAAAGAATCCATCTGCCAGTGCAGGAGATGTGGGTTCAGTCCCTGGGTCGGGAAGATCCCCTGGAGAAGGAAACGGCAACCCACTCCAATATTCTTGCCTGGGAAATCCCATGAACAGAGGAGCCCGATGGGTTACAGTCCATGGGATCACGAAAAAGTTCAACACAACTTAGTGACTAAACAACAATAACCCTTCTGTCAAAGCAGCCATAATGATCTGATTTCACAAAGGTAAGGTTGACCTACATTAAGGTTTCACTTGTAATGTAGGTGTTGCATTCTAAATCTTAGTAAAGTGCCAGAAAGAGATATGCAGACTATGAAAGGATGAGGTGTGGACCCCATTCACAGTGATATCCCCTTCTTGGGAACTGAAGCTGATGAAGACAGACCCTCACTGGCCATGTATTTACACCAGTCCCTATTTGAACAACCAGAGTGTCTCTGCTAAGAATTAGAAATTTGAACTAAAAGATACAGAAATATAAGACTAAGAAAGTGTAGGAACTTCTGCCACCCAGGGGCTCAGAGATTTCTTAATTCTACTGTTTCTGAGGCTTAGATACAACCTGTAATAGTACCTATGGCTGTTGTGGCAAATTACCACAAACTGGATGACTTAAAACAACAGATGTGAATTCTCTCATAGTCCTGGAGGCCAGAACTCCAAACTCAGGATGTTAGCAAGGGCGTACTCCCTACAGAGGCTCTCAGGGAGAAAGTGTTCCTCTCTTCCCTAGCTTACGGCTGTTTGGCTTGAAACCACATCACTCCCATCTCTGCCTCTGACTGCACATTGTCTTTCTTTCTGTCTTTCTGCTCTGTGTCTCTTATGAAGACATTTGCCACTGCATGCAGGTCCCACTTGGATAATCAAGGATGATTTTCTCATCTCAAGACAACTTAATTACATGTACCAAGAAAGATGATTTTTCTAAAGCACATTGACAGATTCTGGAGAATATGGTATAAACATAGTTTGAGGTGGGAGTACCATTCAACCAAATACATCTCCCTTCCGTTTAATGTTTTCTTAAATTAAATAGTGCCAGTTTCTACCGCATGCCTGCTTGCTCAGTTACTTCAGTCATGTCGGACTTTGTGATCCTATGGACTGTAGCCCACAAGGCTCCTTTGCTCATGGGATTCTCTAGGTTAAGAATACTGGAATGGGTTGCCATGCCCTCCTCCAAGGGATCTTCCTGGCCCAGGGATCAAACCCACATCTCCTGTGTCTCCTGCATTGGCAGGCAGCTTCTTTACCCACTGAGCCACCTGGGAAGCCCACACGTTTTTATCACTGGCAACCAAAAGAACTTATGTAGTTTGGTCTCTTGATGCTAGTGGCAGCAGTTATAAGTGGCTTGTGTCATCTGTTTATTAAACTTGACTTCAGAAATTCTTCAACTTACGTGTAGTAAAAACTACATTGGAGCATGTTAAAAATGCAGGTTTCTGCCCTCCTCCCTAGAGTTTCTCAAAAAATTGGCCCAGGAATCTGCATTTTTAACAGTGTTCCCAAATGGTCCTGATGATGAAAGAAAGGGAAAATTGTGAACCTCGGATCCATTCATGTCCCATTCAAATAAAAGCAAGAGGAGAAGCAATGAAAAATAATTTGAAAACTTTAATTAATGATGTTGTTTATGTAGTAAAAACATAAAATCTTTTAAATAAGGTACATTCAATTTCTCAGAGCATCTAATATTCAGATAACTTATATTTCATACACTTTCCAACATTAAACAATTGACTACATAATGTATTTTCTAAAAAATGGTATTACACCTTATACAGGTAAAAGTATATTACAAAAATACTCTACACAGGAAGAATGGCAGTACCTATTAGGAAATGCTACAAACATTCTGTTAAAAATATATATTTTTATCTCTTTTGTGTATCATAATAATAAACAGAATATATATATTTTTCTTTCTAAAATTAAGTCTTACACAGTTTCCCTTCAGGATGGTAATATGTACAAACCTTATATCTGAATGAATATAAATAGCAAATACTATAATAGTGTTACAGATATATTAGTAACTTTTACAGAAAACAAATGGCTTTTAAATAAAAGCCTCTAGTACAGCTGAAATCTCAAAGCTATTTAAATTAGACATTCTGATATTTAGTAAGACACAATGGAGTCTCATTTCTTATTTCCAGTTGAATTACTGCAAGCAGTAACAAGAGAAAATAGAGTCAGTAGATACTGGACCAGATGCGTCAGCTGGATAAACAATTTGGGGTTTATTATACTTTGGGGGAGAGATAAGCGTTCTTTCTCCACACCATAGTTTCTTTTGGGCCCTGGGGTCAAAGCCAGTCCTTGGTGATGAGAAAGAAATCATTGTTCCCTCCTCAAGAGCCTGAGAAACAGTCTACTCATTTATTAGATCTGGTCCATGGTGAGAAAACGGCTCTGTGACCATTTCCGGTTATAAGCAGCTTATCTTTAACGACTGGACCTGGTTTCCTATCATTTCTAAAAATAGCTTCCGATATAACCTGTACATGGTGAAGCTGTGAAGGAACCGGATGGTCTTCTTCAGACTCTGAATGACAGTCTTGGGGAAGTGGTGCGTCTTCAAGTGCTTTAGGGCGTGCAGCAGGCCCTTGCGGGTGTCCTGGTCGCCATTTTTTATCCTCCACAGGCTGAGCAGCTTCAGGAGTTGCTCACTTGATTTGCACGTCTTCACTGTTTTCTCAACGTCTTCTGTCGTCACTTTCTTCCCCGGCAAGCTTTCCATCAACTTTAGAAGCTGCTCAAAGGTGAGGTTCATGTGTCCAATATGCCTCCTCACGCTGTTTTCACAGAGGTCGATATCTGAATGAAGCGAAAACACAGAGACATTCATTCACATAGTCTATCTAAAGCTGCTATAGAACCACCCCGAGGCAAAAGGGAGTTCCGCAGCATTTCATAATTTAAAGGCTGACCTCCTCCTTTCCTTTGAGGGAGGGCTCAAGTCACGCTAGTTATTTCTGAGAACTGAGTTCAATATTATTTTGTGTTACGATAGAATAATATGCTTTCTGTATTCTCTGCCTCTACCACAGCTTTGTGAAAAGCCCACATTTGGAAAATAACAGTAAGAAACTAGAGACACATTGCTCTCAGTTTTCTAAGAAAATCTGAAGCAATGAAAAGCGTAACATTTTAGAAAAAATACAGTTAGCTATTTTGTAATATAAACTTTCATTAATTGATACCAATATATGTGCTATTTGAAAAATTAGTTGCTTCAAATAGTCTTTAATAAATAGCACCAGAGGATTATCAGCACACAGGAGATCTGAAAATCCAATAATTCGATGCCAAAGAACAGTAGGATACAGATGACCTACAGAATATTTTGGTAATGAGCTAGGACATAAACATAGATGGAGTAAGTAATGTTTCTGTTGATAGCATGAGTCATTTAGTATCTGTCAGACCTAAGGCAAGTCCCCTCATCTTTCTGGGCTAAAATGTCTTCATTTATAAAACAGGGAATTCGGTCCCATCCAATTCTAACTGTCTCTGTTTCCCTACTTCCCTTCCTTTCTGCCTCAGGGCTAATTATACTTTCAAAGAATGCATTTTGTTTGCCAAAAACAGAAGACAAGTTTACTCTGCACAAGTGAAAGCATTCAACTGTCCTAAAATCTGTTGCCTCAGTTTCAGATGTTTGAGGCTTTAGAGTTGTGTAGGATTCCTCAATCATTTAACTACACATGAAGAGCAGAATGGATTTCTCATTAACATTGCATCATGAAAGGCACCTCCCCCAACCATTTTTTTCCAGAATGTCCAATGCTAATTCAAGTCAGAACTTTCTCTTCTGTGTATCCCAAAGCTTATAGTACACTCTGGATGAAACTTACTTCCTTTTCCCTTCTGTATTTATTCACTCCCATCATAATACACACACACACACACACACACACACACACACACACACACACACAGTTTCGAAAGGAGATTCTTTACAAAACTAAAACATGAGAGTACTTGGATTTAAATAGCGCTTTTCTCCAAGAAGCTCAAACACTTTAAAGAACTTATCTCATTAATCCTCATGACATGTGCTATTAAAATGGTAATTTTAAAATAGACTGTATTGTGAGGATTAATGAGAGGATACCTAGACACTTAGAGGCTCTCTGGAGAGAATTACCAGATAAATACTACATAGTTTCTCGGTAGAATTGTGAGGTAAGATCTAAAATAGTTAAAGAACTTCTAGATATATCAGACAGGATGCTCGTACAGCTGCTAAGGGATCCAGAGTCAGATTTCCTGAGGTTTATTCCTGCATTTGAAATGTATTTTCCCTCCTTCTAGAGAGACAATTGAAAAATTGGAGAGTAGAGAAGGTGAAAATAAAACCCCGCATGACTGATCTAGGAACAGCTTCTCCTCTATCATTTGAAAACTATTTCAGTCCAACAATAATTGCCAAAGGGAAACAGCATCCACACAACTAAACCAACAGGTACATAGTCTCATTTCTGTTGTATGATGAGCAGGTGTTCTGATTTCTGTTTGAGTTGTTTAGTTCAGGCTACCATACCTTGGATGATCTTCTTGACCATATCTTGATCTTTGTTTTGATGCTTCCATAACTTCAGCAGCTGGAAAGTCTGTTCTCGTGAGTTGTGTCGCTGTTTTATCCTCTCTACGCTCTCTGCATTTACTTTGGTGCCAGGCAGATTGTCTACTAGGACACTGAGCCAGTTCGGGGTAAGCTTTGTAGGAACAGCAAACCTGAAGAACGCCTCCTCACACAGGGTCATGTCTAAAAGGAAGGTGGGAAGATTAACTAATAATTAACTAATAATTAAGAAGATTAACTAATAATTTGGGCTTCCCTGGTAGCTCAGATGGTAAAGAATCTGCCTGCAATGCAGGAAGCCTGGGTTCAATCCCTCAGTAGGGAAGATCCCCTGGAGAAGGGAATGGCAACCTACTACATTATTCTTGCCTGGGAAAATCCCAGGGACAGAAGAGCCTGTTGGTCTACAGTCCATGGCATCACAAAGAGTGGGACATGATTAAGTGACTCACACTTTCACTTTCACTCAATAATTGGATTCTTGGAAATCTAGTGGATAATAATAATAAGAAGAAGAAGAAGAAGGAAAGGGAGAGGGAGATAGAGAAAAAAAGGACAAAAACCAACAAGGTTGTGTTTTCCAGAATATTGCATGTTAAAATAAAAAATTTTAATAAAATCAACCTTCTATTGCCTGGTGTTAGTGGCAGATTGGTTCCAAATAGGAAAAGGAGTACGTCAAGGCTGTTTATTGTCACCCTGCTTATTTAACTTATATGCAGAGTACATCATGAGAAATGCTAGGCTGGAAGAAGCACAAGCTGGAATCAAGATTGCTGGGAGAAATATCAGTAACCTCAGATATGCAGATGACACCACCCTTATGGCAAAAAGTGAAGACGAACTAAAAAGCCTCTTGATGAAAGTGAAAGAGGAGAGTCAAAAATTTGGCTTAAAGCTCAACATTCAGAAAACAAAGATCATGGCATCCGGTCCCATCACTTCATGGGAAATAGATGGGGAAACAGTGGAAACAGTGTCAGACTTTATTTTTTGGGGCTCCAAAATCACTGCAGATGGTGACTGCAGCCATGAAATTAAAAGACGCTTACTCCCTGGAAGAAAAGTTATGACCAACCTAGATAGCATATTCAAAATCAGAGACATTACTTTGCCAACAAAGGTCCATCTAGTCAAAGCTATGGTTTTTCTAGTAGTCATGTATGGATGTGAGAGTTGGACTGTGAAGAAAGCTGAGCGCTGAAGAATGGATGCTTTTGAAGTGTGGTGTTGGAGAAGACTCTTGAGAGTCCCTTGGACTGCAAGGAGATCCAACCAGTCCATTCTGAAGGAGATCAGCCCTGGGATTTCTTTGGAGGGAATGGTGCTGAAGCTGAAACTCCAGTACTTTGGCCACCTCATGGGAAGTTTGACTCATTGGAAAAGACTCTGATGCTGGGAGGGATTGGGGGCAGGAGGAGAAGGGGACGACAGAGGATGAGATGGCTGGATGGCATCACTGACTCGATGGACGTGAAGCTGAGTGAACTCCGGGAGTTGGTGATGGACAGGGAGGCCTGGCGTGCTGCGACTCATGGGGTCGCAAACAGTCGGACACGACTGAGCGACTGAACTGAACTGAACTGAACTGAATGGCAGATTGCCAATCCAGCTCGGTCCAATGAAATATTCTTTTAGAATATTTTGGAGGGGAAGAGTTTACAAAATGTCTAATAAGAATATAGTATTGCTATAAAAAATTACAGCAAAAATTCTATTACTTAGTATAATATTAACATATCTTAATGTAACTATTAAAAATTCTGTTGCAGGTTTACCTAATATCTAAAAGTTACTTCAAGACCAATGTCAAATCATTGTCTTTAAGAAAGCCTGAAAAGTAACCTGAAATAGCATATTATTTTCTGCACACACACATACACATAGTACCTTTGGGAACTAGGATGGATACAGAAGTATAAGCACACATTAAGTGGGAAAATAATCAAACACAAAAACTTGTCATTTAGAAAAAAGGTCCAATAAGCTGAGTGTCTGGGTAGCATTAGTCTGTCCTAGGGATTAAGAGTGTCTTTGGATTCATTAGGTCTGGGTTTGAATCCTTACTCTGCCATTCAAGTTCATACAGTAACTTGAACAAACTTCACAGTGTTTTTGTAAAGATTAAAACCCATATAGCAAAAGTGTCTGGCAAATAGTAAGTGTTCAAGGAGTGATAGAAATAAAATTATAAATGGATTAAAGAGAATGTTAAAGTTAGAGGTCACTCCTTTTACCATCCCTCCTCACATTCCATCATTTAATAAGAAAGCAGACAGCATGAATGACTTAGCTAAGATTTTTATAAAACAGAAAAAATGTTGGAACCAGGCTTAAATCTTAAATCTCCCAATCCACGTTGCTATGTTTTGTATACGTCTGCTGCTGCTGCTGCTAAGTAGCTTCAGTCGTGTCCGACTCTGTGCGACCCCATAGACGGCAGCCCACCAGGCTCCCCCGTCCCTGGGATTCTCCAGGCAAGAACACTGGAGTGGGCTGCCATTTCCTTCTCCAATGCATGAAAGTGAAAAGTGAAAGTGAAGTCACTCAGTCGTGTCCGACTCTTAGTGACCCCATGGACTGCAGCCCACCAGGCTCCTCCGTCCATGGGATTTTCCAGGCAAGAGTACTGGAGTGGGGTGTTTATATACATCTATGTTGCACAAAAAGATGTTTAAAGAGAGTCAAGCTGATTAAATACTAAAAGGTCAGTTATCCTTGGTGTGATGAGTCCTTGGTAGGAGGTCTGTCATTAGTGTGGTGGCAGGAGTGACAAGATGAGGACACCTACCTGATTAGCATCATCACCGACATGGGGTACACTCAGATACCTTGAACTTGGAGTTAGTGACCCTTCCTGAATAGAGTTTAAGACATATACAGGAACTCAGTACTTCTGTGCAATAGATGCAGCAATACCACAGGTAACAAAGCCAGTATTGCCTTTCTAATTTGTCATCTATTTATATCACCATGGCTCAGATGGTAAAGACTCCGCCTGCAATGTGGGAGACCTGGGTTTGATCCCTGGGTCAGGAAGATCCCCTGGAGAAGGAAATGGCAACCCACTCCAGGATTCTTGCCTGGAAAATCCCATGGACAGAGGAGCCTGGAGGGCTGGGATGGTCCATGGCATCGCAAAGAATTGGCACAACTGAGCAACTAACACAATCCAGTCCAAGTACTCTCAAGTACTTGGTTTCTTAGTTGCCAATTTATACTTTGGCTAATAATACAGATGTGTTTAAAAGTGATAAAAAATGCATAGCTTAAAAACATTCTGCAACTTGGACTCTGATAATGTGACCTTCAACACAATCTTACTCCACCCCTTTTCTGTGGGTAACGTGATTCAAGTGTGAGCACTATAATAGGAAGATGGAGACTTTTTGAAAGATATTTGAGTTGTGGCTTTAGCAATGATGCACAGAGAAAAGTCTTAGTTGGTTAAAATTCAAGAAAGGGGAAATATAAGTTTAACTAAGAAGGACCAGAGGGTCTTGTATTCATCCCAGAGGTGGTACGAAGATTGATATTTTGAAACATAATTACCTATTCCACATTTGTGAGTCGATGATTCGCTGCTACCAGAACATATATTGTCATGCGTTGCATTTCCTTTCTGAGTTAGAAGGAGCCCAAATGCACTGCAATTCGTGTGTTTTCTACAGGGCGCTTTGGATGATGTCTCATTCGAGAAGAACCCATCTGGACATCTTTTGCAAACTGTATTTCGCTCCGGGGTTCCTACAAAAATATCAAGCCATTTAGCACATTCTTCTCAAGTACTCTCGCAGCAGAAACCATCTTAACAGAGTTGGGGTAAGACTTTTCACTTGGTTTTTACTGCTACTATTATGTTGCAGGAAACTTCAGGCATTTTCATTTTTCACTTCATTAGACAGAACAAAACTTTTACAGTGAACCCCTTAGGCATTCTTTCCTCCTTGCAATACAAACACAAATGTCTTCTATTGTTACCTACAAAGTACATAATGGGAGAGGAAAGAAAAGAAGGGTAGGATGTTCAATTAGTCCTGCCTGTGCTGAAGTTGTCAGGAAGATCTTGTTGTCAGCCATATTCTCCACACAATTATCCCTGGAAAATCATGACGATAACTGCTGTGTAACCGCTGTAATATCATTCTTTGAAATCAGTACCCGTGGTATGCCACATCGTTAAATCCCAATCGCTTCCTACGGAATTTCTTTCATTCCTGAATCCTAATTGTGAAGCAATTCGTAAGTGTGCTAACCCCAAGAAGTAAAAATTTACAACATTATAATAAACTTTTGAAGGTGGCAATAAAGTTAACTGTGGACTCAAGCGTAAGCCTGCAGTTATATAATAAATGGAAGATGATATACCATTTGCTTAAATGGTTGGTTTAAAAAGGGCACAGTCGTTAAAATTTCAGGCAAGGGTGACTGAAAGGGCATTTTCCTTCATAGTGGAAAGATACTTGATAAATTTGGGGAAATCATTGGCAGGAAAACTTGAACCAGTCAACAACCCAAGATGCTCTTAAAAATAAACATCTTTAAAACCCTTGACTGTATGCCTGAGTAGATCATACATTATAGTGTATTTGCATATGAAAATACCTCCATCTAGTGTAAGCTAGTTGAACAGATTTAGACTCTAGTGTTCAAATGTAGCTTTTACAGGGCAATTCTGGCTGACACAAGGTACCAAATACTAAAGAGACAAATAAAAGTTAAAGAAAGTTAATAAAATTCATTTATTAAAACATTTAACCTCCCATCTCATTGTATTCTCTACCAAAAAGGGGAAAAAGAGCACAGTGAATTTGGTTTTATTTTCACCTCTGGCTTCTTTCTTTTCTAAAGGGTTTGCTGATGCATTGACCAGTAAAAATGACAAAAGGATGGCAGAAAAAAAGAAAAGGGGAGACCAAGCATGAAATTTTAACATGTTAAATGCCATTTCCAGGGTTGCAGTGACATCATCTTAGGAACCACCTTACAAAGAGGTCTCTCTTTTTTTTTTTAGTACTTTCTTTCTACACTCGTCTCCTTAAAGGGGATCCAACCCCATACCAAATTCTACAGTATCATAAGCAGAGGTATTTGGGCATGGACTGCATGGTATTATTTTATTGTGAATATTCTGGGAATAAATGGTCTTAGACACCTGGACCCAAATCTGCCTTTGTCAACTGCACAAAGAAGAGTCTTGTCATTCTTCACATACGTGTTGATGGCTTGGGTGTTCTTCTGCATTCCAATGAGAAGGTGATAGGCACAGGACATTCTTCCAGGTGATTTAGCCTTTAAAGTTCCTTACCAAGAGGAATGCAAGAATTATAGAAGGAAAGTTTCTTAATATATGTGGAGGCTTTATGTAATGACCTTTCTGAAAATGACTTCCCTCTCTCACGATTGGTAGAACTTCTTATAAAAGGATGTATGCATCTAAGTAAATGATTTTGCCGTATTAATGTCAAGAGAAACACCCAAAGTATAATCTGGCAGGCAAAACGTGAAACAGAATGGCAAGAGGAATTTTGCTTTTCAGTTGAGAATTCACCGCGCTAGGCATAAACAATTATATAAGAATTATACAACTAATAGAACTAACTACAGTTGATCCCTGAACCCAACCTCCTTGCACTGGAAAATCCCATTATAAATTTATAGTCAGCCTTCTATAGCCAGAGTTTTGCATTCACAGATTCACGCAGCTGGGATCAGGTATTACTGTAGTATTATTGAAAAAAATGTGCATTGAAGTGGACCTGCGAGGTTCAAACCTATGTTATGTTGTTCAAGGGTTAGCTGTAAAATCTGAAGAGGAGGCAATCTGACTTCAAAACAACAGAGAATGAGTATTAAATACTCTTTAGACTAAAATTGCAGAATCTTGCCTTCCCTTTGGTCTGGAAACCTTTTATATTTTAGGCAGAGAGAGGTGAGAAAATAAATAAACCTCTGTGTACCTTTGTGCTAAGACTTCTGTTGCCTGCTTACTTCATTCTACAAACAGATTTTCATGCTTATATGAGTAAAATTCTTACTATTTCCATTATTTTTCAAAACTTTCTAGTTTCCAAACTGCAATGCCCTGCTTAATGAATTTTCCTACATATATGAATTACTGAATTGAATTAAATGCATTTGTTTCTGTTGGATGGGCTTCTCCCTCTACAACTTGGGTTAGCTTTTGAGTCCCAAATTGTCATCCAGTAAAAATTAGGAAGTGTCACCAATTTATCCCTCAAAGACTTATACTAGGAGCATTTTAAAGAACTGTCATGCAATTTGCACCTTCTATGACTGGTTTTATAAAATTCACAACTTGGGACACTTAATAGTTTAGTTTTTGAATATATTTAATTCATGTCCAACTCTTTGTGACCCCATGGACTGTAGCCTACCAGGCTCTTCCGTCCATGGGATTTTCCAGGCAAGAATACTGGAGTGGGTTGCCATTTCCTCCTCCAGAAACCTAAAATGTTGATAATAATTTAGACTCTATATTGCTACTTCTGAAAGTCAAAATAGTTACAAGTAATTCACATCCTCTAACAGTTGTCAACTAGGGGTGATTTGGCCATCCAGGGGACACTTTAGTGGAAAAAGTACTATTTTAGTGGCTAAAGACCAGGGATGCTGCTAAACATGTTACAATGCACAGGACTGCTGCCCACAAAAAGAATTATTTAGCCCCCAAAGTTAGTAGTGCTGAGACTGAGAAACACTGCTTCAAATTGAATAATTGGAATCTATACCCATACTGCTTTCTCCAGAAAAGTGAGTGAATACTCTTAATTTTTCCAGGCCAGGAGAACATGCAGACTATACTGAAACTTCATGAATGTAGCAAACAAAAAAAGGGGGGGGGATTGCAGCTTTAAAAAATTCAGTGCAAACTGGGCTTAATCTCTGCTCTTCAAAATGCAAAAAGAGAAAGTACTTTGTTTGTAGACAAGTACTTACTCTTGGCTTGCCAGTCTGTTTTGTCTAAGATAAAGAATCAGCTTCACAGAAGAGATGCTGCTATGGCTGTTATCCTCCCAGACACTCAACTCCCCTGCCAAAGGAAGAACTAGCTTCATTTTTAATAATGAGCTGCACTTCCCCTAGCCATTCTCACTTTTTATATAATTAATTATAACTGCTCACTGTTTGCACGCCAGAGCCTCATTAATATCAGCATAATTACTCTCTTGATAACAATTAACATTTCTGATGTTTGTCCAAAAGCACTGCACTCTGAGGCTGTCCATGCCAAAGTGAAACACAGACATATAGATCAGCTATGAATGGTGCAATGAAGAGTGTGTCCCTTTAAGAAAGAGCAATCCATCATGCATCTCATTAGAGAGTGATTTGCTGCATTTGAGATTTGTCGCTAAATTGGCCCATCGTGGCAAAGTGCTCCTCTGAGGAATGGTTCTTTGGCAGCCATCCAGACGCATAGTACATACCTAGCAGATTCCATTACCTTTGTAATTTGCTATCCTGTAATGTCATCAGGACCAACTTGTTCCCTTAAACTTCCCCCACTACCTGACTCTGTGCGATGTTAATGAACTTGGCTGGTACATACCCGGGTGTAGCACTCCAAACCCAGGGGGACAGCTCCTGTGCTTCAAGCAGAACTCCAGCTCCAGATAGCGCCCCTCCTCACATTCACACACGCGGTTATGGGTGCGACTGCACTCCTGCTTGACGTACTGCAGTTCCTTGCACACTGGGCTGCAGTACAGACACTCGTCACTGGTGTGCCAGGTGTCCGTGTAGTGGTGGTCGGGACAAGGGGCACACACGGTCTTCCGCCTTGCCGTGCAGGGCTGCTTCAGGAAGGTGCCAGGAGGACATTTGTCACACATCAGCTGACGAGAGCTCTCGGGGTCATAATGAAGGTACTTTGGAGGAAAGGTTTCCTGGGTAGTCCATTTAATGGAGATGTCTAGGAACTAGAAGAAGAAAGGGAAATAGTGGTATGTTCGCATGGAAATGGGGTGATTCTGTGCAAAAGCATCATTAACCTCAGTCCTTTACTACCTGGAACCTCGTGCTCTTCCTGCCTACGGAGCTAGGGCCACAGAAAACATGTTCAGAAGCCATAACTCTTGCCTCTAAGTAGATTAATCTCCAAGACCATGATGGCAGTACCAGCAAAGTATATTAGGAAAACATAGCTCATAGATAGCTGCAGTGGAAAGCTCATCAGGGTAGAAATTATTACACTTAGATGCACAGCTAAATAGCCTGTGTGCCTTGAGTAATACTTTATCTCCCTGGGTTTTAGGATAATCATTAGATTAGTGAGTTGGGTGAACTAGTGAGTTAGCTGAACTAGATTCTCAGGATAGCTATACCAGGATCCCTAGACTCCTTGATAAAAATGTAGATTCCTGGAATTTATATTCCTAAAAATCCTGATTCTACAGATGTGAAGTTGGGACTGAGTATTTTAAAATGTCCTGCAATGATTCCCAACTGTAGAACCCATACACAATAAATATTATTTCACTTATTCACTTGTTGATAGTTATGTACCAGGCTCTATTCTGGGTATTTCGGATACAGCAGTGAATAAAATAGTCAACAAACTCTGTCTTATGGACTTTATTTTAATAACAAATTCTACATAGATTATGTGTTAGAAGATGACTGTTGTAAAAAGGTGAGCAAGTAAAAGATTGGAAATATGGAGGGGAAGGTGGAGAAATTACAATCTTTATATCGGGTGGTGGTCACAGTAGTATATTTAAGACCAGATATTTCTCTTTTAGTTTTCCTGTTCTAAGATGTAATGATTTCACATGTATGTAAACAGTTGGTGATTGTACTCACTCTGGTCATTCATTCACGCATGCAGCAGATATGTACTGCATGCTTACCAGAAATATGCTGATGAGAAGATGTAATCTTTGTGCAGCTGGTAATCTGCTGGAAAAGTATTAAAATTGTAAGGCTGATTTTTCCTCCAGAATATCAGTGCAGTCTTGAATCTTATAGGTGAGTGATGTCTAGAAAATGAAATGATCACCTCTCTTAAGGTTAATTGGGGAAAACTTGAGGGAGCAGGCAGAGTTTCAAAAGTTTCTATCCATTATGGCCGAAGAGGTGTGTGCATAGTAGAGAGACAGTTTTGTGGGCCAGAATCCTGCTTGGAAGGTGGCTCCAAATGAGTATGCTATCTACTTGTATTCTAGATCTCTAAAGGTCTTCAAGGGAACACTGAAGTAGTTCTTCACACTAATTAAAAGAAAAAGTGTTGTTTCTGTGTAGGGGTTGTTTGTTTGGCTTTTATTGTTAGTTTTTGGTACAGGGATCAACACTGACTATTTTCAGGCTTTTGGGAAGCGACAGGCCAAACACAATAATTTTTTCTAAACTCTCTTCTTTGCAGAACTCAGCAAATCTCACAGAAACCCTTTGACCTGGGGGAAAGTGTGCCAAGTAGGAAAATAGCACTCCTTTTTGAATGAGGAACGACAGAGGTAAAGAAATGCTTTTTTATAAGCATTTGGGCATTTTAATAAGCAATAGAATCCACCTGCCAATACAGGAGATGCCTAAGATGTGGGTTCGATCCCTGGGTTGGAAAGATCCCCTGGAGAAGGAAATGGCAACCCATTCGACTGTTCTTGCCTGGAAAATTCCATGGACAGAGGAGCCTGGTGGGCTACAGTCCATGGGGTTGTAAAGAGTGGGACACAACTGAGCATGCATAAATGCATGCCCTCATTTCTTATTGGGATACGACTAGCAACAAGGCTGTTTGGACCTAATATGAGCTGATAAACCAGAATTGAAGAATAAAATATCTTACCTACGGCCACAGACCTTTTAACGGAGAGCAGTTTTCAGAGTGCTATAATGTAAAGGACCCCTAACCTACAAAAGATAGACTACAGTGGAAAATTGGGGCTGCCATGATATTTTCAAGACACTTTCATGACCCAATGGTTTTGGGGAAAAGGATGTTCTTGAATTCCCCTGGGGCTTTTTATTGGCTCAGATAAAGTGGGTCAACAGTAGGAGAAAGAAATGGACCAGTAATGAGTGGAAGCTCTGGTTTGGTCTGTATCTTTCAGAAATCTATTCATTCAACCTATGTCTCTTGACCACCCACTGTGTACCAGGTATTGTAGAAGATCTTAGTATTTGGTGACCCACAGAACAATGATGCTCTTCAGACTGCTCACAGTCTAGCAAGAAGACAACGATCAATCTTTTGAAGGAAATGAAGCAAGATGAACTAACTTTGTTGCTACTTGGTCATTCTAATAATATTGTACTATATTTTTTAAAGGCCCTTTGTGTGGGTTTAGCTCAAATATTTCTAATGTCTTCAACACTAGGGAATGAAGTATTCCTGATGCAACTTAAAAAGACGCATGAAAGCAATGAGAAATGTTTTTATTTTTTTCTCTGTCTTGATGTTCACTTTCGATTTCCTGAAAAGCCACTTTTGAGGGTTCTGTTTTCTCAACAGGGCCACCTCAGAGGTCCAGAGGGACATATTTGTCTTGCTTACTGCGGCTGAGTGAGCCCCATCCTGGTAGGGCTGGCAGTCCTGAAACTTAACCCTGCCTGATTTCCCATCATCCTGCCCTTCCCATGACAACACAGCTCATTTATCTATTAGCTGACTCTTTTCTCTCATACCAAGAAGTGAAGAGGATGAAAGGGGAAAACCCCACAGATGGTGCATGTGTTCCTCACTAGAAGCAGCCACACAAATACAAGATCTGACCAAGAATATTGATGCAATTTGTATCTTTCTAGGCAATTGGACATGACACTGTTGGTTTTCTGAAACCATGCTTAAGAAATTAGTTGCCATTTCTTCAAAATACAGGGAAGCTGAGATGAAAGGAATCCACAGAGGAAAAAAAATAATAAATTAGGTTGACTTAAGGATTAGAGAGCAATTATAATAGTGAAGATCATTTCCCCTAGGCTACTGCATGGAATTATCATATATATTTTTAAAAATCGGAAAGCCTTAAGGAACTGCAGACTTGTTTTCAGCAAATTCTATGGGGCCTCTGTGATTTATTTGAAAATTTTCCACTTTGGTAAAGAGACAGAACTCTGTGTGGCCAAAATTGGATGCTTAGCTCTCCATCTCTGGTTAGCCTCAATCCCCGCATGGAATTTCTGGAACCAATTCTTGACAGAGGATTGGCAAAATTAATAAACCTCTTCATCTCAATCCCCTCTCTCACTTTCTTCTGCATTTTCTAGAAAAGCAATGAAAAGGAGGACAGTCCATCTTAACACTGGCTCTGGGTCCTTTGCCAGCTGATAGCATTTAAAGTCTAAGAAGAGTACAAAAGTAATTTCTGTGTGAAGTGCATAAACACTGATAAATATCTGCAAAAGCTAGGACTCATGCAAGGGGTCTCTGCAGAAGCCGAAGTGTCCTATATAAGAGTGTCCTATATTATAGTTTCCTGTAAAAGAAGCTGCTTTTTCATGTTTAACTTTTTTTTAAATTAGAGGATAATTGATTTACAACATTGTGTTTTTTTCTGCTGTTCATCAACATGAATCAGCCACAGATATACATATGACCCCTCCCTCCTGAACCTCCCTCCCATCGCCCTCCCCATCCCTCCCCATCCCACCCCTCTATGTTGTCACAGAGCACTGGATTGAGCTCCCTGTGTCACACAGCAAATTTCCACTGGCTGTCTATTTTACATGTGATAATGATAAAGAAACATTAAAATGGAATTTTCTCTCCATCTTTTCTTTCTTCCTCTTCCCATTCTATATCTGTCCACCAGCTACAAAAGTACAAAAGTAAATGAGGAACCATCCCAGGTCACAGTAATTAGTGGAAGCAGAATTAAAACCCAGAGCATGTGCCATAGAATAGTATATTTTGACCAAATCCAAAACATTGCATAGCCCTAACATGCTAGTTTTTCATTCAGACTCAAGAGCATAATGTTAGGAGATCACAGAAGTGAGATCACCCAATGCCTTCCTGAAGTCCAGATGAATGGATGATATTTCTTTCTTTGTGCTAAGACTAGCACCTGTTCAAGGTAACTGATATGGAAATTTCTTAGATGACATGTGATTTCAGTATAGCTGACTACCGGTATCTGCTGCTTCTTAAAGGATATAGGAATATACTTCCTCCATCAGGTTTATTTTTGCATGATGCAATGTAGTCAATCCCCTGCTATTGAGCTTGCTCTCTGGTATGAAGAACCACGAGTGACCCAGTGGGTTTCCGTTTATGGAAAATTCATTAAAAGGAGCCCACACAAAGCTTGAAATAACTACTTGGTTTGGGAGTTCCTTTTGTGATCCCTCGTCATGATCTTTGCCACAAAGAACTATTTGAGGACTACCAGAGTTAGCTAAACTTCTGGTCAATTTGGAAACCATGATATTTTACAGTTCATCTTAGCCAAGAAAAGAAACATTCAGGATATATACCACAGTGAGTTTCCTAAAGATCTCTTGTTGTATAAACTACAAAGCTTATTAAAAAAAAAAAAAAACTCTTTTGCTATGAAGTTTAGCTTATTTAACTTTCTATAGTCTTATGGTATAATGGGGCTTCCCTGGAGGCTCAGACAATAAAGAATTCACCTGCGATGCGGGAGATCTGGCTTCGATCCCTGGGCTGGGAAGATCCCCTGGAGGAGGGCATGGCAACCCACTCTAGTATTCTTGCCTGGAGAATCCCATGAACAGAAAAGCCTGGAGGGCTGCAGTCCATGGGATAGCAGAGTCGGACACGACTGAACTATTAAGCATACACATGGTATAATGGCCTCTTCCCTATTTCCTCCAATCCTTAAATTATTTATTTATTCATTCATTCAGCAAACACTTATTGAAACAATTACTATGCTCAGGAAATATTGCTAAGCAATAGAGCCGAGTAAGTTAATGTTTGTTTCCTAGGAGAATTCATCCAAAAGCATCTGTTGGTGTAAAAAGTCACAAATCACTGCAAAACAATGAGAGGGAAAACAGAGGAAAAAAAGGATCAAGAAAAGACTCAATAGAGAAACAGGTCAGAAATGAGAAGCTGAAATTAGGTAGCAGTAAGGAGGAGAGAAAAGATAAATATTATATATTAGCTGATTGCCCATGGAGGGAGGTACTAGAAAGAGTAAAGGAGGACATGCCCGTGAATTATGACTATTAGGTATGTGGTGTTGCTGTTAATTACTGACAGCAGGAGAGAGAAGCAGTTATGGAGGAAGACAATGAATTTGGTTCTGGGTCTTCCAACAATGAGACTCAAGTGGTGATGTCGAGTAGACACTTAAATATATGTATCAGGTATTCAGGATAGAAATGCAGCTGAAGACACAGGTTTAAAGGGATGAAAGTTCAATCCCTGGGTCAGGAAGATCCCCTGGAGGAGGGCATGACAACCCTCTCCAGTATTCTTGCCTAGAGAATCCCATGGGCAGAGGAGCGTGGTGGGCTACAATCCATAGGATTGCAAAGAGTTGGACATGACTGAAGTGACTTAGCACAAGGTTATGAGCACATAAATGGTTCCAGAAACAGAAAAGTAGGATGGCATTACCCAATATTTTATACATAAACAAAAAAATATTAAAATATAACCTTGGGACTTTACAAACATTTGCAAGATAAGATGAAAAAAAGAAGGAAAAAACTGTAGGGATATTACGGAAAGTTTCAAGAAAAATGCTAAATGGATGATGAATAATAAGGTATGAAAAATGTACAGCGTTTAGATCCATTAGATTGATATGAACTAACCAGATCTCTTTGCTGGGAACCTGTATATTAGAGTTCCAAATTCAGTTCAACCACCAGCTTAATAACGCTTGGCCATTATCTTAGCTCTAAAAAGAGATAATTCTTATTTCGTCTATTCCTATACAATTGTTTTCAGTTGAGTAAAGGGATACAAATAAACTTGGTAAAGAATAAGATTCCAGACAAGAATGACTCATGACTACATATGCTAATTACACAGGAGGTGGGAAATAGGGAACATTTTGAATCAGATTCAATTTTGGAGACATTTTGAAGTCTCTTGTTCAGTAGGAAGTCACAAACCTAAAATGTGCCACAGTCAGTTATTTATCCTATTCTTAAGTTGTCTCCAGAAAAAGCATCTCTGACTCGTTTTTAAAATCAGTTCAAGTATCTTCCCAAATTATATCATTGATTTGGTCGAAAGGCAGTTCCACAGATTTGCTTAAAGGGCCCAGATAGAAAAGGATTTGTTTCCATATACCTTAAATGTTTAGCATGGTATCTTACAGGCTTCCCAGGTGGCGCCAGTGGTAAAGAACCCGCCTGCCATGCAGGCGTTGTAAGAGATGTGGGTTCAACCCCTGGGTTGGGAAGATTCCCTGGAGGAGGGCATGGCAACCACTCCATTATTCTTGCCTAGAGAACCCCATGGACAGAGGAGCCTGCGGGTTACAGTCGCAAAGACCCAGACACGACTGAAGCGACTTAGCAAGCAGCATGCATAGTGTCTTAGGGCTTCCCTGGTGGCTCAGAGGGTAAAGAATCAGTCTGTAATGCAGTAGACCTGGATTCAGTCCCTGGATCAGAAAGTACCCTGGAGAAGGGAATGGCTACCCACTCCAGTATTCTTGTCGGGAGAATCCCATGGACTGAGGAGACTGGCAGGCTACAGTCCATGAGTCACAAAGAGTTGGACATGATCGAGTGACTGACACTTTCACTGCTTTTTTCATGGTGTCTTATACACAGCAAGTATTCAATATATATTTTATTCAATCCAGTAGATATTGAATACCTACTATGTATAATTAGGATTGCTGGTGATTCTATAGACAGACACAGAGCCTCCAGGGAAAGGATGCATTTTCAAGGACAAGCACAAAATCTGTAACTTGCTCATCTGTAAAATGATAGTGATGACAAAATTTGCCTAAAGGAAGTTTTTTTTTTTTTTTTTCTAAGCATCTTTCATTTTGCTTGGCATTTTGCGTGGATCGTTCTGCTTGTGTTTAGCTTCTGTTTTGAAGGTAAATGTGGGGAAGGCAGGTGGCTCATTTGAGAGGTTTATCTGCTGCTGCCATTCCTCTACCTGAGGGTCTGCCGCTGCTTAATCATTTCCAGAACAGCCAGGACGAGGTCTCTAGGTAAGGATGCAGAGCAAATGCATTAAATCTATTCATCTATTAGGAACTTATGTGCTGCCAACAGCTTTTGCTACATAAACAAGAGAAAGGAAACAGGAACAATTATGATTTATTAGACGAATCGCTGGGCCAGATTTTACACTCTTTGCTTCCCTTGAGGCTGAAGAATTGTCTCTAGGTACAACTTAACTTTAAATGCGTTTTGTTGTTGTTCCTTTCAAGAACTTTCCCTTTAGTTGTTTGTTTGGAGGCTTTTAGAATTAATTAGCAGTACCTTGTTTATGTCTGGAATCTACCAGAATTGTCAGAAAAGATTTGCTTCTGATGCTTTTGCTGCTTCAGAGTTTTACAGATAATTAACATTTGCTAGATTAACAAATAAATGAGAAAAATCTCTAAGAACTTGTGATGCAAGTAAATACGTCAAACTTTCCAAGGCAAAGTGTGGACATCTCCCGCATTTTGAATCTCAGATCTTAATATTTCTTCTCTTTGCTTATTTGTTTAGTTGTTCACTCAGTTGTGTCCAGCTCTTTGCAATCTCCTGGACTGTAGCCCATCAGGCTCCTCTGTCCATGGGATTTTTCAGGCAAGAATACTGGAGTGGGTTGCCATGTAATTCTCCACAGGATCTTCCTGACCCAGAGACCGAATTCATGTCTCCTGTGTCTCCTGCATTGCAGGCGAATTTTTACCTGCTGGGCCATAATCACCAGATTTGGGATATAACATCCATTTTGAAAATTTCAACTCAACAACAGAGCTGGCCACAATTTTCCTTATAATTATACCCATTCAAGCCCACCAGTCAAGCACAAGGGCGACATCCCAAGTTCAGAATTTTCCAGCTACAGAGTCCCTGGCACTTTGAACTTAGAATTGGCAATACATTTTAGTACGTTGATATTTTTGAACATCAATTATTACTTCCCATTTTATTTCTACCTTTCCTTGAAGACAATACCTTGTTCACATCATCTTATGAATTAATCTGGTTGGTGATGATTTAGATTGAAGCTCAGTCAATATATGGTTAAGGGCATCTGAAGAGAGAAATTTAGAAAAGAACAGCCATGGTGGTTAGGAAATGAAATAGAAACTAGAAATGGAAATAGAATAAAACAGGATGTGACTTAAACATGTAGATGTTTATCATGTGCCTACAACAGTGTGAAACATCCTCTTGGAAGTACTAGATGCTATGGTGAATAATAATAGCATACTATATTATAATATCATTACATAGTAAGCTGTATACTTCACTTGTCATCCACCACTCCAATCATCTCTGAGGTGATAGTATTATCCCCATTTTGTAGATGAAGAGACTGAGCCTCAGAGAAGTTGGGTGATTGCTCAAAAGTCACAGAGCTAGTATACATTCAAGATAGGATTCAAATCTAATCCTGTCTGAACCTAAGCCTTTAACTATTGACTCTTCTCACTAGGGACCTGCAGTGTTAGGAAGGAGACAGGCATTTAAGTGATCACCTATGACACCAAGTAGAACTCTGGAAGGTCTATATTTTGTCCATCTGTCCATACAGCCATCCATGCCTTATCCTATATCTATTCATCTATCTATCTAAGATTTACATCATTTTATCCCAGTGAATAAATTCCTCGCTCTTCTGTCCTGAAATGCAGTAGTTCACACAACTTCTCTAGAAGATGGTCCTGTGGGACTGAGCAGTCAGTTACACTTTATACAAAATAGCAGCTTCTCAGTCAGTCATGCACCCCTTTAAATTTGTCTTCCTTTTTTGCTTACTCTTTTGCTAACCCCTGCTTCCCTAGAATTGCTCTTTCTAATAAGGAGCTAAACTATAAAGTGTTTGCCTCATGTTCTCTATCCTAAAGGGTCTGGACTTAGAACTCAAGCCCAGTAAGGAAGCTGGGATATTTAATTTCATCAAAAAAGAAAAAAAAAAAAACCACAGTGGCCTCCTCTAGCTGAAGGAGGAGGTGAAAAAAGCATTTAAAAAATCCATTGGGATCACTTTGCCCAAGGATATGACTCTGAGTCCCATCCCAGGACGTTTGTATGTCCAGCAGAGAAAAGAACTCTGGTTGAGGGAACTCAGAGGCTTTCTTCTGCTTTATGGGTATTTTTCACTGGACTCCACTGCTAGATTTCAGCTCCTATTAGACAGAAAAAAAAAAAAAAAATCCTCAGCTAGGTCACCTTAGGGAAAATTACTTCACTTCTCTGAACCTTGGTTTCCTTGCCTGTAAAACAGATTCCAGTCTCTGCATCAGAAGGTTTTTGTGAAAATGAAGGCTTATTAGCATTGTCCTCTGTCCAGGACCTAGGATCTTATAAAAATTAATATCTGGAACAAGGTTGGTTTGCTGGGAAAGAAAATGTTGGGAGTCATATACAGGCAATGAGGTGCTCTAATGTAGAAGTGACTTGTATTATTTAGACTCACAAATCTGCCAGAGTGATCACATCCACCTCCTTCCTCACCAGAGAAAGCTGGAAGGTACAATCTTACCATGTTTCTGGAAGACAGGACCACGGAGAAGGCTTACAAACAGCAGGAATAGCTACATCATTGTTCAGTAAACATCACTCATACTTTCTAGCTGACCCATTATTTTAGCACAATCTCATTGATTTTTTCCCCTTTTACTGGATATTAGTTGGGCTTCCCTGATGGCTCCCATGGTAAAGCATCTTTCTGCCATGTGGGAGACCCAGGTTCGATTCCTGGGTCAGGAAGATTCCCTGGAGAAGGAAATGGCAATCCACTCCAGCACTCTTGCCTGGAAAATCCCATGGACGGAGGAGCCTGATAGGCTACAGTCCATGGGGTCGCAGAGAGTCGGACACGACTGAGCGACTTCACTTTCACTTACTGGATATGAAGAGACAGGAAATACAATGTGGGAACAGAGGATTCTGTCTCTCAGCCCATGTAGTATTCATTCTCCAGGGCATCTTCCTGACCCAGGAATTGAACCCAGGACTCCCCCATTCCAGGTAGATTCTTTACCATCTAGCCATCAGGGAAGCCCAATATAGTAGTATTCCACCACAGTATTAATGGTCATGCCAACCTACCCATTAACACGCTTATTTCACCTGAAGGTGAAATGCTTCCTTGTGAATACAAATTCAAAGAAAACTCTGCTCAAAGAGGCTAAAGAGATTGCTAGTGACCATAATTATATCTCTGTAGTAAGTCCTGAGGGAATAGGGCTTCTAAGTAGGATATGAAAACATGCACATGAACGGCTTCTGTGCCAGCTAAAGACAAAAAGGTCTGGTTTCCATTTTTTTTTAATAGTTTTTAGCTTAAAAGAATAATCTGAACCTAAAACACAGAAGTCTTACTTCTTAAAAGTAGGTAACATTTCAAAAAGCTGCTTCCTCTTTTGATCTCCTTGACTTAAACAGAATTTCTTATCAATGAAACCAGTTGAGGAACTTTGACAATTACAACAAAGTAGATTTTTAAAAATTTTCTTTAGTATGCTTTTTTTCATAGATAACTAAGTCCATTTGCTTTTTGTATGTCTGGCATATTAAATAGTATCAATATGTAATAAAACATTTTAATTTATTTTTAATGACAAAAGCGTAAATTTTTTTTTTTTTTTTCCACTGTGCAACCCGCTTCAGTGCCTGCAGCCTACTGGTAGAGGCCAAGCAATGGTTCGGGCCGGGTTTGCTCTGGCATGGGACACTATGAAGAGGCCCGGGGGATGAGCCAAAAGCGTAAAATTATAGCAACCCTTCCAGATATCATCTGGTACAACACACCTATTTTAAAGGTGAGCAAAGTAAGACCCAGAGAAATGAAGTCACAGGCTGGACCTCAGAGTCTAAGGCAAAACTGAAGAATGAGATCTCTTGCTTCTTGACTGCTGTTGTGGAGGTCTTACTATCATTCCACCTCACAGATGACTTCCTAAATTACTTTTGTTGGTGGTGATGATGGTGGTATGGATGCCAGAGGGAATTTAAGAATAGGACCTTGATATCCATATTTTCTAAGAATGAAATACATTTTTTAACAAGAAAGTAATATTACATGGCAATAGAGGTTTAGGGATCAAAGACCAGAGAAGAAGATTGAATTTACCAAAGGCAGTCACAAAGCTTAGATGAATTACTGTCTTTTAAATCTATATTCATCTTGACACTGATTTTTCTGTTTTATAGTTGATTATTTAAGAGGCTGTTATAGAAAATGCTTCCAAGGTACAGACTAAATGGAGGTGAAGAATCCTAAGGCTACTCTTTTTAATTGTATAGAAGATGACTTGAGGAAATTAATGTTTTTCACCATATTAAAACTATGATAAAAAGAGGTGGATTTTTAAAAAAAATCTCAATAGAAAAGTAATAAATCAGAACTTTGGGGAGCACATTACTTTTTTAGAAGGGCTCCAGAAATGACATTGCATTTCCTCCTGTGTCCTCTATCCATTTATGGTCTGGCTGATTCAGGTGCTTCTGAGAAACTGGGGTTGAAAAAAAACTACCCAAGCACCTGGGAAGTTATGTCACCTTGTAGTTGAAAGAAACCATTTTAGTGTGTCTGTAGACTGTTCTGGCCTTTGGAGCATTCATTTAGCAAGGCCAGGTAAATGTGAGAGGGAGTGTGTACCCCACAGCTTCTTACCTAATGTGTTGTAACACTATTCTTATCCCTTACAACTGTCTAAAAGAATTCTTTTTTTAGACTTTCTATGCTAGTTACCCCAAAATAAATATTCTGTGGTAGTGAGTTCCTAAAACTAATTACATGTCACATAAAAATACCATGTGTATTTCAAGTTGGCTATACCTCACTCCTTCTTCTTGCATGGATAGTTTACAGATGTTGCTAGGATTTCCGATTGACTAGTTCCTGCTCTTGTGGGTTGCGAAGTTTTATTTTGATTTTTGTTTTCTTTTCTAAACATGGCTGCTAGTACTGTTCATATGTGCATATTTTTTTTAACCTATCAGTATCAGAAATGCACTCTGGAGCTGTCTCCTGCCCTCCTCTCTTGTCCTGTGAAATCCTCCCTTCCTATGGCTTTCAAAACCCATTCTCTGCTCATGACCCAGATTTTCTGATCTCCAGTCCAGGCTTCTCTGAACTTTTTGAATCCAAATGCCTATTTGACATCTCCATTGGGATATTTTAAGAATGTATCACATTTATCAAACCAAAAAATGAACATTGATGGGAAGGTCAGAAAGGGGATTCAGCTAAGGTTAGGTAGCACCTGCAAAGGTCGGTATATTAGTCTGGTTCATTGTTGTTGCTCTCTTAAGAATGGACCTCCATGAAGGTATTGTACCTTCACAGTAGAAATGGACAAAAATAAGTAGGAAAAATACTGGTCAGGTGGGTAGGGCGTTATATTTATATTTTGAAAGAGATCAAAGCTGACATGAGAATGTGAAATCTCTGACAGTAAGCTACATTTTGTTGGAATATCCATGGAAACTGCTGGTACATTATACAAACACCCCAGCAAATCTCATCGTAGCTCCTTTGACTCAGCAAACACACATTTAGTGTCAGGCACTGTGGAGACTTGGAGGCTATAAATATGAATTGGAAGAAAATCTCTGTTTGCAAAGAGTTCATATTGTGTTTACCACAGGGGTCGTGCCATCCCCTAGAAGTTCTGGAAATTTGTGTGGGATTTTCTCTTGTCACAGTTTCTGTGTGCTGCTAGATGCCCCACTGACCAAGAATAATCCCTTGTTCCACACACTTTCTTTTTCTTGGCCGTGCCATTTGGCATATGGGATCTTAGTTCCCCAATCAGGGACTGAACTTTCAACCCCTGTGTTGGAAGCACAGAGTCTTCACCACCAGACCACCAGGGAAATCCCACACATACTTTCAAATGTCCTACTGATGATGGTATAAGTGATCTAAGCTTAAAAAATATATATTTATGATTATATGAGCCTGGATTAAAACTCCATATATATATATATATACACACACAAACACATGTATATATACACATGTGTGTATATAATAAAAACACACATGTGTGTGTGTGTGTGTGTGTGTGTGTGTGTGTATGCACACATATGGGCTTCCCAGGTGGCACAGTGGTAAAGAGTCCACCTGTCCATGCAGGAGAAGCAAGAAGAGTGGATTTGATCCCTGGGTCAAGAAGATCCTCTGAAGTATGAAATGGCAACCCATTCCAGTACTCTGGCCTGGAAAATTCCATGGACAGAGGAGCCTGGTGGGCTAAAGTCCAAGGGGTCGCACACAACTGAGCGACTGAGCGTGCACACACACACATACATACATATATATATGTATATATACACACACACATATGTAGACCTATGTGTGTGTTGTAAGATTTTTATGCCTATTGATTTTCAAGGAATTTAACAACATAAAATTTGATAGCGGGTTGTGCATGCAAGCATGCTAAGTCGCTTCAGTCATGTATGACTCTTTGCCACCCTATGGACTGTACTTTGCCAGGCTCCTCTATCCATGGGGATTCTCCAGGTGGGTTGCCATGCCCTCCTCCAGGGGATCTTCCCAACCCAGGGATCGAACTTGCGTCTCTTAGTCTCCTGCATTGGCAGGTGGGTTCTTTACCACTAGGGCTATCTGGGAAGCCTGAAAGAGGGTTGTATTTTGTTTAAAACTTTAGTGAGATTTGTTTACCACTTCAAATAATCACAGCCCAAAGCCAACATCAATCATGGTTTTGAACCCCATGTGCTCTTGTCTATTTCTCATGGCCTGTTCATGACAGTTCTACATAAAGATGCTAATGTATCATTACTTCATTAAATCTTCTAGTGAAGCTTATTTCATTATAAATCATTTTCTTTTTATTTCTCCTTCATAGTATAGTTATGCCAGTATATTTATTTGAGAAAATTCTGTATGTAAGTAAAAATATAAGCACTCTCAATTTCATTTCAGGAGAGCCAGGGAGTCGTTGCAGCTGCTGCTGCTGCTAAGTCATTTCAGTTGTGTCTGACCCTGTGCGACCCCATAGATGGCAGCCCACCAAGCTCCACCGTCCCTGGGATTGTCCAGGCAAGAACACTGGAGAGGGTTGCCGTTTCCTTCTCCAGTGCATGAACGTGAAAAGTGAAAGTGAAGTTGCTCAGTTGTGTCTGACTCTTCACGGCCCCATGGACTGCAGCCTACCAGGCTCCTCCATCCATGGGATTTTCCAGGCAAGAGTACTGGAGTGGGGTGCCATTGCCTTCTCCGAGGGAGTTGTTACAAAGGATTTATTTAATAAGCGCATGGAAGAAGTCTGATCTGATGGAGAACTGCTGCTCCATAAGGTAAGATACACAGGTACACCGATAATGTTGGCATCTCCGCTCCATAGTAACAACATTAGGGGCAACCAGGCATCGTTAGGCAAGACTTTGAAGAATGTAAACATAATTTTTTTTTTTAATAAAAGTACTCTTTCTCTGCAATATACTTCACCATGCTTTTTTTCTTGGGCTGCAAAGAAAAGACTCAGGTTGAATGAAGTACTTCTGGTCAATGAGATACTGAAGGTAATGCTTCTCACAGAAAGCCTTCATGGAAAGGGAACATGCAGGCAGGGAGGCGGAGGGTTGCTTAGAGCAAGACCCAGCTGGAAAGTGAGTGGATAGGAGGACAAGAATATTTGAGTGTGTTTAGTGCCCCTTTGAGAGACTCTGCAATACCTCTCCTTCTAAACTATGTAGATAAAACATCTGTCACAGAACGCCTTCTTCCCTGACCAACGGTATCTGACAACTGTGGTTTTAACCTAAGAAATAAAATTAAAAGCCAGATTGAAATTGGGAATAAGAAGTACAATTAAAGGCCAGATAGAAATTAGGAATTGTGCTGAGAGTTCATGGGTGATAGAGGCCAGAGAGGTTGCTGGAGACAGAAGTACAGGACTGCTGCGGAGTGTATGTTAGATTCTCCTAGAAACTTTAGAGTTATCATTCTCTTAAACAAACAAAAAGGCTAGACAGATACACTCAACCACTGGGGGAGGGCAAGGAAACCAAAATAAACATAAGGAGAACCAATGTATCAGGCAGTTGTCCTGAAAAAAAAATTCACTACCTCCAAATGCTTCACCCCACCCCCCACCCCAAGTCCTAGTATCTTAACATTAATTTAGACCTTAGCTTTGAGAAGGCCAGTGGCTAGTTCTGGAGCTCCTTGATGGGAAGTTTCATCCACCAGGGAAAATCTAAGACTCGACTAGGATGTTCCCAAAGCATCAGGAGGCTCCTTGAGCAACCATGAAAGAAATGACGTGGTGATGTAACCACCTCACCTTGCAGAGTAGGTCTCTAACTACATGAATGAGCATTTCAGAAAGCCCATGACTATGGCATTAGTCCTCATGACCACACCCTTTCTGTGTTGCCTACCAGCATATCCTCTGCTGTCACAAAAAGAATCTAGTATTCTAGTTTGCCTCACAATTTTATCTTCTTCCACTTCTTAAATTCAGGATGCCTTGATTTTATCTCCAAATATGGAACATTTGGAGTGTATAATGAGAATAATAAACATTCTATTGCCCCTGCAAGGTAATAGTTGGTGGCCATCTCTCCCCCATCTCTGAGCATCATCAGCACTTTGTTTACATAATTCACTTGGGTCTAGAATGTTGACTAGAAGCTAGTGTTAGTGGAATAGGAACTCTATATTATGTGTGGCTATCTTGCATGTGTGCATATTACTATCTCTATTTTATAGAAAACTAAAACACAAGAGAGATATAAATTGCCCACCATCTTTTATCAAGTAAAATACTGGTATTTGAATTTTGAATTTTGACCCCAAATAACCAAACTCATAACCACTGCCAGCAGCTGCCTTTATAATGTCTTGGAAGGCAGGATCTTGTATATTCCCAAGTCACCTCGTACTTCCCCTTTTGTTATTCTCATTTAGACATTCCAGTACCTGCTTTCTCCATTTTGCCGTGCGGTCCATGAGGACAGAAATGGTGCCCATGTTTTCCATCCTATGTCTAGTATCCAGTGGCCTGCCTGGTACAAAGGACTAAATAGCAGTAATGCTTCCAGTCCTTAGCACTACCTCCTGGTGTTTATGAAAGGGCATCTGGACTCGCCATATGTAACTGCAAAGTATCTTTTATCACTTATTTATAAAATAAAATCAATCTCAGAAGCTACAGAAGGGAAAGGGAGCACATTCCTATTTGAAGTATTTACTAGGTTCAAGACATAATAAAAGGTTTCTTTTCTGATAATGCTGTAACATCTGCAGTTAGTATTATCTACATACATATCTACATCCTTATACAGACCAGATATCAAAACATTTGTCTACTTATTATTTTGGAACACTTAGAATACTGGAGTGAGTGGGTAGGCATTCCCTTCTCCAGGGGATCTTCCTGACCCAGGGATCAAAACCAGATCTCCTGCGTTGCACGCAGATTCTTTACCATCTGAGCCACCAGGGAAGCCCATTATTAGGTATACATATTATTTAATGGAAATTCTGAAATTTAAAAGTTACTGATAATATGTTTATTATTAATCAAATCTTTGCCAGCATACAAAAGGCTAGGAAGACTAAAAGTGTCCGCATATTATAGCAGAATTATTTATACTAGCCAAAACCTATAATGATTAAGTCGCTTGTGGTGTAGCCATGCAATGGAATATTATACAGCACTGAAAATGGATGGGCATTTGTACATCCAATACTGGAGATGATCCACAGTAGAACCTCAAGTGATAGCAGCCAGACACAAAAAAGTACATAAAGTTCATTTACTCATGGATGGTATTATAAGTCAGAATGTTGATTCCTCTGGCCGTGACTGGCATGGTGATAGGGATGAAGCCCAGGAAGCTTCTGGGGTCCTGGTAATGTGATGGTGTCTGAGCTGGGTGCTGGCTTACAAGTATTCACTTTGGGAAACTTAATTAGGTTCTTATGATTTGTGCAATTCTTTATATGTGTCCTTTTTAAATAAGGGTTCACTTTTCTAAAAGTTCTCCATATTAGTGAAGTTATATATATAAAATATATACCCACATATATACAAATATATATATACACATATATGTATACATAGTACCTATACATATGATTAGCTTGCTTAAATGTGACCTCTTATTAATCTACCTTTCCTTTAGTGACTTTGCTGTTTATTTACTTATTTATGTGTGTGTATCCCAAGATCTAATTGGAGGACTTCCTAGGCTTCCATTCACTCTTAGTGGGTTGGACATTCACATTCAAGCAGTTACTGCAACAACTTTCAAAACACATATGCGGCTTAAATATGGATTTTCCTGTCCTTTCATGAATGTCTGATTCATATCTCAATGCAGTCTACATTTTACTGACATAAAGGAAATAAATCATTGGTCATAGAATAATCTACATAGAAATCTTATTAACTTGATTGGTCAAAATGTAAATTTAAGTAAAAGAAGCTAAAAATTACAGACATTCCTTTCTTTTCCAAATTTCCTTTCTTTTTCCAAATTTAAAATAACTTTTAGCTCTATTGAGTGCAGAACCTCAATTATTTAAATCTATTTTATAACCTAATTAACATTATCTCACCAGTATTTTCCACATTACATTGAAATGTCCCATTTTAATAATAAAATGTGATTAAAATGTTAAACTGCACAATAAGAACTATGTGTGTATGTATGATCTTTTCTCTGGTGCCAATTATTCAAAATTTCCTATAATATTTGCTTAAGTGGCAAATAAGCCTAATGATGTCATATTCACTGCATCCAAACTTTATTCTAATTACAGTAGTTTTAAGAATTATTATTCTTAGCATTAAGAATAATCTCCCAAATTATTTTGATAGTATTATTACCACTAATAATAATTAATAATAAGGATGCCCAAGTTAAGCAAAGATGGTATGGAGCCATCTGAGATGAAGAAAGCCAATAAATAAAATGGATAAAAAATCATTCCAATAAAAATGGTCCAGAGCTCTTCTTCATAAACCCAGCAGGAACTTTCCAGTGTAAAGGGACACCCTAGGAGAAGCACAATCAGCTTGAAAGAGGTCTCCTGTTCCAACCTGACCCCAGATCTCTCCTGGGAAAGGGAGCAAGTTGAGCTTTGTCCCCATCAACAGGCGGGCAGGTCGGGAGATCAGGAGGCGAGGAGCCTCCGCGGTCGCCCAGAGCACCGCTGCCGGCGTCCCGGGCCAGGAACTTACCACGAGCGCGCAGCACAGCAACTTGTTCATTGTGGTCCCCGGGAAACCTCAGGCGCTCGGAGGCGGCGGCTGCGGGGCGAGCGCTACGGTGCGTCTCGGCTGCCCGTGCACTCATCACTTTATATATAGTGTCCCGGCAACAGGAAGTATCGGCTTGGCTTTGATCATTCATTCCCTATCTGGACCAAACTTTGCACCTTTCTTTTTTAGGAACCTTGGGCGGGAGTCGGGCGGGGAGTTGGGGCGGGGGGGGGGGCGGGGGAGAGGGGGATGGGAAGACGGGAGGGGAGGTGCGAAACGCTCCAGGGTTAACACTTTCAGCGCCAGGGCGGAAAGAAGTGGCACGAGCGGTGGGAGTAGGGGGTGGGGCGGGGATGTCTGGCCCCTGGGAGGCGGAAAAAAAAAAAAAAAAAAAAAAGCTGCAGAACAAGGCAGCTGCTGTCTCCGTGCGGCTCTGAGGTTTCCTGGCCCCTTCCCGCCAGCGGCCGGCCTCCTGGCAGCCGCGACCAGTGGTGGGAGGACTGGGCGCACGCTGGGCAGTCGCTTTGCTGGGCTCCTCCACCCTGTAGGATCCAGCCAAGATCTCTGCGCAGCCTGCAGTGCGCCCCAGACACTACACCCTACTCCCGTCTGACCCGCTTCTCAGGGGTTCTGAGATCCCCAATAACAAGTATTCTCATTCACGAGCTGCGCTCAGAGGCTCTTGTTAGAGTTTGCAGTCATTTATCTCCAAGGTTGCACAGATGGAGAAGAAACTTCTCTAATTTATGTCTGGTTCGAAAGCCGATGACTTTTCCCACTCACTTTTTATTGCCTGGGGTAGTTTCAGCCAGAGAGAATCAGCAGAGGACAAACTTCTTGCCTAGGACAGAAAAAACACCACTGTAGGATTTGCCACTATCCTGAACTGAACTGATCGTCTTTATCAACACCATCATCATCCAAAGGTTTTTGGTACCTACTGAACTTCTGAAGTTGCCTCTTCCAGGTCTTTCTTTGCCCCCAAGCTTTTGGTGGAAGTTGGCTCTGCCTAAAGGGTTCGTGGCTCCCCCATCCACTCCCACCAGCTGCTTTTGTGAGAGTTGGACCCCATGACTTTTAAAGGGTAGACCCCTTCTGAGGTCCTGCAGTTTGCTGATTTGTTTTTAGGTTGCCACCAGAGCTCTTCACTTACAGAAGCTGGAAAAAAAAAAAAAATCACTGCAAAGCCAGCCTCCCCATTAGGGCCACGTGCTCAGTTCTCCTCTCCTGAGAAGGTCAGTTTCTGCTTTTCTCCAGAGTTCATGGAGAGGGAGATGAAGGTGATTCTCTCAGGCTCAAACTATCCCATGCAATAAAAAGTGGCCCCCAGGAGCAAGTATTAGCAGCAGGGATCAGAGTATCTGCGCTTTCAAACCAACATCTTTCCACCAGAAGGTCAAAGTGGATCCATAGACAGAGTAGAAAATATTTAGAGGGAGCAAGTTCAGCTCTTCTACTCCGACTGTGAAGTACAGAAGACAGAGTGTCTTACTCAGCTTTCTCTCTCCACAGCATGATGGTTTCTTAAGTGAGCTAGTGAGTGAACAAAGGTCAGTGCATACTGACCAAATGGTTTAACTCCAGCCCTGCCCCTCAGCTTCTGAACTTCAGCTTTGACATCCACAGTCTGAGCTACTAGCACTTAGACTGACCATGGGACTCAGGTAAATTTAAATGTTAGTTGTAAAATACTAAGTAAATGGCAGTATTATTGTCTTTATGAGGTGATGCCTACCTGGGATACTGCCTGAAGGCATTTTTCTTGAACTGTCGTATAATGCTCACATGCAGGAGTCACACTCTGGAGAAAACTGATCAAGGACTGAATCCTGCAGTCTTAACCCTGGGAAAGTGCTTATGACTCTCTATCGTCTATCAATTAAGAATAGTAGTTATTACAGAAATGTGGCATGGAACAAATGAAAGTATTTTGAAAAGTAATGCATAAATTAGATTAGTAATGCATAAATGAGGTTAATCACTAACCATGAGCAGTCAATAAGTAAATGCATATAAGATAACCTAGCACATTGCCTGGATAGGAAATGTTTACTAAATTATAGCTATGATTGTTCACAGGCAGTACATATAAGATACCAGGCTTTAGAGCCAGACTTGAAACCCAGATCTCCTGCGCTCTGGCTCTATTACCTCAGGCAGATTTTAACTAACCTATTTGTATTTCTGTTTGATTTCTTTATTGGTGTCGTGACGATAAAAATCATACTACCCTCACAGGGATTAAATCAGCTGAAACGTGTAAAGTGCTCATCGTACTGTTTAACATGTAGTAAGGGTTCACTAAGTCTAGCTATTATTGTTATACTTATCTGAGGTGCTCTTAGGGACATTTATACAAGCACTAGGTGAGTCTGGACTCTAAGCTTCTGGGAGCAGCAATCATTTATTTTCTTATGATATTTCTTGAAACTTTTAGCTCCGCATCTGGCCTCCCTATAACTATTTGATGAATAATGGCAATAGAGGTGGTGATGGTGATTTTGGTGTGTGTGTGTGTGCGTGTGTGTGTGTGTGTGTGTGTGTGTGTGTGTGTGTGTTTTGGGGGAGGGAGGAGAGGAAGTGTAATTAGCTGTCATCTTGAGAAAAGCCAGGGCCCCATTTTTATAGAGTCACAGAGTAGACAGTGTATTGACTGTGCCCCTTTCGGGACCTGACTGTGGGCTGTTTATTAATCACCCACTGACAGGAAACAGACACTCTGAGTTTGCAGTCACGTCATTTGTTATATTCCTGGAGTAGTCTGGCCGATCCCCCTGGCTCTTCCCATGGGACCCACTACAGTGAGCAGCAGGCCCTGAACACTTGGAGGCTAGAGTCCATCTTCAGTCTAGATTGGACAGGACCCGGGGATTCAGAACTGAATCCATGGGACGATGTCTGAACACTCGCTTGGCAGACAGACTACATCCATCTTCCCATGACAGATCCTTCCTTGGCATGGGCCAAGGGTGACATGAAACAGAGTGTCTGGTAAATTTAACCTTCTCTTTCTGATCACCAGAGATGTGTGATACTGACTGTAGGTGACACCTCATCAGATAGCCATCATCTTCTCTTCCCTGAACTGTTTTGGGTTTGGTCCCATGTTGAACACATTTTCATTGCGCACATTTCTGATTGTCCCTGCTTCCATTTCAGCCACTGGTATGGCCTTAAGAAATGGTGTCTGAATATTGGGGACCCCCTTGAGAAAAATACTTACCTCTTTTTAACACAACAGCCAAGCACCTGCTATAGGAGGCCATTTATAATCATTGTTATAACAGAAATGCCTGAAACTCAGGACAGGGATTGATTTGGTCCTTTGGGAGACAAGACAAACTGATGGGTTCCCTAGAGACTGATTGAATGCCTAGAACATCTTACACATAAGCTCCCACATATAGAAACTGGAAACACAAGTTCTAAGGTTGTGTATGGGAAAGGTTATTAGTAGAAGAACAAGAACTCATTCCTTCTTGTTTCACTGTTACTAAATCTTTTTCTGGTTTCATAGGAGATGGAACAGAAAGAGGAGAAATAGGTAGTTATCCTATTGATTTTATTTCATTAAAGTTTGCCCATTTCTTCATTAACAATACAATTTTAATTATTAATGTTCTAGACTCCCAGGGACAGAGGAGCCTAGTGGGCTGCCGTCTATGGGGTTGCACAGAGTCAGACATGACTGATGCGATTTAGCAGCAGCAGCAGCAGCAGACAAAACATTAATTTTAACTATTAATGTTTTATTACTGGACTGGATTGTCATGCCCTCCTCCAGGGGATCTTCCCAACCATGGCAATCAACTCCAGTATTCTTGCCTGGAGAATCCCGTTGACAGAGAAGCCTGGTTACAGTCCACAGGGCTACAGTCCATAGGGTTGCAAAGAGCCGGACACAACTGAAGCGGTTAAGCACAGCACATTAATGTTTTAAGGTGTTACAAGCTCTGTGTGAAAATGGATATGTACTTGCTTTAAAAATAGTGTACAAGGGAACTCTGGTCAAAGTTATGTAGCAGCCTGGAGGGGAGAGGAGTTTGGGGGAGAATGGATGCCTGTATATGTGTGGCTGAGTCCCTCTGCTATCCACCTAAAACTGTCATTAACATTGTTCATTGGCTATACTCCAATACAAAATAAAAAGTTTAAAAAAAAAGCATCCAGAAAGGCAAGGTTATATATAGCTGAAGCACTTTCTGCTTCAGTAGGTCACCCATTTCTTAAAGATCTGCAAGTATTAGACCAGGAGTCATTAAGGGCTGGTTACGGTTTCCCACTCAGTAGTAGTATGATTCCAACATTGTCAGTCATTTGTTAAAATAACCCTTTCATTGAAAGCTGGCATAAATCAATCACACAAACATGTAAATATTCAAATCTATAAGTACATGGAAAGAAATAACAATAGGAGCTACTGGGCCAGTGTGATTGTAAGCCACATCTCACATATGTTAACTAGCAGTGAGAAGATAGCCCTTGGACAGGGAGAACAGTGTTAGCAGACCTTGAGGTAAGAGGAAGTGAGGTGTGATTTCCAGGAACTAGAGGAAGTCCGGTGTGGCAGAGAGCAAGATGTTGCCTGGGCTGGAAGAGGCTGCAAAGGAGAGTGGACAGTGGTCAGGCTGCAAAGTATAATTGATTCTATTCTTCCTCCAAACATTGATAGGAAGCACTGGAGGCTTTAAGCATGAGAGTGACATGATCATTATAGCTTCTGTGGGGTAGAAATTCTCTGAACTTCACCCTGCCAACCTCAGGGTCATATCCAAGCATAGTGCACAATAGAAAGCCTTCTCAAATTAAGAAAATCACAGCATAAATGGAAAAGTATTTTTATTAACTTAATTAAATTTAAGCTTTTTTAAATGCCTGCCTACGGTAAAAATTTAAATAGTATTAATACATATACCATGGAGGGTAAATTTCCATTTTGCTTCAGACCTCCACTGCCCATTTATAGAAGCTTCTACTATCAATGGTTTTTATATGATTGTTCAGATCATATAAAGACACATATTTATGGATAGATATCCTGTTGCTGCACTAATGATAAAGAATCTGCCTGCCATTGCAGGAGACACAAGAAACATGAGTTTGATCCCTTGGTCTGGAAGGTCCCCTGGAGAAGGGTATGGCAACCCACTCCAGCATTCTCGTCTGGAGACTCCCATGGACAGGGGACTCTGCCTGGCAGGCTACAGTCCATGGGGTCACAAAAGAGTCAGACACGACTGAGCGACTAAACAGCTACAAATTCTTAATATTAATCTCACCACTTGGTGTGTGCTTGGGGCAAGAAGGAATACCTAAAATAAGTGACTACTACTCTCTGTACCGCATGTCACGTAGCTCTGGAGGGAGGACTCTAAGTGGGAAGTCTGGTGTTTCAAGCTCTATGAAGAAAGCTATCTCATTTATGATTCAGGGCTCAGCAACTTCTGCTAGCCCTCCAAGAGAAGTGCAAGCTGGGAAATTTGCCTCAGTCAGCTCGGGCTGCCCTATCAAAATACCGTAGACTGGGTGGCTTTAACAGCAGACATTTACTTCTCACAGTTTTGGAGGCTGAAAGTTTGAGATTGAGGTGGAGGTGAGTTTGAGATTGAGATGGATATTGAGTTTGAGATTATGGTGAGACCTTTTTTCCTGGCTTTCAGGTGATCAGCGTCTCGCCGTGTGGAAGCATGACCTCTTCTCTGTGTGTGTTCAGAGGGAGAGAGGCCTCTTTTCCTATTTTTATGAAGTGAGCAGTTCTATAGATTCCACCTTTATGACCTAGTTTAAACTTGTTTCCCTCCTAGAAGCCCTATCTCAAATAGAGTTGCCCTGAGGGTTAGGAGTTCAAGATATGAATTTAAGGGGGAACACAATTCAATCCATAGCAGCACATTTCTATTCCCCTCTTTTAGGGTATATAAGCTCATGCTTAATTTTCAAGGGAATTTAGACTTTTGCAGTACTTGCTAGAGTGCTCAATAAATGCCATGAATATAGAACTGTAAAGTCATAGTTTTTCTTACCCTCAAATTTCTTTTTGCCTCCTTTTTGGGATTCTCTTTCTCCTACTCAATTTAAGAAAATAACTTCCATAGTTCAGGCAGTTTCGTTTTATGTCTGTATTTCCTTCTGAATGCATCACCTGATTGCAGATTCTGGTTTCCCTAACTGAATGAGGTTGGCAAGATACTAGCAGGGGAAAATTTTGTACATTCTTTGATAAAAGTTCTTAATAGAGGGAATTCCCTGGTGGTCCAGTGGTTAAGTCTCCATGCTCCCAATACAGGGGCCCTGGGTTTGATCCCTGATCAGGGAACTAGATCCCACGTGCCACACTAAGAGTTCACATACTGAAACTAAAAGATTTCATATGCTGCAACTAAGCCCTGGTGCAGCAAAATAAACAAGGTTTTGAAAAAGTTCTTAATAGATGAGCTGAATTACGTTACATAGCATAGCATACCCTGCCCTCTTAAACAGAGAAAAGGGTGAGTCAAGCCTTTCTGCACAGGTGACACCCATCACAATTTTCTCTTTGAAATTATTGTCAAGAATGGTGCCAAATTCATGGTGACACTCAGTGGGGAATTTGGGGGAAGAGAGAAAGGCATTTCAATAGACCAAAGCATGGTGTCTGTTGTTCCTCTTCAGCTAGAGAAGTGACATGCCTGTCTGCCAATACTCCCAGTTACTTCACCCAGGATTTCCTGAAACTTAGATACCATCTAGTGTCTACTCAGGCCCATGAAACAGGTTCCCTAATTACACAGGGATGTACATCCAAACAACCACTCACCTGAAGGCTTCTGAACAAATACGTGTGATGTCTTCCTATCAGATGAATGTAGCCAACCTACACAGTTTCCTCTTCTAAGGTCCTTCAGGAAATTTGGTCATCTCTAGTGTCAGTTCAAAGATTCTGCCCCTCTCCCAACCCCAGTGCATTTTGTTTGCACCTGGCAAATGAAAATAAGACAGATAAGAATCCTTAGAACTATTTTCTCAGTAGTCAGTTAGGGGTTTCTGCCTGGGAAAGTCCCCTTCTTTAACTAAAACAAACCTTTATAAACAAAGATTTTGATGTAATAATTTTCAGAGAAACTAACCTGCAAGATAAAATTGCTTCCTGAAATGAGAGTTTACCTAGAAAAGGCTTAGCCTAAAGGAATATCTCTAAGTGACTGTTAAGCTAAAGAGGGAAATTAAGTTGTTTAATATCCAGCTGAAGGACACTATTAATGTGACAGGTTTCAGTACAAATAAAGTACTATATCATTTATTTATTCAACAAACAAGTGATAAAGTATTTAATACTTAGTGGGTACCAGATGCTGTACCCCCAATATAAACAGAAATAGTTAACCACACTTCTGAAGCTTTCAGTCAGGTTGGGGAGAGACAGTAATGAAATAAACTGGGGAATAAACTCTTTGAATGTGATAAGCCAGTTTCAGAAAGTGATAAGAGGGTTGAAGTCCATAATACAAGTTAGCATAATGGTGCTTGCCTAGAAAGGGGCTACATTAGCTGAGTTTCTTAGGGAAAAGCTCTTTAAAGAAGCAACTTCTTTTATTTATTAATTTTTTAATTGGGGAATCATTGCTTTACCATATGCTGGTGAATGAGTCATAAATACATATATATATATGTATATATATATACATATATATATATATAGCATGCATATGCATGCTAAGTCACTTCAGTCATGTCTGACTCTTTGCGACCCTAAGGACTGTAGCCAGCCCGGCTCCTCTGTCCGTAGGATTCATCAGAAAGAATACTGGAATGGATGGCCTTGCCCTCCTCTAGGGGATCTTCCAGATCAAAAGATCAAACCCACCTCTCTTTATGTCTACCTGCCTTGGCAGGTGTGTTCTTTACAACTGGTGCTACCTGGGAAGCATATATATATATATATATATATACACCCTCCTTTTTGAGCCTGCCTGCCCACTCCCATTCCACCCCTCCAGGTCATCACAAGATGCCAGGATGGGCACCCTGTGCTATACAGCAGCCTCCCACTACTTCTCTGGTGTACTTACACATGGTAGAGTATGTATGTCGATGCTACTTCCTCAATTTGTCCCACCCTCTCCCCCACTGTGTCTGCATGTCCATTCTTTATGTCTGTGTCGCCATTCTTTCCCTGCCAATAGGTTCATCAGCACCATTTTTATAGATTCCATATATATATGCATTAATACATGATAGCTGTTTTTCTCTTTCTGACTTACTTCACTGTGTATAATAGCTCTAGGTTCACCCACCTCATTGGAACTGACTCAAACTCATTCCTTTTATAGCTGATAATGGTCCATTGTATATATGTAGTTCATCTTCTTTATCCATCCATCTGTTGATGGACATCTGGGGTGCTTCCATGTCTTGGCTATTGTAAATAGTGCTGCAGAGATCATTGGAGGACATATGTCTCTTTGAATTGTGGTTTTCTCAGAATGTACATGACTGAAGCAACTTAGCAGCAGCAGCAGCAGCAGCAAGATGTATAACGCCTGATCAGACAATGGGATGATGAGCACATTGTGTATTCTGGGAGCGGGGGTGAGGGATCAAAGTCTTCCAGGTAGAGCAAAGAGCAAGTGTGGTGACCCAGATGAGAAATGTGACTGAGCTAAAGCCAAGGGAGTAAGAGAGAGATTTAAACCATATGTGCTCAGATTGATGGACAGGGCTAGACCATGCAGGGGCCAGTGGCAAGATGTAGCAACAATGCCTCCATCAGGCAAACAAATATTCTTAACATCTGAGGTAGATTAATTCAGGGATCAAATTTAGGGCATTGATACTGAAAATATTTTACTTCTAAATATTTTGTTGTTTTTGATGCTATTGCAAAAGCAATTTCCTTCTTAATTTCTGTTTCAGAGAGTTTATTGTTAGTATATAAAATGCCACTGATTTTGTGTGCTGATTCTGCATCCTTCAGTTTTGCTGAATTTATTCATTAGTTCTAACAGCTATTTGATGGAGTCTTTAGGGTTTTCTGTATATAATATCATGCCATCTGGAAGCAAAGATCATTTTATACTTCTTCCTTTCCAATTTGAATGCCTTTTATTTATATTTGTTGCCTAATTGTGGTACTTTTGGTACTAAGTCGAATAGAAGTGATGAGCATGGGCATCCTTGTTTTGTTTCTGATCTTAGAGGAAAGACTTAACCTTTCACTCTTGAGTATAACAACTGATACAAAAGAAATACAAATGATCATAAAAAGCTACTATGAACAATTTATTCCAACCAACTGAACGAACTTGAAGAAATAAAAGATCTTAGAAACACAACCCATCAAGACTAAAATTAGGAAAATGGAAAATCTGAACAGACCAGTTACCAGGAAGAAGATTAAATCAGTAATCAAAAATCTTCCAACAGATAGCAGCCCAGGGCCAGATGGTTTCACAGGTGAATTCTGCCAAATATTTAAAGAAAAAATAATACTAGTCCTTCTCCAACTCATCCAAAACTTTGAAGTGAAAGGAGCACTTTGAAACTCTTTTTATGAGGCTGGCATTACCCTGAAATCAAAGCCAGACAACATTACAGAAAAAGAAAATTACTGGCCAATATCCCTGATGAATACAGATGCAAAAACCCTCAACAAAATACTAGCAGACCAAATTCAACAGCACATTAAAAGGATCCAACATGATTAGGTGGGATTTATCCCTGAGTTGTAAGGATGCCTCAACATATGCAAGTCAATAAATATGATACAGGGCATAACAGAGTGAGAGGGATAAAAATTATATGATCATTTCAATAGATGCAGAAAAAAAGTTTGACAAAATTCAATATCCTTTCATAATAAGAACTCTTGGTATCTTAGGTATAGAAGGAACATGCATGCGTTCTTGCTTCATTTATGTCCAACTCTAGGTGACCCCATGGACTGTAACCTGCCAGGCTCCCCTGTCCATGGGATTTTCCAGGCAAGAATACTAGAGTGGAATGTCGTTTCCTTCTCTAGGGGATCTTCCCTACCCAGGGATCAAACTCTCCTCTCTTGCATTTCCTGCATTGGCAGGCAGATTCTTTACCAGTGTGCCACCTAAGAATCCCCATAGAAGGACTATACCTCAGCATAATAAAGGTCACATATGACAATGTCAGTGCTTAAGGTACTCAGTGATCCTAAAAATAAAGGACAAAGAATTGGCTACATTCTGTATTCCTACGAAGGTCTATAGAGGGTGTTAAAATATTTTAGTCAAATGTTTCTCCACATATTTTTCATTATTATTCCCAAAGGAGAAATTTTTAAGTTGATATAACTTAATTTAAGGAGAGAAATTAAACACTAAGGCATAAGATGTTTTCAGGTGAGGTTGTGCTTTGGAAGAACCTGAATCCCTTGCAATATTTCAGGCTTTTTTTTTTTTTTTTCACCCTTCCCCACCAAATAAATTTTGCCACTTGCGGAACATATGTCTCCCACTGAGAATACATGCTTTAGCCAATGCCCTGATGAAATACCCATAATTTCAGCACTGAGAGCCCATTTTACCACCATTATGTAGAGTAAGAAGTCTTTGGTATTGCGGGAAGATGGACAGAACTGAATTCCTGGAGTGTGGACCTTCTGTTGAAATGCTAATTCACTTTCTGCCAAGTGGGAGTCCTGGTTAAGTCAACTGCCTACATGCACAGGGTAGATTAACATGACTAATGTGTATATGACACATTATATACATGCAGTGCCAAAATATTCTACAATAAATTTCAGACACACAGGAATTCAGAACAAGGGAGTGGCAGAGAAAGAGCTGTGTATGGGGAATAGCTTAGACAATAATAGGAGAGACAGGATAGGATATGACTCTGGAGGAATGGTAACATGTGTAAGTGAAAAATCATTTCATTTACAAATTGTGTCACTATAGTTCCTCCTCCTCCTCCTGTATGTGAAGTGAAATGGTCTTTGAAGGTTCATATTGCTGTAGGTACCACATGGTAGTCAATAAGAATTATGTAGTCAGACATGACTTATTGACAGGATAACAACAACTGAAAAAGTGTATAACAATAACTAAAAATACTATACAAAGAAATATAGTAAAAGCTCAATAGATAAATTAAAATAGAATAATTACATGATTATTTAACTATTAATAAACATTATAAAAACAGTCCATGGGGTCGCTGAGGGTTGGACACGACTGAGCGACTTCACTTTCACTTTTCACTTTCATTCATTGGAGAAGGAAATGGCAACCCACTCGAGTGTTCTTGCCTGGAGAATCCCAGGGATGGGGGAGCCTGGTGGGCTGCCGTCTGTGAGGTCACACACAGTCGGACACAACTGACGTGACTCAGCAGAACCTGAGAACAGTCAGGGTTACCTTTTGGGTCCTAGTGAGAAAGACATGGCAATCCAGGCCAGTATTCTTGCCTGGAGAACTCCATGGACAGAGGAGCCTGGCAGGCTACAATCCATAGGGTCGCACAGAGTCAGACATGACTGAAGCGGCTGAGCACATTAACTGTTACGATTTTTTTTTTTTTTCTCTCTTAAAAGACATGTTGCTTCTGAGTTCAGTAGAGGCAAAGATACACTTGGTATTGTAAATTAGGACATTAGAAAGGATTTTGAACTGTGGTGTTCCAAATCAAAAGGACCCATGAGGCCTGAGCGAGACCGTGAGGGAAGGGGCAGCAGGAGGGGCAGGGAAGAGACAGGCCTCCCCGCTTATCCTCTGTTTTAACTCCTCTCCGAAATAACTAGGTAACAGATAATAATATTTGGCGAGTTGTTTTGCAGATGTGAAATCCCACCGCACCCCCAACCAAATAGAAGACATTAACTTTTTGATGACCATGAACACATAGCCTCAGCCCTCATGGAGCTTAAGGACTAATAACTTTAACCCCTGTGACACCAGTCTTACCTCACCATCAGCCAGTCAGAGACTTGTGCACCAGCTGGCCCTATAGACCCCTCTTCTTCCCTGCCACCTGGCTTTTAAAAGTGTTTTGCTGAAACCCTTCAGAGAGCTCAGGGGTTTTTAGGGCTTGAGCCACCCATCTCCTTGCATTGCCCTTCAGTAAACCTTTTTCTGCACCAAACTCTGACATTTCAGTTTGTTTGGCTTAACTATGTGTGAGGTACAGGTACTCACATTAACAGTGGAACCAAAAGTTGGCCCTAGACACAGAGATATCACTTTGCCCACAAAGGTCTGTGTAGTCAAAGCTATGGTTTTTCCAGTAGTCATGTATGGATATGAGAGTTGGACCACAAAGAAGGCTGAGCACCAAAAAACTGATGTTTTCTCATTGTGTGCTGGAGAAGACTCTTGAGAGTCCTTTGGAGAGCAAGATCAAATCAGTCAATGCTAAAGGAAATCAACCCTGAATATTCATTGGAAGAACTGATGCTGAAGCTGAAGCTCCAATACTTTGGCCACCTGATGCGAAGAAATGACTAATTGGAAAAGACCCTGAGGATGGGAAAAATTGAAGGCAGGAGGAGAAGGGGATGACAGAGGATGAGATGGTTGGATGGCATCACTGACTCAACGGACATAACTCAGGGAGATGGTGAAGGACAGGGAAGCCTGATGTTCTGCAGTCTATCAGATTGCAAAGAGTCAGACATGACTTAGCGACTAAACACCAATAACAGAGATCATGACTGAGTGGATCCAACTCCACTCACTGTGCAACAGGAGAAAGCCTTCTTGGCAGGAGTAGGCTCATGGCTGGGGCTTTCAAATTCATGAGAGCTGTGGGTCTTCCAGGCAAAAAAAATATGTATAAACACATGAATTTTGCATTCAGTTTCAGAAGGTTCATAGCCTGTGACTCCAGGAGGGAAACCGATTTGGAATATGATGAAACATTTTGCGGCTCCATTTTAAAGAGATGTTTGTACCTTGGTTAGTAATAATATTGTTGTATCATCGTTTGTCATGTTTCAATATTTATGTTTCCTGGGTTCTCGTCTAGGTTACCCATCCTGAATTTTCAATATTACATAAATGAAGCTTGTTTTCTTCTCCCTAGTGCATCACTGTCCTGACCGAGTCTATAAATGGGCTTCCCCTCTGACACTGTGTACTTGCAGCTCAGCTCACATCTCAGTGTAGCTGATTCTGTTTGGCAGGTGTGGGCTGTGTGATTGAGTCATTGGAGGAGCTCAAAGAGGTATTTGTTAGCAGGAGCAGGGAACAGTGACTGATTCAGTAGCTCCCTGGGCTCCAAACAACCTGGTACTTACCACAGTTTACATCTGAAGGAAGCCCTGCTGCTGCTTCAGTGGTTGTGAGGTGCTGGGGAGATGAAAGGAACACAAAAGCAGAAGTCCCAAGGGGCAGGCACCGTGGGAAGTGTAGAAGAGGGGGTTTTTGTGGCTTTTCCTTTAAACTCAAGTAAGATAAGGTCTAGGGGTGTGTGAATGCGTGTGTGTGTGCGCACACATGTGGGCTCAGTTGTTCAGTCATGTCCTGCTCTTTGTGACCCCATGGACTGTAGCCCATGGGATTTTTCCTCTGTCCATGGGATTTTTCAGGCATGAATAATGGAGTGGGTTGCTATTTCCTCCTCTAGGGGATCTTCCTGACTTAGGGATGAAACTCGAGTCTGCTGTGTCTCCTGAATTGCAAAGAATAAAGATCAGTTTCGCAGCCAAAGTAGTCATTTTAGATGAAAAGCAATAGAGCAGAGTGTAGCTATGTTTCTGTTGCAGGAAGGCAGACCCCTTCCAGGGCTCGAAACTGGGCTCTTGTCTAACACTCGGAAATGAATTGTCCGAGGAGATACACGTGCTGAAAAAGCAAGTGATTTTATTGGGAAAGGGCACCCGGATGGAGAGCAGTAGGGTAAGGGAACCCAGGAGAACTGCTCTGCCACGTGACTCACAGTCTCAGGTTTTATGGTGATGGGATTTGTTTCCGGGTTGTCTTTGGCCAATCATTCTAATTCAGAGTCTTTCCTGGTGGCACACGCATCGCTCAGCCAAGATGGATGCTAGCGAGAGGGATTCTGGGAAGTGGACGGACACACGGTGTCTCCTTTAGACCTTTCCCAAACTCTTCTGGTTGGTGGTGGCTTGTTAGTTCTGTATTCCTTATCAGGATCTCCTGTCATAAAACAACTCACGCAAATGGTTACTATGGTGCCTGGCCAGAGTGGGCGGTTTCAATCAGTGTGCTTTCCCTAACACTTCATTTCTCTGGGTCTCAACTTCTTTCATCTATACAGTGGAGAAGCTGTAACAGTATTAGGAGTGTTTTGAGTAGTAAATAGGGATATATATGTAAGAACAATGCCTGGCAAGCAGTAAGCTTTCCACAAACATCAGTACCTCTGTCATCAAATTCACTGATGTATTACTTTAAAATGATTGTAACAGGTGCTATGTGGACATGGATGTCTAGGCCATTGAATGGAGAGATTTTATAGTTTCAAAGACTGTTTATGCTACAGTTACCACCTATTTAAAAGTATAAACTGGATATTTAAAGCAGAAAACCTCCCAGCATCCATGGCAGTCAAATCGGGGAGGGGTGGAGGGAAGCCAACTGAACGTGGATATCCAGGTGTCTTTCTTGCCTTCTGGGAGTTTATTGCCTCATCTCTTTAACAGAGCTTGGCCTATACTGTTACACATGCTTTTAAAAAATTACAAAAAAGAAGTGGCACAGGAGGTCAGAAGGCATAAAGACAGTATGGCAGAAACCACTACAATATTGTAAAGTAATTAACCTCCAATTAAAAAAAAAAAAAAAAATCTGCCTGCAATGCGGGAGGCCTGGGTTCGATCTCTGGGTTGGGAAGATCCCCTGGAGGAGGGCCTGGCAACCCACTCCAGTATTCTTGCCTGGAGAATCCCCACAGACAAAGGAGCCTGGCATGCTGCAGTCCATGGGGTCGCAAAGAGTGACATCACTGAGGGACTAAGCCCAGCAGTATGGTGTGAAGTCCTTAGGAGTTTAGGCTGAGAAATGGAGTATTTCCTGCCGTATTAATAAACAAGGATGTCGGGGTCTTCAGCCATTCCAGCCCTCCAGGGCGCACAGAAGGAGAAGTCTATCTGCAGGTCTGGCAGCCACTCCCTCCTGGGAGCCCGCGGAACTGAGATGCATATGAAAGGAATGATTTCAGCGAGCCCAGACTCTTGCATCTTCCCATAAATAGAAAAGTGCTAAACTCCTTCACTTGGGGTATCTGGCTTCTTTTCATTAACAATAATCTCTTGATGTTCCGGCTACCTGCCCTTTGTTACAAAATTTCTGTATGAGCTGGCTCCTCCCCTTGTCTCCTTAGAGCAGTTCTCTCAAGGCTACTTAAGATGCGGCCTGCTGGGCTTAAGTCCTAAAAATTTCCTCCGAATAAAACATAACTCTCAACTCTTAGGTTGTGGCTCTATTTTAAGTACATAGGAAGGATACATTGAAATGGGATTGATGAAGGTCTGGCTCCTGGCAAGTCTTCCTAAAAGTGAAGGGTTTTGAGAAATAAACAGGCCTTTCAGAGACAGAGATGAGAAGGAAATTGGTTCCAGGCAGAAAAAACAAGGCTACTGGAGGCCCAGATGTTGGGTAGGAGTGGATGTGTGTTGGTGGTGGTGGTGGCTTCCCTGGTGGCTCAGACAATAAAAGAATCTGCCTGCAATGTGGGAGACCCAGGTTCCATCCCTGGGTCAGGAAGATTCCCTGGAGAGGGGAATGGCAACCCACTCCAGTATTCTTGCCTGGAGAACACTATGGATAGAGGAGCCTGGTGGGCTACAGTCCATGGTGTCACAAAGAGTTGGACACAGCTGAGCACGCGCACACACACTACCTATATTGTCACACTCTCTTTAAATATATCTCTTATTTTATCATATAACCCATAAGACAATCCAAAATTTTATAGTTCTTTTTAAAAATTCTTTTTATTTATTTGTGTGTTTGTTTATTTTTGGCCACACAGCGGCTTGCTCAATCTTAGTTCCCCAAGTAGGGATTGATCCCAGGCCTTGGCAGTAAGGTCATGGCAGAGTCCTAACCACTGGATCACCAGGCAATACCTTGTACAGTTTTTTTTTTAAATCAAGAGAGCATCATGAGATCATTTAATCATTTAACCTTTGACCAATAACTGAGAAGTAGGTAAGTTAAAATATAGTTAACATTTCTATTAGAAAATTAGAAAATATAAGAAAGTAGCACTCAGAGAGGACCAGTGACCAATCCAAAGTGACAGAGTTAGCAAGAAATAGGCTCAAAATTAAAGCAGGAGCTTGAACTGTAGATTCAAAACTTCTGTGCTCCATTATATTTTACTGTTTCTGCTTAATTCAAGCTTTTGTCCATCATTTGATGGTAAGCATCTGTAGATTAAAGGGTGTTTTTTCTTTAAAAACATAATTTTATTTATTTATCTTTGTCTGTGCTGGGTCTCCGTCTCTGTGCAGGCTTTTCTCTCAGCAGAGAGTTGGAACTACTCTCTAGTTGTGGTGACAGGCTTCACTACGATGGCTCTCTTGTTGCAGAGTGCAGGCTCTAGGGTGCTCTGCCTTCAGAAGTTACGGCATGGGGTCTCAGCAGTTGCGAGTCCCCAGCTCTAGAGCACAGACTTAATAGCTGTGGGGCACCGGCTTCGTTGCTCTACTACATGTGGAATCTTCCCAGATCGGGGATCGAACCCATGTCTCCTCACTGGCAGGCAGAATCTTTCCCACTGAGCCACCAGGGAAGCTCTAAAAGAGATTTTCAACTGTTACCAGAACAGTTCCTTGTTTGATTATTTGAGGCCTATGGGTAGGTACCAAGATGGAAGATTACAAGTGACTCATCTGATACGGAAGCTGGCTCTGTCTCCATAAAGCTAAAACTAGTCAACAGAATCACAGGACCCTGCCATGGCTGATGTGGCTGCGAGACATGTTGCACCTTGTTGATTTTTTGGCCTGCCTTTCTCTCCTCCCTTCTTCCCGTCCCTTCACTCCCAGGCTAGAGGAGCAGAGGGAGCCTAACATCGGAGTGCTACCTTTTCTGGCTGGCTACCCATCTGCGTCAATATGGTGTTGGCTTTGGCACCTTGGTGGTTGGACTCGAGACCATCTTTGGGCAGTTGAGATGATTTCTTTCTAATGGTTTCTTGACCCACAAAGTCGGGAGTAGGTTATTCTTGCTTAGAGAGACCTCAACGTTTCAATGGGGAGTTTCGTTTTGGACATTTTTTAATGCCCTGCTCAGTTCACAAGTAATTTTTTAAAAAAAGCACTAAATCATTTCCAAAGAAATGACTTTGCCAGTTGGCATGTCAGCTTGTGGGCCTAGAGCTGAACTCATGCTCTCCAAGCCACACTTGTAGGGAGGAGGCAGACAAGTCAGTCAGCCCTCTGTTGTTTTGCATTACCTAAGAGCCAGCCCTTCCGCAGAGCAGTGTGTGTGAAAGTGTTGAGAAACATTTGCAGTCTCTTTAGAACCTCATAAAGTTAATAGCTTTCCATGGAAGGGACTGTTGGAGTAGCAAGTCCAAGACAAACTGGATGAGTAACTACCTATAGTAGAGATTAACTAGCTGGCTGGGAAAAGCCAAGATGAGTAAAGACCTACTTTTTCCATGGGATGTACCTATGTATTCCAAGGAGCAGTAATCTCTGAATCTATTGCTCATAGACAAATCTCTGAATCTATTGCTTATAGACAAAACTCATAAAAGTTTTGTTGACTGAATAGATGAATGCCTAATGTGTATATCACAAAGGCTTTTATAAAAACTTTTCTTGGAAGGCCCTTTTCCCAACATAAATATATTTGTTCTTAATTTGCTCAACAGATATTGTAAGAAACTTTTAGGTTCTAAGCATTGTATTCTGGATAGATACAAATAAATCAGGGTTCACATGTTCAAGGAATTTACAACCTAGTAAGGAAGACAGATAAGTGACAAGTTGAAACAGAAGGTGCTAAAGGCGAGCACAGAGTGTAATGGGAGGTCATCGGGATAGCTGTGGTCGGGGCTGGGGAAGCCCAGAGCTGGCAAATCAAGGCAAGGGTCCAACAGTTAAAAGAAACAAATAGGATATCAACTAGAATTCAGTTGAAGAGTTACTGAGTAAAATGATAAAAAAATACCATCATTTATTGAGTCTCCTTTCAGTTTAGGGTCTTTTTATATACATTATCTGAAATTCGGAGGTTATATTAAATAATCTCTAAGGTGTCATTGCGCTTTTAACATTTAAATTCCATAATTATCAGCCCATTTTGACAAACAGTTATTGAGGAGATATGATGTGCTAAACTGCTAAACTTGCTGCAGAGTACTGGAGGAATTAAGATGAAAGAAGAGAAAGAAATAATCCATTCATTTAAGATGCTTACACTCTTGAGGAGACGATTGATGGCTTCAATATAACGGAACAAATAATTCCCTCTGCTTCTGAGCTTTCAGCTACTATCATTGTCCTTCCCAAGAGTGAGCAGAGATTCTCTTAGTAAAGACATTTAATTCTACCTGCCACCAACAGATGGAGCAGGTGGTTACATCAGCCAGACATGTTGCATTGCATTTGAGAGCTAGTGAATGAGGGAGCTTTGAAAACCTAAGTAAGAAAATGAGCATTTGTATGCCAGAGTAACATGGGAATTGAAAGTAAGGATCATTTTGTTCCACACGGATGGTGATGGGACATAGGAGGTGCTGTGGAGTGGGTCAGAGATGCTACTGAGGGAAGTTTAATAGAGCATTAATGTGTCAGTTAAAGTTTGAAGCAGGTATATTAGTTGGGAGGAATTGGGGCTTCCCTGGTGGCCTAGACCATAAAGAATCTGCCTGCAGTGCAGGAGACCTGGGATCGAAAGGGAACGTCTACCAACTCCAGTATTCTGGCCTGGAAATTCCATGGACAGAGGAGCCTGGCAGGCTACATACAGTCCATGGGTCACAAAGAGTCAGACGTGACTGAGTGACTTTCTCTTTCACTTTTTCTTTCATACTAGTTGGGATGGCTTCAGTTACAAAATACAGATTACCCAAAGATGGATTTGGGTAAGAAATGTAATGAAGATAGATTTGATAAGAAATGCAATTATTATTCCACATAATACAAATTGCAGGAGCAGGGAAATTCCAGGTTTAATGCAATGGCTCAAAGTAGCATTGAGAATGCAATCTCTTTCTTTCTTTTGTGCTTGGTCTTTTTCTCAGGATATTGGTTTCTGGTCTTTAGCTTTCTCCCTCATGATTGCAAGATGGCTGCTTAATCCCTCAGCATTTTTTAAAACAACAGTATCTTAAAAAAAACTGAAAGGGGGCAGCTTTTCTCAAAATCCGTTTAATCAGAGAGAAGAGCCGTGTTTTTCTTGCCCTGTTTCCTCTGTTTCTTACCCAGTCTCAGCAAACTTCTCTTCAGTTTGCAGTGGCCACGACTGGCGCTCCAAACGCAAGGGAGGCTGGGAGAATACGTACCTGGTGTTTTCAGTCTCCATGTCGGATGGCAGATTCTGTCTGCTGGGAGGAGGTGTGTGTGTGAGGGAGGAAGCAGGGAATGGTGTGGATGCCAGGTAAGCTTCCAACACTGTCTTCAAAACAGGAAAAAAAGAAGTGGAGAGTTATTAATGGATCTCCAACTCAGGCCCTGGCACAGCCTTTTGCTTTCAGAATTATAGGCATTCAATTGATATTTGTTGATTGTGGGATTATTGTCATAGAAATGGAAAATCAATGTTAAGTCCTGCAACTGAGTAGTAAAATCAGTTATTCTTTCCAAGCCATGACTTGATGAAAAAAAAATTTTTAATTTTGTCACTTGAATGGGTGACTGTTGATATTTCTACTAGGTTGCTAAATTAAATACTAATTCAACATCAAGAGAGATAGTGGTGTTTTTTTTTTTTTAATGCCTAATTTAGCAACAGTTATATAATTTAAAAGCAAATCAGGGAAAAATCTGTATTCAATGGAAAAAGACCACATCGTAAGAATTGAAATTTACTAAAAATACCATGTGTGGGGCTCTAATGAAAAAAACAGAGTGTAAGATGGCCCCAGGGCTATGGAAAAAATTTAATATGTCCTAATGATATACTTAGTGTCTGTTGTTTACACATGGAAACTCACAACAAGGAAGCAAAATTAGGACACCAAATTAGGACATTAAAAAAAATCAACTCTGTGTACAAACAGATATCAACATTTTTTAAAGCTTCCTTTATAAAGAAATGATCCTCCAATTAAAAAAAAATTCCTTTGCCTTTCTCACAAGTATAAATAGAACAAAAAGCCAAAAAGTTGTCTTCTGACTTTAACAACAAGAACATTAAATAGAGAATGAAAGAAGGCACAAGTCATTGTGTTGGTGGGTTGTAGATTATTTTAAATAATTCATATGAAATAATGCAGATAGACTGCAAAATTAGTCTGAGCATGTCAAACACACTGATCCTTTGAAATGACTTCTCACCATGTCTTTTTAAGCCAGCTAAACCCTTTTGCAGAATTGTGAGAGCTTGTCTGGAGAACAGAAAGCATTAAAGATGAATAAAATATATGGGGTTATTTCCCATTGCTCTTTCCTGGAAGCAGTTGCTCCATTTTTAAATGACTGGGACTATTTAGCTCTAACCACAATGTATTTCCAGTGGAGGGTTTTTTTTTTTTTTCCTTCATCTAGAGTTTTATTCTTTTGCTCCACTCCACCCTAATTTTCTTCTCATGAATGCAAAGGCATGTTATAACTCAGGAAAAGGGGCTGCAAAGTATCATAGGTGGTTGATTCATCTTTAAATCTTTCATGGGGTTTGCTGTGATGTGTCAAGCAAGGTACCACATTTCTGCTGTAAAGTCTTCTTTCCATCTAGACTAGATTCACAATCTTTCTGAAGTTGTTAGATACTTTGGTTGACCAGTTTTCTAACACCACTTGGAGTTCCTGTATTTGTACAAGTCCTTGGAGATAATGATGCAATTTCTGCCCTTTTTTCAGTGTCTAATAAGACCTGATGCAGTGTTCTTCCTCAGGAGTCCAGGTTAGAGTTACAGAGGGAGCTTTTACCTACCCCCAGGCATCTACTTGCCTTAGTGCACAAAATCAGAAGCTCTACAGTTGGGCTTGTCAAAAACATACCTGAAAATTCTTTTTTTTTTGAGTTATTCTGATGTATAGATCTGGTTCAAACCATCAGACTATTGGAAATCATAAATTTACTCTCAAAAAAAAAAAAAAAAAGAGAGAGAGAAAACAAAAAGAAAAGAAATAGCAAAACAAAGGCTACATAGACAACCCTTGAACCTGATTAGAGGGATAGCTAACCAATATGGCAAAACTGGGAACTGGCAGAGTATCACGGTCAAGAGACCAACTCTTTGGATTCAAATTTCTGCTCTGCTGTGTGACCTACATCAAATTAAGTCACCACTCTGAACCTAAGTTTATTCCCCTTATAATCAGTATAATAATAATGCCTGTAGTATTTTAGGGATTTAATTATGTATTACATATAAGATTAAAAACTTATAAAGTATTTGCTGATACATCAACATAAAACAGTTATTCAGACAATGTCAACTCTTTATTATCTCAGGCTGCTCAGGGGCTCAGATTAGAAGTTAATATCTTTGATTTTAAAAATGAAAACATGAGTAATTATAAATAAAAGCATTTTTGTTTAATGGATAGACTATTTTAAAGCCTGAGATCCATAGTGGGATTTTGTTTTAGGTCCTAGGTATTATAAATTTTGGCTCCATATTTAATTTAATTATATTAGCATTTAGAATGCCAGAGCCCCTTTTAATTGTATTGGTAAAACCGTAAGGTATTATAAGGAGAAGGCCATGGCAACCCACTCCAGTACTCTTGCCTGGAAAATCCCAAGCTTAGAGGAGCCTGGTAGGCTGCAGTCCATGGGATCACAAAGAGTCGGACATGACTGAAGCGACTTAGCAGCAGCAGCAGCAGCAGCAGCAGCAGCAGCAGCAGCAGCAGCAAGGTATTATAAAATGACATCTAGAAATTGCTGTTTTGATTAATTAAAGATGTTTTGTTTTTTTTTCTGGTGGGTCACGAATAGTTTGGGCTGCACCATCCAACAAAAAGATTAAGAATGCATTTAGTGCTTCAACAAGAAGGCAGGAGAATAAAATGGCAATTCTTAAAATTTGGGGAAATATTTCAAAACAAGCATTCAGTAGTCATCATAAAGTTAGATAATCTTAGTTCCTATTTTGTGCTTTAGAGGTGTTTTAAGTTACAAATGGGAGTGGGGCACAATAATCTTTAATAATCTTTTCAGTGCTTGAGAGTATCTTGTTCTTAGTCTGGTTCTGAGTCAAACTCCCTTCTGGGGATGTGAGAATTCCACGTGAGTGATTTCTTTAGACAATGCCCTCTCAGTAATGCCATTTCAAGGTGAGGTCAGTAGAAATACTGTAACAAAAATGTTTGCTCTTATCCCTACATGTATGGCATAGACATTGAGCCATCTAGTTCATCCAAGAGACAGGAATCATCTGATACATAAGTTCTCCTTCAGTAGCTCTGGTTTACTGTTAGACAGCTTTGCTAACTTTATAATAGACTGTAAGGTCCACATACAACAGGACCAGGTGGACTCCACGGTTCTTAGTATCAGTAGTTGTGGCTTGCAATTTCTAGAGTGCAGACTCAGTGGTTGTGCTGCATGGGCTTGGATGTTCTGAGGCATGTGGAGTCTTCCCAGACCAGAAATAGAACCCACGTCCTCTGCATTGGTAGAGTCTTATCCACTGCACCACCTGGGAAGTCCAGTTCCTAGTATCAATATCAGCAATGAATGCATTCCAGAATTTTAGAATTGTGAAGCGTCTTATGGTGAGACAAAAAATAGTCCCTTGAAGATGTTCACATATGAATATGTTAACCTGACAAGGTGGAAGGGACTTTACAACTTTAATTAAATTAAGGATCCTGAAATGAGGAAATGATGCTGGATTGTTGGGTGGGCCTAATCTAATCATGGTGGTGCTTTAGTCACCAAGTCATATCTGACTCTTGCAACCGCATGGACTGTAGCCCCCCAGGCTCCTCGGTCCATGGGATTTTCAAGGCAAGAATAGGTTGCCATTTATTTCTCCAGGGCATCTTCCTGACCCAGGGATTGAACCCGTGTCTTCTACACTGCAGGCAGCCTCTTGCATTGCAGGTGGATTCTTTACCACTGAGCCACCAGGAAAGCCTGTCTAATCATAAAGAGCCATAAGTGAAAGGCAAGAGGATCAAAGTGGGTAGAAGGAATTGTGACAGTATAAGCGGAGATTGGAGTGATGGAGCCAGGAGCCAAGTAATGCCAGCATCTTCTAAAACCTGATAGAAGCAAGAAACTGATTCTCCCCTGGAATCTCTAAAAGAAACCAGCCCTGATGATATGTAGATTTTAGCCCTATAAGACTCAATTTCAAACTTGTGACCTCCAGAACCATGTGATATAAATTCGTGGGATTTTTAAGCCACCAACTTGTGGTAATACATTACAGCAATTATACGCAAGTAATACTGACGTCATAGAATCATCACATTCCATTTTAAAAAATTGTTTGTTGTTGCACTGGGTCTTCATCGCTGTACTCGGTCTTTCTCTAGTTGCAGTGAGCGGTGGTTAGTCTTCCTTGCAGTGGACAGACTTCTCATTGTGGTGGCTTTTCTTATTCTGGAGCACAGGCTTCAGCAGTTGCAGCGCCTGGGCTCATTATTTGCAGCTCCTGGGCTCTAGAGCCAGGCTCAGTAGTTGTGGTGCAGGGGCTTAGCTGCTCCATCACACGTGCAATCTTCCCAGATCAGGGATCAAACCTGAGTCCCCTGTATTGGCAGGTAGACTCTTATCCACTGCACCACCAGGAAAGTCCCTTTTTTTTTTTTTTTTTTTTCATTGAGTGATATAAGGCCCAGAGAGCTTGGTCATTCACTCCTGTAACAATTTATTGAACTTGAACTTCTAGCATGTGCCAGGCACTGTGAGCAACAAGGCATATAATCCATGCTATGCCTTTCTGAACTTTTCTCCCAGGACCCTGGGGTTTAGACTCTGGAGTGGAGAGACCCCCCCAAAAAAAAGATAGTTGGAGTTGATGAATACTGATGATAGTAGGTCTGAACCCCAGAATTGTACTCTTTCTATTCCTTCCAAGGACTTGGAAATTTGCTTTTCTTTTGATTTTTTGAACTGCCTAGGACATACAAATTCCTTCATCTACACAAGCTGGCTAGAGTGTGTTTCTGTGGCTTTTATGCCCACTCTAATATGTTACCTAAATAAATAGCTGACAGTCGTGTCCTCTGATTATATCAAAGGTCTGTTGATAGTGTTTTAAGACCAACAATTTACTTTTAGCAAGCTCACTTGATTCTGCAGAAATAGTCTAAAGGCCATCAGTCCACTGATGTTTCATCCCCAAGAAGCTAAATTCACATCCTAATCTCAGTATTTGAGAAATATTTTTCTCTATGTGGAAAGAAAAATATGAACCACAGACTGAATTTGCAGTTCTCTAATGTCTGAGCTGCTCAAGTGTATTATGGAAAGAGTAGTTTGATTGTAAATATGAATTTCATAATAATTTCAAGAATATTATATACCACCAGCAAGTAAGAAAATTACCATTGCTGGATAACCTCTAAAAAACTAGCCATGGAAGGGATGATGGCAGCTGTATAATGGCTTGAGTAAGTAGCTATCATCCTCCTTGAGGAATAGCAAGTTCTTCAATAAAGAGAGAGCTTCCCAGGTGGCACAATTTGTAAAGAATCTGCCTGCCAGTGAAGGAGATGCAGATTCGATCCCTGGATAGGGAAGGTCCCCTGAAGTAGGAAATGGCAACCCACTCCAGTATTCTCGCCTGGGAAATCCCATGCACAGAAGAGCCTAGCAGGTTATAGTCCTTGGGGTCACAAAGAGTGGACACAACTAAGTATGCATGTATGCAACAAAGAGAAGGGATAAGTTGGAAAGCAGAGGTAACTGCCTACAGGGATTAAGGTCTATCAGGTGTAGCCTAATGATTTCATGCATAGACGCTTGATGAATCTGGTTCTAGACACCCTGAGAATTTCACTGTGTCTCCCCTTAGAGAGCTTGCCAGGCTCTGATGATAGCAAGATTCAACAGGTTGGTTACGTGATTGAAGTTGAAAGCCAGGTTCCACCCTTTGAGTTGCCTCTGTTGTCCCCTTCTCCTCCTGCCTTCAATCTTTCCCAGCATCAGGGTCTTTTCCAATGAGTCAGTTCTTTGCATCAGGTGGCCAAAATATTGGAGTTTCAGTTTCATCTTCAGTCCTTCCATGAATATTCAGGACTGAGTTCCTTTAGGATTGATCTCCTTGAAGTCCAAGAGACTCTCAAGAGTCTTCTCCAACACCACAGTTCAAAAGCACAATTCTTCAGCACTCAGCTTTCTTTATAGTCCAACTCTCACATCCATACATGACTACTGGAAAAACCATTGCTTTGACTAGACGGACCTTTGTTGGCAAATTAACGTCTCTGCTTTTTAATATGCTGTCTAGCTTGGTCATAGCTTTTCTTTCAAGGAGCAAGAGTCTTTTAATTTCATGGCTGCAGTCATCATCTGCAGTGATTTTGGAGCCCCCCAAAACTAAAGTCTGTCACTGATTCCATTGTTTCCCCATCTATTTGCCATGAAATAATAGGACCAGATGCCATGACCTTAGTTTTTTGAATGTTGAGTTTTAAGCCAGCTTTTTCATTTTCCTCTTTCACTTTCATCAAGAGGCTCTTTAATTCTTCTTCGCTTTCTGCCATAGGGGTGGTATCATCTGCATATCTGAAGTTATTAATATTTCTCAATCTTGATTCCAGCTTGTGCTTCGTCCAGCCTGGCATTTTGCATGATGTACTCTGCATATAAGTTAAACAAGCAGGGTGACAAGATGCTTCCCAGGCTCAATATCATGGTGAAGAGGGAGACAGAGTCCTTGACTTCATGGAGTTCACAATTATGCTGAGCCTGCTATCCTTCCAAAATGGAGAAAAACCACTCATACAGGGACAGAAAGGCAATGAACCATTATCCCTACCCAAGAACCAAAGATCAGATGGGTACAGTGGGTGTAACCTGGTTGACATTGGTTCTGGGCAGCCTGGAGGTGTGATTCCTGCAGGGCTGTGGCACCTTCATTAGTGCTTCTGCTCTGAGTTCCCTGACCCATTATGCTACAATTACACCCAACAAAACGGCCCTCTTATGGAAATGATGGGACTTCTTCCACCTGCACTACAGAAGATGCAGGAGATGTGAGTTTAATCCCTGCATCAGGAAGATGCCCTGGAGGAGGGCGTGGCTACGCCCTCCAGTATTCTTGCCTGGAAAATTCCGTGGACAGAGAAGCCTGGCGGGTTTCAGTCCATAGAGTCGCAAAGAGTCGGACATGACTGAAGTGACTAAGCACACACACACAGCCTCATTCAGTCACATGAACTCACACTCTACCTAGCCCACCCCCCCCCCCCCCCCCCCCCGTCCCCTGAGACCAAAATAAAGCCGAATGTTTCCCATCCTGGTCTACCATCCATCCACTCGGGGTGTGTTAGACCCACCTGCGTATGCTGTTGCTAAGTCGCTTCAGTCGTGTCCGACCCTGTGCAACCCCATAGACGGCAGCTTACCAGGCAGCCTTAGGTTAACTTTCTGAAGAAGCTGAGAAGCAACCAATCAAAAGGCTATTTATTTCACTCCCTTTCTGGAAACGAATGACAGTTTTGGGAAGCATGGTGATGATTCTCAGTGGGTTCCTGGCAGCAGGCATGAGCTCTGTGATGTGGGGCCTCTTTCCACCAAGGTGGGAAGGCAGAGGTCCCTGTTGCAGTTCTGTGTGCTCCCACATGAGAAGGAGTGTTGGCAGTTCAGGACTTTGAACATCAAGGAGGAACACCGCTGCACACTGAATCCAGCAGTCAGCACCTTGGGCTGGGCAGAGATGCCCCAGTCCTGGATGCTACCTAGCAGAGTGCACTTCTTGGCTCCTCACCAAGAGAGGGAGTGGGAAGGACTCTACAGTAGCTGTTGATGAGCCGCTTCTTTATGCCCAGGAGTGGTTTGAAATGAAACACATAGTTTTTCTGTGTTCTTGGAGTAGCTTAAGCAGGACTGATTGTGTAGGGAGTAAAAACATCATCTGGGAATTCATGTTGCTTCATTATGACATGTGGGATCTTAGTTCTCCAGCCAGGGATCAAACCTGTACCCCTGCAATGGAAGCTCAGAGTCTTAACCACTGGACTGCCAGGGAAGTTCCAATCCTGAATGAATTGTGTGGTCTCTCTGAGACCCAGTTTTCTTACCTGTGAAATTGAAATACTGACATCTTATAGGTGGTCAATAATTAATGTATGTTAAGCAGTGTCTGGGGCCAAGTCGACTTTCATTATGTGTTCACACCTTTTTCCTTCTAAAGCGAGCATGACTGACTACTTCCTTTTGCTCCTTTATCTCTGGGAGAAAGCATTATATGTCTTTGAGGGTTACAGTGCCCTTTCCATGCATCATATACTGCATCCATCATTTATTTTCTTTATCCTCCCAATAATTTTATGAGTGAGAACTACAGTGATGCCAATCTTATAGATAAAGTAAAGCACAAAGAAATTAAGCATCTTGGTTAATGATCACAAAGATAGTACTTGTCACAGGTATGACTTGTGCTCAAGTACTGGACCCAAAGCCTCTTCGCTTTACAATCTTTGATCTTTCTTGGAGATTTGCATGGAGTCTGACTGTGTTGTGGCCAAAGATTAAGCCATGTTTAGCATTATCTCTGTCTACAGGGTGGCTTCCCAGGTGGCTCAATTGTAGAGAATTTGCCTGCCAATGCAGGAGACTCAGGAGCCATGGGCTCAATCCCTCGGTTGAGAAGATCCCCTGGAGAAGGGAATGGCAACCCACTCCAGTATTCTTGCCTGGAAAATTCCATGGACAGAGGAGTCTGATGGGCTACAGTTCATGGAGTCCCGAAGAGCTGGACATGATTGAGCAACTGAGTATGCCCACATGCTGTCTACTGGTCTTTCTGTTTCCATTGTTATCAGAAACAACTTGATATAAGGTCAACTTCAGCCATGTTGAGCCTTCATTTGGGAAGGAGCAGCTGCATAAGTGTTAGGCTGAGTGTGGCCCCCTTTTTCTGTAGGACTGGAATACCACATTTTAATTTTGGTAAGGTCTCAATTGTTTAGTCACTAAGTTCCCCAGGTATGTGGAAAACTATGGCCTGCCTTTCACCTAATTCAATGTCATTTTGCTTCACTCTTTATGTTCCTAGAGAGGCCTTTCTGGATTGTACTATCTAAAACAGCACTTCTTTTATTGCTTTCTGCCTCCTTACTCTTTTTTATTTTTATTTTCAATACTGTTTTTTTAACCATATGAAATGTTATATACTACATTTAATTGTCTGTTTTTCACTACTGGAATGAAAACTCTGTGGAGTAAATACTGTCTGTTCTGTTCATGCAGTATATGTAAAATGACCCATTTAGTTAAATAAAGGGGAAGTTTGTTAGGACAATAGGTGATGGTGGCTCAGATGGTAAAGAGTCTGCCTGCAATCCGGGAGACCCGGGTTCTATCCTTGGGTCAGGAAGATCCCCTGGAGAAGGAAATGGTAACCTAGTCCAGTATTCTTGCCTGGAAAATCCCGAGGATGGAGGAGCCTGGCAGACTACAGTCCATGGGATCTCAAAGAGTTGGACATGACTGGGTGACTTCACTGTTGTTAGGACAAATACAAACTCTACAGAAAGAAGAAAAAAAGAGAGTGCATATTTCTTCTAATGACTATCCTGTAATCATCAAAAAGAGTAGACCAAAGTATTACCATATTCTGATCACTGCAGAAAGGTGTGTGTGTACGTGTGTTAGTTGCTCAGTCACGTCCAACTCTTTGTGACCCCATGCTTGTAACTTGTCCAACTACTCTGTCCACGGAATTCTCCAGGCAAAAATACTGGAGTGGGTAGCCATTCCTTTCTCCAGGGGATCTTCCTGACCCAGGGATGGAACCCAGGTTTCCTGCATTGCAGGCAGATTCTTTACCATCTGAGCCTCCAGGGAAGCCTGCAGAGAGGTGCTGAGTTCAGTTCAGTTCAGTTCAGTTCAGTCGCTCAGTCGTGTCCAACTCTTTGCGACCCCATGAATCGCAGCACGCCAGGCCTCCCTGTTCATCACCATTTCCCGGAGTTCACTCAGACTCATGTCCATCGAGTCCGTGATGCCATCCAGCCATCTCATCCTCGGTCGTCCCTTTCTCCTACTGCCCTCAATCCCTCCCAGCATCAGAGTCCTTTCCAATGAGTCAACTCTTTACGTGAGGTGGCCAAAGTACTGGAGTTTCAGCTTCAGCATCATTCCCTCCAAAGAAATTCCAGGGTTGATCTCCTTCAGAATGGACTGTATCTTCCTTTAATTAAGATGAGAATTCCTTTAAGGACTTTCATTTCCCTTTACTGGTATCTCATTAAGCAACTTTTCTATCACTCAGTCAGTTTTCTAATTACCTTGTTCCTAGGCAGGACTGTGAATGCAGAGCTATTGGGCACAAGCAATCTGATCACTAGAGTTGTTCATTCCCACTGAATCAGTATCTCCCTTTTGTATCTCCCTTAGTAATCAGTAAAGTGATGTTCTTGTTTATAAAGAAACATCGGAGCTAAAATTTAGGTAAACTCACAAAATCAGGTTTATGAACCTGGAAAGCCAAGGTCTCAGCTCTCCACTGTGATTTTCCTCCAACAGGTGGCAGCCGTGATGAAGCACATCTGGAAAGATTACCCAACCTTATCCATGACTCTCCTCTGCAATCCAGCGAGGCATATACATTTTGAGACTAGTTAGATTCAAGTTCATATTGGTTTAGATGTAGCAATTGTGGATCTTCATAATTAACCTAAATGAGCTTAAGGTTTATAGAGTTTTACTGGGAGAAAAGGGAGACATTGCTATAGCATTGACCACACAATTTACATTTAATGGACAGATTTTCATTTTGTGAAATGCAGCAATACAAAGCAAAAATGCTGCAGACATTTTCCTCTCAGTAGCTCCCTAATAAAGCTTAAACTGGCCAACTTCCATGCCCTTCAGGACTCCAGAAATACAAACAGGAAATTAACATTTCCATAGCAATAACAATTCTATAATAAAAGCTGAGGCAAAACAATAAAGCAGTAGGTCAGGATAAAAGCAATTTACCTTTCATTAACATGCTAACACTATATTGGAATAAAGTTTAAATATTAAAATGAAAGTGTAGAATTAGAGTAACATTTATAATCAAATGACTGTTTTTTTTTTTTTTTCATTTTTAGGCATGGCTTCCCTCTTGTCTTATAGCAAGGTGTGAACTTATAGAGCATTTCTAAATTCCCTCAACTTGTAAGTTCTGTTGTGTCATCCATTAATAATTTTGCCCAAGCAAGGCTTTATTTCAGGCATAAATGTTCTTTTCAAAGAAAAGATGATTCTTGTATGATTTGTCATACTGGTTATTTGCTAATATTCACTCCATTATGGTGAGAAGCCATATACACTAACGTGTTAGTCACTCAGTCGTGTCCGACTCTCTGTGACCCCACGAACTGTAGCCCCCCAGGTTCTTCTGTCCATGGAATACTCCAGGCCAGAATACTGGAATGGGCTGCCATTTCCATCTCCATATACACTAATGAGTGTAATGAAAAGAGTAGCAAGTCAAATCTTCTTTGATCTGATTCTTCAGACATCCCTAGTAAGCCAAGCGGGTGACAGTTTGTCCTTTGGGCATAGACATAGCCTAGAAATGGTAAAAGTTCCTTGAGTTTCCTGTACTTGGACCTTTCCTTTCCAAACTATTGAACATTCCTTTCCTCTAACTATGAAAGATGATGTGGTGGCTTTCTAAGACAGTGAAAAGATATTCAACACTGTGCAGAGGAAGGATGAACTGAAGGCCAAGAGGAGAGAAAAGGTACATTCCCTGGTTGAGATGAGTGACCAGGAGATAGGGTGTTTAGGTCCACAAACCATGAAGTTGCTACTGTAATCTTGAGCTGTGCAAGCCTCTATGGCCTTCTGTTCCTATCAACTGATGGACTTATAAAGTAGATAAAGTTGCTAACAGTTGGAACATTGATACAGAAAATTAGAATCCCTTTTCCTGTGATGGAATCTATTTTTTATCAATTATCTTTTATTGTTTAAGGAATACATATTCGGTTTCTTTAAATGGTCTAAGTGCCTTAATAGTAGTTTCTAAATCTTCTACTTTAAAATTGTGTTGAGCACCAAATAAGATCCAAGTAAATTCTCTTCCATAAATGATTCTTTATCCTCTTTTCTTTTCTCACTTTACCTCTTATTCCTGAAATGTGATTTTGATGTGGGACAGGCATGCTGATTTTGAAATAGTTGCAACCCTGAACATAGCAGTTTATACAGAATCCATAGAAAATATCTCTTTCTAGATCTATGTACTAGCGCTAGAATGTCATCCCTTTATTGGGTTGACAAGTGTGTTTTAATAAGTTATAGTACCGATGAGACAGAAACGTGAGCTCCTCAACTTAAATAAATGCAAGCCTGAGAGCCAGAAATTACTCCCTTGTGCCCCTAGTTGTGATAAATTTGTGTATTCATACTTAAAACCGAAAAATTACTTTTCTTAACATAATCCTAAGGGGGTTAATATTAGCGAATATTATGCCAATCTCAATGCCTGTAATTGTAGTGTACTGAACACTTACAGGAAATTGTGTAAGAATTTGCTTAAATGGAATGCTGCCCTCTTATGGTTACACAAATCCTTCTAGAGCCAAACATAAAATTGTAGTCTCAAGTTAGGGCAGTTAATAGAGGGGTTTAATTAGTGGAAAGACCGCAAAAAATGTAAGCCACACTTGGATTTTACACACTACAAATTAGAGTGGCATAGAGGTGACTCATTGCAAGTTCATATACCTAGGTAACATAGAGCCAAGGATAGAACCCAGTTTATTGCTTTTCTCCTTATTTTAATAATGCACATTTGAACATAATTTTAATTTCTACTTTCATAATTCAGATATTTCAATGGAAATCACAAACATCAATTTTATCAAAGGAATGAAAATAAGATTAATTATAATAAATCAAGATGATGTCAACACTTTCTAAACATTAGAGCACTTCAGCATCTTATCAATTCAGAAAATTTGGAAACTTCTCAAATACCAAACTTAAAAACTTCCAGTTTTCAGGACATTTTATTTATATTCTTCCAATATCATTCTTATCATCTGAGGAGTCCACAGAACCAGTTTACTACATATCTAAAATGTGGATGTCTGTCAAATACTAGATAAAAGCATTTTATTTTTCCTAAAAATTTCCATCTTTCACAGGATAACTATTTGCATTTTTATTTTTGTTCTCAAGGATGGTTTTTATTTGAATCAGCTTTATTAAGGTATAATCTACCTACTAAATTATATAGACTTTAGTGTACAGTTGAATGAGTTTTGATAAATACCTATAATAATGTAAGCATCAAGATATAGAGCACACACATATAGATACAGAACATATATTAATGTATCACCCAAGAAAGTTTCCTTGTGCTTCATTTCAGCCATTCTCCCCATTCTGGTCCCAGGCAACCATGTATCTGTTTTCTGTCTTCTCTGTAAAGATTAGATGTGATTTACACAGACCCTCATATATAAGAACTTATAAAGTAGATACGCTTTCATGTCTGGCTTCTTTCTTTCAGCATAATGGTTTAATTTTCATCATTGTTGTTTTGTTTATCAGTATTTTCTTCCTGTTTATGGTTGAGTTGTATTTCATAGTATGGATGTACCACAATATTCATCTTCTCACTATCTATTGGATATTTGGGTCGTTTCTAGGTTTTTTAATCTTTACTAAAAAAATACTGCTGTGAAAATTCATGTAGAAGTCATAGTGTGGTCAGATGTTTTCATTTCTCTTAGGTAAATACCTAGAAGTACAATTGTTGGCTCATATAAAGTGTATGTCTAACTTTGTAGGACACCACTACACTGTCATTCAAAGTGACCATATGATTTTACATTTCCACCAGAACTATATGAGAGTTCTAGTTGCTTCAAATTCTTGCCACCACTTGGTGGCATCAGTATTTTTAATTTGAGCTATTCTCGCGGTTGCTAGGCATCTCATTTCAGTAAGAGTTTTGATTTGCATAATCAAAATCTAATGATGGATCATTTTAAACCTTTTTTCATGTGCCTATTAACCGTTCAAATACATGATTAAATCTTTTGGGCATTAAAAAAATTAATTTGCAGCTTGTATTCGAGTCGTAAGTATGCTTTATATATTCTAGATGCCAATCTTTTTTCAGGTATATGTATTGTCAATATTTTTTCTCTCAGCCTGGTTTGCCTTTTCTTTATCTTTTCGGCCATGCAGAATGGCATCTGGGATCTTAGTTACCCAACCAGGGATCAAACGTGCGCCCCCTGCATGAAGAGCGGCATCTGAACATATCAGTTCAGTTCAGTTCAGTCGCTCAGTGTGTCCAACTCTTTGCAACCCCATGAATCCCAGCATGCCAGGCCTCCCTATCACCAACTCTGGAGTTCACTCAGACTCGCTTCCATCGAGATGGAAGTGATGCCATCCAGCCATCTCATCCTCTGTCGTCCCCTTCTCCTCCTGCCCCCAATCCCTCCCAGCATCAGAATCCTTTCCAATGAGTCAACTCTTCACATGAGGTGGCCAAAGTACTGGAGTTTCAGCTGTAGCATCAGTCCTTCCAAAGAAATCCCAGGGTTGATCTCCTTCAGAATGGACTGGTTGGATCTCCTTGCAGTCGAAGGGACTCTCAAGAGTCTTCTCCAACACCACAGTTCAAAAGCATCAATTCTTCAGCACTCAGCCTTCTTCACAGTCCAACTCTCACATCCATACATGACTACTGGAAAAACCAGAGCCTTGACGAGACGGACCTTAGTTGGCAAAGTAATGTCTCTGCTTTTGAATATGCTATCTAGGTTGGTCATAACTTTTCTTCCAAGGAGTAAGCGTCTTTTAATTTCATGACTGCAATCACCATCTGCAGTGATTTTGGAGCCCCCCAAAATAAAAGTCTGCCGCTGTTTCCCCATCTATTTCCCGTGGAGTGACGGGACCGGATGCCATGATCTTTGTTTTCTGAATGTTGAGCTTTAAGCCAACTTTTTCACTCTCCTCTTTCACTTTCATCAAGAGGCTTTTTAGTTCCTCTTCACTTTCTGCCATAAGGCTGGTGTCATCTGCATATCTGAGGTTATTGATATTTCTCCCGGCAATCTTGATTCCAGCTGTTTCTTCCAGTCCAGTGTATCTCATGATGTACTCTGCATATAAGTTAAATAACCAGGGCAACAATATGCAGCCTTGATGTACTCCTTTTCCTATTTGGAACCAGTCTGTTGTTCCATGTCCAGTTCTGACTATAGCTTCCTGGCCTGCATACAGATTTCTCAAGAGGCAGGTCAGGTGGTCTGGTATTCCCATCTCTTTCAGAATTTTCCACAGTTTATTGTGATCCACACAGTCAAAGGCTCTGGCAGTCAATAATGCAGAAATAGATGTTTTCTTGGAACTCTCTTGCTTTTTCCATGATCCAGCAGATGTTGGAAATTTGATCTCTGGTTTCTCTGCCTTTTCTAAAACCAGCTTGAACATCAGGGAGTTCACGGTTCACGTATTGCTGAAGCCTGACTTGGAGAATTTTGAGCATTACTTTACTAGCGTGTGAGATGAGTGCAATTGTGTGGTAGTTTGAGCACTCTTTGGCACTGCCTTTCTTTGGGATTGGAATGAAAACTGACCTTTTCCAGTCCTGTGGCCACTGCTGAGTTTTCCACATTTGCTGGCATATTGAGTGCAGCACTTTCATAGCATCATCTTTCAGGATTTGAAATAGCTCTACTGGAATTCCATCACCTCCACCAGCTTTGTTTGTAGTGATGCTTTCTAAGGCCCACTTAACTTCACATTCCAGAATGTCTGCCTCTAGATGAGTGATCACACCATCGTGATTATCCGGGTCGTGAAGATCTTTTTTGTACAGTTCTTCCATGTATTCTTGCCACCTCTTCTTAATATCTTCTGCTTCTCTTAGATCCAGATGATTTCTGTCCTTTATCGAGCCCATCTTTGCATGAAATATTCTCTTGGTATCTCTAATTTTCTTGAAGAGATCTCTAGTCTTTCCCATTCTGTTGTTTTCCTCTATTTCTTTGCATCGATCCCTGATGAAGGCTTTCTTATCTCTTCTTGCTATTCTTTGGAACTCTGCATTCAGATGCTTATATCTTCCCTTTTCTCCTTGGCTTTTCACCTCTCTTCTTTTCACAGCTATTTGTAAGGCCTCCCCAGACAACCATTTTGCTTTTTTGCATTTCTTTTCCATGGGGATGGTCTTGATCCCTATCTCCTGTACAATGTCACAAACCTCATTCCATAGTTCATCAGGCACTCTGTCTATTAGATCTAGGCCCTTAAATCTATTTCTGACTTCCACTGTATAATCATAAGGGATTTGATTTAGGTCATACCTGAATGGTCTAGTGGTTTTCCCTACTTTCTTCATATTAAGTCTGAATTTGGTAGTAAGGAGTTCATGCTCTGAGCCACAGTCAGCTCCCAGTCTTGTTTTTGTTAACTGTATAGAGCTTCTCCATCTTTGGCTGCAAAGAATATAATCAATCTGATTTCGGTGTTGACCATCTGGTGATGTCCATGTGTAGAGTCTTCTCTTGTGTTGTTGGAAGAGGGTGTTTGCTATGACCAGCGCATTTTCTTGGCAAAACTCTATTAGTCTTTGCCTGCTTCATTCCGCATTCCAAGGCCAAGTTTGCCTGTTACTCCAGGTGTTTCTTGACTTCCTACTTTTGCATTCCAGTCCCCTATAATGAGAAAGACATCTTTTTTGGGTGTTAGTTCTAAAAGGTCTTGTAGGTCTTCATAAAACCGTTCAACTTCAGCTTCTTCAGCATTACTGGTTGGGGCATAGACTTGGATAACTGTGATATGAATGGTTTGCCTTGGAGACGAACAGAGATGATTCTGTCATTTTTGAGACTACATCCAAGTACTGCATTTCGGACTCTTTTGTTGACTATGATGGCTACTCCATTTCTTCTGAGGGATTCCTGCCCACAGTAGTAGATAAAATGGTCATCTGAGTTAAATTCACCCATTCCAGTCCATTTTAGTTCGCTGATTCCCAGAATGTCAACGTTCACTCTTGCCATCTCTTGTTTGACCACTTCGAATTTGCCTTAATTCATGGACCTGACATTCCAGGTTCCTATGCAATATTGCTCTTTACAGCATGGGACCTTGCTTCTATCACTAGTCACATCCACAACTGGGTATTGTTTTTGCTTTGGCTCCATCCCTTCATTCTTTCTGGAGTTATTTCTCCACTGACCTCCAGTAGCATATTGGGCACCTGCTGACCTGGGGAGTACCTCTTTCAGTATCCTATCATTTTGCCTTTTCATACTGTTCATGGTGTTCTCAAGGCAAGAATACTGAAGTGGTTTGCCATTCCCTTCTCCAGTGGACCACATTCTGTCAAACCTCTCCACCATGACCCGCCCATCTAGGGTTGCCCCGCAGGCATGGCTTAGTTTCATTGAGTTAGACAAGGCTGTGGTCCTAGTGTGATTAGATTGACTAGATTTCTGTGAGTATGGTTTCAGTGTGTCTTCCCTCTGATGCCCTCTTGCAACACCTACCATCTTACTTGGCTTTCTCTTACCTTGGGCGTGGGGTATCTCTTCATCGCTGCTCCAGCAAAGCACAGCCGCTGCTCCTTACCTTGGACGAGGGGTATCTCCTCCTTCCGCCCTTCCTGACCTTCAAAGTGAGATGGCTCCTCTAGGCCCGTATATCAAATAATAGTTAAGAAGTTCCATGTGCTGTAGGCCTGAACCTTGGAGGACAAAATTCAGCCTTGGAACCTTTGTCCTTTCTTGTCAGAACAGATAATAACATTTGTTTTGGTGAGGTTTCCCAAACCTTGTGACTTGAGTGCAAGAACAAAGTATCTGACGCCAAGATGTTTGCAACAATAACCCCCCTTCACCACCCCCTGCACTGCCATCTTCCCTATAAAAGTGCTTTGCTGAAAGTTTTCGGGAGGAGTTTTGGGATTTTAAGGCTTGAGCCACCAGTCTCCTTGCATGGCCCTGCAATAAACCTTTCTCTGCTCCAAACTCTGATGTTTTGGAATTGTTTTTGGCCTCACTGTGCGTCAGGCACATGGACTTACATTAGATAACAATGGGACTGCTTGTGGAACTGCTTCTGGAGAGTGGAAAAAAGAAGACCCGCACATATATATTCTAAGTGGAACTTTAGAACTCCATGTATGTAAAAAGAAAAAATCCCAAAAGCATCCAGAGAGAAAAATAGGGGACTTACAAAGGAACAAGAAAGATTGATATAGAATCCTCATTTTTAAAACTGGGTCCAGAAAACAGTTAAGCAGTATCTTCAGTATGCTGAGAAAAAAGATTATGAGCCTTGAATTTAATGCCCAGACCAATTATCATTCACATAAATGGAAAAATAATGACAGAGGAAGACATGCCTAGACTTGGAATATTTATCACTGCAGACTCTATCTGAAATGTTTATTAAAGTTATATTTCAACAAACTTTAAAAAAAACTTCAAGCTGCATTTCATCAGAAACATTTATAAGCAACACCAGTAAAACGTTTTCTTCAGAATAATAGTGCTCTCATTTCAGCTCTAAGAGGTAGAGCTTAGAAGTCAACATTTCTGCCCTTATAACAAGAAAAAGCTGAACAAACTAAAAATCAGCCAGTTTTCTTGGACCAATTAAAGAACCAGGGTCACATGGCAAACACCAGAGTCAGATATGACAGACTATTAGAGAATTTTAAATAACTACATTAAAGGTTCTAATGGAAAAAGTAGACAGCATGAAGGAACAGGTAGATAATGTGAGCACAGAGATGACTCGCCCAGGAAAGAATCAAATGAAAATGCTACAAATAAAAAACAAAGTAACAAAAGTGAAGAATGTGTTTGATGGGTTGATTACTAGACTGGACAGGACTGAGGAAAGGATCAGTGAAGTTGAAAATAGTTCAAATTTCCCAAACTGAAATACAAAGAGAGAAAAATAATGAACAAAACAGAGCAGTATACATAAAAGAGAATGCATCAAACAATATCAAAAGATGCAACATACCCATAACTGGAATATCAGAAGCAGAAGAAAAAGGGAATGGAGAAGAAGAGACACTTGAAGTAATGATGCTCAACAGGTTTTTAAAATTAGTTGTTGTTGTTCAGTCACTCAGTCATGTCCGACTCTTTGCAACCCCATGGACTGTGGCACACCAGGCTTCCCTGTCCATCACCAACTCCTGAAGCTTGCACAAACTCATGTCCAGTGAGTTGGTGATGCCATCCAATCATCTCATCCTCTGTTGTCCCCTTCTGCTCCTGCCTTCAATCTTTCCCAGCATCAGGGTCTTTTCCAGTGAGTCAGTTCTTTGCATCAGGTGGCCAAAGTATTGGAGTTTCAGCTTCAGCATCAGTCCTTCCAATGAATATTCAGGACTGATTTCCTTTAGGATGGACTGGTTGGATCTCCTTGCAGTCCAAGGGACTCTCAAGAGTCTTTTCCAACTTCACAGCTCAAAAGCATCAATTCTTGGGTGTTCAGCCTTTTTTTATGTTCCAGCTGTCACACCCATACATGACTACTGGAAAAACCATAGCTTTGACCATACAGATCTTTGTTGGCAAAGTAATGTCTCTGCTTTTTAATATGCTGTCTAGGTTGGTCATAACTTTTCTTCCAAGGAACAAGCATCTTTTAATTTTATGGCTACAGTAACCATTTTAAATTTTCATGGCTGCAGTAACAATTTTAAAATTAGTAACCAATATCAAACCACAGATTCAGGAATATTAGAATACCAAGCAGGATAAACACCAAAAACACCTTCATACATGGGCATAGTATATTTAAGCTGCAGAACACTAAAGGCAAAGAAAATCTTGGAGCAACGAGTAAAATCATAATCTTGAAAATTCTCAGATTGTATCAGTGTGCTAGTAGCATGTGACAAAGGATAAAATGTAAGCAAAATTTTTCTTCTCTTATACATAAGGCATATACACAGACTAGCTCTAGGTAGTAATAGATTTCATATACTCTCTATTACTTCAGAGATACTGCCTCAAGATTCAGTTCCAGGCCACCACAATAAAGCGAATATGACAATAAAATAAGTCACATGAATTTTTTGGTTTCTCAGTGCATGTGAAAGTTACCTTTATATTATACTGATATACTGTAATTCATTAAGTATGGCATAGCATTATGTCTAAAAAAACACTGAACATACCTTATTTCAATAATGAAATAATGCTGTTGGCAAAATGTTGCTGACAGACTTGATCAATGTAAGGTTGCCATAAACCTTCAATCTATTAAAAAAGAACAAAACATGCAATGTCTCTGAAGCACAATGAAGCAAAGTGCAATAATAGGAGATATGTCTGTACATACTATAAAACGGTGAGGACAGCAACAGTATGGGAGTTAGAAAGAGGACATAAAATTTTTGAAACACTAGAGGGAAATGATAGATTAAAAAAGAAAAACATATCAGCAAAATTATACCTACACTGAAGAATTTAAGATCATTAAAAAGAACATGATGTCTGACTCTTTGGGACCCCATGGACTATACAGTCCATGGAATTCTCCAGGTCTGGAGTGGGTAGCATTTCCCTTCTCCAGGGGATCTTTGCAACCCAGGGATCAAACCCAGGTCTCCTGCATTGCAGGCAAATATACCAAAAAAACTGAGAAGAATATAATCCTAGGAGGAGGAAGAGAATTGAAGTGGGAAAGAGAGAAAAAATGTTTTTTCTTACCTATGTTGTATACATACACACACACATATACATATGTGTGTATATATATATACTTGTGTAGAATGTATATAGTCTGGAATATGATTTTTTAAAACTACCAATCTTTCTGTGTAGATCCTGTCTTAATATTGAAGAATGGAGGATAGGTCTGAATTTCTCCTACTGCACTGTTAATTGAAGGGCACAATTAACATGGAGAACTCTATAAGAATACAAATTATTTCTCTCCACAAAGCCTTCAAATGTCATGTTAGGAGATAGTGCTTCAAAGGGAAATAATTTGTTCCTAGAACACAATTTTTCATTTAAACACAATCTTCATTTTGAAGAGAAAACAAATAGACACAATATAACCCAGCTGGCCTTATGCCCACTTATGTCCCACAAGTGCCATGTAAAACCATGAAAGGAACCACATCAAGGCAGATTAGACCACTGAGAACTTCAAGGAAATCACATCTGCCACACATGATTTATCTGTGGACCTTTGTTAGAAAAAGCAAGCCAAGTGACCCAGGGCTAATGGGAACAGTCATCAAATTGGAAGTTATCTTCTGAAATGAAGTGAAGAACCAAGAATCTTGAAAAAGTCTGCAAAGGTCATCAACTTCATAGACATGGGGCTTGCTTTCTTTTAGGGAATAATTTAAAAAAAAAAAGCATAATGCTATTCATTGTGCTTAAAGGCATTTTTATCCTCACAAATTGGACAACCTTTTATTCTCTCCTTTCAGCCCAAGGAAGAGCTGCTTAATTAGTTTGTTTTTATTTTTACAAACTAATGGGCTTACCTGGTGGTTCAGTGGTAAAGAATTTGCCTGCCAATGCAGGAGACATGGGTTCAATCCCTAGGTCAGGAAAATCCCCTTGAGAAGGAAATGGCAACCCACTCCGGTATTGTTGCCTGAGAAATCCCATCGACAAAGGAGCCTGGCAGGTTACACTCGGGTTGTGAAAGAGTTGGACGTGACTTAGTGAGTAAACAACAAATTATAATAAACTTTTTTAGCATTTAAAATATTTCTGAAACATCTCATATATCATTTACAATCTAGAAGTCAGTGTTGTGTAGTATGTTAGGAAAATGAGCTACAAAGCCACACTGCCTGAAAAAGCACCCCAGCTATGACACTTACTGTTCTAGTGAAATTCATCAAATATATACCTCCCTGTGTCTTGATTACCTCAGCATGAGAATCGTGAACTAGAGCACATTTCATCCTTGTTGTAAGGATTGAGTGAGATACAATAAACATATTTCTCACAGCCCTCCTTGGAACAAATTAACACCAATGAAGAATAGTTGTTAAAATCCTCATATCAACCTCATGAGGTAGATCCTCATGCTACAGACAAGAATGCTCAGACCTTGAGAGGGAAAGCAACTGGTCCAAGATTTTACAAATGGTAGGTGGAAACGGTGGAGACAGAGTGCAAATCCAGTTCATTCTGACTACAAAACCCCTGCTCTCAGCGCTCATTAAAATAGATTATTTTGTAACTTTTTCGTATCACAGTCTTTTGCCTTTACACTTGGATATAAACTCAAGAAAGTCAAAATTAGCTGTACCTTCTAGTTGTAGATTTTCCTGTGTGGCCCAGATCAGTACCCTGGAAATACATGGGCAAAAGTTGGCGAAAAAGAGAAAATTGACACTTATAAAGTACTGAAGAAATGTCTGCCAAGAACTAGGGCCAGATACTGAAATAAATTTCATCCATATTTAATCTTTCCAACAATCTCAAGGGGCAAGTGTTAATATCCCTGTTTTACAGATGTTATACAGATGTTGTTGAGAGGATAAATTTTTCTTTCCTCAGACTGTATTTTCTTTGTGGAATGCACACAGTAAATGAGAGCAAGACCTTAAAGCCAAATCAAGCTTGGTAAGAAGCTTAGTTCAGCTACTTACTGAAGTGTGTTATTTGGAGTTATAAAACTTCTCGGAGATTCATCTGTAAAATGCAGATAGCACATACAACCTCTATCAAGGGGTAATTGCATTAAATAAGGCAATATGCATAAAGCCCACTATAGAATCACTGTAAGCAGTTAATAAATGTTAGTTATTGTTATTACTGTTGTTACACTATTAATATGAGTTTCAGTAGAGTCAACTGAAGTGAAAGGACCTTTATTCAACTTTACCCTGACCGTCAGTGTCTGTTTTAAAATGAGAAATATCCTCTTTAAAATGAGAAAGCTTTGGAGGTCAATTACACAGGTAATTGAATCAGTTTAAACAACTCCACTGGGCAGAACCTGTCCAAAATAATCATTGTTTCAGTAAAACAGTTGATAGGACTATTTTAAATAAAACAGTAAAAATATTACTTCCTGACAGAAGTATTACCTATAGGTTTATAGAAATAGGCAGCCTGTGGACTGCAGATAGAAATTGTATGCAGCAAGCATTTCCTCTGAAGCTAAAGGATATGACCTTAGAAAGGACAATGCAGCCAAATTTATTGAGACTTTATCATCATTTGTTGGTTGCACTTCAGATGTCCAAAATCCCTTGGGGTAGAAAACTTCACACATAATATTTTTATTTTAGAAACTATGATAAACTCTGTTTTATCCAGAATGATCAGTAAATTGAGAGTGCTAGTTATAATCAAATAATATTTGTCAAATATCCTAAGTTAATTAAAAGCTAGAATATTCAATCAAATATTATACTGTCAGTAGTAAACATAGCAGTCAACTTTCAGCAAGTAAAATGCTTTCTTTTGACTGTTATGAAACTGCTTTAGAATCTTAGTGTGTCCCAGTGTTATCATTAGAAAGCTTAACTGTTATGATAACATAAAATTTCAGTGTAAAGTAAGGAAGATTTTCTCACACTGAGCAGTTCCAAAATGAGATGGGTAACACTAGAATTTTGAGGATTCCGTTTGCAGGGAGATTTAAACAAAGGCTGCAGGACTGCTTGCCTGGAATGTTGCAAACCAGATGTTGACATGGAGCGAGGAGTTCCAGAATTGATGTTTCCCACAGCTGATTATCTTCATTTTCTAGAACTGTGATAGGAAAGTACCACCAGTTGGGTGGCTTAAACAGCAGCAGTTTATTTTGTCCAATTCCAGATGGAGGTGTCATCAGAGTGGATTTCTCCTGGGGCCTCTGTGGCTTGTAAATCATCTCCTGTGTCTTCACGTGGTCTCTTCACTGTATGTTTGTGTCCTGTTCTGATCTATTTTCATAAGGACATCAATCGTATTGAATAAGAGGTCACCCTAATGGCCTCATTTCACTTCAAAACCTCTTTAAAGACCCTGTCTCCACATAGTCATCTTCTGAGATACTGTTTGCTTGGTTGGTTTAGTCGCTAAGTCGTGTCCAACTCTTGCTACCCCAGGGACTATAGCCTGCCAGGCTCCTCTGCCCATGGGATTCTCCAGGCAAGAATACTGGAGTGGGTTGCCATTTTGGAGTGATGATTTCAATAACTGAATTTGGGGGATACACAATTCAGTCCCTAACACTGGTTTTGTAAGAGAATCACTTGGGGACTTTGTCAAGGATTCTGAGTTCTTTAGAACCACTCTTGAAGATTGGAAGGTCAAGGAAATTGCATTTTTAGCAAGGATCCAGTAGGCATTGGTTTGGTGTTCATTTGTTTGCTTGTTTGTTTTTAAGTAGCATAAGATATATCTCAAGCTTGCTCAACTAAAATAGAGAACTCCTTAGATTACACATAGCAGCCATGAAATTAAAAGAGCCTTACTCCTTGGAAGAAAAGTTATGACCAACCTAGATAGCATATTCAAAAGCAGGGACATTACTTTGCCAACTAAGGTCCGTCTAGTCAAGGCTATGGTTTTTCCAGTGTTCATGTATGGATGTGAGAGTTGGACTGTGAAGAAAGCTGAGAGCCAAAAAATTGATGCTTTTGAACTGTCGTGTTGGAGAAGACTCTTGAGAGTCCCTTGGACTTCAAGGAGATCCAACCAGTCCATTCTGAAGGAGATCAGCCCTGGGTATTCTTTGGAAGGATGATGCTAAAGCTGAAACTCCAGTACTTTGGCCACCTCATGCAAAGAGTTGACTCGGAAAAGACTCTGATGCTGGGAGGGATTGGGGGCAGGAGGAGAAGGGGACAACAGAGGATGAGATGGCTGGATGGCATCACCGACTCGATGGATGTGAGTCTGAGTGAACTCCGGGGATTGGTGATGGACAGGGAGGCCTGGCGTGCTGTGATTCATGGGGTCACAAAGAGTCGGACATGACTGAGCAACTGAACTGAACTGAACTAGCTTACACAACTGAACATTTCAAGACTAAAGTTTCTTTTCCTAGATCAAGAAGCTAAATGACACTATAGTATAAATAATGCTTTAGCAGCCTCACTGTCCTTTCTACATTTCTTCCATCTGTTTTCTCAGTGTCACCTCCATTTCTCAGTTCCCTGGTGGTTGGAAGATGGCTTGACCAAGCCCTCATGTCTTCAGAGGTTCATGTTTAGCAGAATTGAGGGTAAATCTGGTTAACTTTTTACAATACAATACCTAATACAAAAGATACAAAGTATATAATTATACAAATCATAATTCAAAGTTTACTTTTGTAAGAGATTATTAATGCTGATAGTGTTGACTTAGTGCTTAAGCATTAACCTGTATGCTGACTGCATCATATGTGCATTTATATTCACATTAGGTGCAGTGATTCTCACCATCATACAGAGAGGAAAACTGAGTCTCCCAGAGGCTATTTCTTGCCCAAGGTGTCAGAGTGAATAAAAGAGACAGAGCTGGAATTCACATTTCAACACTGTGGTTTTCAAATTCTCACTTCTAAATGCCATATTCTGCTGCTCATTTATGTGCTAATTATGGGTTTTAGCACTTTTTTTCTTAAAATTGATTAATTTTCATTAAACATTTTCCTTATAAACTTTTTTCCTTTTAATTTTACTGAGTAATCCCTGACCGCCCTGTGTAAGTTGAGTGTCTATAGCATTGTGACTTGACTGACTTTTATTGTGAAAAATTAATCACCATAAGTTTTATCAGCCATCAGCTCACATAGATACAAGGAAAGTTTTTTCTTGGTGAAGAGAACTTTTAGAATTGATTCTCCTGGTGGTTTCCAAATGCACCATCCAGTAGGGCGACTTAGCATCAGTAAATGTTACTTTACGTCCTGGAGTTAGCTCTCTCCATCAGAGCTGCACTACCTGAAATGTCAAAAGTTTTGATGATAAAAGGAAAACATATTCTTTATCCTACTCATCCTTATGTACTAAAAAGACCATTTGTCGGCCTGTCATTTACAAAGTTGTCATCCAAACTTTCTTAGCCCTCGCCACAGGAACCTTTATAAGGTGACAACGTCTTAATTCAATTTAGTATAGGCAAATAGAAAAACAGTAGTCCAGAAATGCTTCTTAACTCCCCTACTGAAGCTGTGAGTCCCACCTGATAACTACCAGCTTGACAAGATAACCAACTTGCAGACGGCAAAAAAAAAAACAAAAAAAAGAAAATAAAAAAACAGCATTCACTGTGAGTTGTCCTTATTCAGCTAAGTACGTTTATTTCACTGTTGGACTGTAGCAAAGTGTTGGTAGGTCTTTCCCTGGAATGTGGGCAAGATGCCTATGTCCTGTTGCTGAGAAAATGCATATAAATGCCCAAGCCTGTTTAGTGGTCTTTACCAAAAATAGCTTGGCCTTTTGACTCACCCAGGCTGCCGGTAAACTGTTTTTTTTTCCCCCTCTCCATAGATACACTAAATCTAGTAACATCACGTCAGTGCATTCCAAATTGGAGGCAACACTGACTTTGTTTTAGTTTGGGAATCCTTATTATTCGTTCATAAGTTGGATCAGAGAACACTGGGAGAAGAAGGATCTAACAGATATTCAGCCTTCAGTCCAGCCTCGTAGATTTATAGATAAGAAGCAGAAGCCCAGAAAGGTTAAGTGACCCACACAAGCACACATTGCTGGTAAGTGGCAGACCCAAAATAACTCTGGGCTGCTAATGCGTGAAGCAGTCTGTTTTCTGCCAGGGTCTCAGCCGGAGATTTCATGGGTGGGTTGTGCCAGGTCCCCCTCAAGAGCAGTTTGGGGGAGTGATGGCAAGATATGAGTCTTGTCTGCCCTTGTATTTACAGAATTTTCATTTGGTCATGTGCTGCTTTCGCAAGAAGGAATTTGAGAATCAAATAATACAAAAACCAGGAAAGCAAATAGATATTCTGATGCTCAAACTTGACCATGGGTGGCTTTTTAACAGGGCCTTTAGGGAAAGCTAGTTTGCATTAGCAAGCTTCTCTGAGGTCTTTCGATGCCCCTCAGTCATTCCTGTGGCTCAGGTGTCTAAGCCTCACACCTTCCCAGGTGGTCCAAGTGCACTGTTTTGTACAGAGAAAGGATCCCAACAGTCTGCTCTTTACCCAGTGATCAAAACTTCTGTTTCTCCGTATGCTTTGAGAGCTGGGCCAAAGTTTCATTTTCATAGAGATCTTTTCTTTTCTCTCTCAGATCTTCCTCTCGTCTGCTTGAATTTCAGGATAGGCTTTCGTTGTGTTTTGTTTTCCACTGAAAAGGGTATAAATTACTTCTATTTTATTCAATCTGATAGTCCTGTCTGTAACGTGACGGTGGGATTTGCAGTTACAAGATGAAATCTGATCACACTAAAGAAGGGCTTCCCTGGTGGCCCAGCAAAGAATCTGCATGCAATGCAGGAGACCAGGGTTCAATCCCTAGATCAGGAAGATCCCCTGGAGAAGGAAACGGCAACCCACTCCAGGATTCTTGCCTGGACAATCCTATGGACAGAGGAGCCTGGAGGGCTATAGTCAATGGGGTCACAAGAGTCGAACTCGAATTAGTGACGAAACCACCACCACTAGCAAAGATGGCAAGTATGCCTTTGCTGAGTAGCTATTAAATTTCTCTTTAAACAAATATCCAGAATATAATAAAACCTGAATAATAACTGTTTCAGTTTAAAAGGGAGTAAATCGGGCACAGATCATGGAGCAGCACTTATTGTGGATGCCAGTTTTACAAGTGAGGAAAGCGATCCTCAGAAAATAAGGAATGTGGGTCAGGTACAAAGCTAGGAAGTGAAAAAATAGGAATTTAGAGCTTTATTTATATCTGAGGCTCACTAGGGGTCTTGTTCTTTCCATTTTGCCAGGCAGCCAGTCTCTATAACCATTTGACTGTCAAACTGTTTGACTTTTTAATGGGAATATTAAAATCTGTTGTGAAGTGTTTTAACATTCATTATGTCCTTTGCTCTTTCTAAAGCTTTGAAAGGAAACTAGATGTTACTTTACCCATTTGAAAAGAACGATACCTGAGGGTATGTTGCTGTTTCTTTTCTTTTCTTTCTTTTTTTGTTTGCATTAGCAAAATGGCAAAATAGAAAGACCCTGAATTCATCTCTCAGGAGAACAGCCAGATCACATCTGCAGAATAACCATATAAGAAAAAGACCAAAACCTACTAGAAAAGATCTACAACTGAAGACATAAAGAAAGAACCCAAATGACATGAGGTTTCCCACCATCCCTATATTGAGATGCAACTGCCAAATAAAATTGTACAATATTGAAAAATAAAATTAAATTTAAAAAAAGATACCTGAGCTTCAGAGAAGTTAGTTGACTTACCCAAAATTGACTGCCCGGAAGCAACTAATATGGGGCTCAAATCAAAGTCTTGTAAGTCTACAAAGTGAATAGTGAAAAGCATTGGCAAAGTGGGCTCAAGAGACCCAGGCTCAAGTTCAAACTATTCATTCCACTTATTTGAAGTATATCCCAGACAGATTACTTATATCTGTGATATTCAGTTTCTAGCTGTCTGCTAAGTGGGACTGAAATAACACCCTGTGGCTGGATTGTTATGAAATAAATCTGAAATATCTTTTCTGACTAAAAAGTAATTTATATGTGCTATGAGTAAAATCATTTAAAAAGTTATAGCTTTTACAGCTTAAGAGTTCAAACTTTAAAACAATATTAAAAGTTAAGAGACTATAACCAAATACAAAATAAAAAGATTTTTAAAAGTTAATAGATCCATTTATGATGTGACTGTGGAAATTCTCTTTTGCTCATAAAGGTTATTTAATCAGTTTGATCCTCACAAGTAGGTGCTCATTTAATTATTTTGGCCATTTTCTCTTCTAACTTGATAATCTATAAGATAATTAGAAATGCTCAGTGTCTGTTACCTCCAGGATATCTGTGTAAGCTATAATTATGAAAATACATCTTAAGCAGATTTCTAGATCCTGAAAAGTAATACAGTTCATACCCTAGTCCTTTTTCTTCTTTCCTTTCTAGTAATTAGGGGCTATTTGAGGGAGAAAAACCGTGATGTGGATGAGTAAAAGATGACATTTTTGAAAGGCTAATGGAGGCAGATTTTTAAAGGAGGCTCTGTATATAATACATGAGATTATGTTCATTTATCAGCAAAAATCTAGTTGAGAGAATCAAAGCAATACTTGTCTAAGAGTTCATTTCTTCTTCAAATTAATCACTATCACATTTTTCTTAAGCCTTTACTTTTAAAATGACATTTTCAGTAAGCTGAGGAATATAAACATTCTAATACCTTTCACACAGCTTTTTTCCTGCATTGTAATTGACAATTTTAAAAAACAAGATGAATGCATTCAAAACAAAGAACAAAACAAGGGTGTACATTTGATTTTAGTTACTCTCTGCTGCACTTGGTAATAAAATGCCCAGTTGGAATTGGTCTTCCCTCTTCCTGCAGGGTGACATCTTTAACCCAAAGGAACCAGTGGTTTTTGTGGGAATTGAGATGGGAACAAATGCTTATTAAGCACCAGTAATATGTTAGACACTAATCCTCATGATGATGCTGTGAGTTAGATATTAGGGTCCTCAGTTTTAGTTGAGAAAATACACTCAAAAGTTTGTTTTTCTTCAAATGCCACGACAGGCTGATGAAGACCAACTCTGAGTGATTCTAAATCTGCTGTCTACTCTAGGCTTTGTAAGGAAATCTCTCTGTAGGCTCTGCCTTTTTCATACCCCTTTCTCCTTCATTGGTCATGCTTTATAACTGGTGAGTGTCTGTGTGTCTTCTGCCTTATGGAAACTCTCAAGTGTTAATGTACCAGGTTTCATGGTTTGTAAAGTTATATACAGTAGACTAAAGCACAGATAAGTGCAGCTTCTCAGTCAAGGGGTATTAAGGAAATCTTTTGGATGGCAATCAAATAGAGGTGTTGGTATTAACAAGTGAAAAACGACCTGTTCTATTTCATATAATAAAATCAGTTCATCACAATGTCTACCAAGGCAAAGCACTGAGGACTAGTACTGGAATGTTCAGCAGACTAGCAATCAAGAACTGTTTTTTTCCAGGTATGAATTTGCCAATTATAAATCGTGGGAGTCAATTAACCTCATGATTTTCAACTATAAGATAAAAATTATAGTCTTTCTGCCACCTCATAAGATTGATTTAAAGATAAAATGAGACATTGTAGGTAAAAATTGTTTGTATTCCTATAAAACTGTAAGAATTTAAAAGGAATCAGTTATATTTTCCTTTTTCTTATATTCCCCAACAGGAGTAAATATTCCAGTTTTTCCCATTGTGGATAGACTTAAACCCCATGTATGTATTTAATAACTAACACCTACCCTAAGTGTCTATTCAGTTGACTCCATTCTTATATATGATAGAAGGGACAGATTGCTTTTGGTCATGTGTAGAGGAGCCATGAAACCATCATCCAGGCTGAAAAAAAAAAGATTAATTAAATACAAAAGCTCATGAATAAAAGTCCTTGAAATGCCAAGTGATTGTGATATTCTTGTAAATATGATCTTGAGATGAAAATTTAAGAACTTGGTTTTGTTTGGCTTAATTGTGTTTTCTAAATAATATCCCATCCCTGATATAACTAATATGTATTGTTGTGTTTGAATTTATTGAGTGCTTCCTGTTTGTCAGGCACTAGGCTAAGTGCTTTGGTTGCATTATCATTTAATTTTCATAAGAACTCCAGACATTAAGTAATGTTACCAATTGAGGCATAAATGCATTAAGTAATTTTCCCAAGGTTACACAGTAAGACATATACAAGATACATACAAGATTATGGAAATGATTTCCCTTTTGCCATTCATTTGTTTATTCATCGAGATTAATTGCAGTACTTTGTATGAGGAGAATTGGCATTTAGATGACATTTGAAGCCATGGGAATAGTTAAAATCGCCTCAGGACTTGTATTCTAGAGAACAGACAAAGGCTGAGGACAGAGCCCTAGGGGTTTCCTATACTTATAGATGTAAAAAAAGAGAAGGAGCCAGTAAAGGAAACTGAGAAAGAATGTCCCAAGAAAGGAGAAAAAACACTGTATAAATATGGTCTCAAAAACCTTGAAAATGAAATTAAGAGATAAGATTAGTGAGATTTGTTGACTCCTACTGAGATGTTGAGAAAAGGGGGAACAGAAAATTTGCCATTGACTTTGGTAAAATGTAAGATGTTAGTGACCTTGAAAAAAGTTATTTCAGTTAATGATTATTCAGTTACAGTCAGACTAGGAACAAATACAATGTGAGGAAGAGGAAGCAATGAGTACAAAAGGTTCTTTAAAATGGAGCAGATACCAAAATGAAAACTGAAAAGAATTATGGGGTCTTTTTAAAAGATGAATATTAAGGAATGAAAGAGAGTTAGTCGCTCAGTTGTGTCTGACTCTTTGCGACCCCATGGACTGTAACCCACTAGGCTCCCCTGCCTGTCCATGGAATTCTTCAGGCCAGAATATTGGAGTGGATTGCCATTTCATTCTCCAGAGGAACTTCCCAACCCAAGGATTGAACCCAGGTCTCCTACATTTTAAATGTAGGAGATTCTTTACCATCTGAACCACCAGGAAAACCCATGAGCTACCAGGAAATTTGTGGGCAAATATGAATGATCCTGTGGTGAGGAAGAAAATGATGTGCAGTAAAGAAAGGGAATATTGTGGCCTCCAGAGCATCAGAGGAGGGGAAGGCCTTCTATGAGAGCAGGATACTTGATCCATTAAAACAGGAAGAAGACAGTGGCAAAAGAGGCAAACGGAAGGAAGTGCTTGCCTCAGAGAGAAGAAGATGAAATTGTTTCTTTCCTGATTGTTTTGGGGGAAATTATCCTGCAATGTTTTCAGCTAAGAATGAGATGGAGGAAAGGGTGGCTATCAGAAAAGGGTGGTAGAGTGGAGAATGGGAAAGTAATTTTTCTGGAGAAGTGTGGTAGGATTATCAGGCATTGCAGAGTTCATAAATTAAAATGAGGTCTATCAGCATACCTGTGTCCTCTCTTCCAACAACATATAGCCTCTTAGGTGCAAGCACAGAGCAATAGGATAGCTGAGTTTAATCAAGCTTGAGTTTCACCCAGCAAAAAAATGGCACAGTACGATAAAGAGGAGGAGAAAGTGATTTAAGAGTATTCGCAAGGAAGTGAAAGCACTTCTGAAGATGAGATCTAAGCAGGGAAAGAGCACAATGCAGAAGAGGGTGATGGATGTTTTTAAAAGTGATAAGGGAAGGACTTTCCCAGCATCCCAGGGGTTAAGACTCTGCCTTCAAATGTGGTTGGGCAGAGTTGCGGGGCACAGGTTTAATCTCTGATTGGGGTACTAAGATCCCACATGCCCATGGGTGCAGCTGAAAAAATGTTTTATAAAGAAGAGGTGAAGGAAAGTAATGGAGATCTGGTTCATTGTGTATATTAAGAGTAAGTGAATTGGAATCATAGGACATTTCCAAGATGGCCCAGTTATTTGGCAGAAGGGATGTGCATATGAATGTAATTGAGATGGGGTATAGACCGCTGTGATGGATAGATATGCCACACAAGTGTATGTTCCTCAGTTCCTTGTCTCGTCACAACAAAGAGTTGCAGTGACGGACATTAAAGCCCCCTCGGCGTCTCAGGTCTTGGATAGACCGTGTTATAGCTCTCAGGTCTCGAATGGACCGTGTTATCGCTGTTAGACAAATCCGTGTTACAGCTCAGTGTTACAGCTCTATTTTATTTAGAAGATAGCAGGAGAATCCATCTTCGAGGCGTGAGGACATGTTGATCCAAAGACATGAGGAGAAGAGCGCCCCAGCACGCTGTGGGCGGGGGGGGGGGAGGGGGGTGGTGGGGGGGGGGGGAGAGAGAGCTAGCTTTGGCTCCTCTATTTATATGTTTATCTCTCCCTGGGCCTGTCCTGTGTAAATTGGGCCAGCCAGGAGTGTTGTTTGTTTTACCTGAGGTCCTCACTCTGGTCCTCGGCCCTTCTTTTGTTCTATTTTCACGGGCTTTTCCCTTCCTTGTCTTTTAGCCGCCGCCATTTTGGACTCCTTTTCCCGACTCTGCCTACCTAACAGATAGAAATGCTGAGGCTGTTAAGAATGACTGAAGGAAGTGTGGTGGAGAGGAAGGTAGTGGGCTTGGTGGTGAAGCCAGTCATGGATACAGAGAGAGTGCTGGAGACCACGACAAGTTCACGTGACATTCACGCGGGTGAATTCACACAGGATATGAGAAGTTAACAAAAGAGCGGAAGAGTCATGGCCTGCAGATCACTGTGATGACGGGGAGAGCCCCGCTCTTCCTGTCAGCCCGGAGCCTGAGTGAATATGGGAGAATAAAAAGCTTCCATGTGAATGAGGCACAGGGGTCTCAGGTTTCCTGGGGGATACTCTTAAGTCAGAATGCATTAGGTGATGCGGTTGAGGCTTTTAATAATTAGTATCATAGTAGAAAAATTTGGACAGGAAATGAGGAGTAGGTCATTGAAAGGAAAGCACAAATTTCAATAAGAGTACAGTATGCAGATGACACCACCCTTATGGCAGAAAATGAAGAGGAACTAAAAAGCCTCTTGATGAAAGTGAAAGAGGAGAGTGAAAAAGTTGGCTTAAAGCTCAACATTCAGTAAACGAAGATCATGGCATCTGGTCCCATCAGTTCATGGGAAATAGATGGGGAAACAGTGGAAACAGTGTCAGACTTTATTTTTGAGGGGCTCCAAAATCACTGAAGATGGTGACTGCAGCCATGAAATTAAAAGATACTTATTCCTTGGAAGGAAAGTTATGACCAACCTAGATAGCACATTAAAAAGCAGAGATATTACTTTGCCAACAAAGGTCCGTCTAGTCAAGGCTATGGTTTTTCCAGTAGTCATGTATGGATGTGAGAGTTGGACTGTGAAGAAAGTCGAGCACCGAAGAATTGATGCTTTTGAACTGTGGTATTGGAGAAGACTCCTGAGAGTCCCTTGGACTGCAAGGAGATCCAACCAGTCCATCCTAAAGGAGATCAGTCCTGGGTGTTCATTGGAAGGACTGATGCTGAAGCTGAAACTCCAATACTTTGGCCACCTCATGCGAAGAGTTGACTCATTGGAAAAGACTCTGATGCTGGGAGGGATTGGGAGCAGGAGGAGAAGGGGATGACAGAGGATGAGATTGTTGGATGGCATCCCTGACTCGATGGACATGAGTTAGAGTGAACTCTGGGGGATGGTGATGGGCAGGGAGGCCTGGCGTACTATGATTCGTGGGGTCACAAAGAGTCTGACACGACTGAGCGACTGAACTGAACTGAAAGGAAATAGAAACAACAGGCTGATATTTGGCCTGGTGATCAGGCAAATGGTATCCTAAAACAAGGTTGGTTACGTTTTGCCTAGAGGCTAAATCCCGGTTGTGCCTTTGTAGATTGAAGAGGGGAGAGGAAGGAGAGGGAAAAGTGACTCTAATGGTTTAGCTACTGCCTTGACAGAAAGCCCTGCTCTGGCCAAATGGAACAGTAGAATGGAGATTGAATATTGTAGTGATCCAAAACAATGGACCAAATGCCATGGAGTGAAACAGCATCGAGTGATGCAGGAGCTACTGTAAGCTTATAAAAAGTTAAAGTGTTAGTTACTCAGTGCTGTCTGACTCTTTTTGACCCCATGGTCTATAGCCCACCAGGGTCCTCTGTTCATGGAATTCTTCAGGCAAGAATACTGGAGTGGGTAGCCATTCCCTTCAACAGAGGATCTTCCTACCCCAAGTATTGAGCCCAGGTCTCCTACACTGAAGGCAGTTTATTTACCATCTGAACCACCAGGGAAACCCTATAAATGGGTGCTCAAAAAGTATATGTTAACTGAACTAGTGTTCCTTGATAAGTAAGGCTTGCAAGACCTATTGTTTCTTTGAATTCTTTCCACCCTAAATCTGGTTGGAATCCCTGATGGCTCAGACAGAAAACTATCTGCCTGCAGTGAGAGAGATCTGGGTTCGATCCCTGAGTTGGGAAGATCCCTTGGAGAAGGAAAAGGCAACTCACTCCAGTACTCTTGCCTAGGAAATTCCATGGATGGAGGAGCCTGGTGGGCCACAGTCCATGGGGTCACAAAGTGTTGGACAGGACTGACTGACTTCACGTTCACTTTCTACTCCACTTTTACTGAGCCTGAACCAGTAATTCTTTCAGTGAGTGAAGTGAAATCGCTCAGTCGTGTCCGACTCTTTGTGACCCCGTGGACTGTAGCCCACCAGGCTCCTCTGTCCATGGGATTCTCCAGGCAAGAATACTGGAGTGGGTTGCCATTTCCTTCTCCAGGGGAATCTTCCCAACCCAGGGATTGAACCCGGGGCTCCCGCATTGCAGGCAGACGCTTTAACCTCTGAGCTACCAGGGAAGCCCAATTCTTTCAGTAAAAGTGATTATTTAATATTACATTGTTTTGTTTCCAAATTTAAAGTAGGCAGTGGAGATAACCAGTTACAGTTTTTAAAAATGGAAACTTGGAATCATTACAACTCCTCTATGGTTTTAGCATTCATAATTTACAGTTTATGACACCAAAGATTGAGCATTTGTGTTTTTGTAGAGGTAAAGATCAAAACCATATTGAATTTAACAATCACTTTCATCCTAAAATTTTTCTTTTCATGCTCACAAGTATAAGCTTAGTTCTATTACTCTGTGCCTTACAAAGCAAGGATCAATGAATAATGAAGTTGATCTTATGTATATAGGTAACTTGGGAAAAAGTAAGTCTGGTTATAGTCCCATTTCATAAATATCAATATTCAATTATATATTCGATATGATTGTATGAATGTGCCTGTGTATGCTTTTTAGTGTATGTATTCATAAAGTTTTAGTACTTTTTATTAAGTATATTCTTTAAATTGATGAATTTCATTAATTTAATAGAAAAATCTTTAAATATATTAATAAAACATCACTAGCCTATTTCTTGAAATAGTTGTATCACAATAATATAACTTAAACATTTCCTAATGAAATACCTAAAAACATTTGGTTATTAAAAGATATGTTTCAGAATTCCCTGGTGGCCCAAAGTTTAGGACTCTGAACTTTAACTGCTGAGGGCCTGGGTTCAATCCCTGGTCAGGGAACTAATATCCCTCAAACCACAGAGCATGACCCCCCACCAAAAAATATATTTCATGTTACTAGAAGAAACTTTTTAAATTTTATTTTTCTTGAAGTTTTTTTTATGTGGACCTTTTAAAGTCTTTATTTATTACAATATTGCTTCTTTATTTTTCTTGGCCTCAAGGCGTGTGGGATCGTAGCATTAAGATATTAAATATTACCTGTGCTCAAAAGGAACTGAACAACCATGGTTAGAGGCTGACACCCAAATTCTCAAAATATTTAACCAATCACTTAATGGACCGGAATAAATGGGATCATGTAGACCAAATTTTCTGGATGATGGCATTTTATTTACAAGGCTTGAATGTTCTGTTCCAGTGACCAAATGCCTTCAAGTCTCTTCAAGTTCTTATCTAGTTAATTACATTGCTTCACAAAGGAATCTCATTAAAAGGGCCAGTAGGGTTTACCCAGGATAGTTAGAAAGGGAATCCAGTAGTATTGGGCGAAAGCTTTGTGGAAATTGTTGGCCAAAAAGTATTACCTGGCTAGTATCAGAAAGTAAAGCCAGAAATAAATGAATGGTTTTAGATTATTGAGAGAGAGATGAGACTGAGAAACTGGAAACTTTAATGATGTTAAAGAAAGTACTTTATTGGAATTAGAGAAAATTAGAAAGTTGTGGTTGGAGAGAGAATTCAAGCAAAGGGATTTGAATCAGCTTTGAGGAATTGTCTCAAAACAATGGGGATCCAGATGAGTAACGTGAATCACTAAAGATAACTTTGAACATCATTGCAAAACCCTGGACTTTTGAAACCCTCTAAATCTGGCTTTAATTCCCTACTCTTCCACTGAGTAACTGAGTAACTTTGGATGAGTTAGGGCAGGAAACTTCTTTCCATAATCATATGTGATTTAATTTTATCTTCATTGACTTAGTTCCAATTGAACTTACACTTTGCAAAGAGAAATATTCTTGCTACTACAGAGAGAATATCATTACTATTTTAGTGACTGAAATGTATAAACATTCAGGAAAGCTCTTTGTGTGGCCAGTTAGAATGGAGAGAAGTCGAAGTCTTTACCAGATTGTTTTTCAACTACTTGTAAATAAGTTGTGCACGAATGCTCAGTCATGTCCGACTCTTTGTGATCCCATGGAGTGAAGCCCACCAGACTCCTCTGTTCATAAGAATACTAGAGTAGGTTGCCATATCCTAATCCAGGGAATCTTCCCGACCAGGGGATCAAACCTGCATCTCCTGCAATGCAAGCAGATTCTTTACCTGCTGAGCCACTTTGAAATTGTGCTTGATAAGAGAGCTGTGTTTCAGTGTGATGTGAGAATTCAAAGTCAGGAACCACGTAAATGTAAATTGCGTGCAGAATAAATTATACTCTATATCAGGTTCAAGCTCACTGGTTTTAATACTTTTCTGAAATACTTGGTTGGGTCCTAAATGGCACAATTATTTCCAAAAAGTAAGAAGTATTTCTCTTTTTGATAGAGTCTCATATCATTGTCCCAAAATGATTTCAGCATAAACAGAATGAGTATGTGATTGGCATCCCTGAGCATAGGATGAATTAACTGGATGTCCTTTTTAGGATGCTTGGAAAGCAAGAGGATATCATTTAGAGGGATCTGGATTTTTATCTTCTCTTTTCTAGTTTGATCTTGGTTGTGCCACTTAACCCATATCCTTACCTCTAAAATTGAGATGATAATACCAAGCAAGTTGCCCAGATTCTCTGCCTTTTTCACACTGTGGCACACATTAAAATTTGTAACATTGATTAGCACACTAAGACAAATGGATGAGGACAGAGAATACTAACTTGGGGTTTCCCAGCTATGGTAAGCGTCTAGCCTCCTTGAAGGGATCAATGTACCATATATACAACTAGGAGGACTGGATAATATAGATATCAACACTTCTGAGAATGAAATCGGACACATTAATAATAACACCCGGATTGGTACCCTAGGCAGAAAATGAAATGTGGGTGTGTCTGTTAGTCACGCAGTTGTGTCCGACTCTTTGTGACTCCATGGACTGTAGCCCTCCAGGCTCCTGTATCCACAGGATTCTCTAGGCAATAATCCTGGAGTGGGTTGCCATGCCCTTCTCCAGGGGATCTTCCTGACCCAGGGATTTAACCCAGGTCTTCTGCATTGCAGGCAGATTCTTTACTGTTTGAGCTACCTGGAAGGAGGACACTGAAATATTACTGGGAGATTGAAATATTACTCAAGTATGAAACTGAAATATTATTGGGAAAACCAGAACATTTGTTCAACCAAACTATAACCCATCACAGCAAGTAGCCTACTTTTAGGGAAGTTCTAGACTCAAATGATAGCTGATATATTAACCACTCAAAAGTGGTTAGCTGTAATTGTTATTTACAGGAAAACTAAGTGTGGAGAAGTTTTCTGATCCTTAGGGAAATAGTTTTTTCCAAATGAAGTACTGGTTCAGCATTGATACCCACCATCTATTCTAGTAACTTCAGCTATATGATCAAGGAAAACACGAGTAAAAATCCCAAGAATCCTCTTAATGTATCACCTTTCCTAGTATCACAGACCGAAGTTGCTTTAGTTCCAGTCTTCTCCCTTTTCCTTTCCAGTTGCCAAGATTTATCCTTGAAAGTTACTACAGGAATGAATAGCAATCTCTCTGCAACTGAAGTTTTTATTCTGAATATACCATCTATGGGCTATTCATTCCCCACCTTACTCAGCCCAGGGTCTCACTCTTGAACTCCATACTGATATTCCCAATTATCTTCTGAATGTATAAATCTAAATTTCTAACCCATTCTTCAAACTCTATGTATCTAAAGTGAACTGTATATATCCAGTGCTTCACCCACACCAACCAACTTTTCCCTAGTCTATGCTTCTAACTTGTGTATAGCACCATTAATGGGCCCCTCCCTCAGTGAAACCAGTCAGCTTGGTGCTGATTGATTGCATCAAACCTCTTCCACCCTGGAGGGAGAGATGGTTTATTTTTCCTGGAATTATCATATATAAGGATATGGGCTTGCCTTTTCTGCCTTCAGTGCTACAACTAGTAATAAAACTAAAGGCTTACAAAATGCTTAAAATACCATCATAACTGTGGGATCTATTTAACTTATTTCAGATTCAATCATCAAGAAGGCTACTAGAATAGTGGAAATGCTTATTAAACACTCAACTAATGTGCCAGCTCAGTAATATTGCCCTCAGGGTTTCAGCATTATCGTCAGAATAGAGTAAATATATTGAGTCAAGGATCAAGAGATGCTGCTGGGTCCACAACAGGTAAAATACATGAATCCAAGAAGCAATAGATTTACATAAAATAGGTGCTGTTTTTTGAAATTCACATGTAAAATTTGTGCTTGGACTCTGATGAACTTGAGGAACTATTTTCCTAAAGGATTTACCTCCAAAGGAAAAAAAGAAGAGTTCTACTCTTTGTGAAGCTAGAGTGACACTTTAGTCACTCTGGTATCTTCATGCTAGTGAACCAGCAAGTGAGAAAATGATTATAGCACTGGTGTGGGTAACTGATCATGATTTCCATGAGGAGCTAGCATTGTTACTATACAGAGGAGGTAAGTTGGAACATTTATTAACCGGAATATTTACTTGGGGTTCTGTACCCACTGATTATGATGAATGGGCCAGTGTATGTCATGTCAGGCCATGACCTAGCAAAGGCATGAGCCCTAAGTCCTCAGGAGTCTCTAGACCATATCATTAGGCAAGCAACCTTGACTACTAGGAAAGATCACTAGGCCAACCAAATACAGGCTAAGGGTGAGGAAAATATTCAATGGATATTGTATCAATTTTCTCAGGCTGCTATAATCAAATCCAGAGACTGAGTGGCTTAAACACCAGAAGTGTGTTTCTCCCAGTTCCAGAAGCTGGGAAATTCAAGATCAAGGTGGTGGTCCATGTGGTTCCTGGTGAGAGCTGTCCTTCTGGCTTGCAGATGGTTTCCTTCTCATTGTGTGCTCACCTGGCCTTTCCTTGGTGCAGGTGATGAAAGAGGGGGAGAGAGCAAGCTCCTTCGTTTCTCTTAATTATAATCCTACTGGATTAGGGCCTAACCCTGTGACTTCATTTAACCTTACTTGTAGAGGCCTTATCTCCAAATACAGTCACATTGAGGCCTAGGGATTCAGTGCATACATTTTGGGGTGATGTAAGCATTCATAACAGATAGTATATGAGTAACAAAATAAATTAAAATCATGTGCTTCGGTACCAGTTACAGCAGCAGGAACTGGAGCTAGTACCCTTAATCTTCTTTTAATAACTAACTACCTTTGAAATGGAACTTTGTCCTGGATTGGACTAATGGAAGGCCAAAGTGGATCTGAGTAATATGAGGTGGATGGTCCTGGAAGAGGATGCTATTGGACATCTTTTGTGCACAACTTCAAATCTTCTTAGAGCAGTTATGAGACACATAAGTCTTCAGGCCTCAGGGTCAAGTGACATGTTGCTTCTATCAGTAGCCAATTAGAAGATGCAACCTCATGCTGGCTTCTCTTCCTTTTCTGTTTCGCTTTCCCGTGTGCTCACTTTTGCTTTGGGGAATCACTTTCTAAATACAGAATCTTCACTCAAGAATTTGTCTTAGGGAGAACTCTTGCTGAGACATCCAGTTTTCCCAAGATAAGTACAGCACTAAGCAAAGGAACTGATGGATGATATGGACCCACTAAATATTTATGTAACAAATACTGGTCTCTGGACCTGCCATGTTCTTTCTTTGGGTCTGTCTGGATCTTTGCTCAGGAATTTCTTTCTAACCCAAACACCTCCATCAGATTTATCATCTGTAAAACTCCTGCTCATTTTTCAAATCTTACCTTATTTGCAACTCTGCAATGTAAACTCCCTGAATTCTTATAAGAAACATAATGCAATTTGAGCACCAAACAATTTGATCTGTGGAAATACTGAGAGTACATTTCCCAGTCTGCATTGCAAGGAGCTAGGACCATGTGACTGAGTTCTCATCAGGGAAATGTGATCAGAAGTGATAAAACTGATTTACAACCCTAGCCACAAAACCTTATGCATAATTTTACATTTTCTGTTTTTGTCTATGCAGTTATAAGTGAAGGATCAAAGATGACAAAACTGTAAGTTGGAAGCAACCTGGCTCCTAGTTTATCACTTGGGAGAGAGTTGCGTAGAAGTATCACCAAACCACACTGAAATTTACTTGAGTGAAAAGTAAATTTGTGTTAAGCCCCTAGGATATTAGTCTTTATTTCTATTAATACTTCAGTACAGCCAACCACACCATCAGTAATATATTCCAGACAGACATACAGAGTTCCTCTATGTTCCTACTGAACTCAGATATATCTGTATCAAATAAGTAAATATCAATTGTAATAGTTTCATTTCATTTCTACCCACTTGACTGTAGCCTTTCTGGATTCTCTAATGTTGGTACTGCCTTGTGCATTTACTGATTGGATGGATGCAGAAGGGCATATGGGTTTGCTCAGTATGGTTCTAGGAGAAAAGTTTTTGGAAATTATTGGGAGATATATTTTGATTGACTAGGAAGAAAAGTTTCTAAAATTTTTAGCTCTGGAACAAAGAGTTTTTAAAAGGGCTGCATTTAGAGGGGATGAGAAATTTATCATCGACATAAATTTAAAGACCAGTTGTCCAAACTATTCAGCTCACTAGTGAATTAAATCCAGGGAAGTCAAAGGACTTGCCCAAAGCATATTTTCAACAGAACTGGAAGTAAAATTGAATTTCTTACCTTTGATGCCAGTTTTTTTTTTCCTTCTTACATTAACATTCAGAGAGTTTGAGGAACTAGAAATATCAAATTTGTATTAGATCTGAGTTCAAATCCTGAAAATTGAATAATTATGTGTTTTTTGGTTAATTAATCTGGCTCAAGAAAGTTTTCTCCTTTATAAAAATGGGGTACGATATCTTCGAAGATTTTAATGAGATTTTGTTAAATGCAGATCTTGATACAAGGTTGCAATTATTATGATCATATTTATTAAATTTTAGCAATTATAAGAATCTTCTTATCAAGTTTATTATTTGCGCTTTACCAGTATGGTACTAAGTACATTTCAGCTACGTTATAGGTCAGAGAGGTTTTGGTAGCTAAACTGAAACCATTAATCTTATGGGAAAATGCAGTTCAAAATGCAAACCAATGAATTCTAAGTGAATTATGGAACACAATAATTTTTTTAAACTGAGAACTCTTTGGGAAGATATTTTTATGATAATGTGACTCAAGTCAATTGCAAGCAGTGTGAGTAGAAGAGGTATGGGAAAGAGTGCCTCTGGGAACTCATTGAGGAGGCTGGAAAGTCCCAGAATGCCATCCCCTTTCTTAATTTCCTATGTTCCCAGTTTACTCTGAATTAGTATTCTTCATAATTTCCATGAAAATGAGTAATCTAGTAAATGTAATTCTGTAGGGTCAGGGAAGAGCTCAATTGACTGAATCGTTATCAAAAGAGTAAATTTTTGTCACTGAGATTCAGCTTGTGCTTAAGTTTTGGGTCTGTGATAGCTCAGAGGTTTGCATTTGTTCAGGGAGATAATCTTTCCAGAAAACTGGATGCCTGGGCAATAGTGGGTGTCTCATGGGAGGCATTAAGACAGATGTGTGTGTGATGATCTTACACAACTATATAATAAATCCTGGCTGTGTCTTTTAATATCTTTGTGATCTTGAGAAAGTTACTTCAACATTCTGAGCCTCAGTTTCTTCCTGTAAAATGCCCACCTCCATTGAATTGTGATGGTTAAATATCTGGCACATAATAGGTGCTCGACATTTCCTCCCTCCCTGCCTTCCTCCATTTTTTCCTTCCTTTCTTCCTACCTAATTAAGCAAGAGTGAAAAGAAATGGTGTCAGTTTGTAAAATCTAATTAGCAAACTCATTGAGCACTAACTTGGAATTCCTGAATACAAACACACACAGAGTTCCAATAGCCTCCTTAGGGTAGTGCCTTTCATACCCTGATATATGCTCCTGCCAACATTCAACCTTAAAATTCACCTTTGACGTTATTTCAATAAAACACAGACAAGCAAGGGAGGGAGGGAGGGAGGGAGGGGGCACCACTGGCTCAGAACCTCCCATGCAGATCCCTTCCCCCTTAAGAACAGATTAGTGGGCAGCTAGAATAAAGACTATAGAAAGGACAGATTCAGGGGGCACAGCACAAATGGGGATCTGACTTTGATTTCCTGCTCTATTCCTTTGAAAAGTTGAGTAAATCACCTTTGATTTGCTTATCTGTGGATTAAGGATTAAACTCACTTCAAGAAGGCTGTGCTATGGCTCTTGGTTGATGATTATAAAGTAGTTTAACAACTTACTCAGAAATGAAGTAAAGAAAGCTTAGCTTTTCAGTGGTATCTTTATCAAAGTAAAAAAAAAAAAAAAGTAACTCTAGGGCATATAGTATGTGCTAGGGAGTAATCTAATCCTCACAACTACCTTATGATATAGGCATGCTATCATTCTACCATTACAAATGAAACCGAGGCATAAAAAGTTTAAGTAACATGTCCAAGGATGGCTGTGTTGAAATCTGATTCCAGGAAATTGGCCCCCAGAGATTTTGTGCTTAACCATTATGCTCTACTGTTGAATTTGGCAAGTGGGTTTAGCAACTCTTAATTAAGAGGTAACTCATCTCAAGAAAATGTACTGCATTTTTTGAGAAATTTTTGTTGCATATTGTATCTGTGGTAAAGTCTTATTTGACATGGCAGAGTGTAAAATTGGCCAAATATTTCTCAAGATGTTGGGAAATTTTCCCATATTTTATAGTTATATATCCTTCTTTTGCCAAGATAAATCCCATAGAAGAGGTGTCTTCTACATAAGGTATGAGAACCCCAGAGGTGTGCACAAAGAAATTCTTGGAAGTACAAAAAGAAATACTAGATCATTTATTTTATCTCATTTCTTTATTGTTAATTATTTTAATAAGCAATATATTATTTTAATAAGCAATATATTATTATTACAGGAATTCTTCTACATGATTTATAAACTCATATTATACTTATACTGGAGATTAATCCTCAATAATATCTTTTCTGATGGAGAAGATATAACAACAAGTTTGGAGGCCCTAAAATTTAGGAAAATAACCTTTAATGTGTTACTGCGGTGAATCAATTTATGCTTTCACAGGATCATTTAAGTTATCTTCTCAACAATCACTGGATTTATGAGTAATATCAAAACTACCAATATGTCTGTGGTATTCACCATAATACAAAGTTTCTCAGATTTCTACTATAGGATCTAATGCATACTAAACTCTCAAAGAATACTGAAGGAAGGAAGAAAGAGAAAGGGAGGGAAGAAGGAGGAAGAGAGGAAAAGAGAAAGGGGAAGGTGACTTCTTTTTATGCAATATTTTATCTTTAAGATCATAGATTTTGTAAACAGTCTTGATCTTTTCCCCACAGCTAGGAAACTCTTTTCATAAGAAACACAGATTATTCTTGGGTTCACCCTATCACAATGTTAATCTTAAACTGAACAAATTTGGGGTTTGCTGAGAATTCAGGTAAGCATTTGCACACTGCTGAGTATATGGAACTTAGCAGACACTCAACAAATTTCTATTTAGACAATAAAAGTTTATCTCCTATTTCAGTTCAGTTCAGTCCCTCAGTCATGTCCGACTCTGCAATTCCATGGACCGCAGCACGCCAGGCCTCCTTGTCCACCACCAACTCCCGGGGCTTACTCAACCTCATGTCCATCTAGTTGGTGATGCCATCCAACTGTCTCATCCTCTGTCGTCCCCTTCTCCTCCTGCCTTCAATCTCTCCCAGCATCAGGGTCTTTTCCAATGAGTCCGTTCTTTGCATCAGGTGGCCAAAGTATTGGAGCTTCAGCTTTAGTATCAATCCTTCCAAAGAATATTCAGAATTGATTTCCTTTAAGATTGACTGGTTTGATCTCCTTGCAGTCCAAGGGACTCTCAAGAGTCTTCTCCACTACCACAGTTCAAAAGCATCAGTTCTTTGGTGCTCAGCCTTCTTGATGGTCCAACTCTCACATTCATACATGACTTTGACTATACAGATCTTTGTAAGCAAAGTAATGTCTCTGCTTTTTAATATGCTTTCTAGGTTGGTCATAGTTTTTCTTCCAAGGAGCAAGCGTCTTTTAATTTCATGAATGCAATCACCATCTGCAGTGATTTTAGAGCCTGAAAAAATGAAGTCTGTCACTGATTCCATTGTTTTCCCATCTATTTGCTATAAAGTGATGGGACCAGGTGTCATGATCTTCATTTCTTGAATGTTGAATTGTGGGAGCCAACAATTAGCTCTTTCACTTTCATTAAGAGGCTCTTTAGTTCCTCTTCACTTTCTCCATTAGAGTGGTGTCATCTGCATGCCTGAGGTTATTGATATTTCTCCCAGCAATCTTGATTCCAGCTTGTGCTTTGTCCAGCTTGGCGTTTTGCATGGTGTACTCTGCATATAAGTGAAATAAGTAGGGTGACAGTATTCAGCCTTGATGTACTCCTTTCCCAATTTGGAACCAGTCTGTTGTTCCATGTCCGGTTCTAACTATTGCTTCTTGCCCTGCATACAGATTTCTCAGGAGGCAGGGTTAGGAGGTTTGGTATTCCCATTTCTTTAAGAATTTTCCAGAGTTTGTTGTGATCCACACAGTCAAAGGCTGGCATAGTCAATAAAACAGAAGTAGATGTTTTCTGGAACTCCCTTGTTTTGTTGATGATCCAGCAGATGTTGGCAATTGGATCTCTGGTTCTTCTGCCTTCTCTAAATCCTGTTTGAATATCTGGAAGTTCTCAGTTCATGTACTGTTGAAGCCTGGCTTGGAGAATTTTGAGCATTACTTTGCTAGCATGTGAGATGAGTATAATTGTGTGGTAGTTTGAACATTCTTTGACTTTGCCTTTCTTTGGAATTGGAATGAAAATTGACCTTTTTAGTCCTGTAACCAATGCTGAGTTTTCCAAATTTGCTGACATATTGAGTGCAGCACTTTCACAGCATCATCTTTTAGGATTTGAAATAGATCAGCTGGAATTCCATCCCCTCCACTAGCTTTGTTCATAGTGATGCTTCTTAAGGCCCACTTGACTTCACGGTCCAGGATGTCTGACTCAAGGTGAGTGATCACACCATCATGGTTATCTGGGTCATTAAGATCTTTTCTGTATAGTTCTGTGTATTCTTTCCTCCTCTTCTTAATATCTTCTGCTTCTGTTATGTCCATACCATTTCTATCCTTTATTGTGCCCATCTTTGCATGAAATGTTCCCTTGGTTTCTCTAATTTTCTTGAAGAGATCTCCAGTCTTTCCCATTCTATTATTTTCCTCTATTTCTTCGCATTGTTCACGGAAGAAGGTTTCCATTTCCCTCCTTGCTATTGTTTGGAATCTGCATTCAGTTGGGTTTATCTTTCCTTATCTCCTTTGCCTTTCACTTCTCTCTTTCCTCAGCTATTTGTAAGGGCTCCTCAGACAACCATTTTGCATTTTTAATTTTCTTTTTCTTGGAGATGGTCTTGATCACTGCCTTTCATACAATGTTATGAGCCCCGTCCATAGTTCTTCAACCTCTGTGTCTATCAGATCTAATCCCTTGAATTTATTTGTCACTTCCATTGTATAATTGTAAGGGATTTGATTTAGGTCTTACCTGAATGGCCTAGTGGTTTTCACTACTTTCTTCAATTTAAGTCTGAATTTTGCAATAAGGAGTTCATGATCTGAGCCAAATCAGCTCCTGGTCTTGTTTTTCCTGACTGTATATAACTTCTACATCTTTGGCTGCAAAGAATATAATCAATCTGATTTCAGTATTGACCATCGGTTATGTCCATGTGTAGAGTCATTGCTCATGTTGTTGGAAGAGGATGTTTACTATAACCACTATGATCTCTTGGCAAAACTTTGTTAGCCTTTGCCCTGGTTCATTTTGTACTCCAAGGCCAAACTTGCCTGTTACTCCAGGTATCTCTTGACTTTCTACATTTGTATTCCAGTCCCCAGTAATGAAAAGGACATCTATTTTTGGTGTTAGGTTTTAGAAGGTCTTGTAGGTATTTATAGAACTGTTCAACTTTAGCTTCTTCAGCATTAGTGGTTGGGGCATGGACTTGGATTACTGTGATATTGAATGGTTTGCCTTGGAAACAAATAGAGATCATTTTGTCATTTTTGAGATTGTACTGCAATTAGGACTCTCTTTACAGATGAGGAAATGAAGACCAGAGCAAGTAAGTAACTTGCCCAGTGTCACACAGTGAGCGGCAGTAGCAAGATGCACCCACACATAACCTGGCTTTAAAACCCTTGCTCTGAAGTCACTACACTACTACGCAAGAACTCTCCCATCTCTTCCCTCTCATATTTTAAACTTCTTTCCCCCTTTAAAGATACCTTGGAGTTTCACTGTATTATACTTATGTTGGGCTTTGCAAGCTGAAGAGGAGAGGAAATGCCATGGGAGTTTTCCCAGAGTACTAAGAAAAAATTAGTTAAAGCCAGTACCACTGGGGCAGCAGCCTAGAGTGACAGGCTGCGATGGTGCAGGAACGGCCGAGAGGAGCTACCCTGTGTCCAAGGTCAGGGGCGGCGGCCTAGAGGAGCTACCCCGCATCCGAGGTCAGTGGCAGCCGGGAGGAGACACCCCGCGTCCGAGATCAGGGGTGGACAGGAGACGCCACCTCGTGCCTGAGAACAGGGGCGGTGACCTTGAGGAACGACCTTGAGCCCGAGGCCAGGGGCAGCAGCTGGGAGGAGCCACCCACACCCGAGGCCAGGGCTGGCAGCCTGGAGGAGCAACCCGAGGAGTGGTGGCTGTGCAGGCAAAGGAGGGCCTAGAGGAGCTATCCCACGTTGAAGGTCAGGAACGTCGGCGGTAAGGAGATACCCCTCATCCAAGGTAAAGAGCAGCAGCTGTGCTTTGCTGGAGCAGCGGTGAAGAGATACCCCACACCAAGGTAAGAGAAACCCAAGTAAGATGGTAAGTGTTGCAAGAGGGCATCAGAGGGCAGACACACTGACACCATACTCACAGAAATCTAGTCAATCTGATCATACTAGGACCACAGCCTTGTCTAACTCAATGAAACCAAGCCATGCCTGTGGGACAACCCAAGACAGATGGGTCATGGTGGAGAGGCCTGACAGAATGTGGTCCACTGGAGAAGGGAATGGCAAACCACTTCAGTATTCTTGCCTTGAGAACCCTATGAACAGTAGGAAAAGGCAAAATGATAGGATACCAAAAGAGGAACTCCCTAGGTCATTAGGTGCCCAATATGCTACTGGAGATCAGTGGAGGAAATAACTCCAGAAAGAATGAAGGGATGGAGCCAAAGCAAAAACAATACCCAGTTGTGGATGTGACTGGTGATAGAAGCAAGATCTGATGCTGTAAAGAGCAATATTGCATAGGAACCTGGAATGTCAGGTCCATGAATCAAGGCAAATTGGAAGTGGTCAAACAAGAGATGGTAAGGGTGAATGTTGACATTCTAGGAATCAGCGAACTAAAATTGACTGGAATGGGTGAATTTAACTCAGATGACCATTACATCTACTACTGCGGGCAGGAATCCCTCAGAAGAAATGGAGTAGTTATCATGGTCAACAAAAAAGTCCGAAATGCAGTACTTGGATGCAATCTCAAAAACGGCAGAATGATCTCTGTTTGTTTCCAAGGCAAACCATTCAATATCGCAGTTATCTAAGTCTATGCCCCAACCAGTAATGCTGAAGAAACTGAAGTTGAACGGTTTTATGAAGACCTACAAGACCTTTTAGAACTAACACCCAAAAAAGATGTCCTTTTCAATATAGGGGACTGGAATGCAAAAGTAGGAAGTCAAGAAACACCTGGAGTAACAGGCAAATTTGGCCTTGGAATGTGGAATGAAGCAGGGCAAAGACTAATAGAGTTTTGCCAAGAAAATGCGCTGGTCATAGCAAACACCCTCTTCCAACAACACAAGAGAAGACTCTACACATGGACATCACCAGATGGTCAACACCGAAATCAGATTGATTATATTCTTTGCAGCCAAAGATGGAGAAGCTCTATACAGTCAACAAAAACAAGACCAGGAGCTGACTGTGGCTCAGATCATGAACTCCTTATTGCCAAATTCAGACTTAAATTGAAGAAAGTAGGGAAAACCACTAGACCATTCAGGTATGACCTAAATCAAATCCCTTATGATTATACAGTGGAAGTGAGAAACAGATTTAAGGGTTTAGATCTGATAGATAGAGTGCCTGATGAACTATGGAATGAGGTTTGTGACACTGTACAGGAGACAGGGATCAAGACCATCCCCATGGAAAAGAAATGCAAAAAAGCAAAATGGCTGTCTGGGGAGGCCTTACAAATAGCTGTGAAAAGAAGAGAGGTGAAAAGCCAAGGAGAAAAGGGAAGATATAAGCATCTGAATGCAGAGTTCCAAAGAATAGCAAGAAGAGATAAGAAAACATTCTTCAGCGATCGATGCAAAGAAATAGAGGAAAACAACAGAATGGGAAAGACTAGAGATCTCTTCCAGAAAATTAGAGATATCAAGGGAACATTTCATGCAAAGATGGGCTTGACAAAGGACAGAAATGGTCTGGACCTAACAGAAGCAGAAGAAATTAAGAAGAGGGGGCAAGAATACACGGAAGAACTGTACAAAAATGATCTTCACGACCCAGATAATCATGATGATGTGATCACTCATCTAGAGCCAGACATCTTGAACTGTGAAGTCAAGTGGGCCTTAGAAAGCATCACTACGAATAAAGCTAGTGGAGGTGATGGAATTCCAGTTGAGCTATTTCAAATCCTGAAAGATGATGCTGTGAAAGTGCTGCACTCAAACTGCCAGCAAGTTTGGAAAACTCAGCAGTGGCCACAGGACTGGAAAAGGTCAGTTTTCATTCCAATCCCTAAGAAAGGTAATGCCAAAGAATGCTCAAACTACCGCACAATTGCACTCATCTCACATGCTAGTAAAGTAATGTTCAAAATTCTCCAAGCCAGACTTCAGCAATACGTGAACCGTGAACTCCCTGATGTTCAAGCTGGTTTTAGAAAAGGCAGAGGAACCAGAGATCAAATTGCCAACATCCACTGGATCATGGAAAAAGCAAGAGAGTTTCAGAAAAACATCTATTTCTGCTTTATTGACTATGCCAAAGCCTTTGACTGTGTGGATCACAATAAACTGTGGAAAATTGTTCAAGAGATGGGAATACCAGACCACCTGACCTGCCTCTTGAGAAATCTGTATGCAGGTCAGGAATCAACAGTTAGAACTGGACATGGAACAACAGACTGTTTCCAAATAGGAAAAGGAGTATGTCAAGGCTGTATATTGTCACCCTGCTTATTTAACTTATATGCAGAGTACATCATGAGAAACTCCGGACTGGAAGAAACACAAGCTGGAATCAAGATTGCCAGGAGAAATATCAGTAACCTCAGATATGCAGATGACACCACCCTTATGGCAGAAAGGAAGAGGAGCTAAAAAGCCTCTTGATGAAAGTGAAAGAGGAGAGTGAAAAAGTTGGTTTAAAGCTCAACATTCAGAAAATGAAGATCATGGCATCTGGTCCCATCACTTACTGGGAAATAGATGGGGAAACAGTAGAAACAGTGGCAGACTTTATTTTTTGGGGCTCCAAAATCACTGCAGATGGTGACTGCAGCCATGAAATTAAAAGACGCTTACTCCTTGGAAGAAAAGTTATGACCAACCTAGATAGCATGTGAAAATGCAGAGACATTGCTTTGCTGACTAAGGTCCGTCTAGTGAAGGCTATGGTTTTTCCTGTGGTCATGTATGGCTGTGAGAGCTGGACTGTGAAGAAAGCTGAGCGCCGAAGAATTGATGCGTTTGAACTGTAGTGTTGGAGAAGACTCTTGAAGATCCCTTGGACCGCAAGGAGATCCAACCAGTCCATTCTGAAGGAGATCAGCCCTGGGATTTCTTTGGAAGGAATGATGCTAAAGCTGAAGCTCCAGTACTTTGGCCACCTCATGCGAAGAGTTGACTCATTGGAAAAGACTCTGATGCTGGGAGGGATTAGGGGCAGGAGGAGAAGGGGACGACAGAGGATGAGATGGCTGGATGGCCTCACGGACCTGATGGACGTGAGTCTGAGTGAACTCCGGGAGATGGTGATGGACAGCGAGGCCTGGCGTGCTGCGATTCTTGGGGTTACAAAGAGTCAGACACGGCTGAGCGACTGAACTGAACTGAATCATGGTAATGCACATCTTATGTTGTTTTAACACTTCAGTTATCAAAGTAATCATAAAAAATACTTTTATATTGAACATTTAATACTTCCAAAATATTTTCCGATTTCTGACAAGGAAAGATTTTGATGTAAGGTCTAGCCATAGTCACAAAGCTAAGGAATGAATGTATATCCTCCAATGTTTGGTCTTGGACCCTATAAATAATTTATTGAGCTGATACCCTTTTGCAACAGGCAATTTAGTTGAGTAATTGCTCTCTATAGAAATAACAATTCCTTGAAGTTTTACTGAGCCAGATTGGCAAGTAGGGTCCACAGTAGCTATGACTTTTTGGTGGTTATCAGCTGTGTTGAGAGGGATGCTGAGGCTCTGTCAAAATAAATGATTGATTAGTCATGGCTTTCACTGGTACATGTATAGTGATTGAGGGAAAATTTTCAGCTATTCACTGGACCTCTTACTGAGATTTATTTTTTAGAATTTGTTCTCTTATTTGTTGCATCTCCCAAACAGAGTTATCCCTTTGGTGATTTTACAACCCTATAGTCATACTTCTGTGATTTTCTATTAATAGCTGTATAAATATCTAATGATATTTTTCTCATTCTCACTCTTGAAATCAGAGACCTTGTGTATCTGGGTATTTCTTCAGTCTGACACAAATCCTGGCAGATTGTTGGACTTAATACATTGTTACTGAAGGATTTATGGCTAAAAGTGATTTTGTGGGGATGAGCATGATTAGTCGTCTATTTGAGAAAACAGATTTCTGTGAAAGCCATCTTGAACTGATACAGAGTTAAGGAGATTTTCCTCTGACCTGTCTCTTAAGATGTAAATGACTTACCTCATGACCACTGGGGCTTTTGAAAGCCATTAGTATTCTAAGAGAGGACAGAAGTGTTCTGAAGTTGCTCCCTCTAACTGACCTACTATACTTTGTTTGGAATTAAACTCCTGTGTTTCCTGCAAACTTCATCAGTTCTCCACAGACATGAAAAGAAATCGTTTCCACTGAGCCATCTTGCTAGGAGACCTTTACTAAAATTGTCCTGAAGAAGAAATTATTCTTCACCCTTGGGGTCACTTGGTAGCTAAAACAGACTTCTCCTTTTTCTTTTAATCTGTTCTACTTCACTGCCTTCTTTTTCTGTGTGTTCTTGAAGGTATTGCCTTATTTACTTTGATGGTTTCTCAACTAATTGAATACAGCAGTGAGTCCTTTCTTCCTTGACTCTTTTGGATGTTTCTATTTCCCCAGGGGGAAGGGTCCCCATCAGATAGCTTGACTTTGAGCTACTTACATATTGAAACTACTTTAAAAGTTATTGTAATCTATGAGGCTGTTAAAAGTTTGCACATTTGGCTGAAACAGAGAGTGCTAGAGTGATACCAGCCTTGGCTTGTGATGGTAGATTTCCTAATTCGTAGGTAGGGGGAATAGTCCCTAAAAACAAAAGGATGGATGTATCTTGTGGCTTCATATTTGGGTCTCTGTGTGTTGTGGTCAAAAGGGTCCTAATATGATTTAAAATAATAATTAATAATAAATGGTGAACTTATTTGCAAAGCAGAAATAGAGACATATACAGAGAGAACAAATGTATGGATACCAAGGAGGGAAAACGCAGGGATGAGCTGGGAGGTTGGGATCAACATGTATACACTATTATGTATAAAATAGATAACTAATGAGAACCTACTGTATAGCACTGGGAACTCTACTCAGCGCTCTGTGGTAACCTAAATGGGAAGGAAACCCAGAAAAGAGGGGAGGTATGTACACATATAGCTGATTCACTTTGCTGTACAGCAGAAACTAACACAACACTGCAAAGAAACTCACCTCCAACAAAACTTAAACAACAACAACAAAAGCAGCTAAGAAAATACTTGCATAAAGATAAAGAGCATGAGCTAAGTCCAAGTGAGACAGAAACTCTACTGAAGAGAAAGAAGTAATTGTCTTAGAACCAAATCCTCACCTCTGACACAGAGATGACTTGTTTCTGACCCCATAGTTACCAAATATTTTCTGATACTTTCATATGTGTGTGCTTGTGTATAGACACACATAACCCACAGAAAAGGAATATCTTCCATAATCAGTCAAAATAGTATATATTTTGCGTCTCCGTTTCCTCCATCCTCATCTACCTAATCCATTGTATGAAATACTTTCAAACACATTTTCATCATGATAAGGATTTTATTTGACAAACTATAAAATCCTAAGAAAAGATTCCCACTCCCTTCTCCTTGGGCACAGTGACCGGTACCCTGTGACTCTCCAGGGCTCAGGATTTTCCAAGAGTCTATGTTTAGCATGCAGTATGAGTAATGAATCATAGTGTCCACCTGTCAGTGTCATAAACAGATGGTATAAATATGCTTGCATAATGTGACTCAAAACACATCTCCAGTTTTAGCTGGAGTTCAAACAGTATTCGCAGTTCCAAGAAACCTGTGGCTTGCGACTTCCGGGTCAGTGGGAGGAGAATGCCGGAAAAGGGAAAGTGGGTTCCCTGTTGTCCGTCTGGACAGCCTGTCAGCACAGTGCCAGGGCCCCCGGGAGATGGTCAGGTGAGAGAGGAGTGACAGGAAAGCCTGTTTTCCATTTGCTCCTGAAGCCATTCATTTTAAGGACTCCCAAGAAATTGGTCCTTGGAGCCTATGGGAACGGGTGGCATCATACAGGCTCCTCCCTCTTCCTGGAAGGTCTTTCCCTCCTTTCCACCCCCTCCTGGTTTTTTCTTTTCTTTTCCTTTTTTTTCCCTTGCCGCCCCGTTTGTTTCTACTCTCACTCATCAGGTCCCAGCTTCAAAGTTTTTTCCTGCTTGAGGGGAGGTCTTTCCAACCTGAGGACACACAGATGACACACAGGAGGGGGATCCTCAAGGGCAGGCATGGTGCTGCCTCCTACATTGACGAGTGCCTGACACTGGGCGCAGGCAGTGCTTGGCATTGAATACTTAACGTTCATTTGAAGGCTTAACCCAAGAAGCAAACTATTGATAAAGCTAAGCAGCCCAGTTAAAATTCCAGGACCATGGTATCTGACTTCTTAAAAAGTGATGAGAATTTACCTTGGGGCGGGGGGGGGGGGGGTTGGAAAGAAAGAGTAAAGGAAACTGAGTCATCATTGATCTGGGAGGTTTCATTCATTCCTCACTGTGTCTCTCTTACAATACAGAAATCAGGTATGCTGTCCTCTTCGAAGTCTTGTCTGACCTCCCGAGACAGCAGTAGCCTTCCGTTCTATGATCACACAGCGCTGGTTGATAGTCTGGCTTCTTTATGTCCTTTTATCCTACCATATAGGTCTTCTGGATAGCGCTAGAGGTAAAGAAGATGCCTGCTTATGCAGGAGATGAGGGTTCGATCCCTGGGCTGGCAAGATCCCTTGGAGTAGGAAATGACAACCCATTCCAGTGTTCTTGCCTGGAGAATCCCATGGACAGAGGAGCCTGGCGAGCTACAGTCCGTGGGATCACAAAGAGTCAGATACGACTGAGCAACTGCACACACACACTAGGTCACTAGCTACTTGAAGTCCTGAACTGGGTGTCTGGTTCTTTTGCCTCATGCCTCATTCTACCTTTCCTAGGATCTGGCATATTACTTAGCACAGGGTAAGCACTCAGATTTGCTGAAATGATTAAATGTTGGTGCAAAACATAGAACATTTATTGATTTAACCAACAGTCAATAAATATTTATTGAGAACCCAGCTGTTTACCAGGCACTGTTTTCAGTGCTTGGAATACATGAATTAAAAATTCCCTACTCAAATAAACATTTTAGAAGGTTTTAACTTTTTCAAAAACTACAATAATGGTTTCTAGGTTTATTTTATAACTGTGTTTACCTAAGAGATACACACAGATACCTAGTACAAGTTGCTAGATTATTGTTGTTTAGCCTCTCAGTCATGTCCGACTCTTTGCGACACTATGGACTGCAGCATGCCAGGCTTCCCTGTCCTTCACCATCTCCCAGAGATTGTTAAATACTAGGTGTTAAACTCCAAGATTGTGATTAAGAGTTAAGCTTAACAGTATCTCTTCTGTTATGGGAGAACCTAGTACCCTGAAGCTGTGCAGTCACAATACAAAACGGGAGCTAAGTTAGCCAATAGTGTTAGTGCTAGTTGCTCAGTTGTGCACGACTCTTCGTGACACTATGGACTGGAACCTGCCAGGCTCCTCTGTCCATGGGATTTTCCAGGCAAAATATATTGGAGTGGGTTGCCATTTCCTTCCCAAAGTTAGCAAATAATTTCTGTATTTACCAATGTTACCTTGGGCATGGATGTCAGTATAGCAGTAAACATTCTTTTCACTTTTTCATTATGAGTGAAGTGAAGTCGCTCAGTCATGTCCGACTCTTTATGATCCCATAGACCATAGTCTACCAGGCTTCTCTGTCCATGGGATTTTCCAGGCAAGAGTACCGCAGTGGGTTGCCATTTCCTTCTCCAGGGGATCTTCCTGACCCAGGGTTCGAACCCAGCTCTCCTGCATTGCAGGCAGATGCTTTACCCTTCATTATAAGCATCCTATAAAGATCTGAAGGTTGAAAGACTAGCGATCTTGAACTGGTTCCAAAAATTGTACTTAATTAAATTTTATTTTTAAAAAGCACATAGTCGGAGAAGGCAATAGCAACCCACTGCAGTACTCTTGCTTGGAAAATCCCATGGATGGAGGAGCCTGGTAGGCTGCAGTCCATGGGGTCATGAAGAGTCAGACACGACTGAGCGACTTCACTTTCACTTTTCACTTTCATGCATTGGAGAAGGAAATGGCAACCCACTCCGGTGTTCTTGCCTGGAGAATCCCAGGGATGGGGGAGCCTGGTGGGCTGCCATCTATGGGGTCTCACAGAGTTGGACACGACTGAAGCGACTTAGCAGTAGCAGAAGTAGCAGTCTTTCTTAAGAGAATAATCTTTTTGAGTACGTTTAAATCAAATTCACCTAGGAACAGATATTTTGGTAGGTTTTTTTAAGCTAGAATCATTAAAAATGCACAAGAATCTCAGGCTGTGCAATCTTTATCTTTTCTAATGATGCTACTTTTGTTGTAGAGTGTTTAAACAACTAGGGCTTGCTCATTATCAGTCATTTTGACATTGCAGATGATATACAGAATGTAGCAATTCATGTCAATTATTATCCACAGTCATACTTCATTTCTGAGCTAGTAAGCAAAAATTTTAGAAGCAAACTTTCAATGTTAATTGGAAAATCAATAAACTTCAGATGGAATGAACTTTGTGCCTTCTATTTCCCCAATTTTAGAAGCTGCCTCAATTTAAATCCATGGTGTTAGCCCCATTAATATTGTTTTGGGGACAGGCAGATGGTGACTTTTTATTCTTCTATCCTGTCAAGGGAACATGGATCACATTATTTCCAGATTTATACCAACAGGACTTAACATTTCATGAAGGACTTCGCAGCACTGCAGACTTCACAAACAGGTCCTCTCCTTTGTCCCTGCAGATGAAGTACTGTAGCAATTATATCTAAGATGGGGACTCTCCAAGGAGTATGTGTGCTCAATCACTCAGTCATGTCTGACTCTTTGCAACCCCGTGGACTGTAGCCCACCAGGCTTCTCTGTCCATGGGATTTGCCAGGCATGAATACCGGAATGGGTTGCTTTTACCATCTCTAGGGGATCTTCCTGGCCCAGGGATAGATCCTGTGTCTCTTGCATCTCCTGTATTGGCAGGCAGAATCTTTATCACTAGTACCACCTGCGATGCACCTAGGGAGTTTAGGGGCAGGAAATGAATGTCCTCTACAATCAAAACATAGGGTCTGGAGGAATTACTCCTTTTTGAGCTGGTGAAGGCTGAAGGCTTCCATCTGGAAGGAAATGGAATAGACAGAGTTTGGTCCTGGGTGAGTCTGCACCTCAGGTCAAGGCCTTAGAGATCCCACAGACTTGTTGAACACCACCCCCTTATGTTCCTGGAAAGACCCATCCTTAATAAGATTGTGAAATAACATTGTTCTTTTCTGGTCTACTTTCTCTTTCTAGATCCATCAATGCAACATAGTAGAAAAATGACTAGAGTTAAATTCTGAACCCAGTTTTGAGCCTAGCTCTGTCATTTACCAGTGATATGACCTGGGGAAATCAATATACATATTATGAGACAATATGTTTCTCTGTACTATGCAGCCAACAACACATAATCCATCAGTTGCTGGGAGGATTACATAGGTGGATGCATGTAAAACAGCTCAGTCCACTGAGAAGCACTCTCTATACTTGATTATTATTACCCTTAAAGCTGGCTTTGGGACAAAAATGGGCAAGACCATCTCATGATTAGTGTTGCTCCCTCTGACAATCATCTTGCTCAAATGCCAAGATTCCTCTCACTTCTGTCCCAGCAACACTCAAATAGAATATCTTGATATTTTGGAGAAAAATAAGAGCTGTAACTGTCAGAACTATGATGGAATTGTCAACAGCCTCATAAATTGATCAGCCTCATAAATTAGATCAGCCTCATAAATTGTGAACCGAGTACAGGTTCTGTTTGTTCTGACAATTTAATCGCTGGCCAGGTTTTTTTAACGAGAGCAAATGAAAAACAAAACAGAACAAAAAACTCCATGTATCCGACTTCCATACAGTCAGGGCTCTCCTACAGTCAAGCAGTTATAACCCCTTAAACTTTTTATTTCCCATCTAAATCTGGGTGGGATGAAACAGCAAAGATACAAGAATCTAGGTGAAATGTTAGTGTTATATAAAAACTATTTCAGGGACTTCCCTGGCAGTCCAGTGTATAAGACTCTGCTCTTCCAATGCAGGGGCCGCAGGTTCGATTCCTGGTTAGGGAACTGAGATCTCACATGCTTCATGGTGCTGCCAAATTTTTTATCTTTTAATTAAATTAAAAAAAAATTAGCACTAAGAAGAAGAAACTGCTTGAGGTAGGGAAGTTAAAGCAGGGTTTGCCTTTCATTCAGGGTATTGACATTGGGAAAAGCGGACCACTTTTTTCACACCCCATGTCCAATCTCTCAGGACATTCTTTTGTCTCCTCCTTCAAAATAGATCTAAAATGTGGTCAAGTGGGAACTTCTTCCCACCTCCTCTTCTTCCACCCTCATGTGAACTATAATCACCTATTGCCTGGATTATTGTAGTAGCCTCCTAACCAGTCCTTCTCACTGTGGCTTCTTCCTCAGTCTGTTCCCAACTCAGCAGTCAGAGTCATCTTTCTAAAAAGCAAGAAGGATCCTAACATTCTTCTGTTAAAAACCCTCTAATGTATTGTAAAGCAATTATCCTTCAATTAAAAATAAATACATGTTTTTAAGAAGTACATGAATAGAGGCGTAATGCAAGTCAGTGATTGACTAGGGCTAAAGAAAAAGAAAAGCACTCCAGTGGCTTACATCTCAGAACAGCACTCCAATGACTTATATCTCACTGAGTAAATGCCCAAATCCTGAAAGTGTCAGGAGACTCTCCTTACCCAACTTCTGTTTCTGTGATATTATCCCCTATTAGCTTTCCCTTGCTCGCTCTCGATTCCTTGATCTTCCTCCTGTTCACTAGGTACTTCCTGCTTGAGGACCTTTGCACTGGCCATCTGCTCCACCACAGGCAACCGCTGTCATCTATGCTCTTCCCCCAGACACCCACCTTGCACTTGAACATGCTTCAAACCTTTTCCTAAATACTGTTGTCTCAAGAAAGTCCATCCAACCACCCTATCTATTTAAAATCGCAAACTGCACACCCGCTTCCTTCTTCTTAGTACTGCTGATCCTGCTATATGTTTTTCTGTAGCACTTATCACCATGTAGTATGCCATATATTTTACTTGTTTATTCTGTTTATTATTTATTGCCTGTCTTCCACCCATTTCTCCCATTATCAACTCCAAGAATGCAAAGATTTATGTCTATTTGTTTCATTTATGTATCCCATTTGGAGAATAAATAAACGGATGATCTTCCTGACCAGATATTCTTGAGGGTGGTATTTTTGAGGGACACTTCAGAGACAAGCAGAGAGCTGGGAAAAGAGTATTTTTTAAATGGGAGGAAACAAGTGATTGAGTTATAGAAAGAGAATGGTGGAATAGAATTTAATGCACAGAAATAAAACTGAGATGATATATTCCAGAGGGTGATTTAAAACCCCCAGTTTCTACACATTTTACTATTCAGCTTAGTTCTCTCTTTGTGACTTCTGTGAAAATTGGATAATATTCTGGTTTTAAATTTTAGTTGTGTGGAAAGAATAGATAACATTTAGTGAAACAAAGCAATGATGTTTCTATTAGAATGTATATCTCAATCATTATGTCTTTCAGCAAAAGCAACATCCCATTCTGTATTTATCTTTCAATCAAGTAATTTGATGTCAAGACATTTGGTGAAAGCTGCAGTTACAGACCTTCATTTGAAGTTGGAGGAATAGCTATTTGAGAGGCAGGAGCAGGATTTTTGCTGCTGCTTTTGTTTTAAGAGAGAATGTGACAGTCGTGTACTCCCAGCTGCTTTCATCCAGAGCCAGACACTGAAGGTCAAAACCTCACATGGATGCATATTCCTTCCAGAAGTCTCATTTGTCAGAAACATGCCAAGCTGGGAGGTGAAGAGTGTATAGCACAGTTCAGATGTTAAATTTGTGTTGCTATGAGAAAAAAACTGTGACTCTTTCAAGCTTCCATTTCAAGAAAGTGTTTTAAACTTTGTGTTTTCATGCCTCTGGTTGGGTAGGGGACTGTATTATTAGCTTTTGAGAAAAGACAGAGTTGACAATTACCAACCAGTTATTTCTCACCCATTCCTAGAATATCCTTTGGGACCTTGAGTCTCACCTTTTATGAAGAAAGGCTTCAAGAATTGGAAAAGATAGAAGTGGAATAAATTAGGAAAAAAACATTTTAAAATTATTTTTAAAGCTTCCATAGAAATTGGGCTTCCCTTGTGGCTCAGAGAGTAAAGAATCTGCCTGCAATGCAACAGACCAAGGTTCAGTCCATGAGTTGAGAAGATCCTCTGGAGAAAGAAGTGGCAGCCCACTCCAGTATTCTTGCCTGGAGAATTCCACGGCCACCTGGTGGGCTACAGTTCATGGGGTCTCAGAATCAGACACGACTTAGCAACTTTCACTTTTTGAAATTGGGGGAGATGGCATTTTACTTGTTTTCTTTAATAGGGAGGCCCTTTATGGGGCCTAGATTATCTGAGTGATCACAAATGGGAATGGCTACATAGATTGGGATGCTGGTCACTGATTATTAAGGCTCAACCCTTAGGGGAGAATCACCTCCTCTTCCAACACACAAACACACATACACACACACACAATGTGCACACATACACATCTATAATGTTGTACAGTCACCTGGTTTTAAGGGTAGTGGGCAGAGTGTCCATCACTGAATATCCTAGATGGCATGAGACTGCCAATGTTCTTGTATTATTTTTGTATTACACTGAGGAGGAGGTGTCCTACTGAAGCCTGGTTACATTTTCTTACTCTTTTCAGAAACACGGAGGGTGAGAACAGGCCATCTGATTTATTGAAAGAGAATAATATTAAATTTCTTGCTAAGAGGTTTGGAGATTAAAAGCTCTACCTGCTAAAATGGTTTAAAAGGGAAATTGAGGGAGGATTTTAGAATGTATCAATTAAGAGTTCTCACACTACTCTCTTTTTTTTTTAAGCCACAAGAAATCTGGGCAAGACCATTGACACATAATCTCTCAGCCCAGTTACAGTGAGTTACAGTAAGCTGGGATTATCATAACTAACAGCAAAGATCCCACTTTCTGTAAGATATCCATACAACTTCAATAACATATATTTGCGTCTACATAGTACCATGTCTCAGAGCTCAGTTTCCATTTCAAAGCTTCAGGGTCTATTCCTTCCAGAACATGGAAATTGGGAGGTCATGCATTTGATCTTTGCTTCCCAGAGCTAAATGGAGAGAAAGTGATACCGAAGTATCTGGCAATTCAATCCACTGAGTGGAAAATCTGAAATGTTCCAGGCTTCAGCATTTTGTTTTCAGATTTACCACAGAGATTATTTTTTAAAGTTTTAGCTGCTATTGCCTCTATGACATAACGCTTGGTACTGCACACTGCCTAGAATAAATGAGCACAAACATCAGCATTTAAACATGGTTTCTGTGCTCTGTGGGTTCGTGGGAACTACTTTCTGTGGTTATTTCCCCAGGCCACCCACCCCTGTGGCCTTAGGTCAGGAACTTCTTACCTGAAACTTGGCTTCCAAAAAATCGACAAATACCGGCACCAGGCACAAAGTGACCAACCACGCGGCTTGACCACATCACAGTGTGGGATTTGAGGATTCAGTTTTGGGAACCTCCAGTTCTTGAGAAAGGAGAAGATGTGATGTGAATGACTGTTCATAGAACCTCAGATGTTTGTTTAAGATTCATTGTTGTTGCTGTTCAGTCACTAAGTCGTGTCCTACTCTTTGTGACCCTATGGACTGTAGCCCAGCAGGCTACTCTGTCCATGGGGTTTTCCAAGCAAGAATACTGGAGCGGATTGCCTATTTTGTACTCCAGGGGATCTTCCCAATCCAGGGATCGAACCCATGTCTCCTGCGTCTCCTGCATTGGCAGGCGGATTCCTTACCACTGTGCCACCTTATTACAAATGATATTACTCCAGGATCCCTGTGCTTTCACAGCAGACTTAGACCCAGCTCAGTCTTCACAGATGAACAGTGTTAGAAAACACCAAGTCTCCATCCTGGCTCCCTTGAAAGCCAATCTCCTTGAGAGCATATTTTACAAGAACTCCTTGACCTTATGTTCTTCTATCTCATTCTCTCATCATCCTGTTCTTTCCATAACACAGTAATATAGTTCATGCTTGCATCATGTCATGTCAACAGACTTCACTTGGATTGCTCAAACTATCCCATTGCCAGAGTCAGTGGACACTTGTCAGTCCTTATTCCATTTAGTCTCTCTTCAGTGCTTGACGTAGTTGACTAGTTCCTATTTCTAGTCAACTAGAAATGGTCTCCTCTCTTGATTTTGATAATACGTAGTTCAGCATATTCTCAATTCTCTTCTTCTCAAGAATAATTTTATTGAATGATTTTCTGCATCATGAAGTAATACAAAAAGTAGAAGTCATAATGTGTTCATTTATTAATAATTTTTTTGCAGTCCTGGACATTGCCCTATGATCTTTGATTTTGCAGAGGTACATAGAAAAGTGTTTTAAACCATGGCTATTACAACCAGTCCAATTGAATTCCAGTGCTATCCCTGTCATTCGGTGGCTGTTTAGAAGAGAGTCCTGAGAGGATACTCTGAGATGAAGATCAGTGTAGGATGTTTATTAAGGAGTGCTCTTGAGATCAAAGCTGTGGGTGTTAAGGAGGGAAGCAGCATTGGACAAAAAGAGAAGTAGAGCTATGTAGACTCCTATCAATCTAGACTCATGGAGTTGTCTGAAGCTGATCGCACATGCTAGCAAAGTAATGCTCAAAATTCTCCAAGCGACACTTCAACAGTACATGAACCAAGAACTTCCAGATGTTCAAGTTGGATTTAGAAAAGGCAGAAGAAACAGAGATCAAGTTGCCAACATCTGTTGGATCATAGAAAAAACAAGGAAGTTCCAGGAAAAAAATCTGCTTCTGCTTTATTGACTAAAGTCTTTGACTGTGTGGATTACAACAAACTGAAAAATTCTTCAAGAGATGGCAATACCAGACCACCTTACCTGCCTCCTGAGAAATCTGCATGCAAGTCAAGAAGCAATAGTTAGAACTGGACATGGAACAACAGACTGGTTCCAAGTTGGGAAAGGAGTACATCAAGGCTGTATGTTGTTACCCTGATTATTTAACTTATTTGCAGAGTACGTCACTCGACATGTCAGGCTGGATGAAGCACAAGCTGGAATCAAGATTGCTGGGAGAAATATCAGAAACTTCAGATATGCAGATGACCACACCCTTATGGAATAAAGTGAAGAGGAGCTAAAAAGAGCCTCTTGATGAAAGTGAAAGAAGAGAGTGAAAAAGCTGGCTTAAAACTCAACATTAAAAAAACTAAGATCATGGCATCCAGTCCCATCACTTCATGGCAAATAGATGGGGAAACAATGGAAACAGTAAGAGACTTTATTTTCTTGGACTCCAAAATCACTGCAGATGGTGACTGGAGTCTGAAATTAAAAGATGCTTGCTCCTTGGAAGAAAAACTATGACAAATCTAGACAGCATATTAAAATGCAGAGATGTTACTTTGCCTACAAAGGTCCATCTAGCCAAAGCTATTTTTTTTCCAGTAGTCATGTATGGATGTGAGAGTTGGACCATAAAGAAAGCTGAGCACCAAAGAATTGATATTTTTGAACTGTGGTGTTGGAGAAGACTCTTGAAAGCCCTTTGATCTCTCAAGGAGAGTCAAACCAGTCAATCCTAAAGGAAATCAATCCAAAATATTCATTGGAAGGACTGATGCTGAAGCTGAAGCTCCAATGCTTTGGCCACCTGATGCAAAGAACTGACTCATTTGAAAAGACCCTGATGCTGGGAAAGATTGAGGGCAGGAGGAGAAGGGAAAGATAGAGGAAGAGATGGTTTGATGACATCACTGACATGAGTTTGAGCAAGCTTTTGGAGTTGGTGGTGGACAGGGAAGCCTGGTGTGCTTCAGTCCATGGGGTCACTAAGAGTCAGACAGGACTGAGCGACTGATCTGAACTGAACTGGTATGGGCTTTCAGAACTTTGTCAAGCTTGGAAGGGGCTTTGCAACCCTGTTTCTACCAATTATTGGTTGTAGGCTTCCCCTGTGCTGTGTGCTGTGCTTAGTTGCTCAGTTGCGTTCAACTCTTTGGGACCTCTGCCAGGCTTTTCTGTCTGTGGGGATTCTCCAGGCAAGAATACTGGAGTGGATTGCCATGCCCTCTTCCAGGGGATCTTCCCAAACCAGGGAAGATCAAACCCATGTCTCCCGCCTTGCAGGCAGATTCTTTACCATCTGAGCCACGAGGGAAGCCTAGTCCTCCCCTGGGGAAGATATTATGGCTTTGGTTGATACGGCTTTCTTAGAATGGGACTGGGAGCTGAGGGCTGTTCAGTAGCAATACTGCCAGCCATTATAGCCATGTGTTCTGTTCCTAAAGGGAACAGGAAGTCTTGGCATAGCCTCACAGTTTGCATTACAGTAACTCTATATCCTTAGGGAAGTTATTTAAATTTTCTATGTCTTACTTTCTATAGCTATAATGGAAATAATGATAGTACCTACCACATGTTTTTGTGATGGTTTAAAATTATATCTGGCACATAGTAAGTGCCTGGTAAAATCAGGTATTGTTTAAAATTCAATAGCCACTCAAGACAGCTAAAGAAATAAATGTGCTACAGGGCTAAACTCAATAGATTGCCAGACTGTAAGTGTGCCCACATTCAATCCATGAATTCTACTGATCTTTTGTTTTAAATATCCTACTAGTGATGTGTTCTCCAGCCCCAACAATGTTCCTTCCCTAGTTCAGATCCTTATTTGCTGTTGTCTAGACGTGAACTTCCTGATATTCAAGCTGGTTTTAGAAAAGGCAGAGGAACCAGAGATCAAATTGCCAACATCTGCTGGATCATGGAAAAAGCAAGAGAGTTCCAGAAAAACATCTATTTCTGCTTTATTGACTACGCCAGAGCCTTTGACTGTGTGGATCACAATAAACTGGAAAACTCTGAAAGAGAAGGGAATACCAGACCATCTGACTTGCCTCTTGAGAAATCTGTATGCAGGTGAGGAAGCAACAGTTAGAACTAGAAATGGAACAACAGACTGGTTCCAATCAGGAAAAGGAGTACGTCAAGGCTGTATATTGTCACCCTGCTTTTTTAACTTATATGCAGAGTACGTCATGAGAAACGCTAGACTAGAGGAAACACAAGCTGGAATCAAGATTGTCGGGAGAAATACCAATCACCTCAGATATGCAGATGACACCACCCTTATGGCAGAGTGTGAAGAGGAACTAAAAAGCTTCTTGATGAAAGTGAAAGTGGAGAATGAAAAAGTTGGCTTAAAGCTCAACATTCAGAAAACGAAGATCATGGCATCTGGTCCCATCATTTCATGGGAAATAGATGGGGAAACAGTAGAAACAGTGGCAGACTTTTATTTTTTGGGGCTCCAAAATCACGGCAGATGGTGACTGCAGCCATGAAATTAAAAGACGCTTACTCCTTGGAAGAAAAGTTATGACCAACCTAGATAGCATATTCAAAAGCAGAGACATTACTTTGCCGACTAAGGTCCGTCTAGTCAAGGCTATGGTTTTTCCTGTGGTCACGTATGGATGTGAGTGTTGGACTGTGAAGAAGGCTGAGCACCGAAGACTTGATGCTTTTGAACTGTGGTGTTGGAGAAGACTCTTGAGAGTCCCTTGGACTGCAAGGAGATCCAACCAGTCCATTCTGAAGGAGACCATCCCTGGGTGTTCTTTGGAAGGAATAATGCTAAAGCTGAAACTCCAAAACTTTGGCCACCTCATGCAAAGAGTTGACTCATTGGAAAAGACTCTGATGCTGGGAGGGATTGGGGGCAGGAGGAGAAGGGGACGACAGAGGATGAGATGGCTGGACGGCATCACTGCCTCAATGGACGTGAGTCTGAGTGAACTCCAGGAGTTGGTGATGGACAGGGAGGCCTGGCGTGCTGCGATTCATGGGGTCGCAAAGATTGGGATACGACTGAGTAACTGAACTGGAGACTGATATCTTTGCTCTCAATCTTTCTCCTTCTTAAGCAATCCTTTAGAGATGGATAATGATCTTTTATACAAATTCAAATACAATTATTTGAATTATCATAAAATCCCATTTCCAATAAGATGAAGTATAAGTTTCTTAGACAATCGCATTGTCTATTGCCACTCCCTTACATGTAGCTCTGGCTTCCCTGCTGGCTGAGACAGTAAAGAATCTGCCTGCAATGCAGGAGACCTGGCTTCTATCCTTGGGTCAGGAAGCTCCCCAAGAGGAGAAGGCAGGATAACATAGAGGAGAGAAAGTACTTAACACTATTGTCCATAGTGTCATATGATGAGGCCTGAAATTGGACAGTCCTCGGTTTAAATCCGAATTCAACCCTTATTAGTGAAGTGATCTTGGACCAGTTATACCCCTGATTCCCTCGGCTTACCCTGGAAGTTCCTTGTCAAGATTAAATAAGAAAATGTGTACAAAATACACCAAGTATGTACACAGTATTAATAGATATGAGTATTAATGTGGTTATCTGCATGTCTCCTCCATTTAATTATAAGCCCCTCAAGAGAAGGAGCTTGTCTTATGCATCTTGGTTTCCATGACATCTAAGAAAGTGTCTGGCGCATTAAATGAATAACTGCTGGATACATGGCTAAGGCAAAAGTTTGATACATATCATATATCATACTGAAATTTCACAGTAGTGTAAAGGACAGACTTTTGGAAAAAGTGAAATGTCAAGTGTATGACACAGAAACTTAAGGAGTTGTTATCTCTATTTTAAAATGAGAATGCTCCACAATCTTCTTTTTGAGAAAGTGAAGGTCATTTCAAAGGTCAATTCATATGTGGTCTTGTCACCTCAGATAGGTAAACATTTTTTTTTCCTGATGACAGGAATAAAAGTCACAGTAACTAATTATTGGTAGTATGGTATTCATTCATTCATTCATTCAAAAATTACTTGAATGTTAATAATACTAGGTACAAACAATAAAAGACAGACAAAGACAAATCTCTGTGCATCAGTTTCTATCACTAAGATAAACATAATAATAGTAGTTCCTTCACTGGGGTTATTGGGAGAATCAAGTAAGTCAATATGTGTAATGAGCCTAGAATAAGTCTTAGCACAAAGCAGTACTTATTATATAATTGTTTTGAAATTTTTGAGAAAATACGGTCCTTTACATCTATTCATTGCCAGAAAACTCTGAGCATGTGAAGGCATGCTTGTGAAATTGACCATACTTCATATTAAATACAATGACTACCCTACCACTCATGCACAATTCTGAGTTATTGTGTATAAAAGTATTTATAATTATTTTATCCTGTATTTTATATGAAGATTTCAAAATTCCACTGATGACTCTGGGATGGAAGGATGGAAGTTGTGAGAGAGCATCGCATCATGTTGTGTTCTAATCATCACAGATGGAAACCATATTTAAAGGTCCAGTGTATTCTTTGGAAAGAAAGACAGAGGGTGGTGCCAGTGTTGCATCATATTCCAGACCAGATTAAAGGTCTCTGGAGTTGTGGTTGTGCACACCCTGTTTTATGGTTGTGAGAAGTCACGCCGCAGCCAATGGTACATGGAGCTTCATCCAGCATTCCATCTCTAAAATATGTAAACCAAATGCAATATCACGTAGCAATAGCTGATTATCAATCACAAGGGTCTGGGAGGTTCTCATTCATTAAAACTAATCAGTTGAGTGCTCACTCTCTGCCAGATATTAGGATAGACAGGAAGGTACCAATAAAAAGAAAACACCCTCTAGCCAGGAAATTTCCAATTAGTGGAGGAGCAAGACAAGTAAAAAATTCCAAAACAGTATAATAATAGAGGCATATGAAATTCACAGCAATGAGACCTGGGGAGTAAGGTCTGTCAAATACAGAGGAAGCTGCCTTCAGGGAGGAATAACCTGAGTTTTGAATGGTAAAAAGAAGTTAATCATCAAACTAGATAGTGTCATGAGAAGAGCATGATTAGAAGAAAGGCTGGAAATCTTGGCATGTTAGGGAAACTACAAGTATTTCAGCATTTGAGGTCAAAATCGTTGGGAATTGAGGTTGAAGAGGGCTTTTTTGTCTTGTGTGTCTTGTGGGAGAGTTTAGGCTTTATTCTGTGGACAGTTGGAGTCCATGCATGTTTTTTGACAAAACAGAAACATGATCTTTGTTTTGTTTGTTTTGTTTTAGAGTGATATCTCTGGCTGTAGCATGGAAAATGGGGAGTGGGGAGCAATAGGAGATTCTTAAATAATTCAAATGATAAATGATGAGGGTCAACATTTACGTCATTGTGATGAAGACGGAGCAATGGGGTAGACTATATACGGATAAGAGTAATAAGACTCACAGGACTAAGTCACTGATTAGCTTGAAGTGTTGGATGAAAATGTAGAAAAGTAGTAGTTGAAAAAGATCATGCAACATTGTACATCAACTGCATACCAATTAAAATTAATTTAAAAAGGAAAAGATCACCATATTTCTGACATAGCAAATCAATTAGTGAATAGTGATGCTGATGACTGTCATGGGACATGCAGTTGAAGGAGATGGTTAAAGTAGATAAGAGCAAAACCATTTACAGAGGGACTTCCCATTCTCATGTGTCTTACTGCAGACCTTTTCTCCTTGATCAGTTAGAAGTTAATCCAAAAGAAGGGTAGACAGGAAGAAAAATTATGTATTACATATATGTTATGTTATGTGCATGCATGCTCAGTCACCTCAGTCTGACTCTTTGCAATACCTTGGACTATAGTCCACCAGACTCCTTTGTCCATGGGATCCTCCAAGAGTAAAAATACTAGAATGGGCTGCCATGCCTCCTCCGGGGGTTCGACCCAGGGCTCAAACCTGCATCTTCTGCATTGCAGGTGGATTCTTTACCCACTGAGCCACCTGGAAAGCCCATATTATGTTATACTTGACCTTAATTAAACTTACAATGACAATTGAGCATTCATAGAGGGTAAATGTAACTTAAAAACCCGTATGTGTATCACATCTTAGAGAGTAGACTTTGACTTCAGAGCGTTACATTAATGATGATGATGATGACATATTTACTTGGCACTTACCGTGTATCAAGCACTGTATTAACCTCTTCACAGTCATCACAGAACAAGCCTCTAAGACAAGTACCATTGTTCCCACTTTACAGATGGGGAAATTTGAGATTTAGAGAGTTTGCTTGCCCACTGTTAAGACGCTAGCCAGGATTCAAAATAAAGTCCTCTGGTGTTGTGGGATGAGCAGAGGGTCAGGAATTCAGAAATTTGGTTTAGAGTCCTAATTTAGCTATTTATTGGCAAGGCAGTAGTCATGCCACCCTTTGTTGTAAAATATGAGTTGAGGGATGGATTGCTAGGGCAGGGAGAAATTGGAAAAGTTGAAATTAAAGACCTCTGTAGCCCCTTCCAGCTTTGTGTTCTGTGGTTTGGACTGTCTAATGGGGTATTCATCCTGAGAGTGACTCTGAGCTCAAAGGATATGGTAACTGATCTACACAACCTACCGAGAGGGCAGGCACGTCGCCAAAAGGAACGCATGCCATTGCTCAGTCAGTGTGGCCATTGGTTTAATCCTTGCATTTATTAAAAGCCCTTTCCAAGATTCCCGTGGCTATGGTTTCGTACTCAGCCTGAGGCATTACTTGGATTATTGCCCTTTTGTTTATAGGCAAAGCAGTGAGAGGAGTTTCTCTGGAAAAGGAAAATCTCATTCTCTTGTAAACAAAGGTCTTCTCGGCCATAGTCTATGTTTAAAAACAATTCAGAAAGGAATTTTTTTTTTATATTTCAATATTTTATTCTGATCATATCTTGTGTTGAAGTATATTACACAGAAAGATATTTTTGTTCATTATTTTGTACTAACTGAGAGAGAAAACTGTACTCAGTATCTCCTAGTCTCTTATACTCTGTCCAGCTAGTAATATCATCTTTTTCTTAATCTTTATTCTATATTGAGGTATAGCTGATTAACAATGTTGTTATAGTTTCAGGTGAATAGTGAAGGGACTCAGTCGTACATATACATGTATCCATTCTCCCCTGAACTGCCCTCCCGTCCAGGCTGCCACATAACACTGGGCAGAGTTCCCTGTGCTCTACAGTAGGTCCTTGTTGGTTATCCATTTTAAACATAGACATGTGTACATGTCTATCCAAACTCCCTGACTGTCCCTCCCCACCCCCCACCCCCCACCTTGGCAACCGTAAGTTCATTTTCTAAGTCTGTGAGTCTCCAGAAAGGGACTTTTTGTGATGCATTTGCTTGAATTTTGTCACCTCTCTTTCACTTTGTAGTTCTGTTGCCCAAATATGGGACAATAAAAACCCCCTCTAAGTAGAGGTTTGGAGAGTCTGAATATTTCCAGAAAAACCCATGGAAGGGTCTTTTTCAAGCCACAGATAGGGGCAGAAAAGTAGGTGAGTAGAAATATCAGAAGTTTCTAACTTTGTTTTTTTTAACTTTGGGATATGAACTGCTGATTCATTTTGGTAGCAGGAAAGTCCTACTAAACTACAGTAGTACTAAGCCCTAACTACAAAGTTAGGGCTTCCCAAGTGGCATAGTGGTAAATAATCTGCCTGTCAATGCAGGAGATGCAAGAATTGCCTGTTGGATCATTGGATTGGGAAGATCTGTTGGGGTAGGAAATGGCAACTGACTCTAGTACTCTTGCCTGGAAAACTCCATGGACAGAGGAGTCTGGCAAGCTACAGTCCATGGGATTGCAAAGAACTGGACACGATTGAGTAACTGAGCATGCAAAAAAAAAAGTTAATCCTACTCTTGGGGTTTAGAATAAAAGACATGTACATTGAAAACAAGCACTGGCTCTGCCATTTATTAGCTATGTCAATCCCAGATAATATGCCTGAACTTCCACTTCTCATTTGTAAAATAGGAATCGAAATCTTTGCTTCAAAGATTACCATGAAGTTGAAAGGCAATAATACATGTAATGTACTTAGTCCAGTGCGTGCCTATAGTTTAATAGATGAGAACTAACTGCACTATTCAAAAATAGCAAAGACTAGTATTTTGAGTTCAGTTCAGTTCAGTCGCTCAGTCGTGTCCAACTCTTTGTGACTCCATGAACTGCAGCACACCAGGCCTCCCTGTCTATTACCAACTGCCAGAGTCTACCCAAACCCATGTCCATTGAGTCATTGATGCCATCCAACCATCTCATACTCTGTCGTCCCTTCTCCTCCTGCCCCCAATCCCTCCCAGCATCAGGGTCTTTTCAAATGAGTCAGCTTTTTGCATCAGGTGGCCAAAGTATTGGAGTTTCAGCTTCAACATCAGTCCTATCAATGAACACCCAGGACTGATCTCCTTTAGGATGGACTGGCTGGATCTCCTTGCAGTCCAAGGGGCTCTCAAGAGTCTTCTCCAGCACCACAGTTCAAAGGCATCAATTCTTCGGTGCTCAGCTTTCTTAACAGTCCAACTCTCACAGAGTTTGAAGAATGCTAATAATATAGTATTCCCTGTTCATTGGGCAAGATCTCCTACAAAATATTTGCTTTAACCTTGTTTATTTAGCCTCTTTACAGCACACATGTGTAACAATCACAGCAGATACTGTGTCAATAAGCAAGCAGAATGGAAAATAATTAATGTAATGTGCTTGCATGCATGGAAGTCTCTATCAGAAATTATAATGCTCAAGATCTGTATTCTCCTAGAATGAAATTAAAGCTCACAATGGCATTGTATGTGCATTAGCTATTACTTTGTACTTTCAGGAATATCTGCTATCTCTAGTTTGCTGTGATTGTTTTTGAAAAGCAGAAACAGGAAGAAGAGATATGAAACTGTGCTGGATTAATAAGAGTGCCCGAGGCATGGACAGAATATTATTGTACTTCACACGAAAATGGGGTGACCCAGCTGAGCTCAGATATCAAACCTATCTGTACCCAGGAGGATGTTAATTTTCATTGAAAACTCTTGGATAGATGCCAATAAATTCTGGGAAAAGGAAATAATATTATACAGATTACTTCTCTGAGATCTTTGATGTTCAGAGAGAAACACTTTTTGAAAAGACAATTATTTTCTCCTTTGGCTCATCTTTGAGGATTGCTGCAGCTGGGTCATTTTGTACCCAAAGACCACCACAAAGTTCAGAGAGTGTAGGAGGGGCCTTCCCATTAAATCTTTGGTCAACCATTCACATTTTCCAAAAGTTAGTTGACAATTACAAGGTTTGGGGACTTTCAGTTATAATTGTATTGCAAAAATAATAAGAGAGGAACCAGGCAGAGGTTATGTTAAAAGGCCCTTGGTGGCTGTCAAGGACATGTGGTTCAGCCTTTGAAGTCAGTTTCAATAGATTTTCATTTGAAATAAGTGGAGTAAAATGTTGCCATTTCAGATTTCACAAGTGATATTGTTTAATGTACTGATGTTGTTTCTTGTAAATTTGTTTTAGAGAGTTATTTTATTTCCTCTGACTACTATTTCAGAACTCCTCTATTAAGCGAAGGAAAACAGGTGGTTGAAATTACATCTCTATTTCTATTTTATGTTACTTAAAAAAAATTAATTCAAGCCCTTTTTTTAAAAAAAAAATAAAACAGATACAGAAAGCTAAACGAATGTGAAGTAACCGTCTTGTCTTCCTAGTCTCTCTTCATATCCCTCTCAAAATTTCTTTTTGTATACGTCCAAAAAAATACAAAGCCAAATTTTACGTGTAGACCCACTTAGGTAGCAGATGCACTATATTGTGTATTTTACCCAAATAGAAATATAAAATACCACAGAGTACTTTGATTTCTCTCTTAACATTTCTTGGAGACATTTCAATATTACTATATATAGATCTTTACATTCTTTTTAATATTTGCAAGTCATTCTATTGTTTGAATGTACCATAATATAGCTAACCAGTGATTTCTGTATCTTGCTATTACAAATACTGCTGCAATGGACAAGGCAAATTCCTTACATGGCATTTCTTGGGTCAGTGCATCTTAAATTTTGACAGATTAATAAAGTTCCTGCTAAGAGTATGTGTGAGTGCTTGTTTTAGGCAGGTATTCTATTGTCTGTGTGTGTCATCCTCTATACCAGGTTGAGGGTGTGGTATCAATCGATGTAAGCAAAATAAGTAAATAAAGAATAGAAACTTGGATACAACAAAGGTGTTAGTCAGGGTCCCAGCAGGGAACAGAACACCCACTCAAATGAGAATAATTTAAGGATGAGTCATTTACAAAGAACTTTTTGTAATGATGCAAGTGGATAGACGGGAAACCCACGGAATCATGCAGTAATCTGCAGGTGGTAAATAGTGGCTGAGATACAACCTCTGAGGCATATTGGGGACAGGAGGGAGCAGATATTGGACTTAAGGGAAGTAACATAGAGAAGTTCACCTTGAGAGAAGTTGTACATGGCCGTATGTTGAGGGCCAAGGCATTGTGAGGGTCCCCTTTTCCAATGTTTCCTGGGGGTGGGGGGGTCCCATTGGCTTAGCAAAGCAGAAGCCAAAATCCCTGCTCTTCACTGGGGTCCATACCAGTCAATTTCACAAGGCAAACAGGATGGTTATAAAGGATGAAGAATACAGCAGCTTCCCACTACCTATCTATTTTATATATGGTAGTGTATACATGTCAAGGAAGCTCAGCATGGTGCTCTGTGATGATCTAGAGGGATGGAGTTAGGGGCGTGGGAGGGAGGCTCTAGAGGAAGGGGGTATGTGTATACTTAGACCCGGGTTCGATCCTTGGGTTGGGAAGATCCCCTGGAGAAGGAAATGGCAACCCACTCCAGTATTCTTGCCTGGAGAATCCCATGGACAGAGGAGCCTGGTGGGCTACAGTCTGTGGGGTCGCAAAGAGTCGGACACGACTGAGCGCCTTCACTCACTCACTCATTCATAGCTGATTGCTGTTGTTGCACAGCAGACATGAACACAACCCTGTAAAGCAATTATATTCCAGTTAAAAAATATCCTATGACAAACCTTAAAGGCAAAGAATATTAAAAAAAGAATGGATACATATATATATATATAACCAAATCACTTTGCTGTATAACAGGAATTAACAATTGTAAACAACGTAAGTTGAACAATTATAAATTACAATGAACAACTGTAAATTATTTACAGCATTGTTAAAATTAACAATTGTAAAAATTTACGACATTGTAAATCAACTATACTACAATAAAAATAAATTTACAAAAGAGTGAAAAATAGATCTGAATAGGGAAAAAAATTAAAATCACCCCAACATAAAGATGATTTCTATCACAACTGATTTCCAGAATGACTCATCCCAAACCAGATAGGACCTATACAACCTCAGCACATATCTAGGGGCAGAGTCTGTTTTCTGTACAGTGTATCTCCTTATTAACCAAATATTTTATTTTGTGAGTCATCTGTGGGGAGGAACCATATCTAATTTATTCATCACACTTTTAGCAGAACCCAGAACAGTGCCTGGCACAGATGAAGCACTTAATAATTAGTAGTTGGGCAAATAAATGCCAGAAAAAAGTTTCTTATTTCTGAACTTGACATTGTATAATGTTATTTAAGCCAGCTTCTTCATTTTCATTTCCTAAGACTGGTGGTGGGAAATTGTCTTCTAGAGAATGGTGGGGCTCTCCTACTTTCATGAGAGGCCAGCCCTAGAATTGAAGTCATACCAGCTTGGTTCTTCCAAGGGACTTGCCTATATGGTGAGTTCCAGGGTACAGAATTTCACTCATACACAGAGCATGTGTGTGTGTGCACAGTTGCTCAGTTGTGTCTGACTCTTTGCCACCCTATGGACTGTAGCCTGCCAGGCTCCTCTGTCCACAGGATTTTCTAGGCAAGAATACTGGAGTGGGTTGCCATGCCCTCCTCCAGGGGATTCTCCCCACCCAGCGATCAAACCCGCATCTCCTCTGTCTCTTGCACTGCAGGCAGATTCTTCACCAGATGAGCCATCAGGGAAGCCCACACAGCATAGTTGACGGGAATAATTACAGACATATAAACAGCATTCGAGGTGATGGGAGGTTTCTATTCCTACTCTTTCCAAAGTGTTTTTTCCCCTTCTGGTTTATTGAGATTAAATTGACAAACAAAATTGTGTATATTTAGCAAGTACAATGAGACGACTTGGGACATTGTTACCACAGTCAAATTAACTGACACAATTCATCACCTTCCATAGTTACTATAGTTACTACAATGTACATTAGATCCTCAGTCTGCAAAGGGTTCTGAACTCTCAATTGATCACCTCAAACATCTGTTCACAGTATGAACTTCCTTGGTAGAGATTTCTTTTGCCAGTGCTAGATTATTATTTTTGGAAATCTTTGAATCTAATTGACATTCATTCCATTAAAGCAGTGATCACATTGAACTGTATTTTTTTCCTCTTGAATGACTGTATTAAATATAAATTTTGTTGTCTAGCTGCCTGAAGTTTCAGACCCTGTCTTTTTCATTATGAAATCCACAACATGAATCTCGGCACTTAATAGATGCTCGATAATTAGAAGCTGAATTTATTCAGGTCAACGTTCTGCTTTCCTTTTTTAGGCTCTCCTGGATATATCCCTAGACTTGGAGATACACCAAGAAAGTTGATTCTCACTCTTTTCTGCTACTGAACAGAGAGCATGAAAATGACCGTGGTAAGACTTGGGCTTTAATATGAGACCAACCGGAGCTCACATCACAGTTTTGCCATTTCTAGCTTGATAACCTTGAGTTATCAACTTCTTGAGTTATTCAACTTCTCTGAGGTTGCTGAGAATGTAATAGGTTTATGTACACAGTACATTCACTGACATGAAGGAAATACTAGCTTCCCTGCTTCTATCACTCTCTTTTCCCTTAAGGGTACCAAAAACTATGCTCTGGTTAAAGTCAAAGGAAGGGACTGTGGATTCAAATAGGGGCATTTAAAGACCTTGCAATTTTAGAAAAATTCATGGCATGATGGGAATCAACATTCTTCCATTAAACTTTACTTTCCATGAGATGTGGAAACTTAATCCTAGTACTGATTAATTTTCTGTATTTATTTTTTGGCCACACTACATGGCATGAGGGATCTTAGTTCCCCAATCAGGATTCGAACCCATGCTCCCTGCAGTGGAAGCTCAGGCCTTAACCACTGGACCACCAGGGAAGTCCCAATCTGAGTACTACATTAAATGAACAACTGAACAAAATACCATAGCAATTTATGTACATTCACTCCCCTCTTTTCTACATAAGCTGGTAAACTTGTTTTAGAAATGTATAATATTTCAATCAATGGATGTTTGTGTTGAAATGATAGTGTTACAACCTCATCCTCATTCATTCGTGAATCTTGTGATCCATCTTTGTGGGTCTTTAGATTAATCATTGATATTTTGTTCTTGAGTTAACCTGTCCACACAATTTAATAAACACACCAGGATTATTTCCCAACCTTATCAGATGCTGCTACATTAGCTTTCTTCAAGTTCTTTTCAGTTTTACATGACCATATAAGTATTATGCATAAAACTATAACATGAAAAATATAGTATACATTAAAATTAGATAAAATGACACTATATGTAAAATTAAATATGTGCAATTGTACCAGTCTTACTAATAGCATTAAATTATATAACCCAAATTCTGTTTCTAAAGGCTCAGGAGTCTCTGTGTGGCAATGCATAGCAGTGGCCCCCTGTCCCTCTTCACCTTAATTGCCCCTTTCCTCACCATGTCTCTCTGAAGCCTTTATTCCAGTCATGGAGACAGAACCTTCTTTTTGCTTCACCAAGGCTTTCTTTTTAAATTCTGGAACATGCACTTCCTTCTGTTTATTTCTATTGTGCCCCAACTTCCAATTCCCCTCACACCCCCAGGGTCAGTTCCCTCTGCTCACCCTTCAGTTTTCCACTTGAAACAGCTTCTTCTACAGAGGCCATTCCTGACCCCTCCTAGGGTCGCTCACCCTGCCAGGTCATCCTTGGCACACTGCCCTTCCAATGGGTGGTGCTTTTCCTATGTCAATGTTAATGCTGGTTTAACTTTCTTTTTAATTTTATGTAACCTTTATTCTATACTGGAGTATAGTTGATTTACAATGTTGTGTTAGTTTCAGGTGTACAGCAAAGTGATTCAGTTATACAAATACATGTGATTTAACTTCCTGACTCTTTCTTCGTGTTATGCGACCTCAGAGGAAAGGGCCTGTGCGTTGTCTTATTTCTTGCTATGTAGCTGTTGTCTGGCATAGTGCATGATCCATGTGTTCCTGCATGTTACATCACTTCATTCGTGTCTGATTCTTGGCGACCCCGTGGACTATAGCCCCCTAGGCTCCTCTGTCCATGGGATTTCCCAGGCAAGAATACTGGAGTGGGTAGCCATTCCCATCTCCAGAGGATCTTCCCAACTCAGGGAACTATTCCAGGTCTCCTGCATTGCAGGCAGATTCTTTACCAATTTTACTCACCTCTATATCTGTGAAACAAGAGGTGGGGTTAATGGACTTCTAAGAAATCTTCTGCCTCTGACCCAGGCAATATATATAATATTAAACTATCCAATGAATGGATTCTACTATTTTCTTCCTGGTAAATTGTTTTTCTTTATGATAACTCCAAGTCATGATGCATAAAGCACCAGAAAGAAGAAAGCAGATACCAACCACGAAAATTACATCATTAGTTAGGCTTGATTCTTAAATTAGCTATTTTTTTGTTTTTGTTTTGGGGGACCTAACATAGCAATAGTCTTAAAAGCAGACATTCTTGAAGGAGAAAAAGATGTTCTCAGTTCCTTAATATCTCATTGGCACATCAAGGTGATAGATTAAACAATGTGAAGTGAAGTTCGGGATATGATCTAAGGGAAGAGCAAAAGCCCATTCATCCTAGAGCATGTGGGGAGAAAGAAGAAGGTCAACAGGAAGCATGTAGTGAAATACATACACTGTGGGTCTCTTGTCATTGTCGTTTAGTCGCTAAGCCATGTCTGACTCTTTTGTGACCCCATGAACTGTAACCCGCCAGGCTCCTCTATCCATGGGATTCTCCAGGCAAGAATACTGGGGTGGGTGGCCATTGTCTACTCCAGGGGATCTTCCCAACTCAGGGATTGAACCCGAGTCTCTTGTGTATCTTGTGTCTTCCCAGCCCAGGGATAGAGCCTGAGTCTCTTATGTATCTGCATTGGCAGGCAGCTTCCTTACCACTGAGTCAGCAAGGAAGCCATGCTGTGGGTCTCTGCTTCGTTTAAATCCCAAACAAAAATTTCCATACTGATAAGGGATATATTAGTCATATCTTTAGCAGGAAGATGTACATTCAAAGCTTTGAGCAAAGAAAGTTTGATGAAAGGACTATTTACAGAGAGGTATGGACAGAATGAAAGAAACCAGTAAGAGATGAAGAAGCACCAAGGATTATCAACAGAGGGGAAGCAGCAGAAAGGGGAGCTGGGTTTTGGGATCCACAAGACGAAGAGTTTTAACTGCATGCAAGAGAGTCATTCAAGAGGAGCTGTGACTATTGATACAAGAGAGAGCCAGTGTCAGACTTCATCCCTACAGGGGAGTGTGAAGGGAACACCTCTACTTCTCTCCCTCCCCACCTCCTGAACTCCAGCTGATGATGCTCAGCGATTTGGCAAATTCAAACCCAGAAACTAGAGGTCAAGTGAGACTCTAATCTGGTCTAAAAGGGACAGTGGGATTCCTCCCCCCGCCCCCCAGGAAAAAATAACAGGGACAAATGGAGAATAACTAACACAGAATAATTTCCAGACACATGGGGTTGTACTGTGTGTGCCTGGACATAGCTTGTGAAACTTCACAGTTAGTTTGGCACCATGTTGAAGGGGCATGCAAATCCTTGTCTGAGAGTGGACTTCTATGGAACTCGGCCCCTAACATGGATGGAGCTGGGTCTTAAACCTATTTGTCTTACTCCCAAGCCCATGCTATTATCTGGTGCCAACTATTTTTGGCTCCTGTTGTCAGATCCTCAGCAGAGAATCTGCTGAAGCAGCACTTCTTTTTTCCAGTCTGATCTCCAAATGATGGAGTACCATTTCATTCTTGTAGGAAAATCTGAAGGTGTATTTTTTTTTTAAATGGCATTTCCTTCAGTACATCTGTTCAGTAGCAAAACACAATAAGAATGCATTTTCATCAATTTGATGAAATGGATCCAAGACTAAAAGAATACCACCAAATAGAATTTGCCAAATGTTAATGAATTTGAAATCTTCCTTTTCCTAAACTATGCTAACTGGGTTCAAATTTTTACCTTGCCTCTTACTTACAATATGACTTTGGCAAACTGTTTGAATTCTTTGTATGTCATTTTCTGTACCTGTGAGATTGAGGTGAAATAAGATAGCTGTTAGGAATCAATATTTTCATGTACCTAAAGTCCTTTCAAGAGTGATTGGTATATATTAAAGATTAAAGGGACTTTCCTGGTCTTCTAGTGGTTAAGAATCTGCCTGCCAATGCAGGGGACACAAGTTCAATCCCTGCTCTGGGCAGATCCCACAAAGCGCAGGGCAACTAAGCCTGTGCACTGCAACTACTGAAGCCCTTGCCCCAAAGCCTGTGCTCTGCGACAAGAGAAGCCACGGCAATGGAAACCTAGGCACCGCACCAGAGAGCAGCCCTCGCTCTCCACTACTAGGAGAAAAGCCCATGAGGCAGCAAAGACCCAGCACGACCAAAAATAAATAAATGAAGTTATAAGAAAAAACAACTGTGACTCCTAGCTAAATCCACATTTCGAGAAAAAATGATTAAAGACTCAGTAAATGTTATTATTACATCTCTTAACAATAACACCTTGTGCTTTTTATTCAGCAAACTTTTAGTGGACACCCACTCTACAGGGAAGACCTATAAAAAATGGTTGTTGTACTTAACATCATGACTTGGTAGGAAAAACAGACTAGTTAATATAAGGAACTGCATGGCAATTCAGAGAGAGTCATAGAGGTCTGGGTTACACTAACTACCATTACTGACTGGTGTTGTCACAAATTCAAACTGGCAAGACAATCATTGAGATGTGAAATAGGCAAGAAGGGAAAACCAAGCTTTGTGATCAATATGACAGTCATTCCTTATTTGTGATACGTTTGAACTTTTGTTTTTTTTTTTTTAAGGTTTTAACGTTTTAAAAAGTCTTTTCAAGAAATAACCCTGGTTTTATGGAATTGTCATGAGGGCAGCCACTCAAAGACACAAGCTCAGTTGCTAGCACTACAACTTGCTGGCTGTGTGATGCTGGACCATCCTCTCTAGCATCCTTGTCTGAAAAATGAACCTAGCATCCACCCTTTTGTGCTGCCCCCATAAAACACCATTAGGATCAAATAAGCTAAACGCATGCGCTAGTAAGAGTGTTAGAAACATGAGATTTCATGCAAATGTAAAGAAGAAAGTTGTTATCCCATGATATACCCTGAGATGACACTATAGTTGTTAAAGACACAGGGTTTGGATTTCAGATACTGTTTCTGTTTAGTCACTAAACAGTCTTTCATACCACTAAAAAGCTTTAGTCTTTTATGCCCCCGTGGACTGTAGCCTGCCATGCCCACCTGTCCATGGGATTTCCCAGGCAAGAATACTGGAGTAGGTGGTAATTTCCTTCTCCAAGGGCTCTTCTTGGCCCACCTATCGAACCCACATTTCCCACCTCTCCTGCATTAGCAGGCAGATTCTTTACCACTGAGCCACCAGGGAAGCCTTGGATTTCAGATATACTTGTGTTTGAATCCTGGCTTTGCCACTTACTAGCTGTGCAAACTTGACTGAGTAATTAATCTTTCAGACCCTCATTTTATGTAATGGATCATTTTGAGACTTCTTTGAGATTGTGTGTAGAAAATATTTAGCACATTATTAATATCAAAGCTCAATAAGCTCTTTAAAAAACTATTCTTTATACTGCAGCTTGGGTAGGAATGCATCATAGTAATCAAATGAAGAAGCAATCTTTCACCTAAAATTTATAACTAAGAGTCATAACAGAAGAGAGAAACTATCTGTATTTGTATTCGTGTCCCAGGGTCAGCAAGATGACTTGAGGAAGTTTTGAAATGTTAGAATTCAGACAAGCAATATGGAAAGTCAAAACAATATACCAAATTGTGCCTGTGGCATATGCAGAAGGTAGATAAAGCTTATCACTTCTAATTTAAAAGGGGAGATTTATTAAACTATATAAGGATCTAGAATTTGTGATAAATTTTGTTTCTGTTTCTTATCCAACCACTTTTATGTTTTTAATAATTTACACCTCTGAAGTTACATGGACCATGTAACACTTTTATCACCCAGACTTTCAAAAGACACAAAGACTTGCAGACACCCAAAAACAATAGCAGGAAGCCAGAGAATTTACCTAAAAATTGAAGGTGAGTCAAATAGGAAAAGTCTTTGTAACCAAGAGCAACCAGACAGCGTCTAATGTGACTTTCCCACATGAAAGACTGTTATAACAAAAAACCCCACCAGTATCCTAAGCCGTAGAGTTTTGCTAAACACACACATGAAAAAAACATTTCCTGTCTGTACTGAACTACCAAGTTGCTGTGACATTATGTGTCTGGGTATGACTTTCAATATAGATAAACAATCTTGCTCTTTTTCAGAGATAACATTACCAAGAGTATATTCCAGACTCAAATTCTGTTTGTTTTCTTATTCAATATTTGTTGAAACTTCATATTATTTTCATAATTGGCCTCTATTTTCATATATGTATATGGAAATGCAAATAGAAATTTGGGGGGCATAGAAATCCTAGACCATTAGGGCTAGAGGAAGACTTAATAGTAACTTGCATGTGTGCTAAGTCACTTCAGTCGTGTCCAACTCTTTGTGACCCTATGGACTGTAGCCCACCAGGCTCCTCTGTCCAAAGGAAGAGGATTCCAAGGGAAGCGAGTCTCTAGGCAAGAATGATGGAGTGAGTTTCCATGCCCTTCTCCAGGCGACCTTCCCAACCCAGGGTCAAACCTGCATCTCTTATGTCTGCTGCCTAGGCAGGCAGGTTCTTTACCACTAGAGCCGCCTGGGAAGCCCCATAGTGACTTAGTCAGATGCAAATACTGAACCCAAGAGAGGATGATGATTCTTTGAAAGCCTCACACTTAGAAGTGAGACCACCATATCTTCTTTTTCCTTTTACCTTTCCACTATATAATGCTGCCTTTCAAAATAAGTCAACAAAAACAAGTCTTCAGAAAAAAGTTAAAATAGAACAAATACCTGTACAGGGGAGTTTTCACTATTGTGGATATTGGAAACACTCAAACTAGGGAGATCACATATCCTAGTTTGTCCAGAGTAGTTCAGTGTGCATCTGTTGTCCTGTTGTAATAATCAAGAGTCCCCCATTTGCTCTCATAAATGAGTGATTTAGAAAATAATTTCTACGGTCACCTTAATGAAGGCAGAAGTTTTTTGCTGAATGTAGAGGGTCACATTTTACTTGCAAAGAACCTGAAGGTACATTCTAACTTGGCCTTCCATAAGGAAGCATACACAAACTATTTCAAGTGTTTGGGATTGAAAAGAGGGTGGGGGATGGGAAATACTGTGTACTTGAAAATGAGCAAGGTCACACACAATGGCCGTAGTGAAGCTGTGCTCAGTCGCTCAGTTGCGTCTGACTCTTTCGACCCCATGGACTGTAGTCCACCAGGCTCCTCTCCATGGAATTTTCCATACAAGAATACTGTAGCGGGTTGCCATTTCCTACTCCAGAGGATCTTTCCAACCTAGGGACTGAACCTGCATTTCCTGCATCTTTCGCAGGTGGATTCTTTACCACTGAGCCACCTGGAAAGCCCAGAGTAGAACTAACCACTACCAGAAAGACCCAAGCATGTACATGTAGCTTTGCAAGATGTCTTCAGTGAGAATTTTGGTTCTGGTTTTATTTTTGTTTTTAACAAACAAAACGAACATACATGAAAAAGTAATAATAAAAAAAAAAGTAGTAAAGCTATGCTGTGACTGAAAAAACACAGCTGAGAAAACACATTGAGACCCAAACTCATGTTTCAGCAAAATGTAACTTGAGCCTTATTACTCTAAATCTCTGCATCTTATCATCTCCATTATTTATAAAGTAAAATGATTCGATGAGACTATCTTTGTTTCTTTCCAGCTCCAATTTTAGACTCCCGTGGATTTGTTAATTAGCTTCCATGATTTTATCATTTCTCAGGAAAAATTATTACTCACACAGCCACCCCCGCCTCCACCATCACCATCACCAATTTGCCTCAAGCTCTTGATGAAATTTCCTCAGAAATTTCAGAAAGTGAGAACCACAAAGAATTTCTCCTCCTGGAATTTTCCTTGGGCATAAATACAACTTTATACACCCTAACAACTTAAGGTCATGTTGGTAGGCCTTTGTTTCAGATTTCACCTTCCAATACAGAGAGTGAAAGCTTGATCCCTGGTAGGTGAGCAAAGATTCCACATACCTCACAGACAAAAAAAATAACATGTAAACAACAGAATTTGTTATTGTAACAAATTCAATGAAGACTTTTACAATGATACGCACAAAAGAAAAAAATAATCTTAAAAACAGCAACAACATAAAACAACGTAAGTTCAGAACAATAGGGGTCCATCTCTCCATCCCAGTGTTCTGGGATGTCATTGCACGTTTCGTGTTTTTATCTTTTTAGCTCAGCGGCAAACGGAGGCTCTGCCTGTATACATGGAGTGGATAAAATGTGGCATGACCAATCGGCTCAACTCTGCTTTTTCTCCCCAGTTGGTTAGAATTTGGCCCAGCAACTCATGATGACAATAGGGAAAACTGAAACAATAGGATTAGATACGCTATAACCTCATTTGATGGCATGAATAGACCCAGCTTCATTTTTTCCGAACTCCATTGTTGAGTTTTAATGAGAAGTCCAAAGGTCAATTACTTTTTGACCGCCTGTATGAAGAGAAAACTGATAGCCGGGAAAGTTGATTGTATCATTCACTCTGCACACACAGCAAATTGGTTTTCTATTTATGGAGAATGTTTTTAATTAGTGTTTGAATCGTGCATTAAAACTGGGCGACTATAAATAGTTAACAACTGTGATATTTTATACCTCAAAATTAAAAACTACCCCCCCCAACCTCAGTTTGCTCAGTTTGATGAATTCTAACCCATAGCTCTCTGTTTACATGTTTGCTATTTTGGTTCTGTGTAATTCTAGAAATAACTAGTTTCAGACAGTTATGGTTTAGTGAACGCAGGGAATTGCTTTTGCTAAAATTATTGTTGCTTGTTTCTAAAACTCCTTCAGAATAAATCTACAGGCTTCGGAAAAGCAAAAGTTATTTCCAATGACACATACTATTTGCTGAAAATTTACGGTAGATTGACTCATGCATCTTTGCATTGTACTTAGATTAAAATACTATAGCTTTGGTTGAGGTGCAGATGTGTCAGTGGCCTCTCTGTGGCTTAACAGTTTGTTTTGATAGGACGTAGAAAGTTTACCTAATTATAGGAGGCTCATTATTGGTTCTGAAGGAGGAAAAAAGTCATCTCAACATTGATTTCTTCTGGAAATGAATCATGCAGTTGTATAACTTTTAGCACCACTGTCTGTCTCCATCTGTGATCTTCTTTTTTTTCTTTTAGTTAATGTGAAGTTTGTCATTTCAAATAATGTCTGATGTCTGGCCCCAAGCTATTTGTAGATTTATCCTACCCAACATGTGTCACTCATCTTTGTTTAGATTCTGCAGCCTTCATTCTGGCAAACTTTTCATTTTAGCCTTGCTTTTGCTTTGTTCATGGCTCTGTACAGATTATAATGGACTCTTTCAGAAAGAGTATGATTAATGGTGATTATCATAAGTCCATTGATGTACAGTAAATTGGAATTCTTGACATAAATTTATCATTCAGATTAAATATTAGCCTCATCTTATTTCAACAGTTACTTTGCCCATATTTTATATTGGCCAACCCATCCTTTTAATGGTACCACTTAAAGAAACAATAGACAGTTCGAACTATTCACTCAACACATCCAGTCTCTATATTGAAGCTAGAGATGTTGGAATTCTTCTAAACATGAAAGATGCCTTGATTTTCAAACAATTGTAATTTTACAATTAGACTTCCTTAGTTTTGTGTGGTATTGTATCTGTTTTATTGTGGCTTTGTTGTTGTTCAGTTGCTAAGTCATATCGGACTCTTTGCAACCTTATGGACTGTAGCACTCCAGGCTCCTTTGTCCTCCTAGTGAAATGAAAGTCACTCCAAGTGAAGAGTACAACTCTTTGCAACCTCACTTAGTCGTGTCCGACTCTTTGCAACCCATAGACTGCCAGGCTCCTCTGTCCATGGGATTCTCCAGGAAAGAATACTGGAGTGGGTTGCCATTCCCTTCTTCAGGAGATCTTCCTGACCCAGGGATCAAACCTGGGTCTCCTGCATTGCAGGCCGATTCTTTACCGCCTGAACCACTATGGTGTAGGGCCTCCCAGAGTGTGCTCAAATTCATGTCCGTTGAATTGGTGATGCTATCTAGCCATCTCATCCTCTGCCACCCTCTTCTCCTTTATCTGTGGCTTCCCTGGTGGCTCAGATGGTAAAGAATCTGCCTGCAATGCAGGATACCCAAGTTATATCCCTGGATTGGGAAGATCCCCTGGAGAAGGTTATGAATGTTGTTGCTTATTTAGAAATAAATTTTATTTCATTTAGACCTGCTCTTGAGCCATAGACTGTCTTGTTATGGCCTTATGAGTTAGCCAATGGCTTTATCACACATTGAACCATAGAATTTTCTTCCCCACCTTTAGCTTTCATGTGAAGTAACCAGCATGAACTTGCATGTCAAGAATTCAGCGAAGAACGTGATGAGATCTTGGGAAGAGCATTCCCTTAGGAAACCTTAGCTTAGCTGACTTAGTTCTAAGTAATCTGGTTCTTCTACTTTGGACTTTACTCAAAAATGTGTTTGGGGAGGAATATATATATACACACATTATTAATGGGTACCTTTTCAAAAGAGACAGTACATCATTATCACAAAGAAGCAACCACTTTCAAATAAAAGAATAGATGGAGCAGTGTACAAGGTCAACATCTTGGTTCCATCTGAGCCTTGGTGAAACTGGTTTACCACTTCGGCTCTGTTACCACATGGGCAATGGATCAGGCAGCTAGAGAAGCATGGACTCGTTTCAGCTGTGGAAGCTCAGGGCGTGACTCCAAGCCAGAAGTGTGGCCACGGCCAGCTGTCTCGAGCCTCTGTGTGTGCTCAGTAACCAAGAGTATGTTACAACATGTGCTGTGTCACACCCAGCCCATAGCCTTCCAGATCAAGTTAAGAGAGTCTTTCTTGCGCTGATGCACCAGCAAGGAAGCTTCATTTGAATTATAGGGATCAGGAAGCACAAAGGCAGAGAGACTAAAGTTCAAAGTGAAATTTGGACTTTCACTTTCCAGCTTTTAATAGTGGCATATCTACCTTTGTCTTTTTAGAGGACTAATATACATGTAATATTCAGATGCAGGTTTTTCAACAACCCACGCCCACCATCAGCTGGAATGGAGATGTTTCTTCTCTGAAAAATGTGCAAATAAGGATATATATTTACTCTTTTAAACATAACCCCCCCCCAAGAGATATTGTTTTATTTCTGAACTAAAGCACTCTAGTTTTCTACATTTTTCTATAGGAATGTGATTACATAGCATAAAGAAAAACTAAAAACTAATAGGAGAAAACAGATGGCCTTGAAAGTCCAATGTCAAAGGTGTCATGCCAATTACAGTGAAAATCCAATTAATAAAACACAGCTCTCAGCAATAATGCAAATAAGTGGAAAGTCTGAATTACCCTCTTATTTAAAAAGCATGTTGGAAAAACAAGCTTATCTCATAGATGTTAGCAAAATATGATTTTCAAGATAAATTCTAGAGTTGGAACAAATTTAATCTATCTCCATACATAAAACTGTCTATTGTGGAATGAGTCATCATTCCACACGGTAACTCCTAATGCTCAATACTCAATCATCAAAAAAGAGATAATTTTAAAAAACATCCTTATTTACTAAGCCACATGAACAGCATAATCGAATTTTTAAAGTTTGGATTGTTTTTCTAAATTGGTTTTTTAACAAAGAGATAGTCTCAAGTTCAAAGGCTAAGTCTTACTGTACTATCTCCAGTGCTTAGGCAAGTACATGGCAGAGTCAGTACTCATAAATTCTTGACGAATCAAAGGAATTTTCTTTTAACACCAATTATAGGAGCTGTATAATTGGCCCTGAAGAAGAAACAAAAAAGCCATCTCAGCATTGATTGCATCTGGAAAAGAACCATGCTATAACTTCTAGCACTCCTGTCTGTCTCCATCAATGATCCGAAAATTCAATTATCTAAAAATTCAGTTTCCTCCATTTTTCAGAAATACACTGTCAGTGTGGTTGAATTAGCTTTTGCTTGGAGAGACAAACTGGCTTTCAAGGCTGAAGTTGCAGCTCTGAAACTGCCTGTACTCGTAGTTCAAATGATGATTACTAGCCATGAAACCTTGGGCAAGCCACTTAACTTCTAAGTACCTGCTTCTTGGTAAGAATAGTGCATATCTACTTGGCTTTTTGTTAGCATCTAGTTCATACATGTAAAGCACTTCTAAAAGTGAATGTTCCCCAGCACTGCGTAAGTCTTAGCTATTTTATTTTGGTGGATTACTAAAAGGAAAGCATTCTATTTCAAATCTCTTGTCACATAATTTCTAAGAATTTCTATGGTAATCAGAGCATAACTGATTTTCTTTTTAATATTTTACTGGATGTCAAGAAAAAATAAGAAAGTTTACTTGGCCTGTGAAGTACTGATTTAATTATAAACTCACCATTGGGAATGCAAACTAGTACAGCCACTATGGAGAACAGTGTGGCGATTCCTTAAAAAATTGCAAATAGAACTGCCTTATTGACCCAGCAATCCCACTTCTGGGCATACACACTGAGGAAACCAGAATTGAAAGAGACACGTGTACCCCTGTGTTCATCGCAGCACTGTTTATAGTAGCCAGGACATGGAAACAACCTAGATGTCCATCAGCAGATTAATGGATAAGAAAGCTGTGGTACATATACACAATGGAGTATTACTCAGCCATTTAAAAGAATACATTTGAATCAGTTCTAATGAGGTGGATGAAACAGGAGCCTATTATACAGAGTCAGAAAGAAGTCAGAAAGAAAAACACCAATACAGTATACTAACACATATATATGGAATTTAAAAGATGGTAATGATAATCCTGTATGCGAGACAGCAAAAGAGACACAGATGTATAGAACGGACTTTTGGACTCTGTGGGAGAGGGAGAGGGCAGGATGATTTGGGAGAATGGCATTGAAACATGTATACTACCAGGTAAGAAACGAATCGCCAGTCTATGTTCGATACAGGATGCTTGGGGCTGGTGCATGGGGATGATCCAGAGAGATGGTATGGGAACAGAGGTGGGAGGGGGGTTCAGGATTGGGAACTCATGTACACCCATGGCGGATTCATGTCAATGTATGGCAAAACCAATACAGTATTGTAAAGCAAAATAAAGTAAAAATTAAAATTAAAAAAAATAAGAATAAACTCACCATTATCTCTTAAAATCATTTTATGGCAGCCTTAAAGTGATACGATTTCTTCAGAAGTTAGTAAAGAGGTTTTCTATCCAAGAGGAGTTTAGAAATCATGAGATAGAGGATGCAAGAAGGAATATAGACACACTGGTGGCTCAGATGGTAAAGAATCCACCTGAAAAGTGGGAGACCTGGGTTCAGGGTTCAGTCCCTGGTTGGGAAGGTCCCCTGGAGGAGGGAATGGCAACCCACTCTAGTATTCTTGCCTGGAGAATCCTCACAGACAGAGGAGCCTGGCAGTCTATAGTCCATGGGGTTGCAAAGAGTTGGATATGACTGAGCAACTTAGCACACACATAGTCTGATTAAACGTCTGGATGTCTGTGTTATTCCTTCGGAAAAACATTTTATAATTTTTAGTGTGATAATTTATATTACTCTAATATAACAGCTTATACTTTTTAAGACAATGGAAAATAAATTGTTGTATGACTCTAAGACCCATGTGGAAAATAAAATTTTTTTGAGATAAAAAGACAATAAATCAGTTCATATCCAGGTCACTAAATACCAAGCAATCCTTTGCCACTATGGAAGTATATCTGAGTGGTTCTATCCTGGATTTACTGACTTGCTTATAAAATGGGAAAAACAGGACCAAGTCAGGAGCTTGCTGCCTATGTTGGTCAGGTAGCTGTGATCTTTCCATCACTCTTACAGTGATTCAGTCAAGCAAATTAATTTTTCGTATATCTAAAATATTCTGAGTCCCATTACCAACAAGAAAGGTTAAAGTATCAATAAGTAGTTGGGCTAAAGATGAAACAGAGCAAGAGTGAGAGCTAATTGCTTTTTCAAAATGAATAAATCTTACTTCCATCCTTTTTTCAGAGCTTAAGTGTTTGAGTGAAACACCCATGTCCTTTAAAGCTGTAGACTGAAACCCATTTTCAAGTTGGAGGGATAAGGGCTGCAAGATTTTAAAAATTTTTTTCATTTACTTATGGATGATAAGAGTCTGTAATGAAATCTAGAGTTTAATTAATTATTAAAAATGAAGTAGGAATAAAAGCACAGTTCAGTTCAGTTCAATTGCTCAGTCGTGTCTGACTCTGCAACTCCACTGACTGCAGCACGCCAGGCCTCCCTGTCCATCACCAGCTCCCAGAGTTTACCGGAACTCATGTCCATTGAGTTGGTGATGCCATCCAACCATCTCATCCTCTGTCATCCCCTTTTCCTCCTGCCCTCAATCTTTTCCAGCATCAGGGTCTTTCCAATGAGTTAGTTCTTCACATCAGGTGGCCAAAGTATTGGAGTTTCAATTTCAACATCAGTCTTTCCAATGAACACCCAGGACTGATCTCTTTTAGGATGGACTGGTTGGATCTCCTTGCAGTCCAAGAGACACTCAAAAGTCTTCTCCAACACCGCAGTTCAAAAACATCAATTCTTCAGTACTCAGCTTTCTTTATAGTCCAACTCTCACATCCATAGCATAAATTATAAGTAATGTAACTCATTCATTGCTCTTTCCAGATTACTGTTTTAAGTGGTACTTGGATTACTGAAACATTTTCCCTTTTTAGTGATGTAGTGAGAAAAGCACCTAGATAGCAAATCAGATCTGAATTCAAATCCTTGTTATGTCCCACCCACCCATCTGGCTGAAAGCAAGCCTCTTGACCTTCCTGAGCCTTTGTTACTCCACTTATAAAATCAGATTTTTAAGAGGAAGATAGAGATCATGAGCCTAATGAAACTGTTGTCCATGTTTTACAATATCAATTAAAGAATCCAACTCAGAAATTCTGGGCCTTGATCACAAGCAAAAGTGCCTGGCACACAGATGGAGTGAAATAAATGTTCATTTGAAGGTTCACAATGCTTGAATAAATAGATGAATGTACAGTAGATAATACATTCAATGGACATGAACTTGAGAAAACTCTGAGAGATAGTGGAGGACAGGGAGCCCTGGCATGCTGAAGTCCATGGGGTCACAGAGTCAGACTCGACTGAGGGACTGACATCATAGTAGATAAAACAGTGACATTTATTCTCCAGCCTGACCAGAAAAAAAAAAAAAAAAAGATAATAATAGTAGAAGCGGCAAAATAACCCTCCTTTTAGACCATGATTACATTATATAAGTTGTCAGTTTCTCTAACGTATAACATGTACATTGCTCAATATATGGAAGCAATACGGCAAACTGTAAAGGTACATGTTCTGAATCCAGTGGCAGAGCAGGAAATGCTCTGGCTCAGCCCAAGTGCAGCTTTTAGATCTTGTACTTGAATCCCATCTCTGCACATCAATGGCTAAGTGATATTAAGCAAGTCACTTAAATACTCTGTGCCTCAGTTTTGTCACATGTCAAATGAGAAAGGTAACAGTATTATTTTAGTGTTCTAAGCATCAAAAGAGATAACAAAAGTATTCAGTACTCCCCAAAATCAAGACCTTTCTGGGGTAACTTTGTCATTCTTTGAAGAGCTGATGGGAAATATACTAGGATGGCAACGTTGCTATAATTATTTCCATCTACATTATCGAAACAATTGAAGTTTCTCATTCTTAGCCAAAGTTCATTTGGCTTGGCTTAAGCCAACATATTCCTAGCAACATTCCACAGTTTTAGCTTAGACCTAGCAAAATGGATGCATTTTTTAAATAGGAAGTCAGAAGTCAGACAAATTATGGAAATAGTAGCAACAGGTCTGTGCATATACTGATCTCTCATAGAGGTCATATTAATGTCACTTAGTTATAATTCTGGGCATTCCCGGTGGCTCAGTGGTAAAAAATCTGCCTGTAAGGCAGGAGACACAGGAGATGCAGGTTCAAGCTCTGAGTCAGAAAGATACCCTGGAGAAAGAAATGGTAACCAACTGCAGTATTTTAGCCTGGGAAATCCCATGGACAGAGGAGCCTGGCAGGCTACAGTCCATGGGGCTGCAACGAGTCAGGCACGACTAAGAACACATGCAACTAGGTGTAATCCTGAGAGCTCCTTACAAGTCTTCTCTGCCAGGTGAGTATTTTAAGTTAAAAAAAAACAAGTCTTTCCATTATTCAAGGCATTATATCATTAAATTTCTAAAGTTCCAAGGCTATCATTTGGACCTTAATTTCTAAGATCTGAACTAGAGTTCTGGTTGAGGTACTTATTGGTTAAACAAATTTATTATGTCTCCTAAAGTCTCTCTGAGTCTTGTTTACTCACAGAGTTAATAAGATTCTCTGTTTAATATAATATCTGTGGAACAAATTACAAATAGAAAATCAAGCCAGTGCTCTCTCCCAAGGTCAGTTGATGTTATTTTTGTGTCTATTTCATTTTCAGAGGAGAGAAAAATAAATATGGCAATGTTGTCATCCTGCTGTATTTTCTATCAATTTTAATTTAATTGAAAAAAATGTTGCTGGTGGTGGTATGTATCTTTAAAAAGGACATTTTATTTTAGATTATTGGGAGAATTTAGTGGAAGGCACACAGTGAGAAAGCAAAAAATATCTGCAAAATGCAACAAAAAAATGGTTTTGGAGAAACTTTGGCAGCCCAAGAAGGAGGGAGAGTGAGGATACATAGAACCAAGATGAGAAGATCAGAGGCAAATTTCTTTTTAATTAATTTATTTTTATTTATCTGGTTGCACGAGGTCTTAATTGTAGCTTATGGGAACTCAGGCCCCCTCTATTGGAAACACAGAGTCTTAACTACTGGACCAACACAGGGCAGTCCCTCAAAGGTAAATTTCTAGAGGAAAATATAGAGAAGAAAATGCTGGAGAGAAGGTGACAAAGGGGAAATTCCTAGTATGTTATTGGCTAGAGAATTTTGAAGATGAGTCCCTTATACTCAAGTTTAAGTTGTTTGATGTGCTCAAAAATACCCTCTTTTATCCTCAGGGCTTGGGTATTCTTGCCTGGAGAATCCCATGGAAAGAGGACCCTAGCAGGCTGTAGTCCACAGGCTGCAGAAGAGTCAAGCATGACGTAGGGACTAAAGAACAAAAGCAGTTGTTCTCAGCAGGTGTTTTGCAGTCAACAGTCAGAACCCTGCCTCCATCACTTTCCCCTGAAACCTTAGGTAAGTTACTCAACCCTTCTAAAGTCACTTCCCTACTTGGAAAGTGCAGTAATTGCCAACCACACAGGACAGCAGGTCGGAGAAGGCAATGACAACCTACTCCAGTACTCCTGCCTGGAAAATCCCATGGATGGAGGAGCCTGGTGGGCTGCAGTCCATGGGGTCGCTAAGAGTCGGGCACGATTGAGCGACTTCACTTTCGCTTTCACTTTCATGCATTGGAGAAGGAAATGGCAACCCACTCCAGTGTTCTTGCCTGGAGAATCCCAGGGACGGGGGAGCCTGGTGAATCCCAGGGACGGGGGAGCCTGGTGGGCTGCCGTCTATGGGGTCGCACAGAGTCGGACACGACTGAAGCGACTCAGCAGCAGCAGCAGCAGCAGCAGCAGCAGCAGGACTGCAGGTAGTATAACATGAGATTAAACTCCCTCAAGTGATGGATTGCACACACTTGAACTTAAACAATGGTGTATAGTCTTTCCTTCAGTCTCAATTTAGTTGATTGACTTGAAATAATTTAAGAATGCAACTTGTGAATGTGACTTTTTTTGGTCAGGGAAACTCTTCCCTAGCAATAGATTGTCAACAAGTCATATGACAACGCTTGTATTTTAAACTAAATGTACTAAACATATTCATAGAAGCAGCATGCGACAGACAAGGAGCCACTTAACAGAAATACCATAGACCTGGGGTTGAAGTATTGAAACAAAACCAAAATTGAGTTGAGTTCAATGGTGTGGCCCAGATATCATAACACATTAACCTATGTACATGTTCCCATGGTGTCAGGAAGCACACACAGCATTATTTCTGGGAGTCCCTAAATTCTGACTGCTGTTTTCTCTGATATAGTCTGCCTGAAATTAACTTGTTTAAAAATATTATAGCAACAATGCAGGATACAGGATGCTTGGGGCTGGTGCACTGGGATGACCCAGAGGGATGGTATGGGGAGGGAGGTGGGGGTGGGGGGGTTCAGGATTGGGAACACGTGTACACCCATGGTGGATTCATGCTGATGTAAGGCAAAACCAATACAATATTGTAAAGTAATTAGCCTCTAATTCAAATGAATACATTTAAATTAAAAAAATATTATAGCAAAAAAATGCTCACTTTCAAGCAACATCTTTCCCTGGTGTTGTATATATTATGACATGTCCTTGTGAGATTTTTCAATCCTGTGGAATACAAAGTAATAGGGGTAAAAGACTTCTGTATCTACGCCTGTTATGAGACAGACATTTGGAGTTCATTTATGGGAACTTAGAAAAGGAAAGATATTTGCTTGACCACTAAATTTAGACCTCCTCAGAAGTATTTCATGAAAATATGTGCTGAAAATTGTATATGATGTAAGTGACCAAATTTCATAATGTAAAATCTCTGAAATATAAACAGACCATTAAAAAAGGAACATATCATTTATTAGGCACATGTTTCCCAGCAGAGCTGAAGTAAATATTTATCTCTATAATGCAGGAAATATTTTTCCCAGGAATGGGTGATATTCTGGAATTCATCAGTTTAACAAATGCCTGATGGTCTCTCTTGACTTCTCCGTATTGAATGTCAAGCAAATAGAGCAGGTCAACCAGATGCTCTTTAGTCTGTATGGAGAGCTTGTTGCTGTGGCTTCTCAGAAGCAAAGGGCAAAAGAAGTGGTCAACAGCAATTACCCTGAAGAATGTTCATCCCTGACCTCTATACGCAGCGATGAGAGAGGCAAAGATGCCCTTTAGTAATTCAGCCTGTATCTGTTTAGTGCCTGTCTCCAGGGAACTCAGGTACAATGAACCTTTGTTTGACCCATCTCCATAAGCAGGGCATGGATCTTGGTCTCCACATTTGAGAAATATGATGTGGCACAAGAGATCATCTTTCCAGAGACAAAATCTGTAATAAAATTGAAAGTTGGGTCCAGGCTTTTTAAATGTCAAGTCACCATTCTTGTTTAACACAGTTTCTGTTAGAAATATTCAGTCTAATCATCTATTTTTCCTAGAGAGCATAAAGCAATTTAAAAGAGATCATGTATTTGAGCTAACTACAAAAAAAAAAAAGCCTTGTCAAAAAGGAAAAAGAAGTGCATAAAGTATTAATTTCCCTTTCATACTGCCAAAAGAATGAAAGAATCTCTGTTATAAAATCCGAACCTTCTTCTTTCATATGGATTTGACAAGCTACCAAATTCCATTGATTCTTCCTTTATTCTACATTGACTATCTGACCTCATCCCCTCTGATGACTTTAATTACAACCTATATGTGGATGACTTTCAAAGCTGTACCTCTGGCTGAGATTTCTTTTGGACCATTCAAGACGTTACCTTGAATATTCCACAAGGATGTTGAACTAACATACTCAAAATTTAATGTCATCTTTTCTTGAAATTTGCATTTCTTGTCTCAGTAAATGACATCACTTCCAATTGTTCAAACCAGTAACCTGGGAATTTCTCTGACCCCTTCCTCTCCCTTGCCCTCCATTTCCAAGCAGTATGTCTTGTTATCTTCACTTTCTTTTTAAAATCCATTTGCTTCACTGTATATCCATTCTTGCTTCCAAAGCCCTGATCTACCTAATCAAACTATTTGATCTCTTAGCCTCCCTTGCTGATAGCATGGGGACATAATCCTGGCCAATGAGCTGTAAGAGGATTTCACCACAGAAGTTCTCCGGGATAATTCTTTGGAAAGATGACTATCGAGCTGTCTAATTATCTCAGCCCCTGGTCTACAGTCTTCCCCTTTATCCTGCCTAGAATGTAGGTGCAATGTTTGAAATTATGGCAGCTTTTTTGTGACAATGAGGAGAAAAGCCACATGAAAATACAGTGAAGCCAGAAAGTAGAAGTCTTGGTCCCTGATGATAGCATGGTTCTACTATGTGATTAGTAAGATTAGGATTCTCTGCTTTCAGATTTCTTAGTATTTGAGGGGCGAGGGGGACAATAACAACAACAAGCAAACTGAAAAACCCATCTCCTATCTTGTTAAGCAAATAAACCATTGTTTCTTGGTTTCTATTAATGAAGGTCTACCTCTGACATATCTCTCATATTCTGATTCTCAGATCCAGCAGCAACATCCCCTTTCTTAAAATCTTTCTTGCACGTTCACTGCCTTTAGTATCTTTTCCAAACTCCTAAGCAACACCTACAATGTCCTTTGGATCTAGTCCTTACCTTCAGCTTGAGCCTCATCCATCCAATCAAGTTCCAAACTCTAGCTTCAGTCAACTACTTTCAGTTCCCCACATCTTTCTATCTCTCAACCAAGTCTTGGCATATACTACTCTGTCTATGCAAGCTATTTTCATTTTATCCCGTCTCAGCTTTATTTGAGGAGAAGGCAATGGCACCCCACTCCAGTACTCTTGCCTGGAAAATCCCAGGGACGGAGGAGCCTGGTGGGCTGCAGTCCATGGGGTCGCTAAGAGTCGGACACGACTAAAGCGACTTAGCAGCAGCAGCAGCTTTATTTGTCTAATTCCAATAAGGTTTCCAAAACCTGCTTAGGAAACATCAACTAAAGGAAACTTTTCTAATCTACCAAACTTAAGTCAAGTCCCTCGCATCTAAGTCTCCATGACAACTGGATACCTGGTGTTTTTCCCTATCAGAATGGGAAAAAAATTAAGAAATAACTTAAATTGGCAAGTATTTTTAAACTTCTCTGCCTTCCTCAAAAGATAATGAATTCCCTAAGGAAAACTGTGCCTTATGGGCACAGATATTAAACTATAATATTTGATAAATAATTCCAGATATTATACTATAGTATCTGATAAATAATACACAGCTGTTGAATCAGAAGGTGAATAAATGCATTTGTGTCACACGTATCTATCATTAAAACTCAAACCCCTATCATTATGTGCCCATATAATTATCCATTCTAATTCATCCAATATTATTCAAGAAATTGCTGTGTATAATTAATCACAGAACAAAATAATGAAAATCAGAAACTTGCCTTGAGACACATTAGAACCAGAAGAAGGTATTGATCTCTAAGTAAATGGTTGGGGATATTCATGCTCTTTAGTGTAATTAATTTTTGTAATTAAGTTTATACTCAGATTTATTTAAATAATAGAATTTAGTACTTTGTAATATATTAAGTTTTTTCTTTTCTCTGGTTACTGTTTTTTATTGATTGCTTTGATTGAAAAAGCCTCACATAAAGACACTCTTTAGGTGCTAACATGGCAGCAGTCTTAAGATTGATGACTTACTGAATCTACCAGAACTGATTTCCAAAGTGGAGGCAGAGGCAAATTTTTCTAATTGATGGATTCTAGGCTTACAAACACTTCTTGAGAATTAAAACATTTCAAGAATTTCGAAGGTAATTTTAACATTAGTTGTTTTTCATTTCTGTGTGATTTTTTTTAAGCTTTAGGGAGGTATAAATTATATACCATACTATTAGCCAATTGTAAGTGAAGAGTTGGAATTTTTAGTGTGTTTATATAGTTGTGCAACTGTAACTGTGATACAATTTTATAACAGAGCCATCACTTCCCAAAGTTCCATTGTGCCCATGTGAAATCAATTCCTGCTTCCACCCCCGGCCTCAGGCAACTACCCATCTGCTTTCTATCTTGAAAATCTTGCCAATCCTAGAAATTTCATGTAAAAGGAATAATATAATATGTAGGAATTTTTGTCTGGTTTCCTCTGCTTGCATGCTCAGTCACTAATTCATGTCCAACCCTTTGCAACATCATGAACTGTAATCCACCAGGCTCCTCTGTGGAATTTCTCAAGCATGAATACTGGAATGGGTTGCCATTCCCTTTACCAGGGATCTTCCAGACCCAAGGATAAAACCCATGTCTCCTGCATTGGCAGGCAGGCTGTTTACCATTGAGCCACCAGGGAAGCCCCTGGTTTCCTCTCCTTAAGGATCATTTGGAGAGGCACCATCATCTACATTGTTACATGTATCAGTAGTTTGTTCCTGACATTATTGATCCATTATATGCATACACTACTTGATGGACAAAATCTATCCACTGCTTGATGGACATTTGTCTTGTTTCCAATTTTTGATTATTATGAATAACACTGTTATGAACATTCATGTACAAGTATTAGTGTGGACATATATTTTAATTTCTGTTGGAAATCTGTCCAAGAGTTGAATTGCTAGCTTATATTTTAAGTTTACATTTAACTTTTAAAGAATCCGCCAAACTGTTTTCCAAAGTGACTGTACCATTTTAAATCCCTACCAGTAAAGAATGAGGGTTCCAGTTTATTACATCCTAGCCAACACTTAACTATCACTTGGTTTATTATTACGACTAGTCTAATCTGTGGCTAATGATATCTCATTGGAACTTAAGGAGTAATGACATTGGGCATCTTTCCATACCTATATTAGCTATTTACTGTCTTTGTAGAAATGTCAGTTCAGTTCAGTCACTCAGCTGTGTCTTACTCTTTGCGACCCCATGGTCTGCAGCACGCCAGGCTTCCCTCTCCATCACCATCTCCTAGAGTTTGCACAAACTCATGTCCATCGAGTCGGTGATGATGTTTGTTCAGCTATTTAGCTCATGCTTTTTTATTTAGTCAGTTGCATTTTATTATTCAGGTTTTTACAAGTCCTTTATTGAATATATGATTTGCAAATACTTTCTTCCAATCTGTGACTTGTCTATTGATTCTTAATGATGTCTATGTATGCTTAAGTACAAATGTTTTAAATTTGAAAGTAATACAATTATCAATTTTTTGTGGGCCATGGCTTTGGTGTAATATCTAAGAAATTTTTGCCTAACTCAAGGTCACAAAGATCTTATTTTATGTTTTCTTCTATAAGTTTTATAGTTTTGTCCCTTATATTGCAGTTTTTGATCCATTTTGAGTTAATTTTTGAGTACAATGTGAGATGCGGTTCTAAGTTCTTTTTGTGTAGCAATTCAATTTTCCCTGCAGCATCATTTGTTAAAAAATACTATCGCTTTCCTCACTGAATTGCCTTGGTACTTTGCTAACAATCAGTGTGAAGATTTATTTCTGTACTCATTAGTTGGTTACATTAATGTAAAAGTATGTTTTCACATACATTGCTCCGTATTAAGTCTGTCTGTGGCAGCAAAGTTGCTGGATTTGGGGGACTTCCTTTTACTGATAAATCTACGGTGCTCACAATCTTATATAGAGGAAAGATGGATTTGGCATCACACATGAAGGACTCGTACGTTCATTTTCTTATACAAAGCTATGACAGTTTTTCAAGAATAAATGTTTCTACACTTATTATCTGCTTTGGTCAAATTTTAGAACTATGAAATAGTTTATTTTTAATAATTTTGCTTAGTTTCATGCATGTTATGTGAAAAGCATGCTCTACTCTCTTCCTGTAGCCATATCCTCCCCAAGACTAATTTTTAGGGGAAAGAATATGCTCATTGAGTCTCATCTTAGGATACCTGCCTGAAAGAGTTGCTTGAAACTATATGATAAGGTAATCTTTGGAGTATCTGAGTCCATATGGCAGCTTGCATCTACGTATTTATGCTCTATTTCCTCCAGAATGTCGCCAAAATAGCAATAATGGAATACAGATAGTAATAATAATCTATTATGGTAAATACTACAGAAGAGAAGAAGCAATAGAAAAGTGACTACAGATAACACAGAGCAGTGAATGCAGAAAGGCTCAAATTAAGGACATACTACTGAAATCTCAGTAGATAAAGTCTAAAGAAATGCTTCTAAAATGAAAACAATATTCTGTACAAAGAGTAGACAATTTGAATGACATCAAGCTTCTTAATAGCAATACTGGAAGCTAGAAGAAAGTAGAATGATGTTTTTACATGTCATGGTGAAATTACTTCCAACCCAGAATTCTATACCCAGCCAAAATACAACATAATTTGGAGATAGAATTATTACATTTTCAGACATGCAGCATCTGAAAAGTGTATCTACAGCTTCATTCTTTTTCAGGAAAATACAACACAAGGTGAAGGATAAAACCAAGAAAAAAAAATGTGGATACAGGAAAAGAAGTGGTTCTTAGACAATGAAGAATAGTCCCCAAATGAAATCTCTACCTCAAGCCTAAATAACATTCAGTCCAGATGATACAAGTAACTTGAGGCATTTCTAAGAAAAGCAGAGGAAGAAGTATTTCTAATAAAAGTAGTGGAAACTAGTTGAACATTTTACACTTTACACAGAACTGACAAATCTCAAAGAATGAGTAGTTATTATAGGGTCAGTACATAGAAAGCCATGTGAAAGAAAACAACACCATTATTAAATAGTGTGAAAACAAAATTAGTTCAGGAAACAAAATGTCATCATACTGCACTATGTGATTCAGCTATGAATAATTGTTACAGTCATGATAACACACTGAATATTGTATTAAATGATAATATTAAATTATAAAAAGAAATAAATGAAACATATATGGAAGAAGATGCAGGACTAGGGATGAAAGAGAAAGAAATCTCCACTTTCCAATTAAATCAATTTAATTGAAAAAATAAAACTCAAGAATATCAGTATAAATTTTTTGCTTAAAAATAGAGAAGAGATAAAAGAAGAAGAAATGACTATAATTATGTCCTCACAGGAGCAAGAATAAAGAATAGGGCAGGAATAGCAAGAGGCTTGTGTTTTATCTCATAAACCTATTAAAACAATTTGACTTTTTAAAAAATATGCTTCTATAAATATGAGACTTAAAATATTTTTAAAAATTTATGAATGTCTGTTAGCATTTTGCTTTCTAAATATGTCATTTTGAAAGCCATTCTATTAACTTCTATTTTTTACAAACTTCAAACAATTAAATTAACTTACAAGAGAGAATTTTAAGCAAATAAGATGCTTATATGGGAATGGACAAAGACCAAACCAAGACCAGAGTTGAGTTATGTGAGCTGGTCAGGAAATTCCTTCAGGAGGTGAGGTTGTCATTTTGTTGTTCTCCTGTTTTAACTAGTAAAATGCTTCGGCCTTGGGATATGCTTGTTTCATATTCTGCTTTTCATTTCCCTCCAGACAGCATCTAAGCTGGATGCACAATAATTAAAATGCACAAGAACAGATGTTACACATTCTCTGTCAGGCACCAAGTAAATATATAGTATGTCATTCCTTCCCAGTAACTGGGAATGAATATCACAAGAATGGTATCTTAGTTTCCTAGGCCTGCTATAACAAGCTAACACAGAGTTGGTGTCTTAAAATAACACAAATTTATTATCTCACAAATATGAAGGTCAGAAGTATGAAACTGAGGCTCGGCAGGCCTGAGCTCCTTCTGAAGGCTCTAGGCGAACAGTGGTTCCTAGATTCTTTTGGTTTTAGGTAGCTCCAGGGGTTCCTGAGCTGGTGGCTGCATAGCTTCAACCTCTGCCTCTGTCCTCATGTGAACTTCTCCTTTTGTCCCTGTGTCTCCCCTGAGTGTCTCTTATAAAGACATTTGTTATTGGATTTAAGGACCACCCAGACAGTCCAGATAATTTGCTTCCCTGGTGGCTCAGACAGTAAAGAATCTGCCTGCAATGCAGGAGACCTGGGTTCCCTCCTTGGGTTGGAAAGATCCCTTGGAGAAGGAAATGGCAACCCACTCCAGAATTCTCGCCTGGAGAATTCCATGGACAGAGGAGCCTGGTGGGCTACAGTCTATGAGGTCGCAAAGAGTTGGACATGACTAACACAACACGTGGATAATCCAGATAATTCATCTTGAGGTCCTTAGCTTAATTACATCTGCAAAGCCCCTTTTGCCAACTAAGATCACATTCACAGGGTTGGGACATTGAAATGTGCACATATTTTTTATGGGGTCACCATTCACCATGAAAAATGAGTAGAAGAAAGGGAAGGGAGTGAAATACCACTTGTTATTCACTTTAGTGGTATGTCATTTTGGACAATAATAAATCTTAAACCTACAATTTCAAGTGCCTTGGGAAATGGAAGATGAAAAATTAAGGAAAATGTTGAATCACAGGACAATTTCATAAATGAGTCATTAATTCTTGTCTTTTTAGATTTATTATTGTGTGTGTGTATGCGTGTGTGTGTATGTGTGCGTGCACACACGTGCACACACACACACTTGGTCTTGTTCAACTCTTTGAGGCCCTGTGGACTATAGCTTGCCAGGCTCCTCTGTCCATGGAGTTTTCCAGACAAGAATATTGGAGTAAGTTGCCATGTCATCTTCCAGGAGATCTTTCTGACTCAAGGATTGAACTCGCATCCCTTGTTTCTCCTGCAGTGGTAGGTGGATTCTTTACCACTAGCTCCATCTAACCTCTTCTAATTTTATATGAACTGAAAACTTGATTGATTTATTATTTATTTCAGAATTATGTTTTAAAGAAAAGGCAGAGTTGACTTGTACTTCAACTTCTGACTTAATTTTCTAAATCATGGAGAATTACTTCTTATATCTCAATATTTTTCAAGCAAGCAACAGATATTTTTCACGAGAAATACGTTTAATATCATCTGATGACTTCCTTTCATTTATTCAATCCTTTCTCCCCTTTTAAAATTTCTGTCATTCATTCATTCCATATTTACTGGGTTATCGGGGAACCTGCACAAAATTTTTAAACAATAGTGACAGGCTCACAACTTTCAATGTGGTTGAAATGGGCTCACAAATGTGGTTTCATTAGTACCTTCTTTACATTATTTTTTTTCTTCATTGACAGATTTCATAGTAAATTATTCTAGATTCCATTTCTCACTCATCACACCATTTAATTTTTAACAGCACTCTGCTTTAAGCACTGTTTAAAACTCTTAAGGAGAACTAATACAGCATGTTTTTAGATGCTGAGGGTAAGTAAGCAGGAGAATTATATGTCAATAAAGTTGTGTTATTATAGTTTTCTTATGATTGTGACTTTTCAATAATGACTTTCCCAGTGGTCATAGGACTCCTTGTCATTCCTTTTCTCTCATCTTGATGAAATCTCTCTACCAAGTGATCTCTTTCATTCATAAGGTGCTATTTATAAATTATTGACCTCTAAATCCCATGGGTTATCTCAGCCTTCATCTTATGCTTCCATGCATTCATTGGGACCAATTATACACCTAGACTTTCTTGTCCTTTGGCTTCCTTGACATTTTGCTCCCTCTGTGATCTATTTGCTAACCCTCATTTCACCTTCTGAACCCCTGAACTTAGAATCTCTTGGCATTCATACTCTTGAACTTCTTTTCTCACTTAAAATTCCACTTTTATCTATAATCTCCATTCTTTTCACTCTCCAATTGAAATGTCAAATTCTAGACTTTCTCCTGGAATCATAACCTGCATTCCAAAATGCCTGCCTTGTGATCTCCATCCTGTTATTTCCCTGACCTTTAAACTTACCCACCCTCATTATTTTCCTTTCAGAATTATTTTTTCCATAACCAGGCTTTCTTAGTGGCAATAGTGTTTTTCTTGTCATCCAGATTAAAACTGAAAAGTGTTTTTTAAGATCACATTTCTTGGTAAATCATAGCTAAAAGTAGAGCAGTCCTCTCTAGTCTATGAAAGTCCTCTTCTTTGAATATCCATCTATTTATAATCTCCCATATTTATCAGTGAGGGGAAAAGGGAACTATAATTTCCAAGCCAGATTAGAAAGAAATCAATCTGGAGACCATAGTCTCCATGAGAAAGAACAGAACAATGTGATGCCAATATATGAATTATTTTTAAAAAATTTCTCTTTGCCTCTTATTCTCACCATTCAGTGAGTTACCAAGTCAAGTACATTCATCTTCTATAAGATCAAAAAGAATAAGAACACAGTTTGAGCTTTAAAGATGTTTATCACAATATTATAATGTTAGAAAGTTTCAATTCCCAACAATAGGGCATTGATTGACTAAATCACATTTTATATATAGGATGTGTGATGAATAATTGGAAATAATTCAAATTTTGATATGATAGTCTATTCATAAATATGGAAAGATATGCACTGGTGAGTTTAAAAAAAAATGTTGGAAAGAAGCAGGAATAGGGCATTCAAGGAAAAATACTAAGGACTATTGCTTTAAACGGTTACCAGTGGATCTCTGTATATAGATGTAATGAATGCATTTTCATTGTGTGCCAGGCAGTACTTAAAAAAGAAATGAAATAAGTGAAATAGATTTAGAATAGTCTAAATAGCTTAAAGAACACCTATTTTCAAAGAATCATAGAATTCAGAAAGTACATTAAATATCAAGTCCCCACTCACTTTATATGTCTTGAGGCAACTGCAGTTGAGTGATTTTCTCTGTGTCATACATCTGGATGTGACAGATGTGAAATTTGAGGCTTCTAACGTCATTCTATTAATTCCATTTTCCTATCACAGTTAACTTGACAAATGCATCCACTTTGGACATTTTAAGCATGTATGAAAATGAATGCACTTTCAAATCTTGAGAATATTCAGCTTTATGGAATGAAAATAGCATTTTAAAGCAAGAATTTTTAGACATAATTTGTATTTGAACTTCTTTTGTACCCTTTTCAATGGGGACTATTAGGATTCTCCAGAGAAATAGAACCAACAGGATATATCTTTATCTATCTATGTCTTCTCTGTATCTTTGTGTTTATATCTATATCTGTCTGTATATATCTGTATTGTTGTTGTTTTAGTTGCTAAGTCCAACTCTTTGTGACCCCATGGACTGTAGCCTGCCAAGCTCCTCTGTACATGGAATTTCTCCAAACCATTTCCTCCTTCAGGGGCTCTTCCCAACACAGGGACTGAACCCATGTCTCCTGCTTGGCAGATGGATTCTTTACCATTGAGCCACCTGGGAAGCCCCTATACATCAGTTCAGTTCAGTCACTCAGTCATGTCTGACCCTTTGCAACCCCATGGACTGCAGCACACCAGGCCTCCCTGTCATCACCAACTCCCAGAGTTTACTCAAACGCATGTCCATTGAGTCAGTGATGCCATCTAACCATCTCATCCTCTGTCATCCCCTTCTCCAGCCTTCAAACTTTCTGAGCATCAGGTTCTTTTCAAATGAGTCAGTTCTTCTCATCAAGTGGCCAAAGTATTGGAGTTTTGGCTTCAGCATCAGTCCTTCCAATGAATATTCAGGGCTGATTTCCTTTAGGATGGGCTGGTTGGATCTTCTTGCCGTCCAAAGGACTCCCAAGAGTCTTCTCCAACACCACAATTCAAAAACATCAATTCTTCAGCGCTCAACTTTCTTTATAGTCCAACTCTCACATTCATAAATGACTACTGGAAAAACCATAGCCTTGACTAGATGGACCTTTGTTGGCAAAGTAATGTCTCTGCTTTCTAATATGCTGTCTAGGTTGGTCATAACTTTTCTTCCAAGGAGCAAGCATCTTTTCATTTCATGAATGTAGTCACCATCTGCAATGGAGCCCCGCCCCAAAAAAGTCTCTGTTTCCCCATCTATTTCCCATGAAGTGATGGGACCAGATGCCATGATCTTTGTTTTCTGAATGTTGAGTTTTAAGACAACTTTTTCAGTCTCCTTTTTCACTTTCATCAAGAGGCTCTTTAGTTCTTCTTCACTTTCTGCCATAAGGGTGGTGTTATCTGCATATCTGAGGTTATTGATATTTCTCCTGACATTCTTGATTCCAGCTTGTGCTTCATCCAGTCCAGCATTTCTCATGATGTATTCTGCTTAGAAGTGAAATAAGCAGGATGACAATATACAGCCTTGACATACTCCTTTCTCTATTTGGAACCAGTCTGTTGTTCCATGTCCAGTTCTAACTGTTGCTTCCTGACCTGCATACAGATTTCTCAGGAGGCAGGTTAGGTGGTCTGGTATGCCCATCTCTTTCAGAATTTTCCACAGTTTATTGTGATCCACATAGTCAAAGGATTTGTCATAGTCAATAAAGCAGAAGTAGATGGTTTTCTGGAACTCTCTTGCTTTTTTGATGTTCCAACGGATGTTGGCAATTTAATCTCTGGTTCCTTTGCTTTTTCTGAAACCAGCTTGAAAATCTGGAAGTTCACAGTTCACATACCGTAGAAGCCTGGCTTGGAGAATTTTGAGCATTATTTTACTAGTGTGTGAGATGAGCGTAATTGTGCGGTAGTTTGAGTGTTCTTTAGCATTGCCTTTCTTTGGGATTGGAATGAAAACTGACCTTTTCTAGATCTGTGGACACTGCTGAGTTTTCCGGATTTGCTGGCATATTGAGTGCGGCACTTTCACAGCATCATCTTTCAGGATTTGAAATAGCTCAACTGGATTTGCATCACCTCCACTAGCTTTGTTCATAGTGATGCTTTCTAAGGCCCACTTGACTTCACATTCCAGGATGTCTGGCTCTAGGTGAGTGATCACACCATCGTGATTATCTTGGTCGTGAAGATCTTTTTTGTACAGTTCTTCTGTGTATTCTTGCCACCTCTTCTTAGTATCTTCTGCTTCTGTTAGTCCAGACCATTTCTTTCCTTTATTGAGACCATTTTTGCACGGAATGTTCCCTTGGTATCTCTAATTTTCTTGAAGAAATCTCTAGTCTTTCCCATTCTATTGTTTTCCTCTATTTCTTTGCATTGATCACTGAGGAAGGCTTTCTTGTCTCTCCTTGCTATTCTTTGGAACTCTGCATTCAAATGGGTATATCTTTCCTTTTCTCCTTTGCCTTTAGCTTCTCTTCTTTTCACAGCTATTTGTAAGGCCTCCTCAGACAAGTATTTTGCTGTTTTGCATTTCTTTTCCTTGGGGATGGTCTTGATCCCTGTCTCCTGTACAATGTCACGAACCTCCATCCATAGTTCTTCAGGCACTCTATCAGATCTAATCCCTTGAATCTATTTCTCACCTCCACTGTATAATCATAGGGATTGATTTAGGTCATACCTGAATGGTCTAGTGGTTTTCCCTACTTTCTTCAATTTAAGTCTGAATTTGGCAATGAGGAGTTCATGATCTGAGCCACAGTCTGCTCCCGGTCTTGTTTTTGCTGACTGAATAGAGCTTCTCCATCTTTGGCTGCAAAGAATATAATCAATCTGATTTCGGTATTGACCATCTGGTGATGTCCTTTGTAGTCTTCTATTGTGTTGTTGGAAGAGGGCGTTTGCTATGACCAATACGTTTTCTTGGCAAAACTCTATGAGACTTTGCCCTGCTTCATTCTGTACATTCTTCAGCGTATACCTCTGTATATGCCTATATCTATAGATATGCATATCTATACCTCAAGAAAGAGATCTATTAGATGAAACTGGCTTACATGATTGTGAAGGATGTGAAGTCTCATGATCTGCCTGGAGACCCGGGAAAGCTAGTGGCATAGGTTCAGGCTAAGCCCAAAGACCTTAAGAATTGAGGAAGACAATCATATAAATACCTGTCCCAGTCCAAAGGCCCTGGAATCAGCATAAATGATGCTGTAAGTTCTAGCCCAAGTGTAGGCCAACACCCGTCCCAGTTCTGGCACTCAGGCAGAGAGCAGATTCTTCCTTTCCCTGTCTTTTTGTTGTACTCAGGCACTCAAAGAATTGGATGAGAGCCCCTTTTTGGGGGAGGCCAAACTGCTTTACTCAGTCTACCAGTTCAAATGCTAAGCTCACCTGGAAACATTCTCACAGACATGCCCACAAAATGTATAGCCAAGGGTCTGGCCCCCATGATCCAGTCGACTCCTAAAAGCAACCATCACAGAGACCTTGGGAAAACTGCTTAACTTTTCTGAGCTGCAAAACAAGGGAGTTACTATCTATTCCACAGGGCTATCTTCAGGTTTAAAGAAAATAAGCAAGTTAAGAGACCAAGGCTATCTTTGCACATAATGACTATTCAAACAATGCCAGTTCCTTTCCCTCCATTTCCTTGTATGACTTATGAAAAGATAAGTCTAGTCATACTACTAGTATTTTGTTATGCGTTGAATTGAGTCTCCTCAGGCCAAAAAAAAAAAAATCCTATGTTGAAGTCTTACCCCCAAGATCTCATACTGTAGTGCCTTGAGGCACTACCAGGGGCTCTGAGAGAGCCTGCATCTGATCCTCTCTTGGTGTCTTCAGAAGATACATGCTTTGCCAATGCCTTGAACTCAGATTTCTAGCCTCCAGAATTGTTGTTTAGTTGCTCAGTTGTATCTGATTCTTTGTGACCGTATGGACTGCAACCCATCAGGCTCCTATGTCCATCAGATTTCCCAGGCAAGAATACTGGAGTGGGTTGCCATTTCCTTCTTTTAATAAAATTGTCATGTTGCACACTCATGCATTTTTATGTACTATGATTTGGCAACCCTTAACATATCATTGCTTAGAAGGCTATGGCATCCCACTCTAGTACTCTTGCCTGGAAAATCCCATGGACAGAGGAGCCTGGTAGGCTGCAATCCATGGGGTTGCTAGGAGTTGGACACCTGAGCGACTTCACTTTCACTTTTCACTTTCATGCATTGGAGAAGGAATTGGCAACCCACTCCACTATTCTTGCCTGGAGAATCCCAGGGACAGGGGAACCTGGTGGGCTGCCGGCTGTGGGGTCGCACAGAGTCGGACACAACTGAAGTGACTTAGCAGCAGCAGCAACATATCATTGACTCAGTGGTAAAGAATCTGCCTGCCAATGCAGGAGACACAAGTTTGATCCCTGAGTCAGGAAGATCCCCTGGAGAAGGAAATGGCAACTCACCCCAGTATTCTTTCCTGGGAAATCCCATGGACAGAGGATCCTGGAGGACTACAGTCCATGGGGTTACAGAAGAGTCAAACATGACTTAGCTACTAAGCAACAACAATATATCATTAGGCAATTGATGTCCCTTCCCCCTTTGGCCACATCTTTTAAACAAAGCTTTGTCCACATTTCACAGTATTTCTTTAAGACAGTGTACCAGAAGGCCAGTTACTAGAGCAAAGGCTATATATATTTTTAACATTCTTGATACTTCTTGCCTAATTGCCTTGCAGTAAGTGGTGTTCTTTCCTTTGGGGTTTAACCCCAAGACAATTCTCTGTAGCAAGAGAAGGAAATAAGCTTATGGAGAGCAGTAAGTGTATTAGTGTTCAACTGCCACCAGAAGCAGGTAATGAATATTTCCTTGTTAAAAATCTCAAAGCCATGCACAATGATTATATAATATGTAGGTAATTCACAAAATCTCTGGCTCAGTCTTTCTGGAACCCCAACATTTAAGTGCAATGTGGGCATTAAATTATCCATTCATGTACTGAGCCAAAGGTGTATCTGTTCTATTCTCTGGAGTGTTTCTACTGACCTGCACACTTGAGTGTTTAGTTCAGAGATAATTTTCAATAAACTCTTGTCACTTGAAAGTAAACAGTCTGGAAAATGTACAGCTCATTTGGAACACTGAGAAAATAAACAACCTAAGATATGCTTCCTTCCTGTCTTTACAGCCCTTTTTGGAATGTGTGTTCCAGATATTTCCCTTTCTTCCCCAAAGAAGAAGTTTTCATTAAAAATCGAACTGTTTATTTGGCACTTTGGGGCAGCCCTTTTTTGAGGAAACCGCAGCAATGGGTGGCTTTGGAGCCCGAGTTCGAAGAAACCAGTGCATTCTCCTGGTGCTCTTTCTTTTGCAAATTCAGAGTCTGGGTCTGGACCTCGACAGTCGTCCTACGACTGAAGTCTGTGCCACACACACCATTTCACCAGGACCCAAAGGTGAGGAAAGAAAAAAAGTGAAAATTTCCCATCTAATACGTAAGCTCTCTTACTTCCTCGCTCAGTGCCACTCTAGCTCCCACTTTCTCTACTCTCCCCCCTAGAGTTCTACTTTTCTTCAATTTTAGGAAAATCAATGTCCTGGTACTTCCCTGATGTTAAGTAAGAGAACCTGGGGAGGGAGTGGAAGCCGGGATGTGATAGAATTCACCTGGGACAGGGCGCTATTCCGCCTTCCATGCAGCTCCCGGGGGGATACACAGACGCAACGTTGACTGTCAGGATTCCTTTTGTTAATAACATCTCTATTCTTGGACTGTTTTTACTCCAACTGTTTTCTCATACTGATTCTGGTAAAGCTACTAGACAAAAGCTCAGTAAACTTTAATTCTTTCATACATTTCATAAATTAATGGACTTCTGGGTTCCAATGAAGGGGGGTCCATCAAGAATTGGAGGTGGCAGTAAGAAAAAAAAATGCCAAAAAAGGAAAATGGCACTGTCATCTCAGCATATTGTTTTTATTTCTTCCATGTCTTTTAAACTTGTGCCCCCTATTAATCATATTTTTCTACAGTCATAAAGTGTGTGGTCCATTTTGAGCGGTGTTGGATAACAGAAAAAATTGCTTTAGTGAGACATGGACCAGGCTAAAAATTTCTGTTTCATTTCTTTCTAGCTACATGCTCTTTAACAAAAGGTTTAACTCTCTGAACCTAGGCTCTTTCATATTAGGGGTGGGGGAAAGTGTTATCATCCTCTCCATTCACCACTGGGAAAATGATTAAATAAAGTAATATTTGCAAAAAATATTTAATGTCTGGAACATAGTAGTTGCATAACAAACATCAGACATGTTTCCCCTTTTTCTTGTAGCCTGCTTTTTCCAAATAGCATTTATTGTAAATGTTGAAAGATCAGTAAGTTTATAATTATACTTCTATGTTCTTCAAAACCAAATAACCCCCTCCAAAAAAAATAAATAAATAAAAATAAAACAAATACAGGATTGGAGGTGGTATAGAAATAAGCATTTCTTTATTTGCAAGTGGAGACTTTAGGGCTAAGAGCCTTCAGCAGAAGGATGATAGAATATTGGATTTTTTTTTTTTTTCAAGTAGGGCCAAGGTCCAAATGCACTTCAAGCAACTGGTTGATTAAAAAAATGCTCCTGTTTTCTTGGTTTCAGCTCTGACCCTTTTGTTCTGGAAGTGGTCACTGCAGTACAGATCGGTGCTCCTTCATTAGTAATTCATGCTGTTTCTCCAGGCTAGAGGGTGGAAGAATTGCAGCTGCTTAAAATTTTAAGTTGGAAAAAAGGTCTTAAACACACACACACAACAGAAAAACATTGCCCTGTGCTTGTCAGTGATTTAAATGTGTATTGCTTAAAATGCATTTTTCTTAATCAGTGAGTTAACTTCCTCCTAAGATTGCAATCTAAGTTTTAACCTTTGATACCATAAAATAAATGCAAGGAAGAACAATGAGACCTTGGGGCTTCCAAATAATTTCTTGGGTGAATAAATGAATAATGCCAGGGTCAATGTTTAGAAAAGAAAGTTTCAGTCAGAAACAAAGTATTAACTTAAAACCATTACTGGACTTTTCACAGAATAGAGGAAACTGTATGATTCTAGGGTGTTCATGGAAAATGCTAAAAAATTAAAATTTTGCTGTCCCTTCAAAGGAAGAATCCATTTGAGAATAGAACTGTTAAGCAGTTTTCCTTACAGAGAAACTGCAACTTTCAAACTGGAGGAAGAATGGACAAAGTATTGTCAAAATAATGTCTAAAAGACAGTGTACTCCAATTCAATGATTCTAGTCATTTCAACTCAGCCAACATATACTGAATGTGCTAAGCACTATTTTATGTACAAGAGATGCATATATATATATATATATATATGCTTTCCTGATGCCTCAGATGGTAAAGAATCTGCCTGCAATGCAGGAGACCTGGGTTCAATTCCTGGGTTGGGAGGATCCCTTGGAGAAGGGCATGGCAACTCACTCCAGTTGAATTCCATGGACAGAGGAGCCTAGTGGGCTACAGTCCATGGGACTGCAAATAGTCAGACACAGCTGAGCAGCTAACACTTTTACATTTTTCATATATATATATATATACACATATATATATCAGTGTCATGAGCAATGAAACGGTAAATAATTTAGGAGGGAAAGCAGAGAGCAATTAATACGTGTTGAATACCAGCATAGTGTCCACATGAATTTTCCAACTCTCATTTTTTAATTTAACACAAAACTTTTCCCTTCCCATTAGCAACTCTCTTAAGATTCCAAACAGTGGAAACCCCTTTAACTCTCTTCCTGAGTGTGTGTAGAAATTATGAGATGATTACAAGTAAGAATGTGACAAAAGGAAGAAGTGAGTGCTCCCAGGGAAGAAAGACTTGGAAAGGACCCCTTAAGAACCCTGGATTCCAGAACTAAGTCTGTTATGGACTTGGTACAATTTCTTCCCCTAGAGCCCAGGGACCTGGCATCAAATGGATTCCACGTTTCTTATTAAAGTGACTCCAACATTCTGGAGCATACTGAATACCTACTAAGTCCCAGACATCAGTGAAGTGAAGTTGCTCAGTCGTGTCCGACTCTTGGCAGCCTACCAGGCCCCTCTGTCCATGGGATTTTCCATGCAAGAGTACTGGAGTGGGGTGCCATTGCCTTCTGCAGGGCATCTTCCCGACCCAGAGATTGAACCCGGGTTTGCTGCATAGTAGGCAGACGCTTTACCATCTGAGCCACCAGGGAACCCAGGCATCACGTACAATGCTAAAGGCTTCAAGCTAAGGAAAAACCTTGTACCTACATTTCAAACTGGTGTTAGATTAAAAACTCTTGGGGTCAGGACCCACGTAACTCATTTTTTCTTTGCAAATTGCCTCTATGTGCACAACACGTATAGCATCAAGAGCCTATTCATCACTGCCCTCCCTCTGCTCTGTGCCCTGTGCTAGACATTGTGGATACCCCAAAACACAAAAATGATTTTTGTCTTTCCTCAAGATATAGACTGGCATCCACCCTACCTCATCCTCTTATGAACATGATGATGGCCCTCCCCACCCCTGAATAAGGCAGATTTATATATTTATCTCTACAAAATGATAAAAAGAAAGTTTGATGGCTAAGTAAACATTTTAAAGAACTAGATTATTGCTCTTGTTCAAAATATTTTTCCTAAAAGCAAGCTGGTCTATGTTTTTCTTCATGGCTAATCATCTCAATACCATATTTATCAGCACTGTGCTCAGAAACTTCTAAATACTCTGAGAACCAGACAATAAAAGGAACTTTCCCTAGATTAATTTAGGAGACTTGGAATTAAAGAAAAATATATAGAATGGCAAACAGGAAATTGTTAATGCTAATCTGTCATATAGTATGTTGTTTAACACAGAGACACCATTTTTTCTTGCACTATTTCACAAACTTGACTTAGTGGAAAACATTGGATTGTACCTGCTTGATCTTCATTCAGGATGGTATCACATCTGTCTATACTTTAGTTTCTTTATTTGCAAAATGAGCTTCATGGCAGACATGTTTTAAGAATAACATCAGATAATCAGTGTGATTAAACTGTATCGGCATCATGAATAAATACTTAACAAATTCTGTTTTTTTTTTTTTTCCCTCTTCTTCCTATTCAGCTAAGTCCATTGAACAGCAGTTTTGAGAATGAGTATTTCTCTAGTCATCAAAAATTATTTGTTGAAAGCCATTTTTATTTTTCTTTCTGCACCTTAAATTTATTATTTTATGCTGCTTAGTAGAAAAACATTCTTTTTTCCCCCAACGTTGGTGGTTTCCTTAAACAATTTATGTGAAATTCTGACCTCTAGTGGTTTTACTTCAAAACAGCAATGACAAGAAATTTTAATAAGAAATGTTAAAAAAAGAAACGTAACACCACTAAGAAATATTTGGGTGATAAGTAAGTCCTGACTGACTCTTTTTGACGCCATGGACTGTAGCATGCCAGGCTTCCTTGTCCTTCACTATCTTTTTTAATTTTTACAGTTGTCCTGTGTGCCTGTGTTTAGTCGCTCAGCCATGTCCAACTCTTGCGACCCCATAGACTGTAGCTGCCAGGCTCCTCTGTCCATGGATTCTCCAGGCAAGAATACTGGAGTGAGTTGCCATTTCCTTCTCCAGGGGATCTTCCCAACCCAGGAATCGAACCTGGGTCTCCTGTATTGCAGGCTGATTCTTTACTGACTGAGCTATGAGGGAAGCCCTATAATTGCCCTATGTGGTAGCAATTATTTTAAACCTAAGGATAAGGAAATACTCTCAATGAGGTCAAGTGGAGTTTCCAAGGTCTTCCACTTAGATGTTATAGTCATGCAATTTGAGCTTGACCCCTGACCTTCTGATATGGGTCCATGGTCATTCTGTGACGTCTACTTGTTTCTATTAGAATAATGTTTGAAAATACAGCCCACTGACCCCTTTTTGATAAGAAATGAATAGGACACTGCCTCAGAACATGGAGTTTATACAACCTCACAGGCCAGCATTGTACTGTACTGCATGCTCAGTGTGATGACTCGCCTCTCTGATAATGAACTCCATCACTTCATTTGTCTGTTTAGAAATGATATTTGGAATGGTATTTTACCCTACTGCTTATTTTGGCTTTTAGCTTAGGAGGCTTTTCTTTCAATGACATTTGTGTGTATGTGTGTCTATGTGGACTCAGAGGTCCTTTGAGATCCATCTGGCTTCTCCCAACTTCTCCCACCTCAAACTACTTGCCCACTTGTTTGCTGCAGCCTTCCTTGCTTTGTCTCTCATTCCCAACCCAGGATCTTTGCACTGATGTTCCTTTTGTCTGACCCAAACTTGCCCCAAATCTTCCCAAGGAGAGTTCCTTCTCATTTTCAGTTTTAGCTCCAGTGCCATCTGCGCAGTAGGGCCCTGCCTGAAGACCCCTCCACTCTCTGCCATAGTTTCCAAGACATTTTATTATTTTCACAGACTGATTGCTATTTATATACATACTATCAGTCCTACAATGCAAGTTTCATGAATGCAGAGACCCTAGAAGAATTCCTGACACACAGTGATGGCTCAATAAATAATTTTGATGCAATTGTTTTGTAGTGGCTAAGTCGTGTTCAGCTCATTTGCAACCCTTTGAACTGTAGCCTGTCAGGCTCCTCTGTCCATGGGATTTCCCAGTCAATAATTTTGGAGTGGGTTGCCGTTTCCTACTCCAGAGGATCTTCCCGATCCAGGGATTGAACCTGAGCCGCTTGTGTGTCTCCTGCATTGGCAGGCAGATTCTTTACCACTGAGTCACTGGGGCTTCCCTTTTGACCCAATGAATGAACCCAAATTTTCCAAGATCCCCTGACAGTTCCTTGTAAATACTTTCCAGAGATATTCTGCAGATACCCCCATAAGTTGTGCAATGCTTAAAAAAAACAAAAAACAAAAAAAACTGCTCTTGGAAGGCGCTGTCATTTCACCCCTTCAGTGCTTAAAGAACTTTCCCACCAGTGGCCACTGTAAGCACAGCAGTGCGCAGCTCCCCTGGTGCCCCTGTGTTGGCCTGGCCTGACCACTAACTCAGTGACACTTCACTCGGTAAGGAAGGCTTCCCTTTGCTTCTGAGAACACTGCAACTTTACAAGTAATGATCATCACTCCACACTTGTGGCCTGTGATGAACTCATGCAGCCAAGAAAGGCTCTCTCCTCTTCAGTCTGACTGTAATGGCCATCTCAGTCCCTGTGGCAATAGTAATACTAGCGTACATTGAGCAGATGCCACTGGCCAGGCGCTGCTTGAATGCTTTCCAGCCATTTTTAAGTTAAACTCTTTCAATAGACTTTGAGAGAGGAGACACAATTCTCATTTGAGAGATGAAGAAACTGAGATTCAAAACTATTAAGTCACTAGCCTAAGGTCACACAGTTGGAAGGTGGTGGGTTGGAACTCAATTCAATCCCAATTGGACTCCACGCTCCAGTCATAGGGCTAAACCATCTAATCAGCTGGAGGGGTCCCAACCGACATCAGAGGATTTTAGAGGGCAGGATGAAATAGCTATTATACTTAAGTTTTGGCTTAAAAATCCTATCCATCCCTATGGAACCCATGCGTGGGTGGACAAGAGAACTAATCTTTGAGTGCCAGACACTACAAGATCACATGGCTTTGCCAGTATGTAAACCTCTTTCTTTGGGATAATTTCTTTCTCAGCAAACCCCTTACCTCTAGGATTTGGACTTCATCTGGCCAATCACTATTTTTCTGAACATGGCCCTGGATCCCAGCAATTGACACACGAGTTATTTTTCTAGAATGTTTTCAGTTTCCAAACAGATGGCCAGTATGCCCAGCAGTATCTGGGTCACTTTCACACTCTGATTGGAAGTGTAACTACCTTTTAAAGTAACTGTACCTTTTAAAGTAATTCCAGATTACTTAATTTAATCCCTGTTATTTTCACATTTGTGAAAACTGAAGCCCAGAGACATAAAATAACTTGTTCTAAGTCACACAGTTGCTCATTGATGGCAGAGCTAACAGTCATCTTCCAGATTCCCAACCAGTAAACATTGTTCCATTTCACCATGTTATATCATTGTCCTCACGTTTTGTCATCCTCATTAGGCATGAAATGATCCTTTCCTTGGAGTTATAAATTAACATTAGAAAAGGAGGTCAATGTATAAACATGGTACAGAATTGTTTTAGCTCGGTCACCTTGATACAGATTAAACTGCTGAGTTCTTTCTGGTGACTTTATCAGATAGGTTAAGCAAGTAGGTATTTTCCTAAAACCTTTATATTAATTATATTAATTCACTAGAGTCTTTCATTAAGAGTGTTAATATGTATGCTATGCATGAGGACGGACCAAAATTTTAAGTGGCTTGGCTATTTCAACTTTATATTCCAGTATATGGGTGTTCTGAACCATTCTTTCCCCTCTCCTTTTCCCTTTGAATAGATGTCAAGAAAAGAGTTCAAGGTTAGGTCAGGACAGGAAGAATAAAACTTTAGTCAATCAAAGTGTGGACGAAGATGAGTCAGTAGGTAATGACAAAAAAAAATTGTTTCATTTAATAAAGTTTTATGCATGACCTATGCCATTTTTTCCTACAACTTGCCTACATAATAATTTGGCTATATATCAATCATTCCTAGGGACTGTAGTAATAGAAACTCACATGTTGATAAAGATCATGCACTTTGAAGATAGAATATATGGTTTTTGAATTTGACCTCTGTCACTTTCGTATCTGGAGTTCCCTGGTGACTCAGTGGTAAAGAACCTGCCTGCCAATGCAGGACAGATTTGATTACTGGGTCAGGAAAAGCCCCTGGAGAAAGAAATGACAACCCACTCCAGTATTCTTGCCTGGGAAATTGCATGGACAGAGGAGCCTGGCAGGCTACAGTCCATGGGGTGGCAAACAACAGCAAACAACATTCATCAGCCTCGGTGTCCCTGTTTTCTAAATGGAGATAATTATATTGCCAATCTCAAATTCTTAATCTGAAAATTAAGACATGTTTAGCATAGACCTTAGCTATCATTTTTTTTTTCATGAACTTCCACAGCTCAACATTCAGAAAACTAAGATCATGGCACCTGGTCCCATCACTTCATGGGAAATAGATGGGGAAACAGTGGAAACAGTGGCAGACTTTATTTTGAGGGGCTCCAAAATTACTGCAGATGGTGACTGCAGCCATGAAATCAAAAGACGCTTACTCCTTGGAAGGAAAGTTATGACCAACCTAGACAGCATATTAAAAAGCAGAGACATTACTTTGCCAACAAAGGTCCATATAGTCAAAACTATGGTTTTTCCAGTAGTCATGTATGGATGTGAGAGTTGGACTATAAAGAAAGCTGAATGCTGAAGAATTGATGGTTTTGAACTGTGGTGTTGGAGAAGACCCTTGAGAGTCCCTTGGACTGATTGCAAGGAGATCCAACCAGTCCATCCTAAAGGAGATCAGTCCTGGGTGTTCATTGTTGGGACTGATGCTGAAGCCGAAACTCCAATACTTTGGCCACCTGATGCAAAGAACTGACTCACTTGAAGAGACCCTGATGCTGGGAAAGATTGAAAGCTGAAGGAGAAGGGGACAACAGAGGATGAGATGGTTGGATGGCAACACCGACTCAATGGACATGAGTTTGAGTAAACTCCAGGAGCTGGTGATGGACAGGAAGGCCTGGCATGCTGCAGTTCATGGGGTCCCAAAGAGTCAGACACAACTGAGTGACTGAACTGAACTGAACTGAACCGAACCACTGCTGTTACTAGTCACCATAAGCCTCTCCCCACATCCCTAAACAAAGGCTCATAGGTGGTAACTTTGGTTCTACAGACAGAAATCTACCAGGGAAAAGGACCCACTTCTGCTGCTTACTGCCATTTCCTGCCTATTTTAGTCTCACTGCAAAGTAAACTTTTATTTATCAGAAGTTCACAAACGAGTCCACCATTTCTCTTTGTTAATGTGGCTTCTTTTTCCTAACTCTCCAGCTGAACCTGGGGCTTCTTATCAATTAAATAGGAATAATAGTGTAAATACTCCCTAGGAATGTAGTAGGATTAAATGAATAAAGACATAAAAAGCCAAGCGTCAGTCTTTTATCTGTAAGATGGGTTGATAATGGCATGACTGCTTCATAGGACTGTGATGAGGAGAAACGAGTTAAGCCACATAAAGCACTTAGCACTATTGATATTCCTGGATTTTTCTTCTTTTTTTTGCCTTTAAGAACCATTTTCCTATAGCCACAGTCTCCACCCTGGGAAGGCACTTCCGTTGGTCTTAGGTCATTATCCATATATATCCAACTTTTTATTTGTACTTATGAAATTCTACTTCTGGGCACTTTCTAATTCTGTTAGAAATGGTTATATTTGATACCTTCACATCTTTACAGGATATTCCAACTGATAACCAGTCTGTCTGATTTTTGTACTGGTATTTGATCTGCAATATTCTATAATTTTCTAGAATTCTTTAAATTATACTTTACCATTTTCTCTACTCTTTTATGAAAGAGTTATAAATATATGTGGTTAAAATCTGACACTCAGAGACTCAAGTGAAGTAGCATCTGAATAATTTAATTGTTCAAATTTTTTATCATGGCTATTCTTGATCTAAAAACATTATTTCAAGTCTCTTGAAAATACTTGTATCTGTGAAATGAATTATATGAATATGAGTTTTTAGAATTCACAAAGTTTTATCCATTATTTTGCTTTGGCTCCACTGACATGCTATAGGAATCATTATCTCTATTTAAAGAGAAGGAAACTAAGGTTATGATCCTTTTGAAGGTCATTTATTTGACATATCACCAAGGATGGGTGTACATATAAGACATTACAATATCAGTTGCAGTAAAAAAAATAATTTACATGGTGTGTTCTTGTTGACTTAAAAAGTATTCACAATGTAAAAGTTGAGAGCTATGTTTTATTCGGTGGGAATTTTTAGGACCTCAAGCCAGGGAGGGAGCATCTCAAGTAACCTTTAAAGAACTGCTCTGAGGAGGTGATGGGGGCAGTCAGGTTATATAGAAGTTTTGCAAGGAAGGGCAGGTAGTCTGAACATCAAAAGACTATTGTTAATTAAAGGAAAACCAGATATCTCAAGTTAAGAAATTTATCTTTTCAGAAACTGTTCCTTTGATATGCATCTCAGCTACCTGGGGCCAGTGTTCTTTGTTTTCATATCTGGAGTGAAAACTCATCCTGAGATGAGTTTTCTTAAGGAGTGGCTGTAGTCACAGTTAAGTTCAATTCAGTCGCTCAGTCGTGTCTGACTCTTTGGGACCCCATGAACTGCAGCAGGCCAGTCTTCCCTGTCCAACACCAACACCCGAAGCCTACTCAAACTCATGTCCATCGCGTCAGTGATGGCATCCAACCATCTCATTCTCTGTTGTCCCCTTCTCCTCCAGCCTTCAATCTTTCCCAGCATCAGGGTCTCTTCAAGTGAGTCAGTTCTTTGCATCAGGTGGCCAAAGTATTGGAGTTTCAGCTTCAGCATCAGTGCTTCCAGTGAATATTCAGGGCTAATTTCCTTTAGGATGGACTGGTTGGATCTTCTTGCAGTCTCATGAGTCTTCTCCTACACCACAGTTCAAAAGCATCAATTCTTCAGCACTTAGCTTTCTTTATAGTCCAACTCTCACATCCATACATGACCACTGGAAAAACCATAGGCTTAACTAGATGGACCGTTGTTGGCAAAGTAATTTCTCTGCTTTTTAATATGCTGTCTAGGTTGGTCATAATTTTTCTTCCAAGGAGCAAGTGTCTTTTAATTTCATGAATGCAGTCACTATCTGCAGTGATTTTGGAGCCTCCCCATCAAAATAAAGTCTCTCACCACTTCCATTGTTTCCCCACCTATTTGCCATGAAGTGATGGGGCCAGATGCCATGATCTTAGTTTTCTGAATGTTGAGTTTTAAGCCAACTTTTTCATTCTCCTCTTTCATTTACATCAAGAGGCTCTTTAGTTCTTCTTTGCTTTCTGCCATAAGGGTAGTGTCATCTGCATATCTGAGGTTATTGATATTTCTCCTGGGATTCTTGATTCCAGCTTGTGCTTCCTCCAGCCCAACGTTTCTCATGATGTACTCTGCATATAAGTGAAATAAGCAGGGTGACAATATACAGCCTTGATGTACTCCTTTCCTGATTTGGAACCAGTCTGTTGTTCCTTGTCCAGTTCTAACTGTTGCTTCCTGATCTGTTTACAGATTTCTCAAGAGGAAGGTTAGGTGGTCTGGTATTCCAATCTCTTTCAGAATTTTCCACAATTTATTGTGATCCACACAGTCAAAGGCTTTGGCAAAGTCAATAAAGCAGAAATAGATGTTTTTCTGGAACTCTCTTGCTTTTTTAATGATCCAGTGGATGTTGCCAATTTTATCTCTGGTTCTTCTGCCTTTTCTAAACCCATCTTGACCATCTAGAAGTTCACAGTTCATGTACTGTTGAAGCCTGGCTTAGAGAATTTTGAGCATTGCTTTGCTAGCGAGTGAGATGAGTGCAATTGTACAATAATTTGAACATTCTTTGGCATTGCCCTTCTTGGGGATTGGAATGAAAACTGACCTTTTCCAGTCCTGTGGACATTGCTGAGTTCTCCAGATTTGTTGGCATATTGAGTGCAGCACTTTCACAGCATCATCTTTTAGGATTTGAAATAGCTCAACTGGAATTCCATCTCTTCCACTAGCTTTGTTCACAGTGATGCTTCCTAAAGCCCACTTGACTTCGCATTCCAAGATGTCTGGCTCTAGGTGAGTGATCACACTGTCATGGTTATCTGGGTCATGAAGATCTTCTTTGGTATAGTTCTGTGTATTTTTGTTACCTCTTCTTAATATCTTCTGCTTTTGTTAGGTCCATACCATTTTGGTCCTTTATTGTGCCCATCTTTGCATGAAGTGTTCCCTTGGTATCCCTAATTTTCTTGAAGAGATCTCTAGTCTTTCCCATTCTATTGTTTTCCTCTATTTCTTTGCATTGATCTCTGAGGAAGGCTTTCTTCTCTCTCCTGGCTATTCTTTGGAACTCTGCATTCAAATGGGTATATCTTTCCTTTTCTCTTTTGCCTTTAGCTTCTCTTCTTTTCACAGCTATTTGTAAGGCCTCCTCAGATAAGAATTTGCCTTTTTGCATTTCTTTTCCTTGAGGATGATCTTGATCACTGCCTGTACAGTGTACATAGTTCTTTGGGCACTCTATCAGATCTAATCCCTTGAATCTATTTCTCACTTCTACTGTATAGTCATAAGGGGTTTGATTTAGGTCATACCTGAATGGTCTATTGGTTTTCCCTGCTTTCTTCAATTTAAGTCTGAATTTTCCAATAAGGAGTTCATGATCTGAACCACAGTCTGCTCCCAGTCTTGTTTTTGCTGACTATTTAGAGCTTTTCCATCTTTGGCTGCAAAGAATGTAAGCAATCTGGTTTGAGTATTGGCTGAAGTCTGGTGGCTGCTAAATGGCAGGTATTCTTTCCTTCCTGAGTTCCCTCAGGGCTCACCATCAGTGGTGACTTGCAATCAGTGGTGACTTGCAATCAGTGGTGACTTGCAATCGCTGTTGACTGTAACATCCTTTCTTTACTGATATGGGTGGAAATATCCCTTTTCTCATTCTGCCTGGCCTCAGATGAACAGATATCTAGAAAAAGATTTTGTTATTCAGAGCTATGACAAAGTCATCTCTCTTTCATCAGACCACATGCTGAGTGACCATATGACCAGACAACCAAAAGGAAGAGGCCCATATGTCCAGTAGGAAGTTGGGAGATGGAGTGAGGCAGCAAGTGTGACAATGTGCAACAGACCAAAATGAAAGTCCCCGGAGACTGGGAGGCTTTGATATACCAAAAAGGAGGGTCTCTCGATCTATTTTTATCAGTGTTGCCCTAGCACTTAGGGAGCAAGTCTGGACAATGTGAGCAATGATCTCGGGGCAAAGCCAGTGCTGGACCATAGACAGAGACCAAACACACTGAAAGAAAGCTCACACAGAGTGTGCAAAGGCGAGGGATATGACCTGCTTTCCTAGATGAGAGTACTCCTACGGGGACATTATACTTGCATTAAAATGGGCCACTCTTATTAATATATATTCCCAGGCAGCACAGTGGTAAAGAATATACCTGCCAATGCAGGAAGTGCAAGAGACTCAGGTTCAGTCCCTGGATTGGGAAGATCCCCCAGAGTAGGAAATGGCAACCCACTCCAGTATTCTTGCCTGGAAAATCCTGTGGACAGAGGAACAGGTAGTCTGTAGTCCTTAGGGCTGCAAAAAAAATGCCAGACATGACTGAGCACACACACACACTTATCGTATATATATGTGTATGTATACGTATACATATATATACGTACACACACATATATACGTACATATACATATATATACACATACATATGTACATATATATGTATGTGTATATATATATATATAAACATATACATGTATATATATTGAGAAATAAAATATTGCCTGCCATATCAGTAAACAAAAGATGTCATAGTCATCAGTGATAGCAGCCACTTCCGAGGGTCAACCAGTGAGCCCTGAGGAAACTCAGAAAGGAAATGAAGAATGCCTTTCATCTAGCAGCCATCAGGGGGCTTCCCAGGAGGCACTAGTGGTAAAGAACCTGCCTGCCCATGCAGGAGACGTAAGAGACATGGAATCGAACTTTGGATCCGGAAGATCCCCTGGAGGAGGGCATGGCAACCCACTCCAGTAATCATGCCTGGAGAATCCCATACACAGAGGAGACTGGCAGGCTCTGGTCCATAGGGTCACAAAGAGTGAGACACAACTGAAGTGATTTAGCATAGCAAACAGTAGCGATCAGACTGTAGCCACTCCCTACATGAGCCCTGAGAAAACCCAGGAGGTGAAAACACAGGATACTGGCCCAGATAACTGAGGTACACATCAAAGAAACTATTTCAGTGAGCCCAGACTCTTGTATCCACCCATACATTAAAGAAAAAAAAAAAAATTGAATTCCATGGGATATCTAGTTGGTTTTTTTAACTAACAGTAATCTTTTGTTCCAACTAACTGCCCTTTGTTGCAAAGCTCTTATATATCCTAGCTCCCTGCTCACTTCTTGAAGCAGTTCTCTCAAACTTACTTGAGATATACCTTCCTCTTGGACTTGAAGTACTAAAAATTTCCGCTGAATAAAGCATAACTCAGTTTTTAGGTTGTACATATTTTTTTAGTTGACAATATCTAGATCTATATCATCCTCTTCTGATGATCATGGGGAGCAATACTACCATGTTGGTGTTATTCTGGTGTTGCTCAACCATACAAAAATGGCACATTTTTCTGCTCCCTCTTTCTGACTGACTAATATTGTAAGTCTCAACAGATGAGCATGTGCAAAACTAAAATGTCCAGCATTCATGGCAGCCAAGGTGTTTCTGCATCTTCCTGAAAAGTTTTTTTTTTTTTTTTACTGGGAACAGAATCTACGAAAATACTTAATTCCATTACCCATCCTTCTTCACCCCTTTCTGTCTTACTTTTTGAAATTAGAAATATGAGTAGGGGTGGGAGGTTAGGATACAGTACTCTGCCTTGTCAAAAAAAATATCACAATGTAACAAAATGATTGATTCAATTTTCTGGTCATCAGAGACCTAGTCTGAGAGAAGTGGTATCCAGTGGAGGGGGAGTTAAGTGTTATTCTACCTCCATTTAGGTAAATAAGACTGATATTTTAATAAAGTAGAAGACAGAATTATTTTCCCTATCCTAGCTCCAATGACTTCTATGTAAATATTCATATGCTTCATTATGTTTTGTTAATCTAATTTCCGTTGTACTTTGGGTTTTCTTTTTTTTCTTCTCTCTCTCCTCTTTTTCTTTTAAGTTTTCACAGCTGTTCTGTAGAAGTAGTGATATTTATCAGGTCTGACCAATGAAATGATAGTTTAAACCTAAGGAGCCGATGGAAGTTTTTGAGTAGGAAAATGACATAAATTACATCCTGTTTTTCAGGCAGATAAATCTCTTGGAAGGGGTAACAATAGATTGAAGGATGTGAGAAGGTCCTGGTGGAACATAAATTAAAAAGAAAGCATACATTAGAGCTGTTGGGAGAGGGTGAAGGGGGTGTATATTTCAAAAGAAAATTGGCAGATTATACTGAGTTCCAAACTCTCTTTGAGTTGCCTGTGAACATCCAGATGTAAACGTGCAATAGGCAGTTGAAAATAGAGATCCTAAATAATTTTTAGGCATTTCCTCTCTATAGAAGCTAATCATACGACCTACAGTCTTTATTTTTAGTTATTATCTTTTTGTTAACCAAGTTCGTGCACCCGACCCACAGTGCAGCCAAACAAACTGAAATGTTTGGAAGCTGACAAATATTTCCTGCAGGGCCATGCAAGGAGATGAGGTTCCTCATGACCCAGAAAGCCTCGTGCTCCCAGAAGGGTTTCAGCAAAGCATTTTTGAAAGCTGGGTGAGGTGTGTTGGTGGTGGGGTCCACAGGGTACTTGACCTGCTTGTGTACCAGTCTCTGATTGGCTGATGGTGAGGTAACATGGTGGTGTAACAGGGATTAATTTTATAGTCTTTAGGCTCTAGGAGGCCTGGGGACTATGTGCTCATGGTCAAGTAGTGAACATCTTCATTTGGTGGGGGTTTTCACATCTGCAAAAAAACTCAGGAAATGTGCATCAGATACCATTATCTAGGTACTTCAGAGAGGAGCTAAAGCAAAGGATATAGGTAGAGGAAGGCCTGTCCTAGGAAGGCCCAGTGGGTCCTGCTCAGTAACTTTTGTTTTTTTTCAGTGAGAGTCAGCAGGGAGGACTGCCTTTCTCATAGACAATTTGGATATCCATGGATTGGGCTGTTCATTTATATAATAACAGAGTTATTACTTATACAGAGTATTACTGTGTAATTAGTTATTACTAACAGAGTAACTCACACAAACTCTTTTTCTTTAAATTTGCTTCCGCCCCCATTATGTGCTGGAATGAACTTTAGACAAAATATTGTTATGTTGCATCTATAGGGTTTGTAAACATTTCAATACCAGAAGCACAGATCTCTGGAAGCAAAAATACATATCACTCAGGGCATGGGAAACCAGCACAACCAAGGTGTGAGCTGAGAAGGACATTGCTTCCCGTTGGCTTCTCTTCGTATTGCTCTAATTTCTTTTTCTTGTTTTTCACATTTTTTTTGAGGGGGGTTCTTATTCTATTTTATTTTTTCTAATTTGAAGTATAGTTGATTTACAATGTTGTGCTAATTTCAGGTTAGTTTCAAAGTAATTCAGTTTTATATATGTATATATGTACATATATATATAAATGATATATAAATATATGCATATTTTCAGATTTTTTTTCCTTATAGGTAATTACAAAATTTGTATCCCTCTAATTTTTCTAGTGGCTAGAAATTCTAGGCACCTATCATAATGCACTGGGTTGACCAAACAAAACTTTCATTTAAGCGTTTGCATAACATCTTATGGAAAAACCCAATGATGTTTTTTGCCAACCCAATAATATTTCTCAAGTACTCACTGCATTCCAGTACCATGTGGCCCTTGCAGGTATCATCACTTTGCTCATCTCCACAACACTCTGAGGAAGATATTTTACTCTTCCGATTTACTGATGAGGAAACCGAGGCTGAAAGAGTTGATGCGGGTTGCTAAGTTCTCACAGCCTGTGAGTGCCAATCCCCCATGCCCTGTTCTTCACCACTGCATTGCGTTGTGGGTCACCACGCAGTCTAGACAGATTGGATACACCCTCCTTGCATTTATTTCTACTGACTTGGCTATGAGTACGTTTAAGTATTGAATGTATGTTCAGGCAGAAGAAAATCTGTCCCACAAAGCTTAATATTGTATTTGACATTAAGGATAATGTTAGTTGCTGTTGTTTTCCTCCTTGTTACTCAGACATGCAGTGACTGCAAAAGACTTGAAGGTTCCAAGGAGGAAATCTTTTTAAGGTAAGTAAGCCTGAACAAAGAGTAGGTGCTTTGTATTTCAAATAAGAAAGATTGTAGGATTCTTGAGATTCTCCTTTTACTTTGCTAGGTTATACACGGGTGAGGTGAAGGAGAAAGGAATTTTATGGGTCCCTGGAGTTGATGAAACACAGTAAAGAGACTGGTTGACGTCGTGGCCACGCATATTAACATTCTGGCTTGGCCCATAGTAAGCACCCAATAAACATTAGCCACTATCATTATTAACGTTGATATCATTAGTAGATAAGTTCATACAATATGCATGCGTGCTCAGTTCCTTCAGTCATGTCTGACTCTTTACCACCCTATGGACTGTAGCCCACCAGGCCGCTCTGTTCATGGGATTCTCCAGGCAAGGATACTAGAATGGGTTACCCTACTCTCCTCCAGGGGGTCTTCCTGATGGAGGGATCGAACTGGCATTTCCTGCTCTGCAGGAGGATTCTTTATCACTGAGCCATCAGGGAAGCCCCTAGTACATTAACAGTATCTCCTTAAGGACTTCCCAGGTGGCTCAGATGATAAAGAATCTACCTGCAATGCAGGAGATCTGGGTTCAGTCCCTGGGTTGGGATGATCCCCTGACAAAGGGAATGGTTACCTATTCCGGTATTACCTTGCAATTGTTTAATGTATTAATAGAGAAAAAGCACTTCCATTTTATTTATTTGATAGATTATCTTGTCATCAGAGGAAAGAGCAGTATAGATGAATAAAAGCCAAGTCTCTTTTGTTGTTGTTGATCAGTCACCAGGTCGTGCCTAATCCTTTATCAACCCCATCGACTGTAGCCCACCAGGCTCCTCTGTCCATAGGATTTCCCAGGCAAGAACAGTGGAGTCATTTGCTATTTCCTTCTCCAGGGGATCTTCCCAACCCAGAGATCGAACCCATGTCTTGTACATCTCCTGTGTCTCCTGCATTTCAGACAGATTCTTTACTGCTAAGCCATCAGGGAAGGCCCTAGTCTCCTCACCCCTACATCATTGTTAGTTGCCAACAAAATACACAGTAATTTCCCTTTTATAACTCTCATGACACTTTCAGGACCTTGCTCGGTGCCTTCTTCCTACTAAACTTTTACTCTTAGATCATGTTTTGTCTGAGGCAGTGTTGTATCCTTAGGATCCAGCCCAGAACTTGGGAACTGGTAGAAACTCAATAAATATGTGTTCAAGCAATGAATGAGTGAGCACATTGTGCACTTCTAAACAGCTCTTGAGAACAAAGTGTAATGTCTGCCCCTATCACAAAGAACTTACACTCTTAATTTAAATAACAATGCATTTAAAAATAATACTTCAGGGCAGCAATTAGAAAGTAGTAACAAGGAACCAGATGGTGAGTTTCCAAGGAAATAATTCCATCAATAAATTCAGAGAATTTAGAATTTAATTTGAGACAAGACTTATGGGTAGGATTTATAAAAGGAGAAAAGGCCAAGATTCCTTTGTATTATTTGCGATTTATTTTTTTAATTGCAAGAGTAATTCAAGCTCGTTGTAACATATAACATGTATAAATGTGTATAAAATAAAGATGTATGAAGAAAAAGCTAATGATCTCTCTTTTTACTATGGCTTCCTTTTCAGATCCAAGTCTCCCATGTAACCATCATTAATAGCTTGATATTAACACTTTTCTCTGTATTTGTTCTGTTTATTTGTTCTTTCTTCTGAATCGGATCGTATGCATCTGACTTTCCAAGAGGCATTCTTTAGATAATAGAACATGGAGTTCACTCCTTAATTCAGGGATCTTTCATTGTTTTTAGTAGTTGCATAACATTCCTCATATTTTCATGATGATAAATTTTCAGATTGTTAGTGGCTTTTTGTTTTTACCACTACAGGCATATATACATATATACATTTGTTCTTATAGTTATTCCCATAAAATAGGTTTCCTATCCCTGGTGGTTCAAATGGTGAACAATCTGCCTACAATGCAGGAGACTCGGGTTTGATCCCTGGGTCAGGAAGATCCCCCGGAGAAGGAAATGGCAACCCACTCCAGTATTCTTGCCTGGAGAATTCCATGGACAGAGGAGCCTGGTGGGCTATAATCCATGGGGTCGCAAAGAGTCAGACGTAACTGAGCAACTAACACTTTCATTTTTCTTTCAAGGTAGACTGTGTGGATTTTTTATTTTAATCATCATTGATAGATTATTTTCCAAAAGTGTAACAATTTATGTTACCAAAAACAATGACAGTGTTTTCTCTTTCTGGCATCTTCAGATACAATTATTCTTTTGAAATTATTACTAAATCTGATGGCAAAATACGATACAGACATTTACACAGATATATGTTTTTCTGACTAATAGTGAATCTGGACATTTTCATTCATTATTTGCTGTTAATATTTTTAGATTATCTTTTAATCTTTTAATTTCATTTATTGTCTTTTTTTGGAAACTGATTTGCAAAAGCTTTTTGTATGATAAAATATTAATCATTTTTTATATCTTAGTGTTTGATTTTTTTCCTTATCTATCATTTTTGTTGGTAAAATTTATATATGTATGTGGCATCTTTTATCATATAAAAACTTAAAATTTCTCATATACTCATATGAGTCTTTTATTTTATAACTTTTCCCTAGGAGATGAATTTCAAATAGAGAGAAAGACATGTGCCTTTCAATGGAGACACACATTGAAAGACATTTTCATGAACAGTGAACAGACACATTGGGCAGGAATAAAAGGTTATACAGGTCAGTGTCAAAAAATAATGCCAGAAAGTTCCACTCTTGCCAGCGTGTTAAAGTCCAAACACTAGACTAATTAATTTGGACCTGACCTAGAAACACAGAGGAACTGCTGAAATGTTTTGAATAGGGCAGTTTTATAATGAAAATGTGATTTTACAAAGATTAAGTTTGCATGGTGGTTTTAAAGACTGAAGTTCAGTGTCAAAGAAACCAGTATTTCAACAACTATGTATTGAACAGACACAGTGCTAGGCACTTGGAATCACCAGTGAATAAAAGACTGGAGACCATTTAGGGCTCAGTTGCAAGGGTCAGTGTGTGAGGATAGGAAGAGGTAAAATAATGGCAGTAGAAACAGAAGGAAAAAGAAAGGATGGATGTGAGAAAAAATAAGCATCAAGATGGGAGATAGGAAGGAGGAACGAGGACTTCCCTGGTGGTCTAGTGGCTAAGACTCTGTGCCCTCAGTGCAGGGGACTGGGGTTCCATCCCTGGTCAGGGAACTAAATCCTGCATAACTGTGATTTATTAATAGTTTGCTAGGGCTGCAATAACAAAATACCACGAACTGGGTTGCTTGAGCAACAGAAATTTATTGTCTTACCATTCTGGAGACTGGAAGTCCAAGGACAAAGAGTTGTCAGGTTTAGTCTCTTTTAGCCAAGACCCCTTTCATTGGCTTACAGATGGCTGTCTTCTCACTGTGTCCTTACATAGCCTTGTCAGGTATGAGCATAAGTAACCCTAATATTCTTTTGTGTGTTCAAGTTTCTCTTCTCATAAGGACACCAGTCAGATTGGATTGACTGCCCTAAAAGCCACGATTTAAGTGAACCACCTTTTTAAAGGCTTTATCTCCAAATCTAGTCCCATTCTAAAGTGCTAGTGTAGGGCCTGAACACATGGATTCTGGGGTTATGGTTGCTGTTCGGTCTCTAAGTTATGCCCAACTCTTTGTGACTGCATGGACTGCACCACACCAGGCTCTTCTGTTCTCTACTATCTCCCACAGTTTGCTCAAATTCATGTCATCACTTCATGGGAAATAGATGGGGAAACAGTGGAAATAGTGGCAGACTTTATTTTGGGGGGCTCCAAAATCACTGTAGATGGTGATTGCATTCATGAAATTAAAAGATGCTTACTCCTTGGAAGGAAAGTTACGACCAACTTAGACAGCATATTGAAAAGCAGAGACATTACTTTGCCAACAAAGGTCTGTCTAGTCAAGGCTGTGGTTTTTCCAGTGGTCATGTATGGATGTGAGAGTTGGACTGTGAAGAAAGCTGAGCACCGAAGAATTGATGCTTTTGAAGTGTGATGTTGGAGAAGACTCTTGAGAGTCCCTTGGACTGCGAGGAGATCCAACCAGTTCATTCTAAAGAAGATCAGTCCTGGGTGTTCTTTGGAAGGACTGATGCTAAAGCTGAAACTCCAATACTTTGGCCACCTGATGCGAAGAGTTGACTCACTGGAAAAGACTCTGATGCTGGGAGGGACTGGGGGCAGGAGGAGAAGGGGATGACAGAGGATGAGATGGCTGGATGGCATCACTGCCTCGATGGACGTGAGTTTGAGTGAACTTCGGGAGTTGGTGATGGGCAGGGAGGCCTGCCGTGCTGCGATTCATGGGGTTGCAAAGAGTTGGACACGACTGAGCAACTGAACTGAACTGATGTCCGTTGAGTTGCTGATGCTATCTAACTGTCTCATCTTCTGCTGCCCGCTTGTTTTGCCTTCAATTTTTCCCACCATAAGGGTCTTTTCCAATGAGTTGGCTCTTCGCATCAGGTAGCCAAAGTATCAGAGCTTCAGCTTCAGCATCAGTCCTTCCAATGATTATTCAGGGGTGATTTCCTTTAGGACTGACTGTTTTGCTCTCCTTGCAGTCCAAGGGACTCAAGAGTCTTCTCCAAGACCACAATTTGAAAGCATCAGTTCCTCAGTGCTCAGACTTAATTTTGGAGAAAGGGTACAATTCAGCCCATAACAGACTATGAAACTCCTGTTCTATCCATTGCATCAAGCTTCTGGAGTAAACCTGAATGATGGTCGCATTGCTACATTCAACTTGAACAGACTTATGGTTCTTAAGACCGAGTCCCTTGAAAATTTCACCTTGATCAAAAGCTGTTACCTTTCATGTAAGATTCTCCCTGGGATAGCTTTTCTCCTTGAAGGCATGCAGTTTCCTGAACATGGTTCTTTTGTAACCATATTCCTCCTCTGGACAGGTACAAGCAATATTTTATGAATGTTTTAGTATTTATGTATTTATTTGTCTGCATTCAGGTCTTTGTTGCGGCAAGCAGGATATTCAATGTGGCGCATCAATTTTCTATTTGTGGTGTACAGGCTGTTTCTCTGTGGCATGTGGGATCTTAGTTGCCCACCAAGGATCGAACCCATATGCCTTGCATTGCAAGGCAGATTCTTAACCACTGGACCAGCAGGGAGGTTCCTGTGGACATTTTAAATGAGTTAGGAAAGGTGTTGGCTGTTTACAGGAGTGATCTTATTTCATGCACATTCATCATAAGGAGGTGACGTAATGTTAGGGAAGTATCTCAGAAAAATATCTTAGAGAACCTGTGTGCTACCACCGTCTCTTTACTAATCATGGAGAAACATATTGTTTATTGTTCTTAAACAAGGTTGACCAAGGTCAGGATCCCCCTTATCCACAGATAGCATGCCTCCCGGTCGTGAAGATGGGAAAAATAATGTTTTTTTAGAAATCATACCTGCTCATTTTTTTATGCTTTCATTACAAAAAAAAAATATGAAGAAAATTGCCCCTTAGAATCTCAAATGAAGAAAGAGTGCTGTGATAAAAAATGTCACCATAGGTCTGTAATCTCACTCCACTATCCCGCAGTGCTATCTCTGGGGGAATCAGCAAGTCATGTCTGGTTTTAAATTAAAGATAATCTTTAATTTCCTTTAATAATAATCTTTAATATTATCTTTAATCTTGTCCTTAAAAAATATATATATATATATATATAAAGATAATCTTCTCTTATTGCTCCAATTAACCAATTGGTACCAGTTCGAGTATAAGACCATTTAGACCAGGGGTCCCCAATCTCTGAGATCTAATGCCTGATGATCTGAGGTGGAGCTGATGTCATAATATTAGGAATAAATGTAATGCCCTTGAATCATCCTGAAACCAGAAGAAGGACTGTGAATGTCCCTCATCCCTACTCCCATCATATATAACATTATTCTGGCAGTAGTGGAAAAAGTACAAAACTTCCTGTGAATTTTCTTTAACATTTCCAAAACCAATTCTCTAATTTTTAATAATTACTTCCTTTGAGCAGGGGGTAATGGCCTAGGCTCAGCTATTTCATTTCAAACTAGAATTTAATTTTAAAAGACCTTTTGCTTGTTGGGAAAAAAGAAATTGTACCTAAAGAAAAATTGCTTAGCTGTGTGCTCTGCTGGAATTCTGCTGGAGAGATTACCGCAGCAAGCTGGTGGCCTGGGGCGGGGGGCTGAAACAAATCATTTTTGTAAAATTGAAATGAGTTCATTACAGTTGATAGCTTTTCATTTAATTTTTAAATGTAAAGTGGCTATTTTTAAAAGAAGGAAAGTAAGTCTAAATTGCCCTACTAATCCAATGAAATATTGCCAAGAGGATAAAAGCAGACAACTGTGAGCCATGTGGGGATCCTTTCCAAAGCTGGCTTTTATGCTTCTCTTCTGTTCTCATTAAAACAAGTCCCAAAGATCAAATGAAGCTGGGGCCCAAGCTCCAGGCAAGGGGACAAGTTGTTTACTCCATTGCAGCAGCAGCCCTCTCACCACCAGGCCGGGATTCAGGCACACAGGTCAAAAGGATGATAATCCTATTTTCACCCTCCCAGGTCTCTATCAGCAACCACCAGAGAGCAGCAGATGACTAAGTCATTCACCTGGCTGCCTCTGGTTAAGGACTTGCTTGAAAATGAATGGGAAAGCTTACAAGAAGGCAGAGAGGAGGAATAATCATGGCACTAATAATTCCTATTAGTGTGGTTTTATGATTCAGAAAAACACACACGTGCCTGCATTTGATCTTGCCTTTTGGTGAGCCAGACGTGCATCTTTGGTCCCATTGTACAGAATTGTTGTTTAGTCACCAAGTCACGTGCAACTCTTTTGCCAGTGCAGGGACTATAGCCTGCCAGGCTCCTCTGTCCATGAGATTCTCCAGGCAAGAATACTGGAGTGGGTTGCCATTTCCTTCTCCATGGGATTTTCCCAACTCAGGAATCGAACCAGCATCTCCTGCATCTCTTGCATTGCTGCTGGTGCTGCTAAGTCTCTTCAGTCGTGTCCGACTCTGTGTGACCCCATAGATGGCAGCCCACCGGGCTCCACCGTCCCTGGGATTCTCCAGGCAAGAACACTGGAGTGGGTTGTCGTTACCTTCTCCCTCCTGCATTGACAGATGGATTATTCACCACTGAGCCATTGTTTCGGAATAACAATTCCCAGACCCAGAAATGTTAAAACAGAAATTTGTTCCCAATCATACACATTGTTCAGAACATTGATTTTGAAGGCATTTTCCCTGGTTTGAATTCTGGCTTTATTACTTATGATCAATGTGACTTTGGGAAGTTATTAAACCTCTTTTTGACCTCATTTTCTCTTCTGTAAAAGGGAGATATCCATCTCAGAGGTTGTTGTGGAGCTCAAATGACAGGATGCAGGTCCAGGACTAGGAACTCTTTGGTGCTTAATATTCAATAAACATTATCACTGTATTTGTAAAATATTTCACGGCTCATAAAACATACCCAGTATATTTATTAAGCTCCAGAGTCAAGCACTTTGCTAAGTTTTGGGGGAGGTAGAAAAATCACTCAAGACCCCAGGGATCCCACAGGTCACAGATGAGTATAAAGGATAAACAGATAAACACACAGCATGGATAAACAGACTCATAGAAGGTGGTACTTTAAGGAGAATTTAGTACAGCCTGAGAGAGTCAGAGAGAGCTTCCTGAAGGAAATACTTACCTAATTTTACCTAAACTAAAACTCTGAAAAGGGTATTATTGTGGCATTCTGCAAATGAGTGAAACAAGGTCCAAGGTCAAGGGCTTCCAGAGGTCCCTCAGCTCGTGAGTGGCAGGGCCAGATCTCACTTATAGTAAATTACCTCAAGGATACATTCCCTACGAATTAAGTCACTAAGACATTGAGCTGGGTTTTTTCCCCCACTCTCTTTCTTACTTTAAGAGGAACAAAAACTCACTTTCTGCATCTCCCCTTTTCTCCTTGAAAAATCTGGTACAGCATCAAGTTCTATAAAATCCACAGTCTGCTAAGAATTGCACAATCCTAGAGTGGAAGGGACAATTGTTTTTAGTAGGGATCCAAAGGAATTTGGGAGCAGGAGGAGAAGGGGACGACAGAGGATGAGATGGCTGGATGGCATCACTGACTCGAAGGACGTGAGTTTGAGTGAACTCCGGGAGTTGGTGATGGACAGGGAGGCCTGGAGTGCTGCAATTCATGGGGTCGCAAAGAGTCAGACAGGAGTGAGCGACTGAACTGAACTGAACTGAGAGGGGCAGAGATAGACGTATTGTTGAATCCTAGTTCTGCCACTACAAGTTCTGTGGCAATAGGGTAACAACTTAGTCTCAGTGAGTCTCAGTTTTTCCATCCATAAAATGGAGCAGTAATCCTTTCTATGTCCTATAATTGCTGTGATGGGCACATTAGCACAGGGCTGGCACACATTATAATTGCTCAGTAAACACTCACTAATAACTTTAGCTGGAGAAATGCCATCTAGTTCATCCACGTCACGTCGCTGACCTGATCACACTAATCATCTGTGAATTTTTTTCTGAAAGCCTTCCCCTGAAGGAGATACTAGAGTTTCATGTGTTCAGGGTTCCAGTGCCTGACCAGTCCCACGATCTAGAAATCTAACCTGTTCCATACTTTGCTATGCTTTCATTTAAACATTCTGTTCTCGGAAAAAAAATTAGAGAATGGCTGATTGTGCTTTTTCTGGATAAGTGAATGTCTCAACATTCTCTCTCCCACACTAATCTAATCTAATCCCAGGAATTTCATTTTCGTATTTTGAAGTCTCTTATCTACCACTTTGCACTGGAGATAACCAGGACTCTTTCCTGTCCTGAGATTGCTGTGGTGATAAGGCAGGTAGCTGGTCTTAATAATATTGTGGGTTGTGCTTTTTATTTTCAAAGCACATTCACATGCCTTCCTTGTTGATCCTAATACACTGGGAGAGTTGGGGAGGACGGTGATTATCTCCACTAGGGGAGGACGGTGATTTCTCCACTTGAAGGGTGGGGAAACTGAAGTATAAAGGAAAGAACAAAAGCCACCACCACTGCTAAGCATCATTACATTCTGGGTCTTTTTAAATTTTTTTGTTATATACTGGAGTATAGTTGATTAACAATGTTGTGTTAGTTTCAGGTGTATGCAATGTTTCAGTCTTTTCTGCATTTTTGTTGTTTAGTTGCTAAATTGTGTCTGACTCTGTTTCTGCCCCATGGACTGTAGCCTGCCAGCTTCCTCTGTCCATGGGATTTTCTAGGCAAGGGTACTGGAGTGGGTGGCCATTTCCTTCTCCAGGGGATCTTCCCAACCCAGGGATCTAATCTGCATTTCCTGAACTGGCAGACAGATTCTTTACTGTTGACTACCAGGGAAGCCCTTCTTTTACACATAGTATCTTACTTAAATTTTTCAGGAGCCTTCTTTACTAGATATTATTAGTTCCATTTATAGAAGACAAAAATGAGGCTCATAAAATGAGCCTCACATATTCAACTTTCTCCAGGTACTGAATACTAGAGCTGAGAAACTCCAGATTGATCTCACACCAAAGCCAATAAGCTCAATCATTGACTTTTGCAAATTTGCTTGACCTATCAGTGACTAACACGACATAAAGTCAGGATTCCTGGGTCACAGTTTAGGACACCTTCCATCAAACCACTCATTTAGTCCTTGTTGACTGGTGAACTGCTAGAGCTAGACCCACCTATGACTAGAATAGTCACTGCTCACAGTGACCTGCTTTGCAGCTATTCCCCACTCCCAGTGAGTTTTCTGTTCTTACCTTTTAGGTCCATGCCTATGATTTGGGGATTCTCAAGCATCTGTGATTCTCAAGTCAGACAGCAATAAATACATATGGGCTTTCCAGATGGACACAACTGAGCATGGACACATACACACATATTATACAATTAATGTATACTTAATATATATACATTCTGAAAATGAAGATCATGGCATCTTGTCCCATCACTTCATGGGAAATAGATGGGGAAACAGTAGAAACAGTGGCAGACTTTATTTTTTTGGGCTCCAAAATCGCTGCAGATGGTGATTGCAGCCATGAAATTAAAAGACGCTTACTCCTTGGAAGGAAAGTTATGACCAACCTAGACAGCATATTAAAAAGCAGAGATATTACTTTGCCAACAAAGGTCCATCTAGTCAAAGCTATGGTTTTTCCAGTGGTCATGTATGGATGTGAGAGTTGGACTGTGAATAAAGTTGAGTGCTGAAGAATTGATGCTTTTGAACTGTGGTGTTGGAGAAGACTCTTGAGAGTCCCTTGGACTGCAAGGAGATCCAACCGGTCCCTCCTAAAGGAGATCAGTCCTGGGTGTTCTTTGGAAGGACTGATGCTAAAGCTGAAACTCCAATACTTTGGCCACCTCATACAAAGAGCTGACTCATTAGAAAAGACCCTGATGCTGGGAGGGATTGGGGGCAGGAGGAGAAGGGGATGACAGAGGATGAGATGGCTGGATGGCATCACTGACTCAATGGACATGAGTTTAAGTGAACTCTGGGAGTTGGTGATGGACAGGGAGGCCTGGCGTGCTGCAATTCATGGGGTCGCAAAGCGTTGGACTTGACTAAGTGACTGAACTGAACTTAATATATATATTTATACACATAATACACTGATATGCATGTATATGGATGTATATACATTCACGTGCTTCCAGAATTTGCCAAATTCTCCAGCAAGAATAAAGATTTGTCAGGCCAAGCAAACTTCTTAGGGTTTTACCAACAAGGATATTTCTTTAAATACCAAGTTGGATGTGTGTTGGTTTGCAATTTGGGGAGTTTCCTCAGTGAAATCTGAACATGTCCCCATACACGGAGGGCAAGGAGTGAAAAAGAAAGGCAGGCCACTCCAAATTGGTAGGTGGAATGTTTCATAAACAAAGAAAGCCTCAAGATTAGTCTTGAGCAGCCTTAAGACAAGTAGATCTCTGCACTCACCCACCAGAATCTTAAAGGTTTATTTACATAGATGCCTTAACTGGGCTCAGTCATATTTTCAGCCTAGGTGGTTTCAACATGTTATTGTCTCAAGGCTGCTTCCTTGAAATGGCTTCAGCTATGCAAACAGGCTCGAACGTACATTCCACGGACAAGTGAGAGGGTGAGGAGCTAGGGTCTAGCTTGCTGGTCAACCAACAGTCACCTCCTCTTGATTACCTCCTCCAACAACAAGGGAAAAGTGAAAGAAAAAAGTTAATGGGAATCTCTTCTCTTTCTCTGAGTGTCTAGTTCTCGTGTGCCTATTGGGCATAATCGCCTTGAAACTGTAAGGCAAGCACTGAGCTGAGAGATGAATTCTAACCATGTTCAGTTTCTCCTGGGGAATCTGTGCTTATGTTACCATTTGAGCTGCTCCACTCATTCATTTTTCATTTCAAAAGGAGATGATGGTGAAAAAGGAGATCCAGGAGAGGAGGGAAAGCTTGGCAAAGTGGGACGCATGGGGCCAAAAGGTAGGTGACACGATGTGACTTTGACACTTTTCTCTATACAGGATTTGGCCTGGAAGTTTAACAGCTTCCATAACACCCTCTGCTCCAAAGAGTTATGAAATATATTTCACATGTGAATTTAGTCACCACCAGACAGTTCCCTGGTGGCTCAGAGGTTAAAGCATCTGCCTGGAATGTGGGAGACCTGGGTTCGATCCCTGGGTTGGGTAGATCCCCTGGAGAAGGAAATGGCAACCCACTCCAGTGCTCTTGCCTGGAGAATCCCATGGAGGGAGAAGCCTGGTAGGCTACAGTCCATGGGGTCGCAAAGAGTCGGACACGACTGAGCGACTTCACACACCAGAGAGTTCCCATGAGATTGCTTGTCAGCAAGACTTGGACACAGTGCTCAGGCTGCACCGTTAGGGCCAATGAAAGAGGAACACCCTGGGAATTCTGGAGCGTAGCAGTCTCTGGGAACATCTGAGAAACCATTAGTGCCAGAAACACAGCTTTGTTCATCGCTGTGTCTCTTCTCAGAAGCCACACCAAGCAACTCTGGTTTAGAGTGTGAGGAGGAAGATAAGAAAGAACAGAAAGAACTGTCTGATCCATTGATTTACTCAGTTTTCCCCGAGATCTCCCAGTAAGTGGTGGGGTATTTATGGGAGAGGCACAAGCAATGAAAATGAGATTAACACAAAGGATTTTTGTGCATGTTTTCATCACAAGGCAAGACTTAACCTTGACCAAATACAGCTTCTGCATTATGATGTCTAAGTGTGTGTGTCCTGAACGCTAGAACCGTTCCTCGCAACTGCTGCAAGGTGGTGGCCCTGGATCACTGATTTTCATATCTTCAGTAATTTAAAGAGAAGCAGACTCATAGGCTTTTGCGGCTTCAATTTGAGAAATGCTGACTTAAACTCTTCTTAGTCTGAAAATAGGCTTCCCTGGTGCTGCCGGTGGTAATGTAGGGAATGCAGGTGCCAATGCAGGAAATGTAAGAGACACGAGTTGGATCCCTGGATTGGGAAGAAATATGTACAATCAACTGCAGAATTATTCTCGCATATAGACACCTTTACAACTGGTAAACATTTTTTAGATGATCACAGATTAAAAACCCAAGTTAATAACAATTTTGTAGGAACTCAGGAATTCCTGATCATATATGTATATATTTTAAATAAAAATATGGTGGAACAATCTTTGATGTCCCTTTGATTGCTAGGTTTTATGATTGTGCATTCGCTCCCTTTTTTAAAAATGTCAAATTTTGTTTTAAGGTAGTGAGGAAATAGAACCCCAGAGTGAAGCTAAAATGGATCTCAGGAGGAATAGAATTTGAATAAAATACAAGAATTCTTTCACTCAGCCTCTTAGCTGACCTTTGGATTAAACATCCTCTGCTTGAGTTCCTTAGAAATATTGCATCTGCAAGCATTTTAATATCATCACACCCAGGACTGTCATACTCACTCACACTTTAATTTTAGTGCATACATTATAATGCTATTAAAATAGGTGATATAGCAAAGAATATATATTATATATCACAGATAGAAGAATGCACTTTTAAGTATTTCCTTCGAGTAAATATCATATATTAGGCATATCATTAAAAGTAAGATAAAACCTTAAGATATAAAGATGACACATTTTGCTTTTCAGGAGTTAAGGGAGAACTGGGTGATGCAGGAGATCAAGGCAATATTGGCAAGACTGGGCCCATTGGAAAGAAGGGTAAGCTGTATTTTACCATTCTCCAGTAGCAATTTAAAGCAGATGGAACCTACCTTTGATCTATTTTGAAATGTTCTGTATCACAAAAATGACCCTTTTCCTTTCTTTTAAAATACGAGTTCTCTCTTCCGAGCTTGGCTGTTTCTTCCATATGTAAGCAATGTGTCTTTACAAAAAAGCCTTGAGCAAAATTCAATTGAAATTCAAGGACAGAGTCAAACATAACATTCAGTTAAACTGTACATAGAACTGTCTCCTGGGACCTCCTGGTTATAATCCTTTATACGGTTAAAATGGGTGTCATGACCATGAAGCACACTCGGTGTAGAAAACAATTATTCATAAAAATCAAGATAGCCAAGAACAGTATAATATTGTATTTTAATTGGAGTGGAATAATAATAATTCTGTGTCTGAGATCTGTTAACAGAGTAGGAATCTGAAGTGTATATATCTACATCCTTTCGTTTTCACTCATATTTTGATCCTGCACATTCCTGCATCACTATTATGTAAAACAGAGGTGGCCTTCTCTTTATTATCTCAGCACTCTTTATCTTCTTTTCCTAAAGCCCCGCAATGGTAGCAGGTTCTTACTGCTTCTGATATTTAGCAGTTCATACAGACATTGTACTATTGGTTTGAAGATGCAGAGTGATCACTTTTTACTTGGATACACAATTTGCTTGAACCTACCAACTGCTCCAGTGGAGATGAATTGCATCAGAGGAGTATTTTAAGCATATACTTGCAATGCTTGAACTCATACGATAGTAGTAAGAGGTGGCTACGAAACTATACCTTAGTACAGTATTTACTCCAGTTAAATTTATACAGTTATGATTTAATACTGAATCATTATGTTTGTTTGCATTTCTCACAGCTGGAAATGGCACCACGTATGGTCTGTGATTGTGTATGGAAGTTTTGATAAATATTAACTTTCTATAATCAATTTGTATATATTTTATGGTAAAAATGATAAAATAGACTACTATCTATTTAATGCATATATTTTATATATTCATGACATACCTTTTTCTTAATTTTTTTGGTGTTTCTAGTCTATACAGTTAATCTCTGAGTTTTTTCAAATTGTTGCAAATCTCCAAAAGCTTCCCACCAATGGACCACATGTTATGTAGTTTGTGTATATTTTTACTTTATATATTTAAAAAGAGTGAGATTTTTTCAGCCCTGCTGCACTGACTTTTGATCTGTGAGGTGATACTGTCCCCACTGGAATGCATGGATTAAGAGTACTGTCTCCTTTTGCTCTTTCCCAAAGATGTCAAGGTGTCTTCTCCTGCCCTCTGCCTTTACTCAGACAATTTTCTACCCCTACACACCACTTTGTGCATCACTGTCAGTCAAAATACCACTCATTCTTTGAAACCATGAAAAAAATAGACTTCTTGATAAAGCTTTTCCTGAACCCCTCCTTTCTTTTGTGCTCCCAGCCTGAGCTTGATCATCCATTAAGGTATGAACATCTTCTACCTGGATTATTTGGTCTGCCATACAGCAGAGTATTTAAGCTCTTGAGGTTTGAAATCAGAATGATTGGGTTTCAATCCTGACTCAGGGTCTTTGTTGTATATATTTGACCTTGTGTACATTTCTTAATCTATCTGTGCTTCAGTTCCCTCATGGACAAAATAAAGACAATTACAGCCTAAAAACCAAAAAAGAGTCCTGTCTTCTGATCCAGCTTTTCTCCATCATACTTCTCCTTGTATTAGTTTTTGGAGTAGATACAAGTATTTTGGGAGCTAGTTAAGAAGAACTTGAATAGGGGAAATATTTCATTTGGACTTAATGGAATATATCTCTGTAGTTTGTAGTCACTTCCACATACAGTTAAGTTCCTGCTAATAATTCTGATGTAGGAATAGCTTCCAGGAATACTTCTACCACCTACTGGGCAGATGTATCCAAAGTCATGATGGAAAAGTACAGGGGCAGAGGTCAGATCATCATAGGAATATGTCCAGGGCATCCAGCCCAAGAAATGTGTAGGCTGTGCAAAAGAAACAGGGTATAACATGTACCAGGCAGAGTTCATCGATGGAAAAAACTTTCAAATCTAACAGCTCATATATGAACAAGAGTTTACAGAGGTATTTTCAAAGTTTGACAATATTCTTGATTTGCATACACCATCAACAACAAGTTGTGAAGGTGAGAAAAATCACTTACATTATTTATAACAAAGAAAAAAATCAGATTTCTGCTACAGGCTATGAGAGATTCACCTGCATGAATCTTTCTGCTAAGAATGACTAGGTGAGTCAAAAACAAACAAACATATTTGAAGGCATGAGAGGGCAACCAAATTGAATAGACTTTAGGGGCTGTGATCTGGAGAAGAAGGGGACCACACTAATCCATTTTTCCTCATTTATAGATTCACATGTGAGGCAGCATTAAAGGACTAAGAGACTTGAACAGAAAGCTGCTCAGACTTAATTGGTGTTCAAAGTCTGCCAGAGATGAGTGGCCCAGGAAATGGGCCACTTTTATTTTTCATTTCAAAAATAAAAACCTCTAATTAGAACTTAGGAAATTCTGAATAAAATAGTCAAACACATGCCCATTCATTTTTTTTTTAATCTTAGCAAACTGAAAATCAAGGGGAACATTTAATATGAAAAGGAAGAGCATCAATGAAAACTTATTTAAAAATCATACTTGGTAGTGAAATATTGAACACTGCTCTCCTGATAATGGAAATGAGATAAGTATAGCCCTCATCAAGTCTAGTCAACATTATAGAAGAGGTTTTAGCCAGAGCAAAAATGCCAGAATAAGAGATAAGAATCACAATAGTTGGAAATGGAGAAAAAAGAGGGTGATTATTTCCTAATCATGTAACATACCCAGGAAATTCAAAAGAATCTACAGATAAGTTATTTGTATTGTTTTTTAAAGATAGTGCAACGGTAAGAATCCGCCTGCCAATGCAGGAGTTGAAGGAGATGCAAGTTCAATCCCTAGTGAAAAAGATCCCCTGGATGAGGGCATGACAACCCACTCCAGTATCCTTGCTTCAAGAATCCCAGGGACAGAGGAGCCTGGTGGGAGTCGGACATGACTAAACATGCAGGCAGGGCTTTAACTTACAAAAATCAATCTTTGTTTCCAAGTACTAGAAACAATTCTAAAAACTGGAATTAAAAAGATTCCCTTTATTATAGCAAATATCTAGAAATAAATCTAACAAAAGACATATAAGCTCTCTACAACAAACACTACATGATTATAATAAAAGAAATTAAAGATTATCTAAGGAGATGGAAGTAAAGCTACATTCATAGATTGGGAGACTCAATATTGTTAAGATGTCCCAAATTTGATCTGTAGTTTCAATCTTCTCTCAATTAACATCCCAGAAGTAGTTCTCTTGGTCTCTGATAAACCAATTCAAAATTTATATGGAAATGAAAAGGACCATGGATACCCAAAGACTATCTTGAAAAATAAAAACCAAAGTGAAAGATTTAAATCAAATAAATGTTAGAAATTAATGTTTAATAAATTTAAGCATTTATTATAAAGCTAAACAGTTAAGATAATGTTGATTTAGTGCAGAGACGAATAGACCAGTGGAAAGAAATAAACAATGCAGAAACAGACCCCAAACTTGAGTTATGAAAAGGTGATATTTTTGAATGGGAAATGAGACGTCTATCAATAAATATTGCTAGGTCAAGTGGATGAATAAGAATGCAGCCAAACGTACACGGCACATTGTATGTGAAAAGAACAATTATAGGTGCACACAATCCATTTATTAATTAAAATGTTACATTTTAAGTGAATTTTGTAATGTTGCACTTGACTACTTTTCTTTTTTTTTTCTTTCCCTTTTTTTTTTTTCTTTTTTTACTTTACAATACTGTATTGGTTTTGCCATACATTGACATGAATCCACCACAGGTGTACATGAGTTCCCAACCCTGAAACCCCCTCCCACCTCCCTCCCCATATCATCTCTCTGGGTCATCCCAGTGCACCAGCCCCAAGCATCCTGTATCCTATATCGAACCTAGACTAATTTCTTGTCTTATAATGTGTTCATTTTTATAAGTACTTTTCAATTTGGAATTTGGTATTTTTTTAAAAAAAGTCTCCTCAAATTGTATAAGCTTTGGATAAAATCATCATGAATCTGCCTCTGGTTATATCAGCTTCACTTAACAAATGGTTAAGGGATGGAAAGGTGTAACTAGAGTATGGGATGTTGGACTTCAAGATTTCTGAGATGCAATCACATTATATAAGGTTAAGATCTCAAGTATTTCCCTGGAGATGAGCAGAAGAGGAGGGGGAGACTAAGTTATTGCAGTGAACACATCCAGAATTCAAGACCCTCATTTTTCAGTGAATTTTTCTAGATGTCGAACTTTCCTAGATTTAGATATGTCAAATCTAGATGAGACTCCAACCAGGAGAGTTGAAGTTCATGACTTTGAGCCAAGTCTTAATCCTTCCATAGAGTAAGACTAGATTGCTCTTGAAGAGAGGGTGGTAAACAACAGAGACAGGGGAAGGTCGAAAACTGTACTATGTTATCTGAGCCTCAAAATGGATGAAGTTCCAAACACTGGAGAAGCAGAAGTCTGGAATGGGTAGGGTTAACCAGCCTTATCTTCTTCAGGCTGATTCCTTATTCAAAATCTTATGCTTATGCACCTAGAGTATACCTATCACTTTATTACTACTATGCCTTATTAACTTGTCTGTGTCATTCAACAGGGTATGAATTTCTGGAGGAAATGAATGGAAGCTATATCAGATCTATTTGTTTAAATACATATAAGTTTTATTTGGGAAATCCTGCTTTTTAATCATTTTATTCTAATGTCTACTATAATAGAGAAACTTTCTAAATGTTTATTGCTTTAAGAATGAAAAAATAAATGATATATGTCATTTCCTATGATGTGACTCTCTTTTCTACTCTTTATTTCTGTTAGCTACTACTTTCCCTTAACATCAGTTTTCAACACTGGCTAAGTTTTTTTTCTCCTCCAGAGATATGCCTTGAAAATTTATGAGCATGTCCTGGAATGTTTTTGAAAATGGAGGTTCCATGTTCTGGCTCACCTGGATTAATTTCATCTTTAATCTGTACTTTGAAATTTATTGGCCTTATTTTTTCACTGGTCCTTCTAAATTTTTCACTGACTCAGATTAATCTCAACTTTCTGGGCTGACCTTAATGTTATCACTTGAATGGAGAAGATAGCTTTCTGGATGTCAATATTTCATTTCAGGAATAGCAAAGGATGATTTAGTATAGGTAAATTCAATCTCATAGCAAAATAGATGCTTTTATTTAAGGTCAATAATCCTTTTACAGTGAAAGTATTGTGGTGTTTTGTTTGTTTAAATGCAGCCTCTGATTCTTCAACCTTAAGACAGTTAATACAGAGGTATTCTCACTTATGGGTCAAAAATTAACTTTTATATGTGGCTTTCAACCAGATTTCATTTTGGGGAAATAGACACAATGAGCTCACATCCACCATGAACTGGCTAACTACTTGGCATGCTTTCCTTTCCTGAAGCTCTGATTTAGTGCGTGGAAGCAAACATTGGTTAAATACCCTTTAAAGTCAAGCACAGATCTAATCCCATGACATTGTCTAATTTATCCTTCTTATGACTTTAGGCACCATCATTCGACTTTAAAAATGAAGAAATGGAAATTTAAAGGAATTAAGCAACTGGTCCATGTTTAGCTAGTAAGACGCAGAGTCAGCATTCAAACCCTGGTTGTTCAGACTTCTGTGGTTTTTCACTTCACCATACTGTTTTGACTTTCCCATCTTTAAAAAAAAAAAAAAGGAAAGGAATTCATGTCAAAATACTGGATAGCAGTCACCGTGCTTACATCTTCTCAGAAAAAAAATCCATGTATCAATTCAAGAATCTATTCTCCACATTGTTAATATCCAGTTAAAGGCTACTGCTTCAAAGAAGCCTTCCTTTCCTACTCTGATCCACAGTCATCTTTGCCTTCTCTGAATACCTACCAGGCATTTCTTTCATTTCTCTCTGTTAGGGAGTAATAGTGCTCGTGTCTCATCTCCTTGGCCTCTTATGTGCGCTTTGTTTTCCTTAAAAACCTAACATTTTGGTCATGCTGCACAGCTTGTGGGATCCTACTTCTTCAACTAGGGATTGAACCAGCACCCTCAGCAGTGAAAGCATGGAGTCCCAACCACTGGACTACCAGCAAAGTTCTCCAAAAGCCTATAATTTTCTAAAGCAAATACTTTATGTATACTTTAAAAATGTTTATTATTGGACTTAGACCAGAACTAGGATCATAGCAGAACTAGAATCGGTTTTCAACTCATGTTGAATTGAAAGAGATTCACATATAAAGAAAATAAACTATTTTTAAATTAAAATATGAAGCCAGATTCATATGATCTTCCAAGTCCATATTGTTTTTGGTGATGATAAGACTTACATTACTTTCAACATTTTACAGCTCTTTTTGAAGACTTTGCTTCCCTTCATTATATTGCTGGTTAAATTATTTGAAAAGTACCACAAACGGGGGAGTCAGAAGTGGTTGGGTTTTAATAGCAGCACTGCTTTTGAATTGTTGGATGTCCTGAGTCATTTATTTTGCCTTCCTGACTCTCAAGTTCTTCAGTTGTTAGAATAAAGATAATGATAGCACCTAGCTGATTGGATTTCATATAACAATACCTCTAAAGTATCCAAACAACACTTGACAAATGATTGGCACTCAGCAAACATATATTCCCTTTCTTCCATTAACATTGTCTCAAATCTAGTCTGATCTTTTCCAGTTTACACATAAGGGAAATGAGGAGTTTTCAGGACACAGATCCGATGTGTCCGGATCAATCTTCCCTATCAGGATGCTTGGCATACTTTTAGTCTTCTTTCCCAACTACATCTCTGCTGTACGGAGTCTACCACCTGGCTCCCACCTCCACCTGCTGAAACTCCAGCACCATCTCCTCAGGAGAGCCTTCCTCCTTTCTTCCAGCTGGAGCACTATCTCTACCAGCTCCCTCTAACATTGGACAGAGTATGTTATCCCTGTTCATGGCATCTCTTACAATATTTATCACATTCCATTGTCATAGATTTCACCATGGTCTCATTTCATCTAAGCCCAAGGTTCAGAGACATTCCACTGCATACTCAAACTTTTATCCTTTTATCTGGGGAGCTCCTAAAGGTCTGGTATCGCTGTAAAGAAAAGCATCCATGCGGGCCAATTAGGAAATGCTCAGCAAATCCTTGGTGCCCTGGTCAGCATGAATTTCTGGATGATCAATGATCAACACACAGAGGACTCTTAATGAAAAGTGATCAGCAAAGACAGAATAGCTAATGGACAGGCAATATGGGGAATCCTTTGGGTTTTCCCTTTTTGTTGGGAAAGGAAGGAATTAGGCAGAACCTCAGTGCTGACTCCATTCCCCTTTACATTGTCCCCTCCGTTGTTTACCCAATTCCTAGCCATATCATTGTCCTACAAGAGTAAACCTCATACTCTTCTTTAGCCTGTATGACTATCATCCTGTATTAATCCCCCTGAATTTTTTCTTATTCTTTTTCCAGATCTCCATTGAAGCATAAGCTCTATTTTACTTCTATCAGGATCTTCTCTTTTGATTCCCCCGAAGTTCAGCCAAACATTTCCTCTCATAAATCAAAAGCTTTTGCTTTCAATTATTGTGTCTGATGTGGACTTCAAGAGCCTATTTTGAAGTTGAAAAAAGTCAACTTTTTTTTCTCTCTGCTTTAACAATTCTGATTCTCAAATTTATTTTGTTGATGTCTCTGACTAAGAAAAAGGTCACATACAGAAAAGAGCAGAAAGGAAAATTATCAAGGTTGATATTTCAGAATAATATTTTTGACACAACTTTATATTATCAGTATTTGCATACATCACATCTCTTCCAAAAAGCATAAAACTCTTTCAAGCCAAAAGTTTAATCTTGTCTCTCTTTATATCTTTTCAAAGTACCAAGCAAATGTTTTGTCTTTCATAGAGTAAGTAAATAGTATGTATTTGTTGAATTAAATTGAAAAGGCACAATACATGTTTTTGAAAATCCAAGGGCAAAGCCACATGGAAGAATTTAGGGGCATAATATAATAAATACCCAGACACTGCGTTATGCTAATCAATTGATTCAGATATGTAAATCAACAGAACTTTAAAAATCAAAAACATGCAGAATATTGTATTAGCTGTGCCTAGAAGGCCACATTATAAAAACATGTTCATGGGATAAATGACACAAAATTAAATGTTTATACATTCAGCTGGAATTCTGTATTCCATCTAATTAAATTATGACTTTTTTGATTAGTTATACCTGTGCAGCCAACTCAAAACCAAATTATTTTTATAATATTAGTAAATATTATTTGGAGATATTACAAATGAAGTTTAAAACCTCTTTCTTCTTATTTTAGGTATGTAATATATTGTCTGCCTGATATAATTGCATTTCATTATGTTTTATGCATTTAATTCTACTCATTAATAGTACTATTTTATTTAGTTGTTCTTTTCATGGCTATTGTTTTTCTTCAGGTGACAAAGGGGAAAAGGGTTTGCCTGGAATACCTGGGGGAAAAGGCAAAGCAGGTATAATATGCTCATTTTTTTCTTTTTTAAATTAATTTTTATTGTAGTGTGGTTGCTTTACAATGTTGTGTTAGTTTCTACTGTACAGCAAAATGAACCAGCCACATCTTCTTTTTCCATTCCTCTGTTGATAGATATTCAGGTTGCTTTTCTTTTTAATTTTTAACATCATTACAAAACTATTTGTCTCAAAAATAAATATATTTAATAGAAGAACAATAGTCTGTTCAGTGTGATTAACCTCCTTTTCCTTGGGCCAGAGGAAAGGAAGGAAGGAAATTCTGCTCTGTCTCTAGTGATGACTTTTCAGGCCCTAAGGAACGGGTGGAAGGAAGGTGGTTCATTCCACCTCTGCCACGCTTGCTTGAGGTAGCAAATCTTGTGCATCAAGAGGAAAATCCACAAGGGCCTCAGCAATAGGACCAGCAATAGGTTCAGCCTTTCACCAGAGTCTCAACCAAACACTGGCCAAGCATTTTGTCACCTGCAAACTGGCCTGATGGAGAGAGTCCTGGCAGCTACAGAACATGCGTCAGTGGCCCGGAAACCTCTCTCTGATACTGAGAGGAGGACTCTTTCCAGTGCTCGATGCAGGGAAAGAAAGTAGCTCGTTCCTGGTGAGCTTCAATTATTTCTATCCATAAAGGTGTGAGTGCATGTGCGCTTAGTTGCTCAGTCGTATGAGACTCTTTGTGACCCCATGGACTGTAGCCTGCCAACCTTCTCTGTCCACGGGATTTTTCCAGCAAGAATACTGGAGTGGGTTGCCATTTCCTCCTCCAGGGGATCTTCCCAACCCAAGGGATCAAACCTGCATCTCTTGCATCTCCTTCATTGGCAAGTGGATTCTCTACCACTGAGCCCCCTGGGAAGCCCTTATCCATGAAGATGTAGAGAAGCCTAATTCTAAGAACTGTCTTAAATTCCTTATATTTAACTGTGAAAATGGATAAATAAAGCCACAGATTTTTTTCCCCCTTTGGCTAGTAAAATTCATTTTGCTTTTCATCCATCGGAGAAAAAAGCAAATGGAAATCTTGACATGAAGCATCCTTTAAATAGGAAAAAAGAAGCATTTGAACTTTACATCATTTTCCTTACAGTTTTTTCTCTGCCACATTATCAGTAGATGATTGAAAAGGTAAATGAGTGAAGGGGAATTAGTGGCAGAAATTAAAATCATAGTTAATCCACAAATGGGACAACTTGCTCTTAAAGTTATAAGATGAATCTAGTCACAATATTTAAACTTAGTCCTTGAAACATTAAGCCATACTCCAAATGGATAATCAGAATTAACATTAATTTCGTCATGAAAGGTTTCTCCCAGCTAACAATACAGTAACACAAGAGAAAACTAGAAATATGTTTTTAAAATGCTGTAAAGATTTTATTCTGAGACTGTAGAGGTACATTCTGTGTTCAACAAAAATGCCAAATGGTTCCCAATATGTGAGCAGGGGTTTGTCATATTTACTATTCTTTTAAAAAAAACTGGTTTAGAACTCTCTGTTAACTCCTTCAAATTATTGTAAAAGATATATTCAGAATTCCTGTATATTGGAAACCTTGTCTTTAATAAAAGACGAAAAGCATCGCCATTCACAGAAAGACATAACTAGACTAGAAAAAGACAGTAAATATTAGGAAGAGAGCAGTTGCCTTTCTTATCCATTCTTCATGGGCATCAACGTGAATTGACAGTTTTGTCATTTAAAAGGTACTGTTTGTGATTGTGGAAGATACCGAAAAGTTGTTGGACAACTAGACATCAGTGTGGCTCGCCTTAAGACTTCAATGAAGTTTGTTAAGAATGGTGAGTCTATTCTCGTTTGCTTTGTGCTATTTATCCATGAATCTATCTCTTTCAACATGGCAATTCTGGGATTTTCCTGGATGTCTAGTGGTTAGGGCTATTCCCTTCCATTGCAGGGGGCATGGTTTCTTTCTCTGGCTGAGGAACCAAGATCTTGAATGTCACATGACCTAAATAAATAAATAAATGAATACAAATTTAAAAATAAAATAATCTCTTTTTTAAAGAAACAAAACAAACAAACCACTGCAATTCCAATATCCCTAGCAGAAACTAACTTAGTTTGGGCAAAGGATTGTTGAGATAGTGCCACCAGTTTATAGATCTCCTAGAATCCTGATTATCCACTTACTCTAGTATACTTCAGGTCCTGTGGACATACATATGTGCATTCCTATCGGTATGAAAGGGGATCTTAGTGAGAGAGGGGATGGGAGAAAAGGCAGAGTTTGAGTAGCTGGGCCTTAAGAAAAAAGAGAAAACAAGATCCCAACAACCAGCATCTTAAAAGACAAAAATAGTAATGAAAACAGTAGCTACTTTGTTGATTACTTGCAATAATACTAATTTTCATGCTTAGAGTGAAGTTTAGAGAGATTACCTTGCCCATAGATACATGCTAATGAGTAGTGGAGGAAGGATTTGAATACAAGTTTCACTGACTCCTTATGCATTTCTCTAAACTGGGCAATAGTCCATGTTAGCCATTTTTGTTTTCTCTCGTATTTCCCTGGGATGGTTAGCAGTAAAACCCTTAAAGTGGGGCTTCTGTGCTCTCTCCTGAGACAGTATGAATCAGGGAGCTGTTCCAGTTGCTCTTACAACTACTTGCACTTTGTTGTACTTTTATTTATTGGGTTGGCCAAAAAGTTCATCCGAGGTTTTCCGTACAATGGTACAGAAATATTATAATCCAGTCATATTTATTTACATGAGTAGAGGCACACAAATGCTATTTTGTGTCCATCCTCATCTTGTAATACTAGAGGCATAGCAAAGGCTTGATATTAATTAACCGTCAGTTATAACTCTGGTTATAACCTGTACAGATGCTGCCTCTGACCTGACTTCGACCCCAATAAATAAACCAAACTCCAGAAGTTTAACATAGCGCTATAGTTCTTAACATTTGAGTACTCATAGTTTTATTTATAAATTTAAACTTATAGGCCCTGAAGTATATATATACATATATATGTGTGTGTGTTTGGACCGAAAAGCCCAAAACATACATAGCGTATTATGATCTTGGGATGATACTGACTCCCCAATTCTGTCTTGAATCTTTCTCAGAAGCTCAGTCTACTTTATATACTTGAAGTGAAATATGTGTCGTTCAGTTTGCTAAGTCCTGTCCAATTCCTTGCGACCCCATGGACTGCAGCACACCAGTCTTCCCTGTCCTTCACTATTCCCTGGAGCTTGTGCAAATTCACGTCCATGGGTTCATTGATATCATCCAACCATCTCATTCTCTATGGCCTGCTTCTCCTCTTGTCTTCAATCTTTCCCTTTATCAGGGTCTTTTCCAATGAGTCAGCTCTTCACATCAGGTGGTCAAAGTATTAGAGCTTCAGCTTCAGCATCAGTCCTTCCAATGAATATTCAGGACTGATTTCCTTTAGGATTGACTGATTTGATCTCCTTGCAGTCCGGGAGTGAAGTATAGACCATCTAAATTGATGCACATATTCACAGTCTGGGAATCTGGCCAGAAGTAGATGAAATTCTGTATTATTTCTGTATCAGTCCAATAAGCCTTTACCACTATCCTGCACTGTTGCAGGCACTGAGACTACAGAGTGACAAGGACATGGTCTTGGGCCTTAAGATGTTCACAAGCTTAAGAGATACACAATTAGGCTAAAATGTGTCAAGTGCTGTGAAGTGAAGGGGTCCATGGAAGCAGGGGAGAAAGTGCAACAGCACCTGTCTCTGTCCAGGTGCACTGGAAAGGCTCTTATAGGAGAAAGCATTTTGACGGAAATCTGAAGGATGGATAGGAATTTGCCAGATAAAGCACTAAGAAGACTTTCTAGGCATGAAAGGCATGGAAGGGGAAGAGAGAAGGGAGTGCTCATGGAACTGTAAGGGTGGCAAAAGCATACACTAGAGGGGGGGAAAAGTGTCTGAGATGAGCTGGGTGACAGTTCGTATAACACATCTGTGTCCAAACAGCTCTCTGCTTCACGTAGTGTGGGAAGTAAAGGAGGAAAGACAGGGGAGGGCCAATGACAGGAGTTGGTTCTCCATCAGACAGCGACAAAGGCAGACAAAACACTGAAGCAGTGCCTAACTCATGATAGGCAAAAGAATAGTTAAATCTTGAATCAATTAATTTAAATCTAGCAATATTATATACTTGGCTTCTCTCTGTTTGAGACAGATAATCACGTTCTTCTTTTCCTCACTGCGAAGTCATAGCAGGGATTAGGGAAACCGAAGAGAAATTCTACTACCTCGTGCAGGAGGAGAAGAGCTACAGGGAATCCCTGACCCACTGCCGCGCCCGGGGGGGAATGCTGGCCATGCCCAAGGACGAAGCTGCCAACACGCTGCTGGCTGACTACGTCTCCAAGAGTGGCTTCTTCCGGGTGTTCATCGGCGTGAACGACCTTGAGAGGGAGGGTCAGTATGTGTTCACAGATAACACTCCCCTGCAGAACTACAGCAACTGGAAGGAGGGTGAGCCCAGCGACCCCTATGGCCACGAGGACTGTGTGGAGATGCTGAGCTCAGGGAGATGGAATGACACCGAGTGCCATCTTACCATGTACTTTGTCTGTGAATTCGTCAAGAAGAAAAAGTAACTTCCCTCTCCCTACACATTCGTCATTTCCCTGTGACTATCGCCGCTGTTATTTTTATCCATCCTTTTCTAATTACACTAAATTCATTCTGACTCCAGGCAAGTGAGAAATGGTAGACTAAATTTTGGAATCTTCATCACCATGCTTATCCATGATGATTTTGATCATTTTCATAAATGGTATGTTATTGATTCAGTAGCTTACCAGGTTAGGGGTCCCAAGAGAGAACTTGAATCACTTGTTGTATAGGAGATGCTTGTCTACTTCTCAAATGGAATGCTCTCTTGACATTTGCTCTGTTGACTCTCTCCAAGGCCCTAAACCACTGTCTATATGGCCCAGTGAATGATGAATTGGACAGTGGATTGATGACTAGGCTCAAAGCCAGATATATGAGAAGGCTTCATTTGGTAATGTCAAGGTATTATCTGTCTTTGAATCCAAGGTCCCCAGTTCTTTGACCAGTCACCCACCATGGCCATAGCCACACTTGCAAGGTCCTCTGTTTGCACAGACATAGAAATACTTTAACCTTGAACCTCCGTATGAGGACCTTCTAGCCTAGCGACCGATTCTAGGCCATATGGAATCATGTAGTTAAAATTTATGCTTCTGATTGACAGCCTTCACTGAAGTATACCAAACAGGAGCCACCTTTCTGTACACTGAAAATTTAATCCCAGGCCTCCAGATATTAACCCTCTGATCTGAGGAAAAGGGAACTCTAGAAATTGAAAAGATAAAAAGAGAAAAAAACATTGTATATTAACGCACGTATGTGGAATCTAGGAAAATGGTACAGATGAACCTATTTGCAGGGCAGGAGTAGAGATGCAGATGCGGTGAGCAGTCATGTGGAAGTGGGGAAGAGGGAGTGAGGGTGGATTGGGAGATGTGGATTGGCGTATCTGCAGTGCCATGTGCAAAACACAGAGCTGGCGGGAAGCAGCTGTGTAGTACAGGGAGCTCGGCGCGGTGCTCTGCGGCGCGGTGCTCTGCGGCGCGGTGCTCTGCGGCGCGGTGCTCTGCGGCGCGGTGCTCTGCGGCGCGGTGCTCTGCGGCGCGGTGCTCTGCCGCGACGTGGAAAGGTGATGGGGGAGAGGGAGGGGGTTCCAAACGGTGAGGGATATATGTATACGTATAGCTGATGCACTTGGTGGTATAGCAAAAACTAACACAACATTGCAAAGCAACTGTACAGCCCCGCCCAAAAAAGAACCCTCCCCAAAGAGAAAAGGTTAGTTCCCAAACAATATTCTTTATAATCTTGTGCTAAGATGACCTCCTTCTATTAATATGTCTCCATTTTTTCCTCATCTTAGGTTTATCCATAGCAACTTTCCTTCTCTTGGGCATGGAGAAGGAGGGAAAGAGTTTGTGAAGCCTTCAGAGAACTCTGGAAACTTCACAATACTAGTAACATCATGTCTCTAAGGTCTTTGTCTGCCTCTAATATATCACTCATGGTGACATTTCATGGCAGGTGCTTTATTCTGTGTAACTGTATGTTGCAAAAATCTCACATCAGCGGTGCTTTCCTATGATATCATAAGATGTCATTTCCTATGATGTCATTTCCTATGACATTTCTCCTATGACATCACAACAATGTGTCAAGTATGGCATTTGGAGTATGCCTAAGACTCACCTATATTATAATACTAAACTGGTAAAATTCTACTTTGAACTGCAGATCAAACCTCAAAGCAGCTCTCATTTGAAATTTAAAAATCAAAGTTCAGCCAAACCCTAGATTATCCCCTTGTAAACTGCTGCTCCAGTTATAGTTTGTGACATATAATTAGAGTGTTTAAAATGCTGGCAAAACAGTTAATGAAGTAAGAGAAACAGATCAACAACATATGTTCACCTTAAACCATCTGTTCATGATTTCACCCATGACTAACTGGTTATGAGAATGGATTTAATTAGGTTATTTCCGTGAATGTTTCAAGGGTCACAAACTCAGGTCCTACAGGGGCCACACAGATGACATAAATAAATGAAGTGGTACAGGAGGGGACCCTGATGCACTGAACACAGATTGCCCTCCTAAAGAAATCAGCTGCTTCTTAGTCGTTGCTATTTTTGCCATGAAGGACTCAGTGCCACTACATGATCTGATATTTAAGAGAAGTCAGAAAGCTGGAAATTTGTGAGATAGTTTTCTATTTTTAAAAGTTGGTGACTCATGATTCTTAATCTAAATTCTAAGTCATATAAAACAGACCTTCTCACCTCTGAACAAAAGTTCTGAAGGTTCTAACTATATAATAGGTCATTAGGACACAGTGATGTCAAAGTCAAGGTCTCCCATTTATACCACATTCAATTCAGCTCCAAAGTCAAGGCCAGCCATTTATACCACATTCAGTTCAGCTCAATAACAGGAATTTGGTCAATGTTTATCATTCATCAGGTTAATCAACTAGTTATGGATTCAGACTTTTGAGAACATGGCATATTTTAAAGGCAGAGCAATTAAATCAGAATTACAAAGCAAGACATCAGATCAAAGTCAGGATCCTTGGGTAGAATGCCAGCCAAGAGCTCAAGGAACAAGAGTCTAAAAATACTTTGGTAGGTAAGTTTATTTGCTAAGTTGAGTCCAACTCGTGTGACCCCCATGGACTATGTAGCCCGGCAGGCTTCTCTGTCCATGGGATTCTCCAGGCAAGAATACTGGAGTGGGTTGCCATGTCCTCCTCCAGGGGATCTTCCTGACCCAGGGATCAAACCTGGGTCTCCTGTATTGCAGGCAGACTCTCTACCGAATGATCCACCAGGGATGACTTCCAGGATGAGAAAATAGAGAACAGACACCAAACATTGCCGACAGGCAGCTCACATTGGGACCCATATTCAGAGTTGTTCTAAGCTCCCCTAAGTGTGAATATTAATTATGTGTACTGTCAATGCTATTCTTATTTCTCTTATGATCTTTGTAATAATAACAACATTTCTCTTAATGACTCATCTTTGCTGCCAATGTTTCCAAGAGAAGATGACAGAGTTTCAGTGAATAGGATTTATCCTGCAATCTTGCCTGGGAGAAATTTCGAAGACACCATGCACTTGATTAGATTTGCAGTGAAACTTACTTTGTGCTTACAAAATAAATGCCCTCACATATTTATTTTCCAAGTAATCCTGATAAACTCTAAGTATGAAGGGCAGACATTTTTAATGCCATCTTCCCAAAGAGAATGCTGAGGTCCAAGGAAGCTAAGCAATTTACCAAAATTAATATGTGAGAAAAGCAGAACTCCAGCCTGCTGATTAAAATCTCAATCCAGTGTTCTCTCCTGATTTTACTCTTATTTTGAATGGAATTTCATCCATGATTCTCTTGTGATAACAGAGGCTCAGATAATCTCTCTTGATTACTTTCCAAAGTTAAAGATCAGGGCTAATTAACAGAGATGCTGGGAATTCAGAAATGTGTGTTACAAATATGGTCCTCACATGTTGCTCTTTAAATCTGAGAATGTCTACACATATCATCAATGTTGAAGAGATGACAGGGCAGCATCACGATAGTCTTGCGGATAACTTACAGGGATAGCGATAGGGAAAGCAAAACAAATATATTAAAGGCATGATACAAATGTATTTAGAAAATAGAAACAGACTGATGGACTTAGAGAATGAACTTATGGTTGCCAGGGTGGGGACAGGATAGAGGGAGGGACAGTTAGGGAGTTTGGGGTGGACAGATACACAATGCTCTATTTAAAATGGATAACCAACAAGGACCTACTTACTGTATAGCAAAGGGAACTCTGCTCAAGTTATGTGGCACCCAGAATGAGAGAGGAGCTTGGGGGAGAATGGATACATGTATATGTATGGCTGAGTCTCTTTGCTGTTCACCTGAACTGTCACAACGTTGTTAATCGGCTATACTCCAATATAAAAATATAAAATGAGCAAGTAACTGTTTGTCCCATAAAATAATTCAGTAGAGCATTTCCTTAAATAGCATTTAAAATAAATTTCATTCTCAAAAGTTAACTGTTTATTCAACTTTTTAGGAATATAGCTGGGCATTTCCCAAGGATGACACAAAGGTTCCAGGGGATGAAAATTAACAATTTATTTACAGATGCACAACGCTGCCTTCTCAAAGCAACACATTCTATAACTAGGCAAGAGGAAAGAGCTTATGTACAGAGTCATCGCCTAAACACAATAAAAAGGTATACATCCTGTGTTGAGACACATATGACAAACATTGATTACACTTTGGATAATTCACCCATAAAAATACTGGTATTAAAAAATGTATTTTTTCCTGCTAAGATGTATGTTGCCCAAATATGAACTGCTTTGGTTGTTATTAACCGATTAATTTTCAGCTCTCTGGATTGCATACCTGGAGACGTGAAACATCTATGGAATAAGAAAAGGTAACAAAATAGCAGTATCCACTGCAGTTGCCGCAGTTACGGTGTACACACATTTTTTTATATGAGACTTTCTTTTACTACCCCCCAACAGACGGCCATAAAGTCCATATCCGAAGGGTTTTAGTAATTTGCTAACCCCATTTGAATTCTTTTTCTTACCGTGAACTAAAATACTTCCCTCTGATGTCCATCTGTCTTTCTGCTGTTTATAACTCTGAAAGGCCTGGCCCTGAGACAAGCTAGGGCAGGCTCTTAATGAAAATACAAGTCAGGGCAGGAGAACTGCTCACTGTAGCACTGGTTACTAAGGTGAATATCAAGTTTTGCACATTTCTCTAAACCTAGATGTTATGCCCTACACTCAGTGAATTTAGATTTTGTTGGTGAGGCATTAGAGGCACAGATAAAGAGTAGAACTGAGATTCAAAATCACGTGAGCATTTCAATTATAAATAATCTATTTATTGGACTGGCTAAATAGTTCTTTTGGGTTTTTCTGTAAGATGTTACAAAAACCCTGAATGAGCTTCTTGGCCAACCCAGTTTAGCAGAAGGTATGTGGTGGACAGGGTTAAAGCCCAAGGGAAGAGGCTATTAAGAGGTCAGTGGTTTGGTAACACCTAATTGAGTGGGTTCAAGGCAGGTGTCCAATGCCAGTGGGATGAAGTCCAGATGTGTTAAAACATACATGGTGAACAATCGATTTAGGTGGAGTATAGAGCTCACTAACTCATTAATTCACCAAATACACTTAACGAGTTTTTACTATGATATGAGGGCTAGAGACACCATGAAAATGAAGACAGATCAGATTTCCAGCCTCATGAACAGAACTCTCCTCTGGCTCATTGAACATCAAGGCTACCATACTAAAGCCAAAAAGTTAATCCATTGTTGGGGATGGAATATATAAACCTATTCTATCTTTACTCCTACTTCCTCTTCAATGTAACACCTCTTCAAAATTATACTGAAACAAGTCAGACAAGGAAACTTTTTTGATAAAAGCACTGCAGTACCATTTCTTGAAGAGCAACATTAACATATTTCTTCACATACATTTTTACATTCCTGTAGGCTGACTAATTTTGATGTGAACAAGAAGTTCCTGCATCATTGGGTATACCCACCCACACCACTTCTTTACAAGACAGAATACATCCTTGTGTCTGTGCTTGGATGAACATTGACCCCTGATAAATGTTCCTCCACAATATTTTCTTCTGGTGACCTACATCAAAATTCAATGAAACCCAGATTTGCCACAGATTGTCACTTTCATGATAAAGGCAGGTAGGAAGAAGGGAGAAGTGAATCAGACATTTTATAATTTATTAAAACGTGACTATGTGAATTTATTAATTCAAGGTAATAAATTAATTACCTTGAATTAATCATCATGTTGGCATTTGCAACTGGAAAATAAGACAGATCAAACTGTGTCCATACAATTTTAAAATATATAACACTTTGGCTGATGTATTTTTCACTTTAAAACCCTTCAGTTCAGTTCAGTTCAGTCGTTCAGTTGTGTCCAACTCTTCGAGACCCCATGAATCGCAGCACGCCAGGCCTCCCTATCCATCACCAACTCCCAGAGTTCAGACTCACGTCCATCGAGTCAGTGATGCCATCCAGCCATCTCATCCTCTATCGTTCCCTTCTCCTCCCTCCCCCAATCCCTCCCAGCATCAGAGTGTTTTCCAACGAGTCAACTCTTCACATGAGGTGGCCAAAGTATTGGAGTTTCAGCTTCAACATCATTCTCTCCAAAGAAATCCCAGGGCTGATCTTCAGAATGGACCGGCTGGATCTCCTTGCAGTCCAAGGGACTCTCAAGTGTCTTCTCCAACACCACAGTTCAAAAGCATCAATTCTTCGGCGCTCAGCTTTCTTCACAGTCCAACTCTCACATCCATGCATGACTACTGGAAAAACCATAGCCTTGACTAGATGGACTTTTGTTGGCAAAGTAATGTCTGCTTTTCAATATGCTATCTAGGTTGGTCATAACTTTCCTTCCAAGGAGTAAGCATCTTTTAATTTCATGGCTGCAGTCACCATCTGCAGTGATTTTGGAGCCCAAAAAAATTAAGTCTGCCACTGTTTCCACTGTTTCCCCATCTATTTCCCATAAAGTAATGGTACCAGATGCCATGATCTTCATTTTCTGAATGAGCTTTAAGCCAACTTTTTCATTCTCCACTTTCACTTTCATCAAGAGGCTTTTTAGTTCTTCTTCAATTTCTGCCATAAGGGTGGTATCATCTGCATATCTGAGATTACTGATATTTCTCCTGGCAATCTTGATTCCAGTTTGTGCTTTTTCCAGCCCAGCGTTTCTCATGATGTACTCTGCATAGAAGTTAAATAAGCAGAGTGACAATATACAGCCTTGACATATTCCTTTTCCTATTTGGAACCAGTCTCACACAGGCTACTTTATCAAGAGTTAAGTAAGCCTTATTCTTTGTGCAAATCTGGTTGTGGGCTTTTGGGGGAGGTGGTGGAGATGAAGATTGTCTACAACCCATCCCCTAATACATTTATAGGATGTCAGTTGGGAAGAGTAATCATAAGCTCTATCACAATATGTGAAAAGCCAAGATACAGAAACATTTCCTAAGTCTTGAGAAAATGAGATAAGTGGAGACATAATTACAAAACACATTCAATTTAAATCCAATAAAATCTAGGTTAATATTTTTACTAAGAAGTATAGAAGAATGGGATGGGAGTGGGGTGGGAGGGAGGCTCAAAAGGGAGGGGATATATATGTATACATATGGCTAATTCATGATGCTGCACAGCAAAAACTAACACAACACTTTAAACACATTATTAATATATTCCAATAAAAAGACTAATAGATAAAGAACTATAGCACACATAATGGATAATTGTGGGAGACTTTCTTAGGAGATCACAATTTCATATGCATATTTCCTGAATCAACTCAGAGAAGATGATTCTGAAGAAATCTTACCAGAAGAAGTATATGTATTTTTACACATAGATGTTTTCTGGAAATGTTTATGTTTAAAATAATAATATGTTTCAGAATATGTTTCCCCAAGCTCCCTGATTTTTCTGATCTTATCTTTGATTCTGCAGACATTGGTACATTTCAGGGACTCAATCTCCAGGAAGAATGAAGATTTTTGTACAGGCACTTACAAGCCCCAGAGTTCTCTCATCCACAAAACCAAGATATTATCTTTGCCCTAAAGGACCTTAGGACTTAACGAATAGAATGAGCCAACACAGGAAGCTATTTCTAACACAGTCCAAAATACTGGTCTCTACATTTGAGAAAAAGGAAACCCGAAAATACATTGTGAGACACTGGAGTGAAATATCAAAACACACATTTTTTTGAGAAGCTTGAAAATATTTTTCTGGGTTTTCTAACCCTAAACACCCTTGCACAGAGAGATTTTATTAAAAGTGTAGGGCGGGGAATAAATATATATGTTTGTGTTTCCATCTTTGAAAGTGTAAAAGAAAAAAATTCCTAAGCTCTTTTTTCTTCATATAATTTCCTATATTATTGGGGGTGGGATGGAGCATTACATGACTTTTCCTTTTAAAATGTTGTGTTTTAAGTTTTCCTCATTCTTACATTTTCAAAAATTCAAGAGCTCAGGACTTCCCTCGTGGTCCAGTGGTTGAGAACCTGCCTGCCAATGCAGGGCACACAGGTTCGATTCCTGGCCTGGGAAAATCCCATATGCCAAGGGGCAAGTGAGCCCATGTGCCACAACTACTGAAGCCTGCACACCCGGTAGCCCATGCTACACAACAAGAGAAGCTGCTGCATTGAGAAGCCCGAGCGCCACAGCTAGGGAAAGCCCACACACAGCAACAAAGAAGCCCAGCACAGCCAAAAAGAAATTTAGAAAAATTCAACAGCTCAGTATGAACTAATATCCAGGTCTCACCAATTCATGCCTGTATGAATTATCAAGATGGTAGGCACAGAGTGAAATTGTGCAAGAAAAAAAAAAATGGACGTATTCCTTTGATCATCACAAAGCCTCAGGTCCATTTGGACAGAAATAACATGATATCTGGATCCTGGTATGTAAACTTCTTCCACTGGAAATCTTTACTGTCAAACTTTATAATCACTCCTAAATAATTTGCATACTTGGGATTCTGAAATCTTACATTTAACATAGTCATGATGGCTTATTAATTTCTGAGAACTCCCAGGCAGAGTTGTTGGAAAACATCCTCACCCTTGGCAGAAGTATAATTATCATATAGTTACCAGGATGAGAATTCCTTAGTTCCTTGATTCTTAATTTGGCTTCTTCCATTGACACCCAGTGATGAAGAGTAAAAGGCAATTCCACTTTATTTTGTGCAAAGATCACTGGAAGTAACCCCACCTTCATTAGGTTTCTGTGCTCAGCATCCATAAGAGATCTTTGGATAAACATTTGATCTAGAGAATCTCCTTCCCATCAAGTTCAATAAAGTCCACTTCACCTCACCAGAACCAGACACATCAATTCTAACTGGTATCACAGCTTCGGGAAATATTTGTCCTAGAAGAATGCCATTTTTACTGATATATGGTGTAGCTTGGGGTCACAAACACTTCTCACCATGCTCCTATTGGATGACCTCAGCTGAGGCTATTTGGCGTAGTAAAAGATAATGTGGGAAATACTCAATGGCAAGCAGCAGAAGAACCTAAGACTCACTGGACTTTAAAAACCTCAAGGAATTAAACCTTTGAGACTTTGTCATATTTTATCATTTTCTGTATCTCAGCTCTTCCAGGGCTTCTCAGAAGTCTCGTGTTTAAAATCAAGTACCTCTAACTTCAAGATCTTTTGTGGGCATTGAGGTTTCTGGGAACGGTCCTGTGACCCACATAATCAGCAGCTTCCCGCACTGTCATTTTTGAAGACAGAGCTTCTGGTTTCCGTCTCTGTGTTCACATTCTCAGCATTCCATCTTTCTGCTAAACTTGATCTCTCCAACTATCCTAGGACAATAAGGAAGAGTTAGTCTCTCATCTACCTCCTTTTGAAAGAATTTATGTTGATAGCAGCATAAATTCTTTTTTTCTCATTAACTGACTATGCAAAATAAGACTTTGATTCTTTTACCACCCGGTATTAGGCTTAGCCTTAACCTATTCTGACACGATGAAATGCTGTTTTCTCCTTGTTTCTTTTTCTCCCCTATAAGCTATTCGATCAATTTTACCATCCAGCTCATGATGCTAAAGGTCTTAAACCTAGATCAAAGAAATCGAGGATGAATTCAAGGACTGAAGAAAAAAAATCATCAGTGCTTTATTAATTAGCAAGAGTGTTATCCACCAAATTACACATCTGAACAAGTTTCCTTTTTTCTCACTAAGATTCACTCAAAATACTGGTAATACTCAGCACCCCACGTGAGGAAAGTAATGTGCTATGAGAAGTCCTGAGCAAATCAAGCTTCCTTCTCTTCAAAAGACCTTGTCAGAAACAATTTATGCTATTATATGACAATAATTCTGCAAATCAGCAAGCCATACCATATATGCTTAAAGAGTAGGTTCCAGAATTTGAAATTCTATGCTGGCAATTTTAAAAGTTCACTTTACTTGAGTCTGTATCATAGCACATAGACATTTCCCATTCACGTTATTTTAGAGACTTTTCATGGGCATTCCTGACCAGAGTTCCCCACAGCTATCCTGGACATACAGGTGGGATTTGAAGGTACAGAAATGAGGTGGGTTGCTTTGGGTTACAATGCTGAGTGAGGAGACCAGATAACCCAAACCTGAGATCTGAGTTATTCTAATATTTAAAGGTTAGGGAGAAGGATAGGGGTAGGTTTCTTAAGATACGTTGTTAAAGAGTAGACAGAAAATAGTAGTAGACTCAGGAACATTTCAAGAAGGGAGCGTCAACTTTATTCAAAGTCTATGAGAGTTCAAAGACAAACCATTAAAAAGCACCTGTTGGACTTGTCAACATGAAGTCCTAAAAGAACTTAGCAAAAGAAATCTCAATAGAATAAGAGAATCAGGAGATAAAGTAGAGATGGGTTTAGGGGGTAATGGACTGTGAAGAAGTAGAGATGATATGTGTGTGTGCATGCTGAGTCGTTCCAGTCATGTCCAATTCTTTGTGACCCCGTGGACTGTAGCCTGCCAGGCTCCTCCGTCCATGGGATTCTCCAGGCAAGAATACTGGAGTGGGTTGCCCTTTCCTCCTCTAAGGGATATTCCTGACCCAGCAATCGAACCTTCATCTTCTATGTCTCCTATGTTGGCAGGCAGGTTCTTTACCACTAGTACTACCTGAGAAGCCCCAGAGGTGGTATATACAGGTAATATTTTTTCAGGAAGTTTTCCAGTAGAAGAGAGTTGAAACAATCAAATCAAGAATGGAAACTGGACATTATCAATCAAAATAATAGTACAATACTAACTAAAGTAATTTGAATGCTATGTTAAGCATTTTACATGTGGTTTCAATTTAATCCACAAATCAGCCCTATATGGCGCATGCTGTTACCATCTCCATTTTACCGTGAGTAAATGGAGGCCCAGAGATGACAGAGCATCCCTAAGGTCACCCCACTAGGATTTCATTGCAGGCAATTCAGTCCAGTGCTTTCATTGCTAAATCACTGCACTGTTCCGTCTTACCACGTAATTGGCATATTTGGAAAGTCCAGAGTTTCTGCTCTGGCCTGGCTAGTTAGGTTTCAGATAAAACCTTCACAAATCAGTTTTTCTGGGCATGTTGTCAGTGTGTATAACACACGTGTTGATGGATGTGTGGAGAAGAGGAAAAACTGTACAAAAATACTCCTGTTTTACAACAGCTCCATCAGTCACGAATTGGTTTGGAACTTAGGAACATATTGTCTGTACCTCAAAAAGAACAAATGGATATTTCAGGAGTTTTGGAGACTACTCTTTTTTTTTTTTTCTGTCCTTCAGAAGGCGAGGAAAATTACTGCCTCACATAAAGGAAGTGACTCTAATAGAGACAGAGCGTTCCAGGGGGATCTGGTGGAAAACACTTAAATTCAAACATGATGAAGTTCCTGAAAGAACCTTAAGAAGCAACTGCTTTGACCTACAGGAGGGAAATGACGTAACTAGGGTTCGCTGGGCTGGAGTGATGTGACTGTGGGATGCAGTGTGGCAGGAAGATGGAGTGCTCAGGAGTCATCTTAAAGGACACTGTGAGTGCCACTGGAGGGAAGCAAGGGCATGTGGGTCCCCCCTAGTGAGGATGTCTAGTCATTTTGGGGGATTCTGAAAGCATTCGGGTCCCACTGCTGTAGAAATGGTATTCTAGCCTGGAAAAACCTATTCCCTGCCTTCCTCTTGTATTACTGTGATGTATATAGTGGGACAGGACTTCCCAGGTGGTTCACTGGTAAAGACTCTGCCTGCCAATGCAAGAGATGTGGCACTGATACTTGGATTGAGATGATCCCCTGGAGAAAGAAATGGCAACCCACTCCAGTATTCTTGCCTGGAAAATTCCATGGACAGAGGAGCCTGGCGGACTACAGTCCATGGGTTTTCAACAGCTGGACATGCCCTAGCGACTAAGCAACAACATGTTTGCTCAATAGCTACTTTATAAAGGGCCAGTTCAGGAAGAGAGTTCAAGGTCTCTTGGTATTCTTTGGTCCTACTGTGTTCAGAGCAGTATTTTAGAAACAAGGAGTGTTTTATTCAGGGTCCTTATGGGAAAGAGATGGAGCATGTAAATAAGGTAATTGAGAAGACTTGAAAAGGGGAACTTTTACAAAGGTGTAGGCAGAGTTAAGACTGAAGTGACTGAGCATGCATGCATATGGGCAGTTAGGAGAAAGCACCAACAGGTGATGAAACATGGGGGGCAGTGTTCACCATGCCTGCAGGGCCAATGTGAGGAATGGGTTACCAGACCTGGAGAGAGCTCATGGGAGAGCGATCCAAGAGGAACTGTGGCTTAGATGTAGGAAAGCAACCTTCTGCCAGGTGGGGAGGGAAACCAACAGATCATTAGCTGGCTAGCATCTCCTACTGCTCCCTATTAACCTACAAGTGCTTCCCATTGCTAATCCCAACCAGAAACCAGGGTAAAGGATCAGCTGTTGTAGGCTAAAAAATTCAACCTCTCTAGACTCTGACCATGGTGGAGCCAAGTAAAGATGGAGTTGAAAGGCAAACAAAATAATCCATCAGAGAGACCAGAGTCCAAGCTCTCTTAGCAAGCGGAGGCTGACAATGCCTATTAGGGCATCGAGAAACCAGGATATGATAAGGAATTTGGAAGGCCATTAAAATTAGAAAGGCAGCAAGCAATGGAGAGCCAGGATTAATAGAAATAGTCCTGACAAAGCATCAGAATACAGAGATGAGTAGAATGGTAGATACCAGATGTGAGGCAATGGGACTTGAACCCAGGATGAAACAGGAAAGTTTCAGTGAAAGTTAGAAGGTGAGGCTAGGAGACACTCTCTAAAATGGTAGAGTTGCTTATAGGGAGTTTTCACAAAATGTTTACAGATTTATTTTTAGGAGAAGAAAAAACTGCTAAGTCTACAGAGCTGGTTTTGGCACATGCAAAGAGGACTAAAAGATATTCCTAAGTTTAGGAGTTTCTAAATCACCAATGCAAAAGGGTCAGATGTAATTCAAGTATGTCATCCATATCCACATATTCTATCATCTCACATCTTTAAGCACACTCTTGTGATCCCCAATCCTTGAGAGCTTTAAAAAAAAGTTTCCGAAAGATCCTGAAATTCTTTGCTATCATGGGCATCATACTTAAGGAATAAAAATGTGTATATACAGTTTTATGTTTAAATTCTTCAAAAAGTCACCAATAAATTGGTTATCATGAGTCTATTTTAATTCTAATTGTAACAACACATAAAGTAAGACTCAAATTTTATTCTCAATCCGTCAACTCAATCAAGCAAAAGTCATTTGTGCAAAGAGTGTGTTTCCCCATTCTCTCTGCACACTACTTCTGGGCTTAGAGCTCTCTTTTTGTACTGCTTCAGGCCAGAATATTTTTTTGACTTTTTATTTTATATTGGCATATACTCAATTAGCCATGGTGTGACAGTTTCAAGTGCACTGCAAAGTGACCCAGCCATACACATATGTGGGTTTCCCAGGTGGCACAGTGGTACAGAATCAGCCCGGCAATGCAGAAGACAAAGGTTCAATCCCTGGGTCAGGAAGATCCCCTGGAGAAGGAAATGGCAACCTATTCCAGTATTCTTGCCTGAGAAAATCCCATGGACGGAGGAGCGTGACAGTCTACATACAGTCCATGAGATTGCAAAGAGTCAGACATGACTGGGTGACTGAGCATACATACACATACATGTACCAACTCTCCCCCAAACCCCTCTCCCACCCACATGCTATGCTGCCATATAGCATTGAGCAGAGTTCCCTTTGCTATACAGTAGATCCCTCTTGGTTATCCATTTTAAACACAGCAGTGCGTACATGTCAATGCCAAGGCCAGAATATTTTAACAGCAAGAAAGAGCAACTCAACTCAGACCGACTGAAGCAGGGGAAGAAAGTGGGAAACACAGATTGCTAGATTGTGATTCATCTGGATCCAAGTCCTGAAAGGACTCTGCCTTTTCTGGGTGCTTGTCTTTCTGTCCTTACAGACTCTCATGCCTTGATGGAATGCTGGCCACTTGTCAGCCTCCTGTAGACTCTCATTCTTCCTCTTCACTGACCTCAGCGAAAATACAGTGTGTCCTGCTGGCTGTGACACAAGATCCCATTATTGTCCCCACAGAGCTTGGTGTTGGTCTGTCCTGGCACTAAGGCAGGAGAACAGGTGGGATGGGGAAGGAGTAAGTAACAATTCCAGTAACTCATGGAATCTCTCTCTTTCCATGTCATCTCCCTATCTAGAAATGCATCCATCTTTGTATGGAGTAATACTGTTTTGCATAGTGTTGATTAGACTTGAAGGCCTGAATAGGAAGAAGGGAAAGAAATAAAGAGGGATAAAGGACTTAGGTGTGCCATTACTCCACCTTCATTTTGCCCAGGAGACATCATCCATCACAATCAACCCCAATTACTTGTAAGGAACATGCATCCTTGAAAGTCCTAGACCTGAATTTTGCTCTCGTATCCAGTGAGTTAAGACCAGTGGGATTTTTGATATAAATATCTAAGGAGGCACCAATATCCATACTGCTAAATTGTAAATTGCCTCCTACAGCCATTCCCCCCTTCTGTTCATCCTCGCCTCCCAGTTTCTCAGTTAACTAAGGCAGGCAGGCTTGTCTCTGCCAAGTGATTCAGCCCATGGAAGCTGAAGTTTGCCAATGTTGCAAAAATAAATTTATTTGCACTTCCATATCTCATCTCAAAAATGCATCTCAATGCTGCCATCTCATCTACAATACAGTATGTTTATTCTAATATAAAACAATGTGCCTACTGGCTGTTTCAGGCAGTAGAGAAAAACAGACCATATTTCTCCTTTGCACTGGACCTCTTTGGCACACTGCTTGAAATATCTTGGTCCAATAAGCAGGGCTGTATTACTGCCTCACACAGAAACCCAACTTGGGTAAGACCATGGGGGTGTGATTGCCAGCTGGAAATCAATTTGATTGTGCAGGATCACTTTCACACTCACTGAAATTTTAATTGCCCTGAGTATTTTTACAATTACCAGACATTTCCTAAATGAAGAACTAGCAATTATGGCAATGACCATGAGGTATTTCAGGGTTTCATTATGTTCATGGTGATCCTATGTATCTATTTTTTTAAATCAAGTTGACATTTTCAAGGTGAGAAAGGCTTTTTCTGTGACTGAAAAAGAACATATGGCTGCTAAGTTGACACATTATACCTGGCAATTTGACAGCACCATCAGTCAATCTGAGAATCTAAAGTTGTTCCAGCTACAAGAGTAAGTGCATGTGTGGTCTTTTATTTTGCTGACCTACCACTCTTTCTGGTCCGACAGGGAATACATTTGACCATTGATCTTTAGCACCTCTGTTTCTATCACTGGGGAAGCTCCTTCTTGTTCATGGTTCTCCTTGGCCTGTACTGATGCAGGTGTTAAAGACCATGCCTTCTTTCGGGGTTGAATAGCTTCTGATGCTTGCGTGCGTGCATGCTAAGTCGTTCATGTCCCACTCTTTGCTATCCTATGGACTGTAGCCTCTGTAGGTTTCTCTGTCCATGGATTCTCCAGGCAAGAATGCTGAAGTGGGTTTCCATGCCCTCCTCCAGGTGATCTTCCCGACCTAGGGATTGAACCTGCATCTCTTATATCTCCTGCTTTGTCAGTGGGTTCCTTACCACTAGCACCACCTGAAGCCCATTTGAAGCTTGACTCTTCTTCCAAAGTTTGGGACCAAAGGATTGTTTTAGGTCTCATCCAAAGGAATTTTTAAAGCCAGAGTTGTGATCTCTTCAGGAACGCAATTCCTTTAAAAATCAGTAGTCTTCTCCTCTTCTTGCTCTAGGTTCCATGTGCCAGCAACCACACGCACAATTCTCTGATAGGAAGAATTTTCAAACCTGATGTATTTCTCTGCTTGCTTGCTCTGTGCCTGTCCCATTCCTTCTCTTGGAGACTCTCTGGGGCAGTGCTTGGAAAGTCTACAGTCGGTGTGTATGCCCAGCAGTGGGATTGCTGGGTCATAAGGCAGTTCTATTGGCAATTTTTTAAGGAATCTACACACCGAGGAAACCAGAATTGAAAGAGACACATGTAACCCAATGTTCATCACATCACTGTTTATAATAGCCAGGACATGGAAACAACCTAGATGTCCATCAGCAGATGAATAGATAAGAAAGCTGTGGTACATATACACAATGGAGTATTACTCAGCTGTTAAAAAGAATACATTTGAATCAGTTTTAATGAGATGGATGAAACTGGAGCCGATTATACAGAGTGAAGTAAGCCAGAAAGAAAAACACCAATACAGTATACTAACACATATATATGGAATTTAGAAAGATGGCAATGACGACCCTGTATGCAAGATAGCAAAAAAGACACAGATGTGTATAACGGACTTTTGGACTCTGTGAGAGAGGGAGAGGGTGGGATGATTTGGGAGAATGGCATTGAAACATGTATACTATCATGTAAGAATCGAATCGCCAGTCTATGTCTGATGCAGGATACAGCATGCTTGGGGCTGGTGCACGGTGATGACCCAGAGAGATGTTGTGGGGAGGGAGGTGGGAGGGGGGTTCATGTTTGGGAACGCATGTACACCTGTGGTGGATTCATGTCAATGTATGGCAAAACCAGTACAGTATTATAAAGTAAAATAAAGTAAAAATTAAAATTAAAAAAATTAAAATGGCAAAAAAAAAAGAAAGTCTACAGTCTTCATCTGTCGTTTCCCAGATTACTTTATTTCAACTGAGAAGTTTTATTAAACCTTTTCTTGAACGTCTTCTAACATCACATATCTTTTTTTTTTTTTTTTTACAGTCCAGGTCTTCTGTCTTTTCTACACCCATCACGCCGTGAATTCATATGGATGGATAGACTCCAACTTGAACTCAAGTTCCTTTCCATTGGTTCTCATGAAGTGTGCTTCTCTGGGTAGGGCAGGCTGGCGCTTCAGTTGGACCAAAGTACCTTTCTCTTTAGCTTCCTTCTTTCTCTGATCATCTTCCTTCACACGTTTCAGGAATTTTTCTCTGCTCTTAGAGTGCTTAATAGCCTTGAAAGGCACATTAATTCTCTTGGCAGGAAACTTGCTCTTGACTTGATTGTTGACAATGTCAACAGCACGCTGGGTGACATTGCGGACTCTTCTAGTTTTGCCACGGTAACACTTGTCAGACGTTCCTTCTGGAAGTGTCCATTCCCTGATATCTACAATATCACCTTTCTTGTAGGTTCGCCTGTATATAGCCAAAGGAACAACTCCAAGTTTTCTAGAAGGCCTAGAGAACGTGCAGCAGGAACGCCTTTCCCTTTGTGTTGGTCATTTTGGCAAATTACTAAAAGATGGCAATTCTGAAAAGAATTGAGAATTAAAAGAAAGGAGCATCTTCTTTAATTTTTGGACGCCTTCTGACATGGCAAGAACTCAATTTCTGCATGCTACTCTCTTCAATTCTACTTACATACTGGCTAGTTCCTGTCAGATTTTTTTGCGTAATAACCTGGCCAAAGGCAGCCAGTAATAACCAATAGACACTAGTGTTCTCATCTTATGCATCCATTTCTCCTAAAGCTAACAAGTTAAAGGCGCTTATTCTGTCTCTGGAGTTACTAGAAGCACAGTTTTTTTTTTTTTTTTTTTTCCCACCTGCTCTTCTACAGTATAAATAGAATAGCTAGTTTCTCATAATCCCAGCCTGTGACATGGATCTTCTTGAGGCCTAATAATGAAGCCAATGTCACATATTATAACTTATTTAAAGTGGTCTGATTCAAAATGCCAATTCCTTTACTGGTCAGGATATATCGAGGTATGTCTAAGTATATGCACTCTCAAATCTTAGGGGTTTAATGCAACGAATGTTTATTTCTCATTCATATGACCCTTAAAAATAGACTGGGCAGTACTTCTCCATCTCTTGGTGGCCCTATGTAGAACCACTAGCTTCCTAGTTGCCACAAAGGAGAGAGAAGTCTGAAAGACTGCAGAAAATTACTTTAAAGGCCATGCCTGGAAGGAAGTTCATATCATTATTGCCTACATTCTTCTAGCTAGAACTCAGTCATTTTGCCCTATCTAGTTGTAGGGCAATCTAGCAAATGAAGCCTTTCTGTGTGTTGAAAGAGGAAAATGTAGTAAACACATACCATTTTCTCTGCTGCCTGCGAATACAAACTGGTAGTTAAGTATAATGACCCTGATTTTACTGTGCATTGTCATGGGACATTAAGCAAGTTGCTTAACCTCCATGTGCTTCAGTTTCTTTCCGTGTAAAATGGGGATTGTGAAAGGGTAACTACATCAGAGGGTCATAGGTTTATACACATAAAGTAATTAGAGCAAGCCTGGCATACAGTAAGTGCTGTGTAAGGTTATATAAGTGTTACATAGCAAGCTGTTGAAGTGTCAGTACAGAGCACACCAAGATAATTATCAAAGAGCCATTTTATAATAAGTTGATTTGACTAGAAAGACAGATATTTAAAAATCCCAGCCCATGTGGCTCTAAGGCCAAAATAACACATGCCTCTCATTCTGTGTCCTATTATTTTAGCTCATTTCAATTTTGCAGGATTTGTTTTAGATTGTGTATTGAGCCAATAGGATGAGACACTAGTGAAAATTCTTCAGATGGGCCTAATTTGATACTCATGTAAGAAATACTCCTCCTGAAGGCTGTAGAGGAAATATCTGATTAATAACTGCCAAAGTCACCAGGAATCGAATGTGAATGAGAAAATATTGTCTTTTATTTATAAAACAGTGTATTTACCAAAAGTTAATAAGCAGTTCTTATGTGCTAGATATGGAGTTAAACAAAAAAGCTCTAAATAATTGATTTTCCACCTGGTGGTAGAAGATTGTGTGCCTGTGGAGTAGAATTCATTATTATCTACATTTTAATAAATTAGAAGTTGGAGTTTGAAAAGGTGCTGTAGATGCTCTACTTTTCTTCACTAGCACAGGAAATGAAGTGAAGATCTGCATCCAGGAGATTTCGTGCCAGCACCCAGATTCTTTATCCTCCTCCAGCATATCAGTCAAGGTGCTGGCGGGAAACCGCTAGTACACTCAAAGTGGATAAGTCAAGGTGAGTTTTCAAAAGGGACTCTATGGACTTCCCTGGTGGCCCAGTGATTGAGAATCTGCCTGCCAATGCAGAGGACACAGGTTTGAACCCCGGTCCAAGAATTAAGATCTCATGTGGCAGGGCGACTAAGCCTCTGGTCAACAACTACTGAAGCCAGCATGCCTAGAGCCTGCGCTCGACCACAAGAGAAGCCACCACAATGAGAAGCCTGCACACCACAGCAAAGAGCAGCCCCCACTCTCTGCAACTAGAGGAAAGCCCTCATGCAGCAATGAGGACCCAGTGCAGCCAAAGATTTAAAAATGAATACTTTTTTTAATGTTCAGAAAAAAAAGGAACTACTAACAAAATTGGGGGCAAAGTGTGGGGAAACAAAGTACATTAGGGCTGGTAAAAATTGAGCACAGTTCCCACCTACAGGTCTGAATGGAAAGAATACAAAATAACTATGGGAAGTGAGAGAGAGGAGCCTACCTATAAGAGAATAAGAACTTAGGCCCGTCATCAGATGAATGGGTAAAGAAGATGTATGTGTATACAATGGAATATTACTCAGCCATAAAAAATAATGACGTAATGCCATTTGCAGCAGCATTAATGGACAAGAGATTATCATACTAAGTGAAGTAAGTCAGAGAAAGGGAAAAATGTGAGCAGAAGGATAAACCAGGAGCTTGAGATGAACACAGGCACACAAATATATATAAGGTGAATAACCAACAAGACATGCTGTATAGCACAGGAAACTACTCAATATTCTGTGATAACCTATATGAGAAAAGAATCTAAAAAAGAATGAATATATATATATATATATATATGTATAACTGAATCACTTTGTTGTACACTTGAAACTAACACAACATTGTGAATCTATATGCCCCAAAAAATTAAAATAAAAAAAAATGAGAACTGAGTTCCAGGGACGTATGAAACCCAATGTGACCCCACAGGGAAGGGTCAAGGGCCATAAATACTCAATGTCTCCCTCCCTTGGATCTCCTGCCAGTGTTTCTCACTCACCCAAAGCACTTGGAAGCTGGAGAGAGGCTGTGCAGCCTCTGGGATAAAATAAGAAGTTGGAAAAAGAAGAAAGAGAGTGAATTAGAAGGAAGCATGTGAAGATACTCCAAGTGGAAAATGAAGGAAAATGATTCTGAAGTGGCAACCAAGGTAGTCACCACAGCCGCTTTCATTAAGGGTACAGTCACCTATTTATACAGCAATCTTTCTGGGAAGTTATGCTAGTCAAGAATTTACAGTGGATTTAACTTAATCTTCATAGAAACAGTCCTCTTTTACTGTAAGTATTACCTCTGTTCATTAATATTGAATTATTTTATTATAGTAATGTGACCTGGCAAAACACGTTTGGAAACAAACACACTTGCCTCTTAGTAAGCACACATATTAACAGGTGATAATTGAAGCAAGCAGGCTAAGCCAGATGTCCACTCTCTGCAAGAATTCAGTGCAATGGGTCATTGTAATTTATCAAGTGATGAAGTACATCAGTGAAACCAGCAAATAGGATTGGTAAGGCAAGGAAGAGAGCTTCTAGTTGCTAAGCTTCTGGTTGTTTTACTCTGATATCTTAAATGGAGAAACATTTGTCTGGCTAGAATATTTCAAGTCATTTTATCTAGTCTTTTCTCACAATATCAACAATCTTCAGTTTCTTATCAAAGCTGTCAATGATGGTTAATTTCTGTGCAATTCTCATGTCTGAAAATTTCATGGATCAGCATCTCCTCCAACTGCCTGTTTGGTCCATTTTAACAGCCTAGTTTTGCAGGCAATGTCAATGATTAATGAATCCTGTGTGGTGAACCAGCAGCTTGCTTGGTATCTCTGACCTGGGTACTTTAAAACTCATTACTGGTACCTACTGAAGCTTTTCTAATGGATTTAAAATAGACTGCACTGCTGTTAACATGATTCTGCTCTTACGTGATCTAGATTTTCATGTTCCTTGTTTGTGTGTTGCAACTTGTCATTGTTAGGCACTATTAACAGACATGCTTAAAAAAGAAGTCAACCTACACTCAGGGTAACAATTTACCATATATCATTTAGATAAAGTTACATGTCTAAACAATGGGCTTTTGACACATGATAGCACTTCTTTGATGTAGAATTTTTGTGTCTAATATGACAAATAAAGCCAGGTCTATAAGAAAATAGTGTGCTGGAATGCTCCCTATAATGGATATTGATTATTTGCTCAGTATTTCTTTTTCCAAGTGGCTGTAGCAGGGACTGGTAAACATGTTACTCTATCTCTGTCCCTCTGTGGGTGAGAACATGCTCTAAGCTGGCCAAGCAAATAAACTTCTTTTCCTAATCACTGTGATTGATTCAAGAATGTGGCTCAAGCACAAGCCAACCACTTTTTGTTGAGATTTAACATATGGATGATGGAAGATATGAAGTATCTTTCTTCCTCTGGTATTACAAATAATAAAGGTGATGGAAACTGGAGTTATCACAGACATCTTTCCTTTTTCTAATGGAGGAAGCCACCTACACTAGGAAAGAGTGGGAATAACTCATAAAGATAGTCACTTAATTTAGCACATAAAAATATATTATTACCAATTCTTTCTCTGATATAAAGTATAAAAGCTAGAGTCTTCCTGCATTCCAATTTGACTATTTATGCTAATTTGGATTTCAGTCTTTGAGACTTTAGATCCCTCTTGGCTTAGGAAGATCAGAGAAACCTGATAAATATCCCACAAATACTGCCTTCTATAAAGGATGAAAATTGGGGTTAACAGAAGAAAGAGAAATGAATGTGAATGACCAGGAAGAAACAAAAAAAGAAGGGGAAAAAATAAAATTATAAGCCATAAGCAAGAGGACATCAAATCTGGATTGAAAACCAAATTGTGATCAAACTTGGTGGTTTCTTAAAGAATTAAAATAGAGGAACCTGACAGTAGATTCCTTGGCTCTCGAAGCTGTGCTTAATTTGCCAGCTATTTTGAATTCTCAACAAGTAGAATTTCTTCCCATCCCACCCTACTCACTCTTTCTCTCTTTTTCATTTTTATGTATTTCACTGTGCCCTACATATAGCGGTAGTCTCATGTTTGATGTTAAAGTAATAATAATGTGTGTGATATGTAAACACACACATATGCAAACACACAGAGAATAAGAAAGTATATGGTATAAAGAAGGAAGGGGATTGTTGGTTAATGATTTAAAAATAGAAAATTCTAACTGTATTTGTATACTTGAGGATGTAGCAAAGTGAGTGAGAGTAAGAAAAAGATCAAGACAAAAACTTTGACACAAAAATTTCAGACTAATGGAAGTCTTAAATTTCAAATTCTGAAATTTCAACTATAAAAGAATTTCAATATAAAGGCTGAAAATTATTTCAGTAAATATTCAGTTCACACTATATTCCATGGTACTTCCAAATAACATGAACCAAATGGTTTCTGTAAAGAAAATTAGTGCCTTCAAGAAAACAAATGATTGACAAAATTTATATTTACAGAATGCTCTTTAGATAATAATCATGTCCTATGCAAAACCAGGGACCAATTTTGTTTATTTTTGTCTTTTTTCAACATCTATCCCAGCGTTGCACATAGCAGATGCTCAAAAAAAGGCTTATTGAAAGAATGACTGTTACCCTTGCAAAAACTTAAATGACTGGTTGCCTGGCTATAGAGGTATACCTATGCATGAAATATGCAGAGTACATCATGAGAAACGCTGGACTGAAAGAAACACAAGCTGGAATCAAGATTGCCGGGAGAAATATCAATAACCTCAGATATGCAGATGACACCACCCTTATGGCAGAGAGTGAAGAGGAACTAAAGAGCCTCTTGATGAAAGTGAAAGTGGAGAGTGAAAAAGTTGGCTTAAAGCTCAACATTCAGAAAACAAAGATCATGGCATCTGGTCCCATCACTTACTGGGAAATAGATGGGGAAACAGTGGAAACAGTGTCAGAATTTATTTTTTTGGGGCTCCCAAATCACTGCAGATGGTGACTGCAGCCATGAAATTAAAAAACACTTACTCCTTGGAAGAAAAGTTATGACCAACCTAGATAGTATATTCAAAAGCAGAGACATTACTTTGCCGACTAAGGTCCATTTAGTCAAGGCTATGGCTTTTCCTGTGGTCATGTATGGATGTGAGAGTTGGACTGTGAAGAAAGCTGAGCACTGAAGAATTGATGCTTTTGAACTGTGGTGTTGGAGAAGACTCTTGAGAGTCCCTTGGACTGCAAGGAGATCCAACCAGTCCATTCTGAAGGAGATCAACCCTGGGATTTCTTTGGAAGGAATGATGCTGAAGCTGAAGCTCCAGTACTTTGGCCACCTCATGCGAAGAGTTGACTCATTGGAAAAGACTCTGATGCTGGGAGGGATTGGGGGCAGGAGAAGAAGGGGACGACCGAGGATGAGATGGCTGGATGGCATCACGGACTCGATGGACGTGAGTCTGAGTGAACTCCGGGAGATGGTGATGGACAGGGAGGCCTGGCGTGCTGTGATTCATGGAGTCGCAAAGAGTTGGACATGACTGAGCGACTGAATTGAACTGAACTGATGCATGAATATATAGATAAATATACCAGGAAACAATTATTCCCTGGTTGTTTAATTATAGATAGAAACCTTTGTTCTTTGCAAAGATATTTATTGTCTTTAATTTAATTGGGTTAAAAAGATAATCTCTGCCTTGAAGAGGGATGTAGATTCTTTGGAAAATACAATACACTTTATGATATCTAAGATTTGTTTATGTTTGCAGTATTGATCAACATAGCACTTTTAAATGTCAGATAAAACTGAAACATAAAATTTTATAACATCACATTTATTACCTACTTTAATTTAAAAGTTATTGTAGTTTGTAAACTTAAAGTACATAATTTTACTTCTCTTAATTATTTTCTGTTTTAAAAGGGCAAAAATCTTTGTCTTTAAAAGAGATAAAATATGACCTGCCAAAATTTATAGTCAATTTGTGGAATCAATCTGAAATTAAAGAATATATTTCAGAATTTTACATTCAGAACTAAATTTCTAATTTCATTCAATGCACTGATCGTTCCAGAGTAATATTTACTACTGAGGAATTTGTGCCTAAATTTCTTTCATTAACTTTGTACACCTGATTTTGTAAATAACTTGGTTCAAAATCTTTATTTATTCTAAGCTATTAAATGTATGATTACCAGGATAATTCCACTGCTCACAAAGGTCTGGTTTTAAAATAATTTAGGCAAAATGAGCAAAAGTTTACTTATTTAGGATATATAGTCTGAGAAACTATTATTAAAATGAATTAAATAGCTCACTTTATTCATTGCCTGAAGACTAAAATATCAGTGGATGACAGTTATACCTTCCCATAGTATTTCCCCAAACATAATTAACCAAACTTGGAATCTTTTGTTTAATAAACTCACTGCTAGACTCTAAACCCTATCAGAGTAGGGATGTATTAGCACTGTTCTCCACTTGATGTCCAATGCACACAAAAGCATCTGCCACATAATAACCCAATAAATATCAGTTGAAAAGAACAGAATGGAAAGATAAAGTCACACAGAAGTCCTTCCAACCACTTATTGAAAGTATAATGAGACATTTCAACATGCAAAAGAAATTAAAAATATATCAAAGAAAATTAACTAAAATCTTTTATATATTTCATACATGTGTTTGATTTTGATATTGATATATAAGTATGTATTGCATGTATCTGTTTTGATGTCATTTCTAGATTGTAATAGACTTTGAATGCTGAGAATATAATAAAAATAATAGCAATAATAGTATAGATAAATGTTTATCAAGCCCTTACTATGTACCAGAAGCTGTGTGCTTGACATGTATGAATTCATTTAATCCTCGCAACTGCTCTACTAGGTAAGTAAAATTTTATCCCCTTTTACAGAGAAAGAAACAGTCTAATTCTATAGGCACTATAAAACAAATGGAAAACAATGTCATCTTTACAGGTCGACCAGCTTCTCATATGACTGTGGGGGGGCGGGGTGGGAAGGAGAGAGAAGAAAGAAAGGTAGTTAATTAGTTCCTGATCAATCCTATTAAGTACACATCAATAAAGACCACTCAGCTATAAGCTAGGTTATGTCACCTAATGCAGGAAGAAAAGGCAGTTTAATCGGGTGAAGTTGTACAGTATATATACTGCAATATGTTCCATAGGTCACTCATCCTTTTTCACTTCAGGCTTGCTTATTGTATTGCACAGAGTAGGCAGAGTAAACAGAATGACTAAGTAAACAGCAAATGGCAAATTGTACTGTTATTCTGAGACTTTGTGTATACTAAAGATTCCACAGAATCAAGCTAAATTTAGCAATCAGTTCAGTTCAGTTCAGTTCAGTCACTCAGCCGTGTCCGACTCTTTGAGACCCCATGAACCACAGCATGCCAGGCCTCCCTGTCCATCACCAACTCCCAGAGTCCACCCAAACTCATGTCCACTGAGTGGTGATGCCATCCAACCATCTCATCCTCTGTCATCCCCTTCTCCTCCTGCCTTCAATCTTTCCCAGCATCAGAGCTTTTCAAATGAGTCAGCTCTTCACATCAGGTGGCCAAAGTATTGGAGTTTCAGCTTCAGCATCAGTCCTTCCAATGAACACCCAGGACTGATCTCCTTTAGGATGGACTGGTTGGATCTCCTTGCAGTCCAAGGGACTCTCAAGAGTCTTCTCCAACACTACAGTTCAAAAGCATCAATTCTTCTGTGCTCAGCTTTCTTCACAGTCCAACTCTCACATCCATACCTGATGTGAGAAAAACCATAGCCTTGACAAGATGAACCTTAGTTGGCAAAGTAATGTCTTTGCTTTCGACTATGTTGTCTAAGTTGGTCATAACTTTCCTTCCAAGGAGTAAGCGTCTTTTAATTTCATGGCTGCAATCACCATCTGTAGTGATTTTGGAGCCCAGAACAAATGGAAAATAAAAGGTCTTATCACAGGGCAAGATAATGCAAGGTGGATCTTTCCATTGCTCTTTATGAAGTGGAAACCAAGTTTATCTTGCTGTAAAATTGAAATTATGTCCTGAGATGCCTAACAAGCTGAAGAAGTTTTATCGATGCTGCAAGTCTGTCTGCACAGCTTTGTATGCAGCTTGGAGAGAGAGTAACATTTAGATAGTGAATGTAATTTATGTCTGCATTTCTATTCCTGCTCGGCAAACAGGCTCATCTGTACCATCTTTCTAGATTCCACACATATTTGTTCAAATACGATATATTTCTCTTTCTGACTTACTTTACTCTGTATGACAGGGGAGGAAGAGGAGGGTAAGACATCTTGGGAGATTAGGACTGACATGTTTACACTACCATGTGTAAAACAGATAGCTAGTGGGAAGCTGCTGTATAGCGCAGGGAGCTCAGCTCAGGGCTCTGTGATGACCTAGAAAGGTGGGATGGGGCTGGTGGGAAGGAGGTTACAGAGGGAGTGAGACAGGGAGGGGATATATGTATGTGCTGTCCTTAGTCGCTCAGTCATGTCTGACTCTTTGCAACCCCATGGACTGTAGCCCGCCAGGCTGTCCATGGAGATTCTCCCAGCAAAAACACAGGAGTGACTTACCATGCCCTCCTCAGATATATGTATCAGTTCAGTCGCTCAGTCATGTCTGACTCTCTGCAACCCCATGGATTGCAGCATGTCAGGCTTCCCTGTCCATCACCAACACCCGGAGCTTTCTCAAACTCATGCCCATCGCATCGGTGATGCCATCCAACCATCTCATCCTCTGTCATCCCCTTCTCCTCCTGCCTTCAATCTTTCCCAGCATCAGGGGCTTTTCAAATGAGTCAGTTCTTCGCATCAGGTAGCAAAATTATTGGAGTTTCAGCTTCAGCATCAGTCCTCCCAATGAATATTCAGGACTGATCTCCTTTAGGATGGACTGTTTGGATCTCCTTGTAGTCCAAGGAACTTTCAACAGTCTTTTCCAACACCACAGTTCAAAATATGTATACATATGGCTAATTCATTTCATTGTACAGCAAAAACTAACACAACATTGTAAAGCAATTATACTTCATAAAAATGTAATTTATACATATATATTTAAATGTGTGTTTATATTAAAAATTCATATTTATGTAAAATACAATTTATTGATCTCTTTACATAAGCCAGGTATCACATAGAGTACTTTTCATTGAATTATCCCATGTACTGTTCCTAACTGCTCTTTGATGGTGTTATCACTTCCTCACCAGGAGGGTGAGAAAGGGGAAGTTAATAACCTATCCCAGGTTACACAGAGCAAATGCTAGAGCTTCACCTGAACACAGGCGGATTGACTCTAGCACCCATAAGGTTTCAGTGCTCTGTAAACTCTTTGGAAGTGTTAGTCGCTCAGTTGTGTCCGACTCTTTGCGACCCCATGGACTACAGCGCGCTAGGCTTCTCTGTCCATGGGATTCTGCAGGCAAGAATACTGGAGTGGGTTGCCATGCCCTTCTCCAGGGGATCTTCCTGACCTAGACATCGAACCCAGATCTTCTGCATCATAGGCAGACTCTTTACTGCTTGAGCTACTTGGGAAGCCCAAACTCTTTGGAAGCCGGGTTGCATTTGATAAGGGCACACGAGCAACTGGCCCAAATGCAATTACTGTAAATCTTGAGGTGGAAGTAGAGAAATACGTCAGCAGGTTACTACTGACTTTGGTCAGGCTTGAGCTAGTAAGAGGCCAGACTGAGGCTGTGTGTGATCATGGGTCTGAAAAGGAAGAGGCAGAGGCGAGAGCTATTTAGGAGTCTGCTTGGCCAGAACTTAGCATCCATTAGATGTAATGGTAAAGGGACAAAGAAGAGAATCCTTAGGTTCCTGGTTAAGTGATGAGAAATGTGTCCCCCAAATGCATGAAGATTTAGGAAAGTGGTTTGTTAATTATGTCTAGTAGGAAAATGTTGAATTTGAGGTAATTGCCTTCAGTTGGAGATACTCAGAAGGCAGATAACTATGTAGGAGTGAAACTCGGAGAGATTAACCCTATAGAAAAAGATAATGGGAATTGTTAGCTTGGGGGTGAGGCATCACACAGTAGGAAAAAAAGATAGGAAATCAAGGAGAAGAAGCCTAGAAATAACCAGATTTAAAGAGTTCCATCATGCTTCCCAAGACCAAAGCTTGACTTCTTCAAGAGATTCTTTAATATTTAATCTTAATTACTGATCAATTTCCATGCTAATAAATTGTTTGTATTCCAATAAACATTATTTGAATAAAATAATAACTAAATACAATAACAATTTTAAAGTAAAGCTATATTATATAAATAAGCAATTAAATATAAATATGACAAAATAAAGTACAATATATATAGACATATAACATAATATAAATAAACAAATTTAGTATAATTAGTGCTATTAATAAATAACACATAAATAAAATAAATATAAAATAGAACCCAAAAATGACAGTCTAACCATAGATCTGCTGTTTGTGTGATTGCACTACTTATTAAATGATCTTATTATAAAAATGAATAGAGAAAATATTGGAAATGTAAAGAAACAAAAAAATCAATGATTTTACCACTTGACAGTCACCTTTGTTTATAAATCAGCTTATTTACTTCTAGTAATTTATTTGTGGAAAGCATAAAGTATGCTCACATTATTTAAAATAAAATTAGAATAATGCTGTATATTTACTTTGTGTTATTATTTTGATTTGCTTATTAATGTAAAACTATGATACAGTAAAATTCACTCATTTAAAAGCACAATTCATTGAGTTTTGGCTTGTGAGTATACCCACGTGCCCAATAAGGTATGGAATGCTCTGTCACCCCAGAAGCCTTCCTCATGTTTCTTTCCAATCAATGCCTTCAACTCATGGCAACCCCTGTTTTGATTTTTATGGCCATGGATTACTTTTGCCTATTCTAGAACTTTCTATAAATGGAAGCCTGCAGAATGTATTCTTTTTTGTCCCACTTCTTATGATACCACAATATTTTGGAGACTTATCCATGTAACTGTGTATATAAATAGTTTACATTACTGATTAATATCATAATTTGCTTATCCATTCAACTACTGATAAATATTCAAAGTGTTTTTAGCTTGAGGCTATTATGAAAAAACCCTTCTCTGATCATGTTTTACAAATTTCATAAACGTATGTTTTCACTTCTGCTTTTCAGAACTCTAAAATAATAAATTTATGTTGCTTCTTGGTCCCGAATTTGTTACCAAAGCATTAACAACTTTTCTTTTACATATTTTCAGAATTGGCTTATTCTAACAGCCCATAGCACATCAAAACCTCTCTAAATGCATTCCAAATTGCCACCAAAAACTCAGATTAATTTAATTAAAATTCCCAAGTATGAGTACCTTGAGTCAGACATGTCTTTAAATACAGAATTCTTATATAAAAGAACAAAAAAGATGTGTATATGTATGTGTGCTGGGAGGCAGGCATCCAAAGCTACTAGCAAGTCTATTTCTGTCTTAACAAGACACCTATTATTGACACAACTATTTCCAATAATTCAAGAATATCTGCCACTATGAAATGTGTTCATTTTTGTAAAAGTTAGGATACAGTTGACATGGTGAGAAATTGCTTATTCCACCACTCTTCAGAGAAATCTGAGCAGCACTGGAAGCGCCGCCTTCTGCTGACAGTGAACACCGCTCCTGTTACTTAGCACCCCACACCTAATCCTCTCATGTGACAGTTTTCATTTATTTCCACTCTTAAATGCTGTGAAGAGATGACCCACAAACATCTCTGCATTGTTCCTTTTCCCATTTACACTCAAACTTTACCTGTGTGCACGTGTGTAATTATTATTTCCATTGAATCAACAACATGATTGGTCATGCTTAATGATACATGATTAATCATTAGATTAAAAGAGGTTTTTGATCTCAAAGGCCAACACAAGTAGTAAGGTACATGGCCTTGATCCAAGACTTCTTTATATATATATTGTGTATTTTTACTTCCTCATGTCAAGAAACAGGTAATGCTTTACCAAGAATGTAGATGAACTGGTTTGATTGGTTTTATTTATTTTTAAAACATTTAATGAAAAGAAGCAGGAAGCAAATGTTTTCTTTAATTTTGGGTTTCATTCAAATCTACATATCTAATGCTTCAGTTAAACATTGAAAAATACATTCAAGAATGATTTAATAGGAAAAAAGTGGGTTTAAAATTTAACTTTGTTATAACAACACACAAAACTCTGGCTCTAAAAATTTAGTTTTATTACCAAGAGATTGCATCCTGGTTCATAAAATTTTCTGTGTCAGTCTTGAAACTGGAAATTTCTCACATTTCCGCCCCCCAAGATAAATTTTATAAAGCATAGATTATAGTCATTTTCCTTTTTTAGGGGAATCTAAGAGTCAGGGGCCTGGAGGAAGAAAGGCAGCTTACATTGTGGTGTCACTCTCCTTTTTTATTTTCTAGACAAATCACCACTGAGTTAAATCAATGTGTATAAAGTACCTATTGTGGACATTAATATTAAATGTCAAGAATAAAGTGAATAAGACACAGTTCCAGCTTGAAACATGCCTTTCAAAGGACAAATAAAAGTCTAGATATATTTTAAGATCTGTTTTTTTTTTAGTTTCAAGATCAGCAGATTCAATTTTAATTGCTTTTAGTGATTTTAGGTTCTTGCTGGGGAATTATAAATTTAAACAATATATATCTATATGTAAAAATAACACTGAGGCTTCCCTGGTGGCTCAGTGGTAAAGAACACACCTGCCAATGCAGGAGATTCAGATTTGATCCCTGGGTCAGGAAGATCCCCTGGAGAAGGAAAGGGCAACCTACTCCAGTATTCTTGCCTGGGAAATCCCATGGACAGTGGTGCCTAGTGGGCTGCAGTCCGTGGGGTCACCAAAGAGTTGGTCATGACTTAGTGAGTAAACCAAACAAAAACAAGGACAACACGCCCCCTCCCCCCCCACCTCCTACTCCAAAGGCCATAATTAACCAGATTCCTTAAAGGGTGAACAACTCTACCAGGTTTTCCCAAGGAAACTTCAGTCTTAAAACTGAAATCCCTGTCAGTCCCAAGCCAGCTGAGCCATGTGGTCACGCTTCTTACACATGACCAGGTTCAAGTTAGCCAAATTTTTAAAAATATGCCTTGTTTTTCTCATGTATGCCCAGCACTCTGCTAGGAATAGTATATGAACTAATTAGTGCTCAAACCAAGAGTTTGATCTTTTGACAAGGAGTTAAGTAATACACTTTATTTATCTCACTATTTGAAAAAGCAACAAGAAAGTTCGATGCCTTATATTATTTAAATAATAAAGAAAAGCAAACCTTCAGATCTTTCAGTTCTCAGTTACAATCCCTCCAGCAATCATTTCACTTCGTAGCATCACATTTTAGCCTAATGTACTAGAAACGTCAGTGAACAGAAACAATTTATAATTAACTTTGAGTTATTTCATACTGGGGCCTTATATTTATATTTTTAAGTGACAATGTGAATGAATACCTGTTTTTAAACTAATTTAGATTAAATTCTTCAGGACATGAGGGAAAGATATTATACCATTTGCTTTTTCAAACATGCTACCGTTAAAGAAGTTCAGAACCTAGAACAAACACGTTAACTGAATCCAAGAATGGTATGTTTTCCATTCATATAACTAAGATGAAAACTGGGAAGCCATCATTTGGCTGTCAAAGTTGAACAATTTTATTCACTGATACTGCTAACTAAATGAACTGAGTCTCTGTTTCAATTTGGCCACTCAAGATCTCTATTTCAATTTGGCCACAGAAGATTTCATATTTATATATTTTTTATACTTATATATATATTTTAAATCATGCTTTTCAAAACTTAACAGATTTTGAGATTATTTAGTACACTGAATTTAATCATGATAAAATTATATTAGCCAAAATAGAATCCTCAAATCTTTGAATAGTCACTTATGATTACGGTAGGTTCTCATTTAAGAATTGCTAAGGAAAAACGCTATGCAAAACAATTTTATTCACTAAGATATCAAAGTTATTATTAAAAAATAAAATGATATTTGTTTATTCCCAGGCTGGGATAGAGTATCTGTGCTTGATTGTCTCAGAGACGTCTCAAATTTAGCATGTCTTAAAAGGAACTGTTGACTTGAGGGAATTCCCTAGTGGGCCAGAAGTTTGAACTTCAAGCTTCCCTCTGTAGGGGGCATGGGTTGATCCCTGAACAGGGAACTAAGATCCTGCATGCCTGTACATCACAGTCCAAGGGGAGGGGGTGCAGAGAACAAAATCATAATTGAAGAACATAAAGAAAAGATTGCTAACTTGATTTGGTTATTTCCCAAATCTTTTCCGCTTCCTCCTCCTGTCCTCTCCTCAACTCTCTAAATAGTGTGACCACCCTACCAGTGAATCAGCCACGATTCTAGGTTGTAAGCATGAGTCCTTTTTATTTCACGCCACTAAGTCCTCTTTATCCTGTCATAAGTACGTGTGGAATCTATGTCTTTCTCTCCATCTTCGCTCCACCTATCTTAGCCCAGACCACCATTGCTTCTTTCTTGGATCACTCAACAGCCCCCTAACCAGATCCTCTCCCTCTTACTCACTCTAAATCCATTCAACATTGAAAGTAAACTTAAAACACACCTTGGGGGTCACTTATCTGTTTCAAAACCCAGCAATAGCTTCCTGTGGCACTTGGAAGAAAATCTGAATTTCTAACCCTGGCCCTGAAATACTCCGACTGATCTGGCTTTGCCTATTCTTTCAGATTCATTTTCTGCTCATCTTCTCATTTTCTTCCCCCACCTTCATTTTCTGCTGCTCATTGACTCACTGCTGGCTTTATCTCCATGGTTCTTTGTTGTTGTTCAGTTGCTAAGTTGTGTCCGATACTTTGAGACACCATGGTCTGCAGCATGCCAGACTTCCAGACTTCCTTGTCCTTCTTTATCTCCCAGAGTTTGCTCAAAACGCATGTCCATTGAGGTGGTGATGTCATCCAATCTTGTCCTCTGTCATCCCTTTCCCCTGCCTTCAATCTTTCCCAGCATTGGGGTCTTTTCTAATGAGTCGGCTCTTTGCATCAAGTAGTCAAAGTATTGGAGTTTCAGCTTCAGCATCAGTCCTTCCAAAGAATATTCAAGGTTGATTTTCTAAAGGAGTGAATACTCTAGTCTATTCAGTCTGTTTTAATGAAAACACCATGGATTGGGTAGTATGTGAACAGCAGAAATTTATTTCTCCCAGTCCTGGAGGCTGGAAACCCAGTATCAAGGCCCCCATAGAGTCTGTGTTAGGTGAGGGTCTACTTCCTTATTCAAATACAGCTGTTTTCACCATAGAAAGGATGAGTAAAATCCCTGGGGTCTTTGTTAAGGGCCCAATTTCATTCATGAGGGCTTCACCCTCATGACCTAATCACCTTCCAAAGGTTCCCTGCCTCTTAATATCATCACATTGAGGGTTAGGTATCAACATATGAATTTAGGGACAGACATATTCAATCTACAGTAGGTTCTGCAAAGAAGCTTTAGGCTTTAGGATCCTCACACAAACATTCCATCTTCTGCCAAAGATTCCCCATCTTCTTGCATTGTCGAAATGTCATCTCCTCAGAGGTGCCTTCCCTGACCTCTCTACTTAGACTATTACCAAGTCCAAGCTTGCTCTGCTCACCACAAGGTAAGTCAATGAATTGGAGATGAGGTGTTGGGATCAGGAGGGACTTTATTCTGGAGACAGCTGATCGAAATGATGACAGGCTAGCACCTCAAAATAACCATCTTGTTGGAGCCTAACATGTCTGATTCTTTTATGGATCAGGTGGGGAGGTAAGGAAACAAAATTTAAAAAACCATTTAATTCCTGCAATCATCTCCTAGAATGACAAGCCTCAGGTAGGGGAATGTGTTAGTTCCACTTCCTTTCAGTCATTTCATGGGTGGTGGGAAATGAAATATTCCCTGTCATATCAACAAAGTTTCCATATCTATCTGTCATTCTGGCTTCCCCAAATGTGAATTTCTGGGCAGCACTGGTAAGCTGCTGAGGAGAGGCAGGGCGATGCACCATTTGTCACACAGAGGATTCACATTCCTTCACAGGTAGGCAGGGTCAGGCTATATCCCTGAGGTAGGCCATTGTTGTTCCTGTTGCTCACTCACCCAGTTATATCCTACTTTTTGCGAACCCATGGACTGGAGCACACCAGGCCACCCTGTGCCTCACCATCTCCAGGAGTTTGCCAGAATTTGTGTTCATTGCATTGGTGATGCCATTCAGCCATCTCATCCTCTGACTCCCTCTTCTCCTTCTGCCTTCAATCTTTCCCAGCATCAGGGACTTTTCCAATGAGTCATCTGTTCGCCTCAGATGACCATTATGCATGCTTATAATAACAAAAGGAATTAAAATCACAGAAGTAGATCCAGTATAAATTCAAAATTAACCCTTCCAGGTTACAAGAATGGGAGAGTTACTTTATACTTTATTATAACTTGTAATCAATTGCCAATTTGCCTCTGAACTGTGTTTGGTGTCTTCCCACCATCAAAAGGTAAGCTGCATGAAGCCAGAGGCTGGTGTCTTGTCCGCTTTCTTTTTCTAGTACCTAGAGTGAGGTCTTGGAGAAGGCAACGGCACCCCACTCCAGTACTCTTGCCTGGAAAATCCCAAAGATGGAGGAGCCTGGTAGGCTGCAGTCCATGGGGTCGCTAAGAGTCAGTCACGACTGAGCGACTTCACTTTCACTTTTCACTTTCATGCACTGGAGAAGGAAATGACAACCCACTCTAGCGTTCTTGCCTGGAGAATCCCAGGGAAGAGGGAGCCTGGTGGGCTGCCGTCTATGGGGTCGCACAGAGTCGAACACAACTGAAGCGACTTAGCAGAAGCAGCAGCCGCAGCACAGCAGCTGAGTGAGGTCTGTGACAAAGTGAGTGTCAAATTAGTGTCTGTTGCAGAGTAGGTGATTTTTTGTTAATGAAGGTTACACACTTTAGGTTATAGATAATTTCATCCTACTGAGAGATCAATCGGAGAAGGCAATGGCACCCCACTCCAGTACTCCTGCCTGGAAAATCCCATGAACGGATGAGCCTGGAAGGCTGCAGTCCATGGGGTCGCTGAGGGTCGGACACGACTGAGTGACTTCACTTTCACTTTTCACTTTCATGCATTGGAGAAGGAAATGGCAACCCACTCCAGTACTCTTGCCTGGAGAATCCCAGGGACAGGGGAGCTTGGTGGGCTGCCGTCTATGGGGTCGCACAGAGTTGGACACAACTGAATCGACTTAACAGCAGCAGCAGCAGCAGCAGCAGAGAGATCAATACTATTCATAGCAATATTTTGCAGATAAGAAAACTGAAAATTAACATTTCTGGTGGTATTTCTTTCCTGGATGGTCACGTGGGTAGAAAGTGGTGACATTAGAATCAAGCCACCTCAGTCTACTCAGTTAACCAGGTTATTCCTGGCCCTGAGACTCTGTGAGAACTACAGCTTCTGAGGAGCTGAAGCAAATCAAATGTGAGCCCTAAAGAGTCTTCTTTTACATAATTAAGAATTATAAAAATTGTGGTTTCTATTATTTTCCCATTCTCTCTGCATTTCTTAGCTGGAATTCTTCCATTACAAAGGGAGCTTAAGATTACATGTGTTTCATATATATCTTGTTGTGAGTAATTGAAATTACTAAACAATGTGGATTCTGAAACTTGGATAGGACTTTTGAATACACTTAACAAAAACTGTTCTGAGTATAACAGAGGGAGGAAATGGATTCTTCTGATTTCCCTCCCTGCCATTGTTTGTCAGGACTCTTTTCTAGGCAATAGAGCAATTCATATTATCTTGAAGGAGGAAACAGAACAGGCTCTATCATGAAAGCAGGACTCCATCTTGGGCCAGACTGTGGACTTTGAGCTATATGCTCAGTACCTATGGAAATGACATACCAACTGGAAAACCAGGCCCGCAGAAGGAAGAGCCCCAGGGCTCATACCTAGACTCTCCATCACCTAAAAGAATTCCCTAATTATCTATGTAACCATATAGAATCATGCATTTTATTATGCTTATTGGGGTGGCAAGAATACACAAAAGAACTGTACAAAAAAGATCTTCATGACCCAGATAAACATGATGGTGTGATCACTCACCTAGAGACAGACACCCTGGAATGTGAAGTCAAGTGGGTCTTAGGAAGCATCACTACGAACAAAGCTAGTGGAGGTGATGGAATTCCAGTTGAGCTATTTCAAATCCTGAAAGATGATGCTGTGAGAGTGCTGCACTTAATATGCCAGCAAATTTGGAAAACTCAGCAGTGGCCACAGGACTGGAAAAGGTTAGTTTTCATTCAAATCCCAATGAAAGACAATGCCAAAGAATGCTCAAACTACTACACAATTGCACTCATCTCATGCACTAGTAAAGAAATGCTCAAAATCCTCCAAGCCAGGCTTCAGCAATACGTGAGCCGTGAACTTCCAGATGTTCAAGCTGGTTTCAGAAAAGGCAGAGGAGCCAGAGATCAAATTGCCAACATCCACTGGATCATCGTAAAAGCAAGAGAGTTCCAGGAAAAACATCTATTTCTGCTTTATTGACTATACCAAAGCCTTTGACTGTGTGGATCACAAGAAACTGTGGAAAATTCTGAATGGGAATACCAGACCACCTGACCTGCCTCTTGAGACACCTGTATCCAGGTCAGAAAGCAACAGTTAGAACTGGACATGAAACAACAGACTGGTTCCAAATAGGAAAAGGAGTATATCAAGGCTACATATCACCCTGCTTATTTAACTTATATGCAGAGTACATCATGAGAAACACTGGGCTGGAGGAAGCACAAGCTGGAATCAACATTGCTGGGAGAAATATCAATAACCTCAGATATGCAGAGGACACCGCCCTTATGGCAGAAAGTGAAGAGGAACTAAAAAGCCTCTTGATGAAAGTGAAAGAAGAGAGTGAAAAAGTTGGCTTAAAGCTCAACATTCAGAAAACGAAGATCATGGAATCTGGTCCCATCACTTCATGGCAAATCAATGGGGAAACAGTAGCAACAGTGTCAGACTTTATTTTGGGGGGTTCCAAAATCACTGCAGATGGTGATTTCAGCCATGAAATTAAAAGATGTTTATTCCTTGGAAGGAAAGTTATGACCAAGATATACAGCTTATTTAGAAAGCAGAGACATTACTTTGTCAACACAGGTCCATCTAGTAAAGGCTATGGTTTTTCCAGTGGTCATGTATGGATGTGAGAGTTGGACTATAAAGAAAACTGAGCTCTGAAGAATTGATGCTTTTGAACTGTAGTCTTGGAGAAGACTCTTGAGAGTCTCTTGGACTGCAAGGAGATCCAACCAGTCCATCTTAAAAGAGATCAGTCCTGGCTATTCATTGGAAGGACTGATGTTGAAGCTGAAACTCCAATATTTGGCCACCTGAAGCAAAGAGCTGACTCATTTTAAAAGCCCTTGATGCTGGGAAAGATTGAGGACAGGAGGAGAAGGGGACGACAGAAGATGAGATGGTTGGATGACATCACCGACTCAATGGACATGAGTTTGGGTGTACTCTGGGAGTTGGTGATGGACAGAGAGGCCTGGTGTGCTGTGGTTCATGGGGTCGCAAAGAGTTGGACACAACTGAGCAATTGAACTGAACTGATTGGGGTATGCTGCTGCTGCTAAGTTGCTTCAGTAGTGTCCAACTCTCTGCAACCCCATAGACAGCAGCCTACCAGGCTCCTCTGTTGCCATTTCCTTCTCCAATGCATGAAAGTGAAAATTGAAAGTGAAGTCACTCAGTCGTGTCCGACTCTTCAGGACCCCGTGGACGGCAACCTACCAGGCTCCTCCGTCCATGGGATTTTCCAGGGAAGATGACTGGAGTAGGTTGCCATTGCCTTCTCCAAATTGGGGTATGACCACAGGCCTATTGACAATTGTCCACTGTTAACTACCTAGATTTAAGGCATATGAATCACAGGTTAACTTTGATTGTATCTTTCTTTTTCCTTTGTTCAGACTAATTTCAGGGAATTTGGGGAGGCGGGTTTGTCCAGATATACTTACGGTATATAAGGGTTTCACAAAAATTGGTTGGAATCCTTGGCTAAGAGGAGACTCTGCCTTGGGCCCACTGGTGTAATAAACTGCACTCCACTATCTGCATTGTCCTTCTGAGTGAGTTTGTTTCCTGGAATGCATGGCTACTACAATCTCACAAGCTCAGTAACAAGAGAGATCATGCATTTTCTATTAGCAAAAGGCACAGTTCTTAAAAAATTCCCTCCAGGGCTGTTATATTAAAATATCATACATTTTTGTGTTGAAGTCTTAGGAATGATGGTTTTAATGTGATTTTAGCAATCATTGGTAGAAACTCTACAAGCTAAAACTTCCCAAAACACTAAAAGTGATTCACTCATCCACTCACCCACACAAACTTCCACTCTATTCTTCATACCCTTTCTGGATGGTCTCAAAAAATAAATCTGTGGACAATATTATTGAGACAAAAATAAGGGAGAGATTTCTTTCCCATCTAAATCCTATTATCCTGTCCATGAAAAGTGAATGTGTTACTCGCCCAGTCATGTCAGACTTTTTACGAACCCATGGACTGTAGCCTGAGAGGATCCTCTGTCCATGGAATTCTCCAGGCAAGAATACTGGAGTGGTTAGCCATTTTCTTCTCCAGGTTGTCTTACTGACCCAGGGATTGAACCTGGGTCTCTTGCATTGCAGGCACATTCTTTACTGTCTGAGCAACTATAGAAGCCTATCATATTCACCAAGTAACATAAAAAGGCAGAGCCAAGCAATGAACATAAAGACAGCTCACCAAAAATCCAGATGAGCCAGCTGGCTATAAGCCATGGATCACGGAGAGCCAGTTAACATCAGAGATCACTCAGGAGAGAAAAGAGGAACAATAGAAAGAAAAAAAAAAAGAAAAGAAAATGTCAAGATTCAGAGAGAAGAACAGACAAATGGCTGTCACTATCACATGGTTTGGGATTGATGTCTGCATACAAGGGGGCTTGTCAGAGATTTGCTTAGAAAGAACTGAGGATATAAGGGAAATCCTGATTCTCCTGGCTGATAGGTAAATAGAAAGAGATACGAAAGGAGATCCTAGGTTTTGATTATGGAATTTTTAGCATGGGGACCAGTTCTTTCATAGGTCTACAATGATTGATGTACTGAATACAAACTCTTTGCATAACAAAAACAATCTGCTAGGGAACAAGTTATGGTAATAAAAAGAGAGAATTGAGCCACATGCCAAGTAGAGAGAGCTACTTGGTGTTATCTCTAGAGAGAAAACTTTCTCAACATAAAACATAGTGAATTTTCCCATGGTACACAAAATCTAATGAAGTTTTTTAACCCTTAAGGTTCCAGCCCCTTTCTTACTGCCTTGAGTAAATTAGTATCTAGAGGGGAGCCCTTATTGTATTCAGAACAAAGGCTACAAAATCTGAAGGAGGGAGGACCAAGATATAGAGGTAGCATTATTGTTCTCAAAGAAACAGGAAATAGCATACTTGGTATTTGTTTTCTTTTCCTGAATGGATGGAACCTTTGGCCAAAGTGACTAAGAGAATATGTAAAACACCCTCAGGGACTCCCAGAAAAGATGGGAGAGTTCAAGGTCCTGAAAGGGGAATGGGACAAAAGAAAATATGTTTGTTTTTTACAGTTAATGTGACCACATTAGCACCTCACAGACTGCTGTGGTCTAGGAAAATAATGAACCGCAATAGTGTACAAGCAGATAAAAAATGTAAATCCCCTGCCATAAAGAATATTATACTTCAAGAGGAGGGGTATGGAATGACAAAAATAAAAGGAATTTATTAATGTTTCATAACACACAGAGGAATTGATGCATACTGAAAGGCAAGTATCCTCAATATTAAAGAGAATAAACAAGATAAAGATGTGTGTGTGTTGTGATGGGAAATAAACCAAGTATGCCACCTTTCCTAGTGTTATCTTCTTTAGTTTCATTCCTATTCATTTTGATTTTATGGTATGCCATGCTAAGACCCTGAACTCTCTTGCTTTTTGTCCTTTGATTGCTCCTTCATGGCAAGTAGCCAACCAACAGCCAAGAACCTAGCTATCACTTTTGTGACTGCACTTAGGGTGATGAGGGTCCTCCCTGGTAGCTCAGCAGGAAAGAATCTGCCAGCCAAGGTAGGAGACACAGGTTCAATCCCTGGGTTGGGAAGATCCCCTGGTGGAAGAAATGGCAACCCACTCCAGTATTCTTGTCTGCGAAGTCCCACAGACAAAGAAGCCTGGCAGGCGACAGTCCATGCAGTCCCAAAGAGTCAGACACAACTTAGCAACGAAACAACAACAACAAACCAGGTTGATGAGTATTCCTGGGGAAAATCCCACTATTGGGCAAACTGACATCCTTATCAGTATATACTCAGCATTCTCAACTGAGCCCTTAGAATGGATTGAAAACTCTACCCTATTATGATATTAATTGTGCACACCTCACAATAGCTCTTTTTCTATTCTTTTTAAGCATTTCTTGTCTGCTTATCCTCACTCCTTCTCAGCAGATGATCTCAAGTAATTTTCCAAATTATCCAAAAAAGAGAAGCCATCAGATGAAATCTGTCTCAACTTCCAGTCTAGAAATCTATAAATATTTGTCCACTCCACAGTTGTTCTCCTTTAATCATATTAACAACCGTTGAGGAACCTAGCATGTTTAGTCATCTCCATCATTTGTCAAATATATGCACTTGTTCTATACATGTATGTATGTATGTATGTATGCATGTAGTATGTATGTATTCCACCATCAAGACTAACAACGCTTCTAGTTACTGTCCTAATTCTTTTCCTTTCCACAACAAAATTTCAGAGTTGTCTATATTCACTCTCTTTGGTTTCTCTTTTCATTCCCCACTTAATCTTCTTCTTTTACCATTTCACTAAAATTGTTCTTACCTGGTCACTAATAATTTAAACATTACTTGAAAGTATTCTTTTAAAAGTAAACATTACCAAAGTATACTTTTCAGTCCTCATTTCCTCTTATCTCTTAGCCTCATTCAACAGAGACATTTTGTCTTTCCTGAAACCATCATTTCCTTTGGATACCTCTGCTTTTGATTTTTTCTTCTATTTCTCTGATCACACGCAACCTTTCTGTTCAGACATTGTACAGCATCCAAAGCTCTACTTTCCCAGAAAAATATTCCTACTCCTGCTCTTTTTCATGATCATGCATGAGAATATGTATTTATCCTTGATCCCTACCTTCTCTTTATCACACCGCACAGCCAGTTTTCCATTTCTACCTCTAAAATAGCCCCCTGAATCCATCTCCTTTCTTCCATCTCTGGTGGCACCACCCTAATATATATCTCCATTATCTTTTGTCTGAAATTACAATAAATGTACAGTAGTTTTCTAATTGGTCTCCTACTTCTAATATTGCAGGATCCATGATCCATTATCATCATAGTCATAGGATCTCTTGAAAACCATAATTATAATTCATTAATTTCCTCTATTAAGGTCCTTTATTGACTTTCTATTGTCTTCAGGATAAAGCCCAAACTACTTAATATTCTTTTAAGACCTTGCAATAATTGGCCTAGACTTACTCCTTGCTTTTCTCATACAGTTGTCTTCTTTTCAACTCAGTTAAGCTTTCTTGAGACCCTTGGACACATGAAGCTTTTGTCCTGAGTCATCACACAGCCAGTTGCTTGGGGCTCTTGCTCTTCTTTCCTGTGCGAACACACTCATTCAGTTCCAGATTAACGATTGCCTCCTCAGGGAAATTTTTCCTCACCATCACCACTTCCTTGGATCAGATTCTATATATGCCTACAACATATGCTATCAGGGCTCAAAAATATTTGACTTTGTAATTCTCTTCCAGTTCATGAGCACCTGAGAGCTACTGAAACTTGATGTGATTCAGGAGCAGTGGAAGACTATTAACCTTAGCATTTGTCCATGGCCGGTCTCAATAAAAGGAGCTATGGTAGGTGAAAGTGGAAAACTCTCTACCACCCATCTGTCAAAAAAGGCCCTGGCAATTTGTGTCATGGCCAATTCTGTAACAATTTTCAGTTTCTCCTTTTATTGAGATGTGGTAGCTAGGCAACTTAAATAACATTTGGAATCCAACCCACAAATATCTTATTCCAAGACAGGACAAAGTGCCAACCCTGGTTGGTTTCCCTTGAGAGACACTTTTCCTGAGGCCATGAATGCAGGCCAGATGTCTGGAAAAAAAATTTTTTTATATAAATACCTATACTTAAGCATGCGCAAGTATGATGCTTTATTGACTTAATTTTGTGACACAGCGTTTGGTACAATATATGAAAGGCTTGGATTTTCCTACTTTAAGATGAGTCCACATGTGAATAATTTTCCTGTTAAAATGGTATTTATTGAAAAGTTGACTGCATATTGCAACACTGTAAATTAAGCAAAACAAGCAGTTATTTCAAGGGGACTTTTCCAAGCACGAAATTCTTGCTGCCAAATTTGTCCTGTAAATAACAAATTTAAAAGAAGAAATAAAGTAAATGTCTTGTGCATATATACTTGAAGAAAAAGGCTTCAACTGACATTATCTGATTTTAAGATGGAAGCAACTATTGCAACAGGATTATTCAGAAAACCCATTATCTTCTCATAGATTCAAATTAACTGAAGATTGAACATACGTACTAAGGGATTCTCTGAATGTCACCATCATTAATATGATTGAGTTAATATAGATTTTGAAGATTAATAATGGCTGCTCAATGCTTTGTGTGCGCTCAGTTGCTCAGTCGACTCTTTGCGACCTCATGGACTTTAGCCCACCAGGCTCCTCTGTTCATGGGATTATCCCAGCAGGAATACTGGAGTGGGTTGCCATTCCCTCCTCCAGGGAATCTTCCCAACCCAGGTATCAAACCCAGGTCTCCAGTGTCTTCTGCATTGGCTGGTAGATTCTTTACCACCGAGCCACCTGGGAAGCCACTTAAAGTTTTGGGCCCTTCAAAAATCTCTAGTGTAAAGTGACTCCTTCCTTTTATTTTTTCCACTTGTGAATTTGTGTATAAAACCATAACAAGAAAATGTTAAACCTAATGTTAGTCATTCCTGATACAAACAGTGTTTTAACACATAATTAAAACTTTCCATTTGGAGAAAAGAAGTGATATGCTGAACTGGTTGACTAGAGAAGAATTTTTTCTAGTTGTTTATTTTAGAACCCAGATGATCAACTATTTTTCTAATCTTTTTTCTTGCCTGAAATTATAAGCAATGTAAACTTTCCTTAATACGTTTGATTGATCCAGAAAAATGCTTTAGTTCAATGAAGCGTGTAATATTTTGTTCTGTCCCAAATCTATTCATCAATTAAAACAAAACAATCTCATTATCCTATGCTATTATCCTTTCTCTCAAATGAATTTTTAGCCTAGGATATGCTCAATAGAGCAAACATATTGCAATAAAAATAATAGCTACATATCTCTCAGATTCAAAAAAATACATATTCACTAAGAATATATACATATATAAACCTCTAAAATGTAATAAAACCTCTTTAAAATGGGAAACTATCCAAATATTTAAATACAAATTAAATTGTTAATTTATCCTTTTTCAAGCTCATTTTAACGATTCTCTGTCCTTTGCAATTTCACACAAATCAGCTTGTAAATTTATTTTCAAATGATCCTACCATGGTTCTAATTGGGATGATTTTGACTCTGGATCACTTTATGGGAGGTTGACATTACATTCTTTAACCTATTTGTACAAAAATAACAACCAAAAGTTCTACTCTACTTTAGCACAGTTCAGCTGTTTGTAGAATAAATAGATTTTGCTAAATCAGTTTAACACAGACAAATAGTAATAGTTAAAAAACTGGGGCATGTCTGTCAGTTATCTGACAGCAGAATCAGAGCCAAGAACAGTTTAGTGTCAGGTCATAGAGAAACTGCCTGAATGGATTTTGGCATTTAATTTCTGAATGATTAAGAATTTCAGTCCTCTGCCAATTATGCAGTATCATGCTTGGAAAACAGGAGACTGCCTTAAGAGGAAGTTGTTACTGTCATTTGTAAGATATCTTAGGCAGCTCATTCAAGGACTGCTGATGCTGCTAAGTCACTTCAGCCATGTCTGACTCTGTGCAACCCCATAGACGGAAGCTCCTCTGTCCCTAGAATTCTCCAGGCAAGAATGCTGGAGTGGGTTGCCATTTCCTTATCCAATGCATGAAAGTGAAAAGTGAAAGTGAAGTCGCTCAGTCGTGTCCAACTCTTAGCGACCCCATGGACTGCAATCTACCAGGCTCCTCCGGCCATGGGATTTTTCCAGGCAAGAGTATGGGAGTGGGTTGCCATTGCCTTCTACCCATTCAAGGACAGATAAGGTCTTTTGCTGTGAAGCAGATGTATCATACTGGAAAGCAAAATGGTGACAAGAAACAAAAACAAATGAATATTAAAAAACTAGGAATAAAATCACCATATGACCCAGCAATCCCACCCTTAGGCATATACCCTGAGGAAACCAAAATTGAAAGAGACACATGTATCCCATTGTTCACTGCAGCACTATTTACAATAGCTAGATCATGGAGGCAACCTAGATGTCCATTGACAGATGAATGGATGAAGTTGTGGTATACATTCCATTGAAGTACGCAATGGAATATTACTCAGCCATAAAAAGGAATGCATTTGAGTCAGTTCTAATGAGGTGGATGAACCTAGAACCTATTATACAGAGTGAAGTGAGTCAGAAGGAGAAAGATAAATACCATATTCTAACATATAGATATGAAATCTAGAAAAATGGTACTGAAGAATTTATTTATGGAGCAACAGTGGAGAGACAGACATGGAAAATAGGCTTATGGACATGGGGTGGGAGGAGGGTGAGATGTATAGAAAGAGTAACATGGAAACACATTGCTGCTGCTGCTAAGTCGCTTCAGTCGTGTCCCACTCTGTGCGACCCCATAGATGGCAGCCCACCAGGCTCCCCCATCCCTGGGATTCTCCAGGCAAGAACACTGGAGTGGGTTGCCATTTCCTTCTCCAATGAATGAAAGGGAAGTCCCTCAGTCGTGTTCGACTCTTCGGGACCCCATGGACTGCAGCCCACCAGGCTCCTCCATCCATGGGATTTTCCAGGCAAGAGTACTGGAGTAGGGTGCCATTGCCTTCTCCATTACCATATGTAAAGTAGATGGCCAGTGGGAATTTGCTGTATGGCTCAGGAAACTCAAACAGGGGCTCTGTATCAACCTAGAGGGTTGGGATCGGGAGGGAGATGGGAGGGAGTTTCAAAAGGGAGGGGATATATGTATACCTATGGCTGATTCATGTTGAGGTTTGACAGAAAACAGCCAAATTCTGTAAAGCAATTGTCCTTCAATAAAAAATAAATTAATTAAAAAAAAAGAATAAACACAACAAAATGAAAAACAGACTCTTAGATACAGAAAACAACCTGGTGTGCTAGAGGAGAGGGCCTTGGGAGGTTGAGGGAGATAAGTAAAGGGAATCATGAGGTACAAACTTCCTGTTTTAAATAAATAAGTCACAGGATGTAATATACAGCATCAAAGATGTGGTCGATTGGAAAAGGAAATGACAACCTGCCCCAGTATTCTCACCTGGGAAATCCCATTGACAGAGGAGAATGGCATGCTACACTCCACAGAGTCCCAAAGACTCAGACGTGACTGAGCAACTGAACATTCCCTCACACATGCTGATAATACTGTAATAACTTTGTGTGAGGAGGGATGATTACTAGACTTATCCTACCATTTTATAAAGTATTTAAATTTTGAATCACTATGTTGTACATCTGAAACTAACATAAAATTGTATGCCAGCTGTACTTTAACTTTTTTAAAAAAAAGGATGAGGATCCTGACTCTCTCATATACCACTTCCATGTGTAATCTTGGACAAGCATTTAATGTTCTAGTCTCAATTTTATAATTCTTAAAAAGGCTATGATACCTACTTCAAATGATTTGCAGTAAGATTCCTATAAGATTATAAATGAGAACATGCTTTCTGTTATAAAGGATATGCATCTAAGAATGGTGATTATTATTTTCCATACAGTAGTCCTTGCCATATTATTAATGAATCTATGACTTTTCATGTTGAGTTCTACAGAGCTTACACTGTTTTCCTCTTGATGGTAGGTATGAGAGAATCTGAGAACTGTTAAAATAATAAAGTGCATTTATCTCATCTGCAATGAGATGGCTTTGGGTCCAACCTTTGAACTCTCATGTATCATCTACATTAGGCTAAACCTTGCAAGATTAAATACATTGGACAATTTATTGTGCTTATAGTTTTGTCTTTCTTCATGTAAGATGTGCATATTCTGAAGTGTTACATATTTAACTATTTTCGAAAGAGATTTTATTGATTAAAGAAATGCTGTGGTAAATCTTTTGCAGAATAAAGAATCCCTTCACTGTAGAAAAATGATGGTCTTGTAAATTTAGGCTTTTGCATGCCTAATATTCTAAAAGTGGGAACATAACTTCACTATGACTTTTTCCCTTGACTTGAGAGCCTCTCTCATGATCTAGAAGGAACTACATTGAACCAAGAGACAATACACATGGAGAATTAGAACTCCGTCATTTGAGTATTGTCTCTCTTCTCAATGAAATTATTAGGTTAGGTGGGATAACATTCTGTCCATATCCATATCATCCATTTAACAGCAAGCACTCTTTTCCTTTGAAAGTGGAGTCACAGTCACCTTTGATTGGCGTATCTTTGTATCTGTATCTGAGCATCAGTGTCTGTATAATAAATATTGTATGTCTATTGTTTAGTCTCTTTTGCGACCCCATGGTCTGTAGCTCACTAGGCTCCTCCGTCCGCGATCTTTCCTAGGCAAGAATACTGGCATGGGTTGCCATTTCTTTCTCCAGGGCATCTTCCTCACCCATGGATTGAACCTGCTTCTCCTGCTTTGCTAGGTAGATTCTTCACCACTGCACCACCTGGGAAGCCCTCACTCCCAGACCCATAGGCTAAGGTCAGTCTGTGAGTGTTGTCACTCATGTTTTATTGACTCATCTTGATCATTCTGTGTGGCTGGGAGTGGCAGCTACCATTTCAGCTAGATGGCTGAAAATAGATAAATATTATCTCCCAGAGGGGAAATAAAGAAGGAGAAATAATTTCCAGAAGGAAGAAAAGATGACTGGACAGACGAGGCAATGATAACTCATTGGGGTAGATATCTATTTTGCATGTCATCTTCAGATCTATTGGTTTTCCTGTATTATCCATTAACCCTTGCTTTTAGCTTGTATCAAAGGTCTCTTAAGTTTGAGGTGACTACAGGAAAAGAAAATTAACCTGAAAAAATTTTGTAGAAGAATTATCACTTTTTGAGCACCAGCTAAGTTCCAAAAATGTCTTCTATAATCTTTCATTCCTTCCCCAACAAATCCTAAAGTGAGGCATCTCCAGTCTCCATTCCCAGGCAAATAAATTAATACTCAAGGATAATATTCTTGCCTGGAAAATCTCATGGATGGAGGAGCCTGGTAGGCTGCAGTCCATGGGGTCCCGAAGAGTTGGACACGACTGAGCGACTTCACTTTCACTTTTCACTTTCATGCATTGGAGAAGGAAATGCAACTCACTCCAGTGTTCTTGCTTGGAGAATCCCAGCGACGGGGGAGCCTGGTGGGCTGCCATCTATGGGGTCGCACAGAGTCGGACACAACTGAAGCGACTTAGCAGCAGCAGCTAGGATAATAAAGCTGCTTCAAGATAACAAAACTAGTAAGGCCTAAGCTGGAATTGAAGACCTATAAATATTCAGTTGGACTTCCCAGGTGGCACTAGTGGTAAAGAACCCACCTGCCCCGACACAGGAGAGGCAGGTTCTTTACCTGGGTGAAAAAGATCCCTCGGCAGAGGGCACACAACCCATTCCAGTATTCTTGCCTGGAGAATCCCATGGACAGAGGAGCCTGGTGGGCTGTAGTCCCTAAGGTCACAAAGAGTAGGACACAACTGAAGTACTTAGCACAACAGCACAGCATATATTCAGTTGGAAAAAGGAAAATGGAGAGGGGCTGCTGTAGATTCAATTCATGATGATATTTGCAAGGAAGTAGCATTTGGTGTTCAAGCCTCATCTTTTTACACATCTGTCATGGGTTAGTCCAAGAATAACTCTGGCCACGTTACTGGATCATGCACACGTACATGTTACATGTACAGGAAGTATAAACACATAATTGCTTTTCTTTCTTTTCTCTAAGATCCGATTTACTCATCATCACAGCATTCAGATGGAAAGCTGAGATCAGGGTGTAGACCTAGAGAAATGAGGCCTAAAAGACTTGCTGTCCTGCTGATGATAGCTCATGCTAAAGGCTTTCTCAGGGCATTTCCTGATAAGAAAACTCTACTGGGACTTGGCAGAAAGTCTTTACAAAGTAAACAATGCTTTTTCCCCCCTAGAATATCCCTTTGGCATAATGTTTTCTTGAATCCCTGGAGGTGTTAGCCTGCTCTTGGAGGATTCCTAGATCTTGGGTTCCTATCAAATGCCATCAAATCCCAATCAGGGCTTCCCTCGTGATTCAGCTGGTAAGGAATCTGCCTGCAATGCAGGAGACCTGGGTTCAATCCCTGGGTTGGGAAGATCCCCTGGAGAAGGGAAAGGCTACCCACTCCAGTATTCTGGCCTGGAGAATTCCATGGACTGTATAGTTCATGGGGTTGCGAAGAGTTGGACACGACTGAGTGACTTTCACTTTACACTCCTACAGCTATACGCATGGGCTTCCCTGGTGACTCCAACAGAGTTAACTTGCTCTTGGCATTGCACTCTGTATTCTTTCAAATGTATATTTAATTTATAATAAAATTGTAAGAAAACATGCCCTGGAACATTGTAAAGTTTTTCCCTACCTAGTTTCCAAGCCTGCAGTTCCAACCAAATCTGAAGAGTCAATTTGGTTATTAAAAGAGCTCTTAAATGGAAAAATATTGCTCAATTAAACAGTAATATGCAAAGAAATGGCTCTAATGTGAACAATTTCTTAATTTTATTCCTGAATTTGGGTACATTCTATTTTAACATAGAACTCAAATTACACTACGTTTTCATTTTACCTTCCAATGTTTTTTGCTACATACTTCACATCTCTATCATTTAGCCAGGCAAAATGTCATCTACAACCAATATCATTTTAGTTATGGTCTAAACCCACAGCCATGGCTCAGATGGTAAAGCGTCTGTCTACAAGGCGGGAGACCTGGGTTTGATCCCTGGGTCAGGAAGATCCCCTGGAGAAGGAAATAGTAACCCACTCCAGTACTATTACCTGGAAAATCCCATGGATGAAGGAGCCTGGTAGGCTACAGTCCATGGGGTCACAAAGAGTCAGACACGACTGAGCCACTTCACTTCATCTTCAACTAACATGTAAATGAATGTATAGACATTCAGGGAAATGTTTTTATATTATGCTTAAATTATTAACTTATTTAATCCTAACTGAGACCATCTGGGAAAGATTGAGGGCAGGAGGAGAAGGGGATGACAGAGGCTGAGATGGTTAGATGGCATCACCAACTCAATGGACATGGGTTTGGGTGGACTCCGGGAGTTGGTGATGTGTTGAACTGAACTGAGACCATCTTGGCGGCTGATATTATTATCTCTGTTATGCAAATGAGGAAACGAAGTGGTTGAACCATCTGGTCGAGGAAGGCAACCTTCTAAATAGTGGAGCAGCGATGTGAACTGACAAGGTTTGTCTCAGCTTTCCTAGGCTTCGTTGATTTCACTGCCACTCATCCTTGATCCATTGTAAATATGAGGCAGTTTCTTCCTCATCCTCGGTGCAATATTTTTAACAGTTCATTGATCTCCTAGACATTCATTTAATATTCAGTAATTAAATATAATTAATCATTTGTCAACCAAGGTCCATATAGTCAAAGTTATGGTTTTTCCAGTAGTCACAAACAGGTATGAGAGTTGGACCATAAAGAAGATTGTTCAGTTCAGTTCAGTTCAGTCACTCAGTCGTGTCAGACTCTGCAACCCCATGGACTGTAGCATGTCAGGCCTCCCTGTCCAGCACCAACTCCTGGAGTTTATGTCCATTGAGTTGGTGATGCCATCCAACCATCTCATCCTCTGTTGTCCCCTTTTCCTCCTGCCCTCAATCTTTCCTGGCATCAGGGTCTTTTTAAATAAGTTAGTTCTTCGCATCAGGTGACCAAAGAAGATTGAGTACCATAGAATTGATGCTTTTGAACTGTGATGCTGGAGAAGACTCTTGAGAGTCCCTTGGACAGCAAGGACATCAAACCAGTCAATCCTAAAGGAAATTAACCCTGAATATTCTTTGGAAAGACTGATGCTGAAGCTGAAGCTTTAATACTTTGATCACCTAATGCAAAGAGCCCACTCATTGGAAGAGACCCTGATGTTGGGAATGGATGAGGGCATGAGGAGATGAGGGCAATAGAGGATGAGATGGTTGGATGGCACCATCAATTCAATGGACATGAGTTTGAGCAAACTGAGGGAGACAGTGAAGGATAGGGAGGCCTGACGTGCCGCAGTTCATAGGGTCGCAAAGTTGGACATGATTTAGTGACTGAACAATAACAATTAATTATGAAAGGCACTAAGCCAGGCATTGCTGGGGCTGGAGATCAACAAGACCCAAGCTCTACCCTCGTGGAGTTTAAATTCTAGTCTGGTAACAGATGCAAACACCCCAACATGCAGAATTTTAGGAAATAGATTTTTTTTTTAAATACCACATGAGAGGCATGTTTTAAATGCGATGGGATTTAACAGAAAAAGGAGGGTACATCTAGGGGGAGGTAAGATGACATCACCGAGAACTGGCCACTGGGCAGCTTTTTGAGCCTCAAGGGTGGGGACGATTTCGGCATGAAAGAGTGGGACTGCCAGAAGAGGATGTTCCAGGATCAAGAGCAGAAAAGTGGGAATGTACTGGAGCGTTCAACAAATTGTGAAGTGTCCAGTTCAATTTGGAATGTGTAAGAAGGTTGTGAGAGGTAAAATCCGAAGACTGGATTAGAAGCCAGATGATAAGGGGCTGAAATTCCAGTCTAAGTCTTAACTCCAGTCTGCAGTTGGGTACACATATGTTCTATGTTAACTAAACTGATAAATTCATTCTTCATGAACACTGCTATATGCAACCAAGGTTACTGAATTTAGAGTAATCGGTTGGCTAAAAAACATAAAAATAAAAAGGAAATCAGTATAAGGAGCTACTGCTACACTGACACTTATCTTTCATGAAATATCCTCATCATTACTTACCTAGAGATGATCTAGGTCTTTTGTTGCAATCAGTTAATCTTCAGTGCTTTGTCTATTTTAGGAGATAAGGACAAGGTACTCTTGGAAGAAATTTCTTTTTATATTACTAGTCTCCTTAAATGTAATCTTACTTTGAAATAAAAAACAGTTCTTAATATATGGTGCTAGAAAAAAAAATGTATGTAAACAGACAGAATAATCTAAACTCAACAAACATTGGGACTGTTTGCTTTAGGTATTGTGATTTATTTGGTATTTCAGCCTTCAGTCTTTAGAACTGAAGGATTCTTTTGCTAGCCAGTCCTAAGCTTATTAGTACTTTTGATGAGATCTGTAATCAGAAAACAGAATTCAGTGATGGTTAGATCAGAAAGAAATCTGCATCAGTGGCAGGAGTTCCCTACAGAATATACTTATTGGGAACACATATTAAAAAGGATGAGACTCAAAAGCCTTGAAGCACGAAAACTCTTATGATATATTTTTAATTAGCATCATTGATTTCAAATAATCCAATAGTCCAGAGAAAACCAGAAGGTCACAGGGTTTGAATTACTTAGAAAAGAATAAATATAGATTCAGATTATTTAAAAAAAAATCTTAGAATGTATATGGAACTCTGGTAAATCAACAAGATGATAGGCATGGGTGGGAAGTGGTGGGAAGAGGCAAAAACAAAAACACACAATATGCAGAAGAGGAGCCCCAGGTGGATCATAAGCATCTGAAGACATGCTTCAGCCCACTAGTGCTGTGAGTAATGCAACCTAAAATGCTAATAGGAACTATTTTATATCCACTGGGTTGGTAAAAATGAAAAAGTTAGATAATTCCAAATGAAGCTATCACTTCAAGAAAGGAAACAGGGACTCACAGGCCCTATTTGTTGGAGCACATTGCAGTATAGTTTGAAGGGAAATCTGACAGCACCATGGAATTGAATTTGTAACCTAATTTATTGGTACCCTTCCCAGAGACAAAAGTCATCCATAGTTCCATAAGGGAATGTGTAGCAGGAAACTGAAGGCAACTTGGGTATCCATCACCAGGTGCAAAGGGATGCCACGCAAGAGTTAAAAGCAATGCCCGGGAGACATATCTGTATATTAAAAACATAATGTTGAGTGAAAAATAGAGAAAAAAAATGTATCTCACCAAACAACACTAGGAGTTTCATAGACACAAATATATCTGAAAATATAAGCTAATGTACTCAAAAAGGTACAAAAGAGGATAGGTAGGAAATATTAGTGGAGATCAGAAATAATGGGAAAATTTTAAAGTAATATTTTAAAAAGTAAAGTCTCATAGACCAGTAATGAGAGGGTGCCACGAATTGTGCAAGAGATCCAGAGAGGGATGGAAGGGAGGAAGGAAGGGAGAGAGAGGGAGGGAAAACTGAGGTACAGTTATAAGGAAATGATACTTTCATTTCATGCAACTAGTTTGTATTGAATGCTAAGTATCAGGCCTTGTATAGTACCACTTCTTCAATGAACAGGGTAGAAACTAAATATTCAAAAGATTGTTTTTCTTTATAGTAATCACGTTGCAAAACTACATACTCATTTTTTCAAGTTGTTATTGCTCAGAATATTTGTGGAATTGCCATACTTTGAAATCTGATGCTTTCCAAGCATATTTGAATGTCATCAAGAAAAATAAAAATAAAAAGACATTTCATTACTTTGTACTCACACTTTGTTTATATATACATATGTATATACATACATATATTTTGTGTGTATATTTATAAGTATATATATATATATAGTATCACCTCATGCAAAGAGTTGACTCATTGGAAAAGACTCTGATGCTGGGAGGGATTAGGGGCAGGAGGAGAAGGGGACGACAGAGGATGAGGTGGCTGGATGGCATCACTGACTCGATGGACGTGAGTTTGAGTGAACTCCAGGAGTTGGTGATGGACAGGGAGGCCTGGCGTGCTGAGATTCATGGGGTCGCAAAGAGTCCAACACAACTGAGCGACTGAACTGAACTGATATATAGTACAACCTACCTTGACTATTCATCTTACATATAAAACGTGACTCTGTATAACTTTTACCAGGTTCAAAAAAACTTAAATCCTTTCCCAAATGATGAAGATTTGCCACTCTCTACAAGTGCCTGTATGGGCTTCCTAGGCAGCTCAGAGGTAAAGAATACTCCTGCCAGTGCAGGAGATGCAGGTTTGATCCCCGGGTGGGGAAGATATCCTGAAGAAGGAAATGACAACCCGCTTCAGTATTATGGACTGGAAAATCCCATGGACAGAGGAGACTGGCAGGCTATAGTCCATAGCGTTGCAAAGGATCAGACATGACTTAGTGACTAAACAACAGCAGCAGCAGCAAGAGAATGTGTGACTGACTCTAAAGTGGTATATAAACAGCAGTGTGTGTGTGTGTGTGTGTGTGTGTGTGTTTAGTGGGTGGCCATTTCCTATTCCCAGGGATTGAACTCGGATCTCTTGTGTCTCCTGTACGGGCAGGCAGATTCTTTACCACTTCGCCAGTAGCATTGTTGAAATGTCTTTGCCTACTTACTCACCCTGACCGGAAGGCGATTACTTTAAGGGAAAACACTCTTTTACCTGCTACTTTTTTGTGAAAGTGAAAGCGTTGATCACTCAGTTGTGTCAGACTCTTTGGGACCCCATGGACTGTAGTCCGTCAGGCTCCTCTGTACATGGGGTTCTCCAGGCAAGAATACAGGAGTAGGGTTGCCATTCCCTTCTCCACAGGATCTTCCCAATTCGGATCAAACCTAAGTCTCCCACTTTGGAGGCAGATTCTTTACCATCTGAGCCACCTATGTCTACTTTAAAAAATGTGCAGAAATACAAAGAAAGTTATTCTAATTTACTTTTGTCTTTATTCTTATTCTTTTAGTCCTGAATTTGCTCATTCTTTAAATAAATGTTTGTTGAGTTATTGTATGAGGGTCTGTGCTGTGTGCTGAAGATAAAACAAAAAATAAATAATTGCTCCTGCCTAAGGTAATTCAAAGCCTGGCAGTTTTGCTTTAATAGTTTGTGGATTTGTGTAAATATCCATGTGGATTCAAGTGACTTAAGCCAAATTCCTGGCAAAAGTTGAACTCTTCTATTTAAATTAAACTGCTTTATATTCTAGTGAGCTTCAACTCTCCACTGAAGGAAAACAATAGGAAAGGAAGATAAGCAGTGCTTCCCACACTTCTTTGGATTCCTGTTTGGGAGAATGTCAGGACACAAGAAGAAATATCTAAATGTCTAGTGCCTGACTGTGCTCAGCTCTTCAAAGGGCTATCGAAGAGAGGCATCTTGCTGCCAATTCTGTTTTCAGCCACCAGGTGTGTCAAATTCCGATTACCCTTCGAGCATGGAGCCTGTTTACATACTCCATTCCCTTCCAAAATGTATTCTTTTATTTTTGAGAAAGCCACACTGTTGAGATGCTCTTTTCTAATCCTGTAGACTTGGATGGTATTTCAGACCTTCACACATGGCCTCAGTCCTGTGAGCGATGCTGTCAATTAACCTCCAAACTTCAGAGGCATAAGCCAATGACAATTGATTTTAGATCAGCAGAAGACTCCACTTTACCTGGTAATTTTAGGACTGTACCATCTGGGGGTCAGCAGCACACAGGGAGACATTTGAGAATGGATGAAGAAAGGAACCATTTATAAGATGGGTGAGGGAAACTACTCACTCTACTCAGAGCTTGAGAAAATAACTCCTGCTGAACACTGAACCGACCATGGCTCTGCTGTCTGGTATCTGCCCCCGTTACTGACTTCATTTTTCTGGCACCTCTTTGCTGCCCTTGTTATCTTGTGGATCGTTTGAAGCAAATTCTATTGCTGCATATTGAATGCCCTACACTCAACAGTGCCTGGCATATGACAGGAGTTCTATACACACGCATTGCATGCCCACTGAATGAATGATCTGGCACTTGTGTTTTGAGATACACACAGAATAATTACACGATACATATTTACCAAACTCATTCATTCGAGTGAATTCCTGAGCGGGGACTTGGGTCCATGGAAGCACACCTCTGACTAAGTTCTTTTCACCCAGCCTCCAGGTATACATGTTCACAGCCAGTCCTTCTGACTTTTGATGGCCTCCAGGAGAAGAGGTTGAATAATAGCAGTCAATCAACAGCTCTAGCTGTTTGCAGCAACTCTCAATCTGTTTCATAAATAGCTGGCTTTCAACAAACCCATATCTGACAAAATTGAATCAAAAGTTCCATTTAACCTGTGGTGTTGCCCATAGAGTAAATGAGGGTCCTGAGTGCCCCTCACTGTCTGTCTCGTTTCTGGAATGATAAAGAAGGAAATTGCAAGTAGACACTGCAATGCGAGTTTGAACACCAGTGCTTCCTCAATCATAAAAAGGATATTACTCCTTGTTAAAGCACACCACGAGATGAAACAGCAGATTCCTTTACCTTTGGTGTCATTCATTTGCCTTGTAAACTGTTTCTCTTGATATTTAGAAAGTCAACTAAATACAACAGAAAAAAATCTTAGACATTTATATCTTCAAAGGTTTGCAATGAGACACATAGCAGTGTAGGGAACAAGGTATAAGGAAGGTTGAGAAGTGCTTGCAAACGAGACTCTCAACCAGGGCTGAACATTCTTGCAAATGAGATGTTCAGCTAAGAATCCTCTGTTTGTTCCCGTGGGAAAAGAACATTTCTTGCACACAAGGATGTTTCTCTGATTCCTCAAAAGGAACAGACCCAGGGACAAAACGGATTCTAAGTTGATAAGGAAGTTCCCCAAAACAAAGTCTTAGCTGCAGTAAATAAGTTAAGGTAAAGGTTATCTCGCCCCGCGCCTGCACACTGTATAGTCGCTGAATTATGGTGTTTGGCAACTTGCCCTGTAGATTGTTGTGCAAGGGATATAAAATAAAGCAGCTGTAAGAAGCAAGGTGTTAAAGTAAAAAGATTCAAACCACTCTGCAGTGTTGGTGTTTCATTCCGTCGCTAGCATCTGGCGCCCAACGTGGGGCACGATGGAACCGAAAGGATAAGCACCCCGGGGCGAAGCGCTGAAAGGGGGACTTTCGAGAAAAAGAAAAATAAGAGAAAAAGAACAGAAAAAAGAGAAAAGAAAAATAAAAAATTATGGGGAATTCCCCGTCTTTAAAGTCATAATATATGGAGCTGGTTAAGGGGCTCCTGCATTGTATAGGAATTAAAATGTCTCCTCGCCGCTTGAGTGAGTTGTTCTGTCTTATAGAGCAGCATTGCTATTGGTTTCAATATCAAACAGAAGTAGAGCTGAATTTGAAGGAATGGAAAGTGGTGCAGGAGTTAAGAAGGCAGCATCAAAAAGGCAATGTGATTCCTTTAAGGCTGTGGACTCTATGTAGCGCTATAACGCAGGCTTTCAAATTAATGGCTGCTGACAGTGAGGCTGCCTCATGTTATCTCAAGAAGGGGGCTTCACCTCGGCCTCCGCCCAAACCTCCGGATGATAGTAAAGACTTATCCACCCAGATAGAGATGTGAGTTCTGGGGAGGATTCAGATTCTGTAGAGGCAATGACTACTGCCTTTTGGAAGGTTTTATCAAATAAAAAACGAACTTCCAAGGCTGTTAACCCTTCTGCACCACCTTACGCATCCCTATTTCCAGTAGCTGCCGACAAGGATGAGGTAGGGAGAGAGAGTCAATGGTTTTGGAAGTACAGGACAAAGTATATTTTGGGAAATGCTTATTAATGACTCTCATCCTTTAATGTCACTGATTATTGAAGATAAACAGTTTGAAGGATTAGTGGATACAGGAGCAGATGTTTCGGTTATTTCTCTCCAGCAGTGGCCTAATGACTGGAAAAAAGAAAAAAGTCCTCTTGTTTTAACAGGCTTAGGATCTATAGCAAATGTGTGGAGAAGCGCTCAACCTTTGTCATGCCAATTGTCTAATGGAAAGAAAGTATTTATTTCTTTTTACATTGTTAATATACCTATTAATATCTGGGGAAGGGATCTTTTATTTTCTTTAGGAACAACGCTCACCATCTTGTTGGAAAACTTATAGCCACTGCTCAGATTCCTCGAGCTCTCCCATTGAAATAGTTAACTGATGTTCCTAAATGGGTTGAGCAGTGGCCGCTTCCAAAAGTGAAGCTCGAGGCTTTAGAACAATTAGTAGAAGAACAGCTTCAATCTGGCCATATTAAACCTTCCACGTCTCCTTGGAATTCTCCTGTTTTTGTCATTAAAAAAAAAAATCTGGTAAATGGAGAATGTTGACTGATTTAAGGGAAGTTAACAAATGTATAGAACTTATGGGGGCTTTGCATTTAGGTCTCCCTTCTCCTGCCTTGATTCCACAGAATTGGTCTTTGATGGTTTTAGATTTGAAGGATTGCTTTTTTACTATTCCTTTGCAAATAAAAGAGAAATAAATTTGCTTTTGCTATTCCAGTGTATAATCATGGGCAGTGTCAGGTAACCTTACTATATAGACGGGAAACTTTACTTTAAATATTAATGATCCTCAAGGGCCATTTCAAGTTCATTTGCATATTAATAAATCTTACTCTGCTATAGCATGTGTAAAATTTCCTTATTCTTTACTGTATGGGCAATGGATTTGGAATGAAATTTTGGGAAATATATCATGTTCTGATTGTAACTTGACTCAATGTATAAACTGTTCCTGGTGGGAAAATGTTGAAAACAAGATGGTCCATTCCAGTAATCACTCTTCGGTCACTGTGAAAGCACGGGCTGACTCTGGTTGCCTGCGAATCTCACTCGGCCGTGGTCGGACTCTTATGCTGTCGCTCCTCTTATGAACACTGTGCAAACTCTTCTCCATCGATCCCGAAGAATGCTTGGCATTGTCATCGCATCAATTCTCGCCACTTCAGTAACAGCAACAGCAACTGTAGCAGGTCTTGCTTTGCATCAGGGCATACAGACTGCTGATTCTGTCAGGGAGTGGCATACGGATGCTCATTTATTGTGGCAACAACAGCATGATTTGGACAGCTCAATTGGCTACTGATGTATTGAATTTACAACACACTGTTTCCTGGTTAGGAGATCAAGTGACTGTGTTAGCTACAAAGAGTGTGTTAGAATGTGATTGGAACTCATCTCACCTATGTGTAACCCCTGTTCCCTTTAATATGAGTGAGGGTTGGGAAAAGGTGAAAAGGTCTTTAGTGGGACACCAGAATTTAACTGCTGAAATTATGGAATTGGAACAAACTATATTGTCAACTTTTAGTAAGACACTGCCTGATATTCTTGGTTCTGATATACTGAAGAGTCTCCAAGAAGGATTAGATAACCTTAATCCTTTAGGGCATGTATCTACATTGTTAACAACATCCTTTGTATATACTTTGTTAATTGTTGCTTTATGTTTTATTGCTTTTATAGTCTACCTGCGCTGGCAAAAAGGGAAACAATTGAAAGAAGAAGCTTTTCATATTCAAGCGCTTATTCAGCACCTGCAAGAAAAGAAAGGGGAAGTTGTAGGGAACAAGGTATAAGGAAGGTTGAGAAGTGCTTGCAAACGAGACTCTCAAACAAGGCTGAACATTCTTGCAAACAAGATGTTCAGCTAAGAATCCTCTGTTTGTTCCTGTGGGAAAAGAACATTTCTTGCACACAAGGATGTTTCTCTGATTCCTCAAAAGGAACAGACCCAGGGACAAAATGGATTCTAAGTTGATAAGGAAGTCCCCCAAAACAAAGTCTTAGCTGCAGTAAATAAGTTAAGGTAAACGTTATCTCGCCCCGCGCCTGCGCACTGTATAGTCGCTGAATTATGGTGTTTGGCAACTTGCCCTGTAGATTGTTGTGCAAGGGATATAAAATAAAGCAGCTGTAAGAAGCAAGGAGTTGAAGTAAAAAGATTCAAACCACTCTGCAGTGTTGGTGTTTCATTCCGTCGCCAGCATAGCAGCATCATGTTAGTCTCAGAAGACTAGATTAACAGCCCTTTTATTTTATTTTTTTTTTTTAAATTTTAAAATCTTTAATTCTTACATGCGTTCCAAACATGAACCCCCCTCCCACCTCCCTCCCCACAACATCTCTCTGGGTCATCCCCATGCACCTGCCCCAAGCAAGCACAAAACCCCCGAGTTCTGAATTAGCACACTCAAGCTGCCAGTAAGACAATGATATATCTACCATTGTTATTATTTAAAACCCATTAATTATATTTTTGCTAGACCTTGTTTGATTTTGCAAAATGATAACTCTCAGGAAATTGTCCACAATATAAAAATATGAAATTTATTTATTGTAAGTCAGACAAAGAAAGACATATACTATACAGTATCACTTATTTGGGAACTCTAAAAAGTCAATAGCATAGAAACAAGCTAGAATTGTAGTCACCAGGGGCTGAGGTTAGGGAGAATGGAGAGATGTTAGTCAAAGGGTACAAAATTTTGATTATATAATGAATAGACTCTTGAGATCTAATATATAACATGGTAGCTAGAGTTAATAATACTGTACTGTACACTTGAAATTTGCTAAGAGACTTGATCTTAAATGTTCTCACCATGAAAATAAAAAAGGTACCTCTATGATGTGATGGATGTGTTAATTTGATTGTGGTAATCATTTCACAATTATACATATATCAAATCACCACACTGTACACTTTCAATTTGTGCAATTTTATTTGTCAATTATACCTTAATAAGTCTGGGACACAAATAAACATATCAAGTAAAATTATCCTAAAAAAATTATTGATGTTGACACAATAGTAGTTTACATTTCTTTTTGTTGATGTTGTTCAGTTGCTAAGTGGTGTCTGACTCTTTGTGACCCTGTGGACTACAGGACACCAGGTTTCCTCGTCTTCCACTGTCTCCAGGAGTTTGCTCATTTACATTTCTTACTTTCACCCTAATAGATGAGTACTTCAAGAAGTTTTGTATGCAATTATTTTATTTTCAAACAGACCTGTTCTCTTTGCCTCCTCTTTTCTCTGAACTTTCTGAACTTTATAAACTTACAGGTTTATAAAATGTCGGTTTATGGCAATAAATATTAGCTCCTATGCTTGCAGAAAACTAGAACTCACTGTTTTGAAGGAGGAGGTTAGCAGCAGCATTATGTCTTTTTCGCCAATAGTGGGGCTCACTGTGCTCAGGTGTACTAGGTAATCCTTACCCCTCCCTAACATGCCAGGACTCAGAGACACCCATCCCAGCAAGGGCAGGAGGTCACACACATGTTTCTCATATGCTACCTGGTGCTACCAGTGTTCCCACCACGTGCTGCTTCTCAAAGGCAATGGAGGGTGGGCTTTGGAGTCACACTGAGCTTGAATCCCTGCACTGCCACTCTCAAGAAACACGGCTCTGGGCAAGGTACTTCAACTTTCTGTCTCAATTTCCTTGTCTGTAAAGTGAGAATAAAATAGCATCTACTTGCAGTGCTGTTGCCAGGATTGCTTAGCAAATTCCTGCAAAACACTTGACGAGATCCAGGTTTCTGGTCTTTATCTTAGGTGTTTGCTCACATTCCATAATTGATTGTAGCTTTTAAATTTACAGAGCAAGGAAATACAGGAAAAGTGACTTCTAGCAGTGGGTCTCCCTCACCCATGTGTTCTGGCTTTTCTGATTAGGAAACAGCAAGAGGGGGCAACTGGACTCAGGCCCAGCCACTGAGACTTAAAAAAACCTCTTTTCCTTAATGTGTAAATTCAACAGTCTTTATTAAGAACCTAATATGTTGGGTCACATGATTTGCATTTCTCTGATAATTAGTGGCTTGGTGGTAAAGAATCTACCTCCCAATGCAGGAGACACGGGATACATGGGTTCTATCCCTGGACTGGGAAGATTCCCTGGAGGAGGAAATGGCAACTTACTCCAGTATTCTTGCCTGGAAAATTCCATGGACAGAGGAACCTGGCAGGCGGCAGACTCACAAAGAGTTGGGCATGACTGAGCAACTAAGCACACATGAAGCATGACCATTAGTATGTTGAGCATCATTTCATGTGCCACTGCACAACTTCAAATCAGTTTTCCTCAAGAGCCACTGATATTCCAGTATGTGCTTTATTAGCACTAAAATTGCTTTGGATTCTTTTTGTTGTTGTTAGGAAAATTTTTGTTCACATTCAGTTCATTCTTTTATTTATATACAAGTGTTTACTGAATATCTACTATCTTTCAGGTGCTCCTAGTATGGGGTTGACAGGCAGTTCTTGTCCCTTAAACATCCACAGCTTTGTGGGAGAGAAAAATTAGTGTTTAGGTAATTACCACACACTGTGACTTATTTATTTATTACTGCAATAGGAATAAACACAGGGTACTATAGACACGTGTGGTGAAGAGAACAGTTGGTTTAGTCTTAGGGGATTCGGGGTCACTTTCTGGAAGAAGTGACTCTCAAACTAGGATATAGAGCACAAGCAGGAGTCTAAAGATAAACAGAGTAGAGCAGAAAAATATTACATGTAGTATGAATACCACTTATAAGGATGTGGAGAGAACATAGGATACTACTGGAATCTTAAATAGTTTAATTCAGCTTTAAGCTAGTGGGCGGGAGGTGAAGAAGTGACTGATGAGGCCACAGAGCACGATAAGGATAGATTGTGAAGGTTTATCCGTCATATTAAGGAGTTTGGAGTTTATTCTTGGGGCACCAGTGTGGGAAGGAGGGGAGGCTGGGTCACTGAGGGTTATAACCAAGGGAAGAGCATCATCAGAATTTAATTTTAGAACAACTTTTTGTAGTGGAAAGTTTTCTTCTTCAAACTCTGTCCTCCCTTTGAAAGACCACCCTCAACAACACACTATGTAAGTAAAGACAGTAGATTTGCTTTGCAAAAACATCTTCAAGATGATCCCTCCATCTCTCCATCCCAGCAGTTGCACATGGATACATGCACAGTTTCCACCAGACTGTCATCTCCTCCTAGAAGAAAGTTCATTGACCATCGAGATAAAGTCAAATGACCACAAGCAGAAACAGATCAGGATTCTTTTTTAAGCATGAAGTTATCTTAATTCAAAATAGAAAATATCCCTCCGTCATCCTGTCCTAACAGGACTTTCCAGCTAGAACTTGCTTCTGAAAGTTAGCAACGATTTAAATCCACCACCTCCCCCAACGAATCCCCAGCCCTGTGTCAGCATTGGTCTGTCTCTCCTGCCTCTCATTCCCTTTCAAGCTGCATGTATTGCTGGCCTTTACTTGCTCTCATCATTCACCCCTTGTCACCAGCCCAGGTGAAAGTAAATAGGGAAGATCATCACTGAAAAGAAGCAAGAGGGACTGGTGTTTGCAGAGCACCTGTTCAAGGCATGTTAGATATTTCCTGATCCCTTCACTACATTCGTTTTGTTCTTAGCAACCCCGTGAGGCAGGTAAAGTCCTTACACTGCACGTTAGAGATTGGACTGCACGGTGATTCATTTCTCCTTTCACAGTGCGGGACACTGGGGCACTGGGCTAGAAGTTCAGGGTCACAGGGTGTGGTGGGGAGGGATTTGAGGTCAGATTCTTTCAGCTCGTGCCTTTCCAACTACATCATAAACAGGGCTCCACTCCTGTGATTGAGGTCTTTAGTTACTGATGCCAGTGCTCACACAGCTTGCCAAGTTTCTGGTTCCCTGGCTTTGCTTCCGTGTGGCATTCTCAGTTTATGACTGCCTACCCGTTCAGACTTTGGAGGCCTCATATTAATTTGCCCTCGGGGGTCTAGCCTCCTGAGTCCTGATTGCTCACCTGGGTATACCTTGCTTCCTCCTTGGGTTATGCCCAACTCTGGGCTACCCAGATTCCAGCGTTTTACCTCCTCTCTGTCCCCTCAAACCCCCACCTGCCAAGCACCACCCAGGCGGAACCCAGTTTCCTCCAGATCACCAAGCATCTAGAGGGCTCTCCAACCCAAGGCCTGCCAGTCCTTTTCATCTCACCCCTAACAAGAGACATCCTTAGAAACATCTCTGTTTCCACCAGCTCCTACCATTGAGCATGTAGAAGAAACATTGCCTTATTTTTCTAAATTAAGTTGTAAACAGCTTTGTGATGTGACATTGAAGCTCTCTGTTTTGATCAAGGACTTAGGATATGATTAGACCCAGTTACTTCTTACAAGCTGAATACCCAGACAGTAAAATCTGGTTTATGTATAAATTTGACCCAAGAAGATATTTACAGTATCACAAGGCTATGAGATCTCTGAATGGCCATTTAGCCTGCCTTTTATCTTCAGGTAAGAACATGCTAAAGTTTATGGGTGAGGTGACAGGGAGGGAAGAAGAGAATGTGAATCACGTTTCTACAAAAAAATCTTCAGGGGATCATCTGTTTAGGACATCCTTCACCTCAAGCCATTCATACTGGAGATTTAAGGAACCAGATTTAAGAAAGAGTTTCAGTTACAAAAAAAAAAAAATTAGTTTGAATGACTTTTATAAAGGGAGAAAGTCTTTCCAGTGGCATTTGCCCAAGATGTAAAATTCAGTATGTAATGGCCAAAACTAGAAAGCATAGTTTTGGTTCACTATATTTTTTAAGGATGGATAACTTTTTAACTAATAATAATTTGTTTTCTGATCCAAGATATCAATCATGAAATCTCATGCTTCAGGCTACAGAATAACTGCTGCAGAGAACAGAGTTAAAATTTGTGTTTCAGAATAGAGTTTTGCCTGTGTTTAAACAAGACAGAGAGAGAAAGAGAAAAAGAGAGTGTGCCGCAGTGCACGCTGGGTAAACCCACATCTTGCTTCCCTGGAGCCCTCGCTGAACCACTTCGATTTCCCAACCATGGTGCGCTGACTTTGAAACAGAGGTGACATAGCTTTAACCACAGTATACAAAGCCCCAGTTTTTGCCAATCCTTTCAAAGTCTTTCCTTTATTTGCCAAGATTAACCTCCTACTTCTTATTAAAACAGAGGCATTGCTCTGCTGGTTAATATAAAGAAAACAATACAATACTTGGGCCAGTACATGACATTTTGAGGTAATGGAAATCTTATTTAAAACTAGCCATCATGAACTCAGAGCAGTGCACGCAGTCTGTCAGATGGCATTACATGGAATCCATGTTTAATTTAGATTTATTGTAATAATCACGATAATTTAACACATAGGAAGTTCATTGGTTCTTTTTTTTTCACTTTAATATTGCATTCAAACTAAAACACTGAAGCAAAACAACAGACAAAAAACACTGTAATATTGGGATTTGAACTTTACAGCCCTGAAAGTGAAAGCTCAGTCGTGTCCAACTCTTTGTGACCCCATGGACTGTAACCTACCAGGCTCCTCCGTCCATGGGATTTTTCAGGCAATAATACTGGAGTGGGTTGCCATTTCCTTCTCCAGGAGATCTTCCCCACCCAGGGATCGAACCCGGGTCTCCCACATTGTAGACAGACGCTTTACCGTCTGAGCCACCAGGGAAGTCTTTGATAGCCCTGGATGGCATAAAATGAGTAGTTTAATCTGAGTTTCCATTGGAGAGATTAAAGTAGGAAATATAAAAAAGTAAAAATAATGATATTGACCTCTTCAGGTTAATGTCAGGATTTAAAGAATTAGGCAGTATCTAGAATATAAAAATTTTTAGCAAATGACATTTTATCCTTATTACCAGTTCAATGTCTTCATCCTATTTGCACTTGGATTTAGGAATTAAAAGAAATACCTACTCTATTTCCACCTAAAAATACATATTTTTATGGGTAGCATATCCAGTAATATGCTATCAGTATATTACTGGATATATCCAGTAATGGGCTTCCCCTGTGGCTCAGCTGGCAAAGAATCTGCCCGAAATGCGAGAGACCTGGGTTCGATCCCTGGGTTGGGAAGATCCCGTGGAGAAGGTAAAGGTTACCCACTCCAGTATTCTTGTTGCAGGAAACGGGACCCCTTCCAGGGCCTGAAACTGGGCTCTTCACTCAGAAATGAATTGTCTGAGGAGACACATCTGCTGACAAAGCAAGAGATTTTATTGGGAAAGGGCAGCCGGGTGAAGAGCTGTAGGGTAGGGGAACCCAGGAGAACAGCTCTGTCACAGGGCTTGCAGTCTCGGGTTTTATGGTGATGGGATTAGTGTCCAGGTTGTCTTTAGCCAATCATTCTGACTCAGAGTACTTCCTGGTGGTGCATACCTTGTTCAGCCAAGACGGATGCCAGAGAGAAGGATTCTGGGAGGTGGTCAGACATGTGGTGTCTCCTTTTGACCTTTCCAGAACTCTTCCAGTTGGTGGTGGCTTATTAGTTCCATGTTCCTTACCAGAACCTCCTGTCGTAAAACAACTCATGCAAATGGTTGCTATGGTGCCTGGCCAGTGTGGGTGGTTTCAATCAGTGTGCTTCTGTTAACATTCTGGCCTGGAGAATTCCCATAGACTGTATAGACCAAGGGGTCACAAAAAGAGTCAGACACGACCGAGTGGCTTTCACTTTCACTTATCCAGTAAGGCTCCTATTTTTGTAGCCTCAATATAGAAATTCATGAATAGATTGCTTATCAGTATGTAGATACTTAAGAAGGAAACACTCTTGTGACATTGAAATTGGACTCCTTGGCTGAAGGTAAGGTTTCTAGGCCCTTGCTATTCAAACTGAGGTCAGAGGCTCAGCAGCAACACTGGTATCTAAGAGCCTGTCAAAAATTTAGAATCTCAGACATTATCCAGACTACTGAATCAGAAAATGTGTTGAGAAGGATTGCTCTGGTATAATGGTTCTCAGACATTAGAATGCACCAGAGCACCTGCTAAAACACAGATAACTGGGCCTCAATCCCAGAGCTTCTGATTCAGTAGGTCTACAGTGGGACTGAGATTTTGCAGCATTAATAAGATGATGCCCACATTGCTGGTTCAAAGAACCACACTATGATGACAACTAGGACATTCAGTAGAGACTCCAGGAGGGTTGTATTTGAGTTGTTAAGATTAAAGTTGAACTAGAATAAAAGCTACTCTAAACTCACTCTAGCAAGACTTACCAATAAGCCTGAAAAGTATCAAATCCATCTACAAGTAAGAACTACCTGCCACATGAAAAGGAAATGAAACAAAATCTAGACAATGATATAACACTTACAATATCCACCACTCAGCAAACATTAGTAGCCATGCCAAGAAGCAGAAATATGTAACCTATAAGCAGGTATCTATCAATTGAAACACAGAAATGATAAAGGGATGACATTAGCAGATAAAGGTGATGACATTAGCAGACAATAGCTACTGTAGATATGTTCAATATGCTCAAGGACCTAAGGTAAAACATAAACGTGAAAGAAGACAACTGGAAAATATATTCAGGAATTAAATGGAATTTCTAGAGATGAAAGATACAAATTAAAAATTCACCAAAACCCAAGAGAATTAAAAAAACATATCCACATGAAAAACTGCATACAAATGATCATAGGAACATTATTCTTCATAGATTCATTCATAGTAGACTCATTGAGTAGAAACAACTCAAATGCTTATCATCTAATAAATAAATGCACAATATGTGGTATATTTCCATTCAATGGAATAGCAACCAGTTATATAAACAAATGAAGCACTGATACTATGGGCTTCCCAGGTGGTGCTAGTGGTTAAGAATCTGCCTGCTAATGAAGGAGACACAAGAGATGCAGTTTCAATCCCTGGGTCGAAAAGATTTTCTGGAGTAGGAAATGGCCCCCTGCTCCAGTATTCTTGCCTGGAAAATCCTATGGACAGAGGAGCCTGACAGACTACAGTCCATGAGGCTGCAAAGAGCCAGATACAACTCACACACATACACACACACACACACACACACACACACACACTGATTCTATATACTACTACATGTTTGAAACTTGGCTATGTTATGCTAAATTAAAGAAGCCAGTTGCAAAGTTCATATTGATGATTCCATTTTCATCCAATGTCAGAATCGGTAAATATATACAGATGAGAAAATATAAATTAGTGGTTGTCTGGAGCTGGGCAGGAAGTGGGGAATGGAAGCTTAGGGGTATGAAATTTCTTTTTGAGACAATGAAAATGGTCTAAAAGTGATTGTGGTAATGATTGAAGGATTCTTTGAGTATACTAAGGACCATTCCATGGTAGACTTTAAGTAAAATGTGAGAGATATGATTTATACCTTAAGAAAGGTATTATATTAAAAATAGAGGAGCTTCCCTGGTGGCTCAGTGGTAAAGAATCCATCTGTCAATGAAGGAGACACAGGTTCGATCCCTGATCCTGGTAGATCCCACAGGCTGCGGGGCAGCTAAGCCCATGCACCACAGCTATTGCGTCTGTGCTCTAGAGCCTGGGAGCCACAACTAGTGAAGTCCAAGTGTCCAAGAGTCTGTTCTGAGCAACAAAAAAGTCCACTGCAATGAGAAGCCTGCACACTGCAACTAGAGGGTAGCCCCATTTGCTGCAACTAGACAAAGGCCCATGCAGCGAAGACCCAGCACAATAAAAAATAAACACAAAAATAAATACAATTTGAAAAAAAAGGAAAGAAAAACAGCATTAGGTTTCACACCTAGGAGGTAACTTGGAGAAGGCAATGGCACCCCACTCCAGTACTCTCGCCTGGAAAATCCATGGACGGAGGAGCCTGGTAGGCTGCAGTCCATGGGGTCGCTAAGAGTCAGACATGACTGAGCGATTTCACTTTCACTTTTTACTTTCAAGCATTGGAGAAGGAAATGGCAACCCACTCCAGTGTTCTTGCCTGGAGAATTCCAGGGACGGGGGAGCCTGGTGGGCTGCCGTCTATGGGGTGGCGCAGAGTCGGACACGACTGAAGTGACTTAGCAGCAGGAGGAGGTAACTAGTGACCTTGGCTTGAACAACTTCAATCTGAGTTGGGAGAGAGCCAAAATAAGGAATGTGTAAACAATGAGTATAGATCTCTCTCTTAAAAAGTCTAGCTGTAAAGAGGAAAAATAAAAATAAAAAGAACCCACAATATAACTCAGGGGAGTTTGAGCTGAAGGAAATGAAATAATAGGAGGGGAAAATATAAAAGAGTGGTTGTGGTTAAAAAAAAAAATTGACTGAGGAAGGTGTAAGAGGAGGTGGAATCTAGAGAAATAAAAGGGATTATCCTTCCATAAGAGACCACCACTCTATGGGAAGGAAGAAAAAAAATTAATGCTCTGCCTTTGGATTTGCCTTAATCTAAGGGCAGCAGTTGTTGGGCTGTCTAGCCGAAAAGACATTGCTCAGAGATCCCTAACTCTCTCCAGTATTGTAGTACTATCCATCTTGACACCTGATGCGGTGGTGGTGGTAGTGTGTTTGTCTATCTGTCTGTCTGTGGGTGATGGGGAAGACCACCTTTCTCAATGAGGTTCTACTGAGAAGAAAGTGAAAATTCCCACAAGGAAATCTTCATTCTGTTTTGAACGTACTGCATCCGTGAGGGATGCTCAAGCCAGATTTAGAGATTCTAAAACAAGGTTGCAGACTCAACTGCTACAGGACCAGGCAGTTAATAATGACACCCAATGTGTCTTAAGCAGCTATTATGTTCAGGCAACAGTCTAAACGATTTTAAAAAATGTGGACTCAGTGTTCCCAGATCATAAGAATTTTTTTTTTTCGAAGAGGAAGCTGAAATCTGAACTTGTAAATAAAATCTCACACTTTTTAAATGTTGGTGATTTGCTTTTGTTTACATATTTCATAGCAAACATGTCTATGGGCCAGTTACAACTCATGATACTCTAATGTGTGACCCCTGCTTTAAAGAGACCAATAGATTTCTAAGCCATCCAGTACATCCCTTCTTTAGCTTCATACAAAATATGAAGCTTGGTAAGGTCAGAAGTTTGATATGCCTACAAGTGGCATTTTTCAATGTATAATGTAAAGGGGAAATGTACACACATTAAGAAACAAGAAGCCAATAAAATATGCATCAACAAGAAAATCAAGTAATGCCACCCATGATGCAAAGAAAAGAGGAAGCCAGTTTGCAATAACAAACAACAGGAACAACAATGCTGGGCTACCGTTACTGACAAGGGTGTTGGGATGAGACATCATCTTCCAGAAGAGATAAATGTGACCTGGAAGAACAAATCTCTGGCTGTAAAAATCCTGTCCCACTTATATCAGGCATGCTGTCTGCAAGTAAGGGGCAAATCCATCACTACGTCCCAAGGTCACTGGAAGAAGTAAAAGTTAAGAGCAGTTATGTCTGGGCTGATAGATATATCTGATACAAATAGGTGCAGCCCTAAATACATACCTTCTTTAGCTTAAATAATCACTTAAAAACTGTATCAAACTTCCTCATAAGCAAATACAGCCTGAAATGTAAATGTTTCTGAAAACCTCGATCTCCAAATAGTTTAAAAATCAGTATAATTTTAATTTTTGCTACTTAGTAATAAGAGTGAATACTTTTCATCTGCTTTTTGGACTTTTTGTCCTTATTTTAGAAATCATCTCTCCTTACCCTTTCGTCTATTATGCCATTCATCTATTTAAAATACCATTTTGACTATCAAGTTAGCAATTTTTAAAAATGGCATCATATAATACCAGTTAGCATACAATGAAAAGGGCATTCTCATCCAGGATTGGTGAGAGTACATAACTCTTAGGGAAGAAATCTGATTAACGTATCAAGACAGTTTCATATCCTTTTGTTTAACCATATCACTTTTAAGAATACATGCTAAGAAATTCACCTGAAACATAAAAATATTTTACAAACAAAGATATTCAAAACATGAGGTATTTACAATAATGCAATACTGAAAATAGCTTACAAAGCCACAATAGGAAGAGTAACCTCCAATGAGTTTTCTAAATACTATGAAAAATGGTTATATTTCATAAAAGGAAAAAGAAGCTCTTGAGATGCTATTATCAGTACTGTGAAAATAAGCATCAAAAAGTGACTGCAATAAGCAAAAGAACTTTGAAAAATCTCAAACAGCATAGAAAAATGCTGGAAAATAAATCAAAGTAGCTGTTCTTGTTAAGAAATACAAACTCAATTATGAGTGTTAAAAAAAATGCTATAGCCTCTATGTGGTATGTAATTCAAAGGAAACATTAAATTTCCTTGATTGGTATAAAAAAAGTGATTGGAAAGAAAAAAATAAAAGTATTGCCTGATAGGATTATGAACGATTTTTTTTTTCTGCTCTAATACGTGTTCCGTAATGTATGCCCCATACTGCCTCCAAGTGAATGTGCATCATTTTTAGTCAAATACCTTTTCAGTCATGATTCCTGAGATGCCATCATTAGAATTGCAATTCTTTAGATATTGAGGCATTTGATAACCAAGACACCTATTAAGATGGCTTAATGATGGATGGATGGGCTGCCTGAGAAGTATCAGTGGAAAGTGGTAGGTGGTAGGTTACTTGTAGAAATTTTGTGTTAGAGGATGTATCATTTAAGGATCCTATATGCCATTGAGAAAAAGATACTTTAACTATTTTAAACATAAAATGGTTTTCTTAAAGGATACTGAGTAATTCACTAACTCTCCAGGAGAGTCCAATGATAAAGGTGGCAAGTGATGCACCCAAAATGACAGTGAAAATCATTCTAAATACATGATGAAGACACTTCTCCTGCCTCCATTGGTCCAGGTCACTGCCCTTTGCTTCCCATGATGAAAGCTTCCACTGCAGCCACAGCAAGTTCAATATTTATGCTATAGAAATGGTGACTCTCATCAGGATAGATTCTGTGGGGTCTCAGCTTCATGTTGACACTTGTTCTTTGTCAAAGTTGGAAATGAGAACATGTGATAGGTGGATAGATGGTATGTAACTTGCTTAATCCCAACTGCAAAGGACTTTAGAAAGCATCTAACATTGTTAACTTCCGTAATGGGAGATGGGCTCTTTTTCAAGGAAGGAAGAAGTCCTGAACTTTAGGAAGGAGATTCCTGTACTGTAGACAAAAACAAGGGCAAATGTCCGAAACAGAAGATGGACATTTGAGGGAACAGTTCATCCCGGTTCCCTGGACACCTAGCATGCATCCACAGAGGCAAAGGCTCAAGTCACGGCTTATCTGAGTCTTGACAGAAGAGCTTGTGCTTCCCCAGGTACACGAGGGGATGAAAGGTCTGTAGGAAATAGCTATGAGGCCATGGATCGCCTACCTTCCTATCTCCCTCCTTGCCTCCTGGGCTTCAGATGAAGTGTAAGACTTTTGCTCCAGTCTCTTCAGAACTGAGATGCAGCATAAAAAAAATACTTGCCAATTAGAATGGGCTCTTCAGCAACAGTGTATTTCACAACTTGGGTTTCATTCATCTGGCTCCTTTTGTTTCTATGTCATCGTTTCTCATGTGTGGGGCTTCCCTGGTGTCTCAGATGGTAAAGAATTTGCCTGCAATATAAGGGACTTTCATTTGATCTCTGGGTCAGGAAGATCCCCTGGAGAAGGAAATGGCAATCCACTCCAGTATTCTTGCCTGGGGAATCCCATGGACAGAGGAACCTGGTGGGCTGCAGTCCATTGGGTTACAAAAGAGTTGGACACAACTGAGAGAGTAACATTTTACTTTTTTTGATGTATGGGACAAAGACGGTTGTAGCTTACTCTTACAAAGACTTTTGGCTTACTCTTCTGATTGCTCTCTGTGTAAGCAATAAACTGTCTAATTCTAAAAGTGGTTCACTGTATCTTTATGAGTCAAATCACTTAGGCACCAGGCTTGGCTTTGCCTTGTGTTAAATGTGTGCACAACCTAAAACCTACTTGAAGAGAAGGAAATGAATTGACCCTTTTAACTGAAAACTGGATCCAAAAGCTCAAATTATGATGCAACTGAACAAAAACAGCAGTGTATAACTGAGTCACTTTGTGAAGAAATTAACACAACATTGTAAATTAAGTATAATTAAATAATTTTTTTTTAAAAAAGGATCTAGGTGGCAGAAAATTTGATGGTCTAGTCATAGTTTTGTTGATGGTGAAAATTAAATCCTGCTTTCTGTTGTTACTGGTGATGGTCTCTATGCCAGGAAGCACACATCAGATTGGGCAATTGTGGATCACATGGTCACTCCTGAGCCAAGGAATGTCAATCTTTATATGGATGACTGAAAGGCAGCTCCTTAAAAGCAAAATTAGGCTGCTGATAATAGGAGGAGGGACAACGGATGCCAAATGGTCCAGCAAGGACCTAGGTAGTAAGATGCTCAGGTAGCATCTGCCTCTTGCCCAGCTGCCAGGAGTCCCCATGTCTAGGAGCATGTATGTAAAACAGTGCTGCACAACCTCTTCACAGCCCATTTTCAAATACTTCTGTCTGCACTGAAAGGATTATAAGGCACCACCAAGGTTAAAGTGTCCAGTAATCACTACAACAGCAATCATCAAGACAGGATCAAAGGCACCAGAGGCCAACAAGAGCCCAAGGTTATCATACTCTTCCCTGGCCTGTTCTATAGGCTCCGGGCCATCTAGGAGAAGCTGTCTACTGCCTGGAAAGAGTTCCTTTTTATCCTCATAAGGCAGTTGTGTTTTGTCTCAGTAAAGAAACTTTTTGTGGGTTGATAGTAAGCTCCACATCTTCCTTCTTATTCACAGCTCTTCATCAAATTCCATGCCCTTGCTCAGCCCAAGGTGCCATCTGGCAGACCTGCTAAGACAACAGCACCTGTAAGGATGCCTCCTGGTATTCTTTGTGTGTGTTATGTGTAGGTGCTGCCCTGAGAATTCATTTACTCCACAATGTGGAATTTTGGTCAATTTTAGCTAAGCTGGAACTTGATTTCCTGGAGTCCCTCCCTTGTATAGTTCCAGGTCAAGATTGGTTACAGGAAAGATCTGAGTGAGATTTGGTGAGGCTGAAGTGAAGCAGCAGCCACTGTGCTCTGTCATCATTGGTTAGAGGTGATGAGTGGCAGGGGCAAAGGTGTTGGTAGTTTCCAGTTTATTCTTGATTCCCCCTCTTCCATGTCCAGCTCTCCATCCCAACTGCTGCCCCTGCTGACCAAAAGTGACCTCAGCCTAAGGTTACCAAATTCAGCAAATAAAGATACAGAGACATTGAGCTGAATTTGGATTTCATATAAGCAGCAATTTTTAAAAGGTGTTTTAAGTATGTCCCATGCAGTATTTGGGAATATTTGGACCCCCCAAATTATTTGTTGTTTATCTGAAATTCAAATTTAACTGGGCATTCTGCACTTTATAATTCTTAATATATAGGCCTACCTCCAGGGTCTCTCCTGAGAACTCACAGAGGCAGCAGTCACAAGAGCCAACAACCTCTATAGACTTCTACACAGTTGGAGGTGCCTAGCTTCTGGAAATCTGCTCATTCACCCAGGTCCAGAAAGCTGGTTAAAAACTTGTTCCTGACCTTTACTCCCCAGATTCTTCCCACAGTGTATAAGGTGGAGTTCCTGCAATGCAGCCTTTATTCAATACTCATTGGGTTCTACTTCCTGATTAAACACTAACACTCATTCTGACATCAGGAGGAAGGTGCTACTGTTATTCCTTTTCAACAGGAATAGAGACTGTGACACAAAGAGGTAAATGTACTTGCTCAAAGTGACACTCCTGATAAGCAGTGAAAAGTGAAAGTGTGTTAGTTGCTCAGCTGTGTCCAGCTCTTTGAATCCCATGGACTGGGGCCCGCCAGGCTCCTCTGTCCATGGAATTCTCCTGGCAAGAATACTGCAGTGGGTTGCCATGCTCTCCTCCAGGGTATCTTTCCAACCCAGGGATTGAACCCAAGTCTCCCGCATTACAGGTAGATCAGTTACCGTCTGAGCCACCAGGGAAGCCCATTATGAACATCTAGTATACATCATATATACATATAAATATAGACTATATAGCTTATATAACATAAAATGTGAATTTCAAATATTATGTTTCACATGCATGCAAACGATGTAACTAGTTACATACTAGTTACTGGATACTCAGATACTAGATACTCAGCTTATATAGAGTATTTAGCTACAAAACTTCATAGAAACTGATTTTTCAACCCTTTTCACTGTTGGGTATCAAAATGTCACTTGTGTGCAATTGAAAACATATATACACGTGTACATTTTCTCAAGAGTATACATTTGGTATTTTGACATCCATTAGTAACAACAGTTGAAAAATCAGTTTCTATAAAACTATAGAGCTAAACTGTCATTAAAACAAAAAGGAGTGAGTGAAACTGCTTTTAGGGTAATACTGGTGACTACTGGTGACTCCAAAGGAAAAAAAAAAAAAAAAAAAGACTGAGCTCATTAATGTTCAAATGAGGATGCCTTGGAATTGAGGTTAATAAGTTCTTGGCGTGGGAGGATCCCTGAGACAGTTTAAGGCTGTGAAACAAATTCAGTGTTTAGAACAAAATGATAGATAATTCTACTTAATGAGTACACAGCAGACTAATTATTGTAATGAAATATGTTTAATTAAAAAGATGTCTGCTTTCTAATGATTATACTGACTATAAACTAGTTTAGAAAACCCCGAAGGTTGATAAAGACAATACACATAAAGACTGCAGGGAACGTTTGCACAAGGAGGGTAAATATATGTGTTTATCATTGTAGTTTAAAGTTAACATTATAGCACTCCTAGGTTCTTTCTCTCTCTCTCTCTCTCTCTCTTTTGGCTGCTCTGTGCAGCATGTGGGATCTTAGTTCCCCAACCAGGAATTGAACCCATGCCCCCTGCAATGGAAGCATGAAGTCTTAACTACTCTATCACCAGGGAAGTCTCCTAGGCTCTTTTAATATAGTATTCCAGATTCTTTGAGGCAATGCTTAGCTCAACAGAGAAGAAAGTACTTGGAAATAAAGTTGTGGAAAAACCATTTTAATATATTTTAATATGAATTTGGAGAGAATACACTTTCATACACATTTGTAGAAAAATGTGAAATGCTAAGCAGTTTCATTCAGGATGTACATGTGTGCCTGAGTGCATGCTTAGTCGTTTCAGCTGTGTCTGACCCTTGTGACCCTATGGACTGTAGCCTGCCAGGCTCTCTCCAAGCAAGAATACTGGAGTGGGTTACCAGGCACTCCTCCAAGGGATATTCCTGACCCAAGGATCAAACCCGCATCTCCTGCATTACAGATGGATTCTTTACCGCTGAGCCACCGGGCAAGTCCTCATTCAGGATATCAGGGCTAACGTCCATTCATAGAATGAAAAGATCAACCAAGCCCTTACAGCTCCAATTTGTGGTGGGACTCAGGAATAAGGTCTGGAGAAGGAAATGGCAACCCACTCCAGTACTCTTGCCTGGAGAATCCCATGGAGAGAGGAGCCTGGTAGGCTACAGTCAATGGAGTCGCAAAGAATTGGACACGAGTGAGCAACTTCACTTCACTAGGAATAAGGTATAAAGCACATTTTCAGCACCACTGATGGTTCAGTGGACAGGGTGTACTCACTTAAAGCAGCTAGAGGAGAGTAGAAATGAAAGTTTCAATCCAAGGCTACAAAAACGCGACTGATTCTGCCTCTTGATTCCTATGAGCATATAATAGTGTGCGTATGAGTACGGGTAGTGTTATCATACAGACCTTCAAGAAAATTTAAGTGTGGGGGATAATCCATCATGATTCATTCTGGGCATTTCCTGTCCTGAAACCACCTGCTTCTCTTGCCTCTTTCTGAATGGTGGGATAGAAGCAGTATTGTTCTGGAAGCAAGGGTGTCCTGCTCATCAGAGCTGAGTCAAATTTTTAAGAAACTTGCAAGCTGCTTATTGTACACAGCCATCATTAAAATTTAACTTGTATAAGTGTACTGCTAAGTCGCTTCAGTCATGTCCGACTCTGTGCGACCCCATAGACGGCAGCCCATCAGGCTCTCCGACCCTGGGATTCTGCAGGCCAAGAATACTGGAGTGGGTTGCCATTTCCTTCTCCAATGTATGAAAATGAAAAGTGAAAGTGAAATCGCTCAGTCGTGCCCGATTCTTCGCGACCCCTTAGACTGCAGCCCACCAGGCTCCTCCATCCATGGGATTTTCCAGACAAGAGTACTGGAGTGGGGTGCCATTGCCTTCTCCATATAAGTGTACAGGTAGATAAATTATACTCAAAATACAGATAACAGATACTCAATAATACCTAATTATTTGGCTGTCTTTTGTTACCTAAGCTCTTGGGGTTATCTCCACCTATTAGATATGTACAAAGAATATACTACCTACTGCTGTACATCTCTTATAACTCCACTTTCAGTGATTTCATATTGGTAGTTTGAAATTGACCATGGTGGAAATATTTGCACCATGAAAATCAGCGTGCACTATAAATCGAAGCTCTCCTCTGCCCTGGAAGGAAATGGAGTCATGTCGAAAAAAGCCCGCTTTTGGAGGGTGGCGCTTGAGCTGCTGTGTGGAGCAGAGCAAAGTGGTAACCAGTGAGTCTGCAGAAGAAACCAGATGTGATCTAAACAGGTTGTCACTCTATAGAAGCTAGGTAGACAGAAATCAGGATCTTGGCTAGGAGCTATTGAGATGAGAACTTAGAAAAGCGAACAAAGCAAGAATCTGTAAAGAATTGGGTAGGGGGTGAAACTACAGAAACAGACTGATGTAAGAAGATTAGAAGGTTTTATAAGGCAGATCCTAGGCATGGACAGGGAAGATGCGTTTAAAGCCAGAACACTGATCTCTGCATTTACCCTACGTCACTTCAAACAAAACCCTTTTATTTTTTTCTGAAATTCTTTCTTCTTTCTATATTCTTAGTTTTTAAACCTTCAATGTTTGATCTCATATTAAAAAGGAAAGAAGCCAAATTTAAAAATTTACATAGATGTATACTTAACACTTTTAATACTAGAGCAAATGTTATATACACACACGTATATACCTCTCTACTCACATGTACCCCACAAACGGGTGAACTAGAAAGTATTCACTAGGAAAAACTATTAGATATAGAATTAGTAGCAAATATATAGGTTCCCAGTTGTTTATTCATTTAACAAGTCCAGATACATGACTTTGATGACCCTAAACCATGAGCTTGTAAGCTGCATGGAGAGCACTGGCTTTTACACATTTTTAACTTTTAAGTACTGGTTCTTCCTGGTATGATTCCATGATGTAGTGTGGCCGAAACTGAACTTCAACTGTATCCTACCCATTTAGCATTCACAAGATGTGGGATGTTTAGATCACGTCTGGTTTCTTCTGCAGACTCACGGGTTACCATTTGCCTTGGTGCTGGGATTCAGACCTTACAGTTCCAGTTAGATGATACACCACACTAGCAGTAGGACTTTCAACATCAAGGTTTATGCCTGGAAAAGCATCAGTCCTGCAAGTAAAGGTTGAAGTCCAAGCCTTGCTTTTGACTAGATTTGCTCAGCCGGAGAACTGAGCCACGGCAAGCTACCGGCAGTTTGCAGACAGTCAGATCCTTTTCTGGGAGGCTAGTCTGCAAGGGACTATTCTTGGACTCATTTATCCTTATTTCTCATTTAAGAACTGACTCATTGGAAAAGACCCTGATGCAGGAAAAGATTGAAGGCAGGAGGAGAAGGGGACAACAGAGGATGAGATGGTTGGATGGCATCACCAACTCAATGGACATGAGTTTGAACAAACTCCAGGAGATGGTGAAGGACAAGGAAGCTTGGCATGTTGCAATCCTCGAGGTCGCAAAGAGTCGGACAAAACTTAACGACTAAACAACAACATCAACTCATTGACATAAGCCTGGAATGTGAGAGGTTCTAGGAATGTAAAAGATAAGCTCATCAACACATCAATTAGTCACTGTTAGATGGAAATTCAAGGATATTTTTAAAGAAAAAAGGTCTTCGGCTACCTATTTCCTAATCATTCTGGTATATTTCATCCTCCTGCCAGAATGATTATTAGCAAATTAATACCCTTTTATCAACATCTAGAACATGAATAAAAGATTTATTTTTTTCCCAGAGTGCCAGCTGTTCCAAGGGAAAGAGGGCTGATTTATCATTGACGTCTGTCACGCGTGCTGGGTAGTAAGTACAACACATGCCAAATATTTGTCGTGTTATCTAACTTTTCTGTCAATTTTTTTCTCACTTCAAAAAATGTGTTTTTGTGTATATCTGTTTGTCTCCTTAGAAATCACAAGCTACTGATTTCTACTACGAGCTTTCAAAGGGCTATGCCTTCATATGTGTGGTAACTGGAGGAAAATTAGCTTAACAGGTGATATCTATCATTGGATAATTTTTTAGTAAAATCAGACCTGATTATGTCTAAGATTTGAAGAACATTGAAGGTACAAATTACCTGGGGAAAGATTGCATTCCCTTTCCTGCGTGATGAGGTACTCAATGCAAAATTGGCTATCCAAAATGGTTTTATTGTTTTTATTGTTGTTTTTTTTTTTTTTTTGTAAAATATTGGCAACACTACTCTTTTCTGTCTTTATAAATACCAATCCTTTTCTCTGTGGATTGTAAAGTCATTTTCTATTGGATAACTTTAAACAATTATCAAAATGAAGACCCAATATCAAATATGTGTGGTGTGTGTGTGTGTGTGTGTGCATTTTAAGTGTTAGTGTTAGTCACTCAGTAGTGTCTCTGACTCTTTACAACCCCATGACTCTAGCCTGCCAGGCCCCTCTGTCCATGGAATTCTCCAGGCAATAATACTGGAGTGGATAGCCATTCCCTTCTCCAGGGACTCTTCCCAACTCAGGGATCAAACCTGGGACTCCTGCATTGCAAGAAGGTTCTTTACCATCTGAGCCATAAAGGAAGCCCATATATGTATATAAATACACACATATACATCCTTTTTAAGAATAATTTCTATGATGTATTACTAATGATGTTTAATACTTACCAGGTACTTACTTTGTGATAGGTACTACAATAAATGATCCACGTATATTTTCCAATCTGTAGAATAATTCTGCCTCCCTATAGAAGTGTAGTTAAAAATATAGAGACGAGGGACTAATGATAATAAGAAACATTCTGTAAAATGTAAAATTAAAATGTTTTCTTCTAAGTTTAATAAATTTGTATACCTTCCACCACACTTAGCAAAATAATTGAGCACTCACTAAATATTTATCGGAACATCATATTTGTGAGCATTCTACAATTCGAAATCTTATCTTCTATTTCATCTTACCTCACAATAACCTAGAAGGTGGAGGAATACAGGAAAATAACCTCCATTTTATGGATGAGGAGGGAGCCTCAGGAAAGTTAATTGATTTGTTCAAGACAAGCAAGTCTCTTTGCTCAGAAGTTTCTAATTTTACTCCCTCACCCCACTGCTCTCTCATTCATTGTTGGATGGTTTCAACACTTAAGTGTCAGTTTATTCTTTACCTGAGTTATCTTTTTAAAGCTTGTGTTTCATAAGTTTAGTCCCACACCCTAACCTTGCACTGTGCTTATCGGGTCATTAGGATAAAGTTCATAGGCTTAAACATGACGTAGAAGGCTCTAGAAAGAAACCAAACCTTTACCTAACTCCCTGGCTTCATCTCAAAGTCCACTGATTTCACTCCATTTCTGAACACCAAGCTCCTCCTTGAATGAAGGTCCTCATACATGCTTTTCTACCCTTCGGTCAAGCCAGCTTTTATTTATCATTCGGGTTTATGATTAAGCCACTTAACTTTCCCCAGCTTCTCTCATTAGAAGACTCTTTGTTATTATCTTACATATGCTCAATATACAGAGAAAGCATTTATCAAGGTCTTTTTGGCTGAGCTGTGGAGGCACCAATTCCTTATTTAGTCAGTTTCCCAAAGTACAAGATATAGTGAGAAAGAAATCTTACTTCCATGGTGGAGTGCTAAAAGAAGACACATTCTCAGATTTCCTTTCATCTACAATGCAGATGAATGTGCTAGGTTTAGCAAATTAGATACACCTTCCAGGTTCAAATGAGAAGCTAATAACTCAAAGAAGCATAAACAAAAGAAGACTTTTTCCAGGACTTCCCTAGTGGTCCAGTGGCTAAGAATTCCCCTTGCAATGCAAGGGACACCAGTTCCATTCCTGGTCTTGGAAGATTACACATGCTACAGAGTAACTCGATCCATGGGCCACAACTACTGAGCCTGTGCTTTAGAGTCCGGAAACTGCAACTACTGAAGGCCTCATCCCTTCACAATAAGGGAAGCCACCTCAGCAAGAAGCCCATGCACCTCAACAAGAGAGTAGTTCCCCCTCTCTGCAGCTAGACAAAGTCCCTACGCAGCAACAAAGACCCAGCATAGCCAATAAATACATAAATAAATATTTTTTTAAAGGTTTATTCCAAAGTGGTGAGAGTGGCTGACATTCAGTTTTGAGGGATCACAGAGGCATCAACAGCTCTAGGGCTGATATAGAATCCTTGATCCAGTTCTGCCAATGTAAGCAGTGCCAAGTCATGGATTCCAGTGATTGGTGGAGTTGCAAGTAGTGCCCCCTCATTAGACTAGTTTTGTAGCTTAATTTGGGCCATGTGCATGGATGCTAAGTCACTTTAGTCATGTTCAACTCTTTGTGACCCTGTGGACCACAGCCTGACTGTCTCCTCAGTCCATGGGATTCTCCAGGCAAGAATACTGGAGTGGATTGCCATGCCCTTCTCCAGGGGATCTTCCCAACCCAGGGATCGGACTGGTCTTTTGCATTGCAGGAGGATTCTTTGCCATCTGAGCCACCAGGGAAACCACCCACCATTATTCCCATCCAGTTTCTGAGCTTGGCTTCCCAAATGTCCTGCCAAATCTATAAACTACCTCATGTCTTTTCATGTGCAATGTAGTAAATTACATTTCTGTTTAAGTCAGGTTCATTTTCTGCTGCTTGCAATTTAGAACCCTGAAAAGACATTTTTGCTTTTAATAGCCTTATGATTTAGATCAAAAAAAAGAACTGAAGGCATTGTGAAAGATGTGACTTTCAGGAAGAACCTTAAAATATAGATTCAAAGGTTGTAGAGGGATTATTTAAGGGGCTGGGCAATTGGAAGTATGAACAAAGACATAGAGGTTGGAGTAATCAGAGTTATGAGAAATTTGTGGTTTACCTAGAATTTAATATGTGTGTTAGTCTCTCAGTTGCGTCAGACTTTTTGCAGCCCCGTGGAGCCCGTGAGGCTTCTATGGGATTCTCCAGGCAAGAATACTGGAGTGGATTGCCATTTTGTTCTCCAAGAATTTAATGTATCCATCTATTATTGAGAGAGGAGTAATGAGATACCTGACTCTAATTGTGGATTTCTCTATTTCTCCTTGGATTCTATTATTTTTGCATCACTTATTTTCAAAACTCTGTTATTAAGTGCACAAATACTAGGAGTTTTTAAGTCCTCATAATAAACTGACTCTTCTATCATTATTAAATAACACTCTGGTAAATAACAGTTCTGGTAAAAAATTTTGGCATTGAAACCTATTTAGTATGATATTAACATAGCCCCCAAGTTGTCTTCTGATTGCTTTTATTATGATGTGCTTATTATATTATTGAAAGGAATTTTTCTGCAAATAGAATGTTAGGTTGACAGTTTTTCCTTTTTTCTCCTAGTAGTTTGTAAGTGCTGCTCTACTCCTCGCTTGCACTGTTTCCAATGAGAAGTTTGTTGCATTCTTTGTTTCCTCTGTATGTCATGTGTCTTTTTACTGGTTACTTTGAAAATTTTATTATTGTTTGTAAGAAATTTGAATAAGATGTGTTTTTCTTGTGGATTTTTTCATATTGTTAATTCCTGAGGTTCACTGAATGAATTAGATCTGTGGATATAGTTTAGCTAAAATTTGGAAATATTTCAGCTATTGTTTCTATAAAATTTTTTTCTCTCTTCTTCTTCTGAAACTGTAATTACAGGTATAGTAAAACATTTGCAAATATCCCACTACTCATTATGTTGTTCACTTTTTTAGTCTTTTTTTTTTTTGCTCTATATGTTTCCATTTTATTTTCTGTCCTCATTTTAACTGATATTTTCTTCTGTGTCTAACCCAGTGCTAATCCTCTTCAGAATTTCTTTTTTTTTCATCTCAGACATTGACACCATATTTAGAGGTTCAACTTGGGTCCTTTTTATATGACATACGCAATCTCACTCTATATTTTTTAAAATATGGAATACATTTACAATAACTGCCAATGTTTTTTCTACAATACAGTCATCTATATCATTTCTTGGTCTGTTGATTGTGGTTGATTGCTATCCTCATTATAATTCAAACTTTTTGCTTCTTTGCATGCCTGGTAATTTTTAATTGGATGCCAGACATTGTGAACCTTATCTTATTGGGTACTGGACATTTTGTATTCCTCAATATTTTTGCTTGGTCTGTGATTCAGCTAATTGAAAATGGCCTGAGCATTTTGAGGCTTTTTAAAAAACTTTGTAAGAGAAGACCAGAGCAGCCTGACGTCTAAGGTTGACTTTGTCCCAGTACTAAGGCAATGCTTATCAGAATACTCTATCCATGCATGCTCAGTCATGCAGTCATGTCTGACTCCTTTCAACCTCACTGACTGTAGCCTGTCGGCTCTTCTGTCCATGGGATTCTCCAGGCAAGGATAATGGAGTGGGTTGCCATTTTCTTCTCCAGGGGATCTTCCCGACCCAGGGATAGAACCTGTATCTCCTGCATTGGCAGGCAGATTCTATACCACTGAGCCATTAATTAGGCATATTTACACTCTGGATTGTGGACACATGAACTATTCCTGTCCCTGTGTGAATTCCTGAGATTAGTCCTCTGCTCCTTTGGAATGCGTCTTCCTTCGACTCAGATAAGTTACTCTTATTTGCTGATAAATATTTGTCTGAAGATGTAAGGGGACCCTTTGCTGACCTTAGAAGCATTTTCTATATGCAACTCTTTCCTCTTTCATGCGCTGTGAACTCGAGTTCTCTCTGCACCTCCCTCCCTTCAAATTCTCAGATGTACCACCTCAACTCATAGAGATAATAGAGACAGCTGTGCTTCACTGGGGTCTTTCTTCCCCTTTGCTGGAAAGTCAATAAGCTGAGAAAATCACAGGACTCCTGTCATTTCTTTCCCATCTCTATGGGCTCACTATTCTGCATGACTTGATATGCAACCTCTGAAAACCTGTGTTTCACATATTTTGTTTGGTATTTAGCTGTTTCAGCCAGGAAGGTAAATCCAGTCCTGGTTATTCTTCTGGGGGCAGAAGTCAAGCGCTGCTGTTTTGATGATGAGAGAAACTTGGATATCTTCATAGATGGAGAAAGATCAAGTGTAAAGTAGAAACTGAAAACTGAAGAGAAAGAAGAGAAAATTAATGGATTAATTCCCTAAATGAACTACAAACGGGAAATAATGAAAAGCTGAAATAGAGATAGAAATGCTTCTTTTGAAACAGGAAAATAGGAGGGAGAGTAATGGTTACAAAGCAGAGAAATATAGATGCAGAGTTCACGTGGTCAGCTGATATTACTTGAGCCCCTGTTATGTAATGTGAATAAAGCTCACCTACTTCCTGCATGGTGGGAGAGGCGATGGAGGAGGGACAGAGTGCAGTGTGGCTCCCAGCATGAATCCCCCAAGTCACTCTTTCCAAATCCTCATTCCTGAGCTTTCTTATTCTTGATAGAAGTGAGAGATGGGTGCCTTGTCTCCTGGTGCTTCCACTGAACTTTTCAATGTTTTGTATCCTGTTTCATAACACTAGCTAAGGAATATGAGACAAGCAATATCCATTTAGTGAAGCAAGAGTTTTAAGTGCAGTAAGCACAACAGGTTAGGGAAACACAGATGGGAGTCGATCCCACACAATCTTCAATAGCCGGAGAAATCCTGCCATAATGAATTGGCTCTTAGGACCCAAAGGAACTATCCTGAAAATAGTTATGGGGTAGAGGAGTAGTAAGAAGAAAGGCTGTTCCTCTAGAAGGAAGCAAATGTGTAAAGATCTGGTGGCAAGAGAATTTCTGGAACTGTAGGTGGATTAACAAAACTGGTGGAGGACAGAGAATGCATCAGAAGCTACATCCCAGAAAAACCTTGAATGCATTCTAGGGTATTTCAAATGGACCCTGAGATAGTAGAGAATCCTGAAGGAGTTTTAAGTAGAGGTGTGACTGCAATCAATTTTGTGTTTAGATATTATTCTGAGAGCAGTGTAGAAAATGCAAGAGAGGGAAAGATGACTATTAGAGAGAATAAGACGGTGGAACTGCCAGACCTTGTAACTGGTTAAATATGTGACTACCAAGGGAAACAAACCCTGCTGTTTATCTTGGATAACTGGATAGATGGATGGTCCTGTTTCTTGTGAAACAAGTATTACTGGTTAGAGATCCTAAAACTCCTTGTAAAGCAGGAGAAAGTAGGGAAGGTTGCAATGGCTTAAATTTGTTTTCATACTTTGAACATATTGTCTACTTGTGCCAAGCACAGAGTTGAGAGACAGTGAAAGAAGCTATGAGATAATAAGTGACAGAAGAGGGGGAGGGGCAGTGGAAGAAATTGACACCTCGGAATCCCTGACTAGATAACATGAATTAATAATGGAGACAAAAGTCTTAAGAGTAGAATCTGAGAGCAGATGCAGCTGATGGGCTGAACTCACACAGCAGAATATGTGGCAGTGTGGATAAATTTATAGTAAAGTACAAAATGGGAGGCAACATGTGAGATGAGCACAAGCATCTCTAAAATACTTTCCCATAAGCACAAGATGGAGAGGGAAGCCAGAAATGAGAGAATTAGGAGGGAGTGAAAGGCTGGAGGTCAGTGGACTGAGAAACAAAGAAGACTTAGATGGATAGATGTCAACCTTCAAGAAAACAGAGGAGTGAAATTTCAAGCAATAAGGTGGTCCAGGTGTGATACAGGTGTGGTTCAGCTCATTGAAGATAGCAAGAAATTGGAAGGCAAAAAATTGTTGAAAATGTCATGAATATGAAGGATAACATTCCAAAACACGGGGTCTAAAAGAAGTCTGTGAGCAAGGTAAAGGTCATGTTGAGGACCAGTAAACCAGGGAAATAGGATGCGGAAAAATAGAAAAGTGAAGCTGTGAAGAGCTCACAGTCAACTGTATGGAGGAAGAGAGGATGAGGGGCTGGGGTAAGATGAGTGCTTTTCTTTGACTCCAGAGCTGCTGCCTTCATTAGAAGGAAACTGGTGTCATCAAGAGTAAACAGATCATGGTAGTGGTCATGAGGGAAGAAAACCATTCTAGGGAGGAACGCATTTTTTAACAAATAATATGTCACAATAATAGACGAGGTCTCAATGATATATTTTTTACTCCGCTTGTCATTGTGGAAGCAGGAAGAAAGCAGGTATAGTCTAGGATGGCAGAGGATGCATGGATCAGCAAGGAAGGTGCTAGAAGGGACACAATGAAGTTTTCCCCTTGGTGGTAATTTTAAACAAGCACAATTAAGACTCTCCTAAGTCACTAAAAGTTCAAGGTCATTATGCTTTGTTGTTGTTCAGTCACTCAGAGTTTGTGTCCGACTCTTTGCAACGCCTTGGGCTGCAGCACTCCAGGTTTCCCTATTTTTCACCATCTCCTGGAGTTTGCTTAAACTCATGTCCATTGAGTCAATAATGCCTTCTCCTCCTGCCCTCAATCTTTCCCAACATCAGTCTTTTCCAACTTTAAGCTTATTCATTGAAATTTTGGGGGTCCATCACTATAGCTGCACATCCTCATGATGAATAATTTGAAGAGGTCTTCCTTTTGGACACACTTGAAGTGTTTACTGAGAGCTGTTTGGCAGTAAATAAAATAAAACAATCATGAAAGATCATTCCCTGACAGTCTGAGCCTGAAAACTCAAAGCGGGTAGAAAATTTAAAGCAGGTTCATTGATCAAACCAATGAAATTTCCTATTAGATAAATGCCACACATTAAGTATCAGGAAGTGATGACATGAAGAGGTGGGAAGATAAAAGATCTACACAAAAGGTTTCATTCACACCCTGTTTTATGGTTTCTACTCTGATGCTGCCACCACACCTATGAGTTTCGCTTATTACTATAATAAAGAGATAGAATGACTGAAATCTGATGACCAATGCATACAAGTAAACATGGTTCCTCAAAGGCTAAACCTGACAGACAAGATTAGTATTCAATTAGTGTCTGATGATATTGCCTAATACTTTTTCAGGCTGCTCAACATGTGTTTGTATGTTGCTGTGTGTAGCTTTGCTTATCTTCAGCTGATCTTTGAGAAAATTTATCCCTTCTCATTTGTTTTACTCATAAAATATTGACATTAAGACCAAATATAAAATGGGGGTAAATTGGGGCAGGGAATCCAAGCCATACATAGAATGTTTAAAAAAAAAAAACCTTCTAAGTGTTTAAAAGAAAATAACAGGGTCTTCTCTGGTGCTCCAGTGTTTAAGAAGCCACCTTGTAACACAGGGGGCCTAGGTTTGATCCCTGGTGGAGGAACTAAGATCCCACATGACTCTGCAGCAAATAAGACCTCCTGGGGCAACTACTGAGTTCCTGCAAAACAAGGAAAGTTCCTGCATGATGCAGGAAAGATCCCGGGTGCCCTAACTGGGACCTGGTGCAGCCAAATAAATAAATGAATACTTTTTAAAAAACAGCAATTCATAAGTTTCAGTCAGCTGAAACCAATAAGTAAAGCTTTATGTGGAAAATATAACATGCAATTTCATGTCTACAGAGCAGTGTGATGTGTGCACATGTAAAAATTAGAAAAATAGCCATCCTCCTACCAGCTACCATTTAAAGAGCACCTACTTGGGGTTTACTATTCTCATGTTGTATCATGTAATTCAGACACCCATATAGAGCAGATAACCTCAACCCCATTCCACAGATGAGCACACCACTGGCATGCAAAGCAGCCGGCTCCCTGCCCGACATCCACTGCCAATAGATGTTGGCACTGGCCCATCTGACTCCACCAGGCGACAATGTCCTAGTGGTGTTTTTAAAATCCCACAAGAGTCTCATTTAAAATTGATCCACTCCCCTTTTAAGGTGTGACTGATGACCTTGATTTTACCTTGAGTCACAGCTCCAAGACCTGACTTGTAGTTACATTGAGGAATGTGGGATAGGGAAGCTGTGAGAGTTGGGAGGAGGACAGGTGAAGGAAAACGTGGAAACTACGGGGAGGGAGACTAAGGGGGGAAAATAAAGAGCAGGGAAGTGGGGCCAGGAGCGCTGGCCGCCGGGTGGCACAGGGGACCGGCAGAGCGGGCGCAGGAAGAATCCGGCCAGGTGGCCGCCGCACCTGTGCACGTGACCCCCGCGGGCGCCGTGGCGGAGGCGCGCTCACCTGGGCCCACGTGACGGGGCGGGGCCCGGCCTGGCCGAGGACAGCGCGGCCACGCCTCCTCCCTCCCGAGCGGCGCGCCAGGACCCGGCGGGCCCGGGCGGCGGCGGCGGCGGCGGCGGCGGCGGTCGGAGCCCGGGAGGCGGAGGCGGGCGGAGGGAGGCGGCGGCGCGCGGAGACGCAGCAGCTGCAGCATGTCGGCCGGCGGAGCACCAGTTCCGCCGCCTCCGAATCCCTGCCATGTCCTTCCCCGCGCCGCGGGTCACCCTGCCCGCCGGCCCCGACATCCTGCGGACCTACTCGGGCGCCTTCGTGTGCCTGGAGATTGTAAGTGGGGCAGCCTGGGCGAGGGTCGCGTCCTGGGTGGCGAGGACGGGCGGCCGCATCCTGACCCCCCCCCCCCGAGCGCTGTCTCCCTCTGCGCGGTACCCCCGCTCCTGTCCCCCCGACGTGGCCTCCTCCGGCGCTCCTACCCGGGTCCTCCCGGTGCCCAGCGCAGCCCCCATCTGGGCGGCGGCGCCACCGCCCGGGCCCTCTCGCCTGGCACCTGTTACGCGGCCACCTGCTCCTCCGCTGGGACAGAAATGGTCCCGGGAGAGCGATCAGGAGGCTCCGCGGGACCGTGGATTGGAGACTTGGAGAGTAGACGGGCGATTTGGGTTTGGGGGTACCGTCGGAGACCCCGGGAGGCTTGCCCGGGGTGGTTGGCTCGCGGGGTTGGAGGCCTCGCCTGTTGCTACCTGCCATTTTATTGGGTGGTGCAAGGTGTAGCCGATGACTGGGTGACCAGGAGGCCGCCAGGATGTGGAAAGCGGGGTCGGGAGGTACCAGGAAGAGGAGAAGGAAGGCTAAAGACCTGGGCACCTTTTTTGGGGTTTTGGTTTTCCCGTTTTGCCACTCTGAGCGCCCTTTGGATCGGGGAGAGGAGCAGGGCTCAAGAAGCAGAGCAGGGGAAAGGTGAAGCGCAGACGGTTGCCCCTGGCAGTAGCTAATGCAGTGGACTGAGGCCGGTAGGGGAAAGGTACAGACGTGGCTGTCAGGTTCCGAGCTGCCGGCCTTGGCGCCTCTCCCTCATCTACCTTTGAGACTCAGCCCAGTTCCTTGGGCTTAGGTGACCGTCGAGTTATCCGGCCTGTCGTGCAGGCTTCTTGGGCTGCAGACTTGAACTTTTAAAACGTCATTTTATGGAGTTGGGAGGTTTTGAAGCTCGCTGGGAAAAATGTTCAAATATAAATTGGGCAACCTTAGGTTGCATCATGCCCTGAGAACGGCAAATACAGAGGGAAATGTTCGCGAGTCGGCGCCTTTTCTGCAGGCGGGTTTTGTTTGCTCGCTTTGGAGTTTTCCTTTCGCCCCCTCAACCCCCTCCTTTGAGTTTGCATAACCTGGATTTGGGTCGCTTAGGTTTCACTTTTGTGCTTGCGGAGCTGGGACGCCTGGTGAGCATTGGTTTTCCGCCCTATTGTGCTAAGGCACCCTAAGTTAGGTTTTAGCTCAGATTTAAATCTGAAAAAGGAGACAAGTTAAGTTCCAGGCTTTAACATCAGTAATCGGATCGTGACTGCGAGGCTGGAAGAGGCCGATTTGAGTCTGTGCCCAGTTTGGAAGTATCTGAATACTTGGGATGAGGGACGAGCATCCAGGTGAGAAGAGCCAGGAGAGGGAGGCTTTGTGCTGTCTGCACCGCTAGGCCAAGGGAGACAGTGTACACCAGTGAAGGCTGGTGAGAAAGATTTCACAGGTTCTGGGCCACTTGAGTTTGCTGTTCTTCAAACTCCAGTTGTTTGCATACCTCTGTCAGAAAGTGAAAGTGAAGTCGCCCAGTCGTGTCCAACTCATTGCCACCCCACCGACTGTAGCCTGTCAGGCTCCTCCATCCATGGGATTTTCCAGGCAAGAATGCTGGAGTGGATTGCCATTTCCTTCTCCAGGGGACCTTCCCCCATTGCAGGCAGATGCTTTACCATGGGAGCCATCAGGGAAGCTCACCTCTGTCAGAAGTTTTTGCCATATCCACTTGTTCTAGAATTTACAGATTGTGCGCTTAAATGCGTTTACCTTCTGCACTTCAGTACCTTATCTTAGCCTCATCCTAAGCATTAAAAACATGAATTCTCAAATGTGATATGCTGGTTATATTTTTCTAATATTTATTAAAATAGATACTTGTAAATATATACATATGTATGTATATATGGGCTTCCCAGGTGGCGCTAGTGGTGAAGAACCTGCCTGCCAGTGTAGGAGATGTGAATTCAATCCCTGGGTTGGGAAGATCCCCTGGAAGAAGGTACAGCAACCCATTACAGTATTTTTGCCAAAAAATCCTATGAACAGGGGAACCTGGCAGGCTATGGTTCATGGGGTCACAAAGGGTTGGACTGAATGAAATGACTTAGTGGAGCAGAGCAGAGCAGGTGTATGTATATGTAACGATATGTGGCATACATATGTGCATATATATATGCAAAGAAGGCTCATCCCTGTGCTATCAAATCACATGCCATCTCAAGAACCATCTGTGTTTATGTGACACTTTCTGGAAACTCTGCTTAATTCTGAGGGAAAAAAGTGGAAAATGATTTACTCTATTTCCTCTCTCCCACCCCAGTATCCTCTTTATTTATCTAATCCCTCAACTCCCGCCATACTTAATTGCTCAGGCAGATTTTCAAAATAGTCCCTAGGCCAGACTAATTAAATCAGACTCTCTAGGGGAGCACCTCAAGTCCGTGAGGTTTTTCCAAAATCTCCCCAGAGGTACTAATGCAGTCTTGGCTGAGAACCACCAAGGGAGACCTTTATGGGACTCTGTTGACAAGAAGCCTCTCTCCCTGCTAGAACTTTTGCCTCGCTCCATTCCAGGAGAAGTCCCAGACTTCTGGATATTTCAGTCCCAGAAATATCCAGTGTCTTTCCTCTTGTCTCTTCATTTCCTCTTCTTAGCCCACAAGCACTTCTAGGATCTTTATCTAGATAGAATGGCATCACTTCTGAAAGCCACTTCCATTTATTTTCACTTGTTATGGCCAAATATCTTGATAGGTTTAAATCTGAGCCCCACATTACCTTTCACTTGATATCAACATCCCTCCTTCCCAACCCAACCCATGAAAAATAAAAGGACCAAAATATTTCGGTGGAATTGGTGACCTTAGAGAAAGCAGAGAGCACATTGGAACCAAAGTATAGCTCCTTCTTGGCCCTCATCATGTACCACATAGCACTATTGGATTATGTGCTTTAAGAGAGCTGAGATGGAGACCACCTTGGTCCCCTCTTACTATCTAGAAAGTCCACACTGAGGAGGTGCACAGATATGAGCAAAGAAGACACTTTTAAAGCACCTTTGTGCTTTAATTTCCCTCTAATGTTCTGATCCCTTGAAATTGTTGAGTCTCCCATGGCGCCTCTTCAGAAATTTCTCTCTGTAAATTAATGTGAGAAGTAGTTCTAAACACTGATGATCGCCTTTCTGGGGACAGCTTCTGCCAAGGTTTCTAAATATGCCCAGACTCCTCAATTTTGACCTTTTATCAGATCTACTTGTCCTTGCAATTTCTTAATGTCCGAGTGCTGTCAAAACTGAACACTTGAAAACCGAACCTGACAAAGATGCGCTGGGCTCAGTCATCGATGAAACCATGATCTTGGAGTTCATGTCTCACACTAAGAACTTTGCTCCAATAATTTGATTTCAATTCACCTTATTGTACCATATTCACAGTCTCTCAAGTGTAAGGCAGTTGTTGGGGAGATAACTCAAAAGATACAGGTAAACACCAGGTAAAGTAGTTTATAGTGCTGGGTTCCCAGGTGGAGATAGTGCAACTCTTAGACACCTAAGTTGTCCTCCTCTGGCATTTTGCACTCAGCTGTACTTACCAACATGTGCTTGCTTTGAAGAGTTTAATACTAAGTTAGTTTTGCAAAGCAAAGCTTTTTAGTTTAAGATGGGAAGCCTTCAAAAGTTATCATTTTCCAAATCTAATGATTTGATTCAGTGGTTCCTGAATTAATGTTTTCCAAATCATTCTCCAGGTAATTAGTGAACATCTATTGTGTACAAGACATCATTCTAGGAACAAAGATGTTTAGACCCTGCCTCACGTGAAGGAGCTTATAACCTAGTTGAGAGGATATGTCCCCAAATAACTACCATTCAGGGAATAAAGACTCAACCTTGGAAAGTGAACTATAGGCAAAGCACTCTCCAGGCAGGTCTGTTTAGGAAGATGCCATTGGAGCATCTGAACTTTGGGGCTGAGCAAGCTGTTTCCGGTTCTTGTCCTTAATGAGCTTGTCTTGTATTAAAAAGTACAAATGTATTAAACATGGAAAAGAGTAAAGGTCATTATCGTATTCAGCGTGTTTCACAGTTTCAGTGTTTAGGAAACCATCTGCATTCCCCCAGGATAATCCTGAACATCTCTCTCTATGTGAGATAGTCTGAGACTCTTATTCATAGGCTTCCAACTGCAGTGTTTAGGATGCCACAGTAATTTCATGTCTTCCACAAATGATTAAGAACCAGCTATGTATCATACCTTCTTTTATGCCCTGAAAATAGGATAATTAAGTAACTCCTGCTCTTAAAAGAAATTCCTATACAGTGAAGTAAAAGCCAGGAAAGAATTATAATGCTATGTTTGAAGTGATAAAATTGGTTTATGAAAAGTACTGTTGAAAAACAGGGTGGAGTACATCTGGCCACTGGGAAGGTCATATCAGGCAGCTTCAATGGGACAGTGACATTTGAGTTTAACCTGAAAGTGTGAGTAGAGGTTCAATAGACAGAAAAAAAAAATGGGAAGGAGAATTCCAGGTAGAAATGAGAATATGTGCAAACCCCAGAGACAAGAAAGACCATGGCATAGAGGTTTTGGCAACGATTAGTGTTTTTCGACGTGTGTTTTTTTACATGACTCATGGGAAGGTGGCAGGGGAAGAAAAAGGGCAGGTAGAGTTCAGGGTGTGGTTTGCTGAGAAATGATCAGCCAAGGCATAACATTTATTCTGTCTGTGATGGGGAGCTGCTGAAGGACAGAGATAAACTTGATCAGACTTGTGTTGTAGAAATCTTTGAGTAGTGAAGGTTGGTCACTAATGCAGAGAGATTAAAGGCAGGGACGATAGCTAAGGGGCTTATAGCAGTAGTTTGGATGAGGGATAATGCAAACCAGAAGTATGACAAAGAGAAGAAGCAGAGAAGAGACACAGACTTGACATTTAGAAGGTCAACCATGATGTAAAGTTTTGACGTGGCCTGAAATGATCCTAAACCAAACTTGAGTATAATATATAACACAGAGGAATTATACCAGAAAAACAAAATGTTAATGAAAGGATGATGGGGAGGGATGGGCTATGCAGCAGGCATGTGCAGTCACGCAGATAAATCTATGGCAAGGATTTCAGGTTATTTTCAACCCACAGCTTTGACTGTAGATGGACTAAGACATAAATGTTTCACTGTGTAGAGTTTTCCTCTCTCACCCAGAAAATAGATAATGGTTGTAAAGTGACATTTTGTGTCTGCAGTGGTGAAGACGGGGCTATCTGTGAGTATATTTCCCTGTGTTGCTGCTAAGTCACTTCAGTCTTGTCCGACTCTGTGCGACCCCATAGACGGCAGCCCACCAGGCTCCCCCATCCCTGGGATCCTCCAGGCAAGAACACTGGCGTGGGTTGCCATTTCCTTCTCCCATGTGTGAAAGTGAAAAGTGAAAGTGAAGTCGCTCAGCCATGTCTGACACCCAACGACCCCATGGACTGCAGCCTTCCAGGCTCCTCCAGCCATGAGATTTTCCAGGCAAGAGTACTGGAGTAGGGTGCCATTGTGTTAAAAGGATTTTAATTCTTAGCTAAGATTTTTCCTTTGCGTCTGAGTCGAGAATCTCTATCCATGAGAAAGGAGTCTTTAAAACTTCATAAGAGAAAAAAACAAAGCCCCTGCCAAAGATTATTTTCAGCAGTCATTTGCCGTGATTGGCAGCTCCCTAAGAAATATGAAGAACTGAAATATGGGAAACTTTAAACCAAGTTGCTGAAAACCTTGACCTTGAGCTCCAGAGGAAAAGGTAAAGGAGAGATTTGTCTTGTGGAGTCCGATAGGAATGTTGTACCTGGTGGTAGGAGCTGGGGATGGAGTGTGTTTGCATTGATACAACCGAATAGGAAAGACATGGGACAGGAGCCAGGCTGTTGTACCCAATACCACGCGTGTGCAGTACTTAACAAACGCTGTGTGATTGTTCTGCAGGACAAATTGAAGAGTGTGTGAAAATATTTCAGGGAAACTGACTGGAGCGGGGAAGGGCAGCTTTGAAGTATGCCTGCTTAAATTCTTGTCCAGTTTCTTTCTTGAAGAAAGGAAACATTTTATTTAAAAAAAAATTATTTATACTGTTGTGTGAAAATTGTATAACACTTCATGTATAATTCATTTACAGTGCTTTTCAGGTCTGTTATATTCTTCTGTTTCTCTGTATATCCTTGCTATTAATTTTAGAGAGTTTGATATTGGAATTCCAACTAAAAATCTTAATTTACTACTTAAAAAATAATTGTGATATGTATATAGTGGAACTATATGTAACCTTGTTCTGTATCTTCCAAGTCTCCTGTAAATGTGTTATCATACTTTCATAATTTAAAAAAATAAAAAAAGAGAATAGTAAAAACTAAATGGAAAAATCTAGGTGCTGTAGGTATTCACTGTAAAATTCAGTCTTCTTTTCTGTATGATTTTTTTTTATAATAAAACATTGGAGAGGAAACAAAAATTTTTATTGAAATATAGTTGATTTACAGTGTTGTGTTTCATATAAACAGCAAAGGATTCAGTTATACATATATATAAGTATTGTTGCTGTTGTTTACTCACTAAGTCATAGCCAACTCTTTGTGACCCCATGGACTATCAGGCTGCTCTGTCCATGGGATTTCCCAGGCAAGAATTGTGGAGTGTGTTGCCATGTCCTTCTCCATATAGAAGTGTACAGTTTTTTTTACATTCTCTTTCATTATAGGTTATTACAAGAGATTGAGTATGGTTCCCTGTGCTATGCAGTAGGTCCTTATTGATGCTCTATGTTGTGTCTAGTAGTGTATATATATTTAATCCCAATCTCCTAATTTTTCCCTCCACACTTTACTGTTTGGTAACCATAAGTTTGTTTTCTACATCTGTGAGTCTATTTCTGTTTTGTAAGTAAGTTCATTTTTAGCATTTTTTAGATTCCACATATAAGCGGTATCATATGACACTTGTCTTTCTCTTTCTGGCTTACGTCACTTAGTACGATCATCTCTAGGTCCATCCATGTTGCTGCAGATGGCATTATTTTATTCTTTTTATGGCTGAGTCCATGGTGTGTGTATACCACATCTTCTTTATCCATTCATCTGTCAGTGAACACAGATTCCCTGTCTTAGCGATTGTTGGTAATGCTGCAGTGAATACTGGGGTGCATTTATCTCTTCAAAATATGGTTTTCTCAGGATATTTGTCCAGGAGTAGGATGCTAGATTATATGGTATCACTATTTTTAGTTTTTTAAGGAACCTCCATTCTGTTCTCCATGGTGGATGTACCAATTTACATTCCCAACAACAGGGTAGGAGCGTTCCTTTTTCTCCACACCTTCTCCAGCACTTATTATTGCCCAACATCTAAAATGTCATGACTCTTCTTCAGGAGCTTATAGTTTACTTGACTTTCCTGTGTCCTATTTTATGTGAAAAGGGCCATGCCCTTGAATAGTCACCACAGACGACATTCCTAACTTTTGAATAATAGCTTTCAGAAGAAGGGGGATAAAAAGAAAAATAAGAGGCAAGGACTTATACAGTCGTTTTGATGCTGAAGCATTGGTATTTCTGCATGAACATTTTAACCTGGGGGATAACTTGCTACCTATAAACATATGGAAAACAGATTTTAAAAATCAAGGGAAACTATAAATAAGAGTAAAAAAGAGCCAGAACATACATCTCCCTTAAAATATGGGCTTTCCATTTTAGGGTTAGTAACAGCTATTTGAGAAACCAAAATGGAAGTTTAGCTCAGATGGGACAAGGAACAAGTCTAATTCTTTATGACATTGTCATATGTATTTTTAAATCTTTCAAGTGTAAATTGAAATAGCAAATCCTCATTTGCATTAGGTCTTTTCTGTAGATGTCATTTATTGTTGCTTCTCAGGATTTGTCCTTTTTTTCCCTGATTAAAAACAAAACAAACAAAACGCCTTGACAGTGTTTGCTTCTGAGAACTGTACCAGGGCTAGTCCAGGACCAGTTTGAATGGAAATCAGCATGGTGAGAAGGCAGATGGTGACTGATGGAGAGGAGCCAGGGTGGAGGGGGCAAGGCACCAGCAAGCATACTTCGGTCACTGGTTCCATGGCCATTGCAGCAGAATAGGTAAACTGAATAAAATCTTGGTCTCAAATGAAGAATTAGAAAGAAGATTGAAAGAGGTATCATGAGCTAGATTTCAAAAGGTGCCAGCTTCCCCGTAACTTGCTGCCCTAGGCTCCTAAGATCTTGTATGAGGCTGTGGGTGTTGCCAATAATAGCTTAAAAATTGAGAAGGACATGTTCCTGCTTCCCGAGTCTTCGTGCCTATTTTTGCACACCCACCATGTACCAAGGAATGAGCCAAGCTCCAGACAGCAGTGTGTTCCCAGTGTCTCAAGCTGCTCTTCTGGAGCATTGTCCTCTAGAACCATCTATTACACACACTGGTGAGTTTCCATTCATTTCAAAAGAGATGCAGTTGAGCATCCTCAGTATAAAGTGCTGGCCTGGGTTCTAGGCATACAGAGATGTTTAGGCAATGTGGCTGACTCTGACCTCACAATCCAGTGGGCAAAACATGCATGCGAGCCTCTGATTTCAACCAGTCAGGGAAGTCTTTCTGTTAAGACTTGGTAGCAGAGTTTTGTTATCCAACAAAAAGTCTCAAGGCAGCATGCTGGGCAGAAGCATGGACCAGTGTGATGGCCTCTTTGGATGCAGGGGAAGAGGGACCGAGGCTGCAGTGCTGAGAGAGGGCGGCAGGGAAACAAGCACTGCAGGCGAGAGGGTGAGCTTGCAGAGGCTGACAGCAGTCTCCCCCGTGCTGTGTCCACTGGACTGCAGTCACCTCGTGAAAGACTTTGCACTTTTATGGGCTGCCTTGTAAATACACCTATCAGTTATTGTATCTGTTGACTGAAGTATATTCCACTTGAAAACATGTTGTATATAAAATGGAGTTACAGATGATCTATTCACTAGAAGATAAATAGTCTGAACATGTTAAATGTCCTTTAACCATACTGTTTCATGTGCAGGAACCCAATTAGTCAGCATCCATTGAAATAGGAGAGACTGTCAAGAAGATAAGGTGTTCTGAACTTTTGGAGGCCTTCAAACCCCTTTGTGATTCTGATGGACATTGAAGACTATATATGACTGTATACAGAAAAAATGTATAGGCACTTACCTACCCAATTTGATATGATTTTGGAGAATCAATCCGGCCCTTTCCCCCAAGCCAATCCATGGCCAAATTGTAAAAACTCTGCTCTGGGATAAACATTAGACTTTTGGGGGCTGGAATAGCATAATGTTAAGAGTATAAGTGCAGATCCCAGGTCTCACATTTATTAGCTGTATAATTTAGAGCAAGTTATTAATGACTGTATCTTGAAGAGCTTATCTATAAAATGGGAATAATAAGAGTGCTTATCTCTCAGTGTTTGTAAGGCTTAAGTTGGTACAAATAAAACCCTCAGAACAGTGCTTGGAACACAAGAGCTAGGTAAATACTAGCTCATATTTCTCTTAGCCTCGTCAGCTTTAACGTCATACTCAAGCTAACTCTGTAAGCCAGGTTGGGAGACTCTTTTTTCCTCTAGGCATTCTGGTTTTTTCATTCCACTGATATAAAGTGATGAAACGTCCAATATGTAAATAGTAGGAAATTTGGAAAGAGAGGGCTATGCTTTACATACAGAAAGTTGGCAGTATTGAAGTGTTTCTCCTTAGGGGCGGTCTGACCAGCCCTTCACACCTTCAGCTTCACTTACCTTTCCCTGGTCTCGTTCCAAATATTGACTGAAAATAGGTCAGCGGAGAAATTGGCCTGTTTATTTAGTGAATAATAAGAGTATACTAAGATGAAGGTGTCAAAGTGGTTTGGAAATTATTAGCTAAGTTGTCGGAGGGCATGTTTAAAAGCACGCTGTTAGGAAATAAGTGACATTTGAAAAGAAAAAGGGTGTTTGCAAAAGGCATCCTTAGGGGACATAGGAAGACCATCCAAATAGGAGCCAAGTTGAGAAGTCTGTAATCCATGCAGCCAGAATTATCAGTTACTCAAGACCATGGCTCCCCATGGGGTTACGTATTTTTGTCCTTCCACAGTTTCTAGTGAAAACATGTTTTAGCTCCAACTGTGAGGGTTCAGTTTGGTGTAATGTGTGGATGAATGCTGCATGGTTTTCTTATGGCAAGGTTTCAGCCAGGTCACACCCTCTGCCTGCAGGAACCAATCTGCAGTGATGAGCACACACTAAGCCACAGAGGAGACCTGTGGGTTTAGGAATGGGTAGCAACTTAGTCCCTGCAACTCGAGGTGTATTTGAGCACTTAAGGTGCATGCCAAGTACACTTTAATTTGAGCTCAGGAGGCGAGGGTAAGAGGGGAAGACTGATACCAGATTCAAAGTCATGAGCCCTGACTTTACTCCTGGAAGAAATTTCAAAAGGTGGTGCCTTAGGGAGTCTTGTATGTAATTATCAGACTTTTTAGGACACCAGAGAGTGGTGGAAGGCCATAACAGACAAGCGGTCACAAGTGGACTCAGATCCAAGACACACCACCGGTGAGCCGGCATTCCCCACTTCTCAGGCCGTGTGCACTCTCCAGTTGCTGCAAGACTGTTCTCCCTCAGATTTTAACCATTTTTGTGTTCTGCTTTTCACTTCTAAAAACAAAGCTTCCTCCAGAGTCACCTCTACTGAACAAGGATGCTGATAATTAATGTGGCCGGTAAATACGCTGAACTAAGGAATGCCTAGAATCAGGTGAAGAGAATATACTCAACATTGGTAATGTTAGTAAAGGCTCAGGTTTTGTTTTTTTTTTAAGTTGGAGCCAGATTTGGATGCTCAGGAGAAAAGTAGCTTTTGGCAAAAAGAAGAGATAGTGCATTGTGGAGTAAGGAGAAATACTGTGTCAAGGCCCTCCGGACCTGTTTACCAAGGTGGCAGTCTTGCAACGAGGAAGGTGGATCTCCAGAGTGGCTTAATTCTCTTTTCTGGCCCATCCTCTATCTACTGCAGTGAAAGGGTTAGTCGCTCAGTCATGTCCGACTCTTTGCGACCCCAGGGACTGTAGCCCACCAGGCTTCTCTGTCCATGGGATTCTCCAGGCAAGAGTACTGGCGTGGGTTGTCATTTCCTTCTCCATTATTGAGCAAGACTTAAATCTGGGTTTCACAGAATCTCTGATCTAAGGATGTAGTGTGGGTGTGTGTGCGCACGCATGCCTGCAGAAGCATTTGTGGGGGTAGGGGGGAAGGCATTCATACACCTTCCTGCCTCCCCTCCCCTCTTTCCAGCCATACCCACATCACAGATAGGAACGCAAGTCTGTTTCTCATATACACGCCTAGTTCCCTTTCCTAGCCTTTGAGGTATGGGAAGGACAGTACTTTCGGGTCTGACAAGGACAGTTCATCTCTACTGTGTCACGTTAGCATCCCCGGTTACAGCCCTCATCTGCCTTGAAAGCCTGCTTCAGAGCCTGCCTCCCCGGCCTGCCTTCTGGATTCCTCCCCTTCTGCTCCTTCTCTCCTCTCCCCATCTCCCGGAGCACACAGCGTTGAGCTCTTTTTATAGCACTCACCGCAATCTGCTCCTGAATCAGATTTGATGGTGTCTATTTCTCCCTTATTTAGAGCTCCTGGAGACAGAACCTTGCCTTTTTTTTTCCACCTTTTTTCTCAGTGTCCTACTACAGTGCTTGGCAGCAGATTGAGGTCCAGTCCAGCTTTATTACATGTTATGCTTAATTCCAAGAGATCATACAGCATCTTCTTTAGAGGCGTCATGTGATCATAACCTCTGTATCGTATAATGATGCTTATCCTTCTGAGTCTGCCTGTCCCCAGTGGACAATGGCAGGTTGTTCTTTATTCTTTATTTTGGCACCTGGAGTCTCAAGAAATGATTCTTGAATTAATAGATATTTAGTAGTGATGTATATTTCTTGCTGCTGCTGCTGCTGCTAAGTTGCTTCAGTCGTGTCCGACTCTGTGCGACCCCATAGAGTCGCTCCGCCGCCCCTGGGATTCTCCAGGCAAGAACACTGAAGTGGGTTGCCATTTCCTTCTCCAATGCATGAAAGTGAAAAGTGAAAGGGAAGTCGCTCAGTCGTGTCCGACTCGTAGCGACCCCATGGACTGTAGCCTACCAGGCTCCTCCATCCATGAGATTTTCCAGGCAAGAGTCCTGGAGTGGGGTGCCATTGCCTTCTCCGGTGTATTTCTTAAGCAGTATTTAAAATAATGTTGCTTATTTATTGGTGGGAGAGTAAGAACAATGTACCAAGAAGAAGAGGCTGAGAAAAAAGAAGAAATGAAAGATCTTATCACCTTCAAATATGTATTAAACAGTAAGAAAGAGCAGAGAATCTTTTACCAGGAACACTGTTTCTTTCATAGCTACTAAGGTTATGGTTATATTTTTTTAAAGTATATATTAATATTCATGACTTAGATTTACTTCATAAAACTTTCCGGGTTGATGGTTCATGTTTCGTTTGGAATTAGGACTTGAGATATAACAACATTATTATCAAAGTATTAGACTGGCTCTTTCATTATTGTTGTTCAAGTGATAACTTAGGCTTTCCAAAATGTTTTTCAAAGCACTAATGAATTGTGTGGGCCTCTTTTGTTTTTTTAGAAACTTGAATTAATACTTGTACTTTCAGCTTCTAATGAGCAAGTTGGATATTATCTAGCAAGATACACATGATTATTGTTTTTTAATATTTGGCGCTCCGATTGTTCTCCCATGGGAAATAACTTGTTTGTTCACGAAGCAAATATCTAAGAGCCTTCCGTACGCCAGACATAACCTGCTTCTATGACGTCATCTATATTGTTGTATTGTTTGTGGAGCTGGGGATTTATTCCCACTTACCTGTTTGTGTCTCCAGGATACTTCTATAACCTAGGTTTTCATTGCCAAATATGGCACAGTGCCTGACCGAGAGCTAAGAAAGAATTAACTTGTAGATAAATAAATGATATTAGATACAGAGGCATATAAGACAGCCTACTGCCAAGAAGGTCTAGTAGTACAGTTGGACTGAAAGCCAGGGGCATTAATTATTAATACAGTGTTTCTCATCCATGTAACAAATCCACAATAGGGAGTTTGCCCAGAGGGCAGGAAGATGGCCTGAGCGTGGGATGGAACTCAGGAAAGGCCTTCTGGTTGATGTGCTATCCATGGTGAGCTATGCATGGGAGTTTCTCAGAAACACATAGGGAAGGAGCAATATTCTGGGCCAACATAAGTCAGGCCACTCAAATGTGAAAGAGCTTTGTCTCTGGACTGTTCATTTCTTTTTCTATAATGTAAGATGTGAGGGGCTCAGTGGCAAGAGACAAGTATGGAAAAGACAGATTAGCTCATAAAGGGCCTGGAATACCCTGTAAAGGATGTGTAGCCTTTATGTCACACTCTCTCTTTTTGTTGGCTGCATGACATGTGGGATCTTAGTTCCCCAACCAGGGAGGAGCTTTAACAACTGGACCACCAGGAAAGTCCCTAGCCTCTATCTCTTTGGCGGTAGCATGGAGGAGACCGTTGCTGTCAGCTTCATTAAACTGTCCTCACCCGCTAACTCCTCCTCCTCTGTTTTCTCGCTCACTGCTACCTGCCCCAGCCATAAATCTGGGTATTTTCTTCATCCGTTCTTTTGCTCTCATGTCCCAGCCTGCTGCTCCATCACCCCGAGCTCTGCCCTGCAGCCCTGCCAGGCTGTTTCTCAGCCCCCCTGCCCCAGATCATCTCAAGATTTACCTCCTGCCCTGAAACAGCCTCCTCTGCCCTCTGCCCTTCTCCCTGGCACTGTCCTTTGAGCTGTTGCTTCTAGGCAGTGTTTTCTGACTTCTCACAACTGGATTTAGTGCCCCGCGTTTGCCCAATTGTGCCACAAGTGAAGCAGCATTTAAGAGACTTGCTTAATTTCCTCTTTCCTATAAGACACTATGAACTCTGTGATGGCTGAGACCATTGTTTACCGTTTTATGCCTTTTACCCAGCACAGTGCCAGACAGTGGGTATTTACTGAATAATGGGTGTATAAATACCTAAAGTACTTATTCTTATGTCCAACACATAGAAGAGCATCAATAAATGATGAAAGATTTTGTTTTCTATCATGTACAGTGGTGGTGGTTTAGTTGCCGAGTCGTGTCCAACTCTTTCGGCCCCATGGACTGTAGCCCACCAGGCTCCTCTGTCCATGGGATTCTTCAGGCAAGAATACTGGAGTGGGTTGTCATTTCCTTCTCCAGTCATGTACAGTAGCTACAGCTATTCAGTTAGTTAGCATTAGTCACCCAGTCATATCCAACTCTTTGTGATGCTATGGACTGACTATAGCCCACCAGGCTTCTCTGTCCATGGAATTCTCCAGGCAGGAATATTGGAGTGGGTAGCTGTTCCCTCCTCCAGGGGATCTTCCCAACCCAGGGATCAAACCCAGGTCTCCTGCATTGTAGGCAGGTTCTTTACCATCTGAGTCACCATGTGTAGGCAAATCTCACCTGTGTGAGTAGGTCGTGATAAGGACTGAAGCATGGCTGTGAGAAGTGACAGGTTAGAAATTTATGGCTGATCTTTGCTAATAGACTCTCTGAGAAGTGGCGAGAACAGAAGCCAGTAGATGGTAATAAGGAGAGGCGGTGGAGAGATAAATTTGTAAAAATGGTGAACTGGAAAGAAATCCTTAGAGAGGAAACCAGAGAGGCAGCAACGTCAAGGGAAAATACTTAACTTTTTTTTTTTGGAGCATAGTTGATTAACAATGTTGTGTTAGTTTCAGTGTATAGCGAAGGGATTCAGTTATATAATACACATACATATATTTATTCTTTATCAAATTCTTTTAAAAGAAAATACTTTTAGATGGTGAAAGCATGCTGAACCTGGTCTTAGACTGAGGACAAGAGTCCAACAGAAAGGCAGGTTCAGAAATGGTGTGGAGTCAGATCAGGCCCCAGAGCAGAAGCTCTTGCTTGCAGCTGAGAGAAGGCATCTCCAGTAATGATGGAGACATGTCACTGGCGGGGTTGCAGGAACACATGCAGGGGTCTGGGGAGGAACCAAGACAGCGAGGAAGCCTGATGCAGGCATGTCCAGTTCTGTGCCAAATCTATCACTGTGTTTCCTTTCCCCTGCAGGTGTTCGGAGGACTCGTGTGGATCCTAGTCGCCTCCTCCAATGTTCCTCTACCTCTGTTGCAAGGATGGGTCATGTTTGTGTCTGTGACAGCTTTCGTCTGTTCCCTTCTCTTCCTGGGCGTTTTCCTCTCTGGCGTGGTGACTCAGATTAATGCCAATTGGAATTTCCTGGTAAGGGATCTTTATGTCTCTTTCTGGAAAAATGCGAGAAACTTATGAGGATCTTGTTTTGTCCTGAGATGCCAGATCTCTGGTTCTATCCATTACCTCTAGTGGGAGAGAAGAGGTCAGAGCACAGGGGCTGCTGTGTTGCTGTGTGGCCGGCCCAGCTGGACAGCAGGGTCCCAGTTTGTGCAATTCCGGTGTTGACATAACTCAACCATCTCTCTGTTACTCCCTTATGAGTTAGATGACCTTTCTGCAAAGACGGTTTTATTTCACACAACAAATGAATCTCATTACAGTTATTGAACTATCGAACAGATGATTCGGGGAGATGGATGCTGTGCCATATATCTTAAAGTTTTCCATTGATTCCTGCTTCAGATACCAAATACATGTATTCTTTTCAGAAAACAAGTAGCTCTATATTCTACTCTTCAGATAACTTAGAAAAGGCAAGGCCATATTTTACATTTATTTTCAATGTCTGTCCTAGATTAGCAAGAGTAGATACATTTTAAGAAGTGAATTTGAAATTGACACCATTTTAAAAATTATGATACCCTTATATTGGGTCAATTTACATTTCCTTTTTCTCCTATCATGTAGTCAAATCTCTTTCATGCTTGTGGTCATTCACTCTCTGGGGTTATCTGTCAGTGGCCCAGTGGAGCATAAATGGCAGTCCATCAGTGATCAGTTTAATAAGGTTCATGAAGAACCACCACTAGGTTCTTTCACACTTTGGCAGTTAGAAACTTTAATCAGACCTTCAGTCAGGCTTTGTATATGTTTCTTTCATTTGTGGTAGTGTTTTATTCAGCAGCAAGAAAAAATATCTGTTTTTGTCTTATTTATAGACCATACTGAGGAGCATCATCTCAGATGTTGTCAGCAGTGAAGTCTAGCAAATGTGACTGCCCATTCAGTCAGCCAGGGCCAGCTAAGGAGGACGTGTAGTGCTGTGGTTATAATCCTGCCCAGGCTTTGAGATTAGTTGGGTCTGCTTACTAACCAAATAGCCTTGGGCAAAATACTGAGCCTCATTTCTTCCTCTGTAAAATGATAATACCAGCCTCACAAGATGTTTTTAAGGAATAATGGAATCCATGTATTATTAAGTGTTCAGCTTTGTGTCTGATTTATAGTAAGTGATCAGTAAATCATCAAACTCCTTCAATGTGTTGAGGCTTGCAGTTTGCAACTTACAAATTCCCATTTCTTAGGTTGCTGATGCAATGTGTTTCTCATGTTTGCCTTGATTCTCATTAATGATGAGAAAAGATTTCTAATTATTGTTCAAATGATAAAGATCAAAAATCCCCATTTAAGTTATAAATATTATAGATGCTTATTTGCCTTTTTCTAAATTCCTGACTTTCTTTTAATAACACATGAATGAATCAGTCAGTCCTTCATGTTGGAGAGTGCTACTAAGCTCTTTTAATATCAGACTTGAAGATGTACTTGGCCAGTATGTACCAACAGAACAGCTCTACTGGTACTTTGGTACTAGTTAATATATAGATTTTGCCCCAACCTACTGCCTCTTCCTAATCCCCATAACTTGACCCTTTCTCTGGGACCTTCCTGGACCTCCTGATAGCCCGGCAAGTAAAGAGTCAATATCTGGGAAAGTAGTGAGTCTCCAGGATCCTGCAGTGCTCAGCATTCTCTCTAACTGGTCGAGGCACATGTCTTACCAATGTTTAAATATGTTTCAGATATCACTCCTGATTTTATTAGATGTACATTCATATCCTCTTTTTCTCTTTTGCTCATATGGAGCCTTATCTTTGGTATTGAGCCCAAGCATTAATATTTTTTATAAATTTGTTAGGTTTAATTAGATTTTCTAAACTTATATTTCTTCCCAGTTTTTGTTGCCTTGTATCTGATGTTCATACAATAAAACATGTTTTTCTTTAATTAAACCACTTTATTAAAGGGACAGTTAAAATGACCAGTCTGTTCCATAGGTCACCTGCAGAGCTCATCTTATGGGTTTTTGAGTTAGAGTAGTCCACTTTTACTGAGAGAAAGCTGGGGACAGCAACACGCACTACACTTTGTGGAGGTTATTAGTACTGTCTTGTCATATAGTGGGTATAGTTTCAAAAAGCCAACTCTTGCCTTCAAGAAATTTGCTTATATGCTTACATAGTATTTAGAAAGGGCACCCTATCCCCCTTCTTTTGTGATTTTCGGCGTTCTTAGTCATTTCTGACCACATGGTTGCTTTTGATAGGTTTTGCAATTTATTTTGTACACTCAGCCAGGAGAATTTTTGAGCCATGCGTATCATGCAGTCATCACCAGATGGTAACAATTTTTAATTGCTGCCTTCTGGAGTTGTTAAACATTAATCACTTAAAAAATTATTGCTTCCCCCCCTGATAATTGTTTAATGTCTGTCACCTGTATGCCATGCATGAGGGAAGCAGGAATGCATTTTGATAGAGAAATTATTTTCTAGAACTGTTCATTGTGGAATGTTATCTACAATATGTATAGCTTCTAGTTTTTACTGATATGAGATTTAATTAGCATTCATGACTGGTGTCTTCAGTATTTTTTCTAGTGTTGGTGTAAATGGTGAAATAAAAATATAATAAGTAATAACATATATTGGGGTTCCCAGGTGGTGCTAGTGGTAAAGAATCTGCCTGCCAATGCAGGAGATGCAGGTTCAATCCCTGAGTCAGGAAGATCCCCTGTAGGAAATTTCAATCCATTCCAGTGTTCCTGCCTGGAAAGTCCCATGGACAAAGGAGACTGGCAGGCTATAGTCCATGGGGTCACTCCAGGCAAGGGTGGAGGGAGATATGAGCACCTAGGACGTGCCTGATCCTTCCTAAGGCTCTCGAAATACTCTGGTGAACAAGGTAGGACTGGGAGCGGTTCTCAGAGACTTTGTTGGAGTGGACAGTAGCAGTGAGGAAATGATTATACAGCTGATGCAAGAATTGTGTCTGTACTCAGTTGCTCAGTCATGTCCAACTCTTTGGAGACCCCATAGACTGCAGCCTGCCAGGCTCCTCTGTCCATGAAATTTTCCTGGCTATAATACTGGAAAATGAAAGTCACTCAGCAATGTCCAACTCCTTGGGACCCTAGGGACTGTACAGTCCATGGACCTCTCCAGGCCAGAATACTGGAGTGGGAAGCCTTTCCCTTCTCCAAGGGATCTTCCCAACCCAGGGATCAAACCCTGGTCTCCTGCATTGCAGGAGGATTCTTTACCAGCTGAGCCACCAGGGAAGCCCAAGAATAGTGGAGTGGGTAGCCTATCCCTTCTCCAGGGGATCTTCCCAATCCAGGGATCAAACCTGCATCTCTTGCATTGGCAAGTGGATTCTTTACCACTGAGCCACCTGAAAGCCTGATGCAATAATTATAATTATGTTAATGGCCAAGAAGGGAATGTGAATAGCATATATATATATATATGTCATCTCCAGGCCACCGGGACGTGGATTCTAAGATGGATTTTGAAGTACAAGAGTTTTTTTGTGGGTGTTTTTTTTGTTTTGGGGGTTTTTTTGAGGGAAAGTAGAGGAGGCAACACCTTTAAAAGAAGGAAGCTGTAAGATAAAGCAAAGAAGTCTTAGAGTATGACAAAGTTCTTGCCAGCCTAGTGTGAAGCTTCAGAGCACAGCTTTCCCTTTCAGACTCTTGTGTTGGGTGAAAGTGGCCAGGTACAGTGTCCACGCTGCACCATCACTGGCTGTGAGCTATCAGAGAAGAACGTGGGCTTAGCCCAGTCTCAGCATAGATTCCAAATCCACTGAAGCCAAAGCTGTCAGCTGACTGTGGTCCTCACAGTGGAATGTCAGGTTATGTCTAGAGGGGACACCCATGCATCTTCTTGCACCCCGTGGATCCATTCCACCATATATGTGTGGGGCGTTGCTCCTCCAAGGTCCCAGTGTACCTCTCTTCCTGAAGCAGAACTTAAAGAGGCTACAGAGACAAACTGCAGCCCCTCTGACTGGAGCTGATCTCAGAGCCACAACTGGTCTCGGTCACCTCCCCGGGTCCGCTGACCATTTCAAACTCCTCTTGCTCAGCACTTCACATCTGCTGGTCTCTGCGGTTTACCTGGTGGTATAATCCAATCCCTTCCACCTGAAGGACTGTAAGCCGGCTGGAAACTATATCCTTTTCAGGCCAGTGTTGCTCCATCTTACTCACAGTTGGGCAAGAGGTTTCTAATAGGACCCCGAGTAGAGCACCCAAGTTCCACATAGACTCCTTCCTGCCCTCCTGGGTATCAGCAGCCACACCTTCTTTTTGTCAAGATGGTGACCCCTCCTCTCACCTTTGATCCCTGAGCACAAAGAACCAAAGCACACAGGTAGCAGTCATAGCTCACAGTCAGTGGGCTGCTTGCTGGATGCTCTAGCAAGAGTACATCCCCCGGGGTGGGACCTCTGATCATGCAGAATCCAGAGCCCGGGGTGGGACCTCTGGTCGTGCAGAGTCCAGAGTGCAGGGACAGCGGTTAAAAAGTCTTTCCCGAGGTCACTGGGTGTGACTATGGTAAGAGGAGAAACTCCTTCCACCCTTGGTTCCCACTCTTCCAATGGGGATACGACGCCATTTTGAAAACTCTTCTTCATTGTATCCTCTGCATCCTGACGTGTGGCCACACATCCTCACAGGGTGGTTCCTTCAGGCTGTGCCTTCAGCCCGCCATCCCAGCATGCTGCCAGGCCAGTGGCTCCTAGATGGTGCAGGATAGGAGACAGCTCAGGGTTGTGGGCCCATTCCCACTCATCCTCTGCTGAGAGGTTAATCCCTTGGTCAGATGTATTGAGTGGATGCTGATAGATGAGGCATATTCTGTAAGTCCTTGGACAGTGGTAGTGGCAGGGGTTCTGCAGAGAGGAAAAGCAAATCCATACTCACAGTCAGTGTCCATTTTGTGAGAATGAAACTTTATGCCTCTCAGGAAGCTGGGAACTGAGTTTCATCAGTTTGATACCAGGTGAGAAAAGCACCATGTCAGGGTCTCAGAATCAGTCTCTGTTGCTGGCACATCCAGCATTCAGAAAAGGCAAGAGGTGGGTCAGCTTTTCATACTGTTCATGGGGTTCTCAAGGAAAGAAGGCTAAAGTGGTTTTCCATTCCCTTCTCCAGTGGACCATGTTTTTTCAGAACTCTCTACTGTGACCCATCTGTCTTGGCCCTACATGGCATGGCTCATAGTTTCTTTGAGTTAGACAAGGCTGTGATCCTTGTGATCAGTTTGGGTAGTTTTCTGTGATTGTGGTTTTCATTCTCTCTGGCCTCTGATGTATATGGATAGGAGGCTTGTCAGCTTTGGCTGTTGGGAGTCCACACTATTGGGCCGTGACATAGACTCGCCTCCCCAGCCATGACCCCTCTGTTCATGTACCTATCATGCCAGGAAGGAGATCAGTGAGTTCAGTCGCTCAGTCATGTCCGACTCTTTGTGATCCCATGGACTGCAGCATGCTAGGGCTCCATCACCAACTCCTTGAACTTGTTCAAACTCATGTCCATCGAGTCGGTGATGCCATCCAACCATCTCATCCTCTGTCATCCCCTTCTCCTCCTGCCTTCAGTCTTCCCCAGCATCAGGGTCTTTTCTAAGGAGTCAGTTCTTCCCATCAGGTTGCCAGAGTATGGGAGTTTCAGCTTCAACATCAGTCCTTCCAAAGAATATTCAGGACTAATTTCCCTGAGGATTGACTGGTTTGATCTCCTTGCAGTCCAAGAGATTCTCAAGAGTCTTCTCCAACACCACAGTTCAAAAGCATCAATTCTTTGGCACTCAGCTTTCTTTATAGTCCAACTCTCACATCCATATGTGACTACTAGAAAAATCATAGCTTTGACTAGATGGACATTTGTTGGCTAAGTAATGTCTCTGCTTTTTAAATGGTTGCATCAACTGGCCAGGTCATCTTCCATGTAGATGCTTCTAGTGGGCATGACCACATAAAAGAAAGGTCACACTTCACATTTCATGCCTAATCCTATATGTCCGTCTCCCTGCTCCATACTTCCTTGTCTCTAAACTTTTATTTTCCAGGGCCCTGAGCAGCTTGCCAGACCTTTCCCTACTGCGGATGCGTCTCTGTGTGGGCACTTTGCTTTCTTAACAAAGTGTGTGACATGCTGCACCACTCAGAGTTCCATCCATTAGGAAAATGTTCCCTAACTGCTCTTTCACAGCCAGCTCTGAATGTGTCTCTAAAGCATGTGTAATACAGCTGCTGTCCCCATTCACCTTGCGACAGCCCATCACGCCATGAGAAACAAGCTCAGGTGTTTTTCTTCCCCTTCATCTGGACCCTGGGGATCTCCTCCCCCATGTGGCTATAGGCTTGGGCTGAGGAAGGAGGGCAGGACCATCCTGGTGGGTGACTTGGGGGCCTGGGCCACCTGCTCACACAACAGACTCAGGCCTACTAGCCCAGCTCAGCTTGAACTCTCATGTCCCCTTCCCACCTGAAGAAGCAGGTTGTGACTGTATGAGTTAGTGGCTTTGAGAGAACGCCATTCATAATGGGCAGTTCTGGATGCTTCATCTTTGTTGTCTCAAGATCAAGTGTTCCTTCCCTACAAGGGCCTAGGGGGACACCAGGAGATGCTTTTCCAAGATGTGTAATTCACATCTTGGAAATCAGGTGACATGCCTGATTCTATAACTCCAGGAGCTGACATAGTGATTTTCTCACCACTGTTGCCATGAGTTCCTCTTACATTTTAGGGTGCTTTCATGCTGAGTCACTTCAGTCGTGTCCAGCTCTTTGTGACCCTGTGGATTGTAGCCACCTAGGCTCCTCTGTCCATGGGATTCTCAAAGCAAGAATCCTGGAATGGGTTGCCATTTCCTTCTCCAGGGGATCTTCCCCATCCAGGGATTGGACCCACATCTCTTACGTCTCCTGCATTGGCAGACAGATTCTTTATCATTAGCGCCACCTGGGAAACCCATACTTTGTGGTACATGGGACCCTAAGGCTAATGTGAAGGATGGGATGGTATGACCCAAGCCAAATAGAGCTGAACGTGCAGGAAGTTTATTGGATGGTAACACCTGTGGAAGATGCAGGGGGAGGAAACAGCATTGGATCTGAAAGCCTTTGTCGCAACTCAGTTCTGATGCTCCTGTAAAGGAGTGTGTGTGCCATGTGCGCAGTTGTGTCTGACTGTTTGCAACCCCATGGACTGTAGCCTGCCAGGCTTCTCTGTTCAAGCGATTTTCCAGACAAGGATATTGGAGTGGGTTACCATGCCCTTCTCCAGGGGATCTTCCCGCCCCAGGGAATGAAGCTGTGTCTCCTGTGCCTCCTCCATTGCAGGTGGATTCTTTGCTTGCTGAGCCATCAGGGAAGCCCAAGGAGGGAGGAGGCAAAATTGGGCAGGAATGGAATGGTGGGGTGTGTGTGTGTGTGTGTGTGTGTGTGTGTGTGTGTGTGTGTGTGTGTGTGTAGAGGGCTGGAGGGTAGGTGTATGTGGTCGTTGGTTGTGGGAAGACTCAGTCAGAGAAATTGCCACGTGTAAAGAGTATCAATCTTGAGGTATAGAGTGATTCCTTGGGACCACAACGAGACCAGCATGGCTGATGTTCAAAGAGGAAAGACAGTGACATCAGATGAGGCTGGCAAAGACGGCAAAGACCGCATCATCCCAAGAGTTTCAGGCCGTGTCACCCAAATCTTCCCTTTCCTTTTGGGATGAGATGAGCCATTTCTGAGTCCCCTTTGGTAAATTAGATGAGTCTGAATGGTCTGAAACGTGTTTTTCTCTCAGTCTTTATCACTTCCTTAAGTAAGACCCAACTCTATTGCATTTTATCTCTCAAAGTAGCGACATTGGATTTTGACCTTCGTCAGTGAACGTTTATTGACTAACCGCATGTAAATGTTTAAGCATTTCTCCTATTAGATTAGACGTGTGGCTCGTGTATAACTTTTTTCTTAGATCTTTTGAAGGCATTGGTTGGTCAGTTTATAAATTAGAATGGTTAAGTAGAAAGCATTTTTAGCATTGTACCTTTGGTAATTCTCACTCCTAGTTAGTTAACTTTGTCCTTATTATTCTAGGGAGAATAAAAACAATTTCTCTGGACAGTTTTGCTTGCTGAATGGGCATTTACACAAAAGCCATGCAGTGTTCCTTTTTTTTTTTGGTACTATAGCTGTATCAGGAACAGATTGATAGAGAAGAAAGCAAATGGACTTTGGAATCAGACAGACTGGTGTAGGTTTGAGGTCTCCCTCCAAAGCTTTGTGGGGCTTTGGGAAAGTCATTTCATCACTTCACCAGAAAAAGAAGAAGAAGAAATTCCTTATTTGTTAAATGGAAATAATAAATGGTGATTGTAAGGGTGATTAATAATAAATGTGAAGTGCCTGCTATAGAAATTGTTAACAAAAATACACAGCAGTGTGTTGATGGTACACTGAGTCAGGTTAGACATGTGAATTTTAATAGTTATGTGTCACATTAATGCCAGTGACAGATAAAATAACTTAATAATTGTTGAGTTTTACATGAAAACCTCCTCTATTTTTTGTAGAAGTATTTATTTTGTTTTTTAAAATGTCTAGAGATATGGTATTGAATTTGGTGATTTCATAAATATTCTATATCTTTTGGTGTATGGAATGACAATCTAATGAATAAAAATAAAAACTGCTCACAAATAAAATACTTAATTATGAAATCTGTGTATATGTTATTATATATAGTTATATAATTATTCTAACAAGATATAATTTAAATGCTGTTTTACTTCAATTTTAAGGACAGGAATTCTGTGGTACCTTATCTAAACTGAATTATGTATTTTATAAAATTCAGTCTATCTGAAGGTTTGCCACTGTGCCAGTTACAACGAGTTGGTTGATTTTCCTTGGGATTCTAACAGCTTGACATTGCTAATGGAGCCAAAAGAAACGGCCAATGTGGTTAAAGACTGTTTGATTAAAAGTCCTGTTTTTCCTGAACCTAAACTTGGTTTGAAATAAGAAACTCTTGGAAAAGCTTATTCTCTTCACTGGCAGATGACTCTCTTTTCCATCCTCTTTCAGGACTTCGCTTACCATTTCACAGTCTTTGTCTTCTACTTTGGAGCCTTTTTGCTGGAGGCAGCCACCACGTCGCTGCACGACCTACGCTGCAATAGAACCATGACTGTGGAGCCACTCCTGAAGGATAACCAGTATAACATAAACGTGGCCGCCACAGTAAGTGTGGGATGAACACTGTTTACCCACGCTTCCCCTCCCCCATCAAGGTCTCTAAGAAACTCCTCTGGCAAACAATAGTGTTCTTTAATAATAGCCAGCAGCATTAAACATATAATAGCTGTTTATCTGTACAGTTAACCTTATGAGCCAAACCAAGTACTGTCATTACCCCAGTGCTGTGGATGATGAAACTGAAGCACCAGGAGGTTGACATTCATATAAGACCATACCTACATGAGTGCTAGTGGTTGGCCTTGCGCAACAAAGTCTACTTTGTGAAAAGAATTAGTTGTGCTTTCTACTCCGTGTAGCTTCAGACGTGGTCTTTGTCACAGACACAGATTTGTCCTTCCCTTTTTCTGCCTAAGTGACACTGCCTTAGTAAACTTCTCCATGCTTTAAGTTCTGCATTAATCCCCATTTTACCCATACACTCGGATAGAAGCAAATCTTTAGTTTCTGAGTTTTAATAACACTTAAGTGCATGAGCCATTCATTTGCAACATTCTGTTGAGTCCTTCACTTTTCATTTCAGTATACCTTAGAACAGCAGTCCATCTCCAGTCTTTCTGGCACCAGGGACTAGTTCTGTGGAAGACAGTTTTTTCACAGACCAGGGGTGCAGGGGAATGGTTCCAGGATGATTCAAGCACATTACATTTATTGTGCACTTTATTTCTATTATTTCTATTATTATCAGTTCCACCTCAGATCATCAGGCGTTAGATCCCAGAGGCTGGCGACCTCTGCCTTAGAGAGAGAACTCCTTTTCACTAGTAATAGATATCAAAAGTAGTCATTCATCCAGGGACCAGTCAGCACAGAGTGGTGAGTGAAATCCACTGAGCTGATGAGCTGACTCACAACAAGGGGAACCACCTTGCAGATCAGATCAACTGATGCACAAAAATGTAAGTGGACTCCTGGTCAAAACAGAAACTCCCTCCTGGCAGGTGATTACTTGACATAAAATAAAAAATGCACCAGGCTTTTTTTTAATGAGAATCATTTGAGATAGAACTTATCAGAAATTCTGTGCAAACATTAGAGCAGTATTATAAATAGAACTAAGGGAGCCACATGCATAAAGGCCCCCACAATTCAATGGGGATAATGTAAATTTCATCATCTGCCAGTACAAGGAAGACATGGAGGACAACTGTAACTACACGTGAGCAACTCAAAGTGCAGTAAGATTTACACTTTGAGATTTATGGTTTAAGAGTATCATTCCTCAAGAAATTTTGAAATATCCTGAAATTTTATAAATCATGTATGAAACATGATACAGAGTTTTCCAAATTTGACAAACCTGCACAGTTTGCATGTTACTACAAATACGTATAAAACTGAAAGAAACTTTTTTTTATCGAAACAAAAAACAAATTTTAATCAATCATCACAGAAGAAACAGTGGATTTTACCCAAGATTACAAAATCTCTCTCATGCTATTGTCTTCTGAAATAGTCTTGTGAAAGTATAGCAAAGAAAGTGGGTCCTTAGAAGTAAGATGTTATCAGGCAGATAGTAAAACAAAATTGTTGTTGTTTTAGATTTGGAATATTTGTGACATTTGTCAGCTTTTCAGAATTCGTGGTGATTGTGATCTCTTTTCATGTTCTAATTAAATATTCACATTTGTACTTTAAAATAAAGTGGTCATTCTCTTGCAACAGAAAAGAAATGCCTAGATCAGAGATGTAAGATATATATGTAAATGTATACCTGATTCACTTTGCCATGCGCTAGAAACTAATACAACGTTGGAAAGCAACTGTACACTAGTCAAGTTTTCTTAAAAAAGAGAGATGTATCTGAGAGACAACCAGCAGAAGAAGGGTGGGGAAAGTAGCAGCATGGTAATTACACTGTAAAAATGTTTCGTAGGTGGATCTGATATGCCTTCTCAGAGCTCTGGTTTCCTGCTAGAAGGACTCCTGTCCTACATCATAATGTTTTAACATATTTGATGGTTTGGGGAGTTCTCTATGGATTATAAACCCCAGAAGGGTGAGGACAATACCTGTTACTTGTTTATAGGTACCAAATGTACCGACGCACACATAGTTGATGCTAAAAACATCCTTTTTGAATACGAAGGACAGTAATTCAGAACTCATGCACACTTGAGAACTATCTCCTGAGAACTATCTCCCACGCCAACCTGATGATTCATTCCTGTGGGTTTTCTCTGTTTAGCTCTACAGTCACTTCCATTGTCACAGAAATAATCTGCTCCATCCTCGGGCCCCGAGAGCTGCACTCTGTGTGGCTGTGAGAGCACTGTGCAGATAGATATCTCATCATGAAGTTTTGAATATGCACCATATTAGGGGTCTCACCAGTGCCTAACAAGTGAGTCCAGTGTGAACAAAGGCTCAACCTAAGCTGTCCACAAATGATGTCCTATTATTAGGGGCTAGAATGTTTAAAAGAAGGGGTTAATGGTATGAGGAGATAAAATCGTCCAAAAAAAAGCTGAATCTAAATCATCTTAGTGATTTAGTTTTCTTACGTGTTGAAGTATCTTTAAGTAGGCTGATCAGTTTTCAAACAGTTGTTCCTTTGGACAAATGATTTCTTAAAGTCAGTGTTATAAATCTGATAAGAATTTTTGTTTCTTCTTTCTTAGATTTTTGCCTTTGTGACGACAGCTTGTTATGGTTGCAGTTTGGGTCTGGCTTTACGAAGATGGCGACCGTAACACTCCTTAAAGACTAACTGCTTGTGTGTTTCATTTGTGTACTTTTTATGTCTTGATCAATTTGGGTACCATTTTGTTCAGATATAACAATATCCCCAAAGTAATTTGTTTGGTATATAGAGAGAATCTAAGTATAAGTTTGGTTTATTTCATAGATGGAAATTTTATTATGATGTTAAACAGAGAAATGACCTTTAGTTTTACACTTATCTGTCTCTTTTTTTTTTCTCATTTTAAAGAAAATTTCCTTTTACATCCATAAAATACATAGACATCATTCATGAAAAAGGGGTATCTCTTGTATTTAGTTGCCAAATCACCTGAACCTTAATTTTAATAGGTAACTAAAACTATTTAAACACATTTAAAATAAGATTCCCACTGAACTCTGTGTTTTAGTGTAAAATGGAGATCAGCATTCTTTTTCTCTAAAGGTACTTGGCCTGTGGGCTACAGGCTATCGTTTGCTGACCTCTGGTTTAAAACCTTGGTTATGGGTTTTGTGTTTTATTGAGCTGATCCTCAAAGGTCTAAAGTGAATTCGACAAGCCACATAATATTTAGTCTCATTCAATAATCACGTTGCCTTTGGGTTAATGATCAAACATTTACCCTTGAAGCAGCTATAGCATCTCAAGCTAATTCAAGTAGAGTCATGAGTACAAGAAAAAGTAATTTATGAAGTGAACCCTAGTGGCTTAATCCACCTAAGTGTTTTCCTAACAACTGAGCAAAATGTTTACCTGGCATTCTTAAAACGAGAGCCCCAGAGACCCCTAAGCCACTCCTGAAATGGGTATATAGTGCCTGATGTTTTACTTTGGGTTTATTTATGCTTCAAATAGCAGCTGTTTGTCCTGTGCATGAATAGATGAGTATTTTTATGTGGATATCTGAGGCTTTACCCAGTAGAGCTCTCCAAAGGGTAAACTTTTTACTTCTAATTCTTTCACATGACTCTAAGTTAACTTCAAACAGAACATGAGATGTAACTTAAAGTTGTAGATTCTCATCTAGAGAATAGTCCTATGTTGTTTTGCACTGGTGAGAAATACATAGAATCAGTTTTCAAGCAACAGTGGTCACAAAAGCTATCTCTGGCTGAATAGCACAGAAAAGTATTTTAGCCCACCTCGGAGACCCTGGTCATGGCAAAGTGCCAAAATGGCTTGAGAACAAGTTAGAGTTAGGCCCCAGCTCACACCACCTGTCCAAATGAGATACTTATCTCTTGCCCAAGAGGGCTACCTCTGGAAAAAGAGGGCTTTTGATTATTTTATACTTTTAGCCCTTTGTATTTTGGTTGAATCATCCCCTACAAGTGCCATGTATAAGTTGAGCAATTGGATTTCATGGAACATGGAACAATCCTGAATAAGCAGCATAATCAATGCTCACTGATCAAATGCTGTTTATGTAATAATCCCTTAGGAAGAAGAATCTTATTAGGGTTTGGTTTATGATGTAACTGTAAAGATAAAAGGTATATTTAATATGTGGCAAGAGGAAACCAGTCTTATGACTTTATCATAGCATTTCTATAAAAATCCAACTTCCTTGGTTTTTCCAGTTCCATACCACACACTTAAACCTGTATTATAAATGGTCTATTGCAAAGTCATAAATGTGCCATAAGGATATATCATCGATTCCGGCTGGAATTGTTAAAAGTCTGCTAGATTTAGTCGTGAGATTATATTTTTATTTCCATGGTATAACAGGTCCATGCTGCTTGGTGGCATTAAATTAAATGATTTCATGAAACTGCCTTGGTGGCACTTTTATAAATGGATTGCTTCTCGATCATAAAGAACCAAGCCTAGAAGTCATTTAACTGTGAATATTTAGAATTGTAGATTAATCATGATCTAGATTTGGGAGTTGACTGGCAAAGCACTGAACAAAAATTATAGCATTTGAGTATTTCTTTGTATACCTTAGCTGTAAAAATGAGAAAGTGTTGGTTGGTCTTAAAATCTGGTAACTCCATGATGAAAATAAATTTATTTTATAAGTGTTATGACTCTAATAAAGTATTCATTTGATAATCTTTGGGGGTCATCTATTTTTTATACAATTCACTTTGAAATTCAGTTAAAGATTTGATATAAACTTGACAGATTTGGAGTTTCTAGACTCATAATATATCTGAGTTCTGCTTTAAACATTTCTATGTAAAAGACAGTCTTTGCCAGCAAGTCTTTTTTATTTTTTTGGTGAAGATTTAAGAGGTAGCTCTTTGGAAGTATTATAAGTGAAGTGAAGTGAACTTGCTCAGTTGTGTCGAGCTCTTTGAGACCCTGTGGACTGCAGCCTACCAGTCTCCTCCATCCATGGGATTTTCCAAGCAAGAGTACTTAGAGTGGGTTGCCATTTCCTTCTCCAGGGGATCTTCCCGACCCAGGGATCTAACCCAGGTCTCCTGCATTGTAGGCAGACACTTTATGTCTGAGCCACTAGGGAAGTATTATAAAGGAAGCTTAAATTATACTGCATTTTATTTTAAAAGCATTTATATAGGCTTAATATATCCCAGGCAGTGTTCTGAACATTTTTTTTCAAATATTAACTAATTTAATCTTCGTTGTAACAACTCTGTGGAGTAGATATTATTGTCACATTTCAAAAACAAGGGAGCCAAAACACAGACTGTAAGAAACACTGAGGGTCATGTACCTATCAAGTGGGAAAGCTGGCATTGTAAACCTCAGTCTGGCTGCAAAGTCCAGGTTCGTCATGGTTGTTGATCCCTTAGTCCTCCCAGATTTTACAAATTTTGTATAACCAAAAATGTGACTCTTTCCCCTCAGATTCATATGGTCATATGTTCTAATACCCAGTATATCAAAATGTCGGAGAAGGCAATGGCACCCCTCTGCAGTACTCTTGCCTGGAAAATCCCATGGACGGAGGAGCCTGGTGGGCTGCAGTCCCTGGGGTCTCTGCAAGTCGGACACTACTGAGCGGCTTCGCTTTCACTTTCCACTTTCATGCATTGGAGAAGGAAATGGCAACCCATTCCAGTGTTCTTACCTGGAGAATCCCAGGGACGAGGGAGCCTGATGGGCTGCCGTCTATGGGGTCACACAGAGTGGGACACGACTGAAACAACTTAGCAGCAGTAGCCGCAGCCTTTCAAAGATTTTAGAAGAATGCTTAACACACAAAACTGCTTATGATAGATGTTACCTTCTAGAACTTTTGTTTTGTTTTGTCACAACCAAGGGCTGACGAGTTTAGCTGTAAGAACTTAGACCATATTTGCATAATGGGGAAAAAGTGAAGCAACTGTGGTCTGCAAAGTTATCCAGACTGCCTGAATGTTGCTCTGGTCCATTCATTCTGGTTCTGGACTAGGGGCTTCAGTCACTCCATTGCCTTACATCAATTTAGCCCTCATTCATCAAGTCCTAAATTGACCTGGCTTTTTGATCACCCCTGGAACTGACATTAGAAAGGTTTTCTAGTCTGAGATACACCATTCAGCCTTTACCCATGAAGTATTAATATACACCTCTGCATATGCCAGAATCTGAAATTCTAAGTCATCCATGGAAGAGTCTATCCTCAACATCATGCTTCAAGTTTGTCACCAAGTGATCCAGCTTTTCAGGTGGTATTCATGGGAGAAGGGTCCAGGGTTTTGGAGACAGGTGATTATCTTTAGAATATATGTATATAGGATTTTGAAAGTTCAGCTTTTTCGAGTGAGCATGTATTGGGCTGTACCCTGAGAAACAGGTAAATAAAAGTTCCTCTCTCCGGAGCCTTCTTTTGTCGAGCCTTCCATGCCCGCTTTGGCACCCTCTTTGGGTCTCAAGTCAGTTGTTACCTTTGCAGGCCCTCCCTGAGAACTGTGTTTAAGCTTGAATCTCACACCAGCACTCTTGTTCTTTCCTGCATTTTCTGCATGGCACTTATGATATAGATTTTCAATATATAGCACATATTTTGTTTATTTTGTTTGTCCTCTTCTCCACTGGAGTGTAAGGCTTATGGAGAGGAATATTTTTGTTTAGAGCTTTATCTCTGGTACCTAGAATAGAGCATAGCAAAGAGCAGGTACTTGGTAGTTATATACTGAGTTAGAGAATGAATATTAATGACAATAACTTACTCTTGTATTCTATCAATAAGTTCCATAAAAATTGATCTTACCAGCACTTGAAAATTTCTGGTATGCTTTTCACCTAGTTCTGGATGTATTTCGGGTGAAGCCTAACCTTACAGGTCGTCTACTAATTAAATGTGTGTATATTACCAAAATGTTGTATAATTAGTCTTCTATAGCAGAGAAACCGTACTAATAATTTAGCATTTCATATAAACTCAGATTTTTATTGAAACATTTTAATTACTAAAGATATAACTGTACTTAGATAATCCTGAAAGCATCATGAGAACTAAGAATTAATTGTTAAAAAGACTGTCATTTTTCTATAAATGATTGGAGTGGAGGGCTCTGGCTAGTAGTTTTGGCCAGAAATTATGAGAGTTACTGTTGTAAATCTAACAAGAGGTGGAGGTATCTATAATGTGGCATTTTGATTTTTCATGTCTCCCAACTCCAAGCTTTATCCTTGGGTATGTATTTATGAGAGGTAGTCTAGATGAAGGATGTTGTTGAATTCCCTGTATTCAGTTTAATGTGGCATCCTAAGTAGGCCTGATATCCTGAGTCAAGGTACAGTTTAGCTGACACAATGGTGTTCTGATGAATCAGTATCCTGGGCCGCGTTGCCCTTTTATGAAATTCTACTTGCTATTGAATTTTAAGTATGCCATCTTGCTGAATACGCTGCATTTTTGTATGGAAATCTTTTAAAGCGGAGTAAACTTACTTATTTACATACATAAGTATATAAAGTATTTAACAGAAATTGAATAAAGATTTGATACTTTAAGGCTGATTAACAGTTGTCTCAGTTTTTGAACATACATACCCTATTTAGCATATAAAATGTATGAACTAGTGTCAACCTAGTTTAAGTATTAGTAAAGCATTAAAAATTTTTTTTTTTTGGCTGCCTTGTGACTTCTGAGATCTTAGTTCCCTGACCAGAGATCAAACACTGGCCCTCAGCAGTGAAAACACAGAGTCCTAATCCTGGACCCCCAGAAAATTCCCAAAGCATTTTAATTTTAAATTTTAAAAAATAGTTAAAATATTATCTTTTGTTTGACAGAAGTGTTAATGTCTTATTTAGACACATATTTTGGTAAGAGAAGATGTCTATTTTAGGGTCTGGTGGCCATTGACTTTAACAATACCTTGGCTTTGGATTCCTGGTGAGATGATAGCTCCTCCATTTCTTTTGAGTGAAAAAGTTGTCCAAATCTCAGAAATCAACTCTTGGCCAAACAAACTTTTAAGAACAAATAAAGTCTCAGCACATGGATGTATTAGGCTTCTTTCCAATGTAAGATGAGTAAGAGTTGCCTCAGTTTTTTGTTTTTGTTTTTTCTGATATATAGTTATACTTTCAGCATGGATTATGCATGCATCTTAAGTTGCTTCAGTTGTATCGGACTCTGTGACCACATGGACTGTAGCCTGCCAGGCTCTTCTGTCCAGGAGATTCTCCAGGCAAGAATACTGGAGTGGATAGCCATTCCCTTCTCCAGGGGATCTTCCCAACCCAGGGATCAAACCCACATCTCTCTTGTTTCCTGTATTGCAAGCAGAAGTTGAGCCAGGGAAGCCCTCAGTGTGAATTAGGAAAATATAATTAGGAAAATATAATTTTCATATAAAATGTATGGTTTCATGGATATTATTCAGCATGAAACGAAATAAACGTTTAAATAGGAAATAATATTCCATTAAGAGCTGTATGATTTGAGGTGAGTCCATTTATCCAAGCCTATATCCTCATCTGTCAGTGGTGAGCATAGTTACAAACCTGTGGCAGTAGGTCCTTGGGAAACAAGAACCCAAGGTAGAGTTAAAAGTTCAAGCAATTTATTGGAAGTAATGCCTATGAAGGGTCAAAAGGAAAGGAGGAAAAAAATGGGAAGAGTTCCAGGCTGTGTTCTAGCTCTGAGAAAGATTCAATCAACTCAGCAGGGAGCTCCAGCACCATAGAGGTATCCCACACTAGCTAGAAGAGATGAGCCTTTGTGCCTACACCATGCTCAATCACTGGCTGTGGGTTGTGCAGAAAGACTGTGACCTCAGCTCACTGGTTGAAAAGCTAGAAGAAGATTGAAGGCACCTGCACCCAGAGGTTGTAGGCACCTGCGCTCCCGGAGGGTGGGTCTTTGTTGGACTTGTGCACAGCGCTCTTGGTTACTGCCACTTGCTGCTCTGTATGTCATATAAGCCCACTTCTCCATGTGTATCACGGGAGCCACTCCCCCAGGGCTCCTGTGGGCCTCTGGTTCAAGAGAAGAATTAGAACAGGGATGTTACACCAAACTGCTAGCCTCATTACTGTAGGTGAAGCCATAACTGACACTCGTAATCTCTCTGTGATTATCTACCCTGAATTCTGCACCTTCCTTTCCAGGCCTTTCACGTCTCCGGTGTTGTGACCCAAACCCTCATCTCTGAGGGGTCTGCACTGTCCCCTGGAGTTAAGGAATTTTCTTATTCACTGTTATGTTCTTTTCTTGATCAAGCATCCTTAAGATCCAATTCCATTTGTATTCCCCTGCTCCTGTGAATAAAATGCTAGTTAATTTTTGCAACTGTCTTGGAGTATAATCTGGTTTTTTTTTTTTTCTTATCAGACCCAACATGAATTCAGCAGGGCTATTCTGAGGGAGGCGTTCAGTAGAAAGGTGGGGACATGTCCTGGGGAAGAGTTTCTTTCCCCTCTCTTTTCTTTCTGCAGGGGAAAGTACTAACTTTAATAAGGAGGCCAACGGAGGATGAACTACCTCTGAAGCTCCAAGTGTTTCAGGGAATTCTAGACAGCCACAGTCTTCGGCAGTATCTGGGCTTCCCAGGGGGCAGAGTGGTAAAGAATCCTCCTGTCAATGCAGGAGAAGCTGGAGACTGGGTTTGATCCCTGGGTCAGGAAGATCCCCTGGAGTAGGAAATGGCAACCCACTCCAGTATTCTTGCCTGGAGAATCCCCACAGACAGAGGAGACTCGCGGGTTACAGTCCATGGGTTCACAAAGAGTTGGACATGACCGCGCATGCACACATATTCAAGCATCCCCATCCCATGTTTCAGGGGCCCAGGCTTTCCTCCTCAGGATGCTGAATTTAGCATTACAGATTTGCCTTAGTACAGAATCCTTTGCGATTCAGTAAACCCGTCAGATCTTGAGTGTGCTCTTTAGCTGTGTTATTCTCACTGTTTATAATGTCATATGTTATTTCCTCTGTGTTTTCAAAGGCCTGAGTTATCACATCACCCAGAGTATTCCTCTCCATGGAGACATTCTCCTATGTTAGGGAGATTATATTTACCTAATAAGGAATCTATGGTTTTTATTTTATCGGCACCCTTATAAAATTTAATATGTGCTTGCCACTAATCCAAAAGCACTATTTCACTCTAAAGTATCACTGCCAAATTTGTTTAGATTCCAATAACTAACCATAGCATGTTTTTTGTCCAAATATTTGAATAGATCTGGTTTCCAAAAAGAAAAGAAATCCAGATGACTCACTAAAACAGAATAGAGGAAAGATGTAAAGAGAAAGTGAAAGTCGCTCAGTCATGCTCTTTGGGAATTCTCCAGGCCAGAATACTGGAGTGGGTAGCCTATCCCTTCTCCGGGGGATCTTCCTAAGCCAGGGATCAAATCCAGGTCTCCCACATTGCAGGCAGATTCTTTACCAGCTGAGCCATCAGGGAAGCTCAAGAATACTGGAGTGGGCAGCCTATCCCTTCTCCAGTGGATCTTCCCAACCCAGGAATCGAACCGGGGTCTCCTGCATTGCAGGAGGATTCTTCACCAACTGAGCTATCAGGGAAGCCCATAAAGATGTAAGGGCTTCCCTAAATTAGCATCAATCTCCTTCAGCCAATTCTATGTCACCGAAACCATTCAGTTTTAAAACTACTAATAGTGTTCATTCTTTTTGTTTTGATAGTGAACACTCCTATCTTGATAAACTGTAAAAGTCCTCCTCCTGCCTCTTATCTCTTTTCTTTCTCCTCCTCCACTTTTGAATCTATTGGCCATTTCAGGTAAGTCTGACAAGGTATTTAAATTGTTTAACTATTTTATGGTGGTTAATTCAGGGGAATGCAAATACATTGTTAGTGTGTTCAGTATATTTGCCAGTTGTTTTAAAAGCTAATCTACTGACACTGGATTTCTTTTTCTGTCATTTGAATAAATGGGAAAAGTAGCTGACTGACTTAAGAGACTGTTATACACGTATTCAACAAACATCTATTGAATTCCTTTAAATGTCAGCTATGATTCTAGATGCTAGAGAGACAAGGAAGAAAGCAATGCTATTATCCTCATAGGGTTTACATTGTAATGTGAGGAGAGAGGCAGTAAACAGATGCAGAGCACATGTATGAAAGGTTAGATATCCGTCAGTGCTGATGAGATAAATGAAACAAGGTAAAGGGTATAGGACAATCACTGGACGTAGAACTATTTTAAATAAATTGGGTAGGGGAGCTTAGAGGCAAGGAGCAGGATCCTGAAATTGGAGGATGGAGGCAAGCAGGTGACTAAGAGAAAAGCCTTTAGGGACTTGGACAATCTCTCCAGAGGACTGAGTTCCGAGCATGCCTGGTGTGATCCAGGATCAAGCTAGTGGCTAGCAGAGCCAGAGGGAAGTGGGCAGGAGGAGTGGTGACATGAAGCAGGAAGCAGTGCCGGCAGATGCAGCTCACATAAGGTCTTGTATTTACATGAAAGGGCTCTACCTTTTTCTGTGTTTGTTGGGAAGCCATTGAAGGGTCGTGAGCAGAAGGTGGTATGATTTGACTTAGGTTTTAGCAAGATAATGGTGGTTGCTGGGCTGAGAACAGGCTGTAGAGGAACAAAGGTAGAAGCATGCATACATTAAGAGGCTGTTGGAATAAACCAGGTGAGAGATGCTGGTGGTCAGATCAGAGGGGCAGCAGTGGAGGTGGTGATAAGTGGTTGGACTCTAGGCAAGCTGTGAAGGTAAAGCTGGCAGAGTGTGTGGATGGACTGGGTTTGGAGTGTGAGCAAGAGGAAAAAAACTGAGATCAAGGATGGAGTTGCCATTTACTGCTTTACAAGAAACTGTGGGAGGAAGCTGGATTATAAAGAAAGCTGAGCGCCGAAGAACTGATGCTTTTGAAATGTAGTGTTGGAGAAGACTCTTGAGAGTCCCTTGGACTGCAAGAAGATCCAACCAGTCCATCCTAAAGAGAATCAGTCCTGAATATTTATTGAAAGGACTGATGTCAAAGCTGAAACTCCAATACTTTGGCCACCTGATGCGAAGAACTGACTCAATGGAAAAAACCCTGATGCTGGAAAAGATTGAAGGTGGGAGGAGAAGGGGACGACAGAGGATGAGATGGTTGCATGGCATCACTGACGTGATGGACATGAGTTTGAGTAGGCTTTGGGAGTTGGCAATGGACAGGGAAGCCTGGTGTACTGCAGTCTATGGGGTCGCAAAGAGTTGGACATGACTGAGAAGCTGAACTGAACTGAACTGATGGGAGGAAGTGGTTTAGAAAAGATTCAAAAGTTAGGCTTTAGATATTGTGTTAGTTTTTTAAGGCTGCTGTATTAGAGCACCACAAAGTGGTGACTTAAAACAGCAGAAACATATTTGCTCACATTCTGGAGGCTGGAAGCTTGATATCAGGGTGTTGGCAGGACCCTGCTCTCTCTGAGACTCTGATAGAGTTCTTTCTTGCCTCTCGCTAGTTTCTGGTGGTGACTGACAATCCTTGAGGTTCCCCGCCTTACAACTGCATCACTCCAGTCTCTGTGTCTGTCATCTCATGGCAGTCTCTCTGAGTTTGTATCTTAAAAAGACACAATCACATTGGATTAGGACCCACTTTAATGACCTTGCTTCAGTGATTGCATCTGGAACGAGTCTATTTGCAAATAAGGTCACATTCAAGGTACTGGAGGTTAGAACCTGAATATAATTTTTTTCAGCGAGGGGACACAATTAATGCATACAGACATGTGAAGTTTGTTTTGTTTGTTTAAATTTTAATTAATTAATTAGTTCGACTGCACCAGGTCTTAGTTGTGGCACTTGGGATCTTTCATTACAGTGTACAAACTCTTAGTTGTGGCATGTGGGATCTACTTCCCCAACCCGGAATCGAACCTGGGTCCCTTGAGTTGGAAGTATGGAATCTTAATCACCACCAAGGAAAGTCCTTCAGGTTTGTTTTTGAGTTTAAGATTCCTTGGGTGTCCATGTTGAGAAGCGATTGCATGTACAAATCTAGCATTCAGATGCAAGCTCCAAGTTAGAAATGGTAAGGACTGTCAACTCTGGCATCTACCTGTTTACTGAATAAACCTGGGAAAACTATACAACAATCATAATTTCAGATTGGAAATTACAGTCTGGGCCTGTAAGGGACTGTTGTAAGAGTCTAATTGGACAATGAGTGTGAAGGCCTCCGAGATGTTTTAAGTACCACCAGGCAAATCAGTCAAAGCCCTTCATGTTGCAGATAGTTCTGCATTCAGTCGCCATGTATTTGGACCACATATTTTCAGAATATAACATGCTTTAGTGTATCACTGGTTGCATTTAAAGCTAAAATGTCAGCTTGCTTCAGGGTAGTTGTTGTACACAAATAATGATAAATTATACATTGGTGGAGATTCTTAAAAGTAAAAGAAAAGAATTCTAGAGTGGTTGCTGACTTCAGGGCTTTTAAAGTCTTGCCATGTCCTTAAGCAATGTCCTAAGTGTGACCTCACCACTAAGGTAAAATCAGCCACTGAGTGAGAACTTCTCAAGTAGAAATTCTGGATTGTTCCTAAGGAAAGTAAGAGAGTCTTTTCATTTATTCAAAATATGTACCGATAACCTATCCAAGAATTGTAGAAAAGATGAAACCACGATGATGAATAAGACCCAATAACTGTCCATAAGGAAGGGATCTGTAAATTAATGTACAATTCTCTCTCTATCTCTCTTTAGCCACTAAGTCGTGTCTGACTCTTGCGACCCCATGGACTGTAGCCTGCCAGGCTCCTCTGTCCATGGGATTCTCTGGGCAATAACACTGGAGTGGGTTGCCATTTCCTTCTCCAGGGGATCTTCCCGACCCAGGAATCAAACCCGGGTCTCCTGGATTGCAGGCAGATTCTTTACTGACTGAGCTAATAAAGATAGAAAAAGCTGATTTTAGAGATAAGCCTAGATGGCACCCCACTCCAGTACTCTTGCCTAGAAAATCCCATGGACGGAGGAGCCTGGAAGGCTGCAGTCCATGGGGTTGCTAAGGGTCAGACACGACTGAGTGACTTCACTTTGACTTTTCCCTTTCATGCATTGGAGAAGGAAATGGCAACCCACTCCAGTGTTCTTGCCTGGAGAACCCCAGGGACGGGGGAGCCTGGTGGGCTGCCGTCTATGGGGTCGCACAGAGTCGGACACGACTGAATTGACTTAGCAGCAGGAGCAGCTAGAATGCTATGGAAGCATGAGGGAAGGTTGTAGAGGGGAGAAGTGTGCTTCTTGGTAGAACTGATATATATAAGGGATCTACAGGATGAATTAGAGCCAGATGGGAAGATGCCCTGGAGAAGGAAAAGGCTACCCACTCCAGTATTCTTGCCCGGAGAATTCCACGCACAGAGGAGCCTGACGGGCTACAGTCCGTTGGGTCGCAGAGTTGGACAGGACTGAATGATTAACACACACGTAAGAAAGTATCAAGACAGTAAGGAGATGGGCATTCCAGGCAGAGGGGCCGAAACTGAATCTTGCCAGGGGCCAGCGTGAGGAATCCCGCCCGTGACAAGGTCTTGCGGAAGGAAGCCTGACAAAACGCAAGGAGTGATCAGGCTTCAGGGGTTCCCCCTGGAATTTCCTGAGCATCCACCCTCCAAGACCAGAGTCTGCCTGCTTTTCTGTGTTATGCTTTCCACCTACTCTTCTGTCATTAACAGGGGGCTGTCCCCCCACCACCTTTTCCTGGAAAAAATTAGAGCTTTTAGATAATAAATCTCCTGGGCATAATATGAGTGTTTCAATCCAAAAACCCCTCTGATGGCTTTCTAGCCTGCCTGCAGGACTCCTACAGCTGCGCATGTGATTGTTTGAGGCCTCCTGACCGCAGGAGGCACAGGAAGCTTAAAACATCCTAGGAATGTAGGGACTTCCGAGGAGTCAAAATCATTAGAATAGGACTGATTAAAGGTTTCATTTGTTGAGCCAATACTTGCTGCCAAATTTTCATATCTTTTATTTGTTGATATAGTTGGTATATAGAAAAAACAAGTAGCAACATTAGATTTTTGAGTTAAGTACCTTCTTTGTTATAACCCACTGCGCCTTTGTTCTATAGAGATGTAACTTTAGTGCTTTAAGGAGATGCAGATTAAAGAAAAACACTTCAGGGGAAACGAGATTAACATTCATTAAGAAAGAGAGCCAAAAAGTGTTAGCAAGCCTCTTGGCCAGAAGATAATGTAAATCACTTGAGACCTTTTGTATACGAAAAGATATACCGAAAGGGTCAGGACTGCAGTCCGTGTGTGACTCTGTATCTTCCATTATGTAAAATTTAGGGTAAATAAACACCTTTTGAACAATAAAGTTGGAGGGGTCTTTGCACAAGCCTGGCCTCCCCTGTGTAGATTCTTTCTCTTGCTCCCTCCCTCTCCTTTTCTGGCTGATCCCTTGGAACGTGGAGGCTCACCAAGTCTACTTACTTGCCCGGGCTTCTGAGACCCCCACGAGAGGGAGCCCAAGGCAGGGCACCCTCTGCTATTCAAGCGGGTGCCTGTGGCCCAACGTAGATGGTGCAAGTTCCTTGTCTGGAACTTTATTGGTTTTCCACGTAAACCAAGTTAATCAGCCTCTTTTCTCCACTTAATTTTCCTACTACACTATTTCTTCCTAATCTAATCTTATATTAATAAATAAACAAGTTTTTTCCCTCACCAACGCCATCCCTGCTTCGAATTCCCTGGATCCACCGGGGCTGGACCCCAGCAGAATCTAGCCTCTGTACCCCAACACTGAGCTAAATCTCAGAGACAGAGTTTTGCATGAAGTAGAAAGGAATAGCTTTATTGTTTTGCCAGGCAAAGAGGGTCACAGTGGGCTAATGCCCTCAAAAACTGTGTGTCCCTGGAGAAGGTAGTGAGAAATGATATAGTAATGGTTCAAAGAGGGCATGATCAGCTCAGGGACAGTCTCCTGACTGGTTGGTAGTGAGGTAAGTGGGAGTCAGCATCATCAACCTCCTAGTAGCCTGGGAGCTAGGATCTACCCGCTAGTAGGCAGCATATCCTTAGCTTCTCCTACCTGGTGGAAAGGAAAAGGAAAGTGAGGTTGCTCAGTCATATTTGACTCTTTGCAACCCCATGGACTGTAGCCTACCAGGCTTCCCGTCCATGGGATTTTCCAGGCAAGAGTACCGGAATGGGTTGTCATTACCTGGTGGAGGATTCAGTATCTGTAAAACAGCTCAAAGATATTGTTCTGTATATTGCTTGAGGGGGAACCAGGACCCTGCCCCAAGGCTGCCCCATTGTTCTTGACTGTCTCTACCTTGTCTCTGCATCCCCTCCCTTCCCTAATTAACAGCTGTTTGAACCTGCCCATTGGAACTCCGGGAAGGTCATGAAAGCTGAATGAAGCCTATTTCCTGTCATCAAGAAATGGGGGACACAGAAAGGCTTTTGTGCCCAGGAGCCCCACAGAGTATTGCTCAGTATCAGACTCACTTGTGTAAAGGCTCAGAAAAAGAGATGGTATGTTTAGGAAACAAAGTGGTTCCGTGTAGAGTCAGCTTGGAATGTGTAATAGTGACAGCTTGGAATGTGTCATGGTGACAGATTCAGGGATGATGCTGGAGTTGTTAGTATTCGTTGTTCAGTCCCTAAATCATGTCTGACTCTCTGTGACCCCATGGAATGCAGCATGCCTGGCTTCCCTGTCCATACCATCTCCTAGAGCTTGCTCAAACTCATGTCCATTGAATCGGTGATGCCATTCAACCATTTCATCCTCTTCTGTCCCCTTCTCTTCCTGCCTTCAACCTTTCCCAGCATCAAGGTCTTTTCTAATTAGGTGGTGGAGCATCAGGTGGCCGAAGTATTGGAGCTTCAGTTTCAGCATTCATCCTTCCAATGAATATTCAGGGTTGCTTTCCTTTAGGACTGACTACTTTGATCTCCTTGCTGCCCAAGGGGCTCTCAAGAGTCTTCTCCAACACCACATTTCGAAAGCATCAATTATTCAGAGCTCAGCCTTCTTGATCGTCCAACTCTCAAATCCATACATGACTACTGAAACCAAAGCTCTGACTGAATGGACCTTTGTCAGTAAAGTGATGTCTCTGCTTTCTAATGTGCTATCTAGATTTAGTTTCCCATTATTGAGGTTCTTCTGTGTCACACTAAGGAGTTTGGGCTTTGTTCCAAGAGGCTTACATCCACTTGAAAAATTGCACCTGCCCAGCTAACTTCTCATAGTTTCTCTTTCTTCACCCCTAGAATTTTTTTCTGCCTCAAGCAAGCACTGAAGTTTCCCCAGTTGCCCTGGGTGAGTTTGTCCCAAAGTCTTGGCTGTACCACTTTAGTCTGAGGATTTTAGTGCTTTCTTTCAGGAACCTACAGCAGTGCATCCCCTGCAAAGACATGGGTCCTGTTTTTAAAATCCACCTCCTTTTCTCTTTCTACCAACTCACTCTCATAACCCTCTGATCAGCTGCTGGCTTCTGATGGCCTGATATTTTAACATGGCAACCTCACCTAGTCCACAAAGATTTTGTATATTGTTTTTGAAATGAAGAATGACCAGGAATCCCTCTCCCTTTTCAATTTTTGCTAACACTCAAGAATCAAGGTGCACATCTGACAGGTGGTATAACCAGGTACCAAGTCTTCTTTAATTTAAACTACTGGAATGATGTTAAAATGAAAGGGAAGCAAATATGGGTTGACTTCCTGTCCATAGGCAATGAGCAAAGCCCTTGAGGTATACTTATCATTGCCTAGCCATTTTGAATGTGCATTTTTCCTTTTTTAAAATTGTCTGAATGTTAGATATGTTAATCTCAGGCAGTAAATGTCTTTTAATTTCATGGCTGCAGTCACCATCTGCAGTGATTTTGGAGCCCCCCAAAATAAAGTCTGCCACTGTTTCCACTGTTTCCCATGAAGTGATAGGACTGGATGCCATGACCCTAGTTTTCTGAATGTTGAGCTTTAAGCCAACTTTTCACTCTCGTCTTCCACTTTCATCAAGGGGCTCTTTAGTTCTTCTCTTTCTTCCATAAGGGTGGTGTCATGTGCATATCTGAGGTTATTGATATTTCTCCCGTCAGTCTTGATTCCAGCTTGTGCTTCATCTAGCCCAGCATTTCTCATGATGTGCTCTGCATATAAGTTAAATAAGCAGGGTGACAATATACAGCCTTGATGTACTCCTTTTCCTATTTGGAGCCAGTCTGTTGTTCCATGTCCAGTTCTAACTGTTGCTTCCTGACCTGCATACAGATTTCTCAAGAGCCAGGTTGGGTGGTCTGGTATTCCCATCTCATGAAGAATTTTCCAGTTTGTTGTGATCCACACAGTCAAAGGCTTTGGCATAGTCAATAAAGCAGAAATAGATGATTTTCTGGAACTCTCTTGCTTTTTTGATGATCCAATAGATGCTGGAAACTCTGGTTCCTATGCCTTTTCTAAAACCACTCCTAACTACAAGCTTACTCCTTGGAAGAAAAGTTATGACCAACTAGACAGCATGTTAAAAAGCAGGGACATTACCTTGCCAACAAAGGTCCCTCTAGTCAAAGCTATGGCTTTTCCCAGTAGTCATGTATGGATGTGAGAGTTAGACTGAAAAGAAGGCTGAGTGCTGAAGAATTGATTCCTTTGAACTGTGGTGTTAGGGAAGACTCTTGAGAATCCCTTGGACAACAAGGAGATCCAACCAGTCCATCTTAAAGGAAATCAGTCCTGAATACTCATTGGAAGGACTGATGTTGAAGCTGAAACTCCAATACTTTGGCCACCTTATGTGAAGAACTGACTCCTTAGAAAAGACCCTGATGCTGGGAAAGATCAGCATCATTGAAGGCGGGAGGAGAAGGGGACAACAGAGAATGAGATGGTTGGATGGCATCACTGATTCAATGGACATGAGTCTGAGTAAACTCCAGGATGGACAGGGAGGCCTGGTGTGCTCCATGGAGTCGAAATGGGTCGGACCGCTAACATTTATTGAACATTTACTAGATGCTAGTCACTGATCCAGGCTTCCCAGGTGGCGCAGTGGTAAAGAATCTGCCTGCCAAAACAGGAGACACAAGAGACGCAGGTTCAATCCCTGGGTCAGGAAAATCCCCTAGAGTAGAAAATGGCAACCTGCTCCAATATTCTTGCCTGGCAAATTCCATAGACAGAGGAGCCTGGCAAGCTATAGTCCATGGGGTCACAAAAGAGTCAGATACGACTTAGCAAATGAGCACACACAGTCACTGATCCAAGAACATCAGATGTATCACACCCTCCCCAAACCCCTAGACATACCTTTATGATCACCATTTTCCAGATGTCAAAACTAAGGTCGTTGAAACATGAGGATTTGTTTCACGTCGTGTGACGTTTCCAACCTAAGTGATATGGCCCAAGAAGGCAGGAAGTACTGAAACCTAACACATTTCACAATTCTGAACCAAGTGCAAAGAGTTGGGTAAATTTATACTTTTAGGTTTTATCATGGCCGTGTACTTGGTTGGTGAACACTGGAGAAATGCTAGAGTGTTTTACAACAAGACACAGACATTTCCCACAGATTTCCAGCTACCTCTGTTTTTGCATTCCAGCCTGCTATCAGTCTTTTCATCTGCCATCAGGGTTCAACAAAGGGCACCAAGCTATGAAGTGTATGCAAACAAGTGCAACATGGGTTGCATGTCTCCACTACATCCTCTCCTACAGTTTAGTGCACCTGAGGCAAATCTCTCTGGAACTCAGATGAGCTCTGGTCGCTCACAGTTGATAGCTGTGGGACAACCCTACTGATCAAATGACCCTAAAGCAAGACTTTTGTTGGGGTGTTTTTTCATGAAATATGTTTAGTTTGGGTTTGTACTCACACTGCAAAGTCACAAGTGAGAATCCTTTTTCTGTCCCGTTTTTCTCTCTTGACCACTTGGTAATTTCCATTTCGATTAAATTCAGATTAATCGAAGAGCATTCAATGCTGAAACCCACATTCACTTTTCTTTTAGCTGTTCTTCCATCCAACCAGGAGAGGGCAGTATGAGCACAGTTTAGAGGCTTGATAGGTAGCTGCTCAAGAGTGGGAAACTTCAGGAAGATTTTCCATTTTAACATGATCTGCTCCTGAGTCCCTTGCCTCAGGGTTATTTGTAAACCCACAGTTAAAGGCCGTATGTAACATTCTGTCCTAAGTAAGTGCTGAGAGTTTGGCTTCTTTTAAGTCGCTAAGCCAAAACTTAACCATTAAAAACACAGATAGTAATAAATGTAATCATAATGCTTGTTTCCACTTGGTGGGGGTGGAGGGGTGAAAGTGTTAGGTGCTCAGTCATGTCCAACTCTTTGTGACTCCATGGATTGTAGCCTGCCAAGCTCCTCTGTCCATGGAATTTCCCAGGCTAGAATACTGGAGTGGGTTGCCATGCCCTCCTCCATGGAATCTTCCCGACCCAGGGATTGAACTGGGGTCTCCTGAATTGTAGGCTGATTCTTTACTGTCTGAGCCACCAGGAGGAGTGAGGGGAGACATGAAAAACATCAGCACTTTCATGTCCTTGAGACATTCATTACTTTACAATTAAAAGTCATTTTTTCGAACACCTTTCAATATCTTTTGCTATTAATCAAAATACAGTTTGGGAACATAGTCCCGAGTTTCCCCATTTGCAAAACTTGGTGGCTCCTTCTACTAAAGATGGGCAATGCTGTCAGCCTTCACTTACAGCCTTATGGTGATTGAATTATTAACAGCAACACACTTAAGGCCATCATGCTTGTCATGTAATAATCAAAGTAAAAAAAAAAGAAATGCTATATCTTGTAGCCACCTCTCTTTCAGTCTTTGCCCTCTGTGATTGAAGTAGCAGTTATTTTCACAACCAGCTTGGTAGGGTGGTGCCATGAGAGAAATACAGAGTTGAGAGCCAGGTAGAACTTGTTTTATATTTTGACTCTCCTGGTAGATCGAAGGCTGGTCTGGTAATGGAAAAGACCCTGATGCTAGAAAGACCGAGGGCAGGAGGAGAAAGGGGTTTCAGAGAATGAGAGATGGTTGGATGGTATCACTGACTCAATGGACACAAGCTTGAGCACGCTCCAGGAGATGGTGAAGGACAGGGAAGCCTGGTGTGCTGCAGTCCATGGGGTCGTAGAGAGTTGGACACGACTTGGCGACTGAACAACAACAACAAGAATTGGAGCAGGAGCTGCTGCTGCTGCTGTTTTTGTTGCTGTTATGAACTGACCCATGACATTCCTCCCGGGGATAATGGAGTCTTTGTGTTATTCTGGTAACACAGGTATTAGCCCAAATAAATCATTTTCTTTTTAATCAAACAACTCAGTTTTCAATATTAAGGAGGAAAATTCAAATCTTCTTTTCATTCACTCCCCAATTCATATTTCTCAAATTTCCTATCCTCTATTAAGCCCTTTTCTTCCATATGCCTTCTTTCCCTTCAGGAAAGCCAACAGCAAAAGTCATAAGAAATAATAATAAGAAACCTTCTCAAAACTTACTTGCAGTTGACTCAGTGTTACTTACCTCTGAGAAGGGAACCAAATTTGGTCCTAAAGAAACAATGATTTCAGCAAATACCACAGAGTTAATGAAAATCTTTTCTTACATGCTTTGAATATTACACTATGTTTTACAGATACAAATTGCAGACAGAAATCAAACTATCAATTTAAACAAGACATTTTCACAAGTGTAATTTGTTATTCACAACAGTCTTCTAAGAAGACAGATATTCACATTCTACTGAGAAATAAACGGATGCTAATGGATTACACCATTAGCTCTAAATAGGTCCCAGTAGACAGATTTTCAGATTTCTAGTCCAGCACTCTTGCTTCAGTACAGCGTTGTTTTTATAGTCTGATTTCAGGCAATTTAAATAAGGGAACATTTATAAACAGCCAACAAGCAGCCGACCCCTATTCTCAGCAAGTAAACCAGTGGCTGGTATGACGTCCCTGACAACCTTAATACTACACATTGTACTCCAGCGATCCCACTCTTGTGCGTATTTCTGGAAAAGACAAAAACTTTAACTTGAAAAGATACATGCACCCCAATGTTCATTGCAGCACTAGTTACAATAACCAAGACATGGAAGTAATCTGTGTCCATCAGCAGATAAATGGACACAGAAGATATATATAGTTTATATATGTATGGTATATATATAATAATATACACATCTATAGCTTTTAGTCAAAGCTATGGTTTTTCCAGTAGTCATGTATGGATGTGAGATTTGGACTATAAAGAAAGCTGAGCACCAAAGAATTGATGCTTTTGAACTGTGGTGTTGGAGAAGACTCTTGAGAGTCCCTTGGACTGCAAGGAGATCCAACCAGTCAGTCCTAAATGAAATCAATCCTTAATATTCATTGGAAGGAGTAATGCTGATGCTGAAGCTCCAGTACTTTGGCCACCTGACATAAAGAACTGACTCATTGGAAAAGACCCTGATGCTGGGAAAGATCGAAGGCAGGAGGAGAAGGGGACAATAGAGGACAAGATGGTTGGATGGCATCACCAACTTGATGGACATGACTTTGAGCAAGCTCCGGGAGTTGGCAATGGACGGGAAAGCCTGGCATGCTGCAGTCCACTGGGTCACAGAGAGTCAGACATGACTGAACGACTGAACTGATATATATGTATACATATACATAAAGAAGACATGTACTATATATATATATATATATATATATATATGCTGTGCTCAGTCACTCAGTCGTGTCCGATTCTTTGTGCCTTCATGTACTGTAGCCCACCAGGCTCCTCTGTCCATGGGGATTCTCCAGGCAAGAATACTGGAGTAGGTTGCCATGCCCTCCTCCAGGGCATCTTCCCAACCCAGGGATCAAACCCAGGTCTCCCACCTTGCAGATTCTTTACCGTCTGAACCACCAGGGAAGATATATTTTATATTTTATAGTTATAAAATATATATCTGTATATTATAGGTATATATTTAATTCATATATATATATGAATATTACTCAGTTATGAAAAAGAATGAAATAACATCACTTGCAGCAATGTGGATGGACCTAGAGATTATGATATTAAGTGAACAGTGAAGTAAGTTGGACAAAGATGAATATCATACGATATAACTTATAGGTGGAATCTACAACAAATGGTACAAATGAACTAATTTATAAAACAGACCCACAGACATAAAAAACAAACTTATGGTTACCAAACTGGGAAGGAGGGGTAGGGATAAATTATGAGTCTGGTATTAACAGATAAATATCACTATATATAAAATAGACAAACAACAGTTCCTACTGTTTAGCAAAAGAATTGTATACAATATCTTTCCATAACCTATAATAGAAAAGAAACGAATATATGTATATTAATATGCTGCTGCTAAGTCACTTCAGTTGTGTCCGACTCTGTGCGACCCCACAGACGGCAGCCCACCAGGCTCCCCAGTCTCTGGGATTCTCCAGGCAAGAATACTGGAGTGGGTTGCCACTTCCTTCTCCAATGCATGAAATTGAAAAGTGAAAGTGAAGTTGCTCAGTCATGCCCGACTTCGCGACCCCATGGACTGCAGCCTACCAGGCTCTTCCATCCATGGGATTTTCCAGGCAAGAGTGCTGGAGTGGGTTGCCATTGCCTTCTCCAATATTAATATATACATATACATATTAATACGTATAACTGAATTACTTTGGTGTACCTGAAACATTGTAAATCAACCATACTTCAATTAAAAAAAAAACTTCACAGCCTAGTGGATTTATAACACTCCATCCCTGGCAGCTAAAAAAGCAAATTCTTTGATGTTGAAAATGGTAACTGTTTTGAGTGGCTGCTTAACTGTTGGCAGTCACAGTGAAACTCCATAAGACTGAGGACTGTAGTGCCATGCCATCATTTGAATGATGAGAACTGGAACTATGCACCGTAAAGCACTAAGTTAGAACTATTTATCTGGTTTTCAAAAGTAGATGACTGGCATGTGTGTGTTGGTTAGAGTGCTCCCTGTGCTCAGGGTGATAATGCGTGAGGGATGTGCTGGCTCAGGACACAGACACTAATAATTAAAAAGGCATTGCTGATGAGAGCCACAAAGGTGTCCTGTGTATTTTTAAAGAGTTGTTTTGATGTGGACTGTTTTTAAAGTATTTAACTTGGTACAATATTGTTTCTGTTTCTGTCTTGTTTTTTTGGCCACAAGTCATGGGGGAATCTTAGCTCCCCCACCAGGAACCAAATCCAATACCCCTGTAATCGAAGGCAAAATCTTAACTACTGGACCGCCAGGGAAGTGAAAGTGAAGTTGCTCAGTCGTGTCCAACTCTTTGCCACCCCATGGACTGTACCCTACCAGGCTTCTCTGTCCATTGGATTTTCTAGGCAAGGGTACTGGAGTGGGTTGCCATTTCCTTCTCCAGGAGATCTTCCCGACCCAGGGATTGAACCCAGGTCTCCTGCATTGCAGGCAGATGCTTTACTGTCTGAGCCACCAGGGAAGTCCCTGTCATATATATTTTTAACCATGTGCCACAGTAATATCAAGAGCCAACCATACCATAGGACAGTGTGCTAGGAGCTTTATAATGCATTGTTTCATTCAATCTTAATGACAACCCTAAGAAATAAGAACTGTCATTAAGCCAGGCCAGATAAGACACAGAGACTCAAGGAGGGCCCCTGCACATGAGCCAAAGGCTTTCAGAGGAGATAATGAGAAAGTGAGGTCATAGTGGAGGTCAGGGACAAAAGATGACAGGCCTTGAATACTAAGCTGTAGCTTTGATATTTTATTCTGTAAATTCTGGAGAAACACTGACACACATGAAAATGTTCTAATAGGATTATTCTAGCTGTAAGGTGTAGAGACGGGTTGAAGTAGGAGACACAGGATACTTAGGAAGCTAGTGCTGTAACCCAGACACACAGAGGTGATGGTTAGGGTGTGAAGAACAAGAAGAAGAAGGAGGGAAGGACTCCTTAGATGATTGGGTATGTGGTGGTCCAGGAAGCGACAGATTGGGACTCTGGGATGGACATGTACACACTGCTATATTTATTTATTCTTTTTTCCTTTTGAACTTTCTATTTTGTATAGGGATATAGTCCATTAACAATGCTGCAATAGTTTCAAGTGAACAGCAAAGAGACTCAGCCATACATATATACATGTTTCCATTCTCCTCCAAACCCCCTTCCTGTCCAAGCTGCCACATAACATTGAGCAGAGTTCCCCATGCTAAACAGTAGGTCCTTGTTGGTTATCCATTTTAAATATAGCATACAGTGGATAATCAACAAGAGCCTACTGTGTAGCATAGGGAACTCTGCTCAGTATTCTGTAACAAGCTAAATGGGAAAGGAATCTGAAAAAGAAAAGATACATATATATGTATAAACTGAATCACTTTACTATACACCTGAAATTCGTACAACATTGTTAATCAACACTACTCCTATATAAAATAAAATTTTTTTAAAAAAAGATGTAAATACTGAGAGAATCAAGGCTTTAGAAGCTGACTTAGAAATAGAATAAAACAAATTGATATTGATCTAGAAGTTGCTTTTTAAAAATCAACATGTGATAATGAACTGTGTGCTTTTACTCATAAATCTGGTTCTAAGTGTAGACAGCAAATTAAACGTCTTCATAGCTGAAATTCTGCTGGTCCTCGCATACTCCAGATGTTTTATGACTTGCGCACATGAGGGGGCTGAGCTGCTTAGGGCTCAGGTGGCCTCCAAGATTCCAGATTAGTTTTTACTGAAGGATAACCCTGCCTACGCTGAATGATATACTAGTCATTTAAGTCATGAAAAGGCAAAAAAACATTTCCTAGATTTCATGGGCCAATATTTTACATTTTGGAAAAGTGAAAGGACAAATTGAATTTTATGTGGGATGTGAGTGTGTGTATGTGTGTGTGTGTGTGTATTCATTCACCAATATCCATCCCTTAATATGTGGGATGTGTGAGTTTGTGTGTGTGTGTGTGTGTGTGTGTGTGTGTGTATTCTTTCACCAAAAATTTATTGTGGGATATTATGAGTTTTTCTAGGTAATAGGATATGAATTTCTTGGCCTCTGCTCATAGAAATCTAACAATCCCAAGCAAGAATATAGACATTATAAAGTATGTTGTAATAGGATCATAAACAGAGTGCTCACTATAGGTGTACAGGGGAGGGCCCAGCTGGGCATGATCAGAACAACTTCCTAAAGGAACAGGGGTCTGAACTGAATCTGAATCACAAACGTAAGTTAGCAAGGCATTTGAGGGGATGGGCAGCTTTAGAAAGTGAAGACACCATGGACAAAGGAGCAAGGGAAGACGGCTTGAGCATGTTGGGAGAACTATAAATAGTTCCTAGGATTGGGGTAGGGCTTCCCTGGTGGCGCAATGGTAAAGAATCCACCTGCCAATGCAGGAGATGCAGGAGAGGAGGATTTGACCCCTGGGTCTGGAAGATCCCCTGAAGTAGGACATGGCAACCCACCCCCAGTATTCTTGCCTGGAAATCCCCGTGGACAGAGGAGCCTGGCAGGCTACAGTCCACAGGGCTCCTGAAGAGTCAGACATGACTGAGCACACACACATTCAGTGGAGAATTTGGGGTAATGGTGAGAACACAGCCAATATTCATTTCACAAAAAGTTACTGAACACCTACTAGAGACCAACACAGATGAAAAAGACAAGGATGTAAATTCTATGTCCCTGATTAATAAATAAAAGCAATTTCATTTATAAACTAATATTCCATATTTCATCTCTTTTTATCTTTTCCAAAATAATCTTACTCAGCTCTGGCACTTATAAGTCCACAGTGCTTTATCCATAACTCTGAAATCCAAAAAAAACCTTAAAACAGTGTTGTTGTTTCTCAGACATCTGACCTGATCCAATAGGAGACTATTTTTAGTCTTTATTTACCTCTCAATGTGAACATTAGTAAGTTTTACTGTAGAAATATTGACTTAGTGGCTAGAGGCTGCTACACTATATCCCACTTTTGGTAATATATGGTATATGTTCCATATTTGTTTTTCAAAAGCTAAAAAATTGGATTCCAAAACATATATGACTTCAAGGATTTTATATGGGAAGTCATGAACATCTAGAATCATAGCACTTTATTAAAACACCTCCTAAAATATACATATTTTTTTTCCTTTCCGGATTAGGCACTGCCGATGGGAGCCATATATAATATTTATTTTGAGTGTGAAACTTCCTGGCAGAAACCAAGTTATTGCACCAAACAACAGTCTATTTATCCCTCTCTATGGCAACTATCTCCGCTGCTCCAGTACACTCACTCCCAGAGTACTCAGCAGAGACTGGAGGGTGCTCCTTAGCTTGCAGAGAGATGTCCTGTCCCAGAGTTGACCCCACTCCCCAGGGCATTCTCTTTGCTTCCTTCGCTCCATGGCCCGGGGTCTGCTGGCTCCTTTTTCTGCCCTGCACCTGGGGCTGCTTCCGTTTGCTTTTCCATGAAATCTTAGGCCAAAAGAATCTTCCCCATTCTCGTTTGGCAAGCTTGGGATCATTACCATTTCAGAGCTGGAAGAGAACTCGGAGACAGCATCAAGTTCAACCCCTGCCTTTTAGAAACAAGGATCCTGAGGTGCAGAGAAGTGAAGCAACCGGGCCCCATCAGCCAGGTAAGTTATAGCAAAGCCAGGACGTCGGACATGACTGAGCGACTTCACTTTCACTTTTCACTTTCATGCATTGGAGAAGGAAATGGCAACCCATTCCAGTGTTCTTGCCTGGAGAATCCCGGGGACAGGGGAGCCTGGTGGGCTGCCGTCTATGAGGTCGCAGAGTCGGACACGACTGAAGCGACTTAGCAGCAGCAGCAGCAGCAGCAGGACTTGGATCCAGGCTGCTATTCCACTTTCCCAATTCAAGGGACTCAAACATCGGATGAACGGGTGCAGAAGGTTCTAGGGTGGACATTTTTGTTTGGCTCTGTTTGTTGGATGATTTGTTTGACTCTCCAGTTTTTCCTCTGGAATATCGCCTCTCTACCTCTATCCCTGTGGTTCAAGCAAAATTCACTCAAATCCCTAGATCCATCGGTAACTTGTAATTCTGGAGCCAGGCCAATCAGAGAATCAGGCTCCTCGAGTGCAGTGCTTGGCTCAGGAATGAACTCCTGACCCAATCAGAGATGCGGGGAGTCTTGAAACGATTACTGAGAAACCAGCCAGTGTGTCTCGGCAATCCTCCATGGGAGTTCAATGGAAACCAAGAATGAATATATGGCTTCAGGTTACTTAAAGCCACCTTGCTATTACATGAAGCCGAAAGGGGAAGCCAAAGCTTAAAGGTAGAAAGACCTGGAGTTCTGATGACATTGTTTGAGTCTCTTAATTTCTCCCCTGCTTGAAACCCCCTTTTACCTCTGACTTCTTCAGTCGCATAAGATAATTTCTTCTTTTGTTTAAGCCCAGTGTGGGTGGATTATCTGTCACTAGCAACTCAGAATGCCTTAACCAATAAAATGACCTTTTATATAGTCTCTTCAAACCCTGTCAATTTATGATTGAATAATTTTTTCCTAAAGGTCTGGAATTTCTGGAATCTCTGAAATTCAGTAACTCACTGAGCTGAGGTGAAGTGAGAAAATAAGCAATTAAACTCTCGATATCCTGCTATAGTTTGCTACTCTACATAAAAGACACCCATTCCTCATTTTACTAGTCTGATTTTTCTCATCAAACTATGGAAGTGTGAATCTATTTGCCTAATTTGAAACTGACACCACCACCATTACTTTTTATGTTGCAAACTGAACTCTAGCATCAGACTTTTCTGTTTATTTGTGTTTATAAAAATCGTAATTTCCTGTTCTTAAGAATGAAAAGAGCTAAAAGGGCTTTTAAAATTTTAATGGCTGCTTTTTAAAATAAATAAGTCTCAAGGGGTTTCTTAAACTTCAAACCACTGCAAGCAAATGTTATGCTGAATGTAAATGAATGAGAACTTTCCAGATTAAACTTGCTTTCAAATCCATGAGTTTATAAATCAAAGGGAAACATGTTGATGTCTAAGAAACCTCACAGGAAGATGGATAATATTTCACTTATTTGTCTATACTACATTAGGCCATTTTTCTTGAATAATTACTTTTATTTGCATATGGAAAGTGTCTCCCCATGACCTCCCAACTAGGAGTTTTCCGGAGTAAAATCAACAGCAGAAAGTCCAAATTAGAGAAGACAATTCATACACAACTGCTCAGATGAGGTGACCCAAAGGTTCAAAGCTGGTTTCAGGCTTTGGAGACTAAGACTTGGGTTACTTAAGGACTTTACTCCTTTCATCAGTTGCCTGCTCACTTCTGTTCTCACCCCTGGTTTTGGCCACTTACTTCTTAAACTTGAATCCATGCCACTCTCTACCTTTTCACTCCTATTTACCTATATATCATCCCCCTTTCTGTATCTTGATCTTGTCACGCTCTCTCATACCTCAGGGCCTTTGCACTAACCATTCTCACTGCCCCCAGAGATTCTTTCCACAACTCTTTGCAAATTAGTCCATATGCTCTTCTCAGAATGGCCTCTGTTCATCCCATCTCATGTAGCCCATACCCTGTTATTCTCTCTCCTACATCACCCTGTTAACATCCTACATAGCTATTATAACCATTGTACTCTTTTATTTATTTGTTTTACTGTCTCTGCTTTTAGAGTATAAACACCTAAAATGCAGAGATAATTTTCTTTTTGTTCACTTCTGTATCTCCAAAGCCTCAAATAGTGCCTGCCATGTAATGTACAAACAGTAAATATTTGTGGGGTGAATGACATGTAAAGGAATGAAAGGTGAAATAGAACAAATATGCCTCTTTTAGGTGAAGACTTCCCCTTCACCTAAAGACTTGTTTGTAGAGGGGGAAGGTTAATGTGCTTAAATATGAGCTAACATATATAGAGTAGAAGGAAGAAGGCATTTCTTTACTTATTTAGCTTCTATTTAGTTCCACTAAGTTCCATTGAGAAACATAGCACCTACCATGAACTTGTGTCTCACAGCTTAATCTAAAAAGATGAATACATCACAATGAATTGTTTCACTAATGACCATGTACTTTTCAATTACCTCTACAAGTGAGGGAAAATCTAGTATATAGAGTTCTACTAGAATGATTCTATGATTTTTCCCTGGAACTTTCATTTAGGGATGAACCAGTTGTATAGGTTACCCCAGGTTTAAGGACAAATACCTATTGCCCAGAGGAAAAGTGACCCAGTAACAATGGAAAACAGGAAGGGTATCAGATTGGATATTGTCCATGATAAAGTCAATTCTTTTAAAAAACATATTAACTGACTTCTTCATCTATATGTACAAATTCAATGTAAACCACAATATATTGTTTCATTTGACTTTCTGACAAAGGACAAGTGTAACAGTATTTTACATCCCCATATCCTATGGGAGAAACTAACCTCTCCCAGGGTTCCAAACCAGGAATTCTGATGACTTATACCACTAGGTATAATGAAAACAGTGACAGACTTTATTTTCTTGGGCTCCAAAATCACTGTAGATGGTGGCTGCAGCCATGAAATTGAAAGACGCTTATTCCTTGGAAGAAAAACTATGACAAACCTAGACAACGTATTAAAAAGCAGACATTACTTTACCAACAAACATCTGTATTGTCAAAGCTATGGTTTTTCCAGTAGTCATATATTGATGTTAGAGTTGGACCCTAAAGAAAGCTGAGCACCAAAGAATTGATGCTTTTGAACTGTGGTATTGGAGAAGACTCTTGAGAGTCCTTTGGACTGCAAGGAGATCACACCAGTCAATCCTAAAGGACATCAATCCTGAATATTCATTGGAAGAACTGATGCTAAAGCTGAAGCTCCAGTACTTTGGCCACCTGATGGGAAGACATGACTCATTAGAAAAGACCCTGATGTTGGGAAAGATTGAAGGCAGGAGAAGAAGGGAATGACAAAGGACAGGATGGTTGGATGGCATCACCAACTCAATGGACTTGAGTTTGAGCAAGCTCTGGGAGATGGTGAAGGACAAGGAAGCATGGTATGCTGCAGTCCATGGGGTTGCAAAAAGTTGGACATGACTCAGTGACTGAACAATAGCAACAACAAATATCACAAGGTATAACCAGGAATTCTCATGACTTATACCACAGGAAATTATACCTGGGCTACCAGGTGGCTCAGTGGTGAAGAATCCACCTGCCAAGCAGGAGACACAGGTTCCTTCCCTGGGTTGGGAAGATCCACTAGAGAAGGAAACAGCAGCCTAGTTCAGTACTCTTGCCTGGGAAATCCCATGGATAGAGGAGCCTGGTGGGCGACAGTCCGTGGTTTGCAAAGAGTTGGACATGACTTAGTGACTAAATGACAAAAGCTTATTGCTAAGAGACCAGAATATTAATGATATATGGAAGCCAACTGAAAAGAAAAATCTAAAAGAAAGGAATAATATGGAGCTATTCTTTCTATTTCTCATATAATTAAAAATCTGTAACTTTTATGTATAAAGTTTATGCTGGCTTTGGTGAGTGATATAAGAACATGTAAGACAAAAATTTCCCGACCAGGAACTGACAGCCTAGTTGGTAAGATCAGGGATGCATGCATAGCAAAGTTTTATTGCAGTATGAAGCATAATTGTATACTATAGAAAGAGAGTTGAATCATTGGTGTTACCGGAATTGGGAAGAGGTGGGAAAGAAGGGTGCTAACTCCAGGCTAGAGTAGGAAATGAAAGCATTTCATGGAGAAGATGGATATTAAACTCAGCAGTCAACTCAGACACAAAAGTTTAAGGGGTAAAGTCTCAGTATAAACACAGTGAAAGGGGAAAATTGTGTCATTCTGCAGGAAAGAGACTGACTTAGGTAAAAGTCTACCTTGGTGGAGAGGAACTGGGTTACAAAGGATACTAAAGCAGAATGGATAAAAAAGATGTGGTACACAGCAGCCATAAAAAGGAATGAAATTGGGTCATTCCTAGAGATGAGAATGAATCTAGAGTCTGTCATACAGAGTGAAATAAGTCAGAAAGAGAAAAACAAATATTGTATATTTACAAAGAAAGGCAATGCTAAAGAATCCTCAAGCTACAGCACAATTACACTCATCTCACAGGCTAGCAAAGTAATGCTCAAAATTCTTGAAACCAGGCTTCAATAGTACATGAACCAAGAACTTCCAGATATTCAAGCAGGATTTAGAAAAGGCAGCAGAACCAGAGATCAAATTGCCAACATCCGCTGGATCATCATAAAAGCAAGAGAGTTCCAGAAAAACATCTACTTCTGCTTTATTGACCATGCCAAAGCCTTTGTGTGGATCATAACAAACTGTGGAAAATTCTGAAAGAGATGGGAATACCAAACCACCTAACCTGTCTCCTGAGAAATCTGTATGCAAGTCAAGAAGCAATAGTTAGAACCAGGCATGGAACAACAGGCTGGTTCCAAATTGGGAAAGGAATACATGAAGGCTGAATATTTTCATCCTGCTTATTTAACTTATATGCAGAGTATATCATGCAAAATGCTGGGCTAGATGAAGCACAAGCTGGAATCAAGATTGCTGTGAGAAATATCCATAAGCTCAGACATGCAGATGGCACCACTCTAATGGAGAAAGTGAAGAGGAACTAAAGAGCCTCTTGATGAAGGTGAAAGAGGAGAGTGAAAAAGCTGGTTTACAATTCAACATTCAAAAACCAAAGATCATGGCATCTTGTCCCATCACTTCATGGCAAATAGATAGGGAAACAACGGAATCAGTGACAGATTTTTTTTTTTTCAGGCTATAAAATCACTGCAGATGGTGACTGCAGCCATGAAATTAAAAGATGCCTGTTCCTTGGAAGAAAAACTATGATCAACCTAGACAGCATATTAAAAAGCAGAGACATTACTTTGCCAACAAAGATCTATCTAGTCAAAGCTATAGTTTTTCCTGTAGTCATGTACGGATGTGAGAGTTGAACTATAAGAAAGCTGAGCTTAAAGAATTGATGCTTTTGAACTGTGGTGTTGGAGAAGACTCTTGACAGTCCCTTGGATTCTCAAACCAGTCAATCCTAAAGGAAATCCTTTCTGAATGTTCATTGGAAGGACTGATGCTGAAGCTAAAACTCCAATACTTTGGCCACCTGATGTGAAGAACTGATTCCTTTGAAAAGACCCTGATGCTGGGAAAGGTTGAAGGTGGGAGGAGAAGGGGATGACAGAGGATGAGATGGTTGGATGGCATCACCAACTCGATGGACATGAGTTTGAGCACGTTCCGGGAGTTGGTGATGGACAGGGAAGCCTGGCATGCTGCAGTCCAAGGGGTCGCAAAGAGTCAGACACGACTGAGCAACTTAACTGAACTAAAATGAACAGAGGTCAAGGTCTCCAGGGGTGAGCTTAGAGACAAACGTGCACACAGCAGGGGAAGGGGAAAGTGAGTAAAAGAAAACGACATTGACAAAAAATGAAGGAAGGAAAGAAGAGTGGTGGAGAAAAGGAAGAGATGTTCATGATGGAGGGTGACGCTGATTTTTAAAAACCGCTGTCTGTCTTCAAAGACTTCATGTTTTCTAAACCAAAACACTGGGACAAGTGATAGAACGTTTTTAGGAAATCCTGAATATGCAGCTACAGTGTTCGTAGATCACACATCTTCAATGCGTAAGCTACAAGACAGATAATTTTAGGTTAAAGCCTGGTGGAGCTTCTGTTGTCGCTATTGTTGTTTTAATGAATATGTGCATTCTTCAAGCAACTATACATCTTAAGCATATCTTCCAAGAAATCAGACTGTTCTTGGAGACATTCACTTGATATTTGGGCATTAAAGGAATGTGAAGCGGAGGGCAGAGGAACCAGAAATTGGGAATATGATTAAGGTCACCTAATTTGAGAAAATGGAGAGCTAACCATGGGAGGCAGACCTGGGAAGTGTGCTGGGGATGAGGAGCTTGGTTAACAGGAAAAGGGAGATCATTATCAAGGGCCTCATAGGATATGTGCTGGGTGAACTTGCTCAAGATCACGTGTGAACTGGTAAGTCCAGTCTGAGTGTTAGTATTTGAGGAATTCATTCCTTTCTGCTCACTCCCACCACCGTCATCTTGTTCAACCCACGATCAGCTCTTGCCAGGGTTTTACAACTTCCCGCCAAACAATGTCCTTGACTCCAATTCTGTCCTTCTTCAATCTAGTTTCTATTCTTCACCCAGAGTGAAACTGTTGAGCCAGAAGTCTGATCCATGCACTGTCCTTCTGAAACCCTTGAAGGATAAGATGTCCCCTGACCAAAAGGGCAGACTTGTTGGCATTGGCTATTAGTGGTCCAATCACCCAAAATATCACCCAGCCATAAAATGCATCATTTTTTGAGAGTGAGAGTCTATTAAAATTAATCTGGGACAGCAGGTATGAGCCAGGATGCCCCAGATAAATTGTCACATGCAATTACCACAGAGCCTTTCATGACCTATTCTTTTTTAAAAAAAATCTTTATTATTTTTATTGTGTATTTGGCTGCACCAGGTCTTCACTGTGGCACAAGAACTATGGCTGTGGCACGAGATCTAGTTGCCCAGTCATTGAGAACTCTTATTAACTGTGGCATGTGAAGTCTAGTTCCCCAATCAGGGATCAGATCCGAGCCCCCTGCTTTGGGGGCACAGAGTCCTAGCCACCAGGGAAGTCCCTCATGACATACTCTCAAGTCTCCAGACTTACCCTTCACCAATTTCCTCATGTCCTTCTTATACTCCTGCTGTATTAAGCTACTGGAAATCTGTCCATCGTGTTCTTTTCTCTCCTGGGGACTTGGCACACACTTTTCCCTCATCTCATTCCTCTTTCCCAATTTTTTTTCACTCATTTAATTGCAACTGCCCTTTAAAACTGCCATGAGAATTTACTTCCTCTTAGCAATTGTCCTTAATTCTTTAATTCTGGATTCAGTGCTGTTTCTTATGAGTGCCATTTCCCCATGTGCATGCCCCCAACATTCCATTTAATATAACACAACATAATTGCCTATTCTATTGTACATCTTCTCTAATTGGATGCCCTTTTAGAATGTGATTGTAATTATGCACCTGGCATATCCTTCTATTACTAACATATAGTAGCTGTTCATTCAGGGAGATTTAATAAACATACCTTGAATGGACAGATGGGTGGGTGGATAAATGAAAGGATGAATAAATAAGAGTTGTTTTCCAAACTTATAAATCTCTAGCCTGACTCAGTCTTTGTATTCTTCAAGATAGTGCTTTCCTAGTCTGGCTGTGCATCACTGAATTGGGACATCAAATACTGGAGTAAAAGGATCTGTATTTTTTAGCAAGATTGTTGGGTAATTCTTATGCAACCTTAATCCACTTGGTCTGGATTGAAGAAACTACATCTCTGCAAAGGTCATCTTATAGATTTTATTCATTCCTAAACACTTTGTCTTGATCAACGGAAATTTTAACTTTTTACTTGAAAATTAGAAGGAATTCACCTTGAAGTTGTTACATCGCAACATCTGGAGTCTCAGAATCCTTCATAGTTTTCCTAGAAGAGTTCAGTACACTCAACTGATACAAAATGCACAAAGTTAGGTCTATCCAGCTATGTATCCTAGGATTCTCACTCTGAATATTCAACTCTTCAATCTGGAGCTAGATCCTACTGGCTCACTCTTAAGGCTAATATTTTTTAAGATAAGAAGGAGTCTTTAGAATAAGATGCTAAGAGGGGAAAGAAGGCAAAAATTCTCCTTGAGGAATATATTTGATGAATTTTCTGTTTTTAATCGCCATATTTCCTATCTTTAGCATTTGAAAAATATTGACTGTACTAAAAAGTTTTAAATTTATGGCAGGTTACTAGGGATTTTTCAGTGTAGCCTGGTCCAACTATTCCCTTTGAAGTAGTGCCTATAATATAGTGCACTTCACCAAAGAAGAGAAAAGAAAAATAGCCTGTCTCCTTGAGAACAAGAATAAACAGCCTCAAACATGAATTGAAAGCCTACTTTCTGAGTAGAGGTACTGAGCCGTACAGAGCAAGTGACCAGCAAATCCATGACCTTGCTCCCTCTCTCATTCAACTGCAGCTGGGAGACAAGGTGGGGCCAAGACCTCTCTGCTGACTCCTCAGAATCCTTAGTCTCTGGTCTGTCAACCTATAGATAAGAAATCTCAAAATAAAGGGTGAGCGGTTGGAGCTCTTACTGAAGGCAGGAAAATGAAGGTCAGAGGACAGACGGCACCACCTCTCTGGCTGCCAGCTTGTTGTAAGTGTTGGACGAAACACCCGAGTTCTGGGCTCAGTATTTTATCCCTTCATAAAAATAAGCCTTACAAGACTTGCCCAACACGCCAGGCCTAATTACCAGAATCCAATGCCATAAAATGCTTTGCATTCCTTGGTGAAAGCTGCTATATCAAAGGTCAGGATACCAGCCTGGACTTGTTTTGTTCTTGGGATTCAAATTTTGAGATTAAAAACTTGACATGATTATTTAACAACAACAAAAAAGCAAAAAACCCTCAGAGACTACAGACAGAGAAATGATCATCTAAGTCTTTGATGAGTTCACCCATAGGCACTTGGGTGTATCATGAGTAAGGATAAAGGCAGACTTCATATCTCCATGTAGAAGGAAATTGATCATCTATAAATCAAAAGGGTCTCTCAGTAGGGTGTAAATTAGAGGGCAATTGAAATATGAGAAGCTATACATCAGAAGAAGAAGCATGGATAAAATTTAGAAAAAGCAGATGAGTGCACAAAGTGGCAAATCTAGGCTAGAAAAGGGAAAAACTCTAATGTAGAGAACCTGAAAGAGATTCTAGGAATCTGAAGATGTCAGACAAAAGAATCTTAATTCATCAGTCTAATTAAAAAGATTTATTAAACACTTTTTTCTTTTTAAGTAATTTTAGATTTACAGAGTAGTTGCAAAAATAATAGAGCAAGTTCTCATATACCTGTCACCCAGGTTCCTCAAATGCTAACTTCTTTCATATCCACAGTACAATTATTGAAACCAGGGAATCAACATTGATATTATACTATTAACTAACATACATAATTTATTTAAATGTCTCCGGTTGTCCCACTGTATCCTGTTTCTACTGGACGATCCAATTTAGGATCCCATATTGAATTTTACTGTTGACTTCTCTAATCGATGGCAGTTCCAGAGTCTTTCTTTCCCTTCACTACCTTGTCATCTTCAAAGAGTACTGGTCATTTATTTTGTAGAATACCTTTCAATTTGAGTTTGTCTGGTATTTCCTCATGTTAGACATAAGTGATGGAGAGTATTCATTTTGGTCAAGGATGACACAAAAGTGATGCTGGTTCCTTCTCAGTGCATCAGTTGGGGCACATTATATTGATACGTCTGATTACTGATGATATATAAACTTTGATGGATTGGTTACTCTGGTGTCTTTCAGGATTGTAGAGTTACTCTATTTCCCAGTGTAATTAATGAAGAGGTTATGAAGAAAGACTGTGAGATAACACAAATATCCTTTTCCTTGAAAAAAAAAAAAAAAGCTATGTTTTTAGAGAAGTTTTAGGTTTAACATTGCGGAGAAGGTGTAGAGATTTCCCATATATGCCCTGCCCTGCATACACCTAGTCTCCCCCCTTGTCAGCATCCCCTACCAGAGTGGTACATTTATTGCAGTCAATGAACATACATTGGAACATCTTAATCACTCAAAATCCATTAGGGTTCTTTCTTGGGGTTGTACATTGTGGGTTTGGAGAAATATGTAATGACGTTTGTCTAACATTATAGTATTATGCAGACTAATGTCACTGCCCTAAAAATCCACCATGCTCTCCTATTCACCCCTCCTCCACTTAACCCCTGACACTACTGGTCTTTTTACTGTCTCCTCAGTTTTGCCTTTTGCAGAGTGTAGTTGGAATCACATATGATGCAACTTTTCAGGTTGACTTCTTTCACTTATGAAATATGCATCTAATGTTCCTCCATGTATTTTCATGGCTTGATAGCTTATTTCTTAATATCTAATAATAGTACCTTTGTCTTGATGTTCAGTTCAGTTTAGTTGCTCAGTCATGCCCGACTCTTTGCGACCCCATGAATCACAGCACTCCAGGCCTCCCTGTCCATCACCAACTCCCAGAATTCACTCAGACTCACGTCCATCGAGCCCGTGATGCCATCCAGCCATCTCATCCTCGGTCATCCCCTTCTCCTCCTGCCCCCAATCCATCCCAGCATCAGAGTCTTTTCCAATGAGTCAACTCTTCGCATCAGGTGGCCAAAGTACTGGAGTTTCAGCTTCAGCATCATTCCCTCCAAAGAAATCCCAGGGTTGATCTCCTTCAGAATGGACTGGTTGGATCTCCTTGTAGTCCAAGGGACTCTCAAGAGTCTTCTCCAACACCACAGTTCAAAAGAATCAATTCTTCAGCACTCAGCCTTCTTCACAGTTCAACTCTCACATCCATACATGACCACAGGAAAAACGATATAGCCTTGACTAGACGGACCTTAGTCAACAAAGTAATGCCTCTGCTTTTGAATATACTATCTATGTTGGTCATAACTTTTCTTCCAAGGAGTAAGCGTCTTTTAATTTCATGGCTGCAGTCACCATCTGCAGTGATTTTGGAGCCAAAAAAAATAAAGTCTGACACTGTTTCTACTGTCTCCCCATCTATTTCCCATGAAGTGATGGGACCAGATGCCATGATCTTCGTTTTCTGAATGTTGAGCTTTAAGCCAACTTTTTCGCTCTCCTCTTTCACTTTCATCAAGAGGCTTTTTAGCTCCTCTTCACTTTCTGCCATAAGGGTCTTGATGTACCACACATTATTTCTCTATTCACCTACTGAAGGACATCTTGGCTGCTTCCAAGTTTGGGCAATTGTGAATAACACTGCCATAAAATTCAGCATATACACTTTTGTGTGGACATGAGTTTTCAGTATTTTGGGGTAAATACCAAGAAGGGCAGTTTCTGGATCACACAGTAAGAGTATGTTTAGTTTTGTCAGAAACTGTAGGACTGTTTTCCAAAGTGGCTCTACCATTTCGCTTTCTTACCAGCAATGGATAAGAATTTCTGTTGCTCAGCATCCTCACCATCATTTGATGGTGTTAGTGTTCCAGATTTGAAGCATTTTAATAGATAGGTGATATCTTGTTGTTGTTTTAACTTGCATTTTCCTGATGACATATTGCTCCTGTTGTGGAGCAGCTTTTCACACAAATATATTTTTAAATGATATACTATTTTTATTAGTTAATATGTTCATACAAATATATTTTTAAATGATACACTATTTTTATTAGTTAATATGTTCACATACCTCTATAAATTCCCCACTTGTTTTTAGCTGCATATTCTTTTTAAAAATCTTTTTTATTTTATGTTGGAGTTTATTTTATGTTTAGCTGATTAACAATGTTGTGATAGTTCCAGGTGGATAGCAAAGAGATTCACCCATGGATATACATGTATCCATTCTCCATCAACATACAAATATCTTTTTCATTATATACTTTTGCCTACTAATTTTAGCATTTATCAAGGATTCTTATCTGCACAGTTATTGCTATTACTTTTGTCTAGTGATAATTTTATTTCCTTGATTTTGTCTGTATTTAATAATTGGTATCATACTCTGAAAAAAAGAATAATATTATTTCAGTGAAGCTTACTGAAAAGACTTTCTGAGACAATAAACTTGTGCTCTGCAGCAAAGGCCTTATTCTAGCCTCACAGTAAGAAGTTTCAGATTCTTATTTGAGTTCTTTTCACCAAAGATGGAATTTTTGAGCTTTCCTAATACTTAGTATAAATAGAAATCACTATGTCCATTGAAAAGCTAAATGGAATTTTCATTTAAATGGGCACATGGCACAAAGTCTGAAATAGCAACTTGAGGATAAAAATTAAATTCTCATACTTTTAGGCCTTTATTTATTTAATTCAGCGGTTAGTCTTGAATTCTCTAGTCAGTTCTAAGTACTATACAAGGCACTGGAGATACAGTTAAGACTAAAACAGACTTTCCCTGAAACTTCATGGAGTTTTGAGTCTAGCAGAAAAGCCAATGTATATAGTTAATTGAAATTGGAATGAATTCATAAACAGAGATGAGAAGAACACTCTGTGTTGTTTTTATTCAGCTGCTAAAGCATGCCCAACTCTGACTCCATGGTGTGCAGCATACCAGGCATCCCTGTCCTTCACTTCTCCCAGATTTTGTTCAGACTCATATCCATTGAGTCAGTGATGCCATTCAACCCTCTTATCCTCTGCCACCTTCTTCTCCTCCTACCCTCAGTCTTTCCCAGCATCAGGGTTTTTTCCAATGAGTCAGCTCTTCACATCAGGTGGTCAAAGTACTGGAGCTTCAGCTTCAGCATCAGTCCTTCCAATGAATATTCAGGGTTGATTTCCCTTAGCAGTGACTGTTTTGATCTTCTTGCAGTCCAGGGGACTCTCAAGAGTCTTCTTTAGCACCACAATTTAAACACTCTAGATCAATTAAAAATACCGAACCTACTCTGGATTGGGTTATACTGGTGTCTCAGGCAAGAAAGATTTGAAAGAGCTGAAAGGATGCTAGTGTATAAAGATAAATCAGATGTCAGGAACTGAGAAATCCTGAAGCAGAAAACCCGTCCACTTAGGTCATAGTAGAACTGTCCACAAACCAATGGAAAGTCACCTCAGAGCTTTTAACAGGGTAAAATACATTCATATTTGTGATTTCTAGAGACAACAAAGGCAGGCTGTATACAGACTGGATTACAATTGGGGCAATAGAGAATATGAATAGAATATTTGGGAAATTATCAAGGCAGGAGAGGCAAAAGATGAAAGCATTTTATTTATTGAATATTTTGTTTGCACTAAATCTTTGTTGCAGTGCTCAGGCTCTTTATTGCTGTGTACAGCCTTCCTCTAGTTGCCACATGTGGGCTTAGTTGCCCCATAGCATGTGGGATATTAGTTCCCTAACCTGGGATCGAACCCATGTCCTCTGCCCAGGAAGGCAAATTCTTATCTCTGGACCAGCAAGGAAGTCCTGAGATGAAAGTATTTTCAGTCAGTCAGTCAGTCAGTTCAGTCGCTCAGCTGTGTCCAACTCTTTGTGACCCCATGAATCGCAGCACGCCAGGCCTCCCTGTTCATCACCATCTCCCGGAGTTCACTCTGACTCCTGTCCATCGAGTCTGTAATGCCATCCAGCCATCTCATCCTCAATCGTCCCTTTCTCCTACTGCCCCCAATCCTTCCCAGCATCAGAGTCTTTTCCAATGAGTCAACTCTTCTCATGAGGTGGCCAAAGTACTGGAGTTTCAGCTTCAGCATCATTCCCTCCAAAGAAATCCCAGGGTTGATCTCCTTTAGAATGGACTGGTTGGATTTCCTTGCAGTCCAAGGGACTCTCAAGAGTCTTCTCCAACACCACAGTTCAGAAGCATCAATTCTTTGGCGCTCAGCCTTCTTCACAGTCCAACTCTCACATCCATACATGACCACAGGAAAAACCATAGCCTTGATAGATGGACCTTAGTCGGCAAAGTAATGTCTCTGCTTTTCAATATGCTATCTAGGTTGGTCATAACTTTTCTTCCAAGGAGTAAGCATCTTTTAATTTCATGGCTGCAGTCACCATCTGCGGTGATTTTGGAGCCCCAAAAAATAAAGTCTGACACAGTTTCCACTGTTTCCCCATCTATTTCCCTTGAAGTGATGGGACCGGATGCCATGATCTTCGTTTTCTGAATGTTGAGTTTTAAGCCAACTTTTTCCCTCTCCTCTTTCACTTTCATCAAGAGGCTTTTCAGTTCCTCTTCACTTTCTGCCATAAGGGTGGTGTCATCTGCATATCTGAGGTTATTGATATTTCTCCTGGCAATCTTGATTCCAGCTTGTGTTTCTTCCAGTCCAGCGTTTCTCATGATGTACTCTGCATAGAAGTTAAATAAGCAGGGTGACAATATACAGCCTTGACGTACTCCTTTTCCTATTTGGAACCAGTCTGTTTTCCCATGTCCAGTTCTAACTGTTGCTTCCTGACCTGCATACAGATTTCTCAAAAGGCAGGTTAGGTGGTCTGGTATTCCCATCTCTTTCAGAATTTTACAGTTTATTGTGATCCACACAGTCAAAGGCTTTGGCATAGTCAATAAAGCAGAAATAGATGTTTTTCTGGAACTCTCTTGCTTTTTCCATGATCCAGGGGATGTTGTCAATTTGATTTCTGCTTCCTCTGCCTTTTCTAAAACCAGCTTGAACATCAGGGAGTTCACAGTTCACGTATTGCTGAAGCCTGGCTTGGAGAATTTTGAGCATTACTTTATTAGCATGTGAGATGAGTGCAACTGTGCGGTAGTTTGAGCATTTTTTGGCATTGCCTTTCTTTGGGATTGGAATGAAAACAGACCTTTTCCAGTCCTGCGGCCACTGCTGAGTTTTCCAAATTTGCTGGCATATTGAGTGCAGCACTTCCACAGCATCATCTTTCAGGATTTGAAACAGCTCAACTGGAATTCCATCACCTCCACTAGCTTTGTTCATAGTGATGCTTTCTAAGGCCCACTTGACTTCGCATTCCAGGATGTCTGGCTCTAAATGATTATCTGGGTCCATCATGATTATCTGGGTTGTGAAGATCTTTTTTGTACAGTTCTTCCATGTATTCTTGCCACCTCTTCTTAATATCTTCTGCTTCTGTTAGGTCCTTACCATTTCTGTCCTTTATTGAGCCCATTTTTGCATGAAATGTTCCCTTGGTATCTCTAATTTTCTTGAAAGTATTTTAGGTTTGAATAATTGTAGTAAAAATGGAGAGAAGAGATTGGAGAGATACTAAAAGGTAGAATCCATCTGGACTTGGTAATTGAATATGAAATATGCAAAAGAGAGATGTGTAAAAGACCCTTTCCACCATTCTGGCTTGAGCAACGGAGAACACGCTGGAACATTCTCTGAGACACAGCCAGCAGAGAAGGACATTTGCCAAGGGAGCGTGTGATTTTAATTTATTCATAAACAATTTGGGAAAAACAAGTGTAAGTGTTAAACGTGGGGTCGGATATATGTGTCTGCAGATCAGGAAAAAGTTGATGCTAGAGATGTAAATCATTATAAACATATAGTTTCTGGGACTTCCTTGGTGATCCAGTGGTTAAGAATCCACCTTCCAGGGCAGGGAACTAGGCACATTCTTGGTCAGGGAACTGTGATCCCACATGCCTTGGAGCACTAAGCCCTTGGGCCACAATTCCTGAGCCCTCTGGAACAAAGAATCTGCACGTCAGAACAAAAGACCTTGTGTCCCACAACAAAAGATCCTGATGCAGCCACATAAATAAATAAATAAAACATTAAAAAAATTAAATGTATAGATTCTGTTTCACAGTATGGAACACGTGAGGTTACCTATCTTGAGAGTGTAGGTAGGGAAGAAGAAGCAGTTATCTGTTCCCTGAGGGTGTGTCTCCTGGCAGTGTCAGGGGAGGGTGGGCCACAGAGGAGAATTAGAGAAGCAGGAACAGAAACAAGAGAAGGTGATGTCATGAGGAAGAGAGTCCCTCCTCTATCCCACCAGGATAGTTTTCTTTCCCCAGCTGTCTACTTTCATTTCTCTGTTTCTTTATATTACGTAATGAAACTGAATGAGCATTTCTGCTCAGCCTTCATCTAAAATGGGTTTCCAGCAGCCTTCTATAAAGTTAGGCTCTCCCTCATGTCCAGTTATTGATTACTGTGCAAAAGCTTTTTAAGTTTAATTAGGTCCCATTTGTTTATTATTGCTTTTATTTGCATTAATCCAGGAGGTGGTTCTGAGAGAATCTAGCTACAATTTATGCCGCAGAGTGTCCTGACTATGTTTTCCTTTCAGAGGTTTATAGTTTCTGGCCTTATGTTTAAGTCTTTAACTCATTTTGAGTTTATTTTTGTGTATGGTGTTAGGAAGTGTTCTAATTTCCTCCTTTTACATGCAGCTGTCCAGTTTTCCCAGCACCACTTATCACAGAGGCTGTCTTTTCTCTATTGTGTATTCGTGCCTCCTTTTTCAAAGATAAGGTGACCATAGGCACACCGCTTTATCTTTAAGCTTTCTATCTTGCTCCATTGGTCTGTATTTCTGTTTTTGACTGCTATGTAGCAAACCACCCCAAAATGTACTGACATCCCTTGACAACTCACTCTCATGGCTCTGATTGACTCATCTGAGCTAGATGTGTCTTGCTGACAGTCTCTTATGCAGATGCTGTCAGATGTCTGCAGAGGCTGAAATCATCTGGAGGCTTCACTGGGATGAACAGACAATTTGGATCACTTCCATAATTGTTAGTGTCTGCTGTCTGTTGGCTGGGAGGACAGCTGTAAACAGTTCTCCGTCGACAGCTGGTGAGATGCTGGGCTTTTCCTAGATGGTATTGGGGTGACACTGGTACCACTGGGGTGAGAGCGGTAGGAAGACATTCCCTGGTTGTGAGCCTCCATTGTTAAATCCCAGCACCAGGTGGGTGTCCACCTGGTGATCCTTGTGGACAAGCTCCAGCTCCACCCCCAGACCACACACTCCTCACCAAGGTCTCTTCTGAGCGTTCCATCTCCCTCCAACACCATCCAGCACCTGTTTGCTATTTATAGGCTCCATGTTTCTGTAGTGATTTCAACCTTTTTGAAAAGGTCTAAACCTCAGCAGTAGGCAAAGGGACCCTCTCCTGGCCCTAAACTTCTCTTAGCCTCCAGGTGCTTGCCTGCACCTACTACTCCTGGGACTCTTGAAAATCCTCTTTCCCCTCTTTAAGTGGCTAACTACCTATGGGGTGGTGGTGTTACTTTAGTTGCTAAATCATGTCAGACTCTTTGAGACCCTGTGGACTGTAGCCCACCAGGCTCCTCTGTGTGTGAGATTTTCCAGGCAAGAATACTGGAGTGGGTTACCATGCCCTCCTCCCGGGGATCTTCCTGACCCAGGGATCGACCCCACAGACCTGCATTGCAAGTGGATTCTTTTACCTCTGAGCCACTAGAGAAGCCCAACCACCTCTACTTGACAACAATTATTATATATAATATATATATAATAGAGTACCTTTACCCTGATCAGATAACTGGGTGTGGTTTCTGTCTCCTGACTAGACTGATTGATTTACCTCTGCACGTAGTGAGGCCCAAACTTCTCACAAGATGAATTTCTAGAGAGAGTGACTCAGGACTCATTACTCATTTATTTTGTCTTCCCTATATAAGTCTTCACTTTAGTTATCCCAACTAGGATGACAGTTTAAAACTCCATCCAGGAAATTCCTTGGTGGTCCAATGGTTAAGACTCCATGCTTTCACCATTAAGAGCACCAGTTCAGTCCCTGTTTGGGGAACTAAGATCCCACAAGCCACAAGGTGCAGCCAAAGGAAAAAAAAAAAGAAATGCTATTCATATACTCATGTACTCATGGTCCTCAAATTGCACTCACTTCATGCCCTACTGAGCTTCAACTCAGATATCCAGCTATGCACATATCATATCCATCTAACAGATTTTTCAAACAAAGCTCTTAATTTCCCACATCCCCAAATAGACAGATTATTTAAAGAATCCACCACTAGTTGTTGAAGCTAAAAGAAGTCATTCCTCATTGTTTTCTTAATGTTCATCTCTCTGTCCCCTATTTCAACTCATAAACTGGTTAGTTCCATTTTTCCTTCAAAATACATTGCAAAGCCAGCCCTATTTCAACTTCCACCACCTTAACCTAAGTGATAATCACCCCTCATCCTACCTCCCAGTACTCTGACCACCTCTAATGTTTTCTGTAATATGTCAGTCAGAATAAACATTCTGTTCAGTTCAGTTCAGTTCAGTCGCACAGTTGTGTCCGATTCTTTGCAACCCCATGAACTGTAGAACGCCAGGCCTCCCTGTCCATCACTACCTCCCGGAGTTTACCCAGACTCATGTCCATTGAGTCAGTGATGTCATCCAGCCATCTCATCCTCTGTCGTGCCCTTCTCCTCCTGCCCCCAATCCCTCCTGGCATCAGAGTCTTTTCCAGTGAGTCAACTCTTTGCATGAGGTGGCCAAAGTACTAGAGTTTCAGCTTCAGTCTCAGTCCTTCCAAGGAACACTCAGGACTGATCTCCTTTAGGATCGACTGGTTGGATCTCCTTGCAGTCCAAGGGACTCTCAAGAGTCTTCTCCAACACCACAGTTCAAAAGCATCAATTCTTCAGTGCTCAGCCTTCTTCACAGTCCAACTCTCACATCCATACATGACCACTGGAAAAACCATAGCCTTGATAGATGGACCTTTGTTGACAAGGTAATGTCTCTGCTTTTGAATATGCTATCTAGATTGGTCATAACTTTCCTTCCAAGGAGTAAGCGTCTTTTAATTTTATGGCTGCAGTCACCATCTGCAGTGATTTTGGAGCCCCCCAAAATAAAGTCTGACACTGTTTCCACTATTTCCCCATCTATTTCCCATGAAGTGATGGGACCAGATGCCACAATCTTCGTTTTCTGAATGTTGAGCTTTAAGCCAACTTTTTCACTCTCCTCTTTCACTTTCATCAAGAGGCTCTTTAGTTCTTCTTCACTTTCTGCTATAAGGGTGGTGTCATCTGCATATCTGAGGTTATTCATATTTCTCCCAGCAATCCTGATTCCAGCCTGTGCTTCTTCCAGTCCAGTGTTTCTCATGATGTACTCTGCATAGAAGTTAAATAAGCAGGGTGATAATATACAGCCTTGACATACTCCTTTTCCTATTTGGAACCAGTCTGTTGTTCCATGTCCAGTTCTGACTATAACTTCCTGGCCTGCATACAGATTTCTCAAGAGGCAGGTCAGGTGGTCTGGTATTCCCATCTCTTTCAGAATTTTCCACAGTTTATTGTGATCCACACAGTCAAAGGCTTTGACATAGTCAATAAAGCAGAAATAGATGTTTTTCTGGAACTCTCTTGCTTTTTCCATGATCCAGCGGATGTTGGCAATTTGATCTCTGGTTCCTCTGCCTTTTCTAAAACCAGCTTGAACATCTGGAAGTTCACGGTTCATGTATTGCTGAAGCCTGGCTTGGAGAATTTTGGGCATTACTTTACTAGTGTGTGAGATGAGTGCAATTGTGTGGTAGTTTGAGCATTCTTTGGCATTGCCTTTCTTTGGGATTGGAATGAAAACGGACCTTTTCCAGTCCTGTGGCCACTGCTGAGTTTTCCAAATTTTCTGGCATATTGAGTGCAGCACTTTCACAGCATCATCTTTCAGGATTTGAAACAGCTCAACTGGAATTCCATCACCTCCACTAGCTTTGTTCGTAGTGATGCTTCCTAAGGCCCACTTGACTTCACATTCCAGGATGTCTGGCTCTAGGTGTGTGATCACACCATCGTGATTATTTTGGTCATGAAGATCTTTTCTGTACAGTTGTTCTGTGTATTCTTGTTACCTCTTCTTAGTATCTTCTGCTTCTGTTAGGTCCGTACCATTTCTGTCCTTTATTGAGGCTATCTTTGCATGAAATGATCCCTTGGTATCTCTAATTTTCTTGAAGAGATCTCTAGTCTTTCCCATTCTGTTGTTTTCCTCTATTTCTCTGCATTGATCACTGAAGAAGGCTTTCTTATCTCTTCTTGCTATTCTTTGGAACTCTGCGTTCAAATGGATATATCTTTCCTTTTCTCCTTTGCTTTTTGCCTCTCTTCTGTTCACAGCTATTTGTAAGGCCTCCTCAGACAGCGATATTGCTTTTTTGCATTTCTTTTCCATGGGGATGTCTCCTGTACAATGTCATGAACCTCTGTCCAGAGTTCATCAGGCACTCTATCTATCAGATCTAGGCCCTTAAATCTATTTCTCACTTCCACTGGATAATCATAAGGGAATTGATTTAGGTCATACCTGAATGGTCTAGTGGTTTTCCCTACTTTCTTCAATTTAAGTCTGAATTTGGCAATAAGGAGTTCATGATCTGAGCCACAGTCAGCTCCCAGTCTTGTTTTTGCTGACTGTATACAGCTTCTCCATCTTTGGCTGCAAAGAATATAATCAATCTGATTTTGATATTGACCATCAGGTGATGTTCATGTGTAGAGTCCTCTTGCATTGTTGGAAGAGGGTGTTTGCTATGACCAGTGTGTTCTCTTGGCAAAACTCTATTAGACTTTGCCCTGCTTCATTCCGTACTCCAAGGCCAAATTTGCCTGTTATTCCAGGTGTTTCCTGACTTCCTACTTTTGCATTCCAGTCCCCTATAATGAAAAGAACATCTTTTTTGGGTGTTAGTTCTAAGAGGTCTTGTAGGTCTTCATAGAACCATTCAACTTCAGCTTCTTCAGTGTTACTGATTGGGGCATAGGCTTGGATCACTGTGATATTGAATGGTTTGCCTTGGAAATGAACAGAGATCATTCTGTCATTTTTGAGATTGCATCCAAGTACTGCATTTTGGACTCTTCTGTTGTCCATGATGGCTACTCCATTTCTTCTAAGGGATTCCTGCCCACAGTAGCAGATATAATGGTCATCTGAGTTAAATTCACCCATTCCAGTCCATTTTAGTTCGCTGATTCCTAGAATGTCGAAGTTCACTCTTGCCATCTCCTGTTTGACCACTTCCAATTTGCTTTGATTCATGGACCTAACATTCCAGGTTCTTATGCAATGTTGCTCTTCACAGCATGCGACCTTGCTTCTATCACCAGTCACATCCAAAAGATTCAACTAGAGCTCTAACGTGTCTTAGCACGTTTCTTAACATGTTTTAGTTACGGCCATGCTCTTCATTTCAAATCATATGCAAGTCTAACATGCAGCTTCTACTGCAAATAATGAGATATCTGTTATATTACAATAACCCAGGGCCCCAGGCCATGGAAAGCTGGAAAGGGAATGAACCTCTATACAATTTCAGGGAATAATACCATGGCTATAGTTTATCCTTTTGAGCACTGTTGATTCTGGTCATTGATCTCAGCACATGAGAAAAAAAAAGTGACAGTGAGTACAAGCGGACATTAAAAATAATTCCTAGGCTATTAGTAGAAAATAAAATTTAAAAAAGTGTCCCTGGCCATGTTGACAAAGGTGGCATAACTGTATGCATCAGAAAAAGGCTGTAAAGTTATAGAAAAGATAAATTCTGGCTTCTAAACAAATTACAAAATTGATTTTGCCTTTGCCCTTAAGAGTTATAGAGAAAAATGTAAACCAGTAGACCCTAGTTACCAGAAAAAAAAAAAAAATCCTCCAAAGACAAGAAATGACCTTAAAGTTTGGCCTGGGCTAGTTTTAACTGCAGGTTCTCTCCGAGTTTATCCATGAACTTAAATGTATTCAAGTAGTCAAAACATTGCATGCTAATAGAGGAAGGAAAAAAGAAGGAAATTTAGTTTGTCTCTGATCTGGTAGAGGAAAAGTTGGGTTATTATTTTTGCTTTGGCTCCATCCCTTCATTCTTTATATATGTTTATAAAATAAACCTTATAAAATCTAAATCAGATTACAGCACACCCTGACTACAACCCCTCAGGGATTTTCTATCGTAATTAGAATGATTTAGAATTCTTTAGCCCAGGCTTCAAGAACCCAAGCCATCTTCTAGCTCTTCTTTTAAACCTATCTGATGCTTCTTTGCAGCTTCCCTCATGACTCAGCAATGCAGGAGCTGTAGGAGATGCAGATTCCATTCCTGGATCAAAAGACCCCCTGGAGGAGGGCATGGCAACCACTCCAGTGTTATTCTTTCCTGGAGAATCGCATGGACAGAGGAGCCTGGTGGGCTGCAGTCAATGGGGTCTCAAGGAGTCGGACACAACTGAAGGGACTTAGTACGCATGCCCACACAATGCTTCTTACTCACACAGCTCCACGCACACCACTCCTCTTTTAAATTCTTAGAACATCTAAAGTTCTTTCTTGCCTCTGGCTTTCCGGGGTTTACTCACTGCCTGTGATGCTCTCTCTCTTCCATTGCACACGGTTCAGGTCTCCTTCAGGGGGTTGCTCCCCCCAATCCCCTAACATACGCTTTCACTGTACTCCGTGTTATCTTCCTTAGCAAAATTAATCACAGTTTTCAACTAATTCATTTTTAAATTAGTTCTTATTGGAGTATAAAATGTTATGTTAGCTTTACAATGTTATGTTACTGTAACTTTGTAGAAACTGCACAGTTTCTACGAAACTGCATAAAGTTTCTACTGTGCAGCAAAATTAATCAGCTATACATATACATATATTCCTGCTTGTTTAGAGTTCCTTCCCATTTAGGTCAGCACAGTGCACCGGGTAGAGTTCCCTGTACTATACAGTATGTTCCTATTTTCAAAGCAGAAGTAGAGACACAAATGTAAGAGAACAAATGTATGGGTACCAAACAGGAAAGGTGGGGGATGGGAGGAAGTGGGAGACGGAGATGGATACATCTATGCTATTGATACTATGTATAAAATAGATAACTAATGAGAACATACTCTGTAACACAATTCATTTTTGAGAATCTGCTGTCTCATTTATGACACAGTGGTAAAGAGTCTGCCTGCCAATGAAGGAGATGAGGGTTTGATCCCTGGGTCAGGAAGATGACCTGGAGAAGGAAAAGGCAAGCCACTACAGTATTTTTGCCTGGAAAATTCCATGGACAGCAGAGCTTGGCAGGCTGTAGTCCATGGGGTGGCAAAGAGTCAGACACTGCTGAGTGGCTGAGCACTCGTGTGAGCACCATTTATCAATTCCACAAATATTTCCTATGTTCTTATCTGGGCACTAGAATACAGCGCTCAGTGCCTTGCCCTCTTGGAGGCTGCATTTGATATAGTCAACCAGTATCAGAGTGTAATAAGGAAAATCCTGGGGTTTTTTTTTTTTTTGGTGTTATTGTTCTATTACATTTTTAAAACTTATTTATTCTTAATTGGAGGATAACTGCTGTGTTGTAAAAACAAATAGCTGGGTCTAAATCTGCAGAGGGAGTGTCCATCTTGCTTATACTGCTAAGACCCTTTGGTAAGTTTCTAAGATGTCAACCTTGAGCAATGATTGCAGGGGCTCTGTTAGGGAGGGAATTGTCCATGTGAAGAGACCAAACTTTTGTCAGCATGCTTACATTGTCTCTCCTGCTTTTACTGTATAAAGTGCCATGTCATTTACCTGTTTTATTTAGTCATTTTTCCTATTCATATAGGTGTTTCCACCTGAAACTTCCATTCAAATCTGCTTTGAATAGCAGCCAGATTTGTAGAATATTGTGAATCTCTTTTATAACAGGCTCATAGAGAATAGTCACTGAGATGGGGAGAAAAATAGGTACCTGAGCTTCCATAATGTTGAACCTAAACCCACAGAAGTCTCCAGAGAATACACGAGAAATTCAGTAAGAGTGGACACACCATGAACAGAACACAGCCTGGGGTCACGTATGAAATAGTCACATCTTTTACAAACAGATGGAAGAACAGAACTTTCTAATTTTTTAAGCCATTCACCACAAATTACCTGTTTACAGAGTTGATGATATAAAAAATTCTACCCCAAAAGACCAAAAGCTAACAGTGAATCTTGGAGTCTTAGAATCATTACACCAGAGGGCATCGTGGATGGTAGATATTCAAAAATCAAGACCATGAATTCCCTACTTAACATCCTTGCCAATGCTGCCTTCTAAACCATGTTATATACCTGTAGTGCCAAAAGGCTCATTTTTTTTTTCATCTAAAGATACGTTAGGCTGTTAAAAAGCTTTTACTTGTGAAATTTAAGCTTTTACTCATGAATATTTTAATATATTAGTCTCTAATATAAAACTTTCTGACATCAGTCATCAGTAATGCAAAGCAAAATGTCTCAAGGCTTCATCTAGTACACTTGCAAAGTTCAGTTTTCCTCCAATGTTTCAGGGGATGCTTTGTGGACCCAGTAGTCTCTTATATCCTTCTCGTCCTGGATTCTCCATCACAGAGAATGGACCATCCAGGTTCTTTTATCTTATTCTCAGAGGCAGTGTCCCCTTGTCAGCCATGATTGTGCCTCAGGTTCTGGTGGTCTTGCCTGTATTTCATTCCCCCAAGGAACCAACTACTGAAAGCTATTTATGAAACTTTTTACTGCAAATTGGTGGAGTCATAGAAGGAGAGCAATTGTTAGACGTCACAATTATGAAAATACTTGGTCATCTTGAACACAGGAATTTAATCTCTCACTAGTCATTCTTCTTCCTGGTCTCTGGTCTACCGCTGTCTTTCTCACTCTTTCTGTCAGGCTCATTTCCCTCTCTCTTCCTCTTTCTTCTAACCTAGGGTGTCCAGGACTGCCACTTAGGAACACCCAATTCCATTTTACTTTGTTATGGGGTGCAATTCACTATTTAGATTCTCCTACATAGACTAGTTTGGGGTGGAAGATTATATTTGCCTTGTACTATAAGCTGATTTCTGCATTAAAACATTTTTTTTTCTTTCTTAAATTAGCATTTTTTTTCCTTGATCCCTAAGGTAACCCTCCTACATTGTTGGTGGGGATGCAAATTGGTATAACTACCATGGAGAACAGTATGGAATTTCCTTAAAAAACTACTAATAGAATTACCATATGATCCAGCAACCCCGCTGCTGGGTGTATATCCATAGAAAATCATAATTCAAAAAGATACATGCACCCCAATGGTCACTGCAACACTATATTTAATAGTCAAGACATGAAGCAACCTAATGTCCTTTGACAGAGGAATGGACAAAAATGTGGTACATATATACAATGGCATATTACTCAGCCATAAACAGAATGAAATAATACAATTTGCAGCAAATTTATGATATAACTTACACATGGAATTTTAAAAAATGATGTAAATGAACTTATTTACAAAACAGTAACAGACTCATAGGCTTTCAAAACAAACTTATGGTTACCAAAGGAGTGGGAGGTATAAACTAGCAGTTTAGGATTAACATATCCACACTACTATATATAAAATAGTCAACAAGGGCTTGCTGTATGGCATAGGGAACTCTACTCATTATCCTATAATAATCTATATGGGAGAATCTGAAAAATAAAGAACACATGTCTATGAATAACTGAGTCACTTTGCTGCGCATCTGAAACTAATGCAACATTGTAAATCAACTATACTCCAATATAAAATAAGAATTAAATTACAAAAAAAATAAACCAAAAAACGTAACTTAGAGTATAAAATAATCTCCTTATGTGCTTTATGTGTTGCAATTCTGTCCAGAAGGAAAGCTCAATGACTTGAGGAATATTTCACCATCTCAAACACTTAGAATGGCAAAGCTCAAAAAAGAATAGCTTCCTCCTTCCTTGACCTGATTTGAAAGTGAGAATTTATTTAGTATTGTGAAGGCTGAGCGTACTGACCTCAGCTGCGAAATCTAAGAAACTGCCATCATGTATGATAAAGTCAAATTTAAAAAATTGACTACTTGCATTTTTAATGATGAAATTAAAACTTGGAAATTTTGATGTTTTTTTCTTGTGTCCTGGAAATTCATTCCATGAGGTAAATATTAGTCTTAAGGCTTAGTTTTGGCCAAATATTGATTTTAACCCTTGGTCACTTAGCATTCAGCCAAAATGTGTATTTGAGGATTTATCTCATGTTTCATGGGCTTATCCAGGAGGGTCTGCCATGTAACATGGTTTGCACTGTAGTGAATAATCAGGAAAGAGCAAGATTCTTGACAAGAAAATTCATGTGTTTAATTAGCATAATAATCACTCTATGGTTTCTGAACTATGTCTAAGAAGACCATCTGGGGAAGAAACAAGGCCAGAGAAAGCTGTTGGATCAAGCCATAGTGTTACTCAGTTGATTCTACTCAGAGAAGCACTTTTGCAACATCTAATAACAAGAAAAAAGTCCTTCATGGCACAGCGAATGCCAAAGGAATCAAGAATATTGGAGCACAGAAAGGCAAAGTGGTGTGGCTGTAAGTGCACGGAAGAGATAGATGGGGGGTGATGGGGGGTGACTAACAGAGGGCCATGGAAGAGGGTCTGGCCTTGGGTAAGAGAGAGGTCACTTCCCTCCAGTGACTGGTAGGACAGAGAGATGGGGTAGCTCTGTCTTTTCTCTTGTTCTCTTTGGTTTCCATTTTGAGACTGAATATATTTGAAGCTGAATTTCTGTCTTTGGGGGACTGGTTTGTTTCTAGCTGATCCTCACATCTAGGGTGTGGCCTTTAAGGCTCCAAATTCCAATTATCATCTGTTCAGCTGACATCTCTGCTCAGCTCTTCAACCCCTCTGAGGCTTTCAAACTTACAAACACCTTGAGAGAAAAGGGGTGCCCAATTTTGCCCTTCTTTCCTCTCTTGAATATTGGACTCACAAATCTCAGCCCTCTTGGAAGCTTTCAGATACCTTCAAGCATTTTTTTTTTTTTCCTATTCCTTCATTCGGCTATTCTCAGAGAAATGTTTGATCTGATACAGCTAGTCAATTAGTTTGTAACAGTCTGTTTTTGTTTTTTTTTCCCCAACAATATTCAGTTCAGTTCAGTCACCAAGTCATGTCTGACTCTTTGTGGCCCCAGGGACTGCAGCACGCCAGGCCTCCCTGTCCATCACCAACTCCCGGAGTTCACGCAGTCTCACGTCCATCGAATTGATGATGCCATCCAACCATCTCACCCTCTGTCATCCCCTTCTCCTCCTGCCCTCAATCTTTCCCAGAATCAGGGTCTTTTCCAATGAGTCAGCTCTTTGCATTAGATGGCCAAAGTATAGGAGTTTCAGCGTCAGGATCAGTCTTTCCAATGAATATTCAGGACTGATCTCCTTTAGGATGGACTGGTTGGATCTTCTTGCAGTCCAAGGAATTCTCAAGAATCTTCTCCAACACCACAGTTCAAAAGCGTCAATTCTTCAGCGCTCAGCTTTATTTATAGTCCAACTCTCACATCCATACATGACCCACTGGAAAAACCATAGCCTTGACTAGACCTTTGTTGGCAAAATAATGTCTCTGCTTTTTAATATGCTATCTAGGTTGGTCATAACTTTCCTTCCAAAGAGTAAGCATCTTTTAATTTCATGGCTGCAGTCACCATCTGCAGTGATTTTGGAGCCCAAAAATATAAAGTCTGACACTGTTTCCACTGTTTCCCCATCTATTTCCCATGAAGTGATGGGACCAGATGCCATAATCTTCGTTTTCTGAATGTTGAGCTTTAAGCCAACTTTTTCACTCTCTTCTTTCACTTTCATCAAGAGGCTCTTTAGTTCTTCTTCACTTTCTGCCATAAGGGTGGTGTCATCTGCATATCCGAGGTTATTCATATTTCTCCTGGCAATCTTGATTCAGGCTTGTGTTTCCTCTAGCCTGGCGTTTCTCATGATGTACTCTGCATAGAAGTTAAATAAGCAGGGTGACAATACACAGACTTGACATACTTCTTTTCCTATTTGGAACTAGTCTGTTTTTCCATGCCCAGTTCTAACGTTGCTTCCTGACCTGCATATAGGTTTCTCAAGAGGCAGGTTAGGTGGTCTGGTATTCCCATCTCTTTCAGAATTTTCCACAGTTTATTGTGATCCACACAGTCAAAAGCTTTGGCATAGTCAATAAAGCAGAAAGAAATGTTTTTCTGGAACTCTCTTGCTTTTCCCATGATCCAGTGGATGTTGGCTATTTGATCTCTGGTTCCTCTGCCTTTTCTAAATCCAGCTTGAACATCTGGAAGTTCACGGTTCATGTATTGCTGAAGCCTGGCTTAAAGAATTTTGAACACTACTTTACTAGCGTGTGAGATGAATGCAATTGTGTGGTAGTTTGAGCATTCTTTGGCATTGCCTTTCTTTGGGATTGGAATGAAAACGGACCTTTTCCAGTCCTGTGGCCACTGCTGAGTTTTCCAAATTTGCTGGCATATTGAGTGCAGCACTTTCACAGCATCATCTTTCAGGATTTGAAATAGCTCATCTGGAATTCCATCATCTCCACTAGCTTTGTTTGTAGTGATGCTTCCTAAGGCCCACTTGACTTCACATTCCAGGATGTGTGGCTCTAGGTGAGTGATCACACCATCATGATTATCTTGGTCATGAAGATCTTTTCTGTACAGTTGTTCTGTGTATTCTTGCCACCTCTTCTTAATATCTTCTGCTTCTGTTAGGTCTATACCATTTCTGTCCTTTATTGAGCCCATCTTTGCATGAAATGTTCCCTTAATATCTCTAATTTTCTTGAAGAGATCTCCAGTCTTTCCCATTCTATTGTTTTCCTCTATTTCTTTGCATTGATCTCTGAGGAAGGCTTTCTTATCTTTCCTTGCTGTTCTTTGGAACTCTGCATTCAAATGGGTATATCTTTCCTTTTCTCCTTTGCTTTTTGCTTCCTGTCTTTTCACAGCTATTTGTAAAGCCTCCTTAGACAGCCATTTTGCTTCGACGCTCAGCTTTCTTTATAGTCCAACTCTCACATCCATACATGACTACTGGAAAAACCACATCCTTAACCAAATGGGCTTTTGTTGGCAAAGTAATGTCTGCTTTTTAATATGCTGTCTAGGTTGGTCATACTTTTCTTCCAAAGAGTAAGCATCTTTTAATTTCATGGTTGCATACCCACAATATTACCTATAATTATCTCCTCGTACATATATGCAAAGATTCTGATCTGAGATCATGTATGATTTTTTTTAACAACCTATGGGAATTTCTGAATGGCACCGCTCCCCAGCTGCATCCTCCTCCACTAATGGTCTTGTGTACAGAGACGCTTTTCAAGAAATAGACTGAAACTCAGACTTTGGCAGAGGCTGAACTAACAAGCTTCACAGCGCTAACCTTTCCCTAACACTGTCACCTTCTCTTCAGACCCCCAAAACTGGTGGATCACACTTGCTACCTGAGAATTACTTTCAGTTAAAGCCAGGCTTTAAAAGAGCCTTGAAAATGCAGGATATTTTTTGAGGTTGTTGTTGTTAAATAACTTACTTTTTCTTGAATTTCCCCAAAAATATCCAAGAGAAGTTTCACATTACCCTTCATAGTTTATATATTAAATCATTTACCTTGGAGTATTTTTGCTAGAGCGCAAAATCTGCCTTGGATTTTCATAAACACATGCCTCCAGCATCACAATGTCTGAAAATACCCTGTTCTCCTGTGACACCTGACAGGTGACTGGAAAACATCTATCAGTTGTTCTGATGCCTTTAAAAAGGAAGGTCATGGCCTCAGAAAGAGCCCAAATAGCTACTTACTGAGTAGGAAAATAAACTTTTCATCTGAAAGATATAGATGGCAATTTCTAGCTTCCGAGAATTTTTCTGAGTGATCACAAAATAAAAATTATTGGGAAATATGTTTTTTAAAAACATACTTGGAGAAAGTCCTCTGATACCTTATCAAAGACACATATTTATACCATCCTGAACTCTGTACCTGGAGATTTCCTGTCTTAATGCAGAAGCCAAGAACAAAGCAAAGCAAAGCAATTATTTTTCCAAAGAAATGTGCTGCTTGGGAGGTTGGGGACAGGGTCCTATTCAACTCATATTTTATGCTAGTGTGTCAAATACTATCCCTCCTCATGGGATAAAACCTCAGATGAAAGATAATCACCATAAGCCCTGTCTTTGAGGTTTAAATTATCCAATTACTGAATCTGAGGACTTAAGCCTGCTTTTCTAAGACAAAAAAAGAAATTGTCATGTTGACTTAAATTTCATAGCATGACACAGAAAGAAGTCTTTTCAACTGAAGTCTGAAATATACAGAACAAGTGAAAAGTATCTGTAAAATTGTCTCTTAAAATAATCCATATTTTTTTTCATGGAACTTCACATGTCAAAGAAAATCTAGATGAGGATGTGATTATAACTATCTATTGGTGGAAAATATCCTTACTTTTATAACATACATAGAAAAACCTCTGTTTCCCAATTTTCTACACTATTTAACATTAACCATAAGCAAAGTTGTATTAAAAAGCCTTTGAAAACTTTTGAGCTCTTCCTTTTGGCTCTGCACTAATAGGTCCTATTGGGTCAGAATGAGCTTGGCAAGCTCGACTGAAAGAAGCATTTATCATCAAGTTATCATTTGAAGCTCCTCCACCATGTCCTGCTCAGCACTGACAGAACATCCACTGTGAGTTAATTGCTTGTCCAAAACTTAAAAATATGTGATAACCTCACTTATCAGCAGGGCTACTCTTCCGGATCTCTAGAAGAAAAGAACTTGGACTCCAGCTTACTGGATTCTGAACAAAAGAAAGAAGTCCAAGAACTATCTCTGCTTGGTCATTACTGTAGAAAAGAATTCATTCCAAAATGATCCACATGCATGTAATTCACAATGTGGGTTACCCTGGATCTAGTCTGTATATAGGAGCCAGCGGGATGATGTAACCTCAAGGATATCAGGCAAAAAGGTCTCTTTCCAGGAGGTTATCATTCATATTAGTCACTCTTTTCTATTATCCTAAAGTGGCTCCTAGCTAACCTTCAACCATATTTGCACGTATAAGAAGGATTTTATTTACATACATCATGTTATTTTTCTCCACAAAAACCTGTGAAATCAGACACTTATCATTACCATTTTTAATGAGGAAATGAAGAATGAGAAAGATTAAGTAATTCCCAAAGCTTTAGAGTTAGTGAATGGAAACCTGAAACTCACACTGAGATCTGGCCTGACTCCCACCACCCACACTCGTAACCATCTTGTTTTATTACTTTTTCCCATGGACTCTAGGAAATTTCAGGTAAGACAGTAAAAGCAAGTGTGTGAGCTACCGAATGACCTTGGAAAGTTACTTAACTTCTCTGAGTCCAAGTTCCCTTAGTCGTGTAACTGGCATAGTCACAATACTTACTTCAAAGAGCTGTTGTGATGACTAAAATACTATGACATACATAAAGTGTTTATGAAACAGCCTAGCTAGTACTCAGAATGCATTAAACATTAGATACTGGTTTTTTTTTTCCCCTGTGAAGATTAACTCGTTAACCTGTTCTTACTACTTGCAATATAGTAACTCTAACAAATGCAATTTAATTGTTAGAGACACTAGTGTTGTTTGATACTAATCTATCTAGGGCCAAACTAGAACTAATTCTATGGAAAATCTTGAGTAACACTAGCTGGACTTCCATTTAGTCCACCTTTCTCCACTGGATCTTTAAGGCACATGGGAAGCTTCATTACATTCTTTATCAAAGTCTAGACATACTCTTGTCATTATTTTTCATGATGAGCCTAACCAGTCTAGAAAACAAAAAATAAAGAGAAAGGAAAAGAAAGACACGAGAACAGTTTTCTCTGTATAGAGTGGAAATACACATCCGGCTTTTTTCCATTAATGTATCCACAGCTTAATCCCTTATCTTTGCTTAAAAATGAGATGTTCTTTCCTTCTGTCACATTGAATGACATCACCATCACCCAAGCACTCAGACTAGGAATAGGGAAGTCATAAAATTTGCTCTTGTTTTTTATCTTATATATATTAATAAATAATGAAAAATTTCAAGCATATTTATAATGAGAATAATTGAAAAGCAAATATCAATATTTGCAATATTCACTTCAGATATTTTTCTAATTTTCTATAGATACAATAAAGTTTTATGTGCAAAATCCCTGATTTCATTCTTTTCTTACCTTGAGATAACTACTATCCTCAAATATTATTTATCATTGTACACTTTATAAATGTTGCTACATATGTGGATATCTATAAATAATACACATTTAGTCATGTTTTCCTGACAGGGTCTCCTAAGAAGATCCTGTCACTCTTGGGGAATGAGTACTCATTAGGGTCTTTGGGGGTGCTTCAAGTTAAGACATTTCAGATGTTCTTTATTTTTCTTTGTTTTATTCCCCACTTTTAAAAGAAATCACATGAGGTCTTTTGGGTTTTGCTAGTTCAGTTCAGTTCAGTCGCTCAGTCATGTCCGACTCTTTGCGACCCCATGAATCGCAGCACGCCAGGCCTCCCTGTTCATCACCAACTCCCGGAGTTCACTCAAACTCATGTCCATCAAGTCAGTGATGCCATCCAGCCATCTCATCCTCAGTCGTCCCCTTCTCCTGCCCCCAATCCCTCCCAGAATCAGGGTCTTTTCCAGAGTCAACTCTTCGCATGAGGTGGCCAAAGTACTGGAGTTTCAGCTTTAGCATCATTCCTTCCAAAGAAATCCCCGGGTTGATCTCCTTCAGAATGGACTGGTTGGATCTCCTTGCAGTCCCAGGGACTCTCAAGAGTCTTCTCCAACACCACAGTTTAAAAGCATCAATTCTTTGGTGCTCAGCCTTCTTCAAAGTCCAACTCTCACATCCATACGTGACTACTTAGGCCCCACTTATACTCTGAAATTCATGAGGATATTTTGTTGACTAATTTGGTTGAAGGCATTTTCTCTGGTTTTGTGGTGGGTGCCTTGTTTTCTTTTGATTTAATTCAAAGAAATGTTAAAACGATTCCCCTGACTGACACCATTATCTTTCTTCTTTTATATTCTATTTATTCATATTAATACAGGAGTTCTAATTTGTTAGTTTCTGTTCATATGAGATATTTTATTTATTTATATATTTATCTATTCTCCAACTGAATTACAATTAGTTTCCAAATAGTCACATTGTAAACAGTATTGCAATAAAAATTCTTTTACATATATATATATATAAATTCTTTGCACAAATTAAAGAGAGTTTCCCCCTAGGGTTTTAAACTCAGCATGTTTAAATTAAATGTTTAAACATTTAAACTGGAATTTAGGATAGGCACACTTTCAACTTTATAAATATCCCAAATTGCCTTCAAAGATGTTCTATATCAATTTGCAGCCTACGCAGTATCAGTCAGAATTCAACAAGAGACATAAACCAGTGGGAGACATATATTAAGAGATTTGTTGAGAGGACTTGGCTTATGCTATTATAAGGGTCACACTAGGTAAAATCAAAATCTACAAAGTATCAGGGAGGAAGAACTGAACTCTTGGACACAAGCTAAAGCTGCAATAAACAGGCAGAATGTCTTCTTTTTCCAGGACTACTTCAGTTCTGTCCTTAAGGACTGTCAACTGCTAGAATCCCAGATTATCTATAGTACTCTCCTTTACTTAAATTCCACTGAATATGAATGTTAATCACACCCACAAAGCATCGTTATAACAACAGCTAGGTTGGTGTTTTAAATAGCTTAAGACCGTAACCTAATCCAGCTGGCACATAAAACTGGTCATTATAGAACTGTATGAAATTTCTATTATTTCACATTTGTATCAACACTGGAAGTTATGAGGTCAAGGAAATATAGAAATGGATCTTAATGGTGTTATTGTTGTTCAGTTGCTAAGTCATGTGTGACTCTGCCATCCGATGGACTGCAGCACACCAGGCTCCTCTGTCCTCCACTATCTCTCAGTTTGCTCAAATTCATGTCCACAGAGTCAGTGATGCTATCTAACCATCTCATCCTCTGTTGTGCCCTTCTCCTCCCGCCCTCAATCTTTCCCAGCATCAGGGTCTTTTCAGATGAGTCAGTTCTTCTCATCAGGTGGCCAAAGTTTTGGAGTTTCAGCTTCAGCCTCAGTCTTTCTAACGAATATTCAGGAATGATTTCCTTTGGGATCAGCTGGTTTGATCTTGCAGCCCTAGGGACTCTCAAGAGTCTTCTCCAACACCACAGGTGAACCAGAGTGAAAGAAGTATGTGGGTTTCATTCATTGATATGGATGAGTAGAGCCTGGATTCAATGCACTATTTCAAAGGTCATGGATTAGCTTTGGCCTTCCGCTTGGTTGGCTGAGTCAACCTTAACCCAAAGGTAGCATTGCACTAAGTAAAATTTAAATGTCAGAATTTTCTTGTGTACTATAGACTAAAGTGTCCTAAGATTTAGAATGTCTTTGAAATGCTAGAGTGGATGTTTCAAGTCAATCTGCTCACCCAACTCCTAATCACCTTTCTCTAGTGGCTTTGAAACACACTCCCTTGAAGAAGTACCTTAGGTCTTCTCTGCAGCATAGGTACCACAGTGGGAAAGGTTACCATCAAACAGTACTCCCTGAATTCAATCAATTTAACCTGCTTCTTAGGTTTATAATTTATTCTTATTACAGTTTGTGTAAGATTTGTATGAGATTGGAAATTTCTAAAATAAGTGGGCCTTTCTCCCCAGCTAGGTTTAGAAACACTATTGTAAATATTTGTACAGTAATCCTTCAAGGATTCCTTTGTGATACAAAGCATATAAAGCACCAATTATCTAATATTTAATGGACAGAGTGGATATATTTATCTGCAGTACACAAGGAAACTACAAGAATTTTTGCAAATTGTCTTTTATACTTCTATGAATATAACTATAATGCAAATATGAAATATGGTAGTATGTTTGTGTGTATATGGTCAGTTGTGCCTGACTGTTTGCAACCCTATGACCTGTAGCCCTCCAGTCTCCTCTGTCCACCGAATTCTCCAGGCAAGAAATGGGGCAGGTGGCCATTTCCCTCTCCAGGGGATCTTCCCCACCCAGGGATCAAACCTGAGTCTCCTGTGTTGACAGGCAGATTCTTTATAGCTGAGCCACCTGGGAAACCCAGTAATATGCTTAGGGTATATAAAGAAAGCAAATAGCATTTAAAAAATTTTAGGGGAAAAAAAGGTTTAGTACTGATTAAAAAGTTGCTTGAGTTAGGTTTGGTGTTAAGAAGGGGGAGGGTGGAGTCATTGGAGTTTTGGTGGTGACCAAGATTAGCTTTAATGAGCGGGTGAAAAAACAAGCAAAAAAGTTAATGTCTGATGTTTACAGATTTCACTTATTGGCACCCAATACTTTAAAAATGGAGAAGGAAATGGCAACCCACTCCAGTGTTCTTGCCTGGAGAATCCCAGGGATGGGGGAGCCTGGTGGGCTGCCATCTATGGGGTCGCACAGAGTCGGACACGACTGAAGTGACTTAGCAGCAGCAACAGCAGCACTTTAAAAACAGATGACCATCTAAAACCATAGACAAAGCCTTGGGATGGAATTCTCATTAGCAACCATTTTGAAGTCCTTTGGATGCCATTAAACAGCTTCTTTCAGTATGAGGTGGTGCATGTAAATTTACCACTTCTATAAATTTGATGTTCCTATTCAGGTCAGGATCATAGCCACAAACAGTAGCAATAATTTACCTCCATCACCTAAAGTTTCTTTCAAAGGTTCATCATCTACTATTCATGGCTCTTCCTTTTTGTCATCAATGTTTCCCTCTGTTTCACTAAGATTGATTCACCTTCGCTATTAGTGGCAATACTTAAACAATAGTGCCTTTAGGTCTCAGCAAACCTACCCTGGGTTTATCCCTGGTCCTCCCTCTTCCAGATCCCTTCCTATAGATCAAGAGGATGTGACCACCTTGTGTCTCTGTCCCTTTAAAGCAGAATCAGGGTATTTAAAACCATAGAATCCCCTGCCCACATGGACACAAGTTCACTTCCAGGCCCGCACAGGCCTTTCTCTAGGCCAGAGCTACAAAAGTTGGATGCCGCACAAAGAGTGGTTATGCATAGCCCTTTGTTGAGCCTGGGACTGGGAGAGAGTCAATGGGTGGAGTTTTGAAGTATAGGCTGGGGTGTCTACACTCAGGTGGGTGAGACCTCTCAAGGATGTGATGGAGCTGGTCAAGGCAAATTTGGGTTGACTGTAGGCTGAATTGTCTTTTACCCCCTGCTCTGCAAGTATTTAGAGTGAGCCTGCCGAGAATCTTCAAATTATCAAATCTTACAGCTTCTCAGGTTTCTCAAAACATTTCTGACTTGCTTTGAAACTCATCTCTCCCACCCATCATTCCCTTTCTCCATTACTTTCTTCAGATCTTTAGAAACTTCTAGTGCCTTTTGCTGTCTCAACATGGTGCTAAATGACATCCCATGCTGAGTGTAGCTCTGAAGCCATTGCATAAGATATTTCTCTACTTCCTAAAAAATATTATGTTGTTCTCAAGTAACACAATGGAGCTTTCCAGCATCAACAACACTTCCACAACATTTATTTTCTTATCACAGGCCCAACAGATATAGACATGTGTATGGTCCAGCCTTATATATTAAAAGCATTCACTTTGCTCAATATACATTATCACCTGCAGCATTTCTCTTAAATGTATGAACTTTTTTTTAAGTGTATGATAACTCTTTCTTTAAAGTTATTTTCTCAGTTCAATTCAGTCGCTCAGTCATGACAGACTCTTTGTGACCCCATGGACCGCAGCATGCCAAGCTTCCCTGTCCATAACCAGTTCTGAGAGCTTGTTCAAACTCATGTCCATCGAGTCAGTGATGCCATCCAACCATCTCATCCTCTGTCGTCCCCTTCTCCTCCCAGCTTCAATCTTTCCCAGCATCAGGGTCTTTTCTAAGGAGTCAGTTCTTTGCATCAAGTGGCCAAAGTATTGGAGTTTCAGCTTCAGCATCAGTCTTTCCAATGTATATTCAAGACTGATTTCCTTTAGGATGAACTGGTTGGATCTTCTTGCTGTGCAAAGGACTCTCAAGACCACAATTCAAAAGCATCAGTTCTTTGGTGCTCAGCTTTCTTCACAGTCCAACTCTCACATCCATACATGACTACTGGAAAAACAATAGCTTTTATTAGATGGACCTTTGTTGGCAAAGTAATTTCTGTGCTTTTGAATATGCTGTCTAGGTTGGTCATAACTTTTCTTCCAAGGAGTAACCATCTTTTAATCTCATGGCTGCAGTCACCATCTGCAGTGATTTTGGAGCCCCCAAAAACAAAGTCTGTCACTGTTTCCACTGTTTCCCCATCTATTTCCCATGAAGTGATGGGACCAGATGCCATAGTCTTAGTTTTCTGAATGTTGAGTTTTAAGCCAGCTTCTTCATGCTCCTCTTTCACTTTCATTAAGAGGCTCTTTAGTTCTTCAATTTCTGCCATAAGGGTGGTGTTATTTGCATATCTGAGGTTATTGATATTTCTCTCAGCAATCTTGATTCCAGCTTGTGCTTCCTCCAGCCCAGCATTTTACATGATGTACTCTGTTTATAAGCTAAATAAGCAGGGTGACAATATACAGCCTTGACGTACTCCTTTCCCAATTTGGAAACAGTCCGTTGTTCCATGTCTGGTTCTAACTGTTCCTTCTTGACCTGCATACAGATTTCTCAGGAGGCCAGTAAAGTGGTCTGGTATTCCCATCTCTTTAAGAATTTTCCACAGTTTTTTTGTGCTCCACACAGGCAAAGGCTTTGGCATAGTCAATAAAGCAGAAGTAGGTGATTTTCTGGAACCTTCTTGCTTTTTTGATGATCCAATAAATGTTGGCAATTTAATCTCTCTCTGGTTCCTCTGCCTTTTCGAAGTCCAGCTTGAATATCTGGAAATTCATGGTTCACGTACTGTTGAAGCCTCACTTGGAGAATTTTGAGCATTACTTTGCTAGTGTGTGAGATGAGTGCAATTGAACATTCTTTGGCATTGCCCTTATTTGAGATTGGAATGAAAACTGACCTTCTCTTTAAAAATATTTTTATTGATAATGTCAGGAAGATGGTAGCAAGGATACATAAAATGGTTTTAAAACAGGAGCATAAGATACCATCCTGTCAGAATAGAGAAGAGATGGCAATAGTCCCCTCTGAATCCTCTTGTTCAGATTTCAGTTAAACAATTTTTGCTAGACCATGTATTAAAATGTAGCTTCATTTGCAAGGATTTCAACTAAAGCAAGTTAAGAATAAATATTTTGCAAGTAGCTAAAGTGACTATTTGAATATCAAGTGTTCACACTGTGATAGGTACCTGGACTTCTCTCTCCACTTTACTTTCTGTGCTGTCAAAAGACATATTTTCAGCATGAACACTATTCTAATTAATGTTTCCTTCATTCAAAGCACAAAGAGTTCTCTAAAATTTATGAAAAAAAAAACCCTGTAAATTATTCACATGCCATTCAAAGCCACTCATAACCTGTTCTCAACCTATATTTCCAGCCTCATCCTAACCTCCTCCAGTAACACTCTAAACCACACAGAGCTACTTGTCCAACTATACACATACACTGGATCTTTTGGAATGTCCCTCTCCATTTAGTGGGCTTCCCTGGTGGCTCAGATGGTAAAGAATCTGCCTGCAATCCATGAGAGCCAGGTTCCATCCCTGGGTCAGGAAGATCCCCTGGAGAAGGAAATGGCACTTGCTCCAGTATTCTTGCCTATGCAAGAGTTCCATGTACAGAGGAGCTGGTGGGCTACAGTCAACGGAGTCTCAAAGAGTTGGACATGACTAACGCTTTTACTTTCACTTTTCCCCCCCATTTGGTACCACACCTGCTGTCTCTGTTCTCAAACCTCTTATGGCTCCTCTCCTATCCTCATACTCAGTAGATAATTTTGCTTTCTACTTCACTAAGAAAAATGTGGCCATCAGAAGAGAACATACACAAACGCCCACCTCCACAACTGTGTACCCATTAGTATCTGTACCTATAAACCTTGCCTCATGTGGTGTGACTATAAACATACTGTCCATGCACCTATGCAAAGCCAGCACTTGTATTTGTGTGCTCGATCCTTGCAGTCTTACTGACCCAAGGTCATTACTCCACTGAGATGTCCCTTCAAGAAAAAACTTGCCCTTCAGCTCCAAATGGGGCAGTTGGATGATGGCGTGCAACTTCAGAGCCTTTTCATTGATCTTAACTTTCAAGGTAAGATTCTGGCTTCCTACATAGCCCTCGGCAAATGATGAATCATTAAGAAGATATGAAGATCCATTTATTTTTCCTCAACATCAGAAATCTTTGCTCCAGAGTTTCTCCTGCTTCATATAAAGTTCTTCCTACTCAGTCTTGTGTCCATTGTTTTCCATTTCACATATATTAGATCTGAATTGCAGATCTGAAAGCTTCCCCATCCTAATCATTTTCCTTCCCCTTTTATCTTTCAAACATTTCTTACAGGCAACCTCTTGCAACTCTAACTTCAACTCAATATCCACTTCCTGAAGGACCAGAACTATGAGAGCTGGCATGTACTCAGAGTAGTTTGAGAGTTTGGTTTGAGGATTGAATCCTTCAGTACCCAACTACCAATAAGGAGGTCAATTGTCAGAGCTTTGCCAGGACGTTGTCCGTGAAATTCAAGACAAATTGTTGCCAACAGTAGGAACGTGTGTTGCCTACAACAAAGAAAGAACCTCTTCATGTTCTGGTCTATTCTGTTCTCTTGCTGTCCCAGCCCATCTCTTAAGCTACCCTCTCCATGGACAGAATGCCCTTAGAACTGTCTGGGCAGCATCACTGACTCATGCTGTCCTCTGCCGTCATCACTCTAACATCCTCTCCATCCATCAGTCCATCTGGCCAAGTCACTTTCTTGTCAACCTACCATATTTTATTCTCTTTCTTCCATTTCAAAACAATTTCCATGCCTCTTCCAGTTTTTGAGGTTCCTTCTTAAGTCATCTTCTTGGGAAGTACCTTTTTGTCCAGGAAAGAATTACATCAAACACACTCCTGGGGTGGAAATTTTGAAGGTTCAAATGTAGTGCCAGGATTCCAGTTTGGAACTCAGAGGGTCAAGAGTTCCATAGTTAGTGCACACTCAGCACTTCACTCCCTTGCATGGCTGGTGTACATCAGATTATAAACTCTTTTAAGGGCACAGCTTGTGTTTTATTCATCTTTGTATCTTTCCTAGCATCTGGCACAGTGTGTTGCTCAATAAAGAATTGGTAAATGGAAATAAATAGAATAAAATGGAACTTAATGTTCTTGGAGACTCTTGAGTAGTTTAATTGCCTAGCCATGAGATTATTTTCTTTTTTTTGAGTCTCATCTATTATTTTTAATACAGAAAACTTATACATACACTAAAATTATAGTACTGCAATGTAGAGATAGCCAACGTTATAGCCTCTTTTTCACTTCATTCTAAAATTTTTCATACACTTTTTACCTTAGATATCAATATCTTTTTTGTATGCTGTAGAGGCTTTTTAAAACTGAATTTATTTTCTGATATTTACCTTAAGAGGTGATATCTTGAATACACAAGATTTAACTTTAATTTGATAAAGGATAATTGTCAAAAACCTACTGCTAACCTCCTACAATTGGGCAAACGTCAGGTGAATTCTGTTTTTTATGTAGGACAAAATAAGCACATAAATAGTATTCATTCACCTATTCATTTCTTTACTTTGCAACAAATAGTTATAGGGCCTCTTTTATATTCCAGACACAATTATATGCATTGAAGATATAACAGTAAGCAAAAGAGACAAAAAACATCTGCCCTTATAGACATTATGTTGGGGAGAAAGAGAAGCAAAAAAAAGAAAAGAAAAACAAATTGATATAAGTGTTAACACTATGCTAAGTATTTATAAATGTTGTAGAAAAAAAAAAAAGCAAGAAAGATAGATAAAAACTGTTTGCAGAGTACTCTCTGTCCATTTTAAATGGCCTGCTGCTGCTGCTAAGTCACTTCAAGACTCTGTGCGACCCCAGAGATGGCAGCCCATCAGGCTCCCCCATCCCTGGGATTCTCCAGGTAAGAACACTGGAGTGGGTTGCCATTTCCTTCTCTAATGCATGAAAGTGAAAAGTGAAAGTGAAGTTGCTCAGTCATGTCCGACCCTAAGCGACCCCATGGACTGCAGCCCACCAGGCTCCGCCATCCATGGGAGTTTCCAGGCAAGAGTACTGGAGTGGGTTGCCATTGCCTTCTCCTAGGGAGGGACTATCTAAGCAAATACTTGAAAGAAGTAAAGGAGCAATGTGGATACTGAGATAAAAGCTTTCCAGGCAGACATAAAATGAAATGTAAAGCATAACTTGGACTAAAGTGCAGCAAGTAAAGTGCTCCGGTTGCAAAATTTAAGAAAGCACTCTTTTTCAGCTCATGCAAATGTAATTCATGCTGGAAAGCCCTCAGGCAAACTGTACCTGGTAAGTTTCAGGGGTAGAAAGGTGTTTAGAGTGTCTGGTGAAAGAGGACCAAAGTAGAGAGTAGCTCACTGTGGTCAGAGGTCTCAGGGGGCACAATAAGACCTCCTAGCTATTGGCAGGATGTTGACTTTGCTCTGAGTAAAAATACAGCCATTGTAGGGTTTTAAGCTGAGAAGTATTTTAGTATAATTTTTTTAAAAAGAGGAATATATATAAAAGAGAATGAGATGAAACTACCATTATTTTCAGGTAATGTAGTTAACTTAGAAAACCTAAGAAAAACAGAAATAATGTTGGAAAAGTCAGAGATAAGCATGGTTGCTAGATTTGAGATCACCTTATGAAACCAGTTGTATTCCTCTCTGATGAAATGATTTATAAGAGCACATTTTAAAAAACATGTACAATATCTAGACACTAATTGAACAAAAATATCCATGAATTTTTTGGAAAAAATTTTTAACTGTATTAAAGGTGTAAAATTGATTGGATTAAACTGAGATATTTATAATTTAATATTTAGAGATACCAACTGTATCCCAAGAAGTCAACAAATTTAAATAGTGCTTAAATCAATAGTGTTTCCTCTATACATAATTTAAAAATATAATAAAAATTAAAATATTCTATCAATAGCAACAAATATTATCAACAACTTTATAAAAATTGATCAAGATTTCATCAAGAATTATCTTCAGTTCAGTTCAGTCGTGTCTGACTCTTTGTGACCCCATGAATTGCAGCACTCCAGGCCTCCCTGTCCATCACCATCTCCCGGAATTCACTCAGATTCACATCCATCGAGTCAGTGATGCCATCCAGCCATCTCATCCTCTGTCGTCCCCTTCTCCTCCTGCCCCCAATCCCTCTGAGCATCAGAGTCTTTTCCAATGAGTCAACATGAGGTGGCCAAAGTATTGGAGTTTCAGCTTCAGCATCATTCCCTCCAAAGAAATCCCAGGGTTGATCTCCTTCAGAATGGACTAGTTGGATCTCCTTGCAGTCCAAGGGACTCTCAAGAGTCTTCTCCAACACCACAGTTCAAAAGCATCAATTCTTCAGCACTCAGCCTTCTTCACAGTCCAACTCTCACATCCATACATGACCACAGGAAAAACCATAGCCTTGACTAGACGGACCTTAGTCGGCAAAGTAATGTCTCTGCTTTTCAATATGCTATCTAGGTTGGTCATAACTTTTCTTCCAAGGAAAGTCTTTTAATTTCATGGCTGCAGTCACCATCTGCAGTGATTTTGGAGCCCCCCCAAAATAAAGTCTGACACTATTTCCACTGCTTCCCCATCTATTTCCCATGAAGTGATGGGACCGGATGCCATGATCGTTTTCTGAATGTTGAGCTTTAAGCCAACTTTTTCACTCTCCTCTTTCACTTTCATCAAGAGGCTTTTTAGTTCCTCTTCACTTTCTGCCATAAGGGTGGTGTTATCTGCATATCTGAGGTTATTGATATTTCTCCTGGCAATCTTGATTCCAGCTTGTGTTACTTCCGGTCCAGCGTTTCTCATGGTGTACTCTGCATAGAAGTTAAACAAGCAGGGTGACAATATACAGCCTTGACGTACTCCTTTTCCTATTTGGAACCAGTCTGTTGTTCCATGTCCAGTTCTAACTGTTGCTTCCTGACCTGCATACAGATTTCTCAAGAGGCAGGCACACTAAGCGCCGGCGGCTGTGACCGGCGCACTAAACGCAGCCGAGAGGAGCTACCCCACGTCGGAGGTCGGGGGCAGAAGCTGGGAGGACCCCATGCCGGAAGGGTGGCTGCCAAGAGTTACCCCACGACAGAGGCTAGGGGCAGCGGCCGAGAGGAGCTACCCCGCGTCCGAGGTCAGGGGCGGGCGGGAGGAGCAACCTCACATCCAAGGAGCTGTGGCTGTGTGGGCGCAGGAGGGCCTAGAGGAGCCATCCCACGTTGAAGGTCAGGAAGGGTGGCAGTGAGGAGATACCCCTCATTCAAGGTAAGGAGCAGCCGCTGCACTTTGCTGGAGCAGCCATGAAGAGATACCCCACGCCCAAGGTAAGAGAAACCCAAGTAAGATGGTAGGTGTTTCAAGAGGGCATCAGAGGGCAGACACACTGAAACCATACTAGAAAACTAGTCAATCTAATCACACTAGGACCACAGCCTTGTCTAACTCAATGAAACTAAGAATTATCTTAAACTCTATTAAATATGTAAAAGAAAATTTACAAAGTGTAGCAATATACCATGATCATGAGTAAGGCTAATTATTATAATAAACATGCTACTCTCCCCAAATTTATGTATAATGTAATGCTGTTCCAACCAAAATTCCATATAAACTCATTCCAAAACATGGATTACAAATATAAAAATAAAGGAATAGTTGTTCATTTTTAAGATGAACAGGAAAATGAGAAGCTTTCTTGGCTAGACACAAAGACATAATAAAGCCAGAAATAGGGTATAATACATAAAAACAAATAAATATACCAATACAACATAATAGAGAACCCCAAATAGACCTGGGTAAATATGGGAAAAAAATTTATCATTGCAGTGACACTCACTAACTGATGGGAAATGTTGAATCGTTGAATAGATAAGCTTGGATAAAATGGCTCATTATATTTTAAAAAAATGGGATTGGATTTCTACTTCCCACCATATATAAAAACACATAGGGATTCATCCCAATCTTAAAAGGGAAAATTGTAAAACTTACAGAAGAAAATGTGTGGGAACATTTTTATAAGTTTGAAATGAGAACGTCTTAAGTAAAGTTCCCAAAGCACAAGCCATAAGGTGAAAAAATTATTTGCAAATTAACGATGTTTTAATATAAAACACATCATTGACAAAATTAACCTATGCAGACTTATTGAGATATATACCAACAATGTGAAAAACTAACAGAAGTTTAATATCTAGAATATTCAAATAATTTCTATAAATGTACATTAAAAACTTGGGAACTGAGTTAAAAAATGGGCAAAGGTTATAAATAGGCAATTCACAGACAATGAAACACGCTGCTGCTGCTGCTGCATCGCTTCAGTCGTGTCCGACTCTGTGCGACCCCATAGGTCGCACAGACAGCAGCACACCAGTCTCCCCCATCTCCCCTGGAGAATCCCTGGGGTTCTCCAGGTAAGAACACTGGAGTGGGTTGCCATTTCCTTCTCCAATGCATGAAAGGGAAAAGTCAAAGTGAAGTAGCTCAGTCGTGTCTGACTCTTTGCAACCCCATGGACTGCTGCCTACCAGGCTCCTCCGTCCATGGGATTTTCCAGGCAAGAATACTGGAGTGGGGTGCCATTGCCTTCTCCAGTGAAACATGAAAAGCTAACAAATATAAAATGAGATGTTTAATGCACAAGTAATCAGAGAAATGTAGTTCAGAATTACACTGAATTATTTTATACCCATTAGTTTGGCAAACATCATAAAGTGGTGTATATAAGTGTAAGTGCCAGACAATTAGTCTTTTAGATTATAGTCCAAACAACTAATACTTACCTTTTGGTTCCTGGGGAATATTACTCAGCCCCCCCAAAGAACGAAGTAATGCCATCTGCAGCAACATGGATGTAACTAAAAGTTATCATACTAAGTGAAGGTTAAGTCAGAAAGAGAAAGACAAGTACCATATGATATCATGTACATGTAGAATCAAAAATATGGCACAAATGAACCTATCTATGAAACAGAATCACGAACATAGAGAACACACTGGTGTTTGCCAAGAAAAAGAGGGTTTGTGGGAGGGATAGAGTGGGAATTTGGGGGTTAGCAGAAGAAAGCTTTATATATAAAGAATGGATAAATAAGAAGGTCCTGCTGTATAGCACAGAGAACTATATTTAATAGCTATGATAAACCATACAGAAAGAATATAAAAGTGAATGTGTGTGTATATATATATATATATAACAATCACTTTTCTGCACAGCAGAAATTAATATAATATTGTAAATCAATTATAGTTCAATTAAAAAACAAACTTGTTTTTTCAAAGCTCCTGGATGGCTGTGACTGAGGTGCATCTAGCAATCATAATAAGAGTCTCAAGAGCTGTTCCAGCGCAACAGAGGCTCTGTCAGGGAAATGTCTGTGGTTCTTGCCATGAATAGTACAGGTCCAAGTGAGAGCCTGGTGGGCTTTCCTGTTGGCTCAGCTGGTAAAGTATCTGCCTACAATACAGGAGACCTGGGTTCAATCCCTGAGTTGGGAAGATATCTTAGAGAAGGGAATGGCTACCCACTCCAGTATTCTGGCCTGGAGAATTCCATGGCCTATTCCAAGGGGTCACAAAGAGTCAGACACAAAGGAGTGACTTTCACAGTATTTTGCCCTGTGCAAAATAATAGCTCCATTCCAAGTGAGCGCCTCCTGGCATTCCTAGCCTATAGCATCACTATAGGCAGACTGACTCCACACAAGACAAGAGTAACAACATATTTCACATATTTATGGCCAAAAAGAAACACACCTGCCAGTGGAATAGTAGTCTAATGCAGTTGCCTGGAAAGCAATTTGAAGTATTTAATAAAATTAAATATTAGGGAAAAAAAGAGAAACTAAATATTAGTAAACCCTAGTAATTCCCTTCTTAATATATATCCCAGAGAAGATCATCCTTGCTGCTGCTGCTGCTGCTAAGTCGCTTCAGTCGTGTCTGACTCTGTGCGACCCCGTAGATGGCAGCCTACCAGGCTCCTTCATCCTTGGAATTCTCCAGGCAAGAACACTGGAGTGGGTTGCCATTTCCTTCTCCAATGCATAAAAGTGAAAGTGAAGTCGCTCAGTCATGTCTGACTGTTTGCGACCCCATGGACTGCAGCCTACCAGACTCCTCCATCCATAGGAGTTTCCAGGCAAGAGTACTGGAGTGGGTTGCCATTGCCTTCTCCGATCATCCGTAGGTCCATACAAGAATGAGCTTCTCAGTATTGTGAATGGAGATGTGGAATTGACAGCAACCCAGGTATGCATCTATGGATAGAAAGATGAGTAGAGAGCAGTGAGCATGTTCAATGTTCACTAAGTAGCTGTCACAAGCAACCCAGAAGACAAACATACAAAACAAATGGCAGTGGAAAAAGAACTAAGAACTGTGAGATGTAACGTGCCATGTATTTATGCAAGCTTGAAACATATATATACATAAAACAACATTCATTTTTTTCAAAGAACCATACATCTTTAAGGGCATTAGAGTGAGTGCCCACGCTGGGAAAAGGAGAATGGAGAAGTGAGAAGTAAGGGAGATAGAACTGAAAAGAAATAAATAAGAGCAAGACATGTCCATCAATGATAACACTGAACTACTTGGGAAATACAATTATTTCAGTGCTTTATCCTTGAGGTCTAGAAGGAAGAAAATAATTAAAATACAAAAGTAGATAAAATTGGGGGAGACTAGCAAGGAGATCCAACCAGTCCATTCTGAAGGAGATCAGCCCTGGGATTTCTTTGGAAGGAATGATGCTTAAGCTGAAACTCCAGTATTTTGGACACCTCATGCGAAGGAAGAATTGACTCATTGGAAAAGACTCTGATGCTGGGAGGGGTTAGGGGCAGGAGGAGAAGGGGACGACCGAGGATGAGATGGCTGGATGGCATCACCGACTCGATGGACATGAGTTTGGTTAAACTCCAGGAGATGGTGATGGACAGGGAGGCCTGGCGTGCTGAGATTCATGGGGTCGCAAAGAGTCGGACACAACTGAGCGACTGAACTGAACTGAACTGAGATCTTCTTTAAAGTCAGCTCTCAAAAAAATAAAAAAAATAAAATAAAAATAAAGTCAGCTCTCTAGTGTAATGGTTTTCTACGATACATGAGATCCTTCTGTACTAAGTCTTGAGAGACAATTTGTATCATTTTCCATTAATAGGATGGAGCCAAACACCTGCAAACCCAGTAAATGCAGACAAACTAGGCTCAGGGGAGCTAGTTTCACATCAGCTGTCAACAAAGACATCAGAGAGAAGGTGGGAAATCAAAATCATCTGTCTCCAGGCTACAGGCCCTGGCTATCTCTCCCCAGACACCAGTCCCAACAATTCTCAATCTTCCTATAACTCTCAGCATCTCTTGTTTGGGACTCCATATTCTACCCTGGAGGCCTCTTGGTGTTTCCAGTTGAGTTAAGGAGAGAACTAAGGCAATAAGCAGGTAAGTAAAAATTATGGAGTCCCTGAGCAAACATTCTGTCCCAAGAATCCACAGTGTGGTGTGCAGAGAGCAGCAAAAACTAAGTTTTTATAGGTGATTTTAATCCAATAAGGTTAATTAGGACTCCAGAGAGGTGCTTATGGGAAAATGGACTCCTGCTCAATGTGATAAAAGCAAAGTATCCTTAACAACTAGAAGAGACAACAGTGAAATTGGCAACTACAGGATTTAGCTGGGTTCCTATTCTTGTGCACCCTTCTGGTAGAATTAAATATTATAAAGGCTTAGAAAAAGTATGAAGGGAAGCTATCACTGGGTGAGGATGTCTGGATGACAAATCTCTAGAGAGATTTAGAGACCCTTTTATTAATAACATGGAGATTTCATGATTCCTTGATGTGTGTCTTTTGTGTTTGTGTGTTTGCACACACAGAGACCATAGACTGTTGGTGATGAGGCGATTAAGCAGTTAGACACGGCTTCAGAGAATGTTGAATAAAGTTACAAACACAGCTCACCTTTATGGAGTTTTTTCCATCTCTATAAAGCTCTGGAGGGTTTTTTAGCTTGTTTTTATGATTTTCATAGAGAAAGGTATTCACCATACAACACTTGCCGGCAAAAAATAAATAAATAAATAAACAAAGCAATGTACACAGTGTACACTGCTGCTACAGAAGCAAACAGAAGAATACTGGGAAGGGAAGAGACGTTAATGTGATTTGCTGATTCCCTGGTGGCTTCGTGGCTTCCCTAGTGGCTCAGATGGTAAAGAATCTGCCCACAATGCAGGAGACTTGGGTTTGATTCTTGGGTTGGGAAGTTCCCCTGGAGAAGGGAATGGCAACCCACTCCAGTATTCTTGCCTGGAGGATTCCATGGACAGAGGAGCCTGCAGGCTACAGTCCGTGGGATCACAAAGAGTCAGACACTACTGAAGGACTAACATTAACACTTTCAGTTTCACTTTGCTGATTCTATTTCACTATACTCAAAACCAGACACACAGCTTCCATAAGCTCCAGGATAAATGGAAACGAAATTGGGACTGAAATAAAACTACATACAATGAAGATTAGCATCAGTGAAACTCATTTGCATGTTCACCCAACAAAAAGTCATTTCCTCTCAGTGGTGTGAGTTCCACCCGAAAAGACTCAGGATGCAAAAGTTGAAGAATACAGACCAGAATAGAACAGAAAACAGTCCCTTGTTAGATGTATAAACCTCAGAACTTGACGTTAATGTTATTGGTTATTTCCAGAATTGATCGATCACCTATTGGTCCCTGTGTGTCTTAGCTTCTAAGTGAAGAGGAATGTGAGATTGAATTTCTTACTTCGTATGTGCTTGGGGAATCCCATGGACAGAGGAGCCTGGTGGGCTACAGTCCATAGGGTTGCACAGAGTCGGACACGACTAAAGCAATTTAGCACAGCACAGCATGTGTTCTTTAATAGTTTGTTACGTATATGTGTGTACTACTCTTTTAATTGAGTACTGGGTTAAGCATGTCAACAAATACATATTTTGTCTTTATAAAATCCTTAGGTAGAGGATTTCCCTTGTGGTCTAGTGGCTAAGAATTGCCTTCCAGTGCGAGGGTCATGAGTTTGTTTGAGCCCTGGACCAGGAAGATTCCACGTACCATGGGCCAACTAAGCCTGTGTGCCTTATCTATTGAGCATACATGCCTAGAGCCCATGCTCTGCAAGAAAAGAGTAGCTCTCACTCATGGCAATTAAAGAAAGCCTGCACACAGCAGTAAAGCCACACACCAGCACAACCAAAAATAAATAAACAAATTATAAAATTATAAAAAATATCCTTACCTAGAAATCATTTGGGGTATTGCTACAGATATAATCCTAAACTTCCCTGATATTTAGAATCAGTACTCAGCTGTCGAAAGAGAGACAGGCAACATCCATTAGGTCCAAGATTCAGTTTGCAAAAGATACATCTCTCTTGGGATGTGCTATGCCCTCTACTAGTGGCTCCACAGACTTTGAGTCTGGAGGTCAGACAACGGGTCGCGTTCTGCACTTGGATTCTTGCCTTTCTTCTCTGAATTTCCTTAGACCTTCTTTGACTCAGCAAAGCACAGTCAATCTTCAGACCCATGAGTATGAAAATTACTAAATTTTAAATCATCTGTTGTGAAAGTGAAAGTGTTAGTTGCTCAGTCGTGGCTGACTCTTTCAACCCCATAGACTATAGCCAGGCTCCTCTATCCATGAGATTTCCCAGGCAGAAAACTGGAGGGGCATGCCATTTCCATTTCCAGGGGATCTTCCCCACCCAGGGATTGGAGCCCCAGATCTCCTGCATTGTAGGCAGATTCTTTACCATCTGAGCCACCAGAGAAGACATCATCTGTTATATAGTCAGACATTTCATACCTTAGATAGTCTGTAATTTCTGTGTATTCAAAACTTCCCCAAAGACAACATCTCTTTGAGAGCTGAGTGCCGAGAGTTCTGTATAGTTGTTACAGCTTCACACTATAACTGAGTAGCTTTCTTTGGTGACAGAGAAATCATTTTTTGACCCTCCAAAAATCTTCAAAAGTTGCAAGGTCCCTCCGACCTATATCCCTATGAGAATGAAAGAAAGGAGAAAGGAGACCATAGTTGCTTCATTAAAAGTTCAAGAGCGGGGTGGTACCTGAGACTGTGTACTGTTCCACGATACTTGTATCTTGATGGTTTTGTATGCTGCTGCTGCTAAGTCGCTTCAGTCATGTCCAACTCTGTGCGACCCCATAGACTGCAGCCCACCAGGCTCCCCTGTCCCTGGGGTTCTCCAGGTAAGAACACTGGAGTGGGTTGCCATTTTCTTCTTCAATGCATGAAAGTGAAGTCTTTCAGTCGTGTCTGACTCTTCTCAACCCCATGGACTGTAGCCCACTAGGCCCCTCTATCCATGGGATTTTCCAGGCAAGAATACCAGAGTGGGTTGCCATTTCCTTCTCCATGATGGTTTTGTTTAGTCTTAAGAATTGGAACCCTGTTGGTATTAATTTTCTCCATGTCTCCATTGAGGAAAGAAAGCACAATCTACTCTTCATAGATGAGATCCCTTGCAAAATCTGATCTAAATAAAATGAGATAAAAGTCTCCACAGCCAAGGCTTCCCTGGTGGCTCAGAGGAAAAGAATCTGCCTGCCAATGCAAGAGATGCTGGTTTGATCCCTGATCTGGGAAGATCCCACGTGGCATGGAACACCTAAGCCCACATGTGCCACAGCTATTGCGCCTGCGCTCTAGAGTGCAGGAGCCACAACTACTGAGCCCACAAACTACACCTACTAAGACCCACATGCCCACAATCCCATGCTCCACAACACGAGAAGCCACCACAGTCAGAAGCCTGTGCACCACGGCTAGAGAGGAACCCACGCAGCAACGAAGACCTAGCACAGTCAAAAATAAATAAATAAATACAATTAGTTTTTAAAAAGAGTCATCATAATTTGGTCACCGATAGTCAGCATAAAACATGAAGACTTGGGCGGGGGGCCGGGGGTGCTATTGTAAGAAGAAAGTGAATATGTCACCCATTAGGGTGGTTTCTGAGGACAGCCTGGAGATTATAGTGAGGCTGTAGTCTTGGGGAGAGAAAATAGCTCACCATAGATTAAAACTGATGCTCCAATATCAAAACCACATGTGTTTACTTCCTACCACCAAAACTCAGTCGGCCAGGAAATTAGATCTAGAAGAAAGCAGTGATGTTGCTTTCAAATAGATGGATTCGGTGAATCCCTTCACTTCGCTTAGGTTCCAGTACCTTCAACTATAGTTTAGGGATAATGACCTTACCAATATTGGACTGACAACTGAAGCAAATGAAATTTAGAAGACAGATTTGGAAGCTGCAAGGAACTTTACAAATTAAATGAAACAGAATGATAATGATTAGGACATTTTATATTGTGTCTATTCCAACACAGTTCTATACTTGGACTTGTTCTCTATTTAAACACTAACTTAGTATCTTGAGGAAAAAAATTCTTGGAAAAATAAATAAATAAAAATGAAAACACATATATTAAAAAGAGGAACCAACGTATGCTATCAAACAGTTGAAATGTATATGGTGGGATTGGTTGATTCTGGTCTTTACCTTATATGAGTCAAACCCTAAACAGTGTAAGACAGTGACTTTTAAACCAATGCCATAAAATTTGACTTTGTTTCACTTCCATTTTAAATATAATTCAACTGTCTTTCAACAAAGATTTATTCTGAAGCCAGCTCTTTCACTTCCCATTAAGTTAGTGTATTTTATTTGCATGAAAATCAAAATTGATTTGATGCTATTGTCCGGCCAGTCTGTGAGTAGGAGGCAGAAAAGATTGCTAAGGATAAAAATTGCCCAAGGGGAAAAGGACATAATTTTTGAAATTTAGCTGTAAACAGCACTCTTTTTCCATTATCAAACTGTCATTAGAATTTCCAAAGAGGTGCTGAAGGACCGGCTTGTGTCCAATTTAGATTCCAAACTTTCACCCTGCTTAACATCATTCTCTGATTGAATTCTCTGTCACCCCCAGAAAGAAAAAAATCCATCAGTTGCCACCAAAGAAGAAAGCATATTAACAGAATATGGAATGTTCCACACAATCACATCATTTAAAAGCTTGGTGTCTTCCCAAGTAAATTCTTTGTCAATGGTTATCCTGTTTTCTGCTTTGTTAGAATCTAGTTCCTCAACTCCATTGTTTGGGTATATAATAATGTAGGAATTTGGTTTTACAATATATAAAGAAAAGGCTAGAATTTATCTGTAAACTTTACTTGTCTAAGCAAACTTATCTGTCTGCTTGTTCAATATTTCAATAGCACAAATGTTCCTCAAGATTTCAAGCTATAGATCAGAAGGTGGTTATAAGACATTGAAAACAAGCTAGGAAAAAAAAAAAGAAATTGAGTCCAAGATAATAGAAATAAACATTTATTGAGATATTAGCATATGTCAAGTATCAGGCCTTGAATGATCTGTCTACATGTGCTCTGGTAATCCTCATAATTATTCTCTAAGATGAAAGTAGTTCCCATGTTATGAAGACAGAGAGATTCAGAGAGGTTGTGTTTATTGCCTAAGGTCACACAGCCATTAAATGGCAAAGCTGGTATTTATTTATGTATTTTTTAATTTATATTTTTAAATATGTATTTTGTTGTTGTTGTTGGTTGATGACTGGTTCACAATATTGGTTTGATTTCTGTCGTACATAAACATGAATTAATCATAGGTATACATATGTCCCCTCCCAAAGCTGGTATTTAAATCAAAATTTTTTTCCCTTCAAATCTCACGTTGCTGTCACTGAACTCTCAATCAGAGGTTCCATTAGATAACCTAAAAGAGAAATTAGTAGAAAAAAAATCCCATATGTTGGTATTTTGAATACTTGGGGAAAGAATTTTCTTTGTTAGAAAGGTGCTATGATACTATGACTGGCAACTTCAGCTCTGGAGAGTGATAATGTGACGATTTGAGTAAGAGAAGAGAAGCTCAACAGCTCTGCTTAAGAAGGACACCAGCGTTTGGATCTGGAATAAAGGCAATGGAAGGAGGGGAACACGGAAGAGAGATGGAGGTGGACAGTATATCGGCTAAAGTGTATGTTTAACAGTGTCTGTAGCCTGTCAAAAAACGCTGTGTGTAAGAAAGAAAAGAAATGCTGTCTGGGAGAAATGGCCAGTGACAAACTGTCCAGAAGATTTTTCATAACAAGGGTTTGCCTACATTCAGTGTTCAAGTTATTTGCTATGTTTCTCTATGAAAACATCCTTTATCTTCTGATAAAATCTATTCCACATTCTACTCACAACACTTGTATGAGAAGTATCCAAAAAGAAAAAGAGATGCTGGTGAGATATTAGTAAGACATAGGGTTCAGAAAGCACAGGAAACTAGAAGCAGAGATGTCCATGTGACTGTAAGGAGGCCACTGGGCATCCCATGGGTATGGTTGAGGGAATGGGTTAGTTTATATAAGAGTCAAGAATATCACATACCTGAATTATTTATTTAATTATTATAATATATTTAATCAGCTAGATTCTATTTCTCCTGGTATCAGTTTCCTCAGCCTACCAGCAGTGTGTCAATAAAGGAAATGCCTAGAAAGTTATTGACATCATAGCTTTCAAACCCTTTCAATAGCTTCTGACACATGGTTGTGATTGGAATATGGTAGCAAAATTCTTTTCTCACATACCTACTATTCCTGTAATATCACCCTCTGCTCTCCTGTATCCTTTTTCTCCCAAAGAATGACGAAAAAATGAAAAGAACCCTTTAAGATAATAAACTGGGGATACATGGTCTAGGAAATCAGGAGTTTCGTCAAGGATTGTGCTATCTGCCATCAATGATTGATTGATTGCATAAGTGATTTGGATGACCTTTTACAAAGGGTCATCTAAGTCACTTCTCTGCCAGACAGCCTTAGAGCATGGTATTCCTCTTTCTATAGGCCTCTGAACACCATAAGGATTTCTAGACACCAAATTTACTTATAGAACCCCTGTTAAAGCAATAATAATTTGAAGTAAAAAGAAACATCTAGTTTGCTTTTCTAACAATTACAAGAATCATTTCTCTAATAGCCCCAGTGGGATTATTACTCATCCTCTTGAACACATCCAATGACTAGAACATTTCAGAAGGAGATTCTTTCTATATTTAAGTAATGTGAACCATTAGAAAATATGTCCTTATATTGAAGTTAAGTTACGTGTCTGGTCCCAGATTGGCTCTTGCATCTGGAATAGCATAGGTGGTTTTCTTCTTCCACCTGTCTGTTGTTCAGTTATTTGATAATGACTCTCATGTCACTACCCTAGTCATACTAAATGTACTCAGTTCTTTCAATCATTTCCAGATGGTGGATCATACAAGCAACCACTTCTGAGTCCATTCCATTGGCCAGTGTTCCTCATAATTGTGTGTTGTGTGAAAAGGAAACCTAGGCTCCAGATGTGTTCTTTTTTTGGCTATGCTGGATTTTGGTTGCTGCGTGCCGGCTTTCTCTTGCTGTGGCGAGCCAAGCGTACTCTTGTTGTGGAGCATGGGCTCTAAGGGCACAAAATTCAGTAGTTGTGGCACACGGGCTTAGTTTCCCCGTGGCATGTGAAATCTTCCTGAACCAGGGTTCGAACCCATATCCCTTGCATTTGCCCTTGGCAAGTGGATTCTTAACCACTGGACCACGAGGAAAGTCCCAGATGTGTTCTTAAGTGTGAAAAAATCATTGGTACCTTTCTGCAAATGGGTCTTTTAATAAAGCAAACTGAAATGACTTTAGCATCTTGTGACATATCAAACTCAAATCATACTGAGGTTGCCATTGCTTCATTATTCAAACTGACTTTTTCTGATGTCTTCAACCCCATGTTACCTTACATACATTTTTCACTCCTTTGAAAAGTTTAATATAAGTCATTCATTAGCTTGTCCCATTTGATAATATTAAGGGTAGCAATAGCCATGTCATAACACTTTGTAATGCTGCTGTGATGTAAAAAGGTCAAAAATTATATGACTAGTAGAATTATACAAGTCAGATATGATATTATTTTTAGACTCATGGCTTCAATCATGTCATAAAGGTCACAGGGCTCAAGTGCAACTCAGAAAGAGAAACTTTTACAAAGATTTTATATGTCTTGTTAGTATAATGTTGTTAGTATAATGGGCTTCTCTGGTGTCTCAGATGGTAAAGAAACCACCTGCAATGCAGGAGACCTGGGTTCGAACTCTGGGTTGGGAAGCTCCCCTGGAGGAGGGCATGGCAACACACTCCAGTATTCTTGCCTGGAGAATCCCATGGACAGAGGAGCCTGGCAGGCTACAGTCTATGGGGTCGCAGAATCGGACATGACTAAGTGACTAAGCACAGCACAGGAGTATCACAGGAAGCCCAGGTGGTGCTAGTGGTAAAGAACCTGCCTGCCAATGCAGGAGATGTAAGAGACATCGGTTTGATCTCTGGGTCAGGAAGATCCCCTGAAGGAAGGCATGGCAACCCACTCCAGTATTCTTGCCTGAAGAATCCCATGGACAGAAGAGACTGGTGGCTATGGTCCATAGGGTCACACAGAGTTGAACACGACTGAAGCGACTTAACACACATGCATGTTAGTATCATATATTGTTGATTCTGTGTTCAATTTCCCCTCTTGTTTACTATGATTATTCACTTAACAAAAGGGCAGAGAAACAGGAACCTAGCACTATCTTATCCAGGAATGGTATCTCTTCCTTAGAGACTCTTGTTTAATGTCATAAGTCTGGTAGTAAGTCTGGAAGATCCCAAGTTAACTGAATTTTCTCTATTCTGAAAAGTTGTACCATATCAGAAGGATATTAGAAAAAAAAAGTCATAGTATTATTAAGAAAAATTACTAGGAAAAATAAAAAAGACTATTATTCAAAAACATTATAATATAGGGACTAGGATACAGCATTAGGTAGAGAGGGAAGAGAGAAAGATGAGCTTCTGTGAATTCACTTCTAACTCTTCTTTAATATTAAACCTCTGTATAAACATGAATACCAGACTTCTGAGTCACTAGGCATCTTTTCACAACACTATGCTTCTTTTTATACCATCTCAAAACAAGCCCACCTCCGTCATAAGTGTTAGAATAACTTCCACAGTATCTCTTTCAAGGAATCATCTAGATTTGGCTTGAAAGACCTCATGATAGGAAACTCACAGATGTTAAGTCAGCCCAGTCCATCACTGCAAAGCTCATACCTCATACCTTAGAAAGCTTATAGGTTCATTGTCAGACTCTGAAAGTGAACTGCGTTTGGTCCTTATAACCACCACAGAGATTTCATGTCTATATGAACAAAGACTAAGAGAGAACAGAGAATAAGGAAAGGAGCAGTGTATATTTAAAATGGATAACAAGGACCTATTGTATAGCACAGGGAACTCTACTCAATGTTATATGTCAGTCTGAATGGGAGGGGAGTTTGCAGGAGAATGGATACATGTATATGTATGGCAGAGTCCCTTTGCTATCCACCTGAGACTGTCACAACATTGCTAATCAGCTATCGTTGTTGTTTTAGTGGCTAAGTTGTGTCTGACTCTTTGCTGCCTCATGGACTGCAGCATGCCAGTCTTCGCTATCCTTCACTATCTCCTACAGTTTGCTCAAATTCGTGTCTATTGAGTTGGTGATACTATCTAATCATCTCATTCTCTGCCTCCCTCTTCTTCTTGTGCCTTTAAATCTTTTCCAGCATCAGGATCTTTCCCAATGAGTTGGCGCCTCATAATCAGGTGGCCAAAGTATTGTAGCTTCACCTTCAGTATCAGTCCTTACAATAAGCTTACGCCAATGCAAAATAAAAAGTTAAAATAAAATAAAACTTATAAAAAGAAAGGAGCAATGGAGCCACACATGGAATGAATTTTTAAAATTCTATTTAGAATCAGTAATGTTGATTATGGAAGAGGAAGAGTGATATTCTTTCTACAAAACCAAAAGTCTATCTCACTGCATTTCCAGTGTCTAAAACTCTGCCTACTACATAATACATAATAAATGTTTTGTGGAGTGAATGGATGTAAGACCTTCCTGTTACCATTACGTCAAACCACTGACACTTTATACAACAAGCATATTTCCTCTTCCACAAAATGGGTACCATGTTCTCTGAGGACTTCCTTTACCTAAGATGAGTTTTCTTTATTCCTCTGAAAGTTGTTAAATAATATATATCATTAACCCTTGTACTGACTGCCCTACTCATCCACGCTGTGTCACTCAGAAGGCAATAATTCAGGTGGGGTCTGGCCAAGGTAGGTGTTGGTAAGGGGAGGGTAAGGGTAATTGCCATAGAAAGAAGCCAAGTTTTTCTACCCTTTGCCTGACTTGCTATCTTAGACCCTTCTGAGAGTCTTTTATGGTATCATCCGTCCAAATGAATTCTCCACATTCTTTTTCCACCCCTTAAGCAGTCACATGAAGACATTTTACCCCCTCCCTCCCCCTGCCACAGATTTGCTCTTTCCAGATTCTCACAGGATCAGTCTCCCTCAACCCCTCAATTCTGTATCCAGATTTCCGTTTCCAACGTTCTATGATGCAAAATCACAGGAGAAAATGAGAACTGCCTTTTCAAACACCGATTTTAATTGTTTGCTCTTTCATTTTTAACATCTTTTTGGCCCTTGGAGAAGAGTATAACTAGAGGCGTCTCATGTATCTCCAAGATGAATTTAGCAAACGAATCCTGGGAAGACCCACCCTTTTTCTCCCCATTAGAATGAAATACAGCCTAACTCTTGAGTTATGTATCTAAGAATGTGGTTTAGCAAGATGGAAAGAAAAGAAAAACACTTTCAGCTTAATTTTAAACTGCAAAAGCACAGCACCCTCAGTATCTGCGGGTAAACTCTAGAATGACAGCTTTAATTAATTTGGAATTTCCCCAAGACGTAAATTTACTCCTACCTATTTTTAAAGACAAGAGTATTGATTTTGGATCAGTAATAAATTCCTGTAATATCTGTCCTCAGTAAAAAGCCAAGACCATTCTAGTCCATTTCTTTTCGACTTGGAAGTGTTATGCCAAAACCATCACTTTGTTGGCTGCATACATTCTGATTTATATTCAATGAGAGTTGTAAAAGGCTTTTATAGAGGAGACAGCCGAGTGACATTTTCCTATAAATCACGACCACTTTTACTGCCACAAAGTTCTAGGGTTGAACTTCAAATGTAACCGTGGTGTAAACTCTGTGGTTGGAACCGCATTCTTGCTGAATGAGAAACACGTTTCCCCTTCTACCATGAGCGACTGCACATTCCGATCAGTCTCTGGCAGTTGAGAGCATCACAGAAAATCAGGGAACCGTGCTGGCTCTAATGTAGCAGCCCATGAAATGCAGGTCACCCAGGCCACCTCTGGATATAGCTATGCTTTCAGCTTCGTGAATCATTCAGATTGGTGCAGAGACGGGCTGTTGAGCTGAAATACATGAGGCGTTAAAGGTAACAAGAGAGAAAGGAAGCTAATTTTGGCAAACATCAGTTTTGTGGATCAGAAGTACACCCCTAGGGAGGGAGGCTTAAGAGGGAGGGAATATATGTATAATGTAGCTGTTGTATAGCAGAAACTAACACAACATTGTAAAGCAATTATACTCCAATTTAAAAATGAAAGAGCTTGCCTGGTGACTCAGATGGTAAAGAATCCCTCTGCAATGCAGGAGACTGGGTTCGATCCCTGGGTTGGGAAGTTTCCCTGGAGAGGGGAATGACAACCCACTTCAGTATTCTTGCCTGGAAAATTCCATGGACAGAGGAGCCTGGAGAGCTACAGTCCATGGGGTCACAAGAGTCAGACAAAGACACGACTGAACAACTAACACTTTCACTTTTCAGTAAAAAAAGAAAGAAGAAAGAAATTGGGACAATTATAAAAAAAAAATACAACCCCAGAGAAAGGAATTGCATTTCATTCAATATTAGTCTCCATGAGAATTTATTATGACTACGGAAGTGTCTTTTTTGTGCATAACCCTGTTAAACCCTCCAGTGATCACACCTGTTCAAGTTAAAGGTAACTTGCTTTGGTAAGAAAAATGTGCAGAGCAGGGGAAGGAGAAGGGGATAAGGGATTCGAAGCTCTAAATTTGCTTTCAACCTGTCTTAGAGGAAAGAAATTGAGTCTAGAAGACAGAAGCATACCTTGTGTGATGTTGGAAAAGATATTAAACCTCTTGGTCCCTAGATTCCTTATGTATATGAAACATGTTTTATTAAAAATGTAGGTGGGGGAAATGTCACTGTATTACCCCCACAAAGTCAAATTAAATCCATTTTACTAAAGATAAGCAAAACTTTCCATTATCACTTTTGCAAGTTCTCTACCCTATTCTTTGTCAGCAGCAGAACCTAGACTTATGAAGTACAGGATGAATGTGACAGAAGCTTTTGGGCTTCAGTCCAAAGCAGTAACCTGTGTGACTGCGTCCTTCCAAAGACTGCCATCCATTCAAATGTATGTAGTCTTGCAGGCAGTGCCATGTTCTTCTTGCCACCTTCAGACATAGAGCTCGTCACCTAGGCTCCCGTGAGCCTGGCACCAGCACAATCTCCTCCCCTCATCAGAGATCTTTCTACCTTCATTGCATTATGATGAACAGAAATCCTCCAAATTCTTTACCCTTGTCCACCTTCACAGTGAATGAAACTACTGACCTGGCTTTGAGCAGACTCTGCTTGAACCCAGGAAAACCACAGCCACGGTTTCATCATGTTGAAAGACTGTGGATGCACAAGCCCATGTTTGCATGCTTGTCTGGGTGAGCACGCGCGTGCACACGCGCACACACACACACACACACACACACACAGAATTCACTGACCTCTTGGGAGTAAGAGAGCTCAGACCTGCTGAATTTTCTTGGAAGAAATGAAGATAGAGAGGAAGATGATTTCCTTTTATTTTTTGGTGAATCCATAGCAAGAGCATGTGTTTGGGGGGCAGGGGAGAGCAGGGGTGGAGGGGAAGGGGCATTTACATTGTATTCATTATGCAAAATATGGGAAAATCTCATCTCCTCCCTTAGTATTAATCACCAGTTAAACACATTCAGTAGCGAGACCTGCCATGGTGTTTCTCTCTCCTGAGCTCTGGATTGGTATGTTCAGTTCTCCCTGAAGCTCCTTTTGGCAACATATCAAAAGCCAAACTCATCACCTCTACTCCACCTCATCAACTTGCCCTTCCTCCATACATCTGGGAATGACATGACCACCATCTAGCCAGAAACAAAGGTATCATCCTTGAGTCCTCCCCTCCCCCTTTCTCAGTCCATGTAAAATCAGCCACCAGACCTGATGACTCTATAATCTTAAACTAGCCTAAATCTGTCCACTCCTCTTCCACCAATCTAGGTCAGTCCACCATCCTTTATTTCCTGAGTTGCTACTGAAGCTTTTTAATTGACCTTCCTGCCCCCACTGTTGTGCTGGGCTTGTTCCCATTCAACCACATAACAGTCAAAAATGCCCTCTCTAAACTGTAAATAGTTGCAGCATGCCCATTGTAATCTCTCTATAATGCTTTTTATCTGATTTTAATATAGCTCCTTTACTTTCTTTCAGCTACTTTTTCTACTTCTATGTCCTTTTCCATTCGTACTTTGGGGGGCAAGCTAAGATACAATAGCAAACATTAAATAAACCAAAACATAACAGTTCAATACAATAAAAACTCTTCCTCCATTGTCCCCAACAGTTCTGAGTAGCTATCAGTTCTCTGAAGATGATTCTGCTCCAGGCTGTTATTCAGGAATCCTAGCTACTCCTGTCTGTGGTTCTTCCATCTGTTAGGCTCCACTCGAAATCTGAACCCAGTCAGATCAAGGTGAAAGGGCATGTTGGGCAATATAACTGGATTAATGGGCCAAGCCTGGAAATGGCATGTTTCATGTCCACTCACATTATTATTGGCCACACCCAACTGCAAAGGAAGTTGGCTAAGTGTTCAAGAAGGGGATTTTTTTGTGGATGGCCAGTACATGTCCTTTAAATTAATAGACTAAGCAAAGGATTCTTCACCACTCTTGCAGTTTGTTTAAAATGGTTGTTGTTGTTTAGTTGCTCAGTCGTGTCCGACTCTTTGTGACCCCATGGACTACAACACATCAGGCTTCCCTGTCCTTCACTATCTCCCGGAGCTTGCTCAAACTCATGTCCATTGAATCGATGATGCCATCCAACCATCTCAGCCTCTGTTGCTCCCCCTTCTCCTCCTGCCTTCAATCTTTCCCAGCATCAGGGTCTTTCCCAGTGAGTCAACTCTTTTTATCAGATGGCCAAAGTATTGGAGCTTCAGCCTCAGCATCAGTCTCTCCAATGAATATTCAGGATTGATTTCCCTTAGGATTGACTGGTTTGATCTCCTTGCAGTCCAAGGGACTCTCAAGAGTCTTCTCCAATATCACAGTTCAAAAGCATCAGTTTTTAGGCATTCAGCCTTCTTTATGGTCCAACTCTCACGTCCATACTTGGCTACTAGGAAAAGATTACCTAAGAGCCATAGACTCTCAGGTGTCTGAGTGGCAATGTGTGATAATACAGTTAAGAACATGGAGTTTGAAGACAGACTTAAGTTTAAATCCTGGCTTGAGACGGCAATGGCACCCCACTCCAGTACTCTTGCCTGGAGAATCCCACAGACAGAGGAGCCTGGTAGACTGCAGTCCATGGGGTCACGAAGAGTAGGACACGACTGAGCGACTTCCCTTTCACTTTTCACTTTCATACATTGGAGAAGGAAATGGCAACCCACTCCAGTGTTCTTGCCTGGAGAATCCCAGGGACGGGGGAGCCTAGTGGGCTGCCGTCTACGGGGTCGCACAGAGTCGGACACGACTGAAGTGACTTAGCAGCAGCAGCAGCAGCAGTGCTTCCTAGTTGGGGGACATCCATGGGCTTCAGTTTGTTCATCCATTAAATGGAAATAATAAAAAAACATGAACTTGATGTAAAGAGTAGGGAAATGAAATATTTAAAGCAGTTCACTCAGTACTTGTCAAGAGTAGTCTTACTAAATGGAAATCATTATCATTAGTTATTGACTGGGTGAAATGGAAACTAGAAAGAGAGATTAGAAAGAAAGACCTTGGGATCAAGTGGATTCTGTTATGTGACATTTGAAAAATTACTTAGTGCTACTTAAATTATTATATAGACCTTTGTTTTTCATGGATAAATGGTAATTCCTTTTAGCTTATAGAATAATGTGGGAATTGAATGAAATATACACATAAAGTCTTTTATATCATGTTTCACACATAATAAGTCCTATACATGATAAGTATAATGATAATTATGATTAAAGAATGAAATAATATGTCTAGGAGATGAAATCACTTATGTGGGAAAAATATTTTTCCCTTTCTAGAGAGAATAACTGACAGTGTAAAAACTCTTCCCTCTCTCTTTCAACTCCAGTTAATGTTTTTAAAATTTTCAAACCGCAGAACTCAAGTATGCAAAAAATGTAAGTATTTTTCCTAGTATCAGTCCCAAACTTATGGTACCAAAAGCAGATTGGATTTTTGCAGTTTCAAAGAAAATTCGGTCACTTAAGGGTTTTTCCCAGTCACTTTCTAAGTGAACTCAGTCAGTGTATGGTTCCACACTTGCCCCCACTGTTTGGTGGCCTCCAAGAATCAAAATAACTTAGCATCCAGAGTAAGACACCTGTTTCTCGGTCACCAGCCACCCCTGCTGACTTTCACTGAGGTTTGCAAAGCCTTGTTTGATCCAGGGTTTTCCTTTAGACTTCCCTGGATGTCCATTGTCCCCTTTGCTGTCCCCTCTCTGTCCCTGTCTTCCAGTCACTTCTTCCATGCACTTCCAGGCTTCTATCCACTGCTCCTGTGGCTACCTGACACCACCTCACAGCTGAGTTTTCTACCACAGGTTATAGCTTCGGACAGCTCAGGGAGACTAACTCATCTCTCGCCACCCTCTTCCCCATGCAGGCTCATCTCTACTCTCTTTTTCTTCTTCCCTTTCGCTATCAAATGTGACTTTTATTCAACTGACAAGCCCTTTTCTATAGCTGCACTTGTGGGAAATCACATGGTAAAAACAGGAATTTTTTTCTCAAGAATTTCCCCCCCTTTTTAAAAATGTCTAATTAAAGATGAGATTGGTCCTAAAAATACAGAAAGAAAGAAATTTAAATTCACGAAACTGTGTATTATCAAAAAGTCACTAAAACACCACATTTGGTTATATAAAAAGTCACGTCCCTTTGTTGTTAAAGAAACATGCTAACTTATTTGTATTGATGGTGTGATTTCTTCCTGTTACCAGACTGACGGGGGGAGGGGGAACGAAGGGGCAGAGGGGATTATTTACTTTTTTAACCTGCCTTCCCTAACAATTACTCTTATTATTCAAGAAGAGAAAACCCAAGTAAATTCATTTTTCTTCTACATCAGGGATCAACAAACTTCTTTTTTTTTTTTCTCAGTATTTTTCAACACTGCCAACTTTTCCCCCTTTGAAATATTGTCTTCTTGCTTATTTGACTTTTTAGTCCGTCTATCTCACTGATCATTCTTTCTCAGCCTCTGCAGCATACTCCTTCACTTACGTCACAATCTTGGACATTCTCTCCTATTTTCATTCTTTCTCTGGGTATCTTCATAACCTTGGCTATAAGCCATATTCTGACATTCCTAAAATGCATACATCTTCTGCCCAGACTATTCCTCTGAGTCCAGGCTCATGTAACCAATTATCTGTTCGGTATGCCTCTGGACATGTCTAATAGGCAACTCAAGGTTGACAAGACCAAACAGAGCTACTAATTTTGGTCCCCACCTGAGTCCTCTTTTTTTCTGAAGCCTGTCCAGGTAAGTGGCACCACCATCTACTTAAATACTCAAATCATCTTTGACCTTGACTTCTCTTTTCGGCAAACCTACCAGACACACGCTAATAGTAAGTCCTTGCAACAGAACCTCTAAAACATCTCTTAAATCTACTCCCTCTTTTTCATTTCCACTGTGTAATTCTCATGCAAGCCACCACCTCACTTAATTACTGCAATCACCTCCTCCCCATCTCCCTCTGCATCCCTGGCCAGCTACCTTCTCTATGCAAAATCAAAAGTCATCTTTCTGATACATGAATTAAATCACATAGCTCATCTGCTTTAAAGTCTCCTGTGGCTCCCTACTGCCTGGGGGATAAGATGCAAACTGCCTTCCACAGTCTGCCAGATCTTGTAAGACCTGCTCTGTCCTCATTTCAAACATTCTTTCCCCCTTGTTCACCATCTTCCAGCCACAGCCACTTTCTGTCAGGTCCTCAGACATAGCAAGCTCTTTCTGACCTCAAGGCCTTTACATATGCAGCCTTCTTTGCTAGGAACATTCTGTCTTTGGCAATTAAATGCTCATCTTAAACTTGAGGCCCTCCATGGATAAGACACAAAGGAGTCTATCTTCCACCCTTGATGTTACTTTCTCATCCAGCTTTGCTTCTCATATTAGTCATTCAGTTCATTTTGGTTCAGTCGCTCAGTTGTATCCGACTCTTTGAGACCCCATGGACTGTAGCCCGCCAGGCCTCCCTGTCCATCACCAACTCCCAGAGTTTACTGAAACTCATGTGCATAGCGTTGGTGGTGCCATCCAACCATCTCATCCTCTGTCATCCACTTCTCCTGCCACTTTCAATCTTTCCCAGCATCAGGATCTTTTCAAATGAGTCAGCTCTTCGCATCAGGTGGCCAAAGTATTGGAGTTTCAGCTTCAACATTAGTCCTTCCAATGAATATTCAGGACTGATTTCCTTTAAGATGGACTGGTTGGATCTTTTTGTAGTCCAAGGGACTCTCATAGAGCTTAAAAAGTTAGCTAGTTATGGTTTCTTGTTTATTTCTTATCTCTCTCTGTTTCACAAGGTCAGGATCATACTGGTCTTGTTCAGCATTCGGTATGCATAACATCTTTTACAATACCTGGTGCATAGTGAATGGTTAATAGATGAAAGTCTAGTCATTAAGAAAAAAAAAGATCAGTCTAGAATGTTAAATTTGACAAAGACTCTTAGAGATACTGTGGGGCTTCCCTGGTGGCTCAGTGGGTAAAGAATCTGCCTGCAATGCAGGAGACACGGGAGACATGGGTTCAGTCCTTGGGTGGGGAAGATCTCCTGGAGAAGGAAGTAGCAGCCCACTCCAGTATTCTTGCCTGAAAAATCCCGAGGACCGAGCATCCTGGCAGGCTATAGTCCACAGGATAACAAACAGTTAAACACGACTAAGCATGCACACGTAATTTGTATATATATGTATATATATACACACACATACAATACTGAATCCCATCAAATCTCACTTTGCAGATAAATACACTGAACCCCAGAGTATTGATGAAGTGAATGAAGCCATTGCTTAAATAGGATTATAATCCAATTCTTTCATTTCCAGCCCAGGGCTATTGGTTCTACATCACAGAAGGCAAGGCCAAGAGATCATAGGAGTAATGTTTGGTCTATATTTTATTCCATTTTCTTTATTAAAGTCAATATTTTTAACCTTTAAATAAGTTCCCAGAGGATGGGGACTGTCCTTTTAATTTGCCTAATGCAGCAAAAAGGAAGATAACTGCATAAACTTTTCCAGACATCTTGTTTATAGCCCTGAAGCTGGTGTCCAATAGAATTTAAATTGAATTGAACCTATTTTTAATATTTCAAACCATCGTTGGTTCATGTTTTCCATATAAAGTCTGCAGTTCCATCTTCACATTTCGCATTTCCATCGTCTTTTTCCACCATCAAGTGGTCTGGCTCTCCCATGAGTGTGGCAGCCAGATGACAAATGCTCTTCCAAATAACCCCAGGAGTGCCTTCTGCTTCTGAACCAGGGTTAGACAGCCAGCTAGGAGAGTGGAAAGAGCAGGAGTTAGAAACGGGGCACCCCACTTTACAATCCTGACTCTGTCACTAATCCCCTGTGTCCCTCTGGACAATTTGCTTTAACACCCTGGCCGCAGCCCCCTGATTTGCAGAATGAAGAATTCAGAATCAAATCTTCCCAAAGTTTCCAGTCAGTTCTAACATTCTATGTGTAAGTTTCTCTGTGTATTGCTACACAAAAAATAAAACTTTGCAACCTAAGATTAATTCATCTCATCTGTCCCCCTCTCTCCTGTTTAGATCTCATTTACTTTCTTCCTTTATAGTGTGACCTCCTTAAGAAATCTTAGGATTCCTAAGCATCTCAGGAATCCTTAGAATCTCTAGGTTCTGAGATTCTAATCTTAGAGAATCTTCTCAAACTCCAAATCACTCCTAAGAATGTTCAATTGCTTTTCACCATTTTGCTTCAACCTCTTTAAATTGATATCCTGAGCAAGAAAATACTTGAGGCATCATTAGGAATTGGTCACTAGTATGCAGCCTCAGCACTTGTGCCAGGAGGCACCAGTGAGGTTAGCTTTTCTCCCCAAGAATTGTGATTTTGGAGTATTTCTGGAAAATGCCTAAGAAACTTTCCAGACCCCTGAACTCTGTTTTTTCACTTTTGAGGGCAGTCAGACATATATTCAGCGACTTTTCTGGTGGCTCTGACTATAAAGAGTCTGCCTGCAATGCTCAGTCATGTCGTGTCCAACACTTTTCACTTTCATGCATTGGAGAAGGAAATGGCAACCCACTCCAGTGTTCTTGCCTGGAGAATCCCAGGGGCAGGGGAGCCTGGTGGGCTGCCATCTGTGGGGTCACACAGAGTCGGACATGACTGAAGTGACTTAGCAGCAGTAGCAGCAGCAGCCTGCAATGCAGGAGACCCAGGTTTGATCCCTGGGTCGGGAAGATCCACTGGAGAAGGAAATGGCAACCCACTCCAGTATTCTTACCTGGGGAATCCCCTGGAGAGAGGAGCCTGGTGGGCTACAGTCCATGAGGTCACAAAGAGTCAGACATGACTTAGTGATTGAGTATAGACATATATGCAAGCATCCAAGAAGAATGAACACTTTCCCCCAAAGTATTCCACTTCCTGCTTAAACTGATACTAAAATGGCACAATCATCCTACCTATCTAAGTCAAAGCCACTCTATAGACAGGCTGCCATAAAATTAAGTCATTCATTCTCTCATTCATTTACATGTTTAACTTTTTTTTTTTCAATAGCTGCTATGTGCAAGGCATTGAGTTAGGTAGCCAGGATCTAGAAATGGATAAGAGGACCAATCGATGTCCTCAGAAACCTTGGTCTCCTGATAATGGTGGATAGGGAAATATGCAAGTTCAAGGTAATAAATGCTACAATTTCCTTTTACAGACTTCATGGCCGTTTTTGAATGATGTATTAGGGGTCAGTGGATCTGCATGGCATCGTGGTGCTTTCAGTACCCCAAACCCATAAAGACTTAATCCAGCCATGTGTTTTGTGTGAATTACAAGAAGGGTATAAGATGGGGAGGCAAAGGAATGGTGATTTCTTCCTTATGCTACTGGGGGGTCTTGGAGAAGTGAACTGTATTTGGATGGAGTCCAAAACACCACAGTCTTGTTTTGAAGTGTCAGGTCAATGGCACACGTTCCACACAGCTGAGCTTTGATGAAAACACTATTGCCTGCGCTTCTCATCCCAGCTCTTGAAGTCCTGCTGGAGTAGATTCATGCTTTGCCATAGTGAAAATTTTCATCGAATTTAGAGGAAGAGTTCTGTAGCTTAGTGGTCCAGCTCTCAGCAGGAACCAGAGCTATGGGCTACCTCAGCAGCTCTTCTTTCCCACCAACTGACACCACTGAGATTGTGTGAAATTATCATCTCTGAAAGTAATTTGGGAAAGAAGTTGTTTTTGTCTTACTGTGGTAGAATTTATGTGTTAGTCTACAGTGATTTCCAGTCGCCTTCATTCTTGAACTACAGGACCCTATGGACTGTAGCCTGCCAGTTTCCTCTGTTCACGGGATTTTCCTGACAAGAATACTGGAGTGGGTTGCCATTTACTCCTCCAGGGTGTCTTCCCTACCCAGGGATAGAACCCGAGTCTCTTTTATCTCTTGCACTGCAGGTAGACTCTTTACCACTGATCCTCTGGGGAAGCCTTCTTTAACTACAGTTCAGAGCCAAAAGGTATGTTGAACTTTGGGATACCAATAATAACAATATAATCAACATTTGTTGAACATTTACTAGGTGCAAAACATGGTTCTTAGTTCAAGTGCCTCTTATCCTTTGATCCTCACAACACCCCTGTGAGGTGGGTACCAGCATAATCATCCTCACTTTACAGATAAGGTAACTGAGACATAAAGAGAGGTTAAATAGGGAATTCCCTGGTAGTCCAGTTTAGGACTCTGCTTTTCAATGCAGAGGGTATGGCTTTCAGTCACCGACTGAGTAAGCAAGGTCCCACATACTGCAGAGTGCTAACAAAAATCTTATCAAAAACAAACAAAAAAAGAGGCTAAATAATTTGCTTTACATTCACAGCTAGAAAGTAGTAATACTAAGGTATTAACTCAAAGTCCATTTGATATAGCCTTCATGTTGACCTGTTAAACTAGATTATTTCAAATTTTAAAAAAATGTTCATCATTGCGATATAAATTATTACAGAGGTTAAGTAATTTGAAACATGATTATGTTAAATAAAATGGATTTTTTTTAATTGACACAACAGAAACTTCAGATAAAATCTAATGATGAAATAAGACATCGTTGTGTCTTATGATAGCCAATGAGTGCTTCCTGTCCCAGTCCTTTGCATCCCACTCGTCCCACACCCTTCACATCCCAGTGGTGAATTTACCCTCCCTTGCTCTTAGGAAAAAAAAGGCTTTGATAAGACAGGGTAAATGGATCAAATCTAAGTGCCTCATCCAGTTTTCCAATCTCAAACATTTTTTTCAGTGTTCCAATAAACAGTGTTATTAAACTTAATTCTAAGACTTCCATCTCATTTTTCCAACTGTGTAAATGCCTTCCCTAGGTTATGAATGCATGCTAAATCACTTCGGTTCGGTTCGGTTCAGTCACTCAGTCGTGTCCGACTCTTTGCAATCCCATGAATCGCAGCACACCAGGCCTCTCTGTCCATCATCATCTCCTGGAGATCACTCAGACTGACGTCTATTAAGGCAGTGATGCCATCCAGCCATCTCATACTCTGTCATCCCCTTTTCCCCCTGCCCCCAATCCCTCCCAGCATCAAAGTCTTTTCCAATGAGTCAACGCTTTGCATGATGTGGCCAAAGTACTGGAGTTTCAGCTTCAGCATCATTCCTTCCAAAGAAATCCCAGGGCTGATCTCCTTCAGAATGGACTGGTTGGATCTCCTTGCAGTCCAAGGGACTCTCAAGAGTCTTCTCCAACACCACAGTTCAAAAGCATCAATTCTTCGGCACTCAGCCTTCTTCACAGTCCAACTCTCACATCCATACATGACCACAGGAAAAACCATAGCCTTGACTAGACAGACCTTAGTCAACAAAGTAATGTCTCTGCTTTTCAATATGCTATCTATGTTGGTCATAACTTTTCCTCCAAGGAGTAAGTGTCTTTTAATTTCATGGCTGAAATCACCATCTGCAGTGATTCTGGAGACCAAAAATATAAAATCTGACACTGTTTCCACTGTTTCCCCATCTATTTCCCATGAAGTGATGGGACCAGATGCCATGATCTTCGTTTTCTGAATGTTGAGCTTTAAGTCAACTTTTTCACTCTCCTCTTTCACTTTCATCAAGAGGCTTTTTAGTTCCTCTTCACTTTCTGCCATAAGGGTGGTGTCATCTGCATATCTGGGTTATTGATATTTCTCCTGGCAATCTTGATTCCAGCTTGTGCTTCTTCCGGTCCAGCGTTTCTCATGAGGTACTCTGCATAGAAGTTAAATAAGCAGGGTGATAATATACAGCCTTGACGTACTCCTTTTCTCATTTGGAACCAGTCTGTTGTTCCATGTCCAGTTCTAACTGTTGCTTCCTGACCTGCATACAGATTTCTCAAGAGGCAGGTCAGGTGGTCTGGTATTCCCATCTCTTTCAGAATTTTCCACAATTCATTGTGATCCACAGAGTCAAAGGCTTTGGCATAGTCAGTAAAGCAGAAATAGATGTTTTTCTGGAACTCTCTTGCTTTTTTGATGATCCAGAGGATGTTGGCATTTTGATCTCTGGTTCCTCTGCCTTTTCTAAAACCAGCTTGAATGTCAGGGAGTTCATGGTTCACGTATTGCTGAAGCCTGGCTTGGAAAATTTTGAGCATTTATTTACTAGCATGTGAGATGAGTGCAACTGTGTGGTAGTTTGAGCATTCTTTGGCATTGCCTTTCTTTGGGATTGCAATGAAAAGGGACCTTTTCCAGTCCTGTGGCCACTGCTGAGTTTTCCAAACTTGCTGGCATATTGAGTGCAGCACTTTCACAGCATCATCTTTCAGGATTTGAAATAGCTCAACTGGAATTCCATCACCTCCACTAGCTTTGTTTGTACTGATGCTTTCTAAGGCCCACTTGACTTCACATTCCAGGATGTCTGGCTCTAGATGAGTGATCACACCATCGTGATTATCTTGGTCGTGAAGATCTTTTTTGTACAGTTCTTCCATGTATTCTTGCCACCTCTTCTTAATATCTTCTGCTTCTGTTAGGTCCATACCATTTCTGTCCTTTATCGAGGCTATCTTTGCATGAAATGATCCCTTGGTATCTCTGATTTTCTTGAAGAGATCTCTAGTCTTTCCCATTCTGTTGTTTTCCTCAATTTCTTTACATTGATCACTGAAGAAGGCTTTCTTATCTCTTCTTGCTATTCTTTGGATCTCTGCATTCAGATGCTTATATCTTTCCTTTTCTCCTTTGCTTTTTGCTTCTCTTCTTTTCAAGCTATAGTAAGGCCTCCCCAGACAGCCATTCTGCTTTTTGCATTTCTTTCCATGGGGATGGTCTTGATCCCTGTCTCCTACACTAAGCGCAGGTGGCTGCAACTGGCCAGCACACTAAGCGTGGCCTAGAGGAGCTACCCCACGTCTGAGGTCAGGGGCAGAAGCTGAGAGTGCCAGGCTGCGATGGTGCAGGAACGGCTGAGAGAAGCCACCTGACGCCCAAGGCCAGGGGCAGTGGCCGGGAGGAGTCAACCCACATCCAAGGAGCGGTGACTGCCTGGGTTCAGGAGGGCCTAGAGGAGCCATCCTACGTTGAAGATCAGGAAGGGTGGCAGTGAGGAGACACCCCTCATTCAAGATAAGGAGCAGTGGCTGCGCCTTGCTGGAGCAACTGTGAAGAGATGCCCCATGCCCAAGGTAAGAGAAACCCAAGTAAGATGGTAGGTGTTGCAAGAGGGCATCAGAGGGCAGATACACTGAAACCATACTCACAGAAAACTAGTCAATCTAATCACACTAGGACCACAGCCTTGTTTAACTCAATGATACTAAGCCATGCCTGTGGGGTAACCCAAGACGGGTGGGTCATGGTGGAGAGGTCTGACAGAATGTGGTCCATTGGAGAAGGGAATGGCAAAGCACTTCAGTATTCTTGCCTGGAGAACACCATGAACAATATGAAAAGGCAAAATGATAGGATACTGAAAGACGAACTCCCCAGGTCAGTAGGTGCCCAATATGCTACTGGAGATCAGTGGAGAAATTACTCTAGAAAGAGATGGAGCCAAAGCAAAAACAATACCCAGCTGTGGATGTGGATAGAAGCAAGGTCCAATGCTGTAAAGAGCAATATTGCATAGGAACCTGGAGTGTCAGGTCCATGAATCAAGGCAAATTGGAAGTGGTCAAACAAGAGATGGCAAGAGTGAACGTCGACATTCTATGAATCAGTGAACTAAAATGGACTGGAATGGGTGAATTTACTCAGATGACCATTATATCTACTACTGCGGGCAGGAATCCCTCAGAAAAAATGGTGTACCCATCATGGTCAACAAAAGAGTCTGAAATGCAGTAGTTGGATGCAATCTTAAAAATGACAGAATGATCTCTGTTCGTCTCCAAGGCAAACCATTCAATATCACAGTTATCCAAGTCTATGCCCCAACCAGTAATGCTGAAGAAGCTGAAGTTGAACGGTTCTATGAAGACCTACAAGACCTTTTAGAACTAACACCCAAAACAGATGTCCTTTTCATTATAGTGGACTGGAATGCAAAAGTAGGAAGTCAAGAGACACCTGGAGTAACAGGCAAATTTGGCCTTGGAATGCAGAATGAAGCAGGGCAAAGACTAATAAGAGTTTTGCCAAGAAAATGCACTGGTCATAGGAAATACCCTCTTCCAACAACACAAGAGAAGACTCTACACATAGACATCACCAGATGGTCAACACTGAAATCAGATTGATTATATTCTTTGCAGCCAAAGATGGAGAAGCTCTATACAGTCAACAAAAACAAGACCAGGAGCTGACTGTGGCTCAGATCATAAATCACTTCAGTTGTATCCAACTCTGTGATCCTATGGACTGTAGCCTGACAGGCTGCTCTGTCCATTGGATTCTCCCCAGAGTATAGTTATGTGAATCATGACTGGTAAGTTCCATTTCTGGCAGTAACATCTTTAAACCAATGTGAGGGTTGCTTAATATGGAGATTAATAGAATTGGGCAGTTAGGTGGGTGGGGTTATCAGAGTCAGCATGTATACTCATCCTATCTAGATCAACACAGGAGGTTATCTAGCTTGCATGCAGCCTCTTTTAGCAACAGAATGAATAGTAACAACCTCAGGGCAACCTTGGACATGGGGTATCTCCTTGTAGGGGTATCTCCTCGTAGGTGTTCCCGCACCACACAGACGCTATCCATAAGCCTCTTAACCTCTCCATCAGAGAGCAGACAGACTGAAAGCCACAATCACAGAAAACAAACCAATCTCATCACATGGACCACAGCCTTCTGTAGCTCAATGAAACTATGAGCCATGCTGTGTAGGGCCACCCAAGATGGATGGGTGATGGTGGAGAGTTCAGACAAAATGCAGTCCACTGGAAAAGGGAATGGAAAACCACTTCAGTATTCTTGCCTTGAGAACCCCATGAATAGTATGAAAAGGCAAAAAGATAAGACACTGAAAGATGAATTCCCCAGGTCAGTAGGTGCCCAATATGCTACTGGAGATCAGTGGAGAAAGAATGAAGAACTCCAGAAAGAATGAAGAGATGGAGCCAAAGCAAAAACAACACCCAGTTGTGGATGTGACTGGTGATAGAAGCAAGGTCCGATGCTGTAAAGAGCAATATTGCATAGGAACCTGGAATGTCAGGTCCATGAATCAAGACAAATTGGAAGTGGTCAAACAGGAGATGACAAGAGTGAACATTAACATTCTATGAATCAGTGAACTAAAATGGACTGGAATAGCTGAATTTAACTCAGATGACCATTATATCTACTACTGCGGGCAGGAATCCCTCAGAAGAAATGGAGTAGCCATCATAGTCAACAAGAGTCCAAAATGAAGAACTTGGATGCAGTTTCAAAAAAAAAACAAACAAACAAACAAAAAACCCAGAATGATCTGTTCGTTTCCAAGAAGCTGAAGTTGAATGGTTCTATGAAGACCTATAAGACCTTCTAGAACTAACACCCAGAAAGATGTCCTTTTCATTGTAGGGGACTAGAATGCAAAAGTGGGAAGTCAAGAAACACCTGGAGTAACAGGCAAATTTGGCCTTAGAGTACAGAATGAAGCAGGACAAAGGCTAATAGAGTATTGCCAGGAGAACACACTGGTCATGGCAAACACCATCTTCCAACAACACAAGAGAAGACTCTACACATGGACATCACCAGATGGTCAACACCGAAATCAGATTGATTATATTATTTGCAGCCAAAGATGGAGAAACTCTATACACTCAGCAAAAATAAGACTGGGCTCTGACTGTGGCTCAGATCATGAACTCCTTATTGCCAAATATAGACTTAAATTGAAAAAGTAGAGAAAACCGCTAGACCATTCAGGTATGACATAAATCAAACCCCTTATGAATAAACAGTGGAAGTGACAAATAGATTCAAGGAATTAGATCTGGTAGATAGAGTGCCTGATGAACTATGTATGGAGGTTCGTGACACTGTACAGGAGGCAGGGATCAAGACTATCCCCAAGAAAAATAAATGCAAAAAGGCAAAATAATTGTTTGACAAGGGCTTACAAATAGCTGAAAAAGAAGTGAAGCTAAAGGAAAAGGAGAAAAGGAAAGATATACCCATATGCATCCAGAGTTCCAAAGAACAGCAAGGAGAGATAAGAAAGCCTTCCTCGGTGATCAATGCAAAGAAATAGAGGAAAATAATAGAATGGGAAAGACTGGAGATCTCAAGGGAATATTTCATGCAAAGATGAGCACAGTAAAGGACAGAAATGGTATGGACCTAACAGAAGCAGCTGATATTAAGAATAAATGGCAAGAATACACTAAAGCACTATACAAAAAAGATCTTCATGACCCAGATAACCATGATGGTGTGATCACTCATCTAGAGCCAGACATCCTGGAATGTGAAGTCAAGTGGGCCTTAGAAAGCATCAGTATGAATAAAGCTAGTGAAGGTGATGGAATTCCAGTTGAGCTATTTCAAATCCTGAAAGATGATGCTGTGAAAGTGCTGCACTCAATATGCCAGCAAGTTTGGAAAACTCAGCAGTGGCCACAGGACTGGAAAAGATCAGTTTTCATTCAATCTCAAAGAAAGGCAATGCCAAAGAATGCTCAAACTACCACACAATTGCACTCATCTACATGCTAGCAAAGTAATGCTCAAAATTCTCAAAACCAGGCTTCAACAGTATGTGAACCGTGAACTTCCAGATTTTCAAGCAGGATTTAGAAAAAGCAGAAGAACCAGGGATCAAATTGCTAACATCCATTGTATCATCAAAAAAGCAAGAGTGTTCCAGAGAAACATCTACTTCTGCTTTATTGACTATGCTAAAGCCTTTGACTCTGTAGATCACAACAAACTGGAAAATTCTTCATGAGTTGGGAATACCAGATCACCTGACCTGCCTCTTGAGAAATCTGTATGCAGGTCAGGAAGCAACAGTTAGAACTGGACATGGAACAACAGATTGCTTCCAAATAGGAAAAAAAGTACGTCAAGGCTGTATATTGTCACCCTGCTTATTTAACTTATATGCAGAGTACATCATGAGAAACTCTGGGCTGGAAGAAGCATAAGCTGGAATCAAGATTGCCGGGAGAAATATCAATAGCTTCAGGTATGCAGATGACACCACCCTTATGGTAGAAAGCAAAAAAGAACTAAAGAGCCCTTTTTGAAAGTGAAAGAGGAGAGTGAACAAGTTGGCTTAAAACTCAACATTCAGAAAACGAAGATCATGGCATCTGGTCCCATCACTTCATGGGAAATAGATGGGGAAACAGTGGCTTACTTTATTTTTTTGGTCTCCAAAATCACAGCAGATGGTGACTGTTTCCATGAAATTAAAAGATGCTTACTCCTTGGAAGGGAAGTTATGACCAACTAGACAGCATATTCAAAAGCAGAGATGTTACTTTGCCAACAAAGGTCCATCTAATCAAAGCTATGGTTTTTCCAGTGGTCATGTATGGATGTGAGAGTTGGACTATAAAGAAAGCTGAGTGCTGAAGAATTGATGCTTTTGAACTGCGGTGTTGGAGAAGATTCTTGAGAGTCCTTGGACTGCAAGGAGATCTAACCAGTCCATCCTAAAGGAAATCCGTCTTGAATGTTCATTGGAAGAACTGATGTTAAAGCTGAAACTCCAATACTTTGGCCACCTGATGTGAAGAACTAACTCATTTGTAAAGATCCTGATGCTGGGAAGGATTGAGGGCAGGAGGAGAAGGAGACAACAGAGGATGAGATGGTTAGATGGCATCACCAACTCAAGGGACATGAGTTTCAGAAAACTCTGGGATTTGGTGATGGACAGGGAGGCCTGGCATGCTGCAGTCCATGGGATTGCAATGATTGGACACAATTAAGTGACTGAACTGAATAGGGCCACCAATCACAGAAATTGAGCTCCCCTTGATGAAAGATAAGAACCTTAGCTCTCATGATCAATGGCACTTGAACCTACAGTGATCCATGATCTCCTTAGTCCCTCCTAACTTTGAAGGTTTGTCCTCTGGGTGGAAACTCTGGACCTCAAAGAAACTATACCTCTTGCTTTGGGTTCTATCCAGCCACTGGAGAGAGATTCAGTGGTGTAAGAGATACTTAACACCAGTGAGAATATTGAAGAACCATCACAGCAATCTTTCTAGAACTTTAGGCACTGAGGCATTTTACTCCTACTCATGTATATGTGTGTGTGATATGTGTAATTCTAAGAAAATTTTAGCTTAAATAAGCTGAATCAATTTTTTTGAATATTGCTGTTCATTTGAATGTTTATATAGTGTAAACCATTTGAAATGGCTACCCATATTTGGTTTTTGCTTATTATAGCAGAGTCAATACAAAATGATTCACTGAAGGTCTTAGACTCCCTGCAGCTTTTCCATTTGCCCATCTCCTTTCTGCCAATTCATTGACGGTACTTTTTCCAGACCCATTCTTCAGCATTTATGCTCACAGCTTATTCCACATTCAAGGTTTTATGCACTTGTCTAAGTTTTATAATTATGTTGCATGGGAATTTCCAGTTTTCCCTTTCAGAGCACAAGGCAGGCATTTTATTGAATATTTATTGAAGGAATAGATACTTGCCAAATATCCAGTGAGCTGCGTGAGAGATTGAATGCTTAGAATGAAGAGAACACAACCTCAGAACTTTGAAGTGTGTCCATAAAACTGAATTCAACCTTCAACACATGCAAAGCAAATACATGAATGTAATCTAATGCTGTAAAGGCCCATTAGCCTGTACATTTCACGTTTCAAAATTACATAATAAGATAAGAGAAGTCAGGGCTCTTCCAACTTGTAGATGTGAAACATGAGGCAGAAAGCAGTGGTTTGACTGAGGTTTTTTTCCACTTAATTTCATTGCCTCTTAAAAAACGACGGAAACATTCGTGGAACAACTTTGTGCTGATTCACTCAAAAACTCAACCTCAAGCCATTGTGATTTCTCATTTCTTTTTTGGATCAAGTATTTTTGTGTCTGCAAGTGAAGTAGAAGTGTAAAATCGATTAAGAAGGATGGAGACTCTTGAACGTCTGGATCAGAGAAAATTTTTTCACCCTGACTGCAAGGTAAACCCATTACTCCTTGATGAGGTGCTTTCCTTTGTTCAACCTTCAAATTTAATACTTAGCAAAAAAAGAAAAGGGAAATGCTTTGGGTATAAAATAGTATTTGACACACTATTAAAGTTGAGGGATGAGAAAGCAGGAGATAAAAAATTAATATTTATGGTTACTTAATAGAGGTTTTTAAAAGTTCAGAATCAATATTTTGAAAGATTGACTCCTGTTTAAATGTCAGAAAATAAATGGAACAGACTGAGGCAGTGTTGCCAGGCCCAAACTACTCAAATTCTAGGCAAAGTGAAACAGCAAGTTGCTGTCTAATATGGTTTGTGACTGCTCTGGTATTGGTGTTCTCACTCAGAGCAGAGGAGTATGAGAAATCTACATGACTTTACTTTTTCCACTTAAATGTTTTATCCACCTGAAATTCATTTTACCATGTGATGTTACCTAGTGATAGAATTCAAATTTTTCTAAATTGGTAGCTGAATATACCAATACCATTTACAAAATAAATCAAGAACATCTTAAGCTCTAACACCACAGAATTCATGCAAACAGGAGGATTGGTATTTGAGTATTTCCCCCCAATGATGGTGCCCTCCTCATTCTCATGTGTTGAATATCCTCATAAATTCTCTCTTGTCTCCTAGGAACTGCTGCCAGGACAGTGTCTTACAAATTCATTTTCAATGCAATCTCCAAGTGTTGAACACCTTCTGTAGATCAGGCTCTGATCTAAGCTTCAGATGATACAGGACTTAACAGTCACAGATCTTACCTTCAAGAAATCTAATGTTCAATGGTGAGACACAGATAGAAGCAGTAGGAGTTTTTAAATTAATTAATTAATTTGGCTGTATTGGGTCTTAGTTGTGGAAGGCAAGATCTTCATTGCAACCTGAAGGATCTGAGTTCCCCAACCAGGGATCGAACCCATGTCCCCTGCATCAGAAGGTGGATTCTTAACCACTAGACCATCAGGGAAGTCCTGAGAAGCACAGAGAGTTTTAAGGTACAAATACTGAAGACTTCCTTGGTAGCTCAGATGGTAAAGAATCCACTTGCAATGCAGATTCGATCCCTGGGTCAGGAAGATCCACTAGAGAAGGGAATGGCAACCCACTCCAGTATTCTTGCCTAGAGAACTCTATAGACAGAAGAGCCTGGCAGGCTACATACAGCCCATGGGGTTTCAAAGAGTTAGACATAACCGAGGGACTAACACTATCTAATACTGTTAATATTTATAACTATTTATTGAGTGCCTACTGTACGCCTCTCACTAAATCAGGTACTTCATAAACATCTCATTTCACCCTCAGGACAATGTTTGGGTACTGCATTGATTCTCATGTTCATGACACATCCTCCCTTTACAAGTGATTAAAGGAGCAAATGTTTCAGGTATTGAAACTGATCGACATGACACACTTTTTAGTCCAAGCCGGTTGTCAGTCCTGATAAAACATCACACTGAGAAATCTGTTGACAAAGCAAGGTGAGGGAAGAGCTCTGTGGGTCCTCTTTGCTGCTGAGCCCTAGCTTTGGATGACTGGCAGAGATTAAGGGCATACTCCAGACAACTACACAGCATTATATGTTCCATGGCGACCTGGAGCCTCTACAGATTCCACACCTTGTGTCTGACTGCTGCTTCCCTCACTGGCGCAGAGGAGCCACCAGGCTTGCACCTTATCCAGGCCAGCAGCTTCTGTTTCAGCTACTCTGAGTCCAGTGCCAGGCATGTGTGCAGCCTCATGGCAAAGGGTTCCAGCTCCTTTGATTTCACCGGCATTGCCAAGGTTGGAGGCAAGGAGGAACTGATTTATGTTCCCATTTGTCATTCTGCCCTGCTTCGTGTCTGTGAATCTTCAGTGACTTCCGTCCCAGATGCAGAGGCAACAGGTTTCCACTTCTTCGACAGCACCTACAACTGTGTAAAATCAGATCCCTAACGTAAATCCTTTATTCCATGTCACCCACAGTGATTCTGTTTCTCTGCTGAAACACTGACTGATACAATATGTTTGAATGTTAAATAACAAGTAGGGGTTTAGTGGTAACCTCTGGGGAGAGAAGGAAGAGAATGAATTGGCTGTAAGGTCTTCAGTGTTATTTATGTAATAAAATAACAATTTGTGCATAATGTATTTGCTATAGCAAATTATATCATGTATTATAAAATGATGTATGTTATATGCAATCATAAAATTGTCCTATGTTATAATAAATTATAAAATTGTTACATATTATAATAAATTATAAAATTGTGAACTTATCAGGCTGGTGTCTGAATACACAATGAATGAACAAATACGTGACACGGGGCAAATTATTCAACCTCTCTTCCATTTCTTCATCTGTAAAATAATAGGATTAAATTATATTTATGTGCATTTAATTCTAAGAATTCTTGAACTCCATCAGTACAGTCTCTTGATTTATATCAGGAAATAAAATACCTGTTCTCAAATATTTGAAGACCATCAAGGAAGATGGTGATCTGCTTTAACCTATATTATTTTTTAGAGCAATGGGTTATATTCAATATAAGAAATAATTTCCCATCAAAAGAACAAGATGACTTTGGAGTAATATGTTCTCTCTTTCTAGAAAAACACAGGCAAAAGACAGATTATTCTTTTTTTTTTTTTTTTTATCATGGGGGCTACTGAAGAACTTACTGTCATGGGAGAATGATCAAGTAGCATAAATATTTTCCATTTAAACTATTAGTTTAGATGGTTACCAAAGCATAGTCCAGGTCTAATTTTTTTCAGTTATAAAAGATACAGCATTATAGTTTTAGTAGTTGACCAGGGCATACATAATTTCTTGCTTGTTAATTTGAACATGTAGCCAGGAATAAATAGCACACAGTATGTGTAATGCAATCTTAAAAGTGTTTTATTGGAACAATTCTTAGACCTCATACAAGGAAATGAAAAAATAAGGAATGTAAATGAATGCTATGTCAGACTGATGAGGCAAGTCTCCAGAGATCTCTGGAAGTTAGAATGGATTTTAAAATTCATTATGACTGAATTATAAAATAAATGAAAACCAGCAGGGTTAAATATGAGGTTGATAATGGAGGAAAAGAAAATTCTGTGGATACCCAAGACAGGGAGCAAGTTCAAGTTCACCTCTAGGATAAGAAGAAATTTCATTCCAGGTTCTTCTATTTCAGAGTTTATTGTGTGTCAGGCACTGTGCTGGTCACTTGAAATACAAAGACCAAGAAAACACAATATCAACCATTTAGGAGTTCATGCTTTCAAGGGAGGGGCAGACATAAACAACTGAGTACACATAATAATAATAATAGTGTAATAGCTAAAACCACCTGAGCACTGACAATGTCCCGAATACTTTTCTAAGCACTTTATATACATTCATTCATTTCATTCTCACACCAGCCTTATGAGGTAGATACTGTTCTGTCACCTGTCTTACACATACTGAAAGTGAGGCACTGGTGGCTTAAGTACTTTACTTAGGACACACAGCTTCTGAGGGTGGAGCCAAGGCTTCGACTCAAATAGATCTAGATCAGAGTCTGTGACCCTGACAATGCACCTCATTGCCTCTTTCAACATGATGATAATTCAGGGCTAAGAAGGCTAGAGATTGCTACTTTAAAGATGTCTATGATTATTCTTACTTTTTTTTTTTTAATAAATAATCTGTTGATGAAGAGCTTTGAAAATAGAGACTTTTAGTGCATATTAGAAAGAAGATGGGGACATTCCATGCAATTTAGCACAGGTTTAGTAATAGACATGTGTGTTTCTGATAGCTTCCAAGAAACTTATTAATGGCAAAATTCACAGCTCATCTCAATTATATACCTATTGAATAGCAAAACTGTACCAAGCATTTCTTAGCGGGGGTGGGAAGGGTAAAAATAAGAGAAGTCTCTTAATTTTAGAAAGCTTAAGCTCTAGCAATATTACATAGGAACCTGGAATATTAGGTCCATGAATCAAAGTAAATTGGAAGTGGTCAAACAGGAAATGACAAGAGTGAACATCAACATTTTAGGAATCAGTGAACTAAAATAAACCAGAATGGGCGAATTTAATTCAGATAACCATTATTTCTATTAATGTGGGCAAGAAATGGAGTAGCCCTCATAGTTAACAAAAGAACACGAAATGCAGTCCTTGGGTGCAATCTCAAAAATGACAGAATGATCTCTGTTCATTTCCAAGGTAAACCATTCAATATCACAGTAATCCAAGTCTATGCCCCAACCAGTAATGCCAAAGAAGCTCAAGTTGAATAGTTCTATGAAAACCTAAAAGGCCCTCTGGAACTAATACCAAAAAAAGATGTCCTTTTCATCACAGGGAACTGGAATTCAAAAGTAGGAACTCCAGAGATACCTGGAGTAACAGGTAAGTTTGACTTTGAAGTACAAAATGAAGCAGGGCAAATGCTAACAGAGTTTTGCCAAGAGAACACACTGGTCATAGCAAACACCCTCTTCCAACAGCACAAGATATGACTCTATGCATGACATCACCAAATGGTCAATACTGAAGTCATACTGATTATATTCCTTGCAGCAGCAGAGAAGCTCTATACCATCAGCAAAAACAAGACCAGGAGCTGACAGTGGCTCAGATTATAAACTCCTTATTGCAAAATCCAGACTTAAATGGAAGAACTGGACATGGAACAACAGACTGGTTCCAAAGAGGAAAAGGAGTATGTCAAGGCTGTATATTGTCACCCTGCTTATTTAACTTATATGCAGAGTACATCATGAGAAACGTACATCATCAGAGTACATCATGGGCTGGAGGAAGCGCAAGCTGGAATCAAGATTGCCGGGAGAAATATCAATAACCTCAGATATGCAGATGACACCACCCTTATGGCAGAAAGCGAAGAAGAACTAAAGAGCCTCCTGATGAAAGTGAAAGAGGAGAGTGAAAAAGTTGGCTTAAAGTTCAGCATTCAGAAAACTAAGATCATTGCATCTGGTCCCATCACTTCATGGGAAATAGATGGGGAAACAGTAGAAACAGTGTCAGACTTTCTTTTGGGGGGCTCCAAAATCACTGCAGATGGTGACTGGAGCCATGAAATTAAAAGACACTCCTTGGAAGGAAAGTTATGACCAACCTAGACAGCATATTAAAAACCAGAGTTGTTACTTTGCCAACAAAGGTCCATCTAGTCAAGGCTATGGTTTTTCCAGTGGTCATGTATGGATGTGAGAGTTGGACCATAAAGAGGGCTGAGCACAGAAGAATTGGTGCTTTTGAACTGTGGTGTTGGAGAAGACTCTTGAAAGTCCCTTGGACTGCAAGGAGATCCAACCAGTCCATCCTAAGGGAAATCGGTCCTGGGTGTTCATTGGAAGGACTGATGTTAAAGCTGAAACTCCAGTATTTTGGCCACCTGATGCGAAGAGCTGACTCATTTAAAAGACCCTGATGTTGGGAAAGATTGAGGGCAGGAGGAGAAGGGGATGACAGAGGATGAGATGGTTGGATGGCATCACCAACTCAATGGACATGAGTTTGTGTAGACTCAAGGAGTTGGTGATAGACAGGGAGGCCTGGCATGCTGCAGTCCATGGGGTCGCAAAGAGTCAGAAATAACTGAGCGACTGAACTGAAACACTAGCATGTAAGATGACTCTAATACACAAATAATCATAGTATAGAGCAGTCTGTGGTAAGTGCCATGAAAGGGATACAGAGTGGCAGAGAAGTTAAGAGCTAAGAAATTTTCGTTCTGTGGAAAGATCAATTGCCAACTTACCACACCCTATTCCTACTTTACATTGAAGGTTCTGCTTATTTAAGTTTCTTTTTCTCTGAAAATCCAGTGTTCTTCATTAGCTTTATGGTCTTTTCTTGCCCTACAAGGTAGGGGTTATTATAATATTGTAAGTAAAAGATGAAAACAAAGGAAAACTAACTAGGGCTGTAGATGTAGAGAAAGGATAGAGTTAAGTAATTTAAAAGACAGATTCAGCTGGTCTTGAGCACCAATAGGAAATACTGGAAAGTGTTCAGGAAACAATCCAGTGTGCTTTAAATGTTTCTATCTTAGATGAGCATGTTGATGGTAGAGTCATCTGTCTAAATAAGAATTAATATGGAAGCAACTTTGGAGTGGGAAGAAAAATACTGAGTTTCAGTTGAGGTCACAGTGACCTAAAAATATTTATGGAGCACCATGGTGTCTAAGAGATAGAAATATAAACAACTGAGGCATAAACTGAGAAAAATAAATTGGGACACTTTGGGTGATAACCTGAAATTATTGGCTTGGGTTAAAGCAATCAGAGAGAGTCCAACATTGAGATACAAATCCTAAGGAGTATAAAAAATTAACAATATTGCCATGAAAAGAGGTATCTGAGAAGATTAAGAAGTCCAGAGAGAGACAGGGTAAATATAGGAAAGAGGAAGCCAGGGGAGGAGAAGAGCTTCAAGGAGGACGGAAAAGCCAACATTGTCGGTTGCTTCGAAGCCTCCATCAGTAACAAGTGAAAAGGATTTGCTGCGTTTTAGTGGTTCTGGGTGTTTCAATGGCTCCTGCAAGAGCAGCTGCAGAGGAGCAATGACACTGGAGTGGGTGGCCATTTCCTTCTCCAGGGGATCTTCCCGACCCAGGGATCGAACCTGGGTCTCCCGCATGGGAGGCAGACGCTTTACTGTCTGAGCTACCAGGGAAGCTGAAATGATGTTACCTGAGGCCAAGAGGAAAACTGTAGTAACAGACTGTAACTTCAAATATCAACGATTCTTTCAGATTTTTGGATAAAAGAGGAATTAAGAAGAGAACTGGAATAGTTGTAGCCGGACTTACAATTCAGTTTACAGGCGAATAAATGGGAAGTCAAAATGCTTTTGTCTCTTTTTCTCCTTTAGGCTCTGTTTGCAAAGTGCTTTTATTCCGTGCTTATGAAGAAATTTCTAAAGTAAAGATTTCTGTAAAAATATATGTTAGACAAGAATCATTTTCATGAACATGAATCAGTATAATATTAATATTAACATCACCAATTTCTATATAACTAAATTTACTAGAATCCTAAAGTTATATTTACCTGCATTTAGTCAGCATGCTCATGCTTAGTCACTCAGTCAGGTCTAACTCTTTTTGCAACCCCATGTAGCCCGCTAAGCTCCTCTGTCCATGGGATTTTCCAGGCAAGAATATTGAAGTGGGTTGCCATTTCCTCCTCCAGGGGATCTTCTAAACCCAGTGACTGAACCCATATCTCCCATGTCTCCTGCACTACAGGCAGATTCTTAAAACCACCAAGCCGCCGGGGAAGCCCCATTGACTCTGTATATTTTGAATTTACTTATTGATATGAAGTTTCTGTTCAGTGTATTATTAAATATTGAGAAACAACAACAATAATAAACACAACAATAGTTTTTTGAGCATTTACAACATTCCAGGCACTTTTCTTGGTGGATGTATTTTCTTTACCTTTACCAGTCCCCCCAAGAATCCATGAGGCCGGTCCTGTTTTTTATCTCCATTTCACAGAAGCACAGAGGGAGGTTCCCTTCCCAACTGAGTGAATGGCAGGCCTGTGTTCCAGCCCAGGCAGCTCCGTATGCATGCTTCTAATCATCACGCTGTCTTGCATCTTGGTTGTAAATTGTAACTATCATCACACCTAAAGAAGCATCTCAGGCAATAGAGTCTTGTTCTCTTTTTCTGTCTTCACTAACTTTCAGGAGCTTATTTCTCCCTCCTGCACTTTAGCTTGAACAATAAAAAAGCATAGCAAAGTCACTTGTATAACTATACCAGAACTCAGACAGATTCAAACTTCAAAATGTTTAATCCCTCTATTTAAGAGGACTTCTTGGCAACTCTATCTCACTTTTTCCAGATGGGAACCAAGGAGGGATCCTGGCATGAGTAGGTCATTGCCATCAGACCACTGGGTAAGGTATGCAACTGGGAGATTTTTAAATGGTTTCTGATTGTTGGGGAATTCCCTGGCGATCCAGTGGTTAAGACTGCGTGTTCATGGCCAAGGACTGGGGTTTCAATCTCTGGTTAGGGAACTGAGATTTCACAGACCACATAAGGAGGCCAAAATAATAAAATAAAAAGGTTTCTGATTGTCAAAGTTAGAACTGAAGTCTAAAGAAAAGCAAATTTTATTTCATATGAAAACTATTCAAGATATTTATACAAAAAATACTATAAAGAACAAAACTCTTGAGACTTGGGATCCAAATGTTGAGAATGCTTCAATAATAAGAATAAAACCAAGGGGAAGAGACTTCTCTCTCAGCTCATATTAAATGGATGGGACACAGTTTGCACAAATATTTTTTTAAATGTCCTTATTATGAGTTACACAGGTAGCAGCATAAAATAATATAAAGTTTAGAAACAAATGAAAAATTAGGAAGCCAAAATTCTGTAAAGGAACTGAAAGAATATATATTTAAAAAAAACCTGATGTATGGACATTATGATAGGAGAGGGGTTTAATGGTTTTTCAAGCTCATAATGATTCTAAATGTATAATATGCTGAGATACAGATATTCCTATCATTATCTATTGATTATGCCACTTCAGGTAATTCATATACAGGACATCAAATTAACCTTGAACAAGACCTAATCTAAATAGACTCTTTCTCACTGAGTATGTAGAAGGAAGTAAAGAAAAACATTTAATATTTTAAATCAAAGAACAATACATCTGCATGTCTTCTCACTAAAATATTAGAAGATAAAGCTAAATGTACTAATTGGAAAAAGGAAAATAATACTTGTTATAAGCTATTAGATATCTTAATATACACTAAGAGTTTTACATATTCTGCCTCAGTATTCCTCACTACACTTTTCTCTCTGGGAATTTCTAATTGTTCCAATTTGAAAAAAAATACAGTTAAAGTTCAGAGTTAAAAAACTGGTCTGAGTTCACTGAGCTAGCAAGCAGCTGAGCTGAGATTGGAACCCAGTTCTGTCTGATTTCAAAATTCCTTCCACATCAAATATTCCTTCCACGAGTAATAAAAACCATGGTCTCTCAAAATTTGAATACAATGGAAAGGTAGAAATTCAATAATAAATGTGCTATGTGTGTGCCAAGTTACTCAGTTGTGTCTGACTCTGTGACCCTGCAGACTGTAGCCTGCCAGGCTCCTCTGTCCATGGGGATTCTCCAGGCAAGAATACAAGAGTGGGTTGCCATGCCCTCCTCCAGGGGATCTTTCCAACCCAGGGATCAAACCCAGGGATCAAACCCAGGTCTCCCACATTGCATGTGGATTCTTTACCATCTGAGCCTCAGGGAAGCCCTAAATAATAAATATTCGTAGCAAAATATTGATCTCAGATTTATAGTAAGTGGATAATAATAGATCTCGGTAATGTTCCTGTTTTACGTTTAGAAGTGAAACAAGCCATAGGAAAAAAAAGAACTAATTCATATGCAGAGATATCATTTACCCAGTGATCACCCATAAGAACCACAGCATACTATTAAGAGTCACTAATTTCCAAAAGATCTTATTATCCCAGAGTTCTATTTATACCAAAAAAAAAAAAGGAATATATATCCTACCTAATGGCATTGTATCCATTGATTATTACACTAGTGGAATTTCTAGGTAAAATTATTGAAATAATAATTCTATTTCTGTCAATATATATTTAATAGAATGTGGAAAAAATTGCCTCCTCAGTGAAAATCGTGTATAAGCTAAGACTATAAAATTCAAGTTGCAAAATTCCATCTTAAGCTAGTTTATGCTAAAAATGAAATGTACCAGAAACAGTTTGAGGCAGGATGGATCCAGGGGCTCAAAAAATAACCGCCCAGAACTTCATTCTTAAACCTCTCTTTGTTTTGCTCTCCTTGATCCTCAGGCTCCCTTTGAAAGCCCTCTCAGCTCTCCTTACAGCAACAATGGTTTCCATAGATACAGACTTCAGGACCTCACCTCATAATATTGTAAAAAAAGATGGTCTCTAGTAGTTTTCCCAGAGAAGAGGCAAAAGCCCAAAATTATTGCACATATCATTAGCTCTAGTTGGACTTCCGCGATCCCTATGATCAGGGAAATGAAATGCAAGTATTGACATAAGCCTCCAGAGTGGCTGCTCTATAACTGGGCGTAGACATCCCACGCCGAACACGTGGACTCAGAACTGGGAAGGGCTAGTGTCTCAAAGGGGAGCTCAGGAGACAATTAAATGGGAAAAGGATGTTTGGTGTCCTCCTAATTACAAATGTCAAGTACAAACCGAAGGATTTCTGACCAAGACAATAACATGAACATAGATAATCTCATAGGCTCAAATAATACCCCAAACAGCAATAAAGTTAATAATTATATTGGATAAAATGTATCAATTGACTACTAAGTTAAAAGTTGAATGTTTTACATATTTTGCTAGATTGAAACCTCATAACCACCTGTGAAGTAGCTGTTATTAGTATACCTATATATTACAGATGAGGACATTCAGGTCCAGAATATTTAAGTAATTTTTCCAATTTAAAAAAGGATGAAAACTTCATCACCTGTAAACTATGGAAGGGTGCCATCTAGAGGACAGAAAATTTGAAGGAAAACTGCTAGATAAAACACAGACAAGGCTAGATTCATTCAAAAAGTGTTTATTGAGCATCTATTACGAGTAGATATTGGGTTGAGCACTAGAGGCACTGAGATGAGTGGTAAGTAGAGGAAAAGTCAGCTTGTAACCCCAGCTGCTAAACTCCTCATAGTGCTTCAAACCCACCACCTGTCTCGGGGTCTTCGTATATGCTGGTCTTTTTAGTTTCTCTCCAACCATAAGTCTCTTCTCCTCATACCTCTCACCTTAAACACGCATGGTTCATCATTGTGTCATCTAACACCTAAACGCATTGTGCCTCTGTCAGTTGGTTGACTGGTTGACTGTCTGATTCTTCGCAACTCTGTGGATTGTAGCCTGCCAGGCTCCTCTGTCCATGGGATTCTTCAGGCAAGAATACTGGAGTGGGTTGCCATTTCCTCCTACAGTGGGTCTTCCTGACCCAGGGATAGAACCCATGTTTCTTGTGCCTCCTGCATTGGCACAATCCACAAAGGCAGATTCTTTGGCATTGCACCACCTGGGAAGCTTGGTTAGTGTTAGTCCCTCAGTCGTGCCCGACTCTTTGCGACCCCATGGACTGCAGTCCACCAGGCTCCTCTGTCCATGAGATTTTCCAGGCGAGGATACTGGAGTGGGTTGCCATTTCCTTCTCCAGGGGATCTTCCCAACCCGGGGATCAAACCTGGGTCTCCTGCACTGCCGGCAGATTCTTTACCAACTGAGCCACTGCTGCTGCTGCTGCTGCTAAGTCGCTTCAGTCGTGTCCGACTCTGTGCGACCCCATAGACGGAAGCCCACCAGGCTCCCCCATCCCTGGGATTCTCCAGGCAAGAACACTGGAGTGGGTTGCCATTTCCTTCTCCAATGCATGAAAGTGGAAAGTGAAAGTGAAGCCGCTCAGTCGTGTCCGACTCTTCCACTAGGGAAGCCCAAACCCTAACCCTAGCCTCATCCAATGTAGTAGGTCCTTAGAATCTTATTTTTATCATGAAACTCCTCTCTGAATCCAGTTGAAAAGACCCAACTTGGATAACCTGGATCATGCTCTTGAGAAATTAGAATTGAAACTAAAGAATTAAAAATTCAGTTGCATGCTTACTTCTGACTGGAAGAGATGCAGAAATGTGAGTGATGTGCTATGACCATTGTCCATCAGAAGTATAGAACAGATTAAGTCAGCACACACAGGTAGAGAGGATGACAGAGAAATTTTAGAAACAGAGATGAGAAATAAAAGTAAGTCACTTCTTGGTTCCAGGCCCTAAGTCAGCTGTGTGCCTTCATTTCCTTGGAGACATCCCTGCAATTGTATAATTAGGCTTGTCATGACAGTTTAGGTTGGTTTCGGTCACTTCTACTAAAATTTATAAACATAAAGCATTTACTTTGTAATTGTTTGTGAAACTTTTTCTTTTCTCCCCCTCTCCAAGCAAGATTCTAGTCTAAGCTGGCATCATCTTTTAGCTGGATAATTGTAATGTCCATCTACTGGTCTCCCTACATACCTGTTTAGCTTCATTTAGTTAACTCTCTAGTTGGATGAGATCATTTGATTTTACTACTTTAAAACTTTTAATGACTTTTGTTAAAAAAACAAAGATTAACATATACTGTCAGTCAGTCAGTTCAGTCGCTCAGCCGTGTCGGACTCTTTGTGACCCCATGAATCGCAGCACGCCAGGCCTCCCTTTCCATCACCAACTCCTGGAGTTCACTCAGACTCTCGTCCATCAAGTCAGTGATGCCATCCAGCCATCTCATCCTCTGTTGTCCCCTTCTTCTCCTACCCCCAATCCCTCCCAGCATCAAAGTCTTTTCCAATGAGTCAACTCTTCGCATGAGGTGGCCAAAGTACTGGCGTTTCAGCTTTAGCATCATTCCTTCCAAAGAACACCCAGGGCTGATCTCCTTCAGAATGGACTGGTTGGATCTCCTTGCAGTCCAAGGGACTCTCAAGAGTCTTCTCCAACACCACAGAGTCTCTTGATGAAAGTGAAAGAGGAGAGTGAAAAAGTTGGCTTAAAGCTCAACATTCAGAAAACGAAGATCATGGCATCCAGTCCCATCACGTCATGGGAAATAGATGGGGAAACAGTGGAAACAGGGTCAGACTTTATTTTGGGGGGCTCCAAAATCACTGCAGGTGGTGACTGCAGCCATGAAATTAAAAGACGTTTACTCCTTGAAAGAAAAGTTATGACCAACCTAGATAGCATATTCAAAAGCAGAGATATTACTTTGCCAACTAAGGTCCGTCTAGTCAAGGCTATGGTTTTTCCAGTGGTCATGTATGGATGTGAGAGTTGGACTGTGAAGAAGGCTGAGCACCGAAGAATTGATGCTTTTGAACATATACTGTACAGACCTATATTATCAAGTTCCTGACTATATGGATCACCTTAGGTTACAATGATCTTCCCATTGTTCACTGCCCTTCAGCAGACGCTGGAGCTCATTAAATGTACCCTGCTTGAACCCTTTTTCATTCTTCTCCCTCTGCCTGATATACCCTTTCACTCTTTAAACTGGCAAAGTCTATTCATCCTTCAGATTTTGCATTAAATGACATTTAAAATTATAATAGTGTTTATTTTTTTAAAAACCGCCTCCCTCTAATTAGACTATAAGACTAATAAGGCTAGTGGCCATATTTTCATCATTGTTGTATTCACAGTATCTGACACCTGGTAAATCATCAATAAATGTTTGTTAAATAAATGTGTAAGTCAAGTACCAGTGGATACACCGCCTACATACATAGGGATCTGAACAGGAGACAATACTAAAGAAACAATAAAATGAATGAAATGCTAGAAGAAAGCTTTACAGAGATGAAGTGAGTCTGAACATACAGAAAAGTTGCTTAAAAATACAGAGCATAGAGACTAATAGTTTGATACTGCATCCAGGCAAAGTGAAGAAAAAAATACAGCTTCTCTTCCAGTGAAGAAAAATATGACTTCTCAGAGGTATCTTCTCTAAAAGCCTCAATTCAGTTCAGTCGCTTGGTCATGTCCGACTCTTTGCGACCCCATGAATCGCAGCACGCCAGGCCTCCCTGTCCATCACCAACTCCTGCAGTTCACTCAGACTCACGTCCATCGAGTCAGTGATACCATCCAGCCATCTCATCCTCTGTTGTCCCCTTCTCCTCCTGCCCCCAATCACTCCCAGCATCAAAGTCTTTTCCAATGAGTCAACTCTTCGCATGAGGTGGCCAAAGTACTGGAGTTTCAGCTTTAGCATCATTCCTTCCAAAGAAATCCCAGGGCTGATCGCCTTCAGAATGGACAGGTTGGATCTCCTTGCAGTCCAAGGGACTCTCAAGAGTCTTCTCCAACACCACAGTTCAAAAGCATCAATTCTTCGGCGCTCAGCCTTCTTCACAGTCCAACTCTCACATCCATACATGACCACAGGAAAAACCATAGGCTTGACTAGACGGACCTTAGTCGGCAAAAGCCTAGAGGCAATGAATTAACATCTATAAATACCTAAGACACAATAATCTCCAAATGACTATCTAATGAACCATTTGTTATAGTGGTTATGAGTATAGGCTATGAAACAAAATTGTCTATGCTCAAATCTTGACTCCACTTACCAGTTGTCTCACCTTCAGCAATTTACTTAAGCTTTCTGTCCTTCAGTTATACCATCTTCAGAATGGAGATAATGATTAGAGCTTTCATACAGAAGAATTCAATGAGTCAGTATATGGCTAGTGTTTGCAACAGCTCTACCTAAATATAAGCATTATCCAAAGTGAAAATTTTATTATCCAAGAATTCTGTGTCCAGTCAAGTTGCTCTTCAGCTGTAAAGGACATCTTCATGTGCAAAACTCCTCAGCAAGTGTACAACTCACTTACCCCTCCTGGGAAACTAAAACGTTAATGAAAGTGAAGAATGTAAATAAAGAGAAGTCAAGGCACTAAAAAAATGGAAGTCATCATTGAAACTATCATCAAAGATAATGTATAAGTAGCTTAATGAAAATGTTATAATTTACTCATACAATAAAATATATAAAATAAAATTCTCGAATAAAAATTAGGACTATAAAAAAGTTTATTCCCAATTTTATTAGGAGAAAATAAGTAATATTCACTCTCTAGCTAAATAATTAACATAAAATAGACATTTTCATTTAAAGATAATGAAATTTTCATTTAAAGGTAATAAAAATGAGTTATTTACCCTCTAAATCACTTGAGGAAAAAACTGAGGTTAAAAACAAATGAACAAAGAAAAACAAGAAAAAGAAAAAGAAAGCAGGGGATTGCAAATGTTATAGAACATAAAACAAAATGAGAGAGACAAGAAAAATCTCAGTTATGACAATAAACGTAAATGTATGAATCTTGCCTATTAAAACATTGAATCTATGTATGTGTCAATGAAAATAATGAATGATAATACCATTGAAGTATGCTATTTGAAAAATAGAAATATACACACTTAAAGCCAAAACAACACAGGAAATTTAAAAATCAATGAATCATCAAGGCTACATTAAAAACAAGAAGAAAAACAAAGAATTGAAATATCTGTATTAGACAAAGCAGAATCCAAGGGAAAATTATTTAAAGATATAATAGGAGATATTTTATATAGAATATATATATAAATTTATAATTTATTATGAGAATACTTTATACTTTTAATATACTAAAATGTCATAAATACACAACAAATTCAAATAAACAAATTTCATAAAAGATATCAACATAATTACTTGTCATAAATAAAGTATGTGAAAAATGTATGCTCTAAAAAAGTTTCATAAGTATAATATTATCATGTTAATAATATTAATTAAATGCATGTACATATATACAGGACTTCCCTGGTGGCTCAGGCATAAAGAATCTGCCTGCAATGCAGGAGACTTGTGTCTGATCAGAAGACATGGGTTCGATCCCTGGGTTGGAAAGATCCCTCTAGGAAGAAAATTGTGACCCACTCCAGTATTCTTGCCTGGGAAATCCCATGGACAGAGGAGCCCTGCAGGCTATAGTCCATGGGGTGGCGAAAGAGTCAGATATGACTTGGTGACTAAACAGCAAACAGAACATATACACAACATTATAACCATGGAAAATAAACTTTCTCAAATTCTATGAAACGTTTTCAAAAATAAAGTGACTTGCTTGAAACTTTGGAGAAACAAATGATCCACAAGCAAAATAAACACTTCCAATACAAGTGAACACAGGAGCGCTTCCTAATTAGTTATTATCAATTAACATCAAATTCTAACAAAGGTTAAAAAGGGAAAACTATAAATATATTTGACTTATAAATATGAACACACAAATTATAAATAAAACCCAACAAATCAATTTATCAGCTTACACCATAACCAACTTGGCCTTTTCTGAAAACACAGGATGATTTCATATTTAGAAATCAATTCATATTTAAGATGTAATATACATAATTCAGTAAAAATCCTATACAATAAAATGTTAAAATGTATTCAGTAAAACCAAATAAACATTACTGGCTTTAAAAAGTTTTCTTTGATAGAGTAATTAACAGGACCCTTATTGGTAAAATGCTAGAGAAATTACCATGAAAGTTAAGAAGGAAACAAGGACATCTCCTACTATCCCAACAATTAACATTATTTTGGAAGTCTAGAGCAATGCAAAAATAAACAGAAATGAGAAGATGTCCAAAAAAATCAGATATAAATTACTAATGTTTGTAACTAGTAAAAAATTTTTTGACTAAAACCGCAAGATAATTAGATGTGTGAAAGAAATTAGAACTAATGATAAATTTTAGTGAAACAGTCATATGTCAAATACATAACAAACAATGTCTTAGACAATATTGTCAAAACAGTAACCACAACAAAATACTCTGGATGAATTTCACAAGCCAAAAGCAGTATTTATATGGAGAAAATATTAACTTTACAAAAGGGATTTTTAAAAAATATTGTGTTCTAGGGTGAAGAAAACAAATACAACAATAAAATTAGTTAACATATTTTTTTAGTACTTCCCACAAGCCAGACTCTCCTGAACACTTATAAGTATTACCTCATTTAATCCTCACAAAAATCCCTTGAGGCAATTCAATAATTATTTCCATTTTTAAAATGAGTAAACAGCTTTTTCAAGTGCACACAAAACATTCACCATAATAGCTCATATTTTGAGGCATAAAAGTCAAACCTTATTAATTCTGAAAGAATTGAAATTATAAATCAAGCATGTGCTGTGACCAAAACAGAATTAAATTACAAATAAATAACTGAGAGCCATCTGAAAAACTCCCAAACATTTCAAAATTAAGCAGCATACTTCTAAATAACTCAGAGATCAAAACAGGAGTCACACACAAAAAGTAGAAAATATTTTGAATTGGATAAAAATGAAAACACAATATATCCAAATGTGTGGGATTCAGCTAAACCAGGGCTTAGGGGAAAATACACAGCATTAAAACAAGAAAGTTCTCAAAATATTTAAGCTTCCACCTTAAGAAACTAGAAATTGAAGAGCAAGTTAAACCCAAAGCAAGCAGACAGAAAAAAAAATAATAAAGAACAGAAATCAATAAAATTGAAAACAGAACAAAAGAAAAGAAAATGATCAAAGCTAGTTTTTTGAAAACATCAATAAAACTGATAGACTTCTAGCCAGAACGATCAATGAACAAAGAAGGAAGAAATTAACTACAGCAGAAATGAAAGAGGAGACATTACAGATCCTGGAGACGTTAAAAGGACAGCAAGGGAATATTATGAGCAATTTTGTGCCCACAAATGCAACAACTTATATGAAATGGAAAAGTTCCTTGAAAGAAACAAATTACAGAAACTCACTGAAGAAGAAGAAACAGATAACCTAAATAAGCAGAACTGGAAATGGAAAGACCCAGATACAACCCCATGGACTGTAGACCGCCAGGCTCCTCTGTCCATGGAATTCTCCAGGCACGAATACTGCAGTGGGTGGCGATTTCCTTCTCCAGGGGATCTTCCCGACCCAGGGCTCAAACTCATGTCTCTTGTGTCTCCTGCATTAACAAACAGATTCTTTACAGTCGCACCATCTGGGAAGCCGTTAGGAGCTACTGCTGCTGCTGCTGCTAAGTCGCGTCAGTCGTGTCCGACTCTGTGCGACCCCATAGACGGAAGCCCACCAGGCTCCCCCGTCCCTGGGATTCTCCAGGCAAGAACACTGGAGTGGGTTGTCATTTCCTTCTCCAATGCATGAAAGTGAAAAGTGAAAGTGAAGTCGCTCAGTCATGTCCGACTCTTAGTGACCCCACGGACTGTAGCCTACGAGGCTCCTCCGTCCGTGTGATTTCCCAGGCAAGAGTACTGGAGTGGGGTGTCATTGCCTTCTCCGCTTAGGAGCTACAGTCGCCTCTAAAAACACCTTAGCAACTGAAAGAAATTCTCCTTCCTGGTTTAATAAAGATGTTTTCTCTTTTACCTAAAGGCAAGCCTCCTATTGGATAATGGGACTTGCCCCCCATTCCTCAGAAGAAGTCAAATGTAGAAGAAGGAGAATAATTAGTAGAATAACTGCCAAACTTTGGGGGAAATGTGAAAACATATTTATGAGAATAAGGATTGATGATATTCAATTAAGGAGAAAGAAAATATCATTTTTAGATCAGGCTGAATTTATGGTTATGGCTGAATTGATTTAGAGATTCTGAATTTAATCCTCTCACTTTGGCATCTGGGGCTGAATAATGAATACTTGGACTCAGGACTGGGCTGTACCAAACAAGTTGAAATTTCTCGGTATAAGAAAAAGGAAGAAATTCTAAGATAGAGATAACATGAGTGAATGGGCTTGTTATATGTTACCACTCACCAACCTATAACCAGTGGGTCACATTCTATCACTAAGAAGCTAAATCATTAATTTAAGGGATCATAATGGACTTTTTTTTTTCCAATAAAAAAGAGGCTAAACAGCAAAAATCTGAACACAAGGCATGCAATAAAGACATGTATTTTATAAAACTTTGGTTCCAATTATACAGTATAAATATACATATATACTTTTATGTGTGTATGTTGTATATATGAACATGCATTTATGCATTTTTGTTTATGATGTAAAATTTCATTATATCTTACCGAGTGTCATGGTCAAAAATATTTGACAGTCAAGGTTCTGGTTTGTTATAGACGACCTGATACACACAAGCTAGTAGCAGTGAGAAGCAATTCTTCCTAAAGCTGAGCTTCACACTAGAGAGTCCTAAAAGACGATGAAAGAGAGGATATTTCATTAGCGATATCTTGTTGTGTTTTTAACCTGGGTAAAGATGACTTGAAGGAAGGAACTATAGCAATTCATAAGTAGTGACATGAGGAGAACAAAATGGCCAGGACTGGGTAACAAGAATACAAGTGAGTCCCAGAGTTGGCTGGAATGAGTGATCTCAATCAACAAAAAGGAGGGTTCTGCTACAGGAGGAGGAAAGGAAGAGTACATGGGAAGGGAAGACTGTGAATGATCCTTCCCCATGTGATCAGCAAACTCAGCTGTAAAACCTAGTGAAAGAGAACAAAGTAGGTGGAACCATTAAAAGCACTAAGGGTTTGCTTCCCTGTCTAACGAATCACCCCGACCACTCAATGTACTGACTTTCTGGAAATCACCCAACATTTATCCCACTTTCATACACCGCTAACAGAAGAGCCAAAGGATGCATCCCCAGAAAGCAAATTGGAAATTTATATCCAAAATCATAAATTATACAAATCCGTGCTCTATTAATCTCAAAGAAAAAAATCAAAGCTATTCACAGGATGCAATAAGGAAAAAATATAAAAACCACCCCTGACTACTGGTAACTATTGCTACCAACTAAGTGGTGAGTTTCCTCTACTGTGGATTTCACAGAATATCAGCATCTGATGAGGATTCTCCATGATAAGAGATCATGTGTGGTGGAAATAAAAACAAAGACAATGTACAGCCCCCCATATGATGGAGCTTCCCACCGACCCAGCTAACATGAACAGCTATCATTTCTTCTGCAAAAACAATTCGTTTTGTTCTTTGTTCATCCTGCCTCTGCCATAAAGATTATCAATAAGATAACCAATCAAGGAATTACCTCCACATCCTGTAATTGCCCAACCCCAAACAGAACACAATTTCTTTGAACTGTCCTCAACATCATCTAATCCAAATTCAAATCTTATAATAAGCCACCCTTGTGTATCACATGCTGTTTTTGCTGTTTAGTCACTTCAGTCGTATCCTACTCTATGTGATCTCATGGATTGTAACCCATGAAGCTCCTCTGTCCATGGAATTTCCCAGGCAACAATACTGGAGTGGGTTGCTATTAGGGATCAAACTCACATCTCCTGTTTGGCAGGCAGATTCTTTCACCACTGAGCCACCTGTTACATGTTAGTACCATTCAAGCTGCAGAAAAGGGAAGTTATTTCATTGAAACGGAAGCCTTGGTGTGTTAGGGATTAATTCTCTCACAGAACCCTGTTGAAATGGCTCCAGGGCTTTCTGTGTATCATATTATTTAGCTTAATAACAATCCTAGGAAAAGAGAACAATTATTGTCATTCCTATCTTACAAACAGAGAAAGGCCAGGAAGCACAGACTGACCAGGTAGTCTAAGATCTAAGGATCTGAACCCAAGTAGTCTATCGGTAGAGATGTTTCATCACAGAAGTTATTTGGCTTCCACTAAAATGCTATCACAAGCTACTTAGTTATCTAAGGTCAAAACCTGGTTTCTGCAGCCAGTCAGAGCTCCACTGAAGGCAAACATCGCTTCCCTCCAAACTCCTCTTTCCATTCCCATTGCCATTCTGCAAGTTCAAGTCCTCATTGTCTCTTGTTGAACTGCTGCAACAATGTCTAAACTGCAGTACTTACCTCTGGTCATCTCCTCCTATAATCAAAACAAACTTTTAAAGGATAATGTTCCTAAACATAGCTCTGCTTTGCAACTCCTTGCTGATAAGTAGAGAATGAAAGATAGATGATAGATAGATTGATAGATAGATTTTTTTAATTAAACTTGAGAATTTGGCATTTATATTCTTCCAAGAGTTGGCAGCTGTGGTCCACTTTTCCAAAGTCATTTCCATGACCTTCCTCTGCTTCAGATAAATCATTCTTCATTTCCTGAACAAGTCCTGAGTTTTCCCATCTTTATGCCTTTGTTCAATTGTCTTTGTTCAGCCCACATCTCCAGATTTTCCAAATTTCATCCATGCTTTATTCAACTTAACGTCATTTATTATTCAGTGTTTAGTAAAAATACAAACAATGAAAAAGGGATTATAATTTTTGCAACAATCCCTTTCCAGTCTGCACTACACTCCTGCTCTCAGAGCAAATAAACTAATTTCATCTTCCTTTATGTTCCTATGTTAGTTTGCCTTTGTTTATTTACAGGAATTATCACATTCTGCCTTACGCAGCAGTTATTTTTTTACTTCATTTTCCTACTAGGTTATCATGTTCTTGAAAAAACAAAACATCTTATTTATCTTTGATTCATGTCATGAAAAATAAAAATAATTATCATTTCATGAACTGGACAACATGAACAGTCACACCATCAAACACAACACTGTTTTATGGCCATGTCTCTCCTATAAGTCTGTGTTTTGTTGCTGAGATTTCAGAGATTGGTGAGAGAGGCTGCATGAGTTTTTTTAAATACTCTGAGATAGCATTTGGAATAGAGACTCACCCGAAAAAGAATCTAATTTTTCCTTTCTCCAGGAGCTATCATTAAAAGTTATTCAAGACTTTGACTGTATTCAGGCGATACTACTTCCCTTCTCCTTGTTCACTTGACCATGGGTATTTGTGGGCTAGACCCACCATTACCCATTGGCAGCACCCCTGACGCGTGGCTAACATGCCCGCCATATGTATATGCCTTTGTTTCTGACACCAGTTTCTGGTCTAAAGGACTCCAATCCATAAAGCAGAAATGGTTTTCAGTCTAGCCAACTGTCACAAGCCAGACAGAAGTCACACGGAAAGGATGTCTGGTGGCCACTTTCTTCGGCTGAGGGCAGGGAAGGGTGCTACTGGTGCCGGTGGCTGGGAATGGTATGCTCCTGCTCCTCCACCTCCTGGGACAGGTGAGTGGCGCACTCACCAGGTGCCTCTGGTTACTTTCTGAGCAAAGCCCCTGCTCGATCTCTGGCTCACTCGGCTTTCCAGCATCCCTGATGAGAAGTTTCTCCTTCTGGTGTTTCCCGCCCTCAGGTCGCTGCGGCTGAGCGTTGCCCCTCCTCGTGCCCGGCCACGTGCCCCCCAAAGCCTCCGACCTGCGCCCCTGGGGTGAGAGCGGTGCTGGACGACTGCTCCTGCTGCCTCGTGTGCGCTCGGCAGCGCGGCGAGAGCTGTTCGGTGCTGCTGCCATGCGAGGAGAGCCGCGGCCTCTTCTGCGACCGCAGAGCGGACCCCAGCGCCCAGACTGGCATCTGCATGGGTAAACCTGCCCCCACCCCGCCACCTGATCTCCTGTCTCTCGATAGCGGAGCTGTCCCCTCTTTCCTCTCCTCTTCCCTTTGTTCCCAGAGGGTGGTGCGCAAATACTCATAGTGATGCCCTAGTTGATTTTTATGGAGCGCCTGTGCCAGGGATGGTCTGGGGTCGCGTGGGGTTTGGAGGAGAGCCAGAAGCTGGAAGGAAACCTGCCCTCCTGTGGACGTGAGAAGCGTTGGTCACTTGCCTCCCTAGAGAAGAATCCAAATAGACTGGGAGCAGAGCAGAGTTAAGGGCCAGTGAAGTCATTTCCTATCCACGTTTCCAGGGGACGCTTGGGGGGTGATGGAAACTTGGGCTTACTCACAGGCTCAGAGTTCCCCCAACTGTAGCCATTCAGGTTTGTTTTCACACCTGTAATTGTCCCATTTGAGCCAAAGCAGCCCCTACTCTCCTGGGACCTATGGAACCCCTGTATGAGTTGTGAGTAAAATCAAGCTGGTGAAACTCAACCAATCAGTTTCCCACCTGGTGTACCATTTAGCTGGAGGCTGTCCCCACCTCCCTGGATGAGGGGGCTTGGGATAGTCTTTTAGCTTCTTTTCTAAACTAGCGATGATTTATTGCACTGGGATGCCAAAGAATCTGAAGCCCTTCCCAGTTTGCCCAGTTAACCTGTTTGGAGACTGAAGAGCTCTGTTTTTCTTTTAAATTCTGAGCTCCTGGAATAGGAGAATCTAAGGAGGTTCTTGCAAAACGACCTTTTCATTGGGAGCAAAAGCTGTGTGACCTTGGGAGTGTCTGGCCCCTCTTCCTTCATCTGTAACATGAGTGGCAGGACTGGGTGGTCTTGAGTATCTCTTCTTCTTCCTCTGGGAAGCTCCATGAGGACATCTCTCTCCTGGTGACAGATCAGCAACCAGATGCCTTCAACTAGAGAAAGAATGAATTGGGGTTTGGAACATGTGCTGTGCATCTTCTACAGCTTCTCCAGTGCATCCTGTTTTGTTTTGTTTTGTTTTCTCTCCTCTTCCCTCTCTGCTCTTCTTCCCCAAGACTCTTCACCACCCCATTAATAATCACGGTAGCAAGCCAAGCTCCTCTGTCCATGGGATTTCCCATGGCAATAGTACTGGAGTGGGGTAGCCATTTCCTTCTCCAGGGGACCTTCCCGACCCAGGGATCGAACTCAGATCTCCTGCATTGCAGGCAGGTGTTTTACTGTCTGAGCCACCAGGGAAGCCCCTTCCCTCTCTGCTCTTCTTCCCCATGATTCTAGCGGTAGAAGGAGACAACTGTGTGTTCGATGGAGTCATCTACCAGAGTGGGGAGACCTTCCAGCCAAGTTGCAAATACCAGTGCGCCTGCCAAGATGGACAGGTTGGCTGTGTGCCCCGCTGTGAAGAGGACTTGCTACTGCCCCAGCCCGACTGCCCAGCTCCCAGAAAAGTTAAAGTGCCAGGGGAGTGCTGTGAAAAGTGGATCTGTGACACCAAAGAGACGGGGACATTAGGGGGCCTCCAGACCCTTCCAGGTGAGAAACTCAACATAGCTGAATTTAATAGTCCCAGCACGGGAGGACATGCAGGCAGGAAGGACGTGTGCTCTTTGGGATTTGCAGTGAGAAACCAGCTTCAGTTTCTGGCCATTCATTCGTGGAGTCCAGCTGGCCCACGGAGATTAGACATAGCACGTGTGGGAATCCCAGCCAAGTAATGGAAGTATGCACACAGCCTCTCCTGAAGAAGAGTCATGTTCAGTGGTTCTTTTGAGTCATAGGAGTGATTTTTGAAATCTTATTACATGACTACTATTTATATTTTAGTCTGTCTCACTTGACCCTTATTAACATTGCAAAGGTATGTTTTAGCAACTTTATGCAAAACACACAATTGATGTAGCTTCTATATTTATGGCAAGAGTCAATTTATGTGAGTCACTCAGTCATGTCCAACTCTTTGCAGCCCCATGGACTATAGCTCTCCAGGCTCCTCTGTCCATGGAATTCTCCAGACTATGGGAGCGGTTAGCTATTCCCTTCCCCAGGGGATTTTCCCGACCCAGGGATTGAACCCAGGTTTCCCACATTGCAGGAAGATTTTTTTTTTTTTTTTACCATATGAGCCAATAGGGAAGGCTATCAATTCAAGGGGAATGACTTTTAGGTCATTTGCAAAGGGCCTGGTGATAGCTCTTTCTTTTCTAGATTCTGTCAACTACCTATGCACTCTCAAGACTATCTCCCCTAAAGAATGCCATCCCTGGACAAGTGTCACAGAGAAATGCCACCTTTCTAGGTGCTGCAGGAAGGATCAAATGACACTTTAGGGTCTTTGTTTGCTTTTCCTTTTGTTTTGGCTCTTAAAGGAAATGACCTTTTTTTTTTTTTTTTTAGAAAAGCAAAAATTCAAGATCCAGTAGAGAATATTTTAAAAGCCATTAATCAGCCAGATTATTTACACTGGCAGGACACAGAACTTTACAGTCTTTCTGAAGTGAGGAATTATCAGCTATGCCTTACAGATAGGAAAATTGCCATGTAAGGGAGGAGATGTGCCCAGCATATTAAGTATTGAGACTGACCTGTCTGAAAGTGACTGTATCCCACAACCCAGACAACCGGTTGCACTTCCCTAAGGCAGAGTTTTACTTCCATCACTATTTTGAGTTGGTTGGTTCTACTTTCTCATCCAATTACAATTTTTAACTGATCATCTTTCTAGACAAAAATCACATGTTGAAATCATGTGATTTCTCTACAGTTTATGGAATGGTTGTTGATGCTATACGGTGCTATATTCTTAAAACTACTAAGCTTCTCAAAGACAGATTCTCCTAAAGTTCTCATGAACAGATTGGACAGTCATTCTACAAAGATTTCTTAAAGGTCAACTGTATGCTAGGCATTGTGCTACCTGTTTGGGGCTTATAAATACAGAGTTCCAGGTCTGTCCCCTGAAAGCCCCTGAGTTGAGCAGGTACTGATTGGATGAGATGCTTTTTCTAATAATGGTTGAAAGGACCACTCTGCCATCCCCATGTTTCACTCAGTAGTGCTGTCTTCATTCCAAAATCCCATAGCCTACAGGCCAGAAGCCACTCTAGGAGTTGCAGTCTCGGACTCCAGTATCAACTGCATCGAACAGACCACAGAGTGGAGTGCATGTTCCAAGAGCTGTGGCATGGGTTTTTCCACCCGAGTCACCAACAGGAATCCTCACTGTGAAATGGTGAAGCAGACCCGGCTCTGCATGGTGCGGCCCTGTGACCAAGAGCACAGGCAGCCAACAGACAAGGTACAAGCCTGGGGGAAGCCTCCCGTGACAGAGGAGGTGGCCTTGCTCATTGGGCCCTGTGCCTTAGCAAGTCTCTGTGATGTTAGTTGACTCTGCAGTCATTTCCAGTAGAGGATAGAGGAGTTTACCTTTTTTTTTTTCCTCTCTTTAATGTATTGAAATATCCTAAGCAACTCACAGCAGGTAAAGAGGGAGAGGTCAGTGGTCCTGTGGTTAAGACTCCATGTGGTTAAGACTCCATGCTTCCATTACAGGGGGCACGGATTCAGTCCCAGGTCAGGGAACTAAGATCTACATGCCACGTGGCGCCAACAAAAAAAAAAAAAAAAGAAAGAAAAAAAGAGGGAGAGGTTGGACAACTCCAATACTGTCCCCAGTTGAGAAAAGTCTGGCAAATCTCATTTCATCCTGGAAAAACACAGTTACTCAATGATCAAGCATGCTTGATTTTAGAAAGGTCATTTCTGAGCCCAGTTGTCTTCACCCTTTAGGTTTAGTCTGAAAGGAGCAACAGAGTAGGGACCACATCTGCCTTCCAAATCCCTCTGTCCTCCACATCCTACCTGGAACGTACTGTGTGCTTGATAAACAACTATGGATGAATAAATGAATGGGTGTCTGGGAATTATTTTCAGTCTTTCAAAAAGCCTAGTGCCACCAGTACATTTTCCAGGAAGAGGTGATATGTGCCAAATAAAATAGCACATTGTTTTCCTTTTTTGCTGGAGTGGTATCAACTCAGTGTGTTAATGCTGAGCAGAAGGCATGCAGTTCAGAAGCTCTGATTGGTTCTTGATGACATCACAGTCCTTGTTAGCAGAACCCAAGATCAGATAAATGCAATACTCAAATCAAACTAGTTGATGGACCCTTGTACAAACCTAAAGCCAAAATAAAGCAGTCCCTAGCAATGAAAGATTTACATATCTCTCAACTGAGGCAATGTCATCTCATGCTTAAGAGCGCAACTCTGGAGCCAGACAGCCTGACTTTTAATCCTGGCTTCTCATATGAGCTAGCTGTGGGACTTGGGTGATTTTCTTAACCTTTAAGCCTCAGTTCCTTCCCTTACATAACAGAGACATTAACAGTAGCTACAGTTCCTTACTCAGAGTTGTCATGAAGATTAAATTCCATGAATTTGCAAAGTGCTGGGCGTAGATTGTTGCCTTGGCGCTCAGATGCTCAGCTGAGTCTGACTCTTTGTGACCCATGGACTGTTGCCCACTGGGTTCCTCTGTCCATGGGATTCTCTAAGAATACTGGAATGGGTTGCCATTTCGTCCTCTAGGGAATCTTCCCTACCCAGGGATTGAACCCTGGGGCTCTTACATCTCCTGCATTGCAGGCGGATTCTTTACCACTAGCGCCACCTGGGAAGCATAGATTACTGTATTAATATACATATCATTACTTGATATTAACCATTATTTCTGTTATTGGTAAAATAAGAGTCTCTAGTGGTTACATTGTTATATGGCTACTTAACTCTCTGACTTTTTAAGATCCATTCTAACTTTGTGCTTCTTCTACCAGTTTAGAAAGAACACCTAGAAACACCTTCCTCTGTTTCTGTCCCTTCATCTCTCTCTCTCTCTCTCTTACTCTCACACACACACAAATGTTGCAGACCTTGTGCCTTTTGGTTTATATTGGCAAAAATATACACTGAGTATTAAATATCAACAAAGAAAAAGCAAGAGCCTTTAAGTACTGTCAAGAATATAGTACTTTATTACATAAGGCTTTTCCATGCCATGGCTTTAACATTTTGCTTTTTCTACAGTTTATTTTTCCAGAATTTATATTTTTTTCTTACAGAAAATATAATCTTATACCCAGTTTAATATTAGGAGATATTATATTTAAGATATTTATTTATAGTATATGTATATATTTCATTAGAAGTCTAGAAATGTGCTCAGAATCTAGGGAAATGCTAGCCCAGTAATCATTACTTCCTTGTCGCTGAAAGATTCTTAAATATGAAACAGTGCTCTGTATGTATGGTCCCCAGACCAGCAGCATCATCTAAGAACTTTTTAGAATTTCAAATTATGAGGATCCACATCAGATCTACTGAATAAAAACCCTGGGTTTAAGACCCAACAATGTGTGTTTTAGCAATGTGTGTTTAGTGCATTTTCATGTACTCTTAAAGCTTTAGAGTTACTGATTTTAGAGAATTCCAAGTCTCATCACTCCACAATCTATGGACTGTGCCTAAAAAGGTGAAAAGCAGTGGAGAATTGTGACAAATTAGGCAAAGAAATCTAGATGGGAAATTAACGTATAATCAGTGTCTTACTGCATCATCAGTATTGGGGTTCTTCATCAGTAAATACTAATGGAATGTTGGATAAATTCCCTACTTACCATGCCTTCATGGAAAATAACCTTAAATCCCACTGTCTTAGACTTTCCTGAGGTCACAATGTAATATCAGCAGAAAAAATGAGCTTTGTGTCAGACAAATTCAGTTACTAGTTGTCACTTCAGCCTTCTGAGACTCCATTTACTCATCTATAAAACTTGGACAAATGCTCTTTACATGAATAATTGCTCCTTGTATGAGTGAATGTTGCTAATAAAGTTAAGTGAGATAATGTCTGAAAAAATTTGAAACATTAATAGGCTTCCAATGATGCCATATTTATTCCATTTCTCTTTATAACACCTAAAGAATGTATTGGATGAAAACTAATGCTAGTTTTCTTATGATGGCTTGAAAAAGAAACTTTCTTTATCATGCATATGCTTTCACCCTCATGCTTATGTCACTTCGTCAAAAGATGATTACAGACAATTAGGCATGGTATCCACATTCTAGGTAGGAATGCAGACGAATACAGGAAGCAGTTAAGAATTGTACTATCTGAAGGGCAAAGAATTTCCCAGAATCTCTTGGTTTATGTATCATGGCCCAGAACTTTGTCACAAGCTCCCAGATATTCTGGGGGAAGCAATACTTGTAGTGGAGCACACTGTTAGAACAAAATTAACATTCTGTTAGCAAAGAAGAAAGAGCAACAGATATTGGGTCGGCAACTAGCAAGTTATTCCATATGCCTAGATGGGTCCCTCAGAGGAAAGATGACCATTTCATGCATCACTTGTTTTCTTCTTTCTTAGAAAGGAAAAAAGTGTCTCCGTAGCATCAAGTCACTCAAAGCCATCCACCTGCAGTTTGAGAACTGCACGAGCCTGCACACCTACAAGCCCAGGTTCTGTGGGATCTGTAGTGATGGCCGATGCTGCACTCCCCACAACACCAAAACCATCCAGGTGGAGTTCCAGTGCTCCCCAGGGCAGATCCTCAAGAAGCCAGTGATGGTCATCGGGACCTGCACCTGTCACAACAACTGTCCTCACAGCAACTCGTCTTTCCTCTAAGACTTAAAGCCAAACACCAGCAGAGGGAAGATGTAACATGTCCCTTGAGAAGCTCACCTACAGAAGCAAACTGCAGCCACCCACCATCAAATGAATATAAGGAAAATTATGAAGAATTATTATCCTCCTCTGAGTCTCATGTATTTTCTGTGGTCATACGAGGTCAGTTATATCTGTCTTTTTTTCTTCATGAAGGATATGATTAACTGTAAACCTGGAATCAAGGTAAGCTCAGGAGAGTACTTAGGGATGACTTTTTCTTTTACATGTTTACTACTCACATTTACTACACATTTACTACATGTGAAAACTTCTATAAATTTCAGAAATCAGATACACATCTGTGTAAACAGTATCACATTGTGCTTATTTTGTTACACACTTGTGAAATCTCAAGAAAAGGTCACTGTAGTGAATGACATGGTGAAGTCCAAGGTTATACTGAGAGTATTGTCATATAAATATTTCACCATAGATTGAGGATTGACCTAAGGGTTCTCTGTGGAGCACTCTTTTTCAGTGACTCAACTCTCAACTTTAAATTCTGAGATCTGATGAAACATATAGTTCTCCAACTTGAAATCTGTTTTCTGTGTACATGGGAAACAAGCTATATCTACGAAAATGGAAGCTTATTAATTAAGTGCACTGGTGTCATAAACTGGCTCCATTTCAGACAAGTTGACTCCTTTCCAAAAGAAAGAAGCTAAACAGAAAATTACCCCTTATACAGAGATGACCAGCCTCTCTCAGCCCTCAGACATTTGTATGTGTCTGGAGGTTCCTGGGGATCACTAATTTTTTAATTCAGAAGAAGCAGAACACATCAGCAGGGGTCCTCTTACGTGACCAATGAATAAACTGAGGCCCAAAGCATCTGATTACAACTTTTGATAACTTTCAAATATGCTGGTAGTGGAATTTTGAAAAAGAAAAACAAAATCGACATGACTGCAGTAGCGAGATACCACAAACTCCATGGTGGTTCAGAATTATTGTACAGATGCCCCAAACTTATCCTTGGGTCTTAGTTAGGCAAACTCATGAACAAGATATATGCATCTACATATGTTTATCTAACTTGTCAGGCTATAAGATAGACTGCAAACTTAAATGTATACATTCTTCTATTGTCACCCTATGTGTTCAGCTTTTCTCCTTTAAAGTATTTATATAAATATAAATTATACATTTTTTAAAATATTCTTTTTTACTTTCGCTACCTGTTGGACATTACTAAATAAAAATTATCTTATCAAAGTGTGACTCTGCTATAGTTTTGTGATTCTGAGTTATTTATTGAGAGTATAAGTTAAATTAAAATTTACCAATTAAATCAGATAACAAGTGAGCATCTATTGAGAGCAAAGTGGATACTTTTAGATGAACTTAAAATTTCTGATCAGAAGGAAAACAAAAGACCATTGTTAATTTGGTGATCTCTATTGCCAAGGCCTTAGATAGTCTCCACTCTTTTTACTCAATCCAGTATCTAGAACCCTGATATTTTTTTCTGGACAGCCTTCGAGATACTTCCATAAATTAAAAATTGAACTTGTGGTTGGACCAAACAAAACTCACCTTACTGTCTTCCTTATCTAGTTAAAGTAGACCCCCCATTCTCTCCATTAGCCAACTTAAATTGCCAAGAGTATCTTCTTTTTTAAATTAGAAGTACAGCTGATTTACAACATTATACTAGTTTTAGGTGTACAAATAGTGATTCTATATTTTTATAGTTTATACTCCATTTACAGCTGTTATGAAATATTGGCTACATCCCCTGTGCTATACAATGTATCCTTTTATCTTGTTTATTTTATACATAGTAGTTTGGGCCTCCTAATCCCTTACCCCTATCTTGTCCCTCCCACCTTCCCTCTCCCCTTTGGTGACCACTAGTTTGCTCTCTGTATCTGTGAGTCTTTCTCTTGTGTTATATTATATTCATTCATTTTGTTTTTCAGCTTCCATATATGTGATAACATATAGTATGTGTCTTTCTCATCTTTCTCTGTCTATTTCACTTAGCATAATACCCTCTAGGTCCATTCACATTGTTACAAATGGCAGAATTTCATTCCTTTTTAGGGATGAGTAATATTCTATTTTGTGTGTGTGTATGTGTATATATACATATATTGTTTGTGTGTATGTGTATATATACCTCATCTTCTTTATCCATTCATCTGGTGATGGGCACTTAGGTTGCTCCTGTATCTTGGCTAATACACTAATGCTACTATGAGCACTGGGACTCCTGCTGCCAGGATTACCTTGATCAGCCTGCCTTTACTCAGAGTCCAGTGGTGATGCAGAACACAGTTGTGAGCAGGGCTCTCATCTGGGCAGCATGAGGGCTAGAGTTAATATAACTCTGTGTTTTAAAGTTTCTGGTTGATGTACTAGTTCTCTGGTTCTTTCATAATTATTTTTTTTAAAGTTTCCTTAATTCCTAACTTCACTTCCCCATGCTGCAAGCCTTCTTCTCACCCATAACTTTAGCTAGCTTCTATTTGCCTTTAAAAATAGACTAGAAAGGACTTCCCTGGTGATACACTGGATAAGAATCTGCTTGCCAATGCAGGGGACATGGGTTTGATCCCTGGTCCGGGAAGATTCCACATGCCACGGAACAACTAAGCCTGTGCCCCATGACTGCTGAGCCTGCGTGCTGCAACTACTGAAGTCCGCATGTCTAGAGCTTGTGCTGTGCAACAAGAGAAGCCACCACAATGAGAAGCTTTTGTACTGCAATGAAGAGAAGCCCTTGCTCTCTGCAACTAGAGAAAGCCCATGTGCAGCAACAAAGACCTAGCACAACCATAAATAAATAAATATTTTTTTCTTTAAAGATAGATTGGAAAGCCAGTTCTATTTCTAGGAGTTTATTCAGAGGAGATTATCAAGGGATGCTGACTTTGATTTCATACTTACTTTGTACTGAGCACTTCACCATCATTGTATTGTTTGATTTGCATAATAATCCTACAATGTAGACACTCTTCCCCATATTACAATTGAGGGAACGTCTAAAATTTTTAAAATAAATGTTTAAAAGGAACTGGTGAGAAGGCAATGGCACCCCACTCCAGTACTCTTGCCTGGAAAATCCCATGGATGGAGGAGCCTGGTAGGCTGCAGTCCATGGAGTCGCTAAGAGTCGGACACGACTGAGTGATGTCACTTTCACTTTTCACTTTCATGCACTGAAGAAGGAAATGGCAACCCACTCCAGTGTTCTTGCCTGGAGAATCCCAGAGATGGGGGAGCTTGGTGGGCTGCCGTCTATAGGGTCGCACAGAATCGGACATGACTGAAGCGACTTATCAGTAGCAGGTGGACCTAGAGCTCATCAACGTCCTTCTGCTATCTTGTGGATTCCTGCAAAGATTATCTGCAAAACTATTCAATCCAATGTTGCTTGTAAGAGCAAAATAGGTAGACTCTGAGGTCCAAAAGTACATGTCTGATTAGATGACAGCCATTATGATGAAGAACAAAGCAATATTTAAAATGAAAATGTCAGAAAATATTTACCCCCATAAAACATATAAAATTTTGAAAAGAGGGATTTGTTTTTAAGTTTCCATGAATTGAAAAAACAGAAAATGAGCAACAAAATATTAGCAATTATGTCAAATTAGAGTCATATTTTCCCCTTTTTTGTGATTTCTTTTTGAACCTTTTTTTAAACTTAGGACATTTTTGTTGTTGTAATTTAGTTGCTAAGTCATGTCCAACTCTTTCGCCATCCCATGGACTGTAGCCCACCAGGCTCCTCTGTCCATGGGATTTCCCAGGCAAGAATACTGAAGTGGGTTGCCATTTCCTTTTCCAGGAGATCTTCCTGACCCAGGGATTGAACCAAATTTCCTCTGTTTCTTGCATTGACAGGCAGGTTCTTCACTGCTGAGCCACCAGGGAAATCCAACTTACACTACCTGTAATATAATGAGAACAGCAACAATAGGAAAATAAAATAGCAAGTCTGAATTCACATATCCCTTCAAGCACAATTTCCTTTCACACCTCTGCCCATTCATCCTGTACTGGCTGCCCCTTCCAGCATCCAAAACGTTTATCAATTCATTCCTTTTGTTCTTTCAAAAAATACTTATTGACTGCATTTGTGTGCCTAGCATAGTTTTAAGTCCTGAGAATACAGTCATGAATAAAACAAACAATAAAATAAATGTTACTTTTCTCCCTGGCAATGACTCACTGTATGCCCCAGCAAGCATAAAGTAGTAAACAAAAAGTCAAAGGAGATAAAGCCTAAGAAGATTATTAAACTAAGGTGACCTAATAGTTTCTGGTTGGGTAATTTAGCTGGAGGTAGTAAAGGTGTTTTTTTCTGAAGATGTAGTATTTCATCTTACATCTGAATCACCAAGATTAGGAGAGAGAATCTTCCAGGCTGAGATAACAGCTTAGGATTTAAAAAAAAAAAAAAGCCAGCATCTGGAATAAGCTTGGAGCTTCATTAAAAAAATATCCAGGTGGCTGGAGCAATATGGAGGCAGGTGATGATATAAATGTAGGGGCTCAAACATGTAGGGCTTGCCTCTATCATCCTAGCTCTTGCATCATTTACAACTAATTCTTTAAAAATCCCATTACAATGAGCATCTTGAGGCCAACATTTTAGTCTTCTTTGTAAAGAAGTACTTGGGCTTTCTCTGATGACTCAACAGGTAAAGAATCTGCCTGCCATGCAGGAGACGCAGGAGATGTAGGTTCAATCCCTGGGTCCGGAAGATTCCCTGGAGGAGAAAATGGCAACCCACTCCAGTATTCTTGCCTGGGAAATCCCACGGACAGAGGAGCCTGGGGAGCTACAGTCTAAAGGATCGCAAAGAGCTGGATATGATGAAGCATGCATGCAACACAGCCTGGCACAGAGCCTCACTCATTGAATGCGTGGATGGATGGATATATGAATGCATCAGTGAACTCTGCATTGACAAAAGATAAAATGCTCTTCGAAATAGATGCTAGGCTCTTAAACTCTCATTTTCAGTGTCACTGTCTCTATAGTTTTCTTTATCTTTCACTTAGAGGTCTTCCACTCTCTATCATCTACAAACACACATACATGCATTCCTGAAATCACGAATTCAGATACTTGTGAAAAAAATGTGATCTGATCCACAAATATTTATTAACTCTAGAATGTCCTAGTTAAAAGCAATATTTACAGAGCAGAGTTTAAGACTGCAGGAAGAGTACAGGTTTGGGAGTTATTCAAGCTTGGGTTTGCAAATCAGGTCTGTTCTTTCCCAGCTTTGGGATATTGGGCAATTTGGACACACCCTCTGTGTCTTGGTGTCCATACCTGTAAGATGAAATCATAATATTGAGAGAGTAGCCAATCACCCTAAGTTGTCCTGAACTGATATGGTCCCTGGGACTCAGGAATTTCAGTTATAAAATCAAGACAGTCCCAGGCAAAGTTGGATGAAATGGCCATCCTAGGTACTAAACACGTATTGTTGTAACTTAATATGTGTTCTTAAGCATTTGATCATGCCAGGCACACAGTAGGCCAGCAAATGACAGCTGCTAAAATAAAATTCTCCAGTAGAGTCAAGCACCACCCCTTAATCATGCATGTCATGTTCAGAGGCAGACATTACTGACCTCAGGAAAAGACCAAGAGATTCAAAGAAAGTTAATGACCTATTAAGGACACAGTGAATGAAGGGGCTGGGATTCAAACTCAGAGTCTGCATGAGCTCAGAGCCAAAGTTCTTTCCTTTCTACAGTGCCGCAGACACTGAGGCCAAGTATATTTTCAGCAACCAAAACAATTCCAACAGTTTTCATTTTTGTGCTGTTTTCCCAAACTATAAATGTTCTCTTTTAGAAACAGCATTGCAAAGTCGTGAGCTTGTTGAGATCATTCTGTGAATGTGAAACTTTTGAAATCACTTAATTGCTGTTTAGTGACAAGGCATACTTCATTGAAAATTAATGGAGGATTTTTCTTTTCTTTTGTCATTTGAGGATTCAATTAAACAATGCAGCAAGGACACCTTTACGCTAGGAAATATGTTTGTCACACGCCTATCTGTGCTTGATGAGATTATTGATAAAGCTTTTGCAGGAGATTTCTGGACAGTATTAGATTTCTCTCCCAGTGTTTTACTTGTAGATACACGTTGTCATGCTTCTGAACAGGTTTTGCTCCAAAAATGCTCAATATCATAAGTCAGATCATCAAAACAGTATGTCCTTTTGGCTGTGTGCTCTTGAGCTTAGTTTGAAGATTCATTTTTGTTGGAAGTCTATTCATCTTAACCACACCACATGGTTCTTTCAGGCAGTGTTATGCTGTCTTGACCACAGAGGGTTCACCAAATTCAATTACTGCTTCAATAACACTGCTGGCACTTGCTGAACTATGAATAAAGAAGAATTCTCTGCAGCCATCCAGCTGAGGACTGTGAATTACTCTTACATTAAGCCAGCTGTTCTGGGGATAATTAGAAGGTGCAAAGGGTAAGGATGGTAAGGCTGTACAATTTTTCCTAAAGAATATATGTCTTTTTCTTTAGGACAAGAAACTGAAGGTGTGAATTTCAACCCAGGAAGCTCTACGAAAGAATATACAGTTCCATTCAAATGGCAACATTTCACAGAATAAAAAGCCCACCAGTACTTTTGGGCCAAAAGGATCTTGGAAAGAAATGCTTTAGGATCCAAGAAGAGGATGTTGCTTGGACTTATATTTTATTAGCAAAATCTGAGAAGCGAGATCTGTTTGTAGCATAGATTCGGAAGTCTAGAAGAAGTCAAAAAGTTTTTAGCCTGGGTTAAATAAGGGTCAGTATGCCCCCAAATGACCCAGATTTGTCCTGCTGAAGCAGGGCCATCCACAAGATTCTTGGGGGTCCTTGTCAGAGGAGATCCCAATAAATGTATGTTCTAGTTCCTCTGAAAGTTCAGCAGTAAGAATCTTCCCCAATATTTTTCAGAGCTTCTCAGCACCCAAGAAAAAGAATTAAAAACTACAAGTCTTATTGAGTGTGCCCTGTCATTTCTCCAAACTACATACCCTCATTCAAGAATATACTTCAATTTCATCCACCTCATATGAACTGACCCAAATGTGCTCTTTTTAATAGCTTTGTATTTGTACCACAAATTTCTGGAGCCTGTTATACAGAGTGAAGTAAGTCAGAAAGAAAAGCACCAATACAGTATATTAACGCAGATATATGGAATTTAGAAAGATGGTAACAGTGACCCTATGTGTAAGACAGCTAAAGAGACACAGATATGAACAGACTTTTGGACTTTGTGGGAGAAGCCAAGGGTGGGATGATTTGAGAGAATAGCAATGAAGCATGTATATTACCATGTGTGAAATAGATGACCAGTCCAAGTTCAATACATGAAACAGGGCACTCAAAGCTACTGTGCTGGGACAACCCAGAAGGATGGGATGGGGAGGGAGGTGGGAGGGCAGTTTGGGATGGGGGGACACATGTACACCCATGGCTGATTCATGTCAATGTATGGCAAAAAATACCACAATATTGTAAAGCAATTAGCCTTCAATTAAAATACATTAATAAAATAAAAGACAAAAAAATATATACTTCAAGGTCACTTTCTCTAAGAAGTCTTCTCAACTGTACCCTTAAGTTTTGAACAGAACTGGGCCACTTTCTCCTTTGTGCCTAAATGCTCCTCATAGCAATTCTATCATAGCTACTAAAATGCCCTGCATCTGTTATTTGTTTTCATGTCTTTCTCCCATTAGACTCTAAGCTCCATGAGGGCAGGGACCTCCTTTGGTTTTCTTGCCACTGCCTCACACTGTGCTTCTCAAACTTCCATCACCTTACTCCAAACAGCTGAGCATGGTGAACAACTACAACACAAATCTAGAATTTCAAGCTGAAGTGTCTAGGCCATGCCACATTCTTCTCTTAAAAGTTCACATAAATCTTGACTTTTCTTGAATCTGTCCATGCTTGTCTAAATAGAAAAATAACATTTAAATTTTCTAGTTGACTTTTCAGTTTTTACCACCTAAATCTTCAAGTAAAATTGATGCTACATAATGATATTTAACTGAAGCTTCTTATATTTCCTTGCATACGTCACATGGTCGGATTAGCAGTAATAATAATAATTCCAAATTCTATCTCATTTTGTGAGGCATCAATCTTAGGAAATACTATTAACAATTTATACATCAAAAAGAAATAAATTCTTCCAAATGACCTAGGACATGCCATCAATTATAAGCACAAAAGTCCCACTTTTAGAAGTACAAAAATATTGTTAAATGTTTCTTTCAGAATATTTAAAACTTAAGGAGATAAAGAAGGAGAGGATGGTGGAGGAGGGAAAGAATGAACATTCATCAAGCTTCTTAGGTTCCAGACAACACTCAAAGTCTTTTACATAGATGACCTCATTTACTTTACTCCTTATAAAAATCCTATGTGGGCGATACCATTTTATCTCAAAATTCCAGATGAGGAAAGCAAAGCTTTGGAAAGATGAACAGCTTATACAGAATCAAAAATCTATTATGTGGTAAGGATTGGATCTGAATTCTCCGATTCCATATCCAGAATTTGTTTGTTTAATCCCTCTGCTTTACTATCTGTATCCTGGGTTACATATACTTGTTTGCTCAAAAATTTTACTTTTGTTTCAGGTTCAAAGGATTTGTTAACAAAAGAAACCACTCATTACACACAAATAAACAATTTCAATAGGTAATAGATAGTTTTTTAACTTAATTTCAATATAAAATCATTAAAAGAGAAATAGAAACAAAGAACTATAACAGTACACACATCACTAAATTGAGAAAATCAGCATCCAGGCTTAAACAGCATGCTGGGAGGTCCCAAGTAACAGCAACGTGGACAAGGATGTTGACTTCAACAACTCTCAGGGTTCTATCCACATGGATACTTGTGGAGTACCTACTATGAGCCATGCACTCATAAATTTCATCTTCATAACCTTATTTTTCCTCACCACAACCCTAAAAGGTAAGCAATGCTACCCCACTTTACAGATAAGACTGATAAGGATTAACACTCCAGGTCACGTGACTGTAGAGGCCAGACTCGTGATAGCATGACTCACCATCGTTTCCCAGGAGCTGACAGTGCACTTCCTCCTCCTTTTCTCTGTTATTATAATGAGCATTTTAAAGGTTGAACTCTCTGCAATAGAAGCACTTCCGTTTTTTGGATTAGAAAATAACCACCAAAGCCTTTAGATTTATTCTGGTCTTTCTAGGCACTATGGTGATGAAATAAGCAGTGAAGTCTTTTTCTTTTTTTTCTTTCTTTTTAAATTTTATTGGAGTATAGTTGCTTTACAATGTTGTGTTAGTTTCTGCTGTACAACAAAGTGAATCAGTTATATATACACATATATCCTCTCTTTTATAGATTTCCTTCCCATTTAGGTCATCACAGAGCACTGAGTAAAATTCCCTGTTCTATGCAGTAGGTTCTCATTAGTTAGCTACTGTATACAAAGTAGGGCATATATATCAGCTCCAACCTCACAATTCAGCCCACCCTTCCTTTCCCCCTTGTTATGTATGAGTTTGTTCTCTACATCTGTGTTTTTATTTCTGCTTTGCAAATAAGTTTAGCTGAATCTTTACTCTAGATTCCACATATAAGCCATGTTATATGATATTTCTTTTTTTCTTTATGATTTATTCACTCTGTATGACAGTCTCTAGGTCTACTTATGTCTCTACAAATGGCCCAATTTCATTCCTTTTTATGACTGAGTAATATTCCAACCTAGATAGCATATTAAAAAGCAGAGACATTACTTTGCCAACAAAGGTCCATCTAGTGAAGGCTATGGTTTTTCTAGTGGTCATGTATGGATGTGAAAGTTGGACTATAAAGCTGAGTGCTGAAGAATTGATTCTTTTGAATTGTGGTGTTGGAGAAGACTCTTGAGAGTCCCTTGGGCTGCAAGGAGATCCAACCAGTTCATCCTAAAGGAGATCAGTCCTGGGTGTTCATTGGAAGGACTGATGCTGAAGCTGAAACTCCAATATTTAGGCCACCTGATGAAAAGAGTTGACTCATTGGAAAAGATCCTGATGCTGGGAGGGATTTGGGGCAGGAGGAGAAGGGGACAACCGAGGATGAGATGGCTAGATGGCATCACAGACTCAATGCACATGAGTTTGGGTGAACTCTGGGAGTTGGTGATGGACAGGGAGGCCTGGTGTACTGCGATTCATGGGATTGCAAAGAGTTGGACACGACTGAGTGACTGAACCGAACTGAACTGAACTGAATATTCCATTGTATATACGTACCATATCTCCCTTATCCATTCTTCTGTTGATGGGCATTGAGGTTATTTCCATGCTCTGACTATTGCAAATAGTGCTGCAGTGCACACCGAGGCACATGTATTGTTTTGAATTATGGTTTCTTCCTGATATACACCCAAGAGTGAGTCTGCTGGTCATATTATAGCTGTATTTCTAGTTTTTTGAGGCATCTCCATTATGTTCTCCATAGTGTCTGTACCAATTTACATTCCTGACAACAGTGTAAGAGGGTCCCCTTCTCTACATACCCTTTCCAGCATTTGTTGTTTGTAAATTTTTTGATGAAGCAATGGAGATACTAATTAAAACTGTATGTACACATCCCCAACCTGTTTGGGGGATTTAAAAAAATCAAATAGGAAACCAGCTACTAAAACTATATCTTACCAATCAAAGATTTTGGCTTTTTTATGGAGCCACTGATTTGTTGGACTGAAATAAGATATCAAGGTGCATCTATAAATGCAAAGCTTTGTAGATAGATTCATTTAATTGGGTAGACCATTTTTTGAAATAGCTCATTTCATTCTAACAACTTGTTTATAACCCAAGTTACTAACTAGTTAATGACCATTCAATATCTTAAAAACAAGTCATTTGTTTAGTAGTGCCTAAGTTCCATCTAGTCAAGGATATGGTTTTTCCAGTGATCATGTATGGATGTGAGAGTTGGACTGTGAAGAAAGCTGAGTGCCGAAGAATTGATGTTTTTGAACTGTGGTGTTGGAGAAGGCTCTTGAGAGTCCCTTGGACTGCAAGGAGATCCAACCAGTCCATTCTGACAGAGATCAGCCCTAGGATTTCTTTGGAGGGAATGATGCTAAAGCTGAAACTCCAGTACTTTGGCCACCTCCTATGAAGAGTTGACTCATTAGAAAAGACTCTGATGCTGGGAGGGATTGGGTGCAGGAGGAGAAGGGGACGACAGAGGATGAGATGGCTGGGTGGCATCACTGACTCAATGGATGTGAGTCTGAGTGAACTCCAGGAGTTGGTGATGGACAGGGAGGCCTGGTGTACTGCGATTCATGAGGTCACAAACAGTCAGACATGACTGAGCAACTGAACTGAACTGAACTGAACTACCATTTTAAAAATTAGCGTTTATAATTTATCCAAGAAAAATGTATTAATTAGTTAATTCTTTCATTAAGACTTGAGACTGTCTAAGGCCTGACTGCACACCTCTTCTCTTATTAGACTGATCATCACAGATAATTCTTCCAATGTTGGACACAGGTTCTTAGACAAAAAGAGTTGAACTTCATACCACACTGGAATGGTTAATGAAGTTTAAATTGTTCAACCTTGGAACAAAAGTAAATCCAAGTATTATTTTCCATTGCCTTCCTTAAAAACACAAAGTCCTGTCTTTTAGTGAGCATAATTTTCCCCAACACTTTGCATTGAGTTGCACACCTCTTTAGCTCTATACAACTTAACTGTGGATTTCTAAGACCCTCAAATCTTGTAAATTGCACAAAACCTTTTTCACCCATTAATTTTCTACCACTCTTTTAGTTCTGTGTCTTTCTCATCTTTGATTAATATTTATAGCTTTGAAAATGTCTAGAGAAGCTACTATTTTTTACCTGAAGGGGAAAATGACATTATTTCACTTGAGTGTTCCCTGAACTCTACAATCTCACTATGAAAAAAAATAGTGACAGCCAAGAGCTCTCATCCCTACCCTGACTAGCTAGGTGTGTGGCATTTTTTCCATGGGCATTAAGCCCAGAGCAAATGTCCTTTTATTTGTTATCTAGAGCCTTCACAGGCATTTGGCTAAATTTTAAATTACTCAGGGTTTGTATCTTCTACAGAATGAAAGACTATTTACATCTTCTTGGCTATTTTAGATTTCCTGCCTGGTTACATGAATCCATTGTTTTTCTTTTCGTAAGGATTTTTAAAAATTGGAATACATACAATTGCTTTATAGTATTTTGTTAGTTTCTGCCATACAATGAAGTATATCAGCTGTATGCATACATATATCCCCTCCTTCTTGGATCTCCCAGCCATCCAGTCATCCCACCCATCTAGGTCATAACAGAGCACCAAGCTGAGCTTCTTGAGCTTTGCAACAGGTTCCCACCATCTATTTTACACATATCGATCTCAGTTTCCCGATTCACCTTACCTTTCCTTCCCCCCCACCGCATGTCCACGTGTCTGTTTATATGCATTAATATATGATATTTTTCTCTTTCTGACTTACTTCACTCTGCATGACAGACTCTGTGTCCATCTACATCTCTGCAAATGATCCTGTTTCATTTCTTCAGCGGCTGAGTGATATTCCATTGCGTACATGTACCATATCTTCTTTAAGGGTAGTTGATACATCACAACTCAGGAGGAACCACTTGAGGTAGTATTGAGGCTGCTTCTCTGTTTCCAAGACTTCACATTTGCCTTCTTTTCATCTCTGTGGAGTGAGTAGCCTTTCCTTTCTGCCAGGGATCTTCCCAACCAAGGATCAAACCCAGGTCTTCCACATTGCAGGCAGATTCTTTACCAGCTGAGCCACAAGGGAAGCACAAGAATACTGGGGTGGGTAGCCTAATCCCTCTCCAGCAGATCTTCCCAACCCAGGAATCGAACCAGGGTCTCCTGCATTGCAGGCAGGTTCTTCACCAGCTGAGCTACTGGGGAAGCCTGATGTATGTACCACACCTTCTTTAAGGGTAGTTGATACACCACAACTCAGGAGGAACCACCGGAAGTAGTATTAAAGCTGTTACTTTGTTTCCAAAATTTCACATTTGCTTTCTTTTCACCTCTCTCTCTCAACTTTTCAATTTCTTGCTTGTTTTTTTCTTCAAGGATTTTTGGAAAATGCAGGCATTCCCCAATACATTGGTCCACTAGGATGACACTGAACTCTTAACAGTTGCTCTGTGTGCCCACCAATGGCCTCTTTTCTAGATGAAACTATTGAACTGCCCTTATCAAGTTCAGTATACCATCTTTGGGATCATCCCTACAGTTAAGAGGTGGAAAGCAAACATAATAGAAATCTCTACATGAGCACAACTAAGAAAGAAGCTTTATCCATCAAACTGAAGCTGTCATAGCCACTGTTATAGTTCACAATGATAGTTTACGGGCTACGTTCAACAGTCTTTACTCCTCTACAAAATATTAAACAATAATTTCACACAAAATGGGAACTCAGTAAATGCTGTATAAAAAATGAAAGGATAAAATGATGAAAGAATGAAAGGACCATGAGCTGGAGGAATTGGATGGTTAAAGTATTAACTGACAAATAAACAAACAAATGGGACCTGGAACTTTATGACTCTCATTCCCTGATGGTTTAAATAAAAGTTTTCCCTTTGCAAAATTGATGCGGAAAGTCATCAATTATGATGCCAGGAATTCGTCCAGAACTCACACCCATCCAACGACAATTGTCCCATGCTCCCTTTGCTGGTTCTCAGCAACCCTCCTGTTAGTTCACACCTTATTTTGCATTGCTTCTATCCTTATTGCTGTTAACCTCAAGAGTTCACCTTAAAAATAAAAAAAGGAAAATGCCTCAGGACAGAGCTTCCCTCCGCAATAAGAAGCTGTCTGCCAGTGCAGGAGACCCAGGTTTGTTCAGACATCAGGAAGATCCCTGGAGAAGGCAATGGCAACCCACTCCAGTATTCCTGCCTGGGAAACCCCATGGACAGAGGAGCCTGGCGGGCTACAGCCCATGGGGTCCCCAAAGAGCTGAACACGACTGAGCGACTACATTTAAAAAAAAAGAAAAACACCACCTCAGGGCAAGCACTAATTTTGCCTCAAAAACAAAGTAGATCAAAACCAAATATCTGATCTATTCTGATATCATGAAAAACTGTATGTCTCCTTTCAACACAGATTTAACTTCACCCTTGGTGGAAACAAAAATTACTTGTTTCCTGGAATTATTGAGGAAGGAGACTTTGACTCTTTTTTAGGTCCAGTTTATACTCCAACATCTTAATGGAGTAACTCCAGTTCTAATTAGGCTGATTTCCATTCCAAGTATTCTTACACACATTATCTCATTCAGTGTTCATAACTACTCACTGAGGTACTGATTTTTCTGCCTATTTTACTCTTTAACTGGTATTTGAGAGAAAAATATGCAATCTATAAACTCAAAAGAAATAGCTTGTAATGAGTTCATTTGAACCATCAGTCATGTTTCCCACAAATGACGTAAGTCTTTAATTGCCTAACTTTTCCAAAGGAGTAGCAAAGCATACCATTGGTTTTGTGGCTTTCAATCTTTTCTAGAACATTCTTAAGCAGTATCCATTAGAGAACTTAGGAGAAGACAATCTCCATTAAGTATGTATCACCCCATCATCATAGACTGGGAGTTACCTATTTCTCCGTATTGCAAGGCATAGCAAAATATGCTATACAACACACTCTTATAGACCTTATAAATCATAACCCATCATGCAGATGACAGACATACCCAAGAAAAAAAGGAAAAAATGAGGGCGAGATTTCTATTCTTCATAAATCATGCTTCATTCCAATGTATTCTATATCAGAGGAGGATAACTGATTCTATTTGGATGAGCTCATTTAAACATGTCAAGCTGTTTCACAAAGATTAATTAAAATATGTCAGCTATGCTGGTGGCAAAGCCATCTTGTTTTAAATCTTCAAGAAGTAATATACAAAGCAGGATTACAACTGTTCAGCCTTTAGCATGACATGCATAAAATCAATATTTCAAGCTCCTTTGGGAGCTACAGCCCAGCATGTTGCATATGAATCGTCATAATGACCTCACCCAGCCCCTCCTGTCCAGTGGGAAATGGGATTACCCAGCCTTCAAGGAGGGACTCAAAGCCTAAGCAGTTCCGAAGAGTTGTGGACAGGCTGATGGTTTTCTAGAAGACAAACGTCAAATGTACAAGATTCCTAGATGCCATGCCTTAATCAGTCCCAGATGCTCCAAACTCAGAGAGCCAAACTCAGTCATTGGAAAGGCTTTGAGGACAGCAGAGCAAAGGCATGGTCAGAGCCCATCCTGAATGGCTTCTCACTGCCCAGAAGTTCACAATAGCAAGACTTCGATAGAGCCCAGAAGGGCTTCCCAGGAACTGCTAGTGGTAAATGATCCACCTGCCAATGCAGGAGATGCAAGAGACATGGGTTAAAACCATGGGTGAGGAAGATCCCCTGGAGGAGGAAATGGCAACCTGCTTCAGTGTTCTTGCCTGGAAAATTCCATGGACAGAGGAGCCTGGCGGGCTACAGTCCATGGGATCGTGAAGAGTTGGACACAACTGAGCACACAATATGATTATATATTCCAGAAAAAAAAAAATGAACCTAAAAGTTTCATCTGGGAGATCTTATCTTTTTTGAGATTTTATCTTGTATCTCACTGAATGAAAGCAGTTCTCATTGATTGATCTTTCTGGATTTATTATAACCAATATTTTAATTTCTGTATTTTTAAACTTTGTGTAAAACTAGGTTCTCCTTTGAAATTTGGTTGATTTAAGATTCCTACCAGTTCTTTCCCTGTGTTTTGAAACTTCAGCTCCACTTGAGGATGCCTTAAGGATAATCTGAGAAGGAACATGGTTAGGATTGACTAGAGCAATATTTTAGCTGGGATGATTTTTCTTCCCAGGGGATGTTTATCTAAAGCCATTTTTTAAAAAAATTTTAACAGCAGGGGAGTTGCTACTGGCATCTGGTGGATAGAGGTCAAAGATACTTCTAAACATCCTACAAAGCACATGACAGCTCTCACAACAAGGAATTATCCAACCCAGTTGCCAATAGTGCCACAGCAAAGAAGCCTTGCATAATAGCAAAAGCTTAATGTCAGAAAAAGCTCAAGTTTAAACCCTCTCTCCAACTATGTTGTAGGAGGCAAAGAAAGCGACAGACTAATCATTCCAGTGTTGACTAATAAGAAATCTCTGAAAAAAAAGATGCTGCAGAAACCACTTTTGTGACAAGATGGATGAGCTAGAAAATACATGTGGCCTTATGGCTGGCCATTAGAACACAACTTGGAAAGATAAACTCCAGGACTAACTGGGAAAAAGAATTGATAACCAAAGAGATTGCCCATTTGTGACATATTTTGGCTGACTTAAGGACCCTCACTTTTTCTGGAAAAGTGTTAATTTCCAGAAAAACTGAAAGAGGAATTAAGATAAGCATCAGCTATGTGTTGTTTTTAAGCCACAGTTGAAGAGAGATCATGAAACACATTTTTTCATTCAGGTCTGTCTCTCCCCTATGTGAGAAACATGGCATGCGCAATTGGCGCCTATATTATCCTTTGGGCAATAAGTTATCCCAGTTGCCTTAGCAACTGTCAATATTTGTCTGGTATGTCACAGCCCCAAGTTGGCTGATGTCTGATTCAACATTTACTTGTAAAGTTTAGGGAAGAGAGACACCCAGTGGTCTAAATGAAACCGACCTGCTGAAAGCCATCTTCTGCTTCATTTTATTTTCACTTGAGAATGTTTATTAATCTTTTAATCTGATCCTCTTTTAATGATCAGCAATACCCTCATTTAAAATTATGGAAACAGAGAAGAACAAGGGTTGGAACACTTACTTTATCTATAAAGGAGCCAACAGCAAATATTTTAAGCTTTTTGTGTCATATAGCCTCCGTTGCAACTATACAACTCTGCTGTTAGAGCATAAGGGCAGCATTAGACAATAGATAAACAAATGAGCATATCTGTATGGCAATAAAATTGTATTTACAAAAGAAGCAGCAGATGAGATATGTCCTACAGGCAATGGCTTACCACCTCTGCAAAGGAAAATAGAATTGATATGCCTTTTCAAGTTACACTTGCAAATGTCCCTTCATTCTCCCAAATTTCCAGAGACTTGGAAGAGTTCCTGCAAAAAGAAATAAAATCAGCATTCAGTTAATAACATATGCACAACAGCTATGTATTGTGTGTGTACTGTTCCAAGCGCTTATTCTAAATACCAGGATAACAGCAAGGTACAAAGCAGTTAAAAATCCCTGTCCTATAGAGCTTATAATTACAGTCAGTAATAGACTGTGTAAATAAAATGTCCAAGAGACTTTCCTGGAACTCGTTCGTATTTAGGGGACTTTCTGTACAAGAAGGAATGGAATTGCCATTGGAGAAAGGATGGTAAGGAAAACTTCAATGAGAAGGTGAAGGTGTAGCTCATGGAAACAGTGAAAGTAACCCAAGCAGAGGAGACAGTGAGTGTTCAGACTCCGAGCAGGAGAGATCAAAGATGCCCCTGTGCCTGGGGCAAAGCGGTGATGGGAAGTAAGGGAGGTGAGAACATCAGAAAGGAGGGGAGAAAATCAGAAAAGTGAACGGAGCAGGATGACAGCAGGCTGGTGGTCACTGTATGGAATTTGGATCTTATACTGAGTGGGGTATTTTGAGCAGAAGAGTGGCATGTGACTTAGCTGTGGAAAGGATTGCTCTGACTGCTCTATTGAGAAGGTGGTCTGTGGAAGCAAAGATGGAAGGAGGAAGGTCTATTATGAGGATACTGCAGTCATCCAGGTGAGAGACACCTGTGGAAATGGCGAGGACGGTGAGAACTATAGGAGTTGTACCTTAGAACAAACACGATCTGATGGCATACTGGATACATCAGTATGGATGACACACTGGTTGTAAGAGAAAGTGTGGGTCAAAGATAATGTCAAGGTTTTTGTTTCCTGCACGCTGTGCACATGCGCTCAATCACTTTAGTTTGTCCGACTCTTTGCCACATCATAGACTGCAGCCTTCCAGGCTCCTCCACCCATGGGATTCTCCAGGCAAGAATATTGGAGTGGGTAAACATTCTCTCCTCTATGGGATCTTCCCAGCCGAGGAATCTAACCCACGTCTCCTCCACTGCAGACAGATTCTTTACGACTGAGCCACTGGGGAAGCTCTCCTGCATGCTGTAGTTGGTATTAATACTTTTGGTGGAGAGGACTGGAGTAGGAACAAATTTTTTATTAGGAATACGTCACGTGTTCACTTCTGGATCTGTTATGGGATGCTGTTCGACAGATAGATAGTTAGATGTATGAGTCTGAATTTCAAGGAAAACTTTCAGGATAAAGCTTTAAATGTCGGTTGGGCTTCCCTGGTGGCTTAGAGGTTAAAACGTCCGCCTGGAATGCAGGAGACCCAGGTTTGATCCCCGGGTTGGGAAGATCCCCTGGAGAAGGAAATGGCAACCCACTCCAGTACTCTAGCCTGGAAAATTCCATGGATGGAGGAGCCTGGTAGGCTACAGTCCATGGGGTTGCAAAGAGTCGGACATGACTGAGCGACTTCACTTCACTTCACTTCATGAATAGGACAGGAATGGTATTTAAAGTCATGCGACCAAAGGAGATAGCAAGAGAATGAATATAGATGGGGTAGAGAAGAAGAGAATTCAACTGATGTGAGCCCTTGGGCACTGCAACTTTCACTGAGTAGAAAGATGAGGAAGAACTAGCTGGAAAAACTGAGAAACTACTAGAAAAATAAGAGGAGAACCAGAATATGAGATCCTGGAAGACAAGTGAAAAGAAAAGATGTGATAAGATGTGTTACATACTAGTACCTCCAGTACAGTCAGGACTGAGAACTCATTTAGTTGGATTTATCAAAGCGGAGGTCATAAACAGGACCAGCACATACTTTATCATCCAAACCAAGACACTGTGATAGTGAAAAATTATTCCTGGAGAATAGGCAAAGGCCCAGACTGTCTGTACAAACTGAGATGTGCAGTCACCCTAGTCATGAAAATATTGGCAAGTGCAGTTTCATGGATGGAGAGGAATTAGGGACTGTGATCCAGATAACATTTCAAGGAGTTTGCAATAAAAGGAAATTGAGAACAATATAGGGTAAAGCGGGGTTTTGTTTAGTTTTGTAGATTGTTGTTGTTGTTTTTTGACCACATGGCAGATGTGATCTTAGTTCCCTTACCAGGGATCGAACCTGAACTCCCTGTATTGGAAGTGTGGAGGCTTAACCACTGGATGGCCAGGAAAAGTCCCCATTTAGTTTTTAATACGGACGGTAGTATAGAATTTTGTGCAGTGATGGGAATGATCTAGGTAAAAAAGGGAAGAAAATTTGAGTCAAGGGGTGGAAAGAAGAAAGTTGCTGGAGCCATGGGTTCCAAGGCACAAACAGAAGAGCTGATGTTAGATACGCATGTAGGTATTTTTTCCATAATAGTGGGAGGCAAAGTAGAGAAAATAAACTCAGGTTCAGGCTGATGGGGAGGTGGTGTGGTGGGAACCTTAGAACTTCTCATCTCCTTGCCTACAGTTTCTTATCTTGATGACAGTGAGGAGGGGGGAAGAAGGAAGAGGAGATGGATGCATAGTTGATTGAGTAGGGGAATAATGGGACCCATGGACAGCAATGACACTCACTGGCTTGCAGAGGGCACTGAGGGTGTGGTCGACCCAACTCAAGGCAACCGTGAATGATGTGTGGGAAAGAATTGACCCCCTGAGAAAAATCGAAATTGAAGTAATGTTAGAGAAACATGGAATGAACGTTGGCACCACAAGCTCAACAGGCCCTAGGTCTTGGTCCCAGTTCTTCCATTTATCATCTGTGCTACGATACTTTGAACAAATTCCATGATGTCTTTGGGCCTCTGTACCTTCACATACAAAATGCAGATCGTAATACTCACCTCACCATCTTTCTGTGAGGGCTGAATGAGACAGTGTGGAAAAACATCAGATACTGTTTGTTTCCGATAGGTCTTTTGAATTTGAAAGATAGGCAAATTCTGTTGCTTTAGAATGTTAATAATAAATTAGGCAATCTTTTGGGGAGGATCAATAAGCTATTCCACTATTAATAGAGAAATCACCAACAATATATCCAAGAATCATTTACAAATGTCATTAATTTGTGAAGTCCACAATGATTTATAATGTATTTGCACATATGTTTCTTCATTAGATTCTCAATTTTAAATTCAAAAGATCTGATTGAAAGCAGTATGTGTTATCAATATGTGACCACTTCATAATCAAATTATGAAATTATTACATAACTATTATTATAATATAATTATTTAACATCATAACATCACATACTGCTTTTGATCAGGTCGTTCAAATTTTAAAAACTGAGAATCAGTCAGATATGACTGAGTGACTAAGCACAGCAAGGCACATTACGTTTCCAAAATATTGTCACTGTCTATAGGCTGAATCTTTGACCTCAAATTCCAGTGAATGTCAGAGAAATGTGTGAGAAAGATTCATAAAACATTTCCATTCTGTATAATAGCTGAATTTTCAAAGTAAATATAAAATATAATTTTTTATTATTCTGAGGCCAGTATGAGGGAAACATTGACATTTCTACTGAGGTGTGTTCATATTTAAGCACCTTGGCTAAAGTATATGACCTCTAAGAGTCCTTCCAACTCTGAGCGTCTGTATTGAAGTCTACTCAGGTTTATTCAGATCAATGGCTTATCAGTTCTGCACAAATTACTTCCTGGATCCAGAGCTGCTATAACTGAAATTCACCAGATCCTTCTTGTCTGCAGATACACATGAAGTGACCTTTTCATCTATAGTCGAAGACTTTGTTCTTGACCTCTACATGTACAGAATCCCTTACCATCCCCCTAAACCCCTCTCTTAATGCATTTTGAGAATCTTATGAAGTAAAAGTTCATAAATCCTCACATTCAGGCTGTTAGCTACTGACCCCAAGGGCAAATCTTCTATCTTCTTTGTGTCTGTTTCATTTTCCTAAATCTATGCCTGTCCTTAAAATATCTTGAGATAGGCTTTCCATTGTCATTGTCAACACCCCTCCTGAGAAAGCCAACACAGCATTCAGTGGGAACTGTCTCCACAAGTTCCCAAAGCTGGCCAGCTTGGAAATGTCAGAGAGGTACTGGGTTCTAAGCAGAGGTAGAGTGTGCTGTGTGCTCAGTCGTGTCCAACTCTTTGTGACCCCATGGACCGTAGCCCGCCAGGCTCCTCTGTCCATGGGATTCTCCAGGCAAGAATACTGGAGTGGGTTGTCATTACCTCCTTCAGGGGGTCTTCCCAACCAGGGACCAAACCCGTATCTCCTGCATTGGCAGGCAGATTCTCTACCACTGAACCACCAGGGAAACCCAGAGATAGAGAGAAGGGCCAAAATTGTAATCCCTTGACTCATTCATTCATTCATCAGTAACTGAGCATCTCCTGTATAGAGCAAACAGAGCTTAGGGGTTAAGAGTCGAGACTTTGGGGTCAGACTTAAGTGGGTTCAAATTCTAAGCTTTGTGATCTTGGTCAAGTTTCTTACTCCCTCTGAGTCTCAGTTTACTTCTCTGTAAGATGACACTCATGACAGACCTCTCTCATAGGGTTGCAGGGAGAATTAAATGAGATAATACATGTCATGCTGGAACCTGGATCAAAATATACCAGCTTTCATGCTCACTTAAGTTCCAGACTTTAGTTTGGCTCTAGGGATGGATATATGCATTATATTCTGCTTCATTTGGTTGTTTTAAGTGCACCCAGCATGACCACTTAGGAACCAGATCAAAAACAATCAGAGGTCCCTGGGGAGATTTGAGGCTCGCTTTGGGCCAGCATCCTTCCCATTCACCTCAAAGCATTTTACACACTGGCTTTCAGAGGTCTTTGTCTTGTTTTCCTTCTTTGGCCTCTTCTCTTTGCCTAGACATTTTCTGGAAATGGTGAAAATTTTAATCTTTCCTTTAAAATTTATTTTTATATATTTATTTTCAGCTGTGCTGGGTCTTCGTTGCCGGGCAGGATTTCTCTGGTTGTGGCGAGTGGGGGCTACTCTCTAGCTGCCGTGCGAAGGCTTCTCTTGTTGCAGAGCAGGCTATAGGATGCTCAGCCTTCTGTAGCTGTGGTGCCATGGGCTCAGTAGTGCTGGCTCTCAGGCTCTAGAGCACAGGCTCAATAGTCGTGGCTCACGGTCTTAGTTGCTCCGTGACATGTGGGATCTTCCTGGATCAGGGATCAAACGTGTGTCTCTTGCATTTGCAGGCAGATTCCTTACTTCTAAACCACCAGGGAAGCCTCTTAATCCTTTCTTTTGTTCTCTGATCATTACTACTTCCAAACTCCCCTCTGAGTTCCCAAATCTGTCTCCCCATTGCCTTCATTCTGGTTCCCAACACCAGCAGCTTTTGTCCCAGCTACTTCAAAAGCTTTCTAATTCGTCTATTTCCTCTCTAATCTTGTTCTATGATTTTCATAACAAAGCAATTGAATAGTCCATCCCTCTGTCCATGTAGCAGCTTCCCATTGTATTTTTAGCAAAATCTAAGTTAATTACCTTTGGGTGGAAAAGATAAATCACTAACAACTGAAAGCCATTCTTCTCTCCACAGTGTCAACTACACATTGGCACTCACCATGGGCACTTGCCATCTACCTCTGCAAGGACTAACTCATGTTCTGCTGCAGCTGCTGACTTTCAACATGGCCTGAAAAGGAGTTCAGGGTGGAGAGCAGAAGTGAGGCAAGCTGTGCAGTCCCTGGGGTCGCAAAGAGTGGGACACGACTGAGCGACTGAACTGAACTGTGCTCTGGTGGAACAGGTCTTCAGATAGTTAGATACTCCCAGGAGCTGATTTTATGAGCTCATATGTAGAAAAGAGCTAAAATTCCTCATGGGGATGACTGCTCCTCATGACCAGCAGAAACCATTAGCAAAAAAATATGTGCTTGACTGCATGTACTGCCCCTTCACCAAAAGCACATATATGTTGGCCTTCCCCACTGCCTCTTTGGAGCAGTTTCTCAGAGCTATCTGAGGTTCTTACTCCTGGGCTACAGTCCTCATAATTCTAATACATTTCAATTACTGTACCTGCTGATATCATTTATTATTGTGGCCTTTTCTGCAGTTTATGTATCTTTCAAAACACTGATTGCAGTATTAGTTTGGATTACCTTAAAGTCCATAAATAAAAGAGAAAGAATGGTTTCAAAAAAGCACTTTCCTCAGGTATCTGATGTAGCTGAGTACTGTGTGACGCTTTACCAAACTCAGAATTCATGTTTTCAAGATGTTGGGACTCACCTGGATGAGCACAGGAATGTGGCAGATATACAGATTATCAGTTTATTCAGTTGCTCAGTTGTGTCTGACTCTTTGTGACCCCATGGATTGCAGCACGCCAGGCTTCCCTGTCCTATACCATCTCCTAGACTTGGCTCAAACTCATGTTCATTGAGTCGGTGATGCCATCCAGCCATCTTGTCCCCTGTTGTCCCCTTCTCCTCCTGCCTTTAATCTTTCCCAGTATTAGAGTCTTTTCCAAGGTGTCAGCTCTTCGCATCAGGTGGCTGAAGTATTGGAGTTTCAGCTTCAACATCAATCCTTCCAATGAATATTCAGGACTGATCTCCTTTAGGATGGACTGGTTGGATCTCCTTGCAGTCCAAGGGACTCTCAAGAGCCTTCTCCAACACCACAGTTCAAAAGTATCAGTTCTTTGGCCCTCAGCTTTCTTTGTAGTTCAACTCTCACAACTATACACGACTACTGAAAAAACGATAGTTTTGGCTAGATGGACCTTTGTTGGCAAAGTAATGTCTCTGCTTTTTAATATGCTGCCTAGGTTGGTCATAACTTTTTTTCCAAGGAACAAGCATCTTTTAATTTCGTGACTGCAGTCACCATCTGCAGTGATTTTGGAGCCCCCCAAAGTAAAGTCTCTCACTGTTTCCTTTGTTTCCCCATCTATTTGCCAAGAATATACACACAGATATACTGCATTGTTAATATTGGACTATCTGTTCTTCCCAATTCCTTATTCAACTTTATTGCCACTGGATTCTATTCAGCCTTTAAATATGCCTTAATAGTCTTTGGCTTCTCAAACTCAAAAAGAAAATTGTTCTGGGTCATAAATATTTTTAAAAGATTAATTTATTAACGTTAGCCTTGTCCCTTGGTATACAAGCAGACTATTAAGTTTTCATATAGGTTCATGTAGGCCGTGTATTTAATGAAAGGTAAGGTGCTTCTGTAAAGTTTTCAAGACGGGGTTCGCTTTTTCCTTTTAATTGGTGTGCACATCTAATACAGTACATATCTATGAAACTAAGATTTGAGTACTGTAACTGCTATCTTTATCCTATTGGTCATATGCATCTCACACTACATTATTTTAAGATAGGTTGTTTTGCAATTAAATGTATTATAACTAAGAATATTATCATGGATAAAATTTTAAATTAAAAGTATAATCAATCTACTGCTTTCAGGGACTTTGTGTTATCACTATTAGACACTGGAAATTGTGATTGAATATATGTCCTGGGTTCTTGCCTGTAGTTGTCCCAACTTTTCTAAAGTCTTGAAGTAATTTTCCAATAGGTAGCTTGTTTTCATCTTTTTATTTTAAATGCAGTTAGATGCTTTGTGACTGAAGTTTCTTTAGACATTGAAAAGATGATTGATTAATAAATTATCCAAGAGTAATTTGAAAATATTTTCTTATCAGGATTTATTAGACTCAACATGTACAATATATGTTATAGTCAGAGTTTGTAATTTTCCTAAATGTTTACACACACATACACACACACACACACAAAATACACACACTTGAACACTCCCCTCCTGTTTTAAATAAAAGGATTCTTTCTATCATGTGCTTATGTGTGAAGTGTTCTCTGGATTCAGTTTGAATTACTAGCTATTCCTGGAAATGGTATACAATGTTTAGGTCAGTTGTTTGCCTGGATATTTATCATTTTGACCCAGTTGTCCTTTACTTCTGGATCTAATCTAGAGCCTAAGATACAGTGTTTAAAGAAAGAAAAAAATAATCATTTCAAATAATCTCCATTTGCTTCAAATTCATAGCCCTCTATCTTTACCTTGCTTCATTTAGAAAAATAAATATTTTTGCTATTTAATTAATACATACAAATAAAAAATTCAAAATACTATACAGAAAAAAATGACTACACACAGCTCAGAAGGAAAAGCAACATTTTTCTATCTCATTCCACCCCATGCGGAATGGAAACTCTTTAAGTAGTTTCTTTTGGTATTTGTGGTTTAGTTGCTAAGTCGTGTCTGACCCTTGCAACCCCATGGACCATAGCCTGCCAGGCTCCTCTGTCCATGGGATTCTCCAAACAAGAATACTGGAGTGGGTTGCCATTTCCTTCTCCAGGCTTTTGGTATTTGCTTTCATCCTAAAAAAAAAAAATTAAAGATAAACATATTCTGTTATATCTTTTTACTTTATTAATTATCTATTAACTTGTTAGTATGGAAGATGAGGACTTTGTACTCTTAACTCCATGAGTTATTTTTGCCTCCACCTTTTCATCTTTCTAATTCAGCAGATGTCTATTATTTGTTGATGTTAAATTTATAAGCCGTGTTTCACTTGGAGCTTTTATTCACTGATAAGCTACAGATTACATTTTCCCTGTGCAACGTTTTGTTCTTTTTGAAACTGACAAATTTTCCAGAGGTCAGTAAATACTCTTTATTTTCCATCTGTTCAGCCATAATCAAGTATTCTTTTCTGATAGTACTGTTTTCTTTTGAAAATGAATTGAAGATGAATCTTCATGTCTGACTGGTTCCTGGTTAGATATGTTGCATGGCAGTCCTTCCAAGGTTTCCATTTGCTTCTAGAAGATAGCAGGTAGGGCTTCCCAGGTGGCACTAGTGGTACAGAACTAGCCTGCCAGTGCAGAAGACATAAGATATGCAGGATCCATCCCTGGGTCGGGAAGATCCCCTGCAGGAGGAAATAGAAACCCACTCCAATATCTTTGCCTGGAGAATCCCATGGACAGAGGAGCCTAGCAGGCAACAGTCCATGAGGTTGCAAAGTCAGACATGACTGAGCAACTTAGCACATACAGAAGACAGCAGAAGAGAATACCTTCCTGACCTCGATAAAGAACTGATAAACAGGCCACAAAAAGCAATATGCATAAAGAAAATTGACTGATTGGGTCACACTAATATTAGGAACCTTTTTCATCAAATACATCATAGAGTTAAAGTGCAACCCACAGAGTTTGTAATATGAATACCTGACAGAGCATATCCAGATAACTCCTACATATCAAATTCTGACAAACCCCTGATGATACCACGGGTTGATAAGGATGTGAAGCACCTGGTGACCTCTATCACTCCAAAGGTTCTGCCCTTTTCAATGTTGCCAGTGATTTTTTTTAATTTTTATGAAATTTAATTGAAGAATAATTGCTTTACAATATTGTGTTGGTTTCTGCCACATGTCAACATGAATTGGCCATAGGTACATTCCTTCCTGGAGAAGGAAATGACAACTCACTCCAGTATTCTTGCCTGGAGAATCCCGCAGATGGAGGAGCACGGTAGGCTACAGTCCATGGGGTCGCAAAGAGTCAGACACGACTGAGCGAGCTTCATAGCTTCTTACATATGTCAGCTCCTTCTTGAACTTCCCTTCCCCTTCCCACTCCATCCCACCACCCCGCTAGGTTGTCACAGAGCACCAATTTGAGCTCCCCGTGTCATATAGCAAATCCCCACTATCTATTTTACATATGGTAATGTGTATGTTTCCATGTTATTCTCAGCTCATCCCACCCTCTCCTACCCCCATCCCCTTGTCCACAGGTCTGAGCTCTATGTCTGCATCTCCATTGTTGCCCTGCAGTAGGTTCATCAGTACCATCTTTCTAGATACCATCAGTTCAGCTCAGTCGCTTAGTCATGGCTGACTCTTTGTGACCCCATGAATTGCAGGACACCAGGCCTCCCTGTCCATCACCAACTCCCGGAGTTTACTCAGACTCACATCCATCGAATCAGTGATGCCATCCAGCCATCTCATCCTCTGTCATCCCCTTCTCCTCCTGCCCCCAATCACTCCCAGCATCAAAGTCTTTCCCAATGAGTCAACTCTTCGCATCAGGTGGCCAAAGTACTGGAGTTTCACCTTTAGCATCATTCCTTCCAAAGAAATCCCAGGGATGATTTCCTACAGAATGGACAGGTTGGATCTCTTTGCAGACCAAGGAACTCTCAAGAGTCTTCTCCAACACCACAGTTCAAAAGCATCAATTCTTTGGCGCTCAGCCTTCTTCACAGTCCAACTCCCATATCCATACATGACCACTGGAAAAACCATAGCCTTGACTAGATGGACCTTAGTTGGCAAAGTAATGTCTCTGCTTTTATATATGCTATCCAGGTTGGCCATAACTTTCCTTCTAAGGAGTAAGTGTCTTTTAATTTCATGGCTGCAATCACCATCTGCAGTGATTTTGGAGCCCCCAAAAATAAAGTCTGACACTGTTTCCACTGTTTCCCCATCTATTTCCCATGAAGTGATGGGACCAGATGCCATGATCTTCATTTTCTGAATGTTGAGCTTTAAGCCAACTTTTTCACTCTCCTCTTTCACTTTCATCAAGAGGCTTTTTAGTTCCTCTTCACTTTCCGCCATAAGGGTGGTGTCATCTGCATATCTGGGTTATTGATATTTCTCCTGGCAATCTTGATTCCAGGTTGTGCTTCTTCCAGTCCAGCGTTTCTCATGATGTACTCTGCATAGAAGTTAAATAAGCAGGGTGACAATATACAGCCTTGACATACTCCTTTTCCTATTTGGAACCAGTCTGTTGTTCCATGTCCAGTTCTAACTATTGCTTCCTGACCTGTATACAGATTTCTCAAGAGGCAGGTCAGGTGGTCTGGCATTCCCATCTCTCAGAATTTTCCACAGTTCATTGTGATCCACACAGTCAAAGGCTTTGGCATAGTCAATAAAGCAGAAATAGATGTTTTTCTGGAACTCTCTTGCTTTTTCCATGATCCAGAGGATGTTGGCAATTTGATCTCTGGTTCCTCTGCCTTTTCTAAAACCAGCTTGAGCATCAGGGAGTTCACGGTTCACGTATTGCTTAAGCCTGTCTTGGAGAATTTTGAGCATTACTTTACTAACATGTGAGATGAGTGCAATTGTGTGGTAGTTTGAGCATTCTTTGGCATTGCCTTTCTTTGGAATTGGAATGAAAACTCTTTTCCAGTACAGTGGCCACTGCTGAGTTTTCCAAATTTGCTGGCATATTGAGTGCAGCACTTTCACAGCATCATCTTTCAGGATTTGAAATAGCTCCACTGGAATTCCATCATCTCCACTAGCTTTGTTCGTAGTGATGCCTCCTAAAGCATCACATTCCAGGATGTCTTCCAGGATGTCTGGCTCTAGATGAGTCATCACACCATCATGATTATCCAGGTCGTGAAGATCTTTTTTGTACAGTTCTTCCGTGTGTTCTTGCCATCTCTTCTTAATATCTTCTGCTTCTGTTAGGTCCATACCATTTCTGTCCTTTATCGATCCCATCTTTGCATGAAGTGTTCCCTTGATATCTCTGATTTTCTTGAAGAGATCTCTAGTCTTTCCCATTCTGTTCTTTTCCTCTATTTCTTTGCATTGATATCTGAAGAAGGCTTTCTTATCTCTTCTTGTTATTCTTTGGAACTCTGCATTCAGATGCTTATATCTTTCCTTTTCTCCTTTGCTTTTTGCTTCTATTCTTTTCACAGCTATTTGTAAGGCCTCCCCAGACAGCCATTTTGCTTTTTTGCATTTCTTTTCCATGGAGATGGTCTTGATCCCTGTCTCCTGTACAATGTCATGAACCTCATTCCATAGTTCATCAGGCAATCTATCTATCAGATCTAGGCCCTGAAATCTATTTCTCACTTCCACTGTATAATCATAAGGGATTTCATTTAGGTCATACCTGAATGGTCTAGTGGTTTTCCCTACTTTCTTAAATTTAAGTCTGAATTTGGTAATGAGGAGTTCATGATTTGAGCCACAGTCAGCTCCTGGTCTTATTTTTGTTGACTGTATAGAGCTTCTCCATTTTTGGCTACAAAGAATATAATCAATCTGATTTTGGTGTTGACCATCTGGTGATGTCCATGTGTAGAGTCTTCTCTTATGTTGTTGGAAAAGGGTGTTTGCTATGACCAGTGCATTTTCTTGGCGAAACTCTATTAGTCTTTGCCCTGCTTCATTCTGCATTCCAAGGCCAAATTTACCTGTTACTCCAGGTGTTTCTTGACTTCCTACTTTTGCTTTCCAGTCCCTTATAATGAAAACGACATCTTTTTTGGGTGTTAGTTCTAAAAGGTGTTATAGGTCTTCATAGAACCGTTCAACTTCAGCTTCTTCAGCATTAGTTGTTGGGGCATAGACTCGGATTATCATGATATTGAATGGTTTGCCTTGGAGACAAACAGAGATCATTCTGTCATTTTTGAGATTGCATCCAGTTACTGCATTTCAGACTCTTTTGTTGACCATGATGGCTACTAGATACCATATATATGTATTAATATCCAATGTTGTTTTTTTTCCTTTCTGACTTACTTTACTCTGTAAGACTCTAGGTTCATCTACTTCATGGATGAGCCAGTAATGTTTTAATTTAAAGGAGCCAAACTTTTTATGCTATTAATTCACTGACTGTAGTGAGTTTTCTCCCTCACCTGTAGTTTTTCCCTTCACCTGTTCTGTTTTCATTTTTATTTTTTAACTTCTTATTTTGGGGTTTAGGGCTTCCTAGGTGGCTCAGTGGTAATGAATCTGCATAATAATGCAGGAGCGCAGGAGACATGGGTTCAATCCCTGGGTTGGGAAGGTCCCATGAAGGAGGAAATGGCAACCCACTCCAGTATTCTTGCTTGGGAAATCCCATGGACAGAAGTATCTGGCGGGCTGCTGTCCATGGGGCCACAAAGAATTGGAAATGGCTGAGCAACTGATTTGGAAGCTGAAACTCCAATACTTTGGCCACCTGATGCGAAGAGCTGACTCATTTGAAAAGACCCTGATGCTGGCAGGGATTGGGGGCAGGAGGAGAAGGGGATGACAGAGGATGAGATGGTTGTATGGCATCACTGACTCAATTGACATGAGTTTGAGTAAACTCCGGGAGTTGGTGATGGACAAGGAGGCCTGGCGTGCTGCAGTCCGTGGCGTCGCAAAGAGTCAGACTCAACTGAGTGACTGAACTGATTGTCTGAGCAACTGTGCACACAAACCCACACACACACACACACGATAGCTTCAGGTGAAGAGGGAAGGGACTCAGTCATACTGTGTTTTCAAATCACATTTGTCAAATGCCGTCCATTTCCCGTCAGTCTTCTCTGTTGACCCTTCTTCCTCTGTGATGATGCGCTACTACAGAGAGCCGTTCTTGGTCCCTGATTCTGTCAAGTCACTCAGGAAACTCACTCATGTCCCTGACTTCAGTCATCACATCGATTCTGCTGACTCCCAAATCCAAGTCTTAATTTAGTGTCCACATCTCTCGTGTGAGTTCTCACCCTGATTCATCCTCATCTCCTTGTTGGACGGGCCCTCCTGAATGCCCTCTATTTGATCAGCTCAATGTATCTCTAATCAAACTAATTTTCTGCTCAGAATTTTCTGCTACAGTCCTATATACATTCTCTCCCTACCCCATTCTCTCAAATTAGAAACTGTTACATTTAGTGTGTCATTTTCACTAGTCCCCCAGATCCAATTTGTCAAAACCAAGTCTTTCATAATATGCCACCCCACCCCAATATTTCCACTGAATACTCCAGCCAAATAAATACTTGCTCTTCGCTGGACTCCTCTGAGAATTTTCAGATGATATTCTTCCTGCCCAACAATATTACAGTAATACAATTTTGTTTTATAAACGTAAAAACATCTCTTAGGTCACAGTAGTTCCCCTTTCACTGGGAACTGTCCCCCAACACACAAGGCTGTCCCTCATGTTACCATGTCTATAAATGATATGTTCTGCCCTCTGATGAATCCATGAGATGACGTCTGACCCAAGCAGGACAAGTGAAATTTGCTAAGGAATTGGGTATTTTGAACCCAATCAGTAATACAAATAGGACAGAATTAGGAATGATCTGTTGTTGTTCAGTCGCTAAGTCATGTCTGACTCTTTGTGACCCCATGGACTGCAGCACACCAGGCTTCCCTGTCCTTCACTATCTCCTGGAGCTTGCTCAAACTCATGTCCATCGAGTCGGTGATGCCATCCAAACATCTCATCCTCTGTCATCCCCTTCTCTTCCTGCCTTCAGTCTTTCCCAGCATCAGGGTCTTTCCCAATGATTGGGGATAAAGGCATGAGGCCTTATAAAGGCATGAGGTCAGCACTGCATAAGAAATCTGATAGTTCTCAGGGAGAGGTCAGCCCTCAGGCTGAACTCGGTATCATCATTAAATCCTGCTACCCAGTGGTCATCTCCCTGGCTGCACGTTAGGATCACCAAGGGTCTCACTGAGTGAATCTGATTTACTAGACCTGGAGAGTGACCTGGCCATCTGCATTAAAAAAAAAAAAAATTTCCTAGGTGATTCTCAGAGTAGACCGAACTGGGAACTGTTTCCTACACTGTATTGCTCCCCAGAAGTAACAATTTGTTAGAAGTAGCCACCTCATCTACCCACACACTCTCCCAGCTCCACAAACCTCAGAGAGTTTCCTGATATAATTTGGTGTCTTAGTTGAAATGTTGCTTTGAGTCATCCCTTTGCCACCTAGTGAGCATGATTTGAAAATTATTGTACTAGCTTTTCTTATTTCCACAAATCAACACCAGATGGCAAACTATACACAGAGAATCATCTTATGTCAAGCATTTTCATCTCTGAAACATTTGTTTTTTCCTTCAAATATCCTTATTAGCCAATAATTGAGTATGATAATATAGCATTAAAACCATAATACTAGGGGATTTTCCCATAAATTGAATCACTGTATTGTGGATCAACTCATATTCCCTTAAGCAGCACCATGGTTATCCTATATATATATTATACACTATGGCCTGGATTTTAGTTGTCTTTTCAGCTTTAACTTTAAAAGGAGGTTCACTAATTATAAACACGTATAAAAAGAAATACTGGAGAATACTTATCTACCAACAGATTTCAATGTCTTGTCAAAAAACTGACATTAATAAAATATTTTCCTAATGTCCTGCTCACGTTTCTTAGGAAGTTTATGGAAAGCCAGCCCTGAAAAGCTGGGGTGCTTAGACAGTGTCATATACCCCCTTTTCCTGATGGGCCCCAAGTTCTCTTGGAATGCAGTTTAGATTCCTCGATACTGATTGAAAAGCATTCAAGATCTGGTTCACCTCTCCTGTTCTCTCAACCCTTTCACTGCCCATCCCGCATGTAACACACAGAGCTCATACTGGATTTCTTTCATCTTCAGCAACATCTTGTCTCATCAATGTTCGCAACAAGCTGCAATTTGTTGTTGTTGTTCATAGCATTATCTGCCACCTTCCATTTTGAAGCCCATCTTGACCTATGGCTAACCCACCTTCACATGTATAACTTCTACTTTTTTTAGGTCTTGGCCAATCTGTAAATTCCTCGAAGAAGCCTTCCCTGACCGCCCAAGTATGATTTTGGTTTTTGTTTCTTCTCTTGAGTTTTTTGCATTTCCTCATTCAGACTACATACTTAGCACACAGTGTGTTTTCATGGCCTCTTCTGTTGTCTATAAAGACTGAAAACCACGGAGGCAGTCTTGGTTACTCCTGTATTCTCGTGATCTGTCTCAGTGCTTGGCAGACACCAAATCCTCTACAGGTATTTACTGAACAAGTGAATGAGGTCTTAGTATTTAATAGCACCCTTATGCCATTTTGTACCCAGGTTTGAAAGCAGTAACTTTAGGTACAGTTGCAAATAATAAGTTGTGTAAAATCAGCTCAGTTTGTTCCTTTCCTAGAAAAACAAAAGACCATCCCATCCAATTCTTGATTTATTTAAAAAAGAAGACAAAACAAAACATCTCAGAGGCATCCCCAACCACCTTCACAGTCATAACAGATTCACTTCAGATTCAAGGTTAAAAGAGGAGGTAAGGGAGCAGGGCACAACCTTTGAAAGAAGGACAGCCAGAACACGCAGCACAAGCTGATTAGAATCAAATGGGTCCAAGAGAGCAGACGCGTCTACTTCAACTAGACCCTGATCCTCAGTATGTGTGTGCTTAGTCACTGAGTCTTGTCCGACTCTTTGCGACCCCATGGACTGTAGCTTGTCAGGTTTCTCTGTTCATGGGATTCTCCAGGGAAGAATACTAGAGCGGGTAGCCATTCCCTTTTCAAGGGGATCTTCCCAACCCAGGGGTCAAATGCCAGGTCTCTTGCATTGCAGGCAGATTCTTTACCACCTGAGTCACAAGGGAGACCCTGATCCTGTCTCCTCTAATTGCAAAATTCAGGAAAAGTGGCAAGTGAGACTCTGTTTCTAGATTTTAAATCTTCTGAAGAATCAGATCTTGTTCATTTTAGATTTTGTTTCCTTCACCTACTGTTTAAGAAAATAGAAAGACTGTATAATTCTAAAATACTTCAGTTGAGTCAACCAGTTAGGAGTTACTTCTGAGAAATGGAATATTTCCTGCCATATCAGTAAACAGGGATGTCACAGTCATCAATCAGCTCTTCAATGTGAATTTCTGAGCTATAACGTCACCCAAATATACCTCTTCTTCTTCCCTTCTAGAATACTCCTCAGGTGGTGTAAGATGTAAGAAGAGATGGCAAGAATACACAGAAGAATTGTACAAAAAAGGTCTTAATAACCTAGATAACCACGATGGTGTGATCACTCACCTAAAGCCAGACATACTGGTGTGTGAAGTCAAACAGGATTGAGGAAGCATTAATACCAACAAAGCTAGTGGAGATGATGGGATTCCAGTTGAGCTATTTCAAATCCTAAAAGATGATGCTGTGAAAGTGCTACACTCAAGACGCCAGCAAATTCGGAAAACTCAGCAGTGGCCACAGGACTGGAAAAAGTTGGTTTTCATTCAAATCCCAAAGAAAGGCAATGCCAAATAAAATTCAAACTACCACACAATTGCACTCATTTCACATGCTGGCAAAGTAATGCTCAAAATCCTTCATGCTAGGCTTGAATGGTACGTGAACCAAGAATGTCCAGATGTACAAGCTGGATTTACAAAAGGCAGAGGAGCCAGAGATCAAATTGCCAACATCTGTTGGATCATAGAAAAAGCAAAGGAATTCCAAAAAAATATGTATTTCTACCTCATTAACTATGTTAAAGCCTTGACTATATGGATCATAGAGAACTGTGGAAAATTCTTCAACACATGAGAATACCAGACCAATTTACCTGCTTCCAGAGAAACCTGTTTGCAAGTCAAGAAGTAACAGAACTGGACATGGAATAATGAACTGGTTCAAAATTGGGAACTGAGTGTGTCAAGGCTGTATATTGTCACCCTGCTTATTTAACTGACATGCAGAGTACAGCATGAGAAATGCCAGGCTGGATGAATCACAAGCTGGAATCAAGATTTCTGGGAGACATATCAATAACCTCAGCTATGCAGATGACACCACCCTTATGGCAGAAAGCGAAAAACTAAAGAGCCTCCTGATGAAGGTGAAAGAGGAGAGTAAAAAAGCTGGCTTAAAGCTCAGCATTCAATAAATGAAGATCGTGGCATCTGGTCCTATCACTTCTTGGCAAATAGATGGGGAAGAAATGAAAACGGTGGCAGACTTTATTTTCTTGGGCTCCAAAATCACTACAGACAATAATTGCAGCCATGAAATTAAAAGATGCTTGCTCCTTGGAAGTCTGGCATGTAGGAAGCACACACACACACACACACACACACACACACAGAATATTATTTAATATTATTTTTAAAAATATATATATTTTTTGCTGCACTGGTATTCACTGCAGCACGTGGGTTCTTCAGTTGCTGTATGTGGGATCTAGTTCCCTGACCAGGGGCTGAAGCTAGCCCCTTGCATTGGGATCACAGAGTCTTAGTCACTGAACCAGAAGAGAAGTCACCTAATATCTATTTAAGTTCCTCAATGACAGAATTTTCAATCATTTTGTTCATTCACTGCTGTATCCTTAGTACTTAGACCTGTGTTCACACACAGAGAACATTTAATAAATATTTGTTGGCTGAGCAACTTTAAAAAGATGCAGCGACTCCTTGGTATAGCCTTGATAAATGGAACATAACAGAGTATAGTTTCTTAGGGAAAAACTAAGCCAAACAGCAGTTCAGTTCAGTTCAGTCACTCAGTCGTGTCTGACTCTTTGCGACACCATGAATCACAGCACGCCAGGCCTCCCTGTCCATCACCATCTCCTGGAGTTCACTCAGACTCACGTCCATCGAGTCCGTGATGCCATCCAGCCATCTCATCCTGGGTCGTCCCCTTCTCCTCCTGCCCCCAATCCCTCCCAGCATCAGAGTCTTTTCCAATGAGTCAACTCTTCGCATGAGGTGGCCAAAGTACTGGACCTTCAGCTTTAGCATCATTCCTTCCAAAGAAATCCCAGGGTTGATCTCCTTCAGAATGGACTGGTTGGATCTCCTTGCAGTCCAAGGGACCCTCAAGAGTCTTTTCCAACACCACAGTTCAAAAGCATCAATTCTTTGGCGCTCAGCCTTCTTCACAGTCCAACTCTCACATCCATACATGACCACTGGTAAAACCATAGCCTTGACTAGATGGACCTTAGTCGGCAAAGTAATGTCTCTGCTTTTGAATATACTATCTAGGTTGGTCATAACTTTTCTTCCAAGGAGTAAGAAATTCTTTTAATTTTCTTTTAAATTTTAATTCTTTTAATTTTCTTTTAAATTTTAATTCTTTTAAAATTCTTTTAATTTCATGGCTGCAGTCACCATCTGCAGTGATTTTGGAGCCCCCCAAAATAAAGTCTGACACTGTTTCTACTGTTTCCCCATCTATTTCCCATGAGGTCAAAAATTGAAATTGTAACTAATCCTCAAATCAAGAAATCAAATACTTTCTTCTCTCTCTTTATCCACTAGAGGGAGTCTTATTTCCACAAGTCAGCCTTTTTGAAGCACATCTGACCCTAAAGTCCTTTAAAATGATGTTAATGGAAAAACTAGAGATGATGCTACAGCCTGCATGTTTTGATTTAAGTAGTTACAGGTCTCAGATCAAATCATGTTGTAGCCAAAAGAAATAATCAAAATCAGAAGAAACAAAAAGAAAGGAAATAGTTTTTATTTCATTGACTGCCAAGAGAACAAAATCTTTAATAATATGTAGGCTTCTCAGGTGGCTCAGATGGTAAAAAATTTGTCTGCAATGCAGGAGACCCAGGTTCAACTCCTGGGTTGGGAAGATCCCCTGGAGAAGGGAATGGCTACCAGTCCCAGTATTCTTGCCTGGTGAATTTCATGGACAGAGGAGCCGGGAGGGCTACAGTCCATGGACTCTCAAAGAGTTGGACACAACTGAGTGACTAGCACACACATACCTGCTTATTTCTATTTATTGTATTTCTATTATATTATTTAGGCACCCAAATTATCATGCTCTGAAAATTATTATGGAGGATCATCGCTGGTGGTCCAGTGGTTAAGAATCCACTTTCCAATGCAGGGGGCACAGGTTCCATCTCTGATCAGGGAGCTAAGATCCCACGTGTTACGGGGCAACTAAGTCTACACATCACAACTACTGAGTATGTACTCTCTACATCCTGTGCACTGGAACTTAATAAGACCTGAATAAATAAATATTTTAAAAAATAAGAATCACTATGGAAATATCATTACTTGATTGTTTTAGAAATCAGAGCTTGCGAGTATTCTTTTCTGGTTTTGCACATTTTCTTGCATGCTTGATTCAGATACTCGGTGAATCGTAATATCCTGTGCTTCATGAAAACGTCTTTCTCACTCATATTCATGGACAGAGTCTAGAAAGTACAAATGGTCACTATGAAATCAGTGTTGAACATATGTTGAAATGACGGCAGACATAGAGCAGTACTCCCCCCACAGAGCCTGGTAATCCTCTGACCCCGGGGCCCCGCCAGGAGGGAGAGTGGCCTCTGAACAGGGTGCAGGTGAGAGTCCCAGGGTCCCACTTACAGTGATAGCTGTGTGACAGCCTGGAACTCTCAGGTACTACACATTGCTGCTTAAAGGAAGTTAGTGAAAGTGAAAGTGAAAGTTAAGTCGCTCAGTCGTGTCTGACTCTTTGTGACCCGGTGGACTGTAGCCTACCAGGCTCCTCGGTCCATGGGATTTTCCAGGCAAGAGTGCTCTGGAGTGGGTTGCCATTTCCTTCTCCAGGGGATCTTCCCCACCCAGGGATCAAACCCAGGTCTCCTGCATTATAGGCAGACGCTTTACTATCTGAGCCACCAGGGAAGTTGGCTTTAATATAAAAGGAACAATTTTAGAAATGCCTTTGGCAGTTTATGATGTATATACATATAGAATGTTGTCTGGAATTTTTCATGTTGTTTAAAATTTCAGTAACTCAAAGTTCTGAACAAAAGTCATTTTATGGTTCCAGTACCAAATTCAAGGAGGCTCCTGTGTTAAAGTCAGCTGCCTCCCAAAAGGGTAACTAGAGAGATGCCTATTGGAGCTGGCTTTCTTAAGGGATTTTATGACTGTGTAGAAGGGAGAAGGCAGTCTGTTTTATTTTATTTATTTTATTTTTTTTAACTTTTTATTTTATATTAGAGTATAGCCAGTTATACTCAGCTGGTTGGATGGCATCACCGATTCGATGGATGTGAACTTGGGCAAACTCCGAGAGATGGTGAGAGATAGGGAGCCTTGGCATGCTGCAATCCACGGGATCTCAAAGAGTCAGATGTGACTTGATGACTGAACAACAACAACAAGGTAGCTGATTAACAATGTTGACAGTTTCAGGTGTACAGCAAACGGATTCAGCCATAAAAATAATATATATGTATCCCATGTGTATTATCTTTCACGTATCCCCCTCCCAAATTCCCCTACCAACCTGCTGCCACATAACACTGAGCAGAGTTCCCCACGCTATACAATAGGTCCTTGTTGGTTACCCATTTTAAATACAGCAGTGTGTACATGTCCATCCCAAACACCCTAATCATCCCTGCCCCCTATTCCCCCCCCATGCTAACCATGAGTTCATTCTCTAAGTCTGTGAGTCTGTTTCTCTTTTGTAATAAGTTCATCAGTATCATTTCTTTTTAGATTCCCCATATAAATGATATTATACAATGCTTCTCTTTTTCTGTCTGATGTACTGCTCTCAGTGTGACAAACTCTAGGAAGGCAGTCTGTTTCAGGAAGTGCAGATTGCCAAGAAAGCAGGATGCTTTGTTTCCCCAAACCAAAGAGATAGATGTGTCAAGGGAATCCTCATTTTTGACACTGCCTGGAAAAAAAAAAAAGAATTGATATTTCCCCTTTTAATTAATGTCATTTTAGGAACTTATTAAATGGTCCCATCCTCCAGGGTAATTTCACTGGAGTGACCTGGCATCCCAGGGACTACCAAGTAAAGAGGGGAGCCAGGGCTCTTTGGGGTTTCCAGGAGGTGAGGATGATGGATCCCATGTGTTTTTGCCTAGAGATTGCTGCAGAGGGAAGATGAGATTCACAGCTATCTGGGAAACCAAGCAAAGGAAGCAAAGAGACACAGGCAGAGGAAGCCCATGTGAATGTGCCTGCTGGGGGTTAACAGCAGAGAAGCCCAACTCAAGAGTGAACCATCAGTGCCCAGAAAACCTTAAAAGACTTGAGCCCAGCTTGAGCAGCGCAGGTTGGAGCAATCGTCTTCTCCTAGTGATGATAATCCAAGTTAGCTGGTCAACTAGGGAGACACCAGCAACCTTTCCTAGTTAAGTAAGGAGATATTTATTATTCTCAAGTCACTGGAGGGTCTAGCAACTAGAAAAGGGAAAAGATTCAGAAAAAACAAACCATGTCCCCTCTCAAAGAAAAGCATAACTGTATAGTCAGATCTAGCCAATGCTGTGGTCATGGGGGAAAATGTTGAATTACATTTGCAATTTAATTGATATTTTGTATCTCTTTTAAACATTTATAAAATTTTTATACAATTTTTAAAGGTTAGTAATTTAATTTTTAAAAAAGAACAAAAATGAGTCTTCAAAAATGAAGCAAGACTTCTGCAATGATAAAAATTTATTGGAAGTTTTAAAATATGGCCTCAAGAAAAGGAATGCTTCAACATGGTATGTCTGGAGGCAGATATTAGAAGAAATCAATATCTCCTCATGTTCAAACCCTAACAAGTTTTTTCTTAGAACGACGTAAGCCACATATTTTTTTTTTAAGCTGGCACTCTTTATTTTTTTAATTTTTATTTTTACTTTATTTTGCTTTACAATACTGTATTGGTTTTGCCATACATTGGCATGAATCAGCCATGGATGTACATGAGTTCCCCATCTTGAACCCCCCTCCCACCTCCAACCCCATATCACCTCTCTGGGTCATCCCCGTGCACCAGCTCAAAGCATCCTGTATTCTATATCAAACATAGACTGGTGATTCGTTTCTTACATGATAGTATACATGTTTCAATGCCATTCTCCCAAATCATCCCACCCTCTCCCTCTCCCACAGAGTCCAAAAGTCCATTCTACACATCTGTGTCTCTTTTGCTGTCTTGCATACAGGGTTATCATTACCATCTTTCTAAATTCCATATATATATGTTAGTATACTGTATTGGTATTTTTCTTTCTGGCTTACTTCACTCTGTATAATAGGCTCCAGTTTCATCCACCTCATTAGAACTGATTCAAATGTATTATTTTTAATGGCTGAGTAATACTCCATTGTGTATATGTACCACAGCTTTCTTATCCATTTATCTGCTGATGGACATCTAGATTGTTTCCATGTCCTGGCTATTATAAAGAGTGCTGCGATGAACATTGGGGTACACGTGTCTCTTTCAATTCTGGTTTCCTCGGTGTGTATGACTCATAAGGCAGTTCTATTTGCAATTTTTAAAGGAATCTCCACACTGTTCTCCATAGTGGCTGTACTAGTTTACATTCCCACCAACAGTGTAGGAGGGTTCCCTTTTCTCCACACCCTCTCCAGCATTTATTGCTTGTAGACTTTTGGATCGCTGCTATTCTGACTGGTGTGAAATGGTACCTCATTGCGGTTTTGATTTGCATTTCTCTGATAATGAGTGATGTTGAGCATCTTTTCATGTGTTTGTTAGCTATCCGGATGTCTTCTTTGAAGAAATGTCTATTTAGTTCTTTGGCCCATTTTTTGATTGGGTCGTTTATTTTTCTGGAACTGAGCTGCAGGAGTTGCTTGTATATTTTTGAGATTAGTTGTTTGTCAGTTGCTTCATTTGCTATTATTTTCTCCCATTCTGAAGGCTGTCTTTTCACCTTGCTTATAGTTTCCTTTGTTGTGCAGAAGCTTTTAATTTTAATTAGATCCCATTTGTTTATTTTTTCTTTTATTTCCAGAATTCTGGGGGTGGATCATAGAGGATCCTGCTGTGATTTATGTCGGAGAGTGTTTTGCCTATGTTCTCCTCTAGGAGTTTTACAGTTTCTGGTCTTATGTTTAGATCTTTAATCCATTTTGAGTTTACTTTTGTGTATGGTGTTAGAAAGTGATCTAGTTTCATTCTTTTACAAGTGGTTGACCAGTTTTCCCAGCACCACTTGTTAAAGAGATTGTCTTTAATCCATTGTATATTCTTGCCTCCTTTGTCAAAGATAAGGTGTCCATATGTGTGTGGATTTATCTCTGGGCTTTCTATTTTGTTCTGTTGATGACTATTTCTATCTTTGTGCCAGTACCATACTGTCTTGATGACTGTGGCTTTGTAGTAGAGCCTGAAGTCAGGCAAGTTGATTCCTCTAGTTCCATTCTTCTTTCTCAAGATTACTTTGGCTATTTGAGTTTTTTTTTGTATTTCCATACAAATTGTCAAATTATTTGTTCTAGCTCTGTGAAAAATACCGCTGGTAGCTTGATAGGGATCGTATTGAATCTGTAGATTGCTTTGGGTAGTATACTCATTTTCACTATATTGATTCTCCCGATCCATGAACATGGTATATTTCTCCATCTATTAGTGTCCTCTTTGATTTCTTTCATCAGTGTTTTATAATTTTCTATATATAGGTCTTTAGTTTCTTAAGGTAGATATATTCCTAAGGATTTTATTATTTTCATTGCAATGGTGAATGGAATTGTTTCCTTAATTTCTTTTTCTACTTTCTCATTATTAATGTATAGGAATGCAAGAGATTTCTGTGTGTTGATTTTATATCCTGCAACTTTACTATATTCATTGATTAGCTCTAGTAATTTTCTGGTGGGGTCTTTAGGGTTTTCTATGTCATCTGCAAACAGTGAGAGTTTTACTTCTTCTTTTCCAATTTGGATTCCTTTTATTTCTTTTTCTGCTCTGATTGCTATGGCCAAAACTTCCAAAACTATGTTGAATAGTAGCGGTGAAAGTGGGCACCCTTGTCTTCTTCCTGATTTTAGGGGAAATGCTTTCAATTTTTCACCATTGAGGATAATGTTTGCTGTGGGTTTGTCATATATAGCTTTTATTATGTTGAGGTATATTCCTTCTATTCCTGCTTTCTGGAGAGTTTTAATCATGGAAGAAATGGACAAATTCTTAGAAAAGTACAACTTTCCAAAACTGAACCAGGAAGAAATAGAAAATCTTAACAGACCCATCAAAGGAAGGAAATTGAAACTGTAATCAGAAATCTTCTAGCAAACAAAAGCCCAGGTCCAGATGGCTTCACAGCTGAATTCTACCAAAAATTTAGAGAACAGCTAACACCTATCCCACTCAAACTCTTCCAGAAAATTGCAGATGAAGGTAAACTTCCAAACTCATTCTATGAGGCCACCATCACCCTAATACCAAAACCTGACAAAGATGCCACAAAAAAAGAAAACTACAGGCCAATATCACTGATGAACATAGATGCAAAAATCCTTAACAAAATCCTAGCAATTAGAATCCAGCAACACATTAAAAGATCATACACCATGACCAAGTGGACTTTATCCCAGGGATGCAAGGATTCTTCAATATCCGCAAATCAATCAATGTAATTCACCACATTAACAACTTGAAAAATAAAAGTCATATGATTATCTCAATAGATGCAGAGAAGGCCTTTGACAAAAGCCACATATATTTTAAACAAGTTGTAGGAAAAAAAATAATAATAAGCCTTGACCCCAGTGCAGTAGGGAGTTGAGTATGGCATGCTGCTATGGCATTTGCTAACTTCTGTGCACTAATTGTGGTGTCTTGTGTTATTACCCTGCCATTGTCTTTTGTTAGGGTTTGGTCAATAACAACGGCTTGGAGCTTTGAGTGAGTCTTCCTTCACAGCTATAATCCATCTACCAATATGACAAGTATGCTTTCTTGATTGTTGTTATTTGCTAAGTTGTGTCTGACTCTTTTGTCACCCCATGCACTGTAGCCCACCAGGCTCCTCTGTTTGTGAGATTTCCCAGGCAAGAATACTAGAGAGGGCTGCCATTCCCTTCTCCCAGGAAATCTTCCTGACCCAGGGATTGAACCTGAGTCTCCTGCATTGGCAAGCAGATTCTTTACCTCTGAGTTACTAGAGAAGCTGTCTTTCTTTTTTTCCATTAAAAAAAAATTTTACTTTGATTGGAGGATAATTACTTTATAATATTGTGATAGTTTTTGCCATAAATCAATACGAATCAGCTATAGGCACATACCTTCTAACCTAAATCAGATGGCCTAACTAGAATCCAGACATTTTGGCTAAGGCTTTACAATACTAGATTTTATAATTATATTTGAAAGAGATGCCTTTGGAATATGAGAAAAGGAAGCAGGCAGGAAGGCTCAGGAGAGAAAGAAACAGTTTACAAATTTGAGAACTGAGTATCAAAGTGAGGTTGACAGTTGAGAGTGACGCAGAAAGAACATTCATAATTTGATAAAGTGTGCCTTCTAGCAGGCTGTCTGTGCAAGTATAGAGGGTCTCCTTCTCCTAAAAACAGCCAAACACAATATAATCATCCAGTACTACAGCACTGGAGAGTTTACCAACCCTTCTAACATGGTTTTCAAACTGCTCTGGGAGGCCACATAGCAACTGAGAGAGGTCAGAGGCCAAGGACAGGGGCAGGTCTGGAAAATTCAGTCCATATTTCCAACAAGGAGGATGTAAAACAGATACACTGAGCTTGTGAAACTCTCCAGTTTCCTTCCATCTCCTAAAATTCCTGATAATCTTAAATACTGTACACAAGATGAGAAGAAATAATTTAAAATGTATAGCGCACATATAAAGTGCTGAACTAGGGGGTCAGCACTAAATGTTTAAAAACTATTAAAGGAAACAACTAAAATTTTTTAGGAGGTGAAAACATTAACAAGTCGATGGCAAGCAAAAATGCCTTCATGTGTATTTGGAGGGCTCTGTTAGTAGAATCCCCGTGACACAACTCACTCACGCTCACTCCTTCACCATGCTCATCTGTACTGCAAACAAGGAGCACCGTGGTTTCTGGGTGATGCACTTAGGAGCACATTTCACCACCATGCCAGGGTCATACTATTCCCAACTATGACTTATTAGTCCAGTTTTTTTCTGAAACCAGGCTTTGTGTGTGTTGCTGTTGTTGAATTGTTAAGTTGTGTCTGACTCTTTGTGATCCCATGGACTGCTGCACACCAGGCTTCCCTGTGCTTCAACATCTCCCAGAGTTTTCTCAAACTCATGTCCATTGAGTCACTGATGCCATTCAACCCTCTAATCCTCTGTCATCCTGTTCTCCTCTTGCCATCAATCTTTCCCAATATCAGGATCTCTTCCAATGAGTTGGCTTTTTGCATCAGGTGGCCATAGTATTGGAGCTTCAGCTTCACCATCAGTTCTTCCAATGAATATTCAGGACTGATTTCTTTTAGGATTTATTGGTTTGATCTCCTTGCTGTCCGAGGGACTCTCAAGAGTCTTCTCCAACACCGCAGTTCAAAAGCATCAATTCTTCGGCACTTAGCCTTCTTTATGGTCCAACTCTGACTTCTGTACATGACTACTTGAAAAACCATAGCTTTGACTAGACAGACCTTTGCTGACAAAGTGATGTCTGTGCTTTTTGATATGCTGTGTAGGTTTGCTATAGCTTTTCTTTCAAAGAGCAAGCATCCTTTAATTTCATGGCTGCAGTCACTTGTGTGTGTACATGAATGCATTTGTATTAGATAATAATCTATATTAGTTTACTGTGGCTATCATAGCAAATTATCACAACTCGGGGGACTGAAAACTTTAGGAATTTGTTTTCTCACAGTTCTGATGGCTGCAAGTCTGAGATCCACGTCACTGGACCAAAATGAAAGTGTTCACGGGGACGTTCTTGCTCTGGAGGCTCTAGGGGAGAACCTGTTCCTGCCTCTCCTAGATGCTGGTGGGATTCTGATGGTGTCTGCTGCCATTCCTTGGCTTGGGGCCACATCACTCTCGTCTCTGCTCCTGTCTTCACATCACCTCTAAGGACACTTGTGATAGCATTTAGCACCCACTCCCATAACCTGGGATGGTCTTCCCATCTCGAGATTGTGAATCATGCTGGCAGAGACCATCTTTCTTGACTTCTGAGTGTGTGTGAGTGTGTGTGTGTGGATAATTACCTTTTGCTCTTAGGCAGTGTTCAGTTGAACTGAGTCTTCTTGAGGGTCTAGACACCCTTCTCAGAAGTGGAGAAGAATGGCCCTCAACTGTCACACTATCGTTGATGACCCTGAGCCAGCCCACCAGCTCAGTGTCCCGTGCTTTGGGGTGTCATCACTTGTGTAGTGACCTTGAGTCACCCCAAGTCACAGCTCACTGCTTACTCCTGAATCAGCAATCACAGCTTAATTCTCAGTTGTGTGAACCCCAAAGTACACAGCCATACAGAGCCCAGCCCCAAGGATCCCTTAGTAGCATGAGTGCTTTCTCTGGGTGCTAGACTCTTGACTGCTGAGGTTATCTGATGCCAGAAAGTCTACAGGTCCTCAGGAGCCTCTGCCCCAGAAGTGATGTGCTCCAGTGGGCAACTATCCTTATCTCAGATGCCTGCTTATCAGGCGGTTCCTTCACTGACCTCAATCAGGAAAGCAACCACTCACCTGCCAGGCCCAAGGGAAATTACTCAAATGTTTAAGATAGCACAATCAATAGCTAAGAACTCTGTAGCTTGGCCTTGGAATTATTATTGTGACTGAAGACTCAGCCTCCATGGAAGACAATTGTGGGGTGAGTTAATCATAAACACGTGGGTCCTGGAGGAAGAAAATGGCAGGGCCCACACTGACACAGCTTTCTCTGGTGAGCCTGGACATGCCCAGCTTCTGAAACTCCAGAATGAGAGCTGATCTACCTAAAGTAGACAATGGGATGTTGAATTCCTGACTCTCTGACTAGAGGTCTTCATTTCTTCACTGTCTTTTCTTGTTTGCTCACATTCTAACCAAGTCTCTCTACCATTGTATATATGACTGTATGCTGTATATGCAATCATGATGAAGATGAAGAAATATACATTTTATAATGAGAAAAATTGCAAAGTGGCCATTTTGGTAGAACAGATCTTTAGACAGATATTTTCAGGAATAGATTTTATGATCCCAATTCTTGTATCTCTTCATATCTAGAAAATCACTAAATCCCTTCATGATGACATCAGCTCCTCATGACTAGCAGAAAACCTTTTCCAAAGTAAGTGCTTGATAGCATTGAACTCCCCCATCGCCAAAATCTTATATATTGACCTTTTTCCACTGTCTCTGTGGAGCAGTTTCTCAGAGCCATCTGAGGTGCTGTCTCCAGGGCTGCAGTCCTCATCTTGCCCCCAATAAAACTTAACTTGCAAGTCTCATGCTGTGCATTTTTTTAGTAGACAAATACATGGAAAAAATTATGGTTCCCGTAATAATTAAAGAACAGTTTTTTTCTGTTCTTTGAAAAGCCAACCTTTTGATATATTTAGACTAAAAATAAGTAAAAGGAATTTGTTTGCAACATTGGGTCGTTTGTAGTGATGTGTATGCTCCTAGAGCCCATCAAGAGTGAAGTAAGTCAGACAGAAAGGCAAACGTTGTGTAGTAACACAGATATATGGAATCTAGAAAAATGGTACTAATGAACCTATTTGCAGGCCAGGAACAGAGATGCGGATGCAGAGAACGGACATGTGAATGCGGTGAGGGGAAGGGGCATGGGAGGAACTGGGAGATTGGGACTGACATATATACACTACCGTGTGTGAAACAGATAGCTGGGAAGCTGCTGTATAATCACAGGGAGTTCAAATTGGTATTCTGTGATGACCTGGAGTGGTGGGATGCGGGAAGGAGAGAGCCTCAAGAGGGAGGGGATATATGGGTGCGTATAGCTGATTAACTTTGCTGTACAGCAGTGACTAAGACAACATTGTACAGCAATTATACTCCAATTAAAAAAGTGAATTAATACATAGTTTGCCTATTTTCCTATTCTCCTAATAAGTTAGAGCCTCTAGAACTCTTTATTGGTTTCTGGTATCTTCTCTCCTTTATGAATGACTTAACCTCTTTCTCCTCCTACTGTCATTCAGTATTTATATTTCACCCTAGAGTTTAGGAGCTTGAGTTCTGGGATCAATATCTCCGGATTGAAATTCTTGATCTACTCTTCTTAGTCATGTGATCTTGGGCAAGTTTCTTAACCCCTCTGGACTTTGGTTCCCTCACCTGTAAAGGAGGGATAATAGTAGTATATACCTTAAAATGTCATATTAGATTAGTGCTGGGTTCATAGAGAGCTCTCAATAGATGTAAGCTAGTAGCATTTCTTTCTTTTAACATATAACATATTGTTACTTGTATTAGACTGATTTATGTTTGTGTCCACCTCTCCCATTAAATTGTGAGCTCCTGAAAAAAGAATGGGACTATCCCTTTCACATTTATACTTCTCTCAGATGGCTAGCACATAGCACTGTACACAGTAGATACCTAAAAAGTGTTTGTAGAATTGAATTATCTCAGGCATTTGGAAAAATCTATGCATACAATCCTATGATGTCTCAAATTAGCATTCAGGAACACAGTATATAGCAGAAGCCAATTCTAAAGGGAAAAATGTCCCCTTAAAGACTACACATGAAACCTTCCTTCCTCCTACTGTCTTACAGGCTCAGCCTTACACCAGGCTTCTTACCTGTTTTTGTGTTTGGATCTCCATGTCAGTGGGCTTGCTCATCAGCCCTGTATCACTGATGAGGTCTGAGCTGATTCTCCCCTTAAGACTTATAACAGATGATGTCTTCTTGCAGAATGTATGTTCTGAAGCAGCCCTCCCCTTTGGTTCTTATAGCTAAACAGCTCTCAAGTCTCTTAGGATCCAGTTTCTATCTAATGTAAAGTGGGATGTGCAAAGTTTAAATCGCATGAGTCCCATTCTGCTTATCCTATAAACAAATAAGGAATGGCTGATTCATATTGATATTTGGCAGAAAGCAACAACATTCTGAAAATCAATTATCCTTCAATTAAAATAAATACATACATTAAAAAACAAATAATGAAAGTATAATACTGTTTAATCTGAAAGCCCACACAGACACCCATTTTAAGCAGTAACTTTTGCTGAGATTTATTTGTTTAAAGATTCTCCCCTGCAACCAGCTGAAGCAGGTGAGGCAGGGTGCCTGTAGTGACAATGGATTTGCCACATAACCCTGGGGTCTAAGAAATGTCCATTTTCTTATTTGTTCAGAATCAAATCAAGTCTGGTTGTGAGCTTTATCTCCCCAGTCTCACTCAGGTTTGGGAGAATTCCTTCCCTTTCATGAGGGTCAAAAAAGGGATGTTGCTGCAGTTAAGGATAGTAGGGGATAGGCATTTTGGACCTCAGTTAGACGACTCCTTGTATTGGACTCCACCACCAAGTCCTGTGGTGGGTAGCTGGGTCCCTCAAGGCTGAGAAGAGGTGAACATGCCCTTCAGAGCGGGTTCTCCTCTGAGCTTGCTAAACAGCTGTCACCTTGTGGGTGCCCCTATTAGATTTCAGCATTTCTACTCAATAGGAGACGCCACTATTATCAAAAGTCAGCCCCTTCTCATCCTGTCTTCACCCATCAACCTCCTCTTACCCTCGTTTTAGAGGTTTGCTTTAGGACATCTTCCAGGTCAGGCTGTTATGACGAAATCTTCTTGCAAATGTATTCTCCCATTCAGTAGGTTACTTTTCTGTTTTGTTGAAAAATTCCTTTGTTGTGTTTCACTATGCTGTACACCTGCAACCAGTAAAATATTATAAGTTGAGTATAATTCATTAAAAAAAGAGGCCTCATAATTCTTCCCCAAAACAGAAGATTTCAAGATGAAAGTGCTTGGATAAAAAGTTAAGGAAGAGAGAAAAAAGGTCTCTGTTTTGAGTCTTACACAATAGAAAGAATAAGATAGAGTTTGCTATCTCTATAAAGTATTTTGTTAAGTGCTGTACTAAGTCGCTTCAGTTGTGTCCCACTCTGTGTGACCCTATGGACGGTAGCCCGCCAGGCTCCTCTGTCCAAGGGATTCTCCAGGCAAGAATACTGGAGTAGCCTGCCATGCCCTCCTCTAGAGAATTTTCCTGACCCAGGAACCAAACTTGCATCTTTTACATCTCCTACATTAGCAGGCAGGTTCTTTACCACTAGCACCACTTGGGAAGCCTGTATTTTGTTATATATTCAACTAAAGCCACCTGCCTCACCACAGCTTCTCTTCAAGCCAAGCTCAGAAGTGCAGGCAGAAAAGTCTGCTGCAAGCAGCCACGTGGGCAGGGTAAGCGTAATCAAGTGGATTTGTGTCCAGGGTGCAGTTGAAAGGGGCTGCTTGTTAGGGACAATGGAACCCTCCAAGGGACCAGACTGGCAACAGCATCTTGATTCTCACTGAGAAAGTATATGCTTCTTCCATGGAAAATATCCTAAGAAACAGCCAAGGAAGACTAGACTCTGGTCTTTCTTATCTTTGTTTTGATAAGCTTTTATTTTAGCTACTAGTACATGTATGTCTATTCTGTATAGAAAATAACAAAACAGTCCTTAAGTAGACCACTGTCTTTTTGAATCAAAGGAACAGGTTTATTTAATGGGCTCAATTTGTTGATAATATATTCAGAACAAAGATTTTGGGTTTTAAACTCAAAATTCATTGCTATTACTTAAGGCTCAGGGATTTTTTAAAAAAGTAAACTAGAGATTATCTAAGGATATATAATTGTATCAGTTTCCATTTCAAGCATTAACAAATTGAATGAACAGAGTAGCACTAAATTCAGGTTCTTAAAATTTTTCTTTAAAAATTAAGCATATTTGTAATTAGAACCTGAAAATTTACAAATGTATTAATTCTGAAAATTAGCACCTAACGTGTATTTGAGAATTTGGTTCAGGAAAGCTAGGCTCAGGTTTTTCTTTTAAACAAATTGTTTTTTCAGAAAATGGAAAATTTTCTTAGTTTTTCTTTTCTTTCCTTCAAAAAAAAAATTAAGATATAATTGATATATCATTTCAGTTCAGTTCAGTTCAATCACTCAGTCATGTCCGATTCTTTGCAACCCCATGAACCAAAGCATGCCAGGCCTCCCTGTCCACCACTAACTCCCGGAGCTTACACAAACTCATGTCCATCAAGTTGGTGATGCCATCCAACCATCTCATCCTCTGTCATCCCCTTCTTCTCCTGCCCTCAGTCTTTCCCAGCATCAGAGTCTTTTCCAATGAGTCAGCTCTTTGCATCAGATGCCAAAGTATTGGAGTTTCAGCTTCAACATCAGTCCCTCCAATGAACACCCAGGACTGATCTCCTTTAGGATGGACAGATTGGATCTCCTTGTAGTCCGAGGGACTCTCAAGAGTCTTCTCCAACACCACAGTTGAAAAGCATCAATTCTTCGGCACTCAGCTTTCTTTATAGTCCAACTCTCACATCCATACATGACCACTGGAAAAACCATAGCCTTGACTAGATGGACCTTTGTTGGCTAAGTAATGTCTCTGCTTTTGAATATGCTCTCTAGGTTGGTCATAACTTTCCTTCCAAGGAGTAAGCGTCTTTTAATTTCATGGCTGCAATCACCATCTGCAGTGTTTTTGGAGCCCCCCAAAATAAAGTCTGACACTGTTTCCACTGTTTCCCCATCTATTTGCCATGAAGTAATGGGACCGGATGCCATGATCTTAGTTTTCTGAATGTTACAATATTGTGTTAATGACATACACATGTTGATTTGTTTTTTGTTGTATTTTAAAATTTTTTCTTTTTTAAAAATAGCATGTTGATTTAATACACATGTATATTGCAGTATAACTACCATTGTGGTGTTAGCTAATTCCTCTGTCACGTCACATAATTATTTCTTTTCTGTGGTGAGGACGTTTAAGATATACTCTCTTAGCAACTCTGAGGTATATAATAACACAGCATTATTGACTCTAAACATGTGGGATGAAAGTATCTCCTGCCATATTAATAAACAAGAAATGTCATAGCCATCAGCAATTTCTGACCTCTCAATGTGAATGAGGGCTCCAAAACTGTAGTCCAGCAGTGATGGTGGTGCAGATGCTGCCACCCCCCAAGGTGATTGCTGAGGAGCTGGGGGAATGCAAGAAGCAAGGTTAAACAAGGAAACAGGATTGGCCCCAGATTGCTGAGGTGCATATGAAAGGAATGAATTCAGTGAGCCCAGAGGCTTATATCTTCCCATACTTAGAATACTAAATTCCTTAACTTGATACCTGATCTTTGATGTTGAGATTGCCTGCTCCCTTTATTACAAACTTACTTGTATGTAGCCTGACTTTCCCTCCTGACACCATGGAGCAGTTTTCTCAAAGCTATTGAGATGCTGTCTCCCAGGCTTGGAGTCCTGAACATTCCCACCAAATAAAACAACTCTCTGATTTCAGGTTGTGACTGTATTTTTTAGCTGACATCATCATAGTGCATTAGATCTCCAGAACTTATTCATCTTATAATTGGAAGTTTGTACACTTTGATGAAAATCTCCCCAGTTCCCGCATCCCCCAGTTCCTGGTAACCACCATTCTGCTCTCTGCCTCTAGGAGTCTGGCTTTTGCAGATCCCACATACAACCTAGGTCAGACAATCTTTGTTTATTCCTCTGTCTGATTTGTCTCAGTTGACATAGTGTACAGAGGGCACAAGTCCATGTGTTGGGACCAGTGTCAGGAAAGCAGGAGAGACTCCATCCTGAAGCCTGTCATCCATCTTAAAGACAGGATATGACCTGGGCATGAACCCTGCCCAAGAGTGAGGAAACTGTTGCTAGTGAAAACCAGGTCTCCTGGGGACGTCCCTCCCCTTCAGATAACAAATGGAGATAGAGGTCAGGCTGTCCCTGTTAGATTAACCATGGAGACATCTCCCCTTAGTGTACAATCATTGTTCCCCACCTTTCACCTTAATTGTTTGTTCTCCTACCACCACCTTGTTGTAAAACTCAATCATATACAACAAAGAGGTTGCTATTGTGTAACCAGTCACATAGTGGGAGGTATAAAACTGGGCTTATCAGAAACATCAGGGTCCTTGTTGGGAACTGATTGCCCTTGGACCCGCTGGCATAATAAACTGTACTTGACTATCTTGAGTGTCCTCCGAGGTGTGTTTTGTAACTCTGGATTCCACAACACATGCTGTCACAAACGACAGGTTTCCTTCTTCCTCAAGGCTACACAGGACAGGACAGCTCCCCACTAAACAAAGGATCATCCAGTCCAAATGTCAATAGTTCTACTGTTGACAACCCTTGGTGTTTATCAATCCACAGAAGAATATTTCTGTGACTTTAAGATAGCAGTTGCTGGGACTGATCAATTGTTCAGTCACTAAGTCTGACTCTTTGTGACCACATGGACTGCAGCATGCCAGGCTTCCCTGTCCTTCACCATATTCTGGAATTTTTTAAATGCAGTTGTGCATACTAAGTTGCTTCAGTCCTGTCTGACTTTTGCGAACCCATGGACTGTAGCCAGGGATCACACTTGTGTCTCTTACATCTCCTGTACTGGCAGGCATGTTCTTCACTACTAGTGCCATCTGGGAAGCCCAAAACACAGTTGTGATGACAACTCTAGTAAGGATTTTTGCAGTGAAAAGGAACAAAGAAGACAGAGTTTTTCTTTCCCTTACCTGAGAACAAAAAAGATAAACTGTGAACACACTTAACATTCCTAGTTTTTACTTTGTGTGTGTGTGTTAGTTGCTTAGTTGCATCTGACTCTTTGCAACCCCATACACTGTGGCCCACCAGGCCCCTCCATCCATGGGATTCTCCAGGCAAGAACACTGGAGTGGGTTGCCATTTCCTTCTCCAAAAGGAATTATAGAAAGAAAGAAAGCGAAGTCACTCAGTCGTGTCCAACTCTTTGCGACCCCATGGACTGTAGCCTACCAGGCTCCTCCATCCGTGGAATTTTCCAGGCAAGATACTACAGTGGGTTGCCATTTCCTTCTCCAAGTTTTTACTTTAACTGTTTCTAATCTGTAGTGTGTAACTAAGCTTGCTTTTCTGCCCCTAATTCTGAATGAGGTACATTTCTCACCTATTATCCTTTGACTCTATGCTAGTTACATTCTGTATCTGGTCCTTACCTTTTCAGCACTCTCTCCCTCAGTAGTTTTTCCCTTCTTTCATCTCAAAAAGAAGGCCTCAGTGAAATTCACAAAAGAAATGGACCCAACTACTGGGCCACCAGACTGCCAGAAGCTACCTGGCATCAGCCCATGATGGTTTTTGAAACAATGCAAGAGGAAGAAGACACAATTCTTACACCTTTGTTCCTCATCACAGACCCTTCATCTTATATAAAACTCTAGACTTTTCATGGGAAGGGGGGCAGGCGCAGTTCTTGAGGCATGAGCCTACCATGTTCCCCTCTCTGTCAGCTGAGAATTAAAGCCATCTTTTTATTTCCTCCAAATTCTGTCTTCGTATTTTTTTTATTCTGCTTTGGTGGGCAGAGAAAGCCAATGTTTTGGCCAGCAACAGGATGCAGTCAGAAGCTGCTAACAGACTCCTCTCTATGGCCAGAAAGCTGACCTTTGTGCCACCAATAGAGGACATAGGAGGGATTGAGGCTAAAGGAATGAAAGTGTGAAAATATTTAAAAATATTAAATATAAAATATTAAATCAATTGTATACTTGAAATTAATATGTCATTGTAAATTAAGTATGTGCTGTGCTTAGTCACTCAGTTGTGTCCGACTCTTTGCAACCTCATGGACTATGGCCCACCAAGCTCCTCTGTCCATGGGGATTCTCCAGGCAAGAATACTGGAGTGGATTGCCATGCCCTCCTCCAGGGGATCTCCCCAATCCAAGGATCGAAGCTAAGTCTCTTGCATTCCAGGCAGTCTTTACATATACAGGTGTTCCATGTAAAGAATGCATCAAGACATTCTTAAAAGTCATAATAAAAAAATCACAACAGCGATGTTAAAAATAGTTTACACTAAGAAGTTGGATTGAAGAGATGTTTGTCCGAGAAGTTTTGTTTTCACTAGGAGGCCCTCAGTGTTATTTTTCTATGTGTATGTGTGTCATATAAAATTAATACATACATATGTATACTTGCTATATAAAATTAATAAAGAAAAATTCAGTGTTTACTGCTGTATTGAGGTTTAATCAATATTTTAAAAAGTGCTTGCTGTGTGTGTGCTCATTCACTCAGTCGTGTCCAACTCTTTACAACCCCATGGACTGTAGCCCACCAGGTTCCTCTGTCCATGGGATTTTCCAGGCAAGAATATTGGAATCGGTTGCCATTTCCTCCTCCAGAGGATATTCCTAACCTTGGGATTGATCCTAAGTCTCCTGGGTCTCCTGCATTGGCAATCAGATTCTTTACCACTGAGCCACCTGTGAAATGCAAATATTTAAAATATACGATCTTATAGTTGGCTTACGTGTACCCTCATGGAACCATCACTACAGTCAAGAGAATGAGCAGATACATCATCCCCCAAGTTTCCTCATGCCCCTTTGTTATCCTTCGTCTTTCCCTTCTTCTTCCCCTCCCACCCGGGCAACCTCTGATTATTTTCTGTCATGACATATTCATTTTTATTTCCTAGAATGTTATATCAGTGTAATCATGGTATATGTGCTCAGTCACTCAGTTATGTCTGACTCTTTGTGACCCCGTGGATTGTAACCTGCCAAGTTCCTATGTCCATGGAATTTTCCAGGCAAGAATATTGGAGCGGGTTGCCATTTCCTACTCCAGGGAATCTTCCCAAATCCAGGCAGATTCTTCACCTGGGAAGCCAGTAATCATGGTATATAAACTCCTTTGTCTGCCTTATTTCACAAAGCTTAATTACACCATAATTCATCTGTGTTGTAGGGTGCATTAATAATTCATTCCTTTTTTAAATTTTTGTTGAGTTGTAGTTCATTGTACGAATATACTGCAGTTTGTTCATTCACTGAACTGATGGTCATTAGGGTTGTTTCCAATTTACAAATACTAGATATTCATATACAAGCTTCTATATAGACATGCTCTTTCATTTCGCTTGAAAATATTTGGGAACTGAATGGCTGAATTACATGGAAGATGCATATACATGTGTTTATTTATTTTTTAAGAAATAGCCGAACTGTTTTCTGGAGCAGCTGTATCATTTTACACTTCTATCAGCATGCTTATGCTTAAGTGGTTCAGTTGCTTTATGTCTTTGTACTCAGAATGGTCAGTCTTCTTGGCCACAGCTTGAAGCCTGTGGGATCTTAGTTTCCCGACAAGGAATCAAACCTTGGCCCAGGCAGTGAAAGCACTGAGTGCTAACCATTGGACTAGCAGGGAATTTCGAGATCAATCTTTTTAATTTTAGTTATAATAACAGATATATAGTAGGATCTCATTTATGTAAAATTTGCATTTCCCTAATGGCTGAACATCTTTTTATGTGCTTGTTCATTCTTCTTGATGAAATGTCTATGCTTTTTTGTCTCTTTTATAATTGAGTTATTTGTTTTCTTATTCTGGTATATGACTTGCTTGACTTTAATAAACCATATTCTTTTTTGTTGGCATTTGCTTCTTTTATTCTTCCTCTACACACTCTAGAAGAGTGAAATTAAGATATCATTTAAAAATGAACTTAAATTGAACCCACTTGGGGCTGATCAAATTTAGTACAAGTTTTAGCCAACAAGCAGATGCCTACCAATTTATTGTGGGAGGAGTACTCATTTAGAAAACAGAATGTGGTGTTCCTGGTTTTAAGGGCTGAATGTTTTTATCTAGGACTCTTCAAATGCCCTTGATGAAGGAAACAACGGCAGTGTTAAAAGGTCTTCTCAGATAATATCGGGTTTGGATCAGGTGAGATAACTAGGTTTGCCCCTGGGGAGCCCTAGGAAGAGCAGCATCAGGTCTGAACTTCTGTGTGATCAGGAGACAGTAACTGCAATGACTCCACCTGCTTGATGTGGCAGGAAGTTCATGCTCTTGACTCCTCTGTAATGTCAAGCAGTTGCCAGGTGATTCAGCGCCTTTTGGGTTATGCACAGATTTGTGGGCCAAGGCACAACTGGCCAGTGTGTCTATCATTCCATATCAAACATTCCTTTCTTTTTTCCCTGTTTGTTTGACATGGGAATTCTGGAATTATTATCAACCTCTTCTCAGTTCAGTTCAGTCGCTCAGTCGTGTCCGACTCTTTGCGACCCCATGAATCGCAGCACGCCAGGCCTCCCTGTCCATCACCATCTCCTGGAGTTCACCCAGACTCACATCCATCGACTCCATGATGCCATCCAGCCATCTCATCCTCGGTCGTCCCCTTCTCCTCCTGTCCCCAATCCCTCCAAGCATCAGAGTTTTTTCCAATGAGTCAACTCTTCTCATGAGGTGGCCAAAGTACTGCAGTTTCAGCTTTAGCATCATTCCATTCAAAGAAATCCCAGGGTTGATCTCCTTCAGAATGGACTGGTTGGATGTCCTTGCAGTCCAAGGGACTCTCAAGAGTCTTCTCCAACACCACAGTTCAGAAGCATCAATTCTTCGGTGCTCAGCCTTCTTCACAGTCCAACTCTCACATCCATACATGACCACAGGAAAAACCATAGCCTTGACTAGATGGACCTTAGTCAGCAAAGTAATGTCTCTGCTTTTGAATATGCTATCTAGGTTGCTCATAACTTTTCTTCCAAGGAGGAAGCGTCTTTTAATTTCATGGCTGCAGTCACCATCTACAGTGATTCTGGAGCCCCAAAAAATAAAGTCTGACACTCTTTCCACTGTTTCCCCATCTATTTCCCATGAAGTGATGAGACCGGATGCCATGATCTTTGTTTTCTGAATGTTGAGATTTAGGCCAATGTTTTCGCTCTCCTCTTTCACTTTCATCAAGAGGCTTTTTAGCTCCTCTTCACTTTCTGCCATAAGGGTAGTGTCATCTGCATATCTGAGGTTATTGATATTTCTCCTGGCAATCTTGATTCCAGCTTGTGTTTCTTCCAGTCCAGCGTTTCTCATGATGTACTCTGCATAGAAGTTAAATAAGCAGGGTGACAATGTACAGCCTTGACATACTCCTTTTCCTATTTGGAACCAGCCTCTTGTTCCATGTCCAGTTCTAACTGTTGCTTCCTGACCTGCATACAGATTTCTCAAGAGGCAGGTCAGGTGGTCTAGTATTCCCATCTCTCTCAGAATTTTCCACAATTTATTGTGATCCACAAAGTCAAAGGCTTTGGCATAGTCAAGAAAGCAGAAACAGATGTTTTTCTGGAACTCTCTTGCTTTTTCCATGATCCAGAGGATGTTGGCAATTTGATCTCTGGTTCCTCTGCCTTTTCTAAAACCAGCTTGAACGTCAGGGATTTCACAGTTCACGTATTGCTGAAGCCTGGCTTGGAGAATTTTGAGCATTACTTTACTAGCATGTGAGATGAGTGCAATTGTGCAGTAGTTTGAGCATTCTTTGGCATTGCCTTTCTTTGGGATTGGAATGAAAACTGACCTTTCCCAGTCCTGTGGCCACTACTGAGTGTTCCAAATTTGCTGGTATATTGAGTGCAGCACATTCACAGCATTATCTTTCAGGGTTTGAAACAGCTCAATTGGAATTATATCACCTTCACTAGCTTTGTTCATAGTGATGCTTCCTAAGGCCCACTTGACTTCACATTCCAAGATGTCTGGTTCTAGATTAGTGATCACATCATCATGACTATCTGGGTCGTGAAGATCTTTTCTGTACAGTTTTTCCGTGTATTCTTGCCACCTCTTCTTAATATCTTCTGCTTCTGTTAGTTCCAGACCATTTTTGCTCTTTATCAAGCCCATCTTTGCATGAAATGTTCCCTTGGTATCTCTAATTTTCTTGAAGAGATCTCTCGTCTTTCCCAATCTGTTGTTTTCCTCTATTTCTTTGCATTGATCGCTGAAGAAGGCTTTCTTATCTCTTCTTGCTATTCTTTGGACCTCTGCATATAGATGCCTATATCTTTCCTTTTCTACTATGCTTTTTGCCTCTCTTCTCTTCACAGCTATTTGTAAGGCCTCCCCAGACAGCCATTTTGCTTTTTAGCATTTCTTTTCCATGGGGATGGTCTTGATCCCTGCCTCCTGCACAATGTCACAAACTTCATTCCATAGTTCGTCAGGCACTCTACCTCTTCTCAGACACAGTTTATCTAGTATGGATAATTCTAAGATGTAATTAATGCCACCTAATGTTTTACAGGGCTTCCCAGGTGGCACTAGTGGTAAAGAACCCACCTGCTAATAGAAAAGACATAAGAGATGCAGGTTTGATACTTGGGTTGGGAAGATTGCCTGGAGGAGGGCATGGCAACCCTCTCCAGCATTCTCGTCTGGAGAATCCCATGGATAGAGGAGCCTGGTAGGTTATAGTCCATTGGGTCGCAAAGAGTCACACATGACTGAAGTGACTTAGCATGCAAGCACACAGTGCTTTATAAATATCATCGTATGCATATTCAAGTTTAAAACATGGTACAATTTGAATTATTAGAAAAAAAAATTAGGCACATCTGTAATTATGGGCTTCCTATATGGATTCTAGCGCCCTCTTTGGACAACTGAGCAAACCAGACCAGACCTCAACCCAACATCCTCCACCTCCCAATCCCTCTCAGTCTCCACTCTACCCCTTCCTGACCTCACCAAAAATGGCCCAGTCCTTAAAAACTTATGTTCTGGACCAAGAGACAGAAAACACACGGCTAAATTTCATCATTTAAAAGACAATGTTAGGGTCATATGGCTTCCCAGATGGTGCTCATGGTAAAGAACCTGCCTGCCAAAGCAGGAGATATAAGAGACACAGGTTGGATCCCTAGAATTTTTTTATAAAGCAGTAACAGTGAACAGATTTTTGGAAGTGTGTTATGAAGGTTAAGTAATTGCTGGAGGACAATAGGAAATATCTTTCAAGTTAGGTTATCCTGTAAAATCTGGATTAAATGACTTCTGAAAATTCATCATGTTACTTTGTGTTCATTAGCTGTTTCCCTGAATGCAAAGCTGAGGCTTTAAATAACTCCAGCATTTTGCTTCTGAATTTTAAAAAGACTGGACTATGGAAAAACACACTGTTTTATAAAAGGAGGTTTGGGGTCAAGCATGGCCTTTGCTAGTTACTACCTATGTAACTTAGTCTCCCTGAAATTTAGTTTTGTTCATCTGTAAAAAAGAAACATTATTCCTCTCATAAGAAGATATTTGTAAGAGTTTTGTAACAATAAAGAAAATGCTAGTTATTATACAGAGGGATTTTTTTTTAGTAGCTAGGAATGCCTTTTTAAAAATTTTAAATCATAACTTAAGGAAATATATTTTATTCCAAACCCCTTGGAGTAACTTGGGCTTTTGGAGTGAGCTCCATATTGTAGAACTATTTGCTCAGTCTTGAAGTTAACACTTCCTTGTGTTTGCTATCTCCAGTTTGATCTCCTTACTCTGAAGGAAACATAGGTTAAGGAAGGTAGATCTTTGCCCCCTTTTAGTACTAAGTTTCCCTGGTGTTTCAGACAGTAATAAATCTGCCTGCAATGCAGAAGACCCGGGTTCCATCCCTGGGTTGGGAAGGTCCCCTGGAGAAGGGAATGGCAACCCACTCCAGTACTCTTGTTTGGAGAATTCCATGGATGAGGAGCTTGGCGGGTTACAGTCCATGGGGGTCCCAAAGAGTTGGGCAAGACTGAGTGACTAACACTTTCACTTTCACAGCAAAGAAGAAATGAAGGCATAATTGTTAAGTCACCTGACCACTGCAGAATCAAACTGCTTTACTCTAAATATCAGCTCTTGAGGCCCCAGCGTTCGATTCTGTTCAGTTGACCTCCTCAGTGTTTAATCTGGCTACGCTTCAGAACCACACAACAAACCACAATGGGTAAAACCTGTCTGAACATCATCTTGATTTCAGTGAAAAATCTCTTTTGTTAAATCAGCATTTTAAACATCAATGTGTTTTATAATCTTAGCTACAATACTAGCAGAAGAAAAATTCTGTAATGCAATTTTATTTTGTTTTTGCCAGTGCATGTATGGTAACTAACACACTGACCCAAATTTTGGAGTTTAACTTTGGACTTTATGTCACACAGAATATTTTTCCATTTGTGAAGTTCATATACGCTGTCATTGTTTGATTCCTTCTCAAAGTGAGGGAGATGATTACTCTGTTTTAAAGATTTGGAACTGAGAAAATGAACTGCTTAAGCTCTCACAGCCACTGAGATAGACTGAGACTAAAAAGAAAAAAAAATTATGCCAAATTTCCATCAAACTTCATTGTTTCAAGCGGCTGGAAAATGATAACGAAAGGGTCTCAGAACGACCCTCTCATGATGTGAGATGAGAGGACTCGTGTGCTGGGAAGGGTGGCCAGGACCCCCTGCAGCAACTTGGCTCTTCCGGGTCACAGTAACACCCGGAAGTCATTGCAACCGAGGGTCAGTTCACTAAGGAAGATTGCCATGGCTTTCTACTTTATAGAGGGGAATCAGCACAGAAGGTTAAGAGAATGGACTTTTAAGTCACCGTGCTCTTGTCCTATTATCTCTGCACCTATTAGCTAATGTGCCCTGGGGGAGGTCATCTAGTCTCTCAAAGTCTGTGCTTCTGAAAAATGTTGAGGAGATTCAGAAGCAGTAATGACCAAAACAAACAAAACCTGACCTGGGTGTGCTGAAGAGTTCTTTTTTTTTTTTTTTCACTTTTTAATTTTATATTGAAACATAGCCTATTAACAATGTTGTGATAATTTTAGGCTAACAGCAAAAGGACTCAGCCATACATATGCATGTATCCATTCTCTCCCAAACTTCCCTCCCATCCAGGCTGCCACATAAAGTTGAGCAGAGTTCCATGTGCTATATAGTAGGTCCTTGTTGGTTATCCATTTTAAATACAGCACTGTGTACCTAACCTTCCCAGACTCCCCAGCTACCCCTTCTCCCTGTCCTTCCCTGATGTAGAAATGGGAGGTGGGATGGAAGAAATGTGCAACATTGTGGAGGTGTAGTGGATGGTTTGGGTTTGAAAAGTTGTGCCCTTTGGCTGAACACAAGCCACAGGTGTGCTTTATTTAGCTGATGGCGGGATGGTCCACCTAGCATCTAGGATTTAAAACAACTTCTCTGAGGCAAATAAAAGAAAGCTATGAATTCCTTGATTTCTGATTGAGAGATGGTGTGCTTTTAATTTTACATTTTTTTTTTTTAGTTTGTTAGTGTGAGGCTTGATTCCAACATATTCTCATTAGTTTGGAGCGGTGATTCCAGCATATTCTTGTTAGTTTAGAGGGGTAGTAGGTCTCTCTAAATTCTGTCCTGTCAGCACAAGAAAAGTATGAGAGAAATAGAAACAGGAGAAGACAGTGGAATAAATTTCTTCTTTCTTTCAGTAGTTATTCTTTTTTTTTAATCACCATAGTTTTTAATGAAGAAACTTATTTAAAATTGTAAAAAAAAAAATGGTGATGGGACAGAAAAATCTTAGCAGCAAATTGGTTAAGTAAACTGAAAATATTAATGCAGAAACATTAACATATTAAAGCATATATGTTGCACATTAAATGCAGTACAAAACCAGGAGTTGCACTATACTGATTAGTGCTCAACAGAAGAAACGATTAAATTTGTTCTTCCCTGCAGTATATACACAGTTCATTTTCACTGCATTTTCCTACCTAGCCAGCAAGTTATTTTCTTCTTCACACCTGCTCAAGCATGAATTATAAACACAGCACTTACAAATATGAAAATTCAGTCACAAGGAAAACCAGTATTTTCTTTTTACCAATAAAAAGCAATTTTGAAAGTTAGCAGTCTCTTCCAGGAGACCAAGTTTAGCTGAAAACTTCAGGGATGAAGATCTTCTGGTATAACAGCATCCAAATGTATAAACAGTAAAAATAAGACTTAAAATAGCTGCTACAGTGTCATGTTTTGGACTTGGTTCATCCAATTGATTTTTAGCACAAAGTTAGAAATAATTTCTTCTTCATAACATCTATAGTTATCAATAGATTTATCTTGTTTTCAACATGCAATAACACTTCAAGATGATCTATATGCATAATGTTGTCAGTTCAAGTTGTCATACAAATACTCTCTTTAAAAAAAGCATTTTTACAGTTATTTGTTATTCTTTATTATCAGTCTTTGTGTCATTGTACAAAAAGCAAACAACATTACTACAGCTGTAGATAAATACAGCTGAGGGTGTGATGATAAAAGAATTTGTCAGGAAAATATTTTTATGATTTTTTTTCTCTCAAAACAAATTCAAGGAAAAAAAGATTGTGACTTGGCTGGGAATGAGGATGGAAGGAAGGAAAGAGCAAATATATAAACAGAGCATATAATTTTTCCATACCGTGATGTCTGAAGGTCACATTCCTACCAAGACTTGTTTGTACCACCAAGGAATCCCTTCCACTTGTGAACTGTAGCTCAGTAGTTCAGAAATTAAATTTCTTCCTCCTGGACCAGACAATAGAGCTTTATTATCTCACACCACAGACAAATTATAACCTTTTAGGGTACACGGTGGTATGAACCTCTCCCCAGGGTAGTTAGGAGTAGTGTTACTTAACCTACCTTTCTTTAGCCTACAGGAACAAAAAATCAGATGCTAAATTTAGTCTATATTTCTAGGCAAGAATTACTTTTGAGTGGTCTTAGCAAGGGGCTTCCCTGGTGACACAAATGATAAAGAATCTGCCTGCAATGCGGAAGACTAGGACTTGATCCCTGGTGGGGAAGATCCCTTGGAGAAGGAAATAGCAACCCACTCCAGTATTCTTGCCTGGGAAATCTCATGGACAGAGGAGCCTGGCAGGCTACAGTCCATGAGGATGCAAAGAGTTGGACTCGATTGAGCTTTCAGGAAAGGGTAGGTCGAGGATCCCCCACTGCCTTTATTATCATTGTAGAAAGCAAACAACATGGATCTAAGTGTGCTCAGTCATGTCCAACTCTTTTGCAGCCCCATGGACTATAGCGTGCCAGGATCCTCTGTCCATGGAATTCTCCAAACAGTATTCTTATACTGGAGTTGGTTGCCATGTTCTACTTCAGGGGCTTCCTGACCCAGGGATCAAACTCGCATCTTTTGAGTCTCCTGCATTGGTAGGCAGATTATTATTTTTTTTTCATGTATTTATTTTTAATTGAAGGATAGTTGCTTTACAGTGTTTTGTTGGTTTATGCCAAACATCAACATGGCAGGCAGATTCTTTACCACTAGCACCGCCTACCACCTGGGAAGCCCACTAGATGGTAAGAGAGAGAAGCTACCTGGCAAGGCAGATGAGGAAAGAGCTCCTTTTGGTCACATGACTGTTGATCCCATTTGAACTCAACCTCTTATCATCCTGGTCAAGGAAAAGGAAATGGGTCCTAGACCCACGAAAGAAAAAAATTGAGCACAAGGTCTATCTTGGTTGACCCATGCATGGATCAGCAGAGTTCCCAAGACACCACTCTCTAGGGGGCATAAAACATCACTGGGAATATTATATGATGGAAAATATTTCATCCTTGGAATTCCTTCCAGGGAGAGAATTGTTAAAAGCTGAGAGGAACTGGGAGTGGGTGGGGGTGAGACTCCCAGAAGAAATGCTCCAGGATCAAGATATAATTACCAACCTGCTTTCTAAGGAGAAAGGTTGGCTTCAGCCACCATCTGTATACTGCCAAGTAGAGCATGCAAGTTTGGAAACAGATAAAAATTGTAAGGACATTAGGGAGACTTCTCTTACCACCAAATGTCCTATTCCTCTGCCTTCCCCTGGAAGCACTCACTCAACCTTTGTTCACTGAAGTGCCAGGAATCCCTCGGTCATGTGACCCCCCCAAGGGTGACTGGCTGAGTCTCGGTCAGCCATGCCATGGTTGCCTTGGTTGAAAGCAATTATGCAGCTGGGAAGGCGGTGTGAACAGAAGGCCCAGTGTCTCTCTACTGCAGGGAGAATGAAGAAGGTGACCACCAGGAAATGGGGACCTGGTTTTCCCAACTTTCACTGTTGAACTTTCTAGAGCTGCAAGTAACTCCAAATCCTAGTTGCTGAAGTTGGCAGAACTTTTATTGATTTACCAGGTATCCTCCCGGTGTTTGCTGGGGAGACTCCCCTCTCACACGTATTGCCTCCATTCCCACTGTGTGAGGAGGGCTGGGAGGGATGTGCCCTCATATGCCCCTATGGCTACTTCTTCTTTTTCTTCTTTGTGGGGGAGAATTCTGGCATGCTCCCTCTTTTCAGATCACAGGGCAGAGTGGCAGGGGCATGCCAAGGAAATCAGTTCTCTATTTGCCAATAGTGCCATTCACGCAATGCTCATGTCCATCTGGCCTAGAGGGGAACTTGGGCAATAGTGGGTTGTGTGCTCCAGTGGCCTTTCACCCACCTGGCTTCTCAGACAACCCTCGCCGAGTGTCCCATACTGACCTGGCTCCTCCACAGGCCTCCTGCCCATGCAGATCCTTTGCTAGGTTACTAGGATATTGCTTTCAGGCTTCAGGACTGAAAGCAGAGAGCAAGAAATGCTTATCTGATTAGGTCTGTATGAGATTTTAAAACAAAATTTAAATGATTTAGAATCAATCATTTTTCCTTTTTTTTTTTTAAGAATAGGGGGAAAGGTGTTTTTTTTTTTTCCTCCCAATTATCTGAAGCTTATTTTATTTAAAGAAAAATTTTATTGGAACATAGTTGATTTAAAATGTGTTAGTTTCAGGTGTATAACAAAGTGAATCAGTTAATCATATAGGAAGAAATTTTTCATTTATTTATTTTATTTGCCATGCCACGTGGTTTGAGGATCTTTCCAACCAGGGATTGAATCTGGGGCCACCTCCATGAAAGTACCAAGTCCTAACTATTGAACTACCAGGATATTCCCCAGCTATTTTTCTTATAACAGATGTTTTATTTTATCCTTTAACTAATAAAAGACTTGCTGTAGAAAACAAAATGGAAAAATATAATCTTATTCTTGAAAAATAAAAAATTAACATGTTTAACACAGATGTCAGCCAGGACCTCCATGTAGTTTGAGAAAACACTTAAAGAACTGATTTCAGACTGAACTGAAACATTGGGTTGGCCAAAAAGTTTGTTTGGGTTTTTCCATAAGATGTTAGGAAAAAGCCAAATGAAGTTTTTGACCAACCCAATAATTGCTACTTTTATAGTTTTCTTTTGGACAGATAATCTAACCTCACAATAATGTGGTATGATGCTTAACCTGGGGAACCACACTTTAAGAAAACCTTTGAAAATTTGAGGCAAATCCAGAGGAGGTGATGAAAATGATCAACGGATAGGAAACCGCATTAAAAAAAGTTCAGGAATTAGGTTCGTTTGTTCGTTCAGTTGCTCAGTTGTGTCCGACTCTTTGTGACCCCATGAATCGCAGCACGTCAGGCCTCCCTGTCCATCACCATCTCCCAGAGTTTACTCAAACTCACATCCATCAAGTCCGTGATGCCATCCAGCCATCTCATCCTGGGTCGTCCCCTTCTCCTCCTGCCCCCAATCCCTCCCAGCATCAGAGTCTTTTCCAATGAGTCAACTCTTCGCATGAGGTGGCCAAAGTACTGGAGTTTCAGCTTTAGCATCATTCCTTCAGAAATTAGGTACCTCCTTCTAAAGGAAATCAACCCTGAATATTCATTGGAAGAACTGATGCTGAAGCTGAATCTCCAATACTTCGGCCACCTGATGAGAAGAGCTGACTCATTGGGAAAGACCTTGTTGCTGGGAAAGATTGAAGGCAGGAGGAGAAGGGGATGACAGAGGACAAGATGGTTGGATGACATCACCAACTCAATGGACATGAGTTAGAGCAAGCTCCAGGAGATGGTGAAGGACAGGGAAGCCTGGTGTGCTATAGTCCAAGGGACTGCAAAGAGTCGGACATGACAGAGACTGAACTGAATTGAACTTCCTAAAGAAATAACAAATGCTCCTGGGGGAAATGTTAGCTGTCTTAAAATATTTGAAAGAAAACTAGATTTATTTTGTCCATATCAGGAAAGCTTAATTATATCTAACAGCAGGGGTTACAGAAAAGTGAGTTTGACTCAGTGTAAGGAAGACCATTCCAGCAACTGGCATTTTTCAGAAATGAAATGCAGTGCCTAAGAAAAGGGTAAGTTTCCCTTCCTTAAAATAAAATCTTTCAATCAATCAACAAGCATTTTTTTGAATGACTAATTTCTGGGTACTGTTTTAACTGTGATATAGCCATGAATAAATACAAGAAAGGGCAGATAGCTTTTTTAGGATATTATAGGAGGCTTTTGTATCTGAAGAGAAAAGTTATGTTATTTCTATGGGATTTTTTTTTTTTTACCCTACTCTCAAATTTGATACTTTAATTCACTTGAAGAAAATAGCGGCTGTAACAAAATCTTATTTATCATTTACCCTTAGAACAAGTCCTTTCTGGTTAATAACTATTGTCTTATTATTTTCCTCCAGTGCTGCATACTGTATAAAAATAAGTGGTTAGTTAGCTCTGGATGCTAGTCCTAGCAAATCCAAGGGAAAAGTAGCAATAGTAATGAGTTTTCTATTGACGTAGCCCAGCAAGTCTGTCCTTTTACAATTGTTTCTGTCAATCAAGGTGTTTTAAATCTAACCTTTCCTTTCAAACATAGTAACTTTGACCCTAAACTTTGAGCATTGGTACATTTGATAACACACCTTCCATATCTTCATTCAGAACAGAGTAGATAAAAAAAAGTGTTCCTGCTAGCTTTCGTCAAACTACTAATCCATGTTACTGTGCAAGCAGGAATGAAACTTGCTAACTGCAGTATTAGGTACACAATTTAAAAAATCTTATTGACAGAGATATTATGAAATATTTGGAGAAATGACTTAAAAAATATCAAGGCACTGCGTTCTAGCATGGTTTGTTCTGGCTTATTAAAAACTATGATTTATTTTTAGAATACCATAATCTCCTCAAGATCACCATTTCATTTCCTACATATTCACAAATTGTATTCAAGAATTAATTTTAGTAATTTCCCTCAATCCAAATTTATTTTTTTTTAATTAGAATCTTCAGTCACTCAAGCTAACTTTCTCCTCTAGTGTCTCTAAAATTGAAATTATTGTCCTAAATACACTTGATTTTGTTCCATGTCTTCTTTTCCATTAAAAATTTCCATTAAGAATATATTTTAAAAATTATTCCAAACTGGAATTTAATAGAATAGCTATATTTTAAATACAGTATAAGATGTTGCTTTAACTGAATTGATGCTAAGTAATAAAGAATACTTATAGAAATAAAAATAAAATTTGATGTCTCCTAAAGATATTCAAGACTTAAAATCCTTAAAAGATGGAGAAATTGTTTATGATACTAAATACTTTCTATCATTTCTATGAAAGTTTTATCAGTGACTGAATAAATTTTCGCTTTAAAACTAGGTTTCTGTTTTCAAGTATTTTATTAGTAATTGAAAAAGAAAAACTGGAACCATTTGTCTAGAATTAGGACTTTGCATTTTAAAAACTTCCCAAAATTATTAAAATAAAATTTTCCAAAATCTTGGATTATTGTCCAACTTTTATGTTTATTGATTCACTCCCCAGCCATCAGAATGTCAGCTTTCTGAGGGGGTGAGACTTTGTCTCACTTATCCCATGCAGCTAGACGCTAGAACAATATCTGACAGAGAATAGGGGACAAATAAGCGGTTCCCAGGCGGTGCTAGCAGTAAAGAACCTACCTGCCAATGCGGGAGACATAAGACAATCTCTGGATTAAGAAGATCCCCTGGAGTAGGAAATGGTAACCCACTTCAGTATTCTTGCCTGGAGAATCTCCATAGATAGAGGAGCCTGGCAGGCTACAGTCCCAAGTGTTGCAAAGAGTCGGACACTACGGAGCATAAGCACAAATATATTTGGACTACCTAACTGACTCATAATTCTCTGACTATCTTAAAAATTCAGACCATGTGGTCATTGTTTCCGAAGGAACACATGACTCCCTCTTTAGCCCATAATTTTCCCTCAGTCAGAAATGAGGCTGAATTTCCTCATTGCTTTTTAAAATATTTTGAGAGTGGAATTTGTCATCCAAGAAAATTCATAGAAAGAAAAATATGAAAGTGTTTGCCCTGACCTCATGCCACCTCAGACTCTGTAGGGGAGTTCAGACTGTAAGCCTGGACCAATTTGTCTGAGATCGTGGCCCTAGACTGGTTCTTCTTTCAGCCCTGGGGATTTGGTTGGGCTGAGTGCCTGAAGATAGTAAATGGTGAAGGAGCCATCAAAAAGTCCATTACTTTTTCAAGCCCTGAACAAGTAGAAAGTGGCCACTGGAAAAACTGATGTTCCATCTTATTACTGGGAGACAAGCATATGATGGGATTTCAGTGATGTCAGCACATCATAATGGGAGGAGCATGGGCTTCAATTCAAATTCTAACTCTACTATTAAGTACTGTGTGCCCTGAGAACACTACCTTGATCTCCAGTTCTTGGGTTCTCCACTTTATCTTTTTCGTGAGGGATGACATAAGATTGTACAGTATGCACAAGGCATCAAGAGCAGTGTTTTGAACACAGTAGCCCTTCAAAAGTCGATTCCAAGTATTTTATTCTTTTCATTGCAATGGTGAATGGAATTGTTTCCTTAATTTCTTTTTCTACTTTCTCATTATTAGTGTATAGGAATGCAAGGGATTTCTGTGTGTTGATTTTATATCCTGCAACTTTACTATATTCATTGATTAGCTCTAGTAATTTTCTGGTGGAGTCTTTAGGGTTTTCTATGTAGAGGATCATGTCATCTGCAAACAGTGAGAGTTTTACTTCTTCTTTTCCAATTTGGATTCCTTTTATTACTTTTTCTGCTCTGATTGCAGCGGCCAAAACTTCCAGAACTATGTTGAATAGTAGTGGTGAAAGTGGGCACCCTTGTCTTGTTCCTGACTTTAGGGGAAATGCTTTCAATTTTTCACCATTGAGGATAATGTTTGCTGCGGGTTTGTCATATATAGCTTTTATTGTGTTGAGGTATGTTCCTTCTATCCCTGCTTTCTGGAGAGTTTTTATCATAAATGGATGTTGAATTTTGTCAAAGGCCTTCTCTGCATCTATTGAGATAATCATATGGCTTTACTTAGGAATATATCTACCTAAAGAAACTAAAGACCTATATGTACAAAACTATAAAACACTGATGAAAGAAATCAAAGAGGACACTAATAGATGGAGAAATATACCATGTTCATGGATTAGAAGAATCAATATAGAGAAAATGAGTATACTACCCAAAGCAATCTACAAATTCAATACGATCCCTACCAAGCTACCAGCGATATTTTTCACAGAGCTAGAACAAATAATTTCAAGATTTGTATGGAAATACAAAAAGCCTCAAATAGCCAGAGTAATCTTGAGAAAGAAGAATGGAACTGGAGGAATCAACCTGCCTGACTTCAGGCTCTACTACAAAGCCACAGTCATCAAGACAGTATGGTACTGCCACAAAGACAGAAATATAGATCAACCGAACAAAATAGAAAGCCCAGAGATAAATCCACACACATATGGACACCTTATCTTTGACAAAGGAGGCAAGAATATACAATGGATTAAAGACAATCTCTTTAACAAGAGGTGCTGGGAAAACTGGTCAACCACTTGCAAAAGAATGAAACTAGATCACTTTCTAACACCACACACAAACATAAACTCAAAATGGATTAAAGATCTAAACATAAGACCAGAAACTATAAAACTCCTAGAGAATATAGGCAAAACACTCTCCGACATAAATCACAGCAGGATCCTCTATGATCCACCCCCAGAATTCTGGAAATAAAAGCAAAAATAAACAAATGGGATCTAATTAAAATTAAAAGCTTCTGTACAACAAAGGAAAATATAAGCAAGGTGAAAAGACAGCCTTCAGAATGGGAGAAAATAATAGCAAATGAAGCAACTGACAAACAACTAATCTCAAAAATATACAAGCAACTCCTGCAGCTCAATTCCAGAAAAATAAACGACCCAATCAAAAAATGGGCCAAAGAACTAAATAGACATTTCTCCAAAGAAGACATCCGGATGGCTAACAAACACATGAAAAGATGCTCAACATCACTCATTATTAGAGAAATGCAAATCAAAACCACAATGAGGTACCACTTCACACCAGTCAGAATAGCAGCGATCCAAAAGTCTGCAAGCAATAAATGCTGGAGAGGGTGTGGAGAAAAGGGAACCTGCTTACATTGTTGGTGGGAATGCAAACTAGTACAACCACTATGGAGAACAGTGTGGAGATTCCTTAAAAAATTCCAAATAGAACTGCCTTATGACCCAGCAATCCCACTGCTGGGCATACACATCAAGGAAACCAGAATTGAAAGAGACACATGTACCCCAATGTTCATTGCAGTGCTGTTTATAATAGCCAGGACATAGAAATAACCTAGATGTCCATCAGCAGACGAATGGATAAGAAAGCTGTGGTACATATACACAATGGAGTATTACTCAGCCATTAAAAAGAATACATTTGAATCAGTTCTAATGAGATGGATGAAACTGGAGCCGATTATACAGAGTGAAGTAAGCCAGAAAGAAAAACACCAATACAGTATACTAACACATATATATGGAAATTTAGAAAGATGGCAATGATGACCCTGTATGTAAGACAGCAAAAGAGACACAGATGTGTAGAACGGACTTTTGGACTCAGAGGGAGAGGGAGAGGGTGGGATGATTTGGGAGAATGGGACTGAAACATGTATACTATCATGTAAGGAACAAATCTCCAGTCTATGTCCGATGCAGGATACAGCATGTTTGGGGCTGGTGCATGGGGATGACCCAGAGAGATGTTATGGGGAGGGAGGTGGGAGGGGGGTTCATGTTTGGAAACGCATGTACACCCGTGGTGGATTCATGTCAATGTATGACAAAATCAATACAGTATTGTAAAGCAAAATAAAGTAAAAATAAAAATTAAAACAAAACAAAACAAAAAAGTTGATTCCATTGTTGTAATATCCTCTCAGAGAAGTCTGGTCAGTGGTGTGCGGCTAATCCATCATCTTTGCTGTCCTCAGTAAGTTTAGAGGGTGGCATTTGAGATATCGCAGTGAACAAAACACAGAAAAAGGAAAACCACTGTCCTCTGTGGTACTTAACCGTAGCTTGGTCTCCACGATTCTTAACTTTTTCACAAGTCACGCTTTTCTTTATCTCACTGTCATCACCCTAGTTCCAAGCATTTTCTTATTTTGTTCCACAACTTTCTAACATGCCTCCTTTCATCTAGTCTCCAATTCCTCTCCCCACAGAAGCCTGCTTGAATTCATTAAAATCCTAATCTGATCAAATGACTCCAGTTCAAGTCTGTTTAACAGTTTCCAATTGCCTAAGGATAGAAGGTAATTTCCTTAGAATTGTACCTTGTGATCTAACCCTTGCTTCCCTTCTGGTTTGGTGTTGTAATGCACTCCCACGTTGGCACGGCCTGCTCCTATGTTCTGAACATCTTCCAACTGCCTTAAGGGGCCTTGCTCTCTTCCTCACACCAGAGAATTTGTCATTGTTCTCGCTGCCAGGAATCTCTCTCCCCACTCTCTTTTGCTCTTGCTATTCCCATTCATTCTTTGGGTACTACTTACATGTCATTTTCTCAGGGAAGCCCTTCCTGAATCCCCTAGATTGGTCAAGCGTTCCTAGGCTGAGCAACCCCAGTACCTCAACTCAAACTCCTCCTGATGCTTACCACACAGTACCTCTGGTTTTTTTTGCTTGTCTGTGCTCCATCCCATGTTATACGGGCTGTATCACAGGGCCCTTGATTGCCTTGTTCTCTGTTGTACCCTAGGACCCAACACATGAAAGGCCCAGACTAGACACTCAAATATTTGTTACATGAATGAATGAGTTAAATACATATATAAGTGAATAAAATGAACGTCTTGAAGGGCAATTCCCACACACTGGCTGAGACTGTAAGGAGACAGGCAACTAGAAAACTAGGGACATAGAAATGATTTGATGAGATGGGAAGTGTTTGGGGTTTTTTCCCCCTCTTTTATCCAGAGTTGGACTATAAAGAAAGCTAAACACTGAAGGACTGATGCTTTAGAACTGTAGTTTGGAGAAGACTCTTGAGAGTCCTTTGGACTGCAAGATCAAACCAGTCAATCCTAAAGGAAATCAGTCCTGAATATACATTGGAAGAACTGATGCAGAGGCTAAAGCTCCAATACTTTGGCCACCTGATGCAAAGAGCTGACTCCTTAGAAAACACCCTGATGCTGGGAAAGATTGAAGGCAGGAGGAGAAGGGGTCAGCAGAAGATAAGATGGTTGGATGGCATCGCTGACTCAGTGGACATGAGTCTGAGCAAGCTCCTGGAACTGGTGATGGACAGAGAGGCCTGGAGTCTGCAGTCCATGGGGTCGCAAAGAGTCAGACACGACCAAGTGACTGAACCGAACTGATCCTGAATGTTTAGAATAATCATAGGGAGGAAAAAAAAAAAGGAGTAATTTAGTTGCATAATGAATGTTTATTTTATATAGTTCTTAGCACTGAAATGATAGATTAATTTCATCTGCTTTATGGAAGAGGCCAGAAGTTCCCTTAACTTTGAACATACCTCTCCAAAATACTTCAACTTAATTTTCTGATTCTTGAATATTGAGATTCTCCAAAAGAATGATAGTTAGAGAACACATTGACTGTCATAGATTGAATTGTGCAACACACCCCAAAATTTGTACGTTGAATTTCTAACGTTAATAACCTCAGAATGTGGCTATATTTGGAGATAGGGCCTTTAAAGAAGTAATTAAAGCTAAATGAGGTCATATGGTGGGTCCTCATCAAATATGACCTGTGTCCTTATAAGAAGAGGGAGAGACACCAAGGCTGCTGACACACAGAGAAGAGGCCGTGTAAAGACACACAGGAAGATCACCATCTGCAAGCCAGCTAGAGAGTTCTTAGGAGAAACCAAGACTGCTGACACTTTAATCTTGGACTTCTAGCTTCCAGAACCTCAGGAAAATTAATTTCTGTGGTTTGAGCTGCTTACTCTGTGGTATTTTGTTACAATAGTCCTAGTAAGTTAATACAGTGACTTCTTAATTTATAATAGGGAAGCCTCGCTCCATAAGTTGAAAATCTTCAAATTGATTAAGGGATTGGAGCATCACTTCATTCTTGCCTTGGATTATTTTGTCTTAAAAAAAAAAAAATGCTGTGTTAGGATGGAAGAGCCTGGCAGGCTGCAGTCCATGGGGTCGCGAAGAGTCAGACAGGACTGAGCGACTTCACTTTCACTTTTCACTTTCATGCATTGGAGAAGGAAATGGCAACCCACTCCAGTGTTCTTGCCTGGAGAATCCCAGGGATGGGGGAGCCTGGTGGGCTGCCATCTATGGGGTCACACAGAGTTGGGCATGACTGAAGTGACTTAGCAGCAGCAGCAGCAGTTCTAATAAAGTGTAGAAAAGAGATGGATGAAGTACACTAAGTGTGTGTTTATCCCTCACCACACAATGGCCACAATTGGTTATTCTGTTCATGTTATAACATTGGCCCAAGGATCCCAGTATCTTCATGAAGTTTCCCAAGATTTCATGTTTTCAAAAGCACTCAGGCTTAAAATCTATGAATAATTTTGACTCTTTTTTTTTCTTTACCACCTACATATAGCCAATGACCAATTCTTGTTGATTCTTATTTCAAAATATGTCTTTCATATACCCCATTGTTTTTCTTCGCTCAGTCATCAGGAAGACCCAGACTTTCATGATCTTACAGATAAGTTATTGCCAACCCCTCCCACCTAACTTTCTTTCTTTAATCTTTCCCTGCCATTCTGCAACTACCAACACTAAATGCCATCTTATCAGTGACCTGCTGAGGAACTTCAGGGTGCCCTCTTTGTTAGAAATGAAAGAGTAAATATTTGCTCCTGTAGTTGAAAGGACTCCTCAGTCTTGTCCCAAGCGAACTCAGCTTTCTTTTCCAGAATTCCATAGTATTACATCAACATTTCAGTAGGAGGGACAGTTTCCTCACCATTTCTTGCTTTTTTCCATGTTGCTGCAAATGATACTATTTTATTCTTTTTTATTGTTGTTGTTGTTAAGTTGCTAAGTTGTGTCCAACCCTTTGCAACCCCATGGAAGGCAGCGCACCAGGCTTGTTTGTCCTTCATCATTTCCCGGAGTTTGCTCAAACCCATGTCCATTGAGTCGGTGATGCCATCCAACAGTCTCATTCTTTGTCATCCCCTTCTCCTTCTGCCATCAGTCTTGCCCAGCATAAGGGTCTTTTCCTATCAGGTGGTCAAAGTTTTGGAGCTTCAGCATCGGTCCTTCCAATGAATATTTAGGGTTAATTTCCTTTAGGATTCACTGGTTTGATCTCCTTGCTGTCCAAGTGATTTTCAAGAGTCTTCTCCCCAGCACCACAGTTCAAAAGCATCAATTCCTCAGCACTCAGCCTTCTTTATGGTCCAGCTCTCACATTCGTACATGACTCCTGGAAAAACCATAACTTTGACTATATGAATCTTTGTTAACAAAGTGATGTCTCTGTTTTTGAATATGCTGTCTAGGTTTGTCATAGCTTTTCTTTTATTTTTTGTGGACGAATAATATTCATTGTATATATACACCACATCTTCTTTAACCATTCCTCTGTCTGTGCATATTTAGGTTGCTTCCATGTCTTTGTTATTCTAAATAGTGCTTCTATGAACATTGGGGCTCATGTATCTTTTCAAATTAGAGTTTTTATATTTTCCAGATATATACTCAGGAGTGAGATGGCTGGATCATATGGTGACTCTACTTTTATTGTTTAAGGAAACTCCCTACTGTTTTCCATAGCGGCTGCACCAATTCCCACTGTTGGTGGGGAGGTAATTTACATTTCCTTTTAATTGGAGAGTTTCTTTTAAAATCCAGTTATATCAAGACCAACACAACTCTCTGAGGATTAGACTCAAGTAACAGTCTTTGAGTTCCCCAGGTGATTCTTTAAAAAATTCTCTTTATTTACTTCATTTATTGGCTGTTTTGGTCTTCATTGCTGTGCTCGGCTTTTCTCTAGTTACAGGGCATGGACTTCTCATTGTTATGGCTTTTCTTGTTGTGGACCACAGTCTCTAGGCATGTGGGCTTCAATAGTTATGGCTCATGGGCTTAGTTGCCCCACAGCATGTGGGAACTTCCCAGATCAGGATCCAACCTGTGACCCCTGAATTGGCAGATGGATTCTCAACCACTGGACCATCAAGGAAGTTCCTCTCCAGGTAAGTCTAATGAAAACTATTACCATAGCCCATTAGATCACATGTGGAATGAATACATAGCAATGGCTTGCTCTTTTGTACCCAGAAAGGGATATTTGATATTATTATAGCAGAGACTGTCTTGGTATCTCTATCTTTGTCCAGTTGCAACCAAGTACTTCAGATTCGAACCCAAACAGAGCCTAAACCTAGTTTGTTATGTGAACCAATGGTCTTTGAATTAGAATAATTCACATAGTGCCTGGACTTACTGAGGCTCAGGTTCTTCGTGCCTCAATGCAGAAGGAATTCAGCAAGAGGCAAAGTGATAGGCAAGAAATCGATTTATTAATATAGTGTGCTTTGAGAGATGCAAATGGTCAGGTGAGGGGCCTCTGCACCAAGGATTAAGTGAGCTACAATTTTATAATCAAAGGAAAGTGAGGGAGGGGAAAAGATGTCTTCTTTGAGTAGACATCAAGTTTACATCACTAGCTACTCTGTCATATCCGACAAGAGAGTGTCTGACCCTATGAGGTCAAACTAGGACTATCATAGCATTTATTCAAATCAGTAGAAGGGTGGTGACATTGTTCTTTCAACTAATGACCTAGGACATACCTTGTACTCTTATTTATGGCTTTATAGTTAAGCAAGCCTGCTTTGTTCCACAAAGTTATGAGACTTTTCTTGAGTAATCATTAACTTCCAGCGGTCTCCCAAAGTTTCCTAGGTTTCCCTCTCTACCTGCAATCCCCTATTGGGACTTCTACAACTAACTCACTATCCTATTCCATCCTAATCACAATGGGAGATCCACTTTCAACTCAGACACTATTTACTTACTCAAAAGGAAAATATTCATCCTCACAATCAGATACAGAGTTGTGTGGCTACACAATTAAAAGTGTAAGCTCTTTTGGGCATATTTAATAGCAAATAACTTATAGAGCATTTTGGAGGGAAGAAATGATATTTCTAGCATAGATAGAGGCTCAGTGAACTGAGAAACTGCTCAACTAGAACCTGGTAGAATTTTCTATAAATAAGAACCCAGGTACTTGTGCTTGGCACTGACTCTAATGATTCAGGTTAAGTGAGTTCTGTCATTTCTATGTGTGCCTTTTATTCATTGCACTTAACAGCCAGAGTTTACATTGATCTGTATAATTTTTGAAATGTTTTCTGTTTAATCCCTATTGCATTGAAAGCTCTGGGAAGATCCCCCAGGTGGCTTTTGTATCTTCACTCAACCTTTCCATAGTATGGATTGAAACATATTTGCTAAGTGAAAGGGAGGGGAGACAGGGAGGGAAAGAGCCTATTTCCTGGAGAAGTAGTTTATGCCTATTGGAATCTCCATTCATGATAGTTCTGCTCCATGAATTTTCTAGAAATCTGGCATGTGCAAAGAAAACTTCCAACACATTTTGCTTAGCTAATAGGATCCCATCAGGTGTCTTGATCAGTATGTTTTATAACATTTCCCCTTATTTCTTGCAATAAGTTAATTTTATGAGATTATAATGAGACCAAGATTGTGACTTTTGTCTTGTTGAACACTGTACTATATCCCCAATGCCCATCACAGTGTAGAGTTAAGGGTAGGTACTCAATATATGTTTATTTCATGAGTGCTGAATGGAATGAAAGACTCTATGAAGGAATGAAGTTCCATCTCAGCACAGACAAGGGTAAAATATCAGAGAGAGAACTGACAAATTTAAACAAATTAAGAAGGACAACTATACTAGTCTAGAGCTAAGAAAATTTAACTATTTTACAAAGCTAAACAAGGGTATGATAAACACAGATGATTTCAAAATTTTAAAGCAAATATAAGCAGCATCTCCTCCCATCCTCCAATGGCATTAGAGACACAAGACGGGTATGAGCAGGAGTCTTGGAAACCAAGTTAGAAATGTAGGCTATAAAATTCCTTTTTGTTGTTCAGTCACTAAGTCATGTCAGACTCTTTGTGATCCCATGGACTGCAACAAGCCAGGCTTCCCTTTCCTTCACTGCCTCCTGGAGTTTGCTCAAATTCATGTCCATGGAGTCAGTGATGTTTCTGAAGAGCTGCTCCTCTTTCTGTAGTATTAGTTTAAATAGAAAAGGGATTAATATGTACTCTATACTGATCTTTGTACTTGCGTACCAACAGCAAAACCTGTACTCTGAAGGTTCATCTGGTTTATCTGAAAACTTATATAGCCCCCAACAAGATAAAGTTCAAACTCTTTAGCTTGTTTGTGAAGGTCTTCCTTCAATGTATTGTGTTATCTTTCTAACTTCTCCTTCCATATTAATCAGGGTTTCCAAAGAAACAGAACTAGCAGTGTGTATGTGTTCATGTGCCTATCTATCTGTCTATCGTTTATCTATCTACACCTTTCTCAAAGGCTTTCTGCTGGCAGAACTCCTCCTTGCTTGGGGAAGGTCAGTTTTTGTCCTATTCAGAACATCAAAGACCACTCATATTATCTACTTCACCCAAGGCCTACCCATTTATATGTTCATATCATCCAAAAATCCTTCACAGACTAATTTAGAATAACTCTTGACCAATTATCTAGGCAACACGCCCCAGCCACCTGGACACATAAAATTAACCATCTCTCTTTCTTTCCTAGTTTGTATATTTCCTTAACATTACCACCCTCCTCCATATGTGTCATACATACTCTAGCCTCTCTCTATCCCCCAGTAACAACCACTTTTCACCTGCCAATGTTGTTGTTGTTCAGTCGATAAGTCGGGTCCAATTCTTTGTGACCCCATGGACTGCAGCATGTCAGACTTCTGTCCTTCACTATCTCCTGGAGTTTTCTCAGATTCATGTCCATTGAGTCAGTGATGCCATCCAATCATCTCATCCTTTGTCATCCCCTCCTCCTTTGCCTTCAATCTTTCCCAGCATCAAGGTCTTTCCCAGTGAGTCAGCTCTTGGCACCAGGTGGCCAAAATACTGGAGCTTCAGCTTCAGCATCAGTTCTTCCAATGAATATTCAGGGTTGACTTTCTTTAGGATTGACTAATTTGATATCCTTACTGTCCAAGGGGCTCTCAAAGGTCTTCTTCAGCAGCACAATTTCAATTCAGTGCCAAGTATCAAGTCTTGGGCATTCAGCCTTCTTTATGGTCTAACTCTCGCATCCATACATGACTACTGGAAAGTTCTCCCAATTCCCACCTTCTTCGTCTAATGATTCTAAATGGTGTTAAAACAGAATAGGAGGGTGCATGGCACAAACTTTAAAAGAATTACACAGCCTGAAGACATTATATAAAATGATTAGAACAAAATAGGTCCTAGAACCATTAGGTCCAAGACGGCAGATGAGTCAATTTTCACCAGACTTTGTGCCTCAGTATACTCTCATTGTGACACATTAACAGGCTATGTGACACACCCACCAGTACCATGACAGTTCTGAGGCCAACCATCAAAGACCAAAAAGTGGGCAGTGGCCCAATTCCTGGAAATCTCTGCTCCTTCCCCAAAATAGTTGGAATAATCCTTCCACTCATTAATCTATGAGATTACCCAGCCCATAAAAACTAACCACATCATATTTCAAGGCTGCTCTTACCTTCTGTGATGGTCCACATTCTGTCTATGGAGTGTGTTTCTTTCTAAATAATCCACTTCTTACCTATCACTTTGCCTCTCACTGAACTCTTTCTGCAGTTAGACTCCAAGAACCTGAGCTTCACTGAGTCCTGAAACCAAGTGTGTGATCTCAGTTAAAAGACCATAGGTACAAGTCCCATCTGAGTTGCACCATTTCAGTGTTGCCTATCAGAATCACTAGAAGCAAGCAAAGAACAGAATGGCTCAAACTTGTGGAAGTAAGATAACCTTGAGTATATGCTCTTTACTGAATTCCACAATGGTTTTGTTACCCACTCAAGTTTGAGAACTGGACTAGATTTTTGACTCTAGGCAAAAGCATACACTACCTTCAAGTGCTTTTTCTTTGCTCTCTTCATTTGAGAAATTATACTTCCATGAGCCCATGGATATTAGTTTGCTAGGGTACCCTAAAAAATTCCACAGGCTGGGTGTCTCAAACAATGGAAATTAATTTTCTCCATAGTTCTGTGGGCCAGACATCCAAGATCAAGGTGTCTGCAGAGTTGATTTCTCCTGAAGCCTCTCTTATTGGCTCGTGGATGGCTGCTTTCTTGCTGTGTCCTTACATGGTCTCGCCTTTGTGTTTGGATCTCTGATTCTCTGTGTGCCCAAATGTCTTCTTTTTATAAAGACACTATTCAGATTGGACTACAGTCCACCCTAATGACCTCATTTTAACTTAATTACCTCATTAAAAGCCCTATCTCCCAATACACCCACATTCTCAGATAGTGGGGTTCGAATGTTAAAATATGAGTTGGAGAGGTGCAATTTTGTGCATAAAACCATCCCAACTTCAAAAGTAACTGTGTCTTTCATGAATTCCTTTACTTTAAATATGTATGATGCAATTTTAAATTTGCTTATACATTACCTCAAAATTGTTTTCCAAGTGAGTTATATTTTTATGCATTTATCTGTAACTTCTGTACAGTGTAAATTTTTTGAGTGGTGACCTCGTATTTAGCATAATCTAATAAATGAAAGATTCTCAATACTGGACTCACTCCTGAAATACTTGGTGATTTTTAAAAAGTCTTTAAACTTGGGTTTTACTTCCAGAAATTACCAGAAGTAAACATTGGTTGCAAACAGTCATATTCGACTGAGCGACTAACCTCCCCCCCCAACCCACCACACACACACACACACACACACACACACACACACACACAGACATTGGTGCAGGTGTGTTTTAGAAGCTCTCCAGGTGATCCTAGTGTGTTCTCAACCAGGGTTAAGAGGCCACTGTTACAGTGGGAAGTGGTAGCAGGGAAGGACTTTTGTTTGTTTTGTATCATGGTATATCCCAGGGCACTCCCAGACACTTGGTAAGTGGTACATAAATCTCTGATGGAAAAGATGAATCTGGTTTTCATCATCTTTTAGCTGTATGAGCTCTGTGAAAGCTCTTTTATTTCTCTAAATCTGTTTCCCATCTTTAGAAAATGGGGATAATAATAACCATGGTTTTGGAGAATAAATTAAATGACAAAGTAAGTTATTGGGCCCAGAATAGCTGCTTGTCGATCAATGGTTAACTTTCTTCTCTTGAAAAGTCTGTGTTCTCACCTTGTTTCTGACACTGGCAGAAATGCTACGAGCACAAGAAAAAGTGCATGTGAAATATGTGTTGAGTGAATGAATGACGCATGGAAAACTGAATGAGAGATACAGTATCGAGCGATTTAAACAGGGTCTAAAAAGCCATGATGTCTCATTTTAGTTGTCCCACTCTGGGCAGAGATAAAATAGTAAGTGTTAATCTCAGGATGTGTTGCAATTATTTATGCTTACTACTAAGTCCCTTCAGTCGTGTACAGCTCTTGGTGACCCCATGGACTGTAGCTGCCAGGCTCCTCTGTAAATGGTATTCTCCAGGCAAGAATAATGGAGCAGGTTTCTATGCCCTTCTCCAGGGGAACTTCCTGACCCAGGGATTGAATCCAGGTTTCTTCTGTCTCCTGCAGGTGGGTATTTTACCACTAGCACCACCATACTGTATTATTTCTGCTGAATGGAAAAATAGAGCAGTTATAATTTATGTGTATTTCCTCTCATTATAATTAATTCATAGTAATTAGGAAACTGGAATGTGATCAAATGAACTCATCTGTTCTGAAAACTTACTTGCAACAACATGTTTGATTTTCACTGAATCCCAGTCATCTTTGAGGTCATTGTGTAGTGGGAAGGCTGATGGAGGAGAAGAGAAAGGAGGGAGGGGAGAGAGAAATACTTTTTTATCTGGTGGACATGGATTTTTTTTTTAATTGAGGTATGGTTGATTTACAAATTTATGGAATTTAATTTTTCAGGAATATAATTTTTAAAGGTTATATTCCATTTAAAGTTATTATAAAATATTGGCTGTATTCCCTGTGCTGTACAATATATCCTTGCATCATTTAGTTTCCACATAGGTAGTTTGTACTTCCTAAATTGTCCCTTCAGTGGTCTATGATGTGTATATGTGTGTGCGTGTGCATGCATGTTCACACACACACACAACATACACACACATGCTTTGGTAAAATGCTCTTCCCTGTTCACCAAGTTAAATTAGACCTGGTCCAGTAATCAGGACTTTGTGAGCCAGCAAAGGATGCCTTCTTTTTCTAAACTGTTGCTAATTGTTCAAAGTCCACTTTTCTTCTCTCTAAATAGAAAGCATGGGAAGGCTGATTGTTTTTTCTGCTCTCTTCTTCACATTTCTCAGCAAATCCACCTAAAGGGAACAAGTGAGGTTTTGCAAATCACTCTTGTAAATCTGCTTGAGCAAGTAAAAATAGCCTCTAGAAAATGGCTGTATTCCAAAGGCCTCACTTCAAAAGAGATCTGAGTGTTCTGTGAGTCAAGGAGGGCATGTGAAGACAGGCAGCAGTCCCTGTTAGGCTGGTCTGGTTCAGTAAGAGCTCAGAAGTGGAAGCAAATCACAGAGAAGAAAATATGTAAAGTTTACTTGTTGAAATTTTCTCATAGAAGTTAGCTCAGATGAAAATCTGAGCTGGATTTTTGATACAGGAAAATCTGTGTACAGTGCCACTGTATACATTAGGCCTTAAGCTTTAGCCTTACTGTGAAATTTGTTTCAAGTTGTTAAAATTTAATAACTCTTCCTGTGAGGATAATTTTTTTCCTGGATTATTCTGACATTTTACTTAAAATTTACACTAGAGATAGAAATGATTCTAGTTTGCTAGAAAATTGTCTATGTCCCCCCGCCTCCACCGCTGCCCAAACACACACACACACACACCTGATCTGTGTATACTTTCTCTTGACAGGAGAGCAAGTTGATGTTGAATTCCTCAAATGCAGCTTTCACCCTGGACTTACTATGGGTGCAAAATGACATATCAAAAGCGTTAGGTAACTCAGAAATATCTGGTTCTGACGTTTATCAAGTCTGAGAAAGGTAAGATGAGGCATGTGCTATGTATTATGGGAGCAATATCCTGTAATCAAATCCAATGTTTCTTCAGCAAAATGTGTTTATTCACTGTAAAGTGTGAATATTACAAATGTCCTCGTGTTAACTCAGGTTGGGCTCACCACCAAGCGACTTGCACCAGACTTATTTTTTTAAATGCTAGCTTTTCAGAGCTGTTGAGATTCGAAAGCTTGTGTGAGGGATTGTGAACTCTGTTTTCCCATGTCCCTTCTCAGCTGTCACTTCCTTTCAGCTGTGTTGCTCTTTGTCCATGTTCCGAAGCTGACAAGCCCAGAGATCATCATTGCTTCTGGCCTCTACTACAGTCCTCTTTCCCGTGTCGCACATGTTGCCTCTTCCCACTGCTGTCCTGCTTTTTATTTATTTATTTATTTTTTGCCACACCACGCAGCATCTGGGAATTCGAATTCCCTGACTAAGGATTGAACTTGTGCCCCCTCTATTGGAAACACAGAGTCTTAACCACTGGATCATCAGGGAAGTCTCACCCTGTTCTTCAGTATCCTTCTAACCTTTATCTTTGGAAACCTGTGCTCAAAGTAGATCAATCTAAACTCACAGAGCCCTAGGTGATTCTTTAATTTCTATGGTAACTAGCAGTCTTCTTTCTTTCCCCACACTGGACTCCCTTTAGTGTTCCAGATCTTGATTAGAGAGGGACACAAAAGTAAGGATAAAAGTCTGTGCACAGTCTCAGCACAACCTCTTGTTTACTCAGGCCATACCCTCTAGGGTCATCCAAACTTTCTTTCTCTAAACACTCCATAAGCCCTTCCCAGCCTCTAAGCCACTGGCCATGAAGTCTCCTCCTGGAATTAAGCCTCCTCCTCGGCAGGTTTTTTTTTTTTTTTTGGCCAGTTTCCAATTACACTCTTTGATTCTACAGAGAATTGCTTTTACCTCTAACTGGGCCTCCATCACTTTGAACATTTTTCTATTGTAGCACATAAACAGTGCAATCCAATTATTTTGAGAACAGGCTGCTTTCCCACTGGCCTTCATAAAGTCTGGGATAGGACCTTATTCATCTTTGTATTTACACTGGAGAAGAGAATGCCAAATGCATTTGGGGAAAGGTGTGTTACACAAAATTAAGCAGGTTTTTTTTTTTTTTTTTTTTAGTGTAGGACTTATTGACTGACTCATACAAAGAGATCCTTTTCCCCATAGTTTTTTTTTTTTAATTCATTTTGCTGAAGTATAGTAAATCCCCTACAGATGAACGTGTTCTACTTAGAGAGCTCGTTTGTAAGTTCAAAATGTTTGTAAGTCCAACAAAGTTAGCTGAGGTAAATAACTAAAATAATCAGCTGTGTAATACTGTATTCTAAAAGGCTTATGATATTTCTCACACAAATAATACATTAAAAAATAAAGAAAACACATTCTTTTAATCTTATGATATAGTACCTTGGAAAGTACAGTGGTTCAGTATGACAGCTGGAATACAGTGAGTGGGTAAGGGGCATCTAGTGAACGGGTAAGAGTTACCGACTGGAGGCGGGAGAGGAGGTGGGAGATGGTAGAGCTGAAGGGTCATTAGTAATAGGAGATGGAGGGCAAGCAGCGATCTCACTCATGCCTGCCACTGATGGCACTGGTTCTGGGTCCCTGCTAGATTTAATTCTACCTACCCTCTTGAAAACACGATCCGGTGATGTCTGGGTAGTAGCTCTTCTGTCACAGAAGAGGCAGTAACACTGAATTGCATTCTGAATGGCTGCTGCAACCTTTGTGTACTGTTCTGCATTCAGGTTCTATGCTTCGAAAATTAACAACAATGAACGATGGTGCTCAGTCGCTCAGTCGTTTCTCTTTGAGATCCCATGGACTGTAGCCCGCCCGGTTCTCTAACTGTGGGACTTCCCAGGCAAGAATACTGCAGCGGGTTGCCATTTCCTCCTCCATGGGATCTCCCCAACCCAGGGATTGAACCCATGTCTCTTGTGTCTCCTGCATTGGCAGGCGAATTCTTTAAACTAACAGTACCTCCTCAAATAAAGAAAATCCCCTTGCCATTTCCTCTATCATGGATCTCTCCGGTTCTTCAGCTACTTCTTCTTCTTGTCCCTCTTTGTCCTTCCTCTGGGCATGCTCACATCTTTGAAAGCTCTAAACCTGAAAGTTCATATATAGGGACTGTAGGGAAAGAGCAAACCAGCCAAGATGGTATGGTCACGCTTTCTTGCCCCACGGCCTCTTACTCTTACCCCATGTTTTATAAATAATGATTATGTAACAGCTGAGATCACTTATAGCACTGGGCATGCGTCTCATGAGGTACTCGTTTGATTACAGGCTACTTTGTGCAGTACGCCTATATAAGCACCATCTGAGGCTTGGTGGCAATATTGAAGTTGTGTTACGTCCCCTGCTATGGCTGCTGCACCAGCCAGGAGAGAATAAACGTGTCTGCAGTTTCTATGGCTCCTTGAGTTTTCCTCTAGACTCTTAGCTTGCACCTTGTCTACCGTGGATTCAGTGAACAGTCCACACAGTGACGAACAGCGAGACAGTTGGTGCTATGAGCAGCATCTGCCATAGTGACTTACCGCATAGTTAATTTGCAATGTGTTCATTTCTGCTGTACAACAAAGTGATTCAGTGTTATATATCTACATATATATATTGCTTTTCATATTCTTTTCCATTGTGGTTTATCATCACAGGGCATTGAATATAGTTACTGTGCTATAAAGTAGGCCTGTTATTTATCTACTCTAAATACAATAGTTCGCATCTGCTAATCTCTAAATCCCAATTCATCCTTCCCCACCCCCAAAGTTCTTATAATTTCCTGACCTTATTCATACAGTGAGTTGAATGGTAACTCCCCAAAAGATATCCACATCCTAACCCCTGGAACCAGGGGATGTAATATTATGTGGTAAAGGGATTTTACAGATATAGTTAGGAATTTTTTGAGGTGAGATCAGCCTAGCTTGTGAAGGTGAGCTCTAGATTAATGACAGGTTTTCTTTGAAGAGATAGAAGAGGAAAAGGCACACACACACAGAAGAAAAGGCAGTGTGAAGACAGAGGCAGAGACTGGATGGTGCAGTCACTGGAGTGTTGCAGCCGCAAGTCACGAAATGCATAGAGACACCAGGAGTGTGAAGAACCGAGGAGTCTTTGCCAGAATCGTTGGAGGGAGCATGTTCCAGCGACACCTGGATTTCAGATTTCAGGCCTTTAGAACTGTGAGCAAATACATTTCTGTTGTTGTAAGCTGCCCAGTTTGTGGTAATTTGTTACAGCAGCCCTAAGAAATAAATACACTCCCTTTTTCTCGGTTACCCCACACACTGGTTGTTGTTACATGTTCATTTTCGTTTAGCCTGCATTTGTCTTATTTTTCGCTCTAATCTAGGGTGACCCCACCCACTTCAGATCACTGGGTCTTTCTTTCCAATCCAGATCTTTATATCCTGTGCTCCAGATCTGTTTATCCAGCTTTCTAAGGCAAACTTTAGACTGGTTATCCTATAGACACTGGTTCCTTAAGTTGAATTCATATCTTGTATCTCCTTTTCTTCTGCAAAACTGCTTCCCTTCCTGTACGTCCAACTTCTTCCGTGGTGCCAGCATCAGGCGGGCACTTTGGGCTCATTTCTGACCTTAACTCCCATATCTTGACAGTGTCCCAGGTCCTTGTTGAATATACTTTACTTTAAACATTTTAATCTTTTCATCATTGTTATTTTACATATGGTCCCATATTGTACTGTTCATTTTTTTTAATTTTTTTTTTTTATTCTTGACTACGCTGCATCTTCATTGCTGCACACTGTCTTTCTATAGCTGTGGTGAGCTGGGGCTACTCTTCCTTGTGGTATGTGGGCTTCTTATTGCTGTAGCATCTCTTGTTGCAGACCACGGGCTTAGCTGCCTTGAGGCATGTGGGATCTTCCCTTGTCCCCTGCATTGGCAGGAGGATTCCTAGCCCCTGGACCACTAGGGAGGTCCTGTACTATTCATTTTACCTTTTTTTTTAAGTTAAAAATTTTTAAGTAAAATTAAAATTTACCATTTTAACCATGTTTAAGTGTATAGGTCATGGTGTTCAGTATATTAACATTGCTGTGCACAGATCTCTAGATCTTTCTATCTCTGATCTTGTGACACTGAAGCTACCCCTTCCCCTCCTCACAGCCCCTGGCAACTACCTTGCTACTTCCTATTTCTATGATTTGACCACTTTAGATACTTCATATAAGTAGAATTATATATTATGATTAATATCATCATATTATGTAATCATATTTATTTGTCCTTTTGTGCTGTAATTTTTGAAAGGAATTTATTCTTTTAATTATTGAACAATTTCAGACAAACTGAAATTATTGAGAAATGGGAAGAAATAGGTTAATTTCCATTGTCCCATCATTGAAGACACTCACTTTTAACTTAATGCATCTCATTCCAGACATTTTACTATGATTTTTTTCTCATACTTTTGATCAGAATGTAAATAACTTTGTATACCTACAGATGAATGAATGGATCTCATTGCTTTTCAAAATTATTGGTGTTTTTTTAAACATCCCTGAAGCTAATTTCTCATCTGTTATCAACAAAACCCTAAATTAATTTCAATATAATATTTGCTTTTCAGCTTCACTTTGACTTCAGACACAGCCCAGACACTAAACTCATTTTCTCCCTTATGGTCCTTCCCAGTGGAGCCATCACCATTAAAATAGCGTTAGATGACGTATTCCCTTATGACAGCTACTCTAATTTGCCCAAACTTGTTGAAGAAGAATCATATGCAATTGTCCTGGGAACGTCATCATTCACTTTAGATTTCACAGTTGATATTAATGTGAGAAGAAAAAAATGACTCACATACTGCCTAGCCTACAGCTAATTGGTTTTGTAATGCAACTTAGGATCCCAAAGCCAAAGGAGTAAAAGCGCTACCTTCTATGACATGTTTTTTCTTATTGGGTATTTCATTGCAATTCTTAGATTCCAAAGTGTCAAAATTTTAAACTTGAATATCTTAAATAAAGATGATGTTAAATTGTTCCAAAAGAGTGGAATTTCTTCCTAACATTGACACCGAAGTCGCCACTGTTCATCTCAGGGTGAATTTGCCTCCTCCACCGCAGCCAGGGGTCAATGCCCTCAGGTAGCCTGGCTCCTCTTTTCCCCAGCTCTCCTTTTTCTCTGGATTGTGAAACTACTCTAGTCACTTGTATTATGAAAGATAATACAAGTCTCCTGTCTATCCTAATCAAAATGTGAGAAAAATCTCTTCTCCCCTTAGTTGTTCAGCAGCAAGATTAGAGTTTTTCAAATGTTTAAATGAAAAGAAACTACACAAAAAGATTGGAAATTGGTGCATTTGTGGAGTGGAATGTGTTGGTTCAAATGGGTGTCTCCAGGTCACTGCAAACGGAGCACACTCAGTGCACCAGAGAGTTGTAAACTGGATACTCATGAACTATCTAGCCCCTGCCGACATGGGCACTCCCAGTCCAGTCCAGAGCTCTTCCACTGCTCAGACAGGTGTGGAATCCCATCAGCCTCTCCCACGTCCCACTCACAAGGTTGGTTCCAACCTTAAGGTCATCACATGGTTGCCTCAGCTGCTCACAAGTCATTTGGCTGCTGGTGCAACTCTTCCCTGAAGAGTTAGTCTGATTCACACAATATTTCCTGAGGATGATGCTTGCCAAGATGCCCCAAGACGGGGGCCCAGTGTTTTCCCTACAAAAGCAAGAAGCCTGGTCTTCCTTTGGGCCAGGCATCTGTTTAAGGAGTCTTGTCTCTTAACTTTTAAACTTCAGGAATTCACTACAATCCTTTTCTCCAAGAAAGAAAGTTAATGCTAACATGTTCAGGAAAAGTGTCCATGCTCACCATTCTGGCTGGATTTTATAATATCCATAAAAGCAAACTATCTTTATAAAATCAGTAGGTTCTTATTTCTGAGATTCAATGACACCAAAAGAAAAAATCTGGACACAGAGAAAATTGTTTACCTCTCCGGTTTCATTCCTAGGCCTCTAGCTTTTATCTCAAATCCCAAATCCTGTTGAACCCAGTTTTTCAGTAAACATTGGAATTTCTGGAAATCCTGCTCTTTTTGTTGAGCTATCTGATGGAGAAGCAAGCTCTGCACATGCCATCCTATCTCTAGATATTTCCAGGCCTGGTTGAATCTGCAAATAGAGTATAACATCTGATTTTTTAGTGACAATAAGTGGAAATCCCAGTGCTATCAGCACAAGAGGTGCATGGAACACTATGACGGGGTGCTTTGAGGAGGCAGCACTTAAAATACGTGGCATGTCAACAAGAGGGAAGTCTGTGACAGGTAGCAGGCCCCAGGCAGGCTTAGGGATCAAAGGCAAGACCCCACCTTTTAAGGAAAAAAATATCTCATAAATAAAAGGTAGGGTCTGAGCCTTTGGGGAATGTTATAACATATAAGCACAGGCCCCTAAGGAGTGGCACAGAGCTTATTGATCTCAATCAGGTTGAAAACAGAGTTTGGGTTTTAATAAATAGACAGTGGCTCAAAATAGAAACTAGTATGTGTTTCAAGCCCAGACAAGGTTAAGCTGATGCTAAATCCCAGGCTTGTGGTAAAGAGCAGGGTTTTTCAACTTTTACTGTACACTGAATGATTGACCTGAGGATCTTCTGAAAAAGAATGCACACTCTGATTCAGCCAGTCTGGAATGGGTTCTGATCATTTTCACTACTAACAAGTTTTCAGGCGGTGTAGATGCTGCTGATCTGTGGACCACAATTTTTTTCCCCTATTTTTTTTTTGTTGTTGTTGACTTTTTAAAATATTTTTTGGCATACTTTTAGATTTACAGAGAAGTTCCAAAACATGCAAAGTGTTCCCATATACTGTTCATCCCATTTTCTTAATGTCAGTATCTTACTTCATGGGATACATTTGTCAAATTAAGAAATGAATGCTGGTGCACTACTAGTAACTCAACTTCAGACCTTATTCACATTTTTCTCCACTTTTCCCACTATTGTCCTTTTCTGCTCCAGGATGCAATTCAGGATCCTACATTGTATTCAATTGTCATGTCTCCTTAGTCTTCTCCAGTCTGTGACAATTTCTCAGTTTTTCCTTGCTATTCAAGACCTTGGTAGTCTTGAAGAGTATTTTGTAGAATATTCTCTATTTTTTTTTTCACATGTCTGGTGTTTCCTAATGATTAGATTTGGATTATGGTTCTGTAGGAAGAAGACCACGAGGGTGAAGGACATCGTGTCAGGAGGCACATGACACCAGCAAGATTTAACACAAAGGGTGTTAAACCTGGTCACCTGATTAAAGTGATGCTCACCAGATTTTCAGAATTACCATTTTCCCCTTATCCAGACTCTGTTCTTTGGAAGTGAGTCTAAGTATGGACAATGCTTCTCAAATTTGAGCTCTCACAGGAATCACTGAAAGACTTGTTAAACCACAGATAATTGGATTCCCTTCCCATTTTTGATTCAGCAAGCCTGAGGTGGGGCCCAGGACTTTGCATTTCTAACAAGTTCCCGAGGGATGGTGATGATGCTGATTCAGGGACCACACTTGAAGAACCACTGGTCTAGCTTGTTTGTCCATCATCGCTGAGTCATGCACTGGCATAGAATCACCTGGAGGAATTCTAAATTCATATTGCCAGGTCTGGGCCCTGATAACTTGGACTGAGAAAATCTAGGGCAACACACATGGGTTGGCATTTTTACAAATGCAACTGAAGCTTGAGAACCACTGGGGTTCAGGCTGCTTTACGGGTGAATGTGGAACTGTGGCCTCAGGGCAGTGCTAAGGCAGCAGGTGGGGTTCAAACAGCTCTGACTGTGGGAAGAGAAGGGCAGGAGAGCCTGGGAACCCAGCAGGATCTGAATCATAGGCTTTCTGCCTGCCTGGCTCTGACCTGTCTCTATTCATCCCCACAGGAAGACTCCCCAGTGTTTTGATTTGTCCAACTCACATGATCGCTCAGAAGTGGACAGCACTCAACCCAAAGTTAGCAATCTGCTAAAATTCTGACAAAGAATAGCGACACCATAGTTCTGTTTTCTAAGATCAAGTAACTTATTTTATTGTCTAAATCTTTTTAGACAACATGACCTTTTCCTCTGTCTCTGCATCTCAAATCTCTCTCTTTCCATTATGAAGATATCTGGCATTGGATTTAGTGTACACCCCAAATCCAGGATGATCTCATCTTGAAATCCTTAGTTTAAGGTTTAGATTTATTGTTTAAATCTTAAATCCTTCAGTGTTCCCCAAAAGAAGTCTTATGATTCTGAATATTTCAAAAGAAAACTGACAGGAGAGGGGAAGAGGATAAAAGACTAGAGAAATAAGAAAAATGTTTTTCTTCAGTTCAGTTCAGTTCAGTCGCCCAGTCATGTCCGACTCTTTGCGACCCCATGAATCACAGCACACCAGGCCTCCCTGTCCATCACCAATTCCCGGAGTTCACTCAAACTCATCCATCGAGTCAGTGAGGCCATCCAGCCATCTCATCCTCTGTCGTCCCTTTCTCCTCCTGCCTCCAATCCATCCCAGCATCAGAGTCTTTTCCAATGAGTCAACTCTTCGCATGAGGTGGCCAAAGTACTGGAGCTTCAGTTTTAGCATCATTCCTTCCAAAGAATACCAGGAGTGATCTCTTTTAGGATGGACTGGTTGGATCTCTTTGCAGTCCAAGGCACTCTCAAGAGTCTTCTCCAACACCACAGTTCAAAAGCATCAATGCTTCGGTGCTCAGCTTTCTTCACAGTCCAACTCTCACATCCATACATGACTACTGGAAAAACCATAGCCTTGACTAGATGGACCTTTGTTGGCAAAGTAATATCTCTGCTTTTTAATATGCTATCTAGGATGGTCATAACTTTCCTTCCAAGGAGTAAGTGTCCTTTAATTTCATGGCTGCAATCACCATCTGCAGTGATTTTGGAGCCCCCCCAAATAAAGTCTGACACTGTTTCCACTGTTTCCCCATCTATTTCCCATGAAGTGATGGGACCAGATGCCATGATCTTCATTTTCTGAATGTTGAGCTTTAAGCCAACTTTTTCACTCTCCTCTTTCACTTTCATCAAGAGGCTTTTGAGTTCCTCTTCACTTTCTGCCATAAGGGTGGTGTCATCTGCATATCTGAGGTTATTGATATTTCTCCCAGAAATCTTGATTACTTGAACTTAAAATAAATAATTTATATAATTTTATTATATAATTATACCATTATTAACTACTTTTATTTAGCCTTTTATTCTATTTCAAAATTACACACATGCTCAGTCTCACAGTCATATCTAATACTTTTGTGACCCCATGGACTGTAGCCTCTTAGGCTCCTCTGTCCTTGGGATTCTCCAGGCAAGAATACTGGAGTGGGTTGCCATTTCCTTCTCCAGGGGATCTTCCAAATCCAGGGATCAAACCCATATCTCCTATATTGTAGGTGGCTTCTTTACCACTGAGCCACCAGGGAAGCCCCTATTTCAAAATTTCCTAAAAAGTTATAATTATTTATATAAACGGACATCTCTCCTTGGTAAGTATAACTTTAAATTGACCAAAACCAAAATCCAGTGAGATAGAGACAATTCCTAATAGTTTTAAATGTCTAATTTAAAATTAATTAATTAAATTTAATTTTAAATGAACTCCTTATTTTAAACATAAAGCATCCAAGACCTTTAAAAATTAGTTTCTCCCCTTACTAGTGTCCTGGACTGCCATAACAAATCCTCACAAGCTGGTGGCTTAAAATGACAGAAATTTATTCTCTTACAGTTTTGAAGACCAGAAGTATGAAGTTAAGGGGTTGACAGCATCCGGAGGCCCTAAGGAAGAATCCATGCCAGGCCTCTCTCCTAGCTTCCTGTGGCTCCTCCGGGTAGTGCTTGGCTCATGGCTGTCTTCCAATTTTTGCCTCAGTTGATCTTTCCCCTGTCTCTGGGTCTCAAATCTGTCTCTTCTTCCTTTATAAAGACATGTGTCCTTGGATTTAGGGCACACCCAAAACCTCAGGATGATCTCATCTTGAAGTCTTTAGTTTAAATGCAACTGCAAAGACCCTGTTTTTAAACAAGCTCACATTCACAAGTACCAGGGTTAGGACTTAGAGACACCTTTTTTTTCGCGGGGGTGGGGGGGGGTACTTAATTCAACTCACTACAACCCTACTAAAAAATATTCTTCAGTGTGTGAAGAATACTGGCATAGAAGGGTGCCATTTTATTGCTTTCTTGGGTGTGCATGTGCTTTATTCCATTCAGTTCTGTCTGCTAGTCACTTTCATCTACACTTCTGTACAGTAGGAACATGAAGAAATACCTTTCTTCTTCTGTTGTTCTTGAGTAATACACACTGAGGGGTTGACCAAAGAGGCCTGTGTTCCTGAGTTCCATTCGGTTCAGTTCAGTTCAGTCACTCAGTCATGTTCGACTCTTTGCGACCCCATGAATTGCAGCACGCCAGTCTTCCCTGTCCATCACCAACTCCTGGAGTTCACCCAAATTCATGTGCATCGAGTCAACACCCCAATAAAGCCCAACTAATATGGAAATACAACTCTTTAGATCACTACTTTCTGTTTGTCACAAAACCTCAACTTTTGAAACAGACTTTCCCTATTGTCAATACATTCTTCTTTGAAAATTATTAAAGATATTTTTCTTATTATACAGTTTTAACCTAAAGATCTTAGAAATGCATGAAAAATCTGAAGGCTCAACATCACTAAGGTCACTAAAAGGGTGGGGTATTCAGGGTTATTTCTGCAGAAAGCTTTCAAATTTAACAAAACCTTAGTTAGTTCAGGTTAGACTTGGGGAGGCAGACAGCAGGAGTTCTTTATACTGTTCTTTTTTCCTAATCAAAGAATTTTAAATACGTGCATCCAGAAGTCCCATACCATTCAAAGAAATTTTTTAAATATTTTATTTGTATTTACTGATAACCATCTCTATCTCACATGACTTTTGTAAAATACCAGAACTTGAATTTTTATATTAAATTTTCTATTGATCTTATCTGTGACATAGTTATAAAAATGTGGGTTTTTTTTGATGAAAAAGCGGTGGAAGGCAAAATATTATCCACTATTCTTGTATGCCAAGCAATGAAAACTTCAGTCAGTTCAGTAGCTCAGTTGCAACTGTCTCCTTGTGACCCCATGGACTGTGGCATGCCAAGCTTCCCTGTCCATCACTAACTCCTTGAGCTTGCTCAAACTCCTGTCCATTGAGTCGATGATGCCATTCAAACATCTCATCCTTTATCATTCCCTTCTTCTCCTGCCTTCAATCTTTCCCAGCATTGGGGTCTTTTCTCAGGAGTCAGTCTTCACATCAATTGGCCAAAGTATTGGAGTTTCAACTTCAGCATCAGTCCTTCCAATGAATATTCACTACTGATTTGCTTTATGATTGACTGGTTGGATCTCTTTGCAGTCCAAGGGACTCTCAAGAGTCTTCTCCAACACCACAGTTCAAAAGCCTCAGTTCTTTGGTGCTCAGCTTTCTTTATAGTCCAACCCTCACATCCATACATGATTACTGGACAAACCATAGCTTTGACTAAATGGATCTTTGTTGGCAAAGTAATATCTCTGCTTTTTAATATGCTGTCTAGGTTGGTCATAGCTTTCCTGCCAAGGAGTAGCATCTTTTAATTTCATGGCTGCAGTCACCATCTGCAGTGATTTTGGAGCCCCCCCCCCCAAAATAGTCTTTCACTGTTTCCATTGTTTCACTATTTGCCATGAAGTGTTGGGACCTGATGCCATGATCTTCATTTTTGAATGTTGAGTTTTAAGCCAACTTTTTCACTCTCCTCTTTCACTTTCATCAAGAGGCTCTTTAGTTCTTCTTCGCTTTCTGCCATAAGGGTGTCATCTGCATATTTGAGGTTATTGATATTTCTCCCAGAAGTGTTGATTCCAGCTTGTGGTTCATCCAGCCTGGCATTTCACATGATTTACTCAGCATATAAGTTAAATAAGCAGGATGACAATATACAGCCTTAACATATTCCTTTCCTAATTTGGAATCAGTCTGTTGTTGGCAGCCGGGAGGAGCTGCCCCGCGTTGGAGGTCAGTGACGGCTGGGAGGAGACACCCCGCGTCCGAGGTGAGGGGCGGTGGCCGAGAGGAGCTACCCTGCGACAGAGGCCAGGGGCACCCTGGAGAAGCCACCCCGTGCCTGAGGCCAGGGGCGACGGCTGGGAGGAGCAACCCCACATCCAAGGAGCGGTGGCGGCATGGAGGCAGGAGGGCCTAGAGGAGCCATCCCACGTTGAAGGTCAGGAAAGTCGTCAGTAAGGAGATACCCCTCGTCCAAGGTAAGGAGCAGCAGCTGTGCTTTGCTGGAGCAGCCATGAAGAGATACCCCACGCCCAAGGTAAGAGAAACCCAAGTAAGATGGTAGCTGTTGCAAGAGGGCATCAGAGGGCAGATACACTGAAACCATACTCACAGAAAACTAGTCAATCTAATCACACTAGGACCACAGCCTTGTCTAACTCAATGAAACCAAGACATGCAGGGCAACCCAAGATGGGCGGGTCATGGTGGAGAGGTCTGACAGAATGTGGTCCACTGGAGAAGGGAATGGTAAACCATTTCAGTATTCTTGCCTTGAGAACACCATGAACAGTATGAAAAGGCAAAATGATAGGATACTGAAAGAGGTACTCCCAGGTCAGTAGGTGTCCAATATGCTACTGGAGATCAGTGGAGAAATAACTCCAGAAAGAATGAAGGGATGGAGCCAAAGAAAAAACAATACCCAGCTGTGGATGTGACTGGTGATAGAAGCAAGGTCCGATGCTGTAAAGAGCAATATTGCATAGGAACCTGGAATGTCAGGTCCGTGAATCAAGGCAAATTGGAAGTGGTCAAACAAGAGACGGCAAGAGTGAACATCGACATTCTAGGAATCAACGAACTAAGATGGACTGGAATGGGTGAATTTAACTCAGATGACCATTATATCTACTACCACAGGCAGGAATCCCTCAGAAGAAATGGAGTAGCCATCATAGTCAATAAAAGAGTCCGAAGTACAGTACTTGGATGCAATCTCAAAAATAACAGAATGATCTCTGTTCGTCTCCAAGGCAAACCATTCAATATCTCAGTTATCCAAGTCTATGCCCCAACCAATAATGCTGAAGAAGCTGAAGTTGAATGGTTTCATGAAGACCTACAAGACCTTTTAGAACTAACACCCAAAAAAGATGTCCTTTTCATTATAGGAGACTGGAATGCAAAAGTAGGAAGTCAAGAAATACCTGGAGGAACGGGCAAATTGGGCCTTGGAATGCAGAATGAAGCAGGGCAAAGACTAATAGAGTTTTGCCAAGAAAATGCACTGGTCATAGCAAACACCCTCTTCCAACAACACAAGAGAAGACTCTACACATGGACATCACTAGATGGTCAACACCGAAATCAGATTGATTATATTCTTTGCAGCCAAATATCAAGAAGCTCTATACAGTCAACAAAAACATGACCAGGAGCTGACTGTGGCTCAGATCATGAACTCTTATTACCAAATTCAGACTCAAATTGAAGAAAGTAGGGAAAACCACTAGACCATTCAGGTATGACCTATATCAAATCCCTTATGATTATACAGTGGAAGTGAGAAATAGATTTCAGGGCCTGGATCTGATAAATAGAGTGCCTGATGAACTATGGAATGAGGTTTGTGACATTGTACAAGAGACAGGGATCCAGACCATCCCCATGGAAAAGAAATGCAAAAAACAAAATGGCTGTCTGGGGAGGCCTTACAAATAGCCATGAAAAGAAGAGAAATGAAAAGCAAAGGAGAAAAGGAAAGATATAAGCATCTGAATGCAGAGTGCCAAAGAATAGCAGGAAGAGGTAAGAAAGCCTTCTTCAGCGATCAATGCAAAGAAATAGAGGGAAAGAACACAATGGGAAAGACTAGAGATCTCGTCAAGAAAATTAGAGATACTAAGGGAACACTTCATGCAAAGACGGGCCTGATAAAGGACAGATGGTGTGGACCTAACAGAAGCAGAAGATATTAAGAAGAGGTGGCAACAATACATAGAACTGTACAAAAAAGATCTTTACGACCCAGATAATCATGATGGTGTGATCACTCATCTAGAGCCAGACATCTTGGAATCTAAAGTCAAGTGGGCCTTAGAAAGCATCACTATGAACAAAGCTGGTGGAGGTGATGGAATTCCAGTGGAGCTATTTCAAATCCTGAAAGATGATGCTGTGAAAGTGCTGCACTCAATATGCCAGCAAATTTGGAAAACAGCAGTGGCCACAGGACTGGAAAAGGTCCGTTTTCATTCCAATTCCAAAGAAAAGCAATGCCAAAGAATGCTCAAACTACCGCACAATTGCACTCATCTCACATGCTAGTAAAGTAATGCTCAAAATTCTCCAAGCCAGGCTTCAGCAATACGTGAACCGTGAACTTCCTGATGTTCAAGCTGGTTTTAGAAAAGGCAGAGGAACCAGAGATCAAATTGCCAACATTTGTGGATCATGGAAAAAGCAAGAGAGTTCCAGAAAAAATCTGTTTCTGCTTTATTGACTATGCCAAAACCTTTGACTGTGTGGATCACAATAAACTGTGGAAAATTGTTCAAGAGATGGGAATACAAGAGCACCTGACCTGCCTCTTGAGAAACCTCTATGCAGGTCAGGAAGCAACAGTTAGAACTGGACATGGAACAACAGACTGATTCTAAATAGGAAAAGGAGTACATCAAGGCTGTATATTGTCACCCTGCTTATTTAACTTCTATGCAGAGTACATCATGAGAAACGCTGGACTGGAAGAAACACAAGCTGGAATCAAGACTGCTGGGAGAAATATCAATAACCTCAGATATGCAGATGACACCACCCTTATGGCAGAAAATGAAGAGGAGCTAAAGAGCCTCTTGATAAAAGTGAAAGTGGAGAGTGAAAAAGTTGGCTTAAAGCTCAACATTCAGAAAACAAAGATCATGGCATCTGGTCCCATCACTTCATGGGAAATAGATGGGGAAACAGTAGAAATAGTGTCAGACTTTATTTTTGGGGGCTCCAAAATCACTGCAGATGGTAACTGTAGCCATGAAATTAAAATACGCTTACTCCTTGGAAGAAAAGTTATGAGCAACCTAGATAGCATATTCAAAAGCAGAGACATTACTTTGCCGACTAAGGTCCGTCTAGTCAAGGCTATGGTTTTTCCTGTGGTCATGTATGGATGTGAGAGTTGGACTGTGAAGAAGGCTGAGTGCCGAAGAATGGATGCTTTTGAACTGTGGTGTTGGAGAAGACTCTTGAGAGTGCCTTGGACTGCAAGGAGATCCAACCAGTCCATTCTGAGGGAGATCAGCCCTGGGATTTCTTTGCAAGGAATGATGCTAAAGCTGAAACACCAGTACTTCGGCCACCTCATGCAAAGAGTTCTCATTGGAAAAGATTCTGATGCTGGGATAGATTGGGGGCAGGAGGAGAAGGGGACAACACAGGATGCGATGGCTGGATGGCATCATTGACTCTATGGACGTGAGTCTGAGTGAACTCCAGGAGCTGGTGATGAACAGGGAGGCCTGGCGTGCTGCGATTCATGGGATCGCAGAGAGTCGGACACAACTGATCGTCTGAACTGAACTGAACTGTTGTTCCATGTCCAGTTCTAACTGTTCCTTCTTGACCTGCCTACAGATTTCTCAGGACGTACGTACAATGGTCTGGTGTTCCCATCTCTTGAAGAATTTCCCACAGTTTGTTGTGATAAACACAGTCAAAGGCTTTGACATAGTCGCTGAAGTGGAAGCAGATGTTTTCTGAACTCTCTTGCTTTTTTGATGATCCAACTGATGCTGGCAATTTGATCTCTGGTTCCTCTGCCTTTTCTAAAACCAGCTTGAACATCTGGAAGTTCTCAGTTCACATACTGCTGAAGCCTGGCTTCAAGAATTTTGAGCATTACTTTGCTAACGTGTAGATGAGTGCAACTGTGCAGTAGTTTGAGCATTCTTTGGCATTGTCTTTCTTTGGAAGTGGGATGAAAACTGACCTTTTCCAGTCCTGTGGCCACTGTTGAGTTTTCCAAATTTGCTGACATATTGAGTGCAGCACTTTCACTGCATCATCTATTAGTATTTGAAATAGCTCAACTGGATTTGCATCACCTCCACTACCTTTGTTCATAGTGATGCTTCCTAAGGCCCACTTGACTTAACATTCAGTCTGGCTCTAGGTGAGTGATCACATCATCGTGATTATCTGGGTCATGAAGATCTTTTTTGTACAGTTCTGTGTATTTTTTCCACCTGTTCTTAATATCTTCTCCTTCTGTTAGGTCTATACCATTTCTGTCCTTTATTGTACCCATCTTTGCAAGATTGTCCCCTTGGTATCTCTAATTTTCTTGAAGAGATCTCTAGTCTTTGCCATTCTATTGTTTTCCTCTATTTCTTTGCACTGATCACTGAGGAAGGCTTTCTTATCTCTCCTTGCTATTCTTTGGAACTCTGCATTCAAACGGGTATATGTTTCCTTTTCTCCTTTGCCTTTAGCTTCTCTTATTTCCTCAGCTGTTTGTAAGGCCTCCTCAGACTATCACTTTGCTTTTTTGAACTTCTTTTTCTTGGGGATGGTCTTGATCACTGTCTCCTCTACAATGTCATGAACCTCTGTTCATAGTTCCTCAGGCACTCTGTCTATCAGATCTAATCCCTTGAATCTATTTCTCACTTCCACTGTATAATCATAAAGGATTTGATTAGGTCATACCTGAATGGTCTTGCGGTTTTCCCTACTTTCTTCAATACAAGTCTGAATTTGGCAATCATGATCTGAGCCACAGTCAGCTCCCGGTCTTGTTTTTGCTGAACTTATAGAGCTTCTCCATCTTTGGCTGCAAAGCACATTATCAATCTAATTTCGTATTGACCATCTGGTGAATGTTCATGTGTAGAGTCTTCTCTAGTGTTGTTGGAAGAGGGTGTTTGCTATGACCAGTGCGTTCTCTTGGCAAAACTCTATTAGCCTTTGCCTTGCTTCATTCTGTTCTCCAAGGCCAAATTTGCCTGTTACTCCAGGTACCTCTTGACTTCCTACTTTTGCATTCCAGTCTCCTATAATGAAATAGACATCTCTTTTGGGTGTTAGTTCTAAAAACTCTTGTAGGTCTTCATAGAACCATTCAACTTCAGCTTCTTCAGCATTACTAGCTGGGCATAGACTTGGATTCCTGTGATACTGAATGGCTCGCCTTGAAAATGAACAGAGATCATTCTTTCGTTTTTGAAATTGCATCCAAGTAATGCATTTCAGACTCTTTTGTTGTCTATGAGGGCTACTCCATTTCTTCTAAGGGATTCTTGCCCAGTAGTAGATATAATGGCCACCTGAATTAAATTCAAGTCCATTTTAGTTCACTGATTCCTAAAATGTTGATGTTCACTCTTGCCATCTCCTGTTTAACCACTTCTAATTTACCTTGATTCATGGACCTAACATTCCAGGTTCCTATGTAATATTGCTCTTTACAGCATTGAACTTTACTTTCTTCACCAATGACATCAAGAGTCTCCATCTCTTCATTCTTTCTGGAGTTATTTCTCCACTCTCCTCCAGTAGCATATTGGGTACACACCTACCTGGGGAGTTCATTTTTCAGTGTCATATATTTCTCCTTGTCATACTGTTCATGGGGTTCTCCAGGCAAGAATATTGAAATGGTTTGCCATTCCCTTCTCCAGTGGACCACGTTTTGTCAGAACTCATAACCCGCCCATCTTAGGTGACCCTACAAGGCATGGCTCATAGTTTCATTGAGTTAGACAAGGCTTGTGGTCCATGTGGTCAGTTTAATTCATTTTCTGTGATTGTGGTTTTCATTTTGTTTGCCCTCTGATGGATAAGGATAAGAGACTTACAGAAGATTCCTGTTGGGAGAGACTGACTGTGGGGGAAACTGGGTCTTGTTCTAATGGGCTGGGCCATGCTCAGTAAATCTTTAATCCAACTTTCTGTGTTCCATCCCTGTGTTCCCTCCCTTTATTCCCTCCCTGTTCTGTTGATGGGTGGGGCTGTGTTCCCTCCCTGAGGCCAAACTATGGTGGAAAGTGAAAAGTGAAAGTGAAAGTCGCTCAGTCCTGACTGATTCTTTGTGACCCCATGGACTATATACAGCTCATGGAATTCTCCAGGCCAGAATATTGGAGTGAATAGTTTTGCCCTTTTTCAGGGGATCTTCCCAACCCAGGGATGGAACCCAGATCTCCCACACTGCAGGCAAATTCTTCACCATCTGAGCCACCATGGAAACCCAAGAATACTGGAGTGGGTAGCCTATACCTTTTCCAGCAAGTCTTCCTGACCCAGGAATCAAACCGGGTCTCCTGCATTGCACGTAGGCTCTTTACCGACTGAGTTATCCGGAAACCCCCAACTATGGTGGAGGTAATGAACATAATGGACCTCCTTCAAAAGGCCTGATGCAGGCACTGCACTGAGTGCCCTGACCCTGCATCAGGCCACCGCTGACCCACACCTCTGATGAAGACCCCTGGGCGCTCACAGGCAAGTCTAGGTCCGTCTCTTGTGGAGTCACTGCTCCTTTCTCCTGGGTTCTGGTGCACACCGGTTTTGTTTGTGCCCTCCAATAGTCTGTCTCCCCAGTCCTGTGTAAGTTCTGTAATCAAGCCCCACTGGCCTCCAAAGTCAAATTCCCTGGGGGTTCTCAGTCCCTTTGCTAGATCCCCAGGTTGGGACATTTGTTGTGGGTCCTAGAACTTTCTTAACAGTGAGGGAATTTCTTTGGTATAATTGTTCTGCAGTTTGTGGGTAGTCTGCTCGGCGGCTCTGTGGTGGGGTTAAAGGTGACCTCTTCCGAGATGGCTTATGCCACAGACTGTGTGACCAGGTCTCCTGCACCCAGAGCTTCTGCCCCAGTTTCAGGCCAGTACAGATCAGTACCTCCACAGGAGACACTCATACACAGCTCTGGCTCAGTCTCTGTTGGGTCTCTTGGTCCTGGTTCACACAAAGTTTTGTTTGAGCCCTCTGAGCATCTCTGATGTGTGTGAGGTTTGATTCTAAAAAGTGAAAATCTCTCAGTGATGTCCGACTCTTTGCAACCCCATGGACGCTATGGTCTGAATTCTTCAGTCCAGAATACTGAAGTGGGTAACTGTTTCCTTCTCCAGGGGATCTTACCAATCCAGGGATCGACCCCAGGTCTCCCACATTGCAGGCAGATTCTTTACACAAGGGAAGCCCAAAGAAAGCCTACAAACACAGTAAGTGTTATGATCCTGAGTTTTAAATATTTATTTAAGTCAGATCTAAGATTCTAAAGGGTTTCCCTGGTGACTCAGATGGTAGAGAATATGCCTACAATGTGGGAGATCCCTAGTGGCAAAGATCCCCTGGAAGAGGAAATGAAAGCCCTCTCTACTATTCTAGAATTCCATGGACAAAGGAGCCTGATGGGCTACTGTCCATGGCAACAAGCTGGACACGACTGAGCAACTATCACGTAGATACATACAAGACTCTAAAATGGGGATTGGCAAGCATTTTCCGTAAAGGGCCAGACAGTAAATATTTGAGGCTTTGCAAGCCATGTGGTGTCTGTCCCAAATACCCTATTCTTCTATGTAGCCTGAAAGCAGCTGCAGATAATAAGTGTGGCTGTGTTCTAATAAATCTTTACCTAGGTGGTGGCTGGATTTAGGACATAGATCATAGCTTGCCAATCCCTGCTCTAAAAAAGGATTGTTTCTCCATGCTTATATTGTACAGATAGATCTCCATATGGAAACATTTAGGAATTTAGCATCATTTCAGATTCTCTTTCATAATGTTGGAAACATTTTTCACATCTCTCTCACTCATCGTTATACACCCCATGCCAGGCACTGGGGTCTTTCATTTAACAGGGACTCAAAAGTTTATTTTGAGAGTCCTTTGGACAACAAGGAAATCAAATCAGTTGATCCTAAAGGAAATCAACCCTGGATATTCATAACAAGGACCGATACTGAAAAGCTCCAATACTTTGGCCACTTGATGAGAAGAGGTGCCTCATTGGGAAAAAACCCTGAAGCTGGAAAAGATTGAAGGCAAAGGAGAAGGGGACGACAGAGGATAAGATGATTAAATAGAATCACCAACTCAATGGACATAAATTTGAGCAAACTCTGGGAGATGGTGAAGGACAGAGGAGCCTGGCATGCTGCCGTCCATCAGGTTGCAGAGTCAGACACGACTTAGTGACTAAATAAAAGAAACAACAGCAACAAAGATTTATTGAATGAATAGCAAATGAGTGAAGCCTGAGTTTTCCTAGCATGCCAGTCTCTTCAGAGTATGCACAATGCCTTGTCCAGCTCCAACGCACTTCAAATTGCTTGGCTGAAATAACTCAAGTTCAATATGCCAAAACGCTGGCAACTCTTATATTGTGGGGCTCTCATCTCTCCTTCTCTGCAGGAAAATGAAAAGATCTGTACTTCTGGTATGGATCAATATAGTTATTATATCTTTCTGTAAAAAGAGAAAAATATATTTATGGCTATATGTATCCATATTAATTCCTTATCAATCAGTCAGTTTGCTCATTGATAGCAATAGGGAAATGGGAAGCAATAGGGACTGGGTGGCAGCATTTTACTGTCAGAAGCCAGGGGGTTGTAGCTAAGAGGGCTTGACCTGGAGGGAGTTGTGGAGATGCTTAATAGAACATGGCACCTCTAGAGGCAAAATAGATCAATAACTAATGGGGATACTGCTTAATCAATACAATCAAAAGACAAGAATGGATGAGCAGCAGGCTGAGGGTGATCATGCCAATAGAAATTCATGATCCTTCGCCCAGATCTCAAACTTCAGGCAGTTTTCAAACCCAGAAAACAGAGGCTAAAGAGGTTACCAATCCACAAGAGGAAGAATCTTCAAATGCCACGGCGAAAATACAGTGTGTTTACCTCCTCCATTTTCCTCAAAAAAGATATACTATAATTCAGCTGAGAAAATACATTCTGGGAAAAAAGGGATATCCAAATATTATAAGGGTAGTGGATCTGAATTAACATTGATTCAGAGTTCCAAAGCATCATGTTAGAGAGGAGATGTACTAGAGCCAGGAAATAATCAACATTCTGGCTCTCAATGTATCCAGCAAGTCTGTGGACCCAACCAGTGATTACCCTACCCTGTCCTTGACTATATATATAGTTAGGACTAATATAGGTGGCCATTGGAGTAGCCTCCATCTTGAATTCTTCCCATTCCAACCAAATGAGCTATCATAGTAAGAAGGTGATATGGAATCTTTTGAAACTGTACTTCTACACTCCATTCTCCTCTCTATCCCAGCCTCTGGTCAATCCTGGTGAAGATGGTGAATCTAACAATACTGCATTTGGAAGTGGTGATGAAGAGGAATGGTAGAAATTAATGCTACTCTAAACAATATTAGGAATGCAGGGGACAGAGCTTTATATCATAGCTCCTTTTAATCCACCAGTCTGGTCCCTGTAGAAACCAATGAGTCAGAGAATGACTGTAGGCCACAGCAAGCTCAAATAATAGCCCCAATTGTGGCTGCTGTGCTGTGTTATTTTTGCAAGAGCAGATGAATATGGCCTCAAGTACACAGTTTGCACATGATTTGGCACTTTTTTTTCCTCCCAGTCTGGAAAGATTAGAAACTTCTTGCATTTACATGAAACGAATGACTATATACATGTACAGGTCTGTTTGAGGCTTCATTACCCTCTATTCTCTGTCGTAATATATATTCAGATAAGATCTGGGTTGTCTGGACATCCTACACAACATTGCATTGGTCAGGAGGGTGAGCAAGAAGTGGCTGGCATGCTGGAGGCAGTGGTAAGACACAGACGTGGCAAAGCATGAGTGTTAAAGTGGGTGACAAGTAGGGAACTACTAGGGTTATAAGGTGTTTAGTGATCCAGGTGGGTCAAGGGAAGGTGAAGACATCTCTAAGACAAATTGCTGCATCTTACCTTTCTACTTGAAAGAAGGAAACAGACTCCATATCCAGAAACGTGTTCCAGCCCATATCCTGGATGACAAGTGAATATCTCTGCTCTGAGTGAGGCCTGAAGCAGGAAGTCAGGGCTGCAATATAAGCAGCTCTGCTACTTGGGTCAGATGATCTGGTAAACCCTATGCTCTTGGAGGTGTTAGTGTTGGGAAAAGACTCAGTGTAATACATAGGTAAAGCAGGGTGGGAGCTACACAACACAGACCTCTGACACTGGGGAACAAGGCCACACCATCTGCAATGGGAACTTATATGCTTTTTGCAAAGAGTTCTTGTTGTGTTACAGGGACTGAGTATAGACGGAATTCTTGATTAGAGAATACTAAGTTACCATGTGTCTGGAACTGTCCATTATGAGCTGGAATCTATCAGACCCACAGTCATAAACTCAGGGAGCCCCAGCAGCAGTCCCAAGTAAAATCAAAGTTGTGCATCTGGGATCAAGGCCAGGTAAGACCAGGAGATGTGAGGTAACTGTGAGGAGGTAGCCCAGACCATGTCCCCACTGCTTGAATACTAGCACCCACCCCCTCAGATCATTCCTTGGACTATGCGTGGGTCCTAGTGATCAGCTGAAGGAGTGGAAGAAGCCTGGACATGAGTTGCAGAGAGGTCAGCTCAGTGTGTGGATGCAGGTTGAATTAGTAGTGGTTTAATTACCCTCAGGGTGGTAGGAAAGTGACTGCAGCCATGAAATTAAAAGATGCTTGTTCCTTGGATGAAAAGCTATGACAAACCTAGATAGTGTATTAAAAAGCAGAGGCAATTAGTTGACAAAGATCCATGTAGTCAAAGCTATGGTTATTCTAGTAGTCACGGATGTGAGAGTTGGATTGTAAAGAAGACTGAATGCTGAGGAACTGACGCTTTCAAATTGTGGGGCTGGAGAAGACTCTTGAAAGTCCCTTGCATAAAAACAAGATCAAACCAGACAACCCTAAATCAACTGGAATATTCATTGGAAAGACTTCATCATAGCTGCTGTATTTCCTTCCTTTTCTTTCTGCTCCATTCTCATGCTCAATATGTACATGACTTAATACGATTGCTCTAGCCCTGACTAAACTTAACTTTTTGGTTCAAATGCCATCTCTGGGGTCTCTCTGGTTTTTAGTTCAAAGTATCAATAGATGGGGAAACAGTGGCTGACTTTGTTTTTTGGGACTCCAAAATCACTGTAGATAATGATTGCAGCCTTGAAACTAAAAGATGCTTACTCCTTGGAAGGAAAGTTATGACCAAGACAGCATGTTAAAAAGCAGAGACATTATTTTGTCAACAAAGGTCCATCTAGTCAAGGCTATGGTTTTTCCAACAGTCATGTATGGATGTGAGAGTTGGACTATAAAGAAAGCTGAGCGCTGGAGAACATATGCTTTTGAACTGTGGTGTTGGAGAAGACTCTTGGCCCTTGGACTGCAAGGAGATCCAACCAGTCCATCCTAAAGGAGGACAGTCCTGCGTGTTCATTGGAAGGACTGATGTTGAAGCTGAAACTCCAATACTTTGGCCACCTGATGCAAAGAGCTGACTCATTTGAAAAGACCCTGATGCTGGGAAAGATTGAAGGCAGAAGAAGGGGATGACAGAGGATGAGATGGTTGGATGGCATCACCGACTCAATGGACATGAGTTTGGGTAAACTCTGGGAGTTGGTGATGGACAGGGAGGCCTGGCATGCTGCAGTCCATGGAGTTGCAAAGAGTTGGACATGACTGAGCTACTGAATTGAACTGAACTGATACAGTGAAGTCACTCAGTCGTGTCTGACTCTTTGTGAACTGAACTGAACTGATCAAAAATGAAAATATTACAAGCTCTCTATACAGCTAAGACATTGGCTTTTTTTCTAGATCATCCTTGACTAGAGAAACAGAGAGAGAGACCTGGAGTTCAGCCATAAGACACAGCTGCCTCAGTCTGCACTTGCCTCACTCACTGCTGTGTGTAGCGGTTCTTATGGAAGGAAACAGAAAGAGTTTGTAACATTAGTTTTGACCCTAAATTAGAGTTGGAAAAATTACATCTAGTCCTGCTAAAATCTGTACCATGTTCCATTTTCATCTTGACTTCCTTACATTTGAGAGAGCTTTCCTGCTTTGGGTGGTTTGATGGGACAATGACAAAGATTAGAGTACCTTGTTTTTTTTTTTTTTCCTGACTCTTCTGCACTATCAATCAGAATTGTATTGAAAACAGGTTCCAACATATTTTAAGGAACATACTTATTTATATGATGCAATTTTTCCTTAAAGCCAACTTAAGCAGAATGGTTGATCTGTTCCAAGGAACATGGAAATCCATTTCTTGTGAAAATTTTGAAGAATATATGAAAGAACTGGGTGAGCCATATTTACTTGCATATCACAGCCAGTAAAAGTGGGAGCTTTGACAGCACAGAACTTGCTCTGTGTGAACCTCTTCCTTCAGTTTTTCACATAGAAACAATAAATATTGATTTAGCACCTAGATACAGTTCTGTGCAAAATTAGTTGAAATTGACATAATCCCTGCTCTCACATAATTTACTCTTGATTTGCATAGATAAATACACATGCACCATATACTAAATAGTAAATGATTTCAATAAATAATTTAAAACAAAAAAATCACATTTAAAAATTAATTAATTTTTAATTGGTATGTATATACTCCAATATAAAATTGGAGTATAATTTTTAATTGGAGTATAAACTTTGTGTTAGTTTCTGCTGTACAACAATGCGAATCAGCTATATGTACACACATATCCCCTCCATCTTGAGCCTCCCTCCCACCTCCCCTAACCCACGCCTCTAGGTCATCGCAGAGCGCTGAGGTAAACTTCCTTTGCTATACAGCAGTTTCCCACTAGCAATCTATTTTACACATGGTAGTGTATATATTTGGCTTCCCAGGTGGTGCTGGTGGTACAGACTGTGACTGCCAATGCAGGAGATGCAAGAGACACGTTCAACCCTTGAGGCAGAAAGATCCCCTGGAGAAGGCATGGCAACGCACTCCATTTCTGCCTGGAAAATCCCATGGACAGAGGAGGAAAGAGTCAGATGCGACTGAGAGATTGTATATACGTCAATGCTACTCTCTCAATTTGTCCCACCCTCTTCTTCCTCACCTGTGTCCACAAGTCTGTTCATTATTATTTTGAAAAATGAACATTTTGCAAACATTTGCTCTGTGCCTTTTGAGGATCGATCTTGTGCTCCAGCTTCTGAAGACTGCTGGCATTCCTTAGCATGTGGCCGTGGCAAGTCACTCGTCGCTCCTAGAGTCACATTTTCTCCTGGAGTCTAATATCCCTCTTCCTCTTCTTAAAAGGAAAATTTCTTGGACATTTCATGTGGACATTTGTGACTACATTTGCGGTCCACCTAGACAATCCAGGATACTCTCCCTATTTCAAGAGCCTTAAATTAGCTATAACTGCAGAGTCCCCTTCGGCATATAAAGCAACATTCATAGGTTCCAGGGTCTGGGATGTGAGTATCTCTGGGGACCATTTTCCAACCTATCACATTTTGTCATCATGTTTCACAATATGAATTCCATGAACATGGACATGTTACTGTGTCTTCCCAATGTGCCTCCTCTTAGAAATTTAACTTACGTATTGAAGTATATGTAATACTGTTTTTATAGAATACACTCTGACATGTACTGCACAAAGTTCTATGTGCAGTCATGTTCACAACAGCACTATTTGTAATAACAAAAAATGGAAACACAAAAATGGCCATCAACAGGGCGTAAATAACTAAATATCAGAATGTACATACTATGAAATATTATGTAACTATGACAAAAATTTATGCTTATATGTACTGACATGGAAACTCTCCAAAACATACAGATATAGAGAAAAATCAAATTGAATAACAATTATTATAATAAAATATTTGTATTTAAAAAAATTCTATATATAGTGGTGATGGTTGCATAACATTGTTTAGGTACTTACTGACACTTAATTGTACTTAAATTGCACTTAAATGTACTGCCATTTAAAATGGTTAAAATGATAAATTTTATGTTATATATATTTTACAACAGTAAAAATACATAACAGATAAAAACAAACCCTATACATGTGAACATAAAAGAATGTAAGAGAATAAATAAAGATCTGGAAGAATTCATGCCAAAGGGTTTTGTCTCTATGTAAATGAGTGCATTTTTAAAATAAGGAGATGGTTCATATTTTTAAGCAAATTTTCAGAAGGGTCCATGAAACAATAGGATTAATAGCTACTAGACCAGAAAACATGACAGCTGTTAGATCAAAACTGGAGATAGATTTTTTTTTTCTGTAAAAAATACCCTATTTTAACATATAATGGTGGTGCTACTAGCTTAGAAGTTTGAATGCAAGCAGAGTCAAATTTTTTTAACTCTAAAACCTCCTAATTAGCATATACAGCTAACGAGAGTCTTGGGAGACAACAACAGATTTAATCACTGTGTCCTTTTATCTGGTTTCCAGGAATAGGAAGAACCAGCAGGAAACTTGGCTGTCTGGCAAAGCCCACTGTGACCATCATGACAAAAGAAGATTTGATCACTATAAAAACCAAAAGCATCTTTAAAAATAATGAAATCTCCTTTAAACTGGGAGAAGAATTTGAGGAAACCATACCAGGTGGCCATAAAACCAAGGTGAGGCCTTCAACATTTTCAGATGAATTTAATTACGAATGTTAATTTTGAAATCTTCCCAGGTAAATAAGCAATTATGGTGAACATATCTAAAGTGTGTTAGATAAACTTTTGGCTTAAGCCTTGGTCTGAGGAACTCATCTTTTAATATACATACAAATCTCATGGCATGTTGGTAAAAAAATGCCTACGTCCAGGTTCTATCACCAGAGGCTGTGGTATCTGGGACCAGAACTGAAAATGATGTCTTTAACAATTCTTACACAAATATTGAACAGAAAACACTTTCAGAATCATTTTTAGACCTCAAAAACAAAAGGTCTGCCTTTCCATTTTGTAGCAGTTTTCCATACATGGATTTACAGTGAATAAAAACGTGTATTAAAAAAAAATAAAAACGTGTATTAGTTGGCATGCATGCGTGTGTATCTGTGTGCATGCTCAGTCAGGTCTGATTCTATGTGACTCCGTGGACTGTAGCTCACCAGGCTCCTCTGTTCATGGGATTCTCCAGGCAAAAATACTGGATTGGGTTGCCATTTCCTTCTTCAGGGGATCTTCCTGACCCATAGATCAAATCCATCAAATCCAAGTCTCTTGTGTCTTTTGCATGGGCAGGCAGATTTTTTACCACTGTGCCACATGGAAAGCATATTAGCAGGTAAAGGTGAGGTTATAACAGTAACAAATTATCCACAAGCTCTCAGTGCTTACACAATTGGAGTTCTAACTCATAGTACATATTCAGTGTTATGATGGAGTTGGAGAAGTTTCTTTGTGGAGGAGGAGGCTGGAGATGGGGGCATAAAGTATCTGCCCCTCTTAATTTCTCCAGGGACCAGGCTAAGGAGATTCAACTAATCTGTAGCTGGACCATGTGAAGTTTGTGATCTCAGTCAACAAAATTGGGAAAGAGACACTAGGCTTTTTACTGTCTACACCTGGAATTGACACACACTTTCACTCATTGGCTCCGACTTGAATATACAATTTACCTACATTACACAATTTATTTATATTTTATGTTTATTGTCTGTTCCCGCAGACTAGGATGTAAGCTCTTCCAAGAAAGGATGTCTTGTCTGTTCTGTTTCACAGAACCTAGTGATGGTACATAATATTAATATTTGCTCAATAAATATTTATCATTTGAATGAAAGCACTCAATAGAAGATAGTTAAACAATATAGAGAGTGAAGTCCTAATAAAAGGAACTGAATACCACATTATCAGACTGCTGTTAAATAATATGAGACTTCACATTCCTGTATAATATCAAATGGAAGAATTTTGACCAAAAATGTTTAATAAAGATGTCTATAATAAATTAAAATCTACTAGAACAAAAAGACTGGAAAGTATAGAAGTGCAGAAAGGAAATTTGGTAACTATCATTATCTCTATCACAGAACAGACTGTAAATAATTTTGGTAGAAAACCCAGCTCGGTGGATGCATAAACTCTGAGATGTAAGCCTTTCCAGTAGCCATGTATGGCTGTGATAGTCGGACTGTAAAGAAAGCTGGGTGTCAAAGAATGGATGCTTTTGAACTGTGGTCTTGGAAAAGACTCTTGAGAGTGTCTTGGACAGCAAGGAAATCAAATCAGTCAATCCTAAAGGAAATCAGTCCTGAATATTCACTGGAAGGACTGATACTGAAGCCGAAGCACCAATACTTTGGCCACCTGATACAAAGAACTGACTCACTGGAAAAGACCCTGATGCTGGGAAAGATTGGAGGCAGGAGGAGAAGGGGATGACAGAGGAAAAGATGGTTGGATGGCATCACCGACTCAATGGACATGCGTTTGAGCAAGCTCTGGGAGTTGGTGATGGACAGGGAAGGCTGGCATGCTGCAAGCTATCCATGGGTCGCAAAGAGTTGGACACAACTGAGCAACTGAATTGAACTGCAATAGAGTTTAAACAGAGTTATCTCTAAACTTTGAGGAGCAGGCTGCAAACTCTGGCTCAGGATTGTGTGGGTGTAAACCCCACCTCTGCCACCAATCAATCAATCAACTGTGTGACTATGAGCAAGTCACAGACTCATGGTGACTCAGTCATTTCATTTGCAAAAGGGGATAATTATAGAGTGTGTGTGCACTCAGTCATGCCCAACTCTTTGTGACCTAATGGACTGTAGCCCTCCAGGTTCCTCTGTCCATGGGATTATCTCGGCAAGAATACTGGAGTGAGTTGTCATTTCCTTCTCTAGGGGATCTTCCCAACTCAGGAATAGAACCCACACCTCCCATGCCTCCTGCATTGGCAGGTGGATTCTTTATCACTGAGCCACTTGGGAAGCCCAATAATTATAGTATTTATGTCATAAGGTTGCTGTGAGAATTACATGAATATGTTAATACTCTTGAAGAGTGCCTCACACACAATAAATAGTGCTAAAAAGTGCCAGCTACTGTTGTTGTTACAATTATTATCATTTCTATTTATTATTTATTTTACTATTATTATTGCTTTATTCTCTATTGCCATTTTATTGTAAAGCATACAACTCAGGAACAACAAAAGGGAAGAAATGCATAAGACAAGGTATGTGGGAAATGGTTTGAAGTTTCCATACCCCTCCAGGTACACAACCTTCCCAGCACAATAATATGTTCATCAGGGCTTCCCTTGTGGATCAGTGGATCAGTGGTAAAGAATCCACCCGCTATTGTAGGAAACAGGAGTTCAATCCCTGGTCCAGGAAGATCCCACATGCTGAGGAGCAACTAAGCCTGTGCTCCACAATTATTGCACCTGTGCTCTAGAGCCCAGCAACCACAACTACTGAGCCCACACACTCTACAGCAGGTGTTCCACAACAAGAGAAGCCACCACAGTGAGAAGCCCTCACATCACAACTAGAGAGTAACCCCTGCTTGTTGCAACTAAAGAAAAGCCCGAGCAAAGCAGTGAAGACCCAGCACAGCCCAAAATAAAGAAGTAAATATATAAACTTATTTTTTAAAATAATAGGCTCATCAACTGGAAGCTCTCCAAATGCCATCATTTTTCACTGTAATACATGCCACAGCATTTTATATTCCCACAACACTATAATTATTTTTATATTGTTGGAGTAAGAAGAGGAAATGGGATCTTACACTGGGAGTTTGAATTAGCTTCACATATGTTTTTAAAGTTGAAACTCACTTGTGATTCTTTACACAATAAGATAATACTTCACCTATACAATAAATATATTTTGTAAAAACTTTACTTACTCCTGAAGGTAAAATTTAGTTTTTACTCTTTTAAAACCTTTTTCCCCAGAAGAATCAGCCAACAAATTTACTGTTGATGAAGTCTCAAAATAAATGGAATTGTAAACACCATTCTAAAACTACCTGAGAATATCACAACAGCTGAAAAGAATTTGTCTCCTGATAAAATTTTAGAGTTCATATGTCACAGTCTGAGCTGAATTTGGTCTTGTCTGTTTTTCAGAGTACGGTAATCTTAGATGAAGGCTCCTTGATTCAGGTTCAGGACTGGGATGGCAAAGAGATCACCATAAGGAGGAAGCTGGTGGATGAGAAACTGGTGGTGGTGAGTGAACTGTTTCTCATTTTTCCTATCTAACACCTATATATGGGCTTCCCAGGTGGCTCAGTGGGTAAAAAAGCCACCTGCAATGCAAGAGATGCAGGATATGCAGGTTCGATCCCTGGGTCGAGAAGACTGCCTGCATGAGGGCATGAAAACCCACACCAGTATTCTTGCCTGGAGAATCCCAAGGACAGAGGAGCCTGATGGATGACAGTCCATAGAGTCTCCAACAGTTGGACATGACTGAAGCGATTGAGCATGCGCGCAATAACTGTATATAAAATCACTCAGCTTGTTCTAAAACAATAGGAGTGAATGTAATTTTTCTATTTTCTCTTGCTTTATAAGAATGGGATAAGAGGATATGGGCAGATAAATATATGATCATAAAGATTGGAAAATATGCAAGGACTGAGAAACTAAAAACCTAGACAGAATTTTTTAAATTGTCTTGCCTAATTTTTGGATTGGTGTGGAAGTCAAAACAAGCACACATTTGTGCAAGAAAGATTTCGGCAGGGATTGAGAGTTTTTGCTGATCCTTTGTTCCACACCAGGGTGAATTTCTGAGTTTTCCAGATAACACCAAGCGAAAGCATGAAAAGGAAATTTAAACTAGAGGGACAAAGCTTAAGTGCTGTCTGTTTGATGTCTAGATCAATTGACACAGGTAAAAACTAACACTTAATGGCTACCATGTCCCCATGTTTTCATGTATTATTTAACCAATCTTCACAATACTCCTGTGAAATAAGATTATTTAATCCATTTAATGGGTGCAGAAATTGAGAATCAGACACTGACTTACCTGAGGATATTTGGCTGTGAAAATGTGGTGGTGCTGGGGTTAAAATCCAGGTTGGCTTAATTCCAACATCTACATTTTTTTAGTCTATCCTGCTCCTCTCAGGATGGCTTCCCCAGTCATCTTTCTTGTTTGTACAGAATGGAGAGAAACATGTTCATGACTGTCCTCTTCTCAAACCATACCTCCACTAAAATGAATAAATTGTTAGTTCTGGACACAGTATAAAATAGTTCTTTCTAAGGAAACATAAAAAAAAAATCTATCCTCATTTCTTAATGTAAGGATATTTTTTTCAACAATGGAATATATTCCCTTATAAAGTAGGAAGTGGAAGACTAAGGATAATTTATTTTATTGCTTTCTATAAAGACCTTAATCACTAACCAGATAGGTTTTATAGTTCATTAGAAAAAATATTAGATTCAGAATCTGAAGACATGGATTTCCATCTCTGTGTTCACTTTTTATTTGACTTTGGAAAAGTCATTCATCTTCTCCAAGATTCAGTTTTCTTGCTTTCAAAACGTAGAAAAAAAAATTTTGGATAGAATTAAATACCGTCATGTGTATATCAGTGCTCTGAAAATCATGAAATACTGTACTGATGTATATTATTGTTTGAAAAATATAGAGTATCTATAAAAATGCTTCAATGTAGGCATTTAAAAATGCTCATATAAACAAACTTCAAGTTCATATGAATCAACTTTTTCTGTATAAATACCTGTATATATATATATATATATACACACACATATATTTACACATTGTATCATATATATCATATATAATATGTGATTTATAAATGTATGTATATATATGTACAAAAAAGATCTTCATGACCCAGATAATCATGATGATGTGATCACTAATCTAGAGCCAGACATCTTGGAATGTGAAGTCAAGTGGGCCTTAGAAAGTATCACTACGAACAAAGCTAGTGGAAGAGATGGAATTCCAGTTGAGCTGTTTCAAATCCTGAAAGATGATGCTGTGAAAGTGCTGCACTCAATATGCCAGCAAGTTTGGAAAACTCAGCAGTGGCCACAGGACTCGAAAAGGTCAGTTTTCATTCCAATTCCAAAGAAAGGCAATGCCAAAGAATGCTCAAACTACCGCACAATTGCACTCATCTCACATGCTAGTAAAGTAATGCTCAAAATTCTCCAAGCCATGCTTCAGCAATTCGTGAACCATGAACTCCCTGATGTTCAAGCTGGTTTTAGAAAAGGCAGAGGAACCAGAGATCAAATTGCCAACATCTGCTGGATCATGGAAAAAGCAAGAGAGTTCCAGAGAAACATCTATTTCTGCTTTATTGACTATATCAAAGCCTTTGATTGTGTGGATCACAAGAAACTGTGGACAATTCTGAAAGAGATGGGAATACCAGACCACCTAACCTGCCTCTTGAGAAATTGGTATGCAGGTCAGGAAGCAACAGTTAGAACTGGACATGGAACAACAGACTGGTTCCAAATAGGAAAAGGAGTACGTCAAGGCTGTATATTGTCACCCTGCTTATTTAACTTCTATGCAGAGTACATCATGAGAAACGCTGGACTGGAAGAAACACAAGCTGGAATCAAGATTGCCAGGAGAAATATCAATAACCTCAGATATGCAGATGGAGAAGGAAATGGCAGCCCACTCCAGTGTTCTCGCCTGGAGAATTCCAGGGATGGGGGAGACTGGTGGGCTGCCGTCTATGGGGTCGCACACAGTCGGACACAACTGAAGCGACTTAGCAGCAGAAGCAGCAGAAGCAGCAGCAGATATGCAGATGACACCACCCTTATGGCAGAAAGTGAAGAGGAGCTAAAAAGCCTCTTGATGAAAGTGAAAGAGGAGGTGAAAAAGTTGGCTTAAAGCTCAACATTCAGAAAACGAAGATCATGGCATCCAGTCCCATCACTTCATGGGAAATAGATGGGGAAGCAGTGGAAATAGTGTCAGACTTTATTTTGAGGGGCTCCAAAATCACTGCAGATGGTGATTGCAGCCATGAAATTAAAAGACGCTTACTCCTTGGAAGAAAAGTTATGACCAACCTAGATAGCATATTCAAAAGCAGAGACATTACTTTGCCGACTAAGGTCCGTCTAGTCAAGGCTATGGTTTTTCCTGTGGTCATGTATGAATGTGAGAGTTGGACTGTGAAGAAGGCTGAGTGCCGAAGAATTGATGCTTTTGAACTGTGGTGTTGGAGAAGACTCTTGAGAGTCCCTTGGACTGCAAGGAGATCCAACCAGTCCATTCTGAAGGAGATCAACCCTGGGATTTCTTTGCAAGGAATGATGCTAAAGCTGAAACTCCAGTACTTTGGACATCTCATGTGAAGAGTTGACTCATTGGAAAAGACTCTGATGCTGGGAGGGATTGGGGGCAGGAGGAGAAGGGGACGACCCAGGATGAGATGGCTGGATGGCATCATGGACTCGATGGATGTGAGTCTGAGTGAACTCCAGGAGCTGGTGATGGACAGGGAGGCCTGGCATGCTGCAATTCATGGGGTCACAAAGAGTCGGATATGACTGAGCAACTGAACTGAACTGAACTGAACTGATATATATATATACTCTTTAAGTAGAATATTGCTTTTTCACAAGTGAAATATTCTGTTTTACTAGTGCCAAATCTTATATATGTATTCATGGCAAAATCACTAGTAAATAGTTTTGATTTATAGCTGTGTATAGATTTCTTTTCCAGATTTTTAAGGAATGTATGTATGCATAGCAATTTGTTTGCCTTTTTCTAAATGTCAGTTTCACCAGCAGTACTGAAATATCTTATCCTTTGTTTGTCTTCAAGAAAACTGTGGTGAACAATGTTACCTGCACACGAACATATGAGAGAGTACAACAAACTCAGTCTCAAACTCTTAGGCACTCTCAAACTGTGATCCAAACTGCCAAGGCTGTTTAAATAAAAATATTATGACAGCTAATATGAGAGAACCTTTGCAAAAATGCCAATAGCTTTGGATGCCATGTTGAATACGCCTGTACCATAGAGTACTTTTTATACTATTCATGGGGTTCTCAAAGCAAGAATACTCAAGTGGTTTGCCATTCCCTTCTCCAGTGGACCACGTTTTGTCATGACCCGCCCATCTTGGGTGACCCTACCCAGCATGGCTCATAGTTTCATTGAGTTATACAGGGCTGTGGTCCATGTGATCAGTTTGATTAGTTTTCTGTAATTGTGGTTTTCATTCTGTCCTGCTCTCTGATGGATAAGGATAAGAGGTTTATGGAAGCTTCCTGATGGGAGAGACTGAAAGTGAGGCAAACTGGGTCTTGTTCTGATGGGCTGGGCCATGCTCTGTTCAGTTCAGTTCAGTCGCTCAGTCGTGTCCCACTCTTTGTGACCCCATGAATCGCAGCACGCCAGGCCTCCCTGTCCATCACCAACTCCTGGAGTTCACTCAGACTCACGTCCATTGAGTCAGTGATGTCATTCAGCCATCTCATCCTCTGTCATCCCCTTCTCCTCCTACCCCCAATCCATCCCAGCATCAGAGTCTTTTCCAATGAGTCAACTCTTCGCATGAGGTGGCCAAAGTACTGGAGTTTCAGCTTTAGCATCATTCCTTGCAAAGAAATCCCAGGGCTGATCTCCTTCAGAATGGACTGGTTGGATCTCCTTGCAGTCCAATGCACTCTCAAGAGTCTTCTCCAACACCACAGTTCAAAAGCATCAATTCTTCGGCACTCAGCCTTCTTCACAGTCCAACTCTCACATTCATACATGACCACAGGAAAAACCATAGCCTTGACTAGATGGACCTTAGTCGGCAAAGTAATGTCTCTGCTTTTGAATATGCTATCTAGGTTGCTCATGACTTTTCTTCCAAAGAGTAAGCATCTTTTAATTTCATGGCTGCAATCACCATCTGCAGTGATTTTGGAGCCCAAAAAATAAAGTCTGAACATTGTTTCCACTGTTTCCCCATCTATTTCCCATGAAGTGATGGGACTGGATGCCATGAATGTTGAGCTTTAAGCCAACTTTTTCACTCTCCACTTTCACTTTCATCAAGCGGCTTTTTAGTTCCTCTTCACTTTCTGCCATAAGGGTGATGTCATCTGCATATCTGAGGTTACTGATATTTCTCCCAGAAATCTTGATTCCAGCTTGTGTTTCTTCCAGTCCAGCGTTTCTCATGATGTACTCTGCATATAAGTTAAATAAGCAGGGTGACAATATACAGCCTTGACGTACTCCTTTTCCTATTTGGAACCAGTCTGTTGTTCCATGTCCAGTTCTAACTGTTGCTTCCTGACCTGTATACAGATTTCTCAAGAGTCAGGTCAGGTGGTCTGGTATTTCCATCTCTTGAACAATTTTCCGCAGTTCATTGTGATCCACACAGTCAAAGGCTTTGGCATAGTCAATGAAGCAGAAATAGACGTTTTACTGGAACTCTCTTGCTTTTTCCATGATCCAGCAGATGTTGGCAATTTGATCTCTGGTTCCTCTGCCTTTTCTAAAACCAGCTTGAACATCAGGAAGTTCACAGTTCACGTATTGCTGAAGCCTGGCTTGGAGAATTTTGAACATTACTTTACTAGCATGTGAGATGAGTGCAATTGTGCAGTAGTTTGAGCATTCTTTGGCATTGCCTTTCTTTGGAATTGGAATGAAAATGGACCTTTTCGAGTCCTGTGGCCACTGCTGAGTTTTCCAAACTTGCTGGCATATTGAGTGCAGCACTTTCACAGCATCATCTTTCAGGATTTGAAATAGCTCCACTGGAATGCCATCACCTCCACTAGCTGTGGTCGTAGTGATGCTTTCTATGGCCCACTTGACTTCACATTCCAGGATGTCTGGCTCTAGATGAGTGATTGCACCATCGTGATTATCTGGGTCATGAAGCTCTTTTTTGTACAGTTCTTCTGTGTATTCTCGCCACCTCTTCTTAACACGTTCTGCTTCTGTTAGGTCCAGACCATTTCTGTCCTTTATCGAGCCCATCTTTGCATGAAATGTTCCCTTGGTATCTCTAATTTTCTTGAAGAGATCTCTAGTCTTTCCCATTCTGTTGTTTTCCTCTATTTCTTTGCATTGATCACTGAAGAAGGCTTCCTATCTCTTCTTGCTATTCTTTGGAACTCTGCATACAGATGCTTATATCTTTCCTTTTCTCCTTTGCTTTTCACATCTCTTCTTTTCACAGCTATTTGTTAGGCCTCCCCAGCCATTTTGCTTTTTTGCTTTTCTTTTCCATAGGGATGGTCTTGATCCCTGTCTCCTGTACAATGTCATGAACCTCATTCCATAGTTCATCAGGCACTCTATCTATCAGATCTAGGCCCTTAAATCTATTTCTCACTTCCATTGTATAATCATAAGGGCCATGCTCAGGAAATCTTTAATCCAATTTTCTGTCAATGGGCGGGGCTGTGTTCCCTCCCTGTTGTTTGACTTGAAACCAAACTATGGTGGAGGTGATGAAGATAAATGTGACCTCCTTCACAAGGCCCCGTGCACACACTGCTGCATTCAGTGCCCCCAATCCTGCAGCAAGCCACCGCCAACCCACATCTCCGTTGGGGACTCTTGGATACTCACAGGCAAGTCTGGGTTAGTCTCTTGTTAGGTCACTGTTCCTTTCTCCTGGGTTCTGGTGAGCACAAGGTTTTGTTTGAAAGAAAAAAACGTTTTGTTTTAAGAAAGCTGAGCACCAAAGAATTGAAGCTTTTGAACTATAGTGTTGGAGAAGACTCTCAAGAATCCCTTGGACTGCAAGGAAATCAAACCAGTCCATCCTAAAGGAAATCAGTCCTGAATATTCTTGGACGGACTGATGCTGAAGCTGAAACTCCAATACTTTGGCCACCTGATTTGAAGAACTGACTCCTTGGAAAAGACCCTGATGCTGGGAAAGATTGAAGGCAGGAGGAGAAGGCGATGACAGAGGATGAGAAGGTTGGATGGCATCACCGACTTGAGGGACATGAGTTTGAGCAAGCTGTGGGAGTTAGTGATGGACAGGGAAGTCTGGCATGCTGCAGTCCATCAAGTCTCAAAGAGTCAGACATGCCTAGGAGACTGCACTAAACTGACAGAGTACTTTGGCACTGGCTGCTATGAGAAACTGGAATGATACATCCTATTTAAGTCAGAGTTGCTATAATATATTTGAGGATATGGATTCATGTTAACTTTTCTCTTGCGGGCGTATTGTGTCCATCTTTTAATTTCAACATGAACATGAACTCCACAATATTGGGAAAATAATACAAATTTTAAAGAAATTAATCGGTACAGAGAATAACTCACAGGTTATATCTCAGCTGTATGTGAGAAGGTTTGGAAGGAGAGCAATAACTGATCATCTAAGTTATCACTGAAAACCAACACAAAGGAAAATATATTCTGTTTTATTTGCATCAAATGTGGACTCATCACTTTATCTTGTAGGTCAGATCAGCAAACAGATCCAGACTGGCAAACTGTACATGTCAATATCACCCCAGTGGTTTCAGGAAGAAATGGAAACTGGAATCCATGTTTCCTAATTATTTACCCCACAGTCATAACAAAGGGAATATAGGTAGAAACAGGTTCACAATATATAGCACGAATCAAATATAACACTATATCAAACTAAGGAACACATAAGTTTTTCTTCATCTTAAAACATGTGGTGGGGTGCTACAACTTTGTCCAGGTGAGAACATGGAGTTTGACCATTTGAACTCATGGCATGTCATTGCTTATTTGCCTGCATTGGTCTATAAGGGGTCTTGGTGCTCCAGAGAAGTGAGAGGAGTGCTTGCTTTGGGCATATTGGAACAATGCAGAAGACAATGGAAGACATAGAAAAACATCCTCTGGACTTCTTGGAGTTGACAGAGGAAAGAGTCTAGGCAGAGGCTGAAGGACCTGGTGTAGGCTGTGGATGTGGGCAGCTCTGTGGTGGAGCCCAGGTAACAGCTTGCTGCATCGAGACAGGAAAGACCCTTCTCCCCCATTGGAAATGAACCCAGCACCGCTTTGACACCACAGGGGTCAGTGGCTGTGGGACCTTCCCTATCAGTGCTTCTGTCTTTGGTATGAGGGGTTCTTGTCTGCATTGGTAGGGGGTAGTCTTGTGGGCCGTAGGAGCCAGTGCAGGAAGCCTTGTGCTAAAGGGATAGGTATTGTGTTCCAGCAGAACACAGGACCCCCTGATGCCTCCTGGGCATTTGAATATTGATGTTAATATGATTTCATCAACAATCTGATCAAGTCTAGAGACTTTAGAGTATTCCAAAACATACATTCACAAATACAACTGCAGCAAGCAAAAGTTTTCCAAGAGGGGGAGTGAACAGTTTACCTTGTTCTCACCCCTTCACCTGACTGAAAATTATTAAAATAAAGGGTTACTCACTCTGGCTGATGGATATAGAATATCCCTCAGGTATCCATTTAAAATTGGCAATCCATCTATAACCAAATCCATCAAGACTTCCACTGCTTTAAAGTGATGCTGTAATTCAGGATTCACTGTACATTCAATATGTACCAGGCGCCGTGTGAGGACTGGTGATGGAAGGAGAGCTAAGCTGTGTTCACTGTCCTGGATTGACTCTTAAGAGGAGGGATCTGCTGGAAAGTACCACATCAGTATGCTAATATCAGGGTATCTATAAATACAGACAAGACCCAACATATGACAGTTCCAAGCAAGATTTTTCACCTTTGCACTGGTGCAAATGAGATATGTATTCAGTAGAAACTGTACTTCAGATTTTGAATTTTGATCTGTTTCCCCAGTCTGGTGGTGGTGGTCTAGTCACTAAGCCATGTCTGACTCTTGTGATCCCATAGACTATAGCCTGCCAGGCTCCTCTGTCCATGGAATTTTCCAGGCAAGAATACTGGAGTAGGTTGCCATTTCCTGCTCCAGTATTCTTGCCATATATTTCCTAAAAAATATACATATACTTATAAAATTATAAAATATATAAAAGTTATATATAATTATAAAATGGGCTTCGTGTTAGATGATTTTGCCTGTCTGTAGGAGAAGGCAATGGCACCCCACTCCAATACTCTTGCTTGGAAAAATCCCATGGGCGGAGGAGCCTGGTAGGCTGCAGTCCATGGGGTTGTGAAGAGTCAGACACGACTGAACGACTTCACTTTCACTTTCCACTTTCATGCATTGGAGAAGGAAATGGCAACTCACTCCAGTGTTCTTGCCTGGAGAATCCCAGGGACGGCAGAGCATGGTGGGCTGCCATCTATGGGGTCACACAGAGTCGGACACAACTGAAGCGACTTAGCAGCAGCAGCAGCAGCAAGCTAATATAAGTGTTCTGAGCACCTTTAAGGCAGGTTAGGCTAAACTATGATGTTTGGTAGGGTAAATGTTTTCAATGCATGTTTTGACATGATGGTTTTGACTTACAATGAGTTTATCAGCGTGTAACCCCATTGTGAGTCAAGGAAGATCTGCAGCAGATTTTAAAACAAACGTTTCCACCTGAAAAGGAAGGTCTAATACCACTTTCTTGGTGAATAACTGTCTAGCTCAGGAGGAAAGAATATTAACAATCAGGGTGGCAGGAGCAGCAAGGATGAGGACAGCATTCGTGGCAGCAGGAGAACAGGTGGACCCTGTGTCCTCCTTCCCATCTGTCCTAGGCACTCAGCCTTCTGGGCTGCAGCCTCGGTGTAGACTGCACCAACACAGTTCAAGTCAATGATCATTATTCAGGATACTTAGGGAACATGGAGGTATTCCTAGAAAGACATGACCTGACCTGTATTTCCTAAGCTGGGAAAGTTTTTTACTTCCCTGGTGGTCCAGTGGCTAAGACTCCCTGGTCCTAATGCAGGGAGTTCAATTACTGGTCGGGGAACTATTACTAGATCCCACATGCCCAATGCTGCATCTACCGCAACAAAGGTTGAAGATTCCATATGCTTCAACTAAGATCTGACAAAGCCAAAAAATAAATATTGAAAATGTTTAAAGTATTTTTAAAAATTATATTCTTTGGTTCAGATTTGGCCAAAATATTACTAGAATAGAAATCAGAATACTACTGACTACAGAAAGGAAGGATATTTGGGTTTTATTAAACAGTAGAATTAAAAATGCTGAGCATTTTATTTCTGGTAAACACAGTTGGAAAAATGATGTACCTTTTGAGTAATTCAGTAATTTGAGATGGAAAATAAAATAATAATATTAATAGCAGACTGTTTTTTGAGTAGTTATTAAGGGCCAGACACTGTGTTTACCACTGTTTGTGCAAACTTCATCTTCTTTCTCTTCTGTACAATATTAACAAAGGTATAAACTAAAACCCAGTGAGGTTAATTTTTTTTGCTTGAAGTTCCTCAGTTCATCAATACCATGGTCAAAGTTCATAGCAAGGTCTCTGTGACTCCAAGTCTATATTCTTTAACCCTGATGCCAGAATGCCTCTCCCAGAAATCAAGATTTGAGTTTCTTTGAGAGTCTTTCTATGTAATAATAATACAAATAAATGCATAGTTAAAACCATTTATCTGAACATGTAAAGCCTGAGAAACCTGCCCTACCTAAACTCTCATGCCCTCAGCTGTTCAGAAAGATTACCTGAAGATTTAAGAAGCAAAAGCAGCCAAACAATGACTAATCTATCCTTGTATGAGACAGATTTGTCAGGAAATCCTTGCTCAGTGTACAAACAAAAGGAATAAAATCTAAGATTTGGGGACTGGAGGAGCTGACTAAGAGAAACAGAAGGTCAGGTAAGCTTTAGCTTAGCATTTGTAGATGAGAAGTATATATAAGAATCAGTGGAAGACTACAGTTGCATGCTATGAATCTGGGAAATTTTTACCTTGACACAGATTCCCTGGTGGCTCAGATGGTAAAGAGACTACCTGCAATGCAGGAGACCCAGATTCAATCCTTGGGTCGGGACGATCCCCTGGAGAAGGAAATGGCAACCCACTCCAGTATTCTTGCCTGGGAAATCCCATGGACAGAAGAGCCTGGAGGGCTACAGCCCATAGGGTCACAAAGAGTCGGACATGACTGAGCGACTTCACTTTCACTTTCTTTCAGTGTGGAGAAGACACGGAAAGATGCTGTTAGTACGAGACAGGGCTCTGAGGCTCATAACATAGAATTTCTCATTCAAGAGGTTGGAGAACTGAGGTGCCCTTGAGGACGAAGGTGCAAGGTCTTGTCTGTGGTTGTCCAAGTTCTGACTGCTCTCTGGTGTCTAGTGTAGATTTGTTCTTGGCAATTGCTAGAGACCATTTGGAATCCTATAGACAAAATGAAAGGAAAACTAAAGCCACTAGTCTAAACCTACTTTGAGCAGAATTGTTGATGAGCTTTGACATTTAACAAAATGAATATACTGAATCCAGTCTAGCACCAGATACATACATGACTCTAGCTGATAGAAAGAGGCTCATTTAAGCCTTATGGCAAAGAATTATACCTGCCTTATTTTGTGATCTGAGCACTTCTTTGCATACGCTGCAAAACTTATTGACCTGATTTTGGTCACAGGCAGTTTTCAACATCTTTTGTTTCCATTAATTGATAGTTTTGCCAAATAAATTGTATGCAGAGCCTTAATGTATAAAACAGATCAATGCAGAACTCTTCTGTTTGTGTAGAAGGTCCCCAAATCCCATGCATGATTCCATCGGCTTTTCCCATGTTCTAGCAAGGTTCTAGAGCAGGAGTCTCCAATACCCAGCAGAGGACTGGTACTGGTCTCAGCCTGTTAGGAGCAACAGGATGTACAACAGGAGGTGAGGAGGGGGCAAGAGAGCAAAGTTTCCCCTGCCTCGCCTCGCTGTTCCCCATTGCTCACACTGGTATTAGCACCTGAACCGACCTTTCCCACCCCTGCACACCACCTCCGCTGCCCACCTGTGGAAAAATTATCTTCCATGAAACTGGTCCCTGGTGCCAAAGATGCTGGGGAGTGGTGTTCTATAGGACACCTTTTACTCACTTCCCGTCTGCTGAGAGCCACCTTCATGAGAGACCGGTGGGGTGGAGACCCAGATTTCTGAGGAGACTCCATATGAGTGGGCCTGGTTCCTCTGCTGGGATGCCATGGTTCTGAGAGAGTTGGAAAACTGAACTGAAATCAAATGCAGCTACTGCAACCTACTGCTGCTGGCAGTCTGAAGTATAGCTGGGCCATGCTGGCAGGAACAAAACATATGACATTTGAGTAAAGCTCGGAGCGAGTTCCTGGGTGGCACTAGGGTAAAGAATCCAATTTAAGAGGTGTAAGAGATGCAGTTTCAGTCCCTGGGTTGGGAAGAGCCCCTGGAAGAGCACGCAGAAACCCACTCCAGTATTCTTGCCGGGATAAACCCACAGACAGAGGAGCCTGGTGGGCTACAGTCCATAGAGTCTCAAAGAGTCAGACATGACTGAAGCGACATGGCACATGAGGGAGTTAGGGAATGAGCCTGTCATTTAAGCAGATCAGTCAGGAAGTTGAAACAATAATCCAGGTATGTTGATGATGTGACTTGCAATAGAGATGGCAGTAGGGATAGCAAGAGGTCATGGAATTTGGAATACAGTTCTAAATTAGAGTTAACAGAATTTACAGATAGATTGAATTTGAAAGGTGAGTGCTAAGCATGATTTAAAACGTTTTGGTCTTGGATTTTAGAGAGATGTGTAATTAAGTAACTTTGCCTCTAAGCTATGCCATATACTGTCTGATTTCATAAATTCACTGGAAAACTAAACAGGACATGAAAGCCAGCTAAACTGATTGCCCAAAGTGGCTACTTTATTTACTTAGAAAATACTAGAGAGTTGCTTCCTGGCCATGATCCAGTAGTAGGGGTCAAATTTACTTCCCACCTGAAACAACAGTTTCATTCTATGAAACACTGGTTTGTAAGACACAGGACTTCAGAAAAATTAGAACAGGAATCCCTGAGAGAAGGGAAACAAATGAGATAAGCTCATTCACTAACCCAGTCTCTTCATATACTCAGGGGATGCCAGGACCAGCTTGGCAGTGCGCCTTCTACTCTGGAGTCTGAGTCCTAGCATATGGGAGGCTTCCTCCAAGCTATTAAAGTCTAAAACCCCATTCCTCTTCATTTGCTCCTGCAACCCATAGTGTTAGTAGCTGAATTCTGCTGCTTACTCTCTCTCTGTTATCTCTGTGACATTTTTAGTTCTCTAATACCAGCTTCAACAATTTCTCACATTAAAATCTCTTTGCTGTGTGGTTTCTACTTGTTCTGACTGGTAAAGACTGCCTACTATGTGTTAAGACATGTACTCGGTCACTGAAGTTAAATAATACCCAAGATTATGGAGATACTAATGACACATCCAGGATCCCAGGCTATTACATTATGAAGGCTTTGCCCTCAATCACTAAGTAACATTGCAGTCAGATAAAAGGCTTTGAAAAAAAAGTAAGGCTTTCAACTTTATTTCTGAGATTATGCTTAAAGCCAGGATTATTTCTAATTGTGTGTTATGTTTTACTTTAAAAGATATTGAAGGCTAGCAAAGGATAGAGAAGGAATGGAAGAGTAATTTATTCTCCAGAATCCTATTACTATTATTTCAGTGCCTATAGTAAAGTATGGCCTTCCTTGGTGGCTCAGATGATAAATAATTTGCCTGCAATGTGGGAGACCAGGGTTCGATCCCTGATTTGGAAAGATCCCCTGGAGGAGGGCATGGCAACCCACTCCAGTAATCTTGCCTGGAGAGTCCCCATGGACAGAGGAGCCTGGTGGGCTACAGTCCAGGGGGTTGCAAAGTCAGACACAACTAAGCGACTAAGTACACACATGGTGAAGTATTGGGATTTTCTGTTTATTTTTTTGGTAATAGTGACCCATGAATACCAAGCACAAATTTATCACATGTGAAACATAGGAATGCAAGATGTAACATCTTGTGTTTGGTAATCTTTATTTTGTCTTTTCCCTTGAGGACAGTCTAAAATGTGTTTCAAAATTATAAAGCCCTGGAAAGCCCACAGCTTGCAATACAACAGTTCAGGTCAGCATAGTCTTCAATCTAGATTCCAGCTCCTTTCTTCTCTTGTAGTATTACACTTCATTTTTGGTTTGTTTGTTTCCCTAGAGAGTTACCATCTCCTGCACAGATGTAGGCATTCAAAGAGGCAGTGCGTTGTACTGATGAGTATTAACATCTCAAGTCTCGACTGTCACCACCCACCTCCATTCCCACTACTCCATTAAGGACGGGCAAAGAGGAAAAGCTACATCTTCTCCTGCATTAGGATCTCAGATACATGTTCCTAAAGAATTCTAGTCTCATAAAGCTGGCGATATGCTTTGCTGAAGTGAGCGTCTGTACTCATTAGTATATGTGTGCTTGTGTGCTCAGTGGCTTCAGCTGTCTGATTCTTGGCGACCCTGCAGACTGTAGCCCACCAGGCTCCTCTGTCCATGGGATTCTCCAGGATACTGGAGTGGGTTGCCATGCCCTCACTCACACTGTATTGCAAGTGCAGATGAAGTCAAAAGAAAATTTGATCTAGCCATAATATACTGACAAGGATTTGGACTTACCTTTGCACCATAAATGGCTAGGATGCTGGACAAAGTATATGAAGCAGGCATTTTTAGATAATGAATTTACAGGAAACATAGGGCCATGATGTTTCAGAGAAGGGAAACACTTGAGGGGGAACTTCACCACTGTCCCAGCTTTCTGCCTGGGGACGCTTGTCCAGTGGGAGTGCACAGAGGCAAATTACAAGAAGATAGTAGGCTCACTGAGTTGAGAAGACAAACATTAAAAAGGAGAAAGTTTGAGTCAGCTGGAAGATGCAGGGCAGGGCACTGGTGATGAAAGATTTACAGAAGAAAGAGCTCTAGAAAACTATTAAAGGTCTTCCTCCATCTTGGCAAAATCCTCAGCTGCTTATACTAGAATAAAACTTCAGAGACCATGGAAAGAATGACTAAAGAGCCGTAAACTGAACAACTCACAGAGCTCATACAGGGCAGGGAGTTGTTTAAGCTCTGGCCGGTCAGAGTGGAGCCCTTTGACATTCAACGACAGCATTCAGGAAGACCCCAGCACAGTCTTTTCTTGGTACTAGCACTAAACTATTTCTAGAGTAAGGGTGAGGGTAGGCCACCCTTGTTCAGTCATGGATTTGCTATGACCCCACGAATGGCAGCATGCCTGGCTTCCTTGTCCTTCACTGTCTCCTGGAGTTTGCTCAGACTCATGTCCATTGTCAGTGATGCCATCCAACCATCTCATCCTCTGTCATTCCCTTATCCTCTGGCCCTCAATCTTTCCCAGCATCTGAGTCTTTTCCAGTGAGTCAGCTCTTCGCAGTCAGGTGGCCAAAGTACTGGAGCTTCAGCTTCAGCATCAGTCCTTCCATTGACTATTCAGGGTTGATTTCATTTAGGACTGACTGGTTTGATCTCCCTACTGTCCAAGGGACTCTTAAGAGTCTTCTCCAGTAGCACTTAAACAAACATTTAAAAAAAAAAAAAAAAAGCCTTGGAAGGATTAAACTAATCTGCCAGTAACTTAAGTTCCCGTGACAATAAAGACCAATACTCTTTCAAGGAAGACAGCATTCAGATACTCACCAATGTGACATTCACTATGTCCAGGCATCCAAACAAAATAATTAAAACACAACCCAAAAAAGGGATAGAAAATAAGATATATAATGAGAGGGGAAATCTATCAATAGTAACAGACCCAGAGATGATACAACTAGCAGACACAGATTTTAAACTTCCTTTAAAATATATCAGTACAGGCATACCTTGTAGATGTTCTGGGTGTGCTTCCAGACCACCACAATAAAGAAAATATCTCAATAAAGTGAGTCATATATTTTTTTGATTCCAAAAGCATATAAAAGTTAAATTTACACTATATGGTAGTTACAAAGTGTACAATAGCACTATATCTGAGAAAACAACCCTATATACCTTAATTTAAAAATTAATGCTATTGAAAAAAAGGCTCTGATCTGATAAATTTTCTTAATGCAGGGTTGTCATAAAACTTTAATTTGTTAAAGAAAGGGAAAAATACAGTATCTGTAAAAAGCAACAAGCTCAAGCACAATAAAATGGTGTATACCTATAAGCTGAAATGCCCAAGGATTTAATGAAAACCTGAGCATAATAAGATAAATGGAAAATAAAGCTTCAGGCAATGAAAAGTACGATATTTCCTTTAGGCCGGACTGGTTTGAGCTCCCTGAAGTCCAAGAGAGTCTTAAAAGTCTTCTCCAACACCAAAATTCAAAAGCATCAATTCTTTGGCATTCAGCTTTCTTTATTGTCCAGCTCTCAAATCCATACATGACTACTGGAAAAACCATAGCTTTGACTAAACAGACCTTTTTGACAAAGTGACGTCTCTACTTTTTAATGCACTGTCTAGGTTTTTCATAACTTTCCTTCTAAGGAGCAAACATCTTTTAATTTCATGGCTGCAGTCACCATCTGCAGTTATTTTGGAGCCCAAGAAAATAAAATCTGCCACTGCTTCCACTTTTTCCCCTTCTATTTGCCATGAAGTAATGGGACCAGATGCCATGATCTTAGTTGTTTTTTTGTTTTTTTTTTTTTTGATGATGAGCTTTAAGCCAGCTTGAAGAATCATTCCAGGATGGAATCACAGCTGTAAGTCCAAATAAGCCTACATCTCTGAAGATGGGATGGATGTGCACCTAAGTCCTGAAAGAGGTATAGGACATTTTTATTTTTGTTTTCTTTCTCTTTTCAATAATTCTTTATTATTTTCTGAATGACATTTTTAAATCAGCATAACAGCATCTCAACTCTCACTAAAAATGTAAGTAAAAGGTTTTTTTGAAGTTCATCCCTACTTCCTGAATATATTTCTTTTGCTGGGTGCTATTTGTGCTGAATGTTCAGATTGGTCCTTCAGTCCCTCTCTTTGAATTGCTAAGTCTTTTCACAACACCAGTAGGTTTTTGCCCTTGTCGATGATGTTTGTAGTTGGTTTGCTCAGTAAATCATTATGCCTTCTTCCAAAAGTGAATGAGGGCAATCAGCACTAGGGTTTAAAAATCAGAATTAGCTTCAACTACAAATGAATACCTTTTATTTTAAAGAATCCTAGAATTGACTATGGTGTGGCACCAAAAAACCCTCTGATTTATCCAAATCCCTATGTGAAAAAACTACTTGAAAATATACAGTGGTCTTTTATGTTTATTTTCCATACAAAGGCTTCCTCTAAAATCTTAAAGTACATATTTTTTTAAGTTTGTAAAATGAATTCACACATGACCATGAATTATTTAAAGCAAAGTTGTTTTCCTTGATAAATAAGCTCTAAGAGGATGGGAATTTTTTTGTTGTTGTTATTGTTATTTTTGATTTATTGTTGTATTCCAAGCGCCTAGAATGATGCTGAATATACTTAGAAGTGCTGGTACATGGTAAATGAAGGTTGAACGAATCAGTAAATGAATTGGGCTCTATTACACATGAAATGGGGCTTCCCTGGTGGCTCAGATATTAAAGAATTTTGCCTGCAATGTGGGGTGGGAGACCCAGGTTAAGTCCTTGGGTTGGGAAGATCCTCTGGAGAAGGGAAGTGAAACCCACTCCAGTATTCTTGCCTGGAGAATTCCATGGACAGAGGAACCTGGAGGGCTACAGACCATGGGGCCACAAAAAGTCAGACAAGACTGAGTGACGAATACTTTCATGTCAATGTGAAATAGCATTTCCTGTGGTTTTCCTCAAGGCGGTGCTATGTACAGCATAAAAGGTAACTTAAGCCAGGGGTCCCCAACCTCTGAGATCTAAGGCCTGCTGATCTAAGGTGGAGCTGATATAATAATAATAGAAATAAAGTGCACAATAAATGTAATGTTCTTGAATCATTCCAAAACTGTTATTGGCCCCCCGCCCCAACCCAGAGTCCATGGATAAATTGTCTTCCATGAAACTAGTCCCTGGTGCCACAAAGGTTGGGGACAGCTGACTTAAGCAATAATAATTTTTTTTTCTAATATTGCCTTGATAGCTGATCGATTTCCTTTATATATTTTTTAAAAATCTTTTCAAACTCTCAATCTTTGAGATTTATTTTCTTTACCGGAAGAGGCTTTACAAGATTATCAGATGTGCTGGCTATCTTGTCTTTTCAGCCCACCATTTATCTCTACCTAACGGCACAAGCACATCTTCCTTTGAACAATTCTTGAAAGATATTCCATATGCTGCTTCATTTCTTCCTACTATGTCTACCATTCATCATAGAAGGATTTATCTGAAAGACTTTGATACATTCAAAGCTAAGTTTTCTATTTTTTCAGTCCCTCGTCTTTTCTAGGTATTTGTTGTCCATATGTTTTCCTGGTTCAGTTTTAAGCTAACTATTCTTTTTAAAAGTAATAGTTTCATTGAGATATACTTAGAGTAGCTGCACATATTAAATTATGCAATTTGATATGCTTTGAAAGGTACATACACCTGTGAAACCATCACCACAGTCGAGAAAATGAGCATATCTAGTTCTCTCAAGTTTCCTTGTTTTCCTTAATAGACCCTCCCCACTCTCTCCATCTCTTCTCACCTCACCATCAGAAGGCAATTACTAACCTGCTTTCTGTCACTATAATTTATTTTTTATTTTCTAGAGTTTTAAGGAAAATGGAATCATACACTATTTACTCTTTGTTGTTCTGGCTTCTTTCATCACAAATATGTGTATCGATCATTTATTTCTTTTTATTATCACATAGTATTTCATTGGGCTTCCCTGGTGGCTCAGATGGTGAAGAATCTGCCTGCCATGCAGGAGACCCAGGTTTGATCCCTGGGTCAGGAAGATTCCCTGGAGTAGGGAATGGCAACCCACGCCAGTATTCTTGCCTGGAGAATTCCATGGACAGACGAGTCTGGTGGGCTACCATCTGTGGTGTCACAGACATGCAACAATTGGTTTAGTCATTCATTTTTAATGTACTTTGGGGTTCTTTTGAGCTTTTGACTATTATATTTAGAAAAAAGGCTGCTATAAACATTCGTGACATAGACTTTTGCATGGAATGCAAATGAAAAGAACCATGGTAAATAAATGCTTACCTTTTAAAGAAGCTGTCAAACTCTTTTCCAAAGTGGATATACTATTTAACATTCTTATCAGTAGTATATGAGAGTTTCAGTGTCTTCACATCCTTGTCAACACTTGGTGTTGTCCGTCTTTTTAATTTAGCTGTGGACATGAGTTTGAGTGAACTCTGGGAGATGGTGATGGACAGGGAGGCCTGGCATGCTGCGGTTCATGGGGTCGCAAAGAGTCGGACACGACTGAGCAACTGAACTGAACTGATTCCCATATATGTATAATGATGACTGATCACTTTTCAACATCAATTTCCTATTTTTAGATACATGTTTAGTTTTTATGAATTCCATAAAATCTCATATAGACTGACGTAAATTGTTAGACATAAAAGAGAAAATGTATGAATGAAGAAAACTAAGCCTGTTTAGATATGGAAAGAGTGTGGTTAGTTATTTAAAAGATTGACGAGGTTTGACTAGATCTATGTATTATTAGCCTTGAATATAGGAGAGACTAGTACAGCCTAGGAGGAATAATTTGAGAGATGTCATGAAACCATTTCCTCATTCTCCTTCTGCCTCTTTGATATCTCCTTTTATAAGGAGTCCTCAAATTACACCATTTATTTTCTTTGGCTCTTTAAAATTTTTTTGTCCTCAAGAGCCCCCTTTTAAAACCAAGTGTTGCTGAGAAAATGGCTCCTTCAACGCCACTCTCTCCTATCACTGGACGAGTTCACCTCTTAGGCGATCTTGTGGAGATGTAATATAGAAGCGCCGGAAAGGGAATGATTTGTCTAGTGGCTGCAGGCTACCGATCTAACTCCCACTTGCAGAGGAATCTCTCTCCTCTTTGCTCTCTACAAAGCTGCAAAGGTTTCACCTAACTCATGTGTGAAAATACCACAAATGAGCTCACGGAAGCACAAAAAGGCACTAGGCCCACTCCACCTCTTTGTATTAATATACATTGGCTTAGCAATTATACTGTGACTTTTTCTTTCACAGTATTCATGAAAAATGTATATTCCAATCACACATTAATGCAAATATAAAACATTTCAGTTAAACATAACAAATGTAAGCTAATATTAGTAAGCTACATGAACATGGAGAATATACTAATTTATCTTTCTTCTCTCTCCCTCTCACTCTCCTTTCTCAGCGCTTGGCATGTGGTGTATATGTCTGGGAGGGGGAGCAGATGGGTAACATCAAAACTAAAATCATTTAAAATGCACTGCATAGTGTTTTGAAGTCAGCAACATGAGGACCAATAATTTCATAGAGTATAGCAATGGCTTCCATGCCATCTGGTTCACCTTGATCAAGTTAGAAATTTCTGTGGCGGCCGGGAGGAGCAACCCCACGTCCAAGGAGTGGTGGCTGTGTGGGCGCAGGAGGGCCCAGAGGAGCTATCCCACGTTGTCAATGAGATTTATTTCTTAATTTCTCTTTCTGATATATCATTAGTATATAAAATACAGCCCACTTATGTATATTAATTTTATCCGGCAACTTTACTGGATTCATTGATTAGTTCCAGTAATTTTTCTATGGGGTCTTTATATTAGTCTGTGTATAGAGTTGTGTCATTAGCAAACAGCGACAATTTTATTTCTTCTTTTCCAATTGGGATGTTTTAGTTTTTTTTTTCCCCATCTAATTGTTGTGGCTAGGACTTCCAACAGTCTGTTGAATTAAAGTGATGAAAGTGGGTATCCTTGCCCTGTTCCTGATCTTAGAAGAAATGCTTACAACTTTTCCCTATTGAGTTTAATGTTGGCTGTGGGTGTGTCATATAAGGTTTTTATTATGTTGAGGTATGTTCCCTCTATGCCCACTATCTGGTGAGTTTTTGTCATAAATGGATGTTGAATTCTGCCAGAAGCTTTTCTGCATCTATTGATATGATCATATTTTTTCCATAATTTTGAGGACATTGAAAAATCCTTGCATCCTTGGAATAAATCCCTCTTGATTCTTTCAGTTTATCATTGGATTTGGTTTACTGATATTTTATTGAGAATTTTTGTATCTGCATTCACCAGTGATATCAGCCTGTAATTTTCTTTTTCTTTCTTTCTTTTTTTTATTTTTTTTTTGTGGCATCTTTGTCTGGTACTGATATCAGGGTGATGCTGGCCTCTTAGAATGAGTTCAGAAGCTTTCCCTTTACTGCAATTTTTTGGAATAGTCTGAAAAGGATAGGTGCTAACTCTTCTTCAAATGTTTGGTATAATTTGTTTATGAACCTATTTGTCCCTGACTCTTGTGGGAGTTTTCCAACTATGGATTTAGTTTCATGACTGGTAATTGGTCTGTAGGTATTTTCTATTTCTTCTTGGCTCAGTCTTGAAAAATTGTACATTTCTAGGAATGTGTCTATTTCTTCTAAGTTATCCATTTTATTGAGATATGGTTGTTTATAGCAGTCTCTTATGATCCTTTGTATTTCTGTGGTGTCAGTCGTAACTTCTTTTTTATTTATTTATTTGGCTCTATCTCACTTATATTTTTCTAATTTTTTTTTTTGGTATATTTGAATGGTGCATCTTTCAAAGAACTAGCTCGTAATTTCATTGATAGGATAGTTTATATTTTAGTCTATTTCACTTATCTCTGCTCTAATCTTAATGATTTCTTTCCTTCTACTAACTTTGGATTTTGTTTTCTTTTTCTAGTTCCTTTAGGTATATGGTTAAGTTCCTCATTTGAGATTTTTTTCTTGTTTCCCTAGGTAGTCTTGTGTCATTATAAACGTACCTTTAAGAACTGTTTTAGCTGCTCTTGAATGAGGAATATAGCAAAGTGTAGAGAACTGCCAGAGAGCCACCAGGGCTCTTTCTGAAAATTCTGGTGCTCAAATATTGATTCCTCCTTGACATCACTAATATCCAATGGCTTTCTCTACACAATTGCTTATTCAGGAGATTAGTTTTCTCTTTCTGATTTCAAACCCAAATATCTTGAAATTCAAAAGTTCACATTGAAAATAAAACTATTCTTATTTTAAGTAGTTAATTTAAATAGAAACCTTAAAGATGATAATTAGGTAACATATGAGCATTGTTTTATACCAACTCTAAGACTAGGGCTAATTGTTTATTGCAATCCTGCATTAAGAGAACTTTTAACTAGTGACTTCGGAAATTCTAGCAGATAGCCTTGGTTTAGATAGAGGTGTTGCTTTCAGGAAAAGTTGAATACCTCCTATTTCAATGTCAAAAACACAGTTTACTGTGTTCCCCATCAATTTGGGGGGGGCATCTTGGGAAGAGATGACTTTCTGATTATAATCCTCTTTACATGCTCCACATTATCTTTCAAGCATATTTATTTCTCTTATAAGCCATCGACTGGTAATTTCAACTTAGCATCTTTTTATAGTTTACAACCTCCTTGTTTTTGAGAAATACTTTATATACACTCTTAATTGAAGATTATAGAGAACTAGACACTGGAGGGTTAACTGTTTTAGCTAATTTAAGTCAAATTCCTATGAGTTCAAATCTATTAAAGACTGAGCTTGAAGTCTGTGCATCATAGAATTTTCAGAGAATCTATTTCATGATGCTTGAACATGCATCATAAAGTGATTATAAAACTTGTATATATTTAATCTATTACAGACGGAAATGATAGTTTGTGTAGTGTTGGTTAGTATCATTATCATCAACAAGAACAGTCTTTATCTTCAAGGTAAAGACTTAGAAAAGGTTGTCACCACAAGGCAATGGCAGCGTCTGGCCAAATCAGCATTGGGACTAGAAATGCTTTAAGAGTTCAGAGAAGACAGGGGAATAAACTCAGGGTGGGAGCATTTGGGAACACTTCCACAGAGGGGTGGATTGTAAATGAGAGAAGGATTTGGACAAGGGGATCTGGACAAAGACAGTGATATAACCACGTGGAAGCATGAATGAATCATCAGCAATGAGTGATAAGAAAAATGAAAAATAAATAATTGAATGACAAATTTTACAAACATGAGAGACAGGAAGACATACTCAGATCTAGCCTCCTAGCTTTAGTGAGGTAAGATCTTTATTATACCGTTTTGCTGATTAAACAGATGATGCTAAAACAGCTGTGGAGGTTAAATGAGATAACTAAATCCTTAGTCCAGTGATTTTTTTCAAACTTTAAAAAGAGATTTTTAAACATAGTTTTCTGGATTCAAATCTTAGTGAGTCTGACTTAGTAGGTGGGGGTGGAACCTAGGATCTCCATCTTTCACAAGATCCTCAGATGGTCCCCAAATGCAGAATTTGGGAGATTGTGCTTTGATATAAGAGGCAATCAGGGAATATCCTGTACTATACTCTTATCTGAAAACTAATCCAGATAAACTTTCTTCAACTCTGGGTAGATGGACAAATATTTGATTTGTTCCATCACTACTATTCTTTCCCATTTTCCTAGTTTTCAAAAATTCCTTCACAGAAAGAAAATGGAGGCCTAACACCACTACCCCCAGATTTGAAACTATCTGCTTATATCTGGATCCAGGTTCCTCAATGCAAGACTCATAATAAGAATCCCATAGAAGACCTAGGACTGATGAAGAGACCGGAATACTAAGTCAAAACCCCTGAGCTTGAGTCCTGGTTTGCCACTTAACTGCCTATTGGTGCTTGGTTAGCCTTGGTCATTTCAACCCACATTTTAAATGATCGTTTATATAATAAGACCAGTAAGGTTTTGACTGCTTATGTTACACAATTATGGAAAGGACAGAAGGAGATAGGCTAGCAATTCTTTAAAACTATGAAGACCAACACAAATTTTTAAAAATTATGAGGATTCAACATAATTTATTTAATTACAATTAAATATCCACTATAAGTAAACCCCTGTCATGGTTATAGTACAGTAGGAGCCTCAGCCTTGCTCTCAAAAAGGTGAAAATCCCATCCATCCCTATCATCATTTGGTCCCTAACATTGATTGAAGAGTGGGGCCACCAGAAAGCAGTGACCTGACTCTCACCTCCAACAAGTCTAAGGCATGAAAAAATTAACAGGAGGGTTGAAAGGAGTTGTAAATATTTTATTCCTTTTGCTGTCTCTTTTTTTCTCTTCCTCTGTAGTCTGAGAAGACCTGGGGACTTGTGTATCTATTTCTTGGGGTTGAGAAATACCACCCTTTGGGAAAATGTTTTAAAAGGCAATATTGGGGACTAAGGAAGGAAAAATGGAGTTGCTGTGTATTTCATTTGGGATTAGTGTTTTCTGGAAAATTAAAGAGTCTTTTTGAAGTTTCTGCATTTCATAGTTTATCTCATTAAGACTGAAATTATGGCGATGGTGGTGGAGGGGAAAAATGCATTTTGGCTCCATTTAATACACTTGTTTGGCTCCTAAGTGGAGTAATAGGCAGTAACATTCAAAGCTGGGTTCAAAGCAGAAAAAAAAATCCTATCTCAAACAAGCATACAAACCATGTGCAATGGTATTCCAGAGAAGGGAGACTGTGGTCAGCTGTGTGGGAGCAGGAGATAAGACAGTTTTTGAAAGAAGCAAATGAGAGCAAATGATGACACAGCAGTGAAAGGAGTGGAGTATGAAAAGCTACAGGGCTACAGATCAAAACCCTCTCTATGCAACCCTAGTCAAATTTCTGGAAACCCTGGTGCCCCCCTTCATTCCCATCCTAGGGTACCCCCACTTTATTTTTCTTTTAGACAACTGCGCTAGCCTTCTAATTGGTCTCTAGTCACAACTGCCAGTCACCCTTTAAACTAAGGCACTCTGAAGCCAGAATTTTTACCTCGTTAGAACTTGCATCTGATTTCCCAATGAACTCCCCTACTGGAAAACGCAACGATGCTCACATTGCTCACAAACACCTGGGCCTGAACTCCAGGTCCACCCCCTCAGATGGCCCGGCCCCAAACGCAGACGCTGTGTGCTCTTATCCTTACCTTCCCACACACATTGGGCACTAAAATATGCACTTTTTTTTTAATTGCCACATTTCTCCTCCTCTATCTGGCAAACTTGTAATATTCCACAATATTCAACTCCAGTGACACCTCTTCAGGGAAATCTTTTTTGTCCTTTCTTATTAATTATGAATTAAGTACTTCTAGGTTGCAGAGGGACTTTTTTCTTTCCAAGACTTTTCTGAAATTTCCAGATCAAATGGATGAGCTACCCTGCCCTATTACTGGCCGGGCTATGCTTCCAAAAATATTATCTTCTTGGTCTTCCTGGTGGTAGAAAGGAGAGTTAATATTATTCTCTGGGTTATTCTCTTTTCATAAACATTTACACAATAGAAATTACAAGAAGGTTCACATTTTACCTGAGGCAAAAGTTCAGTCTCTTTTGTGCTTGCAAGTTCTTAAAAGATCTCTTGCTGGATGGAAGTCTGCCTAAATAGACTTTAATTCCACCCGAGTAAATCAAAACAGACATTTTGAGTTGTTACCATCACTCCCTCAAAAAATTTTCCAAAAGCATCTTTTCATCATTTTGAAACTGGTAAAAAAAAAAACAAAACAAACAAAAAAAAACCTGCCTTCATGTATTCAGAGTGTCTTATGGAGCAAAGAGCTTTAATAGTCAATCCCATGAGGGTTTCATTAAACCAGGAAAAAGTAAGTAGTGGAACCATATCAGATCCAGTCTCAGTGATAACTCATGGCATAATGTTTTAATTCTGTAGGACTTTCTCCTTTAACTCGTTAATCTCATTTTAAGTCACATAAACTCTTTACTGCAGTCCTAGGCTTGGAGGCTGATATGGTGAATAAGACCCAGGTAGGTAATTTTTTCATTGGTGTCATTTTATTTACAATTATTAGTTGTTATTTAATCCATCCATAGGAAAGTTCCTCTCCTACCTGCCTTATCCCACCCCAAACAGGTTCATTATTGGATTAGATCATATTTAAGGCCTAAAACCCTCACATAGCCTGGCAGATGAGCAAGTAGAAAAGTGATGACCCTTGTTTTCTGAACTGGAAACACAAGCATTACTTAGCTAAAGGGAGTTCCCTTGTATTTCTGAAACAAATGAGGGAGCTGGAGAAGGACTCTGATACAAATGATTAGATCAAAGGCAGTCTATCCCGCGTCAGGTGGTTTTCTGCCTGCTATGCACCTTGTCAGGCATAAATTAAGAAATGCTGTGATCATCGGGAGCTATTCCTTCTCAAGAGCATCTCTTAAGCAGTAAGTTTAAGATGGGCCTTCTTTCATCTTAGCCTCTTTGTATTTTAAAAATCTTTCTGTGGTAATTCAATGAAATGGCAACTCAGTCATCCCTTTGTAATTACACAAGGCAAGGTTTGTGACCAATTATTTCATTTATGCAAACAGCAGAAGGGTAATTCACCAGGAAGGCACTATTAGGCAATGTTTCTCAAACTTGATGAGCATCCACCCCCAGCAGGGATCTTGCTTGCTATGATATGAGGACCCCACACTCAACTCTAGGCCATCAGATCTCTGGAGGGATGGGGTCACAAAGGCTACTTTTAAAAAGTTCCCCAAGCTGGTTGTTGTTGTTGTTTAGTTGATCAATCATGTTTGACCCTTTGTGACCCCGTGAACTATAGCATACCAGGCTTCCCTGTCTTTCACCATCTCCTAGAGTTTGCTCAAATTCATGTCCATTGAGTCAATGATGCTATCCAACTGTCTCATTCTCTGTCATCCCCGTCTCCTGCCTTCAATCTTTCCCAGCCTCAGGGTCTTTTCTAATGAATCAACTCTTCTCATCAGGTGGCCAAAGTATTAGAGCTTCAGCATCAGTCCTTCCAAAGAATATTCAGGATTGACTTCCTTTAGGAATGACTGGTTTGATCTCCTTGCAGTCCAAGGGACTCTCAAGAGTCTTTTCTAATACCACAGCTAGTATCACTAGCTAAGGATCACCTAGCCAGTGGTCTCTTGCAGGACTTCTCAAAGTCATTCTCCTCTGGGGAGACTGTGAAAAGTATAGATTTGATGTCCAGCTCCAAGTGATTCTGATTGCTCTAAGAGGTCTAGAAATAGGTATTTCAATAAGCCCTCAAAGTGCTCCTGAAGCACATGGCCAGACTTTAAGAAATGCTACTCCACTCAACGGAGAAGGCGACGGCACCCCACTCCAGTACTCTTGCCTGAAAAATCCCATGGATGGAGGAGCTTGGTGGGCTGCAGCCCATGGGGTTGCAAAGAGTTGGACATGACTGAGCGACTTCAGTTTCACTTTTTACTTTTATGTATTGGAGAAGGAAATGGCAACCCACTCCAGTGTTCTTGCCTGGAGAATCCCAGGGATGGCAGAGCCTGGTGGGCTGCCGTCTGTGGGGTCGCACAGAGTCGGACACGACTGAAGCGACTTAGCAGCAGCAGGAACTCCACTCAAGATGGGCTTCTCCAGTGGCTCAGTGGTAAAGAAACTGCTTGCCAATGCAGGAGAGGCAGGTTTGATCCCTGAGTTAGGAAGATCCCTTGGAGAAGGAATAGCAACCCACTCCAGTATTCTTGTCTGGAATATCCCATGGACAGAGGAGCCTGGTGGGCTACAGTCCATGGGGTCGCAAAAGAACTGGACACGACTTAGCGACTAAACAGCAACAACTTCACTGAAGGTTTAGCAAAAAGGAAGCAGGAGGGCAAAGATTTGAGAGACTCAGCTGTGGTCTGTCCAAGGTCAGTTCCAAAAGCCTTCTAAATGTTGTATCAACCTGTACCTGGACAACCTCAGTGCTAGAGAGAGAGAGCAAGGGTGGAGAGGGTGCCTGTCTGCGACAGGGCAGGATTCAGGGTTTATTTTGCTCAGGATGAAGATGGGAGAATTCCAGTTAAAAAATATGGGCTAAACAAATGCTCATTCCTTCCCGCTGATATAGTTTAACAGCTCTTCTCTAGCTTTCTTGCCTTCAGGGTCCCCCTGGCTTGTCCATCTCCCTTTTCCCAGTTGGATTCCAGCCCCCGTTCCCATTGTGCTGCTAGAATGAATTTTATAAGAGGTAAATTGCATTTCTCATGGCTTGTCTTCAAATCTCTGTAGCTTAAAAATCTTCTCAGTAGTTTTCCTATACCAAAACCACACTCTTCTGCAAAGAACCTAATGCTATCTGTCACGTAGCCTCTTGGTACATTTCCACCCTCACCTGCCCTCTCACTTCATGTAGGGTTAAGAAATGTCTTTACCTGCAACATCCTTCTTGTGGACTCTTCAACTTTCAACCTTAAGTTAAAACATGAGTCAACCTGTCGAAGCTTCTATGACTGTTCCCAGTAGAACTATTATTCCCTTGGAATCTTGTACACACTTGTGCCGGAGGACCTATAACCTATATTGGATTTATTTATTTTAAAGTCCAGTCTTCCCAATAGACTTAATGATGTTTTAATGTTATTATCATTAATATCAATAAAAGTAAAAGTAATAATAGTAGCTGGGTAGTAGATAGGCATTAAAATAAAATACACATGTGAAGAAATATACACCAAAAAAATGTCCTTAAAAGCCCAGTCAAGGGAGGAAGGGTGGGAACTGTGCATGGTTATTATAACCCGTTTAAGCCCTGGTCACTCATTATACCCCTCCCAGTGCTTGAGGCCACTTCATCCTTTCTTGGAGTCTCACCCTAGCTGTCCCCAGAAAGCACGAGCTGTATCTCATCCTCATTTGGAGACAGCATTGTCACACCCTCCAATCTGCCAGCCCAGTCTGCTGAGCCTCAGTGCCTAGATTCTGGTAATTGGGCTTCCTTCTTATTCCCAGTGCCTATTTTGCAGACCACCGTAATGAACTTGCTGCCTTACCGCAGTGGCTGGGCCTGGTTGTTGTTAATTAGCCTTTCAGTGGAGGCCCAAGAAGTACCCTTCCATTATGATCCTGCTACATGGAGCCCCACCTGACAGTGCCTGCTTGCTTAGGTCTCTGAAAATTCTAATGCAGTAAAAATACCCACAGCTAGCATATGAGCTTTTTTTTTGGAGATACCAACTGGTTAAATCGATGATTAGTCTGTTTTCAATTCCATAGTCCATCTAGTTTTCACAGGGGCTAGACAGGTAGGTAATCGCATAGAGATATAGAGACCCCAATCCCTGCACTGTTGCTGACACTAGAATCCACAGTCCTTCTAGGAATGCAGTGTTATGTATGTTTTACTGTCTTGGTTGCTATGGGAGCTGGGGCAGAGATCCCAAGAGACAATATCATGAAGAAAATCTGAAGAGATGCTTCAATGTGTTCAATACATGTAGTGAGTATTATAACTTCTAGCATGATGTACATTGGACAGTAATTTAGGGAAAATAAAATAGCACTAGGAAAATAAAATTTCAGTAGAAAGAGAGCATACAGAGAAAATGAAAAGAACTCTATTTTCATGCTGGGTTAAGTTGGTATCTTTGTGAATTAGGACAAGCCATACAACATATCGAGGATATATTTTCTCATCTGTAAAACAAAGAGAATTCACAGAGTTCAGTGATGGCAGTATAATTTTATGATTTTTCTAATTATTTTTTGGTGTTATTGTAAAATTGCAGTAATTAAAAGAAACTAGGAGAAAAGTTAAGAATAGTAAAAATTTTAAGAATAATATACTTTATAGTCCATAAAGGATAAAAGCACATTTTTATAAAAATTAACTTAAAACACCAAATATATATGATATGTAAAATTATCATATGCTTTCTTTTATGTATTTAGATTTTTTTCATTTACAGTTCCAAATTACATTACTAAACAAGTACCCACCAATTAGAAGAAATAAGGTATTTTTAAGAAGATCTGTTCACTAAAGTTTTATGTTCAAGGTATTTTCTCATCTATGAAATTAGTGAGGTTGTACTTTGGACTGCTCTTCTGTGATTTTTTAAAAATAGAATGCTATTTTTGAATAAAGACAAAACATGATCAGAACTTTAAAAAAAAGAAACATGAATATTGGGAACTGAGAATGTGTCATTGACTTGATTTAAAATAGTCCATGGACTGTGGCCCTGAGGAAATCAGAAGTAAGTCAAAGGACAAGGGGGAAAAAGTCATCTAGAAAAAATTGAGGACAATGTCCCTGGGTGTGATTTGGAAGGAAGCAAGAACGACATTTGCAGAATTTGGCAAGAAAACTATGGGAAAGAGCAAGAGCTAGAAGAGCTGCTTCCAAGTTTTAGGGCAGTTGGGAATCAAAACCCTGAAGAAATCTGGATGAAGGGAAATTCCACTTTGGCATCCCTGGAAATGCTTAAGTGGATAGGCTTGCCTGTCCATGTTATAGAAAGGATGCTGATCCTTTCCTTTGTCTAAAGCACGAAAGAGAAGAAAACACATCTTATAATAAAACTCAGACACATTATGGCAAAATTTAAAAAAAAAAAGTAAAGGAGTATTTCATATTAGATGTTTTCCCTAAGCCAGAACTCCTTTCTTTGGTGACTTAAGAAATAAGTAATTAGGAATATTCTAAGGGACAAAAATATACTTCAAGGAATATCTAAGAGCAACAACATACTTATTAAACATATAAGCTTCAATGATTTTTTGAAAAAGCACAGGCTTCAGTGCATAAATAAATTTACAACTTCCCAAAGCTTAAAACCAAAACATGAAATGATTTCTCCAGGGGAAAAAAAGGAGATAAAAGAAAGCCTTGATAGAAAGCCCAGAAATAAGTCCATGTACAATTAATTTATGACAAAGGGAGCAAGACTGCACAGTGTTTGAAAGATAGTCTCTTCGACAAATTGTGCTGGGAAAACTGGACAGCTACATGTTAAAAAATGAGATTAAATCATTCTTTAACTCCGCACACAAAAGTAAGCTGAAACTGGATTCAAGACCTAAATGTGAGACCAAACACTATAAAACTCCTAGAGGAAAACAGGCAGATTTTCTGACACAAATCACAGAAATACCTTTTTTGATCTGCCTCCCAGAATAATGGAAATAAAAACAAAAATAAACAAATAAGTCTTACTTAAACTCACAAGCTTTTGCACAGCAAAGGAAACCCATAACAAAACAAAAAGACAACCCACAGAGTGGAAGAAAATATTTGCAAATGATGTGATGGATTTTGTTGTTTTTCAGTTGCTAAGTCATGTCCAACTCTTTGCGACCCCATAGACTGCAGCACACCAGGCTTCCCTGTCCATCACCATCTCCTGGAGTTTGCTCAAACTCATGTCCATTGAGTCAGTCATGCCATCCAACCATCTCATCCTCTGTTGTTCCCTTCACCTCCTGCCTTCAATCTTTCCCAGCATCAGAGTCTTTTCCAACAAGTTGGTTCTTTGCATCAGGTGATCAAGGATTGGAGTTTCGGCTTCAGCATCAGTCCTTCCAATGAATATTCAGGACTGATTTCCTTTAGGCTTGACTGGTTTGATCTCCTTGCTGTCCAAGGGATTCTCAAGAGTCTTATCTAGCACCACAGTTCAAAAGCATCAATTCTTTGGTGCTCAGCCTTCTTTATGATCCAACTCTTACATCTGTACATGACTACTGGAAAAACTAAGGCTTTGACTACAGGGCCATTTGTTGGTAAAGTAATGTCTCTGCTTTTTAATATGCTGTCTAGGTTTGTCACAGCGTTTCTTCCAGGGAGTAAGTGTCTTTTAATTTCATGACTTCAGTGATTTTGGAGCCCAAGAAAATAAAGTCTGTCACTGTTTCCATTGTTTCCCCATCTATTTGCCATAAAGTGATGGAACTGGATGCCATGATCTTAGTTTTGTGAATGTTGAGTTTTAAGCTAGATTTTTCATTCTCCTCTCTCACCTTCATCAAGAGATGATGAGGTTTAGTTCCTCTTCACTTTCTGCCATAAGGGTGGTATCATCAGCTAATCTGAGGCTGTTGATATTTCTACTGGCAATCTTGATTCCAGCTTGTGCTTCATCCAGCCCAGCATTTCTCGTGATGTACTCTGCTTATAAGTTAAATAAGCAGGGTGACAATATACAGCCTTGACATACTCCTTTCCTAATTTTAGACCAGTCCAGATAAGGTATTAGTGCTCAAAATTTGCAAACAGCTCAAGATGCTTAATAGCATCAAAACAAACAACCCACTCAAAAATTGGGCAGAACTCCTAAACAGACGTTTCTCCAAAGAAGACATACAGATGGCCAATAGGCACATGAAAAGATGTTCAACATCACTAATTATTACAGAAACGAAAACCAAAACTACAATGAGCTATCACCTCACACCAGCCAGAATGGCTGTCATCAAAAAATCCACAAGCAATAAATGATGGAGACAACGTGGAGAGAAGGGAACTCTCCTAAACTGTTGGTGGGAATGTAAATTAGTACAACCACTGTGGAGAACAGTATGGAGGTTTCTTTAAAAAGAAAACTAAAAGTGGAGTACCATATGACTCTGCATCCCACTCCTGGGCATATATTTGGAGAAGAAAATGATCCAAAAAAATACATGCACCCAAATGTTCACTGCAGCACTGTTTACAATAGCCAAAACAAGGAAGCAACCTAAATATCCATCTACAAAAGAATGGATAAATAAGATGTGGTACATATAGATTATAGATTACTCACCCCTTGAAAAGAAGAAAATAATGCCATTTGCAGCACCACGGATGAACCAAGAGAGTGTCTTACTGAGTGAAGTAAGTCAGACAGAGAAGGAGAAATACCATATTCATCCTTTATATGTGGAGTCTGGAAAGACATGATACAAATGAACTTACTTACTAAATGGAAACAGACTCACAGACTTTGAGCGTGAACTTAGGGTTGCCAGGAGGAAGAATGGGGGGAAGGGATAGTTAGGGAGTTTGGGATGTACATGTACACACTGCTATATTTAAAATGGATAACCAACAAGGACCCACTGTATAGCACCTGGAACTCTGCTCAATGTCATGTGGCAGCCTGGATGGGAGGGGAGTTTGGGGGAGAATGAATATGTATATCTAGGTATGGCTGAGTCCCTTCACTGTTCACCTGAAACTATCACAACATTGTTTGCTAACCAACTATACCCCAGTACAAAATTAAAAGTATTTTTTTAAAGAAATCCTTGGCAAAAAATTAATTTTTCAAAGTAATTCATGATTCTTCACATATGTACTAATGATTAAAACATTTAGAAATAATCAAGGGGTTAATTTTATTTGTGTTAGATGAAACTGCTGCTACATGGAGTTTTTATTTACCAATATCTGACCCTAGAGGCAGTTTTTAACAGAGTAGTTCAAAGAAGATTTCCAGCATTTGTACTCATTAATATGCCTTTGAAGAATGACTGACACCTTTATGGAGGCAAAACAATTATTCTTGGTAGAATTCTTGTTCTGTGAGATACTAATGATCAGGAGGCAGCTTCCTGGTGTATGCAGGGAAGGAAATGAAAGGGCATAGGGTCCCAAAAGTGCACCCTTGGGCATGGGGACCAAACTTTAGGAAACACAATCCATAGTTTCCTGAATTTTAAGTTAGATTTTATGTTCGATTTTTCTATCTCCATGTCAAAGGAACTCTGTTTTGATACACCTTTGATTATTATATATTTATTGCAGATTTACACTTAATTTGATGAGGCTACCTAGCTCCTTGACTGATAAACCCACTTGTGCAACAGACATTAATCTGTGTAGGGCAATCTTTCATATTTATACATGAAAGGGGATAAGCATTTCAAGAGGATTAGAATCACAGTAAGTCTTTTTATCCTAGAAAATTATGATATTACAAACTTACTTCCTATACTTACTAACAGATTACCTCCATTGGGAACTATAAAAGCAAATGCTCAACCCCACAAAAGGTACAAAAGAAAAAAGCATACTTCATGAAGTCTTGATTGGCCTTAAGAGAACAGTTATGGCCAAAGTACAGTCATTGTGATTTTCCTGTTTCATTATTTGGAAAGCAGTGGAAAAGACATGATTAAAGGATGGGCACTCCACGTCTCTCTGACTGGAACTTGAAAAGGTCCCACCATCTCCCCTAAACCTTCTCAAGAGACATTGCTTCAATGTCTTACACTTTTTTTTTTAAGCAGAAGACTGTTTGTACATAATATTACTTATTTCTTCATCCAATTCACTTGCATTTCCTAAGTCAGGCCCTTGATGATCATGGCTAGATAGCCTCATACTCAAGTTTCTGTTGTCAACTTGTCTTGTGCCCATGTTGACTATTTCAAATGATAAGTTCCATTGAAAGCAAGCCCCATTTTTTGTCAGTTTCATTGAGAAGAATTAGGTAATATCATTCACTATTGGTGGAAGTTGAAAGGGCATAACCTTTTTTTGGTGGGGGGCAATTCTATAATATGTATCAATATTTAAAATGTGTGTAACCACTGACCCTTCAAATCTGTCTCTAGGCATTTATTCTATGGAAATATTAAATAGACAAAGATGCATAGTACAACAATGTTTACTAAAGTTTTTTAACAATGAAAAGTGGAAGTATTTGCTAAAATATGGTGCATATGTAAATGGAATACTTGGAAGCAATTTGTTTAAATGAGATATAGTTATATTCCTTGACATGAAGAGATGACTATGATATATGACTAAGTGAAGATGAAAGCTATGGGAGACCAAGTCTATACAAAGTCTTAATGTATCATCCAACGTCTTTACTAGAAATTCATACTCAGATTCCATGTGTTTGTATGTGGCTAGACTGAAAGAATACTTATCGAATCACTAAAAGGAATGATCTAGAGAGTAGAACAATTCCTTTCTCCTCTATAGCTATATTGTTTGAATTTTTACATCAAGCCTATGTTACTTTTTTTTTTTTAATATTAAGCTATCTCTATTTGGGGAGGAAAATTTACCCCAGTGAGAGGAAAGAAGGATTAACATGGTATCATGATAATGGTTCTGAATCATGGATATCAAGAAAACTCTTTGAATGTCATGATTCCTATGGTCCCATAACTGAACTTTCACTCTTGAATCATTGTTTGGAAAAAGCTCAACGTTTTAAGAGTTCTAAACCAAAGATGACTGAAAGCAAGACCATTTTGCATTAGAGAACATTTTCTAAGTCTTCTTAGCCCAGAACTCATATCCCAAGAATGTGGTTTATCTTCTGGTGATTTATTATTATTATTACTACTCCTGTCAGTACTAACTGTCATATGTCATTAGGTGTATGCGAGGCAACATATCCCTTCCTCTCTTCTTTTCTTTATTTTCTTCTTCTTCTATTCTGCCTCCCTGACCTCTTTTTCCTTCTCTCTCTTAAACTTTATTTTTTCCCAAGTGCCTATTATGAGTATATGCTAGGAAACATATAAAGTATCTGACATTTAAGACTGCTAATTTAAACAACATCAAATATAGCTTCTCAATTTTACAGATGAGAAAGCTGAGTGTCATAGAAATTAACTAGCTTGCCAAAGGTCACAAGCTAGTGAATGGTAGAAACAGAGTTTCAACATGTCTTAACTCCAGAGCTCATGATTCTTTCTTTTATATAACACTTCTTATAAGGCAACCAGAAAAATATCACTAATATATTAGTGTTCATTGAATAAAAAATTTAGCATAATGACAAAATTTTAATGAATGGCTCTATCTTTACAACATAAAAATCATTATCAAGAATCTGGTGGAAGGGGTAATGATACTCAGATTTGGAGAATCTTGGCAAACCACTGAATAATACAGGAATGCACATTTCACCCAGTGAGAGAGGATTTTCGTCAAGAGGGAAGTTAACACCCACATGGCAAACACAGTTTGCGGATGCCTGACATTTGTAATTTCTTACTCGATCAGAGTTCACTGGAAGGAAGTCCTACTGCAAAAGGGCCCCACAGAAAGAATACTCAGTGTTTCCTTGTAATCAAAATCGTTCTTGGATGGGCTGCTCCTGTTTTGTCTCTCTATTTAGTCACAGTCAATGCCTATTGTGGCATCTGCTGCTCTCTGCTATTTTCATTCCAGTACGTGATCCTCATTTTGTCTACAACCTCAGGGTACCCATGTGTTCATCCCAAGCATGCTGTCTCACAATCCCTTCCTCTCTTCTCCTTTTCTTTATTTTTTTCTTCTTTTTCTATTCCTCCTCTCTGACCTCTTTTTCCTTCTTCTCTCTCTTAAACATTATTTTTTCCCAAGTGCCTATTATGAACCCAAAACTATCTCAACCGTCAGCCAGAAACACTCTGGATGCACATCCTTTCACAGTCCTCACCTACTTTTCCTGCTTGTTTTATTCATTCTTGTGACACAGTATCAAACACAAAGACTGGTACTTATTAAACATTTAATGAATACATAGTTGAATATCTTCTAAGCCTTTAGCTCTATATATTTAATTTAAAACAATATGTATACAATTTTAAAAGCCTATAGAAGGTAACTAGGCTGAGAAATGGGGAAAAGCAAGGATATGATTAGAAGTTAGGAAAAGATAGGGTGTGTTCATTGTTTGTAGATTGAGAAGAGTTCTTATAAGCACAAGTAACAGTTAGCATGCTACTAAACTTCAGGGCACCAAACTAGTTCTGCTCTATGGTTTATCCCCAACATCTGAAATTTTCCCCTTGTCACAGTTTTGGGGAGTTTTTCAGGATTGTTTTAAAAGATGTAAACACTTCTAGTAATGTTAGGATATTATCTGTCATATATACCTTAATATGATGAAAGCCCATCTGATTGATTTCCTCTTAATTCAACAATGAACTCTACAGCAGGGATTCACAACCCTCTTGTCAGGAACTGGGCCACATCGCAGGAGGCGAGTGGCAGATGAGAGCAAGTGAAGCTTCATCTGTATTTACAGCCGCTCCCCACCGCTTGCATTACTGCGTTCCTGCTCAAGCTCCACCTCCTGTCAGATCAGCCGTGGCACTAGATTTTCATAGGAGCTTGAACCCTACTGTGAACTGCGCATGCAAGGGATCTAGGTTGCATGCTCCTTAGTTGCAGGAAAATAAGCACAAGCTCCCACTGATTCTGCATTATGGTGGGTTGTATATTATTATGTTATATATGTAAATATTATATTATTCATTATATATATCACCATGTAATAATAATAGAAATAAAGTGCATAGTAAATGTGATGCATTTGAATCATCCTGAAACCATTTTCCCAACCCTGCTCCTGGTCTATGATTGTCTTCCATGAGACTGGCCTCTGGTGCCAAAAATTTTGGAGACTGCTGATCTACAGAACTACCAAGTCATACAGAGTAAAATCCCTACCCCTAAAGAGCTCATAGCTAGAAGAGAAAAAACTTGACAGCGTGCATGTGTGTTTCTGTCTGTCTTTCTGGACATTTTCTTGGTGATGTCTTTTGATTCATTTGCACAATTCCTTCTGTTTTTTCTAGTTAATATTTTCACTTTTGCCTACGGTCAGTTCTCCATAATGGTGCTTGCTTCTTGACACAAAGAAAATGTAGGGCACACTCTATGTTCAGAAAGTGCTTTGCCAGCTCTTTAGTTGATTCCTACGTGTGCCTACTACACTATGGATGAAGAATCCCTTTTAAGAATAAGAGGGCAAGTGAAGAAGTTATGTAACATGCTTGAAGCCACAACACAAGTCTGTAATTAGCCACTACCTTTTTAACTGACTCATAGTCTACTGGCTTACTCACTCTTTTCAAAATCATCACCATTCTGAAGTCAGAGTCAACAGTCAGTCACTGGGAACATGTTCACTGAATGGTATACAAACTAATACAGGTTACCTTTATGTTGCTTCTTAATCCTAAAATATGTAAAACAATTCTCATATTAAATGGTCCAAGTAGTGTGTGAGGAGAGAAAATCAAGTGAAATATGACTAATTTTTTTGTAAAATTTCATCTTAAGACTCTGACAAGCTCTAAAACATTGGTAATGATATTGCATTAACACAGCAAGTTTGCTTCAATAAAAGGAGAGCCTTGGCATGAACTCTTCTTTAACCTACCACCCACATGCTGTGAAAACACTCCCTCTCATTATGGCTTTGTCTCTGCTCCTTATTATCCAGTGATTAGGTATGTTTCCTCTTCAACTTAAAAACTGTCAGAAAAGAAAAAAAAAAAAAAAAAAACCCTGATTTCCTCCAAAAGAAATAAGCAGAGGCAAAGGTCAGAGGGATGCATTCCATGGAAGCTGTCCATCGTAGAGCAAAGTGCAAAGCAGATGGCCTGAATCAAAAAGTGCCTGTCCCCCCAGCACATACACACAGCCCACCAATAGCACTGAGAGTCTGGGACCACATCTCCCATCTCCACATTTCCAAAGCAGAGTGAGACTCTGGTTGTTGAATACCCCTTTTCACAACTCTGGGCAAAGAAGCTGGCTTTACATGTGTGTATCAATGTTGTATTTGAATATTTGTGAACAAAACCATAGTTCCCCCTTGTGGGAATTCCTTTTCTAAACAAAGTCAAATTTTCTCCCATGTGCCTTGCCTATGGGAACCAGGCTCCTCCAGGAGGAAGGAGCTTCCTGTACCATTTCTCAGCTTGTGCTGTGCTGTGCTTAGTCACTCAGTTGTGTTGACTCTTTGCGACCCCATGGACTATTGTCCACCAGGCACCTCTGTCCATGGGGATTCTCCAGGCAAGAATACAGGAGAGGGTTGTCATACCCTTCTCCAGGGGATCTTCCCAACCCAGGAATCAAACCCAGGTCTCCCACATTGCAGGCAGGTTCTTTACTGTCTGAGCCACCAGGGAAGCTGGTGGCTCAATTTATCCCGCTGCTTTCCCAACATCTTGTTGCCATTCTTTTGCTCAGTCTCTCACCATCTCTTAACTGTTGCTTTGTAAATGAATTGATATCTGCTTGCTCTCCCCTTTAAAGTCCACCCTTCCCAGTGCCATTATATCTTTGTAAAACACAGATTTGAGCCCATAGCTTTGTTGGTTTAAAATTCATACACAAACATTAAGGATGATTATGTACCCTAAATCCATACCTCATTCCTTGTGTTAATCAATGTACTAATCCAGAAAATATTTGGTGGAAGAGGTACTAAGAAGTTTAAGTCATGGATAGGATATGGTTTAGGATGGAGAAGGGAGGTAAGGGATAAGGGGGACCTGGGCTTGGAATGAAGATATTGCTTATCTTTTATACTGTATATGCTAAAGAAAGATGCTAAAAGCATTTTAAAAAGTTTAGGAGATCAGCAAGAGCTTCTTGTGCAAAAAATTTTCATATTAAGATGACTGACAAGCAAAACATCTAAAAACACTTTATATTGTATTTTATTTTTGTCCCAGGTTGGTAACGAGAATGGGAATTGAATCATTAAAAAGAGGCAAAAGTCGCGTGTTATTTATTGTTACACTTCCTCACTGCATCTAGGCTAATGTCTTGGACACAGTAGGTTTGCAAAAAAGATTTTGTGAAAACTATTTGCTAGTTTGAGCTTCATACATTGAAACTAGGTTTGAAAATGTAAATAGTATAATTTCTACTAGTTTTCATGGAAGGCTGATCACTAAAATTTAGTTAAATCTGAATTTTCTTTATTAATACAAAGGGAAAATATTCTTTTCTTTCCTTAATTCTTTTTAACAATTTTAAAATTTAATTTGGAGTATTGTTTATTTACAATTTTGTGCTAGTTTCTGGTGTAAAACAAGGTGATTCAATTATACATATATCTATATTCTTTTTCATGTTTTTTTCCCATAAATGTTATTATGGAATATTGTGTACAGTTCTTTGTACTATACAATAGGTCCTTGTTAGAGAATATTCTTTAAAAAAGTGTTGACTCTAAGGTTACATAGTATTAAATCTTTTTTTAGTGTGACTCTCCTTATCATAAACCACTTTACTCACATAGCAGTCCATTGGATGCTGTAGTGAAAAATAATTATTTGGTGAGGGAATATTCTATTTTATATATGTATTTATGTAGCAAGATTTCATTATAGGAACTGAGATGAAGATAAATTATGGAGGAACTAGGCAGTTACGTGTATTCCCACTGCCCTATAGAGCAGATGCATAAAGCAAGAGGTATGAGCCTCTGCTTTAAATTTCTGGACTGCTTACTGCAAGGCAGAAAGAATCTTCTATCTTACCCGATACATAACTTAAAGGACTTGTGCATAGAAAGTATATTAGCATCCCATAGAATGGCCCATGTGTTTGGAACATAAACAGAGCTGCTTTTAAAGACATCTTTTCAAGTAAGTAATTCTGTGTCTTTCTTTGAAACACATAGCTGAATTAGTTTATTTATTTATCTCTTTGTATATTATCTTCTCCAGTGCTAGAATATAAGCTCCATGAGAGAAATCAAGTGCCTGGTGTAGCTTGTGCAGTATTGAATCCCCAGTGGCTAGTAAATGGCATATGAGACATGTCGAATATATGAATGAAACAGGGTCATGGTACTCTAAAACAGCACTACTCAATAGAAATGTTATGTGAGCCACATACATAACCTAAATTTTTCTTGCAGCCACAGTAAAAATAAAAGTAAAAAATAAATATAAATAATTTAGGGTTTGTTTTAAAAACATTTTTTAAAATTTAGGGTTTTAAAAATTTAGAGTTTTATTGGGTTATATTTTATTCAACCCAATACATCTAAAATGTCGTCATTTTGACATATCATCAATGTAAACATTTTTAATGAGATATTGTACTTTTTTCCATATTGTGCTCAAAATTCACTATGCATTTTATACTATCGGTACACCTCCATTCAGACTCTGAAGTTTATTTTGAAATGGCTGATAAACATTTACATTGCATAAAATTTATGGTTAAAAGTGTAGATTCACATATTCAGGTTCTTTCAGTTTAGTTCAGTTTAGTTACTCAGTCGTGTCCAACTCTTTGTGACCCCATGGACTGCAGCACCCTAGGCCTCCCTGTCCATCACCAACTCCCACAGTTTACCCAACTCATCTCCATCTAACATCAATGATGCCATCCAACCATCTCATCCTCTGTCATCCCCTTCTTCTCCTGCCCTCAATCTTTCCCAGCATCAGGGTCTTTTCAAATGAGTCAGTTCTTCGCATCAGGTGGCCAAAGTACTGGAGTTTCAGCTTCAGTATCAGTCCTTCCAATGAACACCCATGACTGATCTCCTTTAGGAGGGACTGGTTGGATCTCCTTGAAGTCCAAGGGACTCTCAAGAGTCTTCTCCAACACCACAGTTCAAAAGCATCAATTCTTCACACTCAGCTTTCTTTATAGTCCAACTCTCACATCCATACATGACTACTGGAAAAACCATAGCTTTGACTAGACAGACCTTGGTTGGTAATGTCTCTGCTTTTTAAAATATGCTGTCTAGGTTGGTCATAGCTTTTCATACATTTAAAAGTTTTATAACAGCTGAATCAAGACCATTTTTAAAATTTTAATTAAAATTAAGTAAATAAAAAATGTAGTTTCTCGTTCATATTGCTGCTACTGCTGTTGCTAAGTCACTTCAGTCGTGTCTGACTCTGTGTGACCCCATAGACAGCAGCCCACCAGACTCCCCCGTCCCTGGGATTCTCCAAGCAAGAATACTGGAGTGGGTTGCCATTTCCTTCTCCAATGCATGAAAGTGAAAAGTGAAAGTGAAGTCACTCAGTCGTGTCCGACTCTCAGCGACCCCATGGACTGCAGCCTACCAGGCTCCTCCATCCATGGGATTTTCCAGGCAAGAGTACTGGAGTGGGGTGCCATTGCCTTCTCTGTTCATACTAGCACATTTCAAGTATTCAAGAGCCACATGTGATTACTGTACTAGACAGTCCATCTCTTTAAAAAAATGTTTAAATTGTAGTATCACATACACATGATATACGTTCAAATGTGATACTCATTTGAAAATCTATTTGAGACAACTTGTTACTAGAATGAAATATCAACATATATTTTGAAAAGTAAACCATTATTTACAGACTGGGAGAAAATATTTGCAAAAAACACATTTGATAGAAAACTGCTACCCAAATGTACAAAGAACTCTTAAAACTAAATAATAAGAAACAAAGAACACAATTTAAAAAATGGGCAAAGACTTTAACAGACACCTCACGAAAGAAGATACATGGATGGCAAATATGCTTACGAAAGAATGTTCCACATCACACATCATCAGGAAAATGCAAACTAAAACAATGATACAACTGTAACCTATTAAAACAGCCGAATCAAAACACTGACAGTACCAAATGCTGCTGAGAACGTGGAGCAACAGAACTCTCATTCATTGCTGGTATGGAATGCAAAATGTGTACATTTGCTTTGGAAGACAATATGGCAGTTTCTTATAGAACTAAACATAGTATTACCCCATCATTTACTCAAAGAGGTTGAAAACTATGTCCATCCACACAAAAACCTGCATGTGGATGCTTCAGTTCAGTTCAGTCACTCAGTCATGTCTGACTCTTTGCGACCCCATGAATTGCAGCATGCCAGGCCTCCCTGTCCATCACCAACTCCTGGAGTTCACCCAGCCTCACATCCATTGAGTCAGTGATGCCATCCACCCATCTCATCCTCTGTTGTCCCCTTCTCCTCCTGCCCCCAATCCCTCCCAGCATCAGAGTCTTTTCGAATGAGTCAACTCTTCACATGAGGTGGCCAAAGTACTGGAGTTTCAGCTTCAGCATCAGTCCTTCCAAAGAAATCCCAGGGCTGATCTCCTTCAGAATGGACTAGTTGGATCTCCTTGCAGTCCAAGGCACTCTCAAGAGTCTTCTCCAACACCACAGTTCAAAAGCATCAACTCTTCAGTGCTCAGCCTTCTTCACAGTCCAACTCTCACATCCATATATGACCACAGGAAAAACCATAGCCTTGACTAGACTGACCTTAGTTGGCAAAGTAATGTCTCTGCTTTTGAATATGCTATCTAGGTTGGTTATAACTTTTCTTCCAAGGAATAAGCATCTTTTAATTTCATGGCTGCAGTCACCATCTGCAGTGATTTTGGAGCCCAAAGCAATAAAGTCTGACACTGTTTCCACTGTTTCCCCATATATTTCCCATGAAGAGATGGGACCGGATGCCATGATCTTCATTTTCTGAATGTTGAGCTTTAAGCCAACTTTTTCACTCTCCTCTTTTACTTTCATCAAGAGGCTTTTGAGTTCCTCTTCACTTTCTGCCATAAGGGTGGTGTCATCTGCATATCTGAGGTTATTGATATTTCTCCCGGCCATCTTGATTCCAGCTTGTGTTTCTTCCAGTCCAGCATTTCTCACGATGTACTCTGCATATAAGTTAAATAAGCAGGGTGACAATATACAGCCTTGACGCACACCTTTTCCTATTTGCAACCAGTCTGTTGTTCCATGTCTAGTTCTAACTGTTGCTTCCTGACCTGCATACTTACAGCAGCTTTATTCATAATTGCCAAACCTTGGAAACAACCAAGATGTCCTTCAGAAGGTGAATGTATGAATGGTCTGTAGTACATCAAGACAATGGAATATTTTTCAGTGCTAAAAAGAAATAAACTATTAAGCCATGAAAAAATATGGAAGAAACTTAAATGCACATTACTAAGTGAAAGAAGGCAATCTGACAAGACACATATTATATGATTCCCGTTACATGACATTGAGGAAAAGCCAGGGCTATGGAGACAATAAAAATGACAGTGGTTGACAGGGCTGTGGGACAGTGGTGGGAGCATGGAAGGGAGATGAATAGGCAAAGCACAGAGGGATTTTAGGGCAGTGAATACTCTGAATGATGTTATGAGGATGAATATATGTCATTATGGGCTTCCATGGTGGTTCAGTTGCAAAGAATTCCCTTGCCAATGCAGGAGACACAGGTTCAATCCCTGGGTCAGGAAGATCCCCTGGAGGAAGAATGGCAAACCACCCCAGTATTCTTCCCTGTGCTATGCCATGGACAGAGGAGCCTGGTGGCCTATGGTCCATGGGGTTGCAAAGAGTCAGATATGACATAGTAACTAAACAACATGTGATTATGTTAATACTTTGTCCAAACACATGGGACATACACACCAAAAGTGGACCCTAAGGTAATATATGGACTTTGAGTGATTATAATATACCAATATACGTTCATTCTTAGTAAAAATTACCATTCTGGTGAATGATATTGATAATGGGGGAGGCAATGCCTGTGGGCAGCCACAGAGTACATGAGAAATCTCTGTACTTCCTTCTCAATTTTGTTATAAACCTAAAACTTCTCTAAAAAATTATCATAAAAGCAAAACAAACTAAAAACAAAAGCCATTTATTAATTTAGAACATGAAGTTATCCCTGTATGAAACTTGATCATTTTTATTTTCTTGTTTTGATGAATTCATGATAGTAAGCCTATCCTGCATGGTACGTCATCCACAGTCTATATATCTATGCAACAGTTCAGAGTGAATGAACATTATCACTGTGCCATTAACATATGCAACCATTAAAAGTTACTATTGTAACACAACATTACCAGTTTTTCTTAGCAGATTTCTTGCCTATAGAAATCTGTCCTTTACGGAATCCTCTTACTCAACCATTTCTGGGAAGCCCTTAGGATTCTTACAAATCAATGATATGCTCAGCAGATACTGTTCAGTGCAATATACAGTGCAGTGATAAGGAGCACACCCCATGATATTTGAATTTCTTTTTTCTTTCCTAAAATCTGGGTGTGTTCAAGGGAGTTTGTTGCCCATGTGACTGTCTTCCATCACTCTGGTGTGGGTGCGGGAGTGACCAATAAACATGGTTACTTTAGAAAAGCATTCTCATGACTTATTTACTATGTAGAAGAAGGAAATTAGATTTCAGAAGCTTGTGACTACCCCACTCCAGATTGTATTTAAGTAAAGCAACACCATTTAGATCTGGATAAATTTAGAGCTTATTATTTGGGTCAAGACAGGACGAATTTTCTCAGTAAGGGGAGTATATTTTGAATCGGTGGGTTTTTTTTTAGGAATTTTGTGGAAATCCACACTATGCTCTTATTTAGGGAATGGAAAGAATGAGGTTAAATGATCATTTGTCAGTTAAAACTGCTGTCTAGATTCCCGGTGGAGAATTAAACTTACTTTTTCTTTTTCATTCATATAAAACATTTGAAATGAGGAAGCTGGGGTAATTTAAAATGCCATTACTTATTTTGTTTTAATTTCCAGGTAATTCCTGAGACAGTACTGCCCCCAATAGCCTTTGCAATTACTTAAGAATACCCAAGGTAATTCTTACATCCCTCAATTCAAACAAATCACATAATTACAATTTTAATAGGAACTCCAGAAAAGGGAGTCAGAATTTATCCCAAGATAATTACACTGGTCCACTCTTCACTGGGATAAATAGGTATTAAAAAAATAGGAAATTCAATGCACTGAATTTTAAGCTGTCAAAACAAAGTTGTGAAAATATTCTGTTAAAGGTTAAAAATAAGTTGTACTCTGCGTCCATGACCATTTGCCAAGGAGAGCCAAAGTTGAGAAATTTCTATTAAAAACATGACTCAGAGGAAAAACTGCAGAGGCTGGCAATGAAGGAAATGATCTTACATCATTCCCAATTGGTTATGCCCAAGATCACATGTTCTGGGCACCTTTAAAAGGAAGTTATCTGGACTCAGAGGATAACAGCATCTTGCTGAAAGCTGCACTTCTTTCTCATCTTGAAGAATAATTCTAGAAAGCTCACAAAATGTGTGATGCATTTGTAGGTACCTGGAAACTTGTCTCCAGTGAAAACTTTGATGATTACATGAAAGAAGTGGGTAAGGAAATGCATTTTTGAATGGCTGGGCTTATAACTTTTTCTCTAGGAAAGAGAAGACTATGGTTCTTTTTCACTCTGGAAGCACTGGTCTGACATGAAATGCTGCTTTTTATATAGAGGTGATAAAAACAACAAGTGAGAATCATTTGTTTCCAGAAACATTCTAGACAGAAGTCACAACTAATACTTCCTTTCCTAAAGGTGAACTGATGTGAAAAAGAGTATAAGTGGCATTGTATAGAAATGACAAGATTTTATTTGATTGCTAAACTTGAATATCTTTGGTTTACTTGGCTTTCTGCCTCTTTTTCATTCATTTCTTTTGCATATAAAATAAGTGATAACTTGGAAATAAGCCTATATTTATTCCCTAGCATGTGATAATTTCCATTTGAAACTGAAAGCACTGTATTTATCATCTTAATGTAATTTTTTGAGTAATGTATGTTAACCAATTATTTTATTGTTTTAAAGTCAGTCTGTTAAAATGTGTGGTTGTATTATGGAAGGAAAAATTCTAATTTCTGAAAATGTTTTCCTTAAAAGTCTTAGATATTTGTTTGACTTACTATTACAAGGCATGACACAGAATTATTGATAATAGAGGCTTTCAGGTTTTGGGATTCTGCTAAGATCACCTGTGTGTTCCCCAGATAATTACAAAGGTAAAGCAAAGGAGCAGAGAGGCGGGAATTCAGTCAGGCAGCCACACCCATGCGTGATGAAGATGCATCCACGGGTTGCAAATTGGGGAGAGATTTTTTTTCACAATATCTTTATTAGAGGTTATAATCTGATCCCTAAACCTCAAGACTTAACCTTCTTCTAAATCTTATAGTTATTTCTTGCTTGTTTATAACTACTGTTTTCCATGTCTATAGACAAGAAGGAAATCAGGAACATCAATATGAGTGAGAACTAGTTTTCCAGACTACTGACTAGTTGTAACTCAACAAACTAATCATTATGCACTGATATTGATATTACAGGACTTGAGTCTATTTACCTATTTATTTTTAGAAGCATTTTACACTTTTCAGTTCAGTTCAGTTCAGTTGCTCAGTCGTGTCTGACTCTTTGCGACCCCGTGAATCGCAGTACACCAGGCCTCCCTGTCCATCACCAACTCCTGGAGTTCACCCAAACCCACGTCCATTGAGTCAGTGATGCCATCCAGCAATCTCATCCTCAGTTGTCCCCTTCTCCTCCTGCCCCCAATCCCTCCCAGCATCAGAGTCTTTTCCAATGAGTCAACTCTTCGCATGAGGTGGCCAAAGTACTGGAGTTTCAGCTTTAGCATCACTCCTTCCAAAGAACACCCAGGACTGATCTCCTTTAGAATGGACTGCTTGGATCTCCTTGCAGTCCATGGGACTTTCAAGAGTCTTCACTTTTAGTATTTTATTTAAATTCTTATACCATTGTGTTTGGGCTTCCTATGTGGTGCTAGTGATAAAGAACCCCCCTGCCAATATAGGAGATTTAAGAGACAGAGGGTTTGATCCCTGGGTCAGGAAGATTCCCCTAGAGGAGGGCATGGCAACCCACTTCAGTATTCTTGCCTGGAGAAGCCCATGAACAGAGGAGCCTGGTGCGCTACGGTTCATAGGGTTGCAAAGAGTCAGACACTACTGAAGAGACTTAACACACATGCAGGCACCATGGCCTTTTAAAATTATTAAGTGTTGATGATAATGAAAGACAATAAGATACATTCTGAAATTAGCTGCTCTAATTGATTACCTTCAGTCAGCAGGTATCTTTTTCATCAATCAAATGAAAACAGAATCAAGCAAGAGGAGAGTGTGATTTTCCTAAGCTTGGAGAATCTGGAACCACACCCGATGCCTCATGCATTCACTGTGCTGACTCACTCCATGAATTTGAGGTTACGTTTTGTAACAGAGACAAGACTTGATGAAGCAGCATATTATCTTCCCACCTGTCACCACTTTCAGACAGGGAGCTTCAAATCAGAGCCTTGGCATTGCTTGTTTTGTATGATATATTGCCTCCCCACTATTCTTAAATTTTGGTATCTATACATAGTCAAAGAAGTAGATTTGTGCATGTGCATTTAAAAAATCCAACACAACTATGACTGTTGTAAAATCTCTATAACATATGCAGTGATGGTAAGGTACTGTTTTCTATGTTAAGTTGTAAATCATTCAACCCAAAGCTGTTACATCCCCCAAAACACATTCCTATTTTTTTTCTTTCTTTTTTTTTTTTTAAAGAGGAGTTTGCCTCTTAAGTGATTGGGAAGCAAAGTATTAATTTCTGAACTTACTAAAATAATGATTTCTTAAACTTTGAAATTTTCAATTGAGGCTTAAGCCCTCTTTAAAATTTTCTATAATTTATTGGGAATACCGTCTCCATTCTAAAATGGTGTGAATGCAACAAACGTTTTGCCTTTCAGAAAAATTAATCAAGATCTTCATTTCACAGTAATTATGAAAAGCCAAGAAAACTAGGCGTGGCAGCGAATGCCATGAAATGTGGTTTTTGTACATCCAAATTAAATTTTAACTGAGTGACTCTCTATTGGTCCCCTGAATCCTATTGAGAGTTCTACCTTTGACTATGGATTAGATAACTTTTGTTATTCAAGAAGCAATGGTTGAGATTCCCAAGTGTTTCACGAACTGAGTCAAATGAAGGTGGCTGCTCTCATGGTTGAGATGGCCAGATATTTTGAGAGTGCAGTGATTTTTAAAATATATATGTCCCAGAAAATTTAATCTTTTACATATGCTTATGGAAAATTAACAATGGGTCTCCTGAAGAGTCTCATCTGAAACCCAGAGAGGGAAATTTAAAGAACAGACTTACATCTAATTGTGCCTTGGGTGTTCTTTAAGTGTTAGCTGATTTTACTTATTTAAATAAAGACTTTAATAATAAACTCATTGGAATCTTTCTCCTTTAATACACTCACTGGAGTGCAGATAGGTACATAGGCGCACATGCATCTAAATACACACACACGCCTGCTCTTTCTTAGATAAATATATGAGAGAAAAATCGTATACTTGACATTTTTCTTTTCCCATCTATAGGTGTGGGCTTTGCTACCAGGAAAGTGGCTGGCATGGCCAAACCCACTGTGATCATCAGTGTAAATGGGGATGTGGTCAACATTAAATCAGAAAGCACCTTTAAAAATACTGAGATGTCCTTCAAATTGGGCCAGGAATTTGATGAAGTCACTCCAGATGACAGGAAAGTCAAGGTGAGGAATAAAGAACTGGAGCAGAGTAAAAGCCTGATTTATAAATGACTGCTGCCTATATACAGCAAGCCATTTTGTAGAAGGAGGAAAGCCATTCCATTATAAGCCAAAAAGCTCAGATTGCTAGATCGGAACCATGTTACCGTTGATATTTAGTTGGTGAATTTTCTCCCATTTAATAAAATTGTCCTTATTACTTTAAAAATGTTTAACATAATAATTTGTCATACCATATATGTGTGTGTGTGTGTATATATATATATATATATTATTTAAAGTAAATTGAAGTAACATAACAATGTTAGAGAACTTTTAAAAGAGTGGGGGAAAAGAAAAAAAAACACCTATGATGCTATTCCACATAAATTTATTATGTATATTCTTTCACAGTATTTTTTCAAATGCATGTTTGTATAATATTCTGACCATAATATACATGTAATTTTGCATATTGTTTTTGGCATTCATTGTTTTCTTTTGCAACATTTTCTTGTTATTTAGAATTGCTAAGTACCTCAAAATAAGCAAATAAAAGTGCTCTATTTTTTTTTCCCCTCCATGATTGTAATCACTTTTAATTATCCCCACAGAGCATCATAAACTTAGATGAAGGTGCTCTGGTACAAGTACAAAACTGGGATGGGAAATCAACCACCATAAAGAGAAAACTTGTGGATGATAAGCTGGTGCTGGTGAGTATCTTCTGACTACTTAACTCTAGATTTTAGTGCTAGGTCATCCCATAATCGTTATCCTACCTAGAGAAATAGACAATCGCCCTTGTAGAATGAAAAGTTAGTCTATTGGGATTATGGTTTCACTCTGGTAATTATCCTTCTAAGCTCCGTCTATGTATACTGTGCCCCAGGAAGTATTTTCTTATCCCTCTCAATGTGAACCATATTGTATTGTGCATTTCTAATTATGTTTTCCACTCACCACATAGATTGTAAGATTCCTTGAGGGCAAGACTTGTATCTTCTTGATCTTTGTGTCTCCCTAGTTTATTACAATATCAGGTATATAAGAAGAGCCAAGAGTGAATATCTTTTGATGAACATTTTTTCCTTCTCAGCATTGAAGGAGACAATAAATAAATAAACCATGAGTTGTTTAGTCCCGAGGTTTTTACCAATATTTTGCCTTTGTGCCTAGGAATGTGTCATGAACGGTGTCACTGCTACCAGAGTTTACGAGAGAGCATAAGCCAAGGGATATTGAAATGGATGACGTTTGCATCGAACTCCATGACTTTCTGTTGGATGTGCTGTCCAAACATATATTGTTATTTTCCACTAATAAGCAAGACACTGATTTTCTCCCAGACTGATTTTGATATGGTTGTGTTGGTTAAATAAAACTTTTTAGATTTATAAGGCTATGTAATGATTTATTCATTATGTTTAACAGTTTCTTACTCATAATTTAGTGATGGAAATATAACATTGTATTATTGCTTTGTTTCCAGTATAATATGATTTGTAAAATAATAATACAAGGTGAAAAAAATATGAATTTCCCATAGCCTTAGGTAGAAAATGATAAATATGTACTATTACTGAATATGAAGTCCTTCTTTACCATAGCTACAGTCAAGCAACACCCTCTCAGGGACCTAAGATAGACTTAAATGTAGTGAAATTGTCCACAGTCAGCTGGGCCAAGTATTGTCATTTCACAAAAATCTGTCCTAGAGCATCAAGAAAGAGAGGTGGAATAGGAACAAAGAGTGTAGAAAAAGATTTCTGGGCTATAAATTTTAGCCTGAAAAATTATTAGTAAACCAAGGTATTCCTGGAATCTGTCTAGAATTAAGTCCAAATCATCACATGTTATATTTATTCCAGAAAAGACATGACAGGCTTGTAATGAGTTATGATGTAAATGTTCCTGTAGTCATTTCCAAAGTTTTCTTTTTTTCTTACCAGTGGAATTTTTTTTTAAAAAATATTGAATATATCCTGGAATTTTTAATGCAAATAAAATTTCCCTGGAATTTCAATATATAAAACAAACAAAAATGATAATAAAGCTAGTAAGGGCGTGTTTTTATTTATGTGTGTGTGTGTGAGAGAAAAAGAAAATTTGTTTCTTCTGCACTTTGTGAAACTTTGAGGCACCTCTATAGATCCTTGGAGTTCCATGTACATAGACTGAAATTTCCCTATCACATACTTAGCTTTTATAGGAAGCTAAAATCTTTTAAAGTGTGTCTTGCAATTGATACATTCTGTTTGTGATACTTACTTTAAAAATAAGTTTATTAGAGACTTCCTGGTGGCTTAGATGGTAAAAGAATCCACCTGTAATGCAGGAGACCCCAGTTCGATCCCTGGGTTGGGAAGATCCCCTGGAGGAGGGCATGGCAACCCACTCCAGTATTCTTGCCTGGAGAATTCCATGGATGGAGGAGCCTTCTGGGCTACAGTCCATGGGGTTGCGAAGAGTTAAACACAAGAGAGTGACTAACACTTTCACTTCCAGCAGTTCAGTGGTTAAGATTCCATGCTTCCACTGCTGGAGGAGTGGTTCAGTCTCTGGTCAAGTAACTAAGTTTCCACATTCCACACAGCATGGAAAAAAAGGAAACGTTTACTGTTTTCTGAATATAGTTCATAGGGTGGCAAAGAGTTGGAAACAACTGGAGCAACTCAGCATGCACACATGCACCATATGCATAGGTGGTGTTAGTGGTGAAAAACCCGCCTGCCAATGTGGGAGACATAAGAGATGCAGGTTTGATCCCTGGGTCAGGAAGATCCCCTGGAGGAGGGCATGGCAACTCACTCCAGTATCCTTGCCTGGAGAATCCCATGGACAGAGGAGCCTGGTGGTCTATAGTCCATAGGATCACAAAGAGTCAGACACAACTGAAATGACTTAGCGCACACACACACACACACATACACACACACACACACTATATACATAATACCAAGATACAGACAGAGAAGCCAGAAGAGGTAAATTAAGTTTCTGATCATAATAACTTACTTTACAAAAGCAGAGAGTTAAACTCTCACTTTGAAATTACTTAAGAATTGGAGAATTCAAAGAGAGGTTTGTAGGAATTGTTTAGAAAAATTCTTGGTAAATCAATATTTATTAAACACTTACTATGGTCCATGAGCTTTGCATGCTCTAACTTAATTTATTATCAAAATAATCCTATGATGAGGATTTAGTATTCCTGTTTAAAGATGAGAAAACTAAAGTTCAAAGTTTAAGTCTGTAAAAGTAAGTAGGGAATAGACATAGGAATTTGATATTCAAGAGAGCAATCCTAGCTGGGACATAGATCCAGAAACCACCCATATTCAGGCTTCCCAGGTGGCAATGTGATAAAGAATCCACCTGCCAATTCAGGAGATGTAAGAGAAGTGTGTTCGATCCCTGGACTAGGAAATGACAATACGCCTTAGTATTCTTGTCTGGAAAATTCCATGGACTGGGGAGCCCGGTAGGCTACAATCCATGAAGTTGAAATGAGTTGGGCACAACTGAGCACACACCATCAGCATTCAAGTGGTAGTTTAATTCATAAATGGTGCTGTGATCATTCAAGGATTTTTTTCAAAATCTACTCTTCAAGTTTTCTTATTTTTCAGTTGATGTTGAAGCACAGAATAAGAAGATTCAGTCCAATGTAAATTTGCTAGATAAGTCAGTTTCTTATTTTCTACGTTTTCACCATAAAATTAAAGCTGTAGAAACAAGATACGTCTTCAATGTCAGTTCTCTGATTTATCCTCCCTGGGACCTCTTTGAACCTCACATAATTTTTCATTAACATTGCTTCTATCAACACACACACAGAAATATAGAGGCGATTCTACTTTTAAAGGAAGAGAGACAGGATCAAATGGGTACTTCTCAGAGATGTGTGGACATAGAGCCCATCTATATCTTAAAACAGATATGAAAAAAAAGCCACTCACTCCCTCCTTGGAAATATTAAGAATTGGGTGAAATACTGGGCCAACTTATACCTTATTTAATGCAACTCCCATCACTATCACTGAGCTCCAATTTCTGTGAATAATTGGCTTGGAATAGGTAAGCCTCCAAGATGGCCTTTGGGTAGCAATGTTTTTGGTATTTGAGATCTGGCTTCTGAACAATATGGTTATAGTACTTCTAACCAGAGTCTATGAGTACCAAGAATTTCTGGATTAGGGAATGAGACATAGCACTTAGATCACTTATCAGTGGACATCCCTGTGCTCAGTTACGTGGAAAACACAATTCTAATGTTATATCCGATTATGGATCTATCCATCCATTTGTGCAACCACCCCATCTCAATTTACAAAACATTAAAATAGTTTATGTGTAGCCAAACAGCCAGAAAATGCTAGGCAACAGGAAACACTCAGTTACTGAGAGCATCTCAAAGGCAAAGATTATGTCCTGTTTGTAGCCATGTCCCCGGACCCTGGCACAATAAACAGCAGATTTGGAGTTTAGTAAAGAGTTTTGAGTGAGTGAGTGAATGCTCTTCCCTGTGCTAGGCGTGGTTTGTAACACAGAAACAGTTCATGATCATGCCCTCATTGTGATAGAGAAATACCATGAACGTCATCACATCACCTGGGAAAATTTTTCTGATAGTTCTTCCTCCTCCCTCACCCTCCATATCTAAGAAGAGTTAAACTCTTCCTCCCATGACCACAGGAAAAATATGTGTTCTTACTATAACATGATATTACCACATTTTAATTTCTCATCTTTTCCATCACTAGGCTGACACAGCCTCAGGACACTTATGTATATATGTAGTATCTAGTACAATGCCTGAAATGTGGTAATCACTCAATAAATTTTAGTGGAATGAATGAAGACAAAATATAGAGGAGGACGTGAATTGTATGATAAATTGCGTGGTATATTTTATGGATTGGAAGGAAGCCAAGGGCAAGCAGAGTACTCGGTATGTGCTGGAGGAAGGTTTTCAGCATAGAAGATGTAGTTGAGCCAGGCCATGAAAGATAACTATAAAACTAATTAATTGATTATTAATTAATTTTACAGTGGAATGACTTGGCAAAAACCATCTTAATGTTAGTCGCTCAGTCGTGTCTGGCTCTTTGAGACCCTATGCACTGTAGCCCGTCAGGCTCCTCTGTTCATGGGATTCTCCAGGCAAGAATACTGGAGCGGGTTGCCATTCCCTACTCCAGGAGGTCTCTCCAACCCAGGGATCAAAACCACCTCTCCTGCAGCTCCTGCTTTGCAGGTAGATTCTTTACCACTGAGCCACCTAGGAAGCCCAATGAAGACCCTATCCTCCAAATACCTGGGATATGTGTTCTAATCACTGATTGCTGCTTCTGATCACTGAAGTGCAAAGAAGAGGTGGTGGCCACTATTGTTGCATTTCCTCCCATTGTTGCAAATACCACTCTTTTCCCCCTCCTCAAGTGATTGTCAGGAAATTTAAAGGGCCAGCACCTTTCCCTTCCCTTCATTTCTTACTATTTCCTCTTTGAGGAGCCATAATTAAAGACCAGGACATTCAAAAGCAATTTCATATACAGAGGATATTAGAAAGTCACTGTACATTCTAAGGAAAAGGTACAGTGTCAGAAAGGACATGAGAAGACCTTAAGTTTCTTCCTTAGGCTGGTCCTTGGCACAGAGCCAGACTCCAGCAATCAGAAAACAAAAACAAAAAGCAGCAAACCCTAGAGAAGGAGGAGAACCTAATTTCCAGAGTTGGCACATTATTAAATTCAAATTTTCAGTTTTCAACAGTAAAATCACAGAACATGGAAAGAAATAGGAGAGTTTGGCCCATTCAAAGAAAAAGTTAAACCAACAGAAACTGTCCCTGAGAAAGACCTGAAGTTGGATTCACTAGTCAAAAATCAGTTACATTTCTATACATTAACAATGAACAATTCGAAAAGCAAATTAAGAAAACAATTCCATTTACAATAGCACCAAGAAGAATAAAATACTTAAGAATTAACCAAAGAAGTGGAAGTTTTGTACTATGAAAACTATAAAAGATGTAACTAAGTGGAAAGACATCCCATAGTCATAGATTGAAAGTTGTCAATACTATACCATTTGAAGTGATTTACCAATTTAGTGGAATCACTGTCAAAAGTCCAATGATGTTTCTTGCAGAAATAGAAAAGCCCATTCTAATATCAAGGGATCTGAAAAGCAAAAAAAAAAAAAAAAAATCCTAAAAATGAAGAACAAAGTTGGAGAATTGATACTTCCTGATTTCAAATTTTATTACAAAGCTACTATAATCAAAGCAGTGTGATACTGGCCTAAAGACTGACATATGGGCTAATGGAATAGAATAGAGAGCTCCAAAACGAACTCTTGCATATTGCCAAGACCTTTCAAGGGATAAAATACAATCTTCTCAACAAATGGTGCTTGGAAAACCAGATGCATGCATGCTCAGTCACTTCAGTCATGTCCAACTCTTTGTGACGCCATGGACTGTAACCTGCCAGGCTCCTCTGTCCATGGGATTCTCCAGACAAGAATACTGGAGTGAGCTGCTGGGCTCTCCTCCAGAGGATCTTCCCTGACCTGAGACTGAACCTGGATCTCCTGCATCTTCTGCATCACAGGTGGATTCTTTACTTCTGAGCCACCGGGAAAGCCCTGGAAAACCTGATGTCCACATGCCAAAGAATGAAACTGATGTCTTTTTTTAACACCACATGCAAAAGTTAACTCAAATGTAAGACCTAAAACTTGAAACTTTCAGAAAAACTTCACAACATTGGACTTGGCAGGGATATCTTGAATATAATACCAAAGGCACAGGCAACAAAAGAGACAATAGACAAATTTGATTCCAGGAAAATAAAAAATCCTGTGCCTTAGAAGACATTATCAACAGAGTAAAAATGTGGCTCACGGGACTTCCCTGGTGGTACAATGGTTAAGAATTCCTCTGCCAATGCAGGGAACATGGGTTTGATCCCTGGCTCAGGAAGATTCTACATGCCGCAGAGCAACTAATCCTGTGGGCCACAGTACTGAGCTCCAGTGCTGCAGTTATTGAAGCCCACCTGCCTAGAGCCCATGCTCTGCAACAAGAGAAGCCACAGCAATGAGAAGCCCGAACACTGCAACAAAGAGTTGCCCCTGCTCATCACTAGAGAAAGCCCATATCCAGGAATAAAGACCCAACACAGCCAAAAATAAATACACACATGCATACATAAAAATTTAAGAAGCGACCCACAGAATGGGAGAAAATATTTGCAAGTGATATTTCTGATATGGAACAAATATCCAGAATATATAGAGAGCTCCTAAAAACAATAACAAAAAAACTACTTGATTCAAAAATGGGCAAATGTCTTGTATCAAAGAAAATATATAAATGGTCAATAAACACATGAAAGGATGTTCAGTGTTGCTAATTATTAGTGATAATGCAAACCAAGATCATAATGGGATGCATCTCACACACATTAAGATGGAGGCTATAAAAAAATAACTTGTTAGTGAGGATGTAGAGAAATTGGAAACCTTGTACAATGTTGGTGGGAAGGTAAAGCAGTACAATTGCTGTGGAAAACAGCAGGACAATTCCTCAAAAAATTTAAAATAGAATTTACCAGGTGGCATCAGTGGTAAAGAACCTGCCTCCCAATGCAGGAAACTCAAGAGATGTGGATTATCTCTAGTTCAGGAAGATCCCCTGGAGTAGGAACTGGCAACCCACTCCTGTATTCTTGCTGGAGAATCCCACGGACAGAGAAGTCTGTTGGGCTGTAATCCCTAGGGTTGCAAAGAGCTGGACACATCTGAAGCGACTGAGCATGTACACGCCAGCAATTCTACTTCTGGGTATACACTCAAAATAATTGACAGCAGGGTCTCAAACAGATGCATGTATAACCGTGTTGGAAGAACTGATGCTGAAGCTGAAGCTCCAATCCTTTGGCCACCTGATGCAGAGTCAACTCATTGGAAAAGACCCTGATGCTGGCAAAGATTGAAGGCAAAGGGAGAAGAGGGTGGCAAATGATAGGATGGTTAGATAGCATCACCAATTCAATGGACATGAATCTGAGCAAACTCCGTGAGATAGCGAAGGACAGAGAAGCCTGGCAAGATACAGTTCTTGGGATCGCAAAGCGTTGGACGTGACTTAACAGCTAAACAACAACAAAAGTTCATAACAACATTTTTCATCTATTGCTAAAATGTAGAGGCAATCCAAATGTCCATCAAAGGATGAATGTATAAGCAAAATATAAATAACACATTTTGCTTTATCCAACAGAATACCATGGTGTTAAAAAGGAAGAAAATTCTGAGATTTCCTTCAACATGGGTAAACCTTAAGGACATTGTGCTAAGCGAACTAAGCTGGTCACGTACACACAAAAACAAACACTGCATGATTCTACTTATACAAGGTCATGAAGGCAGAAAGTAGAATGGTGGTTACCAAGAGGCAGGGGTGTGGAGAATGGAGAATTGCTATTTAACGAGTAGAGTTTCAGCTTTGCAAGATAACATTTCTAGAGATGGATGGTGGTGATGGTTACATAACAGTGTGAATACCACTGAAGCACGTGCTTAGAAATGGTTAAAGACAGTTAATTCTGTGTAATGTTTATTCTACTGCAATAAAAAAATTAGAAAATTTTAGAAAAATTAGAAAAATTTCTGTTTTATGTACAGAAATAAAGTAGCAGATGTATCATTGAATCATTTTGTAGCTTTTAGTACATGTTTAACTTTATCTGTGTCCCTCACCAATGGAGAATGTAATATCTCAAAATTAAAATTTATTTTAAAAGTGTTTAATAGCTAAATAGTCTCAAGAAAGAAAGTTAATGTAGAAAATGAGATACTGGAAAAGCATAGAAAAATGAGATCATTGGGAAATAAGTATTTAACCTGTCATGAATATAAACTGTGTAACTGTTCTATAACAGAATATTGTATTCTAGTTCTTTTGTTGGGATTAACAATTAAGAACATTTTAATTAAAAAGTTTTTTTTTACTGGAGGGAATAATAATTTTAAAAAACATTTGTGTATTTATGGCTGCACTGGGTCTTTGTCGCTGCACTCCATCTTTCTCTAGCTGCAGCTGGTGGAGTCTCCTCTTTGGGTGTGTGGGCTTCTCATAGTGGCTTCTCTTGTGGAGCCTGGGCTCTAGACCCCAGGCTTCAGTAGTTCAGCAAACAGGTTTAGTTGCTTCATGGCATGTGGAATTTTCCCACACCAAGGGTTGAACCTATGTCCCCTGCATTGGCAGGCAAAATTCTTATCCACTGTACCACCATGGATATCCGAAATGGTGGTTTAAAAAAAAAAAAAAAACTTAACAAAGATGCCAAAGCTAGTAGCGATCGGCAGGACTAGAAGAGAATTTTCTTGGTTGAGAAGGTAAATGTGTATGATAACAATGAAACACTGAGCAAAGATGAAGGGAGTCTGAGAATCCCTATACTGTCTGATGACCATAAGGAAAGGCCTGTCATATGAGCAGGTCAGGAGAGAGCAATGTATTAAAAGTGAAAGTGAAGTCGCTTAGTCGTGTCGGACTTTTTGCGACCCCGTGGACTATAGCCCACCAGGCTCCTCTGTCCATGGGATTCTCCAGGCAAGAATACTGGAGTGGGTTGCCATTTCCTTCTCGGGGTATCTTCCTGACCCAGGGATCGAACCCAGGTTTCTCACATTGCAGGAAGACGCTTTAAACTCTGAGCCAAAACTCTGTCTTAAAAACAATTTGATTCCACTAATATGGGGTACCTAGAATAGTCAAATTGATAGAGCTGGAGATTACATTGGTAGATATCCAGTGGGTATCCCTGCTCCCCGGGACCCAGCGGGTGGGGGAGGTGGGGATGGTGGTGGGGAGTTATTGTTTAATGAGGACAGAGTTTCAGTTTAGGAAAGTGAGGAAAATTTCAGAAGATGGATAATGGTGAGAACTGCCCAGCAATGTGAAGGTACCTAATGCCACTGAACTGTACAGTTAAAGATGATTAAAATAGTATGTCTTATGTGACTTTCAACAGAATAAAAATTTTTTTTAATTTAAAAAATCTTTGTCTTTACTTGTTAGAGAGATTAATATCAGTGATGAGGGAAACTGTCAGTTAAAACAAAATAAACATTTTATTCCTCTTGTCATTCATTCATAAAACATTTATTGAGCACCTACAATATACCAGGCACTGTTTCTCAAGGATTCAGAAGTGAATCAGAAATATTTTCTTTACTTGATGTATTCATGAAAGAACTCAGGGGACTGCTGGAGGAGGACTCGATGCAATACTGTGAGAAAAGTTCCAGAATATACTTGTATTAAGGTATAATCGTATCACATAAACAAGGATCAGCCAGCTTGGAACCAGTTTCACATAGGACATGATTCTGAGTTGGATCTGGAGACCTGGGAGATACTGTGCATGAGGCCAATATCACATGATACATAGGATTTTCTTTTAATAATTTTTTTTTCTTTTGCCACACCAAATGGCATATGGAATCTAATTCCCTGTTCAAGGATCAAACCTGCACCCCTCGCATTGGAAACACAGAAGCTTAACCATTGGACCACCAGGGAAGTCCTGGAATTGGTTTTTAAAGTCCAAATTTAGGTGGAGCTATTTACAAAAGCATATCAATTATGGTTTAAACTGCAAGGAACAAAAACTCAGACACAACGTTTTTTAAATAATAATGGAATTCATCAGTTCTCCTTATAAAGATTCCAGAAACAAAGTGGTCTTGAGTTCTTCCTCCTTTTCCTCTCTCCCATTCTCAGTTTTGGCCTCATTTTCGAGTTGGTAACACAATGGATGTGGCAGTTTTAAATATCGTGTGTGTGTGTGTGTGTGTGTGTGTGTGTGTGTGTGTGGTAAGTCGCTTGAGTTATGTCCAGCTCTTTACAGCTCTATGGACTGCAGCCTGCCAGGCTCCTGTGTTCATGGGATTCTCCAGGCCAGATTACTGGAGTGGGTTGCCATACCTTTCTTCAGGGTATCTTCCTGCCCAGGGATCGAACCTGTGTCTCTTGCATCTCCTGAACTGGCAGGCAGGTTCTTTACCACTAACGTCACCTGTGAAGCCCCTAAATATCATACAAGAGAGCAAAAGTTGCCAACGAGGGGACCGTCCCTGTGATTCTCTCTTAAGGGTGAGGGAATTTTATAAAAGGCAGAAGTTTGACCTTCTCTTTTGCCTCATGGGCCACAGGATTGATTTCTGAATCAATCAATGGTAGAATACTTGGAACAAAACTGGTTGGACTAAGGGGAGACCTTGATTATGCTACCCCACCCCGGCAAACATACATAGACTTGTATGCCTGCCATGTTTCAGACTGAGTACACACAAATCCAGAACCAGTAAAGCAAGATCAAGTCACTTGCTCTTTACTTGAGCATCACCTCTGAGTGTGCTTTCAACTGCTAAGGCACTTATATTCAGTCCAGTCTCAGTTCCCTAAAACTGACTCTAAGGTTTTTTCTTTCCTTGTTTTGCCCTCCAGATAGTTTAGCTATTTCCCCTATATTGTATTATAAATAACTTTTTAATAAGTTTCCATCAAAATAAATTCCTCATACCACTTAAGATTTAACTTTGCAGTGCAAAAGCATCTGCTTTTTTTTTTTTTAATTTCCCCACAAATAGATGGTCTGAATGAAGATTTCTTTGACTTTAAGGAATATTTTGACCCAGGCAGATGATAGTATAAATATTATTCTTCACTCTAATTTTCCAGCCTTCTTGAAAACAACTGGAGTTCAAAGCTGTCATGTAAATCTACCACCTCAGAATCCAATCTTTCCCAGTAAAGGCCTTACCTGCCTAAAGTTCACTTCCATTACTTGGGTTACAGAAGAAGATTTTAGAAGTAATGGCACAGATATTTAAATTACTTCCTGCCTTCATCTTTCTTTTAGAATGAAGATATCAAAATACCATATTTCTACCTAAAACTTCCATTCACAACTTCAGTATCAATATTTCTTGATATTAATTATCAAGATTAAAATTTTAATTAATCTTATTTCACATCAAGATATTTTGATATTTATTATCAAGATTAATATTTTAATTACTCTTCTTTTAATATCAAGATTTCTTTGTTATCCTAAAAGATGAATTTTAGCATTAGCTTCCCCTCATTTTTAGAACTTAAATTATAAAACACCATAAATGATAATTGTTAGTTTTCTTCCCACTCTGCAATTACTCTTAATTTACAGCAATGATGCCTTACGCCTCACTCCAATCAACTGTAGGCATTTCAGTTACATTAAGTAGTATCAATTCATCAGCCCTGCAAGGAAGGGAGGGGCGCATGTTCTTATAATGAAGAGAGTACTCTGGCACTGTGACTTGTCCAAATAAAAAGCAGCTGAGGTAGAGCAAGCAAGCAAGGATGTCCCTGTATCAGGAAGGAAAACATCTCAGTCAGGTGTTCATTAAACATTTGTTAGGTTATTCCTTCAGACTTGACTCAGCATTCATAGCTCAAAATGCTGATCTCTATTGAAAATTGTCTCCATTCCACAATATTTATCAGGTGACTCTGAGGTTACCAATCTGTTTATTAGAAGCTATAATCATTGACTTAAATTCAACTTAACATGTTAATTTTCTATCTTTATTTGCAGGTAAATAAAATGAGTCAACACTGGTGCCTAGAATCTTTGGTCTTGCTGCTCCCCATTGGCCATTTCAGAAGAGTCACATGATGAAGATGTCTTTTAAATTAAGATTCTGGTAGCAGTGTGTCACTTAAGTTTCTTTGGCTTTTGGTTGTGAGCACCTCTTCTCTGCAAGCTTTCCATCATGATTAAGCCCTTCTTGGGAACCTGGAAACTGGTCTCCAGTGAAAACTTTGATGAATATATGAAAGAGCTGGGTGAGAAATAGCTTTACAAGATTTGGAAACTGGCAATGCTTTTTGTGATGTGGTTGGGCTTGCACTTTACAATGAATTTTCCTACAATTATCTTGTTCATTTGGGATCTAAGGGTATATTCATGGGGTTAACAAAGTTTATGTATCTACATTTACTCTTTTATTACTAGTAATAATTATCTCTTTCTGCAATACTCGGCTCACAGTTACTTCCTTCTAATTATTATCTATATTTTTAGACCATATATCCTTTTTTAAAATACTTCATCCTACCCTCATGACAGAGTTTCTTTTTATCTTGGTAATTTCATTAAATAGCTTTTTCCAGCTCCCCATTATAGATAGCAATACCTATCTATAATTAAATTTATTAACTAAATTCATTTCAAGGTTTACTTTAAGTCATAACTTCAAAAGAGCAATAACAACAAGCAAAATTTCTATTGGATTAATTTTTAGAGTTCTGATACACATGGGAGATTTTTAAAACATTATTTTGAAGAGTTTCAAATGTTTTATTGAAATAGAACACATAGAAATAGAATATTTTTACTCATGGAATTTCCCACCATTTGACATCTCCCAGAATTGTAAGTTCTGCATACTTTAGCTCTTATTTAAGTTGAAATGAATATCATTTACAATGGCTCAGATAACTAATAATAACTAAACTATTGTTTACTAATGCTAGAAGATTAGTAATTTTTTAATTTAATTAAGCAATTTTAAACACATAAGAGAGACCTCCCTTTTAATAAAAAACTATATATAAAGTTTTTCTGCTTTTATGTAGTCAGAGGCTTCCCATCTGCCCACAATATGAATGTGAAGTCGGTTTCTATATCAATATTAAGAGATGGGAGTCAACCCTTCTGCTCAACTATTGCAGGAGACAAATTCAACAACGGACAATTCCCAAAGTGAATAGCAGGGCTAGGCTCTCAGCCAAATTGTCTGATTTACCTGTCTCCTCTTTATTCAGCCAGATCTGAATTGTACCTACAAATAAGAGAAGGCTGCACTTTATAAGTCATATTCTTTTAGAGTAGTTAGATACTTTGAAAGTTTTTTTTTTTTTTAAGGAAAATAAAAAAGCATGCTAAAGTTTATGGACAATTAGAAAACCTGTGTTTAAGTTTCAGTTCTGCTAATTACCAAGCACATCATCTAGAATAAGCCTCTCTACCTCTCTGGGAGTCAATATACTCATCTCTAAAATGAGGGTAATAATACCCCCTGCTGTTGAAATAGTGTTGTTGAAACACTTCATGAGGTAAAGCCCAAGCATATGATTGAAAGGCACCACACAAATATAGATCTTAGATGAAGTATAAGAGTCTCCGTGATTTTAGATGAAGCACAATAGTCTCAGAAAGTGAACTTAGCTTTCAAAATGTCAAGTATAATTACTAGACGTGTCTTCTGATTGGGAGGTTTGGCTCAACCAGCTGATACAGAGAGCACTAGAGAAAAGATGGCATACTATCCAAAATGTCAATGGGGAGAGGATGCGTTCTTTTTAAACTGCTTTCCAAAATGATTGCTAACACTTCTTCCTAAACTTCTTAAGAAGGCGTGTTGTTTCCTCTGTTCATTGAGTTTTCTTCTCACTCATTCCTACAGGAGTGAGTGTTGCAGTCCAGAACCTTGCAGGATCAGCAAAGCCAAGAATCATTATTAGTGCCGACGGGGATAAGGTTAGCATCAAAACTGAAAGTACTTTCAAGAACTCTGAGATCTCCTTCAAAATAGGGGAAGAATTTGATGAAACCACCATAGATAACCGGAAAGTGAAGGTAAGAACTAAATCTTCCTGCTCCATAATCAGGAAAAATCTAGAAGGCAGTTAGGCATAGTCTGTTCTAATTCACCTAATCAGTTTATTTTGTTAGTTAATAGTGCACATCTATAAAGTCAGTTCTTTTGCAAATGATTTAGGGCCCAAAAACTCAACGCGTTTTCACTGCTTCTCTGATCTCTGTCATTTTTCGCTTGTTTTTAATTTTATTTATTTGTTTATTGGCTGTGCCAGGTCTTTGCTGCTCCATGGGCTTTTCTCTGGTTGCAGTGAGTGGGGGCTACTCACTAGTTGTGGTGAACAGGCTTCTTGTTGCAGTGGTGTCTCTTGTTGTGGAGCCCAGGCTCCAGGGCTCTAGGGCTTGGGCTTTAGTAGTGGTGGCTTCCCAGGTCTAGAGCACAGGTTCAATAGCTGAGTTGTGGTGCACGGGTTTAGCTGCTCAGCACCATGTAGGATCTTCCCAGATCAGGGGTTGAACCCTTGTCTCTTGCTTTGGCAGGTGGATTCTTTACCACTGAACCTTAAGAGAAGCCCTTTCTTTGTCATTTTATAAAACAGAATATGGAACAATCATTCACAAATAGTTTAGGTATTGCTTACCTGGGGGAAAAGAGCATCACTTGAATAATCTTTTGAGACTTCCCTAGTTTGATGGTATTCGATTAGGACAAGAACTGATGTAAGAATTTTGGAGAAAAGAATTTCAAAATGGAAATTAAAAAATAGATATCTAGTCTTGTGTCATTAGGATGTTGTGAATTGCTATTTCTGACTGATTCCTTTCCACATTTATAGAGCATTGTAACACTAGATGGTGGCTCAATGATTCATGTTCAAAAATGGCTTGGTAAAGAGACAACGATCAAAAGAAAAATTGTAGATGGAAAAATGGTAGTGGTGAGTTTTCTCTAAATTTAAAAAATTTTGATGCTACTATTTGACGCATACCTTTCAAATCATTCAATTGTCTTATGGCCCGAGGAGGCAGTCTGGGGAAAAAGGGACAGAGCAAATTTAACCTGTCATGTACCAACTCTAATAGATCCCTCTTTGCTTTTAGGAATATATCATGAATAATGTTGTCAGCACTGGTGTCTATGAAAAGGTGTGAAGAAATTGTATGCATCAGTGAAAACTTGTTCACTAACAGGAAATTGGGACTTGAAGAAGATGTGCTTCAGGGCCAGTGATTTAAAAAATTTTTCTCAACATAAAATTGCTCAATAAAACCAAACTAAGTGCAGTTATGGAGCTGTGTAATCTTGAGAATTAGGGACAATCTAGATGGGTGATACAAGAAAATACCTGTCTCTGGCGTGATTGTAAGATCACTAAGTGCCTTTTATACTTTGCACACTTGACTTCTGCAATCCTTGCTTTTCCTTCAATGGAACCATTCTATTTAGGTTAAGGCTTTCTGTCAAAGGACGCTCTGTTGAAATTCATGTGACATCAAAGAGGGATATATTATAATCATTGGAATCTGCCTGCAAAGTAGGAGACCCAGGTTCGATCCCTGGGTTGGGGAGATCTCTTGGAGAAGGGGATGGCAACCCACTCCAGTATTCTTTCCTGGAGAATCACAGGGACAGAGGAGCCTGGTGGGCTACAGTATACGGGGTTGCAAAGAGTCAGACATGACTGAGCAACTAACATCCCCCTTGAACAATATAGGTGTTGAAAACAAGTGTTGCTATCTATTTTTGCAGAAGGTTGGCCCTACTTAAAGTCTTATAGATAGGACAGATAGATGATAGACAGATAGATAATGAATAATAGATAGATAGATGAGAGAGACAGAGAGAAGGGGAGAGAGACAGATACAGAGACAAAAAGGCTACAAAATATAGCCTGAACATTCTACACTGTGCTTGAATTATTATAGAACATTTAAAACAGTCATTATCCTACTTTTCCATAAATGTGTTTAACATAATCAGGCTAGTGCACCTGTCACCATCACTTACAACTTAGTCTTTGCAGAATGATGTTTTATTGAATGCCAGTCCTGGACTTCTAAACACCTAGTGGGAATATAATTGTTAGAGCTTCATAAAGTCCCGTACTAGTTTCACTGATTACTGTTCCTAGGAAGTAACTCTCAGGGCTTAGAGTGAAACAGAGCAATTACAGGTAAAATTTTAAAATTGAGTGTGTTTGTAGCAGTGGGAAGAGGAAAAGGAAAAAGAGGAAGAATTCTGTATATCTCATACTGCAAATTAAACCAGACAGTAGTTAGTCAAAAATAACCCCTGAAGGTAGTGTTTAATTTGTGCTAGTTTGTCATCTAAACTGAATGAGAAGTGAAAAGTGGAAAGAGAGGCACTATCAGTAATTACAGCTGGGCCATAGCATAAACTGGGACTGTCCTAGGCAAACTAAGAAGTATGGTTACCTTAGTAAGGATGAAATTAAAGAGTAATGAAAAGGACTTAGCATGGGGTTGGGACAGTAACTGAATTCTTGTCCAAGGAAAGGAGCTAGGACTGTCATATTAAACCTGAAGACCTCAGCATAAAACTGCACTTGAAGTAGCCACACTACTGCCAGACGTGGGCAGGGACAGTCATTGCCGCATGCTTGTCTCTGTCCTTCCTAAAGGGCTCAAGCATGTACAAAATGGACCTGCACTCATTCTCCAGAAGTCCAAGAGGTTTTCAAGCCCCAAGGTAGCATCCTGTGCACAGAGGAGCAGAGGCTGATGTTGCCTTTATCCAAATATGGTCTCTGCGATGGGAGCGCAGATGACAGCACTTCAGCGACAACTCAGACCACTGGTTGAAGTGTTTTCCACAAGGATTCAGTTCAGTTCAGTTGCTCAGTCGTGTCCGACTCTGCGACCCCATGGATTGCAGCACACCAGGCCTCCCTGTCCATCACCAACTCCCGGAGTCCACTCAAACTCATGCCCATCGAGTCGTGATGCCATCCAGCCATCTCATCCTCAGTTGTTCCCTTCTCCTCCTGCCCCCAATCCCTCCCAGCATCAGAGTCTTTTCCAATGAGTCAACCCTTCGCATGAGGTGGCTGAAGTACTGGAGTTTCAGCTTTAGCATCATTCCTTCCAAAGAACACCCAGGACTGATCTCCTTTAGAATGGACAGGTAGATCTCCTTGCAGTCCAAGGGACTCTCAAGAGTCTTCTCCAACACCACAGTTCAAAAGCATCAATTTTTCAGTGCTCAGCCTTCTTCACAGTCCAACTCTCACATCCATACATGACCACTGGAAAAACCATAGCCTTGACTAGATGGACCTTTGTTGGCAAAGTAATATCTCTGCTTTTGAATATACTATCTAGGTTGGTCATAACTTTCCTTTCAAGGAATAAGTGTCTTTTAATTTCATGGCTGCAATCACCATCTGCAGTGATTTTGGGGCCCCCCAAAATAAAGTCTGACACTGTTTCCACTGTTTCCCCATCTATTTCCCATGAAGTGATGGGACCAGATGCCATGATCTTCATTTTCTGAATGTTGAGCTTTAAGCCAACTTTTTCCCTCTCCTCTTTCACTTTCATCAAGAGGCTTTTGAGTTCCTCTTCACTTTCTGCCATAAGGGTGTCATCTGCATATCTGAGGTGATTGATATTTCTCCCAGCAATCTTGATTCAAGCTTGTGCTTCTTCCAGTCCAGCATTTCTCATGATGTACTCTGGACAGAGGTTAAATAAGCAGGGTGACAATATACAGCCTTGACGTACTCCTTTTCCTATTTGGAACCAATCAAGGATTCAGTTCGGTTCAATTCAGTCGCTCAGTCATGTCTGACTCTTTGCGACCCCATGAATCACAGCACGCCAGGCCTCCCTGTCCAGATGCTTACTCCTTGGAAGAAAAGTTATGACCAACCTAAATAGCATATTCAAAAGCAGAGACATTACTCTGCCAAAAATGTCTGTCTAGTCAAAGATATGGTTTTTCCAGTGGTCATGTATGGATATGAGAACTGGACTGTGAAGAAGGCTGAGCGCCGAAGAATTGATGCTTTTGAACTGTGGTGTTGGAGAAGACTCTTGAGAGTCCCTTGGACTGCAAGGAGATCCAATCAGTCCATTCTAAAGGAGATCAGCCCTGGGTGTTCTTTGGAAGGAATGATGCTAAAGCTGAAACTCCAATACTTTGGCCACCTCAGGTGAAGAGTTGAGTCATTGGAAAAGACTCTGATGCTGGGAGGGATTGGGGGCAGGAGGAAAAGGGGACAACAGAGGAAGAGACGGCTGAATGGCATCACCGACTCGATGGATATGAGTTTGAGTGAACTCCAGGAGTCAAGGATTAGGGTATTCGAAAAAGCAATAGGCCCTTACTCATTTAAATCTTTGACTTTACAGAGGCAAAATTTTAAAAAGTATAACTTAGTTTTGAGTTTTCAAGACTTGTTTCTCTTCTCATAATGTCACAGCTCAAGTTATAGAGAGCCTAAATGAGATAAAAATTCTGGTGTGGCATCTTTAGTAGGTAGAATCAAGCATGCTACTCCTGAGAAAGTCACTCATTCTGCAAGTTCTTACTCAGACACCACCATCTGTTCAGTGCTCTATTGCTTCAGTCATGTCCGACTCCTTTGTGACCCCATGGACTGTAGTTCACCAGGCTCCTTCTGTCTGTGTGATTTCCCAGGCAAGAACACTGGAGTGGGTTGCCATTGCCTTCTCCCAATACTCTATTAGGTGATGGCAAATAGAAATGAGTTGAGGATAGAGTTCACAACTGCCTTTTATTGTTACAAGTAACAGAGGCATCTTGAAACCCTGTTGATTTTATTTTTGTTCTCAGTCAAATTGTGTTAATATTTTTATAAGAAAAAATTCAGTAAAGTTTATACTTAGAATTATCAGTCTTTACTAAGGACATTGACATGATCTGACTTACCTTTAAAAACTGTCACCATTTATCTATAAACAACAACTTGTCAAGTTGCACTGGATTTCTAGAAAAAGGATAATAATGACAATATTGCTGAGCAATAAAAAGCCATTATTCACTTTCCATAAGGGTTTGAAGTAGAGAAAGTGACAGATTTTATAAACTATAAAATAAAATATGTATTTTTGAATATTTTTAGACTGAAAAACTTAGTGATAAACTATTACATTTTAAATTCACACTGAAGTTTACAGAAAAGAATTAATCATCCAACTATCAAGCATACTAAAAACATGATTAATACTATTATCAATGAATAACTCACCAGATTTCTTTTTTTGCTACCCAATACTATTTAGAAAACCACTGACAAAGGTAATTTATTTTGAACGTTTTTAGTGTATTTAATTTCCATGTATTTGCACAAAAGTGTAAAAATCATAAAAGAACATGCTTTGAAAGTGATTAAAAGACAACTAACTATTTCAAAACTAGTAACAGAAAATAGACAGAAATTTAGGATGAAGAAATCAGGACATAACCTAATCCTTGATTTATTTCTATTTTAAACATTTACAGAAAACTATAATCTGTCCACTTTGAATGTTGGTATCTAGACCTTGAGTAATTTTTTGAGGGGGTCAGATTTGGGAGGAACCTTCTAACAACGAGCCTCATGATAGAACGGGAAGTGACTGCTACCCTCCGAAACACATTGCAGGAAATGAAATTTGAGAACCAGACAGAGCAGGACTTGAATCCTGCTTCTGCCACTGACTGTTTTGTGAGCTTGAATGAGCTGTTCACCCACTTTGGTTTTCTCCTTTGCAAAATGGAGACTGCCTACTTCACAAGTTTGTGATGAGGCTAAATGAGACATTCTTCAATGGGCCAGCACAGGGAATCCCTCATGTCTTCTCATTTTTCCCACATCCTCTTCCCAGATAATAAGGCAATTAGAATGCAAAGAATAGGAACCACAGAACTGAAGGCATGTGCACTAAAACAGTGGGCAGACAAAGCTGGATTAGAAGAGTGCTACAGCAGAGGTAGGCAGGGTCTAGGAGCAACTAATCAGTTAGAAATGGGATTTGGGAGAAATCAATTCTGGTTTACTTTGTAACAGAGTTCATCTGTCAATACATAAGTTACAGAACAATTTCACAAAGGTTTTCTCTTTTGGTTCTCAGAATCAATACTGTATAGGTGATAAAGCTACAACTCAAATGCTATCCATTTGGTAGGTGGTAAAGCTAGACCAGTATTCCAAGTTCCTTATAACATTCTGTCAGAATATAGACTTTAAGATAGTTATTCAGACATAAGGTCAGGACTTAGTGTGCCCAGATTTGAATACAGAAGAGATAGTTAATTTCCCACTAGATATCTGGGCTTGCCAATACAGTATTGGCATTGAGAAGCATCTGCAAGCCAGACATGGCTTAGTACCCACCTGTGTCCTTGGGGTCATGTGACTATTTCCTGCATCAGAGTCTAAGTGGACATAACATGCGCCACTTCTAGGTCAAGAGAATAAAGAGGCAAGTGTGTCTTTTTCAGCTCCCCTAACCCCTGGCTGCTTGGAGGAGAGGACTCTGAAATCTGAAGGGTGCTATAGGCATGAAATGAAATTGAAAGCCTCTGAGCCTTTCTCTATGGAGTAAAGCTACCCATAGATTAGGAGCACCTGCAGTGGACAATACAGGGAGCAAGAAATAAACTTCTGAAATCCTGGGGTTCATGGCAGCAGCTCACATTACTGAGTTAGTGTGCCCATTTAAGATAATGCATTTTCACCAAGTATCCCCAATCATGAGCACGTTACAGGCTAGAATTTAACTACAAAACTAGTTTTCCATTGTTTGAAGGAAGACATGGTTTGACATGAATAAATGAAAGTACAGTTTATACATGAATTGATTCTATGATCTAACTTTACCTTACCTGAAATACGTGTTTGTGTGTGTGTGTGTGTATACACATACATATGTGTGTGTAAACCACATTGTGTGTTCTCAATCACTCAGTCATGTCTGACTGTTCATTGCCCCATGGACTATAGCCTGACAGGCTGTCCATGGAATTTTCCAGGCAAGAATACTGGAGTGGGGTGCCATTTCCTCCTCCAGGGGATTTTCCTGACCCAGAGATCAAACCCACATCTCTTGTGTCTTCTGCGTTGGCAGGTGGATTCTTTGCTGCTAAAGCCACCTGGGAAGCCCATAAACCACATTATACCATCTCAATTATTGAAAAAATTTTAAAATGTAATCAGGAAATAAAGTAGGCAACCTGGATAACACATGGTTAGAAAATCATCTGAATTTTTGTGAGTTTATATTTGTTCCTTATGAAATAAAGCTACATACACACACTCACACATATACTCACACACTTTTCACTATGCTTTGCAAGTGAATTATTTTGAAGAGATTGCCTTCTCCCATAGACTATAAGGGAGCAGATGGCTGAGTCCTGAAAAGTGTTTCCTACAGCTCTTTGTGCTAATGCCTGAAAAATACTACCTATTTTAATGCTGTTGATATCACTTTCTCTCTAAGAAGAAATGCAAATGGAGTAGAAAAAACTGTGACTAGCTCTGTATATTCTCTAATAACTAGAGAAAAACACTGAAATGCAGAAATTCTGTCTTTGGTTATCTCCCCAATGAATGAGTAACCAGATCTCAAGTGTTCTATTAGGAATAATGATGTGAAATCTTAGACCAGTCTCTGGAAAAGAGGCAATGTATATTCAAGCCTAGGAAAAACAAAGCTAATTGCATTGTTTGGAGGAATGACTAGCTAATTCTTCCCTCTATTTATTGCCATTCAACAAAAGAAAAGCTATCAACTTCCTTTGGGCAGCATAATGCAACTGTCACTATAGTAACTAAAAAATCAAATACCCACTAGTGGCTGAGAAAGCTCCAAGAAATGGTTTTCATTAAGAAAACAACTTTAATTTCAGCATTTATAAGATAAGACGAAAACGCTTACTTGCAACCTGAAAGAGGAAGCTATCAAGCCTGAATTGCCATTGTCACATTCTGTCAAATAGATGTCTGGAGGAGCACCAGATGCCCTAGTGTCTGAGTTCTGAAGATAAATAAGACTATTGGAATCAGGGCATCTGGTGTGCAAGAAATTATAAAAAGTATCTTCCAACATAGAAATGGTTCACTGACTCTTTAGCGTCATTCATTGTCTCCATCTGCAAATGATAAAAAAAAAAAAATTGCATATTCTAAAATGTCTCTGAGTGTCTGTTTAATGCATGTCTTCCTAACTGGAGTATAAGGCCCATGAGGGCAGGAAGAGTTGTTTCATTCACCATGTTATCTCCAGTGCTACTTCAGTTCAATAAATTCATGTTGAACAATTATCTGTGCACATGCAGTGAGCATATGTACCACGAACCCTGGAATTATTTCACATGCACTTTCCTAGTGCTATCCTAAGATAGTGTCGTCCTGAATAGGGAAAGGACCGTCTGCTTTGCCACTGACCAATGGAGTGACTAAATGAAGGAATGGGTACTACAACTAAGTTTTACACTGAAGTGTAACTCACAGCCTTTCTCTTTCCATGACTCTAGAGTGTATGCAAATGGAAGGAAGAGAAGAAGAGGAAAGGAAGTTTAGAAGAATCATATTATTGATTATAAGCATGAATTTTAGATGCTTTCATATTTGCTATATGATTTAATGCAAAGAAAATCCCTCATAAGCACAAAATTTACACTTCATTTATTTATTCAGGCAGTAAACAAACGATTACCTACTGTATGCATGCATGGGGTTAAGTACTTGGGCCTTTATGTGAATAGTTGTTGTTTAGTCATTCACTTGTATCTGACTGTTTGTGACCCCATGAATGGCAGCATGCCAGGCTTCCCTGTCCTTCACTATCTCATGGAATTTGCTCAAACTTATTTCCATTGAATTGGTGATGCCATCCAACCATCTCTTCCTCTGCCACCTCCTTCTCCTCCTGCCCTCAATCTTTTCCTGCATCAGGGTCTTTTCCAGTGAGCCGGCTCTTTGCATCAGGTGACTGAAGTATGGAGTATTGGAGCTTCAGCTACAGCATCAGTCCTTCCAATGAATATTCAGGGTTGATTTCCTTTAGGATTGACTTCTTTGATCTCCTTACTCTCTGAGAGACTCTCAAGAGTCTTCTCCAGCACCACAGTTTGAAAGAATCAATACTTTGGCACTCAGCCTTCTTTATGGCCCAACTCTCACATCCATACATGACCGCAGGAAAAATCACAACTTTGACTGTATGGACCTTTGTTAGCAAAGAGATGCCTCTGCTTTTTAATACACTGTCTAGGTTTGTTATAGCTTTTCTTCCAAGGAACAAACATCTTTTTAATTTCATGGCTGTAGTCACTGTCTGAAGTGATTGGGAGCCCAAGAACATAAAGTCTGTCACTGTTTCCACTGTTTCCCCATCCATTTGCCATGAAGTGATGGGACTAGATGCCATGTTCTTCATTTCTGAAGGCTGAGCTTTAAGTCAGCTTTTTCACTCTCCTCTTTTACCTTATATTATGTGAATATAATCACGTATTATCCCCCACACACACATGGAATCAAGACTTCGGTGCATGACATTCATGTCAATGAAGTAATGTCCAAAATTAATAAAAGTTAACATGTTAAATGACTAATTGCTTTGAGTGATAAATGAAGATATACTAGAAAATATCAGGAAAGATGATTGAATTGAAATCTAAAGGCTGTCACTCCAAAGGTAGAGAAGAATGACTGAGCTGAGAGTTCAGGAATAACCCTATGGGCATGGTTATTTATTTTTTTATTGAAGTATAAAGCTGAAACTCCAGTACTTTGGCCACCTCAGGTGAAGAGTTGACTCATTGGAAAAGACTCCGATGCTGGGAGGGATTGGGGGCAGGAGGAGAAGGGGACGACAGAGGATGAGATGGCTGGATGGCATCACTGACTCGATGGATGTGAGTCTGAGTGAACTCCAGGAGTTGGTGATGGACAGGGAGGCCTGGCATGCTGCAATTCATGGGGTCGCAAAGATTTGGACACGACTGAGTGACGGAACTGAACTGAACTGAAATGTTTACAACATTATGTTAGTTTCAGATGAGCAGCATAATGATTCAGTCACTTTACAGATTATACTCCAAAACATTATGAAGAGATAATGGCTATACTTCTCTATGCTAAATAATATATCCTTGCTGCTTATCTGTTTTATACAAAGTACTTTATGTCTCTTACTCTGCACCCCTAACATGCACTTCTGCTTTTCCCCCTCTCCACTTGTAACTGCTAATTTGTTTTCTCTGTGAGTCTGTTTCTATTTTTCTATATACGTTCATTTGTATTATCTTTTTATATTCTACTTAGAGATTTAGGCAAAATACCTTAATTTTTGAAGACACAAATCCTAGCATTATTCATTTTAATTAAGTGTTTTAGAAAATAACACATTCTGCTAATCAAAAACCCTTTCTTTCATAACTGTTTCTTCTATCCCAGTACAATATACTTCCTCCAGTTACATTCTCCTGGCCTAGGATTGGGTTAGCCAGCTAACAGAGGAATTGTTCTAGTTGCTATTTCATTCCCACCTTGAATCATCCAGGCACAAGTAATTTAAGATGATTTTTGGATCCACTGTGTATGATTTTCCATTTTTTCAACCCAACTTGGACTCTAAACACATAACTGCAATGGTTATGGTACAACTATGATATTGGTAACCTGAGACCTAGAGCTCAGTGGTTCTCCTGTTGTGGGTAAATTGATTTGGTTATTTTAATTATTGGGAAGAGTGCCAAACTGCGTACTAAACATGTAACCTGGTAATATCCATTGTCTCAAGGCCAGGATTAATGTCAGCATGAAAAACCTGTTAGGAAAGGGTATGGTATCAACTTGGTATTCCCAAGAGCCGCACTTATGCTCAAAGTGTTTTCATATTTGCTCCGCTTGGTCTAAGACTGGGAGTCTGATGTATCATACAACCTGGATACTTCATCTTTTGACTTTCACCTCTTTTGTTTTATAAATGATTTATTTATTTTCGTCTGTGATGGATCTTCATTGCTGTGCCGGCTTTCTTGAGTTGCCGCAAGCAGGGGCTACTCTTCACTGTGGTGCATGGCCTTCTCATGGGTGGCTTTTCTTGTTTTAGAGCACAGTCTCTAGACATGCGGGTTTCACTAGTTGCAGTACATGGGGTCAGTAGTTGTGGCTCCTGGGTTCAGTTGCTGTGTGGCACTTAGGATCTTCCCACCCCAGGGATTGAACCCATGTCCCCTGCTTTGGCAAGTGGATTCCCATCCACTGGACCACCCGAGAAGTCACACTTCTCTTGCTTTTCGAGCAGAGAGTGAATGTCTCTATCCAGTCATGGTGATATCAGCGTGTTGCCTGATCTTTGGCCAGGACCTCCAGCATATATATTATAGCAGAAAGTGAAGGTGAAGGTGAAGTCGCTCAGTTGTGTCCGACTCTTTGCGACCCCATGGACTGTAACCTACTAGGCTTCTCCATCCATGGGATTCTCCAGGCAAGAATACTGGACTGGATTGCCATTTCCTTCTCCAAGGGATCTTCCCGACCCAGGGATCGAACCAGGGTCTCCTGCATTGGAGGCAGACGCTTTAACCTCTGAGCCACCAGGGAAGCCCATATTATAGCAGAAGCAGTGTAAAATATTGATCTAACATCTATGCACTGAGAAACGATACCAGGTTCAAATCAAACCTCTCCTTATTCAAGTTTGGACACAAGCTACCTAACCTCCCCAAGTTCCAGTTTTCTCATTGGTAAGATGGATGTAATAATAATGCCTTACTCTTGGAGTTGTTGAAAGGATCATATAAAATAATCCATAAGAAGCACTTAGCATGGTGACTATTGAGTTCTCAATATATATTATTTTTATAAAATATCCTTTCTAAAACTATAGACTTATTTTAAAGGACTCAAACTTGTTTTATTAACCAAGAACCTGCTTAATTTGGACCTGAAAGGTTTTTTTAAGATTAAAATCTTTGCTATGGTCAAAGAGCATGTTTTAGTGCTACTTTTTTTATTCACCCATGAAAGCAATTTCTGTGCTCTGCTGCAATAAACTGACCGTATTGTCTGCCTACTCTGCTTGCCTTGGATATGCCAACTATTCCAAGCCTTCCTTACCTATGAATACGTCCTCACACTGTTCTCCTGCATTTCTCTCCCACAACATATTTGAGGCAGTTATCACAATACTCATGGACATTTTTCCTCTCTTTCTTCTCTTTCAATAAGAATTCTTAATTGTGCAGACTCAGGATTGAGAGTGAGCAAGATGCCTAAGCACACACACACACACGCACACACACATATTCATTCATTCATGCCCATATAATTTAATACAGCATAGGGCTCAATTTATGGACTCTTTTTCAAAGTGTTAAGGACTGAAGCACTTCTTAAAAATGTAAGATCAACCAAAATTTTTAAAGATTAAAATAGTACTCTCATTGATTTTTATAAACATTTTTGGAGACTGAAGGAGACATTATGTGAGGTTTCCTTTTGTCCCAGTGGATAATTGAAGAGCCATTCATTGCCCAGTCCTGACACTGCTTTTCCCCATTGGGTCTCTGTAAGAGTCACATGCTTCAGACATCTTTGAAAAGAATCTTCTGAGGCTTCAGCATCTTATTTGAGTCTCCTGAATCTCACCTATCACTGGGTTGAATTCTCATCCATCACAATGAGCAACAAATTCCTAGGCACCTGGAAACTTGTCTCCAGTGAGAACTTTGATGAGTACATGAAAGCTCTGGGTAAGAAATGTTCTTTGTTGTTCTAATTAAGAAGATCCTTTTTGAGAAAAATGATTTGACTATTTCCTTCTAACTCCTTTCCCAGGAGTCTGGGAGCTTCACAGGTTGAAGTACAACCCTCTTCTGGGATTAATCTTCCATGGTGTCAATCAGATAATTTTCACTATGTTTGTGGCAATTTTAATAGACCAACTCAAATAAGAGCTGCTTAAATGCATTAGAATGCCTACTGATTTCAAAGGCAGTTTCATATCAATAGGATATGAAGAAAGAAATCTTAGAAACTTAGTCAACCCATTCTTCGGCTTTTCTGAAAGTTAGTTTTATAACTAAAGTGTTCATGAAGTAAAGAGTTAAATATACTAAAGTTAATGGAAAACCTCAATTTAAAAGTGCTATTTAGCTAAGCCAGAATTTTCTTTCTCTACCTCTAGATTGTCTGGTATTACATAAGTATGTGGATAAACTGTTTGTGAAAAGTGAATGCTTCATAAAGCAGGATATTCGGTCTAGGAAAATTATTGAGGAAAAAAGAAGTTTGTTGTGACAGTGAATTCCAGTTCAATTACACTAATATCATGCTTTCCTGCAGTTGGAGCAATGGATAGAGACAGAAAGTCTAGTCATGACCACCATCAGCTTTATTTGCAACTATTTCTAGGAAATGTTCCATAGATATGAGCACAAGTGGTGTGAACAGTCTTTGGAAATTTCCAGAGCTGTATAAATAAGGAGAGAAAGAAGCCAATGACCTCAGGTATCTACGGTCATCAAAGTACCAGTAACTTTACCTATTCAGAAAGCTTTTAAGAAGGCTTCTATTTTTAGATAAAATAAGCAAAATCATGTTGTATTGCCTGGAAAACTATGGGAACTTATGGGAATAGATTCATACTCTAAGTTTGGTTAGATCTATGGATTTCACTGTACAGCTGAGGTAGAAGCAAAATATAAGAACATCTCAATAAAAGGCTCCCTAACTGAATTATTGTCAAATTTTAAAGTGCAAAAAGACACCTTGAGGCTTGGTGAAATGTAGATTCTTAGGCTCTATTGCAGAAGTTTAGTTTGAAAAACATAGTCCAAAATCACATCAAATAAGAAACAATTAATCAGAATCAGAAAAAAAGAATACAGCTCATAATCCTTTATTGGCTCTAATTCTTCACATTTCTTTATGTATGCTGCTGCTGCTAAGTCGCTTCAGTCGTGTCCGACTCTGTGCGACCCCATAGATGGCAGCCCATCAGGCTCCCCCGTCCCTGGGATTCTCCAGGCAAGAACACTGGAGTGGGTTGCCATTTCCTTCTCCAATGCAGAAAAGTGAAAAGTGAAAGTGAAGTCGCTAAGTCGTGTCCGACTCTTAGCGACCCCATGGACTGCAGCCTACCAGGCTCCTCGGTCCATAGGATTTTTCAGGCAAGAGTACTGGAGTGGGGTGCCATCGCCTTCTCTGTCTTTATGTATATATAGCCATAAATACATGTATATTTATATATAACTAGGTTTTTTCTTTTTGTGTCTCTCTCATTTTACATTTCTATTTTTCTATGTATTTCTATAATCTTGAGTAATACAGTAATGATACTTGAGTCTAATTTTGTTTTGCTATCAAATGGAAAAATATTTTTTAATTATTTTACTTATCTTTATCATTTGCAGTGGTACAAATAATTTAGGGGCTACAACAAGCTTTCAGAAATGAGTTTCCATCAAGGAGGTGGGAAGAATTCTTATCTATATCTGTAATATATTACAGAGGGAAAAAATCATAGAAGAGCATATATAAGTCATAGTTTCATTTAAAAAATATATCTACAATATTTATTTGTACAAACTAAAATGTCTGGAATGATCCATACAAAACTATAATTAGTGCTTCTCAATGGAGCATGGGATTGGATAAGGTAAAAGTAGATGACTTGCACTATTTAGGCTAAATACTTCTGAGTTTAAAATCTTCAGACATTACTATTGTAATAACAAAATTTTAAATGTCCAAGTTGGTTTCATCAGGTGATGAAACATGGGAGGAGATCCTTAGTAGTAAGTGATATTACCTGCCACCTACACACATGAGGCACAGCTGAGTATAGAATATAACCACCCATATAATCCCTTTAGGTAGATGCTCTCTGAGTCAACAAAATTCTAACACTATCTTGATTTTCAGGTGTGGGATTAGCCACCAGAAAACTGGGAAACTTGGCCAAACCCAGAGTGATCATCAGCAAGAAAGGGGATATTATAACTATAAGAACTGAAAGTCCCTTTAAAAACACAGAGATCTCCTTCAAGCTAGGCCAGGAATTTGAAGAAACCACAGCTGACAATAGAAAAACAAAGGTAAACTTTATTGTTTCTCTTCAAAGTTCCATCAACTGCTTTGAGACAGATTATTCCCACTAGCATTCAAAAGGGTAGCCCACTTCATTCTGTTGAAAAATGAATGTGCCTCATGAAACATGTTATGAAAATGATTCAGTACTGAATGAACTGCTTCTTTAATCAAAGTCTTAGAAATTCAATTATATGAATGTGTCTCTGCAGAGCACTGTAACCTTGGCAAGAGGCTCACTGAATCAAGTACAGAAATGGGATGGCAAAGAGACAACAATAAAGAGAAAGTTGGTGGATGGAAAAATGGTGGTGGTGAGTAATTTCACTCTAACTATGGAAATAATGCATTTAAATAGAGAAAATGGTTATGTTATTTTCAAAACAGTCTTTCTTCTTTAGACTACAAATGGAAAAAATGGTTAAGAATAAAGGCAGAGTTAATGTTTGATATTCAAACCATAGAGTCATCTACAGGTACTTCAGGTTCAGATTCAAGATTTAGAAATGACAAAACCTATCTGCTATTTTAGAAACAACATCTAAAAATGATTTTTTTTTAATGTATGGATAAGTTAGGTTAGACTCACCAAGAGAAAAGCAAAAGCAAATCTAAGTTTTACAAGCAAAGCACATTGCAAAACGGTCAATTGCAGTATATTTGTAGATATTTAAGCATATTGTTTTCAAGAATCCATAGTAACTTGTACTAAAACATGTCATCAATATAAGTTGAGATTATTGGAGACCTTTTGTAGATGGCAGATAAAAATGATGACAAAGGTTATATGGGATGATCTCTAACAATTTTTTTGAGGTGCTGTTCTCACTAATCGACACATACATTGACTATAAATAGATTCATGTGGCGCTTTGAATGTTTTTTCCTTTAGTACAGAGGGTCTGATCCCTAGCTCCACAGCAGATTTACATAGAAAGTAAATACCAATATGGGAGCCCCAATACAGATCAACTAAAAGCAAATTTCTTAAAGGAGGAGGAGCCATTGGTATTTTTAAATATTCCCCAGATGATGCAAATGTGCAGATTGTCCTGAAAATCAGTTTTAATAGCTTTCAATCTGTGCAAATAATGCATAAAAACTTGCCACTTAGAAAATATAACTCTGTTGTAACTTAGATCAATGTTAAAACTGTTTCCCCTATTTCAACAGCCATGATTCTGAATTCCCAGATATCAACTGACATATTGATATTTGATTTCTGAGTTTAATCTTATGAGAGTTCTTATAATGTCTGTTATTAATACAAATTTGCTGTACCCTAGTTAGAGGTTTAGATATTCAATTAATCTCTTTCTTTTTTTTAAGGAATGTAAAATGAAGGATGTGGTCTGCACCAGAATTTATGAGAAGGTCTGAGAAAAGTTTTCTTACTGAAGTGATATTTGATCATCTGATATTGGAAATCATGTTTCCATCGGCAAGGCCTGCCTACACTACAGTTTGTTTTTGCTCTTGTCTTAATAGATCAGATAAGCAAAGTCTTACACTGAGGATTAATCTAAATTTCAGTATTATTTAAACATTTTCAATTTGTATGCACGTTTACTATATTAAAGATTAAAGTATGTATATTGGCCAGACCTAAAGAATGGATAATGTCATTTAATTATCTGTTATGTTCTAACTTATGTTGTATTTTAAATATTTGCAATGATAGTAAAAGGAAGTAATAAGATAGTAAAAGGAAGTAAGTAAATTGATCAGGATAGCAAGCTCAAATGCTAGTGATGGGGGTTAGAGGATCAGAAGTGAGGCAAACTATAAGAAGGATCTGTTTTTAAATGAGGAGTTCTAGCTTCAGCTAAAAATAGCAGCCACTACTCCAACCAATTTAAAAATTGAGCGTTAATTTACAGGCAAGATCAGGTGTGTTCAGGGTGGTGTGATCATAGACAAGGTGGCTAATTTATAGACAGTGAAATGAACAGATATTATAGAGTTCAAACCATTGTGACGAATGTGTGCACTCATATAATTCACATCCTGATTGAGATATAGCACATTTCCCTAATCCCAGAATGTTTTCTCATGCTTCTTCCCAATGTCCTGTCCTGTCCCAGCTCCAACAGAAGCAAGTAGTGATTTAGTTTCTATCACCATAGATTAGTTTTGCCTGTAATCAAACTTGATACAAATGGAATCAAGCATTATGTGTTCTTTTCTGTTTGCTTTTTAAAAGTCAGCATAATGATTTAAAAATTCATTCATATTGTTGCATGCAGCAATAATTTGTTCCTTCTTATCATGGAGTAATATTCCATTGTATAAATATATCACAGCTTAGTCATCCGTTCGTCTCTTAAGACAATAAGCTATTTCCAGGTTTTGGCTTCTATGAATAAAGCTGCTATAAACATTCTTGTATAAGGCTGTTTGTGGAAATATGAGTTCCTTTTCTTTTGAATATTAGCTAAGCATGAAATTACTGAGTCCAGCTTATTTTTGGCAGGCAAGAATAGGGTAACATTCTGCCCAAGTAATAAAATTATTTCAGATATATTACATGATTGAGCAAATGAGAAGATGTGTTGATGTTGTTAGCAGCTAGAATTTTCCTTCTGGAAGAAAGAACATGCAAATATGACAGAGGGGAGACAAGAGAGAACCAGGTACAAATGGATTGGAATAAATGTAAATTCATACATATGGGTATGTATGCACATGCATACTTTTCTTAGATTTTTCTACCTAAAGAACTCAGAAGCAAAGACAACTCTGTAGGAATGAGTATGCCCAGTGCTCAGATCTTGGTGTCTAATATATTCTCCACTAAAAGGAATGATGGTTCCTTAGAGAAATGGCTAATTAAGATGTGAGAGCAGAGTAGGTACAACATAAGCATAAAATATCTTGTTATGCCAGAAGTTCAGGAAGTTTTCCAAAAAGTAATAAAGATATGTCACCAAAATATCAGAGTCAGCTTGAGGGTACTCTTAACTGACCAAAATGGGGACAAGTCGAAAAATTATAAATTAATAAAACATTGGGAGAAAGAGAAGAATCCATGAATACACTGAAAAAGAAAGAAAAAGAGGGTGAGAGAGAGAAGAAAGTGTCTTCCTTATAGTAAAATGTCACAGTCTGACTGATAAATGTGGGAAAAAATGCTGGGATTGGAAAAACTGACATTTTTCCAACCATTTCAGTCAAAGCTGGCTCAGATGAGAATTGTCAATGGATGTAAAATCTAGAGGACCTCCCTCGTGGCAAAATCTAGAGCAAAGATTTGATTAGGAGTAGGATATTTGTTTGGTCTTAAAATATCTCCATACAGATTGCTTATTAGTTAAAAGGGAAAAAATTATAACCATTCAGTAGAAGACCTGGACCACCTCTTTTTTTAATCAAAATAACCCTCATCAATAAGGTTAAATGAAAACCATATACCTTCAAATGTGATATCCTGAGAAGGAAGCAATGTGGCTTATGCAGTGTTCTGGCCTGGAATCCTTATCTGGATCTAACCATGAGGAAACAGCAGACAAATTCCAAATGAAGAATGTTCTGTTATAAAAGAGGAGGGGGTGTTGGTGGAATTCTTCAAAAATGTCAATGTCTCAGGAGACAAAGAAAAGCTCTGTTGAAATGTTTCAGATTACATTAAACTAAAAATACCTGACAACTAAATGCAGTAATTTATGCCAGCCTGGATTCTGTACTAGAGACAAAATAAATATTCCAAATGACAGTATTAGATTAGTTGGTAAATTGGAATATAAGGAGTAAATTAGATACTAATAGAAGCTTACTGTGTTTATGCAAGAAAATCTCCCTGTATGTAGTGAACTATTTTGGAATAGTGAACTATAATGTATATGATTTACTCTCAAAAATTTTATAAAAAAGTATTTTGGGTGTGATTATGTGTGTGATATACATTACATAGAGATACAGAGAGAAAGCAATAGGTACAGCAAATGGAGTGAAATTGAACAATAGATGAATCTCAGTAAGAGCTTTATGTGTTCTCTTTCAAATAATCTGATTCTTGATACTTTATACAACTTTGAAGTTATTTCCAAATAATTTTTTTAAAGCTACACTTGATTCTTCTCTGCCACTGGGCATTCAGTCAACACATGTCTGGGAGACATCATAACTGAGGTAATGTTTTTTTAATTTTTATATTTTGGCTCCAGCTAGATAAACCCATAAAAAAGAGACTTTAAAAACTATGGTGTTATTTTTAGAGGTCTGTGGTAATATGACTCACCATAAAATGTATTCCTCAAAAAATATAATTTCATCATTATACAAAAATCACGGGAACTTTTGCTCTCATAACAGGAAAAGTGGAATTACGCTGATAATGAGGAAGATGAAGTAATTATTTCAGCAGGTACTACATATTGTTAGATTTGAAAAAGATCTTCAAACAACCAGAAGAGAGGAGGGGGAAAAATTAGATTCAAAAATAATTTCAGAAAATTATATTGATTCTTTAGTTATTTTTTTTATGTAAGCTGATTAAGAGCAGTCAGACTGCCTAGTTCAAATTCCAATTTGCTACTTTCTAGCTGTGTGTCATTGGGCAAGTTACTTCACCTCTCAGAACCACATAAAGATTTTATCTTTACCTGTAAAAATGGGGTTAATAATAGAATATACCTCAAGGAGTTGTAAATAAGAAATAAGTTAATACACAAAGTACTTAACAGTGCATGGCACAAGAAAAGCATTATAGAAGGGTCTTTGTTATTATTATTTACCTAGTAATGCACACGAGGTTCATATACATGAGAACTTCACAGGATCTCAGAGCTGTTGATGTTGATTACTATATCAAGTGACTAACTTTATTAAGAATATTATTTACACAAAAGTAAAAACAATCAAAAATCCTACTGAGGTAAATTCAAAGAAAACCCAACAAACATTGCTATATAACTGCTAACCTAAGCAACTTTAAAAAATGTCAATTGCTGATTATCTACTCTGAGCTAAACAAAGCCTAAATAAACACATTTAATCCTCAAAGGGTAAATAACTTATCTGATATCAACTTTCCTGGAAGTCATTCTTTTAGCAGCAGCAGTGTGCTGGAGCTGGCTCAATTTGTTTCACAAGAGCTGATAGATTTTCAAGAATTTGGCAAGCTGGTTGTTAAACCACGGGTAGCTTGAAATCAGCCATGATGGGAATATTTATTTACATCATGGAAGGAGGCAAAGCACAACTAATGAGAGTTTTGTTTCTTGAGACAGCTTTAAACACTTACTAGCATATCACTACCTAGAAGTAACATAGTACTTGGATTTTACTATTGGGAGTCTTAGCTTCATGTTGACCACAATATTTCTAATTCTTGAGTAGAGATTTACCTGGTGATTTCTTAAAAAGACATTGCTGCTCAGCTTTTAGGATGATTTCTTCTAAACCAGGTGGTACCTCACTAAGTATGGCTGCACATTAGAATCATCTAGAAGTTTTTAACATCTAGAAGTTTTAAAACAAGACAACATCACAGACCCATTAAGCCATAATATATGGGTGATGGGTGAGACCCAGGCATCAGTATTTCTCTAAAAACACTCCAGGAAATTCCAGTGAGTGGCCAACCTCGGAACCACTGTGCCAAAAAGTCTTCCAAAGTTAGACATTTAATGTAGTCTCTCACGTGGTTATCAATTAAAATGGAGTAAAATGTCATAGAAAAACTAGGAGTACTAAATGTCCCCAATGTGACACTAAATAGCAGCACATGGTGAAAATACTACCATAAAATCAACTCAGATGTAATCAGGTCCGTTGTAAGCAGGAAGCCAGTGTTTACTTCTTTGTTATTTTCACCGGGAGCACACAATTGGCTGTTATCCATGACATATGGAAAAGTGAAGGTTTAAAAATAGCTAAATGTAGATCAACAGGGAAAACAAACTAAAATAATGCTAAACCTTCACAGAATATAAATCACCTTTCAGCAGAATTTAGAAAGTAAGTTCAAATTACTCAAAAAAAAAAGAAAGAAAAAGTAGTACAGGACTACATTTTGAAATAGCATTTCTCACATTTTACTATTTGAAAAAATAGATTAGCGGAATGCAGTGTGCTCAGATCCCAGTTATTGGATTGAAATTCTGGCACTATTATTGAAGTATAAAATCCTGCCCATAGTATCTGACCTGTGCAACAGTTCTAATAGGTCTAGTAGTGCAAGGTGAATATTCTAGCACCACCTAAGAATGAATGTCTGCAGTTAAAGGGTTTTGAAAACTGGATCTGTGACAAGTCTAAAGTTTCATATCTATGACGAAGACCAAATAATATCACTTTGTTGCTAAAATTCAATATGAACATGAATTTTTTCACAATCTAGCATTACAGTACCATTATTTCTCTATAATCATATTTTTCTCAGGTTTTTATTGCATATAAGTTACATTACACAAGTAACTAATGCAAAGTAAGTTGATGATAAGAGTTCAACTTTAAGATTTACAAAATAAATCATCAGTGGGCTTGTATTCCCCTGATGTAATTTGGTATCTGAAGAATACTTACTAAACTTAAAATGAAAGTTGCTCAGTCGTGTCCAACTCTCTGTCTGACCCATGGATTATATAATCCACGGAATTCTCCAGGCCAGAATACTGGAGTGGGTAGCCTTTCCCTTCTCCAGGGGATCTTCTCAACCCAGGGATCGAACCCAAGTCTCCCACATTGTAGGCGGATTCTTTACTACCTGAGCTACAAGGGAAGCTCTTGTAGCTTAAACTTAAACTAAACTTGAAGCTGGTACAAATTTTGATTTTTTTATTAAAACCTATCTCATATGCCTCATTTTATTTAAGTACCATCTTCCTCAACCAGATTGTACACTGTTGAAAATTAGATCACATTCTAAGCTGCTTAGATCTAAATACCTGACTGATATGGGAAGGTGCAGGTATTTACCGAATATTTCAAGTGTTAGGGAAACAATGGGAGTATACTAGCAAGAGTCCTGCAACTGTAGTGGAAAAATAAGGATTTGAACCCTGACTTTGCTACTCTGAACCTGTGTGGCATTCTGTCAAAAAGTCTGATTTGCAATTTCCCAATGTGTACCATGGAGGCAATAATGGCATCCCACACATTTGATATGGGAGGACAAAATAGCGTGCATGTGAAAATGCTTTGTAAAGTGTAAAGTATTACTCATACATGAAATACTATTATGTCTCTTCTTACCTAACACATAAATATGAATTCTTAAATTCATCATACAGATTCTTTGGGGATTTTCTTTGTTTCTGTATAAGAATACTCCAAATAATGACTGTATATAAGACCTTTTCTATTTATCATGTTCCTAAATGATTAGTTGTTAAAGAAAAGTGAATAAAGTCAAATATGTTACACTCTTCATACATTTCACTAATAAAGGGAAACTAAATAGATAAGATGCTTCAGCATCTGAAATCATGGGCTAGGATCCTGGTTCTACAGCCTCACAGCTGGGTGACCTTGTGTAAATCATTTACCATTGCATGGTCCAGTTTTTCCATCTTTAAAAGGGCATCTGGGACTTTCCTGGTGGTCCAGTGGCTAAGACTCCATGCTCCCAATGCAGAGGGCCAGAGTTTGATTCCTGGTCAAGGAACTAGATTCAACATACTGCAACTAAGACTCAGTGCAGCCAAATAAATAAATAAATATTAAAAAAATAAAAGAGCATCTTATCTGGATGATCTTTAAGACCCTAATTATTTCTAAATTTTATATCATTGTGTCAATATAATTGGCTATTTAATATTCAAATAACCTTATTATGTTTGCAAATGTTTCAGCTATTTTAATAGCTGCCTATTTCCCAAACTTGTGAAAGTTCTATGGAAAGACAAATAAGCATTTTATATTTTTTCACTTTCCCATCTCACCTGTTTCCCATCCAATAGATTCCTCATCATTTTTCAAGAACTTTCAATCCCATGCTGACTTCTCTATCTTGTCTCAAAGGAGGAGAATTTAATAACTCCCTCCACTGTGTTACACGGCAATATAGCAATGTATTCACATCTACAATTCCAGATTGAGAGTGCAACTGAAGAAATTTTTTGTTTAAAATATTCTTATGATTTTAAAAATTTCCAGGCCACAGTGTTTAACTCCCAAAAGAGGTTTTTGCAAATATTTGCTGAATAGATAAATGCATGGTTGAGTACAACTTCACCCCTTCTGACCACAGTCTCCTGAACACAGAAGCTCTCTCCATGCTGAGTTTGAAAATAAACAGATGGTTAGATGTTTACACAGATTAGTCAAGGTAAATCCTTTCCCAGGAATTTTACAGACAATAAAAAGCAACCAGATGCCAGACAGCACTATAATGTGCTGTCACATCTAACTTTCCCTTCTTTCCTCTTGAAATGACTGGTCTGGAGTTCTACACTATAAACAGGAAATCTGTCTGCTTCTGTTTCTCTGGGAAGTCACATGCATAACACAGAGAGAGTTAAAAACCTGACTTAACAGATTTCCTGTTACATTCCTGATTCCACAGGAAAGCCAAGGGATTTTCTTGTTCAGAAGTCACAAAAGCCAGAGAATCCATGAATTAGTAATACGATGAAGATCTATTTCCACTTGTAACACGGAGTAGAGATGAGAACTAGCATTTCCAGCTGCATCCTCAGTACTTATCATATAGAAAATTCATGTTGATTTTAGATTTTTGAATTGTTGATGTGACTATGATAACATTTGTGAGGAAAGGACACAGGGAATAGTCAGAAAAGCACAGAAGAATAAACTCCTTTCAGTTTTCCATGTATTTGGGAACTGTACTTATAGCTCATTGAATCTAGAATTCCTGCAGTTTTCAACAGAGATCCACTCAGTCTTCCTGCTGATTTGTATTTGTTTTGCTGAGTCATCTGGGAGCTGTGTGAGGGCACTTTTAGCTGGCACATTCTACAGCCAACAAATGCCTAAACTGAAGCCTCTTTGCTTCCTTTGGGTCAGAACTCTCCGGTCATCAATAGGTCATCAGTGAGAAATGGAGTGAAGGTATTTGCAATAACTCCCAGGTAAGCACTGAAATAACTCATAAGTGAACAAAAAGAAACACACACCTATTTTTGGAGTCACAAGTGAACAAAGAGAAACACACACCTATTTTTGGAGAGTAGAAAGAAGAAAAAAAGCAATATCACCAAATATTCAATTGAGCCTATCACTATTTGCAGTATTTACTCAGAAAAAGTATGATTCATACATAAACGATAGAAATACTAATTTCCACCACTCAGTTTTCTTGACCCCAATGAATATAGTAAAATAATTATAGAAAAACTCTTTCTACACAGCAATCATTAACAATGACAATATGTTAGACACCACATTCTACAAGGAAATCACAATCTAAATTCAAGGGGTGGAGTCATTCATTCAACAAATATTACTTCTGAAGAAAGATGAATGATCGAAGGTCCAGCCTTCAGGTAACAACTCAGTGAGCAAGAGCCAGGTGAGAAGGGGAGAAGGGATACCTGTTGAGGGAGGTCAATTAAGAAAAATAAATAAAATGTTCATGAGTTTTATGTTGTTTGAATGAATGCTCGCTCAGTCATGTCCAACTCTTTGCGACCCCATGGACTCTAGCCCACCAGACTCCTCCATCCATAGAATTTCCTAGGTACAGGAGTGGGTTGCCATTTCCTTCTCCAGGGGATCCTCCTGACCCAGGGATAGAACTCAGGTCTCCCACTTTGAGGGCAGACTCTTTACCATCTGAGCCACCAGGGAATCCCTACGTTGTTTGAGGATAGGTCTAAAGGTAGTTGACATGATCTTCTTATGCATGAATGTTGAGTGGTCCTCTGCTCTTCCATTCTCCTTCATTAAGAATTAAACCTGAAGGACAAAGAAGATGCCTTAGCAGTTGTGTCATTCTATTTCTTTAGTCTGGGCATTCACAACACAAATCAACATTTCCCCTAGGGCTGCTAGGTGATGACTGCTGTGTAGCCCAGCAGGGCCCAATGTGCAGGGGGACTGCCTGCTCTGTGATCACAAACCAGGATGCCCCAGGGTTTTAACCTGCTTTTTCATCACAGTCTCATCACCAACCACAACCAAGCAGATCTGCCAAGAACAGGGCTGTATAAATACAAGGGAAATCTTCCTGTGCTAAAAGAAGACATCAAGTAGTTCCCATCTGAGGGGTAAAGTAGAAACACTTATGACTCTTGGTAGCAGGCTTTTCTGTTTTTACCAAGTTATATTGGTCAGGGAAGCCCCTTAAATATGAAAGCCAAATTCTACTTTTTCCTCTTTAAGTAGTCTACATCATTAGTAAAAGATACTAACTGAAAGAGCCTGAAGAAGCCTGAACCAACATCAATATATATTTTCAATTAAAAAAATTAATTAAAACTTAGGCCTGCAACCTTACCTTAAGCACATTAATAGGCTGGTCCTGGAAATGAAAACATATCCTATTTAAAGAATAAGGCAGAGTAAGTTTTTTTAGCTGGTATTTTCAGTGTTCTTAAAATATTATTTTCTTTTATGTCTGTTGCCAAGCATCAACTGGAGCAAAGGAAAAATTTCGTTCTATTCATGCCTCAGAGCTTAAAGCAGCATGCAAATAGCTTGACAGAACCTAGCACTCTGTGAGGAGCATGTCCTGAGTGGTTTAGCTCAGATGATTTGGTCTCTTATTGCCCAACAAATCAAAGCACTTCCTCCATGATGCTATATCAACATTGTTAAAAGATAAACTGAGGAATATTAAAATTTTTATGAGTTTATTCGAGCAAAAATAGATTCTAACTGAGTAGCAACAAACTGAAAGTGGTTAGGAGCCTTCCACCAATAGGAGTTTAAAGAGACCTGAAGCAAAGCAAGAAAGTACTCAATTGGCTGTAGCTTAAGTGTTTGCCTTTTTGAGAGAAGCCCAGTTGTCTCTTTGTTATGGGTTGTCCTTTGGTTCCAGTTTCTTAATCTTGAGGTGTTTACAGGCTTAGCTTTGGTTTGCTCACATGGGCTGCCAAGGCATTAGAACCACCCCAGTTAGTTAATTTAACAACCTACACGGAATGAAAAAGTGAAAGTGTTAGTTGCTCAGTTGACTCCGACTCTTCGGAACCCCATGGACTGTAGCTTGCCAGGCTCCTCTGTCCATGGGATTCTCCAGGAAGAATACTGAAGTGGGTTGCCATTCCTTTCTCCAGAGGATCTTCCCAACCCAGGGGTCGAACCCGAGTCTCCTGAATTGCAAGCAGGCTCTTCACTGTCTGAGCCACCAGGAGAGAAAAAAATTTTTTAATGAATTAAGTGCTTTTTAATAGTTTTCTGAGGAAAAGTTCTGAAAAAATTGTATTACTTCTCCTAAGTTACATAAAGAGTAATTTCAGTAGACAACTACTCTCTTTTCTATTTTGCTCTATGCAAAAATATAAGTTCAATAATATTTTTTGAGCTTCTACTATGAACTTGGCACTATTCTTAGAGCATTGGTTACAGAGCCCTATTTTATTCTTACATAACCTAACCCCAATCTTAACTCTAATCCCAACTCTAACCCTAAAAAATCCCTCCTTTACAATAGGGCCACTGAGGCACAGAGTGATTGAGACCTTGTTCAAGGTCGTGCAACTAGGTCAGTTAGCTTCCTCAAAGTCAGTGCTTACAACCACAATGCATACAGTCACATACCAGGTTTCTCTCATTTTCCCATCAGATAAGATTATTAAATTGCATTTTTTAAGCCAAGTTAAGCTAAGCTGAGCTATAAGAATTTAAAATTACTTAAGCTGAACTATTAAAAACATTTGCAGGGCAGTCCTAAGATAGCGGAGAAATAGGATGAGGAGATCACTTTCTCCCCCACAAATTCATCAAGAGAACATTTAAACGCTGAGTAAATTTCACAAAACAACTTCTGAATGCTGGCAGAGGACATCAGGCACCCAGAAAAGCAGCCCATTGTCTTTGAAAAGAAGTAGGAAAAAATACAAAAGACAAAAAAAGAGACAAGAGGTAGGGACTGAGCTCCATCCCAGGGAGGGAGTTTTAAAAAGAGAGAAGTTTCCAAACACCAGGAAACACTCTCATTGCCGAGTCTGTGGCGAGCCTTGGAAGCACAGAGGCCAACATAACAGGGAGAAAAAATAAATGAATAATTTAAACCCACAGATTACGAGCCCAGCGATAACTCCTCCAGCAGAGAAGCAGCGCAGATGCCTGCACCTGCCACTAGCAAGTGGGGGCTGGGCAGGGAGGCACGGGCTGCATTGCTTAGAGTAAGGATCTGGCCTGAATGCCGAAGGGCAATCTGAGCAAACTAACTTGGGCTAGCAAACCAGACTGTGGGATAACTACCAGCAAAAAGCCCTAAGACACCGCCAGGCCCACGCACAGAACAAAGGACTGAACAGAACTAGCTGGCTGCAGACCATCCCCTTCTGGTGACAGGCAGCCAGAGCTGGAAGGGGGCAGTCACAGCCCCAGAGGGACATTATCTACCAAACTGCAAGCAGGCTTCTTTGCTAACTAAGACTTCTTGTGGCTCTGGACAGTCAACATCTGCCTGAGAAGGTGCACTGGTTGTACACCCAGAAAACCGAGGGGCAGGGACAGGCGAGGTGATAAGTCGCAGCAACTGTGCTCGCCAAACACTTCATTACCTGAGCTGCTCGGACCTGGGAAGGGCACAAAACGCAAGCCCAACTGAGTCTGCGCCTCTGAGGACTACCTGAGTGACTGAACCTGAGTGTCTTAGACCTGGGAAGTACATGCAGCCCAGGGCCAGCCTCAGACGGTTCCAGCAGAGCAACCTAGAGCCTGAGCAGTGTGCACAGGGAGGGCACACGTGCCGTGAGTGGGGGCAGGCCCAATGTGGCTGAGGCACTGTGAGCACACGCCAGTGTTATTTGCAGCATCCGTCCTTCCCCAGAGCATGACTGAACAAGTGAGCCTAAAAAAAGTGTCCACCAATGCCTCCTTTGTGTCAAGTCGGAAATCAGACACTGAAGAGAGCAGCATACAGAAGAAGCTAAAACAGAGGGAACCACCTTGGAAGTGACAGGTGCAATAGATTAAAACCCTGTCATTAGTACCAACTACATAAGAAGGGGCCTATAGATCTTGAGAAATATAAGCCGGACCAAGGAAATATTTGAAAATGAACTGACCCCACAATACCCACAACAACACCAGAGAAAGTCCTAGATATATTTTTTTACTATTTTTACAATCATTCTTTTCTTTTAAATTTTTGAAAAAAATTTTAAGTCCTCTATTACTCCTTTAATTTTCACTTTTATAACCTACTATTACTTTTCAAAAACAAAAAAGACCTTATTTTTTTAAAGCAAACTTCATATATATATATATTACAATTTTTGTGACTTTGGTTTTTTTTTCTCTTTCTTTTTATTTCTTCTTTTCTTTAATATTGTATTTTTGAAATTCCAAACTCTACTCTAGATTTTTGATCTTTGCTTTTTGGTATTTGTTATCAATTTTGTACATTTAAGAACCCAATCTTCAGTACCCATTTTTACTTGGGAGCAAGATTACTGGCTTGACTGGTCTCTCCCACTTTGGATTCTCCTTTTTCTCCACCAGGTCGCCTCTCTCTCCTCCCTCCCCCTTCTCTTCTCTACCCAGTTCTGTGAATCTCTGTGTATTCCAGACGGTGGAGAACACTTAGGGAACTGATTACTGGCTGGATCTGTCTCTCTCCTTTTGATTCCCTCTTTTTATCCTCCTGGTCACCTCTGTCTCCTTCCTCCCTCTTCTCTTCTCTGTTTAACTCCGTGAACATCTCTGACGTATCCAGCTGTGGAGTGCACATAAGGAAGTGATTACTGGCTAGCTTGCTCTCGCCTCTATTGATTCCACCTCATCTCATTTGGGTCACCTCTAACTTCCTCCTCCTCCTTCTATTCTCCATGTAATTCTGTGAACCTCTCTGGGTGTCCCTCACTGTGGAGAAACTTTTCATGTTTAACCTAGATGTTTTATCAACGGTGTTGTATAGAAGAAGAAGTCTTGAAACTACTGTAAAAATAAGACTGAAAACCAGAAGCAGGAGGCTTAAGTCCAAATCCTGAGAACACCAGAGAACTCCTGACTCCAGGGAACATTATTTGACAGGAGCTTATCAAACTCCTCCATACCTACACTGAAACCAAGCACCACCCAAAGGCCAACAAGTTCCAAAGCAAGACATACCATGCAAATTCTCCAGCAACACAGGAACACAGCCCTGAGCTCCAATATACAGGCTGCCCAAAGTTACTCCAAAACCATTGACATCTCATAACTCATTACTGGACACTTCATTGCACTCCAGAGAGAAGAAATCCAGCTCCACCCACCGGAACACCTACACAAGCTTCCCTAACCAAGAAACTTTGACAAGCCACCTGTACAACCCCACCCACAGCGAGGAAACTCCACAATAAAGAGAACTCCACAAACTGCCAGAATACAGAAAGGCCACCCCAAACTCAGCAATGTAAACAAGATGAAGAGACAGAGGAATACCCAGCTGATAAAGGAACAGGATAAATGCTCACCAAACCAAAGAAAAGAGGAAGAGATAGGGAATCTACCTGATAAAGAATTCCGAATAATGATAGTGAAAATGATCCAAAACCTTGAGATCAAAATGGAATCACAGATAAATAGCCTGGAGACAAGGATTGAGAAGATGCAAGAAAGGTTTAACAAGGACCTAGAAGAAATAAAAAAGAGTCAAGATATAATGAATAATGCAATAAATGAGATCAAAAACACTCTGGAGGCAACAAATAGTAGAATAACAGAGGCAGAAGATAGGATTAGTGAAGTAAAAGATAGAATGGTAGAAATAAATGAATCAGAGAGGAAAAAAGAAAAATGAATTAAAAGAAATGAGGACAATCTCAGAGACCTCCAGGACAGTGTTAAACACCCCAACATTTGAATCATAGGAATCCCAGAAGAAGAAGACAAAAAGAAAGACCATGAGAAAATACTTGAGGAGATAATAGTTGAAAACTTCCCTAAAATGGGGAAGGAAATAATCACCCAAATCCAAGAAACCCAGAGAGTCTCAAACAGGATAAACCCAAGGTGAAACACCCCAAGACATATATTAATCAAATTAACAAAGATCAAACACAAAGAACAAATATTAAAAGCAGCAAGGGAAAAACAACAAATAACACACAAGTGGATTCCCGTAAGGATAACAGCTGATCTTTCAATAGAAACTCTTCAGGCCAGGAGGGAATGGCAAGACATACTTAAAGTGATGAAAGAAAATAACCTACAGCCCAGATTACTATACCCAACGAGGATCTCATTCAAATATGAAGGAGAAATGAAAAGCTTTACAGAGAAGCAAAAGCTGAGAGAATTCAGCACCACCAAACCAGCTCTCCAACAAATGCTGAAGGATATTCTCTAGAGAGGAAACACAAAAAGGGTGTATAAACTGGAACCCAAAACAATAAAGTAAATGGCAATGGAATCATACTTATTAATAATTACCTTAAACATAAATGGGTTGAATGCCCCAACCAAAAGACAAAGACTGGCTGAATGGATACAAAAACAAGACCCCTATACATGTTGTCTACAAGAGACCCACCTCAAAACAGGGGACACATACAGACTGAAAGTGAAGGGCTGGAAAAAGATATTCCATGCAAATGGAGACCAAAAGAAATCAGGAGTAGCAATACTCATATCAGATAAAATAGACTTTAAAACAATGGGTGTGAAAAGAGACAAAGAAGGACACTACATAATGATCAAAGGATCAATCCAAGAAGAAGATATAACAATTATAAATATATATGCACCCAACGTAGGAGCACTGCAATATCTAAGACAAATGCTAACAAGTATGAAAGGGGAAATTAACAATAACACAATAATAGTGGGAGACTTTAATACCCCACTCACTCCTATGGATAGATCAACTAAACAGAAAATTAACAAGGAAACAGAACTTTAAATGATACAATAGACCAGTTAGACCTAATTGATATCTATAGGACATTTCACACCAAAACAATGAATTTCACCTTTTTCTCAACTGCAGACGGAACCTTCTCCAGGATAGATCACATCTTGGGCCATGAATCTAGCCTTGATAAATTCAAAAAAATTAAAATCATTCCAAGCATCTTTTCTGACCAAAATGCAGTAAGATTAGATCTCCATTACAGGACAAAAACTATTAAAAATTCCAACATATGGAGGCTGAACAACACACTGCTGAATAACCAACAAATCACAGAAGAAATCAAAATATGCATAGAAACGAATGAAAATGAAAACACAACAACCCAAAACCTGTGGGACACTGTAAAAGCAGTGCTAAGGGGAAAGCTCATAGCAATACAGGCATACCTCAAGAAACAAGAAAAGAGTCAAGTAAATAACCTAACTCTACACCTAAAGCAACTAGAAAAGGAAGAATTGGAGAACCCCAGGGAAATCTTAAAAATCAGGGCAGAAATAAATGCAAAAGAAACAAAAGAGACCATAGCAAAAATCAACAAAGCCAAAAGCTGGCTCTTTGAAAGGATAAATAAAATTGACAAACCATTAGCCAGACTCATCAAGAAACAAAGCGAGAAAAATCAAATCAATAAAATTAGAAATGAAAATGAAGAGAACACAATAGACAACACAGAAATACAAAGGATCATAAGAGACTACTATCAGCAATTATATGCCAATAAAATGGACAACGTGGAAGAAATGGACAAATTCTTAAAAAAGTAGAACTTTCCAAAACTGAATCAGGAAGAAATAGAAATTCTTAACAGACCCATCACAAGCATGGAAATTGAAACGGTAATCAGAAATCTTCCAGCAAACAAAAGCTCAGGCCCAGACGGCTTCACAGCTGAATTCTACCAAAAATTTAGAGAAGAGCTAACACCTATCCTACTCAAACTCTTCCAGAAAATTGCAGAGGAAGGTGAACTTCCAAACTCATTCTATGAGGCCACCATCACCCTAATACCAAAACCTGACAAAGATGCCACAAAAAAAGAAAACTATAGGCCAATATCACTGATGAACATAGATGCAAAAATCCTTAACAAAATTCTAGCAATCAGAATCCAACAACACATTAAAAAGATCATACACCATGACCAAGTGGGCTTTATCCCAGGGATCCAAGGATTCTTCGGTATCTGCAAATCAATCAATGTAATACACCACATTAACAAATTGAAAAATAAAAGCCATATGATTATCTCAACAGATGCAGAGAAAGCCTTTGACAAAATTCAACATCCATTTATGATAAAAACTCTCCAGAAAGCAGGAATAGAAGGAATATACCTCAACATAATAAAAGCTATATATGACAAACCCACAGCAAACATTATCCTCAATGGTGAAAAATTGAAAGGATTTCCCCTAAAGTCAGGAACAAGACAAGGGTGCCCACTTTCACCACTACTATTCAACATAGTTTTGGAAGTTTTGGCCACAGCAATCAGAACAGAAAAAGAAGTAAAAGGAATCCAAATTGGAAAAGAAGAAGTAAAACTCTCACTGTTTGCAGATGACATGATCCTCTACAAAGAAAACCCTAAAGACTCCACCAGAAAATTACTAGAGCTAATCAATGAATATAGTAAAGTTGCAGGATATAAAGTCAACACACAGAAATCCCTTGCATTCCTATACACTAATAATGAGAAAATAGAAAGAGAAATTAAGGAAACATTTCCACTCACCATTGCTATGAAAAGAATAAAATACTTGGGAATATATCTGCCTAAAGAAACTGAAGACCTATATACAGAAAACTATAAAACATTGGTGAAAGAAATCAAAGCGGACACTAATAGATGGAGAAATATACCATGTTCATGGATCGGAAGAATCAATATAGTGAAAATGAGTATACTACCCAAAGCAATTTATAGATTCAATGCAATCCCTATCAAGCTACCACTGGTATTTTTCACAGAGCTAGAACAAATAATTGCACAATTTGTATGGAAATACAAAAAACCTCGAATAGCCAAAGCAATCTTGGGAAAGAAGAATGGAACTGGAGGAATCAACCTGCCTGACTTCAGGCTCTACTACAAAGCCACAGTCATCAAGACAGTATGGTACTGCCACAAAGACAGAAATATAGATCAATGGAACAAAATAGAAAGCCCAGAGATAAATCCACACACATATGGACACCTTATCTTTGACAAAGGAGGCAAGAATATACAATGGAGTAAAGACAATCTCTTTAACAAGTGGTGCTGGGAAAACTGGTCAACCACTTGTAAAAGAATGAAACTAAAACATTTTCTAACACCATACACAAAAAATAAACTCAAAATGGATTAAAGATCTAAACATAAGACCAGAAACTATAAAACTCCTAGAGGAGAACATAGGCAAAACACTCTCCAACATAAATCACAGCAGGGTTCTCTATGACCAACCTCCCAGAATACTGGAAATAAAAGCAAAAATAAATAAAAGGGACCTAATCAAAATTAAAAGCTTCTGCACAACAAAGGAAACTATAAGCAAGGTGAAAAGACAGCCTTCAGAATGGGAGAAAATAATAGCAAAGGAAGCAACTGACAAACAACTAATCTCAAAAATATACAAGCAACTCCTGCAGCTCAATTCCAGAAAAATTAACGACCCAATCAAAAAATGGGCCAAAGAACTTAAATAGACATTTCTCCAAAGAAGACATACAGATGGCTAACAAACACATGAAAAGATGCTCAACATCACTCATTATCAGAGAAATGCAAATCAAAACCACAATGAGGCACCATTTCATGCCAGTCAGAATGGCTGCGACCCAAAAGTCTACAAGCAATAAATGCTGGAGAGGGTGTGGAGAAAAGGGAACCCTCTTAACACTGTTGGTGGGAATGTAAACTATTACAGCCACTACGAAGAGCAGTGTGGAGATTCCTTTAAAAACTGGAAATAGAACTGCCTTATGACCCAGCAATCCCACTTCTGGGCATACACACTGAGGAAGCCAGAATTGAAAGAGACACGTGTACCTTAACATTCATCACAGCACAGTTTATAAAAGTCAGGACATGGAAGCAACCTAGATGTCCATCAGCAGATGAATGGATAAGAAAGCTGTGGTACATATACACAATGGAGTATTACTCAGCCATTAAAAAGAATATATTTGAATCAGTTCTAATGAGGTGGATAAACTGGAGCCTATCATACAGAGTGAAGAAAGCCAGAAAGAAAAACACCAACATCGTATACTCACGCATACATATGGAATTTAGAAAGATAGTAATGATAACCCTGTATGCAAGACAGCAAAAGAGACACAGATGTATAGAACAGTCTTTTGATGGGATGATTTGGGAGAATGGCATTGAAACATGTATAATATCATATATGAAACGAATCACAAGTCCAGGTTCGATGCATGATATTGGATGCTTGGGGCTGGTGCACTGGGACGACCCAGAGGGATGTTACAGGGAGGGAGGAGGGAAGGGAGTTCAGGATGGGGAACACATGTACACCCGTGGTGGATTCATGTTTATATATGGCAAAACCAATACAATATTGTAAAGTAATTAACCTCCAATTAAAATAAATAAATTTATATTAAAAAAAGAAAAAGTTCAAAAAAACATTTTTAAAAATTTGCTTTTTAAAAGTGTGTATTATTTGATACTTTTTGCTTCTAGGAACTTAGTTTGAGAAAATTTGCAAAGATGTGCCAGTGAGGAAGATCAAGGAAAGACTAGATTTTTTAAACATTTGACTGCATTTGTATAATAGATTATTATACAGCAATTTAAAATAATAGGTATAGGTCTATAGTTACTGATATGGAAAGTTGACCTCAACATATTTCTGAGTGAAGAAAGCTTACAACATAGCAAAGTTTTATCCCATTTTTGGAAATAATATCCATATGTACTAGCTGTAAATATGTACATATAGTGATTATGTTAGTAAATATTTATTAACTGTTTATTATCATGCACTAAATTATATGTTTTATAGGTAATAATGCACATAAGTCTCAAAACAATCCTAGGGGATGGGTACTGTTTTTGTTCCCATTTTATAGATGAGAGAAAAGTGAAATATTGAATAACTTACCAAAAATATGAAGAAGGTATGAGTGCTCACAGAAAATGTTAGCTATTTTATTTCTGGATGATGAAATTATGGGAGAGGGGTGTAAGCACAGTTTTCTGTGTTTTAATTTTCCCCAAGTCATTATTAATTATTGATTTTAAAATATTTCTATTTTGAGGGAAAAAATTTGTTGTCTAATTTGATTATTCTTCCAATTTGATTACTCTTACAGATATCATAGGAAAGTTATTAATACCAGATGATCTCTGGTAAACAGAGCTAGTCACAATAACCCATTTCCTCTACTGGGTCTCACACTATGCCTCCCTGAATAATGGCCATGACATGAAAACCACACTTCAGGCAGCCTGGATGGAGGGGGTTTGGGGAAGAATGGATACATGTATATGTATGGTTGAGTCCCTTTGCTGTCTACCTGAAACTATTATAGTATTGTTAATCAGCTATACCCCAATACAAAGTAAAAAGTTTATTAAAAAAAATAAAAATAAAATCACTTCATGGGAAGGTCAAGGGAGATGTTAATGAGCTTACCCTGAGACTTTGTATTTTACAGCAGTTCTTCAACTTGTGATCAGTTTGGAAGTTGCTCTTTCCACCCCACGGGGAGGCGTAGCAAAGTCACTGACCCCTGCAGTCAGATGAAGTGTTGAAATGAAGAGACCATCCCAGCAAGGAAACAACTGTCGGCCCATATCCCTCAATATGTTTTTGGAGGCTTGGGGAACCTCTTTCAGTTCTGTACAGTTAAGAACAGAGATAGTAAAGCTACTTGGTGAAGACTCAGTACTAGAACTCTGAGTGATTACAGATTGAGAATTTGCCATATGTAAAAATCCCCTTACACAGAAGTTATCATTCTAGGGCAATAAAGCCTAATATTGAGCTTGAAAGGGATTTGGGTGCCAGAAACAGCTACCAGCTTGGATATAGACTGCACCATCACACAGACCACATACTCAGCTGAGAGCCTCAAGGAGTCTTATTAAAGAAAATAGAAAATAAATGATAGAACCAAACTATTGAGTAATTTTGGTTTCTTGTATTTTCCACATTAATGATTTTAAAAACTTTACATTGGACAAAACCCAGGGTAGAGTTCTCACTATACAGTTGAGATTCACTCACAAAGCGAGTGTGTTTGATTTTCTTTCTTAAATATAAAACAGCAAGTTAAAGGATCCCATGTTATTTGTGTAAGTAGATAATTCACTATGTGTTTCCATATAGGTAATGTCAACCAAAGTCCTGGTTATCCAATTGGACTGACTAGGTAAGCAGCAAATATTAGAGAATGATGCCTGAACAAAGTTTATGCCTGTTTAACTTTATTACAGATCACAACAGCACGTTTTCAGGAGCGATTATTTTGGTAGTCAACCAAGAGCTGAGACAGCACTTCGTCTCAAAATAAAAATGTGCAACAGTAGCACATTTCAATCAGTTCAGCAACAGCTACATACCATCAGCCTATGTCTTTATAGAATTATTACAGTATCTCAAGAATTTCACCATCTGCTCCTTGTTTGGAGTCATTTATTGTAAAGTTATTTTCTTCTTGACTTTTCTACCCCTTTTGTGAGCCAGCTTTTACAAATAGGTGTAAATCAGGGGAATTGACCTCAGTAACAGAAAATTATTCTGAACAATACATAATATCATGGCAGATGACCAAATTACTGTGCAAATGCCAGAAGGAAGTTATTTGGTTCTAAATGTGAACGACAAGGATGTTTAGTTCACAATGTCCAATCAAGACATGTTATACTAGGGTCCCAAGAGAATACTCCTTGAATATGACTAAGGTCACAAGAACTAATGATCTTATCACCACTGGATCAGTTCCCAGTTGACAGAATACAGAGTGATTTTTTACATTTTCCTAGTTTGTAGTTTGTAGGTAAAAGATCACGAGTGAGGCAGATATGTTCCAAGTTAGACCACAATTTCTTCTATGTACCTTTTGCGCTAGATTTACTCCCCAGGAAATAGACTTAATTAAGAACAAGAAACCATGTTTGGATACTTAACAGTATTAGCAGAGAGATTTCTTATGTTACTATTACTTTAAGCCATTTCACCAGTATGGTACCAAGATGCAAGGATGAGAGACAGAGAGGCTCTTCCTTCATCACTTCCCTCACCTGTGTTAACCTCCTTCCATTTCCTCATTCTCTTTGATCCGTTACTACTCAACATGCAGTCTAGGGACCAGAAGAATGAGCATTCCCTGGGAACTTTGAGAAATGCAGGATCTCAGGCCCCAACAAGATCTACTAAATAAGAACTTGCATTTAATTAAATCTTCCCAGGTGAGTTCTGTGCACATGAAAGCATATAGGACATTCTCCTAAAGATACACTTTGGACTACTGACAGGGGAGCTCAGGACATTAATCTCTTTTGATACTTTCATTTCTACTTTTCCTCTCTCATCCAAGAAATTAGCAATCTAAAATCAATCCTCTTCCCTCAAGCCAAAAATAAGACAAATACATAACAACCAACATTTGTTTAAGCCTTTACAATCTACAAAATACTTTCATAACCAATACCCACTAGATGCTTGCTTCATCCTTGAGAGAGAGGCAAGGGTTACAATTCTCATTTTACAGATTTTAGGAAATTATGATGGTTTGATGTTCAGCAACACTCTCCAAGTCACAAACAACTGGTTTTCTGACTTCAAATTAGTGCTTCTTTTGCTAGTGTACCATGATGAATGGACAGAAAACTAAAGCAGAAGGGCACAGGAGTAGACTAAATCTAGAACTTAAAATATATATGGAAGTCACTGGAGTAACCTGAGGGAAATTGATCACATAATTTGTAGCCACCTAGTTAAAGATTTCAACCCCTGATGATGGGGACAGATAAACAGATCTTTTAGACTTTCTTAAATATATTCAACCTCTTCCTGATTAGAAGCTAAACATAATCACAAACAAGAGAAGAGAGGAAAACAAGCTGTGCTTGTGTTTAAGAGCTTTCCTTGTGAGCAATTCTCACCAAGCACATCAGCAGGAACTGGGTGGGAGGCAGGCTGTCAATTCCTCTAGGAATTTTCAGCACCTAGTCCACGTCAGTGTCACACAGGTCAGTCAAATATGATTTCACATCGGTCAGTCAAATACCATGTTTTCTGAAGATATTTCTTTCCGGGCTAACATCATCTTTGATTTATCGATAGTTCTGCCTTTATCCAAATTTTTCCAAACATATATTACCTTTCCAAAACAGGAAGCTTGCAGCTTCACTTTTTGGAATTTCTCCATTAGGAAAAGACAAGTCAGTCTGTCCAGGAAGAGTTTCTCTGCCAAAGCCACTGCCAGGCCTGGCCACCAGCCTTCACACACTGACGACACATGTCCTGTCAGGTAAGAGCTGTACACTGTTCCCAAGGAAAGGTCAAATGCTTTCTTGGAAGCTGTAACCTCTTTGCCTAAGTGTTCTGTTTCAAACTGCATGTACATCTTGTGCAAATGACCCATGAAAGGACAAAACGTTTAGAACATCTTTGAAATAACAAATTTCATCACCAAATATCTTCAGATTCTCCCCCACCCCGAGTTTCAGGGTGAAAGGGGAACTTGGCAGATTTCAGCAGTTCTCTAATAAGTTTGAGAATCAGACTGTCTTGATACAATTTTCAAAATGTTTTCCTCAATATTTGAAGAAAGGGTCAGTACACAAAGGCGGTGGTCAAGATTCCAATCGTATCTTAAGCAACCGTTCTGTAAGGAGGTGATGCATTGAAAGCACGGAAGGCCTGACGCACAGCTATGTGCTCGGCCAATGAGATTTCCAGATATAGTCGTGTAGAACTCCCGTGGGGTTCAAGCTGGAAGAGCGCCCTATACTTGAGATGGAGAAAACAATCCTGCTTCCAGTCCAGCAGAACTAGGAATAGATAATTCTTCCAATTATAACATAAACACATACCCAGATAAATATGGGAGAGAGAGCATGTCCATTTAATTAAAGTGAGATCTGTTTTAGGAACACAATTAAAAACTGGCTACAACCATGATTACCTAAAAATACCGCTAAAATGAATCAACTTCTAGCAATTTTGCTCTTTACATTTCAGTAATTTTATCTGTACATTTCTGAAATACGTTGATATTGGGACTTCTATGTATTTATTTTTCTCCCTCAGCCATCAGATTTTAATGCATTGTATGGCAGAAACCAACAAAACATTGTAAAGCAATTATTCTCCAATTAAAATAATTTTTTTTTAAATGGAAGTTACAGTGAACAAGAAGCAGCTTGGGTAAAAATTCTAAAGCAAGGAGACTTTTCAAAGAATCATGCAGCAAACAAAATATGCTGATTGTTATTGGTGAACTTACCATGCTTGCTGCACATGTTCTCTGCCCCAGTCTTTTGTTTCTTCTATTTGCCATTCTGTTTTCCCTCCTCTTTCCAAGTCCTGTGTCTTCCCCAGGTCTCTGCCTTAATGTTATCCAGTTGAGAGACCTTCCTGGACTGCCTTATATAAAGTCAATGCCCCTTTGTTATTCTTCATCACAATACACGCTATATTTATCTTATGGCATTTAACTTTATTGGTTATTATATATTTTCTTTACTGGTTTATTGCCCACCTCCCTCAGCAGAGTGCAGAATCTTGAGAGCAGGAATCTTGTCAGCCTTTATCATCCTTGAATATATAGTTTCCAGTCCAGAATAGAGTTGGTGCTCAAGAAATATATGTTGAATGAATGACTAAATGCTTTGCTTTCTCTAATCTATTTACTCCTACTATTGAGGCTTTAAAGATTTTCTAGCTCCATTTTCTTTATCAAAAGAAAAGCAATGCCAAAGAATGCTCAAACTACCACACAGTTGCACTCATCTCACAGGGTAGTAAAGTAATGCTCAGAATTTTCCAAACAGGCTTCAATAGTATGTGAACCGTGAACTTCCAGATGTTCAAGCTGGATTTAGAAAAGGCAGAGACATTCAGTTCAGTTCAGCCGCTCAGTCCTGTCCAACTCTTTGGGATCCCATGAACTGCAGCACAAGACGCGTCCCTGTCTATCACCAACTCCCGGTGTCCACTTAAACCAATGTCCATAGTGTCAGTGATGCCATCGAACCATCTCATCCTCTGTCATCCCCTTCTGCTCCTGCCTTCAATCTTTCCCAGCATCAGGGTCTTTTCCAATGAGTCAGCTCTTCACATCAGGTGGCCAAAGTACTGGAGTTTCAGCTTCAGCATCAGACCTACCAATGAAAACCCAGGACTGATCTCCTTTAGGAAGGACTGGTTGGATCTCCTTGCAGTCCAAGGCACTCTCAAGAGTCTTCTCCAATACCACAGTTCAAAAGCATCAATGCTTCAAGCTTAGCTTTCTTCACAGTCCAACTCTCACATCCATACATGACCACTGGAAAAACCATAGCCTTGACTAGATGGATCTTTGTTGGCAAAGTAACCACTCTGCTTTTTAATATGATATCTAGGTTGGTCATAACTTTTCTTCCAAGGAGTAAGCGTCTTTTAATTTCATGGCTGCAATCACCATCTGCAGTGATTTTGAAGCCCAGAAAAATAGTCGGCCACTGTTTCCACTGTTTCCCCATCTATTTCCCATGAAGTGATGGGACCAGATGCCATGATCTTCGTTTTCTTAATGTTGAGCTTTAAGCCAACTTTTTCACTCTCCTCTTTCACTTTCATCAAGAGGCTTTTTAGTTCTTCGCTTACTGCCATAAGAGTGGTGTCATGTGCATATTTAAGGTTATTGATATTTCTCCCGACAATCTTGATTCCAGCTTGTGTTTCTTCTAGTCCAGCGTTTCTCATGATGTACTCTGCATAGAAGTTAAATAAGCAGGGTGACAATATACAGCCTTGATGTACTCCTTTTCCTATTTGGAACCACTCTATTGTTCCATGTCCAGTTCTAACTGTTGCTTCCTGACCTGTATACAGGTTTCACAAGAGGCAGGTCAGGTGGTCTGGTATTCCCATCTCTTGAACAATTTTCCACAGTTTATTGTGATCCACACAGTCAAAGGCTTTGGCATAGTCAATAAAGCAGAAATAGATGTTTCTCTGGAACTCTCTTGCTTTTTCCATGATCCAGCAGATGTTGGTAATTTGATCTCTGGTTCCTCTGCCTTTTCTAAAACCAGCTTGAACATCTGGAATTTCACGGTTCGCGTATTGCTGAAGTCTGGCTTGGAGAATTTTGAGCATTACACATTATGTACACATAATGTGAGCATCTCACTTTAGCATGTGAGATGAGTGCAACTGTGCAGTAGTTTGAGCATTCTTTGGCATTGCCTTTCTTTGGGATTGGAATGAAAACGGACCTTTTCCAGTCCTGTGGCCACTGCTGAGTTTTCCAAATTTGCTGGTATATTGAGTCCAGCACTTTCACAGTATCATCTATTAGGATTTGAAATAGCTGAACTGGAATTCCATCACCTACACTAGCTTTGTTCATAGTGATGCTTCTTAAGGCCCACTTGACTTCTCATTCCAGAATGTCCGGCTCTAGGTGACTGATCACACCATCGTGATTATCTGGGTCATGAAGATCTTTTTGTACAGTGCTTCTGTGATTCTTGCCACCAAGAATCTGCTTCTGTTAGGTCCATACCATTTCTGTTCTTTATTGAGAAACCAGAGATCAAATTGCCAACATCTGCTGGATCATCAAAAAGGCAAAAGAGTTCCGAAAAACATCTATTTCCGCTTTATTGACTATGCCAAAGCCTTTGACTGTGTGGATCACAATCAACTGTGGAAAATTCTGAGAGAGATGGGAATACCAGACCACCTGACCTGCCTCTTGAGAAACCTGTATACAGGTTAGGAGCAACAGTTAGAACTGGACATGGAACAACAGACTGTTTCCAAATAGGAAAAGGAGTACATCAAGGCCGTATATTGTCACTCTGCTTATTTAACTTATATGCAGAGTACATCATGAGAAATGCTGGGCTGGATGTAGCACAAGCTGGAATCAAGATTCCCAGGAGAAATATCAATAACTTCAGATATGCAGATGACACCACCCTTATGGCAGAAAGCAAGAAAAACTAAAGAGCCTCTTCATGAAAGTGAAAGAAGAGAGTGAAAAAGTTGGCTTACAGTCATCAAGACAGTATGGTACTATGGTAGTGGCACAAAGATAGAAATATAGATCAATGGAACAAAATAGAAAGCCCTGAGATACATCCACGCACCTATGGACATCTTATCTTTGACAAAGAGGCAAGATTATATAATGGAGAAAAGACAATCTCTTTAACAAGTTGTGCTGGGAAAACTGGTCAACCACTTGAAAAAGAATGAAACTAGAACACTTTCTAACACCATACACAAAAATAAACTCAAAACGGATTAAAGATTTAAATGTAAGACCAGAAACTATAAAACTCCTAGAGGAGAACATAGGCAAAACACTCTCCAACATAAATCACAGCAGGGTCCTCTATGACCCACTTCCCAGAATACTGGAAATAAAAGCAAAAATAAACAAATGGGACCTAATTAAACATACAGGCTTCTGCCCAACAAAGGAAACTATAAGCAAGGTGAAAAGACAGCCTTCAGAATGGGAGAAAATAATAGTAAATGAAACAACTGACAAAGAACTAATCTCAAAAATACACAAGCAACTCCTGCAGCTCAATTCCAGAAAAATAAATGACCCAATCAAAAAATGGGCCAAAGAACTAAACAGACATTTCTCCAAAGAAGACACACAGATGGCTAACAAACACATGAAAAGATGCTCAACATCACTCATTATCAGTCAGTTCAGTTCAGTCGCTCAGTCGTGTCCAAATCTTTGCGACCCCAGGAATCACAGCACGCCAGGCCTCCCTGTCCATCACCAACTCCCGGAGTTCACTCAGACTCACGTCCATCGAGTCAGTGATGCCATCCAGCCATCTCATCCTCTGTCATCCCCTTCTCCTCCTGCCCCCAATCCCTCCCAGCATCAGAGTCTTTTCCAATGAGTCAACTCTTCGCATGAAGTGGCCAAAGTACTGGAGTTTCAGCTTTAGCATCATTCCTTCCAAAGAAATCCCAGGGCTGATCTCCTTCGGAATGGACTGGTTGGATCTCCTTGCAGTCCAAGTCACTCTCAAGAGTCTTCTCCTACACTACAGTTCAAAAGCATCAATTCTTCGGCGCTCAGCCTTCAATAACCTCGGATATGCAGATGACACGACCGTTATGGCAGAAAGTGAAGAGGAACTAAAAAGTCTCTTGATGAAAGTGAAAGTGGAGAGTGAAAAAGTTGGCTTAAAGCTCAACATTCAGAAAACTAAGGTCATGGCATCCGGTTCCGTCACTTTGTGGGAAATAGATAGGGAAACAGTGGAAACAGTGTCAGACTTTATTTTGGGGGGCTCCAAAATCACTGCAGATGGTGACTGCAGCCATGAAATTAAAAGATGCTTACTCCTTGGAAGAAAAGTTATGACCAACCTAGATAGCATATTGAAAAACAGAGACATTACTTTGCCCACTAAGGTCCGTCTAGTCAAGGCTATGGTTTTTTCAGTAGTCATGTATGGATGCGAGAGTTGAATGCAAATCAAAACCACAATGAGGTACCATTTCACGCCAGTCAGAACGGCTGTGATCCAAAAGTTTACAAGCAATTAAGTAGACTTTATTGCTACAGTAAAAATACTTCAGAGGGTGTGGAGAAAAGGGAACCCTCTTTCACTGTTGGTGGGAATGTAAACTATTACAGCCACTATGGAGAACAGTGTGGAGATTCCTTAAAAAAACTGGAAATAGAACTGCCTTATGACCCAGCTATCCCACTACTGGGCACACACACCGAGGAAACCAGAATTGAAAGAGACACATGTACCCCTATGTTCATCGCAGCACTGTTTATAAAAGCCAGGACATGGAAGCAACCTAGATGTCCATCAGCCGATGAATGGATGAGAAAGCTGTGGTACATGTACACAATGGAGTATTACTCAGCCATTAAAAAGAATACATTTGAATCAGTTCTAATGAGGTGGATGAAACTGGAGCCTATTATACAGAGTGAAGAAAGCCAGAAAGAAAAACACCAATATAGTATACTAATGCATATATATGGAATTTAGAAAGATAACAATAATAACCCTGTATGTGAGACAGCAAAAGAGACACAGATGTATAGAACAGTCTTTTGGATTCTGTGGGAGAGGGAGAGGATGGGATGATTGGGGAGAATGGCATTGAAACATGTATAGTATCATATATGAAATGATTCACCAGTCCAGGTTCGGTGCATGATACAGGATGCTTGGGGCTAGTGCACTGGGATGATCCAGAGGGATGGTACAGGGAGGGAGGTGGGAGAGGGGTTCAGGATGGGGAACACGTGTACACCCATAGCAGATTCATGTTGATGTATGGCAAAACCAATACAATAGTGTAAAGTAATTAGCCTTCAATTAAAATAAATAATTTTTTTTAAAGAGTACACCAAGAAAAAAAAATGTTGGCTTAAAGCTCAACATTCAGAAAACTAAGATCATGGCATCTGGTCCCATCACTTCATGGGAAATAGACTGGGAAACAGTGAAAACAGTGGCAGACTTTATTTTGGGGGGCTCCAAAATCACTGTAGATGGTGACTGCAGCCATGAAATTAAAAGATGCTTGCTCCTTGGAAGGAAAGTTATGACCAACCTAGACAGCATATTAAAAAGCAGAGACATTACTTTGCCAACAAAGGTTCATCTAGTCAAGGCTATTGTTTTTCCAATGGTCATGTATGGATGTGAGAGTTGGACTATAAAGAAAGCTGAGTGCCGAAGAATTGATGCTTTTGAACTGTGGTGTTGGGGAAGACTCTTGAGATTCCCTTGGACTGCAAGGAGATCCAACCAGTCCTTCTTAAAGGAGATCAGTCCTGGGTGTTCACTGGTAGGTCTGATGCTGAAGCTGAAACTCCAATACTTTGACCACCTGATGTGAAGAGCTGACTCATTTGAAAAGACCCTGATGCTGGGAAAGATTGAAGGCAGGAGCAGAAGGGGATGACAGAGGATGAGATGGTTGGATGGCATCACTGATTCAATGGACATGAGTCTGAGTAAACTCTGGGAGTTGGTGATGGACAGGGAGGCCTGGCGTGCTTTGGTCCATGGGGTCACAAAGAGTCGGACATGACTGAGAGATGTAACTAAACTAAATTTTTCATCAAAATGTTTATTAGCTACACATATAACATAGCCATGTTGGCCTGAGAGGAATGTCTTAATCTGAAAAAAAGCAGTCTTCTTGATTCTGAAAACGGACTGAAAAATGGAAACAGCTACCTTTATCCATAGGATAAGATTGTTGATGAAAAACATATACTTTTTAACCACTAAAAGCTGAGCACTGAAGAACTGATGCTTTTGAAATGTGGTGTTGGAGAAGACTCTTGATAGTCCCTTGGACTGCAAGGAGATCCAACCAGTCCTTCCTAAAGGAGATCAGTCCTGGGTGTTCATTGGTAGGTCTGATGTTGAAGGTGAAACTGCAATACTTTGGCCACCTGATGCGAGGAGCTGACTCATTTGAAAAGACCTGATGCTGGGAATGATTGAGGGCAGGAGGAGAAGGGGACAACAGAGGATGAGATGGCTGGATGACATCACCGACTCAATGGACATGAGTTTGAGTGAACTCCAGGAGTTGGTGATGGACAGGGAGGCCTGGCGTGCTTCGATTCTTGGGGTTGCAACGAGTCGGACACAACTGAGCGACTGAACTGACTGACCGAACTGATGATCAATGACAAAAACTCAACTATTTTTAAACTGTTAACACCATGGTAGAGTTTATTTTAAAGAATATTTCACTGATTTTAAGACTCTGATCCAAAATTCATCAACTTATTTGGATTAAAACTTATCAGGAATTGTTTTAATGTTGAGGGCAACTCTTTTGTAAGAAAAAATTCTTTTCTGCTAAAGGGGTTTAAGAAGAATAAATTGAGTTGATTATTTGCAATATGACTTTTCATGTTCCAGAATACACTAGCATACAGGGAATTTTGAACTTGAGTCTTTATGAACAAGGTCAGAACACAGAAGCACTTGGCGATTTTGGAGTCAAACTTCAAAAGCTCTGGAGGAGAAGGGGAAATGCTTATATGTTATCTGCTTCAATATGTGTGTGTGTGTGTGCTCAGTCATGTCCAACTCTTTGCAACCCTATGGACTGTAGCCTGCCAGGCCCTTCTGTTCGTGGACTTTTTCAGGCAAGAATATTGGAGTGAGTTGCCATTTCCTACTCCAGGGGATCTTTGCAACCCAGGGATCAAACCCCCATCTCTGGCGTCTCCTGCATTAGCCGGCACATTCTTTACCACTGTGCCACCTGGGAAGCCCCATCTGTTCCAAGAACATCTTTAAATTAATTAACCACTTTGAGAATCTCTTTTTTACTCACAATTTAGAAGTAATAGTTTATACTTAGTTGTGTGTATATGTTAATCTCAGCCTCCTATTTTATCTCTTCCTGTCAGCCTTTCCTTTTGGTAGCTGTAAGTTTGTTTTCTGTGTCTGTGGGTATCTTTCTGTTTTAGAATAAGTTCATTTGTGCCTTTTTTTTCTTTTAGATTTCACATATGAAGGATATCATATGATATTCGTCTTTATCTGGCTCAACATATATATACCACCCGTGTATAAAATAAATAACCAATATGGGCCTACTGTATAGTACAGGGAAGTATACACAGTATTATGTAGTACTCTATTAGGGGAAAGAATCTTAAAAGAATATATATATATATACACACACACACACACACACACACATATATATATTGGAGAAAGCAATGGCACCCCACTACAGTATTCTTGCCTGGAAAATACCATGGTCGGAGGAGCCTGATAGTCTATAATCCATGGGGTCGCAAAGATTTGGACACGACTGAGCAACTAAACTTTCACTTTCATATATATATTTATATAAAATATTGAATCACTGTGCTATAAACCTGAAACTTACACAATATTGTAAACCAACTATACTTCAACAAAGAAGTTCTTTTAATTTTAAAAAAATGACTTCTCAATTTCTGTTATCTATAGTATCTCAAAATGCCACTAAAAGTTTATACATGCATACTTTTTATATGTTCCAGTTGATAAATATTCCCTTCAAGAGCACTAGAAGAGTGCTATATTTATATTTTTGCATACAAATAAACTTCTTCAAAGATACATGTACCCCAATTTTCATTGAAGTACTGTTAATAACAGCCAAGACCTGGAAGCAACCTAAAAAGTTGCTTGGTAGAATGGATAAAGAAAACGTGGTATACACACACACAAACACACGCACACCATGGACTACTACTCAGCTATAAAGGAGAATGAAATAATGCCATTGCAGCAACATGGATGCACCTAGAGATTATGACACTAAATGAAGGAAGTCAGACAAAGACAAATATCATATGATATCACTTATGTGGAATCTAAAATATAACCCAATGAACTTATTTACAAAACAGAAACAGACTCACAACCATAAAAACAAGTTTATGTTTACCAAGGGGGAGGGGGGCAGGGAGGATTAAATTAGGAGTTTGGGATTACCTCATACAAATTACTATATAAAATAGATGAACAACAAAGTCCTATTGTATAGCACAGAGAGCTAGATTCAATATCCTGTAATAAAACATAATGGAAAAGAATCTGAAAAAGAATATGCATATACATGTACAACTAAATCACTTTGCTGTACAGCAGAAACTGTACAGCATTGTAAATAGTCCAACATTGTAAATCAACTGTACATCAATAAAAATAAACTTTTTCTTAAAAAGAGAAGTAATATTGCCATGGATATTCCTCAAAAACTGATGACTTCTGAACCCATAACCTAAAGCAGTTTAGGTGCTTAGTATGGACTAACTTTGCATGTGGTAGCACATTTATTTACCAGGAAACTAAGGCACAGAGAGATTAAATAGTTGCCCCATGTTGTACAGCTAAAAGTTTGCAGAGTCAGGCTGTCAAAGATGACTTTAGATCTTCTAGTCTAGAAGACTAAACTTCTGCAAGATATAAGCATAAGTAATCATAAGTCAGGAACTTGTTAGATTTGGGAACTTGAAGGTTCCCCAAAGCTAGTGGCAATCAAGCCCTCTTCTATCACAGCCCCATCATTCCTTTCTCAAAACTCTAAGGAACATTTAGTCCTGTTGAAAATTATTGTCTGCATTACCCAGCCTTCATGTTTGTGGACCACATTCTGAAGAAGAAACTTCTTTTCTTAAGCTGAAGTCTCATAACTATAATCATCTGCACATTTAACCAATTTGGCCTTTCTAGTCTCTCATTTCCAGCTCATGTCCATGCTCTTGCTGTGAAAGCACCAAGGGATGACCGAACTGGAGCACACTCTTGGCTACATTGCATGCCTCCAGTACTATCTTTTCTTGAGTGTATGGGCTTGGAAATGTTTGCACAATGAAGCTACAGTGTTCTGCAGGTTGAACATCAATCAATGTGCTTAAAATATCTTACACCACCGCCAAACAAAGATGCCTCTGTTCTTGACTGCTGGCTCAGCAATCCCCTCAGAGCTGCTGGAAATGAATGTAGGTGGAAAATTGGCTGCCGACAAATACCCTGCTGTCAATGCTAGCCAACACACTGGATAAAAACCAGAGGAGTGTGCACTGTGCATTTTTCCAACCTTGATTTCAGCCTTCACTGGAATTGACTGTGTTTGTTCCAGAGAAATCAAGGCATGAAGGGAGTAGTTAGGGAGGTGTGAGCTAAATACAATGAGTCCACTATCTTCTAAAGTCTTGATAAGATAGCTTCACTCATAAGTGCTGAATTTCACAGCCTTTACACATGCAGGAATATTTCTTTAAATGTTAATTTTTTATGCATGAATAATAACTATCTCTGTGTGGTCAAGGGTTAGCACTCAAAGATTTCTTTGACCATACTAAAGAAGCCAAGAAACACCTGGAGTAATAAGCAAATTTGGCCTTGGAGTACAGAATGAATCAGGGCAAAAGCTAATAGAGTTCTGCCAAGAGAACACACTGGTCATAGCAAACACCCTGTTTCAACAACACAAGAGAAGACTCTACACATGGACATCACCAGATGGCCAACACTGAAATCAGATTGATTATATTCTTTGTGTCCAAAGATGGAGAAGCTCTATACAGTCAGCAAAAACAAGACCAGGAGCTGACTGTGGGTAAGATCAAGAACTCTTTATTGCCAAATTCAGACTGAAATTGAAGAAAGTAGGGGAAACCACTAGACCATTCAGGTATGACCTAAGTCAAATCCCTTACCATTATACAGTGTAAGTAAAAAATAGATTTAAAGGACTAGATCTGATAGACAGAGTGCCTGATGAACTATGGACAATGGTTCGTGATATTGTACAGGAGGCAGTGATCAAGAGCATCCCCAACAAAAAGAAATGCAAAAAAGCAAAATGGCTGTCTGAGGAGGCCCTACAAATAGCCGTGAAAACAAGAGAAGTGAAAAGCAAGAAGGAGAAAAGGAAAGATATACCCATTTGAATGCAGAGTTCCAATGAATAGCAAGGAGAGATAAGAAAGTTTTGTTCAGTGATCAGTGCAAAGAAATAGAGGAAAATAATAGAAGGGGAAAAGACTAGAGATCTCTTCAAAAAATTAAAGATACCAAGGGAACATTTCATGCATGGACTCAATAAAAGACAGAAATGTCATGGACCTAACAGAAGCAGAAGATATTAAGAGGTGGCAAGAATACACAGAAGTGTACAAAAAACATCTTCATGACCCAGATAATCATGATGGTGTGATCACTCACCTAGAGCCAGACATCCTAGAATGTGAAATCAAGTGGGCCTTAGAAAGCATCACTACGAACAAAGCAAGTGTAGGTGATCAAATTCCAGTTCAGCTATTTCAAATCCTAATAGATGATACTGTGAAAACGCTGCACTCAAAATGCCAGCAAATTTGGAAAACTCAGCAGTGGCCACAGGACTGGAAAATGTCAGTTTTCATCCCAAAGAAAAGCAATGCCAAAGAATGCTCAAACTATCACACAATTGCACTCATCTCACATGCTAGTAAAGAAATGTTCAAAATTCTTCAAGCCAGGCTTTAGCAATGCGTGAACCATGAACTTCCAGATGTTCAAGCTGGTTTTAGAAAAAGCAGAGGAACCAGAGATCAAATTGCCAACATCCGCTGGATCATGGAAAAAGCAAGAGAGTTCCGGAAAAACATCTCTTTCTGCTTTATTGACTATGTCAAAGCCTTTGACTGTGCGGATCACAATAAACTGTGGAAAATTGTTCAAGAGATGGGAATACCAGATCACCTGACCTGCTTCTTGAGAAACCTATATGCAGGTCAGGAAGCAACAGTTAGAACTGGACATGGAACAACAGACTGCTTCAAAATAGGAAAAGGAGTACATCAAGGCTGTATATTGTCACCCTACTTATTTAACTTCTATGCAGAGTACATCATGAGAAACACTGGACTGGAAGAAGCACAAGCTGGAATCAAGATTGCCGGGAGAAATATCAATAACCTCAGATATGCAGATGACACCACCCTTATAGCAGAAAGTGAAGAGGAACTAAAAAGCCTCTTGATGAAAGTGAAAGAGGAGAGGGAAAAAGTTGGCTTAAAGCTCAACATTCAGAAAATGAAGATCATGGCATCCAGTCCCATCACTTCATGGGAAATAGATGGGGAAACAGTGGAAACAGTGTCAGACTTTATTTTTTTGGGCTCCAAAATCACTGCAGATGGTGATTGCAGCCATGAAATTAAAAGACACTTACTCCTTGAAAGGAAAGTTATGACCAACCTAGATAGCATATTCAAAAGCAGAGACATTACTTTGCCAACAAAGGTCCATCTAGTCAAGGCTATGGTTTTTCCAGTGGTCATGTATGGCTGTGAGAGTTGGACTGTGAAGAAAGCTGAGCGCCGAAGAACTGATGCTTTTGAACTGTGGTGTTGGAGAAGACTCTTGAGAGTCCCTTGGACTGCAAGGAGATCCAACAAGTCCATTCTAAAGGAGATCAGCCCTGGGTGTTCATTGGAAGGACTGATGCTGAAGCTGAAACTCCAATACTTTGGCCACCTGATGCGAAAAACTGACTCATCTGAGAAGACCCTGATGCTGGGAAAAATTGAAGGCAGGAGGAGAAGGGGAGGACAGAGTATGAGATGGTTGGATGGCATCACTGACTTGATGGACGTGAGTTTGGGTAAACTCCGCGAGTTGGTGATGGACAGGGAAGCCTGGTGTACTGTGATTCATGGGGTCCCAAAGAGTCGGACATAACTGAGTGACTGAACTGAACTGAACTGAACTGATGATACCATCAGATTTCTCTTTGCTCTTTGGTTTTGCAACAAAGTTTGATGTGGTGGCTACATTTTATTGCACTTGGATCCTTGAAGGACTGCAATGAGTAAAAAGCCAATCAACACTTAATGTAATGTGTTCTTGTTGTTTTTCAGCCACTCAGCCATGTCCGATTCTTTGTGACTCCGTGGACTGCAGCACTCCAGGCTTCCCTGTCCTTCACCATTTCCCAGAGCTACTCAAACTCATGTCTATTGAGTCAGTGATGCCATCCAACCATCTCATCTTCTGGCATCCCCTTCTCCTCCTGCCTTCAATGTTTCCCAGCATCAGGGTCTTTTCTAATGAGTCAGCTCTTCACGTCAGGTGGCCAAAGTATTGGAGTTTCAGCTTCAGCATCAGTCCTTCCAATGAATATTCATTCATGATTAATATCATTTAGGATTGACAGGTTGGATCTCCCGGCAGCCCAAGGGACTCTCAAGAGTCTTCTCCAACCCCACAGTTCAAACGCATCAATTTTTCAGCATGCAGCCTTCTTTATGGTCCAGCTATCATATCTGTACATGACTACTGGAAAAACCATAGCCTTGACTAGACGGACCTTAGTCGGCAAAGTAACGTCTCTGCTTTTTAATATGCTATCTAGGTTGGTCATAACTTTTCTGCCAAGGAGTAAGCGTTTTTTAATTTCATGGCTGCAGTCACCATCTGCAGGGATTTTGAAGCCCAAGAAAATAGTCTGTCACTGTTTTCATTGTTTCCCCATCAATTTGCCATGAACCGATGGGACCAAACTAGCATTTTTGCTTTAAGCCATTTGTTTTGTGGGAGGTTATTTGCTATCACAGCATGATTCAAAATAACTTGATGAATATAGAAATTAATTTGTATAATTAGGGTGCGTGCATGCTAAGTCACTTCAGTCATGTCCAGCTCTTTGAAACCCTGTGGAGTGTAGCCCTCCAGGCTCCTCTGTTCATGGGATTCTTCAGGCAAGAATACTGGAGTGGGTTGTCATGCCCTACTCCAAGGAATCTTCCCAACCCAGGCATCAAACCCAGGACTCAGGTTTCCTGCTTTGGCAGGTGGATTCTTTACCACTAGCACCATCTGGAAAACTCATAATTAGGATAGTGCACCAAAATAAATAAATAGCATTGGCTTAGGGATCAAGTAGCAACTGGCAAGGAAACTATTAGTGGAGGCATAAAGAATTGCATTCCATTTTATTCTGTGGCAAATCATTTAGCAAATCCTCACCTGAAATAAATTGGAAGCATAACCTTATGATGCATTTAAGAAACTCAAGGTCTTGGGAAGAGGTAGGAAGATCGAGTACTAGTAACTTCACTTTCACTTTTCACTTTCATGCATTGGAGAAGGAAATGGCAACCCACTCCAGTGTTCTTGCCTGGAGAATCCCAGGGACAGGGGAGCCTCGTGAGCTGCTGTTTATGGGGTCACACAGAGTCGGACATGACTGAAGCGACTTAGCAGCAGCAGCAGCAGCAGCAGCAGCATATGTTGCTTGCTTTGGGCAGTATTTGATGAGGTACCAAGTCTGAGTACCTAAGAAAGTATCCAAGACTAAAATCTCCTACAAATCCATGAAGGACAATGTGAAAAACCTTTGCTGTTTTATGCAACTGAAATTTGAGACATGTTTGGTAGCACAACAAAACCATCATTATCCTGACTAAAATGTAGTTCAATTAACCTCATTTTACAAATGAAAAAGCTGAAAGAGATTTGGTGAATATCTCAACATTCCAATGTTCCAATTAAAAGCAAAGCTGACACAAACCAGTGTGTTTTGTCACAGTGAACCAGTGTGTGTCTTCTTTGACATTAAACAGGACATCTTTCAAATAAAGAAATCTTTCTCTTTTAACTCCCATCACAGCTTGTACACAAATGGAATAAAAGCCCTTTGGTCCCCAAAGATTCTCACCAGAGGAGATGTAGGGCTTGATCAAGAAGATAAGAACAGGAGGTCATAGTTTAATATTTTAGTTCAAGAAGGAAGATGAAACAAAAACTCCTATGTCACACAATAGGAAATGCACCCTCACTAATACTTCAGAAATGAACATCTGAAAATGGGAAAGCAACACTGAAAGGGTGGGAGCTTCACATACAAGAAACAAACATTTAAGATTAAGTATAAACCTGACCTAACAGAAGCAGAAGATATTAAGAAGAGGTGGCAAGAATACATGGAAGAACTGTACAAAAAAGATCTTCATGACCCAGGTAATCATGATGGTGCGATCACTCACCTAGAGCCAGACATCTTAGAATGTGAAGCCAAGTGGGCCTTAGAAAGCATCACTACGAACAAAGCTAGTGGAGGTGATGGAATTCCAGTTGAGCTGTTTCAAATCCTGAAAGATGACACTGTGAAAGTGCTGCACTCAATATGCCAGCAAGTTTGGAAAACTCAGCAGTGGCCACAGGACTGGGAAAGGTCCATTTTCATTCCAATCCCAAAGAAAGGCAATGCAAAAGAATGCTCAAACTACCGCACAATTGCACTCATCTCACATGCTAGTAAAGTAATGCTTAAAATTCTCCAAGCCAGGCTTCAGCAATACATGAACCATGAACTTCCAGATGTTCAAGCTGGTTTTAGAAAAGGCAGAGGAACCAGAAATCAAATTGCCAACATCGACTGGATCATCGAAAAAGCAAGAGAGTTCCAGAAAAACATCTATTTCTGCTTTATTGACTATGCCAAAGCCTTTGACTGTGTGGATCACAATCAACTGTGGAAAATTGTTCAAGAGAAAGGAATACCAGACCACCTGACCTGCCTCTTGAGAAATCTGTATGCAGGTCAGGAAGCAACAGTTAGAACTGGACATGGAACAACAGACTGCTTCAAAACAGGAAAAGGAGTACATCAAGGTTGTATATTGTCACCCTGCTTATTTAACTTCTATGCAGAGTACATCATGAGAAACACTGGACTGGAAGAAGCACAAGCTGGAATCAAGATTGCCGGGAGAAATATCAATAACCTCAGATATGCAGATGACACCACCCTTATGGCAGAAAGTGAAGAGGAACTCAAAAGCCTCTTGATGAAAGTGAAAGAGGAGAGTGAAAAAGTTGGCTTAAAGCTCAACATTCAGAAAACGAAGATCATGGCATCCAGTCCCATCACTTCATGGGAAATAGATGGGGAAACAGTGGAAACAGTGTCAGACTTTATTTTTTTGGGCTCCAAAATCACTGCAGATGGTGACTGCAGCCATGAAATTAAAAGGCGCTTACTCCTTGGAAGGAAAGTTATGACCAACCTAGATAGCATATTCAAAAGCAGAGACATTACTTTGCCGACTAAGGTCCGCCTAGTCAAGGCTATGGTTTTTCCAGTGGTCATGTATTGATGTGAGAGTTGGACTGTGAAGAAAGCTGAGCGCCGAAGAATTGATGCTATTGAACTGTGGTGTTGGAGAAGACTCTTGAGAGTCCCTTGGACTGCAAGGAGATCCAACCAGTCCATTCTGAAGGAGATCAACCCTGGGATTTCTTTGGAAGGAATGATGCTAAAGCTGAAGCTCCAGTACTTTGGCCACCTCATGCGAAGAGTTGACTCATTGGAAAAGACTCTAATGCTGGGAGGGATTGGGGGCAGGAGGAGAAGGGGACGACCCAGGATGAGATGGCTGGATGGCATCACGGACTTGATGGATGTGAGTCTGAGTGAACTCCGGGAGTTGGTGATGGACAGGGACTCCTGGCGTGCTGCGATTCATGGGGTCGCAAAGAGTCAGACACGACTGAGCGACTGAACTGAACTGAACTGAACTGAACTGAACTTGTATTTGGCAATCAGCATCTCAGACTTTGCTGTTTGTTTCAAAAGAACCTGTGTCTCTCCATGTTTTCATGGTTTACCTTCTACTGAATAAAACCATGACAAATGTTTGAAGTTAAATGAATAGGAATATTTGATAACTGACAGGCACATGATAAATTACTCAACATTGTTAATCACCAGAGAAATGTGAACCACAATGAGATACCACTGAACCATTTGCAATGACAAGGATGCACTTAGTTAATTTGGACTTACTGAACTTGGTAAATAACATGAGCTTATGCTTGGCAAAATAAGTCAGACAGAAAAAGACTGACACTATGTTTTTACTTACATGTAAAATCTAAAAAATAAAACAAATAAATGAAAATTGGAAATTGAAACAAAACAGACTCACAGATGTGGAAATCAAACTAGTGATTACCAGTTGGGAGAAGGAAGGGCAGAGGAGAAAGATAGGGGTAGAGGATTAAGAGACAGAACTACTATGTATAAAATTAATAAGCTACAGAGATATATTGTCCAGCATAAGAATATAGCCAATATTTTATAACTTTGAATGAAGTATAAGCTATAAAAATATTAAATCACTATGCTATAGACCTGAAACATATAATTTTGAAATCCACTGCAGTTCAATAAAAGAGAATATTTTGCGACACAAGAAAACTGTATGAAATGTAAATATTAGTGTTCATAAATAAAGCTTTATTAGAACACAGCTGTGCCCGTTCATCTGCTGTCAGCTATGATTTTTTTTTCACATCAGGTTAAGAGTTAGAACAGAAACCATAAAGACCAAAAGGCTGAGAATATTTAATAACTAGTTCTTTACAGAGAAAGTTTGCCAACACCTGATGTAAACTACGTAACTTCACTACTTAAAAATGTTAAGAGAGGTTATGAGTTATATAGAACTCAAAAGGTTTTTGTTTAGAAATCAGGGGAAAAAAAGAAAACATATACAACAAATATTATCTCTATAGAAAAGATGAAAGCTAAAATTATAAAAAGGATCAAGGATTCAGAAGCAAAAACTAAGAGTGAACCAATTCCTCTACACACTGATAGCTTTGCCCAAGTCACTTTATATTGCTTTCACTCATCCAATTAAAACTTTACTGAGTGCCTATTCTATGCCTGGCACAGTGAAGACATGGAGAATGAAAAAGTGAAAATGGTAGTTACTCAGTCACATCTGACTCTTTGCAACCCCATGAACTGTAGCCCACCAGGCTCCTCTGTCCATGGAATTCTCCAGGCAAGAATACTGAAATGGATTGCCATGCCCTCCTCCGTGGGATTTTCCCAATCCAGGAATCAAACCCAAATCTCCTATAATGCAGGCCGATTCTTTAGTCTGAGCCACCAGGGAAGCCCAGAGAATACTATAGTGAAAAAAAAGAGTACCCGGTCCTCATAAAATCTCAGGTTTGCTGTGAAGGTTAAATACAACAAAGAGCAATAAGGCACTCTGTGAAATTTAAAGCAGTATATGTAATTATTCATATATTTTGAAGCTACTGGTATAGAGGATTTTTGTCTTAGATCTTAACCAGATCTTGCAAACTTAGAAGACTTAGAATCCTTCTGCTGATTTTTACTAAGTGAGAGCTCTTGATTCTGCTCTTACCTTAATGTCATCTCAACTATGCATTTCCCATTTTTAAATAACATGCTACTTATCTAGCATTTGATTCCACCATATTATTCTATTTACCGTGCACATGGGATGCAATTAAGAGCCTAACCCAGTAATAGTGCTGGTCATAATTGGCTCCTTGTTTATCTTTTGATAGACTAAAGAGTGGATTTTGTTTGAAAGAAAAGTTGTCAAGAAAGCAAATAAACAGCTAATGCATGTGGTCTTTTACAGATGGTACATTTCATCATCATGCAATAACTGCTGAGTAAACATTTTTAGATAAGAAGTATTTAGATTTTATACTAAAGTTTTTGATAAGAGTAATTGGAAAAAACTAAGCCTATATTTTCTGACACAGAAATATTTATTAAGTACTATTGCCAAAAATATATCTATTTTACATTATTCAACAAAAAATAGCATAATGGTGAAATATACTTCAAATATTATTAAATTATTTTGTCTTCTTTATCAAATTAGTCAACATAAAAATATATCAAGATGATTTTCTGAATGAAATTATTATTCTTTTCAAACATTTCCATATTTTGAAGTGAGTTTGTAATATTCATGTTACCCACAGCTCATCTTTGTTTTATTTTGCAAGTATAGAGCAATTGGAAATTAGTACTTATAATAAAGTTTACATGACTCAATAATTGTTCACTCCTAAAATTTTTATTTTCCCCTTTTATATGAAAAGGAATAAGCCACTGATGTTTTCAGTGATTTTATAAACAAATAAAAAGTAATTTCATTTCTCTCTTCATATTATTTTCCTGCTTAACCTCAGTTAAAGGATAAAAGAATCATGAAATGCTGTCATGTTAGAATTATAAGTGCTATACCATTAGGGGGAAAATGGGAGGTTATATATTAATAATTAATTCCTATTCAAGACTTGACTAACATCTCACTTCACTCTTTATTAAAACTACACCATGCGTGCATGCATGCTAAGTTGCTTCAGTCATGTCTGTCTCTTTGCCACCCCATGGACTATAGCCTGCCAGCTCCTCTGTCCATGCAATTCTCCAGGCAAGAATACTGGAGTGGGTCACCTGTGCCCTCCTCCAGGGGATCTTCCTCACCCCAGGGACTGAAACTGGGTCTCCAACATTTTTTGCAATGGCAGGCAGGTTCTTCACCACTGGGAAGTACCATACCACTGATTCTCTTTAAATAATCATCACACAAACACAGACAGATCTGGGAGGAGTTAAATGACTAGGAATTCAAGAATTCATTCATATTTTAGTGCTAAATTTTAGGAAAACAATCGTTTAAACTAACATAAAAGGAAAGGACATTTTTATTTCATCAAGACTTAAATCACACTATTCAGATTCCACCATTTTTAAAAACACCCTTAACTTCTGGTAAAGAAGTAACCTTAGTAAGGCAACAGTTCAGCTTCCATTCCCCTAAATGCCTGAAATGCAAACAGGAAGTTCTGCATACATACAGGAACAAGTAACTGTACATATTGCTAAAGGACTCGAACAAATTATGATTGTACATCATAGTGTGTTTTATGCTGTGTTGCACCAGATAATATCATTAAAATGTATTTATTATAAATTCTCCTTTATTCCCCAGTCGCTCACTCAGATCTTTAAATTTTCTATGATAGCTCCTAAACTTTCTTGGGTCATGCTTCTAGTTGAGAAGCTGATGAAAAATATAAACTCTCTCCCACAGAAAAGACATAGGGCTTCCGTGGTAGCTCAGGCAGTCAAGAATCTGCCCACAATGCAGGACACCTGGGTTCAATCCTGGGGTCGGGAAGATCTCTTGGAGAAGGGAATGGCTTCCCACTTCAATATTCTTGCCTGGAGAATCCCATGGACAGAGGAGATTGGTGGGGTATGGTTTATGGGGTTGCAAAGAGTCAGACGCAACTGGGTGACTTCCACTATATGTATATTTACACTCACAAAATGCGCAATACTTTTCAGTACATTCATGGATTCACCAATGCTACTGGCTCCACTAAATTACATACACCTGAAAGAATTCCATTCCTTGGCTTCATTTTAAATATATCATTAAGGCCTAAAGAGATGGCAAGTAAATGCCTCTGCTCATATTCTGCTTTGTCTCCTTTTTCAGTAACTGAACCGTTTGAACAAAACAGCAGGGTGGAGTCTGTACCTGATAACAGGAAAGGAAATGAAGAAAGCTGTCATTCTGGAATTTTTCCATGACCTGGGGGAACTAGTGTAGAACCAATCAATTGGCTTTTAGCCAATTTCTATCCGAACTGAACCTCAAGCTCAGGCATTCTTTTTCAGGAGACAAAATAACGCTGCATAATTTCTCTACTATCCCACCCTAATAATTTTCAGATTTGATTTCCTAGGAGCAAAAGCTAATGAGGTATTTCTCCCTTTAAGACTAGAGTAACACAGAATCCCAAACAGTAAAGAATCCACCTGCAATGTAGGAGACCTGGGTTTGATCCCTGGGTTGGGAAGATCCCCTGGAGAAAGGAATGACTACCCACTCTAGTATTCTTGCTGGAGAATTCCATGGACACAGGAGCCTGGTGGGCTACAGTCCATGGGTGGCAAAGAGTCGGAAATGACTGAGCAACTAAACTAAAGGGTAAAGGAGGCAGAGGAATTATACAAAAACAATTCTTGTAGCATTCAAATATCCCACCCACTTCCCTCCGGAACAACTGTTCCCTCCCCAGGCATGTATTGTGATTCACCCTTTGACCTTGGACCTACCCCCTACAACAGGGCTTGATGACGCCCTGCTTCTCTTAAAGTGTATCCTTTTGCGATAAACTGATAAAAGAGGGTCAGATAGCCATATACGGACTATGTATCTATCCAATTCATTATTAACACTAATACTGGGGATTTACATTTGGCAGAGCAGGGTATTTGGCGTAAGATGAGATTTCTGGCATTTTAAAATCTACCAGGTGAGCGCTTGCTCCTGCCAGCTGTGCTTGAGTATCTTCATTCACCAACAGAAGGTGTTATAACTGTTGGTTGGTGATTTCTGTCAGTGCCAAGAATAAATCTATAAAACATGGAAGAAGTTTGGGGTGCTTTCCCTTTTGAGAAAATAGATAAATGTTGCCTTCCCAAATGTAAATGTTGAGCTCCTACATCTTACATCTTACTGTTTTTAAGATTTCCTTCATGTGCCTCTCTTTTTTTAACTTTATTTTTTAAATCTTTTTCTAAATTTATTTTTAATTGGAGGATAATGGCTTTACAACTGTTGTATTTATTTCTGCCACATAACAACGTGAATCAGCCATAAGAATACATATATCCCCTCCCTCTTGAGCTTCCCTCCAATCCCCAACCCTTCATTCCAGCCCTCTAGGTCATCACAGAACACCAAGCTGAGCTCCTTGTGCTACACAGCAGCTTTCCACTAGCTACCTATTTTACACATGGTAGTATATACTATTCTGGAGAAGGCAATGGCACCCCACTCCAGTACTCTTGCCTGAAAAATCCCATGGACGGAGGAGCCTGGTAGGCTGCAGTCCATGGGGTCGCTAAGAGTCGGACACGACTGAGTGACTTCCCTTTCACTTTTCACTTTCATGCATTGGAGAAGGAAATGGCAACCCACTCCAGTGTTCTTGCCTAGAGAATCCCAGGGATGGGGGAGCCTCGTGGGCTGCCGTCTATGGGGTCGCACAGAGTCAGACACTACTAAAGCGACTTAGCAGTAGCAGCAGCAGCAGGATATAGTATATACAGGTCAATGCTACTCTCTCAGTTTGTACCACCGTCTCCTCCCCACACTATGTGTCTCATTTTACAGTACATCAGAAGGTATTTCCATTTCATTTGTTGTTTTAATAATATCACTCGAGTCAGTTTCTCTGTTTCCCTTTGCTGACTACTCCATCTCCTCCCTGTCTTCTCGTTAAACAGCACTGAGTTCTTTCAATATATGATTGTTCTTCAGCTCAAGTCACTCTCTGTATCTGTGATGACTGCAGGACACTTCCCAAAAGGTGAGGTAATTAAATCTTGCCTCTGCCCTTTCCAGGGTTCAGGAAAAACATGACCCAAGTCACACAAAACCCCAGAGATCTCTCTAAAGCTGCCTGCCAGAAGTCATTAGCATCATCGCTGTTGAATTCTTAGTATCTATCATCACATCAAGTGGACAAGAACAATACCACTGCAGCTGCAGAATCAAAACACACCCCTAGTGTTTTTTGTTATTGTTTAAAAATAGTAAAATGGAAAAAAAAAAAAAAGACTGTGCACAATATAATTTATCAGGGAGAAGGGAAGTTTGAGAAGGACCTAGTACTCTAACTGTGCAGGGGCCCTCTCATACAGTTCTTTTTGTCTGTTTAAATAAACTTTGAAAAGGATAATTCATAAACTTTATCTTTTGGTTCACACCTACCACACCTTTCTGACCACGCCCGTTCCTTTCTCCTCCCCTTCACTGCTCCCTAGTCTTCAAGCTCAGTGTCTATTCAAGCAATGAAACCTAGGTGTTCTTCTTTGACTTATTTCACTTGACTGAGAGAGCATAAGTGCCAATTAGTACAGGATTTCTAAGTGCCTCCTGTCTGGTATTCTCTCCCCCCATCAAATACAAATTCTCAAGAAAACTAAATGAGAAGGGAATTTAAAACATTTTAAAATAGGAATCTTTATTTAAAGTTTTCCATATGCTAGTATGTGATAACAAGTGTGACATTGGTTTTGTTAAGGCAAAGTAAAAGTGTAAGTAAACCCTTTAAGACAAACTGATAAACAATTTTTTTATTTCATAAATTAGCTTTTATGTTATTATTTCAATAGTTTCAAAAATTGTAAGAAACTTGATTTTCACACTCCAAGATTTGTTCCTGGAAGTTTGATAGCCTGGTTCTTATGAATTAAATAAATTTCATAATTCTTCATCACTTCTTCATTCTTCATTGCCTGATTTTATTTTGGCTTCTCTGCACTTATAATAGCAGCTATTAGTGGAATGAATTTATTTTTCATGTTTAGTTAATTTATTTCCCATCAGTTCATAACAATCGGTGATAGAATACCTAGCAACAACTATCATAGATATACAGGTGTTTTTTTCTTTTGAGTGAATTTCTACCAGCACTATTGTGTGACTTATGCTAAAAATTCTTTGATAGTTCATTTATGCTTTAGACATAAGCTATTTGTGAAGCATGCCAGAGAATAAAAACACCAATTCATGTCTTCAGCATCAAATTAAGGACTTCATGAAAAGTTCTGTTTTTCCAGAATAGATTTTATCACTGACCGAGTCAAATTTTCCTTCCAGATTTTCCTTGGAGAGCAATGATGTCCATTTTACAAGAATTATTATAAGTATGTTAAATATGGATGCTAAAGATTCAGTAAATAAGTCCATTAATCTATCTTGAAGAAATAGTCCAAATTCTCAACTGAAAAAAATAATGTCTATGTGGACCTAATGTGCTAAAGTGTACTGTAAAGTGAAAGTGTCAGTCCCTCAGTTATGTCTAACTCTTTGAGACCCCATGGACTGGAGCCTGCCAGGCTCCTCTGGTCTGTGAAATTTTCCAGGCAAGAATTCTGGAGTATATATCCTTCTCCAGGGTATCTTTCCAACCCAGGAAACTCAGGTCTCCCGCATTATGGGCAGACTCTTTACCATGTGAGCCAGGAATCTCTATTTTCGCCAATATCTGAAGTATTTTTCTTCAACATTTCAGAGACCTGGGGAAACAATTTTCTTCCACCTGCCCCCACTCACCTGCATCCTCGTGCTTGAATTCTTGCCACAGAGGAAGGGCTTTTTCAGAATCAGAATGCGCACTTAGTTCCACTCTTTGTTGTTTACTCTGCCCATTGTATCCGAAAAGATTTCCCAGAACACTGAGAGGCTAAGACTAAAGAAATTCAGGAAAAAAAAAAAAAAAAAAAGAGTCCTAAGGAGTTGGCAAGGAGCATACATGATATCTGTACCCAGCTTCTGAGTGAAATTGAGAAAGCATCAAAAACTGCCTGGGGGCTTAGAGCCCATAAATTTAGTCTAATTTTTGGGCTACTCCCACTGAAAGTGAGTGGAAGGGAAGTGAAGGGAGATTCACAACCTTGTGACAGATGATTTGGATGACAGTGAGAGCATAGAAGGGAATAGAGAGAGAACCACAAGGTCATCTCCTCCTCTACAGGGCACAGGATCAAAAGCCCTGGAGAAACTGATGTGGTTGCTCAGTGGTAAAGAGTCTGCCTGCAATGCAGGAGACCCAGGTTTACTCCTCAGGTCAGGAAGATCCCTTGGAGAAGACATGGCAACCTACTACAACATTCTTGCCTGGAGAAACCCATGGACAAAGAGGACTGGCAGACTACAGTCCATAGTGTCACAAGAGTTGGACACGACTGAAGTGACCGAGCACTCACCCAAAGACTAGGAACAGCAGCTCTACGTAAATTTCTTCATTTATAGTGCAGAAACAGATTATTTGTGGGGGGTGGGGGGAAGAGTTTAGTACCAAATTTAACCTTTGGAAAGAAACAATTGAGGTGTTTTTTAACCTCTGTTTTGTTTGAGAAAGAAATCTTTCGGTCAAATATTCTGCTGCAGATCAAGTTGCTGCTGCTGCTGCTGCTAAGTCACTTCAGTCGTGTCCGACTCTGTGCGACCCCATAGATGGCAGCCCACCAGGCTCCCCCGTCCCTGGGATTCTCCAGGCAAGAACACTGGAGTGGTTGCTATTCCCCTCTCCAATGCGTGAAAGTGAAGTCACTGAGTCGTGTCCAACTCTCAGCGACCCCATGGATTGCAGCCTACCAGGCTCCTCCATCCGTGGGATTTTCCAGGCAAGAGTACTGGAGTGGGGTGCCATTGCCTTCCCCACAGATCAAGTTAAGTTTACAGCAATTTCAAGGTAACAGTTGAATTCACATACAGCAAGAAATAAGCCAAGCTGAGAATCCTAAGTAGATGATTTAATTTAGAGATATAGAGGAAATACTTTTCTGTTAATGAAAAAATCAAATAAGATTGTTCACAGCCTGGTTTGTGGAAATACGAGAAACAACTAATGTTTAATTTTAAGGTCTAATTTGGAAAACTTTAGTGGAAAAATTTAAGGTGGTATTCTCTAAAGCAGTCAACTGAAAAATGTAATCAATGAAAATAATCGTGCAAACATGGGACTTATAACTGGTTTTTAAATTATGTTGGAGTAAAGAAAGAATGCTATTTTAATCATCAGTAGACTCAGGATAAGTGGTCATCCTCATGAAAACCAGACACACGAGAGTTAGGTAATAAATTTGCCAGGGTAACGTGAATACTGCTGTAGGGGGCATTTGTCTCCTGACGTCCAGTTTGTTGTCCTGAGAGTAGGCACAGTGATTTGACTCTTTCAGTGTCCTGACCCTGATCACAAAACCATCCAACTCCCTTTGCCCTGGTTCCTGGCTTACATTTGCCCACTACAAACCTTGATTTGCTTTCTTAACAATTGTTTGACTATTCTAATCTCCTCCCATGATACCTTTTAAATATTTAAAAAATTATTTTATTGTTTATTTATTTTTGGCTATGCTCGGTCTTCATTGCTGCACGTGGACTTCCTTTAGTTGCGGTGAGTGGGGGCCACTCTCTAGGTGCAGTGTGCAGCCTTCTCAGTGTGATGACTTCTCTTGTTGCAATGAATGGGCTCTAAGGTATGCAGACTTCAGTAGTTGTGGCTGGCCAGCTCCAGAGCTCGAATCAGCAGTTGTGGTACAGGGGCTTATATACCCTGTGGCTTGTGGCATCTACCCAGACCAGGGATTGAACCCATGTCACCTGCATTGGCAGGCAGATTTTTAACCACTGTACTACCAGGAAAGTCCTCATGATATATTTTAAAAAATTATTCTTAGGTACCATTTATCATATTATAGTCACTTTCTTTTTAAAGTATTGTTAGTGTCGAATGTCACATATATAAAAATTAAACAGATTATTTATAAGTATAGTTTAAATAATAATTTTTTGAAAACATGTACCCACCATACATGTTAGATACCCCTTGAACACATTCCCCTGTCATCCAACTAACCCCAGAAATGACCATCATTCTCCACTTTATATTAGTCATTCTCTTACATTTCTTTACAGTTTTATCGATTTTGTACATCAGACTTCCCAGGTGGTGCAGTGGTAAAAAAAAAACCCTTCTGCTAATGCAGGAGGCTCAAAAGATGCAAGTTTGAGCCCTGCATCAGGAAGATCCCCTGGAGTAGGAAATGTCAACCTGTTGTAGTATTCTTGCCTGGAAGACTCTATGGACAGAGGAGTCTGGGGAGCTATATTCCATGGGGTCTCAAAGAATTGGACACAACTGAGCACACACACATACACTTCTGTACATATCCCTAGTCATTTGTTCGTCACATTTTATGTTTCATATACGTCAATACCAATCTCCTAGTTCATCCCACCCTTCCTTTCCCTTACTGTATCCACATGTCCAGTCTGTAGATCTGCATCTTTTAAATAGGGTAATCAGAGAAGGTCACCCCAAGAAAGAGACATTTTTGCAAGGATCTTAAGTCACACAGAGAACATTAGGCAGAGGAAACAGCAAGAGCAAAGGCTCTTAAGTATGAGACTGACTGATTTCTTAAAGGGACAGCAAGAGGGCAGCATGGCTGGGCCAAACACAAAGAATGACGTAAGAGGAATGACCTAGAACCAGACAGCTCAGGGCCTCATAGACTATCACACTGTCAGTTCATCCTTTCTAGTTTGGATATTTGTTAATATCTTTTTCTTATCATTCTGCATTGTCTGGGATAACCAGTAGAATGTTGAAGAAGAATAGTGATAAACGACACCCTTGTTTCCTTCTTGATCTAAAAGGGAATGGTTTCAATATGTCAACCATTAATTGTGGTGTTGGATGTAGGTGTTTCCAGGGACATTTCCTCTGGCTAAGAACGTTTTCTTCCCATTTCTGGTTAACTAAGAATTTTTAAAAATCATGACTGGGAATTCAATTTTATCAAACATGCTTTTTTGCATGTGATGATATGATCATCTACAAAAACATAAATTAAATTAATCAATTTTCTAATATTAAACCAATGTTGCATTCCTTGAGTGAACCCAACTTGTCAGTGTTGCTTAAACACACATACAGAGCTAGATGTAAATGGTTTAGGATTATGCATATGATAGCATAAATGAGATTGATCTGTAATACATGTATGGCTGTTAGCACAACTGACTCCATCTTGCATGCATGTTAAGCCACTTCAGTCATTCTTTGCAACCCTAGGGACTGTAGCCAAATCGGCTCCTCTGTCCATGGGATTCTCCAGGCAAGGATATTGGAGTGGGTTGCCATGCTCTCCTCCAGGGGATCTTCCTGACCCAGTGATTGAACTCACTGTCTCTTGTGTCTCCTTCATTGGCAGGCAGGTTCTTTACCACTAGTGCATCTTGGGTCCCTACAATTACTCTTGTCCTGCCACTGATCATAGCCAGGTGTGCTGTGTTGTAAATCATTTCTCTGTCATCAAGGGCTTAGTGATTAATAGCTGTTGTTTAATAATCATTGGGACCAAGTGGCCTTTCAGTTCAGTCAGTTCAGTCGCTCAGTCGTGTCCGACTCTTTGCGACCCCATGAACTGCAGCATGCCAGGCCTCCCTGTCCATCACCAACTCCCGGAGTTCACTCAGACTCAAGTCCATCGAGTCAGTGATACCATTCAGCCATCTCATCCTCTGTTGTCCCCTTCTCCTCCTGCCCCCAATCCCTCCCAGCATCAGAGTCTTTTCCAATGAGTCAACTCTTTACATGAGGTGGCCAAAGTACTGGAGTTTCAGCTTTAGTATCATTCCTTCCAAAGAACACCCAGGACCGATCTCCTTTAGAATGGACTGGTTGGATCTCCTTGCAGTCCAAGGGACTCTCAAGAGTCTTCTCCAACACCACAGTTCAATAGCATCAATTCTTTGGCGCTCAGCTTTCTTCACAGTCCAACTCTCACAGCCATACATGACCGCAGGAAAAACCATAGCCTTGACTAGACGGACATTTGTTGGCAAAGTAATGTCTCTGCTTTTCAATATGCTATCTAGGTTGCTCATAACTTTTCTTCCAAGGAGTAAGCGTCTTATAATTTCATGGCTGCAATCACCGTCTGCTGTGATTTCTACAGGAGACAGGGATCAAGACCATCCCCATGGAAAAGAAATGCAAAAAAGCCAAATGGCTGTCTGGGGAGGCCTTACAAATAGCTGTGAAAAGAAGAGAAGTAAAAAGCAAAGGAGAAAAGGAAAGATATAAGCATCTGAATGCAGAGTTCCAAAGAATAGCAAGAAAGTGGCCGTTATGCTCTGTTAATTCCCAAACAATGATAAAGACCTTCAATGACATATACTCAGCATCTACAAGACTAGTTCCCCATTCATAACTCTTGACTTAAAAATGCACTTCATGTTTCCAAGCACCTACCCCAGTACCCTGCCTAGGGCCTATTGGTAGTATGGCGTTCAGCTGTGAATGCTTCTGGAAAGTTGTTGGCCCAATCTCACCCTGTGAATAAGTTATTCTATGCAAAACTGATTCACTGATGGTATGGAGCTGCCTGCCAGTTTATCCGCCTCTAAATGCCTCCTCAGCTTGGTGGGTACTTTCTGTTCCCTCTGTCTTCCAACAACATATTTCCTGTACTGTTTGGAGCTATTATGTAAAGGATATGATAATCTCACAAACTGGGAAGTGTTCCTTATTTCTTATTCTTTACAAATGTTTTTGTTAGATGTCTCTCATGCTTCTTAAATGGTTTGTAGAACTTGCCCGTGGAACTATTTGAGATAGAAATGTTTTGTGAAAAAATGTATGGAAAACTTGTAAATACTATTTTAATTTAGTAATTATCAGATTATTTAGCTTTTTCTTTGCTGGGTTATATGTATTATGCTGACTTTATAAAAAGGTTTTGGAGGATTTCCATCATTTTTCACATTCCAAAACAGTTTCCGTATTTTGGGGCATGTCTTTTTCCTAAACTGGGTAAACATTTTGTACATGAGAAAGGTGTGAGTAGAGTAAAATTTTTTGACAATTTTTTCTATTTTGTGTAAATAGTCTTTTAGCTTTTATTTTTTTATGGGATCTATCCTTAGTAGTTTCTATTTTCCTTATTTATCCACTTAATTCAGTTTTTAAAAAATGTTTTTATAACCTTAGGCATAATATCTCTAATGATATTTATTTCTTTTATTTATAGTTATATTCTTATTTTATGTATTTTTTACTTTTATTTCTTATTTTATACATTTTAAGTTAATTTTTGAACATATTGAGTTTAAAACATGTTTGTCTTATTTTTCTAAATAACCAGAACTTTGACTTATGAATTTTGTTATTTCTCAATTATTTTCTTGGTTGTTTCTCATTTATTAGTAGTAATTTCTTTAGATTTTAAAAGTTTATTTCATGCTTTTATTGTTTTTGATTTCTTGAATTGGTTACATCACTCATTTATTCATTTTCATTTATTCTTGTTTATCAACATAATTTTTATGACCATGAAATTTTTTCTTAAATACTTTATAGTTTAGCTTCAGATGTTTATAGTTTTATTAATAATAGTTCATAGAAATTCTTTACTGTGGGTGTTGATTTCCCTTTTTCTCTGAATTTATATAAACTTTCAGATCATATTGCTACAGCATTTTTTGTTTTGTTTTGTGATTAACTTTTTGTTTTATAACAATATAATCAGAAAACATTCTCTCTGCTCTTTCATCTTCGCGGAAATGATTACAGTTTTCCTTGCAGCACAATTAATGGCCAATTTCTAAAATGGTTTTATAGTTAGATTTTTCATCTTTTTTTTGGTGAGTTGATTAATCATCTCACCATAAAAGGCTATTATTACTGTATTATAAAAGTATTACTATATATGTAAAAGACTATTATTACTGTATTTCAGTATACATACTGAGAGACTGAATTGAACTAAATATATGTAATAAATATTTGTAAAGAAATAAACCACAAGTATGGTTAGCTATTAAAAGTACAGCCTGAATTCTTGAGAAAAGTTTCTACATCAAATTTCTTTCTTGTAAGTAATTAAGCAAAATGACCCAGAGCCACCAAAAGCATATTTCCTGTGCCTAGCAGGGACAGAGAAGCAAAAGGTTATATGATTTTCCCACAAAGAAACGTGGAGGAAACTCATTTCATGATTGTGTATTTGCTTCTTTTTGAGAAAAATTAATCATTGTATTTCTTTTCTATTACTGCAAAGTAGAAAATGAATCATCAGATCAATTTTGACTAGTAGGAATATACCAGCACTCTGAGTTAAGTTAGGCTTCTTATGGTCTCTCCTTGCTTTAAAATATTTTTGAAGATGGCAAACCAAATTATGGGTCTGTTAAAACTGTGTTATTTAATTACATTCTGTACCTATTTCTACCCTTCAGCTGGGTATTTTTCTTTTTAAAAAATCATCATTGCATCATCATCATCATTCTGTAAGGGTCCCTTATTCATGTAAAAATATGTAGAGTTGTGAGGTATCAGATGCTGTATATAAATTCATGATCTCATTCAAGCCTCAAAAATTTGTGATAGGTATTGTCAACCTCACTTACAAGTGAGGTTACCAAGGTTCAGAAATCTGAAGAATGTTACAGACCATAGGCTCATGAAGTTCACAACATACAGATCCACGATTCGAACATAGGTGAGTCCAACTCCAAATCCTTTCTTTCTTTAATACACCTGGTGTCCTCCCTGTACACACAGAGAAATTATACAGAAATATTGGTAGAAAACTTCAACACTCCAAACTGTAACTTGAGTTTTATAATCTTCTGTGATGATATTTTAGCTTTTCCTTGCTTAAAAATAAAAAAAGCCCATATGAATAAAATGGTACTAAATGGTACTTACCAATAACATTGTTCAATCAGTAAAGAATCTGCCTGCAATGCAGGAGACTCGGGCTCAATTCCTGGGTCAGGAAGATCCACTGGAGAAGGAAATGGCAACCCACTCCAGTATTCTTGCCTGGAGAATCCCATGGACAGAGGAGCCTCAGTTCAGTTCAGTTCATTCACTCAGTCATGTCCGACTCTTTGTGACCCCATGAATCACAGCACGCCAGGCCTCCCTGTCCATCACCAACTCCTGGAGTTCACTCAAACTCATGTCCATCCAGTCAGTGATGCCATCCAGCCATCTCATCCTCAGTCGTCCCCTTCTCCTCCTGCCCCCAATCCCTCCCAGAATCAGAGTCTTTTCCAATGAGTCAACTCTTCACATGAGGTGGCCAAAGTACTGGAGTTTCAGCTTCAGCATCAGTCCTTCCAATGAACACCCAGGACCGATCTCCTTTAGGATGGACTGATTGGATCTCCTTGCAGTCCAAGGGACTCTCAAGAGTCTTCTCCAACACCACAGTTCAAAAGCATCAATTCTTCAGTGCTCAGCTTTCTTCGCAGTCCAACTCTCACATCCATACATGACCACTGGAAAAACCATAGCCTTGACTAAACGGACCTTTGTTGGCAAAGTAATATCTCTGCTTTTCAATACACTATCTAGGTTGCTCATAACTTTTCTTCCAAAGAGTAAGCGTCTTTTGATTTCATGGCTGCAATCACCATCTGCAGTGATTTGGGAGCCCAAAAAAAGAAAGTCTGACACTGTTTCCACTGTTTCCCCATCTATTTCCCATGAAGTGATGGGGCCAGATGCCATGATCTTAGTTTTCTGAATGTTGAGCTTTAAGCCAACTTTTTCACTCTCCACTTTCACTTTCATCAAGAGGCTTTTTAGCTCCTCTTCACTTTCTGCCATAAGGGTGGTGTCATCTGCATATCTGAGATTATTGATATTTCTCCTGGTAATCTTGATTCCAGCTTGTGCTTCTTCCAGCCCAGCCTAGTAGGTTACAATCCATGGGATCAGAAGAGTCAGACATGACTTTGCAACTAAACCACCAACAAGTGGTACTTAGAAAGACCTTGAGCATCCGTTATTTTGACTGCTCTAATTTCTCTCTTTGAATCTAAAAGGACTGCTGGGTATCTGTTAATACTTGGCCCAAATTACTTTTTCTCCTAACAGAAAAACTTTGAGATGTTGTGTTACTTTTTACTGTACAGCAAAATGAATCAACCATACATGTACAGATACCCCTTCCCTTTTGGACCTCCTTCTCATTCAGGTCACCACAGTACATTAAGTAGAGTTCTCTGTGGTATACAGTATGTTCTCACTAGTTATCTAATTCCGTATTTCTACTGCAACAAATTTATCAGGTGATATTAGTTTCCTCCTTTAGCTGATAAGAGGTCAAAATTGCTAATGCTAGGAAACTTGATAGACTCTCTGTCAGTCCATTCAGGCTGCTATGCCAAAATATTATTAAACTAAGTGGCTTAAAACAACAAATATTTACTTCCCACAGCTCTGAAGGGTGGAAAGTCCAAGATCATGACACATGCAGATTTGATGTCCAGGGAGAGCTCCCTTCCACGTAGACAGATATTTTCTCACTGTGTCTTCACATAGAAGAAAGAGCAAGAGGGCTTTCTGGGAGTTCTTTTATGAGGGCACTAATTCCACCCATGAGAACTTTGTCCTTATGACTTAATTTCCTTCAAAATGTGGTTTCTGCTGCTGTGCTTAGTCACTCAGTCATGTCCGACCCTTTGTGACCACATGGACTGTAGCCTGCCAAGCTCCTCTGTCCAGGGGATTCTCCAGGCAAGGACACTGGAGTAGATTGCCATGCCCTCCTCCAAGGGGTCTTCCAACCCAAGGATCGAACCCATGTCTCCCACATTGCAGCAGGATTCTTTACCATCTGAGCCACCAGGGAAGTCCAAGAATACTGAAGTGGCTAACCTATCCCTTCTCCAGGGGATTTCCCCAATCTAGGAATGGAATCAGTCTCCTGCATTTCAGGCAGATTCTTCACCATCTGAGCTATCAGGGAACCCCTATAATGTGGTTAATCATCTCCTAATATCATCACCATGAGGGTTAGAGTTTCAACATATGGATTTCAGGGGGGTGCACAAATATTCAGACCATAGCACTTGCCTTTCAGCAAAGATCTTGCTCAGTTCAGTCAAGAATGACAGTCATCAAGGGGGTCATCAGGTTGTCAGAGAAAGCCACTCTGTTATCTCGCTTCCATATATAGGACAGGTAGAGGTAAAGATTGTGTCAAGGTATTTTGTGGACTTCACAGTATCTATCATGTAAGCACTACCATTAATATTTTTCACATTGCATTAACTCTGACCCATCAGATCTTACAAAATAAATTAATTTACATGTTATCAAATAGTTAAAGTGTGCCATAGACTATTTGATGTTTTTACCATCTAAAAAAGCATGTAGTGCTTATGTAATGGAGATTGTGAAATCCACATGACACTTCGACATAATTTTTTCCAATGACTCCCTTTGGTGTCTGACATTCTGGATTGAATTGAATTATAGAAAAACTCTGCATGTCATCAGTTACCTTTGAGGAGCTTTTCTATATCTTATTTCAAATGATATTTACTAAATGACATTTCAGAACATGTAATATTGCTCACAGTTCACAGTGGGAGACCAATGATCGATATATTGTGTAAACATTGTGGGCAGGCATAAAAAAATACCATGGACAGGGTGTCTTACAACAATAGAAGTTTATTTTCTCAGAGTTGGGGAGGTTACAAGTCTGAGATCGGGGTGCTAGTATGGTTGGGTTCTGGTGAGAGCTCTCTCGTGGTTTGCAGATGGCTATCTTATCATTGTGTCCTCACATGGCAGAGAGGGGTGGTACGATCTCTGGTGTCTCATAAGGCTGTCAATCATATTATGAGGGTACCACCACTAGTTCAACTCAGTTCAGTTCAGCCGCTCAGTCGTGTCCGATTCCTTGCAACCCCATGAATCGCAGCATGACCATCTCCCAGAGTTCACTCAGACTCACGTCCATCGAGTCAGTGATGCCATCCAGCCATCTCATCCTCAGTCGTCCCATACTCCTCCTGCCCCCAGTCCCTCCCAGCATCAGAGTCTTTTCCAATGAGTCAACTCTTCACATGAGGTGGCCAAAGTACTGGAGTTTCAGCTTCAGCATCAGTCCTTCCAAAGATATACCAGGGCTGATCTCCTTCAGAATGGACTGGTTGGATCTCCTTGCAGTCCAAGGCACTCTCAAGAGTCTTCTCCAACACCACAGTTCAAAAGCATCAATTCTTCAGCGCTCAGCTTTCTTCACAGTCCAACTCTCACATCCATACATGACCACTGGAAAAACCATAGCCTTGACTAGCCGGACCTTAGTTGGCAAAGTAATGTCTCTGTTTTGAATATACTATCTAGGTTGGTCATAACTTTTCTTCAAGGAGTAAGCATCTTTTAATTTCATGGCTGCAATCACCATCTGCAGTGATTTTGGAGCCCCCAAAAATAACGTCTGACAAGGTTTCCACTGTTTCCCCATCTATTTCCCATGAAGTGATGGGACCAGATGCCATGATCTTTGTTTTCTGAATGTTGAACTTTAGGCCAACTTTTTCACTCTCCTCTTTCACTTTCATCAAGAGGCTTTTTAGCTCCTCTTCACTTTCTGCCATAAGGGTGGTGTCATCTGTATATCTGAGGTTCTTGATATTTCTCCCGGCAATCTTGATTCCAGCTTGTGTTTCTTCCAGTCCAGCGTTTCTCATGATGTACTCTGCATAGAAGTTAAATAAGCAGGGTGACAATATACAGCCTTGACATACTCCTTTTCCTATTTGGAACCAGCCTCTTGTTCCATGTCCAGTTCTAACTGTTGCTTCCTGACCTGCATACAGATTTCTCAAGAGGCAGGTCAGGTGGTCTGGTATTCCCATCTCTTGAACAATTTTCCAGTTTATAGTGATCCACACAGTCAAAGGCTTTGGCATAATCAAGAAAGCAGAAATATATGTTTTTCTAGGACTCTCTTGCCTTTTCCATGATCCAGCAGATGTTGGCAATTTGATCTCTGCTTCCTCTGCCTTTTCTAAAACCAGCTTGAACATCAGGGAGTTCACGGTTCACGTATTGCTGAAGCCTGCCTTGGGGAATTTTGAGCATTAAGTTACTAGCATGTGAGATGAGTGCAGTTGTGCGGTAGTTTGAGCATTCTTTGGCATTGCCTTTCTTTGGAATTGGAATGAAAACTGACCTTTTGCAGTCCTGTGGCCACTGCTGAGTTTTCCAAATTTGCTGGCATATTGAGTGCAGCACTTTCACAGCATCATCTTTCAGGATTTGAAATAACTCCACTGGAATTCCATTACCTCCACTAGCTTTGTTCATAGTGATGCTTTCTAAGGCCCACTTAACTTCACTTTCCAAGATGTCTGGCTCTAGATGAATGATCACATCATCATGATTATCTGGGTCGTGAAGATCATTTCTGTACAGTTCTTCCGTGTATTCTTGCCACCTCTTCTTAATATCTTCTGCTTCTGTTAGGTCCATACCATTTCTGTCCTTTATCGAGCCCATCTTTGCATGAAATGTTCCCTTGGTATCTCTAATTTTCTGGAAGAGATCTCTAGTCTTTCCCATTCTGTTGTTTTCCTCTATTTCTTTGCACTGATCGCTGAAGAAGGCTTTCTTATCTCTTCTTGCTATTCTTTGGAACTCTGCATTCAGATTTTTATATCTTCCCTTTTCTCCTTTGCTTTTTGCCTCTCTTCTTTTCACAGCTATATGTAAGGCCTCCCCAGACAGCCATTTCGCTTTTTAGCATTTCTTTTTCATGAGGATGGTCTTGATCCCTGTCTCCTGTACAATGTCACGAACCTCATTCCATAGTTCATCAGGCACTCTATCAGATCTATGCCCTTAAATCTATTTCTCACTTCCACTGTAGAATCATTAGGGATTTGATTTACGTCATACCTGAATGGTCTAGTGGTTTTCCCTACTTTCTTCAATTTCAGTCTGAATTTGGCAATAAGGAGTTCATGATCTGAGCCACAGTCAGCTCCTGGTCTTGTTTTTGTCGACTGTATAGAGATTCTCCATCTATGGCTGCATAGAATATAATCAATCTGATTTTGGTGTTGACCATCTAGTGATGTCCATGTGTAGAGTCTTCTCTTGTGTTGTTGGAAGAGGGTGTTTGCTATGACCAGTGCATTTTCTTGGCAAAACTCTATTAGTCTTTGCTATGCTTTATTCTGCATTCCAAGGCCAAATTTGCCTGTTACTCCAGGTGTTTCTTGATTTCCTACTTTTGCATTCCAGTCCCCTATAACGAAAAGGACATCTGTTTTGGGTGTTAGTTCTAAAAGGTCTTGTAAGTCTTCATAAAACCACTCAAGTTCAGCTTCTTCAGTGTTACTGGCTGGGGCATAGACTTGGATAACTGTGATATTGAATGGTTTGCCTTGGAGATGAACAGAGATCATTCTGTCATTTTTGAGATTGCATCCAAGTGCTGCATTTCGGACTCTTTTGTTGACTATGATGGCTGCTCCATTTCTTCTGAGGGATTCTGCCTGCAGTAGTAGATATAATGGTCATCTGAGTTAAATTCACCCCTTCCAGTCCATTTTAGTTCACTGATTCCTAGAATGTCGATGTTCCCTCTTGCCATCTCTTGTTTGACCATGTCCGATTTGCCTTGATTCATGGACCTGACATTCCAAGTTCCTATGCAATATTGCTCTTTACAGCATCGGATCTTGCTTCTATCACCAGTCACATCCACAACTGGGTATTGTTTTTGCTTTGGCTCCATCCCTTCATTCTTTCTGGAGTTATTTCTCCACTGATCTCCAGTAGCATATTGGGCACCTAATGACCTGGGGAGTTCCTCTTTTGGTATTCTATCATTTTGCCTTTTCATATTGTTCATGGGGTTCTCAAGGCAATAATACTGAAGTGGCTTGCCATTCCCTTCTCCAGTGGACCGTGCTCTGTCAGACCTCTCCACCATGACCCGCTTATCTTGGGTTGCCCCGCAGGCATGGCTTGGTTTTTTTGAGTTAGACAAGGCTGTGGTCCTAGTGTGATTAGATTGAGTAGTTTTCTGTGAGTATCGTTTCAGTGTGTCTGCCCTCTGATGCCCTTTTGACTGGAAAAGGTCAGTTTTCATTCCAATTCCAAAGAAAGGCAATGCCAAAGAATGTTCAAACTACCGCACAATTGCACTCATCTCACATGCTAGTAACTTAATGCTCAAAATTCTCCAAGCCAGGCTTCAGCAATACGTGATCTATGAACTCCCTGACATTCAAGCCGGTTTTAGAAAAGGCAGAGGAAGCAGAGATCAAATTGCCAACATCTGCTGGATCATGGAAAAGGCAAGAGAGTCCTAGAAAAACATATATTTCTGCTTTCTTGATTATGCCAAAGCCTTTGACTGTGTGGATCACAATAAACTGTGGAAAATTGTTCAAGAGATGGGAATACCAGACCACCTGACCTGCCTCTTGAGAAATCTGTATGCAGGTCAGGAAGCAACAGTTAGAACTGGACATGGAACAGACTGGTTCCAAATAGGAAAAGGAGTATGTCAAGGCTGTATATTGTCACCCTGCTTATTTAACTTCTATGCAGAGTACATCATGAGAAACGCTGGACTGGAAGAAACACAAGCTGGAATCAAGATTGCCAGGAGAAATATCAAGAACCTCAGATATACAGATGACACCACCCTTATGGCAGAAAGTGAAGAGGAGCTAAAAAGCCTCTTGATGAAAGCGAAAGAGGAGAGTGAAAAAGTTGGCCTAAAGTTCAACATTCAGAAAACAAAGATCATGGCATCTGGTCCCATCACTTCATGGGAAATAGATGGGGAAACAGTGGAAACAGTGCCAGGCTTTATTTCTGGGGGCTCCATAATCACTGCAGATGGTGATTGCAGCCGTGAAATGAAAAGACACTTACTCCTTGGAAGAAAAGTTATGACCAACCTAGATAGTATATTCAAAAGCAGAGACATTACTTTGCCAACTAAGGTCCGGCTAGTCAAGGCTATGGTTTTTCCAGTGGTCATGTATGGATGTGAGAGTTGGACTGTGAGAAGGCTGAGTGCCGAAAAATTGATGCTTTTGAACTGTGGTGTCGGAGAAGACTCTTGAGATTGCCTTGGACTGCAAGGAGATCCAACCAGTCCATTCTGAAGGAGATCAGCCCTGGGATTTCTTTGGAAGGACTGATGCTAAAGCTGAAACTCCAGTACTTTGGCCACCTCATGTGAAGAGTTGACTCATTGGAAAAACTCTGATGCTGGGAGGGACTGGGGGCAGGAGAAGAAGGGGACGACCGAGGATGAGATGGCTGGATGGCATCACAGATTCGTTGGACGTGAGTCTGAGTGAACTCCAGGAGATGGTGTTGAACAGGGAGGCCTGGCATGCTGCGATTCATGGGGTCGCAAAGAGTCGGAGACGACTGAGCAACTGAACTGAACTGAACTGAACTGTGTCTGCCCTCTGATGCCCTCTTGCAACACCTACCATCTTACTTGGGTTTCTCTTACCTTGGGTGTGGGGTATCTCTTCATGGCTGTTCCAGCAAAGCACACCCGCCTCTCCTTACCTTGAACGAGGGGTATCTTCTTGCCGCAGCCCTGACCTTCAACGTGGGATAGCTCCTCTAGGCCCTCCGGGGTTGTGCAGCCACCGCTCCTCAGGATGCTCCTCCCCGGCCGCTGCCCTGGCCTCTGGCGCAGGGTGTCTCCTCCCAGCTGCCGCCCTTGGCCTCGGGTGCGAGGTGGCTCCTCCCGGCCGCCGCCCCTGACCTTGGACACAGGGTAGCTCCTCTCGGCCGTTCCTGTGCCGTCGCAGCCTGGCACTCTAGGCCGCTGCCCCTGACCTCGGATATGGGGTAGCTCCTCTCACCTGCGCTCAGTGCGCCGGCACTCACAGCCGCCGCCTGCGCCCACCCCTAAGCTTATCTAAACTTAATTACCTCCCAAATGTCCCATCTTCAAATATCATCACATTGGTAGTTAGAATTTCAATATATGAATGGGTGGGGGCACTATTAAGTCCACAGCAATTTACGAACAAAAATTACTATTCTTTCTCTTTCTTTGCCTGGTGTGATTTTTGAATTCTAGGTAATAATCCTCCCTTTGAGGATTATTGACAAAAATACTTGCTTTGTACTTTGCTGTTAAACATAAATGTCTTGCTTCTTTACAGCTTTTATCTTTCTATTATCCATTATCTTTTTTTTTTTAATAGCAGCCTGATTTTCCCTTGGAAAACCCATTTATCCATTTGCAGAGAATGTAACATGTATTGGTCTGATCTAACTTTGGCTCCAGAATTAAATACTCAACCCAGGTATATAACAGTCAGCATATTCCATTCTTTGCCTCATACTGATTAGAGTTAAGTAGGAACTAAATTCAAGACAATTAAATCATGCCAATTTTATCAGAAACCCTAGGGAAGAATAGCTCTTTGGGGCTGCTGTTGCTAAGAGGATGCAGTCTACAGATGGACTGCTGGTACTGATCTTGTACCCTTGATGGAAGCCAGTGGGTGAGAATGGAACCAAGACAAAGGACTGAAGAACTGAAGAGGAGAAATCCACTCTCGGTGATGCATTTAATTCCCTGGATACAGCGGTGTTCCAAAGTGTACCACTGGACTTCTCACTTAGAAAAGCCAATTATTTTAATGTGTGTTCACCTAGCAGCAGTCACTGAGATAAGGATGATAGTACAAGTAGTTTGTTTAGGGACTGACCCTAGAAAATACTGGCAAGAGAGTGGTTCAGTGAGATAGGGAAGAAAAAAAAACAACAAAATTACGGGTACATTATCAAGCAAGCTGCCATTTAGGGCAACAGGAACCAACGGAACTCTGGTATAGGGCACGTTTCAGTTATCCTGCCTGAGAGGCAAGGGATCTAGCGTGTTTATTCTCCAACTCCTGTCACTGACTGATGAATACTCATAGCTAGAGCACTCAGTCACTCAAGGTCAAAAGAGCCTGCAGTTAAAGAGTCATAGATGCTGGAAACCAGTAGTCAATGCAAGTGAGAACGAAGTTTTAAGTATAGAGAGGATGTCTGCCTGAGCTGAACAATCAGTTTCTTACATTCCTTAAGTCTGCTTGAATTGGGTTTCTGCCACAAAAACTGAAGAGCTCTAATTAAAACCATACACTAGCTAGATGTAAGTTCCCCAAGATCAAAGATTCTCTCTGGTTCTTTCCTTAATTCAATTATTTACCTATTAAGCACACAATAAAGCATCCATGTTTGATTTTTAAGAGCACATTTTATCCATTAATTCCAGAAAAAATTTTAAAGAAGGAAGCAGATATCACATAAGCAGAGCTGAGCTATGCTTTACCAGAAATACAAACAATTTTCCTCCTGGGACCTAGAAATCTATGAGAAAGAGAAAAATATTTACTCAAAAAACTGATAACAAGAATTTGTTCATAAAGGCATCTGTACAGATTTGTCTTAGGGTTAGCATGAAATCTGTTCAACATGCTACTTCATCTGCAAATAAAAGCACATTGATTTCAATAAAAGAGCAATTTATATGCAGAAGGTATAATCAAATTCATTGTTTAAAAGTTAAGAAAAAATTAGAGAATATCATATTTCAATTTTTTTATTATGGTAAAATACACTCAACACAAAATTTTCCATCTTAAACATTTTCAAGTGTACACTTCAGTGGCATTAAGAACATCCAAACTGTTGTCCAGCCATCACCACCAGAACACTTATATCTCCCAAAACAAACTCTGTACCCATTAAACACAAACTCCCCATTCCTCCCTCCTCCAGGCCCTGGAAACCATAATTCTACTTTCTATCCCTGATTTTGACTACTATAAGTAGTTCATATAAATGAAATTGTACAGTGTTTGTATTTTTCTGATTAGCCTGTTTTACTTAGTATAATAGCCTCAAGATTCATTCATGTTTGTAGGATATAGCAAATTTTCCTTCCTTTTTAAGTTTGAGTAATATTCCATTGTATTTCTGTCTCTTTTGGTCACTATTTCCCTGAAATATATATTTTTTAAGACACTTTCACTTTTAACCAATTTGTGCCCTTAAAGTGAGTCTGGTGGCTCAGATGGTAAAGTGTCTGTCTGCAATGCAGGAGACCTGGGTTCGATCCCTGGGTCAGGAAGATCCCCTGGAGAAGGAAATGGCACCCCACTCCAGTACTCTTGCCAGGAAAATCCCATGGACGGAGGAGCCTGGTAGGTACAGTCCATGGGGTCGCAAAGAGTCAGACACAACTGAGAGACTTCTCTCTCTTCTCCCTTCTTGTAAACATCATACAGTGGAATCATCATTTTTTAAAAAATCCATTCTGCCAATCTCTGCTTTTTAATGGGAGAATTTAATTCACTTATATTTAAAGTTATTATGGATATGAAGGGACTTACTTCTGTCATTTTCCAGTGTTTTCTATGTGATTTATAGTCCCCCCCACCCCGCCTCATATACACAACATCACTGTCTTCTTTTGTATTGAGCTGATGATATTTTTAATAGTGAAACAGTTTAATCCCCTTAACATTTCCTCTTATGTATACTCTTCAGTTATTTTCGTTGTGGTTACCATGGGTATTGCAGTTAACATCCTAAAGTTTTAACACTAATTTGAATTTATACTACTCTAACTTCAATGACATACAAAACTGTCCCATTTAGCTCCATCTCCAGCCCTTCAGTTGTTGCTGTCACAAAACTACATCTTTATTTACTGTGTCCAAAAACATAAACTAATTGTTCTCTAATCCATTCATCTGTTAAATTATGTGGAAAACAAAATGTGGAGTTACAAATCAAAATTACAATAATACCAACTTTTATAACTACCCATGTGTTTGCTTTAACCACATTCTTTATTTCTTTATACAAGTTCAAGTTTTAATCTAGTACTCTTTCATTTCACCCTGTAGCATTCCCTTGAGCATTTCTTGCAGGTGAGGACTAGAGGCAACAAAATCCTTTGGCTTTTGCTTATCTAGGAAGATCTTGATTTTGCTCTTACTGAAGCACAGTTTGGCCAGATTTATGATTCTTGTTGGACAGCTATTTTTTTCTCCTTTTTCTCTATAAATATATCAGTCCTTTGCCTTTTGGCCTCCAAAGTTTGTGGTGATAAATCTGCTGATTATCTTATTGAGGATCTCTTACATGTGAAGAGTCATTTCTCTCTTGCTGCTTTTAAGATTCTCTGTATTTGGCTTTGACAGTTTGGTTATACTGTATTCTGTTGTGGGTCTCTTTGAGTTCACCTTGCTTGGAGTTTCTCAGATGTTCATATTAATGTAATACATCAAATTTAATACACTTTTAGCAATTATTCTTTTCAAATATTCTCTCTGCCTCTTTCTCTCTCTTTTCTTTCTGGGATTCCCAAGATGCATATGTTACTCCATTTGATGATGCCCCATAGACTCTGCACACCTTTTTTTCTTAATCATTTTCTTTCAATTCTTCAGACTTGATAATATCTATTGTCCAATCTTCAGGATCTCTGATTCCTTCTTAGCCAGCTCAAATCTGCCTATGAATTCCTTTACTGATTTTTTTTCATTTCAGTGATTGTACTTCTCAGCTCCAGAATGTCTTTTTGGATTCTTAGGTTTTTCATCTCTTTATTGATACTCCCCTTTTGTTATACATCATTGTTCTTTACTTTCTCCATGTCTTCCTTTAGTCCTTTGAGCACATTTTAGACAGTTGTTTATATAGATTTTATCTAGTAAACCTGCCATTGGGTCTTTCTCAAGCACAGTTTCTGTTGGTTTATTATTTCCTTTGAATGAGACATATTTTCTTGTGTCTTTGTATGCTTTGTGATTTTTTTTGTTGCAAATGAAAACATTTGAATCTAGTAATGTGGTAATTCTGGAAATTAAATTCTCATCCATCCCTCAAGATCTATTGTTTGTTGTTTTATTTTGGTTTCTGTAGGTTGCCTCTGTGCCAAGGATTAGCCTGAGATATAAACTTAAGGTCTTTTCATGTCTTTTCTGTGCCTATGCTTTTCCCTGGGCATGAGCAATGACTTTCTACTTTGCTCTACATATGCAGTTGCTTTTGCGTGTCTTTAACATCTGGACCACAATAGGGGTAAAAGAGAAAAATGAAAGCATGGAGGGAAAGTGTTGGCCCTTTAAATCCCCTAGAAGTCACTTTGGCCTGAGGGGAAGGGTCTTGCCACATCAGGGAGATAGGCAACATTGGCCGCCTGCCTCTGTGACTGCACCTTTAAGACAGGAGGCAGCAATCAGTAACCAGGTCGCAGATCTTCCATATTTGGAGGACAGGGTCTTATTTCAAATTCGGGCTCCCCAAAACCATGCAGGCTGCTCCAGGAACACATGTACAGCTCTCTGCCACAGCTGGGAGTAGGGGTATGAGTGACTGCTACCAAGCTAAGCCTTCAGTAGACTCCAGAGTTCCACAATAGTTACATCAGACATATTCTGCCTGCATTATTATTGTCTGGGTGGGGACATGGATTCCTGATGCTTCCTTCTTTATTATCTTCCCAGAATCCTCCTCCCAGAGGGTATCTTTTAATTCAAGAGAATAAATGTGTATAATCAGAACTAATAGTGGACATCATGTGTAAAATCTAAACATAAGATTATATTACATTAAGCATTAATTCCCAAGCATGCACAAACTCCCAGTCAGCAGTTTTCTCCAATGAGTCAGAAGTGGTTGTGGGTCTGTCCAACTTAGACACAATTGACTAGCTTTGTTTAGTTTCCTTTTTTTTTCACATTTGGAGGTCAGCAGTTAACTGAGTTATATAACTTTATTTTTCAACATTATAGTAATACAATAGGAGCTATGTAGTCAAGATTTTAATAAAATAAGCACTCAATATAGTTGTGGCCTCTTTAGTACTGTGGGATTTATCAAGTGAAACGAGCATGTGCACTTATCCCCATATTCAGGAATGGGTTCTAACCTGGGGGGAAACATGCATTGCTTAATGTCATAAAGGACTGTTTAACCCAGAAAGATAGTTGAAAACCATACAGCTGTAACTCCCTTCTGTGTGAGAAGTGAGATTAAGGCAGAAGGCTAATAGATGAATCTGTGTAATCAGAGACCAGCCCAGGTGCTGAGCATAGCCATCTGCTCTACAGTCAAGCACAGATACTGCCTTCTTTTCTGACTGCTTGTAGAATATGTTCTAACATCTGGCCCTCATTACAGAGACTGCCTCCAGCCAGCCATTAATTTATCTTGTGGCTTCTATTATCATTAATAATTATTATACATCAAGAACACTCAGGTTTGATATATAAGTATGAGGGGTTCCCAATTTATTATCCATCTGGATTCCCAGTGCTTAAAAAAAAAAAAAAAAGTTGTTAAAACTGCTTTTCCTATGGGTGTAACGTGATACATGCAGGCTGGATTACAGACAGCCCTAAAAGGCTTATTGAGTAATATGTTACTATCTCAACTGTAGAATTCAATCCAGTCACTTAACACTATTTTCTTCAGAAAATATGCCAAGAAGGCCAAACTTCAGATACTACAGAACCAATTCCCAATGCACAAGGAGCCCTAAGATCCATTTTCTATGACTTAGTGCATGAGTCTGAGGAAGTTGGGAGCTTTGGGGGAAGCGAAAATGAGGGTCAAAGTCCTGAGTGAGGAATAAGTTAAATACGAGCTTGTACTTGGATAAAGAATAAGAGCTAAAGAGATATAGGGGCCCAAATCATATAATCTCAGCTAATTTTTTTTAATTCTCAGGGCTATTCCCAAATTCCCTCCTTTCTTTTATTCTACAATCCCTACTTCTTGGGATTTGGCAGAAAACCTTGCTGTTACTCAAAAACATACACACTTTAAGACAAGAAGGAAGAAAGGAAGTACTTCAGGCAAGAGCTAAGTGGAAATTTTTGTGCCACTCACAGTTAAAATGACAGATGGAAATTGATATAACACACTTGAGAAAACTGGCAGTATCTATCAAAGCTAAACATAAACTTTATTATGACTTAGTAATTCCATTTCTAGGTATATACCAAACAGAAACACATAAACGTAGTTATCAAAAGAATGTACTAGAATGTTCGTGAAAGCTCTATTAAAAATATGGATCAGAAACTTCATGATGAAAACATCTGGTTCTGGAGGAGCAGGTGGGGGTGGAGTTGGGGGGTAGGGGGTGCTAGCAAAGGTTAAGGAAGGCTAATAAATGCATGTGACAAAAATAATGTTAAGTGAAAGAAGTCAAGCATAAAAGATGACAACCTGTATATTATTTATATTAAGTGTCAAAGCAACTAAAACTAATGGATATTATTGGAAGCTGGGATAGTGGTTTAATTGAGAATTGTAATGACTGACAAGGGACACAAAGGATATCCTGATAATGTTGTCTCTTGGTGGGGATACTGGTTACATGAGTGGCTCAATTTGGAAATGTTCTTCTCACTGCATCCTTATTAAATGTGCACTTTTTTGTATATACTTCAATAAAAAGTATGTGCATATATTGTATTGTTTTTTACAGCATATAAACCACAAGTATTATGTTCCACAGCTGGTTGGTCTGAATCACTGCCAGGAAAATGAACCTCTTCTTGCCTCTGAGCAGCTAAGTTTGTCTTGATGTGATTTTCAGCATCAGCTCTGACAACAGTTGAGAATATCTGTATTTAAGAAGTAATCGAAAACTGACATTGTTTTAAATCATCTATAATTTTAATTTTTTCTGAAATACATTTGAGATAATTCTAGTACAAAGTATAATAAAACTGGAAGTATAATAAACCCTTTAAATCATTAGTAAGTATACAAGTGGAACAGATCTTGCTAGTCTCAGACTGGACAAAGTAGTGGTGCCCCAACGGTTACTTACTTGTATGTTAACACTGTATTAATAATTTGCTTCATTCCATTGGCATTTGATACATATGTGCATTTCTCTGTCACTGGAATGACTATAATGACAAATTTTCACCTTACTGCATGATCAAAATGGCATTGATAGAAATGAATTCCAGAGGCTGGGCCTGAGCAGGTAGGTGGTCACTCAGGCTTATGGCTCAGTCTTTATGACCTATACCTCTCAACTTTTATCCTCTGTTAAATACATGTGCATGTGTGCCAAGTTGCTTCAGTTATGTCAGACTCTCTGCGACCATATGTACTGTAGCCTGCCGGGCTCCTCTGTCCATAGAATTCTTCAGATAAGAATACTGAAGTGGGTTGCCATGCCCTCCTCCAGGGGATCTTTCCAACCCAGGGTTCAAACACGCGTCTTTTATGTCTCCTGCAGTGGCAGGCAGGTTCTTTACCACTAAGAGAAGCTGGAAGTCAGTTGAATGCATGCTATGTCATTAAATACTTTTTAAATCTTAAAAAAAAAAATAATAAGCCCCCCTGATTTCCCACTTGATCATTCAGGCAAATGTTCAGGGTCAGTTGCCTTGACACTTGCCTCTTGAACGATTTCCAAGACTCCTCTTTCCTCCCCATTGTGGCACCATCTTCACCACCATTTCCCCCACCGGATGGATATCTTGCCGCCAGATAATAGGGACACTTGTCAGCTCACATACAGATTAAGGCAGCAAGATATATGCATCCTCCATCCCCCGCCTTCTGCTCTGACTATGCATTTAGCGCTAACCGGTCCAGCCTCTCAGGAGCTGCTTGGATCCAGCTCCGTGTGGGCCAGTGTGCACCCCCAGTGACTGGCTGCTATTCCAGGCCCCTGCCAGTGAAATCAGAGCCTCCTAAATTCGCCCTGTCCTTGCAGTAAACACAATAAAGCAAAAATAATTACAAATTCTGTATCTAATCCCATGTTGCCCACAGCTCAGCATTCAGCATTTATAAATGTGCTGATCTATGATCAGATACTAATCTGGTTCTTTTCTGTATAAACAGAAATATCACAATAAGTTCAATGAGCTCTCATGAGAACTGCCCAAATCAAAAAGCTTTTTGTTTCTATTTAGACTGCACAATACCGTGTTTGATAAACTAGCTGTGCTAAGCAGTGGCTGAACAATTGAATTTAGACTTGTGGAAGCCTGGCTTCAGCTTATAATGAATATGAAATAGGATATCACTTAATTCCTAGAGCGTTCTGGCCCCCCCACCCCTCAGCCCCAACTCAAGAGGTAATGTTTCTGGGGAAAAATCAAAGAAACTTGTGTCATCTCTCCCACTCCTTTGCTGCCTATCATGTATGTAAAGCCTGGAGAAGGAAATGGCAACCCACTTCCGTATTCTTGCCTGGGAAATCCCATGGACAGAGGAGCCTGGGGAGCTATGTTCCATAGGGTCACAAAGAGTCAGACATAAATGAGTGACTAAACACATATGTAAAGAAGCATCCCAGCTAAAAGGGAAGGTGCTCAGGATTTCGAAACTATTAAAAATGAACAACCTAGTCATTTTGGGCAAATAAAAATTGGTCTATAAGTGTCTCCACTGGATATCTGGTCCTGGGAGTTCCCTTCTTCTGGTACTTACATGGGTGTCAGATGGTGCCTGGAAACTGGTTTAGAAAATGGGTAGTGGAATGGGGTAGACAACCTAGAATTAGAATGCAGGATATCACTTATGTTTTACTTAAATTTAGGCTTCATTTTGTTTTTATTATCTTTTTTTAAAAGTTAAATCACACTAGGAATTTTACTTCAACAAACACAATTAACTAACAAATAAATGTATAATAAACCACTTGTGCATGCATGCTAAGTCACTTCAATTGTGTCTGACCCTGTACGACCCTATGGACTGTAGCCTGCCAGGCTCCTCTGTCTGTGGGGATTTTCCAGGCAAGAATACTGGAGTGGGTTGCCATTTCCTTCTCCAGGGGATCTTCCCAACCCAGGAATCGAACCTGGGTCTGCTGCATTGCAGGTAGCCTCCTTACCGGCTAAGCCACAAGGAAGACTTGCCAAACCCATGTGCCACAACTACTGAAGCCTGTGTGCATAAAGCCTGTGCTCTGCAACAAGAGAAACCATCACAAAGAGAGGCCCATGCACCCCAACTAGAGAGTAGCCCCCAGTACTGCAACTAGAGAAAGCCAGCTGACAACAATGAAGACCCAGCGCAGTCAAAAATAAAAATAAATAAATAAATAACATTTTTTAAATATCACCTTCCAGTGTTTACTATCTCTCTAAATTGCTTTATTTTTCTTTAAAACATTTACTCATGTAGCATTATATGTATTTTACTTTCTTTTTTTCTTACCCCTTTCTACTATCTGCTACCTGAGGACAGGAATCTTTGTCTGTTTTTGCTTTATTCTTGGCATCTAGTAGTGTGTCTGTTACAGAAAAAGCACTCAACAATCAACTGCCGAATGAATTGAATGATGCAGGCCTGGTCAGTTCAGTTCAGTTCAGTTCAGTCGCTCAGTCATGTCTGACTCTTTGCAACCCCATGAATCGCAGCACGCCAGGCCTCCCTGTCCATCACCAACTCCTGGAGTTCACCCAGATTCACGTCCATCGAGTCAATGATGCCATCCAGCCATCTCATCCTCTGTCATCCCCTTCTCTTCCTGCCTCCAATCCCTCCCAGCATCAGAGTCTTTTCCAATGAGTCAACTCTTCGCATGAGGTGGCCAAAGTACTGGAGTTTCAGCTTCAGCATCATTCCTTCCAAAGAAATCACAGGGCTGATCATCTGAATGGACTGGTTGGATCTCCTTGCAGTCCAAGGCACTCTCAAGAGTCTTCTCCAACACCACAGTTCAAAAGCATCAATTCTTTGGCGCTCAGCCTTCTTCACAGTCCAATTCTCACATCCATACATGACCACAGGAAAAACCGTAGTCTTAACTAGACAAACCTTTGTTGGCAAAGTAATGTCTCTGCTTTTCAATATGCTATCTAGGTTGGTCATAACTTTTCTTCCAAGGAGTAAGCGTCTTTTAATTTCATGGCTGCAGTCACCATCTGCAGTGATTTTGGAGCCCCAAAAAGGAAAGTCTGACACTGTTTCCACTGTTTCCCCATCTATTTCCCATGAAGTGATGGGACCAGGTGCCATGATCTTCATTTTCTGAATGTTGAGCTTTAAGTCAACTTTTTCATTCCCACTTTCACTTTCATCAAGAGGCAAATCTTGCCTTGACAAATTTCCTTCAATATCAGCACCCTTAGGACTAGTTCTGTTCTTTTCAGATTTGGGTCCTGACCTTGAATTGCTACCCAGGTCTGTCTTCCATTATCTCCTAACAGAATTTTCTCTTATTTCAATATCCTGAATTCCTGAGTGTTTCTATTTCTGCAGGTCCCAGCCTTGTATTGTACTTGCCCATGGGATCAACGATCACTGATCATTTCACTTAGTGAAAAAATCATGTTTTCATTGTCATATATATGGACCAAGAATTATGCACATCCTAAGAACAAAATGATGAAGAGGACAGATATCTAGGTGTTATTATTGCCTTCATACCTTCTTCTGTCCTTCATCTTAGACCTTTAGTTCTTCCCTAACAATTCTGTTCATCTTCAAAGATGAAGGCCTAGTTTCAGGTCTAAAGTCTTTGGGTATGTCCTGTGCCATGATTGGGCTTCCCAGGTGGCGCCAGTGGCAAAGAATCCACGTGCCAAACCAGGAGACTTGAAAGACTCCTGCTTGATCTCTGGATCAGGAAGATTGCTTCAAGGAGGGCATGGCAACCCACTCCAGATTCCTGTCTGGAGATCCTGTGGACAGAGGAGCCTGGTGGCCTACAGTCCATAGGGTCGCAAAGAGTTGGACATGACTTAGCACACACACACACATGTATCCCAGTCTTAACTAACAAATTGTGCTCCCTGGAATTTGAAATTCAAGATTGGCCACAAATACATACCATGATACCTACCACAAAAAAATGTAAGAACACCTGAGTATGTGATTTTGTTGATTGCCTACTTACTGACCTTTTCCTTTGGTATTTTCATAAATACTGACTACTTTAAAAAAAAGAATTACAAATATTTTACTTAGCAAACCACTTTTTCCTGCTCTTCTCCTTCAGGACATTCTTCACTTAGCAACTAGGGCAATGGCAAGCTTGTTCAAAGAGCCAAGGGTTTAACTCTTATAAATCTGAAGTTCTCTCTATGGCTTAGAAGTGGAAAAACTTGTACCTTCTTAGGCTCCCCTGTTTTGTTTGTACAAGTTACTGCCTAATGGTTTTGATATTCATCATGCATTTTAATTACTGAAAATCTTTACTTTCTACAAAGAGCTTCACTTAGTGAAGCCTCATGAGATATACTCTGCTTCATGAGAAACCAGTGTTTGCTCTGAAACACAAAGCCAAACAATCCAATATGAAAGTCATGTAACAGCCCATCAGATAAGTGTTCAAACCCATTCTTTATCTGGTTATTACTAACGCTCCAAGTGTCTTGAGTTCACAAGTCCTCTACAATCCCACACAGTAATTGAATTCAAATGTCATCAACTTCTCTTTGATCTCTTTTCCTAGGAAGGATAATTGAAATGGGAAAATACCATGTGCTTCAACATCACCTGCAAGCAATATGTGCACTTATTGGTCCAATGGTTAATTCCTCAATCACGGTTTTCATTCATGCTCCAGTATCACCTTTCAAGCTCTGTTCACAGACCCAGAAGAAATGTGTCCAGGAATTTTTAATCCCTCAGCCCACAGTCTGCCCATTACACATGAGCACTTTTTTTTACAACCACAATATAACCAAAAATTAGCTTTCTTCTATTGCAGATCCAAGTTGAATGGACTGTATTATAAATACTTACTTTCTTTAGTCTAAGAAATGGAGTGGCCATGGTGAAGGTACAAAAAGGTAGCCAAAGCAGAGGTGCCACCCCTTGGGGCAGAGTGCTGGCTGCCAACTTCTCAGTTCAGGCTAGACTGAGTTTGTTCCCTATGTATCTTAAGGTTTCAAAAAACATCCCCTCCCACCAAATCCTAAGCAGTATAGTCAGTTTTATTTGCTGCTGTTGTTGTTCAGTCACTAAGTTACGTCTAACTCTTTGCAACCCATGAACCGCAGCATACCAGGCTCCTGTGTCCTCCACCATCTCCCAGAGGTTGCTCAGACTCATATCCAATTAGTTGGTGATGCTATCTAACCATCTCATCCTCTGTCACCCACTTTTCCTCCTGCCTTCAATCTTTCCCAGCAACTGAGTCTTTGCATCAGGTGGCCAAAGTATTGGAGCTTTAGCTTCAACGTCAATCCTTCCAATGAATATCAGGATTGATCTCTTTTAGGATTTACTGGTTTGATCTCCCTGTAGTCCAAGGGACTCTCAAGAGTCTTCTCCAACACCACAGTTCAAAAGTATCAATTCTTATCTTTATAATTGCAACCTAATACATATTCTCTAGAAAAACTTTAATGTTTCTGGACCTGAGAGAACCCCCAATATCTATCATCTGAAAACAGTGAGAGAATGAATTCAATCATTTTAAGGCCCAAACAACAGACCCTACTTCCTTCTTTCATTCTTCTGGTTTGTTCCACAAATAATGTTTTCTCTTTATAATCTTCCACCTTTCCTCTCTGATAATTTTTTTTCCAAGACAGCTTACTCTATGGTCTTAATAAAACCTTCTCTGATATTGCTACCTCACCAAGCTCTCAGTGGCTCTTCCTTTCCTTTAATTGCTAAAATCTTCATAGAATAGTCAAAATGCTCAGTACCTTCATCCGTCACTTTATAGTTGCTCCTTAACTCCCTGTAGTTTGAATCCCACAATCACACATTAGTTTCCAAAGAAACCAATGAAGTTTTAAATACCAAAAGCATTCTAAGTCATCAGGTTCCTTCAACATTTCCTACCCTTGTGAAATTTCCCCTAACTGGTTTCTATTTCTCTGTTGTGCTTTTATTTCCAAGATAATATTTTCTCTATTCCTTCATTCATTCTCCTTTCTGGTTCCCCCTCAAATAGAACTATTTCCCAAGATTCAGTCTTCAGCCTTCTGGTCCTTTATCTGTCATGCCCTACCTTGGAGAGCTCATCAAAGGTTTCAACCATCATCTCTAAAGCAAATCACTCTTTAATTTTGTCTCTTGCGTTGACACATCTCCTGAGATCTGAACTTCATTCCAATGGTTCACTATTTATCGTTGTGGAACTATCAAACCTGGAAACATCAATAAATATCTTCTAAAAAACTTATTTTCCCAGAAGCTGTTCCTACTCTTTCATTTACTGTCTCGGTAAATGTCACCCAAGTATGCATATCTTTTCTTAAAGAAACTTTGAGTAAGTGACTTCAGTTCAGTTCAGTCGCTCACTCATGTCCGACTCTTTGTGACCCCGTGAATCGCAGCACGCCAGGCCTCCCTGTCCATCACCATCTCCCGGAGTTCACTCAGACTCACGTCCATCGAGTCGGTGATGCCATGCAATCATCTCATCCTCGGTCGTCCCCTTCTTCTCCTGCCCCTAGTCCCTCCCAGCATCAGAGTCTTGTCCAATGAGTCAGCTCTTCACATGAGGTGTCCAAAGTATTGGACTTTCAGCTTTACCATCACTCCTTCCAAAGAAATCCCAGGGCTGATCTCCTTCAGAATGGACTGGTTGGATCTCCTTGCAGTCCAAGGGATTCCCAAGAGTCTTCTCCAACACTACAGTTCAAAAGCATCAATTCTTCGTGCTCAGCCTTCTTCACAGTCCAACTCTCACATCCATACATGACCACATGAAAAACCATAGCCTTGACTAGATGGACCTTAGTCACTAAAGTAACATCTCTGCTTTTGAATATGCTATCTAGGTTGCTCATAATTTTTCTTCCAAGGAGTAAGTGTCTTTTAATTTCATGGCTGCAATCACCATCTGCAGTGATTTTGGAGCCCCCCAAAATAAAGTCTGACACTGTTTCCACTGTTTCCCCATCTATTTCCCATGAAGTGATGGGACCGGATGCCATCATCTTCGTTTTCTGAATGTTGAGCTTTAAGCCAACTTTTTCACTTTTCAATTTCACTTTCATCAAGAGGCTTTTTAGCTCCTCTTCACTTTCTGCCATAAGGGTGGTGTCATCTGCATATCTGAGATAATTGATATTTCTCCTGGAAATCTTGATTACATCTTGTGTTTCTTCCAGCCCAGCATTTCTCATGATGTACTCTGCATAGAAGTTAAATAAGCAGGGTGACAATATACAGCCTTGACATACTCCTTTTCCTATTTGGAACCAGCCTCTTGTTCCATGTCCAGTTCTAACTGCTGCTTCCTGACCTGCATATAGGTTTCTCAAGAGGCAGGTCAGGTGGTCTGGTATTCCCATCTCTTGAACAGTTTTCCACAGTTTATTGTGATCCACACAGTCAAAGGCTTTGGCATAGTCAATAAAGCAGAAAGAGATGTTTTTTCTGGAACTCTCTTGCTTTTTCCATGATCCAGCAAATGTTGGCAATTTGATCTCTGCTTCCTCTGCCTTTTCTAAAACCAGCTTGAACACCAGGGAGTTCACAGTTCACGTATTGCTGAAGCCTGGCTTGGAGAATTTTGAGCATTGCTTTACTAGCATGTGAGATGAGTGCAATTGTGCGGTAGTTTGAGCATTCTTTGGCATTGCCTTTCTTTGGAATTGGAATGAAAACTGACCTTTCCCAGTCCTGTGGCCACTGCTGAGTTTTCCAAATTTGCTGGCATATTGAGCGCAGCACTTTCACAGCAGCATCTTTCAGAATTTGAAACAGCTCAACTGGAATTCCATCACCTCCACTAGCTTTGTTCGTAGTGATGCTTTCCAAGGCCCACTTGACTTCACATTCCAAGATCTCTGGCTCTAAATGAGTGATCACATCATCATGATTATCTGGGTCATGAAGATCTTTCTTGTGCAGTTCTTCCATGTATTCTTGCCACCACTTCTTAATATCTTCTGCTTCTGTTAGGTCCATACCATTTCTGTCCTTTATCGAACCTATCTTTGCATGAAATGTTCCCTTGGTATCTCTAATTTTCTGGAAGAGATCTCTAGTCTTTCCCATTCTGTTGTTTTCCTCTATTTCTTTGCATAGATCGCTGAAGAAGGCTTTCTTATCTCTTCTTGCTATTCTCTGGAACTCTGCATTCAGATGCTTATATCTTTCCTTTTCTCCTTTGCTTTTCGCCTCTCTTCTTTTCACAGCTATTTGTAAGGCCTCCTCAGACAGCCATTTTGCTTTTTTGCATTTCTTTTTCATGGGGATGGTCTTGATCCCCGTCTCCTGTACAATGTCACGAACCTCATTCCATAGTTCATCAGGCACTCTATCTATCAGATCTAGGCCCTGAAATCTATTTCTCACTTTCACTGTATAATCATAAGGGATTTGATTTAGGTCGTACCTGAATGGTCTAGCGGTTTTCCCTACTTTCTTCAATTTAAGTCTGAATTTGGCAATAAGGAGTTCATGATCTGAGCCACAGTCAGCTCCTGGTCTTGTTTTGGTTGACTATATAGCACTTCTCCATCTTTGGCTGCAAAGAATATAATCAATCTGATTTCGGTGTTGACCATCTGGTGATGTCCATGTGTAGAGTCTTCTCTTGTGTTGTTGGAAGAGGGTGTTTGCTATGATCAGTGCATTTTCTTGGCAAAACTCTATTAGTCTTTGCCCTGCTTCATTCCGCATTCCAAGGCCAAATTTGCCTGTTACTCCAGGTGTTTCTTGACTTCCTCCTTTTGCATTCCAGTCCCCTATAATGAAAAGGACATCTTTTGGGTGTTTTAGTTCTAAAAGGTCTTGTAGGTCTTCATAAAACCGTTCAACTTCAGCTTCATCAGCATTACTGATTGGGGCATAGACTTGGATAACTGAGATATTGAATGGTTTGCCTTGGAGATGAACAGAGATCATTCTGTCGTTTTTGAGATTGCATCCAAGTACTGCATTTCGGACTCTTTTTTTGACCATGGTGGCTACTCCATTTCTTCTGAGGGATTCCTGCCCACAGTTGTAGATATAATGGCCATCTGAGTTAAATTCACCCATTCCAGTCCATTTTAGTTTGCTGATTCCTAGATTGACAACGTTCACTCTTGCCATCTCTTGTTTGACCACTTCCAATTGAAGAAAGTAGGGAAACCCGCTAGACCATTCAGGTACGACCTAAATCAAATCCCTTATGATTATACAGTGAAAGTGAGAAATAGATTTCAGGGCCTAGATCTGATAGATAGAGTGCCTGATGAACTATGGAATGAGGTTCGTGACATTGTACAGGAGACGGGGATCAAGACCATCCCCATGAAAAAGAAATGCAAAAAAGCAAAATGGCTGTCTGAGGAGGCCTTACAAATAGCTGTGAAAAGAAGAGAGGCGAAAAGCAAAGGAGAAAAGGAAAGATATAAGCATCTGAATGCAGAGTTCCAGAGAATAGCAAGAAGAGATAAGAAAGCCTTCTTCAGCGATCTATGCAAAGAAATAGAGGAAAACAACAGAATGGGAAAGACTAGAGATCTCTTCCAGAAAATTAGAGATACCAAGGGAACATTTCATGCAAAGATAGGTTCGATAAAGGACAGAAATGGTATGGACCTAACAGAAGCAGAAGATATTAAGAAGTGGTGGCAAGAATACATGGAAGAACTGTACAAAAAAGATCTTCATGACCCAGATAATCATGATGATGTGATCACTCATCTAGAGCCAGACATCCTGGAATGTGAAGTCAAGTGGGCCTTGGAAAGCATCACTATGAACAAAGCTAGTGGAGGTGATGGAATTCCAGTTGAGCTGTTTCAAATCCTGAAAGATGCTGCTGTGAAAGTGCTGCACTCAATATGCCAGCAAATTTGGAAAACTCAGCAGTGGCCACAGGACTGGGAAAGGTCAGTTTTCATTCCAATTCCAAAGAAAGGCAATGCCAAAGAATGCTCAAACTACCGCACAATTGCACTCATCTCACATGCTAGTAAAGCAATGCTCAAAATTCTCCAAGCCAGGCTTCAGCAATACGTGAACTGTGAACTCCCTGGTGTTCAAGCTGGTTTTAGAAAAGGCAGAGGAAGCAGAGATCAAATTGCCAACATTTGCTGGATCATGGAAAAAGCAAGAGAGTTCCAGAAAAAACATCTCTTTCTGCTTTATTGACTATGCCAAAGCCTTTGACTGTGTGGATCACAATAAACTGTGGAAAACTGTTCAAGAGATGGGAATACCAGACCACCTGACCTGCCTCTTGAGAAACCTATATGCAGGTCAGGAAGCAGCAGTTAGAACTGGACATGGAACAAGAGGCTGGTTCCAAATAGGAAAAGGAGTATGTCAAGGCTGTATATTGTCACCCTGCTTATTTAACTTCTATGCAGAGTACATCATGAGAAATGCTGGGCTGGAAGAAACACAAGCTGGAATCAAGATTGCTGGGAGAAATATCAATTATCTCAGATACACAGATGACACCACCCTTATGGCAGAAAGTGAAGAGGAACTCAGAAGCCTCTTGATGAAAGTGAAATTGAAAAGTGAAAAAGTTGGCTTAAAGCTCAACATTCAGAAAACTAAGATCATGGCATCCGGTCCCATCACTTCATGGGAAATAGATGGGGAAACAGTGGAAACAGTGTCAGACTTTATTTTGGGGGGCTCCAAAATCACTGCACATGGTGATTGCAGCCGTGAAATTAAAAGACGCTTACTCCTTTGAAGAAAAGTTATGACCAACCTAGATAGTATATTCAAAAGAAGAGTCATTACTTTGCCGACTAAGGTCCATCTAGTCAAGGCATTGGTTTTCCTGTGGTCATATATTGATGTGAGAGTTGGACTTTGAAGAAGGCTGAGTGCCGAAGAATTGATACTTTTGAACTGTGGTATTGGAGAAGACTCTTGAGAGTGCCTTGGACTGCAAGGTAGATCCAACCAGTCCATTCAGAAGGAGATCAGCCCTGGGATTTCTTTGGAAGGAATGATGCTAAAGCTGAAACTCCAGTACTTTGGCCACCTCATGTGAAGAGTTGACTCATTGGAAAAGACTCTGATGCTGGGAGGGGTTGGGGGCAGGAGGAGAAGGGGACAACAGAGGATGAGATGGCTGGATGGCATCACTGACTCGATGGACGTGAGTCTGAGTGAACTCCGGGAGATAGTGATGAACAGGGAGGCCTGGCGTGCTGTGCTTCATGGGGTTGCAAAGATTTGGACACGACTGAGCAACTGAACTGAACTGAACTGAATTTGCCTTGATTCATGGACCTGACATTTCAGGTTCCTATGCAATATTGCTCTTACAGCATGGGACATTGCTTCGATCACCAGTCACATCCACAGGTGGGTATTGTTTTTGCTTTGGCTTCATCCCTTCATTCTTTCTGGAGTTATTTTCCACTGATCTCCAGTAGCATATTGGGCACCTACTGACCTGGGGAGTTCCTCTTTCAGTAGCCTATCATTTTGCCTTTTCATACTGTTCCTGGGGTTCTCAAGGCAAGAATACTGAAGTGGTTTGCCATTCTCTTCTCCAGTGGACCACATTCTGTCAGCTCTCTCCACCATGACCCGACCATCTTGGGTTGCCCCACGGGCATGGCTTGGTTTCATTGAGTTAGACAAGGAGGTGGTCCTAGTGTGATTAGACTGACTAGTTTTCTGTGAGTATGGTTTCAGTGTGTCTGCCCTCTGATGCCCTCTTGCAACACCTACCATCTTACCTGGGTTTCTCTTACCTTGGGTGTGGGGTATCTCTTCACGGCTGCTCCAGCAAAGCGCAGCCGCTGCTCCTTACCTTGGTCGAAGGCATCTCCTTACTGCTGGCCTTCCTGACCTTCAACGTGGGATAGCTCCTCTAGGCCCTCCTGCGCCCGCGCAGCCATTGGTCCTCGGGTTGCTCCTCCCAGCCACCACTCCTGGCCTCCGGCGCCGCCCCTGGCCTCCAGCGCAGGGTGGCTCCCCACGGCTGCTGCCTCTGGCCTCAGGTATGAGGTGGCTCTTCCCAGCCGCTGCCCTTGACCTCAGACTTGGGTAGCTCCTCTCGGCCACGCTTAGCGCGCCGGGTGGCGGCCGCCCGCGCTTAGTGTGAGTAAGTGAGTTACCTCCCTCATATCTTCCAGTTAGTAGTTAAACCCTGTTAGCTCGGCCTACTCAGTGTTGCCAACAATTATCCACTCCATCCTCGCCCATCAGCTGTCTTCTCATCCGGGCCCTCCTCTGCTCCCTCAGGCACCTTGACGATGTCTGCCAAATAGAGTACTTTATCCAGGTTCTTTCATCCATTCTGTCACTTTGAGTCAAGTCACCACTCTCGGGCCATTATCCTAAGTGGCTTCCTCTACTGGATGACGTCCAAACTCGTTGGCTACCTTTCAAACTTCGTTGGCCTCACGCCTTCATGTATAGCATAAACCCTGGCTACAGTTCTCACTTAAGGTTTCCAAATGCACTATCAAGTCTCTATGACTTCTGTAATCTTATTCTGTCTAGAATATTCTCCCTACTCCATTTTATCTAAGGAACTCTCACTTACGGGTACAAGTCCAGTTTAAATTTCAAATTCTCATCATTATATTCCCTATGTCTTCCCCAGTCAGCTCATAAGCAAAAGCCATGGCTCCTCATCAGTGTTCCCATAGCTGCTTATAGACGGTGAACACCTTTGGTGCTCAGACTGCATCTTATTCAGGACCTAACTCAGGGCTTGATATACTGCAGGTTCACCACGAGATTACCCACTTCACAAATATTTATTGCATCCTTGCCATACAGTGGACATTGTTTTTAAGTGTTGAAAATACCATTATGGAAAAAGTAGACACAATATTCACCTTCACAGGGCTTGTAGTTTACAGACAATTATACTAGATAATCACTGTAAAGATCAGAAGAATCAATATAGTGAAAATGAGTATACTACCCAAAGCAATTTACAAATTCAATGCAATCCCTATCAAGCTACCAGCCACAATTTTCACAGAACTAGAACAAATAATTTCAAGATTTGTATGGAAATACAAAAAACCTCGAATAGCCAAAGCAATCTTGAGAAAGAAGAATGGAACTGGAGGAATCAACTTGCCTGACTTCAGGCTCTACTACAAAGCCACAGTCATCAAGACAGTATGGTACTGGCACAAAGACAGACATATAGATCAATGGAACAAAATAGAAAGCCCAGAGATAAATCCACACACATATGGACACCTTATCTTTGACAAAGGAGGCAAGAATATACAATGGAGTAAAGACAATCTCTTTAACAAGTGGTGCTGGGAAAACTGGTCAACCACTTGTAAAAGAATGAAATTAGATCACTTTCTATCACCGTCCACAAAAATAAACTCAAAATGGATTAAAGATCTAAATGTAAGATCAGAAACTATAAAACTCCTAGAGGAGAACATAGGCAAAACACTCTCAGACATAAATCACAGCAGGATCCTCTATGATCCACCTCCCAGAATTCTGGAAATAAAAGCAAAAATAAACAAATGGGATCTAATTAAAATTAAAAGCTTCTGTACAACAAAGGAAAATATAAGCAAGGTGAAAAGACAGCCTTCAGAATGGGAGAAAATAATAGCAAATGAAGCAACTGACAAACAGCTAATCTCAAAAATATACAAGCAACTTCTGCAGCTCAATTCCAGAAAAATAAACGACCCAATCAAAAAATGGGCCAAAGAACTAAATAGACATTTCTCCAAAGAAGACATACGGATGGCTAACAAACACATGAAAAGATGCTCAACATCACTCATTATTAGAGAAATGCAAATCAAAACCACAATGAGGTACCACTTCACACCAGTCAGAATGGCTGCGATCCAAAAATCTGCAAGCAATAAATGCTGGAGAGGGTGTGGAGAAAAGGGAACCCTCCTACACTGTTGGTGGGAATGCAAACTAGTACAGCCACTATGGAGAACAGTGTGGAGATTCCTTAAAAAATTGCAAATAGAGCTACCTTATGACCCAGCAATCCCACTTCTGGGCATACACACCGAGGAAACCAGAATTGAAAGAGACACATGTACCCCAATGTTCATCGCAGCACTGTTTATAATAGCCAGGACATGGAAACAACCTAGATGTCCATCAGCAGATGAATGGATAAGAAAAGCTGTGGTACATATACACAATGGAGTATTACTCAGCCGTTAAAAAGAATTCATTCGAATGAGTTCTGATGAGATGGGTGAGACTGGAGCCAATTATACAGAGTGAAGTAAGCCAGAAAGAAAAACACCAATACAGTATACTAACACATATATATGGAATTTAGGAAGATGGCAATGACGACCCTGTATGCAAGACAGGAAAGAAGACACAGATGTGTATACCAGACTTTTGGACTCAGAGGGAGAGGGAGAGGGTGGGATGATTTGGGAGAATGGGAATTCTAACACGTATACTGTCATGTAAGAATTGAATCGCCAGTCCATGTCTGACGTAGGGTGCAGCTTGCTTGGGGCTGGTGCATGGGGATGACCCAGAGAGATGTTGTGGGGAGGGAGGTGGGAGGGGGGTTCATGTTTGGGAACGCATGTAAGAATTAAAGATTTTAAAATTTAAAAAAAATAAAAAATTAAAAAAAAAAAAGAAGCAACAAAGATTTCTTTAGCTTCATTGCATTTCTTGTGACTTGTATAATCTCTTTTAACCCCAGAGAGTAACTTCTTATATATGAAGTTGCTAGTTTCCTAAACTGCTAATTAATGCATAATTAGTAATAAGCTTGAAGAATGCAAAGAAATAGAGGAAAACAACAGAATGGGAAAGACTAGAGATCTCTTCAAGAAAATTAGAGATACCAAGGGAACATTTCATGCAAAGATGGGCTCAATAAAGGACAGAAATGGTCTGGACCTAACAGAAGCAGAAGATATTAAGAAGAGGTGGCAAGAATACATGGAAGAACTGTACAAAAAAGAGCTGCACAACCAAGATAGTTATGATGGTGTGATCACTCACCTAGAGCCAGACATCCTGGAATGTGAAGTCAAGGGGGCCTTAGGAAGCATCACTATGAACAAAGCTAGTGGAGGTGATGGAATTTCAGTTGAGCTGTTTCAAATCCTGAAAGATGACACTGTGAAAGTGCTGCACTCAATATGCCAGCAAATGTGGAAAACTCAGCAGTGGCTACAGGACTGGGAAAGGTCAGTTTTCATTCCAATCCCAAAGAAAGGCAATGCCAAAGAATGCTCAAACTACCACACAGTTGCACTCATCTCACATGCTAGTAAAGTAATGCTCAAAATTCTCCAGCAGGCTTCAGCAATACGTGAACTGTGAACTCCCTGGTGTTCAAGCTGGTTTTAGAAAAGGCAGAGGAAGCAGAGATCAAATGCCAACATTTGCTGGATCATGGAAAAAGCAAGAGAGTTCCAGAAAAAACATCTCTTTCTGCTTTATTGACTATGCCAAAGCCTTTGACTGTGTGGATCACAATAAACTGTGGAAAATTGTTCAAGAGATGGGAATACCAGACCACCTGAACTGCCTCTTGAGAAACCTATATGCAGGTCAGGAAGCAGCAGTTAGAACTGGACATGGAACAAGAGGCTGGTTCCAAATAGGAAAAGGAGTATGTCAAGGCTGTATATTGTCACCCTGCTTATTTAACTTCTATGCAGAGTACATCATGAGAAACGCTGGGCTGGAAGAAACACAAGCTGGAACCAAGATTGCCGGGAGAAACATCAATAACTTCAGATATGCAGATGACACCACCCTTATGGCAGAAAGTGAAGAGGAACTGAGAAGCCTCTTGATGAAAGTGAAAGAGGAGAGCGAAAAAGTTGGCTTAAAGCTCAACAATCAGAAAACGAAGATCATGGCATCCGGTCCCATCACTTCATGGGAAATAGATGGGGAAACAGTGGAAACAATGTCCGACTTTCTTTCGGGGGGCTCCAAAATCACTGCAGACGGTGATTGCAGCTATGAAATTAAAAGATGCTTACTCTTTGGAAGGAAAGTTATGACCAACCTAGATAGCATATTAAAAAGCAGAGACATTACTTTGCCAACAAAGGTTTGTCTAGGCCAGGCTATGGCTTTTCCAGTGGTCATGTATGGATGTGAGAGTTGGACTGTGAAGAAAGATGAGCACTGAAGAATTGATGCTTTTGAACTGTGGTGTTGGAGAAGACTCTTGAGAATCCCTTGGACTGCAAGGAGATCCAACCAGTCCATCCTAACGGAGATCAGTCCTGGGAGTTCTTTGGAAGGACTGATGCTAAAGCTGAAACTCCAATACTTTGGCCACCTCATGTGAAGAGTTGACTCATTGGAAACAACTCTGATGCTGGGAGGTATTGGGGGCATGAGAAGGGGATGACAGAGGATGAGATGGCTGGATGGCATCACCGACTCCCCATGAACATGAGTTTGAGTGAACTCTGAGGGTTGTTGATGGATAGGGAGGCCTGGCATGCTGAGATTCATGGGGTTTTAAAGAGTCGGACACAACTGAGCCACTGAACTAAACTGAACTGAAGCTTGAAGAAAATTAGCATAGTGATCTCATGCCTGAAACATTTTTTTCTTTAAGCAAAGGAAAAGTACTGAAGAAAAAATAGAGAAATATAGTGAATGTATAAACATCAAGGTGCATGCATGTGTGTGTGTGTGTAAGTCTGTTTTATTGTTTTTTGTGTGTTTTTTTTTTTTTGAGGGAGTTGAAGGAAATAAGTGAAGGGGAAAAGAGGACTCTATTGAGAGAGGCTAGAGAGACACAATGCTGAAAAAAGTGTAATGAGTAGCAGCTTAAGCCACAGTCTGTTCGTATATTTTTGGGCGATTACCCAGATGGTTCCAGAAACCACATTTTGTTACCAGTATCCTACAGTATTACTGAGTTTTCTAGCAGCAGGCTGGATTCTTCCAGGAACTGATTAGGCCTGCAGTTGTTTTGTTAGGCAAGCTGAACAAAAAGCAGTCACTCAGTTCTATTGAAGATAGCATTAATGAATTTAGAGAAAAGGGTGAGGCCATTCTGAGTGCTTCTGTGGATTCCTTGTAATTGATTGTAAAAATGTCCATAAGATTTTCCCTTATGAACAAGATACATTATAAAGTACTTGGCACTGCTAATCTTCATCACATGTGTTTTTCAATTCCAAGGAACAATTTACTTTTATCATTTATCTCACCTAAAAACATCCCCAGTGAGTGTTACAAAAGCTACAATAAATCACATGGACAGATGGCAGTATATAAATGCCAAAATGTAATCAGGCTTAGAGTTGTACCAAACAGCCTGCTGACATTGCCAGGCATAACAGGAAGGCTCAAAGCAGCACTTTCTCAGAGAAGCTTTCTCCTGCGCAAATTGGAAGGCTGTCAGAACACAGCCAGCTCGCCTGCTCCTGATGACTGTTAATGAGAACTCTGAAAGGAGGAGCAGCCAGAACCTCTTTGCTCTCCTTTCTTGGGCCCCATGGTCCCTTCCATTTGGTCAGATTCCCTCTGAGCATGACGAATAGGGATGCTAATATTTCCCGACCAACATCGTCCCAGTTAAGCCTCTTCCAACAAATCCAAACACTAGGTCCTCTGTCATCTGTCCAAACCCATTTTATCGCCCAGTTGAGCTTTTTTTTTTTTTTTTTTTTTTTTTTTGCTATAGACACAATTTCCTTGAATACAAGACATTAGAAAAAGTGAGTGTGCTACTGAGAAGGATTTCCATAGATAGAAAAACTAAAATATTTCAAAATATAGAGAAATGATTTCAAGTGAGAAAATGAGTATTATTTATTTGAGTCCTTAGGATGTGACAGAAACTGTACTAAATATTTTATTAGTATATCTATTTTCTCACGTAATCTTCAATCTGTTTGTGTGTGTGCATGCTCAGTTGTGTCCAACTCTGTGACTCCATGGACTGTAGCCCAGTAGGATCCACTGTCCATGGAATTTTCTAAGCAAGGATACTGGAGTGGGTCTCCATTTCCTAGTCCAGGTGATCTTCCCATGGATAGAACCCATGTCTCTTTTGTATCCTGCCTTGGCAGACGGATTCTTTACCAACCACTGCACCACCTAGGAAGCCCATTTAATCTTCAAATCAGCTGCCTATGAGATAGGTAGGTTTTATTATGAGATAGGTTTTATTATTTTTCCTATCATACAACTATGGAAAGAGACCCAGAGAAGTCAAGTAACTTCAGTATTTATACCTAGTAAGTGCAGGAGTAAAGACATGAATCCAGCTCTGGAAGAAGCCAAAGATTTGAATTTTAATGGTCTTCATTATGTGCTGTGCTTAGTTGCTAAGTTGTGTCCCACTCTTGCAACCCCATGGACTGTAGCCTACCAGGATCTTCTGTCCATGGGGTTCTCCAGGCAAGAATTCTGGGGTGGTTTTCCATGCCCTCCTCCAATCTTCCCATCCCAGGTATCAAACCCAGGTCTCCCACATTGTGGGTGGATTCTTTATCATCTGAGCCACCAGGGAAGACCAAGAATACTGGAGTAAGTAGCCTATCCCTTTTCCAAGGGCTCTTCCTAACCCAGGAATCAAACCAGGGTTTTCTGCATTGCTGGCAGATTCTTTATGAGCTGAGCTACCAGGGAATTCTAGAATCAGCAATTGTCCAATAATTGTGCAAATAAATTTAAGAATGTTTTAGATGCTTGTATGGTATTTATTAACTCCTAATAAAATAGAATGTTCTTTTCAAAAGCCTTATTAAAAAGAAACCCGTGACTGCAGTTTACTCCACATTTCTGCTTTTAATAGTTTGAGGGGCTTCCTAGTAGAGGGGCCACAGTATGTACTTGCTGTGCTCTGCACCTCTTTTCCAATTTCACCTGAGTCTGGAGAAGAGCAAACTGCACAAGGGAAATCAGACTACTAGTACTACTACCCTCAACTACTTAACTATTTTAAAAATGCATTGTCTAGAAAGCAGTATCGTCACACATTTCTTAGTCATGACCTATTAGGAGGCTTTACGGCAAGGGACATTTACTAAAATAGAATTCAGAACCCCAAGCAAGAAACTTCAAAATAAATGAGAAAACATTTTTAAATTGACCCTCCATTGAATATTTTAAAAGTGCTAGGAACTCTATCAACATCTCACTCTATTCTCATTAAAATTCTAAAATCTGTTCTGTTGTCCACATTTTACAGATAAGAAAATGATGCCTTGAAGAGTTAAACAATTTGCCCCAGAGTCTTAACCGCCTGACTGAAACACAAACCTGGGGAGTTATAGTGTTTGGCTTTTAACTTTGATCCCATACAACTTCTCATAAGAATGGGCTGATAGGTTTTTATGAGTCATAGAAAAGAGCCATCAATTGGACACATCACAAGTATACACAGGAGAACATGGGGAAAATGGGAATTATTTATTGCATGCATCCAAGCAACATACAAAATATAAGAATAAAATCACTATCCTCAAGGCAAAAGAGAGGACTTAGAAATATAATTTGGTATTGGCTTCATTGTGTAACTCTGTAGAGCTCTGGAAAGCAATCCACCTCTGTTTCATTAATTTACAATTAGGGAGACTATTTGACCTCTCTCTTCCTCATAGAAATGTTTTAAGAAACACTAAAAAATGAAACAATCATTGTAAATATTTCTAATTTGATATGTTAATGTATCAGTATCATGGTATATTAGGGAGCTTCAACTTTATTCTTTAAGCAGTAAGTTGCTGCTGGTGATTTCCAGGGAGAAGCATAACATGTTTAAATTATGGGGGCCTCTGACACAATATGTAGAATGGATTGAAAGGCGTGAGCTCTAAGTGTCTTGATGTGACTGCAACGTTAGAAAGCATGTCCGAAGCACAGGAAGCTGGCTGTGGGCTAAGTAAAGAAAGATGGGAAAGGAAATGGTCATGTGGGAATGCACTGGAAGAAAAGAAACATCTAGAACTGGGAATCAGGTCAAGGATGCTGCTTCAGCTCACTGCTTACTCACTGTCTTAGAAACATCAAAATAATGTGATGACTTTTAATTCCAACAAGAAGATTTAAGAGTTGGTGGCAGCATAAGATGAGAATGCATTAATACACCTCTGAGAAGCAAATGTGAGGAAGGCATGGCAACCCGCTCCAGTATTCTTGCCTGGAGAATCCTATGGACTGAGGAGCCTGGCGGGCTACAGTCCATGGTGTCGCAGAGTGAGACACGACTGAAGCAACTGAGGATGCACAGAAACAAATATACAACAGCCATTAAAAAAAAAAAGGAAACTTTGACATTTGCAACAACATGGGTGGACTTAGAGGGTATTGTGCTTAGTGAAACGTCAGATGTCGAATATAAAAAAACATAAAACAAACTAGTGAATATAACAAAAACAACAACAAAAAAAAAAACAGACTCACAGTTACAGAGAACAAAATAGTGATTACCAGCAGAGAGAAGAAAAGGGAGAGAGGAAACACAGGGGTGAGAGATTAATAAGTACAAACTATTTTATTGACTATGCCAAAGCCTTTGACTATGTGGATCACAATGAACTGGAAAATTCTAAAAGAGATGGGAATACCAGACCATCTGACCCGCCTCTTGAAAAACCTATATGCAGGTCAGGAAGCAACAGTTAGAACTGGACGTGGAACAACAGACTGGTTCCAAATAGGAAAAGGAGTATGTCAAGGCTATGTATTGTCACCCTGCTTATTTAACTTCTATGCAGAGTACATCATGAGAAACGCTGGGCTGGAAGAAGCACAAGCTGGAATCAAGATTTCCGGGAGAAATATCAATAACCTCAGATATGAAGATGACACCACCCTTATGGCAGAAAGTGAAGAGGAGCTAAAAAGCCTCTTGATGAAAGTGAAAGAAGAGAGTGAAAAAGTTGGCTTAAAGCTCAACATTCAGAAAATGAAGATCATGGCATCTGGTCCCATCTCTTCATGGGAAATAGATGGGGAAACAGTGGAAACAGTGTCAGACTTTATTTTTGGGGCTCCAAAATCACTGCAGATGATGATTGCAGCCTTGAAAGAAAAGTTACGACCAACCTAGGCAGAATATTAAAAAACAGAGACATTACTTTGTCAACAAAGGTCTGTCTAGTCAAGGCTATGGTTTTTCCAGTAGTCATGTATGGATGTGAGAGTTGGACTATAAAGAAAGCTGAGCGCCAAAGAATTGATGCTTTTGAACTGTGGTGTTGGAGAAGACTCTTGAGAGTCCCTTGGACTGCAAGGAGATCCAACCAGTCCATCCTAAAGGAGATCAGTCCTGGGTGTTCTTTGGAAGGACTGATATTGAAGCTGAAACTCCAATATTTTGGCCACCTGATGCGAAGAGCTGACTCATTTGAGAAGACCCTGATGCTGGGAAAAATTGAAGGCAGCAGGAGAAGGGGACGACAGAGGATGAGATGGTTGGATGGCATCACTGACTCAATGGACATGAGTTTGGGTAGACTCTGGGAGTTGGTGATGAACAGAAAGGCCTGGCGTGCTGCAGTTCATGGGGTTGCAAAGAGTCAGACACTACTGAGAAACTGAACTGAACTGAACTGATTCTGTATAAAATAAATAAACTATGAAGATATATTGTACAATACAGGGAATGTAGGCAATATTTTATATCCATAAATGAAGTATAACCTTTAAAAATTGTGAATCACTATGTTGTATACCTGTAACACACTATATTATATATCAACTATACTTCGATAAACATTTTTTACTACAGAGATATTCTCTTTCATTTTCTTGAAAAGATTGTGCAAAACTGGTAGTTTTTCTTCCTTAAATATTTGATAGATTTCATCAATGAAACTATCTGGTCTTGGAATTTTCTTTGTGGGAATAATTTTAATTATGAATTAGATTAATATAATACATACAGTAGACAGGGCTTCCCAGGTGGCACTAGTGGTAAAGAACCCACCTGCCAATGCAGGAAACATGAAAATACACAGTTCAGTCCCCGGGTCTGGAAGAGGACATGGCAACCCACTCCAGTATTCTTGCCTGGAGAATCCCAGGGACAGAGAAGCCTGGCGGGCTACAGTCCATAGGGTCACAAAGAGTCTGACTTGACTGAGGTGACTTAGCACACAAGCACACACTCATAGGATAGACATCCTGTGGATATAAAAGAGGACTAAATTAACATCTAACTATCTACTTTTCTGGTTTGGATTTTAGAAAGAACTTTGAATCTCTTGAATTATAAGAATTTTTAAGAAAAAATAATTAATATGTCACAGCTCCAACTTAGTATCAGCTAAAACAACATGAAATAGAGTGATATTCAGAAAAGTGGTCTTAAATGCCAGTAGAAATACTGATGTAAGGAGAGCTTATTTTTTATGCTAAAAATGTCAGTGTTGCCCTTTCCACAAGAATGCTCTGTTTTATGGTGCATGCAAATTCCTTTATTCTAATTTGTTACTTATTACAATGAAATCTCTGTCTGCTTTATCACTCAGGGTAAGAGCTGAAAGTCAGATGGCTCATCATGTATCACGTAGTGAGTCACGTAGTGGGAAGTAAGTTTGAGGTGGGGTCATATGATCAGACTAGTCTCTTCTCCGGGCTTTTGACTACGTACTCATCACTCTTTGGAGCTGCCACTTGCAGAAGCATCTTCCCACCTCATCTGAGTTTTTTCTACTAGAACATCTCTGACTCCTTTTTATTGATGGCACTGTTACTACAAAGGACAGATTCTGAGTATATTTATGCCCTCTTTGAGGCTGTGTAAAGGACACAAAAAATCTACTTTAAAACCTGCTGTTGAACACTTAGGTTGCCAGAACTGGATCCCTGACATGCCTGCTCTATTTACAGATAATTTCTCAGTCGACCTGGTGTGCATTATTGTCCCAAGTCTCAGATAGATGCATCTCTTTGTTTCACCTGAGTCCTGTGCATACATTCTAACTCATTAGTCCTGCAGATGTTATCCTTTACCAGTGGTATCAGTATCACCTGGGAAATGTTTAGAAATTTAAATTATCAATCCCTCCAGGGAATGGGGCCCAGCAATCCATGTTTTATTTTGTTTTGTTTTGTTTAATCAGGAACTTTTTGGTTCAATGAGACTTGCCTATTGTGATTCTGATACAGATCATTACAGAATATTTTTTCCCATCTTCTCCAAAGAACTAGCACAAACCAAAACAACAAATTACAGCAAAACTATGGTAAATCTCTCTAAGAGCAATCTATGTTTTAAAAAAACTTTCCATGTGATTCTGACGCACACAAAGGTTTGATGACTACTGTTATAGCTACAACAGAGAAAGAGGCAGCAGAATCTGGCCTCTTCAGTTCCGGAGTGGGATCAATGCCCATATGCTAGGGGATTATCCAAGAAGAAGAAAGATGTTCAGATGTTGAATACCAAAAAACAAGCAAACAACAAAAAAACACCAAAAAGAAGATATATCTACTGTACATTTTTTACGACCATAAATTTGGAGACTTAGAATTTACTTAATATTAAAGTAACAGCCTTGGTGATATAGTGGTGAACATATAGCTGCCTTCCAAAAAATAAATACTAGAGCAATTCAAGCTCAATTATGCATGGCCCTATTTGACTACATTTGATTCCATGTTTCACTACCTCTGTTGTCAACAGTACATAGCTTATGATGTCTACTTCAGTGACACATATTTGATGCAAGATGAACCTAATCTCATATTTTTAATCAGGTATGAAACTAGTTTTGATTACTGGGTTGTTTTAATAGCACCCCTTATTGCTCAGTTGGGAAAGAATCTGCCTGCAATGCAGGAGACCCGGGCTCGATTCCTGGGTCGAGAAGATCCCCTGCAGAAGGAAATGGCAATCCACTCCAGTATTCTTGCCTGGAGAATCTCATGGACAGAGGAGCCTGGCAGGCTACAGTCCATGGGGTAGCAAGAATTGGACATGACTGAGCGACTACACCACCATCACCACATTGTTTGAAGCTTTGTCTACAGCTCAGATGAATATGAAGTGCTGCCTTTCCTGACAACTATTTCTGCAGAGTTTATAGGATTAACCAAATACGTACTTTACTTTTATTCACCTAACTGATATCTCAGAATATTCATTGGCCCTATTTGATCTCATCAATCTCTAAAACAAAATAATATTATTTATACAACTCTTTATTTTGGTGCGCAGTAAATCCTCTTTCTACTTGAAAATGGTAACTTTTCAATTGGTTTTGTTAGATAATATTTATTATTGTTTTCTACCTACTAGGCAGAACTATGAGTTCTTTACATGTGTTCAGTCATTAATTATCACAATCCCACTACTTAGGTACTGATTTATCCCCATTTCATTCAAGGTAATTGAGAATATATGAAAGTAAATAATTTCAACAAATTCAAACAGTTAAAACCTGGTGGAGTTGGGATTTTATTCTAGGCAGTTGACTCCTCACTGGACACCAGATCATAAGATAACCAACTGTCCTGATGTGTCTAGTACTGAGGGGTTTCCTGGAATACAGGACTTTCAGTGCTAAAACTGGTATGTGCATGGGTGCCAAGTTGATTCAGTCGTGTCTGGCTCTTTGGAACCTTGTGGACGGTAGCCCATCAGGCTCCTCTATCCATGGGATTCTCCAGGCAAGAATACTGGAATGGGTTGCCATTTCCTCCTCCAGGAGATCTTCCCCATCCAGGAATCGAACTCACGTATCTTATGTCTCCTGTATTGCCAGGCAGGTTCCTTACCACTAGTGTCAGCCAGGAAGCCTTAAAACTGGGATAGCCCCAGACAAAGCAGGATGGTTGGTCACACCGTAATTACTATGCTGCAGAATATATTTGTGTCTTTACCCCCCCCTCTTTGGATGGCATGTGAAATATATCAAGTTAATGACTGACATCCATAGTTTCAGGAAACAGCAGACCCTCGTGTCTGTACAGGGGTGTGAGGCTCTTGAGTGTCTCTACCCTACTTCCACCTTTCCATTCCAGAATGTCCATCACTCAACGTCATCATTTAATGTTCCCATTCAGGAGATAGGACCCAATCTGAAGAGCTTGATTGTTCTAGAAATGCCTTGGATTTCCCCAAATATTCCACTACAAACTAGGGCAAGAGATTCCAAGACCCTGCCTCAATACAAATTGTCCCATTGTTCCTCTTCAGAAGAACATTCAGTTCAGCTCAGTCAGTGAGTCGTAACTGACTCTTTGTGACCCTATGCACTGCCTCACACCAGGCCTCCCTGTCCATCAGAAAAACATAAAACTGTTAAAAAATAATTTCAGCTGGTGTGTTTCAAGTTTGTAATAAGGCGTTATAAAGGGACAACCCAACAAGGAGCTGGAGAAGGGGACAGGGACAGGAAGATAGAAGAGCTAGAAAATCTAGCAGGGATTTAAATCACTTCATAGTTTAAGACCAAGGAGGATAACACACACAGTGTTCCTCAAACACACACAACCTTTCACAGTTGCAAGGAGGGGCATGCACGGAGGTCGTCAGTAGGACCCACCTGCAGACTATAGTCGTGTCAATAATTCTCACCTCCAAACCTCAAGAAGGATCAACTCTCAGTCTCCTAAAGTGTAACCATGAGAAATTCCTTCATGATAGTGAAGCCTGTATTAACTGGCTCAGAAGGTAAAGAATCTGCTTGTAATGCAGGAGACACGGGTTTGATTCCTGGGTCAGGAAGACCTCCTGGAGAAGGGAGTGGCAACTCACTCCAGTGTTCCTGCCTGGAAATTTCATGGACAGAGAATCCCGGTGGGCTACTGTCCATGGGGTTGCAAAGAGTCAGACAGGACTGAGTGACTAACACTTTCACTATTAACTAAGCTATCTAGTTAGATGGAGTGGGTTGCCATTTCCTTCTTCAATATATGTAAATACTGAAATTTAAAGGATCCTTGACTAACTTATTCTCTCCACATCCCCATCTCCATAGATAATCTATTTACCTGTTTCTTGTAGTAGTCATGTCTTTAAATAGTTATCACTAGATATTATCTATTGACATCCATTTCTAACTGTTGAGACATGTTGTTTTGATTAATAAGAAGAAAAGAGAGGACCTGAGAGGTCCTTGGATCACACCTTGAGAACTGCTAATCTAGTTCTTTGATAATTCCTCCTTTCTATTTTACTATCCTCTCTTTCTGGAATTTAGTAGTTATATGTTGGATTGAATATGGACATGAATTTGAGCAAACTCCAGAAGATAGTGGAGGGCAGAGGAGCCTTGAATGCTGCAGTATGACATGGGGTCACAAAGAGTTGGACACAAATTAGCAATTTAAATTCAACAAAATCATTATTACTGTCAATTCCCTGTATTTATTCTGAGTCTGTTATCTTTAAACAGAGTCCTGTTCTATTTTACCTTTATATTTAGAGTTGCTGGTAATGATACTCTGTATTTATTTATTTTCAAAGCATCTTCACATGTATTATCTTATCCCTTTAATACTCTCCAGAGGTTAGAACAGTAAGTATTTTCACACCTGGTCTGGTCTCTGGATGATAAAATCAAATGCAAAATAAGTTAAGCATTTCATCCAATAATATTCAAGAAATTAAAGATAAAATTGGAAATAGGGCTTGGATTTTCTAATATCTCGTTTGCTTTCCACTATGCCAAACTACTCTTTTTTAAAAAAGGATTGCTCAGCTTAAATTCTGACCATGCCATCAACAAATAGTTTTCATTTTCTGAAAAAAAAAAAAGAGAGAGAGAGAGAGAGAGAAAGTATATGGAAACTGCCAGTGTCTAGAAGCTTTCACTCAGAAACTGATACTGTAGCATGATTTTTAGTATATAAATTTTTCACCTTCTTGGTAAATTTTTTGCTAGGTATTTTATTCTTTTTGGTGTGATTTTAAACAGGATTGTTTGCTTACTTTCTCTTTCTGATATTTCATTGTTAATATAAAGAAATGAGACAGACTTCTATGTATTAATCCTATACCATGAAACTGCTAAGTTCATTTATTAGTGCTAGTAGTTTTGTGGTGAAAACGTAAGGGTTTTTTTTAATATATTATATCGTGTCATCTACAACAGTGACAATTTTACTTCTTCCTTTCCCATTTGTATGTCTTTTTTTTATTTATTTTTTTGTCTGATTGCTATGGCTAGGCTTCTCCTCTGCTCAGTGGCCATCAGCACCCTATCCAGGGTGGGAGGGGTCCTCAAGTTGCTGGAGCAGAAGTCCTGAGTGCTGGGTTTGAGCTCCCTCTGTTCCCTTTAAGTGTGTGCTCCTTTCCTCCCAAAATCAGCAACCTCAACCCAGAGAGGAGTAGCGCTAGAGCAAAAGGAACTGGTGCAAGTGTTCAGCATGGATCTAAGTATGGACTGGCTGCCCTGGTCACATTTAGTGACCTGGATGGCTTCTGATGTGCTGCTTGTTTGACGGTAGTGACTGTTCCCCCACCAGGCTCAGATGCCACTCCAGGTCTCAACTGCTTTTGTCCCTCACAACTGAGCTCTCCCTTCAGCCACTGCCACTCTTGCTATGGTGTGGAGCTATGTTCTGAAACAGTCAAGGACCAAAGCAGATGCTTAGCTCAGGCTGGAGCACGCTCCAGGGAGCTTGCAGGAAACCTACCACAATCGTGTGCAGTTTCAATGTGCCCTCTCCACTCTGTTTCTGCCATAAGCAAGCATATGCTTACTCTTCACAAGTGGAGTCCAGGCTTCCTTCAGCCCTCCTGTTAGTCCCACGGCCCCTCCAACCAACAAAGAAACTTATCTTCCCTGTGTCTGACCCCAGGGCTAGGGTGCTCAATATGTGGCTTTAACTGCTCACTCCCCAGGGAGAATCTCCACCCAAGTAATGTTTCTCTTCGATTTCCCTCCCATGGGCACAGTTCACCAACTGATTGCTTCTCTTCCCTTTCTACCTGATTCCATGTGGCTCTGTCTCATAACCCTGGTTGTATAGGAAGGAATCTTTCTTCCAGTCCCCGGTTAGTTAGCAGTGAGACTTGTTCCACATGTAGTTATATGATTGACACATTCATGGGGGGAGATGAGTTCTGCATCCTTCTACTCTGCCATCTTGATCTCCTCTCGGGAACTACTGAATTCTGTTTGCTAATATTTAATTTTGGATTTTGAACTTTATTAATAAATGAGTCTGTTTATAGATTTCCTTGCTTGTGATCTTTGTCGTTCCTTTGGTAGAAATGTTTTACTTGCTCCATTAAATGCACTTAGGGGCTTTCCTTCTTCTCTAAGATCTGAAACAATTTAAGTAACATTAGAATTAAATGTTTTCTAAATATCTGATAGAATTCTCCCAGCAAAGCATTTGAAGAAACAAAAGCAACTTTGGGATTACTTTTTATATTTCTTCATTGGAAATCTATCTGCCTGTATTGTTTTTTGTCTGTCAAGTTTTTGGTAAGTTATTTTTCTCAAAATATTCTTTATATTATTCAACTTTTCCAAGTTATTGGCATAAAATTAACTGGAAAAAACCCCAAACCTCAAGTTTTTTTAATTTCCTCTTTTTCTGTGGCATATACATTAACATTTGTGGTTTGGAAGTTTTATAAGCTCATTTCCATGAACTAAAAGATTAAAATTATTTCTATTTTTATTTCCAGCTTTTGAAAGAAAAATTTCCATAACATGTTAAGCTTCTGGGCTTTATTTAATTCTTGCTACAGCACTATGCATAATAGATTTACTCAGAAAACAATATTCTTATGAATATTAAAGTCCAATTTAATTGGGACTTAAGTGAAATTCTTTCCTAGAAGGACATCTTGGTGATCATGTACTGAGAATTTTAATTGTTCAAATAAGGTCACAAGCTCTTTACAATCTCTCAAGAGAGGGCATAAGAAGATATAACTTATACTAAATGCACTTTAGCAGTATGAAAATGGCCCTTATGCATTGAAGAATTACTTCAATTAATACCAGTCTTTAAGAAATTTTACTTTAAAATCCAGCTGGTGCTCACTTTCGATTGTTTATTCCATAACATTTGCTGTCTTTTAAATGAATTCAATAAGCTGCCAGCCTGTTCCTCATGTTAATCTTTTCAAGCATTTGGGATGTTGCCAGACCATGTCCTGCCATTACAAAATCATTCAGGAACAGGCTTGCAGTAACCAGTTTCTAAGAAGGAAGGAAGAAGGGAAGGGAGAAAAAGAAAGGAGGAAAGAGAAAATGAAAGAATGGACAACCCAGCTACACATCTTACAAAATCCCTTCTGTTCATATTCTTTTATTGTTCCTTGCCTTATTTTGCCATCCCAGTAACTTTTGCTAAATATGTGGTAATACATTTTAAGGCTGTTATATCTTGATGTCACTTTATAATAATGACAACTTTTCATAAATTGTTCAGTTTTAGCTTAGTAATCCTAAGGAAGGATAGATACCCACAGCAGCAAAATTGACAGAAGTGCCCTTTAAAATTGCCAGAAACGACATCTTTCGTGCACTGGCCTGAGTCGCATTAGCTCTTTTCTGAGCATGCTGATCAAGGACACATAGCAATGACAGGAATTGTTATTGACTTTCACAATGAACTTTTCAGACTGAAGGTCATGCTGTGGAAGATGCAGAAATGATAGAAAGTCAGCAGTTATTTTAGCTTGATGGTTAGATTATCCCCAGTCTTGTTTAAATTGATGATGTATTCTTCATTGGTCAATCAAAGCAAGAAAGAAAATGTTCCTTAAACAATAGAAGCAGATAAAATATTTTCCAAATATTCTTTTGGAAGAATATGTTGGAAAGAAGAAGCTAATTTAGAAATAAATGGGAATAAATATAACCTGATAATAAATGGGAAATTATTTTAAATTATTGCTAATTTAGAAATAAATGAGAATAAAATATAAGTATAATTATTAGTTAATTGATGTCCTGGCTTCAGCCCTGATGGCCAGACTGGTGGGTTTCTTCATTAGATTTTACCCCTCAAAATTATATCTTGCCCACTAAACTATGAAGAGATGAGAGTGTGGGAAATAAATGGTGAAAAACAGTTAATGGTTTGTTTTTCATTTTCTTTCTTATTTCTTTTAAATGTTCATATTTAGGTAACTATACTTAAATATTGACTGGCTCTTTACCATGCATGAAAAGTACAATATTACACTTTATTTTTTAAAACTAATCTTTATTGGAGTATTGTTGTTAGTTTCTACTGTACAGCAAAGTGAGTCAGCTTACATATATATCCCCCCCCCTTTTGGGGGGATTTTCTTCCCATTTAGGTCACCAGAGAGCATTGAGTTCCCTGTGCTATATTAGTCCCCTGTTCTTATGGTTATCTATTTTATACACGGTATCAATAGTGTATGTATGAGGAGTATAGTATAGTTTTGTTCAACAGTTTTGGAAAAGAAGTCTGGATAATGTTGTAAAGCTACTAGTCATATACCTTATGACCAGTTCCACTCCTAGAGAAATCTTCCTAAAAGTGCTTCAGAGGACATATACAAAAATGTTCAGAGACACAATGTTCATAATAGCAAAACACTGGAGTTAACCCAAATATCCACCAACAGGAAAAGACATAAATATATTGTAGTATGTTCACTAAATGGAAACAACTGAATATGAATGAACTTCTCTACATGCTGAGATATGAATGAATCTTGAAAACATGTTGATGGACAAAGCAATCTACAGAAGAATTATATATAGTGTGATATCATTTTTACAGATCTCAAAAACATAAAAACTTTTAGAAAGCTCTTTTAAGGACGCATACACATGTGATAGAACTAATTTTTCCACAATATTGTAAAGTAATTAGCCTCAAATTAAAATAAGTAAATTAATTTTAAAAATTAAAAATAAATAAATAAAAGACTAATTTTTAAAGAAAAATACTAAATCTTCTAATTTCAAGGTAATAAATATTTTAAAAGAGAAAAATATAAAAAAGAAAAATTTAGGTCCTCTGTTTCCCATAGTCTAGATATAAACACTGTTGAGAGTCCCTTGGACTGCAAGGAGATCCAACCAGTCCATTCAGAAGGAGATCAGTCCAGGGATTTCTTTGGAAGGAATGATGCTAAAGCTGAAGCTCCAGTACTTTGGACACCTCATGCGGAGAGTTGACTCATTGGAAAAGACTGATGCTGGGAGGGATTGGGGGCAGGAGGAGAAGGGGACAACAGAGGATGAGATGGCTGGATGGCATCACTGACTCAGTGGACATGAGTCTGAGTGAACTCCAGGAGTTGGTGATGGACAGGGAGGCCTGGCGTGCTGCAATTCATAGGGTCGCAAAGAGTCGGACACGACTGAGCAACTGAACTGAACTGAACTGAACATTTGTTGTATTTTCCTCTTCACTATCTCCTGGAGTTTGCTCTGATTCATGTGCCCCCTTATCCTTTGCCTTCAATCTTTCCTGGAATCGGGGTCTTTTCCAGTGAGTTGACTCTTCACATCAGGTGGCCAAAGTATTGGAGTATTGGAGTTTCAGCTTCAGCACCAGTCCTTCCAATGAATACTCAGGGTTGATTTCCTTTATGATTGACTGATTTGATCTCTTTGCAGTCCAAGGGACTCTCAAGCGTCTTCTCTAGCATCACAATTTGAAAACATCAATTCTTTGGCACTCAGCCTTCTTTATGGTCAATTCTCACATCTGTATATGACTCCTGGAAAAACAAAAACCATAGCTTTGTTGGCAAAGTGACATTTCTGCTTTTTACTATGCTATCTAAAATATTCAGAAGGTGATGGAATTTTCCATCATTTCTGTATCAGTTTGGATCTGTTCAACTCTTACTGTTGTCATTGTTTTCCATTTCCTAAACCTATCAGAGCTCTCTATTGTTTATATTGATTTCCTCTGTTCATCTGGGGAATTGTGATAAAAACAAAAATAGTTTACAAGCGTCCCTTGCAATTCCCTATTTTTATCTATCAGGTTGGCAGAAAAAGGAAAGCTTCTAGCATATTTCAGGATATCCTTTCTTCTCCTAGTCTTTTGTTCTTGCATGTAGACGGCAGCTTTCTAGCTTAGTGTTTGTTGTGTGAATAAATCCTGCTCCATTAACTGACATCAGTGAATTAAGATGGGTTTTTATTTCTTCTTTTAAGCAACACCATCCCCCGTCTTGCCTTGCAGTCACTAACCATTGTAGTTTTTTCCATTTTTATCTCACACATTAATGACATTGTCCATTTCTAGTTTCAGTAATTTACTTGCCCTACTTGGCACTAATTTATTATCTTGCTTCACTATGTACCATTGCTAGTGGTAATGTAAAATGGGGCAGCTACTGGGGAAAATAGTGTGGCAATTCTTCAGGAAGTTAAATACAGAATACCATATGACCCAAGAATTCTACTCCTAAGTATTACCCTTACCCAAGAGAAAGGAAAGAAGACGTCCACACAAACCTGTATATGAATATTTATAACAGCATTATTCATGATAGCCAAAAAATGGAAACAAGTGAATTTTCCATCAAATGATGAGTGGATAAACAAATAGAGTATATTCATACACTGAATATTATTCAGCTATATGAAGGAATGAAGTCCTGATACAGGCTACAACATAGAAGAACATAGAAAACATGTTAAGTGAAATAAGCCAGAAGCAAAAAGTCATATACTGTGATTCTATTTTTATGAAATGTTCAGAAAAAGGCAAATCAATAGACACAGAGGGTAGATTAGTGGTTTCCAGGGGCCTGGGAAGAGAGAAGAAAGGGGACTAATGGGAACAGGGTTTCTTTTGGGGATTGTGACAGTGTTCTGTTATACAACTTTGTGATGGCTATAGAATGTGGTGAATATATTAAAAACCACTGAATCATAAAAAAAATTTAATAAACTTGATATATAAGAAATAGATTGTATATGTAATTTAAAAATTACATATAAAAACTTGCCATCTCAGTAATTAGAGACATTCAATCCGAAAAGAGTATGAGATGAGGGATTAAAAGAGGAAAATAATGTGACAGATGATATCATGTCATCCTGAGCAGAAGGAAAAGGAAATCTCCCGAGGCCCCTTTCCCCTCATTCTTTAACCTTGTTCCCCCTGAAGCTGCAGGGGGAGAAGGGGAGCAGTGTGGAGGCGCGAGTGACAGAGCACACAGTTACTCTTCGACCTGTTCGTGGACTGGAAAAATCCAGGATAATCCCTCCAGGCTAGTCAATGACAGTTACAGAAAGTGACAGGAAAGGGAAGAGGGGTTGCTTGTTAGCTGGTATTCATAAAAACCTAAGACTAATACAGATATGCAGATGACACCACCCTTATGGCAGAAAGTGAAGAGGAATTAAAAAGCCTCTTGATGAAAGTAAAAGAGGAGAGTGAAAAAGTTGGCTTAAAGCTCAAGATTCAGAAGACAAAGATCATGGCATCTGGTTTCATCACTTCATGGGAAATAGATGGGGAAACAGTGGAAAAGTGTCAGACTTTATTTTGGGGGGCTCCAAAATCACTGCAGATGGTGACTGCAGCCATGAAATTAAAAGACACTTACTCCTTGGAAGAAAAGTTATGACCAACCTAGATAGCATATTCAAAAGCAGAGACATTGCTTTGCCAACAAAGGTCAGTCTAGTCAAAGCTATGGTTTTTCCTGTGGTCATATATGGATGTGAGAGTTAGACTGTGAAGAAAGCTGAGCACTGAAGAACTGATGCTTTTGAACTGTGGTGTTGGAGAAGACTCTTGAGAGTGCCTTGGACTGCAAGAAGATCCAACCAGTCCATTCTGAAGGTGATCAGCCCTGGGATTTCTTTGGAAGGAATGATGCTAAAGCTGAAACTCCAGTACTTTGGCCACCTCAGGCAAAGAGTTGACTCATTGGAAAATACTCTGATGCTGGGAGGGATTGGGGACAGGAGGAGAAGGGGAGAACAGTGGATGAGATGGCTGGATGGCATCACTGACTCAATGGCCGTGAGTCTGAGTGAACTCCAGGAGTTGGTGATGGACAGGGAGGCCTGGCGTGCTGCAATTCATGGGGTCGCAAAGAGTTGGATACGACTGAGCGACTGAACTGAACTGAACTGAACTGAAGACTCATACAACATTTCAGCCCATAAACATCTCACCGCAATCTACCCAAACAAAAACTTGCTAGATGTCAGTCAGAAGCACTCCACAGGCATCCCCCTTGTTCCGTGGACCCTGACAGCTTGAAGCAGATTTGAACACAGGCCCTTTAGTTCTATGCCTTTGATGTTAGAAGACAAGAAACCTCACTTTCCTTCCATCCATGCAGGGCTGACTGACATCCTTTCAGAGAGTAATCAGTTCCAGGCTGCTCTAGGAGCCGCAGCCCATCCCTTTGCATCTAACAGACCTAAGGGCTTTATAGGGGAAGAATGGAGAACTGTGCTGAGGCTCCAGCACCAGCAGGCAGCTGACGCTGCTGAATGTGGAAATGTGGCCACGGCCAGGATAGGCCAGGCTCTAACTCCCTGCAAGCTAGATGCTCAGACTCATCACCTGCTCAGATGCTCAGACCTGCTCAGACTCATCACCTGTGTCACCTCCACCACCACCCCGACCCCGTCAGCAGTTAGGGGGCTGGAAACTATCTCAGCCCACCTGCTGTTTGCCCCGGATGCTGCAATTCTGTGGAGCTGCCGAGCTTTTTCTATTCAGGCAGTGAAGCAGGAGCAATCTCTTTCCTCATCTCGGTTTATACAGATCTAGGGCAGAGATGGGTCATAAACATCTTGCATTTCACAGCTTGGGAACTTTATTAAGCAACCTGGCCACTAAGACAAGAATTCTTGATTCTTCCTCCCTGGGCCAGTTTATATTATTCATTACTTTGAATCCCCAAATCCTTTCTCTATGAAATGATAATGTGTTAAGTCGCTTCAGTAGTGTCTGACTCTTTGCGACCCCATCGACTGTAGCCTGCCAGGCTCCTCTGCCTACTGGGATTCTCCAGGCAAGAATAGTTAAATGGGTTGCCATGCCCTCCTCCAGGGGATCTTCCCAATCCAGGGATCAAAATTGTGTCTCTTATGTCTCCTGCATTGGCAGGCAAGTTGGTTTGTTTTTTTTTTTTTTTTTTACCACTAGCACCACCTGAGAAGCTAGCAAAATGATAACAATACTTAATTTGAAAAGTTGTTTGCACTCGATGAAAACAATTACAGCAGAGTACTTCACTCATTGCTGGCTCACTGTCTATTTACAATAAATGTTGCTATTATTATTGATATTCTTACTTGTGTTTTTAACTACAGAGTCCTGTATACAGAGGCAGGCCAATTCACTAAAAATCAATTCTTGAAATGGTCAATTTGCAGAATGACCAAAATTTACAAACTGTAGTTTTAATGAAAATATTTTTATTACATGTAATCAAATATATCTTGTTTTGCATATTGGCTAAATGAATTTGATTGGCTACCTGATAAAATAATCCTAGAAGAATGCTAAAATGGTGGCAAATCACAGCTTCACCAGGCATGCCGATATGAACCACTTTCTCCATCAAAGCTTTTGGCATTCAGCATGCAACTTTTGCTTTATTTCAGGTGTTTTGTAATGAAGCTATTTCCAAAATGTAACCACACTTAGAATCATTTTATCAATTCCCCACATGGCACATCAGCCTTAATTTACATTTTTAGCAGCTGATTTTTCACTAATTTACATTGTAAATGCAGAAAATTAAATTTTTAATTAAAATTCATTTATAATTAGAATTAAATTGAATTTCAATTAAATTAAATTTAAAATTGAAGGGCATCAGAATTAATAGAGAGTCCTATTAGGCACAAAATGTTAATATTTTGGTTTCTATCAAGAATTTCAGAAAAACAGAAAGATGAGTAATGGTTTGTAGAAATTTTCTACTGAAAAACATAAAACAGTTCAAATCACCAGAAAGGCAGTAAAGGATGTTTCGTAGTGAACACTTTAATGGATTGGTGACTTGTTCTTCAAAATAATTTGATATTTAGCCATGATCAATATAAAACTGTGAGGAAAAATAAGAAAGCTAGCCAGAAATTAAAAAAAAATTAAATTTAGATGCTAAAGTTTTAGCAAAATGAAAATGATGCTTAAAAGCTTGAAATAAAAATTGATATAAGCTGGTTTCCACCTGAAATAGTAAATATTAACTACGTTCTGAAAAACATATTTATTCATCATGACTATACTTGGGCATTTTTCTAAAGGCTGTTAACAGCCATTTGTTTAAAACTCTGAATTCTCAACATATTCACATAGGATTTCTGTAAAGAAAGAGAAATAAGTGATTTTAAAAGGCTCTGAATTCTGCTTCCTTCTACATGACCTAGAGAGAGAGACACTGAGGTCTGGCCCCAGGTAAATATTGGGGAATTCCTGCTAACAAAATAAGACTGTCCTGACCCAGCTGAACCATAGGAACCATAGCCCCACCCCTCCCAGCCACCCAAGTAGAAGGCCTCTTTGTGTCCCATGCCCCAGCCACACATCTCTACAGTCTGACTCAGGAGCTCCACTTCTACTTGCAGAAAGTAGAAGCTCAACTAAGGAAAGAACCACTGAGCTGAACCTTGTTGAACCATCTCTCCTAAGCTGCCTGTGGGAAATGAGGAAAGAATTAAGTCATCAAATAATTAAACTGACAGAGAACCAAACTTAATGATTTACCGTAAAATTAAATTAAAAGTAAAATGGAATGAATAAAATGAAACACAAGATGGTTTTACCAACTTGAAGACCAATAGCTTAACAACTTTTAGGAAAATGTCCAAATACAGTTACTGTTAGTTAAACATACATCTCTGAACATGATGCCTTCCTGTGGCCAAGATCTGATCTGTGTGGCAAGAGGCCTGGCCCACATGTTTCATGAGTGAAAGGCAGAAGCTGAAACATACAAATCAGAATCACAGAATTCCATCCAATGGAGCACATGAGGAGGAGAGAGAAGAAACCAGGCATGTAAGGAAGTGAAGCGCGTGACTGGAAGCCAAGATGAGATGTTAAACAGGATCAGAAAAACAAGATGAAACTGGAGTTCACATGAATTCCAGGAACTGAGGTGATGAGCTAACACCATTGTGATTTGGGTTTGTTGCTGGGGATTTGGGTGCTTTAAGGATAGGAAAGTGAAAGCAATATGCTTCTCTTCGTGGCCCAGCAATTAGATTTTGCCTTCATTCATTCAGGCAGGCATCTTCCAGGCAGCCCTCCTGGGATTTCACCTCTCCTTTATTGAGTGCCCCTGTTGTTCACCTAAAAGTGGAGGAAGCAGAAGTGTGAGTTTTGAATCTGGAATCAGAATGGAAGGGGATTCTCTCACTGTCTGTGAGACTTTGCAAAATTTACCTAACTTCCTGATGGTAAGCCTCTGAAATTCAGAGATAATTTTACCGACTTTATAGAGCTGCTAAAAACACGGGAGATCAAATATGCAAAGTGCTAAGAACAGTGCTTGATAAATAGTAGGTGCTTAATAATAGTGGTAGTAAGGGTTTTCCCTGGTGAGTCTGTGGTAAAGAATCTGCCTGCCAATGCAGGAGACAACAGTTCAGTCCCTGAACTGGGAAGACTCCTGGTCTAGGAAGATCCCCTGGAGAAGGAAATAGCAACTCATTCAGTAGTCTTGCTTTGCAAATCCCATGGACAGTGGGGCCTGTTGGGCTACAGTCCATGGAGTTGAAAAAGGGTCGGACATGACTTAGAGATTAAACAACAACAAGTAACCCTCTTGCTATAAAAATTCCCCTCCGAGATGACTTTTCTTTTTATTCTTGATGTGTCTGGCCTGAACACACTTCTTTCAAGAAACCTGTCTCCTCCAACTAAGAAGTGAAACTCTAGGGTTGAGTTACACAGGGTTGTACATGATTGAATATTTGTGGTTGCTGCTAATCTGAGGCATTCATCCTTCCTTATTTCCTCACCAGCTTTCTTACTGACACGCAGATAAGATTAAACTTGTTATTTTCAGTAGTTAAAAAAAAAATCCCTTACTTATTATGACAACTTCATCAAAACAGGCTCACAGGTCACTTTTCATATTTGCTCCTTTTTTTACTGACATTTCATGATGTATAATGACTGACAATGGCAAACTCTTATAATAGGCAGCACATTAAAAAAAAAAAAAAGTTTCCGCATGCCCAGTCAGTCAGTTCTGCTAAAGCAGTTGCATTTCTGAAACAAACAGTGCCAACAATCAGATCTTTCGGGGAAAGCATTATGAATTTAGTAACTAATCTCAGGAATTTCTAAAGAATTATTCTCTGAAATTTTTCTGAAACTATTTCCCTTGGGTCTTTTCAGCCTTTTGATTAGCACTGAGTTATGATCTCCAGCCTAGAAATAGGGCACTCCTTGGGAAATCTCATTGGTCCTTACTGCATCTCTACAGTATTTCCCAACATTGTTATCAACATCCCAGTGCCTTACATGCCCAAGGCAAGTTGTGTTGAGTAATGTGTATCAAAGGCTGTGGTCATGAGACTGCTCTGTAAGGGTTTATATACACTCTGCAAGAGATTTTTCAATATCTAGCACCTCCATGAGTGAGTCTAGAAGCTATTAAAATTATTGGGAATGTCAACTGGAAAAAGAATGCATAACTTAAAAGTTGAGAGCTATTTTTTATTTGGTGAACTTTCTGAGAGCTTAAGCCCAGAAGACAGTCTCTCAGCTCTGAAGGACAGTTCCAAAGGGCTAAGTAAGCATCTAGGGTATATAGGAATTTCTGCAACAAAAACCAGGTAGCCAGAACATCAAAAGATTATTGCTAATTAAAGAAAAACCAGACATTCAGGTTAGTGAGTTTAGTGTTTTTCTGTGTATGGAAAGATGCAAGAGTCTGGCCTCATTGAAGTCATTCCTTTGGCGTCTTATCTATCTAGGGCCAGTAACCTGTTCTTTTCCATCCTGAACGCCCTTGGGGTGCACTGTTGGAGCAGCAGCTGATGGCTTGGTGACTGGCAGCCTCTTCATCTCCACCCTAAGTTCCTTCAAGGCCCACCATTGGGGCAGGGCGGCTGTTTGGCTCTTGGCTTGGTGGCTGAAACATATTTTGTTTGCTTATATGGCAAGTGACATTTTTCATCCACAAGAACATCTGCTTAGAGGATGTAGGCATCAGAATTCTTGTTCTTTTAGAATACTGAAAAATGTAGAAATGGTTGTTTTGTGTGCCACATGTAAATTATTAAGGGAGAAGCCTTTTCTTGGGACCAAACTAAAAAAAAAAACAAAAAACAAAAAAACAGTGAGAAAAACAGAGAGACACCAAGAAAGAGAGAGAGCCACCCATGAGCAAGGAGTTAGACGAGGGCTAGGAGGCAGGCAGAGAGGACAGCAGCATATGGTGACCAACGCTTTCCCACTCGTCGAGCATCGTCCTGTTTCCCTGTCCCAGCATTTCTTCCTGGTATTTGCTGCATCATCGCCTGCGAAGTAATGTGGTTCTTCAACCTGAACAGGAACCCATGCAGAGAGGAAAAAGCAGGAGAACTGCTGCTCTCCTAGCTGCTCAAAGCGCTCCTTTCCCAGAGTAAAGGGAACATCAGTTTCTGAGTATTCATTTTCTGAGATTATTTCTGTTTAACTGGCTTCCAGAACAGAGCTGGACTAATAGTTGGTTACCCTATGATGATCTAAATGCCATTCTCCAGGGAAAATGCAGGTACACGAAGGTTAACTTTGCTTATTTAGCAAAGGCCATCATTCCAATGGCTTCCCAGGTGGAGCTAGTGGTAAAGAACCCACTTGCCAAAGCAGGAGATGTAAGAGACGTGAGTTCGATCCCTGGGTCTAGAAGATCCCCTTTAGGAGGGCACGGCAACCCACTCCAGTATTCTTGCCTGGAGAATCCCATGGACAGAGTAGCCTGGTGGGCTACAGTTCACAGGAACACGACTGAAGCAACTTCACACATCATTCCGATAGTTCAAATTCAGAGATATGAGATTATAGTAACTGGAGTCTTTTTCTTTTCTTTCTGCTTTTCCTTTTGCTTTTCTTTTTATGGGATAAATGTAAATTCATACCATAAAGATAATAAAATAATCTATTGCATAATTCAGCTGCACTTACTGAATGTTAACAATATTATACAGGTAGTTAACATTTCTTATCTAACAACCCCCAAAATGCTCACTTTCAGCTTTCATAACCTATTTTTTAATTAATTTATTTTAATTTGAGGCTAATTACAATATTGTAGTGGTTTTTGCCATACACTGACATGAATCAGCCATGGGTGTACATGTGTTCCTCATCTTGAACCCCCCTCCCACATTCCTCCCCACCCCATCCCTCAGGGTCATCCCAGTGCACCGGCCCTGAGCACCCTGTCTCATGCATCAAACCTGGACTGATGATCTCTTTAACATATGGTAATATACATGTTTCAATGCTATTCTCTCAAATCATCCCACGCTCGCCTTCTCCCACAGAGTCCAAAAGTCTGGTCTTTACATCTGGCTTTCACAACCTACTAATACATTTTCTGTTAGCATAATAGTTTACAATTGTTGTTCAGCTACTAAGTCATGTCCAACTCTTTCTAATCCCACGGACTGCAGCACACCAGGCTTCCCTGTCCTTCACCATCTCCCGGAAATTTCTCAAACTCATGTTCATTGAGTTGGTGATGCCATGCAACCATCTCATCCTCTGTCGCCCTCTTCTCTTCCTGCCTTCAATCTTTCCCAACATCAGGGTCTTTTCCAGTGAGTCAGCTCTTCACATCAGGTGGCCAAAGTATTGGACTTCAGCTTCAACATCAGTTCTTCCAATGAATAATCAGGGGGTTCCCTTTAAGATTGACTGGTTTGTTCTCTTTGCAATCCAAGGGACCCTCAGGAGTTTTCTCCAGCACCCATGAACCCCCTTGAACCACATGAACAGTATGAATAGGTTACAGAAGCATTTCCAATTCCAAAGGATAAAGATAACTATTCATAAGAAACAATGTCAGGCCATACTGTGTCCCTCTGTTGTTATAGGGAAATTTCCTGCTTCAGACTTGCAGAAGGCCACCCAGGGGGCCAAGAATAGAGAAAGAAACCATGGTTTCTGTTTCTGAACTCTCATCCTCCATTCCCTCCCTGGTCAGTGAAACTCTGGGCTCCCCCATCCCTCTCCATGTACAAATTATTTGACACACTTCTGGCTAAGCGAATTGATAGCTAAGTGAGATTTAGACCCTGAGCCCTACAGGAGGCAGGGGCTATTTCAGCACAGACTGCACAGGACTCAGAGTTTCTCCTGCATCATATGTGCATCCCTTGGCCCTGAATTTTAAAAGGTCAGGATCTAGATATCTAAGCATTTAAAAATATTGTCCCCTAAGTTATTTGCTTAGCTTCTAATGCGTGTTAATCTCCCTCTGTTTCATCTGTAGTTGTGGGAGGTCTATGTCCTGAGCCAACAGGGAGCCTTTGTCAACGCAGCTCTGCTCTGTCAGCAGTGGGGGCGGGGCTCTGCCCAGGCCCTGGCTGGCCTGGCAGTGCTGGGGTGCCGTCAGCACTGGCCCTTGGTGTGATCAGGCCACTTCTCAGCCTTGCTATTGGCCCACAGAGCAACTTTCTGTTGCCCTGAGAAAAACCTGGGTCCTACTGGCTGGCTGATACCTGAGAAGACTCCACTCGCCATCAAATTCAGTCATCATCACACCACTTTTACTATCTGCACACCTCAGCACATTCCTGGAGAAAACGAATAAACAGTAAAGATCATTAAGGATTTATTTGTAAAGCTCTCAAGCCCATCCAAAAAAAAAAAAAAAAACAAACCTGCCGAAAGCTGTAGTATACAATCAGTCAGGTAGAAAGAGAGTTAAAGAACAAGTTACTTCCTTTTAAGAGCACTTGTTGGGTTCAAAAATAATTAAGAAGGCAGCCAGAACTCTTGAAAGTTGATGCTTTTTGAAAAAGAAAATTTCCAAATGCAACGTGTTCCTAATGTTAATTATTATTGCTAAATTCCAAACCTAGAAGACCTCCATACCAGTGATATCATATTTAAAAACCAAAAACATTTTAACAGTAGCAAAATCTTATACAAATTTTGAAAAACTGAGATTGAAATGGAAGAAATAAAACCTCTAAATGCAATGAATATGTTAGAATATGACAAAGTACTTTTCTATGAAGGGGCTTTGTACTTCACAGTAAACTTGACACTAAGAATTTAGCAGAATTAGTAAAGGTCAGACCTCAAGATGAAATATCTACTTCCCTCGCATTGTCTAGAGGCTAGTAACATTATTGACCTTCTCCCAAACCAAGCTGTTCCTCTATATGAAACAGTATGAAACATGGTTTTGGGCCCCCAGGAAAAGATACTACAAGGTACAAAGTATTACTAATGATTAATAACAAGCATTCTCCTTGTTATGGGTTGAATTGTGTCCCCCTAAAAGATATGCTTAAGCCCTGACTCCCAGTACCTCCGAATGTGATCTCATTTGGAAATAGGATCTTTCCAAAGACAGATTAAAATAAGATCATTAGGGTGAGTTGCAAAACAACTTGTGTACTAATTTAAAGGGGCTTCCCTGGTGGCTTTAGACCATAAAGAATCCACCTGCAATGTGGGAGACCTGGGTTTGATTCCTGGGTTGGGAAGATCCCATGGAGAAGGGAATGGCTAGCCACCCTAGTATTCTTGCCTGGAGAATCCCACGGACAGAGGAGCCTGGCAGGCTACAGCCCATGGGGTCACAAAGAGTCAGACATGATTGAGTGACTAACACTACTATGGCTACTACTAACATAAAGAGGAAATTTGGATGAAGACATAGACACACACAGAGAATGCCCTGTGAACATGAAGACAGAGATCCAGGTGCATCTATAAGCTGAGGAATGCCAGAGATGGCCAATAAACCAGCAGAAGCTGGGACAGAAAGGAACAGTTAGCAGATTTGTGCTCTGAGATCTCAGAAGGAACCAACTTCACCATAACTTGGATCTTTACTTTCTAGCCTCCAGAACTGTGCGAAAACAAATTTCTGTTGTTTAAACCACTTAGTTCTTAAAACTTTGTCAATAGAGCCCCAGCAAACTAATACATACACACAATGATCACAACCATGATTGTATTAAAAATCCACTGATCATATTGAAAATTATATTGAAGAATCACAGCTCCCCAAACCTAATGAACAAATGCATGCATGCATGTTCCATTTCTCAGTTGAGTCTGACTCTTTGAGACCCGTCAGAGAAGGCAATGGCATCCCACTCCAATACTCTTGCCTGGAAAATCTCATGGGCGGAGGAACCTGGTAGGCTGCAGTCCATGGGGTCACTAAGAGTCAGACACAACTGAGCGACTTCACTTTCACTTTTCACTTTCATGCACTGGAGAAGGAAATGGCAACCCACTCCAGTGTTCTTGCCTGGAGAAGTGGGCTGCCGTCTAAGGGGTCACACAGAGTCAGACATGACTGAAGTGACTTAGCACTTAGCGCTTTGAGACCCAATGGACTGTAGCCCACCAGGCTCCTCTGTCCATGGAATTCTCTAGGTAAGAGTACCAGAGCAGGTTGCCATTTCCTTCTCTAGGGAATCTTCACAACCCAGGGATTGAACCAGCAACTCCTGTGTTGCAAGCAAGTTCTTTACCACTGACCACCTGGAATGTGCAACAGACAAATATATTCCCTTAATATTCCTCTTGTTTTCCTAAACTATTGCTACATTGGCAGCAACCTCAACTTGTTGCCACAGCATTATTGGTTGCTCTTTTATATCCTCTTGGGCATCTACTAGCTCTTCTGTTGTGATTGTTTTCTGTTTGATTGTTTTTTTCCACCCCATTACATCTTTACAATGCTTGACATGCAGGCTTATTTTGTATTTCAATAGTTAGGACTGAGTCAACCTAGTCAGATAAGCAAGTGGTGGGCACAGCTTAAAGCATTTGTGCAGTGAGCTCCAACCATCCACGAGGAGCACAGGGTCATTTCATCCTTGAATATCTGTGGAGTTCATGATAACCTTGTGTTCTACCTACACCATCCCTCAGACTTCCTTTCACCCTGATTGTGTTAGTCAGCTGCTAACATGACTCATCTATGTGGTCTTTTCTCCAGTAAGAAAATGAGTATTGCTGAAGATGCTTGCCATTCTTAGACTCTCCAGCTTCCAACAGCTCACGCCAGTCAACACCGTACCTTCCCATTAGGGAAAGTCCCATACTCTAATGGGACTTCCCAGGTGGCGCTAGTGGTACAGAACCTGCCTGCCAATGCAGGAGACAAAAGAGACACAGTTTTGATCCCTGGGTCAGGAAGATGCCCTGGAGGAGGGCATGGCAACCCACTCCAGTATTCTTGCCTGGAGAATCCCATGGATGCCGGAGCCTGGCAGACTAGAGTGCATAGGATCGTAAACAGAGGGACAGAACTGGAGCACCTTATCATGCACACATGCATACTCAAATATCCCTCTTGGGAAACTCCCCAACTGTGACTGCCTCCACCCAGAAATGAAGGGACTCAAATCCTTCCTGACCCCTTAGTGTAGTGGCCATAAAACCCAAACTCAGCCCATCAGGCTTCCTTCCTGGAACTCTGAATCCTGAGCAAGTAACAAATCTTTTTGGATTTCAGAGTCATCTCAGCAGCAGCACAAAGACCAGATTGTTTCTGTATCATGGTTCCCACTGCCAAGCCTGGGGAGCTGCCTAGAACTGTCAGCTTTCCAAGATGAATGCTCCAGACTCTGGTTAATACTTGAGTACCAAATATGCTTCTGATATATGTATTTTGACTTTTTCCACTTGATTTTCTTTTTCCTTCCCCTAGTCCAATCCCTCCTCCCTCCCCCACTCTCTCCTTCCTTGCATCTCTCTCTCTGTGTCTTTCTGTCTCTCTCTTTTGGACCATATTGGTCTCAGTGGCTCTCAACGAAGGCACTTGACTAAGTTTGCAATCAAGGGCTAATGAACAGACTACCAGACTATAGTGCAGTTTCATCTCATATAAGCAGTGGGATATGATGAAAATCTTACAGTCAGTCTGAGCCTGCTTTCTCATGTGCAATGTGAGTCTTATATCTACCTTCTCATACTTTGATGCTTATTGCGCAATCCGAAAAAGCTCTTTGTTGCTGTTAAGGAATGGAATAATGATAATGATGATGATGATACTAAAGGTGGTGATGATATTTTATTAGAGTTTCATAATATAAATATGCAGGGTTTCCCAGGTGGCACTTACTGTAAAAAATCCGCCTGGCAATGCAAAAGACGCAAGAGATGTGGGTTTGATCACAGGGTTAGGAAGATCCCCTGGAGCAGGAGATGACAACCCACTGTAGTATTCTTCCCTGGAAAATTTCATGGACAGAGGAGCCTGGCATGGTCTCAAAGAATCGGATATGACTGAGCACACACATGATAAATACTCAGGGAAGAGAAACATATAGATGGGAGGTGGAAGGTGGAATACTTAGAGAACTTTAAAAAATTACCTAGACTTCTTTCTGGCTGTTAAAATGAAATATTTGAAAATCACACTACATTTCAATGTACCAAGAGAAAGAGTCATTTTTTAAAGGGTGCATTGAATACTATATAAATAATGCTGCTCTTCATTTATTTTTCTTGTAAATATGGATTTCTTTGTTTCAGGTTTTCTTCAAGGAAACTTCATCTGTATGTTTTACAGCCAAATTCATGAGTCTACCCATATCAGATTGTATATCATATCCGTAAAGTGCAATCCCTGTGAGATCTGTCGATAATATCTTAATGGTTAGCTGTTTTTCAATAAAAATTTTGTTGAATTATACACTCAGAACAGTATACAGATCATAAATATACAGTTTACTGATTTACCACAAAGGGCATACACCCACGTGAATACCAGCTAGGTCAAAAATTGAACATTCCTACAACCTTGGAAAGCACCTTCATGCCCCTTCCAGACCATATTTAAGCTGCCCCAACTACCCCTAACTTTAACACCACCGAACAGTTTTTCCTGTTTTTAAATTTTATTTAAGTGGAATTATAAATTATGTGTCATTTTGTATAAGGTTTTCATCAGTTCAGTTCAGTTCCGTCACTCAGTCGTGTCCGACTCTATGCAACCCCATGAATCGCAGCACGCCAGGCCTCCCTGTCCATCACCAACTCCCAGAGTTTACTCAGACTCACTTCCATGGAGTCAGTGATGCCATCCAGCCATCTCATCCTCTGTCGTCCCCTTCTCCTCCTGCGCCCAATCCCTCCCAGCATCAGAGTCTTTTCCAATGAGTCAACTCTTCACAAGCTTTTCATAGATCAACATTATATTTATGAGATTCATCCAGGTTTTGAGAAAAGCAGTGTTTCCTTCGTTACTGTGTGTTATTCTATTGTATAAATCTACTACAATTTGTTTATTGATTCAACTCTTTGAAATGTTTCCAGTTACAAATGATATTGTTTCCAACATTCTATACTATCTCTTTTATTTGCATTTTTGTTAAATATTTACCTGGGGATATAACTGCTGGGCCATAGAGTATGAATATGTTTAACTCTTATAGATAAAAAATAATTTTCTCAAACCTATCCTGCACTGTTCTGCACCCTTGTCAACACTTGGCATTCTCAGTTATTTTAAATTCTAGTTATTCCTGTGGGATTTAGTGTTATCTCCTTTTAGTCTTAATTTGCATTCTCCTGATTCTAAGCACACAAAAAAGAAAAACTATATTATATTTTATTATTTACACTGAGGGATATGCAGAGAGACAAATTGTACCCAATGTGAGCTCAAAACATCACAACCATACCCTCAAAATTGAATACACATACGTGAATCTGCATGTGTGTAGGAGACCAAGTATATGACTGAGGAATTCTTCAAATAACTTCTATGCAGAATTAAGTGTTTATGAAAGGATGAGTAATAAACACAAGCTAATTTAAAATATATGTATTATTAAAACTCAACATAACCATAAAATCTATAGGATCTAGACCACAAAAGGTTTTTTTAAGGAAGAGTATTTTATCATGAATTTTTTTTTTAAGTTGGCTGGTCCATGGTAATATTCAAACGTAGACCACCTCGCCGATTTTTAAGCTCTCATTAGACAACACATCTCATTATTGCCTACAGTCACAGTGGGTCACTCTCACTGTCCCATATTTTTTGCTACTAAGGGATTTTACACCTTTATATGCTGAATCGTAAAATCCCTTAGTGGCCACCAAGGATGGGGCAGAAGGAGTGGTCCACTCTGAGAGCAGGCACTCAGAGGATGTGCAGTTTTTTGAGAGTTTAAAAATAATAATAAAATAAACTAGGTGATCTGCTTTTGAATATTACCATGGGCCATTATCTTTTAATGCCCTAAATGATTGCTGCCTCCCTTCCCAACTTACCTCCCCTAGTTTGAATCTTTCTGTGCCTTAAAACAAACAGTTCACGGGGTCACAAACAGGCACAACTAAGCGACTAAACACATTACTGGATTTTCTATTGGCCTAGGGAGGAAACATTTTCTTGGAGGCTAGCGGGAGTTAAAACATACTAATGTTAGCATCTCTTCTAGTGAGTTAGAGAATCAAAAATAACTAAAAAAAAAAAAAACATACAAAAGCATTTTGGTGGAAGTTCAGGAAGACTTGATCTTTGGCATCATTCGCTCATCGAGTTTGCACTCATCTCTTTATTGCCAGCAGGAGCAGGTTTCCTGGTTGGCAAATGGACTCAGTGAGAAGAGCATCGACGTTCAGCTGGAAACAGACAGGAGAAATCAGAAGTAGGGATATTCCTTATCGACATGTCATTATTTCTGTAAATACTATGATCATTGAGAGACATGGTATATGACATCTGTTTACAAAGGCATGAAGAACCAAGTGACGATCCAGTAAGATTGCATGAGACAGTATTCCTGCTTTTCCCCTGACTTTATTTCTGTGTTGTATCAGTTACACGACAGCTATTTCATTTCTTTACTAAGACATACCATGGTAGGGTGCATTATGCTATATTAACATAATTGTGCTCCTTTGTTGGCTATAAGATCTTTTGAAACGTCCTAGAACATTGGAGAAGGAAATGGCAACCTACTCCAGTGTTCTTGCCTGGAGAATCCCAGGGACGGGGGAGCCTGGTGGGCTGCCGTCTATGGGGTCGCACAGAGTCAGACACGACTGAAGCGACTTAGCAGCAGCAGCAGCAGCAGACACTATAAACAGAAACTGCTTCAAACTAATGCACAGGAATTGCAGCACAAAACTGCAGATGTTAGTTAATGAAAGCTGAAATTTTACACTACTAATAAAGCATGATATTTTAGAATTGAAGTGAATTATCTGTGAATTTTGGGTTTGTAAATGGAGCCACAGAAAATAAACATTTTGTACAATTACAAGTAATATGAATTCTGTCTAAATATTATTCATTGCTTTATAATATTTAGCACTTTAGCTCTCAATAATTACTGTTATTTACGAAATACCTATTACTATTGTTAACAGGTAAAGTACTATTTGTAATAATGTGTGTGTGTGTGTGCTCAGTCATGTCCAACTATTTGCAACCCCATGGACTGTAGCCTGCAAGGCTCCTCTGTCCATGGAATTTCCCAGGCAAAAATACTAGAGCGGGTTGCCATTTCCTTCTCTAGGAGATCTTCCCAACCCAGTAATAGAACTCACATCTCCTGCCTTGGCAGACAGATTCTTTACTACTGAGCCACCTGGGAAATTCTCTTTGTAATAATAAGTATTATCAAATCATTATTTCTATGTATCAAACATAATTAATATATTTCAAATATTAACTATCCAAATTGCCTATACATAATTCATTATGTTATAATATATAATATTTATTCCTATATAATGACAAATATTTAGTTGTATTAGTATTTTGCACTAGTAGAACTAGCAATTAATAATCATTTATTAAATAATAAATATGTAGAAAATGATTTTAATTACAAGCAAATCCTCTCCCATTTCTCTCACTTCACCACCAGGCTAGGATCCCTAGAAGAACTAGGCAATGATTATCACATTTTCATGCTTCTCTGAAAGTTCTACAACTAGTGACACTTGACTGGTGTCTAAAAGGATGGATGGAGTCAGGAAAAGAGAGAGTGAAGGTCTTTCCAGTGAAGGGCCAGCGGATGCAAAGACGTAGAGACGTCTGGCACCTCAGAAACCAGGTGGAATTGCTGGGGGCTGGGTGTTACCCTTCACAGTCTCACATCCCTGGAGCTCTTCCCAAGTGTCTTTTCTCTTCAGCAAGACTGTCAGACTTCTTTAACAGGGGCTGACTTCCAAAATGGCAAAAGTGGAATTTGCCAGGACCCTTGTGGCTTCCCTGATGGCTCAGACCATAGAGAATCTACTGGCAGCGCAGGAGACTCAGGTTTGATTCCTGGGTCAGAAAGATGCCCTGGAGAAAGGAATGGCAACTCACTCCAGTATCCTTGCCTGGAGAATTCCATGGACAGGTGAGCCTGGTGGGCTACAGTCTACAGGGGCACAAAACATTGGACACAACTGAGCGACTAACACGAACTTAAGGGCTAAATGATAATTTGCAATCATTTCTGTCACATTCCACTGGCCAATGCAAATGATAAGGTCAGTATAGATTCAAGGCAAAGACAATCACCCTTTGCTTGTTGATGAGAAGACCAACATATGTCTACAACAGTAGGGAGAACCGAATATTACATGAAACAGGATTGTTTCTTAAAATTTGGGAAAGAAAACATCCCAAGTAGGTCATATCCCTTCTATTTTTAAATTTCACTGTGTTTTGGACTACCTAACTCAAAAATTGAATTTCTTTTATTACATGAAGGAGAATAAAAAAGGAAGAAAAGAAAGAATTAAGAAAAAAAAGAAAATCCCTGCAAAGGAAACTTGCCTTTTAAGTTTCCCAAACTAATTAAGAACACACTTAAGTCTCATTTGTTTTATATTATCCATAAAATGATCAAAACTTAACAGGTATTTACCTATGTTAGAGTATTAACTGCAATAGTAAAATCATCTAAGTACTAAATTCTGGGCATCTCCTGTTTAAGCTAATAATCTTAAAGAAGTTTCACCTAAAACAGAATTGTGGCTCATTAGATGAAATATTTTTTATTAGATATTATATTAGGTGGAGTTCATTTGTAGAAAACACACACCACTTCAGGTACTTAAGGGGAAAGGGATTTAATATCATGACTTTGGTGTATATAAACTCACTGGAAATGGTGGATGTACAAGATCCAGGATGCTGTAGATCAACACTGCAGAACCAGCCCAGGAAAGGACTGCCAACTGTCATCATCAGGAAGCTGGCAAGTCAAGGAGCTGCAGTCTCAACTAGACCATCATCTTAGCCACAATATGAGGAAAGAGTATTTCCTATAACTGTTGATTGGGATCAAAGAATGGAAAGACACCACTGAGATGTTGACCTCTGGACCATGGATGTGTAATGACTTACCTAAGGGCAAATATAAACTAAAAATAAGGGGAAAAATTAATTCTTTCCACTGTAAAAAGTGAAGCATTTCTCTCTCTTCCTTTTCTTAGAGCTTTTACTTTAGAAAACATGTAGTTCCTCCCATTCATTGAAATATTTGTAACTCTTTTTTAAAAACTCAATATGCCTCTTGCCAATTTTATAATACAGCAATATTTCCACAAAGACCTGGAAACCAACTCTTTGAAATGTAAGCATCAAGGAGGAAAATGCCCCTCTCTCGGTTTTGGTGGGAGGGTAGGAGCTCAACTTAGGAGCTGGGCCCTGGCTCCAAAGTGCAAACTTCCCTTCTGTCATAACGATATAAGAAATTTATTTTTCCTTTAGGTAAAGGCAGTGAGCAAAGACAGGTTGTTGCCTCAATTACCAAGTGAATTTAGGACCAACTATGTGTGATAAATGGTGCTGTCCAGGGCTGATTATCTTGGGAAGATGGATGGAACGGGGTGTATCTGCTTGGCTTTATAAAAGGGTGAGATTCCTTTCTCTTTTTGCAGTCTCCTACCAGATCACCTATAATTCATACCACATTTTTTGGTTCAGGCTTATTCAATAACAAAAAATTTTTTTTTCTTTTCTACTTTTGAGGAGAGAATCTCTAGATTGGCAGGGAGTTTGGTTTTTCTATATCCAATACTTGCATGGCACTGCCTGTGTTGCCACTGTTTATGTTCACTTATTCAAGCCATGCATGAATACACTCGATAGGCAAAACCTACATCACATCGACACCACTAATTTTGGGTGAGCCAGGAAGCTAAATGTTTTTAGCTTCCCAGTCCCAACAATGTTTGTTTCATCAAAATAATGAAGTTCTAATTTTTAAGACAAGTAATAAATAAGGTATTATTAATATAAAGATCATGCAGTCTAAATGTGCTTAAATTTCTGCTCTAAGACCTAGAGAAACTCTAGTATTTGAATTTTTCTGACCCTGAACTGCAACTAATGCATGCCTCAGCATGCGCCAGGGGTCAGTGAAAACTAATGACCAGTTCTGTGGATCTTCTTCACCACAGGCCTGAGCTGATCATTCTATTTTTAGCTCTCACCACAATTGTGCAGTTTGGGAGTAATTATTTGGATTTTATTCCTGAGGAGACTGAGGTTCAAACAGTTTCCATGTCCTGTCCCAAAGCATACAACTAGAAACAAGGTTTAAAAAGGCAAGGTTTAAATGTAGGTGTTTTGATCTGTTTCCCTACTTATCTCTTAATTTCCCCTTTTCACCTACAGGCTCCTAGACAATCCCAGTGGGAGTTTCTCCTGCCTTATCACACAGTCTCATTACTTCTAGAGTTAGGAAAATGCTCCAAGATAAAGAAGCAAAGGTTTTTCTAGATGTTGCTTAACACAGGAGCCTGGTTTACAGACCTGCCAGCTGACCCTGCCCTTCTGGCCAGCCACTGCCTGATGGCTTCCAGGATGGTCAACAGGAGGCAGAGACGAGACAGCACCACCTTTCACCACAGGACCGTGTTGGGTAGGTTACTTGACTTTTCTAATCCTCAACTTCCAAATCTGTAAAACAGAGATAAACATAGAGTCTGCCTCATGGCTTTGTAAGGACTGAATGAGAAAACACATTCAAAGCACAAAGCGCCTGCCCCATGCGTGCATGCGTGCTGTCTTATCCGACTTTTGGCCACGCTGTGGACTATAGCCCTCCAGGCTCCTTGTCCATGGGATTCTCCAGGCAAGTATACCGAAGTGGGATGCCGTGCCCTCCTCCAGGGAATGAAGGCCCAGGGGAAAGCAACAAATGAAGATCAGCACTCCTGATAATTCTACAATGATCACAAAGCTGTGCATTCTCATTTGAGATGGTCAGAGTTACTAAAAAATGACTTCTATAGAGCAGAATTTTGCCTCTAGTACTTTGTATTCATTGACCTTAAGTATGCCTTGTGGGAAAAAAGCAAATGAGGCATCAAGCTCCATCTCCCAGGTGACAACCTTTCGAATAATTGAAAGTACATTTCCCCTGTGTTTCCCTACATTTTCCCCACTCCAGGCTAACACTTCACAGTTGCATCTGTTGACTGTGACACAATTGTCGCGCGCTGTGCCGCCCTGTTTGCCCTTTATACGCTCTGGTTTGTCACTCTCTAGTGTGAAGCTGTGAACAATATGGGCCCCAGAAGTGAACACAGTACTCCAAAGATGCTGTGCCAATGCAGAAAATTGAAAGTCTGAACCTCCCTTGGTCTGGGTACAGTTTAGCTTAGCTTAAACTGATATTTGCTTTAAAAAGCCTCCTTACATTGTCTACCCACATGAAACTTGTTCTTGAAACCTCCCCCATTCAACACACACTGACGTTTTTTATATATAGACTACTCTTTAGCCACTTTTCAAGTCTATTTTTGGAAATATTTTTTAAATGTTGGTATTTACATTTTATTCCATTTTATTTCACACCTATATAGTTGTGAAATATATATGTGAAATAAGATGATAGTTTTGGCTATCCTTTCAGTCTTTCAAGAGTTGTTGTTGTTTCTTAATTGAGGTATAGTTCATTTGGAGAAGGACATGGCAACCCACTTTAGTATTCTTGGCGGGAGAATTCTAGGGACAAAGGAACCTGTAGGCTGTAGTCCGTGGGGTTTGCAAAGAGTGGGACATGACTGAGCGACTAACACTTTCACTTTTATAGTTGATTTACAATGTTTCAGGTGTATAGCAGAGTGATTCAGTTATATATCCGTATCTACATATACATATATGTACTCTTTTCAGATTCTTTTCCATTATAGGTTATTACAAGATGTTGACTATAGTTTTCTCTGCTACATAGTAGGTCCTTGTTGTTTACTTCGTATATATTGCAGTGTGTATAATATATACTAATCCCAAATTCTTAATTTATCCCTCCCCCAAGAGCTTTTTAATCTTGATTTCATTATTTACTATATAAGCAACTTCTCTGGATTAGCTAGGATTAAACTTGACGATGAATTACATGACACTAAGATACCATGACTTCAATGAAATAGAATTATATTCCATCTTAAGTGAACAAAGACTAGAGACATACCCCTCAGGACTGGACTGGTGACTGTGAACGTCAGGGATTCTGGTCCCTTTGACTGGGTTCTAGGATCCTAAACACCTCTTTCACCTCATAGTCAAAGATGAAGGCTAGAGCTTCAGCTGTCACATCCACTTTCCAGCTAATAGGAAGGAGGAAAGAACCAAGAAGTTTGTCTCCAGTCCGTTTACGATGATCAACCCAAAGTGTCATTCCATATAACACTTTGGTTTATAGACCTAGTTAAAATGTAGTCATGAGGCCCCACCTCCCTGCAAGAGAGGCTGAAAAATGAAATCTATTCTGAACAGCTATGTTTCAGGCTAAGAAGAATAATTCTATGAAGTAAGAGAGTGAGAACAGGTACTGGGGGACAACTGGTAGCTTCTCCCACACCTTCCCAGGCTTGTGCGCTTGGTAGATGTGAAGACTTTCTTTCTATGACTTTATTCACATCATTGATAAAAATCTTTAAGGGGACCCAGACATTGGCACATTCAGCAAGAGAAATCTTCTCCCTTGCCCTACAGTGAAAAGTCTCTTAACATGTCATTCATTCAATAAGAATCCCATAAATACAGCAAGACTGAGGCGGGGGGTGCGGGGGGCGGGGGCGAGTATGGGACAGGATGCGGTTGGTTATGTCAAAATTTGCACCACATCCTTCACAACCAAGGATGAGAGAAAGGACCCTAGAATATGCATGCCTTTGCTTTTTTAGTCAATATTTTCTCTCCAGTACTTTGGCGTGTAGGTCTTACCTGATTTCTCTCTGCTAAATTAGGTGATAAAAACCAAACACTTTTTAGCTTTTTATCTCTACATTTTTAGTTGTGCATCTCAGATTTACAGACCAGGACCCCTTTAGGTACCAAATGGAATAAATATCATAGACTTCTTCTACTTCAGTTCAGCAGACCACTGCTTTTCAAACAATAACATACATAAATTGTGTGGAAGAAATTGTTAAAATTCAGACTGATTCAGAGGGTCTGGGAGGGAGCCTGAGAGTCTGCCCTTCTAACAATTTCCTTGGTGATGTCAATGCTGCTGGTCATTTGACAATAGTCTAGGTACTAAGGAGATTAGACCATACACTCCATGTGACCACAGACCATGTCTGCTGTATACTGGTATACTCAAAACCCAATAGTATACATAGCACACAGAAGTAGCACCATAAATTTTTTGAATCAATGAATAAATAATATAAATATGGTCCCGTAAACTATTTATGAAAACTGAAATACTTAATTTACTTCTACTCAGAATTACTCATAATTTTAATAAGCATCTACCTCATGCCCTCAACTATACTTGATACGTCAATGCCATTAATTATTTAGTGTTTACAACAATCCTATGAGTTATGTATTATTTCCATACTGAAAATGAGAAAAGTGAAGATCAGAGATGTAAATTTGTAGAGTCCTGAAACTAGAAAACAAAATTTTAAAATGATAGAGCCATGTGGTTGATTTACAATGTTGTGTTCATTTCTGCTGTACAGCAAAGTGGCTCAGTTATACATATATCTGCGTGCATACTCAGTCACTCAGTCATGTCAAATTCTTTTCTCAGGTCTCAGGAAGCTATGCAGTTTCCAGTCTTGCCCTCTTGGGATGTGTAGCAGTGAGATCCAGCCCAGGTCGAACTGTAGGAAAAAGATCACGTGGAGCAAAAGCATCCCATGCAAGCTGAGGCTCCCTAGACCACCTAGCTCTCAGACAAGTCACCCACAATCTGCAGCCACATGAGTGACCCCAAGCAAGATCGACAGAGCTACCACATTACTGCCACACAGACTTGGAAGCAAATAAAAGAACTGTTGCTACAACAGACAACAGGGCTTCCCAGGTGGCTCAGTGTTAAAAAATTGACCTTGAGACACAGGTTCAATCCCTGGATGGGGAAGATCCCCAGGAGTAGAGAGAACCCACTCCGGTATTCTTGCCTGGGAAATTCCATAGACAGAGGAGCCTGGTGGGCTACAGTCCATGAAGTTGCAAAGAGTCAGACATGTCTAGCAATTGAGCACACAGGTACAGCAGACAGCTGCGTGTAATACTAACTCTACATGTTGCTGTAGGGATTGGAAACCATGGCTATAACACACCCAATCCAGGGCCTGGCAATGTTTGGTACTGTTCTCAAAGTTTCTAAAAGGAAAATATTCCAAGATTTCCCTTCGTGACTTTTTCCCTCCATTAGGCATGAGTTCTCCTTTATGTTTAGACAAAGTCTCCACTGGAGTAGCTTATTATCTGACTGGTTGCTCAGTTGAAATGCAGAGCTGATTGCCACATTCCTGTTACTGCTGTGCACACATCTGATGTTCTTTTTATGTTAATTACATCAAGACTCTGGTTTTGTGAAGAAAGAGCTGATAGTCTTGTAGTGAGTCCCATCTTGATAAATCAACTGATTTCAGGAAAAATTACTCTCACAGCAACCCCATGATATAGGCAGATAAGATATTTTCCATCCTGTTTCTTTGTTTGCTTATTATTTTAACCTTACCCTAGTTAATCCATGAGGAACAAGGAAACTGAATAATTTTTCTAAATAAGAGAGGGATTTAGCACAAGTTAGAGTTGGTATTTTAATCTCCCAAAGACAACTGACTACAAATTGTGTGTTCTTTTTACTATTCAACTAATTATGATGATATTGAAAGCAGTGCTATTCACTTAACCTGTGGATTCAGTGGGGGCAGTATGCCCCACCAGCAAAAGTTGACTCTTGGGGGAGTGAAAAATACTTTGATATTCCAACGGTTTGTGTCCCTCAAAGGGGCCAAGGAACATAAACAGATATATAGAATATTGGTATTATTAAAATTTCACAGGAAGTAATGGTTACTAGGAAAATAATGTCTAAAATGGCTCAACAGATTATAATAAAAAGAAGGCTGAGAAACACTAACTTATCTTTTTTCTTTTTTCAGTTTTATTAAGATATACTGAAAATAAAATAGAGATATATCTAAAATGGACAATGTGATGATTTGATATACACTGTACATTGTAAAAGAATTCCCCTCACAGAGTGAATTCACACATCCATCATTTCCCATATTAGCCTTCAGTTTTGGCCTATAACATTTGTGTTCTATTCTCTTCAGTTCAGTTGAGTCACTCAGTTGTGTCTGACTCTTTGTGACCCCATGAACTGCAGCATGCCAGGCCTCACTGTCCATCACCAGCTCCCAGAGCCTACCCAAACTCATGTCCATTGAATCGGTGATGCCATCCAACCATCTCATCCTCTGTCATCCCCTTCTCCTCCTGCCCTCAATCTCTCCCAGCATCAGGGTCTTTTCAAATGAGTCAGCTCTTTGCATCAGGTGGCCAAAGTATTGGAGTTTCAGCTTCAACATCAGTCCTTCCAATGAACACCCAGGACTGATCTCCTTTAGGATGGACTGGTTGGATCTCCTTGCAGTCCAAGGGACTCTCAAAGAGTCTTCTCCAACACCACAATTCAAAAGTATCAATTCTTCTGCACTCAGTTTTCTTTATAGTCCAACTCTCACATCCATACATGACTACTGGAAATACCATAGCCTTGTCTAGATGGACCTTTGTTGGCAAAGTATTGTCTCTGCTTTTTAATATGCTGTCATATTACCAAAAGTTGGTCATAACTTTCCTTCTATTCTCTTAGCAAATTTCAATTATGTAATACAATGTTACCAACTACAGTCACTATGTTGGACATTAGATCCTCAGACCTTATTCATCTTAAAGTTGAAAGTTTGTGCCCTTTTACCTACCTTTCCCTATTTCCCCCAGCACCCAGGTGCTCCATGTCAGCAATACAGCTGTTATGCTTTCTTATTTGTGTATTGACTAAAGGATCGATTTTAAGTTCCTTCAAGAACTTCTCCTTTGCAGTCCCATCTCAGCTAACTGGTGTAAGAGTCTCAACTTTCATCCTACCTTGACTTTCATCGTGTCTTCCTCACTCAGCTTAATACATGAGGAATCAGGAAATTGAATAATTTTTCTAAATAAGAGAGGGATAGATATAGTACAGGTTAGAGTGTCTTGTACTTTTGGCTTCTACAAGTTTGACTTTTAAAATAATTCCACATATAAATGATACCATTCCTCTGTCTGACTTATTTCACTGAACACAATGTTCTCTGCAATTTCACTGAAACACAGTGTTTCATCCATATTTTCAAAAATGACAGGATTTCTTTCTTTTAAGACCAACATATATTCGAGATAAGTTTTGTTTCCTTTATATATCAGAAGTGGGGTTGCTGGATCATAGGGTAGTTCTATTATTGATTTTTTTTTTTTTGAGGAAACTTCATACTATTTTTCATAGTGGCTACAAAAATTTATATTCCCACCAATAATACCCCCAAAATTCCCTTTTCTCCATACCCCCTGCATGTGCTACCTCTTTTTAAAAAGAGCTATTCTAGCACATGTCAGGTTGTATCATGTGATTTTCCTTAGCATTCCCTGATGATGAGCGATGTTGAGCGCCTTTTCGTGTATCTATTGGTCATTTATAGATCTTCTTTGGAAAAATATTTATTCAAATTCTTTGTTCTGGATGCTCCAGCCACCAGTCATTCTCTCCTTTCTATATAACTTTTGACATCCTTATTCCCTGAAACATAATAATATTGACATTAGGCCAGTTAATAACCATACCATAGCCTCAAAGTGTTCAAGTGAAAGGAAAAGTCACATGCCTCTCACTTTAAATCAAAAGTTATAAATGATAAAGCTGAGTGAGGCAGGCATGTTAAAAGTCAAGATAGGATGCAAGCTAGCACTCTTGTACCAGTTAACTGAGGTGGGACTGCAAAGGAAAAGTTATTGAAGGAGCTTAAAATTGATCCTCTAGTGAATACATAAATAAGAAAGTGTAACAGCCTTATTGCTGACATGGAGAAAGTTCTGGTGATCTGAATAGATCAAACCAACCACAACATCCCTCTAAGCCAAAAGCCTAGTAGTAACCAAGGTCCTATTTCATGAAGGCTGAGAGAGATGAGGAAATTGCAGAAGAAAAGTTTGAAGTTAGCAGAAGTCAGTTCATGAGGTTTAAAGAAACCTCTCCATATGTTAATGAAACTATCTTCATAATATAAAACTGCAAGATGAAGCAGCAAGTGCTGATATAGAAGCTTCAGCAAGTTATCCAAGATCTAGCTAAAATGATTAATTAAGGTGGCTACAGAAAATAGCAGACTTTCAATGCATATGATGCCACCCTACATTGGAAGACAATGCTACCTAGGACTTTCATAGCTAGAGAGGAAAAGTCAGTGTCTGACTTCAAAACTGAAAAAACAGGCTGACTCTCTTGTTAGAGGCTAATGCAGTTGGTGACTTTATGATAAAATCGATGCTCATTTACCATTCTGAAAATCCCAAGGCCCTTCAGAATTCTGCTCAGTCTGCTCTGCCTGTGCTCTATAAATGGAACAACAAAGCCTAGATTTCAGGTAAAGCAGCAGAAGCTGACCTGATTCCATACTCCTTATTCACTGCATACACTTCTGCAATGTGTTGAAGCCTTTCCTCTGATCTAGTTTCTATCCCAAGGTTGTATCTACCTGACAGTAATATTCTTCCACTTACCCTAGGACATTTTGAAATAAAATTGCAATATCCCAAGTCATGCAGGGACTGGGCCCACAGACATCCTAAACTTTATATATTTCTCGCTTCTTAGCAGTAGTCATGGTGACTGGTCCAATGAGGGAACACATTTGGCAAACTGCCCTGAGTCTGTCTGTGGAATTTTTACATAGCAAAATGGGATGGGGGGATGTGTTTTTACTTTGCTTGGAGGCTCTAACCTGGAATTGGCTATGTTCCCACCCCCACCATGTAGATTAAATCATCTATTTGCAATAGAAGAGGACAAAATTAATAAGCAGGAGAAACAGAGACATAGATAGCAATGGTGGCACTGTGTGTCCAAGTTCATATTTGAAGTTCCCCAGTTTGCCTGATCCTTTCAGCTCTTCCTTGGATTCTCAGAACTACCGCCTGAGTAATTTCACTAAAGTAACCTTGTTTAAGCTTTCTTAAGTTGAAGTATGAACTTCCTTCATAGCTTGGTTGGTAAAGAATCTGCCTGCAATGCAGGAGACCCAGGTTCTATTCCTGGGTCAGAAAGATCCCCTGGAGAAGGAAATGGCAATCCACTCCCAGTATTCTTGCCTGGAAAATCTAACGGACAGAGGAGCCTGGCAGACTACAGTCCATGGTGTCACAAGAGTCAGACACGACTTAGTGACTAAACCACCACCACAAGTTGAAGTTTGTGTCATTGCAAACATAAGAATATTAACTCTAGCCAAGATAGCTAACTCTTATCCCCTAGATGTATGCTTTTACTTCCTGGAGTTGTTACCAGGAACAGCTGCCCAGTCAGGGAACACACTCAACTTCAGTACATTTACTTTGGGTCATGTGACCTGTTCTTACAAACAGAAACAAGAGGAAGTAATGTATATTACTTCCAGATTAAGGTTGTTAAGAAGTGACTACATCTTCTTCGCTCTTTTTCTTCCATTAGCTGGATAGAGATAAGCATAGTGTCAGATGATGAACCTACAAGATAATACAAGGCTAAAATCCCAAATCACTAGTTAGGGGAAAGTTTCAAAGTAATATCTTTGGGAGTCTGTGTGACTGAAAAGTAAATTTCTATCATACATACTTGATAATTTACATATTTTGAGTATTGTACGTGAGAGCAACTACTCCTATCCCAAGTAATATACTATTAAAGTCTCTAACCTCAAGTTATTCATGGAAATTAAAATTTTCTTTGAGCTTAGGAAAGAACATGAAAGATATCCTATAAATGGTACCCATTCCAAATTTGGAAATATGAGAAGAATTTAATTGTGTGATAAAGCAAGGGAATGGAATAATACAGTAGAAGAGAAGCACATATGCAAAAAAGAAAAGCAAGAAAATCATGGAATATTTGGAGACTAGTAATCGATTTGTTATTAATATAGAAAGGAGAAGAGTAATGGGATACCAACTGAAGTAGCCAGGGAGAACCAGGTAATAATAGGTCTTGGACCAAAAGAAATTCTATAAAATTCTAGGTTCCCATAGTTCAGTTCAGTTCAGTCACTCAGTCATACCCGACTCTGCAACCCCACAAATTGCAGCACACCAGGCCTCCCTGTCCATCACCAACTCCCGGAGTTCACTCAAACTCACGTCCATAGAGTTGGTGATGCCATCCAGCCGTCTCATCCTCTGTCGTCCCCTTCTCCTCCTGCCCCCAATCCCTCCCAGCATCAGAGTCTTTTCCAATGAGTTAACTCTTCACCTGAGGTGGCCAAAGTACTGAAGTTTCAGCTTTAGCATCATTCCTTCCAAAGAACACCCAGGACTGATCTCCTTTAGAATGGACTGTTGGATCTCCTTGCAGTCCAAGGGACTCTCAAGAGTCCTCTCCAACAACCACAATCATTATATCACTCCTGAGGACAGAAAGAGCAAGTATTGTTTACAGAAGTTTTTTTATAGGATTCATGGTGTGTATATCAGGAGAAGAAAAAGTTGATACGCTGCACATAAATAATGAAGTTAGGGATTGGGCTGATTCTGGATTGAGCTTAAACTTGAGAGTAGTCAATAGTCTTTGTAGTAGCTTGGAATAAAACTTCTTACTAAGAGTTCTTTGTATGAGATGGTGACAAACTAATTTAAATTAATTCTGTCTCGAGATATAGAAATAACAAACACCCAGAGGGAAAGCAAATCACTTAAGCTATGACTGTATCCAAAATAGTGCAAAAATATTATTGAAATTCTCTGGGGTTTGTGGAATAAGCCAGTTATGGAAGTATCAGGACCCAGGACCAACTTATAACAAAAGAGTGAGATAGTAGCCAGGTTACTTTGTTTTATCTTGCTTTCTTGTGCTACTCTCCATTACCAGCAGCAATCTGGGTGTACCATTTCCCTGCCACCTTAGAAACAACTGCACTAAACCTATTAAGTCACACTAATGAGTCTGTATTCTATCTTGAATGTGTAAGTTACTCCTACCATCATGTAACAGCCATAATATCAGCACCCAGGAAATACAACTGTATTTTTAGTCCAGGCTTATTTGTCCTCTAGTAAATAATTAGTAACTCTGACATAGAACAATTTCACATTAAGTGAAAGAAAATAAATGGGCTAGAGGAAATCAACTGAAATAGCTGTTTTATAACACAGAAAAATAATAATATCTTAAAATAGTTCATCTGCTGACAGCATACTGATACTTGAAAAATTCTACAAATAAACTTAACAAGCCTTTGATGTTGCAGCTATGAATCTCGTTGCCAGAAAGTAGCCATGAAGGCAAAGGGGATACTATTTAGATACTGCCAATAAATAATAAAGAAATCAAATTAAAGAATTACACTTTTCAAGAAATAATGTAGTTGCTTTATCAAACGAGGATTTTGTGTCACTTTGGAAATCAAATTTTCTCAACCTGTTTTTTACCAAATGTTATTTGGTATTTTACAATAAAAGTTTCTGACTAACAATACTTGGGAAACGTTAGCTTAGATTTGATCAGGTTTCTCAATTGCAGGATTTTTCAAAGTCTGTAATATGCTAAGCAGCAATATTAATGTTTAAGAAAGGATTTTAAGCATAAACCTTGTTTCCCTAACCTATTTGACCTTGCAACATTTTTTGGTAAAACATCTCAAACAATGCTCAGAATTACCAGTTTAACTAGTTCCATGTACTTTCACTGTAATCAAAGAATTAATTTTTAATTCAGTCTTCCAAATTTTGTATAAATGAATTTAGTCAAAGCAATTATAAAGCAATTGTTTAGTATTGTAATTAGGGGGAAATTATTACTCAAAAGAAATTCTGCACCTGAACTTACCATGGAAATCTCAGTCAGAATAAAGAAGAGAACCATATTTACCAGAGAGTGTAGGGTCCTCTCCAGGGGAACTGAGTGAACACCACAGATATGGACCCTTCTGGCCTTCTGACCAGTGCTGCTCGTCCCAAGAAATAAAAGTGAAAGTGAAAGTGTAAGTCCCTCAGTCATGTCCAACTCTTTGTGACTCCATGGACTGTAGCCCACCAGGTTTCTCTGTCCATGGAACTCTCCAGACAAGAATATTGGAGTGGGTTGCCATTTCCTTCCTTACATAAATAAAATTAATTATTTTATGGTACAGCTACTCACCAGGGCTTCATCTGGTGTCTCAGATGGTAAAGAATCTGACGTTGATGCTAGGAAAGGTTGAAAGCAAAAGGAGAATGGAGTGGCAGAGGATGAGATGGTTAGAAAGCATCACCAATGCAATGAACATGAATTTGAGCAAACTCCAGGAGATAGTGGAGGACAGGGGAACCTGGCATGCTGCAATCCATGAGGTGACTGAACAACAGCTTAAAATGCAATATTTTCACTGCTTTTATAGCCAAATGACTAAGCCTATTTTCTTTTCATCCTGGTGAGAATAACAATAGTATTTTTTGAGTTGAAATACCAAAAGATTATCTGTTCATTAAATATGGTCATCTTTTTTAAAAAAATTCATTGAAAGATATATATGAATCTGATTGACTTGGCATACAAACAAAAGCTAAATGGGACAGTTTTTCCATCTATCTGAAACAAATCTGCAAATTCTGTGAAATAAGAGCATTAAAATTTATTGTCCTGTTCCAATGACTAATAACTACTTCTGTTTTTTAACAACAACTCCACAGAGGAAGTTTTCTGAGCTAAGGTTTTTCTTACAATATTAACACATGCTGAGGAATACTTTGGTTTACTTTTTTTTTCTTTTCAAAATTCCAAAACAAATGCGTAAATCCATCTTGAGAACAGCAATAACTACACAGAAGACTTAGGATGCCTAGGAGTCAGAAGATGTGAGTCCAAGGTCCAGTTCTGCGACTATCTTTGGACAATGAGCAAACTTTTCCAGGTATCATTTCCCTAACATAAAATGAAAAGGTTTGAATTGGTCATCCTAGCTTCAGAAAGACTTGAAAATAATTTTTCAATGTGTCAGTCCCTTTAGTTGAAACTCAAATAAGCAGAATGAGAGTGGGTCCCAGTGTCTCATGTGTATTCCTATTGCAAAGTAGTGCAGAGATTTCCCAAGGCTATCAATATGCTCTTGTGAAGCCCATTCCTAAAAGGAGGTGACTATTAATCTCATGCGAGTCTAAAGGCAACTCTGGAGGTCAAGTGGGGAAGGGGATTAGGAAGGAACAAGCTCTGCAGAGCTTGTTTAACCGTTAACCGTTAACCGTTTGTATACCACAAGAGTTCCATCTCATTTTTCCTTAACTTTGTGACTTTCCCTGAACTTTTTATTCAGAAGTTGAATTGCATGTAAATTGGAGCTAATAAGTGACCCCAGGTGACATAAGATCATATATGAGAAGTCATACATTCAGTGCCTCATTTTAATAGGTAAAGTTTATGTTTACATCTTGGAGGCATTTGTGTGAATACTTATGACACCTAGTGGTCAGAAACTGGGAAATAGGATATTTAGGGAACAGAACGGTCTGAAGGAGCAGAGCTATAAACGAAGGAAGAACTACTTTTTAGCAAAACATTTGTCCACAAAGGTTTCTGGTTCTGAGATCCCTCATATAAGAAGAATCAACTTGAAGAAAACAAAGGGTCACATAACCCTTAAAAAGTAAAAGGGTCTAAAGAAAGTGGAAGTATGCCATCTTCAGTTCCAGATTCTGAACTAAGGAAGAAATTAATTCATTTGTATTCTTCCCATCTAGCAGTTTGAAAAACAGTCATTAAAGAACTTCTGTGATCTGCCATTGCTCAAGCTGTTCAAGGATACACACTGTTCTTTAGAACAGTGAACTCACAGGTCAGTATCGTTTTATTTTGTATCAACATCTTTTTATTTCCCATGTGTTGATGCGTGGGAAAACGTTTTAAAAATGTTGCCACTAAGGGAAAATTCTCAATTATTCATGGTGTCTACTTTGCAAAATCTTCAAAGAGAAGAAATGTAAAATCTGGAGTTCCTTTTCAATAAAAACAGTAGCTTACCTTCTTTCTTAAAAAAGTGAGAATCAGAAAGATAATAATAACCAGAAGAGAGGAGATTCACAGAGTTCGAATGCATTTGAAAAAAACAATTCACTGGAGGAAGGGGTAGGCAGGAATGAGCACCACTGTTTATACAGAAAGCCATGTTAATAACATTCCTGGAAATTGTTATAGCTGATCACTCCCTTTGGTTCCTCTCTAAACTTTTTGGCATTTTCAAATGAGATCCACCCTAGGAACTTTATCATAGAAGGCCCACTATCCACTTTCCTTCATATATTCAGTATATTCCATTCTTTAAGCAAACCATAACCAATTGCTTAGACTCCTGTTATCTGAAATGTATTCCCAAATATTGCTGCTGTTCCTCAGTCACTTAGTCATGTCTGGCTCTTTGTAACCCCATGGACGGCAGCATGCCAGGCTCCTCTGTTCTCCAGGCTCCCCCAGAGTTTGCTCAAATTCATGTCCATTGAGTCAGTGATGCTATCTAACCATCTCATCCTCTCCCACTCCCTTCTCCTTTTGCTGTCGTTCTTTCCCAGGGTCAGAGTCTTTTTCAATGAGTCGGCTCTTCACATCAGGCAGCCAAAAATTGGAGCTTCAGCATCAGTCCTTCCAAAGACTATTCAGGGTTGATTTCCTTTAGAATTGACTGGTTTAATATGCTTGAAGTTCAAGGGACTCTCAATAGTCTTCTCCAGAACCACAACGCAAAAGCAACAGTTCTTCGCTGCTCAGCTTTTTTTATGGTCCAGCTCTCACATTGGTACCTGACTACCAGGAAAACCAGTGTTGACTATACAGACCTTTGCAGCAAAGTGGTGTATCTGCTTTTTAATACACTGTCTCCCAAGTATTATTTGCTCTTCTAAAGGTTTGTTTTACAGGCTGTAGGGATAGTGTTGGATTTTTTCACGTAAGTCCCCTCCTTTTGAAAACAAATCCCTAAATAGTCTGGTATTTCTTAGGCTTTGCCTAAGAAAGATGCTCCCATTAAGACATCAGTCTAGTTACTAATGTTTATATTTGAACTAGTTTGTAATTTCTCAAGAATGATTGATTAATCTGGATTACCTATCCTACTGCTCCTCTTCATTATTGTAAACAGCCAAGACCTAGAAGAGTCTGAAGTTCTTTCCAGACACTGAGAATTGTCTGAGAATTGAATCAGCTCAGTAGATACATATTTTCTATAACTTTGAAGACAAAAGAGTTTAAATTGGAGTTAACTTCTCTGTGTAAAGAGAAAGAAAGTATGAAAGAGAGAGAGAAGAAGGAAGGCAGGAAGAAGAAAGGAAGGAAAAGGAAAAGAAAAAAGAAAGAAAGAAAAGAAGTTCTTAGAATCCAAATATCTAGTAAGCAAGTTTTTAGGAACAGAGAAAAACTAAAATACTCTTTATGTATTGAAGTTTCTCTTAAGATCTTTCTCACAGCCGTGTCTGGAAGTCAAGTGAATGCAACCAGTGGAGGTTCCATCATTAACCATCTGTGTATCCTTGGACAAGTCACACAAACATTCTGGATCTTCCTTTCTTCATCTTACAATATGGAGATATTTTGCTAAGTGATAACTAACAGAAGGAGAAAAGAGGTGGCAAGAATACACAGAACAACTGTACAAAAAAGAGCTTCATGACCCAGATAATCACAATGGTGTGATCACTCACCTAGAGCCAGACATCCTGGAAGGTGAAGTCAAGTGGGCCTTAGAAAGCATCACTATGAACACAGCTAGCGGAGGTGATGGAATTCCAGTGGAGCTATTTCAAATCCTGAAAGATGATGCTGTAAAAGTGCTGCACTCAATATGCCAGCAAATTTGGAAAACTCAGCAGTGGCCACAGGACAGGAAAAGGTCAGTTTTCATTCCAATCCCAAAGAAAGGCAATGCCAAAGAATGCTCAAACTACCGCACAGTTGCACTCATCTCACATGCTAATAAAGTAATGCTCAAAATTCTCCAAGCCAGGCTTCAGCAATACGTGAAACCGTTAACTTCCAGATGGTTCAAGCTGATTTTAGAAAAGGCAGAGGAACCAGAGATCAAACTGCCAACACCTGCTGGATCATGGAAAAAGCAAGAGAGTTCCAGAAAAACATCTATTTCTGCTTTATTGACTATGCCAAAGCCTTTGACTGTGTGGATCACAAGAAACTGTGGAAAATTCTGAAAGAGATGGGAATACAAGACCACCTGACCTGCCTCTTGAGAAATCTATATGCAGGTCAGGAAGGAACAGTTAGAACTGAACATGGAACAACAGACTTGTTCCAGATAGGAAAAGGAGTACGTCAAGGCTGTCTATTGTCACCCTGTTTATTTAACTTATATGCAGAGTACATTATGAGAAACGCTGGGCTGGAAGAAGCACAAGCTGTAATCAAGATTGCCAGGAGAAATATCAATAACCTCAGATAAGCAGATGACACCACCCTTATGGCAGAAAGTGAGGAGGAACTAAAAAGCCTTTTGATGAAGGTGAAAGAGGAGCGTGAAAAAGTTGCTCAACAATCAGAAAACGAAGATCATGGCATCTGGTCCCATCACTTCATGGGAAATAGATGGGGAAACAGTGTCACACTTTATTTTGGGGGGCTCCAAAATCACTGCAGATAGTGATCGGAGCCATGAAATTAAAAGACGCTTACTCCCTGGAAGGAAAGTTATGACCAACCTAGATGGCATATTAAAAAGCAGAGACATTACTTTGCCAACAAAGGTCCATCTAGTCAAGGCTATTGTTTTTCCAGTGATCATGTATGGATGTGAGAGTTGGACTGTGAAGAAAGCTGAGTGCCAAAGAATTGATGCTTTTGAACTGTGGTGTTGGAGAAGGCTCTTGAGAGTGCCTTGGACTGCAAGGAGATCCAACCAGTCCATTCTAAAGGAGATCAGTCCTGGGTGTTCATTGAAAGTACTGATGCTGAAGCTGAAACTCCAGTACTTTGGCCACCTCATGTGAAGAGTTGACTCATTGGAAAAGACCCTGATGCTGGGAGGGATTGGGGGCAGGAGGAGAAAGGGACGACAGAGGATGAGATGGCTGGATGGCATCACTGACTCGATGGACATGAGTTTGAGTCCATGAACTCTGAGAGTTGGTGATGGACAGGGAGGCCTGGCATGCTGTGATTCATGGGGTCTCAAAGTGTCAGACACAACTGAGAGACTGAATTGAACTGAACTGAACTAGGGTCTCCTCTGCTGATGAATTAATTTTTTTTAATAGCTTATTGTATTGACTTTTTCTTATTTTATTTTCTCTGCTAATTAGGCCCCTCAAGTTTCCAATTCAATACCCTTTGAGATTTGAACCAAGAGAAGATGAAAACAAAGATAATATCTATTTTCTCACTGATATGGAAAATGAGAAAACAGAAAAATATACAAGAAGATTATCACAGGAAAGAAAGAACTACTGTTTTAAAGAAATATAAAAAACCAAAAGTGCAATCTAAGCAGCAACATAGAATGATAGTTTTTTGTATTAAGTACAATAATTGCAACATTCTGAAATATTATTGGTTTGAACGGTGGGAATTAGTTATTAGTGTTTCAAGGTTGGGAAAGAAACACGCTTAAGAAATTAGTTTCAAAAAGCTAGAAATTTCTTTTCTAGCTTTCAGTTCTACAGTTTTACACATTTCCAGAGAGATTCAAATATGTGATATGGAGTTGAATTCTCTTGTTTCCTTCCAGCCCTGAAAAGCTGAGTCTATATTTATTTCTCCTGGATTTTTCTACCAAATGGCCCTTCCAAGTCCCTCTGGGCTTAGAGTTATTTGAGTCCATGACTCCTATTTGCTGAAGGAAAACCAGAATGTCATCCCAAAATATGCCTCTTTGACATAAAAATTATTTTGAGTTGAAGGCAATGAAGAAGCAGTAAACGCAGCTCAAGTTACCCCCGTTCTGCCTAAACACAGGAAATAAATTCTCCTTTCACTGGAGACAGACTCTTAACCCAGTGAAGGCAGCAGAAAAGTCTGCAACACAAGATTGTTAAGCTAATCCTATATTCTGAGTTACTTCTTCACCATTTACCACCCTTAGCCCAAACCCCTTTTTCTTCTCAATTCTTCGCAAATTATTGTTTCTTTGTCTAAAAGATACAAAAGCTTCCTGCTCCAATCACTTCTTTGGATCTTCATTCTCTTGTGCAGGCTCCATCTTCACATAAAAACTCAATATAATTTGTCTGTTCTTCTCCTGTTCATCTGTCTTGTCAGTTTAATTTGCAGCCAAGGACACTAAGAAGGATGAGAAAAAAATTTTCCTCCCCTATGTTGTCAACCCATGAGAACAGGAAAGTCCCTCGGTGGACTGATGAAGTGAGAAGGCTTAGGAATAAATATCATTTTCACTGTTTTTACCATCTTCATGTACCTGGTGAGGAAATGAAGTGTAGGTAACCCAGAAAGGGTAAGAAATAAGAAACATTAGTGTGGGCAGTCTAGTACTACCAGACAATGCCTGGAAAAATACTCATTTTATTTGTTTGTTTTTAGAAGAACCTATATTTATGACACTCTAGCCCCTCCCCAAATGAATGAGTTTGTTCCAGAAACTCATTCACATGGTGCCAAGTACTGTTTGCAAGTGGGTTGCATGACTTGTATATTTACAGTAGCACTTCTCAGGAAGTGCTAAAGTAAATCCTGTGGCTGAGAAGAGTCTTAGATTGTTTGGGTTCCTGTGATATTTATTTAACATGAACTAAAGTGGAAGAGCACAGATACCATGCACGCATCTCAGAGAACACCTGCTACCCTGTCCCAGTAGATGTCTGATTCAAGACTGTTAAAAAAGAAAAAGCCAAAGCTATGGGGCGTACTCAGCTAATGTTCTTTTTCCCAATATTAAATTTCCCATAGGACTAGATTTTTTTAAGTCTAGTTTTGATACTTCCCTGGTGGCACAGTGCATAAGAACCTGCCTGTCATTGCAGTGGCCACGGGTTTGATCCCTGATCAGGGAAGATTCCACATGCCACGGAGCAGCTAAGCCCACATGCCACAACTACTGAGCCCACATTCTAGAGCCTGCAGGCCACAACCTCAGAGCTCTGTGCTGCAGCTACTGAAGCCGGAGTGCCTAGAGCTGCGCTTGGCAACAAGAGATGCCACCACGATGAGAAGCCTGTGCGTCCCAACAAAGAGTAGCCTCTACTTGCTGAAACCAGAGAAAGCCCCCTCAAAGCAACAAAGACCCAGTGCTGCCAAAAATAAATAAATACATAAAATAATTTTTTAATTGTTTTAAATTTTAGTTTTGAAAGGCAGTGAAAAGATTAATTGTGGAAAGGAAAGAACAGAGGATACAGAGAAATTAAAGAAATTGTATTTTTCTTTTTAAACTAAATTCTTACCATATTAGCCGGCTTTTGTGGAGGCTTATTTCAGGGCCTGGGTTCATTACACAACTAGCAGAGAATTATGAAGTTCAAAGAAATCTATACCATGCATCTTATGTGTATATATATATATATATGTTTATGTATTTGTACAGTAATGTATGAATTCATGGAGAGGAAATGGCAGCCCACTCCAGTATTCTTGCCTGGAGAATCCCATGGACAGAGGAGCCTGGCAGGCTACAATCCATGGGGTTACAAAGAATTGGACAGGACTGAGTGACTAAACCACCACATACAGATTCTGTTCAAAATGATTCTGTGTTTGTTTAGATAGCATCTTTGCTTCCATGTCAGTCTATTATTTTGTAAACCTACTGAGGGCAAGGGACATCTCTAATCCCACAAGTTGCCTCAAATGAATATCAGTCTATGCCACGCCATCCTCCCATTCTCCCCACCATTCTAGCAGCCAGCAAGAATGTCCCTGTTTGATGATACATTAGACTTTGTGCTCTTATCAATCTCCTGTAACCTCCAAACCCAGCATATGTATCAACCCTGAGCAAATTGGACCCTGTGTCTTCCTTCCCTGTAATGAATCTTCCTTTCTGTTACACATTAGCATAACAACCTTCCAGGAACCTACCAGCCTCTTTCTCTGAGGCTGCTTTTTTAGAAAGGAATGCTACTGATTTATGGGTCCTTCTGCTTATTCTAGAAACAGTTTTTTTAAGGAAAAAAAAACACTCTTATCATTGTGGATCTGAGCAGTAGGCATTCCACTGTTATGCAATTCCTTTTAGAAAGTGCACTGACTCCCAGGTGATATTAAGTACCAAAATCAAGAAAGACTTTTTAAAATGGTCCACATTAGAACTGATTCAAATGTATTCTTTTTAACAGCTGAGTAATACTCCATTGTGTATATGTACCACAGCTTTTTATCCATTCATCTGCTGATGGACATCTAGTTTCAATGAGATGGATGAAACTGGAGCCGATTATACAGAGTAAAGTAATCCAGAAAGAAAAACACCAATACAGTATACTAACACATATATATGGAATTTAGAAAGATGGTAATGATAACCTTGTATGCGAGACAGCAAAAGAGACACAGATGTATAGAACGGACTTTTGGACCCTGAGGGAGAGGGAGAGGGAGGGATGATTTGGGAGAATGGCACTGAAACCTGTATACTATCATGTAAGAAACGAATCGCCAGTCTATGTTCTATACAGGATACAGGATGCTTGAGGCTGGTGCACGGGGATGATCCAGAGAGATGATATGGGGTGGGAAGTGGGAGGGGGGTTCAGGATTGGGAACTCATGTACACCCATGGTGGATTCATGTCAATATATGGCAAAACCAATACAGTATTGTAAAGTAAAATAAAGTAAAAATAAAAATTTAATAATTAAAAAATAAAATGGTCCACATTAAAAAAAATTTTTTTAATAAATGAGCAATTATTTAAAAACACAAGGCAATTCTAGATGGGCTAATAAGACCTATCTCCAAGGGAGGTCGTTAAACTAATTAAGAAAAGTACAGAGATCCGTGTATAATTATGCCTGGATTTACAGAGAATATTTCTAGAAAGATAAATAAGAAACAAGCTACCATGATTGCCTCTGAATGGTAGATCTGAGTGGGAGACCTGAGTGGCTGGGCAAAAGGGTGTAGAAAGACTTATTGCTTACTCTATTAAAACAAGGTCCCCCTAAACAGAGTTCCCCTGCCGAGTTTATGATTATGCCCTCTATCCAAAACTTTATTCTCTTTCTTGTCCTTTCTGACCTCAATCCTGTGCTAACTGAATACTAATCAACCAGAGTTAGATGACTGTTGTTGATAACATGTTGATAACATGCTACTATGGTAAAATTGCTATTATAGATGTCATCATTACCATACAAATTCAGGTTGTTTTTCCAGAGCAAGATGAGCTGAGAGACCCCCAGCCATGGACCGCTTGGCCACAGAATCAAACCAGAACATCCTGACTTCCAAAACAATGATTAAGAGATGTCACAGAAATGTCACAAGACAATGATTAACCCTAGCTTCCTTGTTCTTCCCCTTTAAAATGCTCCCAACTCAAAGAGTTAGTGGAAGTGAATCTGAGGCATGTCTCCCATTCCTTTGCTTGCCACCCTGTAATGAAGCCTTACTTTGCTACAGACCCACTGTCAGACTTTAGCTTTCTGCCCACAAGTCCTTGCTTAGTTACATTACCTTGTGAATATTGTAGTATGTGCATTGAGTTTATTTATAGATTTAAAGTGATTTATTAATTTCAAAGGAGCTTCATGGGTGGCTTAGACAGTAAAGAATCTGCCTGCAACATGGGAAACCCAGGTTCAATCCCTGGGTCAGGAAGATCCCCTGGAGAAGAGAATGGCAATCCCCTCCAGTATTTTTGTCTGGAAAATTCCATGGACAGAGGGGTCTGGTGGGTACAGGCTATGGGGTCCCGAAGAGTTGGAACCCTTTGGTTCTTAGGTACTGAAATCAGACTTTGGCTAGTGTTCGGATACAGTTGCCAAATAAAATACAGGACACCCAGTTAAATTTGAAATTTAGATAAACCATGTTTAAAAATTAAATATATGTATGTCCCAAGTTCTTCATGGGACATACTTAAGCTTTTAAAAAAAATGCTGTTTATGTGAAATTCAAATCTAATTGGGTACCTTGCATTTTCACCTGTTCAGTCTGACAGTCCTGGGTCCTGAACCCACCATTTATTTCATTGATGACCCTGGAAAATGAGTGAGGTCAGATTCCTCTGAAGCACAAGAAAGGAGAGGATGATACCTCAGCCTGGTTCTGCATGGGTGGATGGAGTGCAAGCTGGGCTTCAGAGGGAGGAAACCAGAATTCTGTTCCCTACACCCCCACCTGAGCCTTGTGGGGAACGGAGGACATCTCCCGGCCTCCTCACTTGCAAGGAACATGCCCCAATAGTCCGAGGAAGACAGTCGACCCATGAAGAGCCATGCTGTGACTGCTGAAAGTACGCCAAAGCTGGGGGAGAAAAGGGGAACTAGAAATAGATACAAAGGAACAACAAGAAGTAGGTCACTGGGAATAACGGTGAGCAAGGCAGGCAGATTCAGTCACTCAGTCACGTCCTACTCTTGTGATGCTGTAGGCTATAGCCCACCAGGCTCCTCTGTCCATGGGATTCTCCAGCAAGAATACTAGAGTGGGTAGTCATTCCTTTCTCCAGGGGATCTTCCTGATCCAGGGATTGAACCCAGATCTTCTACACTGCAGGCAGACTCTTTACCAACTGAGCCACCGGGGAAGCCACTCTTATTCCTGCTTGCAGAACCTCTATATTCCTCCTATTGGGTCACCCGTGGTATGCAATGGTTGTCACTCTGTGGTACGCAAAAAAAACCCTGAAGGACGGTACCTCCTCTTTGCTTTGCCTGCAGGGGGCTGTTTCATGCCCCTGCATGAAAATTCAGGCTAGAATTTACCAAGTGAGATGGTTCATGGAAGGACCAGTGGATTCCATGTCATGCACACCTTGTCACACTTCATTTGCCATAAAGTAGGGCCCTTGATTCAGGTAATGCTGTTTCAGCAAATTAGACAGATGTTGTGGTCCCTGAGACAGTGGTGTTAAGCTGATAAACCTACAGCAAGAAGGGAAACCCTGTATCTGCGAGGTGTGTGTGTCTGCCTGATCTGGAGAGAGTGAGTCACAGATTCTACCGAGGAAGAGCTAGTAAATCCTTGCTGTATACACTCACTGAAGCATTGCAGGCAGTTCTGACTCCCTATTATGCCCATCTAAGTGCCCCAAATCATGGTTCAAACAAGAATCACTAACAACAATCATCTCTCTCAGTTTCCATGGGCCAGGAATTCCCCAGGGCTCAGCAGGGCTGTTTTGAAGAAGAAGCAGCCCCTGAGGCAAGACTTTCTGAGCAATCAATTTGCTAAAGGAAGTCAGGAGAGATCTGGAAGGCGAGGGGAGGGGAAGCAGGAGCAGAAGGAGGGGGGGAACCAAGACAGGGTGTGACGGCAGCAGTTCCGCAGAAAGCTGGCTGCACCTGATCCACTGGGCTCCTCTGGAGTGCTGTCCTGCCCTGATGCAAGGGGCCTGAGCACTCTCACTCCACACCTGTCGCCACTGGTCATTTCCCACCCTGGACAGCAGGGTGTAAACCCCGAGGCATGCCTGCCTCTACAGATACAGATCCAGTGTCCCCTTCAGACTGCTCTTAACCTCTGTTTCTTGATCAGTAAAAAAGGAAATATTATTCATATCTACCTTATTTTCTAGGACTAAATGAAATTATGCCTACAAAGTTATTGCTTTAATAGCTGGTACAACTGTTGTTGTTTAATCACTGAATCTTGTCTGACTCTTTTGTGACCACATGGACCGTAGCCCACCAGGCTCCTCTGTCCGTGCGATTCTCCAGGCAAGAATACTGGAGGGGGCAGCTCTTCCCTTCTCCAGGGGATCTTCCCCACCCAGCAACTAAACCCGAGTCCCCTGCATTGCAGGCAGAGTCTTTATCGTCTTGAGCCATCAGGGACAGAAGATCATGTCATGAATTATATAGTCTTTATCCCATTTTATGTGATGATTTACATGTTCCACTGCAGATATATTAATGTGGTTTATTATAACCATACTGTCCCCAGGTGTCTCTGGGAGTGTTATTAATATATAATACATGGGTTAATATATGGATATCATACATGGACTACACTAGCAAGTCAAGAAGCAACAGTTAGAACTGTTAAAAACATATTAAAAAGCACAGACACTTTGCTGATAAAGGTCCATCTAATCAAAGGATGGCTTTTCCAGTAGTCATGTATGGTTGAGAGAGCTGGACCATAAAGAAGACTGAGCCTCGAAGAACAGATGCTTTCAAGCTGTGGTGCTGGAGAAGGCTCTTTGAGAGTCCATTGGACTGCAAGGTGATCAAACCAGTCAATCCTAAAGGAAATCAGTCCTGAGTACTCACTGGAAGAACTAATGCTGAAGCTGAAGCTCCCATACTTTGACCACCTGATATGAAGAACTGAATCACTGGAAAAGACCCTGATGCTGGTAAAGATTGAAGGCAGAAGGAGAAGGGAATGACAAAGGATGAGATGGTCGGATGGCATCACCAACTCGATGGACATGACTTTGAGCAAGCTCCAGGAACTTGTGAAGAACAGGGAGGCTTGGCAGCTGCAGTCCAAGCAGTCGCAAGAAGTTGGACACAACTGAGCAACTGAACAACAACAACAACTTTTTAAAATGCAAAACAAGTTCTGAGTTCAGAAATATATCTGGCCAAGGGACTGGGATAGGAGTGTCTACTTTTTACTACGACTTTACCTCCTGCAGTTTGCACTTGCTATTCCTTCTGTAGGAAATGCTCTTCCCATTCCTTTCTTATCTGGCTCCTTTTCTTCCTTCAGGTTTCGACTTAAATTTCTCCTCCCCAGCGAGGCCTTCCCCATTGCTATTGGTTCTTGCTGTCATTCCCTATTAAGCATGCTGTTTTGTCCTTCAAAGCAATTATGTCAATATATAATTATTACCTTAAAGCGAACATGCTCAGTTGTATCCGACTCTTTGCGACCCCATGGACTATAGCCTACAAGACTCCTCTGTCCATGCAATTATCCAGGCAAGAATACTGAAGTTGGTTGCCATTTCCTCATCCAGGGGATCTCCCTGACTCAGGGACTGAGCCCACATCTCTTGCATCTCCTGCGTTGGCAGGTGGATTCTTTACCACTATGCCATCTGGTAAGCCCAATTTTCACGTTAGTTTTTATTTATTGTCTCTCTCTCCCTCCAGACTCTAAACTTCACTAAGTCAAGGACTTTTTACCTTTATTCGTTTTTGTATGTCCAGCTCTTAGCACAATACCTGGCACATTGTAGGGGCTCAGTGTAGGGGTTCACATTTGCTGAATTGAATAAATGAATCAATCAGACAGTTAGTCCATTCAGAAATGCTGACACTGGAATGGGACCCAAAGACCTCATCTGCTAGTTAAGCAAAGCTGATACAATAAGGAAGAGCTAACATATATATGAATTTGTTCTTGGTATAAAAGAAGTACTTCTCTTAGGTATAAAAATAATGACTTCAGATATATAAATCTATGTAGATAAAATAAAAGATATGATAGAACATATGTAATTCTCTATTCGGTGAATACTCTGATGACATTGTAATGAAATTATCTCCTGGACATATTGCCTTCATTCACATTGTGTTGCCTCATTCTGGTCTGGTGCCTTCTTATTTTGATCTGTGTCTTTATGCCCTTGATATATGGACTTGAAACAACACCATTTCCCATCAACTGCCTAAACAGAACTGAAACTGATTTAAGTTTTATGGGATCTTAGAATTACCACCTATTTCTAGAGTAAAGAATTGAGATTCTCGTCAGAATCTTCTGACATGTTAATCATTTCAATATGCAATCAGAAGATTCTGAAATTATCTCATCTGTGTCATGATGGTTTCTCCAAGGTTTCTGGGTGTGGTTCGCATCTCAGAAGATGATGCATCATACAGGTCAACCTCCAGAACTGGCCATTTTCCAAAAGTCTGCTTGTTCCAGAAAGAGTCGCATTTTTTTTTTATTCATGTGCTCCTGCTGTGTGCAGCAAAGAGAGGAAGCTGAATTTAGTGGTTAGGGCAAGTGCCTGAGTCAGCAACCTTCATTTCTATATTTGGTTATGCAATTTGCTGAAAATCATTGTCAAACCAATTCTGTTTCATTTATGAAAGAAGTCTTTGTTCTCTTATATGTAACTTTTCTGAACTTCTGTGTGAGCACTATCTTCATTGCTACTGTTCTGAAATTGAACCGTATCCTGGGATTTTTCTCTTTTGTATTTCTTTTAGTAATGATCTGGTTGGAGAATCAATAAACCAACAAAGCAACCAAGCAAGAAACAAACTAAACCAGAAACCAGGGCCTTGGTGGCATACCCCATAGCTTTCACACAACAGAGCAGGACCTAGTACAGAGAAGAAAAGGAGAATGGAGGCCCTCGGAATTGTGCCCAAGCAAACATCAGGGTCTTGTGTAAAGCCCAGCAAATGAGAAAGAACAAAGCCACACATCATTAATAACCTTAACTTGTCAATGAGGTTGACTTTAGAATTAACACTTCCCTGACTCTAAATCGTTAACTGTATAAAGGAAAAGATGTGTTCTTTGCTAAAATATCAATGGTTAAATTGCATCTTGGCAGCAAAATATTTTGTAGGACAGAAGTTTCCTTTAATCACATGGTACAACTCTAGAACTTTGTGAGGTCAGTTTTGTTTGCAGCCTGGCAGTTCTTAACCTATGTTATAAGGAAAGCTAAGTGCTATGGCCAATGGCTAATAATCGCTCAGACAAGTCCAACTCTTTGCGACCCCATGGACTGTAACCCATCAGTCTCCTCTGTCCATGGAATTCTCCAGGCAAGAATACTGGAATGGGCAGCCATTCCCTTCTCCACTGATCTTCCCAACTCAGGGATTGAACCCGGGTCTCCAGGATTGCAGGGAGATTCTTTACCATCTGAGCCACCAGGAAAGCCCAAGTGCTATGGGGACTATATACAGGGTAAATATTTCCAGGGGTATTTATTTTCTTCTTTGCACTTTTCTGAAGTATTTCTAATATGCTATTTATCATTAAATATATAGATTTTTGCATTTTTTATTACAGATATATAAGAAATTAAGCACCCCAATTCTAAGAGATAACCACTGTTAACATTTTTCTGCATTTTCCTACATATATGCACATATTGTTGCACAAATGGGACAACAGGTACATAATTTTTTTTAAACTTTTACTTTATATTAGACCATAGTTGATTTATAAAATTGTGTTAGTTTCAGGTGTACAGCAAAGTGATTCAGTTTTACATATACATGTATCTATTCTTTTTCAAATTCTTTCCCACTTAGTTTATTACACAGTATCTAGCAGGTTACATGGTAGGTCTTTGTTGGTTTTCTATTTTAAATATAGTAGTGTGTCTAGGTCAATCCCAAACTCCCATACATAATATTTTATAGTCAGGATATTTTTTCACCTTAGAGAGCATTGTGAGGCTTCTTCCAAGTTCTTCTTGGTCTTATTCTTTTTAATGCTTATTAGTGTGTTATAGTATGGACATATCATGATTATTTAACCAATCCCCCATTTCTAGAAAATTATGTACTTTCCAATTCTCTGATAGTATAAACAGTACTTTGATGAACATCCTTGTTACTAAATTTTCAACCATTAGCAATCTCTTTTTTCTAAGACAACAGAAGATGAAGTCAGCTTGTCTACCATCAGACAAAGGTCAATTGTTCCCTTTGTTACCAAAACTACAGCTCAGCGTCTCAGACACGTCTGGATTCACAAATAAATGCTTCCGGGCAAAACCAGTCCTATTAGCTGAACTTAAGTCTTTGTGTTCCCGAGTAATTTCTCAGTATTTTATAAAGAAAGTTAAATATATGTATATTTTGTCGGGTATTTCCAGCTGTTTTTAGTAAGAATTATTTACAAATATCAAGTTTTCCATTACCAAGAGTAAAAGTACGGCGTTTTTTATGTGCTCTGGCATTTCCTACTTGAGAGTCTCCAGGGTTTCCCTTGACCCAGACAAAGGCAAATACCAGGTCCTACAGACCCTGTGTTCTCCTCAGATCTCAGACTGCATCTTTGCTTCTGATGTCCCTCATTACTTCTCTGTCCATCGGCATCTGTCATTGTGTCTTTTTGTCTCTACAAAGGGCTTTAGGAATTGCTCACACCTGCCCAGAAACTACGCCCCCAGATGTTACTTGATCGTCTTCTGCGCATGAGTCAGATCTGGGTTCAAACAATACCTCCTTTGAGAGGTCTTCCTGGCCATCCCAGATACCGTGTTTACTCCTTGATTTCTTTTTTTTCCTGTTGCCTCTATCACTCCACGCCATTTGGTTTTATCATGAGTGTTCCATCTTTTCTCACTAGAATGTCACCCCATGAAAAGGACCCTGGCCCTGCTCTATCTCATTCCCCTATCATGTATCACCAGCACTTTTTAAAAGTGCTCTGTAAAATGTATTATTATTTCTCGTTCATACATTTTTAAAGTGTGCAGTTTGGGAGGAGGAGATGGACTTGTTCCTAAATAAATGCTCATGTATAATCTGATGACAGAGCATGACAGACTAGATGTCATAAGACTTACTTTCCAGTTACTGCGGGACCAGTGACTCGTCATTCCATCCTGCCTTCACAGTATTTCACAACATGTCTCACTCAACTTTTTAAACCAGTTCACCATCTTCATTAGTTCTTCCCACTAACCCACATCACATTTGACCCACCAAACAGCAGTGGATTCTAAGAGGGCAGCAAGAAAAGAGAATAGTGAGTACATGAAACCCAGGGAAAAGTTATAATTATTCTTTTAAACTTGTAAGTAATTTTAAATACAACATCAATAATTATTAATTAATAAGCACTAAAAGTTGAGCTAATAGCCTCAGGTGAGCTGGCAACACTAAAATCCAGGTGCTAAAAGTATGGTTCTCAGCCTTTTTATGATCTGGCACAATTTCAAATACCAGAATTTTGAGAAAACATTTGAAAAGATTAAGACTCAAGAAACTGCTAAGTCAGCAATAAATGCAAAGTCATTATACTAGCATAAAGCAAAGCTACATATTGTCTACAAAGACCTCACAGGCATGATATGTCATAACTTTGCATCCTTGTGCTGTTCTTAGTCACTCAGTCGTGTCTGACTCTTTGTGACCCCCATGGACTGTAGTTTGCCAGGCTCCTCGGTCCATGCGGATTCTCCAGGCAAGAATACTGGAGTAGATTGCCACGCCCTCCTCCAGGGGATCTTCCCAACCCAGGGATTGAACCGGGGTCTCCTGCACTGCAGGTGGATTCTTTACCAGCTGAGCTACCAGGGAAGCCCTTCTGCAGCCTTAGACATTTATATTCTGCTTGAAGAGAACAGTCAGTGTCCTTGCAGTACTCAGGGACATAATCCAAAAGTTAAGCCATCTCTTGGTTGAACATTTTCCCTTAGTGAGAGTTTGATTTATGTTAAACCATCTCACCTGTGATAAATTGTACCTAGTCTGCACTCCGTTGCACTAACAACTCAGGTCACGTTCTGTTTGACAGACATTGCCTGTTGGCAGAATGCTCAGCTGTAGTAAAATAAATTTTAAATATTGAGTAAAAGACCTGATTAAGTTGAAAGATTTGTACAAAGGTAAGAAATATGGTTTTTAAAAAAATAACGCAAATGGAAGTAAAATCATTAAGGGTCATAAATATCAAAATGTTAAATAGTCACAGAAGAGCCATTGATTTACTAATGAATTTATTCACTTAACAGATATTTATTGAGCATCTTCTATGTGCTGGGTTGTCTCCTGAGTGATAGAGAATATGATAAAAATCAAAGCCCACTTCTTCACAGAGCTTGCTTTTCAGTGAGAGTAACAGATAGCAACAACAACAAAAAAACTTTTTAAAGTCAAAATCCAAGTAAACATATACTTACTCAGGTAGTGATAAGGGCAAAGGCAGCAGAGGGGAATACAGAGTATGGGGGAGGAGTGGTAACAAATATACACAGTGTGGTCTAGGGATGACTCACTGCTAGGGTGACATTTGTGAAGAGGCTTAAAGGAAGTTAAGAAAGTTGAGAAAGCCTGGGCTGCAGATTTCAAAGGGTAGATTATAACAGGCAGTGGCAACCACAAGTGCAAAGGCCCTGAGGCAGGAATACACCTGTGACCAGAATGACCTCCTGGAAGGGAATATTTGCAAGGAGGGTTGGTAGAAGAAGAAACTAAGAGGAGCGGAGATGCTGGGAACTTGGGAGACATGGGCAAGATCAAATAAGACCTCTGCAAATACTCTGGCTTCTCTTCTGAATGAAATGAGTAGCCAGTGGAGGGTTCTCACCAGAGGAGTGACATAGTTAAACATGCATTTTAAAATGATAGCTCTGGAAGACTAAAAATGCAGACAAGGAGATCAGGGGAGAGACAACAGTGGAGTTTGAATCAGAGTCCTAGCTGTGGAAGAGGTGAGAAGTACTTGAATTCTACATATAATATGAAAGTAAAGCTGAAATAATTTGCTAATGGATCAGGTATGATGTGGGAGAGAAAGATAGGAATTAAAGATGACTCTAAAGCATTTAGCCAAAGAATTGGATTGAAATGGAGGATACCGTAAGAGTAGGTTTGGAATCAAAATAAGACATCTGATTTTGGAAAACATGAGGTTAGCATTCTGTGCTGTCCGAATCAGCAGTTACTGATCATATGTTGGTATTAACGTCTACATATTAATTAGTTACAATTTTAAATTCAATGCCTCAGTTGCATTTGCCACATTTTAAGTGCTCGGTATGAAGAAAATTGCAACCCACTCCAGTTTTCTTGCCTGGGAAATCCCATGGACAGAGAAACCTGGTGGTCTCTAGTCCACAGGGTTGCAGAGTCAGACACAACTGAGCAACTAAACAACATAGCAGAAAGAAGGGCTTGATTGACACCAGATAATAAGAAAGTTGAACTATATTTGTTCTAGTTCCACCCAGTGGTTCTCAACCAGGTATGGTAGGACACCCTTAGAAGACATCTGAAAATGTATAGGATGTTTGGGGTAGACTAATGGGTGTCGTGGGCATTTTGTGGCAACAATCTTCGGACACTGACTTGTCACAGTCCAGCACAATGAAGACAAGTTCTCTCATTCAAAATGTCAATAGCTTCTCCATGGGAAAAGCGTTGAGTCTGCCCTCCCTCTAGCAATACTCCACATTCCATGAAGTGAAGCAATATAGACATTAGAACATGGTGTTGGTCTTAGCCAGATAAACTCGTGTACAATCTGTTCTGACTTGAACGTGCTGTATGGCTTGGGATCATTTCCTAGATCCTGGGACTTCGTTTCCTTGCCTAAATAATGCAGAAAACAATTATTAACATACGTCATCTAGGGTGGTTCTGAGAATTATGGAATTCTTTACAGTACTTGGCTCAGCGTTCGGCTCAGGAAGTCATATAAATGTACACTATTACTAGAAGTGGAAAAAGGGGTTGAAAGAGGAAGTCCAATATAGAGACTTAAATAAGCAAGATGTAAATTCAAATAGAAAAGGAAGTCTAGAGCAGCACTGTCCATCCAAAAATACGGATCAAAAAAAAAAAAAAAAAACTGCCAGCAAGTTTTTTTTCAGCACATGCAACATTTAAATGTTCCCCAGCCACATTAAAAAAAGCAAGAAACAGGTAAAATTAATTTTATTAATATACAATATTTAAGTAACCAACTATATCCAAAAATGTTGTTTCCATATATAATCAATATAAAAGTCAGAGGCATTTTCATTTTTTTGGTATCAAGTTCTTTAAATTTTATGTGTATTTTACTTACCCAGTGCTCAGCAACCACTTGGGGCTACAGCACAGGGCTACAGCATCAATAAATCCAACTCTTTCATTGACTACTAACGTTCAGTAATTAAAAGATTCTTACAAGTTAACATTTCAAGGTATAGAGAGTGGTTTCATAAAAGTCTCAAGTATTACATTTAGGAAATTTAACTCAGGATCTTCATATAAGCTGAGACATGCCAGAGTTGTAGGATGATTGATCAGTCGTGAGTGGGCTCAACGAGCTGTAGGTTCCCATTCCAACTCTACAACTTCCTGTGTCCTTGAACAAGTTAGCTAGTCAAAAACCTGTGTTCTTACTTGCGAAAGAAATAATGGTGCTAACTTCCCCAAGGATTGCTATGAGGATCACGTACATAGTTTTAGCCCAGTGCCTACAGAAACTGTCCAAATGTGAACCATTGATATTTGCTATTTGGGTTAAGAAATAGGACAGAAGTCACTAGAATTCTAGTTATTCTTTATATATACACACACAAGTATTTCAGAGTTGAATTACTTTTTTAATTACTTTTGTTAATAAAACAAGAGAACATTGCATGCTCTCAAAGCTGAGCGTTTGTCACAGTGAGTGCAATGATTTGTCCCTGTGTTCAGATATAACTCAACCTCTGGAAGACAGTCTGGCCCCTGGTAGGTCCTCAGAAAGTTTATTAAACGGATTTCTGGCTACAGAATTCCTGAGCAGTAGTTATAAACACACTATTGAAAGTATGATTACTAGCCAATGATGGTGATTTAATCTTTATTCTTATATTTAAATTATAAAGTTTATGTAGCTATTTTTCAATGAGAACAGTCTCTGCCACAAATTTAAGATTCTTGAGTTGATACAAAGTTCAAAACAAGATTAATGATTAGTAGCTTATTGGCCACAGAAGTAGTTCTATATATAAATTACTAAATATAATCTCAATATGGTATCTTCAAGGCTATCCCATTTAGTCCATTTGTAAATGTTAAAACTCAACACTAAATTCCTATAAAGTTTAAAAAAGCATGCAACACTGGTGTAGCACAAACAGATTTATTTACTAACCAAAGAGATGACCCTAATTAAACCAACATTTTGAAATAGTTTAATTGTTTGTGATAAAGATTATTGAACGCAATAATGAAAAAAAAACCAGCAGTATGGAGATTTGCTCATTGAACTGAGCTTGTTCATCCTCGCAGCTAATTTCCGTGCAAAATGATGATGGAATTTTTACTCTACTTTTTCATAGACCCGAGTACAGGTAACATTGTTCATGACGCATACCTAGGAGACAGAATGTCATTAAAAAGAGGCAAGTTAGTCTTACATCACAGAGTAATGGTGGTAGTTGAATGCTAGGATCACAATCCTACAAAACATTGAAATCTACTTCACAGATGGAGAAAATGCACGTTAGGATTCCTGGATTTGAAAAGCTAGAGCCTGTTATTTTATTTATGATGTGCATATGCTTTACTGAAAACTACTGATTTGCAATATCTAAACTATTCATTTAGTTTTAGCAAATACTATTCCTCATTTTAAAGAAACAGAAAAATGTATGCTCAAGATTATATAGTCATTTTTTTACAAACTGAAGGTTTGTGGCAACCCTGCACTGAGTAAGTCTAGGGAGCCATTTTTTCCAACAGCATTTGCTCACTTCCTGTCTCCGTGTGACTCACTTTACTGTGATGTTCCATTTATTGCCATGGTCTGGAATCGAACCTCCCGTATCTCTGAAGTGTGCCTGCACTGTAAACGGGGCAGCAGAACACGGACTAGACCCAGCTCCTGCTATATCATCTTCTCCAGCTCCACAAAGGGCTTTTTTTAGTTATTAAGTATTCTTGTATTTATCTTGTTATTTGGTACTTTTTTCCCTCCAACCTAGTTATCCTGTTCATGATCAGTGATCTAGAACACTTCTGTGAACTACGAATTCATATAAGACATATGATGTCAGACACTTACCACCACTAATTTCCCATCTTCCAGTTTTCTTGTTATTGTGCTTTCCTTTCCATCCCATTCCTGATGTTGAACCAATGAACCATCCGTAAAGTTGCAGACAGTCTGCCAAAATAAAGTATCCTTTTTAATCTTCCAAAGCACAATGAAAAAGAGTTTCTGTGACTTATAACCTCCTTAATCAACATTTTTTTATCTTTTCCTTTCTGAGTCTACTTCACCACATTAACCCATAGTAATTTCATTCATAATATAGTGTGTGCTTTTTAATTTAGATGTCCCTTAAAACTATTTTTACAAAACAGATTAAGTTGTGAAATCAGTATTTTTCACTAATTTGTCAAAACTCAATTCATAAAACAACTTGAGACTTTTTCATTAAGTTCTGGCCTGGAAGCAGTAAGAATGTTATTAATAGAGTTAATCATTCTGCAAGCTTCTGTGGTATTATAAATTATAATTAACCTGAGTCTTTCTGCCATCAGCTGTGGTCTCTTCAAACTTCTCTCCCAGTTTACAGGAAAACTGTGTTGTTTTCAAAGTGCTCTCAGTTTTTATGCTGAGGTTTTTGCCATCAGAAGTGATGATACAGTCTGGTTTGGCCATCGCACCCACTTTTCGCAGAGCCATCCCCACTCCTGTAGAAAGTTATACCATGTTAGATACCCGGAAGACCAAATTTCTTGTTTACATAATAAAAGCAGTAATTCAACTGCAATCACCATGCTGTGCATATTTTCAATGATTCAGTCGTCAATGGGGAAGGCAATGGCACCCTACTCCAGTACTCTTGCCTGGAAAATACCATGGATGGAGGACCCTGGTAGGCTGCAGTCCATGGAGTCACTGGGAGTCGGACACGACTGAGCAACTTCACTTTCACTTTTCACTTTCATGCATTGGAGAAGGAAATGGCAACCCACTCTAGTATTCCTGCCTGGAGAATCCCAGGGACAGGGGAGCCTGGTGGGCTGCCGTCTATGCAGTCACACAGAGTCAGACACGACTGAAGCGACTTAGCAGCAGCAGCAGCAGTCATCAATAACAACTGTGAACATACACATATCCAGCGCTTACCAAGTGCTAGTACTTGACAAACACTATTCATGGAAGCCTGGCAAGGACCTTATGAGAGGTGGATAGTCTCCATTTGACAGATGAGTAAGTGAGGCATTGATGTAACTTACTCAAGCTCATCCAGCTAAGAAGGGAGGTGCTGAGAACCAACAACGCGGGCAGCCTGGCTCTAAATCTCAGCTTTAAGACACCATGCCATGTTGGCCCTCAGAAACTTAAGGAAGATATCCTGACTTCTCTAATTTCCTCAGTTCTGTCAACCACTGTATTATATGACTCCAGCACACAGTCTAGCACAGAAGTCCCTGATAAATATTTGATTAGTAGACTACATAAAATCAGTATCAATCCTGAGATATTCAAATTGCACTTTTAAGGGTTAACCACACAATCATGATGCTAACAAACAGGAAAAATCTTACTCTCAAAAATAGTATTTCAGAACTCTGTAACTCAGATTACTCTATTAATACATTTATTTTATAATCTATGTATTTCCCCCTAATATTAACATTTAGTAGGAAACTTGGTTCTAGGCCAAATCTCAGTTTCATGGATGAGGCGACTACACCCTAAGCAGAGTAACTGACTTGATGATGAACGCCCAGCCCGGCTTGCCATGTCCCCACGGAGCCTTCTCTTTCAGCAGCTAGGCACTGGTGCTTTGTTTCATTAGTTGAGTCATTATTTTCTCACTTTGGACAAATAAAGGGCTCTGCTCTTTCCACACCTTGATTGCTCTCTAATGAATTGTACCTTGACAACCTTGACTCCAGAACTCTGGAAACAAGCCATCTGATAAACATGTTTGGTTTCAATGGGCAGAGAAACCGCCTACTGTGGTCCTCACTCAGGTGAACACACACATATGTATTTCTCCTTTGTGAGTGCAGTTAGTTGCTTTTTGTCCAGTCACCTTGATCAAGGTATAGAGTGGAGGGGGAAAAAAAAAAATACTGCTTTGTTTTAGTCACGGGATCATAAACACACTCAAGATTCACCAGAGCCACACTTAACCAGCCATCAGCTAGAAGGTGTGTTTTTTAAGTACTTCAGGGTACTTCAGATCTTTGTAATGACTTCTTCACTTATTTAACATTTGGTAACAGAAAGTTACTATCTGCAGGAGGCTAGCTTCTAAAACAACCCTACAGCCCCAGCAGTTGTGTCAAGACAGGATCTTTGCTATGCTTCACTTCCTAGGGGCCTGTGACAAAGGTTCGTCTTTGCCAATCTACCCAATGTCACAATCAGCACTCTTTATAGTCACCGGCTTATGAAAAAGACAACAGAAAATCCAACACTATTTTGAGCGAGAGAACTTCAATCTCCCTATAGAGATGCATCCTCCCTTGGAAGGCTTTTAAGTCAAGTGCCTCACTCTGTAGAACAGGCTCTAGGTTCATCTAGGTCACTAGAACTGACTTGAATTTGTTCTTTTTTCTGGCTGAGAAATAGTCCACTGTATGTATGTACCACATCCTCTTTATCCATTCATCTGTCAATGAACATCTAGATTGCCTCCATGTCCTGGCTATCCTAAAGAATGATAGAATGAACATTGGGGTACATGTGTCTTTTACAATTTTGGTTTTCTGAGGGCATATACCCAGTAGTGGAGTTGCTAGGTATTAAGGCATATATACGGAATCTAGAAAAATGATACTGATGAACCTATCTGTAGGGAAGGAATAGAACTGCAGATATAGAGAATGGGCTTATTGACACAGTGAGGGAGGAGAGAGCGGGAGGAATGCAGAAGATAGCATCAACATACACACAGTATCAGGTATAAGATGGATAACTGGCAAGAAGTTGTTGTGTAGCACTGGGAGCCCAGCCACGTGCTCTGTGATGACCAGGAGGTATGGGATGGGGAGAAGGGAGGGAGGCTTGGAAGGGAGCGGACACATGCATATTCATGCCTGGTTCCCCTTGCTGTATGGCAGAAATCAACATAACGCTGCAAAAATTAAAAAAAAAAAAATCAAGTGTCTTGAGCAAGGCCACGCCCATCTTGGATGCAGTTGGAAAGCAGCTGAAGGACCGGCAGTTTCTGACTGCGGTTTCCGGGTGAAGCCTCTCTGCCCTCCACCCTCTAGACGCAGAAGGCTGCAGGGCACTGCCACCTCGGGTACAGTCGACCTCACCGCGCTCCTCCCACACGCCAACCGGCCACCGCAGCGCCCAGTCGAGCGGTGCCAACAGGTCACTGTCACCAGCGCCACGCCTCTGAGCCCCGCTCCGGGGCGTGGAGAGGAGGATGCCCTGATGCTCCCCTGGGGGAGCCCGGCCAACCCAAAATGGGCCGACGCACGCGGCCAAGGCGGGCGGGGGCTCTGGGGGTGGGGGAGATGCAACCGAGAGCGGAATGTAAGCTGAAGCGGCAGCCCGCATTTCGGCTGGAAATCGAGTTCGGGTGTAGAAGAGGGAGGGGACCCTGCGCGCCACCTGGGAACAAAAGATGCGGCAAGGTGGGTCAGGGCAAGGAGGTGCGGCCACGACCGCGCGAGTGCGAGGGAGGACAATGGCAGAAGAGCGGACGAGTGGTGGGGGAAGAAAATTCGGGAAAGTTAAGAGGGCCGCCTGGAGGGGGCGAAAGAAAAGAAGCTTGCGGTGGGAGAGGGGTGAGCGCGCTAAAGGGCAGGAAAGCAGGGGTCGCGTGGGCCCGGGGAAAGCAGCAGAGAGAGGGACTGACTGATCAAGAGGCCGAGGGTCCGGGGAATCCGAAGCGGGCGGGAGGCGCTCTCCACTGCTCGCCTGCGATGAGGGTGGAAGGTGGAGGATAACGGGGTCGGGGGTAGGCGGCCGCGCACGCCCAGCCTTTCAGCCTAGCACGCCGAAGGGAGCCTACGGACAGACAGCTACACACACGTGCCACGTTGCAGCGCCGCATGGCGGAGAACCTCACCTACTTCCTTCATGTATTCGTCAAAGCCTTTGCTCTCCACTAAGCGCCATCTTCCTACCAGCTGCTGAATGGTGGCCATGGTGGGTCCGAGCGGACAGGCGTGACAGGTGAGCTGCGGAGTGCAGGGCGCCGGGAATCAAGCGTGCGGTTGGCGGGCCACTCGCGCGGCTTCATAAAGGCTGAGCGCGCGCGCGGGCGGTGCCCGACGGCCAATGAGAAGCGCGCCTCGCCCGCCCGCCCCGCCCCCCGCGCCCCTCGCCCGGATCTGGCTCCTGGGGTCCAAAAGAGTTAAACTGCTCCACCTGCCGCGGCCGCTGGGGCTCGGCGGGCTGCTCCTGCGAGCTGGGACTAGTCCTAGTCCGACGCGCCCCACGCCGCCACGGACGCCAGACCCTGCATTTCCCGCGCCTCTGCACGCCCAGGAAGCCAGAGGGGCTGCGGGCGGACGCGGCCCGGCTCTCCCAGGCCCGTTGATCCCATGCCAAGCTGCCGCCCCTCTTCCCGTTCGTGACACCCACAAAGAATCGATTAGCCTTCGTTCGGTTCCCATGGCAGGAATTGATCAGTAGTTTAATTGATCGATAAACTTCTTCACCTATTTAACCACTGCTGGGGCGAGGGTGCTGGAGAAACACCCTCCTGAAATAACCTGTTCCCACTCTCACGCCACTCCCGGCCCAGCTGGGGCCTCGGACGGTATCTAACCTGAGTTGAGTTCGGCTATCTTAGCAGAAGGTCCTGGGTGCGGGGAGATGTCCCAGGCAGTTCGGTTTCCAAACTCAGACTCTATAGAAAGTTATCAGTTTAAGTGACTGCCATTGCTATTAAATGTTCTCATTCAAGTATGTTTTACTATTTATATTTTCAGCTGAACGGAGCCCTGAACAATTTCTCTTCAGGCTCCCAAGTCTTTAGACTCCAGTGATTCTCCTCTTCTCCTTTAATCTTAATACTACCTTGTATTTATTTGTAAGTAGAACTTTCTACTTTTCAAAGTGTGTCTGTCACAGGATCTTTGTGCTCCTGGGTTGCTGTGGGAGTGACTTGGAGTGAGATGTGGAAATTGCCATACAGACAGGGTAGCCACCTTGGTGGAGATAAGCTCCATTTGTTGAATACCTTCTTGCTACATGCTGTACTTCCTGGCCCCTTTATATCTGTTAATGGTGATGCCCACTGGGTTTTTACTCAAGGGTATTATCCCAATTTTCTGGGAGAGAAATGAGGCAGGGAAAGTTTGCAGAGTGGAAGAACCAGAATTCCTGTCCAGGTTCCTCTCATTCTAGACTTTGTGAAATAGGACCAAACCTGGCTGCCTCAAGCTCACCCTCCTCTTCATGGGATTAAGAGTAGAGACTACATACAGTCTCCTGAATTATTCCAAGACACTAGTTCTTGGAATAAGAAAAATTTATTCTTCCTTCCCTAACAAACTGAAATCTGAGCTTGTCATTTCCCGGAATGCCTCAGGACATTTACTTACCTGCAGTGTATTTTTGCCCTAATCCTAGGGTTACCCCAGTTTCCCCAGTGGCACCATTTTAATACTGAGTGACTTAGGTCACATAGTTGTGCCACTAAGGGCTGGCATGTCCCCATGCCAACAGCCCCATACTTGAGGCTCAAGTGCCCCCAGAAAATGTTCCTGTTCTGAGGGCAGCTGAGCACGTCATTTGCCCAGCAGAGCAAGTGCTGGCTTCCAGATACTTGGTATGGCCCCTGCCTCCCAGAGAAGCAGCTCCTGAGTGCTTGGATTAGTTTTCTTACTGTGCTAGGTCAACATGTTTGTCCATTTTTGTATTGAATATGATAATAATAGCCAGGACTCAGTACTGGAATACTAGTTTTTAAATGATCATAATCAAACACGTGATAGAAATATCAAAAGGAAAACAACACCTTGATACTAATACTAATGCCTTGATACGACACCTAAAATACTTAGGTACAAGAAATCATTTTTATACCAGAAGCATTATCCAAAATTTAACTTTTAAACACACTCTTTGATGTGATGAGCATGTGGATGAAAAAATGTGGCCTGCCAAGTCAGTAAACAAAGGATGTTGCAGGCCTCAGCCAAGCACTGCCCTAACTCTGCACCCTGAGGGGATTCAGGGTTGGAGAAAAACAGGATCCTGGCCCTAGATAGGTAAGGTGCACATCAAAGGAGTGATCTCAGTGAGCCCAGATTCTTGCAACTTTCCTGGTGGCTCAGTGCTAAGAATCTGCATGCCAATGAAGGAGTTGTGGGTGCAGTCCTTAGGGCAGGAAGATCCCCTGGAGTAGAAAATGGCAACCCACTCCAGTATTCTTGCATGGGAAATCCCATGGACAGAGGAGCCTGGCAGGCTACAGTCCATGGGGTAACAAAGAGTCAGACTGAGAGACTGCACAAGTATGATCAGATTCTTGCCTCTTCCCATATATAAGAAAGCAAAGCACTGAAATCTTTAAGTGGAGAGACCTGGTTTTCTTTAACACTAGTCTTTTGATGTTCTGACTATCTGGTTTTTTGGTGGTTGTTTTTTTGTTTTTTTTTTTTGTTTTTTTTTTTTTTGCAAAAACTCCTATATATCCTGGCTCTTCCCTTACCTCTTTGCAACAGTTCCTCAGAGCTATCTGAGAGGTCATCATCCAGGCTTAAGTCCTCAGGAATTCCCCCGATGAAACATACTTCTCACCTTTGCCTGTAGTCTACGGGATCTCAAAGAGTCGGACACGACTGAGCCACTGAGCGCGCACACACGTTCAGCTTTTAGCTTGTGCATTTTTTTCGGTCAACAAATGGAAATAATACTTTTGTGGTTAAAACACATCGACAAAACAAAGATACAGGTCAAAATACCTGTTAGTGTCTCCCATAGGACAGAGCCAAAGGGTATAGTGATGGCTCTGCTACTCTGAGCAATGCACTTAATCCCTTGTTCTCTGATGCCTCTTAACTGTATTACAGACATGGAGAGAGACTGAAGTCAGGTTATTTCTAAGGTCCCTCAACCCCTAAATTCAGGTTCCCTTCCTTTCTTAAACTGGTAATGAATTGTGTGCCTTGTGCTCAGATGCTTCAGTCGTGTCTGACTTTGCAACCCCATGGACCATAGCCCTTCAGGCTCTTCTGTCTATGGGATTTTCCCAGCAAGAATACTGGTCTGGGTTGCCATTTCCTCCTCCAGGGCATCTTCCCAACCCAGGGATCAAACCTGGATCTCCTGCATTGCAGACGAACTCTTTACTGCTGAGTCACTGAGGAAGCCCAGTAATAGATTACAAACTCTAAAAAACATTAAGTATTTCCTTAACCTTCAAACTAAAGTCCTGTTCTAGGCTACTTAGCTTGAACCCAATATAAATGTAAAAACAAAAAAATGCTGTGATAACAAATCTGAGTAAAGTCTAGTATGACTTTATGGAATTGTGGACAAAGACCTGTCATTTCAGAAAACAAAGGATGTTGCTGTAGCCAGCAACGGGATACAGCAGTGGTCCTGATGTGCGCCCTGAAGGGATTCAGGATGGAGGAAAAACAGCATCGGCCCTAGGTAGTTAAGATGCATATCAAAAAATAATTTCAATGAGCCCAGACTCTTGCATCTTCCCATACAAAGAAAAGCACTAAAATCATCGTAAGATGTCCATTTTTAGTGTTTAGCAGTTATCTTTTGATATTTGACTACATAGGGGTTTTTTTTTGTTGTTTATTTGTTTTGTTGTTGTTTTCCACAAAAGCTATATATCCTGGCTTCTCCCTTATCTCTTCAGAGCAGTCCCTCAGAGCTGAGAGGCTGTATCCCTGGCGTAAGTTCTTAAAAAGTTCACCAAATAAAATATAATTCTCAACCTTTAGTTTGTGCATTTTTTTTTCCCAGTCTACAGAATGGTTGAGCATCTCTTCACTGGACAAAGGGAAGAGCATTATCACTTGGTTGAGACTAACCGACTCGATGGACATGAGCTTGAGTGAACTCCAAGAATTGGTGATGGACGGGGAGGCCTGGTGTGCTGTGATTCATGGGGTCACAAAGAGTTGGACACAACTGAGCGACTGAACTGAACTGAACTGAAATGAACTGAGATTAGGATACAGGGCTTCCCAGGTAGCACTAGTGGTAAAGAACCCACCTGCCAATGCAGGAGACATAAGAGACATGGATTCAATCCCTGGGTCAGGAAGATCTCCTGGAAGAGGGCATGACAACCCATTCCAGTATGCTTACCTGGAGAATCCCATAAACAGAGTTTCCTGGTGGGCTCCAGACCGTAGTGTCACACAGAGTACAACATGACTGAAACAACTTGGCACACACAGGGAAGAAGTGCCAATAACTTTGTTGCAGCCTATCTTTAAAAGCAGAAGGAGCCATGCTGGTCATTAGTTTTAGCGGCAGCACAGAGACAATCAATACAGGTGTCACATCATGTGTTCCATCATGCTAGAGGATAATAAAACAATATTTATTCTTGTAGGTGAAAATGGCTGAAGAATCCTGAATTACTCTAGCATCTCTTCCCTCAGTGGCTCTACAAGACAACCAGTTATAAAACAGATGAAGTTTTCTTTAATATCTTTGAACCTCAGTTCTCTCATCTATGGAATTAAGGAGGTAAGGATTAGACTAATTGATTTCTTAGATCTCTTTCAGTTTATGAAGTACTGTTGCAGTAGTTGATAGCCCTGAAGAAAATACTCAAAATTACTCTATTTCCACCTAGTGGTAAAATGAAGTATTTCTGGCAGCTTTTCTTTGGCAAGTGTTAGTAGCTTGTCAACTTCCACAATCACACAATACCTTTGATGTATATCATATAGTTTTGCTTAAAGACAAGTTTCCAGTTTCAGTTTGTATAGATGAATGGGCCTCCCACACAGTTAGTTATAATGTGTAATCATTTCCTAAGACAACAAGCATTGGTGACCTAGAAGCTCACAGCTGGTTGAAAAAGAGAGTACCGCATTAAATGAATCACTACAGATAACAGAAAGCAATCCATGTTCAAACTATTGAGTCTTCTCTAAGTGTATTCCCAGATTAATCCAAAAAGGAGGAGAAAAAGCCAAATGATCTCTATCAAGTGTTACTTTTCAAATTTTAGTGTGCAGATCACTCAGGGATCTGCTTACTGTACAGATTCTGATTTAGCAGTTCCAGAATAGGACATAAGACCATGCATTTCTAACGAACTCCTAGGTGATGCCAATACTGGAGTCTAGGGACCTTGCTTTGAGTAGCAAGGCTGTAAAATGAGTACAAATTTGCCCAAGGCTTTGTCACCTGGCTGACTTTCACTTCAGTACATGTGTATTTTCTGACCGTATCCCCATAAAAATATAAAGAAAAAATGGGAAATCAAACAAACTCACTCCCAAAATTATCTCACTCAACATTTTGACTTTTTTCTCATTTTGTTGTTGTTCAGTCGCCAAGTCAAATCCAGCTCTTTGCAACCCATGGACTGCAACATGCCATGCTTCCCTGTCCTATACTGTCTCCCAGAGTTTTCTCAGACTCATGTCCATTGAGTTGATGATGCCATCCAACCATCTTATCCTCTGTTGTCCCCTTCTCCTCTTGCCTTCAATCTTTCCCAGCATCAGGGTCTTTTCAAATGAGTCAGTTCTTCACATCAGGTGGCCAAAGTATTGGAGTCTCAACTTCATCATCAATCCTTCCAGTGAATGTTCAGGGCTGATTTGCTTTAGGATTGACTGGTTTGATCTCCTTGCATTCCAAGGGACGCTCAAGAGTCTTCTCCAATGGCCATAGCCGCGGGCTTAATTGCTCAGTCGTGTCTGACTCTTTGCAACCCCATGGACTGCAGCCTGCCAGGCTCCTCTGTCCATGGGGATTCTCCAGGCAAGAATACTGAAGTGGGTTGCCATGGCCTCCTCCAGGGGATCTTCCCAACCCTGGGATTGAACCCAAGTCTCCCACTTTGCAGGCTAATTCTTTACCATCTGAGCCACCACAGCACCACGATGCAAAAGCATCAATTCTTTGGCATTCAGCCTTCTTTATGGTCCAACTCTCACATCCATACATGACTACTGGAAAAACCATAGCTTCAACTATATGGACTTTTATCAGCAAAGTGATGTCTCTGCTTTTTAATAGAGTGCTGTCTAGGTTTATCATAGCTTTTCTTCCAAGGAGCCAGCATCTTTTAATTTCATGACTGCAGTCACTGTCCACAGTGATTTTAGAACCCAAAAAAGTAAAATGTGCCACTATTTCCACTTTTTCCCCTTCTATTTGCCATTAAGTGATGGGACCAGATGCCAAGCTATGTTTCTCTCTGTTCACTGGAAAACATAATAGGAAGCTTCACATGGGGTAAGGAACATGGATAATAGTTTTAATCTCTTTGTTGAAAATCTTATAGCCAGTTTTCTGACCCTGACCCTTTCTGGCTTGTCTTGCTCTAGACATGCTTTGAATACTCAGCTTAAAACCAAATATTCCGTAAGAAATCCCATTTGAAATCAGTTCCAAAAGTATATGCTAATAAGTAGATAGAGCATGGAGCTGCATCTTGACTGAGGGCTACAGCAGCAGAATTTTCCAGATAAGAATAAAGTCAGGAAACCACAATACTTAAGGTACACTTTGACTGTTAAGTTCTAAATCCTTCAGTGGATCCAGCAGCAACAAGGAACTGGCAATAACTACCATCCTTCAATGGAAGATTGTCCTGTTTTAGATAATAAGATTATTTTTATTAAAGTACTTCTAAGAATGGAGTGATTTTATGAACTTCGTCCTTTTGCTTAAAGCAATTTGATTCTTACACAATGTGACTGCTGTAACTAACCATTAAAACTTTCCAGTTGCTAAATAATTCATGGTAACTCTGTGCTTGCAACAAGATATTGCAAGTGTCACAATAATAAAAGGTTGTCAGCTTCAAAACAAGGCAGAGGTCATAGTGACTCATCTCAGTGTGAGAGAAATCCATTTCCATTACTTACACAGGTCTTCCTGCTCTCCAGAATTATGTTATTGGGCATTGATTTCATTATTAGCTCACAGCAACAGATTGTAGAAATATGTAGTTTGGCTAACCCTCTCATGCCTCATGCAGGCAGCATTCGAGGTGTCTAAAAGCACAGCACCTAAAGGGACGTCTTGAAGTGGACAACAGAATGCTTGCAGAGCTCCCCAATAAACACCAAATTATCAGAAAAACACTAACTTCACCAGGCAATACAGCCTGAAGACAACTATCCTGGCAACACTACCTCTAAGCATATTGCTACTCCTAACATACACTATATTATGTACAAAGGCTGGGTCTGGCAGGCCACATACACACAGACAATTTATAAAAGACAGTTTTGCCCTCTTAAACTTGCAAAGAACAAAAACTCCAAATAATATTTTTCCGCTGTGCTATGTGCTGTGCTTAGTTGCTCAGTTGTGTCCGACTCTTTGTGACCCCATGGACTGTGGCCTGCCAGGCTCCTCTGTCCATGGGGATTCTCCAGACAAGAGTGCTAGAGTGGGTTGCCATGCCCTCCTCCAAGGGATCTTCCCGACCCAGGGATCAAACCCAGATCTCCTGCGTTGCAGGTGGATTCTTAACCACCTGAGTCACCAAGGAAGCTCCAGAATACTAGAGTGGGTAGCCTATCTCTTCTCCAGGAGATCTTCCCAATCCAGGAATTGAACCAGGGTCTCCTGCATTGTAGGTGGATTATTTACCAGCTGAACTACCAGGGAAGTGGCCAAATTGTTTTCTGGCAGATTATACTATCCCGTTTTTCAGTCCCAACTTCCAAATGCTATTCTATGATTGAGTGTTTTTCTCTCCAGATTTTAACACCATTTGATCATTTCTCTTTATTGATACTTTTTACTAGAATTAATGGTTTTTTAAATCCAACATACAAAATAACTTGCCCTGAGCTTTTCACCCTGATGGGTCAGGCCCATTGCTTCCTTTCGCCTGAATTAGCTTGTAAGAACCATCAGAATTTAATAACCTACCTAAATCCAACTGAAGGCACTTCCTGGATTCTCTCTGGTCCTCTGAACTTGGTGGTGGGAGACCTACTCCATCGTCCCTTAGAGGCATGCGCAGCACTGCACAAACAGCATCGCGGGATTCTGTGCCCCACCTTAAGGAGCCAAGAGGCAGGATAAGTGTTTCCCTTCATCTACCCGTGAACAGCGTGGACATTTTTCGTTCACCTGCCCACTTCAGCACTGGCTAAAGATATAAATTCAGCAGCATGTAGTGACATGTTTGTTTTATTCCTCCAAGTGTTATCCCCTTGTTGTCTGGCCTCTTTTGTTCCTGAACTCCTCCTTTTACACCAATGAATGACTCTGTTAATAATGAGAAGCCAATTTGCATTTCCAATGAACCACATCCTGCTTTCTGGGTTGGCTAGATGCTGTGATTTCCTACAGGAACTGGGAACTGAGTGGATGTTACCCATCGAGGTTAACCATGATCTTGGTTTGGGTCTATTTTAGAAGGTGGATAAAGAATATTTGTGCCACAAATCTCAGCTCTTGTCATCTTGTAGATTCAAAATACTTTGTTAATCCCTCAATACCAAGTTGAGTTTCCTAATGCCTCTTCTGCCCTGGTAGATTAACAGAACTAAACACTGTTTTTGACATAATGCAAGCTGTATTGCCTATATGTCCCAGTTAGCCTTAGGACAAGTCTGAGTGATGGCTGTTGTCCTGGTGTAATTATAAACAATACTGTCACTCAAAGTAACTCAAATTAAATATTGGATGAAGAGTAATAAAATTGGATGAAGAGTAATAAAGTGTAATTATCACCTTCCAGGCAGCTCTAAAGACTAAATTTCAAGTATGACATTACCGCGGGACACTAATAATCATCTAATGTAAAACCTGAAGATTTTTTTACAGCAGAGGAGAAAGGCTGTGAGGCATAGTCACATGACCTACTCACATGACCTTACACAATATGTCATGTGTGCACTGCTCTGCTTACCCACAAATGAAATACAAACACAGCTGTCCACACGTGATAAACCCCTTTGATTCAAGTCAGCCTGCATTTTTATACTGCCTAACAATTATGTGGAATAGGATGTAGTCCTTGTTTTCAAGGAGTTTGTCATCTAAGCTTATATCAACCAAGGAACTTGCATTTATATAATTTTTTTCATTTTATCAACATTTATTAAAACATTTCTCTCTTAGTTCTGAAACTTCTCAAAAATGCCTCTGAAAACATCAAATAGATATCTTTGTAACATTAATTGAACTTTCCAAGAAGATACCACAGAGCCTTCTGGGTGGGGAGTTATTGCGGAGGGGGGGGGGGGGAGGGAGGCGGTGACTGCATATATAGTCCTAACTACTTTCGATTCTAGATTTTTGATTGTTTATTTGTTGGTGTGTTTGTTTGAACAGGTCATCTCTTTGACAGGAATGAGGTGAGGGCACTGAATGATATGTCCTGTTGAAAACTAATGTACCAAATGCCACAGAACCCCCTGAGGTAACATTCACTAAGATCAGAAAGATCTTGACTAAGAAATAGTGGGTCAGAGAGCATGAAGCAACTCACAGCACTACTCCAATCACCCTGTGTTTCAGAAGTAGTTCATTGCCATGAACCTGGGAATAAACTGACATTTGGCATAGCATATTCAAAAGCAGAGACATTACTTTGCCAACAAAGGTCCGTCTAGTCAAGGCTATGGTTTTTCCAGTGGTCATGTATGGATGTGAGAGTTGGACTGTGAAGAAAGCTGAGTGCTAAAGAATTGATGCTTTTCAACTGTGGTGTTGGAGAAGACTCTTGAGAGTCCCTTGGACTGCAAGGAGATCCAACCAGTCCATTCTAAAGATCAGTCCTGGGTGTTCACTGGAAGGACTGATGCTAAAGCTGAAACTCCAATACTTTGGCCACCTCATGCAAAGAGTTGACTCATTGGAAAAGACTCTGATGCTGGGAGGGATTTGGGGCAGGAGAAAAAAGGGACGACAGAGGATGAGATGGCTGGATGGCATCACCGACTAGATGGATATGAGTTTGAGTGAACTCTGGCAGTTGGTGATGGACAGGGAGGCCTGGCGTGCTGCGATTCATGGGGTCGCAGAGTCGGACACGACTGAGCGACTGAACTGAACATTGTGAGATACACAACTTGCGTAATAAAATCTGCCAGTGTGCAAGTCACAGCAGAGATTCTCCACCACCCCAGGCAGGCTGGGCAAGGACCAGAAAATCCTGCTGTGTTCCCTTTACTGTATCAGTGACATCCTCTTTGGAAAGAAGAGACTCAGAAGCAAAGCTTAATAATTTTCCCACACATCCTCTGATACCTTTGTCTTTCAGTAGAAATTATAAGTGGTTCCTGGAAGAAGAATATGACTCTGTTATGACAAGTTTGATTGTATTTGTTATACAATACAAAATATTATTACTTCTGTAGCTATATTATCAGTATATCATACAAAATAATAAAAACTCTAGTCAGTCAAGGAAAACACACAAAGGTATCATAACAAATCCTCTGAGAAGTCACAGACCCACACCAGTCTTGCAACAGACAGGCCCCTTAAACTAAAATAGATCCTAACTTCCTTTCTTGTCTGCTATTCTAGAATAGGACCAGCTTCTGGAAACAGGAATGAATGTCACTTACTGGTGTCCCTTTGAATGTTACTTACTACATGAAAGTCATTTTATACCACTTACTATATGAAAAAAACAGGGTTTTTTTCCCCCATTATATTGTATATCTTTCCATTTTATTTTATTTTTGCATTTTGGTTGACATAATCACTTCTGAGATATATTTACAGAAACAGAAGTTGGGCTCCATTAGGAACAGAAAATTATAACTGCCTAATATCTAATTTTGAAAGCAAGTAGGGATATAAATTGGGCTTCTTAGGTGGCTCAGCGGTAAAGAATCCGCCTGCCAGCACAAGAGATACACGAGGTGCAGGTTCAATTGCTAGGTCAGGAAGATCCCCTGAAGGAAGAAATGGCAACCCACCCCAGCATTCTTGCCTGGAGAATCCCATGGACAGAGGAGCCTGGCGGGCCAGTCCACGTAGTCACAAAGAGTTGGACGTGACTGAGAGACTGAGCTCTCATGCACAGGGATATGAGTCATAATCCGAAACAAGATAAAAGTTGCTTCAGAATTCAGTAAACCTTTTAATCACTTGCCAGCATTCATGAAGAATGCAGCAGCGAGCTCCCTTTCGCTTCCATCTTTCCTGGGCTAGTGGTAGCGGCCCCGCCTTTTGTAGAGCAGGGCTCCATTTCTTTCCCACACTGACTTTCTCAACCCCAACCCTGAAGGCCTCTACTCTGAGGAAATTGAAGTCATTTTTGCATATTCAGAAGTTAAACTTGATCTCTGGTTCCCACACCCAAGTCACTGAATTTTTATTTGCACATTTTGGCAGTAATTTCTAGTCAAACCTGGTTGCAGTCCCATTAGCTGTCAGTTACGCCCACATGATATCAGTAAATCCCTGAAAGTCAGGTGGTTTCATTTCTGAATGGGAATGTATGATTTGAAATCCGAACTAAAGGAGGATCTTAAAATTTTAGAGCTTGGATGAATTATAGATGTCTTCTACTTCAATGTAAGCCCATTCAGATTTCTTTTAGTACAAATAAATTCAACCTCTCACTTAAATCCTTCTGGGGATGGAGACGTTTCTTCCCCACCAATAAGTCCTTTGTGCATTTAACTGGGGGCAAGCCATTATCACTATGTACTGAAATCTTTCAGTGATTTATAGCTATTGGTCTTAGTTTGACCCTTTGGAATAACATAGAATGTCTGCTCGCTGATTTTCTCATGGTAGACCTATAAGGTCTGTACGTATTTGATGATGATACTTAACATAGACAGTTGCTTAGAAATCCAAATATATTGTATATAAGGTACTTTGGATAAAGAGAGAACTATAAATAAAATTGTATAAAATATACATTATGTGTATGTGTATATAAATGTGTATGTACATATATGTATAGGTGGGTGCATGTATATATATATATATACACACACTCTATCTTTATATATATATATATATATATATACACACACACACACATGGAGAGAGAAAAGTATAAATTAGAGAAAAAGGAATAGTAAAAAAATAGTAATTCTAATTACATTTTAAATTTAGACTAAGCTAGAGGCTAGGAAGGGCTTCCCAAGTGGTGCTAGTGGTAAAGAACCCTCCTGCCAATGCAGGAGACATAAGAGATATGGGTACAATCCCTGGGTCTGGAAAATCCCTTCCAGTGTTCATGCTTGGAGAATCCCATGGACAGAGGAGCCTGGTGGGCTACAGTCCATGGGGTTGCAAAGAGTCAGACACGCCTAAAGCGACTTAGCACACAAGCAGAGGCTAGGAAGGATCACATAATAATAACTAAAATCTTGTTTAATGTGACTATTACAAAACATTCAGAAAAAGAATCATTTCCACTCTACTCAACATAGAGTATTTCATAATGCAACTGCAACTATTGCCTCAGAATGCAGTTTTTCCAGAGTAAGTAAGCAATAACAGAATCCCAAATTACAGGTTTACAAAGAATATCAGATATATTCAGAGATTATTGAAGTATTAAAAACACTTATAGGGAGAAATATTGAAGTAACAAATGAGAAGAGAATTAGCCTAAATTATTTCTATCAATTCATATTTGGCCTATGAAAATAATAGTTAATAATTGATGATTAGAGCAATACTCATGTGTGGATTTCAAATAGCTTTGGCAAACAACACTAAAATTAATTATGCAGTTGCTTAGCCTTCACCCTTATTCCTTAGGAGAGCCATGTATCAAAATGACAATATGCATCATATAAACACACACACACACACACACACACATGATTTGCTCACTATTTCAACAATAACAAGGCCTTTATGGTTTCTTAGAGAAATGTTTTTTAAAATGTAATTACTGTGGTCTCATTTCTTTTACCTTCCCTTCGATTGGATAAGCTTATCTTAAAAAGACTGTTTAAGAATTGAGTTAGAGCAACTTTCGTCTCCTTCTTAACTCTATGCAGCATTGTTTTAAGATATGACAGGCATAGAAACACTGACCACTCATAAAACAATACTTTTATTAATTATCCACCCTAATGGCACAATGATATAGATGAAAGAACAGTGTCCTAAAAATGTAGGAAACCCTAGTTCTAGACTCCTTTGTCCTGCTACAGAATAACTGTGTAAACTTAGATTTTTATTTCCTCATCTGAAAAATGAGAACAGAGTAAATCAAATTTTCAAGGACATACATATTAATTTTACAAAGCATTTCTTTGACAACCTAAAAGGAAATCCGCATTGACAAAAAAGAACAAAAAAAAAACCTCCAAGTTGTGTCCTTTAATCATTTATCATCTATTTTTAAGGGTTAAATATAATAGTTGAAAAAAAAAAATACATGCCATTGGCTGTTTTCAGATCCCACCACCTGGGCAAATCCTTATTATTGTTGTCCAACCTGTTTACCCAGCAAGAGAGCTTGCTGAAGGGGGGCATTCCAAGCAGAAATGGAAGAATTCTCTGAGTCAAGAAAATTGCAAGTAAGAAATTCTCAGTGATAAGAAATGGGGATGGATTCTCCAAAGAATCCACAGTGGTATCTTATGCGTGAAAAAAAAAAAAAAAAAAAAAGTAGGCAGCTTTAAATACTCACCAAGAGCAATCTGTTGTTCATTCACCAAATTGTGTCCAACTCTTTGTGACCCCATGTATGGCAGCACACCAGACTTCCCTGTCCTTCACCATCTCCCAGAGTTTGCTCAAACTCATGTCCATTGAGTCGGTGATGCCATCCAACCATCTCATCCTCTGTTGCCCCCTTTTCCTCCTGCCCTCAATCTTTCCCAGGGTCTTTTCCAATGAGTCAGCTTTTCACATCAAGTGGCCAAAGTAGTGGAGCTTCAGCTTCAGCATCAGTCCTTCCAATAAGGATTCAGGGTTGATTTACCTTAAGATTAACTGGTTTGATTTCCTTGCTGTCCAACGGACTCTCCAGAGTCTTTTCCACACCACAGTTTGAAAGCATTAATTTTTCGGCACTCAGCCTTCTTTATGATCTCACTCTCACTAAGAGCAAACAAATGCCAAATATATTTTACCATTCAAATGTAAATAAGTTTCACCTCATACTATTCCAGTCAAATAAGATTTTTTTCTACTCTTTTTCCCCCCCTTTTTTCCACAGCATGAGAGCAGCCAGAAGTAACCTCAAGGAGGCAGGATGATGATTGAGGAGAGGTCTCCATATTCACCCATAGAAGTTTTCCAGGCTGTGCAGAAGCTACGGGAGGGCAGGAAACTGCTTTCTTCTTGCACAATGAGAAGGTCCACTCTTTAAACCTTTCAGTTACATGTGTGTTCACTTAACGCCTGTGAAATGTGCAAGAGTTACTCACATTCCTTCTCATTAACCCCACTCTCTTTTTTTTCCCCTGTGCTGGGAGATTTCTATCATTTCTTAAAATAATTGCCAGGGTTATGCCAGATATATAGATCAATTAAGTCAAATGGTGCCTCTGAAAACAAATGGGAGCATGAAAGCCTCACTTTTAGGTTGCTGGGGGATTTTTTTGGTTTGTTTTTTTTTTACCATCTCCAGACACCTGATGATGGTAATACCATCCTTCATATGACTCCATGTGCCAAAAAAATGTAGTTAAGAATGTGCATGCATGCATTTTAAGTCTCTTCAGTCTTGTCTGACTCTTTGTGACCCTATGGACTGGAGCCCACCAGGCTCCTCTGTCCATGGGATTTTTCAGGCAAAAATACCAAAGTGGGTTTCCATGCCCTCCTCCAGGGCATCTTCCCCAGCCAGGGATCAAACCCACATCTCTTATGTCTCCTGCATTGGCATCAGGTTCTTTACCATTGGCGCCACTTGGAAAGCCCAATTAAGAATGTTGGTGTTCTGTTAGAAATTGGTGAATTATAATCGACCATTCATGTAATTAGAAAAGGCAACCAAGAGGTTGAGAATAGATTTTGTGATCAAAGAAACTTTGGGTGCTGGAAATACTAATGGAGATTAATGGAAATTAAGCCTCAGTCTATCTTCTGTTTATTAAGGATTATATTACCTTCTCTTCTTTACCTTTTAAGACATGGGAAGCTGGGAGGGGACAATCTCTTTCAGGCTACATGTTTAACTTGCTTGTTCAGTTTCTCCTTAACAGTAGCAGGATGAAAAATTATGTATACATATATAACCTCACAAAAAGAACATCATTCTCTTTTCATCCTCATACCATGTCCACTCTCACTGAACTTCTCCAAGATGAGCTAAAGTAATAAATCTATTTAATTTTGCAAACGTACTTCTGGAATTGTCCCTGGCACCCAGGATTATCCAAGGTAAATAAGCATCTCTTACAGCTTTTCTCTTAATAAAGTGAAAATTATAGTTTAGAAGAATTTCTGAAATAAGATTATTGGGATTTATAAGGAACTTCCATAAAAGAGTATGACCTACTGAAAAGAAACGGGACAGAAGTTTTTGGCACCTTTGTTGATTCAGTTGACACTAGCTTCTAGAATGGTGCATTACAGAAGCCCTGGCACGTTTAGAACGTCCATCCAAACACTGTGATAACCACAGACACTTTAGGAAGACCTCAGCATTCATTTGTGCTGTGACTACGACACAGTGTCCAGGCTTCTACCTTCTGAATGGCTTACTCTGATGTTGCTCTTTTCAGACGACTGAATCAACAACAATACAAAGGTGATTTTACACTGGTTACTCACACCTAAGGTCATCACGCCGGTGCCCTAGATAGGCTATCAATTGTTCCATTTACAGCATACTCCAGAAAACAGTTCCAGATAGAGGGCCAACCCTTGCAGCCAGGGAGTAGGTCACAATGACTAGAGTCCAGGAAAACAGTTGAGTCACTGTGGGCGGAAGAGATAAAACCCGCACTAGGGCAGGAGTTATGCTTTCAATGAGCACCCAACCTTGTTAACAAATATCAACACTCAGGACAAAAAGTTACGGTCAGAACCCTCAGAAGGCTGGCAAGGTTGTACGTCACTATAACCACTTCAAGAATCTGTTTGGAATTATCTGCTATAACTGAAATTTTACACCAAGAAACATACAAAAATGCTTATGGTAGTGTTATTTGTAACACCTCCCCCACATGGAAAGAACTCAAAAGTTCACAACAGAAGAATGAGTTTTTTAGTGTGACATACAGTGTCTCCTACATCCAAACCTTCAAGTTGCAAACTGGCAAAGAGGCGAACATTCATTTGCTTGTCCAGTCATGTAAGTTATTTAGCTCACGCGTCTGGTGTACGTTGTCATGTGTGGGTATCCTCTACAAGTGGTTGTGCTTTTGTGTACTTCACTGTGTAGCACTGTATAGAGCATTGTAGTGCAGGGTCTTTATTTCCAGCCCAGGATGCCTGGAAGCAAGAAGGTAGATAGAACTAAATCTAGCAAGGAACCAGATACTGTGCCATCAGTGTCAGTCATGAGTAAAATTACAGCTTGCCCTCCATCTCCTATTGCTGACAGTCCTTCGGCTCCACCATTTCCCACCCCCTCTCCCTCCTCCAGTCAGTTACTCTTCTTGCCTGTTCACTTGATGCCAGCCCCTATATGCCAGCTGTTGTACTATACTACTGTACTCATCAAGATACTGTCAGATTAAAAATGTTCCCTTTATTTTTTGTGTTTGTTTTTTATGTATTGCTTGTGTGAAAGCATTAAAAACATATTATAGTATAGTACTGTATAGCCAATTGTGTTACTTGGGTACCTAGGCTAACTTTGTGGACTTAAGAACAAAGTGGACTTACAAATGCCCTCTCAGAACTCATTTTTACACAGGGGACTTGCTGTGTTCATACAGTGGAATAGTATTCAGCAGTGAAGATGAAAGAACTATGGCTACTTGCAACCACTTGGATGAATTTCATAAAGGTGCTGAGCGAAAGAATCCACACAGAGACTAAAAATGTAAACATTCTACTCAAGTAAAATTCAAGTGAATTCCCTGGTGGTCCAATGGCTAAGACTCTGCACTGCCGCTCCTGAGGGACTAGGTTGAGTCCCTGCTCAGGGAACTAAGATCCCACAAGCCACCTGGCATAGCCAAAAAAAAATTCAAAAATAGGTAAACTCACCTAAGGAGGAGCTGTTGGGAAGGGAATAAGGGGGCTTCAGAGCACTGGGAAAGCTTTCTGTCTGAATGATTACATGAGAAATTTCATGTTGGTGATATTTCACCAAGCTGTACACATAGAGTCTGTGTATTCTTCTCTCTTTAATGTTAGGCTTTAGTTGAGAATGTTTATTAGTGAAAGAACTATGAAATATCTTGTCTCCAAAAAAAAAATGCAAGTGGGTCAATCAAATTCTACATGTATTACTAATCCTAGCTTATAAAAGAATTCTCGTTGTTTTAATTGTTTTTGTTGTTCAGTCACTAAGTCGTGTCCAACTCTTTGTGACCCCATGGACTGCAGCACACCAGGCTTCTCTGTCCTTCACCATCTCCCAGAGTTTACTCAAACTCGCATCTATTGGGTCAGTGATGCCATCCAACTGTCTCATCCTCTGTTGCCCCCTTCTCCTCCAATGAGTCGTTTCTTCGCATCAGGTGGCCAAAATATTGGAATTTCAGCTACAGCTTCAGTCCTCCCAGTGAATATTCAGGGTTGATTTCCTTTAGGATTGACTGATTTGATCTCCTTGTTGTCCAAGGGACTCTCAAGTCTTCTCCAGCACCATAATTCAAAAGAACCAATTCTTTGGCGCTCAGTCTGCTTTAGTTAGGGGCTATCTAACTTTTTACTTTATCAATTTTAACCTTTCACTTGAGTACAGCTAGAGTTGGTTAAATTCAGCAGTTAAGGAAGTGTATTTTGAGGGGACTACACAGTACTTGGGCTTCCCTGATTGTTCAGTTGGTAAAGAATCCACCTGCAATGCACGAGACCCTGGCTCAATTCCTGGGTCAGGAAGATCCGCTGGAGAAGAGATAGGCTACCCACTGCAGTATTCTTGGGCTTCCCTTGTGGCTCGACTGGTAAAGAACCCACCTGCAGTGCAGGAGACCTGGGTTCAATCCCTAGGTTGAAAAAAGGAAAAGGCTACCCACTCCAGTATTCTGACCTGGAGAATTCCATTGACTGTATAGTCCTTGGGGTGGCAAAGAGAACACAACTGAGCGACTTTCACTTTCACGCAGTATCTTAATTTTCCACTTTACAAGGTTCCACTGACAACTATGGGGGTGACATGTGACTAAGAAGTATCTGAGGACTGCTTTTGGAGACTGCATGATAGAGTGGAAAAAAGCTGGAATTTGGAGCCAGAGGGAACAGAGTCTGAATTTTAACTCTGCTAGATAGATAACTAGCTTTGTGATCTTGAGCAAGTCACATACTTTCTCTGTTTCCTCATCTTTAAAGAAGATTAGTGATATCCATTTAAGTTAGGGCTGTATTACCTGTGTGCATACATGCTCAGTGGCTTCAGTTGCGTCCAACTCTTTGTGACCCCATGGACTGTAGCCCTCTGGGCTCCTCTGTTCATGAGATTTTCTGGCAAGAATACTGGAGTGGGTTGTCATTTCCTCCTCCAGGGGATCTTCCAGGCCCAGCGTTCAAACCTGCTTCTCTTAAAACTCCTGCATTGGCACGCAAGTTCTTTACCACTAGGGCCACCTGGGAAGCCCTTTCATGTGTATATTATATGTGTGAGTATACTACATGTTATCCAGTTAATGGGAACTACCCTTACGAATAGAACTACCTAACCCATTTGTCAACAAAGTAAATAGATGGAACCAACATAAAATGTAAATTTTATTTTGTTCTCAAGGTTTTTACCACAAGATAAAATGTTCCAAAAGCGTGGTCTTGGGCTCCAGGAAACAACTAGGCTATCTCAGAAGTCTGAAGCTGGTAGTCTCTGTGGTCTCAAATGCTTTCTTCAGGAATCTAAGTAACCAACATGCCTCTGAGCCTTGCTTGGCACAATACTATAACTTATGTCTCCCAGATGAGGGCTTCGGAACCCTGCAGTGATTTGCACTTGAACTTTTATCACAGGATGCCTCCAGGAAAAGGGTAAAATGGAGAAGAGGGCAGAACATGAGCAGCAAAGGGGCAAAAAGATCATTACCATTAACATAAGGAGGGACTGGGAAAAAAATATGTAATTCCAACATTTTGATCTAATCCACTGAAAGAAATGTGTAATATAGGATTTAGTGTGTGGTATTTAATTCCTCAGTGGCTCAGAGGTAAAGAATCTGCCTGCAGTGCAGCAGAAGCAGGTTTGATCTCTTGGTTGGGAAGATGCCCTGGAGAAGGAAATGGTTATGCAGTCCTATATTCTTCCCTGGGAAATCCCATGGACAGAGGAGCCTGACGGGCTACAGTCCAAGGGGTTGCAAAGAGTGGGAGATAACTCAGTGACCACAGCATGTTATAGGTAAGCTTGAATATCAACTGTTCAACCAACAGTACCCAGCCTAAGCCCTGATATCTAAAAGTTTTAGTCTCGTATACACAAAATGGATATAATTAGACCTTTACAATTTTTCCTTGGCAAAAAGAAATGGTTTAATTCTTTAATTGTTAAACAATTATGTTAGTCTTTTATTGCCTGTTTTTTACATTTTCAAAAATATACGTAGGTCCTTATAAAGAGAGGAGATTTGTGGAATTAATATAGATAACTTCCCTTCCCATGAACCCCAAGTATACTGGAAATGATGTCATTTGTCTTAGGGGCTTTGAATTCCATTGAAAGCAGGCCTTATCATGTTTACAGATAAAAGAAACTTTAAGAGCTTATTCTGGTCCTGTAGCCAGAAAGACAAGGAATTGTGCTTTCCATCTTACCTATCTCTGAAACTTCCTGCTAAAACTTTTTTGACCTAAAAGTATTGGTTCTGACATAATTTAATTAAGCGTGTGTGAAACTGCAGTGTTCCAGAGTCTGAAATTGATATAATTAAAGTGAAATGCAAAGTGTGGACCTTCTGATGCCATTTTATAATGTCACATTCCATCACTCCTGTTTAATATCAAATCACAAGAGATATTTTTCATCTGTTAATTGCATTTTACATGCCCTTCACATCACTGGCCTCAAAGCAATTACATTTGAGGGAAAAAATTACTGAAGCAATGAGTAATGTCCAAAATAATCAAGTTCAGTAAAGTTGCCTTCTCTGAGTGATGTCTTTAGCAGATTAGTTACCATAGTTTCATTCTACTATATCTATTTCATTCTCAAAAATACATAGATTAAAAACTGAGGGATCTAGAGAAGGTTTTATTTCCCAGAGTATTTGGAAATCTAGCAAAAAGAATGAAACCTGCTGATTTATAATACTGTATTATAAAATGATTATTCTTTACATAAAGTGTAAACTATCAGCAAACACTAAAAATGAAATTAATACTTGGTCAGTTTTCATTATACTTTATCCATGAGTCTCATGAACCACAAAGCGTTCTTGGCAGTTTTATGCTTCAGATACTCTCTGCTAGACTTGATGTGCATTCATGACAAATCGCTTCAGTCCTGTCCAACTCTTTGAACCCTTTGGACTGTGGCCTCCCACACTCCACTGTCCATGGGATTCTCCAGGCAAGAATACTGGAGTGATTACCACCTGGCACCACTAGTGCCACCTGGGAATAGTTGACACAAAAGACTTGAAGATCTGACTTCTAGTCAGTAGGAAACCTAATATATGATATTTTGGGATATTGGGTTAAATCAAATTAAATTACCATATTTGTAATCAAAAGCAGTCAGTTCAGTTCAGTTCAGTTCAGTCGCTCAGTCATGTCCGACTCTTTGCGACCCCATGAATCGCAGCACGCCAGGCGTCCCTGTCCATCACCAACTCCCGGAGTTCACTCAGACCCACGTCCATCCAGTCAGTGATGCCATTCAGCCATCTCACCCTGGGTCGTCCCCTTCTCCTCCTGTCCCCAATCCCTCCCAGCATCAGAGTCTTTTCGAATGAGTCAACTCTTCACATGAGGTGGCCAAAGTACTGGAGTTTCAGCTTTAGCATCATTCCTTCCAAATTAATCCCAGGGCTGATCTCATTCAGAATGGACTGGTGGGATCTCCTTGCAGTCCAAGGGACTCTCAAGAGTCTTCTCCAACACCACAGTTCAAAAGCATCAATACTTCGGCACTCAGCCTTCTTCACAGTCCAACTCCCACATCCATACATGACCACAGGGAAAACCATAGCCTTGACTAGATGGACCTTAGTCGGCAAAGTAATGTCTCTGCTTTTCACTATGCTATCTAGGTTGGTCATAACTTTTCTTCCAAGGAGTAAGCGTCTTTTAATTTCATGGCTGCAATCACCATCTGCAGTGATTTTGGAGCCCCCAAAAATAAAGTCTGACACTGTTTCCACTGTTTCCCCATCTATTTCCCATGAAGTGATGGGACCAGATGCCATGATCTTTGTTTTCTGCATGTTGAGCTTTAAGCCAATTTTTTCACTCTCCACTTTCACTTTCATCAAGAGGCTTTTTAGTTCCTCTTCACTTTCTGCCATAAGGGTGGTGTCATCTGCATATCTGAGGTTATTGATATTTCTCCCAGCAATCTTGATTCCAGCTTGTGTTTCTTCCAGTCCGGCGTTTCTCATGATGTACTCTGCATATAAGTTAAATAAGCAGTGTGACAATATACAGCCTTGACGTACTCCTTTTCCTATTTGGAAGCAGTCTGTTGTTCCATGTCCAGTCACATTCAGGAAATTCTTATATGATAACAACCAAAGAGCTGATAGGTGTTGTATACAAGCATCTTGGTGTACCTGGAAACATCACAGGGTTCATTCTCCATTAAATTGATATGAATATATATTTTGAAACTATTATCTTATAAAGGGTTCTTCTGCTTACTCTTCTCTATCTTTTCCCATACCCACTTTCTCCTTCATCCTTTGAGAGGTTACTTTCTAATCTATTAATCCCAGAGAAACTCCTCTCTCCAAAATCAATGATGATCATTCAGGAAATTGTCAAATCATGTCATGCTATGTAATCTAATTATTTTACAAATATTAAATTATTTGATTCTCGTAACAACCTTATGATGTGTACTACTATTGTCCTTATTTTTATGTAAATGAGGAAATTGAGGCCCAGGGAGTTTAAATGATTTAACCAATGTCACACAGCTAGTAAGTGGCAGAGGAAAAAAAAGAAAATTGTTCAGTCATGTCCGACTCTTTGTAACCCCATGAACTGCAGCCCTCCAGGCTCCTCCATCCATGGGATTCTTCAGGCAAGAATACTGGAGTGGGTTGCCATGCCCTCCTCCAAGGGATCTTCCCAATCCAGGTCTCCTGCATTGCAGGAAGATTCTTTACCCCTGAGCTACTAAGGAGGCCCAGTAAGTGACAAAGTCAGGATTCAAATCCAGAGTCTGGGTCCCAAGTCATTGCTGTTGACCCCCTCCACAGTGAGCTGGATTTGTTTATCTCTTCACTCTCTGTCTGGAACACCATCACCTCACTTCTGGTAGGTCCTTCTCTACTGGATCTTTCTTAATCCCTCACTACTTTAATGAACTCAACTTCTCTCTCCTTTGAAAATCCTCTGTAATAAATATAAACAGACTTACACTTATTTCCATCTGCATTTCCCTTTCATATAACCTCCTTGACACCCTCTATTTTACTATTTGCTATGGTTTTTTCTGACTCTAAATGCTGGATGTTCCAAGGTTCAAGCCTTTGAGCTTTTTCTCTATACTTAACACTCATCTTCTCAGTGATTCCATTCACTTCAAGCTACAAACACCATCTGTACAGGACAACTCCCACGTCTATAGCTCCGGCTTACAATTCTGTCCTGAACTCCAGTCCCCTATATATAGAAAGACTTCACTTGGTCGTCTAGCGGGATCTCACAGTTAACATGTGCAAGCAAAACTCCCAACACTTGCTCCCTCCCATAAACTCCATCTCAGTTTCCAACCAACCAGTGACAACATCATGCTTCCCATCACTCAGGGCCAAAAATGTTGGCATCAGTTTTTATATCCCCTTCTCTCTCAATCTGCAATCAATCAGTCACCAAGTCTGATTGGCCCTACTTTCAAAATAGGTCCAGAATGCAACTATTGGTCTCCACTGCTATTCAAGACCAAAAATTTCCCTTGAACCATAATCATTTCTCACCTGAATTAGGCTCCTAACAGCTTCTGTTCTTTCCCCTTTAGTTATTTTTTCCCAATGGAAGACTAACTGATACTATAAGAATATATAATATAAGAATATAAGTCAGATCATATCAGTCCTCCACTAAAATCTTTCCAGCAGGTTCTTATCTCACTCTTAGTGAATGTCAAAGTCACTTTCACTGGCCCCTGTTCCCTCCTTGACCTCACTTCCTTCTACTCTAACTCTGCCTAAAATACTGGCCTTCTAGCCATTCTTCCAGTCCTCTGGGAATGTTTCCACTCCAGGGTCTTCGCAATAGTGTTCCTGCTGCTACTTGCTGTTCTGCCTGGAACTTCTGTTTCCCACATATCATTGCTCCTTAACCTGCATCTGGTCTTTGTACAAATATTACTTTCTCAGTGAGGCCTTTCCTGGTCACACTATTTAAAATTGACATAGCCCCTGATTCTAACATTCTCTATCTTGCTTTCTAGCCTTACTTTTCTCCATATCACTACCTAACAGGATATATTTTACTTATTAATTTATTTTCTATCTCTCCCCACCAGGATCTAAGTTTCATCAAACTTCACTGTTCCAATCTCAGTGCCAGGCAGTGCCTATCATATAACAAATACTCTAAAAATGTTGGCAGGTGGCGCTAGCATTGTTAAGAACCTGCCTGCCAATGCAGGAGACATAAGAGACATGGGTTCAACTCCTGGTTTGGAAAGATCCCCTGGAGGAGGAAACAGCAACCCACTCCAGTATTCTTGCCTAGAGAATCCCACGGACAGAGGAGCCTGGCAGGCAATAGTCCATAGCGGCTCACAGAGTTGGACATGACTGAAGCAACTTAGCGTGCATGCATACAACCCTCAGCCTGTAGCTCAGAGTAGAGACTACATCAGTCTTTGATAAATGTTATTGAATGGATCTGGTCATTTGTGATTAAATATATTTTCTTTTTATCATATATCTAAGCTATCCTAAGATCACTCTAAAGGCAACTCCAATCCCTAGTTTTATTTCAACTCTCTATTTTCAAATTTCCAAACCTGAAAATTGCAGTACCAACAGCCTATTGTTTATATCATCTTGGGTGGTATAGATCCTCCAAATTCAGTCTAAAGGTAAACACATCTCTAAACACTCACTGCCCAAGCTCAATTAGCTTTCTACTATTTTTATCAGTGCTCAGTCAACAGTCATTTTTGTATCTACTGAATTCTATAACCCTGCATCCAAATAATTATCAAGCTCTGAGAGTCTAGCTATATGTACAATGCTTCTCTACTTTGTCTCGTTCTTTGATTCATTCATTTCATACACCTTCATCAGACTTTGACTGTTTCTTTATCCCATCAATTCAATCAGTTATTCAGTCCTTCATCCATCTCTTCATACATCAGCAAACATTTACTGAATCCCCACTGCACTAAGTATTTGGCCTATACTGAACAAAATGTACTCTCAAATGGTGTCCTTGATCAGAAAAAGTGTCACTTGGTAGGACAAACTGATACAATACCATTTGCTTCAATCCTTTAACTGTATTATTTACCTGATAAACAAAGCCAAGTCCTGAATCTGTGCCAGTCATGGGTTTTGAATTTTCCTGAAGGTAAAGGCAAGGGACCAGTACAGTCCACTTGCCATCTGTGTGCTGGTCCCTCACCCATGGGGATATCCTCTCTGGCATTGTGTAAACATTCTCTTTCTTGCTAACAAACTGAATAGTTAGATTAACACTTCCTACTTCCTCTAGTGCTATGGTGAAAAAACATCAGTTCTGTGCAACATGCCTCAGTTCCTCCTGTGACCATTCATATCGTGTACCCAAAAGGCCACTTCTAGGAAACGCACCGAAACATCTACTTGTTGCATCTACTTCAGTTCCTCTCTGATCTTGGTAAGGGATCATATTCTATATAATTAGATTTATTTACTGGCTTCTGTTACACCTGCTCTCCCCAGAATCATATATTTACTGAGAACAGGGTCTGTGCGTTAAGAGTCTCTTTTCCAGGCAAAAGTGCTGGAGTGGGTTGCCATTGCCTTCTCTGCTTGTACCATCAATATTGTTTAAATAGATTAGGGGGTCTGTGAATGTTGGAAGTATTGAATAGAATTGCTTACAGGTTACACTCAGTTCAAATATATCATACTGCTGTCTTGGCACTAGAAAGAGATGTATATAACATGGACAACAGAAATTATACATCCAAACAATAATATTTTATTATACTCAAGGATGATTTAAGAAGTTGTTCTCTGATTCAGCCAATGGGAAAAAAATTCCCCTGATATTGAAGGATTAAGGTTATAGCACCAGCTCCCTCTGTTGATCATTTTAGAAATGACATGGCATTTGAAATTATTTTGAGCAGCCATTGACTCCCCAAAAGTAAAATATTAAGCTGGAATAATCCAATAAACATACATTTGAAACTTTATTTATCCAAGGCTGCCATTCTGAATATATAGAAAAGAAATAAAAAATACCATAGTAAGAGGCAATTTCATCCCGTATCTTCTTTCCAGTTGATTATTATGATCAACAAATATATACTGTGTTCAGATCAGTAATAAAGGAGTCAAACATATGATTTCAGGCTCTTTGAAGATAGTGGTTATCAAGTTTTAATCTGCATAAGGAAAATCTGGATGAGTGGTTCAAAAGCCTTGATGTGCTTCAGAAATCACCTGGAGGGCTTGACACAACACGAGTTGTTGGGTCCAGCCCACAGCATTTATGATTCTATATGTCTGCCTTGGAACTGAGAATTTGCATTTATCATATTCCCAGGACCACTTCTCTGGGTCAGGCTACTACTAACTGTGATCTGCAAGGCAGCAGCAGCAGCATCACCTGGGAGATGTGAGCGACAAAGGATTTCAGGCCCACCCCAGACCTTCTTTCCCAAAGACATCCTGAGTGATTTGTATGAACATTTGAATTTGAGAAGCATTGGCTTAGAGTAGGGGTGGCAAACTTTTTCAGTAAAGGGCTGGATAGTAAACATTTTAAGCTGTCTGAGCTGTAGAATTTCTAGCACAGCTACTCAGCTCAGCTCCTTAGCACAAAAGCAGCCACAGACTATAAATGGCTTTGTGTCAATAAAACTTCACTTCCAAAAACAGGCAGTGGGTTGGATTTAGTTCAATGGCTGTAGTTCACTGACCTCAAGCTAGTACATGTGTGCGTCGTTATGGTTTTTTTGTTTTTGTTTTTTTAAGTAGCTTTATCTCTCACAGTCTCTGTTTCTGTGGTTCTAGGGTTGGACCTGCTATTTGTATTTTTAACAAGCACCTGGGGAAATTTATGTTGTCAGCACCCCACACTTTGAAAAAAATGTGCTGCCATCATTTTCTCTGATTTATTAGATATATATTGTTTTCTTGTAAATAGCTTACAACAAGAAAAATTTAAAGTTCTGATCCATTATTCCTTTCAGCAACACCTTCTACATTCTTCCAAATGCTTCCCACATGGAGTTGGACTTGTTTGTTTCAGCTCAGTTCAGTCGCTCAGTTGTGTCCGACTCTTTGCGACCCCATGAATTGCAGCATGCCAGGCCTCCCTGTCCATCACCAACTCCCAGAGTTCACCCAAACTCATGCCCATTGAGTCGATGATGCCATCCAGCCCTCTCAACTCCTGTCGTCCCCTTCTCCTCCTGCCCCCAATTCCTCCCAGCATCAGGGTCTTTTCCAATGAGTCAACTCTTGTTTGTTTAGTCGTATCCAACTCATTTGCCACCCCATGGACTGTAGCCTGCCAGGATCCCCTGTCCATGAGATTTCCCAGGTAAGAATACTAGAGTGGGTTGCGATTCTCTTCTCCAGGGGATCTTCCTGACCCAGGGATCAAACCCACATCTCCTGCATTGCAGACAGATTCTTTACTGCTGAGCCCCCAGGGAAGCCCCTGGACTGGTATTAACTGTGTGCATTTTTCTCCAACAGGGCAAATTGCACTCCTGGAAGAATTACCACTGCACATATTTGTCCATCAGAAGTGAGGACAAACTGGATGCACATTTAAGCAGAAAACTCATTACGGAAGGAAATTAGAAGCCATGAGAAGGGAGCATTCTTCTCCTTTATTGCGTCTCTAAATTTTTCAAACCAAAACTCAACTGCTCTAGCTAAACTCTTCAGGGAATAGTTTTATGATTAAAGCCAAAAAAAGAGAGAGAACAACAAAGCCAGCTATGAAATAGACTTGGTGCTTATTCTCTAAATGGCTAGCTGTTTCTTTCATAAAAGTAGACTTGAATTTACTTTTTCATCCCAATTATCCCATCCCTTCTCATCAACTCTGTTTTCTCCCAAAGACACTAACTCTAAACTCTGTGACCTTTTCTGCCGCCATTCTTATTTTGCTTTAGAGTTCTAGGAAGCAATACATGAAAAAACTTAATTGCTAATGAACAGAGATGTACATTATAAATGTTATGTTTTTAAAATTTTCTTCAAAGATGTGTTTTTCTCAAAGTGTATAAAAAGATGTTTAGAGTTTTCTTAGCCATTTTTTCCCAGTTGTCTTAAAGTGTAGCTTTAAATTTTCAGGCTCTTGGGGGCTATTTTCAGTTCAGTTGCTCAGTCGTGTCCAACTCTTTGAGACCCTAAGGACTGCAGCATGCCACGTTTCCCTATCACACCAGCTCCCAGAGCTTGCTCAAACTCATGTCCATTGAATCAGTGATGCCATCCAACCATCTCATCCTCTGTCATCCCCTTCTCCTCCTGCCTTTAGTCTTTCCCAGGGTCTTTTCCAATGAGTCAGTTCTTCGCATCAAGTGGCCAAAGTATTGGAGCTTCAGCATCAGTCCTTCCAACGATATTCAGGGTTGATTTCCTTTAGGATTGACTGGCTTGATCTCCTTTCTGCCCAAGAGGTTCTCAAGGGTCTTCTTGAACACCACAGTTCAAAAGCTATTTTATGTAATTTTTTTTCCTAATGATTAAAGCAATACTATTCATTGATAAAATTTTTTAAATACAGATAAGTGATGAAAGAAATCACACATATGGGACTTCCCTGGTGGTCCAGTGGTTAAGACTCTGCACTCCCAAAGCAAGGGGCCTGGGCTGGACCCCTGGTCAGGGAACTAGATTCCATATGCCAAAGAGAAGTTCACGCAGGCAGCAATGAAGATCCCTTGTGATGCACTGGCACAGCCAAAAAAAATAAATTAATTAAAAAGAAGAAATCGTGCACAACACCTCTACTTAAAGATGGTCTCTACTAACTTCAAAAAAATAATTTGAGATAAAATTCACATAACATAAAACTAAATATTGTTTTAAAATTGTATTGAAATTTGATGTACTATATGTTACAGGTATACACAACAGTGATTTACAATTTTTGAAAGCTTTACTCCAGTTACAGCTACTATATAATTATCCCCATTCCCCACCCCTTAACAACCACCAATCAGCGTTCTGTCTCTATGGGTTTATCTACTCCGGATGCTTCATACAAATAGAGTCATATTTATGTGACCCTGTGTGTCTGGCTTCTTTCACTTAGTATATTTTTAAAATTCATACACGTCACAGCCTGTAGGACTAATTAATTCCTTTTTCTGACTGAATAATATTCCATAGTAGGGATATACCACATCTATTCATTCATTCATCCACGGATTGGATGTTTCCATCTTTGGTACTGTGAAATAATGCTGCAATGAATACTGTGTACACAAACTTGTTTGAGTAACTGTTTTCAGTTCTTTTGGATATATATTGAACAGTGAATTTGCTATGTCATATGGTGATTCCATGTTTGACGTTTTGAGGCACCACCAACTGTATTCTTGCCAGGGAAATCCCATGGATGGAGGAGCCTGGTGGGCTACAGTCCATGGGATCTCAAAGCCTGTTTAGCATAGTTCTCCATGGTTCTACATGAGGAAGCTGTAGCTCAGTCTGGTGATAGAGGTTAACAGAAGTCACAGTGAGCGAGGGGCAGATCCAAGATACCACCATACTTCTAATAGGCTAATGTTGTGGTTTGTATAGCAAAGGAAACAGTGAATGAGCTTCAAGACTATATACTCCCTCTATAGGTCTCAGAGACTAAAAATGTCTGCCACAATCCAGTCATTAGAACAAGTAATAGGGAAAATTATGGACCATTTCAGCTGTGCTAAATGGTTTACCTTGCCACACATAGCTCCAAGTGAAGGCTATGCAGAAATTTCAGGTCCTTCAGGACAAATACTTCTTCTAAATATTTTTTCCACTTATATTAACACAGGAAGTAAAGAAAGTAGTGTGTTGTAGTAAAGAGCTTAATCCTAGATTCTGAGATTCTGAGCCTGACTGACTCAGTCTTTTGCTAGCTAGATATACTTTAAAGCAATCACTTCAGCTGTAAAATGGAGATAATACTAGTCATTGTATCCACAACTAATAGGATAGTTATGCAAATTTTTAAAAGTAATGCCCATAAAATGCTTAATTAGCGATTAGCATATGATGATAGTGAAGACAAATGACTAAAAGGGCTCTTTAAAATATTTTTTAAATTGCAGAATGTATGCAGTATACAGTTCATTCACCTAATCTTATCGGTAGGGGAAAATTGACTGTTTCCAATTTGGCTACACGTTTTTATTTTGTTTAGACTCCTTGTAAATGGAGCATTTTAAAAGACATGTGTGACTTGGGTTTTTTCTTCAACATAATGTCAGTTTCTTTAGCAACTCTGGACGTGAAATAATATTCTCATTATAAAATTACTCAAGACATTGCATGGGGAAAAAAAGTATTTTGAGAATCTACAGTGCATGTTTGAAGATGGAAAAAACCTCTGATAATAAGTTTATTAAATAGTTGATAAAGTTTATATATGTCATTTTAATTGTAATTTAGAAATACATTTTAATAAAATGATAAGAAATTACAGACTCCAGAATTAGAAAATTGTGAAAAATATTATCTTTACATTTACTTATTAATATAGAAAAAAGTCAGACAAGAATTAATGGAATATGAAACAAAGGTAATAAAGAGAAATTATTCTGACATTTGAAGCTAATTATAATTTTTTAAACTTTCAGATCATACCAAAATCCATAGTTAATTAAAATGAAGAGTTGTTTTGTTTTTAAGAAGTGATAAATAAGTTTTTGGAATTTTTGATAATGAAATTAGGTAAGAAGAGTAAATTATATCAACACATTGTAAAAGATATAAAATTCTTGCTAATGATTGGAAATACTAACATTGACTAAGGTAATATAAAATGCATAATATGCTACTACAAAGAGGGTGCTTAGTGCTGTCAATGTAAGAATATTTGAAATTGGTCACTGGTTGGGTAAAATGGAAATGCCCAGAAATCTTACCATTCTTTATAAAAACAAGTAACCAAAGGGTATGCAGCTAAAAACAGCAGAACTGCATCATTACAGAGTTGTATGAGACAGCTAATTAATTTGAAAAATTATATTGTTTTTGTAGATTTTGTGATGTTTGAAGTGTATCTCAGGTTTTTTTTAACATGTAATTGGTTGTGTTTTTCTCCTCAATTGAAATAAATATTCATTTTCTTAGCTAATTCTATATTTGTAATTTTTATTGTCTTTCATAAGGAAGAATTTCTGAATTGTATAAGTCTCAAGCCCATAAAAGCCAGATCTGTCCCTAGGTAGAGATGTGAAGGTTCAAGGAAGGAAACTGAAGGGCCTGGATTCTGGAGGGAGTCTCAGATATCAGCTGAGTCTTCACAGTTGCTAATGCAGCTTCCTTGGCCATTAAGTCAGTGAAGTGCTGTGTGCTTTTCACAAGCTCCCGACTTTTTCTCCCATATTTGGTAACAACAGTTACTGCTGTTACCTCAATAACTGTTCGCTAGACACTGAATCGTGTACTAAATCACCTCAACCACGTCTGACTCTGCAACCCCATGAACTATAGCTCGCCAGTCTCCTCTGTCCGTGGAGTTTCCCATGCAAGAATACTGGAGTGGGTTGCCATTTCTTACTCCGGGAGATCTTCCCCACCCAGGGATCAAACCCCCATCTCTTCCATCTCCTGGATTGGCAGCAGGTTCTTGACCACTAGCGCCACCTGGGAAGCCAAACTGTGTGTGGGAGGTGGAATAAGAGCACCTTTCGTGACAGGTAAAAGGTAAGTGTAGAGGTCAGTGCCAAAGAGAGGTTAGTGGAAGTCAGAGCATTTGGCCTCTTGAATGTTTGAAAGAGCCTGGGTAAGGCAGATGGGACAATAAGAAATAGGCAGTGATAGATGGACTATTTCCTGCCATATCAGTAAACAAAGATGTCATAGTCATCAGCAAATGTGGCCACAGCCTATGGTGAACTGGTGAGTCCTGCGAGAACTTAGGAAGGAAAGACCTACCATCTAGCAACCATCACTTCATGGCAAATAGATGGGAAAACAATGGAAACAGTGACAGACTTTGTTTTCTTGGGCTCCAAAATCACTGTGGACAGTGACTGCAGCCATGAAATTAAAAGATGTTTGCTCCTTGGAAGAAAAGCTGTGACAAACCTAGACAGTGTATTAAAAAGCAGAGACATTACTTTACTGCCAAAGGTCCATATAGTTAAAGCTATGGTTTTTCCAGTAGTCATGTACTGATGTGAGATTTGGACCATAAAGAAGGCTAGGCACTGAAGAATTGGTGCTTTTGAACTGTGGTGTTAGAGAAGACTCTTGAGAGTCTCTTGGACTGCAAGGAGGTCAAACCAGTCGATCCTAAAGAAAATCAACCCCAAATATTCATTGGAAGGACTGATGCTGAAGCTGAAGCTCCAATACTTTGGCCACCTGATGTGAAGAACTGATTCACTGGAAAAAACCCTGATGCTGGGAAAGAAGGCAGAAGAAGGGGACGATAGACGATGAGATGGTTGGATGGCATCACTGGCATGAGTTTGAGCAAACTCCAGGAGATGGTGAAGGACAGGGAAGCCTGATGTGCTGCAGTCCATGGGATTGAAAAGAGTTGGACATGGCTGAGCGACTGAACAACAACAAATAGGCATCAGGCTGAAGCCTCTCCCTATGCTGAGCCTTGAAGAAGTTCAGTATATGAAAACACAGGATACTGGCCCCAGATAGCTGATGCGCATGTCAAAGAAATGATATTAGTGAGCCCCGACTCTTGTATCTTCTCATGCATAAAAAAGTGCTAAAATCCTTAACTTAGCATATCTAGTTTACTTTTTTAATTTATTTGGCTGTGCCAGGTCTTTAGTTATAGCATGCGAAACTCTTAATTGTGCCATTGGGATCTAATTCCTGACCAGGGATGAAACCTGAACCCCGTGGACTGGGAGCACAGAGTCTCAGCCACTGGACCACCAGGGCATTCCCTGACTTTATTTAACTAACAATAGTCTTTTGGAGTTCAGATTGCCTGCCCTTTGTTGCAAAACTCCTATACAGCCTGCCTCTCATCCTCGCCTCCCTGAGCAGTTTTCTGACGGTTACTTGAGAGGGGGCCTCTCAGTCTTGAAGTGCCCTAAATTTCCACCAAATAAAACAGAACTCTCAACTTTTAGGCTGTGAGTAATTCTTTAGTCAACTGCAGTAATGGATCTAAAATTGACCAGTGAAGACTGCTGAATTTCTATATAGGTTGGTTATCTTGGAAAAGTGAAGATAGGAGACATGTAAACTCAGTTTGCATAGCTAGATCTATCTTTGATTTAAACAGTTATGTTGTTGGGAATGGTTTTGAGCCTGGAGGCAGCTGGTGAAAACTCTGTTGGTTAAGGGGAGGGGTTAAGTACCTCCTTGCCCATGTCATCCCAGGGAGCCTGCCCTGACCTCTGGCTGCAAAATACTAGCTATATGTCATCTTTGCTGCTGAAATTACTTACCTTGTTTTGTTTTGTTAACCCCTTAAAATTGGCCACCAAAAATGTAAGACCTCTAAAATGTGTATGAACACAGAAGTTTGAGAACCACAAAACTATAAAGAAATTCTTTTGCCGTCAAATGTAAGATTTCACTTTCTTTGCAGCAATTAACTGCAGAGGTGACTTCAGTTCATGCAAAGTTCTCTGTTCCTTAGTAAATGACGGACTTTACAAAATAATTCAACACAAATTCATTTGTTATACACTTAGTGGACCCAGACGTGGTGCCTGCAACTTAGCGTACAAAGAACAAGATGCAGTTAATTGAGCTTTTTTTACCGGACCTCATTAAGCAGGACCCAAATAAGTAATAACGTGGCAATAAACATTCAGAGCTTTAGGAAACACAAGGCTTACAGGAATGTTACTGTGTTGAGTCTGTTCTGGAAAACGACTGGAAGAAAAAGGGCTTTTGTTTTTTATGGAAGCAGAATCACTGCCTAAGAGAAAAGGAACAGGAAGGAAATTATTCCACGGTGAGAATGAAGGTTAATTGCTTATTTCTCCCTCTGGGAAGTCTTTGTAAAGCAAGTAATTTTTTTATCTTCAGGGGCCTGACATATTTTAATTAATTTATACTAATGTCCTAGTGTTTTAATGTATTTTTCTTCTGCTAGAAAAAAAGTACGCTTTATAAGTGGCTTGAGGCCATAGAGGGAACAAAAACTGGGGAAGGCCTCAAGAATGTTGGGCTAGTAGAAAACTAACTTGTCTCACCTCATGATTTTGATGAAAATCAGCTAAGATTGCATCTTCTTACTTCTATTCCATTAAAAAAAATTTTCTGTTCCATTGATTTTTTTTTTAATAAAACACCTATACTTTTATTGATTTAGACAAAATTCTCCAAAGTTATTTTTGAAACCTGATTAAGGTTTAATTTAAGCTCCTACTTTTAAGAGACAAGCATTTTTTTTTTTTTTTCCGCTGAGTTTCAGCGAGAGTTTAGCAATCTCCTTGATATTTGTAAATCTCATCGAGATTATCACAGTAGGAGACAAACCATGCCTTGGTTTGCATATCATTTTCTCTGCAGCTAATAACCGGCACAGTGAAGAGCTAATCATCTCGGCAGGGCTGTACCTGCTGTTCTAAGCTTGGGAAGAAGATAATTGCAGCTTAAAGTATCAGAGGGAAGAAGGAAAGAAATGTCATATTATTCCCTTTGTAGCGAACAGAGACAGTGGCAGGAAAGAATTAGAGAACTGTGGTTTCTGAATTATTTATCTGGTGTCACAAATGTCACAGGACTTTTTAGTGAAGTTTCTGGTCGTTACTTAAGAGGAGTGTTTAAGATGCATAATCTCAAGACTCGCCTAATAAAATTCAAGCCATTAACTTCCCTTTTAAGAATGGAAAATAAAGAGATTGCCGCTGCAAACGTCGCATGGCTTGGAAAGTACAGCCAAGCAAAGAATACACAGAAGAAAAGAGCCGGGCATTTCCACAGAAGTGGGGGCTCAGTTCCATATGGCTTGGCGTGGTGCAGAGCAGATGGCCTGGGCAGCATGCTGGAAGAGATGACGGGGCCAGCAGGCAGCTCATGAAGCCTGCCATATGAAAAGGGTTTCAATCAGTTAAGGCAAGGAAAAGTGACGATTTTTATGTTTATGATCCTTCGCTTTATGCTTTTCTAGGAGTGAAATAAAATGGCAGGAGGACAGATGTGAGGATAAGGTAGGATAATCTCCTGATAGGTGGACTGGTGCCAGACGCCCAGGAAAACAGCTCTGGGTGCTAAGCCAGGATCTTAAATGTCTCCCAAATAACAGCTCACTTTTGTGTGGTGCTTTTTATGCCAGGCTTTTAAAATGTCACAACCTTACTAGGTAGGTTTGCATTTTGTTCCTAATTTAAATTGAGGAAATGGGGCCCTCAAAGAGATAAATTCATCCTCAGTGAGTCGTGGAGCTGTTTCTGACTTTAGGCTCCTTCCCTGATGCAGAGTCAAATAATTGGAAAAGACTCTGATCCTGGGAAAACTGAAGGCGAAAGGAGAAGAGGCCAAGGATGAAACTGTTGGATGGCATCACCGACACAAAGGACATGAATTTGAGCAAACTGCAAGAGATAATGGAAGAGAGAGGAGCCTGGGGTGCTGCAGTCCGTAGTGCCGAAAAGAGCTGGACACAACTGAGCAACTGAACAACAACCACAACGTCTCTGGAAGATGTGTACTTGGTTAAAGGCAGGTCTCCTCTATCACACATATAGAGGGAAGGACAGACATCATTCCCTCATTCATTCAACAAATACTTACATCTGCAATGCACCAGGTACCATCAACACTTTGTGGATGTTGGAGATGTGAGGACTCACATGTATTTATAATCCAGTGATTCTCCACAAGTAGTTTTCCTCCATATCGAGAATTTACTGTCATGGTCCTTCTAAAGAGTGCCCATCACTTTGCCCTGCGCTATGACTTGCAATGACTGGCTTTGCCATTCTGAGGCCCAGGCTTCTCTCCTGCCTTGCCTCCCTCCCTCACCTGGACACACCTTCTGAGCCCCCTAAACAGAATCGCACCTTGCTCTCTGCTGGCATGCCCAACAGCCCAACATTTGCCTTCTTAACTTTCTACTTTTCTACTTTCACTCACGTCAAAATCCTTCTTGCCCAGCTTCAGTGTAAATTTCCTCTAACAAGTGTCCCTGGCTTCGCCCATAGGCTACAACCAGGAGCACTGTCCCCTCCCTGGAAACTCCCCGGATGTCTTGACCACACCTCTGGGGTCACTGTGTCAGCACTGTGGTTATTTTGTACTGATCTTACCAACATTTCTTGATTGAGAGCTTTTGAATAAAAAGTTTTTAGTTCGTCCAAATTTGTGGGCCCCAGGATATAGCAATGTTGTGAATAGATGCCCTGAAAACAATTGTCCTTGAAAACAATTATCTATATGTTAAAGATGATCCTATGATTAAAAGCTAAATTATGCCATTATAAACTGTAGCAACTCTAGATACTGATTCCCCCAAACACACACACTTCAAAGTTTTCTTGTTGTTGCTATTGTTTCTACTTGCTTCTTCATTTGCTTTATGAATTCACTAGGACATTTTGGTGTATTTCTTTACTGAAATTTTCTATTTTTGTTACAATCATACTCAGAATGGAAACATATCTATCATTGCTGTTTTAAAATCTTGATCACATAATTCTAACATTGTCTTCCTGGCATTTTAAAAAATAAATGATGAGAATATGGAAAAATATCTATAAAATGATCTAAATCCCCCCTCCAAACAAAACTAAGAGATTTTTTAGAAAATCAGACTTTGAAAATGAATGTCATTATCCAAGACCCATCAGAGATAGATAACTTTCTTCTATAACATTATAAGAGTCCTTGAAAGGCAGTACCACAAATGGGGACATTTTCAGTCTTTTTGGTGAAATTTATCTTTTTCCAGAATTGCAGTGATTTTCTTTTTATCTAAGCCTTCTCCCTGTGGCTATTACTTTGATAGCCATTATCCCCTCCAAGTTCTGACCTCATCACCTCAGTCCTGTATTCTTGCAACATCTTCACAAATGGACCCTCTGATTTGGGACTCTCTCTCTACTATAAATCACCTCTGTCCAGAATCCAAAGTGATCTTTCTGAAATATTACTCTAAAGGTGCAACAGACCACAGTGGTCAAGAGGCTGGGCTCTGCAGTCAAGGATATTCAGGTCTGTATCTCTGGCCACTTAGGAGCTGTGTGACTTTGGACAAATTACTTATCTTATCCAAGTGTCATTTTGTCCTGTTCCGTATTATTCAAGAAAACTACTGTACTGTCTGATAGCACTGACGGGAAAACTTCTCTTGTAAAAATACTCAAGCAGCATGCCTGGCATAAAGTCTCAGTTACTGAATGCTGTAACTTTCATGGCATTTGTTTACTTTAGGAGGAGGAGAAGAGTAAGGAGGAGGAAAAGGGAGGGCAGGAGGAAGAGAGAGGGAGGTGAGAGGGGAGGGGCAGGGAGAAAGAGGGGCTGGGGAAGAAGGATAGGAAGAAAGGGAAGAAGGATAGGAAGAAAGAGAAGAAAACTTTAAATGGTTCCTAATAGATCGCAATATAAAATGCACACTCCTTGGCTTGGAATTTTAAATATGAAACACTTCATAATCTAACTCATTCTGTCTCTACAGCATGATTTCTTGCTCCTTCTTTCCATGGAAACTCTCTCTTCGGTCACAAAGAGACCTGCACGCCTGCCATTCTTTCTCATACCATGAATATGTTGGTCTGCCTGACTGGAACCCTTCTGAAGCCCACCTGTTAAACTTCTACATCATTCAAGACTCAAGTATAAGCTCCTAGATGAAGTCTCCTTATTACCCCAGATAGAACGAATTCCCCATTTTGCTCCCAAAGCCATGCTGTTCTTACTTCTGTAAGGTAAGTTTCATGTGGCATGAAAGTGAAAGTTGTGCAATCATGTCTGACTCTTTGAGACCCCATGGACTTAGTCCATGGAATTCTCCAGGCCAGAATACTGGAGTGGGTAGCCTTTCCCTTCTCCAGGGGATCTTCCCAACCCAGGGATCAAACCCAGGTTTCCCACATTACAGGTGGATTCTTTACCAGCTGAGCCACAAGGGAAGGGCAAGAATACTGAAGTGAGTAGCCTATCCTTTCTCCAGCTGCTGCTGCTGCTAAGTCGCTTCAGTCGTGTCCGACTCTGTGCGACCCCATAGATGGCAGCCCACCAGGCTCCCCCATCCCTGGGATTCTCCAGGCAAGAACACTGGAGTGGGGTGCCACTTCCTTCTACAATGCGTGAAAGTGAAGTCTCTCAGTCGCGACTCCATGGAATGCAGCCCACCAGGTTCCTCCGTCCATGGGATTTTCCAGGCAAGAGTGGGTGGATCTTCCCAAACCAGGAATCGAATCGGGGTCTCCTGCATTGCAGGCAGATTCTTTAGCAGCTGAGCTATGAGGGAAGCCTCATATGGCACGGTCATAGTCTATTTGTCTTTTTCTCGTTAAGTTATAATAATCCTTTCAAGAAATGTCTCATTAATGCCTGGTTAGACACCTGACAGAGGTGCCTGGCATAGAGTAGACGTCCATCAATATTTTTAAATGAATAATAAATGTACAAATGGATAAATTTAGGAACCAAAGCAATCATTCTTTGTGGAACAAATATGTGAATTTGGCTAACACATATTGTTGTTTAGTTGCTCAGCTGTGTCCAACTCTTTGCAACTCCATGAACTGTAACCCAGCAGGTTCCTCTGACCATGGGTTTTCCCAGCCAAGAATACTGGCATGGGTTGCCATTTCTTCTCCAGGGGATTTTCCCAACCCAGGGATCGAACCCAGGTCTCCTACATTGGCAGGCACATTCTTTACTGCTGAGCCAGTGGGGAAGCCTAACACATATTGGGCCTAAGTATTTCACTTATAAAATGAAACAATAAAATACACACACACACACACAAATGTGCAAAGAAACAATGAACAACTATACATAAAATACATAAGCAGCAAGGAAGTATATTTAATATCTTTAAACTATTATGGAAAATATTCTGAAAAAATGTTTATATATAACTGAATCACTTTGCTGTACACCTAAAACTAACACAATATCATAGATTGACTATACTTCAGTACAAAATTAAAAATAAAAAACACAATTTAATATCAGGGAATGGTTTTAGAAAATAGTGTGCTTTTGTGCTGGCTCAGCCTAATCTTATAAAGCCTTTCTTCACATCTTTAATAAGTTCTGAGAGGTCAAAGTTCATAATGGGAACCAAGAGCCATAAGTCTAAACCCCTTTCCTGGTTATCTTTCTATTAACAAGACATTCCGTTTATTATAAGATTCCAATTCTTGGTCTATCAGGGCTCACTATGAAAAGAAAGGCAATAGGGATTTTACTTCTGGGACTCATAAAAGCAAATAATCCTAGCCAAAGAAAACCTTTATGCCCAAAGATATACTTTGTGTTATTACAACTCAGCCAAAAAAGTATATAAACAAGCTAAATGCCTGAAATATTATGATGTTAAGTATACTTTGGCACTTTTATTCAGTGAGATTCTGCTTTTTCAAATGATGATGCCTTTAATGTGCAAATAGTTTAATGGGAAAATATTTTTAATATGCTAAATTTAAAAATCAGGGTATATGATTGCAAATAAACAAGGATCACAGCTATGTAATGAAAGCATTGTATAGGCAAAATATTGAAAAATATATCAAATATTAATAATATTTGGGTAGTAGAGCTTTTTTTGCTTTTTGGTAATTTCAAAATATTCTTTAATAAAAATCTATTATTATTATTATTGTTATAAATATTACTTAATTTTTAATCCCAAAGCATATTATGATGGACTAACCCTGCCAACTCAGACCATTAAGCCAATTTAGTCCAATATACATTAGAAGATTCTAAGAGTCATTCAGCCTTCTCAAAAAGTTGCTCTAAGTATTCACTTGCCAAACTATGATTTCAATTCAGCAACCTTCTATGGAGCACCTATTGTGTGAAGTCTTTGTGTTACGCATTGGATTGGGAGAGAAAAGATACAAAGAAAACACGTAAGACCTCACAGCAAGCACTTCACACTCTAGTTATGGGGCTACATACACCCGGTTCCCAGCTCTCCCCAGCGCAAACTCTCTAATAGAGATGAGAGTAAAGGGCTGCATGAGATTTAACCCCGCAACAGCACTAAGGAGTATGTACAGGAAGCTACCCTTTGAGTTAGCAGTTAAGGATTGTGAAGTGTAAAGATGTGAGAAAGTATAGTCCAGAAAGAGGAAGAAAGACGTTAAAATGTGAGCAGAGTATTGAGTTGTCTGCTGTGATGGAAACATTCAACATGAGGTGGGAAAAGACTTGGGAATAAGGCTAGAATAATTGCAATAATGCATTTGTTGGCAGTGCACACAAAACACCTAAATAAACCTGATTCTCTTCCAAGCTTCAAATATTATGCATGCATGCTAAGTCGTTTCAATCTTGTCTGACTCTTTGCAACCCTATGGACTATAGCCCACCAAGCTTCTCTATCTGTTGCATTCTCCAGGCAAGAATACTGGAGTGGGTTGCTATGCCCTACTCAAGGGGATCTTCCTAACCCAGGGATCGAACCTATGTCTCTTATGTCTTTTGTATTGGCAGGCAAGTTCTTTACCACCTAGGGAGCCCATAAATACTGTAGACTTGATGTATTCTGAAATACTCATATATCCATAACTTAATTTCCTGTGTTTCAGCCAATTTTTGTTTTCATATTTAGACTTGCATAATTTTAATTATCATAATAAGAAATATAATAACAGCATCAAACCTTTATTCAGGATTTACCCTGTGCCTAGGCACTCTTATTGGCATTTTCCATATATTATCTCACATGTATCTCAAGAAAACCACAGGGTTAAGCCCTTATCCCCATTCTACAGATGAATAAACTGAGTCTCAGAAATATTAAATAATTTTCCCAAGGTCACACACATAGTAGGTAGAAATGAAAAGGCACAAAGGCCCAAACTAATCACATAATTCATTAAATGAAAATTCTCTGGGCTTGAGCAGGCCAGAGTAGGCCATACCCTACCGATGTAGTTTGTCAGGGTAGTCGCTAGATGGCAGAACCGGCCCACTTTGGACAGAGTTTGGACTGGGCACTGTCGAATCTTGGAAGCCTTTATGGGATCTTTAGCACTCGTTAGAAGTAACTGTTTCTCTTCAAATTAAGTAGATTGGAGCAGGAATAATAAGTCTCACTCTGTAGTTAAGCTGTAAAAGGAAAATTTTTTACTTTTTAAGTAAAAAAAGAATCACAATCAAAATCCTTTCCCACATATTTGGAAATGTGTAGTCTACAAAATAAAATTAAAAAGGATGCACGTCTTCTCATTTCTTCCTTCACAGAGGAGGGGGATATTGTGAGTTGACTATTTTAGATGAAGCTCTCTCTGGTTTCAGGTTATCGTGCCTTCCTGAGGGACTGAGCCAGGTCCTTAATACCCCGAGGTCTGACTTGGGCACCACGTGTCTCCCTGGAGTGAACTTTTATATATTACTCCACCCTGTCAGATAATAGGTACTTATTTAGTACAAGTATTTAGCAGGGATGATTAAAGAGAAACAACATCCAGAAAATGAATTTAAGAGGCCGAACCTAATTTTTATCTTCTGTCATCGGTTTTTCAGGTTGAAATCAAAACTCAAGCAGGCTTTACCCAAAGAGCTGAAACAGTCCTATCTATGAATGGCACTGACTCTGAGGAAATTCACTCATAGAAGTACCCAGCCTCCTCATGGGAACAAATCAAGGGGACTTCCTACAATCCTTGAGATAACACAGACTCCACCCAAATCATCATAGTCTGAGGCTTTCATGACAATTAAAGATTTACAATAGAAATACTCTAAATATGTGATGGATATATCAGGTCAAGTTACATCAAGTTCACATGGCAGCTCAGCTACAAACCATGGAAATCCTAGACTACCAATTGCCTGTTTTCTAGAAAGAGCACAGGCCTGCAGCCACTTACTCCCCTCCCAGGCCCCCTGTCCAGCCCGTCCTACTTAAAAGAAAAAAATTTTAAAACCTACTCAAGAAACACGTCACGGAAGAACACAAAGAAGAATTTGTAATTGTCAAATGTGAAATGAGAAGAACTATTCAAAGCCATGTTGGCTGAAGCAGAAAGTATGTCTCCCATTGTACTTTTGCTACAACGTGCCTCAGAGGCATTTCTCATAAATGGGAACAAGAAGTTTACCGTTTTCCCCCTTCTTCAAAAGAAAGCAATACTAATATCTTTGTATCAGATTGCAGCGTATTTCCAGAGACATGTTTTTAGTAGATATTTAATCAGCTTTATTGAGGTATGACTGATAAAATTCAGGAGTTTTAAGGGTATACTTTGATGAGCTTTCGCAAATGTAAAGGGCTGTGTATCCACAACCACCATCGTGAGCATTTCTTGTGCCCAAAAATTATACATTGTCCTGCGCAACCAACCCCTTCCTCCCATCCCTCTCCCAGTTCCTCAGCTCCTATTCTGTCCGTCTAGTGTTTCTTTTTCTAAATTATCAGAAGGTAAAATCATATAGTATGTAGTCCTTTTTTCCTGGCTTCTTTCACTCAATACAATGTTTTTAATATTCATCCATGGTATCCTATGTATCAGTGGAGGGTTTCTTATGAAGGCATAGTTGACTTACAATATGGTGTTAGTTTCGGATATACAGCATGATGATTCAGTATTTTTGCAGATTGAAGACTCTTGAGAGTCCCTTGGACAGCAAGGAGATCAAACCAGTCAATCCTAAAGGAAATCAACCCTGAATATTCATTGGAAAGACTGATGCTGAAACTGAAGCTCCAGTACTTTGGCCATCTGATGCAAAGAGCCAACTCATTAGAAAAGACCCTGATACTGGGAAAGGCTGAGGACAGGTGGAGAGGAGGATGACAGAGGATGAGATGGATGGATGGCATCACCAACTCAATGGACATGAGTCTGAGCAAACTCCGGGAGATGGTGAAGGGCAGGGAAGCCAGGCATGCTACAGTCCATGGGGTCACAGAGTCAGACACAACTTAGTGACTGAACAACAGTGAACAACTATTCCATTACAGGTTATTACCAGATAATGGGTACGCTTCCCTGTGCTAAGTAAATCCTTGTTGCTTATCAATTTTGTGTATAATAGTTTATATCTGTTAATGTGTAGTTAGTTGCTCAGTCGTGTCTGACTCTTTGCGGCCCTATGGACTGCACCCCACCAGGCTCCTCTAACCATGGGATTTTCCCAGCAAGAGTACTGGTGTAGGTTTCCATTTCCTCCTCCAGGGGATCTACCCTACCCATAGCTTGAACCTGCCTCTCCTTGTCTCCTGTATTGCAGCAGATTCTTTACAACTAAGCCACTGGGCTCCCCCTAATTTATCCCTCCTCACTTCCTTCTCTCCTTTGGTGATCAAAAGTGTGTTATGTCTATGAACCTGTTTCTGTTTTATATATACATTCATTTGTATTATTCTTTAGATTAATGGGGTTTTGCTTTTTTTTTTTTTCTGAGTAACATTACATTATATTGGAGAAGGCAATGGCACCCCACTTCAGTACTCTTGCCTGGAAAATCCCATGGACGGAGGGGCCTGGTAGGCTGCAGTCCATGGGGTCGCTAAGAGTCAGACATGACTGAGCAACTTCACTTTCACTTTTCACTTTCATGCATTGGAGAAGGAAATGACAGCCCACTCCAGTGCTCTTGCCTGGAGAATCCCAGGGATGGGGGAGACTAGTGGGCTGCCGTCTATGGGGTCGCACCGAGTCGGCCACAACTGAAGTGACTTAGCAGAAACTTAGCATTACGTTATATACATACTTTACAGTTTATCTATTTATCAATGCCAAAATTTCTTTATCTTTAGTTTTCACTGTCATGAATATAGCCACTGCTGCTGCTGCTGCTAAGTTGCTTCAGTCGTGTCTGACTCTGTGTGACCCCATAGATGGCAGCCCATCAGGCTCCCCCGTCCCTGGGATTCTCCAGGCAAAAACACTGGAGTGGGGTGCCACTTCCTTCTCCAATGCATGAAAGTGAAAAGCGAAAGTGAAGTCGCTCAGTCATGTCTGACTCTGTGCGACCCCATGGACTGTAGCCTACCAGGCTCCTCTGCCCATGAGATTTTCCAGGCAAGAGTGCTGGAGTGGGGTGCCATTGCCTTCTCCGAATATAGCCACTAGGAACGTTCAAATACAAGTCTTTGTGGGAACATGCTTTTCACTTATCTTGGGTAAAATTTTAGAAGTGGGATTGCTAGGTTTTCTGGTAAATGTATGTTTAATTTTTTAAGACTCTGTTCCACACTTTGGATAGGAATTTATCTATAGTGTGTAGTTCTTTCTACATGCTGTGTCTAGAATAGTAAGGGAGCAATGGGTCTTTACCATAGGAAAGGCGCTAAGACAACATCTTCTCCGGAGTTTCAGATGAGCGCTATCGTTTGTATCTTGCTCTTGGACAGGGAGTGATAAAATACCAGGATTTTTATCCTAGCCTGGGAAGATAGAGCTGTCAGGCCAGCGCTGTCTCCCTCACATGTCTTAGGCGGCGGTGGACACTGCTTGCTCTAGTGCATTTTACTAGCAGCCCTGCACTGGGAACTGAAGCACCCATAATGAAGCTGTCCTCGGTTCTTTGTCAGTGTTTCTCTGCATGTGCTCCTCCCATGGGAATGCCAAGGGAGAAGAAGAGCTAGTAGGCTAAATCCCCTAACTGAATGCTCTCCAGTTGCTCCCCTGTGGACCTTAATAGCCAGCATCTATATATAGAAGTATACGGTGTGTAAATGCTAATGTTGACTACTATACTATTATCAAAAATCAAGTTTTGTACTAGCTCAGGCTAAATTTAGAATTTGGAGATTGGAATTTGGACTATCTAGGACTGAAAAGAGAAATTAAAAATAAAATAAATGTATAAGACTTCCCTGGTGGCTCAAATGATAAAGAATCTGCCTGCAATGCAGGAGACTCAAATTTGATACCTGAGTCAGAAAGATCCCATGGAGAAAGGTGTGGCAACCCACTCCAGTATTCCTATCTGGAGAATTCCATGGACAGATGAGCCTGGCAGGCTATAGTCTATGGGGTCGCAGAGAGTCAGACATGACTAAACGACTAACACACACAAATGGGGGTTCAGGATTGGGAACATGTGTACACCCGTGGCGGATTCATGTTGATGTATGGCAAAACCAATAAAATGTTGTTTGTAAAGTAATTTAAAAAAAAAAAAAGAAAAGCATTTATTAAAAGTGCTTCAAATGTTAAAAAAAAAAAAACAAAGAGGCTATTGCCTTGATTATATTTATTAGTGTACAGTAGGTTATACTCCCTGGAGGAGAAAATGGCAAGCCACTCCAGTGTTCTTGCTGGGATAATCCCTTGGACAGAGGAGCCTGGCAGGCTATAGTCCATGGGGTCCCGAAGAGTTGGGACACAGCTGAAGCAACTGAGCACACAGTAGGTTATACTCAGACCTGGGCACTGGGCATTTAGCAGCAAACAAGGAAGACAAGATCTTGTCTTCAGGGAGCTTGTTTTTTAACGGGTTGAGAAGATAACCTGTTCATCAATAAATGGGCAAACGCAAACACACAACAAGGAAAATATCAACACCAGGCAAAGAATAAAATCAGGATGATGTACTAACAGGGATCTGGGGAAGCCTCTCTGAAAAAGCCACGCATACATGGATCACAAAACACGCACTCATAGGTCAAAGAAGCAAGTAATGTGAAGGTTCCGGATAGAACAGCTGTGAGGAACAGAAAGAAAGCAGCTATGGCAGAGCCTGGTCTGGGTGGAGCGGGACGGGGAGAGAAGGCAGGAGGTAAAGGTTTTGAGATTTTATACAACAGATACTCTATATTCTGCCTCCAAGTCCAATGATTATTTTAACTCACAGATAAGAGACCTAAGAAGAAAATTAAAGTTAAAGGACTTGAGGTTAAGAATGAATTTATAAAAGTCTAATAGATTTTTTTTTCAGTTCAGTGAAGAAAAAATAAAACAGATCAAGAACACCAATCTTGCCTCCTAAAGACATCACATTTCTTTCTCCCTTCTTTGGCATTACTCCTCAATTTTATTATCCAACCACTTTCTCATAGTCTTAAAGATTTTCCTCCAGGTTTTTAATCTTATTTTATTTACAGTTGTGATGGAGTAGCTCATGAATGTTGGTCTGTGCTCCAATGTTATGCAAATGTATGCAAATGAATGCGTTTTTGAAAAGTTGTATCCCTGAATGACACACAAAAACAATATGTGCTATTTAAGCACTAAATCGCGACATAAGCAGCATGAAGATCATTTATTTTCATGAGGTAGCAAAACTATGACAGATTATGTACAGCATGGCCAAGGGGCAGAGAAGTAGAGAGGCGAATTCCTTGTCAGTCTCCCTGACACTGAGCGAAGCAGGCTGCTCAGATGTGGCTGATTTTAGTTTACAATTTGGAACTGCCAGCAACTTGCACATATTTAATACAAAATTATTATGGTTCATATGTGGTAAGCAAGTGAAAGTCGCTCAGTCGTGTTCAACTCTTTGCAACCCCATGGACTATATGGTCCATGGAATTCTCCAGGCCAGAATACTGGAGTGGGTAGCCATCCTCTTCTCCAGGAGATCTCCCCAACCCAAGGATTGAACCCAGGTCTCCTGCAATGCAGGCTGGTTCTTTACCAACTGAACCACCCTCATATGTGGTACACAGAAGTAAATCTGCATACTATAGTAGGGAGTTTTCTGGTTAGAAAGGACTTCTTTGGTTGAAATTCTTGGTAAAGAAATGTTATAATTAAAAAATATCATTTCAAAGGATTTTACAATTAAAAGATAATTGAGTCTATAAGATGGCAGTTTATTCCTGATTGATTCCAACTAATTATAATAGTGATTTACTATCAATTTATGTGGTCAAGCACTATACTAGATGTTCGTTGGTTTGCTTATTTATAACCTCATTTAATTCTCCCAACAATCTTATGCAAAAATTGTCACTTAGGAACATGAATTAACTCGTCCAATCTCACACTTACCAGTGATTCCATGGCCAGAGTTTTAATCCAAGTCTATCAAAGTTCAGAGCCTCAATTCTTAACCTCTACATACTATGGTCCCAGAATGAGGAAGAAACAGAAAATCATTCTGGCCATAAAGACCAGATGTCATAAGGACTATTGAAGCTATTTAAAAATAAATTACACCTTGTGAGTGGGCTTCCCTGGTGGCTAAGATGGTAAAAAATCTATTTGCAATGCAGAAGACCCAAGTTCAACCCCTGGGTCAGGCAGATTCCCCTGAAGAAGGGAATGGCTACCCACTCCAGTGTTCTTGCCTGGAGAATTCTATGGACAGAGGAGCCTGGCAGGCTACAGTCCATGGCGTTGGCTGGAGATATATTTCCATATTTCTGTTCACTCATTCATTCAGCGAGTATTTGTTGATCACTTACGATTAGCCAGTACAATATGGGACTGCCCTCTGCATGGAAAGCTGCAGCAATGAGCAAAACACAATCACCTCTCTCCAGGAGTTTACATTTCAGAAGGGAAGATGTGTTGATTTCCTTGGGCTATCATAACAAATTAGCACAAAATGGATGGGTTGCACCCACAAAAATTTATGTTCTCTCAGGTCTGGAGACCAGAAATGAAGGTATTAGCAGAGTCATGCTCCTTCTAAAGGCCCTTGGGGAGAATTCTTGGCTGTGGCTAAGTAACCTCAGTCTCTGTCTCCTTCACACAGCCTTTCCTGTGTGTCTTCTCCTTCCTTATCTCTTATGAGGACACTTCTAATTGAGTTAGAATCCACAAGTTAAACCCACAATCTCAAAATCTTTAACTTTTCACCACTGTATGAGGGTTCCCTTCTCTTCACATCATCACCAACATTTGTTATTTGTGGTCTTTTTGATGATAGCCATTCTGAAAGGTGTGAGCTGATATCTCACTGTGGTTTTGATTTGCATTTCCTTGATTCTTGGTGATGCTGAGCATCTTCTAATCTGCCTGTTCAGTGCAGTTCAGTTCAGTTGCTCAGTCGTGTCCAACTCTTTGCGACCCCATGAATCGTAGCACACCAGGCCTCCCTGTCCATCACCAACTCCCGGAGTTCACTCAGACTCACGTCCATCGAGTCCGTGATGCCATCCAGCCATCTCATCCTCTGTCGTCCCCTTCTCCTCCTGCCCCCAATCCCTCCCAGCATCAGAGTCTTTCCCAATAAGTCAACTCTTTGCATGAGGTGGCCAAAGTACTAGAGTTTCAGCTTTAGCATCATTCTTTCCAAAGAAATCCCAGGGTTGATCTCCTTCAGAATGGACTGATTGGATCTCCTTGCAGTCCAAGGGACTCTCAAGAGTCTTCTCCAACACCACAGTTCAAAAGCATCAATTCTTTGGCGCTCAGCCTTCTTCACAGTCCAACTCTCACATCCATACATGACCACAGGAAAAACCATAGCCTTGACTAGACGGACTTAGTCAGCAAATCTGCCTGTTAGCCAGCTGTATATCTTCTTTGGAAAAATGTCTATTCCCATCTTCTGCCCATTTTTTGATTGGTTTCTTGGTTTTTATTTCGTTTTGTTTTGATATTAAGTTGTGTGAGCTGTTTATATCCTTTGGGTATCAACTCCATGTCAGTCATATAATTTGCAAATAACTTGTGCCATTTGGTAGATTGATGGTTTCCTTTCCTGTGCAAAAGCTTTTAAGTTTAATTAGGTCCTATTTGCTTATTTTTGCTTCTGTTTTCTTTGCTCTAGGAGACAGTCTCCAAAAAATATTGCTGTAGTTTATGTAAAAGAGTGTGCATATGTTTTATTCTAGGAGTTTTTTGGTTTCTAGTTATACATTAAGGTTTTCAATACATTTGAGTTTATTTTTTAATATGTTGTGAGTATATCTGAAAGAAACAAAAACATTAATTTGAAAAGATACATGCATCCCTGTATATATATAGCAGCGTTAGTTACAATAGCTAAGATATGAAAGCAACCTAAGAGTTCATCAACAGATGAATTAATAAGGAAGATGTAGTATGTATACCAAGGAATATTACTCAGCCATGTAAGGAATGAGATTTTGCCATTTTCATCATGGATCGATTTGGAGGATATTATGCTCCGTGAAGTAAGTCAGACAAGGACAAGTACTCTATGTTATTGTTCATATGTACAATCTTAAAAATAAAACAAAAGAATATAATAAAACAGAAACATACTCACAGATACAGAAACAAAAGAGTGGCTACCAGTGGGGAGAGGGGACAAGGGAGGGCCAAGATAGGAGTAGAGGATAAAGAAATACAAACTACTATGTGTAAAATAAACAAGCTATAAAGGCATATTGTACAGCACAATTAGCCAATTAACTTCTAAGAACTTTAAAAGGAGGATATTCTATTAAAGTATCAAGTTACTATGTTGCACATCTAAAATATAATACAATATTGCATCATATTTTAAATACTGTAAACCAGCTAAACCTCAATAAACAAAATAGATAAGAATAAGATAAATGCCAGTCACACACACATTCTGAAGGAGATCAGCCCTGGGATTTCTTTGGAAGGAATGATGCTAAAGCTGAAACTCCAGTACTTTGGCCACCTCATGAGAAGAGTTGACTCATTGGAAAAGACTCTGATGCTGGGAAGGATTGGGGGCAGGAGGAGAAGGGGACACAGAGGATGAGATGGCTGGATGGCGTCACGGACTCGATGGACATGAGTCTGAGTGAACTCCGGGAGTTGGTGATGAACAGGGAGGCCTGGCATGCTGCGATTCATGGGGTCGCAAAGAGTCGGACTGAGCGACTGAACTGAACTGAACACACTAAGAAGGATTACCGATGACAGCTTTTCAGTTTTATTTGTATGTTAATTTTGGGTCTCCGCTGCTGTGCTTGGGCTTCCTCTGGTTGTGGTGAACAGGGGCTACTCTCTAGTTGTGTCACACAGGCTTAGTTGCCCCTCTGCATGTGGAATCTTCCGGGACCAGAGATGGAACCCATGTCCCCTGTATTGGCAAGCAGATTCTTTACTGCTGGACCACCAGGGAAGTCCCCGATGACGTTTTTTTCATGGTGATTGCAAACAGAGTTTTTCCTTTCTATGAGTTTTTGGTGTGACTAAAGATTAGCTTTCTGGCAAAAAAAAAAAAAATCTTAACTGTATCCGCACAGATCCTTTATCCAAATAAAGTCACATTCACAGGTTCTAGAAATTAGAACACAGTAGTGGGGAGATGGAGAATACAGTCAACTCACTACAGATAAACAATTTTTAGCAAGTAACAAATGTATAGTGACAATAAGTCCTATAGAGAAAAGGAAAACAAGGAAGAGGAACAGTGAGTGTAAGGAGGCAGTGTTGCATTGGCAATGACCGGAAGGTCTCAGTGAGGAGGTTACATTTAGGAAGAGACCTAGAGAATGTGATAGAAATCGGATGGTGACTAGAGTGTGGCAGAGGCGGTAGCCACTCACCAGAACTTTTCCTTTCCTGGCTCACACTGAACATTTCCCAGCCCCCTTCTATCAGGGGTGGCAGTGGGACTGAGTTCTAGTGAAGCAATAAGACAGGAGGCGTTGACCAGAACATGCAACCTGTCCTGGAAAAGCTCTCCCATGAACTCCTTTCAGCCCTTCTCATCTTCCAGTTCGCTGTAAAGGAGCAACCCAGGAAGCCTCCTGTCCAATATGGCAAAACTTCCCTCAGCCTGGGTTCCAGAGTGATAGCATGGAAGAACATTAGATGAGAAAGAAAATACCCACTGTGTTTGAGCCACTGTAGAATTTTGGATCCGCTCATTGCAGCAGGTATTCATTAAGAAATACACAGCAGGAAGAGCATTAAAGGAAGCAGGTGTAAAACGCCCCGGGCACGGGCATGCTTGGTCTGCTTAAAGAGAAGTAAGGCAGCCAGTGTGGCAGGAACAGTGGGCAATGAGGAAAGTGTGGAAGATGAGGTCAGGGAGGCCCACACTGTGTACCGCAGCAGCCCTCTAGAGATCGCTGCCAATTTGGAAGCCACTGCAGAACCCAACATCACAATGATTCCCGTGGCTGCTGTAAGGAAAGAAGAGTGCAGCAGAACATGCACCGAGGTAGGAAGCTACTGCAGAAATCAAACTCGAGCTGCTGGTGGCTTGGTCTAGGCTTGCAGCCGTCCAGGTGAGAGGAGTAGGGAGGTGATAGATGTGTTTGAAAAGTAAAGTTGTCACGATTTCCTGAGAGATTGGGTATAGGGTATGAAAGGATGAGAGAACATGTGGATGACGCTAGGGCTTTTGGACTGGTCAACTGAAAGGACGGCGTTGCCGTGTGATCTGTTTTGATAAAGACAGGCCTGATGGCAATATCCTGTGTGCACTGACAGTAATAATGATGCACCCTGCCCAGAGCCAAGGACACATCTGATTAAGGATTCGTGAACAACAATAACAGGGCTAAACAAGGTACTGCAACCTCTCTTTGCAATGCTCTCTGAGTGTGCATCCACCCTCCCACACAAAGGATGCTATTTTCCTTTTAAATGAACCATCTGTTTTATCTTCGACACTTTTGTGATTTTACCATGTTATTTTCAAGTTCACATGAGCAGCTTCTGTCTACCTAAAAAACAGTTTTACAGAATGTAGGAACCATTTCCATTTGAGTACTTACATACTATCTACTCAGGTACCTAATACAGTAAGTGAGGAACTTACATATTTTTATGAAACCTGAGCACATGACCATCTTGATGTGTTAAAAAAGAAGTCCTGATATAGATAGCCCACCCAGTCCAAAGAATGGTCCCTCAAGAAACAAAAGAATTCAGCAGGTGATTTTGACTTCTTTAGTATAAAAAGATTCTAGAAACAATCATAGAAGATAATTTCCCTTCTATTCCCAGAAAGTGCAAACTCTTTGAAGATAAAGACTAAGTTTCATGTATAAATCATAATTCAAGAATCCTTTTCTCCTGCTTCCTAGCTGGGACTTCCCAGGTGACACTAGTGGTAAAGAATCCACCTGCCAATTCAGGAGACAAAACAGACATGAGTTTGACCCCTGGGTCAGGAAGATCCCATGGAGGAGGGCAAGGCAACCCACTCCAGTATTCTGCCTGGAGAATCCCCATGGATAAAGGAGCCTGGCAGGCTACAGTCCATAGGGTCACAAAGAGTTGGACATGACTGAAGCGACTGAGCATGCAAGCAACCTTTCCTTACCACTAAATAACAGCATCTTTCAGAAGGCAACAGAAGAAAATGATTCAGAAAAGAAATATTGACAGGTGAAATCACTTATGCAAAAGTTCCTTTGCAACAGGAACTTTTTGCAATAGCCAACTATAGCTGAAAAGAATTCTTTTTAATGGAATAGCTCCAATCATTTTTGGACACAAGTCTGAATGGGATATGGACTCCTGGACTATCACCCTTTAGGTCACTGAAGCAAGAACAGAAGAAGAATCTGGAGAGTAATACCAATTATTTCAGCAAATCTATACCAAGAACCTAATAATACAAGGCAATCTGCCTAATATTCAAAGACAAAGACCTAAACCCTCTCCTCAATGGAGACAGCAGACCTCAAAACTAGACTTTAATTTCCGGTTTTCCACCTGTGATATTTAGGGTAGGCTTATTGCCTTACAAACAAATCCACAAGTGTAATGCCTCCAAAAAATAGTTTTGTTTTCTCTAAATTTACAGTCCAGTGTTGAGGGTTTTTTTCCACATCACCCTCTGTGCATGGTGGGCCCAATTGTGGGCCAAGCCTCTCCTTGTGGCTCCTCCCTTCCCCTCTTCTCCAGTCAGTCCTGGGGGAAGAAAGAGTGACGGCAAACTTGTGGGTGAGTTTTCATGACGGTCTTAGAGAAAGAACATATTTGTACCCAAACTCCATTAGTTAAAACTCAGTCGCATGGCCACAGTTAACAGCAGAGGGTACGCAAGGTAGCCACGTGCCTAGGAGGAAAAGCAAATGAGTTATAGAGAACACATCACAGTTTCATTTGTTATTTCAAAACATGGAAATTGCCCCTGTTGTTGGTAGGATCTTGGCGATAAGCCTTTACATATTACTGGTGGCTTTGTTGATTTATTTATGAGGAAACGTCACCCAGCCAAAGACAATAAAAAGAAACAGAAAAATATCTTGAGGCAGTCACAAGACTGTTTGAAAGGGCATCTTTGAGTTCGTTTGTCTGTTTCTCATTATTTATTATGTTAAGGAAAAGTTAAGCATCCCTTATATTCTCTTTTAAATATTTCTTTACTGGGGCCTCCCAGTTAGTTTTTCTGGATTTTGTGTAAGTTCATCATTTCTAGTCTTTCCGGGCTCTTGACCCTTGGTAGGAAATCAGTCATCCTAGAGAACAAAGCAGAAGGAAATCTAAGTGTGTTATAATGAAGTAGGAGGTTCATCAGCCAGATTATCTTAATTAAGTGTCTCCAAAAACGAGACTGCGGAGACAAACTATTGTCTGTAACTTGAATGAATAATACGCCTTTCATAGGTATACTGGCTTTATTTTGTTGGATTTTTCCCCTCAAATTTATGTAGATAATCTTAATATTAATTACAGACAAATTCAATTCGAAGGTTTGATTATGAATTTTCAGTTGAATAATAAAATTCTTTAATTTCTCTTGTATTAAAAAGAAAGTCATTGTATTCGATAAGACTGGAAATGAAAGCTTCATTCCATGTTTTAGGGGCAAAAAAGGAAAGTAAGAAGCCCATTGCAATACAATTCCACTCAACTCAGGGTGGCGGTCCCCAAGGGCACGCACAAGCATCCACACAAAACAGGGGCAGAGTCTATATAGCACAGCATCGCCACCCCTGCCCCCACCGCCCACCGCCTGCTAAATCATCCTTTTTGGCTATGTCCAGGGACGAGGGAGCCTCATGGGCTGCTGTCTATGGGGTCGCACAGAGTCGGATACGACTGAAGCGACTTAGCAGCAGCAGCACCACCACTTGGAGGCCTGTACCCTCCTCTGTCACCACCACCCAAAGATACACTTCAAAGTAAAATTGGCACCAGTCATTCTTCTGTAAGTCAGCTTAGGAAAGTTCTAGCAGAGGAATAAAAGGCAAACTGGTATATTTTAATCTGGAAGGTGTATTTTATATCCCAGTGTATTGCTACAGTTCCCTTGGGTACAAGGAAATAGCTCAGCCTTGGGCAATGCCATGGGCCGGTGTGCCACCGCATAGCATTTACTCAAAGAGTAAACTGATGTAGTGGAGGTCTACAAATGTGCATGGTGCCTCCCGCTTGTTAGAAAAATCTCAGTCCCCACCAAAGAGTGATTTCATCAAAGTCTGTGTTTGGACAAGTTTGCCAGGGGATCTTCATCCACATAAAATATGGGAATCACTGTTCTACAGGGTTCTGTGATCTCTTTGTCACCATTTCATTTCTTATTAATTTCTTAACATGATCATCATATGAAAACTCAATTGTGTTTTCTTGATTACCTCTTTATTAGCATCACTAGGAGGAGCACATCACTAGTTACACAATCCAGCTCGATGAAACAGGCCTATTAATTAGGGCACAAATGCTTCATCTAGGATTAAACTGTTAATAGTGGATTTCTTTGGTGGAGAAATGTATAATACTTACACGCTTTACAAAGGATGAAGAATTGTGAAGGTGGGGTGGAGGGGCAAAGCCAGTAATCCTGATTTTCTTCAAAATCTACTTGTCCTAAATATTTTTAAATCTTTTATTAATACTACTCAACAATTATAGTCACCAAAATGAAATTTTATCTTGTTGCTAAAAGTTCTCAATGATTAAAGCTATGAAAGCAAAATTATAAACAATTCCAGCATACATATTTATTTGATTGGGAAATCCTACAGAATGCAGGGTAAATACCATTTCCAAGAAGAATTAATAGAAACTCTACGAGTTACAATCCACTCCAATATTCTTGCCTGAAGAATCCCAGGGACAGAAGAGCCTGGTGGGCTGTCATCTATGGGGTTGCACAGAGTCGGACACGACTGAAGCAACTTAGCAGCAGCAGCAGCAGCTACGAGTTACATATGCATTTATGCAAACCAATTTATAAATGCCAAGATTAGCAAAACACATTAAAATTTTTTGATATTTTGTTGTGACATTTTATAGATAGCATTATTCAAAAATTATTGAATTTTTAAAATTTTAATTGGCAAAGGTTATAACCACAACTATCATCCTTGAGACCTCTTTTCTACCTCTGGAAGTACAAACCTACAATTAGTATGAATGGATTCTACTCTTTAAAAAATGTGAGAGCAATTATTCTCATGACCGATGAAATCCCGAATGACCTGAAGTGTTCCCACAATGTATCAAGGACATTTCTTCTGCTGAAAGTGCCAAGAACTTTTCCAAGAATGTCTTATGAAAAAGAGAATTTTCCCACAGTAGAACAGAGGAAATGCATGCTGAAAGGCAAGTACTAATAGGCAATATAAAGCATGTGACCTACTTAATTATGTGCCCTTGGGATATGCAATGTGTTTGCAAAGCAACGAAGGCCTTCAAGGTCACATTTGAGAAACACAAATCAGATGTAAGAAGGACGAGGAAGGAATCCCAGTTACGTGGCATCTTAATGAGATGAAACATCCTCACATCTTTATAGTTTATGGCTATTGACTGTGACTACAAACCCCCAAGGGAAGGGACAGAAATGCTTATTAAAACAGTGAGAAGCAGGCTGCATGCACAAATGAAGTACGCTGCCATTGAAAGATATTAACCAAGGATGGAGTTGGGCTGTTTTTCCCCCTTAGATTATAAATTTATAGGTAAAATGAAATTGTATTTTTCTAATCTAATGTTTTCCTATGACAATCTTCAGGCCCACTTCGTGGAAAAAGACACAAGGATCATAGTTTCTTGCTAAATTACATTCTTAAAATAAATGTTCCCAACATAAAATTCTTAAAAATCTCCCTCATGTAAATAATTATGTGGAGACTCTCAGATCCCCAAAGAGCCCCCATGGTTACTGATCCTCTCTATGTCTCTCATGGCACAAAATACTGTGGGCAAAATAGCTGTTTTCTCCCAAGTTCAGTGTCTGTATCTCTAACATGGCATTTCCCAAGATGAGTGTGTGCTTTTAATGAATTACAAATGCACACACACATACAAAAGATGTGTTCTATGAAGGCAACCCCAGCAACTATAAATGGAACAACTATAATGACTGTCAAAGTCAGCCCAGAGCTCATGAAATAATAATACCCTGTACTTGGTATTTTTCTCTGAGGAGTCTTGCACACTTTACATGCCTGGAAATGTTTCTCTTTTTAGTAATAGAGTCCTTTAAAGGCTATTCCTGAGCACTGAGCGAGATAAATTACACTCATTTCAGCAAACTATTGTGCAGTTCTCAGTATTCTATTCACAGTGTATCAAACCATTCTTCCAAGTGTATTTTTTTATGAAGATGAAGTCAGTACATTTCCTGTTTTTCTTTCAGGCTGTCTTAATTCATCTTGGGCTTCTTATATTTAATTAAAATATTCTTTTGTAAGTTTTACATTGATCAAAGAAACCAGACAAAGAAATATATGCTACAGTTGAATTTTAATGCATGAAATATAATCACAAAGCTTTGTACCTATATGGGTTTTCCACTCTTTTATATTTAAAAGCCAAATTTTCTAGAGAAAGATTACATTTGTAAAGTTGGACAGACCCTTGTTTAAGTCATGCGCTTTGTACTTGTTTGGGGGATGGGGGCAGGTTTAAATCAGATTCACTTTATACATAATAAAATTTTTCTTTAAGATCAATGAATTTCTGTTTATGTGTTTGTAGTTATGTCATCACTACCACAAACAAAATATGTAGTGTTTTTATTATCCCAGAATGTTTCCTCATGTCCCTATGTGGTCACATTCCCCAACTCCCAGACCCTGGCAATACTGATCTGTTTTCCACTATTATAGCTTTGCTTTTTTTAGAATATCATGTGAGATTATAAAATATGTGGTCATTTGAATCTGGTTTCTTCCACTGAGCATAATGTTTTTGAAATGTTCTTATATTGTTACAGGTATCAATTCTTTGCTTCTTATTACTGAGTGGTATTTCATTGAACATATGTACCACACTTTGTTTCGCCATGCAACAGTTAATGGGTTGTTTTCAATTTGAATGATTATGAATAAAATTGCTATAAACATTCACATCCAGATCTTAGTTTTGACACATATATTTATTTCTCTTGGACAAATACATAGGAATGGGCCAGATCATGTGTTAAGCAGATGGTTACCTTAAAAGTAACTGGTCAACCCATCTCCCAGAGTGGTTATGCCATTTTGTATTTGCACCAGCAATGTTTGAGAATCACAGTTGCTCCCATTTTTGTTCACACTTAACACTATCAATTTTTATTAACGCCATTTTAGGTATGTAGTAGGATCTCACTGCACATATCTTATTGATTTTTAAGAATTATATGTGGCCTGAATACAAATCCTTTATCAGACATAAGCTTGTAATATTTGCTCCCAGTTGGAGGCTTTTTTTCAATTTTCCTGATAATTTTTTGGAAGAACAGAAACTTTAATTTGATGAAATTTAATTTATTAATATTTCCTCTAATGAACTATGCTTTCTGCACTCATTTTCACTTTCATATGCTGTCAATATTTAAAGACTATCTCTTGAATATTAGCTAAAATAAAACAGCCATTATATGTTTCCCTTTCTATTTTCAAGTCATCTCATGTCAGGCATGTATTAGCTTCTTATTGCTGCAATAACATAAACCTATGAATTTTTTTGGCTTATAACACACATTTAATATCATATAATTCTTAATGTATAATTCCCATCACTTCATGGCAAACATATGGGGAAACAGTGGCAGATTTTACTTTGGGGGGCTCCAAAATCACTGCAGATGGTGACTGCAGCCATGAAATTAAAAGATGCTTACTCCTTGGAAGAAAAGTTGTGACCAACCTACATAGCATATTAAAAAGCAAAGACATTACTTTGCCCACAAAGGTCCATCTAGTTAAAGCTATGTTTTTTCCACTAGTCATGTATGGATGTGAGAGTTGGACTATAAAGAAAGCTGAGCACCGAAGAATTGATGCTGTTGAACTGTGGTGTTGGAGAAGACTCTTGAGAGTCCCTTGGACTGCAAGGAGATCCAACCAGTCCATCCTAAAATAAATTAGTCCTAAATATTCATTGGAAGGACTGATGCTGAAGCTGAAACTCCAATACTTTGGCCACCTGATGCAAAGAGCTGACTCATTGGAAAAGACCCTGATGCTTGGAAAGATTGAAGGTGGGAGGAGAAGGGGACGACAGAGGATGAAATGGTTGGAGGCATTACCAACTCAATGGGCATGAGTTTGAATAAATTCCAGGAGTTGGTGATGGTCAGGGAGGCCTGGCCTACTGCGCAGTCCATGGGGTCGCAAAGCGTCAGACATGACTTAGGGACTGAACTGAACTGAATTCTTAATGTCAGAAATTCAAAACAACTAGGCAAAAATCAAGGTGTCAACAGGGCTACGTTCCTTCCTGGAAACTCTAAGAAGGAGTCCATTTCATTGTCTTTTACAGCTTCTGGGGACTCCCCACATGCCTTTTTTGGTGGTCTCTTCCTCCATCATCAAAGCCAGTAAAAATCTGTCTAGTCCTTTTCACATCGAATCACTCTGGCCTTCTCTTTTATTCCATTTTTAAGGAGCTATGACTACACTGGTTCCATCTGAGTAATTCTGAATTACCTCCCTGCCTTAAGATCAGCTGATAAACCACCTTAGGTCTGTTCATATCCTTAATTTCCTCTTGCTGTGTAATATAGTCAAAGGTTCTGGAGGTTATAACAAGACATCTTTGTGGGCCATTATCCTTCCTACCTCAGGCAACTTGGTAAGAAATCAGAGACTAAAAGCATCTGTGCTACCATAACTTCCAACCTGTCTTCTTACAGTACTTAAGAGACACACTGCACTGCCCCAATCCATTTGCTTATCTACCTTCAATCCTTAAATTGTGAGCTCTTTGAGGAAAGGGACTGGATTTGTTTTTTTTAATCTCTGCAGCCCTTACAGATAGGTCTACCATATAAAAGATGGTCAAAAAAATATTTACTAGTTAGTAAATGAGTGAATTAATGAATGAGTAAATGAATGAATGAAATGTCTTCAAATCAACCTGCTGGTCTTGCTCCCATCTGTTTTCATTATGAGGCTGCATGGGTTAAACCTTAGATCTATTGCTTATTTGCTCCATAACTTTGAGTTTCTGGATTCGATTTCTACTGCAGCTGTAACAGATTACCACAAATTTAGCAACTTAAAAGGATGCCCATTTATTATTCCACAGTTCTGTAGTTCAGAAGTCCGGAGTGGCTCAGTGGGGCTCTCTGCTTCAGGTCTCACAAGGCCAAAGCCCAGGTGCTGGCCAGGCTCTCATCTGAAGAGGCCAGGGGGAATTCATTTCCTCTTGGTTGCTGGATTGAGGCCCTGGTTGCTGGCTCCCCCCCAGGGTCCACTCTCTGCTCACAGGGGCTGCCCATACACATGAGGCCCCTGTGTCTTTAAAGCTGCAGAAGCAAGGCTGAGTCCTCATCCCTCAATTCTCTCTGGATTTTGGAATCTGCCCTTTGGAGACACATGTGATTAGATCAGGTCCATCTGGATAATCTCCATGTCTTAAGGTCAACTGACTTGGGGCTTTAATTACAGCTGAGAAATCCCTTCACAGCACTACCTAGATTAGTGTCTGATTAAATAACCAGCGGATTGGAATCACGGGATGGGGTGGGGCAAGGTGGGGGAGAATATAAAGATTTCTGTCTACCTGGCTTCTGACTTAACTGAACAATGCTTTCCTTCCCTTTTATAAAAAGTGAGGGTAGGACGTACCCCTACCTTGTTTATTGCTATGGGAATTAAATACCATAATCCATGTAATATGCCTCACACAGATCCTAGACCAAAGTTGAAATTTATAATATATTCATTTTGTAATGTACAGCACAATTAATATCATTAGCACTGCCAAAGTATTAGAGTTTCATATATGTTATATATGAAAGTTGAATAAATCCTTAATTCACATCACAAGGGAAATGTTTTCTTTTTCTTTTATTTTGCCTTTATATGAGATGATGTTCACCAGACTTGTAATCATTTCATGATTTGTGTAAGTAAAATCATTATGCTGTACACCTTAAATTTATGCAAAGTGGTTTGTCAATTATATATCAATAAAACTGGAAGGAAAATATATATTCATTTTCTTACAAAAGTATATTCATTTCCACGAATATCTACACTGTTTTTCTATTATTCTAGAAGCTTTCTGTAAAATGTGTGCAAAAATAAACTTGCCTATTTTTAATAATTAAAATTGAGTTAACTCTCTGAAAAACTATATTTTGAATGAAAAATAAAGAACTTTTCCATATAAATTTAGATGCGGTGTTTTACATACCATTTTTTACATATTTGCAAACTTTGAATAAAGTGTTCTAGGCATAATATTTTAAAAATCAAATAATTTTATATGTTTTACCACCAGTAACAGATTTTCTAGAAAACTTCACTGCTCGAATTCATTTTTATTATTTTGTACTTTCATTATAGGGAAACTTCTGTTGTGGTATGCATTTTCTTTATACCAGGAACTAATTTGAACTAACTTAGTCTCTTTAATAATTCTATAATTTATTAAAGAATCTTTCTCGGTCTTTGATGTGGAAAGACAAATGATCAACAGCTGTTCTCACCAGAGAGTTCCTAACCTCTGACATGGGCTGAGTGAGTTAATCTATAAAGCTGTTGACCTTTTGATAGCTAGTTTGAGGGCTTTTAATAGGTAAAACACATCTAAAAGAATGAATTGGATATTTCCGTCTCCAAAAATTGCCTCCTGTTCTCCTCAGCTTTTGGTTCTTTATTGACTTTGTCTTCCACATAAAATGAGAAGACAGTTTTATAACAAGATAGCTGTGGTTTTTGATTATTCCCAGTATTCTTCCAATGTCCTATTTTTGTGAAATGAGTTTTTCAATAGTAAACATTCTACTTACATATTAACAGAGAAAAATTCATTTAACTCTGTATTTATGTAAAAATATTCAAGTTAACGCAGAACAAAAACCCTAATAATTCACCTGGAATCCTTTTCTTCTTTTCGTATTTGCTGTTTTGTTTTTAGAAGGACATTTGGTCTGCTTAGATTCATACAGTTTTTAAGACAATTTTCCATTATTTCATTTGGTCTTTAACCACAGCCCCTTTGAAAGGTCAGATGACTGTTATTATCCCTCTTTACCAGTGAGGAAATAGGCTTAGAGAGGATAATTGACTTGGTTATTTTCATGTTAGCTGGTAAGAAGCCGAGCTTGTCCTCTGAGTTTTCATCCTGCATTCTTTCCTTGATGCAGTACACCAGTTATATTCGAAACATCTCTCAGTTGACAGACTCTCCTTTAGGTGTAAATTATTTAGCCACATGTTAAGCTTTGCTAATTTGATTTAGCACACTCTATTCTAAAAAATATTAAAAGTTAGGACTCACACTACAGAAAACCTAAAAATCTGTGGATAAATGTGAAATTTAAAAATTCTATTGTGAGATATGTTATCATTAAAAAATGCATTCGTTGTTATTATTATCTTCTCATGGTAAACTGCAATAACTGTTCTCTAAATGCTATGCTTTAATTCTAGTTTATACAATTCTAATTTTGAAAATCTTATTTTTCACCCAAAGTTCACAAAGCTATCTTAGCTACACTAAGTAGTATCATGCTTTTCTGGGGGCTGGGGTGGGGTGGGAAGTTAGTAAAAACTAGAGTGACTATATAATTCATCATCCAAACAAAGACACTTTTGAGAGGGAAAGAAATGCTATCAATAATAGTTGTTATTATACTATCAATAGTTATTATTTCCAATAATAATTGGAAAAAGAGGTATAAAAAAGAGGTATAAACCAGGTTGGGCCCAAGAACACCAGGATATATGGTCACTCTCATAATAACCCACATAGCCTCCTGATTGGTAACAAGCTTTTTCTTCAGTACCTTCCCATGTTGGTGCCTACATTTAAAACTGGGCCTTGCACCTTGTCATCACCCAGTAGTTTCATTTCCAAAATTTTGAAATCCAAAATTTTCCTTCCCCTCTCACTGCCTCACTGTTACTGATTCTGCCTTTCGTCCTCCAATTCCTGGACCAACTCTTTTCTTACCACCCATCCACCAGACTGCAGACTTGTTTGTCTCCAACCCAGTCATGCCCTTTGGGGAGCCACTGCAGTAAAGCTCTCGCTGGAAACTTTGATCTCTTCTACACTGTGTCCTTCCAATGAACCCAACCTTTCAGTTCTTCATCTTGAATTATGAAGGATGAAGGACAATAACTTCATATTGTCTCTTCCCTTCACATCGTAAGGCTGGGGGGCATAGCCAAAGAAAGTCCCCAAACCAAACTCATTTGTTTTGGTTTTTGTTTTTCAAATTCATCCTGTCTGTTAGCACTGACCCTTTCCCCTATGTAACCATCCTTTCATTTATCATTAATTAATGTGCTTTCTTCCATGCTCCTCAGGAATAAATCAGACATAATTTCTGCCTTCCAGAAGGATAAAAATAGAACAGTCATAGGTTCAAAAAGTGCAATTAAGAATTACAGACATAAAGAGAGCAGTATGTTGGATCATAAAGAAAGAACATAAATAGAGAACACGATGAAACGAGCCAGGAAAGATTTCACAGAGGGTTACTGATTGAATTAAGACTTAAGAAGTGAATAGGCATTCTCAAGAGGCAAGGGAGTAAGATGAAAGTATATTCCAGGCAGAAAGAGCTTCATGATCAAAGACAGTAAGATATGAAATTGCCTAATGTACTTGGAGGATGGAAGGCACATCTGAATGGCGAACTGTGGAATTCAGCTGAGGCTGGAGAAGTGTAGTCACTATACAGAGAACAATGGGGCCCAGTGACTGCACAGTAGACTGGTGTGGTCAGTCTTACATTAGAGACAGATCACTTTGGAGGTGAAGTGAAGGATGGACAGGAAGGAAGGATGCAAGACGTGAGCCTGCGGTAGCAATGAAGTGACTATTGCAGATGTTTAGGTGAGAGATGATATGTCTGCATTAGGCCCCTGACCACGAGGTGGGCAAGGAGGAAAAGGAAAAATAAAAAATTAACGGTGGAGAGAGTTGAGTTTTGGTAGCTGCTCAGGAGGACTTGGTGAGGAGACTTGATGACCCCTTAGCATCTGATGTGGGTCACTAGACACAAGAGCAATTAAACAAATGTAAGAAAGGCAAGAGAAGTAATACATTTATGGAAAAGATAATAGAGTTTGTACCCATTCCAGTAGTCTTGCCTGGAGAATTCCATGGGCAGAGGAGCCTGACAGGCTACAGTCCATGGAGTCCCAAAGAGTTGGACGCTAATGAGTGACTAAGGCACATAGACACATTAGGTGCCTGTATAATGAATATTGTACTGAGCTGCCCAAATTCCCCTCCAGGGTTGCAGGACTTACCCTCTGCACTGCTGGGAATGAGCGGCTTCACATCTTAGTCAACATATAGATTCACATATCACAATGCTGTATTCCTTTTTAGTTACTGCCCTAATGTTATGGGCAGCCAGCATTCCATGCTGGTCAGTGCAGAGGTATAAAGGCCCAGCCCCTTCCCCCCAGCTACTGAAGGACCATTCCAGCCTCAGAGCTCCCTCTGAAGTTGCTTCTGGCTTTCTGAATGCATTACAACGTAACTTCTACTTCCCTCCAAAGTGCTTCCTTCTTTCACCTAAAGATATTGTTCCCAAGAGCATTTCCTAAGAAATGGGTACCTGCAAATTTTTAGTGTAAATTGTCAGAGACTCTGACCTACAACATTGCCTTAAATTGATGGGACTAGAGATGTCTTAGCACCTGAGCCCAGAACAGACCATGAGTTTGGGAGATGTTAACTGAGCCCATTGGATGGAATGAGTTCATTCAGGGAGGCACACCCAGTGAATAAGTAGGAGGGTCAGGGAATCTTGAGGTGTAACAGTTTTTTAAAACATCGTTGGAAGAAAAGCTAAGAGAGAGAAATGATGCTTTGAGGGGTCATAGAATTAAGAGAGGGTACTATTTAGGAAGTCAAAGGTGGGATAAAGTGGTCCACAGTCTTAGATGCAAGGAGGATCAAATAAAATCAAGGCTTGCAAAGACTCTAGTGGTAGTAACAATTAGGGAACCAGTTGTCACTTGGATGGAGCCATTCACACAATGGTAAGGGCAAACCAGTCTACACTGGCTACAGAGTTCATGATTTAAAAGAATGAGCTTAATTATGAGGAGGGAAGAATCAGAGCAGTGACCAAAAGGGATACAGCATTGTGATGTATGAATAAGAGAGACGGTATTTCTGTAGCTCAAAGGCAGAAACAGAGCCAGGCCTGGGGGTTTGGAAGACAAGGAAGAAAACCTTAAGGCATCACTCACTCAGGGCTTTTGCCCTCTGGATCCAAGTGATTCTTCTTCCTTGATTCGTACTTCCTCCTAAATAGATTAGCTTTCACTGTTTCCTTATGCACATGAATGCCTCATACCTGTTGGATTTCTGTGTTCCCAGCTCAAGGGACCAGCCTGAGACCAGTACAGGTGGTGCAGTGGTAATGAGTGCCTGCCAAGGCAGGAGATGCAAGAAACACATTCAATCCCTGTGTGGGAAATATCCCCTGGAGTAGGGAATGGCAACCCACTCCAGTATTCTTGCCTGGAAAATCCCATGAACAGAGGAGCCTGGCGGGCTATAGTCTGTGGGGTTGGAAAGAGTCAGACACGACTGAACACACACAAACAGCCTGTTTCAGTACAGGAGACAGTTGACCTTCACCTTCTCTAGGAAACTGTCCTTAATCTCTCTGCTAATAAGGATTGCTCCCTCCTCTGACTCCTAAGATTTCACCAGTCCTTTTCTCATATTCTTGTCATTTTCTTGCTTTTATAATGTTCATGAACATGGCTTTTATGTACTTTATTAGACTGTAACTCTTTGGGGAGGGGGCGGGAAATTCAGGAATAAATTACCTTGGAATAGGTAAAACTATCTTGAATGCCCTATATAGTAGTACTTAAGAGTGGGTGCACAATACTTTGAAGAAAAGATACCGAATAACAAAATCAAGAAGAGAGCGGGAATGTGTTGAGTCATTGAGGTGCCCTCCATTCTCACTATTTCATTTTGGAGAAATAGAAAAAGGAATTATTGTCATGTGCAGGTAAAATAAGTGTATGGAACCAAGAGCTAGTTAATATTGAGTCAGACAGGCTTGAGAATGTTGCTTTAAACTAAACTAGCTCTTTGGGGCAGAAATCAGACATCTAGTTAAGGATGTCAGTTAATCTCCTTAAGGTGCCAGTGAATGGAGCAATCTGATATACACTAGAGCATTTCATAGCTTGGTGTCCAACAGCACTAAGAGTTGTCAAGATGTTAGTTTCATTAGGAAATATATTTCCTAATGGGCTTCCCTGGTGACTCAGATGTTAAAGAATGGTCCTGCAATGCAGAAGACCCAGGATTGATCCCTGGGTCAGAAAGACCCCCTGGAGAAGGGAATAGCAACCCACTCCAGTGTTCTTGCCTGGAGAATTTAATGGACAGAGGAGCCTCACAGGCTACAGTTCATGGTGTCACAAAGAGTCAGACACAACTGAGTGACTAATACACACCCAATGAACTAACACCTGAAAATTCATCCAAGAAGGTTAGATTTATTTACTACAATTTTCCTAAACCATACCAATTCTTTAGTATAGGTTTTGGTTAGAAAAATTATAGGGTGGAACTCAGAAAATAATTGTAACTCTAGCATTCAGTCCAGCCTCTTAATATTTCCTTTCAAAAGTGAGTTCCAAATGACTGGGTAGGAGAAAGTAGAAGAAAGAGAAAATCTATATGCAGTTTCTGAAAGCTGTGAGTGAGTGAACCAGAGCAGGGTTAGATCAGCAGTACCTCTGTTGTTTTACTGAAGTCTTTTCAATTGCTTCATCGCTCTCTCTCTCTCTGTCTCTCTGTCTCTCTGTCTCTCTCTCTCTCACACACACACACACACACACACTCTTCAGGGAAATTAACATTTTCTCTAAGTGGGTTTTCCTTTTCACTTTCCTGCTAATGGAAATACATTTAGGCAGATCTTGCAAATTTTGGGATATTTCACATAGAGTTATCTAATTGGTATTCAAGTTTACTTCTAGATTTGATCCTTCTGTGGGAAACAAAAATTTATAAAACCAATTATATGTACATATCTTCTAGCTAGGCTAACCCCAGTGGCTCAGTGGTAAAGAATCTGCCTGCAATGCTGGGGCTGCAGGAGACATGGGTTCAATCCCTGGGTCGGAAAGATCCCCTGGAGGAGGGCATGGCACCCCACTCTAGTATTCTTGCCTGGAGAATCCCATGGACAGAGGACTCTGGCGGGCCACAATCCATGGGGTCGCACAGAGTCAGACATGATTGAAGTGACTTAGCACACACACATGCATATCCTAGCCAAAAATTTTTTTTTTAATTTTGGAATTCTCTTTCCCTAGAGGGGATCGTTGGCTTCAGAATCAAAACAAGCATTTCTAATTGGTGAAACAAGAGTAATATTTGAAGTAATCAGTTGTGACAAGACATAGATATTATAATTTAGGCAGTTAAGATGTAGAAAAAGTATTAGGTAGATAAAACAGAATACTCAGAGATACACAACTGGAGTTGCAATTTTCAAATAAAATGAACTATTTTGCCAAATAGATTTAGAAAACTTTTAAAGTTCCTTGAATATAAACTAGAGCCATTTTAAGAATTAACAACCTAAACCAAGATTTATAATATTAATTTTATGATAAAGAACACTAAGTCAGAAATGATTAAAAGTTATATTTTGGGGTTGGGAAAAAAGTTATACTCTGAAATTTATTTGAATTAAAATATTTATGAAGAATAGAAAGCTTGGAATGCATAAAATTTAGCTGTAAGATATAGCTGCATATTATAAAGCATGAAATATGTAAAAACATTCAGTAAATTCCAGAATGAAGATACACTTTGTATTGCTTTATTTATGAGAAGACTTTACTGTAATAAATTAGTTATTTTGAAGACGTCATCAGTTTATGACAAAATTTCATGTGCTCTGAGGCTCAGTGCAAACTGAAAGTCACTCAGTCATGTCTGACTCTTTGCAACCCCATGGACTTCTTCAGGCCAAAATACTGGAGTGGGCAGCCTATCCCTTCTCCAGCAGATCTTCCTGATTCAAACTGAATCCTCAGGATTCAAACTGGGATCTCCTGCATTGCAGGCAGATTCTTTACCAGCTGAGCAGTTAGTTATTGAAAGGACCCTGAGTCACACCTACTTGCTGATTTGGGAGGGCCTTCTGGAGAGGCAGGAAGCAACTGGGACTCCCTCTGCAGACATAGACCCTGTCAGCAGCCATTTTTGGAAACTCATCCTAACGCAAGGACACCAGTGCTGGCAAGACCATTTTGGAGTCCTCTCACTGGGCTTCCCTGGTCACTCAGATAGTAAAGAATCTGCCTTCAATGCAGGAGACCTGGATTCAATCCCTAGCTGGGGATGATTGCCTGGAGCAGGGAGTGGCAACCCACTCCAATAATCTTGCTTGGAGAATTCCATGGACAGAGGAAACTGGTGGGCTACTGTCCAAGGGAGTCACAAAGAGTCACACACACACACACGCACACACCCACACTCCAGCCTATAAGCATTGGGGACATATCTACCAACCCTAAGCTGTCACCACTCCTTGTACCCCCAAGGCCCCACAACCATCTGTTTGGGTACCTGGACCCACCCACCAGTTGTACTAGCATTACCCTGGGCTCCCTCACACCCCACAGCCAGTTGCCTTGAGACCCAGCCCCACCCATCAGTAGGCCGGAACCAGTGGACACAAGATAGACCTGGCAGCCCGCTAGGCTATGAGCCAGCCCCACCCACTGGCGCATCTACAGTACTCAGCCCCACTAGAACAGAAGGGCTCACAGAGACCACGTAGGGGGCACTTCTGGAGCATATAGCTCTGATGACCATAAGGGAATGTGTTGCTGGCCCTACAGAACATCTCCTATATAAGGCTACTCCTCAAAGATTGGTAAATGTAACTGACCTTCCTAATACATAGAACTAAACACAGAGAATTAGATAAAATGAGGAAACAGATGGATATGTTCCAGAGAAACAAAACAAAACCTCAGGAAACTAAATGAAGTAAAGAAAAGAAATTCACCTGATAAATGATCAGGAAGATACTCAGTGAACCTAGGAGAAGAATGGATGAACTTAGTGAAAACTTAAAGAAAATATAAAGTAGAAACAAACAGAGCTAAGGAATACAATAGCTAAAACATAAAAGTAGGCTAAAATAAATCGGTACTATTGAGATGATACAAAGTAACACATCACTGAACTGGACACAAAGTAGTGGAAACCACCCAAATCAAGCAGAAAAAAATAATTTTAAAAAGTGAGGAAAGTTTAATAGACCTCGAAGCCCAGGGATGGGGGAGCCTGGTGGGCTGCCGTCTCTGGGGTCTCACAGAGTCGGACACGACTGAAGTGACATAGCAGCAGTAGCAGCAGCAGCAGCAAGACAGCATCAAGTATATCAATATTCACATTAAAGGAGTCCCAGAAGGAAATAGAGAAAGAAAGGGATGGAAAACATATCTGAAAAAATAATACCTGGAAACTTCCCTAACCTGGGGAATGAAACAGACATCCAGATCCCAGAAGTGCAGAGAGTCCCAAACAAAATGAAAACAAAGTTATCCACACCAAGAGATTATAATTAAAATGGTAAAAAATAAAATAAAGAGAGAATATTAAAACCAGCAAGGAAAAAGCAACAAGTTACATACAAGTAAACTTCTCTTTCTGCAGAAAATTTTCAGACCAAAAGAAATTGGCAAGATACGTTCAAAGTGATGAAAGAAAAAAAACTACATCCAAGAATACTCTACCTGGCAAGAGTATTCAGATCTGAAAGAAGAGTTTTACAGACAAGTGAAAACTCAGATTTCAATGTCACCAAAACAGCTTTATAGGAGACATTAGAGGGACTTATCTATCAAAAAAGAAAAGACTATAACTAGAAATATGAAAATTACAAAAGGAAAAATCTCATCGATCAAGGCAAACATATGATAAATGTAGCAGGTTAACTACTTATATATCTAGCAGGAAGGTTAGAAGATAAAAGTAGCAAAATCATCAATATCCACAATAAGTGACTAAGGACTACACAAAGGGAAAAATGTAAGATAAGATATCAAAGTATAAAATGTTTGCAAGGGGTAAAATGCATTCAAATTGGAAAAAAAAATCAATTTAAATAAATCACACACACACACACACCCCTCATGGTAACCACAAACAAAAACTTATTATAGATACACTCAAAAAGAGATTAAAAAGTTAATATTGAACATGACATTAAAGATAGTCATCAAGTTACAAAGAAAGAGCACAAAAAAAGACAAAATAACCAGGAAAAAATCAACAAAATGGCAAAAGGGTATACCTATCTATACCAATACAGTTGCTTCAGCTGTAAATGGACTAAATGATCTTATCAAAAGATAGAATGAACAAATCAGTACAAAAACAAGATCCACATATATGTTGCCTAAGGAGATTCACTTCAGAGCTAAAGGCACTTATGGACTGAAAGTGAAAGGACAGGGAAAAGTTTTCCATGCAAACAGAAATCAAAAGAAAGCTAGGGTAATATACTTATATCAGACAAATTAGACTTAAAAATAGAAGGTTGTAACAAGAAACAGAAAAAAACATTACCTAGTGAAAAAGAATCAATCCAGTAAGAAGATATAATAATTGTAAATGCATGTGAATACAATATCGGAGCATCTAAATGCATAAAGCAAATATTAATGGATATAAAGTGATAATTTAACAGTAACACAGTAATAGTAGGGAATATTAACACCTGCATATATCAATGGAGAGATCATCTGGACAGAAAATCAATACAGAAACACTGGCTTTAAATAACTTTAGACAAGATGAGCTTAATAGATATATGTAGAACATTCCATTCCAAAGCAGCAGAATACATTCTTTTCAATTGCAAATGGAACATTCTGTTGGATAGACCACTTGTTTTTGTTTTGTGCTAGGCCACAAAACAAGCCTTGGTAAATTTAAGAAAACTGAAATAATTTCAATTATCTTTGCCTACAACAATGAAATGGGACTAGAAATTAGCTATAAGGAAAAAAAAAGCAGCAAAACTCACAAATGTGTGGAGGCTAAGCAATATGCTACTAAACAACTAATTGTTCACTGAAGTAATCAAGGAGGAAATAAAAACATACATGAGGACAAATGAATGGAAACACAATGATCCAAAATATATAGGATGAAACAAAACAGTTCTAAGAAGAAAGTTTATAGCAATACAAATGTATCTAAGAAAATACAAAAAAATTTTCATATGAGCAACCTAATCTTATACCGAAAGGAACTAGAAAGAGAAGAACAAAGAAAATCCAAACTTAGGAGAAACAAATCGTAAATATAAGAGTAGAAAAAATTAAAATAGAAACTAAAAGAAAAAATAGTAGAAAAGATTTAGGACACTAAGAGCCAGTTCTTTGAAAAAGTAAACAAAATTTAAAAAAAAAAAAAAAGTAAACAAAATTGATAAACCTTTAGCCAGACCCATCAAGAGAAAAAGAAAAAGCATGAATAAATAAAATCAGAAACGAAAGGGCAGTTACAACTGGTACAACAGAAATGCTAATACAAAGGATTATAAGACATTGTGATAAACGATTATACACCAATAAATGGGCAACCTAGAGGAAATGGATAACTTCCTGGAAACAAACAGTCTCCCAAGACAGAACTAGAAAGAAGCAAAAATATAACAGACAAATTATCAGTAATGGAATTGAATCAGTAATAAGAAAAATTCTGAACAAACAAAACCTCAGGAACAGATGACTTTAAGAGCAAATTCCACAAAACATTGAAAGAAGAGTTAACATCTATTCATCTCAAACTGTGGCAAAAATTTGTAAAAGAAGGGATGGTCCAACTCATCCTATGAGGCTAGCATTACTCTGATACCAAAACCAGACAAAGGTACCATGAAGAGGGAAAATTGCAGACCAACACCACTGAAGAACACAGATGCAAAAATTCTCAGCAAAACATTTCCAAAGCAAATTCAGGACTTCTTTAAAAGGATCATACTTCATGATCCAGTGAGATTTTCCCAGGGATTAAAGTATGAGTCAATATACAAAAATCAATCAATGTGGCACACCATCTTAAAGTGAAGAATAAAAATCATATGATTATCTCACTAGATGCAGAAATAGCTTTTAACAAAATTTATCATCATTTATGATAAAAATTTTCAGTAAAGAGGGTATTGAGGAAATATACCTCAACATAATAAAGCCCGCATATGATAAACCCACAGCAAACATTATACTCAATGCTGAAAGGCTAAAAGTATTTCCTAAGATCAGGAACAAAACAAGTATGTTCACTCTCACCACTTCTATTCAACAGAGTATTGAAATTCTTAGCCACAGCAATCAGATAAGAAAAGGAGATTAAAAGAATCCAAACTGGGAAGAAAGAAGTAAAACTGTCACTGTTTGCAAAGGACATGATACTATATATAGAAAATCCTAAAGATGCCTCCCAAAACTTTTAAAATTAATAAATGAATTCTATAAAGTTGCAAATACAAAATTAATATACAAAAATCTGTTGTATTTCTATACAGCAGGCTATCAGAAAGAGAAATTAAGAAAATAACCCCATTTATATTTGTATTCAAAAGAATAAAAGACCAAGAATAAATCTAACCAAAACTATAAGATATTGATGAAAGAAATTGGAGGCAACACAAACAAATGGTAAGATACACCTTGCTTATAAATTGAAAGAACTAGTCTTTCAATGGCCATAAAATGGCCATACTCTCCAAGGCAATCTAAAGATTAAATGCAATCTCTATCAAAATATCAATGTATTAAAAAAAACTAGAACAAATAATTCTAAAATTAATTCATAAACACCAAAGACTTTGAATAGCCAAAGAAGTCTTGGAAAGAAGAAGAAAGCTGGGGGTATTATTCTCCTTGATTTCAAGCTACACTGCAAAGCTATAGTAACCAAAGAAGAATGGTAGTGACACAAAAACAGATACATAGATCAATGGAGCAGAATATACAGTCCAAAAATGAACCCACACATTTAAGGTCAATTAATCTATGACAACGGAGGCAAGAAAATTCAACGGGGAATAAAATAACCCTTTCAATAAATGGTGCTGGGTAAATTGGACAGCCACATACAAAAGGATCAGAGTGGACCACTTTTCTCACATTATACACAAGAATAAACTCAAAATGAATTAATGATCTAAATGTAAGACCTGAAACCATAAAATCCCTAGAAGAAAAAATATAAAGGCAGTACACTCTTTGACACTGGTTTTTTAGCAATTTTTTTTTTTGCATATGTCTCCTCAAGCAAAGCAGAAAATAAAAGACTAAATCAAACTGAAAAGATTTTGTACAGCAAATGAAACTATCAATAAAATGAAAAGGCAGCCTACAAAATGACAGATATTTACAAATGATATGTCTGATAAGGGGTTAATATCTAAAATATACAAATAACTCATACTACCCAACATCAGAAACCAAACAGCACAATTAAAAAGTGGGCAGAGAAGCTGAGTAGACATTTTTCCAAAGGAGACATAGAGATAACCAACAGGTACATTAAAGAAAGCTCAACACCATCAATCATCATGGAAATGCAAATCAAAACCTCTGAGACACCATCTCACCAATGTCTGAATGGCTATCATCAAAAAGACATCAAATAGCAAGACAAAGGTTGTGGAGAAAAGAGAAACCTCTTGTGCTGTTTGTGGGATAGTAAATTGGTGGAGCTATTACAGAAAATAACATGGGTATTCCTCAAAAAAATACTGAACAACTATCATAAGATCCAGTGATTTCACTTCTGGATATTTATACAAAGAAAACAAAAACACTAAGTCAAAAAACTGTACGGACTTCAATGTTCATTGCAGCATTCTCTACAACAGCCAGGGAATAGAAGCAACCTAAGTGTCCATTGGTAAAGAAATCAGTAAAGAAGATGTGTGTGTATATACATATATATACACACACAAACACAATAGAATAGTACTCAGTCATTAAGCAAAATGAAATCCTTCCATTTGTGGCAACGTGGGTAGATCGAGAAGGCATTATGCTAAGTGAAATGTCAGACATAGAAAGATGTAAATCACGTAATCTCACTTATATATAGAATCTGAAATACTAAACAAATAGAACAAAACTAGACTCATAGATACAGAGAACAAACAGATGATTGCCAGAAGGCAGGAATTGGCAAGGAAGACAAAAGACATGAAGGAGATTAAGATATAAATCCGCTGCTGCTGCTAAGTCACTTCAGTCGTGTCCGACTCTGTGTGACCCCATAGACGGCAGCTCACCAGGCTCCCTCATCCCTGGGATTCTCCAGGCAAGAACACTGGAGTGGCTTGCCATTTCCTCCTCCAATGCATGAAAGTGAAAAGTGAAAGGGAAGTCGCTCAGTCGTGTCCGACTCATAGCAACCCCATGGACTGCAGCCCACCAGGCTCCTCCATCCATGGGATTTTCCAGGCAAGAGTAATGGAATGGGGTGCCATCGCCTTCTCCAAAGATATAAATCTAGAGTTACATAATAAATAAGTCACAAGGATGTAATATATAGTATAAGGATAATGTTCTCTAATATTGTAATATTTTATTTAGGGACAATGATTACTATTAATAGATTTATTGTGGTGATTATTTTTATTTCATAATATATGCAAAAGTAATACTATTATATATTGTACACCAACGGTATTTCAATAAAAAATAATATACCAGACAGAAAACAAAAACATGTGACTTTTTTCCCAATTCTGTCACAATATTTATTTTCTTGTCTTTCTATATTCCAGTTGAGTCCATTTAAGCAATATATAGTTTACCCAAAATTAAAATTTCATTAATATTTCAATGTTACTATTATCAAAATTTTATTTTTCTACGTCCAAGCTAGTCACATAATCCTTTTACTTTTATAGAGAACCAAATTGTCAATTTATTTATTAATTTGAACAGTTTGTGGTTTTATTAATTTTTTATTATAACTTAACTGTTTCTCGATGCTTTTTAAATTTAAATTCTTAAACTGAGTTGAAAGCTAAACTGAGTGTTTCCTAAACCACTCAGAAGAGCGTTACTCTGAGATATTCAGTATAATATGAAACACTTTTCTGTAATCAAATAGTAGGGGAGACAAAGAACACTGTATTTCCTCTTATGAGTTTTACAGTCTCATTACCATGTTAAAGACAATGAGGAATTCTCAAGTTAAGAAATGTATAGCAGACTTCCCCAGTGGTCCAGTAGATGAGAATTGGCTCCCAATGTAGGAGATCCAGGTTCAATCCCTACTCTGTGTAGATTCCACGTGCCGTGGAGCAACTGAGCCCGCAAGCTACGACTACTGAACCTGTCTACTGAAGTCCATGGGCCTAGAGCCTGTGCTCCCCAACAAGAGAAGCCGCTGCAATGAAAGGCCCCTGCACCCAAACCAAGAGTAGCCCCCTTCTGCTGCACCTGAAGAGTGCCTGCATGCAGCAACAAAGACCCAGCACAAAGAAAAATAAAAGTTAAAAAAAGAAATATACAGTTTTTAACACAGCCTTTTCCAAGTAACTTTTACTGCAGAAACACTTTCTATAGTATAGTGAAGAATAGAATAATGCAGTATGGCGTAGTACGTATACACTTTCCAGAGTTTAGTATAGTTTCTATAGTATAGTATACTTTCTATTTGTTGTTGTGAAATCACTAAGTCATGTCCGACTCTAACATTTTGTGACATGGTAATGTTTAGGACACCAGTTTGGGAAATTCTAGCCTTAGGTCTTTTAATAAGGGCATTTAATTTTAAGTTGATTATTACAACTAATAGCTTTCATACTACTCTTTTAGTCTAATGCTGTGCCATTGGCTACTTTAAAGCTTTTAAGAACATGCTTAATCAAATTCTTCACATTATCAAATCGAAGAATAAAATTTCCCCCATTCCACTCCTCCCTCCCTATATTTGAAGTTTTAATATTTGAGCTATGTGATTCTAGACCAATTTTTTAAAATAAATTGTTCTATATGATTCATCTTCTACTTTAATGGTTTTTACTATTTTGTACTTGTGCATATATTTTTGCTTGCTTGAATGAGAAATGAACATTTTGTAAATTGCTCCCAATTTTAAATCACACTTGTGAAAAGTTTGGGGAATCCAGAGAGGTAATCAGAAAATGGAGCTTAGATTTCATTGAAATACCTCTACTCAGTTGCCAGACTGTTAGTACTAAGGATTGAGATGAGGAAAAAGCTGGAACTCCTCAGTAACTGTGGCATGGGGCGGCGAAGGGGTGGGAGTGAGGGCGGTGGCAGGGGCGGGGGCGGGGGGGGGGTGGCATGCACAGTGTAGGGATTGACCACTCAAATGGCACTTGGTTTTATCTCTTAAAATGAAGTAGGAGCAAAGGGCTGTCTTCCCATGCACAACACATGAAGACTTGTCAGCCAATATTTACTCTGAATACAGAAGCCACACTTAGAAATTGCAGTTAGGAATGCATACTATTAATACATTACATGCTGAAACTCAATCCAAATGCTGCTGATATTTCAAGGTAAGCTGCTCACCCCTCACTGTTTTCCAAGATTCAACAAAAACGTCTCCATTCTCAGATAAAGCTGTGTCAAGGCTCAGCCCCATCGAGAGGAAGATGGAGCTATTCCAAAAGGAATAACCAAACCGCCCTGTTCCCAGCCTGATGCTTCCAGTTCTTGGGGAAAGATTCTTTGCTCTATCCAGATAGTTTCTTATATGGAGGGAGACTTAACTTGAGCTGGGGAGCCTACCTCAGGACAGAGACCCACCATAGCTAAGCTTAAGACTATATGTCATTACGGCTCATGGAGGAAATTTGGGAGAAAATTTTCTTTCCCTAGGAAGAGACTTCCTAGGGGAAAAATAGGACAAGATAACTTGTTCACATATTAATTTTTAAATTAATACACTTTACTTTTTATATGAGAAACTTTCTGTTTCTCATATTGAATTTGCTTTATGATGATCTGACAATAAGCTATGATCAAGCCTAAGGAGCCTAACCCAGACCTTGCATACGCAAAGTGAAAGTGAAAGTGAAATTGCTCAGTCGTGTCCAACTCTTTGCGACCCCATGGGCTGTAGCCTACCAGGCTTCTCAGTCCATGGGATTTTCCAGGCAAGAGTAGTGGAGTGGGTTGCCATTTCCTTCTCCAGGGGATCTTCCCGACCCAGGGATCAAACCCAGGTCTCCCACATTGTAGGCAGATGCTTTACCCTCTGAGCCACCAGAGGGCTCAATAAATATTATTGACTGATTCTCTAGACTTTCTCAAAGGCTACCTTTAAAGAATTAATTGTTAAAAGTTTGATGTCAGTCTTACATGTGAAACTGTTATCTCTGGGATTTGTGATCTGCCAGACTTAAGTTTTGCTCCACAGGGATATTATTAACCATCAAGTTCTATTAGGAGCTTGTACCAAATTAGTCTATTATATTCAAATGGAGGCCTGATTTGGCACTTCCATACCACATACCACTCTTCTCTTGATATCATGTCAATACAAATCTTCCTGTATGCTTTCTTTAACTCAGTTAGGCCCTGGGCTGACTTTAGCATAATTGACCTAGAAATTATAATAGAAGCAAGAAAAGGTTTTAACAGGCTGCTGCTGCTGCTAAGTCACTTCAGTCGTGTCCGACTCTGTGAGACCCCCATAGATAGCAGCCCACCAGGCTTCCCTGTCCCTGGGATTCTCCAGGCAAGAACACTGGAGTGGGTTGCCATTTCCTTCTCCAATGCATGAAAGGGAAAAGAGAAAGCGAAGTTGCTCAGTCGTGCCTGACTCCCAGCGACCCCATGGACTGCAGTCCACCAGGCTCCTCCATCCATGGAATTTTCCAGGCAAGAGTACTGGAGTGGGGGTGCCATCACCTTCTCCATTTAACAGGCTAGACAGTATTATTTAGTCTTTTTCTACAATTCCCTTTTTATTACTGTTATTTCACTGTCTTTATTCTATTTACCTCCCCTTGTTGAAGCAGTGAGCCCTAAGAGACTGCTACGAAGCCCCCTTTCCTCAAAGACCAGCCTCCTTAAGATGTCATTGGTCTTCACAACAAACTTCAAGGTCAGCCTTAGTAATTCAATGTTGTGAAAAGAAATAGGAGACTTTAGGTTAACCGCCCTTCCCAGACTAATCAGGAGCACAATTGTGGTCAGAACTCTTGTCCTGTGGCTCCCAGCTAAATCAGCTAGAAAAACAGTGCATTCTTCCACCACACCCTTGCTGGGACTGTTACCAGGACCATTCAAAAGCTGTAATATAGTATTATAATTGTGGGCCTGTATTTTAACTATAAAAAATGTGAAACCACACTCCTTCTCAGGTGGGACCTGAACCCAGATGCACCTCAGACTGAGACTTGAACTCATTATCTCTGACTTAGGAGAGGACTCAATCCGACTGCCTTTTAATTGAAACTGCTCACCTGGGGTCAGGACTTACTGAAGCCCAGGTTCTTTTGTCTCATCACAGAAAGAATTCAGCATGAGCCAAAGTGGCAGGTGAAGAGTGAATTTATTAGCATTGAATGCTTATGAGAGATTTAAGCAAGCCAGTAGGGGAGCATAGCCCTGAGAACAAAGAGGGCTACATTTTTATAATCAAAGAAAAAGAAGGGAGGGGGAGAAGACCATCTTCTTCCTCATTCTTGGTTAAACGTCAATGCTAACATCACTAGTTCCTCCTTCGGCCCTATGTGGTCCAACTGGGACTGCGATGGTACTATTTAAATCACATGTATATTAGCAAGAGTGTGGTAACATATACTAAAATATGGTAATTCATCTCAGGTTTCAGTACAGTGTCCCCTTTTACCTAGTTTCTTTCCCCTTTCACCTATATTCCTGACTTGGCTACGTGCAGAAATGCTACTCTTCAAAGACCATTAATTCCCTGACTTTGTGGAATAAGATTCAAACTCTATATCTACTGTCTTGTATATTAACTATCAGGGTTTTTGGCTTGAATGTGGTGCTTCAATGTTCCTGGTCTTTCTTCAAGGTACAGTAGATGAGTGGTCATTAGCCTACAATAGTCTCCCAAACTCCCTTAAAATTCCCTTTCCATCTTTAATTCCTTATTGGGATTTCTAAACTATTTAATTATCCTACTCTCTCTATCAAATGGGCATGCTTATCCCTTTTAGGTGACCGTTCACTGGGCCTTGATCTTTCAACTTATCTATTAGGGTTTACATCAGGATTGAATCCTGGGCACTGCATGAAATTACAATAATAAAAACCTTTTGATTGGAAGCTTTCAATCAGCCTTAATGTTGAAAACTCAAAAAGCACACTTCTTGCCATAGGTGTAGCAGGATAACCTAGTAGAGCCTGTTCTACTGGCATATATGCCCCTCTGGCTCTAGTCCCATCAAATCTTAGCAACTATCTAAGGTCAAGTTTTGTCAACACTTAGATAGAAGTCATCCAGAGAACACCCCAGGTGTGGCAGGAGATATGTTGATGATTCAGTAGTTGACATTATCCCTTCTGAGTCAATAATTAACCCCAGCATGCTATTATTGGCATTCTGAAGACTTCTGTAATTCGCATGGCTTAAAAATTAGACTCAGCAGAAACTATTGTGGGTAACAGTAGTCAAGAGAAAACGCCAAGCCTGGTATAACTACATTTCAGAACTAATTGACTACATAAGTTTTCTCAAGATCTTCAGGATTTTCTGTAGAGACATTTTTTGCCTTAATTTAACCATAAAATTATAATTTCCTAGGAAAAATTACTGTGGACAAGACAGCCATGAAATAGCATCTTGACAGAGTTGTGGGAATAGTTTTCTCATGCCAGAGAATTGCTTGAGTTTCCCGAATGAAAGATGGCCCTATGTGCGTTGCTTGCTGTTGAGCAGTGAGACTATAGAGACCCTTCTCTTCAGGAAAAGGTATGTATTTGAAGAAACAGTAGCTGAAATATTTGTGCCTTTTTATTCTAGTCATTTTCACTTATATTAAGAATGTAGATACTTAAGTGTCATAATTATATCTTCCTTTCATTGAAACATAACTTCCTGACATTTAGGAGCAATAATCTCACTACTCCCCTTACATAAGGGATTAACAGGACAGCCATACTAAGTAACAACAATACATACAGCCTGGATTTCTTCCTGGTTCATAGTCCAGATGATACATTCTAGGTTAACAAGTTTACGATGGTAAAATGTTCAAGCAGCTTAAGAAAATCACTTTCAATAAAGATTTCTGAGGAAAAGAGACTAACCTAAAGGAAGCGTGCTGCTGCTGCTAAGTCACTTCAGTCGTGTCCGACTCTGTGTGACCCCATAGACGGCAGCCCACCAGGCTTTCCCATCGCTGGGATTCTCTAGGCAAGAACAGTGGAGTGGGTTGCCATTTCCTTCTCCAATGCATGAAAGTGAAACGTGAAAGTGAAGTCTCTCAGTCGTGTCTGACCCTCAGCAACCCCATGGACTGCAGCCTTCCTGGCTCCTCCATCCATGGGATTTTCCAGGCAAGAGTACTGGAGTGGGGTGCCATTGCCTTTTCCTAAAGGAAGCGTGAGGAGGTGTAATTGATCCAGACATATTGACTCTACCAAGAAATATTTTTTTATGAAAGGCCACAGTTAGAACTGGACATGGAACAATAGACTGGTTCCACATTGGAAAATGAGTACATCAAGGCTGTATATTGTAACCCTGCCTATTTAACTTCTATGCAGAGTACATCATGAGAAATGCTGGACTGGAAGAAACACAGGCTGGAATCAAGATTGCTGGGAGAAATATCAATAACCTCAGATATGCACATGACACCACCCTTATGGCAGAAAGTGAAGAGGAACTAAAAAGCCTCTTGATGAAAGTGAAAGAGGAGAGCGAAAAAGTTAGCTTAAAGCTCCACATTCAGAAAACGAAGATCATGGTATCTGGTCCCATCATTTCATGGGAAATAGATGGAGGAACAGTGGAAACAGTGTCAGACTTTATTTTGGGGGGCTCCAGAATCACTGCAGATGGTGATTGCAGCCATGAAATTAAAAGACGCTTACTCCTTGGAAGGAAAGTTATGACCAACCTAGATAGCATATTCAAAAGCAGAGACATTACTTTGCCAACAAAGGTCCATCTAGTCAAGGCTATGGTTTTTCCAGTGGTCATGTATGGATGTGAGAGTTGAACTGTGAAGAAAGCTGAGCGCTGAAGAATTGATGCTTTTAAAGTGTGGTGTTGGAGAAAACTCTTGAGAGTCCCTTGGACTGCAAGGAGATCCAACCAGTCCATCCTAAAGGAGATCAGTCCTGGGATTTCTTTGGAAGGAATGATGCTAAAGCTGAAACTCCAATACTCTGGCCACCTCATGCGAAGAGTTGATTCATTGGAAAAGACTCTGATGCTGGGAGGGATTGGGGGCAGGAGGAGAAGGGGACGACAGAGGATGAGATGGCTGGATGGCATCACCAACTTGATGGACATGAATTTGGGTGAATGCCGGGAGATGGTGATGGACAAGGAGGCCTGGCATGCTGCGATTCATCGGGTCACAGAGTCGGACACGACTGAGCAACTGAACTGACTGACTGACCAGAATTTGACATAGCTGTGAAACAACTAAATTAAGAGGCCACTTAGAAGCCAAAACAGTAAATATATAAATATTAAAACTTCTCTAATAAGCTCAATAATTTTTGAAAATTTCAGCTCTACTGAGGAATAACTGACATTTAAAAAATTGTAAGATATTTAAAATGTACAGTGTGGTGAATTGATATTCATATGCATTGTGAAGATTCTCACAATCAAGCTATTTAGCACACTCATCCCCGAACATTTTTATATTTTCTGGTTTTTGGTGGAACCATTTAAGTTCTACTCTCTTAACAAATTTAAGTTACATAATACAGTGTTATTAATGATTGTCACAGTGTTTAACATTAAATATTAGATCCTCACCATTTCCTTGGTGCCTCAGATGAGAAAGAATCTGCCCACAATGCGGGAGACCTGGGTTCGATCCCTGAGTTGGGAAGATCCCGTGAAGAAGGGAATGACAGCCCACCCCATTATTCTTGCCTGGAAAATTCCATGGACAGAGGAGCCTGGCAGGCTACTGTTCATGGGATTACAAAGAATCGGGCACAACTTTCATTAGATCCTCAGACCTTATTCGTCTTATAGCTGAAAGTTTGTACAGTTTCACCAACCTCATCCTATTTCCCCAGCCCCAGTCCCTAGAAATTAGTTTTCTACTCTCTTTAACTATAAGTTTAACTTCAATTTTGGGGTTTGGGGAAGGGGTTATTTTTTAGATTCCATGTGTAGATGATACCATACTTGTCTGTCTGACTTTCTCATCTTAATACACTCAAGGTTCATCTAAATTGTCACAAACAGCAAGGATTTCCTTCTTTTTAGAGGCTGAATAGTAGCCCATTCTCTCTCTATATATATATGTATAATGTCTATAATATAATGTCCATATATTATGTCATATATAATGTCTATATATATATATTTCTATATCTCCATTCATGTATCTATGGACATTTAGATTGTTTCAATTTCTTGCCTATTATAAACAATGATGCAGTGAACGTGGGACTACAGCTATCTCTTCAATATCCTGTTTTTCCATCCTTTGGGTATGTACCTAGAAATAGGACTGTTGACTCATATAACAGTACTGTTTTTATGCTTTTGAGAAACCATCATATTGTTTTCCATAGTCAGTACACATTACCACTAACAGGGCGCAAGTATTCTCTTTTCTCCACATGCTTGATAACTCATCATCTCTTATCATTTCGGCAGTAGCCATTCTAACAGGTGTGAGTGATATCTCGTTATGCTATTAATTTGCATTTCCCTGATGATTAGAGACATGGAGCATCTTTTCGTGTACCTATTGACCATTTGTGCATCTTCCTTAGAAAAATGTTCAGTTTCTCTGGCTGTTTTTTAATCATACTGTTTGGTTTTTCATTATCGAGTTTTATGAATTCTTTGTATATTTTGGATATTAACCTCTCATCAGACATGTAATTAGCAAGCATTTTCTCCCATTTAGTAGGCTGCCTTTCCATTTTGTTGACAGTTTCCTTTGCTGTGCAGAAGCTTTTTAGTGCGATGTATTCCCACTTACTTATTTCGCTTTTTTGTTTGGCCTGTTCTTCTGGTGTCAAACTCAAATTATTGTCAAGACCAATATCAAGGAGCGTATCCTTTGAATTTTCTTCCAAGAATTTTATGGTTCCAGGTCTTATGTTCAAGGCTTTAACCATTTTGACTTGATTCTTGTGTGTGGTATAGGATAAGGGTTCAGTTTCGTGTTTTCACATGTGGTTATTCAGTTTTCCTGACACCATTTCCTGAAGCAACTACCTTCCTTTATTACATATTAGCTGACTATATATTTGTTTGTTATATATTATATGTTTGTTATATACTAACTGACTACATGTTCATAGGCTTATTTCTGGACTCTGCTTCTTCGATCTCTGTGCCTGCTTTTGTGTCAATGTCACACTGTTTCGATTGCCATACCTTTTTTTTTTTTTTTTTTGCCATACCTTTTTAATATAGTTTGAAATCAGAAAGTATGATGCCTTCAACTTTGTGCTTCTTTCACAAGATGGCTTTGGCTACTCAAAGTCTTTTGTGGTTTCATATAAATTTTAAGATTGTTTGTTCTATTTTTGTGAAAAAGACCATTAGAATTTTCATAGAAATTGCATTGAATCTGTATGTTGCTTTGGATAGTATAGACTTTTTCGCAATATCAGTTCCTCCAATCCATGAGTATGGAATATTTTCTGTTTGTGTCTTCTTTTTCTTTAATCACTTATAGCTTTCTTATAGTTTTCAGTTTTCTTTCATCTCCTTAGGTAAATTTATTCCCTGGTGTTTTATTCTTTCTGATGCAGTTGCAAATGGAATTGCTTTCTCAATTTCTCTTGCTGATAGTTTGCCATTAGTATATAGAAACACAACTTATTTTTATATATTGATTTTGTATTCAGCAACTTTACTGAATTTATTAGTATTGATTTATTGGCTCTAATAGGTTTTTGGTGGAATCTTTGGGGTTTTTACATATAACATTACATCATCTGCAAATTGAGATAGTTTTATTTCTTTTCCAATTTGGATGACTTTTATTTTCTTTATCTTGCTTAATTGCTCTAATTGTTTAATTCCAGTAGTATGTTAAATAAAAGTTGCGAAAATGGGTATTCTTATCTTAGATTTCAAAATTAGATTTGATGCTAACTGTGGGCATGTCACGTATAGACTTTATTCTATTGAAGTATGTTCCCTCTGTACACAGTTTGTTGAGAGTTTCTATCATAATTGGATGTCAAATTTTATTAAATGCTTTTTTCTGCATATATTGAGCTGATCAGATGATATTTATCCTTTATTTTGAAAGTGGTGTATCATATTGGTTGTGGGTACTGCCTCTACATCATCCTTGCATTCCTGGAATAAATCCTTCTTTGTAAAAAATATTTATTTATTTAGGTCTTAGCTGTGGCTCATGGGATCATCCTTTGAGGCGGATGGAGTCTCGAGTTGTGGTGCACAGGCTCAGTTGTCCTGAGACTTGTGGGATCTTAGTTCTCTGACCAAGGATCAAACCCACATCCCCTGCATTGCAAGATAGGTTCGTAACCACTGGACCATGAGGGAAGTCCCTGGAATAAATCCCTTTTGGTCCTGGTGTGTGATTATTTTAATGTACCATTGAATTTGGCTAGCTGATATGTTGTTGAAAAAGTTTTTACATCTAAGTTTATCAGGAATATTGAACTGTAAGTTTTCTTCTGAAGCACTAGATATGAAGTCCAAACCCTGTGCTACTCAAGGAGAAGCCGGGAGTTGTGAATTCCCTCCCAGTAGCATGTCATTGTGCCAGTGGCAGGAATTACAGTGAGACTGTGTCTTGGACTTTCCTATGCATTTTGATATGAGTGTCTTCTCTTTAACCCAAAGTGTAAGAGTCACTCAGCTAGCTTCTGGCTTTCTCTCAGAACAATTGCTCCATGTGGAGTTGTAGATTAGGAGCATCCATGGGAGGAAATGAGTCCAGGAGTCTCCTACATCACCATCTTGAACCAGAACTAAATTGTTGTTGTTGTTTTTTAATTTAAGAGCTGGAAGGGGTCTTAGAGATTAGTTCATACTTGAAGTATAAAATTAGGAAAGTAGCATGTGTGTATATTCCTGACAACTCTAAGCAAAACGAGGCAGTGAAGGAGATCTATTCAGAGAGCTATGGCCAGCCTCTCGGTAGTCAGGCCCTCTTCCAATTCTAAGGCTCTCTCTTCAACTTTTTCACTGTAACATCCTTTTCCAGACTATGCTTATCTGAATATTTTACAATGTGCCTCCCCTGAAATGTGCCTGCTCTAGCTCCACTTCCCCTCACTACTGGATAGAAAGGGGATAATCTAATAGACTCACTATGAAAAAAAAATCTATCAATTGTTAATAATAATGTAATATGTTATCTCCTTAATGTTACCATTTTGAAAACTGCTACCCATGCTATAACCCACTGCTTTTTAAATTAATCAGAAAATTTAAAAATTTTCCGTTCGATAGATGGGTGATGACTAGTGACAGTATGAAAGGCTTATATTTTACTTCTGTTTTTGGACAAGTGAATCTGAAAAACTGTGGGGTATTCATTTTAAAACAACCATTTTTAGAAACCATAATGCATTCACTGGTCTTTTTTTTTTTCTTTTAAAAAGCAAGAGAATTAGGAGGTGGAGTAATATGAGTGGAAAGGGGTAAGGAGAAGCATTAGGAAGGAAGTACTGAATAAGAACAAGGAACAGTACCATTAGGAAAGGACAAAATAATTATATATAGTGGAAGCAGAATGCTGTTCTTGTCAAATGAAAAGGAACATATAAATGCTTGCCTGAAATTAAGAGACTTAGTTAAAATTAGTAAAATATTCTTGAAAAAAAAATAACCACTTCTGAAATTATGCTGGCAATTTAGTGTTATTTTATGTGTTACTTGTGGTAAGCTAGAAAAAGAATTTTGGCTAAGAAGGGACTCTAAAAAGTGATTAATATAAGTCCCTTGCTTATACATATAGAAACTGAAGCACAGAGAATTTAAATGACTTGCTTAAGATTGAACAGCAGTAGAACTGACATGTGAGTAAATAGCCCCTAATATAATGCTTGAGCTTCCTCTGTAATTCAATTGGTAAAGAATCTGCCTGCAATGCAGGAGACCTGGGTTCGATTCCTAGGTCAGGAAGATCCCCTGGAGAAGGAAATGGCAACCCACTCCAGTATTCTTGCTCTGGCCCATGGACAGAGGACCCTGGCAGGCTACAGTTCATGGGGCCACAAGAGTCAGACACGACTTAGAGGCTAAACCACCACCACAATGCTCAGTGGTAGGTTGAATAATGGTCACCCAAAGGATGTCCACATCATAGTTCCCAGAACCTGTGATATGTCACCTTAAATGTTAAAAAAAAAAAAAAAAAAAAAGACTTTACGGATGTGATTAAGGATTATGAGGATTATGAGATAGGGAGATTATCCTGGTTTATCTTGGATCCAGTGTAATTACAAGGGTCCTTATAAGGCAAAAACAGATGGGTCATAGGTCAGAAGCAGAAAAGAGATGTGATTACGGAAGCAAAGCTCAAAGTGATGTCTTTTGAAAATGGAGGAAGGGGCTACAGTCAAGGAACACAAGTGGCCTTGAGAAGCTGGAAACTCCACTAAAGCCTCCAGCAGGAATGAAGCCCTGCCAACACTGTGATTTTAATCCATAAAACCCAATTCAGATTTCCGACCTCTAGAAATGTAAGAAAATAAATTTGTGTTATTTCCAACCACCAGGGTCACATGAATTTGTTACAGCAGCAATAGGAAACTAATACGCTTTCCATTTAAACAGCTTAGTTCCTTCCTTAAAAGAATCATGAGTGTTATTGAAAGGAACAGCAAAATGCAGGAACTTCACTGAAAATTCAAATTTCCGTTACCAGATAAGCTGTGATACAGTCAGATGACCCAACTGGCTAGTTTCCCACAGGCTGGCATATGAACTAGACTCACCATTTTAAATTAAAAAACAGTAACAGCAAAATTTAAAACAAGGTCCAAAATATGATAAAGGGATTTTAAAATAAAATGGAGGAATCACTTTGTTAAAAATCATTTGGTTACAAGGAAACAAATTAATTCTGGCTAGCTTGAATACAATGGAAACTAGAGGCTGGAAGGGAAGCCAAACTATAGAAAGAACAGGGACTCTTGTAGGAATCACGGTCACCACTTTTTCTGTCTTTCTGTCTCACTCTGCATAGGCCTTTGGTGCTTCCTCTCTTTGTGCACAGGCTTACAGAAGCCTACCTCATCTCATTCCAGGCAATCATGACCACCCAATTTTGACTTTTTCTTATATCCCAATTGTAATCTAACAGATATTGATTGAAGTCACTTCCTTCAAATCTGATCTTCTGATCTTCAAGGAGAGAAATATCTGATTAGTCCACTTGGTCAGATGCCCACCACTCCAATTAGCTGGGACTGGTTGAGTCCCATGGAGACCAATCATGGAATTGTAGGGTTCTACGTTTCAGCTCATTAGAGAGTTCATGGGCGCAGGATCAGAAAAGGGGAATATGCAGTATAGATCAAATGATCAATATGTCAATCATATCTCTAAACAAGTAGAGTGGAGCTGGATTCAGACAGAAATTTATAATATTAATCACAATTATTGTTTTAAAGAGAAGATATATATGAATTGAATTTCTCATTAAATATGTAAAAGGATTCGCATTCAAACAAAGCAGTGTAAAACAAAACACATCAATAAAAAACAGACAAAATGTAGGAGCACCTAAAGTATATGCTCAAAATTTTTTATGGAATGAACCAAATGAAAAGTTAAACCTGATTAAGCCAAATGAAGAAAGAGCAAATGGACAACAGAAGTATATAACACTACAAATAAGAAATAAAATACAACCATAGATACCCAGAAGAATTAGAAAAACAAGAGAGTGCCATGTACAACAGATGGAAAAAAGGTGAAAGTTATATAGAAAATGATAAAATATTACTCCAGTTTAAACAGAAAACCAGTAATTCAGAATTTTTTAAACGTAAATGATAGCTCTCTTCCCATATTTTTTCTTGTCTGCTACCCAGTAGACAAAAAATATCTCATAATATATTTAGATGAAAAGCCACTGTGATTTGACAGAACTTACTCCATATTATCATTTAGCTGTTACCTATTCCCTACTCACTCACTTCCAGATCACAAAATAAGAAAGTCTTCTTTAACCAATGATTTGTTTAAGCCCTCTAAAAGAATGGTGTTTTCATAAACTACAGTAGAAAATACTGGAATCTGCACCCCCTTTTTTACTTTCCTTGAAGTTATTGCTCTTCTGAAATTTTAATGCCTTAACCAGATAAGTTTCCCCGGTACCTCAACAGTGTTGGAAATTGGACTGGACAGAAATCCTTCCTCAAATAACAAAAATCCTTCTGCTGCTGCTGCTGCTGCTAAGTCGCTTCAGTTGTGCCCAACTCTGTGCGACCCCATAGACGGCAGCCCACCAGGCTCCCCCATCCCTGGGACTCTCCAGGCAAGAACACTGGAGTGGGTTTCCATTTCCTTCTCCAATACATGAAAGTGAAGAGTGAACGTGAAGTTGCTCAGTCGTGTCTGACCCTCAGCAACCCCATGGACTGCAGCCTACCAGGCTCCTCTGTCCATGGGATTTTCCAGGCAAAAGTGCTGGCGTGGGTTGCCATTCTAAATAACATGAAAGAAACTGAAGAAAAATTATCAAGGCTGAACAATTAAATAATGATGAGTTCTTAGCTACTGTCTTCCACCGAGGGTTTCCTGGTAAATTCTAGATTTTACCTTGTTTCCTGGAAGGTGCAGAATAGTAAATCAACAGCACATGTTATCTACATTTAGCAGATGGTAGAGATGAGATTCTGCAGAAAAGCTGATATGCTCAGCTTCTCACATCAGTGGGAGAAAGGAGGAATAGTATTCAGAACCTCAGAATCCAACTGCATGACTCATTACCTGGAATATCCTTTCTCTCTGAGAATTAAAAATATCATATTGCAATTGAATACCAAAAAATTATATTCCTTTAGAAAATCTGACCTCAGTTGGAGTTGGAACAGTAGGTAACATTATAGTTTTAAAATATTCAGCCTCCTCACTGCCTCTGTAGGAGTATCCTTCCCCGTCTCTAGGCCTAGGGCTTGCCACACAACTTGCTTTGACCAATGAGCTGTTGGCAGATTTGATGTCAGCAAGAGCTTGAAATGTGCTTGTGCAGTTATCTTCATGTACCTCTGCATTTCCCACTGTGTATGTGTTTGTCCCAAAATAAAGACAAGTGGGGCCAACCAAAGCCAAGCCTGCAGCTCAAAGCAGAGCCATCCAGCTGAGTCTAGATCTGCCAACAAGCAGACTCATAAAAAAATTGTTGGGTGGCACTGGGATATTATGGTTGCACAGTAAAAACTGACCAAATGTGAGAATGTGTGGTCTATAGTCTAGGGCCTGAAGAGATCTGATTGCTTTTCAATTCTGTTGCCTGAGTTATTTTTCCTAATTTTAACTCAGGAGCTTTAATTTCCCCAGGCTAAATTGATTTGCTCCAGCTCCCAGCCATTTCTTTAATTTTGCACTCAGCTTTGTTGTCAATACTGCTGCTCCAATATTTACAGCTTCAATGACCATCAGCTCTGGGTTGCTTGTTGATTGCCTTTAACTGCTGTTGCTGAGAGCAATTCACAGAATCCCCAGGAACGTTGAAGGTATTTACAGATTTGGTGTCTGCATACTTTGTTTTAATCTTCTGCTATAGTTATAAGAAGGGATTCCCTGGTGGCTCAAACAGAATTTGCTTGCAATGTGGAAGACTTGGGTTTGATCCCTTGGTAGGGAAGATCTCCTGGAGAACGGGATGGCTACCCACTCTAGTATTCTTGCCTGGAGAATCCCATGGACAAAGGATCCTAGAGAGCTACAGTCCATGGGGTCACAAAGAGTTGGACACGAGTGAGAGACTTTCACTTTCTTTCTTTCATAGTTATAAAAAAAGATGTTTCTAAGGTCACTATTTGTTCAGGATGGTTTTCATCACTGTGAGAATCTTATTTTCACATAACATTTAGAAAGTATATATTTATTAAATGATAAAATCTAAGTAGAATCCCATATGATTAAAGCTAATAGGATATAAAAATTGCTTTATTATGTTATAGTTCAACTTGTGTAGCTATCTATTGAAGTACATAAGAGAATGTAATTCAGACTTTCAAATTGCTGAGTTCTCAATCTCAGCACTATTGACATTTGAGGCCAGACACTCTGTATTAGGAGTGGCTGTCCTGTGCATTGTTTAACAGCATCCCTGGCCTCTACCCACCAGATACCAGTAACACCCCCTCCCAAGCTATATCAACCAAAGATATCTCTATGTATTTCTAAATGCCCTTGGGAAAAATTATCCCAGTTGAACGTGTTAGTCTCTCAGTTGTGTACAACTCTTTGTGACCCCATGGACTGTGGCTTCTGTCTATGGAATTCTCCAGGCAAGAATGCTGGAGTGGATAGCTGTTCCTCTCTCCAGGGGATCTTTCTAATCCAGGGATTGAACCCAGATCTTCCACATTGCAAGCAGCTTCTTTATCATCTGAGCCACCAGGGAAACCTGGGTGACAGCTGCTGAATTAAAAGATACTCTATTTTCATTTATCAGCTAAAAATACCTAACTCAGAAATTATTCCAATTTCCCATTTCTCCCCAGTGACTGTGCTAATCTGACTGGTCTCTATACTCTCACCAAACTCAAAGGTAGTCAGCCTTTCCTTATACCCGTCAAAGTTTAAAAAAATGTTCCACAGCACTGAAGTCCACTCACAATGCAGTGATAAATGTGAAAGCAACTTTCATGCAGATAAATTTTTAAATAGGCAGGACCTAGTGAACATAGCATCATTTGTGCTAACTTTATATTGAAACCAGATCAACAGAGTATTGTAATTATGGGTCATATATAAAAACCTGCACATAGTCTTACTAAAGAGATCTGGAAATAACTATAAAATTCATTAAAGTGATATTTTACCTGTATTTCATTGTCCTCAATTGTACAGAGTCAAATTTCTCTACTGATTTAAAGCTTTGCACTCCAGAACAGCTACAACTAGTCTCATTCTTATAATTAGACTGTATAAGATTTTTGCATGCAAACACCATAATCATATTTTGCTTTCAATAAAAAGCCATCTGTTTTCTAAAGGCTGCACTCGCAGGCATGCAATATTTCATTTAGATATTATAGTGTTGCTGTATTTTTCCTTGCCATGTGAATCACAGTCATTGCAAGTGTAAAGTCCACAAGGTTTGTGTCGCAATAAGGTTATCTCCTTTTCCAGTGTTAGTTTTGAGGCAGCATATCAATATTTTACGCCTAGACTGACATAGCAAATATGGGAGTAATTAAAACAGTTCAGTGGAGAGCCAGCTACACTGGCAGATGGTGAAAGCCTCTTCACCAACCATTTTTAAGCAGAGGCTATTAAGTCAAGGATGTTTTCTTTGAGAGAGCATTGGCTAATCTAATCTCTACCATTCCCTGAGTCTAATATTATTATACTATTCTTATTGTTAAACACTTTGATTTCATTCAATAAACCATTAAACTGTTCTTGGGAACTAAGTACGAGGAGAGGTAATGCCTAATATTTATCACATATATTATCTCTTTTTGTCCTCTGATAGCATGAGTATTGTTATCCCCATTTTACAGATGGAAAAATTGAGGCTTAAAAAGATTAAGTGACTCCTTCCAACTCAGTGTCAAAGTAGAGATTTAAGCCCAGATCCGATCTGGCTATACCCCCCTACCCTGAAGTGATAGACCAGAGGTCAGAGTCATGATCATGTGATGAGTCTGTCCAGCTCATAATGTACAAGCCACAGATCTTTTCCACACACAGTACTCTCCATATTTCTTAAAATCCTGTGCCTTTTATCACTTATGGTAAGGTTCTATACTAAATAAGAACTGATTAGGCAATGAAGAGAACAGTGTTACTAAGTGTCCTGTAACAAACAAAGCTTTGTTCTCTAGTTTTTAAGTAATCATATTGGTTCAAAAATATAATTACATGCTCTGTGCAAAAACTCAGTTAAAAGGGAAGAATAAAACCTTATCATTTTAATTTTGTTATTTCCTTTAAAACTGCATATACCAATTTAGTGAAATGGTTTGTGTGTATAATTTGCATGTGTTTATATAATTTTTAAGAAGTTAAGTTTTGACTTTTAAATCTTAGGTTTAAGTCTTAGTTTTAAGTCTTAGGTTTCATGTTTATGCCATTGCTTTCCGCATCTGTACAAAGATTTGTAAAGAAACACAACTAAAAATAGATCAAGGACCTTGTTTATGGTACAATATTTTTCTTGAGGGAAGTTAGAATACTATAAAATGAGACAGTTTATTGTAGTGTATATATTATTTCAGAGTAAGATGAAGAAACATAATGTTAAAACCATGCACTAGAAATGCTATTTCTGTATAAAAATAATGAAATGTCAGGATCAAAAAGAATCCCATAAATCACTATTATTCACTTCTGCTCCTTATTTTATTACTTGAAATGCATGCAGCTATGAATCTGAGACCTTTTCTCCTATTAAACTAACAATCGACTAAATTGACACAATTCCACACTCTCATTAATAAAAAAAGCCATCCTATCCAAATTACATGATTTAGTTTTATCCATCATTTGACCTTTACTTATCTCGTATTTCTTGTTGATAGCTTCAAGCTTTGAAAGCTGGCTTGATTTATAAAAATAGTTTCCTCCCAGCAAACAAAATAAAGCAAGACAATTCCCACCGAGCACTTTATTGTATTTGTATCTCTTCTTGTTCCAAAAGATATTTGAGAGGACTTACAAAGTGATGGTACTAATATGACAATATTAAAAGGGATAAAAAGTCAGAGCCAAATAAAATAAGAGTAACAAGAGGGAAACCTTTATAATGTGATTTACATAAAAAGTGAAAGTGTTTGACCACTGAGTTGCTATTATTTAATATTATAAACAAAAGAACACGCTGCAGATGTATGTGCTGCACTTGTTGTACTTCACTTTTCTGCCTTCCTATGGCCCACTCTCGGGGCTTCCAGGTGGCTCTGGCGGTAAAGCCGCCTGCCAGTGCAGGAGACACAGGAGACTCAGGTTCGTTCCCTGGTTTGGGAAGATCCCCTGAAGGAGGGCATGGCAACATACTCCAGTATTCTTGCCTGGAGAATCCCATGGAGAGAGGAGGCTGGCAGGCCCTGGCCCCTGGGGTCATAGAGAGTCGGACACGACTGAAGTGACTAAGCATGCTTCACAATATCTTTAAAATTGTCTGCTTCTTCTCATTCCTATTACCTGACTTACTGCCAGATCCTTGTGAGCTGACAATTACAATAACCCCAGGAGGTGATTATTGAAGTAACCAGCCTATATATGCTTCCAGTCTCCAGCATTTCTTCACTTCCATCCATCATCCATGTGACTGTCAAATGAATCTTTCTAGACACCACATCCCATCCTCTTGCATGTACAAGTTGTTGATGGCAATTCCTTATCTTTAAATTACCTTCCAACCCCTGCTATAATTACTGCATTACTTTAACACTCCTCAAATGAGCTGAAATTTTATTGCCATCTTAACATACCAAACACAGTTCTTCCTCCATACACTTTGCCCAATTCCTTCCTCATTCACTCATGACCTCCTGAGTCTCTGCATATTTATAGTATTTAAATCCTTGTCATGCATCACAACCCAGCTCAAGACTACATTCCTGATATCTCTGATTCACAAAATGTTGCCGACTTAAGATAGTCACCATACATTGCACGATGAATAAAAAGACAATATCAGTCTGGAATTAAAACGAAAAGAAGCTATCCATAAAAGATTTCTGAACTACTATTACACTTAATACTTGCTACATACATCTAGAAATAAATAGCATACATCTTTGTATTTCCCACCAATGAGAATATTTCTCTATAGGAATTAGCTGAAATAGAATGAGATTACCAGAAACCTCTGGAAATTCCATCTGGAATTGTGAATGAAGGTGGGTCATTAATAAACCAGCTCTAATCAGATCATGCCAAGATAATTGGGCCAGAGTAAATGTGTTGTAATTTAAAACACAAAGACAGTGGCACTGCCTGCAGTTGTTTGTTTTCCTTGCCATTGTTCAATATTGTAAGGCTTAATTGAGGTATGTTTTCTATACAACACTTCACTAATAAGAGCAAGCACAGCTATCTTTCACTTAACGTAACTTTATATGTCCCTGAAAGCTCTTAAAGCCCTAAGGGCCAAGCCCACATAATGGTACTTCTCTAATTGCACACACATAGAGCGAAGTCCAAAGAGCACCTCATAAAGTCATTTGTAATTTGTCCAACCCAAAGACTGGTAACAATATCACGAAACTTTTTCATGTTTATGAGTCTCTTCTCCCTCTTTAATTTGACTGCCTCTTGAAGTCAGAAACCAGGTCAAATCATGCATTCAATAAGTATTATTCAACATTTGCTCATGAGGATTCATTGGAAGTTATGAAGCTAAAATGTATGAAGTATTCAGAGTTCAGAGTTGTAAGTAACAGAAACGACCCCTGGCCAATTTCAGGAGAAAAGGAAAACAATATATTAAAAAAGCCATTGGGTGGCACACATACAATCACGTGGGAAACTAGTGAACCATTAAGAGAGAATAGGCAGGAAGGAAAGCCATAAAATTGACTGGGCAAGAATATTGATGTCCCACATATGACCATGGGACATGGCAACTTTGGACTCTGGAGGCCACTCCTGGCACTTTACCTGGGAGACTAGATGTTGCTGTCACTTGTTGCTTCAGATTCAGATTCTATAGCAGGCATGTCTGATTGGACCCATACCCTGGGTTATGGGTGTGCACTCAGCTGCAAGAGGCTGGCAAAACCCTGACAATTCTTTTGAGCGTCAATAGCAAAAGGCGAAACAGGTTGATTGTAAGAGTAAGATCCAGATGTCAGAAACCAAAAGTTACTTTTTTTTCAAAACAGTATGTATCCACTACTATGTATTTTGATCATTTGCTCTTTAGAAAGATCACCCTAGTGGGAATGTTCAGAACAGATTACAGAAGCAAAACCTGGGTTTCAATTTAAAGTTGAATGCAAAAGATTATGAAGCTACGAGGAGACAGAGGAAAAAAGGAATTTGAGAGAAAATGAAGTGATCACCTTGGCAGAACCTGGAGACCAGTTGAATCTGATAAGCAAAGGATAGCTGTTGATAATTTCTGATTTGGGGGACCATATGAATTAAAACAGAAAATTCAAGAAATCAGCAAATTTAGGGAAGATAATAAATATTAGTTGGGGGCAGAACAAGTATAAGGTGCATGTGACAGTTTGATTCAGAGGCTGGACTCAGCTGGAATTGTCTGCTGAAGTATCTGCACATTCACAGTGTCTCCATTCAGTTTGGGCTTCCACAATGGGTTTTATATAAGCAAGAAATGAAACTTTGCTGTGCTAAACCACTAACACTTTGGGATTTATTATTGTAGCAGAGCTGGAGTAACCGTGGCCTAACACAATGATTACCAAACATGTAGCTACATCATGGTTGTTCAGTTGCTAAGTCGTGTCCGACCCTGCAACCCCCTGGACTGCAGCATGCCAGGCTTCCCTGTCCTTCATTCAAAGAAAAGGCTCCCAGAGTTTGCTCAAACTCATGTCCATTGAGTCAGTGATGCCATCCAATCATCTCATCCTGTGTCACTCCCTTCTCTTCCTGCTAGCAATCTTTCCCATCATCAAGGTCTTTTCCAATGAGTCAGCTCTTCACATCAGGTGGCCAAAGTATTGGAGCTTCAGCTTCAGCATCAGTCCTTCCAGTGAATATTCAGAATTGATTTCCTTTAGGACTGATAGGTTTGATCTCCTTGTTCTCCAAAGGACTCTCAAGAGTCTCCTCCAGCACCACAGCTGGAAAGTATCAATTCTTCAATGCTTAGCCAGCTATATCATATAATGAAATATACCTTCATTTACCTTGTCTTCTTGCGCCTGTTAGCCTAGAGGCCAGTCTGAGGGACGCTCTTCTGTTCCACCACGAGCAATCTAGAAAGTGAGTTTCTGCTCAGTGTAGTACATGAAATACACATGATATGGGCCTGGGTGCCCATCCTGTCATGCTATCTACAAAGAGTGGAGCCTTGGATAAGTTAGAGAATATTTCTGGGCCTCAGTTTTCTCATCTGCAGAAAAAGAATAATGATCATAGTACTTGTCTCAGGATTGTCCTGAGAGTTAAACAAGATGAGGTATCAATTATGTGGAAGGTGGAAAAAATATGACCATAAGTTTTCTTAGCAAGACATGGAGCCTGTTTCCCCATTCCTTGAAATAAACCTGTTCTATTGATTCAGTTTGACTGATAATAGAATGTGGCAGAAGTGACAATACTGGCGAATCTCAGAGGCAAGTGGTCTTGTAGTTTCTGTTTTCACCCTCTGGGAACATCGTCATCACTTTGCGAAGAAGCTCAAGCTAACCTCCTGAGGACAAGAGATCACATAGAGAAAGTCAGATCTAGCCATTCCAGCGTTCTCTGCTGACGTTGCAGATATGTGAATGAGGCCATTCAAGACCAGCCAACTGCAGCCACCTAAGTGATTCCAGGCAAGACTGGAAGAACCACTCAGTTGAAACCTGCCTAAATTGCAGAATCATGAGCAAGTAAATTATTGTTTGTTAAAGATACTACATTTTACAATGCTTAATTATACAGCAATAGAACTGATATATTGCCCGTAGAATATTCAGAGCAAATGTCCATCTGGGAGTTGGATATGAATCTAGAGCACATAGAAAAGATAATATGATCATCATGATGACAGTCAATGCCAAGAACTGCATGCAATAATCCAGGGTGAAGTCATATGGTTTTAGTCATGGGCAAAGGTGATCATTTAAACTAACTTTAAGATATGAGTAGAGAAAAGAAATCAGTGAAGGAAATTATAAAGAAGCCAGTGATAAATCAAGCAAATCCATTAGATCAAACAAGTAGGAAGTGACTTTGGTGGAAATAATGTTTTTTGAGTTGGTATGAAAACCAGGTGGAGATAGGTTGAGACACCAACAGGAAGTAAAGAAAGAGACACTAACAGATATTTTTTGTAAATATTTTCTTATGACTAATAGGAAACAATAGGGTAGAAGTTGAGGTGGTTTTTTTTTTTTCCCAAAGCCGAAAAAAGATATTAGTTTGCTTATAAAATGGCATGAAATTTTTAAAATATATATTCAAATTATTCAAAGGTTTTGATGAGATGTAAGGTCCCCAAGGAAAAAGTAAGAGATGGGAATAGGCCCAAGGGGAAGAGAGCAGCCTTTTTCAGGAAGAAGAGCTATAAATTCACTGATCCTGGCATGAAGAGTAAAAGAATAGGTATCAGAAAGGCTGATTCCTGGGAATGGTGCCAAAGACTGGGGAAGGGGAGGGGACAGACACAATCTACCGTAAATTAAGTGCCAGGTGGCAGCAGGAAAGAAATGTCATTTATGCCTAAGATCCTCTGTTTTCTCTGTAAAGTTAGAGATCATTTACCTTCCAAAAACTGAGATATATGCAGTGCTAAAAGACCCAAGGGACATGGCAAAGATTTGAATAGGCAATGGGACATAGTGTCTGTGGTAATTTAAATGTGGCCATGAATTCCTGGCAGTTCTTAGCAAGAGTGGAGTCTGTCTCCTCAGCCCTTGAAATCCAGTCAGTCTTATGACTTGTTTTCACGGACACAGTTCAGTTCAGTCACTCAGTCATGACTAACTCTTTGCGACCCCATGGACTGCAGCACGCCAGGCCTCCGTGACCATCACCAATTCCCGGAGTCCACCCAAATTTATGTCCATTGAGCCGGTGATGCCATCCACCATCTCATCCTCTGTCATCCCCTTCTCCTCCCACCTTCAATCTTTCCCAGCATCAGAGTCTTTTCAAATGAATCAGCTCTTCGCATCAGATGGCCAAAGTATTGGCGTTTCAGCTTCAGCATCAGTCCTTCCAATGAACACTCAGGGCTGATCTCCTTTAGGATGGACTGGTTGGATCTCCTTGCAGTCCAAGGGACTCTCAAGAGCTTTCTCCAACACCATGGTTCAAAAGCATTAATTCTTCAGCGCTCAGCTTTCTTTATAGTCCAACTCTCACATCCACACATGACTACTAGAAAACCATAGCCTTGACTAGACGAACTTTGTTGGCAAAGTAATGTCTCTGCTTTTTAATATGCTGTCTAGGTTGGTCATAACTTTCCTTCCAAGGAGAAAGCGTCTTTTAATTTCATGGCTGCAGTCACCATCTGCAGTGACTTTGGAGCCCAAAAAATACAAGATGGCTGAAATAAATGTGACTGGCACATTGGTTCAAATGCAAGCTCTGCCACTTTGAGATGTGGGACCCATGGTAAGTGTATTCATTCATTCAGCACCTATTTGTTGGATAACAGACTCTCATATGTGCCAGATAGTAGGCAAAGTGTTAGATATATAGCAGTGAAAAACAAGGCAGGGGGTTACAATAGAGTCACTACCTGCTATGGTCTGAATGATCATGTCCCCTCAAAATTCACTGCTGCATGTGAAAGCCTAATGCCCAATATGATGGTATGAGTAAGTGGGGCTTTTGGAAGACGCTGACGACCTGAGGGTGGAGCTCTTATGAATGGGATTAGTGCTCTTATGAAAGTGTTCCCTAGCTCCGTCCACCATGGGGGAATCCAGAGAGAAACTGACAATGCATAATCCAGAGGGGTCCTTCACCAGAACCCCATCATGCTGACACCCTGATTTTGGACTTCCATCCTCCAGAACTGTGAGAAGTACAGTTTTGTTAATTATGAGCCATTGTTGTCGCATTCGGGGAAACAAACTCACTCTGAAGGACAATGCAGATAGTGGAGTGCAGTTTATTACACCGGAGTGCCCAAGGCAGAGTCTCCTCTTAGTCAGGGACCCCGAGCAGTTTTTGTGAAAACCTTATATACCCTAAGTGTACATGTGCAAACCCACCTCCCCAAATTCTCTGAAACTAGTCTGAACAAAGGAAAAGAAAGATACAATCAAAGTTAACCCATGATTCGTATGCCTTAAGCCTAGGTGGACAATTATCAATAGGCCTGCGGTCATACCCCAATAAGCATAATAGAATTTATGATTCTATTTGGTTACACAGATAATTAGGGTATTCTTTTAGGCAATGGAAAGTCTAGGTATGAGCCCTGGGGCTCTTCCATGGTGTGTGTATGTGGGGTGGGGGTGGGTTTGGTTTTCCAGTTGGTAAGTCATTTCCATAGATACTGGGCATATAGTTCAAAGTCCACAGTTGGGCCGAAGATGGAGTCCTGCTTTCAAGATGGAGCCTGTTCTGTCTGTTTCCTCCTTCACCATCAGTTTGTGCTGTTTTGTTATAGCAGCCAGAACTGACTAAGACACTATCTTTATGTAATTTACAGTCCTTGGAATTACTTACTCTGTGTCTCATTTGTCTTTTCTGGAAAATGTGTCTTAAAAATATAACTGCTGGTAGCTAGCTCTTCAGTTCAGTTCAGTTCAGTCGCTCAGTCATGTCTGACTCTTTGCGACCCCATGAATCGCAGCACGCCAGGCCTCCCTGTCCATCACCAACTCCCGAAGTTCACTCAGACTCACGTCCATCAAGTCCGTGATGCCATCCAGCCATCTCATCCTCTGTCGTCCCCTTCTCCTCCTGCCCCCAATCCCTCCCAGCATCAGAGTCTTTTCCAATGAGCCAACTCTTTGCATGAAGTGGCCAAAGTATTGGAGTTTCAGCTTTAGCATCAGTCTTTAGTGACCATTAAACTATGTGTATAACACCACTCTCACCCTTAATTGTGCTATTTTTATCTATTCTCTCAGCAGCCCTAAGAAGTAGGTACTTTTATTTTTCCCATTTTGTAGATGAAAAAACTGAGATCAAGAGGCTAAATAACTTTTCCTAAAGTCAAACATCTGGTAAGTCGTGGAGCTAGATTTCAAATACAAGCCAACTGACTCCAAAAATCTCCCTTCCTATAAGGAAATTTTATATAAACTAATCAATTAATGTTAGTGGAGAGAGGAAAAGAAGAACAAGGGGAAAATGAGAGACTCACCAGAAAGAAATTGGCATGGAGCAGAAAAAATTGTGACCAAATATTTAAGAGTGCATTAAAGCCGGGGGATGAGGGAAGAGAACCTAACAAAACAATCGCCACTATGAAACAATCACCACTAAGACAGAAATGCAGGAACTCAGAAAAGAGATGGTCGCCTGCTAAGCAGGAGACTCAGGTTCAATCCCTGGGTTGGGAAGATACCCTGGAGAAGGAAATGGCAACCCGCTTCAGCATTCTTATGTGAAATCCCAGCACAGAGGAGTCTGGTGACAGGCTGCAGTCCATGGGGTCCCAAAAAGTCAGACATGACTTAGCAACTAAACAACAACAAGAAGATAACAGGAAAGGATGAATTATGAGCTAGAGGAATTTAGGAATACAGTAGGAGAAAAATATAATAACAGAAATACATGTAAAATTTGAAGGAGATTCAAGGGAAACAAGTATTGATGGAAGTCCCATGATAGAAGCAGAAATTAAAATTTCATAAATAAGCAAAATGAAACAGAAATAGTTACTCGAGAAAATTTTTCTGAAATAATGATTTTACACATATTGAAAATCAACCATTCCCCAGATTGAATTTACCCAGAATGATCCATGCTGAGAAATACGCTCATAAACCTAATAGATTTTAAAAGAAAGAAAATATTTGAGACATGCAGAAAAACCCATCTTAGGTTGGTTTCAGACTTTTTACACATTTCAACATCAGAATACAAGGGAGGAAAAACCTACAAAATCTTCAAGGAAAAATTGTGACCTTAGCATTTTACATTCAATTTAATTGCTTTTCAGTTGTAAGGATAACAGACAAATTATCTTGAACATGTAGGGAATATTGTTCCCATAAATCCTTATTAAGGAATCAACTAGAGGAAAGACTTCAGCCAACCACTGGCAGTGAGAATGGCAACCAAATGACTCTAAAACTGAGACTAGAATAAATATAGAAATAGAGTGATAAACTGGAACATTTTTAATTTCTGACAAATTATAAAAGGCATAATGAAAAAAAGAGTAAAAGAGGGGAAAGTTTAAATATAGAATAATTACTTAAGCCTGGATTCCCTAGAAAACAGAACTTGCAACGAAGGCTTTTCTGTAAGTATTTATTGGAGAGTGTGATCTAAAGAGTGGAGAGAGGAATGGAAAAGGAACAGAAGGGCAGTGAGCCCACACAGAAATGTGTTATTGTTTTATAGACTGTTACAGATCCCACCAACTTATCCAACATGGTTCATTGAAAAGTCTACCTTCACCCTACTGACGTGGGCTGCTGCCTTTTTAATATGCTAAATCCTTTTATTTTAGACCTATTTCTTGTTTTTCAGCTCAGGAACTTGTACCAAATTGTTTTTATTATTGAAGATGTAAAATATGCTTGAATACGTGGAAGCACTGATTCTTCTCACAACTCCTCCAGATTTTTCTTGTCTATTCTTGTTTTATTTTCCCATTTGAACTTTAATACCAGTCTGTCTGACTCCAAAATAAAAATGCTGTTGCTATTTTTATTGAATCACACCTTTATGATGCGGATTTTTTTCATCCAAGAAATGATACATCTTTCCATACGTAGTTTCAGTAGCATTTTAAAATCTTAAGTAGATCTTTATATAGACCTCACTCTTATTCCTCCAAGAAGGCAATGGCAACCCACTCCAGTGTTCTTGCCTGGAGAATCCCAGGGACGGGGGAAACCTGGTGGGCTGCCGTCTATGGGGTTGCACAGAGTCGGACATGACTGAAGCGTCTTAGCAGCAGCAGCAGCACTCTTATTCCTAAACATTTTTGTTGTTGTTGTTGCATACAGTTTTTCTTCCCTTATATCAAATATGTAGACTGTTTATTCACAACCTTGCATGCATATGTGCTAAGTCGCTTCAGTCATGTCCGACTGTTTGCAACCCTATGGACTGTAGCCCCCCAGGCTCTTCTGTCCTTGGGATTCTCCAGGCAAGAACACAGGAGTGGATTGCCATGCCCTCCTCCAGGGGATCTTCCCAACCCAGGTACGGAACCTGAGTCCTCTATGTCTCCCGCATTTAGGCAGTTTCTTTATTACTAGCACCACCTGGGAAGTCCATTCACCACCTTATTAAGCAGTCTTATTTTGACTGGTCTCTGAGTTTTTGTTAAAGAATCCAAATTGTGTCTATATTGATTCAACTTTGATACATATAATGTGTCTTGAAGTCAAGAGCAGCAGCAATCCTTTGTATCTGATAAATGATATTACTTGAACTCAGATCACATCTTATACGAAAGCATTATTCATCCTAGTTTAGGTATATAAAGTTATGATTGCTATTGATTTGTTTGCTTTTCTTAAAAATTAAAAACAATACTTAGCTGCTATTTTTTATCATCATTAGGTAATCCATGAGTATTCTGGGAACATATTTACTATAATGTAGAACTTTATCTCAAGAAGAAACATGTGGCTTTTACCTTTAAAATGTTTTAATTATTCTGAGCTATGTCTTCTCTCTTATCATGAAACATCCAACTGATTTTCCACACGTGCCTCAAGCTATACCAAATCCTTCTTGAGCAGCAGGAATCAGAAGCATTGACTCTTTGGAGCCAGGAATGTAAAGGATCAAGCAACTATCACTAATCAGATCTTGGTGAATTGATGCCTGTATAAAAGCAGGTAGGTGAATTGATGCATGTAGAAATCACAATAGTTGGAAACCAAGCAAATAGATAGTAATCCAGGGTGAAAGGGCAGTATTGAGTGGAGAATGAGAAAAATCAATGGCAGAAAGACTAGGCAGAAGCATCATATATAACTCATGAATGGAAAGAAAACAAAATTGTCCAACAAAAAAGGAAGAACAATCAATAAATGTGATGGGCTGTTGCAGCTGTTAAAATGACAATTCTGGTAATAGGCTAGAAACACTGAAATACTGCGATTCTAAATGAATAAAATACAGGACAGGACATTGACAACAGTATCCAGTATTGTTGTTTTAATAAAAAAATCAACCATACATGGACAAAATTTGTAAGCAAATATGAATAAATAAATATTAGAGAGTTAGAATTATGGTTAGATTAAGAAAATAAACTTTTCATTGGTTTAACAATAGTTTTTTAAACTCTGTTACTAAGATATGGATTTAAGAGAATGTGAAGAGTGATGGCAGCAAGAAGACCTTTTACTAAGGCAGGCATCTGCCTCAGTCAAGACATTTCATATATTTCCTATTAGTAAGAACGAATGCTTTTTAACCATCTCCTGAATATTAAGTCTTTCAAGCAAAAGTCAGGTCTTAACCATGGTTAGTATCAGCTTTGCAAATATCATTCTTTGCACTCTAATAAGAAATGGATAAAATGAATATGCAGACAATGAGAGAGGGAGGGAGGAAGTAAAATAAAGACATTTCATGCTATTCTCTCAAGGAAGGTATGAAAGAAATGTGTGATGACCTCTGTTCTCAAGGCGCTGAGAATTTAGGTGAGTGAGGGAGAAGGAGAAATGGACTTGAAATAACTGGCAGTAAAATACTCTATTTCCTGTTATCTCAAGCTACAATAACAGATTAAACTAGAAAATAAACACATAAACGCAACCCCCTCAGTGTTTCTTAAGAGCAATGTGGGTATTTGTAGTAGAACAGTTCTACAATTGTGCAAGACTGTTTCATGAATTGCAAGACGGTTTGCTCAGTATCTGAAACAGTGTTTCTCAGTTTTTATTTCATTATTCCTATTAAGATTTCCCCAGACATTTGTCTTTATTAATCCACTGCTTTTTGCATACCTGGAAACATATAGTCTATACCTAATACTCTTTAAATGAATAAAGGTTGTATCTATTCAGGAAACGTTTAAGAGGATTTAGGAATCAATGTAAAACTGAAGGGATACATGGATTCTGCAAAGAAGAAGCATTTCTCAGTTGAGGGACTATTAGGAAGTTGTTGTTGTTCAGTCAGGCAGTCGTGCCCAGCTCTTTGTGACTCCACAAACTGCAGCACACCAGGCTTCCCTGTCCTTCGCTATCTCCTGGAGTTTGCTCAAACTCATGTCCATTGAGTCGATGATGCCATCCAACCATCTTATCCTCTGTCACCCCCTTCTCCTCCTGCCTTCAATCTTTCCCAGAATCAGGGTCTTTTCCAATGAGTCAGCTCTTCGTGTCAGGTGGCCAAAGTATTGAAACTTCAGCTTCGGCATCAGTCCTTCCAATGAATAGGGTTGATTTCCTTTATGATTGACTGGTTTGATATCCTTGCTGTCCACAGACCCTCAAGAGTCTTCTCCAGCACCACAGTTGGAAAGCATTAGGAAGAAAGATTTTCAACTGTTCTGGGAAACACAGAGAAGTCATATTAAGTATATGAAGAGGAGATCTGACTATGAAAAGCCTTAAAAACAATTCTTGGGAGTTAGGACTAAAAGCTGAAAGTGAAAAGAAAGAAATCATTATAGGACTTTACAGAGAAACATGATAAAAATAGTCTTTTAGGGAAATTGACCTGGCAACAGTATAAAAGATGAATCAGAAAGAGGAGAGAATAAAAGAATGTAGATTAACTAGAAGACTACCAGTAATTGGATGTGCACTTAAGAGATGACAATTGTAAGGGGGGAAAATGAGGAGATTGAGATTCTCCCAAAGAGAACATGGCAGAACATTTCCTCACTGAAAGCCCTTGGTTGCAAGTAACTGAAACTGGCTTAAACAGGAAGGAAAAATATGGACTCCCATTGCTGGATATCAAAAGAAGTGCACCCTTTCGGAGGAACTTAACTCCGTTTCCTCGAGAACCATTGACTCAGCACTCATCCACATGTTGGATTCACCCCCAAAGTGATGCTAACATAATGACCTCCTTTCCAGATGTCACATCCATACATGAATACATCCTGAGAAAAAGCAGGAGAAAGAAAAAAAGATAATCACTTCCGAAAGTTCTCCTGGAAGAGTAAGAAAGAATTTCCCCAGAATTTCCCAGAAGAGGAAAAAATTCTCCTTAGATCATTCTGGTGCATTCCTGGACTTGGGGCATGGCAGCCCACTCCAGTATTCTTGGCTGAAGAATCCCAGCGACAGAGGAGCCTGGCAAACTACAGTCCATGGGATGGCAAAGAGTTGGACACGACTGAAGCGACAGCATGCATGCGCACATGTGGCCTACCTGGGAGAAGATTAGCTGCTGGGTTAATCAAATGACAGTCAGCAGTGATCCTGGGGCCTAGGGAAAATATCAGAGCTGGAAACAGAAATGTAGCTGTCACCCTTATAGAAGGGAATGAGCTCACCAAGAGAGTAAGTATAAAAAAGGAAATATGATGAGTCTTGTTCTCGTATTAGAGAAAGGAAAAATAGATACTAGTGGATCTAAAAGAAAAAAAGAGCCATCAGATCAAAGGAGTAGTAAATGCAGTATAATCTTCAGGAAGAAAATGTCAAATGGTCCAAAGAAATATGAAGAGGAGGGCTGATAAAGCCAGGTTTGGGGCTAGCGAGGTATGAAAAGTATATGAGGAAGTCATTTAAATATTCATGAACAATTTCCAAAGAGTATCTAAGGCTGAATTCAAGGTCTCAGTGTAAATTTGCAATGGGTCAGGTAAGTTGGGTTTCTCTCACAAACCAGTATGACTTCTGCACAGACAACAGCAACAAAAGGATGATTCCATCATTGGGAATGTGTTATTGGGTTTGGGAAAAGATAAGTAGTGAGAGAGTTTAGAGTCCTGATAAAGCAATATTAGGGAAGGGCTTCCCAGGTGTTGCTAGTGGTAAAGAACCCACCTGCCAATGCAGGAGGCATAAGAGACTCAGGTTCGATCCCTGGGTCGGGAAGATCCTCTGGAGAAGGGCAAGGCAAGCAAGCAATCATTCAGTCATGTCCGACTCTTTGCGATCCCATGGACTGTAGTCTACCAGGCTTCTCTGTCCATGGGCATGGCAACCCAATCCAGTCTTCTTGCCTGGAGAATTCCACAGGCAGAGAAGCCTAGTGGCCTAGAATCCAAAGGGTCACAAAGAGTCAGCCACAACTGAAGTGACAGCACCCAATCACGCAAGGCAATATTAAATAGTTGACCGCGGAACTTAAAGTGGAAAAGGCATTGTAGGCCAAAGGGTGCTGATGGACAGATTTCCCTTGTTTATCAGGTGACATAGACAGCGTTAGGTTCCACTCAGTTGAATTTGCTCTATAACAGAGTAGACTTGCTAGCTTTGTGTTTTACTTTGAGTTACCGTGAAAATACAGCTTGAATAAGAACTTGGGTCCAGGTAGTTTTTTCAGAGGCAAGTCTAGGAAGAAGAGAGAGTCCCAGGAGTAAGACAAGGAAATGATTAAAAACCCATGGCTTATTGTTACTGATTTCAACCAGCTTTAGCAGACAGTTCAGTATAGATACCAACATCCCACCTCAAGCTTCAGTGGTGCTGTCTCTAAGTTTCTAACCCAAATCTTTCTCTGAAGCCCAGCAACAGAGGTGAAATGGCAAAGGTGTTGACAAACCTGGGGCAACCCTCAGCCAGTGGGAAGTGGGACTGGGTCAGTCAATACCACTGGGTCAGTCAGGGTCTGTTGTACCAGTTGGTTACCAATGTGGGCAACTGATTTGATCCCTAGGTCGGGAAAAGATCCCCTGGAGGAGGGCATGGCAATCCACTCCAGTATTCTTGCTTGGAGAATCCCATGGACAGAAGAGCCTGATAGGCTACAGTTCACAGGGTCGCAAAGAGTCAGACATGAATTAAGCGACATGCAGGTAGGCAACTGAGACTCAGTCCATCTGGTTCATACACAAAAACTGTGTGGAAAGCCCTCAAGTACCCCATCACATTGCACACTGATAGAGGATTGCCTCCAGGTGTTCACTCCCTGCCGTTCCCGGCTGCACCTGCACTGGCGATTCAGAGAAAGCCCCGAGGCAGAAAAGCAGAGTCACAGCTTCAGGTTCTGGTAAGAGGTTGGCCAACGCAAACCACAGTCCACCACAGCTGCTCTGAAATCAGTCACCGAGGGAGCTGTGACACGGGCATCACACACAGCTGCCACACCGGGGTGGGGTTTCTTACCCGCATCACTGGTGACATTTTGGACCAGTGAGAATTCTTCGTTATGGGGGCTTCCCTGTGCATTGTAAGATGTTTAGCAGTATCCCTGGCCTTTCCTCCTTAGATACCAGTTGCCCCCTGCCCAGTTGTTACAACTTAAAATGCCTCTAGACATTGCTCTATGTCCCTGGGGAGGCAAAATCCCCTTTCGTGGAGAACCAGTGTGCAACACTGTAATTTTGGGCAAGTTTCTTCACTTCTCTAAATCTGTTTCTCATCTGTAAATTGAGCGTAATAGAGGACCAACCACAGGGGCTCTTTGTGTGCACGCGTTCAGTTGTGTCTGTCGTTTCTGACTGTTTGTGACCCTGTGGATCATAATCCACCAGGCTCTTTTGATCTTCTTTCATTACCAATTAATGCTCCTAAGTTAACATGACTATGTGTCATTTGTTGTAGCTAAGTGAATGCAGGATGTAAAGGAAATTAAAGAACTCTGCTTGAGAAGTGACCAGTCCAAGTTCCATGAATGAAACAGGGCACTCAAAGCCGGGGCACTGGGACAACCCAGAGGGATGGGGTGGGAAGGGTGGTGGGAGAGGGATTTGGGATGGGGGACACATGTATACCCATAGCTGATTCATGTCAATGTATGGCAAAGACCACCACAATAATGTAAAGTAATTAGCCTCCAATTGGAATAAATTAATTTTTTAAGAAAGAAGTGAATAGAAAATTAGAATATCCTATTCAAGAATCACGGAGAAGGTAATGGCACCCCACTCCAGTGCTCTTGCCTGGAAAATCCCATGGACGGAGGAGCCTGGTAGGCTGCCATCTATGGGGTAGCACAGAGTCAGACACGACTGAAGCGACCTAGCAACAGCAGCATTCAAGAATCATATTGCAGTGTTTACACCTTAGTATTTTGCAAAATAGAGATTTAAAATGTACATTTACTGAAACAAATTTTTCGAACATAGTCAGCAACCTCAGGCTTAAAGGCATGAATATTTCAGGTTTATTAGCATAAACTGAGTACCAGCATGCAAACACTGAAATGAATTTATGGAAATTGTTAATGATTCATTATACAGAATAATTAGATTTTTGTATGATCTGAGCAAATGCATTAGCAAAAACAATTATGCACTGATACAGTGAAAAACCACTCTCGGGAAAAAGCCATTAGTGTAATAAAAAGGACATTTTGCAGGGGCTCCTCCTGTACTTTTTTTGACTCAGTCCCAAACAGCTGTTGCCATCTGCCAGGGAGAGCCCTTAGCAGAGATATTTGACCAACTTCTGCTAAACCCTTCTCTGTTGAAAATGTCTACCCCAAAACTCTCAGAGGCCCAAGATCTTTGAGAAGTAGCAAACGAATACTCAATAAGCTGACTTATCTCATTCTAAAGGATTGTAAGAGAAAAATGAAACAACGTAAGAATGAAAAGTATATTCATGGGAAATTGCTTATGGTTTCTGAGTCTGTCTCTTCTCAAAGTTTTAGCGGGTGTGTCTTTTTGCCCACAGTGGACTCACTGTTCAAACTTGTTTGCTTCATCTTGTAACTCCTTTTTTTCTTTTCTTTAATAGGTTATTACAAAATACTGAGTATAGTTCCCTGTGCTATACAGGAAGTCCTTGTTGATTATCTATTTTATATATAGTAGTGTGTATTTTTTTTTTTTTTTTTCAGAGAAGGCAATTGCAACCCACTCCAGTACTCTTGCCTGGAAAATCCCATGGGCAGAGGAGCCTGGTAGGCTGCAGTCCATGGGGTCGCGAAGAGTTGGACATGACTGAGCGACTTCACTTTCACTTTTCACTCTCATGCATTGGAGAAGGAAATGGCAACCCACTCCAGTACTCTTGCCTGGAGAATCCCAGGGCCCGGGGAGCCTGGTGGGCTGCTGTCTATGGGGTCACACAGAGTCGGACACGACTGAAGTGACTAAGCAGTGTGTATTTTTAAAACCCAAACTGCTAATTTGTCCTTCCCCAACCCTTTCTCCTTTGGTAACTATTTGTTTTCTATTGTGGGTCTATTTCTGTTTTTTGCATAAATTCATTTGTATCATTTTTTAAATATTTCACATGTAAGTGAAATTATCTGATATTTGTCCTTGTCTGGCCTACTTCACTTAGCATGATAATCTCTGGGTGCTTTCATGTTGCTGCAAATGGCATTATTTCGTTCTTTTTTATGGCTGAATAATATTCTACTGTATATATACACCACATCTTCTGGTCTACCCCTTTGTTGATGATATTTAGGTTGTTTCCATGTGTTGGTTATTGTATATAGTGCTGCAATGAACATTGGGGTGCACATATCTTTTCAAATTATGGTTTTCTCTGACTATATCCCCAGGAGTGGGATTTGAAAAATATGGTAGCTCTATTTTTAGTTTTTCGTAGTAGCAATTTTCTAGCTGTATGCTGCCACCCTGTTTGTTTAACCTAAACGCTGAGTACATCATGAAAAATGCCGCACTTGATCAGTTACAAGCGGGAATCAAGATAGGTGGGAGAAACATCAACAATCTCAGATATGTGGATGATACCACCCTAATGGCAGAAAGCAAAGAGGAACTAAAGAGCCTCTTGATGAGGGTGAAGGAGTAGATTGAGAGAGCAGGCTTAAAACTAAATACTAAAAAAACTAAGATCATGCCATCTGGCCCCATTACTGCGTGACAAATAAGAGGGGGGAAAGGTGGAAGTAGTGACAGATTTCCTCTTCTTGGGCTCTAAAATCACTGCTGTTGGTGACTGCAGCTATGAAATCAGAAGATGCTTGCTTCTTGGCAGGAAAGCTATGACAAACCTAGATGGTGTGTTAAACCGCAGAGACATTACACTGCCAACAAAGATCCATATAGTCAAGGTTATGGTCTTCCCAGTGGTCATGTATGATTGTGACAGCTGGACTGTAAAGAAGGCAGAGCACTGAAAAACTGATGCCTTTGAACTGTGGTGCTGGAGAAGACTCCTGAGAGTCCCTTGGACAGCAAGGAGATCAAACCAGTCAATCTTAAGAGAAATCAACCCGGAATACTCATTGCAAAGACTGATGCTGAAGTTGAAACTGCAGTATTTTGGTCATCTAATGTGAACAGCTGACTCATTGGAAAGGTCCCTGATGCTGGGAAAGATTGAGGCAAGAGAAGAGGGCATGAGAGGTTGAGATTGCTGGATGGCATCACCAATGCAATGGACATGAACTTGGGCAAACTTCGGGAGATGGTGACGGACAGAGAGGCCTGGCGTGCTGCAGTCCATGGGGTCACATAGAGTCAGATGGGACTGGATGACTAAACAATAAGTTTTCTAGTAGCAGTTTGTAACCACTTTTTAATGTGACTTCAAACTCTTAAAGTGCTGGCATCTAGAGATTATCATATTTATATTCTGGGGCCCTGGCACACAGCACTCAATAGATAATGAAAGAGTGAATGAATTAATAAAAATGTCAGTTAGTCCAACTTACCATGATTGGTGGAACAGGCCCTAACATGAGTAAAGAACTTAAAATATCTAAGTATTCACAGGGATATCTCTGTAAGTACTATACCTCAGAACCACCCAGCCTTCCTATCATGGTTTAGCCTTCCTAGAATAGATACAGTCTGGGGCAGCAGGAAATGAGGCAATCATGTGTAGACACTGAATGCTCAGAGCCCTGTGACATGAACGAGATCTACACTCCTCCATCCCTGCCCAAAAAAGAAGTTAGGCGATCTTCCAGATCACTGAAACAGACAAAGGTGTCTGCCAGGAATTGCCAGTTAACTCAGGCTAAGTAGGGTTGGTTTTTTTTTTTTTTTTCTGCTCAAATTAATAGTATAATTGCCTTAATTCTAGATTTGTCTATTCATGTGCAGACATAGCTTCAGATAAAATAATTTGAGGTGGCAAGTCCTAGGGGACTAAAAGGGAAGGAGCCCAGAGACAAAGGAGGAACTTTCAGAACTAGCTCAGCTGTGTCACAGAAGAGGCTGAGTGCATCCAGGTGGCAGTCTGGAAATTATGAAGCAAAACTGGATCTACACAAATGATTAGGAAATGCTTTTGTGAATTTTACAAGTAAGAATTACAGCGATTTTCATACTGTGAACCATTTGATTTTACCTGAATCTATCAACATTTCAAAAGTAAATCCCTGTGTCAATTCTTTCTGTCTGACTGCAAGGAACCTTTCCTGTAAGAATTCAATCTGGAAAGCTTCAAACAGTGGTAAAGATAAGATGGTTTGAAAAACTAAACTTAAATAATTCTACTGTCTCCCAGGAAGTAACTCTGAATAAAAAAATCAAATTAAGTACTGTAGAGTCTCACACTGATGTCATCTTGGAAGTTGGCTCTGAGACTGTGCTAGGGATGGACAAGTATTTTAACGAGCATTCTGGGTTTTCATTACCAATCTCAGTTATATTTCATCAAGGTAATGCACCCTCTACTGCCTTGGTTGTGTTGATAACCAGGCACAAACTTCAGACTGTGAACAATCACAGCATAGTTTAAAAACTGACAGAAAAGTGAGCAGGCACCATATAAATTACAATGAGATAATCTGTGAGAAAACTTTGTGAACCACAGCACACCATGCAAATCTGAGTTATTATGGCATGGAAGGCTCACTGGAGTATTTTTTTTCTTTTAATAAAATGATGTGACTAATTAGAAGGACAAAACCTCATTAAATTGTTTAACCTGATTTTCCTTTTTAATTATTGGAAGCTTTTCTACTTTCTTCAAGCAGATTTCTTCTTTGAATGGAGATCTCTCCCTGCTGTGATTAGATTTCACAGAGACCATGAGATACATCACCTCTGGAACTGTTTGAGTCAAAGGAATATAGAATTAGTCTACCTGCATTAATTTTAATTCACTGTAGAGACCATAGACCAGGAAAAAAGTGAATGAGAGAAAAGTAAATCCAGATTACTGACTCTTGAACCCAGGTAGTTCAAACTATGGCTAAGATCTCCTTGCTTACTTGAGATTCTATTCCTGGGCCTTGAAAAGAATTCACAGACATACTCTGAGTCACATTTGGGGCATAACATGAAATGACTGTTATTGTCAGCTAAATGATCTGAAAAAAAATTTTTTTTTCCTGAAGCCTCAATCATTTCTTTTCCAGTCCTAATGGCTTAAAATGATTTGTGAAGTTGACATATATTTTAAAGCAAAATACATAAATGTTCATGCATTTAAAAAATAGACTTAAGGAATCATAAGACCTTGGTGAATAACATTATAAACCAAATAGTGATTTTCTTTGTTTTAATTTTGTTTTTCATTCTTTAGGGCATTTTTTTTTCTCTTCAAAATTTGCTACACTGAGAGGGAAAAGTATGCTTTTAAATGTCTCATCAGATTAAAGAAGTTTAATGGGAAATTCTTTTGAAAAATTTATCCAAATACTTTTGAATTCTCTCACCAGTTTTTTGTTTAAATGAACCTGTCCCCAATTGACCTATGTTAAAACATTCATAAAAATAGATGTTTTAAAGATGTTTTAACAAAAATATTTCATCCTAAGAAGAGATAATCAACCATTACCTTGCTATTTATTTTCTTTTCCTTCACTGTGCCCTGGGCCTTGCATTGCTTCTTAAATTGCTTCTCGATGCCTCTATTGCTACTCTGAGTCTCAGCTAGGAGATACTTGGAACACATTATGATACAGTTTGCAGCAATGCTGTTTTAGTAGAGTTCAGGTTTTCTAAGACCTAGTTCAAATTCAGTTCAAATAACATCTCATGGGTTAATCAAATTCTCTTAACTAAAATTTTGTAGAATTAATATTCTAAAAATGACTAGTCTCTTATCATACATTTAAATTGCTTTGTTCAGAAATTTGAGTCACGATATTGGTCTGGTAAAGTATACTTGGGAATATCTATTTTTATTCTTACCAGTTTCACTTTCTTTTAGATTTTGAAGAAAATAAACAGGAAGATTAAAAAAAAAAAACTCACTGTGGTGTTGACTCTGATGCTACAGAGTGGCATCTTAAAAAAAAAAAAAAAACAATGATACAAATGCACTTATTTACAAAACAGAAACTGACTCACAGACATAGAAAACAAACTTATGGTTACCAAAAGGGAAAAGAGAAAATGGGGAATAAACTTGGGGTTTGGGATTAACAGATACACATCCCTATATATATAAAATAGATAACCAACAAGGACCTACTGTAAAGTACAGAAAATTATATTCAATACCTTATAATAACCTAAAATGAAAAAGAATCTGAATCACTTTGCTATACACTTGAAGCTAACATAACATTGTAAATCAACTATATTTCAAATTTTAAAAATAAAATTAAATAAGAAATAAATGACTTTAAACCATGCTTAATAAAAAAGTTTACTCAGATTTGTCTAAATATGTAGATATTATATGTTACTACAAGAGGAAATAGTATGGGAAAATTACATTTCCAAATGATTCTGAATGATCACGCATGAACACACATCTGTGACTTTTTCCCAAAGTCTAACCAAGAGCCTATTGTAGGCTGAGGTCCTAAAATTAAATTATCTTAATAAGTGCAAGGGATTAGAATGAGATCTTCCAGTCATACTGATTTAAACCTAAGTGCAGTCTGACATTGGATTCTATTCTTGCACTCAAAATTCAGACAATGTGTTTAAAAATCAAATAAAAATAATGTTTAGAATCATATAGTCATTACCATGTAATCCACATCAGACATGGTTTTCCTTTCCATAGATAGTCAAGAGTTGGACATGTATTCTATTTTTGACCATATTTCTGATCCAGTTAAGTTGGTCATAATAGAGGAAAATTCAATTAATGCTTTTCAAGGCTTAGCCCTTTTCCTTTAATGGATTATCGATGCTTGGGTAATAGCTGAATGAGGAAGGGGCCTTAGATACTACTGTCCTAATGAGAGGAAGGAAATACATTCTATCAAATGTTCAGATGTACCTATTCTTAGGTTTTATTCTAACTAATTCAGTAACATTAAAAATTAATCTTTTCCACTCTCTAGAAAAGTGAAAATTTTAGATGGGAGATTAAAGATTTATGTACGTATTTAATTATTTAATTATTTATGTCTATAAATGCTCCTACAGTTATAAATCAGTGCACACAGAGCTTGGTGCTTTGTGATAGTGAAGAAGAGGTTTTGGAAATCCGCAATGGGGTGCTGTAAAGCATAGGTATTACCCAACATCTTTATGGTAAGCAGTTTCCTAGGGCAAAGGGAAGCTATTCTTCTAAGGGTGGGTACTGTATTTCTCATATTTTTGCTATAGCCAGTTTCATAATTTATTGCACCAGCTTTGTTCCTAACACACCAAATATTTCCCACCCTCCTTGCTAAGCAACTCCCACAGACTGAGAAAGAAATAATCAAGGGATATATGTCTCTTCTTTGGTTTCATCTGCTCCTCACCTGCCTGCTTCCCCAGCTCACCTCCTTTTTGAAGACCACTTACTGCTGACACCTAACTGCCAGTATCCTTTATGACCTCAGAAAGACCCCATGGCAAAGCAGAAGGCTCTCAGAAGTACAGACAGGTCTGAGAACCTAGAATATGGCCTTCACCTACTGAGCTTCAGAAAACCCCCATATACACCACGTTCACAGCTTAACTCCCAGAGATTCCATGATAGTATTTTATCCTTCTGAAAATCTTTTCAGGATTTAAGTGAATTTCTCACAGGCAAGTAAAGAAATTGACATGAGGGTAACCAGCTGGGGATTAGAAACTAGAAGTAGGTTAGGAAGATTCTAGCCACTGACGGGAGCCAAACTGAATTCTCAACTGCTCTAAGAAAATGACAAAAAAGGAAAGGTCATCGAGATGAATGGTTTGTGAGCATAAAGTAGGTGCTCTCTTTATTGGAAAACAGACACTTGTATCATGCTTTCTCTTTCTCCCTTCCTCCACGTTCCTCTTTAGGAGTGAAGTCTGAGGAGGAAAAGGCAGAGATCCAGCAGCGAAGGGGCAGAGTCTGGGGCTCCACACGAAAATGCTAAGGTTTCAGGTCTCCAGCAGTCAACTTCCTGTGTCTCAGTCATCTTACCTCCCAACATACTTCTCTATTTTCTATAAGGCTGAATGAACTGGGACACTCTCTGGAGGAGCTTTGCCTATTTCACAGATTCTCTCTATTAACAGAAAACCACTTCATCATCATCAAAGAAAGAAGTCACCAAATCATTATGCTATGATTCTTCTTTACTTAAATATTGTCAGTTTCCAGCAGGTATTGTAACACCTCCTCCAGCTGCCTCCCTGGATTTCATCTGCTTTCTTTGCAGTAGTTGCTGTGTTTCATCAGACCACAGGGAGATCATCCTCCATATTCATAATCCAAAGGAAAAAATAACTGATGGCCTATTTATAGCTGACAATTGTTGCCCTGTAGAAGAATGAGGAGGGAGGGTTTCTTAAGCCAAGGCCCTGCATCCAAGCAGGAGAGGACGGTGTGTCAATGATTCCAAGGCGGCATTGCTCCATCTCTAATTACCCTGATTCATCTGCTGTTAATTCTGTTAGGAATTTTTGACAGAAAACCAACACATCAGAGACAAAACTGAAGGCATTAATTCTGGTCTTTTAAGCCTAAGAATATTAACATAGCAACCAATCTGATGGAGGGGACTGGGCTGAGGGGGAGGGGATGGCACCACAGCTGCACAATTGCCTGTTGTAATCACTGCCGTTATCTTCTGTGCTTTATATTCAACAGTTCTCTGTGCTGATCACTGCACATTGATTTGGAGAAAAAGAAATGAGTTTCTGAACATATAAGGCCTTTCTGGTATACTTAGAACAATTCACTTCCCTTTTTTCTTTTCTGATGCATTTTCTGACTTCAAAGATCACGTGACTCGCTTATTTTTAACTTTTTTTTTTTAACATAATTTATCAGGCAGGACGTTGGATGGGGTAAAGCATGCAAAATAAAATTTAAATTGAATTAGAAATGAATATCTTCTCAATAAGAGCCCCATTCAAAGGTTCACATTTAAATGTTCTGAGATGGTGTGCGGGATATTTATGTAAATCATCCTACTCAGACATCTAAAAGGTACATGACGGCAGAGATTATGTTAAAAAGGCAGCACTTAGACTCCAACGTGAGACTCTATAGCTGGAAGCCTCAATGTTCTCCAACAAGAGATTTCAGGTTGTCAGCAGGCGCTGCCGACTGTCACTCATGCCCCCCTGGCATTTCTGTCCCTGGTTGCAGACACAGGAAATGTATGCTTTAATGAGGGTGACTGGGGTGCTCATTGTCCATGGAGAGGGCCCGAGAGCAAGGAGAACCTTGTCTTGAGGGCAGCGTCACATAGAGCCCAGCCCTCCGTCCAATATGACCGAGCTTAAAAAGAGCACCCTAACTGCCAAATTCTCTCCTCTGAGATGATGAAAGCTCACATTAGCTCGCATTGTTGAGTGCTAAGTGTGCCAGGCATAATGTCAGACACTTGACTTAAGAAGCTAATTTAATCCTGAAACAACCCTGAGAGATAGGTTTTAATATTAGCCCCATTTTAGAGATGAGGAACCTGAGGCTTAGGAAGATAAAATTACTAAGCCAAACTCCCTGAGCCAGAAAGAAGTAACAATGAGATTCTAACTGATGCTCCTAACCAGGTGGAACCATCACTGCTCTGGACTCTTCCCCGGCTGTCTCCCAACATGCTGCCATTGTGCTGAGCAGGAGTTCGTGTCTCATGAGATGACCCCAGGATCTGTTGTCAGACAATCTGCATCCACACACCTGTGCTGCCTCTTTCTAATGCATGTCCAGGGTGTGGGGATGTTCCCTACCCCTTGCCAGTAGCATGGGGGAAATTAGACTTATTGCAAAGCACTGCTGTAAGAATTAAATTCCTTTTCCAATTTGATCGGGGCTCAATTAATGATTATTGAATATGATTCTTTAATTCTATAAAGAAAAATATATTTGTATATTTTATATAGCTTCTCATTACATAGCAATCAGATACCATCTCAGTTCATCTCTCATTGTAACTTGATCAAGCCTCAGTTTATCTTTGAGAACATAATTCTCCACTTTATTCTTATCTGCCCAGGCATTGGTTTCCACATTTAGAGCTCACTTTCTCAGCAAAACGTTCACACATATGTCAGGAAGATGCAAGCACTTGGCGCAGAGCCCCACAAAAGGAACTCAGTGACATGTTATTGAACCGAATCTCAGGCTTGTCAGTGAACTCTGCCCAAGCTTGTACTTACACACACCCATTTCCTGACGTGACCTCTTTGACCAGGCAGGGTTCCTGCTCTTGATTGTTTGCACCTCCTCCCAACTTACAGCCCACAGAACTTCACTGTCCCCACCTCAAGAAGGAGAAGATGTTGCTAGCAGTGTAGCTGGGGTGAGAAGATAAGTTGCCCCGGGTGATAGAGAGACCAAGAGCCAAGCAGCCAGAGGAGATGCAGAACACAAGGATGACTTTGGCTTCCTGGAGATGACGAACTGGCTAGGATGGGGTGGAGTGAGGGGTGCCCATGTGCTGTGAGATGGAGGGGTCGTGAGAATACTCCCAGCCTTTGTGACGACGGAAAGGTCTGCACAGAACCGCAGATCTCAACACCTTTGCACAAGTTCTATGGAGATCCTTTCACTCCAGGCTATGCAGCCAGTGTCTTCTCCCTAGGAGCCTTCTATGGCTTCTTTACTGAAAGTGGTCGTTATCACCCCCACGATATTGTGTCATCTCTGTAGCACCTTACCATGATCTGAAATTAAAGTGTTTATTGAGTTACTTGTTTTCTGATTTGTCTTCCTCTTCCAGAGTGCAAACTCCTTACTACTGCCTTCCCAATGTCTAGAATGACTCAGTGCATATTTATACAATGAATGAGTTTTATCACTGACTTTTCATCCCCTTTAAAGCTATTAATTTCCTTTATTTTAGGAGATCTCCACTCAGATATCCCATTTTTATTCAAAACCAAGCCTCAAAATTGAGCTATAAATCCTCCTTTCAGTCACCCGAAGAGCCAAGATACGTTCTGTCTCACAGCTTTTGCTTGTTGTTCCCTGTGCCTGCAACCTCCTTGCTGCTTTTCTTCCCACAGAAAATGCTCTGCCCTGAGGATGGTTGTCTTTGATTTTCATCAAATTCAATGCTGTTTCTCAGAAAGAGCTTCCCTAATCACCATGATCAAAAAGTCTGTCTTTATTTCCTGTCAGAACAATCTGGATTTTTTTCTTTTTCCATATTAGTTTCAGATGTACAACATAATGAATCAATATATGTATATATTGTGAAATGATCCCAGTAAGTCTAGTTAACAATCATTACAGTCTGGTTACAAATTGTTTGTAACAAAATGTGCAAACTTCCAGTTATAAAATAAATAACTCCTGGGGATGTAATGTACAACATGATAATTATAGTTAATAATATTGTATTGGATATTTGAAAGTCCCTTAAAAGTTCTCATCACAAGAAAAAAATGGATTTCTTTTGTTTATTTTTGTTTTTTAATTCAATTATTTATTTATTCGTTTCTTATCTATGTCCCTTCCTGGGCTTTAAGTTTTACCAGGGCAGAAACTATGAATACTTCATTTTATAATGCATACTTAAAATATAGCACAATGCCTAGAACAGAGTGGGTACTAGGCCAATTGTTGAATGTATGAATAATCTTAAGTCTGTCCACTTGTGAATTAGAAGGCAAATCTTACTTCCAAATTTACTAATGCTTGAACCCCTTACCTCTTTTAATGTCTACATAGACTATTCCTTTGCAAAAGTGAAAAGTGAAGTCGCTCAGTCGTGTTCGACTCTTTACAACCCCATGGACTCTAGGCTACCAGGCTTCTCAGTCCATGGAATTTTCCAGGCAAGAGTACTGGAGTGGGTTGCCATTTAAAGGACAAGTTAAAATTCTACTTTGTCCATGGAACTTCACTAAATTACTCCAGCTGCTGTCACCTTTCCCTTTGCCAGACTCATTGGTTTAATTTATAAACTGGTGCTCATGTCTGTAAGGGATAGAAAGATACATCGGATATGGTTCCTGACCTCAAAGAGATTTAAATATTTATCACACACTTTTGGACTTCAGTGTAATGCATATGTGTCAAATGAATAAATAGATGAGCTTAATTATAGATTTGTTGACCTCTTAAATCATTTTTCATGATACTGAACACAAAGACTCAGCTTCTTCCTGCAATTTTCGTAGGAAGGCTCAAGAAAGATCATACAGAAGAACTGAGAAAGTGGCCTATTTGCAGTGAAGAATCGGTGCTGGGAAATAAAGTAGCTTTCCAGCATCTCCTAAGTCCTATTTATACTCTTGTAATTCATTATATTTAAATGAAGTTCCTGAAAACCACACCCTCATGTGCCAAGTGCCAAGTCACTTCAGTTGTGTCCAACTCTTTGCAATCCCATGGACTCTAGCCCACCAGGCTCCTCTGTCCATGGAATTCTCCAGGCAAGAATACTGGAATGGGTTGCCAGGCCCTCCTCCAGGGGATCTACCCAACCCAGCCACACCTTCATATTTAAATATAAACTTGAAAACATTTTCCAAGCCAAAGGTAAAGGTTTTTAATTTTTAATAGTTTTCCTATGAAATGACTTCCTCTCATTAGTCTCTTAACCTTTCATCTCCCCCTGGTTTCTCAGGTCATAAATGGTAGCACTGTATTTGTGCCCCACCAATTTGAAACCAAATTTGAAATCAAATCCAGATTTTTTTGTCCTTGCTTCATCCATTACATCCAATCCTTGAAGAAAGTTTTCTGTCTGTAGCGTTAAAAAAAACTAGCTAAAAATGTGTGAGTGTGAGCATGTTCAGTCATGTCCAACTCTTTGTGATCCCATAGACTGTAGCCCGCCAGGCTCCTTTGTCCTTGGAATTTTCCAGGCAAGAATATTGGAATGGGTTGCCATTTCCTCCTCCAGGGGATCTTCTCAACCCAAAGATCAAACCCTTTTCTCTTATGTCTCCAGCACTGGCAGATGGCTTCTTTACCACTAGCGCCTCCTGGGAAGCTCTAAAATGTGGGAAATGCAGTCAGTCTATTGGCTACGTTGTCTATGTGAGGCTCAAAAGACTTTTCTCTGCATTTGATTAATGGAGTGGTTGTTTCGGCAGCGTCTTGGCGTGATTGTTGGGCTACCAATTTTCTTTAACATTTCTCCGGTGTTTTTTCTTTCCAGTGTCATTTTTTTTCAATCACTCTCAACTGCAGGCTGTTTAAGTGACCTCTGGTCCTAGTTTCTCTTTCTCCTTTCTGCCCCACCCGTCTCAGCCACAGTAATCAAATTCCAGTATTCTATCTGCGTGTAATTTCCAGATTACTCCTCCTCGCTAGGTCATCGATTCAAACTTCCAAAGAACAGACCTTGGGAAGCTCATCGTTAGTCCTCACCTTCTATAATGTCCTGGTGATATTTTCTACTTAACTAAAACCAACCCGTTTGTTACCCTCTGCTGTCCACTCAGTGTTCATCGCCTCATTACATGCTTCTTCAAGGCCTGTCAGTTCCCCCCACCAGTACAGCCTTAGTCAAAGCTGCTATCACATCTCTCTTCCACTTGGACAAGGCCTCCCTGACCCTCCTCCACCACCACCTTCTGCAGAATAAACATGAACAACTCTGCAAACTTACTTTCTGAGACATAAATCAGGTTATGTCATTCCCCTGCTGTAAGTGTGCTGGCATCTTCCCCTTTTATCCAGGATAAAAGTTGGACTTCCCAGTCCTTCACCCCTTGCTTCTGGACACACTGGCCTGTTTGGCTCTCCCTAATTCCCTTCTTACCTGGTGGGCTGCAGTCCATGGGGTCACTAAGAGTCAGGCACGACTGAGCGACTTCACCTTCACTTTTCACTTTCATGCATTGGAGAAGGAAATGGCAACCCACTCCAGTGTTCTTGCCTGGAGAATCCCAGGGACGGGAGAGCCTGGCGGGCTGCCGTCTATGAGGTCTCACAGAGTCGGACACGACCGAAGCGACTTAGCAGCAGCAGCAGCAACAATTCCCTTCTTAGGACCTGAACTTGCTTTCCTCCCCTTGATGATGTTCTCTTTCATTGTATCAGCATGTGGCTTCCTGGGCCTCACAATCTCATATCAGTTCCAGTGTCACCATCTCAGAGAGGCCTTTTCTGTCCTCTTAGTTAAGCGACATCCCTCCTCTCCCTCTATGACGTCTCCTCTTCTGGTGTATCATTAGCGCCCATCTGTGTGTGAAATCATCACACTTCTTTGTGTATTGTCTACCTCTCCACTCTTAGAAGGCAAGCTGCCTATGGTCAGGTTGACTGTGAGTAGTATTCACCATTGTTTGTCTAGCATCTAATACAGAATCTGGCACATAGCTGGCATGCCTTTCATTCACTCAACAAAGGCTTATTCGGCAATGTCTATATGACAGCCACAGTCCCAGGCACTAGGATATAGCTGTGAATAAGATTGAAAAGTGTCTATTCTCAGAGGATCTATGTAAAATTTTGATGTGCACACGGTCAAAAAAAAAAAAGTTAATAAACAACATGTACTATCTCACGTGATGGGAAGTACTCTAAAGAAAATGACTAGCAAAGGGAAGTAGGGGTGTCTTACGGAACATCCCCCACTCCAAAATAAATAGGGTGAATTACTCCTGCCTTTATTTCCATAGCACCTTAGATACAGTTTTTTCCCCACATTTATCACATTCATCCTAGTTACATGTTCACATGACTTTCTTCATGTAAACTCATCTGACCATGTGTTCTAAAGTTAGTGAAGATGTTACACCTATCATTCTTTATGCCTGGCATATAGGAAGACTCAATTCAGACTTCAGTTCAGTTGTTCAGTCATGTCCAACTCTTTGTGACCCTGTGAACTGCAGCATGCCAGCCTTCCCTGTCCATCACCAATCTTCCTGGAACTTGCTCAAACTCATGTCCATCGAGTCAGTGATGCCATCCAACCATCTCATCATCTCTCGTCCCCTTCTCCTCCTGCCTTCAATCTTTGCCAGCATCAGGGTTGTTGCTGACAAGAGCTGATGCGACGGGCTGCCTCTTCGCAACAGGTGGCCAAAGTATGGGAGTTTCAGCTTCAACATCAGTCCTTCCAGTGAATATTCAGTGACTATTCAGTCCTTCCAGTGAATATTCAGTCCTTCAGTGAATAATCCAGTGATTTCCTTTAGGATGGACTGGTTGGATCTCCTTGCAGTCCAAGGGACTCTCAAGAGTCTTCTCCAACACCACAGTTCAAAAGCATCAATTCTTCGGTGCTCAGCTTTCTTTATGGTCCAACTCTCACATCCATACATGACACTGAAAAAACCATAGCTTTGATTATACAGACCTTCGTTGGCAAAGTAATGTCTCTGCTTTCAATATACTATCTAGATTGATCATAGCTTATCTTCCAAGGAGCAAGTGTCTTTTAATTTCATGGCTGCAGCCACCATATGCAGTGATTTTGGAGCCCAAGAAAATAAAGACTCTCACTGTGTCCATTGTTTCCCCATCTATTTGCCATGAAGTGATGAGACTGGATGCCATGATCTTAGTTTTTTGAATGCTGAGTTTTAAGGAAGACTCATAAATGCGATTATATAAAAGAATTAAAGAATTACTGTTTATGTTTTCTTCTCTTACCCTCTAGAATATCTTCCATGTACCACTTCATGAAACAGCATCCCTAGGAGACCTGGAGAAAACATTTTTGATATTCAAGCACACAGTCAGTGCCACGTGTGCGGTCTCTGTGTTTCATTTACAGTCTCTGTGCTACGTTTGCTGTCTCTGTGGATCAGTGAATGGAAGGAAAACCTTGTAACTGCTGTGTACTTTTTTTTCAATTTTTTCCCATTTTCTTTTTTGTAATTAGTTTATTTCAATTGGAAGATAATTACTTTACAATATCGTGATGGTTTTTGCCATACATCAACCGACAGGAATCAGCCACAGGTATACATCTGTCCTTTCATCTTGAACCCCCCTCCCACCTCCCTCCCCACTCTATTGCTAAAGCATCCTCTCTGATCACAAAGGACAAAGGTCCGTCCTCCTTTCCTTCAGGCCATAGTGCTAGGGCTCATGCTCATTAACCCTTTATATGGCACAGACTGAAAGTGTGCCCATATGGATTTCCCCGGTGGTCCAGGGGCTAAGAATCAGCCTGCCAATGAAGGGATAAAGGTTCGATCCCTGGTCTGGGAAGATTCCACATGCCGCAGGATATCTTCTAAGGCATGCGCTGCAACTACTGAGCCTGTGTGCCACAACCACTGAAGGCCCTGTGCTCTGCAACAAGAGAAGCCCCCGCGATGAGAAGCTTGCGCGCTGCAGCTAGAGAGTGGCCCCTGCTCGACCTAACTAGGGGAAGTCTACAAGCAGCAGTGAAGACTCAGCACAGCCAAAAGTAAAGAAATAAAATTTAAAAATAAATAAATAAATGTGTGCCCATAAAGGAGATACATAATACATATCATGAGCTCATTTGGCTTCCTTTGTTGCAAAGAAAATCGTCACAGAGCAGAAACTGTGTATTTTGTACTTCTAATCTAGGCCCTTGGCACACAGCCACGCATCAGGGATAAGTCCAATTTTCCTGCAGAAATGTTGTGATGGATCTGAGGTCCTTCTTCAATGACATTACACTGCTTTCCTAGACAGGCAAAAGCAAACGTCTGTCTTTTTCTGTGCTTCCAGTGTATTTCAATATTAGAAGCAATCAAAGGCCTCCAGCCCTTTTTTATTTTTCGAGAATTGGTTCCCAGGTTGTATCTTTGATATGGCTAAGGAAACTATAGATAAAAAATAATGAAATCTGACTCTATATCCAATCAGGGATAATAAAAGGAAAATTGAGTTTTCTCTAAGAATCTGAGTGGTTGGAGAGCACATCAGGAAAGTAAATTCTTCATTACCAGCCAAGCAGTTCATTTCATTATGAAGTCTCCTTATATACCCTTATGAACAAGAGAAAATACAGCCTATTTCTCTAGTAAAAGACTATAGTAGTCACTATATGGTGTGGGATAGAGAAGAGGAAGAGATAATTTTGATGCATATTATACTGGATTTCAAAATACATGTGGTTTCCTGCTAGAAACTTAATTTCTAGCCCTGTCTCCAAGCAGTTTAGGCTGAGTTGTTGCAGATTTCCTGTGTCCCTCTCTGATAATATATTTATAAAAATAGAAAACGAGAAGAAAACTCTTCTCAGCCAAAATATATCATACCATGTTTCAAGTGTCAGGTAAGAGATTAAAAGACTACTCTGTTAGTTAAATCTCTTTTACACATCCAGCTTTTATGCCCTTCAGACTATCTTTCTAACAGTGATTGGTGTGAAATACCAGAGACCCTTGGATTGAGCACCTATCTAACAAGTGTGACCCAAGCATCTGGAGAAGATCTGTGTTTTAAAAAATAGCCAGGGAAAAAACAATGCAAGTATGCATGCAATCTACATGGAAAATAGTATGGAATCATTTCTGTTTCAGGCCCTAAAAATGAATGACCATTTCATGAAGCCTGGACATGTGGGTCTTTCATGCCAGTCTGCCACTGGTATGGGAACCACTAATAGATCCAACTAATCATCTTTTAGCTGGCTCATAGGTGGGATCCTCAGGGATACTCAGCAAATGAAGCTTCTTTTATTCATCCATCTTTGACTAGCCATTCTACACAGTTCACATCTTGTTTGCTAGGCCTGTGAAAAGAAGTTCTGAATGATGAACACTATTGTCAAGGATTTTCCATATATTTAGAGTTTTAATTATTACAGGTATTTGGTGAAAGAACTTCTCAGATGCAGTCAATTATTCTGCTACTCTGTACATTAGAGAGGGATGCACACATGTTAAATAAAATTGCATCAACTCAGATTGGGATGTTTTGACAGCAAGAGACAGCAAAAGGTTATGCTGGTATTACAAAGCAGCGAAGCATAACAAGTGATTTACGATGGCAGCAGAGGCACAAACTGAATCACAATGAACAGAGCAAGCTGGCTGTTAAAAATATAGAGTAGTTAACAAAACTGCATTTCATTAGATGAAAATTTGGGGGATCCTCTCTAATGGATCATGGATAATGGTTCTAATAAAGTCAAGTGGATTTTTAAACTTTTATTTATAATACCCGCTCTTTGATGGATCCTCTAGGTATATGTACAGTAGTCCAGCAGAATTCAAGTATGTCAAATTGTCAAGAGAATCCAAGTCCATTTTTATCAGGAAAATCCTGATTTAACAGATGTGCTTCGTGTAATGCCATGAAGGACAACATTTTCTGAGTCTAAAGAACAAAATTCCAGAGACTTTCATTTCTTTATAAAACTCTTCTATTCTCAATCCTTAACTAAAAGACAGTTCAGTCAATTCTCAATTTTGACTTTAGAATAATACATCTTTTCCCTAAGCCTAAAGATAATTGAATGGCATTGAGGAGAATGGCAAATATATGTGATTTTCGCTATTCAAAAATATTTTATACAAGATACAGGAGAGGAGTATGTGGGTGGATATGAAATGGGTTAGATCAGATTGAGAGGATGTCATGGATGAAACAAAAAATAAATAACCGGAATCTGTGATCAGCCTATGGGGTAATAATGTTTTCTATTTTTTTTAACATTATGTTGAGGAAGCATGAACTAATTTATGGAGGAGAAAGAGAGTGATGGACCCTATTTTGGAAAATGTGTTTATTTTTTAGTGTGTGTTTTAAATTTTTTAGTGCAGCAGTTTCACTATTAACACACAAAACTAAAATCTCCCAGTTGTTGCAGCCCAATATTGAACGTTAGGAATTAATAGGAATCACTATTCTTCATCTTTTTTATACATTCTTTTAAAAATATTTATTTATTTACATGGCTGCATTGGGTCTTAGTTGTAGCACGAGGGAACACGTTGCATCATACAGGATCTTTCATTGTGGTGCACGGACTCTCTAGTTCAGTGCCAGCTTAGTTGGTCCAAGGCATGTGGAATCTTAGTTCCCAGACCAGGGGTAGAACTCATGTCCCCTGCAAAGCAAATTTTAACCACTGGCCCACTAGGGAAGCACTGAAACCACTGTTCTTCTTGATGCTACATGTAGACATTCCATGCTAAGAGTCAAGTGGGGAATATTAGGAATAAGTGATTTTTATTGTTTTTATTGAAGTATAGTGAATTTACAACATTGCATTAGTTTCAGGTGCACAGCATAATGATTTGGTATTTTGTAGCTTACATCCCATTATAGATTATTACAAGATATTGGGTATAATTCCCTATGCTCTGCAGTAAATCTGGTTGCTTATCTATTTTACGTATAGTGGTTTGTATCTGTTAATCCCATACCTCTAATTTGTCCCTTACCCTCCCCTTTCCCTTTTGGTAAGCATACATTTGTTTTCTATGTCTGTGAGTCTGTTGATATTCTCTATATACATTCATTTGTATTATTTTTTTAGATTCCACATATAAGTAATATCATATAGGATGTCTTTGATTTATTTTACTAAGCATAATATTCTCTAAGTCCATACATCTTGCTATAAATGGCAATATTTCATTCTTTTTATGGCTGAGTAGTATTTCTCTGTGTGTGTGTTTGTGGTGTGTGTGTGTGTTTGTGTGTGTGTGTGTGTGTGTGTGTGTGTGTGTGTATGACATCTTCTTAAGCCAGTCTCTGTTGACAAGCTGCTTGCATGTCTTGGCTATTGTAAATAGTATTGCTATAAAGATTGGGATATGTGTTTCTTTTTTAATTAGTGTCTTTGTTTTTTTCTGGATATATATCCAGGTGTGGAACTGTGAATCATACAGTAGCTCTATTTTTAGTTTTCTGAGAAATCTCCATACCATTGTCCGTGGTGGAGGCACCAACTTATATTTCCACCAACAGTGTACCAGGACTCCCTTTCTCCACATCCTCTCCAGCATTTGTTATTTTTAAACTTTTTGATGATAGCCATTCTGACTGATGTGTGATGCTATCTCACTGAGGTTTTGATTTGCATTTCCCTATTCAAGTCAAATAAGTGCTTTTTCAAAGTGGCAGAAATTTTCATTCTTTTTTTTCTTCCTGAACAAGCAATGTCATATGATTGTTCACATAATATTTCTCTCCAAAGCACATGAATTTCGTTAATTTTCTTGGAGTTAGTAACCAGGTGATATACAGACGAACATGATTATCTCTCAATTGCAGCAAAAAAATAATCTCCAGGTATAATGAAATAGTCCATCTTATTGCAATAAAAAGCAAGAAAACCAGGACACTGAGACCTGATGCTTTCTTTAGTTTACGTCCCTGAAGACCTCTGGAGGTAATAATCATTCCAGCTTCCATTTCCATAGTGCCTGATGGTTTGCAAAGTATTTCACATATATTATGTCATTCAAGGAAAAAAATGCATATTCTATAAGGTCCATTCCTGAAAGAAAATAAAATGTCAAGTAAATGAAAACTACCTCTTAGAGTGAATAATTCAAGGAGCTGCTCTGTCAACGCAGTGAATCACTTCATGAGAAATAGGGGAGCCAAAAACAAAATCATCGTTCTGAGTATAACTGTGAAATATATGGGCCTTGTTAAATGTTTTTCATTTTGTTCATGATTCAGGGACTGTAATTTTTTCCAGATTTGTTGAAATTAGGAAAAAGATGATAGACATCCTAGATCTTAGATGCATTGTGGAATTGTAATGCTTTGCCACCTGAGGCAAAATGTATATGTATTGTTTGGTGGTAATGACCTTCCTTTCCTTCCTTTCCCTCTGATTCCGTCCAGAGCCCACTCTGATGTGATACATGCTCCATCCTTAGCTCTGTGTACTTACTTTCCACTTCATCCAGGCCAGAATGTTCCCTTTGACAAAAATGGACACATTCCTGCCCCATACCGGTCTTCATATCTAAAACCATCTTTCTTCTTCCAAGAATGTTCCCATGCTACTCTGAGCTACACTCTCCTTTTTTAGTCTTCCAGTACTTCATGTTTTTCGTTCATTCAACCACTATTTAAAGAGAATCCACCATGCACAAGGCATAAACTAGGAAATGGAATAATGAACGAAAAAGAAAAAGACAAACAAGATCTCTAATCTTGGGGAGCTGACATTCTCTGTGAGAACAGACAACAAACATATGTACAATAAAAGATTATTTTAGATGCTCTAAGTGTTGTGAAGATCCACAAAGGGGTGATACGAGACAGTGGCTGAAGGAGATGGCTCAAGCCGTGAAGATTCCGCCTGCAATGTAGGAGACCTGGGTTCTGGAGAAGGAGATGGCAACCCACTCCAGAATTATTTCCTGGAGAATCCCATGGACAGAGGGGCCTGACAGGTTACAGTCCATGGGGATCACAAAAAGTTGGACGCAACTGAGTGACTCACACACACACACACACTGAATGGAATGAAAGGAGCCAGCCCTTCAAAGTTCGGATGCAAAGTTTTCTAGGCAGAATGGATATCTGCAAAGGCCCCAAGGAGGGACCAAACATGGAAGTTTCCAGAAGGAAAAAAGACAGGAGGTATGGTCAGAGAGTAGCAAATGATGGGAAGCTTGGCAGAGATGGAGCTGAGAGGTAAGCTAGTGCTGAATCACGTAGGAACTTAGTGTTTAAATCAAGTGCATCCAGAAGCTATGAAGAGGGCTTTAGGCAGGAGATGACAAGACAGGATTTGTGTTTTTCGAAAGCTCTCCATGGCTACTGTGCAGACAGTGGGCCGCAAGGGAACAAAATTAGAGTGAGGGTCACTAGTAAGGAGATTGTTGCAGGTCCAAGGAGTACAAGTGATGCAAAGACTAAAGTTATATGTGAAGATGGAGAAAAGTTGACGGACTTGAAATCTATTTTGCAGCTTAAGTCATCAGGACTTATGAGAAAATTCAATGCAGAAGGAAAAAGAAACTCAAATTCATACTCTACCCCATCTTAATTAAGCTATTTAATGTGTTTGTACATGTGTTCCAAACAAGATTATGATTACTTTACAGCCAGAAATTACTTCCATCCTACTTTTTTTGTCTCAATCACAGAAATGAGGATGGCTCTTTGCAAAAATGAGCACACAAGAAAGGCTTAACTTGGATCCAATGAATATTTTTACCTCTTCTGTAGGGGCCAAAAATAATGCAATCCAACTGACCATTGCAAAGCAAAGTGTCTGCCTCCATTTTTTTTCCACATGCTGCCATCCATAACTTCACCTCCTGCTACATTTTCGGTATCTAATTCTCTCTGTGATTTCTTGGCACCCACTGTCTACTGATGAGATCTCTGGCTTGGTCAGAGTGCCCACTTCCTTGCTTACTGCACACAACTCTGATGAGGCTCACTGCAGCCAGTAACTCTGCACTCACTCTCTGCCACTCCCTCGGCAGGTGATGGGAACCCAAAGATAACCAAGAAGAGGCATGAGAAAACTTGCCATCTAGTCTTCGCTAAGAACTAAGTGGGAGAATTCTGGACTACATGGGTACGCATAAGAAAGAAAGGGAAGAATTATATAAGAAAATGCAAACATGAGCCTCTCTAAGGGCCTCATGACATCATCAAGTGACTCAGTGGTCAAGAATCCACCTACCAATGCAGGAGATACAGGTTTGACTCCTGGGTCAGGAAGATTCCCTGGAGAAGGAGATGGCAATCCATTCCCGCATTCTTGTCTGGGAAATCCCACAGACAGAGTAGCCTGGCGGGCTATAGTCCACGGGGCCACAAAGAGTCGGACATGAATGAGCAAGCGAGCAAGCAAGGGCTGCATAAAAGGAAGCTCCAAGTGTTTCCCCATCCCTTAGCTCTTTTGTAAACACGACATGATTTTAGTTCCGGAAACAGAATCTTGAATCTCTCCACAAGAGGCAAAGAGGATGTGGTGAACACGTGTGCAGAATTGTCTTTGAGGTTGGTGAGCTAACTCCATCTTTCATTCCCCCATCCTCTCTTCTCAAAAACAAATGTCCTTTCTTGTATCAGAGGTAGTTTCTTTTCAATAAATTTTTATCAGATTACAAATAACATACACAAGACTCCAGAAGGGTCCTAGAAACATAGTCCTTGTCCACTAAATCTTTGAAGAAAATATGTAAAATAAAGTATAAAAGAAATGTATGGCAAATAAACAACTGCATAGGATGTGTGGCACGAGGGAAATGTGCTAGAAGATCACAGACTGCTCAATACAGGTGGGGCAGAGGGGAAGGTTTAAAGGAAGGAAGAGAGAAGGGAATGCTTGATGACAAAGAATGTGCTTGCTTGATCATCTACATCCTGAATGGATGATTCATGAAAGATGCTTCAGAGGAGAAGCAGTCGGTGTGGATGTGGAAAGGTGAGTTCTATTGCGAGCAGCTGAGAAGAGAACGCACGTAGACCAGCTGGAACAAATCTCAGAGACATCACACTGCTTTGGAGCACTGAGGAATGGTGTGGAGTTGTCTGACTGGAGAACAGGAACCAGGGTGAGTATGTTAAAAGCAGACAAGGTAAATGAATCCCACATCAAGGTTGCACGTTGGACATTATTCTGTAGCCAACAGGGAGTTCTCACATAGGGACGCACCATGAGCTGGTCCAGAATAAGGATGATAATTCTGGTGGAGCCATAGGAATGTCCCTCTCAGGGCTCCACTTAAGAAAATCTCTTAGGCATTGCAGATAGTTTTACGGTTACCAAAGGGAAAGGGGGGAGGGATAATTGAGAGTATGAGATTAAGAGGCACACACTACCACATGTAAAAAATAACAAGGATTCACTGTATAGTACAGGGAACTATATTTAATATCCTGTAATAAACTATAGTGAAAAAGAATTGAGAACAAAGACTATATCTAACTGAATCACTGCTGTACACCTGAAAGTAACAAAATACTGTAAATCAACTATGAAAAGTAAGTGAAAGTGTTAATCTCTCTGTCGTGTCCAACTCTTTGAAACCCCATGGACTGTAGCTCGTCAGGCTCCTCTGTCCATGGGATTTTTCAGGCAAGAATACTGGAGTGGATTGTCAATTCCTTCTCCAAGAGATTTTCCTGACCCAAGGATAGAGCCCAGTCTTGCACATTGCAGGCAGATTCTTGATCATCTGAACTATCTGAGAAGCCCCACCAGTAAATCAACTGTACATCAACTTTAAAAAAGCAAGAGAAGGAAAATCTGTTGGGGAGCAGAGATGACTGATGGTCTCCAGAAGTCACTCCTTTGAGTTCAGCCCAGTGGTGAACACACTAAAGCTGCCCATCCTGATCACAAGGAAGCTCTTCGGTGGGAAACTTTGTCTCAGCTTTTTCCCATCGTTCTGACTGAGACTGTCTCCACCCTGGCTGTTCTCTGTGGTTCTGGGTACCAGTGCTTCCTCCTCCTTTTCCATTCTCAGCTGTCAGGGCTGCACGGCAGTTAGAGGCTCCCCCCACCCCCATCTGTTCCTGCTCCCTTTCTTGGTTTTCTCCATAGACAACACCCCCAAATAAACCTCTTGCACCCTTGCCATTGGCTTCCCAGAAGACCAGTGTGACACGGCTGCTGACATATGAAGGATGAGCAATACTGATCCACCCATTTTGGGGGTAATAGCTAAAGGACCACAGATAGGTCGGTACTGACAGGGCAGAAGGTAGAAGCAGAAGGGGAATGAAAGAGAAGGGAATACTTGATAACAAAGAAGAACGTGTGTGCTTGATCATCCCCAATGACCCTGTAGGAGGGAGATTGCTATTTTAAAATCACTCAGTCATCAATGTATTTTTCAGCTATGGTGGGGATGGATAAATATTTGTGTTTTTGTCACTGGTGAGTCACTGTCTGTTCCCTCCCCACCATTTATGTCCCTGACCCTGTAACTGTGCTTTTAGTGTGGGATTGACTTAGTAACCTGGATCAAATGTAAGAAAACGTTTGTTATTGTAAGTTTTAACATTTATGCTCTTTTTATTAATATCGATAGTAACATGAACTAATGATTTAGTAGATAATCAAATTTCCTAATTAAAGACTACTACTACCATTTATTCATATGCTATGGGGCATAATCCTGAAGAGGGTTTATAAAGAATACAGTTAGACTTTCTACTTTCACAGAAGAAATCATGGCTTTACAAAAGTGTTTAGTTGAAAAAAGAAATAGCCTATTTAAGAAACTAACTTTATTTTCTTATTCCAAACTATTTTTAATGTTTAACAAGGGAAGACTAATTATAATACATAAAGCCAATTTAGTGATTTCTAAATATTTTCTTTAAGTTTTTATCAGATTACTTTTCAAATTTAATTAGGTAGACTTCATTGTGGACTTTCTATTCTGATTTTCTATGTTTCCATTTGTTTCTCTACTAAATAGATACACATTCATATTCAGAGTGAAAAAAATATGAGCTTATTGGAAAACTAAATGGAGTAATTAATAGTTCTCAACTACTCTGATTTGATAAGAACAAAGATTACTTTACAATTAAGAAACACTGTGTAGGTCCATTAAAACTATGGAATATTTGAGCTGACCATATGACCACCTAATTAAAGATGATTTAAAATCCAAAACAACTTGACAGTAATTATACAGTCAGTCAGTCAGTTCAGCTGCTCAGTCGTGCCCAACTCTTTGCAACCCCAGGGACTGCAGCATGCCAGGCTTCCCTGTCCATCACCAACTCCCGGAGCTTGCTCAAACTCATGTCCATCGAGTCGGTGATGCCATCCAACCATCCCGTCCTCTGTCATCCCATTCTCCTCCTGCCTTCAATGTTTCCCAGCATCAGGGTCTTTTCCAGTAAGTCACCTCTTTGCATAAGGTGGCCAAAGTATTAGAGTTTTAGCATCAGTCCTTCCATTTAATATTCAGGACTGATTTCCTTTAGGATTGACTGGTTTGATCTCTTTGCAGGACAAGGGACTCAAGAGTCTTCTCCAACACCACAGTTCAAAAACATCAATTCTTCAGTGCTCAGTTTTCTTTATGGTCCAATTCTCACATCCATACATGACTACTGGAAAAACCATAGCTTTGACTAGATGGACCTTTGTTAGCAAAGTAATGTCTCTTTACTGTCTAGGTTGGTCGTAGCTTTTCTTCCAAGGGGCAAGCATGTTTTCATTTCATGGCAGCAGTCACCATCTGTAGTGATTTTGGAGCCCAAGAAAATAAATTATTTCCATTGTTTCCCCACCTATACACTTGTGTGTAAATATGGAATTTTTTAACTAAAAAAGAATTATTTTTTCATCTCATAGGATTCTTCCTAAACTGTCACATATAAACTGGTTTCATAACTTGTTTTCATCTCCACATCCTATGAAGTACTTTTGTTTATAATATTCTTTTTGAAGTAAAAGAAAGCCTTGCAGATGAAAGAGATAGCACAAGCTCATATTTTAATATCATAAAGTAAATAAGTGGAGTTGTTCATTTGATCAGTAGCTGTCACTTTGAAATAATTTTCCACTGAGTCCAAAGTCTTGGAATTCTTTGGAAGAGAGCAGTCACTCCTAGCAACCTTTATAAACCACAGGGACAACTGAGTGGTTGATTGCCTTTGGCATATGAAGAAATTCACATTTCAATAGTATGTCAACATTTAACCTTCAAAATCTAATCCACATGGATTATACTGTATTTATAGTTAATATGAAATATTGACTATATTCCCTATGTTGAATGACATAGTCTTGCAGCTTCTTTATTTTATACATAGCTCTTTGTATCTCTAAATCCCATACCCCTATCTTCCTCCCCCACCTTCCCTTTACCATTGGTAACCCCTAGTTTGTTCTCTGTAGCTGTAAATTTGTTTCTGTGTTGCTATATACAGGTATTTGTTTTATTTTTTAGATTCCACGTATGTCATGTCATACAGTATTTGTCTTTCTCTGTCTGATTTATTTCACAGAGTATAATATTCTCTAGATTCATCCTCATTGCTGCAAATGGCAGAATTACATTTTTTTTTTTAATGACTGGGTACTATCCCACAAGAACTTTTTTCCTCCAAAATTCTGCTCATCAAAATGGCTCAGCTCAAATGAGCAAGTTTCCTTGAACTCATCGGTCTCCCACCATGTTCCCTTAATGCTTTGCACTAGCCTCATGTTTACTGAGCAGGCCAAGGGATCCTTGAGGAAAGGACTCAGTTCCTAATCTTTGAATTATTCCAATACCATTATACTGTCCCCAGTAGATAACACAGTACCAGAAGCACTGGGACAAATGTTTCTATTTGTTAAATCTTACATTTTCGAAACTACTTTAGGAGATAATCTTGATCTAATCTCAGTTTTTTTTCATTGAGAGGATTTCCTTTTGTTTTAACTGAAGTCATAGCCCTTCTCCACCTGACTATCCTAGATTTAGCTATATATAGATACAGCAACTGGAAAAGGCAATGGCACCCCACTCCAGTACTCTTGCCTGGAAAATCCCATGGACAGAGGAGCCTGGTAGGCTTCAGTCCATGGGATCGCTAAGAGTCAGACACGACTGAGCAACTTCACTTTCACTTTTCACTTTCATGCATTGGAGACGGAAATGGCAACCCACTCCAGTGTTCTTGCCTGGAGAATCCCAGGGACGGCGGAGCCTGGTGGGCTGCTGTCTATGGGGTCGCACAGAATCGGACACGACTGAAGTGACTTAGCAGCTGCAGCAGCAGATATAGCAACAGTCTTTCTGAAGGACAGTTTACAGCAACAGTTATAACTTTAAATGTATATAATTAAAATTTTGAACATATATAATTTTTATTCTAAGAATTCCAATTCTAGAAAGTTAGCCTAAAGATATATCATACAACTGGCCAAAGACATCTGCACCTAGATATGGATTACAGCATTGCTTATAACAGCAAAAGCTGGCTACTCTATAAGTGACATGTTAAATAAATTATGGCACATCCATTTAAAAAGAGAATATTATGCTACTCTTTAAACAAACCAGAAAATCTGTGTATGGTGACATGTAAGGACTGCCAACATTTATCACTAAGGAAAATAATTCAGTTGTACAAGCGTATATTTTTATCTTTCAGTAAAAAATACATACATTGAAATAATCAAGATGAATAAACCATAACTTATAAATCATGATTAGTTCTAAGGTTGGGATGTACTATCTTAGATTTAGATGTTGGTATTGAATGGATTTCTGTAAGCCATATGTATACGTTATCTATGATCAGAAACACATTACTAGAGAAACAGATCTTCGGCATTTGTTCTCAATAATAGGAGGAGGCCAAGAGTGTTTGGAGGGGTGCTGTCTCTATGCAGAAAAGAATAAGCGGGTTAAGTTTGAAATGCAGGATAGAGAAGGGCTGGAAATGAGCAGTAAGGTTCGAGGTCCAGGGAAGGAGAATATATGATGAGAACTGTCCAAAAATGGAGCGAATTGCATTAAGTAGTGAGCTCCCAACCCATCCAACTCTGTAAGCAAGAAGACCTCAGAATGTTTCTTTATACCTTTCTCTCCCTTCTTTCTCAAGATTCACTTAACATAGACACTTCTCCCCATATCTTTCAACATTACTTTTGTCCTGATGATCAACCTCTTTGCCTGAACTATTAGAATAACTTTCTAACCAGTGTCCCTATATCAAGTGTGGAGATTACAGTACTCAGTTTCTCAGTCGTGTCTAACTCTTTGCAACCCCATGAACTGTAGTTCCACCAGGCTCCTCTGTCCATCGGATTTCCCAAGCAAGAATACTGGAGAGGGTTGCCACTTCCTCCTCCAGGGGAGCTTCCCAACCCAGGGATAGAACTTGTGTTTCCTGCATTGGCAGGAAGATGCTTTACCACTGAGCTACCTGGGAATATCAAGTGTAGCAGGCAGAATTTGGGCCATGACCTTTGTCCCCAGTGTCATAACTATAAACTTCTGTGCTGTGCTTCATCGCTCAGTTGTATCCGACTCTATGACCCCTTGGACTCTAGTCCACCAGGCTCCTCTGTCCTTGGGGATTCAACTTATATTACATGGCAAATGGCCTCTGCAGATGTAGTGAAAGTTGTTCATGAGCTTGGCTTTAAAATAGAGAGAGTATCCTGGATTATCCAAGTGAACTCAACATCATCACATGCACCCTTTCAAGTGGAGCTTCCCACCAGCCCAAGACAGAGGAGGAAATAAGAGAGAGGTAGCAGAAGGGGAAGTTGGAAAGATTGGACTTGACCTGGAGGAATTATGGGCTCAAAGACCAGAGGAGCTTGGAGGTGAGAAAGAGACAAATTCCGAAAACCTGTGAGCTTGTGATGAGAACCTCAGCCGCGCCGATACTTTGATCCTTATCTGGTGAGATCCTGAACAGAGGACTCCTCTAAGCCTTGCTGGGCCTAACCTCCAACCTACAAAAAATGTGATACTGTTTTAAATGCCTAATTTGTGATCATTTCTTTCAGCAGCCGTAAAAAACTAATACACCAACCCTGGCCCATCTCTGGTCAATTTTTCCAAATGCAATGAGACTGATTTCTTTTTTCTCAAAGTACAGATCTGGTCATGACATGCTTATTTACAATCATTATTTGCTCTTCAGAAACCCTGTGAATCCTAATCCGAACCTTAATACCTCAAACAGGGTTCAAGACTTGTGTGGTTTCCAGCTCATATGAACCTCTCCAGCCTCATCTTCTATCAGCCCCCAACTCTGAGATTCAGCCATTCACAGACTGTGATGCTTCTTTGCATGTATGGCCTTCACACAAGCTGTTATCCCTGCCTAGAGTGTTTTTCTCTCTTATATTCATCTTCTGGCCATTACTATTCATTCTTTGTTTTCTGCTAGGGTTTTCTTCTTTTTGATATTTGAAAATATTTATTTGTTTACCTTTTTGAATACAACTAATACCTTTTTACTTTGGAATAATTTAAGATTCACAGAAGTTGCATAAAACAGCATAGTTATTACATTACCTTCCCCTCTAGCGATAATAGCATATTCTTTTTGAATTGCCAAAAAAGAACTACTTAACATATTCTGCTGCTGCTGCTAAGCCGCTTCAGTCGCGTCCGACTCTGTGTGACCCCATAGATGGCAGCCCACCAGGCTCCCCTGCCCCTGGGATTCTCCAGGCAAGAACACTGGAGTAGGTTGCCATTTCTTTCTCCAATGCATGAAAATGAAGTCGCTCAGTCGTGTCCGACTCTCAGCAACCCCATGGACTGCAGCCTACCAGGCTCCTCCGTCCATGGGATTTTCCAGGCAAGAGTACTGGAGTGGGGTGCCATTGCCTTCTCCTACTTAAAATATTCATTACTTTCAAATACTTTTTACCTATCCAAGTTCACAGCCAATTCAGAAGGTAGTCATATCATAATTGTATTTTTTGTGTGGTTTAATGTTTTATTTTTTTAATTTATTTTAAAATTTTTATTGGAATATAGTTTCTTTACAAAGTTGTGCTAGTTTCTACTGTACAACATTCATCCTTTGAATTTAAGTCCGCACACCTTCTACTCAGAGAAATCTCTCATGACCTCTCTGACTAAACCAAACACAGAAATTAACAGGCTCCTGTAGAATTACTTATCTATTCTTCCCAGAAATTGTCATAATTACAATGGTTTGTGTGATTATATGACAATTTGTTGTTGTTGTTCAATCTCTAAGTCATGTCCGACTGTTTGCAACCCCACGGACTGCAGCATGCCAGGCTTCCCTGTCCTTCACTATCTCCTAGAGTTTGCTCAAACTCATGTTCATTGAGACAGTGATGATATCCAATCATCTCATCCTCTGTCGCCCTCTTCTCTTCCTAACCTCAAACTTTCCCACGATCAGGGCCTTTTCCAATGAGTCAGTTCTTCACATCAGGTGGCCAAAGTATTGGAGCTTCAGCTTCAGAATCAGTCTTTCCAATGATATTCAGGGTTGATTTCCTTTAGGATTGACTGTTGGTCAAGGGACTCTCAAGAGTCTTCTCCAGCACCACAGTTTGAAAGTATCACCACACTGTAAACTCTATAAGGACAGGGAGTGGTTTGTCTTCCCTTACCATAATCAACAACTCTTAGTAGAGTATCCAAAGCATAGGCAGTTCTCAAATTATATTTCCCGCCTGAATAACTGAATCAATGAGGCATACTGAATCAATGAATTGGTTTTCTAGGACAGAATAGATGAGAACATAAATACCAGCCACAAGTAGAAGGTTGAATTAGTGACTACATATTATCCTACTGGCTCTGAGACTGCACGATGTTTAGTATTTTGTGGCTGTCCCAAAGTGTAACTGCCATTTAATTTTACCTTCCCCAGGGAACCTTGGTTTTTCTAATGAAAATAGCTGTCAAAACATCACTTTATCACCAGTATATGTCCTGACTCACCAAATAAACTTAATAAATATTTAATGGGGAATGACCAAGTAGAAGACACAATATGTGTCCCAAATGATGTAACATGCCCTTGATTATTGATTTGTTCATCTTATTTATTAAATTTCACATTTATAAAATACAATTTTGCAAATAACCCCTCCCTTAATCCTCACAATAACTTTGTAAAGGCTTAGCTTGTGGGGTTTTTTGTTTGTTTGTTTTAAGCTTTTTTCAGTTTAGCACGGATCAAATCAGAGATTCACTGCTCAGAGGTTAATTGACATGTTCAAGTTTAGTAAAACCAGAATTCCATCTCAGGTCTTCCTGCTCCATGGCCAGGTTTTAACAGCATAGATTTTCAATTTAGGAACTAAAGCCTTGCATTTTCCTGTGTATTTCATTTCTCTCCGTCCCCACTTGCTGGTGCTCAGCACAAGGGCCTCAGAAGTGGTCTGGGCATCCATCGACCACACCTGGTGTAATTTCTATTTACATCTGCCTCTGCACTTCCCAGAAATGAGAAGAGGAACCATGGTGGGCAATCAATAATGTTTACCAAATGGATTGTCTGCTTTAGCCTCACAATTCACACTCACGTGGTAAGCAGTTATTCAAGCTTTAAGCTTCTCAGTGAATATAAATTTTTTACACAGGAAGCATTCTCATTATTGATTATTTTGGGGTTGACTTTAGAGCATGCCTCTTCTTAAACAGTTATATCTAGAGGGAAAATACTGGTGTAATTTCTGAGGTATGTGTTCTTTTTTTTTATGAATTTATATCACGTTATCATAGATCAATGTGGAGTGGGCCTTACCCAGAATGACAGGAACTGGAACACAGAAATGAGCTCAAACATAAACTTCTACTTTATTGAAGTGGATAGAAGATTCCAATAATTCTGTTGAATGCACTGGAAAATCCAAAACTAAGTTACAGAAAAACAGTTTTAAATAAGTAATTCTGAAATAAGGGCATAGTTTCACCTCATAATTACTTTTTTAAAGAAATTGTTTTTATTTGGATTCTTCTCATATGTTCTATTTTCAGCAAGAAACTTAAGATTGGAATTAAGTCAAAGGGCACAAACATCTTCTATATAATTGTATTTCTTTCTGATTGTTACATTAATGCATGTTTCTGTAGAAAATATAGAAAATACATAAAAGTGCCCAGAGGGAGAGGAAGATTTACTTATAATGATCATGATTCTATCCTGAGGCAAATATTAACATCTTGACATGTTCATCTCTTCAATAATCCTCTTTATTTTTCTTAGTCTAGATGTAGTCTTTTTTTTTTTTTTTTTTCTACTTAACATTGCTTTTTCACAATGTTTTTTCAGTGTTTTTCATTTGGGTCAATGCTCTTATTAAAACTGCTATTCCTCTGAATTACAATTCAAAAGTTTGCCCAGCTGATGTGACCACTGTTAAAACTTGGTATGCACATCCCTTACTTGGGCTTCCTAGTTGACACAGCTAGTAAAGAATCTGCCTGTCAGTGCAAGAGACATGGGTTCAATCCCTGGGTTGGGAAGATGCTCTGGAGAAGAAAATGGCAACCACTCCAGTATTCTTGCCTGGAGAATTCCATGGACAGAGAAGTCTGGCAGGCTACAGTCCGTGAGGTCGCAAAGAGTTGGACACAACTGAGCCGACACTTCTTCCTTACTTATTTCTTTGCTAAACTATTAATAACATGTACAATATACATATGAATACCACTGCTCCCACTGTTTTATTTTTACAAAAATGGAATTGTACACATAACTAATTTTTCTTAATATCATCACATTGTTCCAATCTCTTCAAATACATCTATCTCATTCCATCAAATAATTGCATAATATTCCATAGAGTAAAAGTATAATAATTTATGAAACCATTTCCTGTTGATGAAAGCTCATGATTTTTTTCTTATTTTTCTCCTATTGTAAGAAATAAAGTAATAAAAATCATAGTATATATATTTAAATAATGGCACTTTTAATTTTAGAAAATATTTCTTTGCTAACAATTACAAATTTTACTAACAAGTGTAGTTGGGTTCTTTCCATTGTTTTCCATGATGTTATGACCCATATTTGTTCAGTTCATTGCTCTTTTGCCCAAAGAGAACATAGAGCATATAGAACATATGGAAAGCTTGAGTCAACTAAATATTTGCCCAGTTGAACTGAACAGATGATATTATTGTGGGAGTCCTGAATTTAAAAGTGGTCAAGATGTGAGCTGTGCTGTATGTTGTTTAGATAGAACATCACGGGCTTACTCAGTACATTCAAAACCCCCAGCTACAACCAGCTTGGCCATCAATGGGCAGTATGTCTTTGAACTTGGTCTCCTTCCACTTCATCTTTTCTTTATTTATAAATTGGTTAACTGACATGCATCTCATGTTGCATAGACTTGTTCTACTTTAATACTCATTTCATTCTTATCAGATGTCTGATGACAATGTATTTAACAAGTTCCTTTAGCATTAAAATAATAAGTTAAAATAATACATTTGTAATTATGAGCATACTCACTGACATCTCTTTATAGCACATTTCACATGCAGAGGACGAAATGATGATTAAATTAAATTCTTCCCACTCATTGACTGAGCTTTAACATATTCAAAGTCTATATGAGAGTCATCTCCTTTAGTCCACAGTCACCCTGATAAATAATGGACCATCAGAGGATGATGAGAGAATGATGTGAATGAATCAGTATAAACTCATCAATTTCAGCAGGAAAATCAGAGGGCCCTTGGGGAAGAGTCAACAGTCAACATCTTCTTGAAAGTCAGAAAGCAGAGGTACTCAATAATGAATGTCTTTTTTTCCCTCACTTGAAGCGCAAATAAATTGAGACATAGATAGAGAAGTTAGGGAGATAGAGGACACAAGGAAGATTCCCTGGAGGAGGGCACGGCACTCCAGTATTCTTGCCTGGGAAGAGGAAGGACATCACAGTCAGATATGGACTGGTGGGCTACAGCCCATGGGGTCACAAAGAGTTGGACATGCCTGAAGCAACTTAGCATGTACCAATAAGGATATTAACAGAGGAGGTGACTTAACACAGCAATGTTGGCCAGAAGGCATTCTGACACAGCAGGCTTGCCTTCTCCAGAATTAGAAGCTTCTCTGCCCTGTTGTGGGTGCGGGGGTGGGGGTGAGGGGAGGGGTAGACTCCCAGAGCAGATCTGTCTCGTCATACAACCCAGAGAGGAGCAGCACTGAGGGCTCACTTATCAGCAGCTTCCACCTAAAAGAGAAGAAGAGGTAGGCTATGCACTTCCTGTTTCTTCTTCCAGCCTCACCAGTTAGAAAGCCACTGAGCTCTTCTGGCTACTATTTTTCCTTCACCTTGAGAATCATGCAAATGATAACTGACTTGTCATGGATTTCCCTGGTTTACCAATAGGGACAAATAACTGCTGCTTCTCCTCAAACAAAAGAGCTGAGACAATGGAGGTCATGTCAGTGTCATGGAGTTGGAAAGACTTACAGGAAGGAAAATAACAATAATAAGACATCGCATTTATTTATTAGATAAGCAGCAGAAAATCGTGGTTAATTAGATAAGCAGCAGAAAATCGGAGCCATAGCTTTAAATGAGTGGTGGTGATCTGCTGCTTGCCAGCTGTGTGATCTTGAACAAGCTACTTAGTCTGTATGTGCCTCAGTTTCTTCATCTATAAGATGGGAATGCAGTAATTCATACATGAAAATTAAATGAGTTACATATATAAAATGCACAGACCTCACCCAGCACACTTTCTGGTTGTTATCTGAGCACTTTCTAGGTTTCAGAGACTGCCAGAAGTTTAAAAACCATTATTTCATCGATCATGTAATTAAATATCAATTAAGAAAAGCCATTGCTACGTTTTGCAAATAAGAAATCTTGAGACAGTGAGAGTAAAAGCAACTTGATTAAGAGTCTAGTACCTGTCAGTGGGGACTTCCCAGTTGGTTCAGCGGTTAAGAATCCACCTGCTAATGCAGGAGATGTGGGTTCAATCCCTGGATTAGGAAGATCATCTGGAGAAGGAAATGGCAACCCACTCTAGTATTCCTGCCTGGAGAATCCCATGGACAAAGGAGCCTGGTGGGCCACCATGTGTGGGGTTGCAGAGTCAGACACGACTGAGCGACTGAGCATGCACACACATGTCAGTGGAGGCCTACAAACCAGGGTTATCTACCCCCAGAGCCCACCCTGCCAACCACTGTGCTGGGGGCTGAATTACTGTTTCTCTCTTTCCCACAAAAAAAGAGAAAAAATGCTTTGGGGTCCACACTGCTACAGGCACAACCATGCCTTTTTTCTATAACAGGTCACTTTTTTTTCTAACCAAGCTTCCATCAGTTCTCCTGTGGCCCCAGGAGGGTGGACCTACAGCAGGCCATATCATTCCTGAATTAGAAGAGTCTAGATTGGTCTAGACTGTGAATTCTGGAATTTTGGAATGGCTCTAAGTGGGTCTCAAAAAATAACTGTACTAGACTCCCCTAGAATTAAATACTATTGATGTAATCAAAATCAGGCCAATCTCTGAGGCCTTCTCTTAAACACTCAAGTCCCCAAGTCCTCCATACCAAAGCTTATGTGGAACAGACATCCCTACTTATCCAGGAGTCTTCTGGAAAGAAGGGACCTTGGACTTTCTCTTAATTGCAATGTCCGTGCTTAGTCACTCAATTGTGCCCATCCTTTGGACTGAGAAGGCAAGAGATCCTTCCCAGGCAAGAATACTGGAGTGGGTTGCCATTTCCTCCTCCAGGGGATCTTCCCAACCCAAGGATCAAACCCATGTCTCCTGGGTCTCTTGCATTGCAGATGGATTCTCCACCCACTGAGCCACTGGTTGCTTAACTGCAAAATTTTCACAAAAATCTCTGCTTTGACTCAAAGAAAGCCTCACAAGTATGTCTAAACTTAAGACTCCAGGAAACAATCCTTTATGTCCATGTTTGCCATTTTAGATAAAACTCTTAGGGAAATGTGCTGAGAATCAGCCTGTTTATGCAAGTTTATTATCAAGCTTGTTAGTACTCAGCATTAGGTTAAATAAACCTTGATGCTTCCTACCACACATTTGAGGGCAATTTAAAGCTCTTAATGGACATGACTGCATGTTGTCAAATGGAATGTTACCGTAATGACTCTTCCTTAACTCCAGTTGCTGTCATTTTCAGAGATTCTGTTAGTAATAAAGTAAAAGTTTGGTGTATTAGAAAAGCAAGTGATTACTTCTGAAGAGTAACATTAAATCAGATCAATTAAAGCCATACATCTCTTCTGTTCTCCTTCCTGAAATAAATTGTTAGTTGGTATCCCTCAAAGTCATTAGAAACTCCTCTGGTTTCAAAGTTATTGTTTCAGTTCTGATATAAAATATGAAAAAGACTCAAAGAGTGAGTCTAGCTGCAATTCAATAGAGCTAACTAAATTTTAACCTGCTAGAGAGGCAATACAGTTATTTCTATACACTCAAGATTTTTTTTAAGTGTTTCTGTTTTGTCAATGCTTGAAGTCTATTTCTTTTCCTTTTTACAAGTAAGTGTCTTAAGCTAGATTCTTAACATTTTCTATCAGTATAAGTGATTCACCAACTTAATTTGGCAAAATGAGTTTAATTACTAGCATAAACATAAGGCTAAATGAACAATTCAAAAGTGAATGACAAGCTTACTGTGAATAATAGAATCTGTTTCTGAACTTCAACGGCTATATCACTGTCTATTATCATTCATAGAATTATTGGAACTAAGAAAGACGAGTAGCTCTTAATACTTAAAGAGGGTGTGATAAGCTAAGTCACAAATGAAGCCCAAATGGGGTGGACTTTTAATTTCAGGTCTGGTCCTGACTTACTCTGAGATTTTAGGAAAGAGGCTTATCTATGGATTATATTTTCCTATTTATGAAATAAGGAAATAAAAAAATATGAAAGTAATATCTGTAGAAACAAGATTGTTAAGTAGGCATGAAATGAAAATAATGACTATTATCATTAATAAGCACTTATTTGTACATCATCATATCAACTATAAAGCGTGTCATTAGTACTTAGAATTTTTTAAGATAATTCATGAAGCATGGTTTGAAATATGAAGACATAGGAAATGCGGGCTTGACTTCCACAAGCGCACAATCCAGCTGGGGAGACAGAATACTCATACTAAAATGTGTTGATTATTCACTGACCACCAATCAACTTGATCAGATTGACTGGTGTGGACATGATCATACTGCTGTAATTGCTCTCTTCCTCATCTTGAGATGCTGATGTCATTTCTGCTCGATGATAATCAACACTATAAATAAGACAACATAAAATATCGTGTGTATTTTAATTACACAAGGTAATTCTGCGTTCTGATGCCAATTCCCTGACACCAACTGGGAGTCCCACGATTCAATTCAATTCTAATAATAACTGCAGTTAGCATCAGATACTATAAGCTAAAGCGCAAAGTCCCTAACAGATTTCCCTTACATCAGATGCCAGCTGCAAGTGGGGTCTCAAGCGACCTATACTCTGTCTGACTTGGCTACAAATTCAGAAGTTCCTACGATGCTATTTCAGATTCAGTAATTGGCTAGAATGACTCAGAGAACTTAGGAAAATATATGTAGGATTATCAGTTTAGTATCACCTTTTTAAGGTTTTGAGACTATTCTCATTGTATTTTGGTTAAAACCTCAAATAAGTGTAAAGTAGGACAGAACAACCAGCGTAAGGTATTCAATACAGTAATGTATAGGAATGTCTCTCCATGTGAGGTCAGGTGCATGACCCTCTGAGTCACTGATATATGCATCAACCAGGAAGTTCCTCAAACCTTGCTGCCTTGAGCTTTTCTTTTTTTTAATTGAGGTTTCATTGCACAAACATGCCTGATTAAATCATTGAGCTCAGTCTCCACCTCTTCTCCCTCCCCTCGCCAGGGTCAGGGAGTGGAGCTAAAAGTTCCAACTTCTAAGCACATGTATGTTTTTTCTCCAAATCTTACCACCAGAAACTCAAGTATGGCCCAAAGAGGTTCATTATGTATATCATAAGGCACTCTTATCACTCAAGAAAGTCCAAGGGTTTTTGAAGTTCTGTGCTAGGAACCAGGGAGAATTTGGAATTAGTGCCATGTGGATGATATAGATAGTAGGTATTACAGATGCCCACAGGAGTAGAGATATCTCCAGCAAGGAAGCCAGGATGATCAAGGTCAACTACATGGACATGAGGAGACATGTATTAGGCATTCAAGTTTGGCTAGTATTTGAAAGACAAGAGGTTGGAAAGGAGAACTTGAGTAAACCACAACAGTAAAGAAATAAAGTATACATTTTTAAAAAAACTCAAAACGCATGTGAAGGTTAAGCATTATGCTGGTAAATAACCAATGGGTCACTGAAGGAATCAAGGAAGAAATTTTTTTAAAAAATACATGGAGACAAATGAAATTGGAAACACAATGACTCAAAACCCATAGTAAACAGCAAAAGCAATTCTATAAGGAAAAAGAGAAAGTGAAAGTCACTCGGTCAGATCTGACTCTTTGTGACCCTATGGATTATGCAGTCCATAAAACTCTCCAGGCCAGAAGACTAGAGTGGGTAGCCTTTCCCTTCTCCAGGAGATCTTCCCAACACAGGGATCGAACCTAGGTCTCCTGCATTGTGGACAGATTCTTTATTAGCTGAGCCACAAAGGAAGCCCAAGAATACTGGAGTGAGTAGCCTATCCCATCTCCAGCAGATCTTCCTGGCCCAGGAATCAAACTGGGATCTCCTGCATTGCAGGTGGATTCTTTGCCAACTGAGCTATCAGTTTATAGCCAAAAAAGCTACCTCAGGAAAGAAGAAAAATCTCAGAAACAACCTAAGCTTACACCTAAAGGAACTAGAAAAAGAAGAACCTACAAAACTCAAACTTAATATAAAGCAAAGAAATCATAAAGATCAGAGAAGAAAAAATGAAATAAAGATTTTTAAAGGTAGTGCAAAAGATCAGTAAAATTAAGAGCTAGTTCTTTTAAAAAATAAACAAAATTGGTAAAACTTTAGCTAGATTCACCAAGAAAAAAAAAAAGAGAAAGCTCATAAGTAAAATCAGATATGAAGAAGTTAACCCCCAAATCACAGAAACACAAAGGATCATAAGAGATTACTATAAAATGAGCAACTTAGAAGAAATGGATAAATTCTTAAAAATGTATGATCACCCAAGATTGAATCAGAAAACTAGAAAATATAAATAGATTGATTAAATTGAGTCAAAAATTTTTTTAAAAGTCCAGAACCAGACAGCTTCAAAGGTGAATTCCACCAAACATTTAAGGAACTAATACCACCCTTCTCAAATCCCAAAAAACTGCAGAGGAAAGAACATTTTTGAACTTATTCTATGAAGTCAGTATCATCCTGGTGCCAAAGTCAGTCAACAATACCACAAAGAAAAGAGGAAAATTACAAGACCGTATCACTGATGAACATGGAGGCAAAAAAATAATTGGAAAATAAGAAGAAAAACAAGTCATAAAAGGAAAAAGTAAAACCATCACTGATTTTCAGACTAAGATAAAAAAAATAAAAAAAAAAAAAAAAAAAAAAAAAAAAAAAAAAAAAAAAAAAAAAAAAAAAAAAAAAAAAAAAAAAAAAAAAAAAAAAAAAAAAAAAAACTACAGTAAAGAAAGTCCTAAAGATACCACCAGAAAACTATTGCAAGATACAAAGTAATATACAGAAATCTGTTACGTTTCTATACACTAACAGCTAACTGTACTCAGAGATTATAAGACATTGATGAAAGAAGTTTAAGACAAGAAAACAAATGGAAAGATGCTCGTGGATTGGAAGAATTTATAGTTAAAACTATCATACTCCCTAAGGCAATCCACAGATTCAAAGGAATCCTTATTTTAAAACTAGTGGCATTTCTCAGAACTAGAACAAATAATTCTAAAATCTGTGTGTGTGTGTGCTTAGTCGCTCAGTCATGTCCAACTCTCTGTGACCCTGTGGACTGCCTGGCTCCTCTGTCTATGGGGATTCTCCAGACAAGAATACTGGAGTAGGTTGCCAAGCCCTCCTCCAGGAGATCTTCCCAACCTAGTGATCAAACCCAAGTTTCCCACATTGTAGGCAAATTCTCCACCTTCTGAGCCACCAGGGCAGCCCCTAAAATTTGTGGAAACTCAAGATTTCAAATAGCCAAAGTAATCTTGAGAAAGAAGAGCAAAGTTGGAGGCATCACGCTCCCTGATTTCAAATTATACTACAAAGTTACAGTAGTCAAAACAATATGATACTGGCACAAGAACAGATATATGGCTCAATGGAATGGAATAGAGAGCCCAGAAATGAAGCTACACTCTATGGATGACTAAGCTATGACAAAGGAGGTAAGGATTTACAATGGGGAAGAGACTGCCTTTTCAACAACAATACTGGGAAAATTGGGCAGCTACATGCAAAAGAATGAAACCAGGCCACTGTTCCACACCATGTACAAAAATAAACTCAAAATGGAGTAAAGATTTAAATGTAAGACTTGAACCCCAAAAATACCTAGGAAAAAAATATAGCCAGTACATTATCAACATGGGTCTTAGCAACATTTTGGGGGGTACGCCTCCTCAGGCAAGGAAAACAAAAGCAAAAATAAACAAATGGGACTACATCAAACTAAAATTTTTTTGCACAGCAAATGAAACTCTCAATAAAATGAAAAGACAGCCTAATGAATGGGAGAGATATTTGCAAGTGATATAACTGATAGGGGATTAATATCCAAAATATACAAAGAACTCATAAAAATAAACATCAAGAAACACACACGCCAAAAAAACAGATTAAAAAATGAGCAGAGGACCTGAATAGACAATTATTAACATGACAACAAATAAAAAGTGTTTACAAGGATGTAGGGAAAAAGGAACTCTTGTGCAACATTTGTGGGAATGCAAATTGATATGACTACTGTGAAAAACAATATGGAGTTTCCTGAAAAAATTTTAAATAGACCTATCATATGATCCAGCAATTTCACTCTGTTTCTTCAAAAAGATTAAAAACATTAATTCAAAAAATATATGCACCCCTTTGTTCATTGCAGCATTATTTACAATTAGTCATGATAAGAAGGCAATCTAATTGTCTATTCATCAGTTCAGTTCAGTTCAGTCGCTCAGTCGTGTCCGACTCTTTGCGATCCCATGAATCACAGCACTCCAGGCCTCCCTGTCCATCACCAACTCCCAGAGTTTACTCAAACTTATGTCCATCGAGTCGGTGATGCCATCCAGCCATCTCATCCTCGGTTGTCCCCTTCTCCTCCTGCCCCCAATCCCTCCCAGCATCAGAGTCTTTTCCAATGAGTCAACTCTTCGCATGAAGTGGCCAAAGTATTGGAGTTTCAGCTTCAGCATCAGTCCTTTCAATGGACACCCAGGACTGATCTCCTTTAGGATGAATAGATGAGTGGAAAAGAAGGAAAAGAAACAAAATATTAGCCATAGAGAAAAACGAATCTTGCCATTTGTAACAACATGAATGGACCTAGAGAGTATTATGCTAAGTGAAATAAATCACGCAGAGAAAGACAAACACCATATGATTTCACTTATATGGGAATCTAAAAACCAAATGGATAAACATAACAACAGAAACAAACTCATAGATACAGAGGACAAACAGGTAGTTGCCAGAGGACTGAGGGTGGAGGGATGAATGAAATAGGTGAGGGAGATTAGGAGGGATAAACATCCAGTTACAAAATAAATGATTCATGGGGATGAACTGTGCAGCACTGGGAGCATAGTCAATACTATTGTAACAACCTTGTATGGTGATGAGGGAGCTAGACATATCCTGGTGATTATTTTGTAATGTATAGAAATATTGAATCACTATGTTGTACACCTGGAATTAACATAGTGCTCTAGGTCAATTATATTACAAGTTTTTAAAAGAGGGGAAACAAATAGTTAAAACGGGAAAATTTTATCCACGTAAAAGTCAAATTGAATATAACTGAATAATGCAAGGAATGAAAAAACTAAACAGGGAAACACACTAAAGCAATAAAGCCCAAAGGATTGAAGCATGAAGAAGAGCAAACCAGTTTGACCAAAGCAGAAGAATCCGGGTGGGGTAAAATAAAAGATAAAGTAGGTTTTAATCACCACTGTATACCCAAGGCTCTTTTTATCAAGATGCCCAATTACGTATTTTCAGAACAAAATTCTAATTGCTAATATAGACAAAGCAAACCACTATCAAATTGCCTATAATTGGTTTTTTAAATCTGATAGTCTAGCATTTTCTAGGGAAAAGAAATCACTTTAGAATGGCATTATAGTTGGTTGGATACTGAACATTCCTTGAATAAGTGATTTGGACAAAGTTTGTCAAAGGAATACAAATAATGTTTAAAATTGCTGTTACTGGCTCTACAAACCAAAATCATGTCTCTCGGGCTCAGCTGTCCATTGTATATATAAACAACACAGCCCGTACACTTTGTTTCTTTTCTAGCCAAGAGAAATTAGGCTCCCATGGCTTCAGACAGCTGTCATGTATTTCCCGGCCCGCTGCCACATGAGCGTCGGGCTCTGCAGATCATTCCCAACACCAACATCTGGCTCTGCCTTCTTTCTTTCAAGCAGAGCTTAATTTTCTTCTGTTTCCAGAAACAGGAAATGCCATGTGCACTTCAGTGGAATTTGGGATTAAATATTTCTGAAACCAACTGCTGTTTTTACAAGATGTCTTGGAGTGATGGTTTATTTTATGGCTTTTGCCTCTGGGAATTCTTCTGTGTGAATTTCTGTGAAATCTCCAAGGTTTACTTTTCTATCGGGCTACATGCTTGTGCTTTTTTCCATCCCTCAAAGAATACGGTTGGATTCCAGGGTGACCACCAACCGTACAAGTAACATCTCAAATTCTAAGAGCTTCAGTCGCTTGTTCCGAATAGTAGGTTTGGCCACCAAGTATGTGGAAACTTTGAGGGGCTCTCATTCTCCCTGGTCTTTCCTAGCACCCTGCTCTAGAAAGTGTTTTCCTCTTTGGGCATAAGGAAGCAAAGAGAGTTCAGCAGAAACTAAATGCTCCTTCTTCATGGGGGAGAAGGAACAGGTAAATAGCTGACTCTTTCTGAGAATAATAACAGCCACATTTAACATTCTCATTTTGCAGATAAGTAAGCTTAGGCAGACTAAGGAAGAAATTCAAGTAAACAGCGCATGTCCCTCCAGTCCTAAATGGACTTCCGACTGAAAAGAAAAAGCCCCAATATACTGAATTTCCCCTCCTTGTCATCTTGTGTCCCTCCATAGCAAGATATGGCTGCATGCCAGGGACGATGCAAGGCTGAGAGCAGGAAAGTCTATTTGCTGAAAAAACAGTGAAGGGGTGGGAATGGAGAAAGAAATGACAGCCATGCTTTAGCCCCTGAAAGCTCTTCATACCTTTCTGACTTTGGAGAGCAACCAATTAGCTCCTCCTGAAAGTAAAACTCTCGACAGCTTTATAAATCTTCCTTCCTCAGTCTTGAATTTCTGTTTGTTGGCTGATAACGAAACACACGATTTTCTCTGGTGCTTACTTCCAACTGGAGTGTGTGAGAATTACATTCTATGGAAGTGATGAAGTGAACAAGTAAAAAGTGAACAAGGGAATCTCTGTCAACATTATGAGTAACACATCCTCACATTACTTTTAAAGCCGCAAACCTTAAGCAGTGACATCAAGATAGAAATTTAAGGACTATGTAAGGTTAGGATGACAAAGGGTGATGGGAACATCCATTCTTTAATCTGTAATATAAAGACATCTCCTTAAGGCACTCTCTGCTCTCACTTTCATAAGTACTGTCTCTTTTCCCACTGTAATTTCTTTCTCCCGTAGAAAGATCTGGAAGTGTCTAGTCCTAAGCCCTGCCTTTTCCTTTGCAGTACGTGTGAGGCCACAGAGTAACATTAGCAGGCTTTGTCTTGATCTCCCCTGAAAGCCTTTTCTACAAGGTTTCCCTATTCTCAGAGGAGCCCTAAAGTCACTCCTAAGTCTTCTGTCAAAAAGGGAAAGCACTCTCCGTTGAACCACAGTTAATCACTGCTTACATTAAAATGATAAAACAGGCATTAGGAGACATCTAGCTACAGCTTTTGACTCTAGGAGGGAAAAAAAAGTTAATTCTAATATCTGGCATTCATTAGGAACTTACTATGGGCTTTCAGGTGGCTCAGTGGTAACAAATCTGCCTGCTAATGATGGAGATGCAGGTTCAATCCCTGGGTCAGGAAGATCCCCTAGAGGAGGAAATGGCAACTCGCTTTAGTGTGCTTGTCTGGAAAATTTCATGGACAGAGCAGCATGGCAGGCTACAGTGCACAGAATCACAAAGGACCAGACATGACGGAGCACACAGGCATATGCTTAAAACTACTGTTACTCCGTGTTAGGTAATCAAAGATGGTAGTCATGTGATTGCCGCTGACAGATGGGGATGCCAGAAGCCAGGGCCAGCCAACTCTGTGTGGTTCCAACTGTGCCCATGGCCTCTCCACTGGCCACCTTCTCCTTCTATTAGTGGGTAACAGGTCTGGGAGAGAGGGGTAGGTAATTCTTAGGCATTAAAATTGAATGTACATTTCTGGAACACTTCTTTAAAGTATTTATCCATTTGTAAGGGATTTATAACCTATTTAGTAGTCTCTGATCATTCTTTCCTATGCTGCTGCTGCTGCTAAGTCGCTTCAGTCGTGTCCAACTCTGTGTGACCCCATAGATGGAAGCCCATCAGGCTCCCTGTCCCTGGGATTCTCCAGGCAAGAACACTGGAGTGGGTTGCCATTTCCTCCTCCAATGTATGAAAGTGAAAAGTGAAAGGGAAGTCACTCAGTAGTGTCTGACTCTTAGCGACCCCATGGACTGCAGCCCACCAGGCTCCTCCATCCATGGGATTTTCCAGGCAAGAGTACTGGAGTGGGGTGCCATTGCCTTCTCTGATTCTTTCCTATAGATTAAGACAAATGTGAGGCCCTTTACGCTTTTAGTAGATGCAAGCACTAAGCTGCAAGCCCAGTTTCAGCTGATATTTCTCTTCCTGGTCACAGGCCAATACTTATCCCAAGTTTATCTCAGAGGCTACTGATAAATAATCTTTATCAGTCTCTGCTTCTCAGCCACCAAGACCATAGGCAGTCTTCCTCTTTGGCCCCTAAATTCCATTCTCCCCTGTCCCAGACCCCACTCTTATCATTGGGCCAGAACATTTACCCAGCAACTATTTCCTTTCAGGCTCGGAGTTGCAATTGAACACTGTATTAATTTATTTTAAAAAAATATTTTGGAGCTAGCCTGAAAATCAGGCTGCTCTAAGTTCTAAAGATATTTAGCACAAACAATTGAAAAGTAAGCATTTGAAATTCAGGCACTTCTTAATCTTCCTGTGTCAGGGAAAGAGGAATTGAGTTTTTCAATGACCATTAGAGTTTCCAAAAGTTGCTCAGGATAAAAACAAAACAAAACAAAACAAAACAGAATGTTCACCTAACTATCCCCAGTCCCACCTCCTCCCACCCCCATAACCCACCAGGGATTCAGTTATGATTTCTAGGGAATTTACTAGCAGCTGCATGTGTTCAAACAAGGCAAACTTGGTAATAAGCCATGTCCAGAAATCAAGCACAACTTGTATTAACCTTTTATGGCAACCTCATTCTTTCCAAGTGAAATCTAATTCTATGTTCCCATTTTTGTCTCAGCTTTGCCAGTCACCTGGACTCCCCACAGTTCTCTGAGCTGGACTGTAACTATGAAGCAGGCAGAAGATAGAAGATTTTCCTGTCAAAGAATCTCTTTGAGTGAAATGGATAAAGAAATGTAATTAACAAGTACAAAAAATTGGGGGGCCAGAACCTCTCAGTGCAATGATCAACCTGTGATTCTTAGCAGAAAGAATTGAATAAGAATCTATTCTAGGCACAGTTTCTTGAATGAGCAGAAAATAAGTTCAATGGAGTTGCTAGCATCTATATAATTGAAATCCTTACCATTGGGACTTTTAGAGGCATTGAATGAAGAAATTCTCAGCCAAAGAGCAAGCTTTGCTGACCCATAAGGAAATCAATCCTCAGAGGGGGAAAAAAAAAAACAAAAAACATTGCTGCTATTCTTGCCAGACAACAACAGAAGCTAATGAGAAACAAGTTCTAAATCAGACACAATCAATATTAAGACACAGTCAATATTAGAGCAATGTTATATATTTCATGTGTTTAATGCCAGCGATAGTGGCTCAAAATACAATGTCAGTGGGTCAAACTAATTAACTTTTTATAAAATTAAATCCTGGCTCTCAAAAAGTCAATATTCAAATGAATTCATACACTCTACAGATAGATATTTTGACTGGAGTTTCTAACACTTCAGAAAACAAGATCACAAGTTGGGACACCTCTCCTAAAAATCCCAACATGACTATTATGTTGACTTTTTAATAATTTTTTTTTCTTTAAAATATTTTCTTATTAAAAACTGAACTAACAGAGTTCCACAATCAACTCCCTAATTTACAGAGAATTCTCTTTTAATTAGGGTGTTCATGTATTAACTTTTTCATAATCACAGAGAGGAGTAGCTCTAATTGAAGTAAAGATGTTACATTGTCTTTACATTGGGAGTAAAATGGGCTGGAATGGGTGAATTTAACCCAGATGACCATTAGATCTACTACTGTGGACAAGAATCCCTTAGAAGAAATGGAGTAGCCATCATAGTCAACAAGAGTCCAAAATGCAGTACTTGGATGCAATCTCAAAAACAACAGAATGATCTCTGCTCATTTCCAAGGCAAACCATTCAATATCGCAGTAATACAAGTCTATGTTCCTACCAGTAATGCTGAAGAAGCTGAACGGTTCTATGAAGACCTACAAGACCTTCTAGAACTAACGCTCAAAAAAGATGTCCTTTTCATTATAGGGGACTAGAATGCAAAAGAGGAGGATGGTGTGGAGGGGGGAGATGGGAGCGGGGTTCGGGATTGGGAACACTTTTACACCCATGGCAGATTCATGTTGATGTGTGGCAAAACCAATACAAAAAGTAAATAAATAAATATATATTTTAAATGTAACATGTAAATTTATGTTGTAAAATGTTAATTTGATGCATATTGACATTGTAACATGATTCCCATTGTAGTGATAGTTAATACCTCTATCACCTTAGTATCCTTTTTTTTGGAAGGTGGAATAAATTCTCTAAAGATTTTGAAAAAAAAAGTAGGAAGTCAAGAGATACCTGGAGTAACAGGCAAATTTGGCCTTGGACTACAAAACAAAGCAGGTCAAAGGCTAACAAGTTTTGGCAAGAGAACGCACTGGTCATAGCAAACACGCTCTTCTGACAACACAAGAGAAGACTCTACACATGGATATCACCAGATGGTCAATACCAAATACAGACTGATTATATTATTTGCAGCCAAAGATGGAGAAGCTCTACACAGCAAAAATAAGACTGGGAGCTGACTGTGACTCAGATAATGAACTCCTTATTGCCAAAATCAGACCTAAATTGAAAAAGTAGGGAAAACCCCTAGACCATTCAGGTATGACCTAAATCAAATCCCTTATGATTATACAGTGGAAGTGACAAATAGATTCAAGGGATTAGATCTGATAGAGTGCCTGAAGAACCATGGACAGAGGGTCGTGACATTGTACAGGAGGCAGTGATCAAGACCATCCCGAAGAAAAAGAAATGCAAAAAGGCAAAATGGTTGTCTGAGGAGGCCTTACAAATAGCTGAGAAAAGACCAGAAGCGAAAGGCAAAGGAGAAAAGGAAAGCTATATCCATTTAAATGCAAAGTTCCAAAGAAAGCAAGGAGAGATAAGAAAGGCTTCCTCAGTGATCAATGCAAAGAAATAGAGGAAAACAATAGAATGGGAAAGACTAGAGATCTCTTCAAGACAATTAGAGACACCAAGGGAACATTTCATGCAAAGATGGGCTCGATAAAGAACAGAAAAGGTACAGACCTAACAAAGGCAGAAGATATTAACAAGAGGTGGCAAGAATGCACAGAAGAACTATACAAAAAACATCTTCATGACCGAGATAACCATGATGGTGTGATCATTTACCTACAGCCAGACATCCTGGAATGCAGTCAAGTGGACCTTAGGAAGCATCACTATGAATAAAGCTAGTGCAGGTGATGGTATTCCACTTGAGCTAATTCAAATCCTAAAAGATGATGCTGTGAAAGGGCCACACTCAATATGCCAGCAAATTTTAAAAACTCAACAGTGGCCACAGGACTGGAAAAGGTCAGTTTTCATTCCAATCCCAAAGAAAGGCAATGCAAAAGAATGCTCAAACTACTGCACAATTGCACTCATCTCACACGCTAGTAAAGTAATGCTCAAAATTCTCCAAGCCAGGCTTCACCAATACGTGAACTGTGAACTACCTGATGTTCAAGCTGGTTTTAGAAAAGGCAGAGGAAGCAGAGATCAAATTGCCAACATTTGCTGGATCATGGAAAAAGCAAGAGAGTTCCAGAAAAACATCTATTTCTGCTTTATTGACTATGCCAAAGCCTTTGACTGTGGGGATCACAATCAATTGCGGAAAATTCTGAAAGAGATGGGAATACCAGACCACCTGACCTGCCTCTTGAGAAATCTGTATGCAGGTCAGGAAGCAACAGTTAGAACTGGACATGTAACAACAGACTGGTTCCAAATGGGAAAAGGAGTACGTTAAGGCTGTATATTGTCACACTGCTTATTTAACTTCTATGCAGAGTACATCATGAGAAACGCTGGGTTGGAAGAAACACAAGCCGGAATCAAGATTGCCGGGAGAAATATCAATCACCTCAGATATGCAGATGACACCACCCTTATGGCAGAAAGTGAAGAGAAGCTAAAAAGCCTCTTGATGAAAGTGAAAGAGGAGAGCGAAATCGTTGGCTTAAAGCTCAACATTCAGGAAACGAAGATCATGGCATCTGGTCCCATCACTTCATGGGAAATAGATGGGGAAACAGTAGAAATAGTGTCAAACTTTATTTTTCTGGGCTCCAAAATCACTGCAGATGGTGATTGCAGCCATGAAATTAAAAGACGCTTACACCTTGGAAGAAAAGTTATGACCAACCTAGATAGCATATTGAAAAGCAGAGACATTACTTTGCCGACTAAGGTCCATCTAGTCAAGGCTATGGTTTTTCCAGTGGTCATGTATGGATGTGAGAGTTGGACTGTGAAGAAGGCTGAGCGCTGAAGAATTGATGCTTTTGAACTGTGGTGTTGGAGAAGGCTCTTGAGAGTCCCTTGGACTGCAAGGAGATCCAACCAGTCCATTCTGAAGGAGATCAACCCTGGGATTTCTTTAGAATGAATGATGCTAAAGGTGAAACTCCAGTACTTTGGCCACCTCATGTGAAGAGTTGACTCACTGGAAAAGACTCTGATGCTGGGAGAGATTGGGGGCAGGAGGAGAAGGGGACGACAGAGGATGAGAGGGCTGGATGGCATCACTGACTCGATGGACTTGAGTCTGAGTGAACTCCGGGAGTTGGTGATGGACAGGGAGGCCTGGCGTGCTGCGATTCATGGGGTTGCAAAGAGTCGGACACGACTGAGCAACTGAACTGAACTGAACTGAACTGATGTATGGATGCGAGAGTTGGACTATAAAGCTGAGCACCAAAGAATTGATGCTTTTGAACTGTAGTGTTGAAGAAGACTCTTCAGAGTCCCTTGAGCTGCAAAGACCCATCCAGTCCATCCTAAAGGAAATCAGTCCTGAATATACATTGGAAGGACTGATGCTGAAGCTGAAACTCCAATACTTTGGGCACCTGATGCAAAGAACTGACTCATTGGAAAAGACCCTGATGCTGGGAAAGATTGAAGGCTAGAAGAAAAGGGGACAAAAGAGGATGAGATGGTAGGATGGCATCACCGACTTGAGGACATGAGTTTGAGCAAACTCCAGGAGTTGGTGAAGGACAGAGAAGCCTGGTGTGATGCAGTCCATGGGGTCACAATTGGTCGAACATGACTGAGCGACTGAACTGAACTGAAAGACAAGGGTGGATCAGATGTAATTTACAATACAGCATTCTGAAGCAAACTTCTGGATTGGTAGACTGTGTATAAATATCCCACCCTCTGTCCACGGAAGTCTCCAGGCAAGAATACTGGAGTTGGTTGCCATTCCCTTCTCCAGGGGAATTTCCTGACCCAGGGATCCAACCCTGGTCTCTCACTTTGCAGGCAGATTCTTTACCATCTGAGCCACCAGGGAAGCCCAAATATCACGCACTTTCTTCCAAAATTTTACTCTACATTGGAAATATAGTCCTGAACACTTACTACAAGAATTGTTCCTGACACTTATGGTTCTATATCAAGGAGTGACTCTGGAATATCTTTGGGTTCTAATTTACTGCTGGAAAATCAGTAAAAATTTGGAGATGAAAAACAACATTCAGGAGGTCATTTGGTGACAGAACAGAGAAGAAGGACTGAGGCCTGAGACTGGCTCTTGCCTGAATTTTGTCTAAATCACTTAGTTTCTTTAGTGAAGTCGCTCAGTAATGTTGGACTGTTTGTGACCCCATGAACTGTAGCCTTCCAGGATCCTCCATCCATGGGATTTTCCCGGCAAGAATACTGGAGAAGGTTGCTGTTTCCTTCTCCAGGAGATCTTCCCAACCCAGGGTTAGCCCTGGATAAAATAAGGATGGTGATCATGCTTGTCACCAGAAAATGTGAGTGTTGTTTTTGAAGCTCTCAGTGAAGCCTGCACTCTGCAACTGTCACATCCTAAAACTGAGATGATGTTGAGTGAGTGTGTTAGTCACTCAATCATGTCCAACTCTTTCAATCCCATGGACTGTAGGCCACCAGGCTCCTCGGTCCATGGGATTCTCCAGGTAAGAATATTGGAATGGGTTGTCATTTCCTTCTCCAGGGCATCTTCCTGACCCAGGAATCAAACCAGGGTCTCCCGCACTGCAGACAGATTCTTTACCATTTAAGCCACTGGAGAACTCAAAGTCAATTGGGGGTGGCTGGGAGGGATGGAGGCTCAGGGAGGAGGTGATATTCTTTTCAAGTCCATGGGCTGTAGCTTGCCAGGCTCCTCTATGCATGAAATTCTCCAGCTAAGACTACTGGAGTGGGTTACCATGCCCTTCTCCAGAGGATCTTTTTGAACCAAGAATTGAACCCAGGTCTCTGGCATTGCAGGTGGATTCTTCACCATCTGAGCCACCAGGGAAGCCCTTGAGATGCTGTTAGGACAACCTTTTGCATCCCAATTTGTGCAGCTGCAAAACTGGGGTGAAGATGCAAAATGGATTTCTTCTCTCCAAAAATGAAACATTTGCTAACTCAGAACTTAGGCACAACCTTAATCAGATGTGAATAATAAACAGAAACCTTTTTCCTTATAAGAGCTTACTCGTTTTTCTTAGAGTTATAGAAGCTGCATCTAACACACAGATCTGTAATCTCATTCAAGTTCCATTGTGTGAGCAAGGCAATTTTTTAAAATTAGTAAAATGAGCATACTTTTTTTTATACTCAATTTACAAGACCATTGTGAGATTTCAGTGAGGTAATGTACATGACTTGTCATACATTCAAATGTTCTGGAACACTGAGTTTCACCTGATGGTACCGATCAGGAGACCAAGTCTGGTCCTTGGTCCAGGAGACCAAGTCTTCTCCAAGTCACTTTTCCAGGACCTAGGCTGAGTCCAAGGTTTGTTTCTGTCCATGCATCCTTCCCTCTATGTGCACTATGCAACAGGCCATCTAGCATTTCTTACTCCATCACTTTGCTCTCTACACCCACACCTCCCCTCCTAATCAACCTTCTTCCCAGGCCAGATTTAAGCCTCCTTTAATGATATGTGTAGAAAAGGCAGAGGAACCAGAGATCAAATTGCCAACATCTGCTGGATCATCGAAAAAGCAAGAGAATTCCAGAAAAACATCTATTTCTGCTTTATTGACTGTGCCAAAGCCTTTGACTGTGGGGATCACAATCAATTGTGGAAAATTCTGAAAGAGATGGGAATACCAGACCACCTGACCTGCCTCTTGAGAAACCTATATGCAGGTCAGGAAGCAATAGTTAGAACTGGACATGGAATAACAGACTGGTTCCAAATAGGAAAAGGAGTACGTCAAGGCTGTATATTGTCACTCTGCTTATTTAACTTCTATGCAGAGTACATCATGAGAAACGCTGGACTGGAAGAAACACAAGCTGGAATCAAGATTGCCGGGAGAAATATCAATCACCTTAGATATGCAGATGACACCACCCTTATGGCAGAAAGTGAAGAGGAGCTGAAAAGCCTCTTCATGAAAGTAAAAGAGGAGAGCGAAAAAGTTGGCTTAAAGCTCAGCATTCAGAAAACAAAGATCATGGCATCTGGTCCCATCACTTCATGGGAAATAGATGGGGAAACAGTAGAAACAGTGTCAGACTTTATTTTTCTGGGCTCCAAACTCACTGCAGATGGTGATTGCAGCCATGAAATTAAAAGACGCTTACACCTTGGAAGAAAAGTTATGAGCAACCTAGATAGCATATTCAAAAGCAGAGACATTACTTTGCCAACTAAGGTCAGTCTAGTCAAGGATATGGTTTTCCCAGTGGTCATGTATGGATGTGAGAGTTGGTCTGTGATATGTGTAAGGAATACAGCATGTGTGTTGTGTATGTAGTGTGATTTATATATTTTTCTTAAGTAATGCATAATAATTACAGAAAATTTGGAATAATCATATAAAGCTTCAGTGGGAGTTGGGCTTGGAGCTGAACTTGGACTTGGGAGTCAGACTTGGACTTGGATGTCCTGAGTTCAACACCAGGCTTGGTGCTTCCCACTTCAAAGGTCTATTCCAAACTCCTAATTGCTGGTCTAATAATCTGAAGTGAAGTCAAGTCACTCAGTCATGTCGGACTCTGCGACCCCATGGACTGTAGCCTACCGGGTTTCTCAGTCCATGGGGTTTTTCAGGCAAGAGTACTAGAGTGGATTGCCATTTCCTTCTCCAGGGGAAATCCGACCCAGGGATCTAACCCGGGTCTCCCACATTGTAAGCAGACGCTTTACCCTCAATCGGACTCATCACAGTGCTCCTTAGGAATGAAATTCCAGAGTCCCACCTTTGCCCAGGGCTGAGCCATAACCACTGAAGATAAGGCCTGGAGATATTTTCAGATAGCTACAAAAGTGATTCTCATGCAGAAGGAAAACTCTGTTCTAGATTCTAGACCACACTTGGGTAGTAAAGATGGGGTGGTCCAGACCTGCAGCACTGATATCAATAGTGCTTTTTAGAAATGTAGAACCTTCCCACAGTGCCCAAACTCACTGAACACAAACCTGCATTTTAAGAAAATCTCCAGAAGATTCTATCACACATTAAAGGTTTAAGAAGCTCTACTGTACCTCGATCTCAACTGGGAAGCTTTACAGCCTAATAATAGCTGGGCCCCAACCGGAGATTCTCACGTACGTTCTATTCTGGATTCTGGGGTGCGGCCGGGGCAAAAGGGCTCCTATTAGCTCAGTAAGTTATTTTAATGTACAGCCAAGGTACACTGTCCCCTAAATCCCAGCTCCTTAAGGTTAAACCATAACATGAGTTAAACTGACTTTTGTAGGTTTGCTCAGAGCCCTAGAGGATCACTTAGAGTAAACATTAGTTTTTAAGGGACAATGGACTCTGGAGCAACAGCTTTAGGTTCGCAGAACCCCAGGCGGCAGACTTCCTGTACCTTCCGGCAGGGTAGCTGGGCGTCTCTCTCCCACCCGGCCCCGCCCGGCTCACCCCCTCCCCGCCCCTTCTCGTCCCTCCCACCCCTCCTCGTCCCGCCCCCCCCGTGACGTGCCGCAGCCAGCCGGGCTCATGCGCAGTGGCACCCCGCGCCCCGCACGGCTGCACCGCCTCGGAGCTTGTCATTCTCCGTGGCGCGGCTGCGAGTGCGAACTGCGGTGCATGCTCGCCGGCTCGCTTCCCGCCGCGCCCGCGATGTGACCGACCGCTTGGGAGCGGGCTGGCGGCTCTCCGGGCAGCAACGCCTCGCCTTTTCCCCGGCCGCCTTTCTTGTAGAGCCGCGATTCCCTCGGAGCCGGAGACACGCACCAGGGGCTCGGAGCGCTGCGCTCCGGGGCGGGCGGCTGCGGCAGCGCTCGGGACCACGCGGACCCGTGTAGTTTTCGTTGTCGCCGCTGCCGCCAGGCGGTGCGTCCCAGCGAGTGCCGGGCTCCGGGCACCGCGGAGCTGAGGCGGCTGGTGCAGAACGGCAGCGCCTCGCCCCGCACCCGCCGCAGCCGCCGGGGCAGTGCGGGGCCAGCGGGGCTCTGCGCAGCCGGAGCGCGGTCCCCCTTGAAGGCTCCCTGTCGCCTGCATCCCAGTAAGTTGACTGTAGTTTCTAAAGTTGGAGGGTTGCGCCGCGGGAAGGGGAGGTTTGTTTTTATTATCTTCACGTCGTGGGAAGCACCTTTTGTTAGCGGGGCTCCAGCTTGGGGAGTTGAGAAAGCGAAGCCGCGGACAGGGTACGCGGGGAGAGGCAGCCGTCCCTGGCGGGCTGGCTCCAGTCTCTGCTGAACGTGCCAGTTGGAAATGTGCTGTGAGAGGACAGGTGCTCCGAGGGCATTTCGCCTGCTGCTGATTGCTCATTCCGAGCTCCTTGACTGTGTGTGTGTGTGTGTGTGCGCGCGCGCCCGCGCACAGGAGGTAGGGGTTTCTTGTCACCTCCGTCCCAGGTCCTCAGGGGAGTGACTCCAGTAATATTCCTGGATGCGCTAGGTCTTCAGGGATGGAGGCTAAATCATTCCTTCTCCGGCCTCCAGGCTTCCCGCGCATCCCACTTACCCTCTAGGCAGAAGTTCCCAACGTTTCCCTAATTAGAGCCCAATCCTTTAGGGGAAAACAACTTAATATGTCAACCTACAGTTTTGTGCTATAAGGCAAATAAAATGAGAAAACCGCTCAGTGTTATGTGATTCCATTTATGTGAAGAATGTGAGCAAATCTCAAAGCAGTCGTGTTCAGATGATGACACTTCGGTTTCACCCTGACTGTCCTGCACCTCTTATGTAAGCCTCCTGGCCAGATAAGTGTGTCTCTCTGCAGTGGCTGCAGCTGTGATTCTCCTTTCCATTTGTTTAAGGTCCAGCTTGAACGTATTTAATGAAAATGCTGACATGATATAGCGCCCTGCAGTCTGAAACAGAGTGCACTCTTCAGATTGGAGTGTCTTCTCCTAATAAGGTGCATGCAAGGAAAAACCCAGTATATTTTTCAAGGCAGCTCCAGGAATTAGACACATAAATCATGTTTTAAAATAGCATGCATTGTACAGGGAGCTTGCAGAGGACCCCTTTGAACACATCCCCTTTGTTTTAGAAAAAGTGGAAATTGTTCATGCCAGACAATTGTTGAGTCTGTAAGTTAAGTGTAGTGTTAGGCTTAATTATCTTAATAAACAAAGAGCATGATTTATAGGTAGGTGCCCTGTCCTACTTTGAAGGATAGAATTCTAGAATTCTTTAACCTTTCTCTCTCATCTGTTCCCCCAGAGATTCCTCTTAAGCAGAGAAATAGATTATCATCATTGATGTTTAATATTTGAGTTGATTAAATTTGTAAAAGGATAGTTTGAAATACCATACAGTACTGCTATGACTGTGAAGACATGAATATTAGCAATAAGGAGAATATTCAGATTTTTTTGGTATGGAAGTCATTAGTTTAATAAAACAGATAACATTCAGACTGCCCTAATGTATCTTCTTTTGATTTAGACTTGTGTTGCAAAACTCAGGATTGTAGTTTAATGTGAGATTTATTTAGGTGCTCCTTAGAAAAAGAAGCACATTTATTTATAGTATTCTGGCACATGGAACAAGATGAACTAGTTATAGGCATCTCATTTAAAAGACATCTCATTTAAAATCATAGTATTTTAAGGAATTCTAAGAAAATACACAAAATGTTATTTCAGAAGTTGATAAGTTATTCAACACATTGTAGTTGGTGGCGACAGCATCCATTGCTTATCTCAAGATATATATCCAAGTATAGCAGCTCAAACATGTTGACCCCCATATACTCTGTCACATCAAGGTTAGGAGGACAGGCTAGGGAGACTTGCTGCTAACTCAGGTACCATCTCTTTGAGCCTGGGCATGCTACCTGAACTCTGTGCCTGAGTGTGTTTGTCTGTAAGATGGGGATTACAGTACCTGCCTCCCTGGATTGTGATGATGATTAAATGAGTTCATAGATGTAAAGCTGTTAAACCAGTGTCTGACTTAATTAAACTGGGTAAAATTATCACTGTTACTAAAGGAAGTGCTTCTGTGGATACTCTTGACATTGAATGATTGAATGACTGCAGACAGAGGTTAACAGAAGCTGTTCGCATGTATCATAGGATACAGGGTATAAGCATTTATTGAACACCTCCTGGTAATGTAGACACCAGCTGGTATTTGACCAATCGTCTCTTTCGATTCCTTTTCAAGGTGGTGGCTTCATCTCCACTTTGGAGAAGAGGAAACTGGAACTCAGCAAGATCAAATCATAGAAATCACATTTGGGCTTTTAACCCATGTCTGTCTGTGTCAAACCTATCCTTTTTGGCCCTGCTGTCTCAACTTCCAGAGTGCTTTTCTCTTCTCTTCTTCTGGAATCCTCATAATAACATAATAAAATAGGTTTGTTCTTATCTTTCACTTACAGATGAGGAAATTTACATTAAGCTGTAACGTATGCAGAGTGCTTAACTCACAGCATAGTTCTCCATGACTGGGAGCTGTTATTATTCTCATAATTATCATTAAAAGGCTTGTCTGTCTTAGCACACGGTAGAGATACCAGCAGGTGAAATGGGTTTTATCCTTTGGTTTGAAGTGGATTCCATTGCTTTTTCCTTTCACACTCATATATTCAGAGAATTGAGAAAGAGAGTGGTGTGTTGAGGTTCCTGGGTTCCTGCTGGAGGCCGCCCCTCCCGGGTTTGTTTGCTGCCTGCTGATGAAGTTGCGGGATCCACACAGCCTAGTGAACCACCACAAGCAGGTCATTCATCTGCAATTGGCGTCATCTGTGAGCATGAGTTCAGTCCTAGCTGGAGAGTACCCCTGGGGCAGAGAGAGAGCGAGCACACACTTTGCTGCACATTGTACTGTTTGTTCAGAAATGGCAATAATTTATATTTCATGTTAAATAAGCATGCTTCCTCTGGGCCTTAGTACAGTGTGGTCGGAAGCAGTTTCAGGGGTCATGTGTGAGCTGTCCAGTCGGCCTTCTGTATCCAAACTGACCATGGGTTGAAAATATATTTTTTAAAATTCCAGAAAGTTCCAAGAACTTACTTTGAACTTACTTTGCTCCAGCAGCTATTTATATAGCATTTACATATTTATGTTAACGTGGCATTTAGATTGTATTAGGTGTTATAAGAGATCTAGCGACGAAGTATGTGAGGGAATGTACTTTAAGGTTATATGCAGGTATAATGCTATTTTATGTAAAGAACTTGAGCATCCACTGATTTTGTATCCTCGGGGGTCCTAGAACCTATTGCCCATGGACTGGTGGACTGCGCTTTGTTAAAACTCTGGTCCACAGCCTGTTGAGCATCTTATTTGACTTCTAAAAGTTGAGAATGATTGAAAAGTTACTTTTTTTCCTGTGGCTTCCTTAGAATATCATCCAGATCTACATAGTATTCTGGCCCTTGGTAAATATTAACTCATTTTCTAGATATTAAAATGTAATTGCTATCATGGGCACATAGGCCACAGGCAGCTTACAGACTGATTTAATATTTAATTAAACCTGCTACTGAAAGGTGCTTCAAGACAGATATTCTGCCTTGGCTTTTTTGAATAAAAAATTCTCTGCACAGCATAGTGATTAAGGTTAATAATACTGTATTGCCTATTTGAAAGTTGCTAAGAGAGTAGATTTTAAAAGTTCTCATATGAGATTATTTTTAACTATGTTTGGTGATGGATGTTAACTAGACTCATCTCGACCATTTTGTAATATATACAAATGTTGATTCATTATGTCGTATCCCTAAAATTAATATGATTTTTGCATGTTAATTATATCTCAATTAAAAAATTTAAAAGTCCGTGGGTGCAAGGTTCCAGGAGGGTGTCAGAAAGGGTCCTTGCCATCAGCTGAGTCTTTCCACCTCCTCTGAAATATCTTCTGCTTCAGTTTTAGCCCTCCTGCCAGAGCACAAATATTCCCTTTACTCTTTCAAGTGCTTTTACATTTCAGATTCCTCTGCTCTGGGTGATTTGATAATACAAGTCTTCCTCAGTCACTTCTGTGACTCAAGTTGGGGCCAGAAGTTACTTTCAACTAATTCTTTAGAGTTTGCATAGTGTTATTTCTTGTCCCTGTTAACTGTTTGTTGGCTTGTCTGTGACCACCTCTGTTTCCAGACAACTTTCTTCCAACATCCAGCTGTCAGAAGATATAAGTACCAGAAATGCAGGCTAATTATGGTATGAATAAAATGAATGAAGACCATTTACTCTTCCCAATCATCTCTCCTGTTTTGAATTATCTTCCTTGTTGGCATGGAGAGTTGGGGGCTGATTGTATTTCTAAAGCTCTGGCCTCAGACATCTGGGAGAAACACGTGGAAGGTGATACCAGTTCTCCAGATAAACAGTGTGTGTGCAACGTGGTAGAGACAGCCCCTCAAGGCTGGGATGCTGCTGAATTTGAGGGTGGGGGTGATTGTGGGAACAGACAGCTCCATGATTTGTCTGCCACATCCTTACTGGATGGAATGAATAGCTAACACAGAACCTTTATGTGTGCTGGCTGCCGTGCTAGGAACTACATACATGATTTACTTGAATCCCCACAATGACCTTATGCAGTTACTTTGTTATCATTTTTTGCACAAGCAGAAAGATCAGCGCGCTTGTCCAAAAGCACATTAGTGAGTTTCAGACCCGGGAGTGGATCCCGGGAGTCTCTGAGGCCTAGTGTTCTACTGCGTAATTTGGGAGCCTTCATATTGTCCAGCTTTGTTGCATAGATGTCTTGTATTGTGCTTCTTGAAATAATCCTATTCAGTCTCACTCCATCCCCACAGTGACCCTGGGAGAGAACTGAAGGGATGGTTGAAGGTTTGTGTGCACGGTCTTCTAGATCTTTGTGGAGGAAGAGTTTAAAGCTTAGTTTCATTCAGTGATCTCAGAAAAGAAACCCACATGTTAGCATTGTGAAATAGGAAGCATACAGCCATCCACTGATAACGGGACGCAGTGAAGAAGCTTGCAAACTTTATCTGTGTTTGATGTCACATAGTTATCATTCGGAGAAGGCAATGGCACCCACTCCAGTCCTCTTGCCTGGAAAATCCCATGGGCAGAGGAGCCTGGTAGGCCGCAGTCCGTGGGGTCGCTAAGAGTCGGGCACAACTGAGGGACTTCACTTTCACTTTTCACTTTCATGCATTGGAGAAGGAAATGGCAACCCATTCCAGTGTTCTTGCCTGGAGAATCCCAGGGACGGGGGTGCCTGGTGGGCTGCCGTCTATGGGGTCGCACAGAGTCAGACACGACTGAAGCGACTTAGCAGTAGCAGCTGCATCATTCTCACCCAAGAAAGAACAACCTGAGATTTTCCCAGGTGATTTCTAAAAAAGTAAATCAAAAATTTATTTAATCAGCAGTGAACATTACTGTAGGGATGTCATGTGTCACAGTGAGACTGTGGTTTTTAAGTCAATGAACATGTGTGTCTCACAAGTAAGGTGCAAGCAGGTTGTCTCAGAAAATGACCATTGTGTCATATCTTCTGTGTCTGCATCCTAGTCTTTCTAACTGCACTCGAAGTGCAGCGGGAAAGGGCAGAATTTAAAACCAATGTCCAGTATTTTCAAAACCCTTTACCATGAACGGCACCTCCTCTATTTTCTCATGATTTCACACTGGAGCCAGTATTTGTTGCAGAGTCTCTGTAATTTGCAGCGACACTTTTGTAAGGAGCATTTTTTTTCCCCCAAATAAAACAATTTTTTAAATCCATTTAAAAAATTAAAAATCCATTTAAAAGTTCTTCATATCCCTTGGGTTTTGAGTTACTATATTTGTTGTCATTGTTATAATATTTGGTATGTTAATGTCTAACCTACTCCCCCTTCTTGGTTTTATAGGACTGTATAATTTTCAAGTCCGTGAGTAATTAAAAACTTAAGAAAAATTAAATTTTCTACGTGTGGGTTTTATGGTAGAGGACAGGGAAGCTTGGCCTGATTGGGGTGCGTGCCTACTAAACTGCAGAGCGCTTGAAACCCTGTGAACCTCATGGGGTAGGCAAGTTTTTTTTTTTTCAAGTGTTTTATTTGACCAACAGTAGCTTTGTACTTTGGTTTAATTTCATAGGACCCAGTCCCTGCATCTTTTGTTCTAGTGTTCATTTGTAAGTGATCAACTTCAGTTGATTTTCTAAAAGGACCAAAAGCTGGGACTAGTCAACACTGCTACATCTGTTATTTCAGTCTTCAGGGAGCTCCAGGGTTGCATATGGAAGCTCTCCTGTGAATTTGTTCCCTAAGGAATAAAGGGCATTCACATGGGTCGTTGAGGTTCAGGTCTTGAGGTATTTGTGACTCAGTTCATTGCTGTTAATGTTGCTTCCACTCACTCTGGCCTTTCACCCTGACCCGTACTCACTTTTCCATCACCCCCATGTGGATGAACTTGCTGAAGCTTTTGGGAGACTTTAATGTTGTAGTACTGCATGTTATAGATCACAGGCAATAAAACCACACAAGACAAAAAAAAAAAAAAAAAAAACTGTAAAAGAGCCAGTCTGTAACATGGCCACACAGGGGAACACCGCGACTTCTGTATTCAACACTTGGGAATTGCAGCCAGAGTGGCCTTATGATATTTTCCGTGACCTCTTTTAAAAAGAGCTGTGAGCCTCTCATTCACACATAATCAGCCACTAGCAGCTTGGCAGTGTTTGAGTCAAACTTAATTGCACTGGTTTTTACTCATTTATGCATTCACCAGATATATATTGATATACAAGGCATAGTGTTAGATAATGAAACCTCAGACGTAAGAGGATTCCTTTCACATCTCTCAAAACTCTCAGTCTTGGGAGGGGAAATGATGCTTAACTCCAGTTTTAACCAGTATATAAAAGATGCTGGGCTCTATTGGGGTACCTGACTCCAAAGAGATGACTTACCCCTAGGGAATAGGGCAGGGTCTTAGTCTGAATGAGTGAGTTGGAAGGGACCAGGCAGCTGAGGATAGGAGTGGGATGGCAAAAATCTTTCTGAGCAGAGAGACCAGGGAGAACGGTGCAGTGAAGACGCCAAAGAGTGTGGCGTGTCTATGAGACAGCTGGTTTTTCCCTGTGGCAGGTGCACGTGAGGGGCAGTAGGTGGGGCTGGAAACGGAGAGTGGAGGCTGGAGCCACTTTGGAAAAGGTCTTGTAGGCCGTATTTGGTCCAGATGAATTTGAGCATTTCAGGTCGTTGTTTTACAAGGATCAGTCTGGTGTGTTGTAGAGAATGGATGGGATGTGATGATGGCCATGTGGAAAAGAGCAGTTGTGTGCAAAAGCTGTTGAATCCTAGTATGGATTTAAGGTCTGAACTCAGACTGATGGGGAGGTGGGAGGGACAGAGAAGGAGAAGAGAAGCAGGAAGGGGTGGGGACTTTAGGGATGACTCCCAGAGCTCTGGCTTGAGTGACTGAAAGGACAGATTTGTTCTTGATAGTGAATACGAAAGTCTTGATAGTGAATACAAAGGATGACGTGGTTTGTAGTGGGTGATAATGCATTCAGGTGTGGATTTGTGTAATAATACAGGGGACCAGCGCAACATCCGGGGCTTGGGATTCTGTTGACAGTTGCACAGGCCTGTGGTTCTAGAATTTAAGACAGAGGCTCAGCTGGAGATACAGGTTTTCAAATCTTCTGTGTATTTGGAGTTGTTGAGGTTATAATCTGACTGAGAAGGTGTGTTGTTGTTATTGTTCAGTTGCTCAGTCGTATCTGACTCTTTGCAACCCCATGGACTGCAGCTCGCCAAGCTTCCCTGTCCTTCAGTATCTCCCAGAGCTTGCTCACACTCATGCTCATTGAGTCAGTGATGCCATCTAACCATCTCATCCTCCATCATTCCCTTCTCTTCCTGCCTTCAATCTTTCCCAGCATCAGGGTCTTTTCTAATGAGTCAGCTCTTCACATCAGGTGGCCAAAGTATTGGAGCTTCAGCTTCAGCATCAGTCCTTCCAATGAGTATTTAGGATTGATTTCCTTTAGGATTGACTGGCTTGATCTCCTTGTGGTCCAAGGGACTCTCAAGAGTCTTCTCCAACACCACAGTGCAAAGCATCAATTCTTCAGAGTTCAGCCTTCTTTATGGTCCAGCTCTCACATCCATACATGACTACTTTAAAAACCATAGCTTTGACTAGATGGACCTTTGTTGGCAAAGTAATGTCTCTGCTTTTTAATAGGCTGTCTCAGTTTGGCATAGCTTTTCCAAGGAGCCTGAAGGCCAAGGTGGCAGGCAGAGGGAAAGGAGATGGGGGGATAGTAAGATTAAGTGAGAAAAGTTATCTACAAGTGCTTGGACACAATGTGGTAGAAGCCAGAGGCAAAGTGGAATGAGGTGCTTGATGGAATGGGAGCCAAGTGACAAAAGGAGTGAAATACAAAGAAAAGGCAGAGAGCAGAGGAACAGTCTGACTGTTAATGCGCTTGTAACTACACACAGGACAGTGACTGTGTCTCATACAGCTTTCAAGGCTTGTGAAGAAGTATTAAGAACCTACTATGTGGAAAAGGGATGGGGAGTGGGGTAAAGGAAAGAAATAAGAAATAAAATCATGAATAAAGCACGATCTTCGATCTTAAGCTGCTTATAGCATAGAATTGTCATTTCTTGTTTTCCCTTTTCATCCATTTTTCTCCTTCATTAACAGCAGGACATGGGCACTTGGGAAAGTGGGAAGAATGAAAGAATTACTTTCTCGGCACATAAAATTCTTGGTTCTCATAATAGGCACGTCTCGTCATGCCCATGGATAAGCACGCCGAAAGGGACAGTGATGATGACCCATCATTTGATAGTTTACAAAAATAAGTTTTTCTCATGGCTACAGCATCTTTGGAGGGTTGGACCTTTGAACCAATCTCGTTAGAGTTATTAATGAGCCTTTTGGCTCACTGGATTATTTGATATATATTAGGTACTGCTGCTAAGTCGCTTTAGTTGTGTCCGACTCTGTGCGACCCCATAGACAGCAGCCCACCAGGCTCCCCCGTCTCTGGGATTCTCCAGGCAAGAACACTGGAGTGTGTTGCCATTTCCTTCTCCAATGCATGAAAGTGAAAAGTGAAAGTGAAGTCACTCAGTCGTGTCCTACTCCCAGCGACCCCATAGACTGTAGCCCACCAGGCTCCTCCGTCCATGGGATTTTCCAGGCAAGAGTACTGGAGTGGGTGCCATTGCCTTCTCCTATAGTAGGTACAGTTTCCTGTAATTTTCACTTGCCTTGTAAGAAACAGGCAACATTAAGTCATAGACAAGCTGGAGTATTGAGGGGATGATGAAAATAATTACCATGTGTTTTAGTTAATATCATGCATATCAGTCCTTGCTCCTTTCATTTTGACCTAAAAGTGGAATTATTCCCATTGCAGAGATGAGGGAACTGAGGTGACTGTGGGGAGATAACAAGTAATAAATGGTAGAGCTCCTAGGACCCCAAATAAGGCATTCTGACTTCAAATTTTGGCTTCTTGCCACTCCATTATGTTGCTTGTGTCTTCATGACTAGCTACTAAAGAAAAATTAGGGGGTAGCTACTTTAAAAAAATTTTAAGAGGTTTTTTTTTTCCATTAGTCTGCTCAAAGCACCAATAGTGGAAGCTATATTGATTGCAGTCTTTATATTTGATGGACCACAGATTCTTTATGCAAATGTATGCAATCAAATCCAACTGGGCGAAAGCTTTTTTTAGAGACAAACATCTTTTTCTTTCATTATCTTAAAAAGCAACTAAGTTTAAAAAGAAAAGCATTCAACATTTTAAACTGTAAAACTGTTGTAGTTAAACTTGCTGTCTGGTATAATGGAAATTTGTTTTTCAATTGTTAAAATGGCCTTTGTAGGTGAAAAGTGTGTGTGTGTGTGTGTGATATAATTCAGTCAAATTAAGTTTAAACTATTGGTTTTCCTTTTATAATATCATTCCTGAATTCTCCAAATACATTAAGTGATGTAGCTTGCTTTATCTTGCCAAAGCAGCTATCATGTTCCCCTTTTAATGCCAAGGCATTAAAGCATTTGTCTTTTTCTTAAGCAGTGTAAAATTATGCAGGATAAATCGAAAGGGCCTATTTTAGTTTTACAACTTGTATTTTAGCTTCAGATATTCAGAAATTTACCTAATTTTGCTACTGTTAAGGCAGATATTAACTATTAGTATATAGAAATGTTTAGAATCATGAAATGTTCATGGAATCTTACAGCTGTTTGCAAAGTTTATGATGCTACATTTATTTCATAAAAAATATCTGTGGGCCTTGCTAAATAGCAATTTTCAGATAAAAGCAATTTCTAGCAAGTAGCAAATGCTGGTACCAGTGCTTATCTTTAAATCTCAATTTCAAGCTTCATGGTGCCAATTTTACGTTTTAGCTTTAGTGGAAAAAAATTGAATCCAAAAGGGCTTATACATTTGTGGCATTGGTGGGTTGATCCTTTATTATTACTGCTGATTTTTTAAAATCACCATACACTTATAAATTTTTTTAAGTTTTACAAAAATGTTAGGCAACTATATTAGTTCTAGTAATTATCATTACACGTGGTGTATTATAGTAGCCTTAGTCCATTGCAGTTGAGAAATTACAATATAGCCATATGAGAATTTAAATAATAATATCAAATAATATTGAATTTTATGTGTGATTTTAGTGCATTTTATGATAATATGTGAGAAAATTCAAACGAGGTAAAATGAAACTTAGTTTAGCCATTTCATGCCTCATGTGTCCCAGTTTCATCCAAATGCAAATATGATAATCCAGGGCACAGAGGTAGTATCCTGTAGAGGTGATTTGACAATACTGTGTTTATTACTCACCACCAAGATGAGTAAGCTGCAATCCTACTGATCTTTCCATAAGTATGTATTTTAATATTATGTACTAGGAGTTTTCATTTTCTAAAGAGACTAATTAAGTTTGCCTTACCTCATTTTTCTTCCTGTTGAATTTTTTTTATGTTAGTGTCTACTTGACATGATAGAACATGTCTAAATTAGTAATCTAATTTGAATAGCATAGTTATGTATACAGTCACAGCTTGTTTGAATAGAGGGCTTTTTGCATATTGTGTATGCTCTTTCTCTTAGCAGATTGAGGAATTATATGCTTAATGTTTCAGAATCCTAAACCTACTCATGTTTGCCAATAGACATGCAGAGATATAAATATTTTTACAAACATAACCTTAAAAGATATGCTTCCTTTTCAGATATTAGGAATTGACAGTTAAACTGTCTGCTATAGCCGTTTCTCATATGCGATAGACTGATAAATCCAGAAGGGGCTGAAACCAACGATGTCATTAGTAGGGCCTAAATTGTTAGTGTTGAGGTTAGGAGTGTATTTCTCTGTTTTCCTAAATAAAAAATAATGATGCTTTGCAGTAAAGTATTATGAATCTTGATAACAAAACACAGTCAAGTAATATAATTTTTTCTTTGCTGTACTTTATTATAATCATTTTGCCCAAAATACACATCTTAAGCATCTAACATCAGCATGAAATTCCCAATATCTCCAAAGTAAGAGTCGAAACTGAAATGTTCAGGGACTCATTTAAAGCATACAATATGGATAACAGCTTTTCAGATTTTATGCCAGGGTGTATGGAAGAGGATTGCTAAGCACTGGTGGTTGAGAAAAGACAAAATGCCAAAGGATCAGACTTGCACTTAATGGTTTTTGCCACCACAGTTCTTAACCTTTCCAACTGGTTGAGTGGTTTACTAATAGCAGCTGGTCAGGACCTGCATTATTGTAGATCTTTTCTTTTAATAAATATTCAATAGCATTTTCAAAATTGTTCCCCTAGCTACAGTTCATAATAAACAGCCCAGTGCTGGCAAAGAGCATGCTGCTTTTATACTGTTTTACAGCCATAGGCCATTTGACATTTGGACCCTTCTCATAGGGATTTTTCCAGCTCCACGTATCCTGAAAACTGTCAGCCTTGGATCAGAACAAGCCTTTTGCATCTTCACACTTACAAGGAAATTAAAAAGAACTTCTTTTCTTCTCCCCATAAAATGCCAAGGCCCATGGTCAGAGAATTATCATTTGCTAGTCATATGCTTTTTCTTTTTGATGTTCTCACTGGCTTTAGGAAGTAATAACATGAAAAGCACTGCTGAAATGTGAACACAACAGTTTGATTTGATCTTCATTATACTCTTTCTGTTTAAAGCTGTGGTTCTCAGGGAAGAGTGACTTTGCCACCCAGAGGACATTTCGGTTGTCATAGCTGTTGGGCGAGGGTGGGGGTCGGTGGGGCGGGGAGGGGTATGCAAGGGCTACTGCTGGCATCTAATAAACGAGTAGAAGCCAGGGATGCTGTTATACATCCCACAGTGCACCAAACAGCCCTCCTCCACAGGGAAGAATTACCGGGGCCAATATGTCAACAGTGCTGTGCTTGGGAAACCCTGGTCTACAAAGTAGGGAATGTCTTTCTAATTTGCTTTATATTGTTCAAGCAAATGGAAGTGTGTTCAGTGGTTCTGATGAAGAGATCCTTCCAGTCAATAAACTCATATATTGAACACCTGCTAGGTCCTGAAAATGTGGGGAAGACCATGACATCATCCTCAGGAGTTTCCGCCATCTTTGCAGGATGAGTGGTAAACAAAATACTATTGTTTGATGTGATGTATGCTGTAATTAGCGAGGCACACATGGCATGTTAAACTCGAAATAATTTCAATTTCATTTGCTAAATGTGGGGAAATATCTAGAAGAACTCATCTCTGCTGTCTGGATGTTAAATTAGTCATTTGGGAGCAAAATTTCTCCTTTTCCCTTAACGATCAGGAATGTATCTCATTTACTGCATCCTTCTTCCCCTGTTTGCACTGGTGTTAATTTGAAACATCAGGACAAAAGAAGAGGTGTTGACATAAACAGTATTACTCCCAACATTTAGGATTAGTTTTTCCACATCTTCATTGAGGTATAATTTACATGACATAAAACTCTCCCATGTTAAGTGTACAATTCATAGATTTGTAGAAAACTGATAGAGTTATGGGACATCCATCACAGTTTAGTTTTAGGGCTTTTCCATCACCCCAGAAAGATCCCTTGTGCCCCTTTGTGTTCATTCTGCATTCTCACTGCCAGTCCCAGGCAAGAGCTAATCTTTATGTCTTTTTTCTCTTCTCTGTCTCACTTTCTGTCTCCATTTGCTAAAAGGCATATCTATGGACATTTTATTTGGAATGTTAATTTTTGAAATTTATTTAATTAATGATACTTTTGGTTGCACCAGGTCTTTGTTACGGCATACAGGCTTCAGTAGTCGTAGCACACAGGCTTAATTGCTCCACGGCTTTTGGGATCTTCCTGGACCAGGGATCAAACCCATGTCCCCTGCATTGGCAGGTGGATTCCTATCCACTGCACCACCAGGGATGCCCCGGAATATTAATTTTTTCATAAAATTTTCAAAGAATTAAACATTTTTACAAAAATTAACACAGTTTGATAGCTTCTTTTTGAAAATCAGCATTATGTTTTTCATACTACCTGCATAGTACACCTGCTATGGCCCAGACTGGGGATGCTCAGTGTCAGAACTCCCAGACTTAGACAGTGAAAAAGGTGACAGAGGAAAAGATGAGCGCATGTGTTTAAGGCAGCATATCTGAAATCATACATGGTATGCCTGTTTCTTAGCTTTGTCCTGTTTAGTTCCCTGTAAATGTGTCCACTAAAATAATATTGTAGAAATCATTGAAAAGCTGAGGTCTGGTAAACACCTGCATGATGTGGGAAAATAATACAAGGCTTAAATCTGGAGAACTCACCTGTCTGGGGAGTTGTATGCAGGTCAGCAGTTCTTTAGCCTGACACTCTGGGGCCAAATGTCTTTTAGAATCCATCCAGCTTTCAGAAAGGGAATGCAGTTTGCATCCTATAGGTTAGGTAATACTCCCGTGGCATACGGGAGACACAACCATTTCTACAGCAAAGTAGATGAATATTCTCATTTAGTTGGACAGAAAAAGACTTGTCAGCTCAGGTCAGGGTTTGGAACAAATTCATTTAGTAGCAAAATAACAAAGACACTCTGTTTTCACAAAATTTTGCATTTTAAAATTGTGGCTAAAGGTTTGTGAACCTGTCCAGGATATTACACTCAAAAATAATTGTCCCATCCTCCTTCAGCCCCGCCCCCAACATCTCCTCTGCCACATACATGCTTCATACAGCTTAGCCATGGGTATACTTGTCTTTCTTTCACATCATTAACTTCCCATCAGACTTGACAAAATGCCAGATTAGCTGTTCAGTTTCAGTGGATGAGGGCCAGGTATGGATGTGTTATGGCCAGCCAGACCCACATTCTCTTATGTCTGTGGTTTCACCTCCCTGCTTTAGGCCTGGATTGTAGCCATGTTCATCTAGCCCAGCCCCTCCTCCACCAGGTCCAGGGTCCCAGATGATGAAGATAGCTTTTAAGGGTCAGAAAAGATGGCCTTGAAGAAAATCCAAATGTAACAATGGTAGACATCACTGCAGCAACCCCAGACTCATGCTTGGTAACCATCACACCTGTCACAAAATCGTGGGCTGTGAGACTGAACGCCTAAAGGAGAAGAGAAAAGCCCAGGTAGGGAATCCACTGGAGTCAGTTCTCTTGAAGATATTTAGAATCTAATAAAGGAAGACAGAAAGAAAACGACATAAGGGTCTTTACTGGGATCACAACTTAGAAGGAGGATACCCATTAAAGCAAGATATTTCAGACTTGTTCCAGAATGCTTAAAATCCTGCATAATCATCTTATGTATTTGCCTAATGGCATTTAGCAAACCTTGTTAGTCTTTTAATCATAAATTTCACATCTCTGTTAATTTCCAGATTCCAGTTGTGAAATTGTAACTGAGATGGCAGTGGGTTTTAGCTGGCCTTCACCTGTAGAATGAGCTGTAGAATGAGCATTGAGTATTTTGATCAACATGTACATTTGCTTTTGTGGCATGTGAGCAAGCATGCCCTTCCAGCGGTGTTACTTAAACAGAATTGTACTCTAGACTGTGGGACCCATTTACAAACAAGGGAACTCCATTTCTGCAAATGAGAAAAAAAAGAGGGTATAGACTTGCATTAGCGAAAAACTGCACGTTTATAGGGACATCCAAGAATTTTGCTTTTCTAAGGCTCAAAACATCATCAAGGCAGTACTAAGTTCTTAAAGAGCAACGTGAGCCAAAGTTAGTGGGCACTTGCATACATGCTGTAATTTGCTGCCTCTTTCTTTCTTTCTTTCTTTTTTTATAGTTCTTAATTGCTTCAAGGGTGACACCAAAATTTCTGTCTAAAGGGGAACCATCCATGTGTACAGGTATTGAGTCATTACTGTTTGGCAGTGGAAGTGCGCACCCCGCCTCTTCTAGCGTAGATTTCTTTCTGGAGCATCTTAGTTGACACCTCCTTCTCCAGCTTCAGCCAACACTTTCCTCACAGGTTTTACAACCTCTTCCCAATGTTCGTTTTCTCTCTTATCTCCCAGCTTTAAATAGCCCCACTTGTTCTGTCTTGGTTAGCCAGGACAAGTTTGTCTTCTCGTGCCAGGCGTCTTCCTTTCTTGAGTTTTCAAACATTGCTTGCTGTTACCACATTTCCTGTTATCAAAGGGCTGACAGCACACAAGGGCCCCACCTTGTTACTGCTACATCTTCTTGTTTAAATATGCCCCCCGCCTTCTTTGTGCTGTGAGGATGCTGCCCCCTTCTGTTGGAGTGGACCCTCTGATCCCTCTTATGTCTCTCTCTCCCTCTCTCCTGCGGCTTTTAGAGCAGTGGTTCTCCACGCTGACTGCAAAAAGCATCGCCTGCGGAATTCACCTGCAGTGTGGGAGACCTGGTTCGATCCCTGGGTTGGGAAGATCCCCTGGAGAAGTGCATGGCAACCCACTCCAGTATTCTTGCCTGGAGAATCCCCATGGACAGAGGAGCCTGGCGGGCTACAGTCCATGGGGTCACAAAGAGTCAGACACAACTGAGTGACTAACAACCTGGAGAGATTTAGTCCTTGGTGATGTCCAGGGCTCGCCTCTAGTAATTGTGATTACCGATTACCATACTGTGGTCGGGGGGAGTGCCAGGGGGAGGGTGCAGCTTTGCCAGGCTGGTGCTTGAAAGTTCCCCTAAGTGATGTAGCCATCATTGAGAACCACCTGTGTAGAGGCGGCAACACCTGTTTATTGTTATTAGTAACAAGCCATCGAATCACTAGAAGGACCAGCAGGGAAGTTTGGTTGCCAGGGGGGAAGAGTTGGGGGGAAATGGAGTGAGAAGTTGGGTGAGCAGTTAAAGGCTTTTATATTTAGAATGGATGAACAACAAGGTCCTACTGTATAGCACAGGGAACAATGTTCAATATCCTGTGATAAATCATAATGGAAAAGAGTATTTAGAAAGGATGTGTGTGTTTATGTGTGTGTACATATATGTACATACTGGAGAAGGCAATGGCAACCCACTGCAGTATTCTTGCCTGGAGAATCCTATGGGCAGAGGAGCCTGGTGGGCTATAATCCATGGGATTGCAAAGAGTCGGACACGAATGAAGCAACTTAGCAGCATGCATACATATAATATGTGTGTGTTTAACTAAATCACTTTGATGTATAGTAAAAATTAAGAAATTAACACAACATTGTAAATCAACTATAGTTTGAAAAATACTGCTTTTAACAAAAGGACAGGAAGAGACTAAACAATAGCAACATCCCCGGTTTATGCTGGGTTTCAGCTCAGGGTGTGGATGTCTATACGGGGCAGCTGCACACACCCAGCTGATGTGACGACTTCTCCCCCTGAAACCGTGTTCTCATTAGTATATCCTGGTGGCCGCATGGCCTCCGCAGGCCAGAAACCATTTTGGGTGAAGCCTGCGCTTATCTCCTCATGAGGCTGGCACCCAGGGGCCTGATTTCCTTTCAGAACTTTCGCTTCCAGCCTTGCAACCAGCTGTTTTCTTTTTTCCTCTGTGTAACTCTGTAAACCGAAACTGGGCGCCCTCCTGCCTCATCTGCTGCTAGTTCACTTGCAACTCACTCCCCACAATCACACACGCAGGAGAACCTATTAAAGTTCCCAAGTGGAGACTTGCACTTTGCCTTTCCTTTACGAGAAAGATGGGCGGCAGGGTCTTTGCTGGAAAACTATTGTATAGAATGTAATTTCTCTGAATTAGAGGGAGAGGGGAAGCTGGTACTAAAATGGAACTGTCATCTATTCAGAGTTGGCTTTTATTCTTAATGCACCTATGCGTCTCGGAAATCTTTCCTTACACATTAATGAGTCCCGGAGTTGGACAGAAATGCATTCGAATAGGCTTCTTTATAAAGGTCTCTTTATACAGCCTCTTCTCGAGACATGCTGTGGTCAGAATGCTCGTCCATTTTCTGGGAGCAGCACACAGGATCCTTTGGACTGTACTCCATTGTCCCGCAGTGTCCAAAGGAGCTGAGAACAGTTATAACAGGAGTGGGCCTACCATACTCTCTGGATCCTACTGCTTCCCCTTGTTAAGGGATATTTTGTTCCAAAGACTGACAATACTTTTATTTGTGTCGGTAAGTAGAAAATTGTAAGTGAGGTGATTTTGGCATTAATGATGCACAGCTAACTGTTTCAAGGGCGTCTCGTGAAATTTTTGGAAAATTCAGTTGTGCAAAGAAAGAAAAGGAATATTTCACTTTATGGGCTACTGTAAAGATATAGGAATGACTGAAATGCCAGCTTTCTTTAATGGGATCAGTTTACAGAAATTATATTTCTGTAACACTTTCCCCTGAGCACAGATATCATGTAATTGAAACTTTGTCCCACAGTTGTTGTCTTGCATGGAAAAATGCACTTTTTCTGCCTCCAGCATACAGAGTGAGAGCCTTGCCAAGGCTGGCACTGCAGGCCAATGATTAGTTAACGTGTTCATCCATTCAGTATGCGTTTATTGAGTTCTTTCTGTGTTCCACGCACTGACTTTCTCATGGGAGGAGATAGTCACATAAACAAGAGAGTATCAGCAGGTATTAGGTTCTAGGAAAGTAAAACATGTTAATGTTACTGAGAGTGGCTAGGCAATTAGGGAGGGCACCCTGGAGGAGGTGACATTTAGGCTGACATGTGACCAAAACAGGCAAAGCTGACCAGAATTCAGAGACCAGCCTTGCCAGAGCAAACTCTGGCAGTCAGAGGAGGGCAGAAAGCAGCCTGACCAGATTTGTGTTTTAGGAAGATCACTTCAGAGCAGGACAAAAGGTGAACTTGAATCAGAACAGGGATTCTAGTGCCTCAGGCTAGAGTCTGGATCTGGAACCAGGGGACCAGCTGAGAGCACAGTGGGCAGCCTGCTGACTTGATGCTAGACTGCTGATCTTGGGCTCTTCTTCTGCCCTCTGTCCTGACTCACAGGGCCTCATGGCCTGTTGACATCACCAGCCTTCATCCACTTGCTAAAATGCTTGTTCAGAGTACTGACTTCCAGACCCCAACCTGGTCTAGTGACAGAGAGTGGGACCCAAGGCTTCAGCAAGACTTCATTAAGCCTCTGGTGTCTGATGCGTGGAGTCCATGGACCTGATTTTTGAGAAATACTATGTCTAGGGGCTCTGCTTACTTGACTGTCCCATGTAATTCTTACAACAGCTCTGTAAAAGGAATGTATGCTCCCTGGGTTACAGATTGGGAAACAGACTCAATGTGATTAAGCCTCTGGCCCAAGGACATACTGCTCACGCATGTTGTGACTGGCAAAGCAGTCTGCCCTTATTTGTAGCCAGTGCTGCCTGCGTGAAGATGGGAAGAACAGCTCTGCAAAATTTCAGAAATCTTTTGCAGGTTAATCATCTCATGAATGAACATGGTCCTTCTTGCAAATCCAGTACATCCCATCTTGGGACAGAACCAGAAATGTCCGTTTTTGCTGACTTTTCTGGAGGAAAAGTTTAGTGTTCTTTCTTAAAGATAGAATTTTAAGTCCTGGAATTGGGAAGGGTGTGTATATTACAAAGGAGAGATTTGATCTCTTCATTGTTCTTTCTGGGTCTCTTTTTGCCTTTTTTTTCCCCCCCTATAAAAGAAGCCAAGAGGTTTAAGGAGTAGCATTTTATTTTTTAATCACCATAAACCTAGAAACCCGACCATCATGCCTCACAGAAAATTATTGTGCTTTCAGTTGCCATGAGTTATTTATTTCTTAAGTGGCTCTTGAACCAAGAGTTGTGCAAATGATGTTGACGAGGTGGAGGAGGGTTGCTGTGTGGAAAGCACACTGATAATTAGAGATCTTGTGTAAAAGCTGGCATGAAAACACATTGACTTCAGTGTGACCCACCTGCCTCCATTTGAGAGTGTGAGGGAGGTTCCCTCTTTATTTTCTTCTGGTGATGGCATATTGGGTGTATTTATCTGGAGATTTAACTTCATAATAAAGTTTCAGTGGGCCTGAATTTAGGGACTTAGCATGCATGCATGTATTGGAAAAGGAAGTGGCAACCCACTCCAGTGTTCTTGCCTGGAGAATCACAGGGACAGAGGAGCCAGGTGGGCTGCTATCTGTGGGGTTGCACAGGGTCGAACACAACTGAAGTGACTTAGCAGCAGACTTTGGGGAAGGAAGGCATCCTGTATTATTAGTTTGTTAGGGCTCCCATAACAGAGTACCACAGATTGGATGGCTTGAACAACAGAAATGTATATCCTCACAGCTCTTGAGGCTGGAAGTCCAAGACCAGTGTGCCAGCAGGCCTGGTTTTCTGCGAGGAGTCTTCTTGGCTTGCACATGGCAGTCCTCTCCCTGCCTCTTGACGGTGTTGTCCCTCTGGCACAAGGATCCCTGATATCTGCATGTCCTCTCCTCTTCATATAAGGACACTCTTCAGATTAGATTAGGCCCCACTCTAGTGACCTGATTTTTAACTTAATTGCCTCTCTAAAAGCTATATAACTCCAAATACAGTCATGCTCTGGGCCACTGGGAGTTAGGACTTTAACATAGGAATTTTGTGGAAATATCACTCAGCTCATAGCACACCCTTGCCCCTGGGGAATATGTAGAGATGAAGAGCATGAACAAAGCAAGAAAAAATTCTCCCAGAGCAGGGTGCCCCCGCCCCCCCCACCGACCCTGCGCTGCCACGCCCCCTCTGTTGGGTGCCCTGCTCAGGCAGGCCAAGGCCAGGACCAGCATCCCCTAGGTTGTCGGGCTCCACCCATGCTGTACCCTAGTTGTGAATGGCCTGCCTCAGGCATGAACCCAGTTTGAATGAGCTTCCAGGAGGATGAAGGGGCTCTGTCTCCCTTGAAGTCTGACTGTTGGGTCCTGCAAATTGCCAGGGGAAAGGCTGGCCCTTCCAGATCCCAAAATGATAGTCACAGGTTTTCCCAGTGTGGCATTTTGTTGCTTATTGTTGGGGGTCAGCCTCAATTCCATTGTTAGTGCTGGAGGTCTGACATACAAGACAAGCAATGGCATTGTGAAAGCAAAATGTCCCCCAACCCCTCACCTGCCAGCATGTGTCTGTAAGCAAAAGAGGAACTTCAGCCACAGTCTTGAAATGAGAAGCAAAGCAAAAGATCTGACTGCAGTTTAAAGAACATCAATTTGTGACGCAGGAGGAGACTTTGGCTCTTTAATTGCAGTGAAAGCATTTTGTGTTGATTGTGCAGAGTGTCTATAAAGTCTGGAAATAGACATATATGTCCTAGAACATATTGTGTGTTGTAAAGTAATATAGTAATATTACTTCCCAGGTGACTGTGGTAAAGAGTCTGCCTGCCACCGCAGGAGATGCAGGTTCAATCCCTGGCTTGGAAAGATCCTCTGGAGGAGGAAATGGTAACCCACTCCAGTATTATAGCTGGAAAATTCCATGGACAGAGGAGCCTGGTGGGCTACAAAGAGTTGAACATGACTGAGCGTACATTCACACAAAGTAATATTAATATACCATATGTTATGTGTATTCACCAATTTTTAGAGTTTATGACCACCTTCAAGTTAAAATTAATTATGCTAGGTTATTACCCCAAACACTAGCTACACCCTTGATTCCTGGCTCTGCCACTGAAGGTAAGATGACTTATCTGGGCAGGCTTGGGTCAGATACATAGTTCTGTTTTTGTGCAGCTAGTTTTGATAGTGCCAAAAAGATTGTATATTATTAGCATATTATTTTCTTCATTTTATAGGGTTTTTTGCTCAGTATATATCTGGGAGGCTTCATTCATTAAACATTAGTTGAAAACCAGGTATTTTTCAAGCACATTAATGTGTATCGTTAAGGCCTCACAATTCCCGCTTTGTAGGAGAGGCGATCTAGTTGAAGTGGTGGCGTGACTCACCTGTGCCATGAACTGAAGAGATCTGTGCTTAGTCGCTCAGTCATGTCTGACTCTTTTCGATCCCATGAACCGTAGCCCACAAGGCTCCTCTGGTCCATGGGATTTTCCAGGCAAGAATACCAGAGTGGATTGCCATTTCCTCCTCCAGGGGATCTTCCTGACTCAGGGATCGAACCAGAGTCTTCTGCACTGGCAGGTGATTTCTTTACCACCGAGCCACCTCGGAAGCGCTCTCTCGGATTTAAGGGAGATCTGATGAAAGTTGTGTTCTGTGCTTTACTCCCTCTGTTTTCCTGTGATTTCTCTATTGGAGCTCAACACCACAAGAAATTGACACTATTTTTGCGATCACTTAGGGATTAAAGAATGAATTGTTGGATCAGATTACACATCCTTCTAATTTAGGTAAAATGGTATACAATACCATTGACTTGACAAATAATTTTCTTTCCCGTTTCTTCTGTATTATCGGCAAACGCATGTTGCTAAATGGTGAACTTAATTTACAATGCAGTTATCAGATCAGTTTACTGACAAGGGATAAAATTTTGGACCAAGCTAATATTGTTGAATCTCTGGAGATACATCAACATTTAATGATGAATTGACTGACATTTTGAAACCTCTTTGCTCTCAGATGGGGCTGCCCTGGTAGCTCAGATGGTAAAGAATCTGCCTGCAATACTGGAGGCCTTGGTTTGATCCCTGGGTTGGGAAGATCCCCTGGAGAAGGAAATTCCTACCCACTCCCAGTATTCTTGTATGGAGAATTCCATGGACAGAGAAGTCTAGTGGACTACAGTCCATGGGGTCCCAAAGAGTCGGACACGACTAAGCTACTAACACAAACATTTGCTCTGAGATGCAATGGATTTGTCATATTTGACAAAGGTGAAATCATATTCAGAATAAATGTTTTCTCTGAAGCCTCATTGTAGAAAGTAATGTCATTTTAACATTCATAAATGGATTTATCTTTATTCAGACAGATGTCCAAACTAATATTGTCAGGGTCTTTTGGTTTACCCTGTAATCTAGGATACAACTACTGTGGTAAATACAACTTATTGTTAAAATTGGCCACTCACTGTTGAAGTGACCGTAGTGTTTATCAATTATTTCTATGAATAGTTTATTCATACATGTATATTCTTCTTTTTAATTGGAATATAACTGCTTCGAATGTCATGTTAGTTTGTGCGTACAACAAAGTGAGTCAGCAATACATATACATATATTGCCTCATATATGTGTATTCTTAACCAGACCATAGAGGAAAAGAATTGTGTTTAGTGCTTCTTTTGGAGTTCCTCTTGGTGCCTGACACAACATGAGTATTTGCTGTATGATATTCTAACTGAACATGCTCAAATACCCAGCTGCTCGGTCTGCTCCCATAGGCTCTCCTCTGCCACATTTTATCTCTTCCTGAAGTCCTTCCATCACCAATTCAGTAGACCTGGCAAATAAAACAGGAAGTCCCTCTGATGCCTCTGTATCCTTCACTCTTCTTAGTGCCTGGTCACCAAGGTTTATACACTGTGTCTGTTAAATACTGAATCTGCCTTTGAATTTCAAATCCCTCTGCCGTTCTCTTAAGAGTCTTACCATCTGGATGAGGTATAGCCCATGATTTTTAAGGTTATCTAACTGGTCTCCATTCAGCCATACTTAGCCGGAACTGTTATTTTCTACCCTGGTGCTGGGAGAATTACCTAAGGTGCAGAGTGATTCCTGCCAGTCTTTAAAATTCTTCATTAGTTTTTCTAAAAGTGGTCTCCAGCAAAGAGCACTAACTCCTTAGCATGGATACAAAGTCTTTAGTGATCTGGTCCCTGATTGTCTGTCTAGCCTCATTTGTTACAATTTCCTGTGTATTCTGTGTTCCAATTATACATCAACTCAAAGTTCCTTAAATGTTGCATAAAGTATTTCCTGAATCTCTTAACTGACTTAACTCCTGCTTCTGGCTTCAACTGCCCCTTTCTCTGAGCACCTAGCCCTGCTTGTACAACCACCCCTGTTGATTCTGGTTTAGGGGTCCTTTATTTGCATTCCCGAGGATGAGATGGCTGGATGGCATCACTGACTCAATGGACGTGAGTCTGAGTGAACTCCGGGAGTTGGTGATGGACAAGGAGGCCTGGCGTGCTGCAGTTCATGGGGTCGCAAAGAGTCAGACATGACTGAGCAACTGAACTGAACTGAATGCTTCATTAGAGTATCCCTTATCAAGAGCAGCTCACACTTGATCATAATTGCCTGGTTAGTGGTCTCTCTTTTCCATTTGGACTATGAGTTCCTTAAAGGTAGACATCACAACATATTGTTTATTTCCCCAGTGTCTAGGATTGGGGCTTCCTGATGGCTCAGCAGTAAAGAATCCACCTGCCAATGCAGGAGACACAAGTTTGATCCCTGGGTTGGGAATATCCCCTGGAGGAGAAAATGGCAACTCACTCCAGTATTCTTGCTGGGAGAATACTATGGACAGAGGAGTGTGGCAGGCTATATAGTCCATGGAATCTCAAAGAGTTGGATATGACTAAGTGTCTGAGCATTCGCACTGAAACTGGTTTATAGTTCAGTTCAGTTGCTCAGTTGTGTCCAATTCTTTGTGACCCCATGGACTGCAGCATGCCAAGCTTCCCTGTCCATCGCCAACTCCTGGAGCTTGCTCCGACTCATCCCCATCGAGGCGTTGATACCATCCAACCATCTCGTTTTCTGTTATCCCCTTCTCCTCGGACCTTCAATCTTTCCCAGCATCAGGGTCTTTTCCAATGAGTCAGCTGTTTGTATCAGGTGGCCAAAATATTGGAGTTTCAGCTTTAGCATCAGTCCTTCCAATGAATATTCAGGACTGATCTCCTTTAGGATGGACTGGTTGGATCTCCTTGCAGTCCAAGGGACTCTCAAGAGTCGTCTCCAATACCACAGTTTAAAAGCATCAATTCTTCGGCTCTCAGCTTTCCTTATAGTCCAACTCTCACATCTATACATGACTGCTGATAAAACCATAACTTTGACTAGATGGAACTTTGTTGGCAAGGTAATGTCTCTGCTTTTTAATATGCTGTCTAGGTTGGTCATAACTTTTCTTCCAAGGAGTAAGCGTCTTTTAATTTCATGACTGCAGTCACTATCTGCAGTGATTTTGGGAGCCCAAGAAAATAAGTCTCTCACTGTTTCCACTGTTTCCCCATCTATTTGCCATGAAGTGATGGGAGCGGATGCCATGATCTTAGTTTTCTGAATGTTGAGTTTTAAGCCAATTTTTTCACTGTCTTTCACTTTCATCAAGAGGCTCTTTAGTTCTTATTCACTTTCTGCTATAAGGGTGGTGTCATCTGGTGGTGGTGAAACTGGTTCATCATAACAAATCAAACGTTTGCTGAATTGATTTTTAAATGAACTGAAGATGAAAACAGGATGACTGTCACAGACACTGCCAAATCAGAGTAAGGGTCAATACCTGCATTTTTAGAACAATTTGCACTTCATCTACATTTTGTGATGTTTTACCCAATTTGCTGTTATCCTCTCCCTTTTCTTTCAAAGCCTGTGAAATTGATAGAACAAGCAGCATTTTCACTGTGGTTTGAAAACAAAGACCTAAGCAGGTCTATTACTTGCCTGCACTCATCAAAAAGCCAGAGGTGATGCTGACTTGAGGTCCAGGGTGACACTTCAACCAATCCTGAAAACTCCCAACTAGAGAGGAAAATCACTGTTACTCAGGAATTGACATTTTCACACCTGCATAAATCTTAAAGCTGGACTGATTGGAAATCATTTAGATCCCAAGATCTATTAACCAACATGTGATCTCAGGCAAGTGACATATTCTGTTTCATTGACTTGATCTAAATAATAAAATTTTTCTTAGAATGTTTTGAGAAATTAAAAAACTACTATATACCCAGCACACAGCAAGAGCTCCATAAATGCTTAGCCATGGTTATAGTCTGCTCCAAGGACATGTATTATGGTACGTGCTGCATATTTGCAGAATGCTGTTGACTGATTGGTAAAACAAAGAGGGAGTTCCAGAATTTACCTGGGGACAAGTTCAGAAAGTTATAGGATATATCATCATTTACACAATTGTTTTATATAATATAAAAATATCATGTATGTTAGCAAAGCCTTTGACTGTGGATCACAATAAACTGTGGAAAATTCTGAAAGAGATAGGAGTACCAGACTACCTGACCTGACTCTTGAAAAACCTGTATGCAGGTCAGGAAGCAACAGTTAGAACTGGACATGGAACAACAGACTGGTTCCAAATAGGAAAAGGAGTACATCAAGGAGGCCTGGTGTGCTACAGCTCATGGGGTTGCAAAGAGTTGGACACGACTGAGTGACTGAACTGAACTGAATGTTAGCAATAGAAAGCTACAAAGGAATCAAGAACGATCTTACCTTTATGAAGTGAAGTATAAAACTTTATCTGAAACACATGTTGTTTTTGTTCAGTCGCTTGGTTGTGTCTCTCTTTGTGACTCCATGGACTGCAACACGCCACACCACATGTTAAGAGCTAAGTAAATGCAAAGACCTACAGTGCTCATAGCTTGGGAACCTCAGTATAGGAAAGATGTGGTCCTTCCCCAAATTAATCTGTAATTAGAATGCAATTTCAGTCAGTCTTCACAGGGTTTGTTGTTTGTTTTTGTTTGTTTGCTTTCAATGAGAGTGTTGGAAAAGCTCTCACATTTCTGCATGTCTTACAAATAGAAGCAATATTTTTTCAAGGATGTTTGTGATGTGAACAGCGTTAGAGGACAGGGATCCTGTCCACATTCAGAGCAAAGGATAGGTTTATTTACTATCCAATATAAATATGCCTCCATTCAGAGCAAGGCTTTGTGATGAATAATTCATGTTCCCCAAACTCAGGGTTCTTTAGGTGTGATGCAAAGGCTCACTGCAGGCACGGCAGCCACCTGAGCCCCCAGCCCCCAGCACCCCTGGGACCTGAGCCCCAAGCAGAAGTGACTAAACAGGAAACCCATGCCACTTGCTTGCCGGACCCTAAGTAATACAACCCTTTGTCTCTGACTCAGGAGTCCTGTGTCTTCTTACAGCATCCATGAAATGTGGCAGGCCAACTTGTTAGTTTCCAAGTTGGATATAATCTCAGAGCCTTCACAGTTCTGTCTTCTTACAGCATCCATGAAATGTGGCAGGCAACTTGTTAGCTTCCAAGTTGGATATAATCTCAGAGCCTTCACAGTTCTTGACAGAGTTGTGATAAATCTCCACTTGTAAAATAATTTAGCAAATTGAATTTCAAGAGGAAACAGTAAGAATTTCGTACTGTGATTTCTCTGAAAGCTAAAAAACAAACAGACCAGCTCTTATTGCCAAGAAGGAAACTGTTCTTTGCTGATTTAACTTTCTCCCCCTAAGGATGGTAAATGAACCTATTCATTTTGTCCAAAGCTTCTCATTTTGACATTTTTGATAATAACTTTCCCTTGCCCTTGTTAGAACTTAGCATCTCTACTTCTTTCTACTGGCATGTTAAGCTAGTTTTTTTTTTCCCCCCCTGGATGTGTGCATTGTAATTTGGTTTAAATGTTTGTTTGGCAAGGCAGATTTATTTGGCTTCTTTTTAAAGGCTTAGCACCTTTCCAACTATTTTCAAGATCTCCTTACCCAGTTTACTCTAATTACATCTAAAGATATCATAATCATTTTGCTATTTACCCATAGCAAAGATAAACACAGGGTTATATGCACTGGAGAAAAAAATGCATGCATGTATTTTTTCACTTCAGTTGTGTCCGACTCTTTGCAGCTTTATGGACTGTAGCCTGCCAGGCTCCTCTGTCCATGGGATTCCCCAGCAAGAATACTGAAGTGGGTTGCCATGTCCTCCTCCAGGTGGTTTGATTTAGTCGCTAAGTCGTGTCCGACTCTTTGTGACCCCATGTACTGTAGCCCACCAGGCTCCTCTGTCCATGGGATTTTCCAGACAAGAATACTGGAGTGGATTGCCATTTCCTCCTCCAGGGGATCTTCTCAACCCAGGGATCAAACCAGCATCTCCTGAAGCTCCTGCCTTGGCAGGTGGGGTTTTTTTTTTTTTTTTTTTTTTTGATCACTAGCACCACCAACAGAGAGGAGAAAAGAAAAGTCCCTGACTAATAACGATAATAGGATGTTTATTTTAGTACTCTGGTCTCTTCCTTTGGAGAGAAATGCACTTTGGGTGATTAAAGATCATAAATGTAAGATTTACATCTAGTTTTGATTTCAGTGAGCTTCTGTTACAATACATGCACTTGGGTTTAGTACATTTTTTTCATAAACTGATAGATCATTTAGACAGTTTCAGATCCTTTTAGGAGGGAGTTGGCATGCAAATAATACATCGTCAAAGACGTGTACCCAAATGTGAAGTTCTCTTAAGATAATAGACATTAAAGAGTTATTTTTTGATAAAACTTGAGGTACTTAGGCAACATTAAAAATGTCTTAAACTTAGAGTAAATGGGTAGTCCTAAAGAACCTTAAGTTTTAAATCAAATCAATGCGTTGTTGGTTTTTTTTTTTTTTTTTTCCTGATCCTTGACATACCTTGGGAAGAGCCCAGTGGCATTAAAATGCCTCCCCTCCCTATAACTGAAGTCTTAAAACCATGGTGGGCAACAGACAGAATTGCCCACCTTTTGTGTCTTCAGCAGTGCTGGCTGCCTGGCCCATCCAAGTGACCTCCCACAGGGCAGCTCCCTGGCCGAGGGTTCCTTCTGATACTGCTCACCTCCACTCTGGAAGGACATATCACTTGTCCTTTCCAGATAAAGGGGTAATACGTCTCTCCACTAGCCTATGTGTTCCTCTCTGCTGGTAAACTCTCTTCTTTGGAGATAGGAAGGGGAATGTACTATTTATTTCCTAAGCAGATTTTACAGTGGCTAGTGGGCTGTTTTGGACTAGCTTATTGAGTACAGGTGTTCCCCTGGTGGCTCAATTGGTAAAGAATCTGCCTGCAGTGCGGGAGACCGGGTTCAATCCCTGGGTTGGGAAGACCCCTGAAGGAGGGCATGGCAACCCACTCCAGTATTCCTGCCTGAAGAATTCCATGGACAGAGGAGCCTGGCGGGCTACAGTCCATAGCGTCACAAAGACTCAATGCAACTAAGCACACTGGGTACAGAATTGTTGTTCAGTCTCTATGTTGTGTCTGACTCTTTGCGACCCCATGAACTTCAGAAGTCCAGGCTTCCCTATCCTTTAGTATCTTCCGGTATTTGCTCCAACTTATGTCTGTTGAGTAGGTGATACCATCCAACCATCTCATCCTCTGTCGCCCTCTTCTCCTCTTGCCCTCAGTCTTTCCCAGCATCAGGGTCTTTTCCAAGGAGTTAGCTCTTCACATCAGGTGGCCAGAGTATTGGAGCTTCAGCTTCAGCATCAGTCCTTCCAATGAATATTCAGGATTGATTTCCTTTAGGATGGACTGGTTGGATCTCCTTGCAGTCCAAGGGACTCTCAAGAGTCTTCTCCAACATCACAGTTCAAAAGCATCAATTCTTTGGCGCTCAGCCTTCTTTATGGTCCAACTCTCACATTCATACATGACTGATAGAAAAACCATAGTTTTGACTATACAGACCTTTGTCAGCCTTTTGTTATTCTAGTAATGGACTTGACTGATCACGGAACACAATACACTTTTTCATGATTTTAATGCTTCTGTGGGTTATTTCATTTTTTGTGTGCTGCTTGTCACTTCACTGTTCATTTGCTTTCTAGGGTGCTTTTTTTTTTTTTTTTTTTTTTGCCAAATTGGCTGTGAGTCAAGCTGGTCAATGAAGCTTAATTTTTGCTAACTCTCCAGAATGGCTTGTTAATCCTTATTTTACATCTCACTGAGTACTGTACCATGCAGTTTCCTTCTGTTCACCCAAGGAACAGAAAACAGCTCCGTGAAGAAGTAATGTGGTGGATTTAGAGTCTACCCTGAGGAGTCGCCATTTGCTTCTGATTAAAAGTAGAACATAAAATTCAACCCTGGTTTTTGCAGAACTGTTCTGAGTAAATGCCAAATCTTCCTAACTCAGAGCTCCTCTTAGGCTCTTTTCAAGTGCCTTTATCTACTTGAGAGTTCTTTTGATTTACACATTTCTTGCTACTTACTATATCTTATTTGATTTGGGTACTTTTTAAACCTAAAGAGTAACCTTTCACATTGATCTGCAAAAAAAAAAAATTCTGCTGAAAATAGATCTCATCTCACTGTATTTTCAGCAGACTTTTACTTACTTTTAGCCATGCTTTTGCCACTCTGTCTGTTCCATCTAAAAACAGAGGGCTGATTAAAGGAAAATAGATGTAATATTGGAAATGTGTCTGCTCTTTATTAATGACTGGCATCCTGTAGCATGCACGCATCTCGTTCTCTTAAATTCTGTAAAGATGTCACATGGGAGAAAAGCTTTCAAAAAATATAAATATAACCCCACATGATATCCATGCTGCCAGTTCTTACAGAGAGCTGAGGAAAGAAAAATGCCTTCAGAGATGAACTGAAGTGGGGAGGGAAAAACCTACTAAAAACCTCAGTATTGTAGGTAACTGATTGCTAAACAACGCCCACTGAGGAAAAGTCCCTTTCTTCTTCTAAAATTATCTTTAAATTAAAAGTTAACTAAAATCTTGGTGGGTATTTTTTTGAGAACACAGTTAAAAGATATTCTTTGTAAACTTAGTTTTCTTATGGGTTAAATGCCATAGCACATTTTTAAAGTTTTCCTTAAATTATTTGCTAAGTATTTGAAATTGATTTGATGCGTTCTTTTGCTCTTACTTGATGTAGTGTCCTCAGCATAGTTAAGTGCAATTTCCTTGCTTGATGAGGTTTCTAATTTTAACCTCAAAATGAAAGGAAGGACCACTTGTGCTATTGGAAAGGTGGGGTAGCCATACTTTCCCCTGTTATTCTGACTAGTACAAGTGAAACCCCTAGATACTCTGTAAAACAGATACAATAAGACTGAAAGGTGGAGAAAAGAAGGCAGATCATCTATGGACCTTAAGACCCAAGGATGACGATTTGTTACATGGGTCTTCTTTTTGCCTCATATATTTGGCAACATACATCAAATGTAGATGTTGGGAAAGATTGAGGACATGAGGAGAAGAGGACAACAGAGAATGAGATGGTGGGACAGCATCATCAGCTCAAGGGAGATGAGTTTGAGCAAACTCCAGCAGACAGTGAAGGACAGGGAAGCCTGGCGTGCTGCCGTCCATGGGGTCACAAAGAGTGGGACACGACTGAGTGACCGAACAACAATCTAATTCAGAGTCAGAGAAGCCAGCAGTCAGGAAACACTAACAGGAGCAGACAAAACAGACAGTGACAACAACGAAAGCCTGTCCTCTTTAGCCGAAGGACCAGAAAAGGGACAGAGAACTTTTCAGTAATTGCTGTCCTCCAGCCAAACATCACAGAAAAAACTATGGCCCCACCCTGAGAGCAAAGGCTGACTGGGAGGCTGGAATCCACCCTTGCCAGGCTCCAAGGAGGCACCCCAGCCCCCTCCCTCACTGGGTGGTGTTAACAGAAAGCTGAGCAGTAGGGAGCCAAGACTTTGATTTCTGCTAAGTGGTATCAAAACCTGCCACCTCCACCCCTGTGCAAGTGGCAACCACACGAGGAGTCGAGTTGCACACCTCCCAACCGCCAGGGTGGTGTCAGTAGAGACCACACAGGAAACAGTAACACTACCCCTCCCAGCCAGGAAGACAGGGGTGGGGGCCAGAACCCCCCTGCCCAGTGGCAGAAGGGAGCCCTTCTCTCAGATGTCAGTGGAGGTTAGTGGGGCACCTGATTCTCTCTCATGTGGCAATAATGTCACGGTCTTTCCTTTTCCTTTGCCAGAGTGGCGTCAGAGGAAAGCAGCTAAAACACAAGGTTTAAATAAGATCCAGAGTCTCATAATATCCCACCTGTCCAGATTTCAATGAAAAAATCACATGTCCTTCCAAGAGCCAGGAAGATCCCAGACTGAGTGAGAAAAGGGCATTCAATAGAGGCCAACACTGAGGTAGATGAAATAGACAGTAGAATTATCTGAAAAAGGATTTAAAGCAGCCGCCATCCACATGCTTCACTGAGCAGTTGTGAACAGTGAACAGGAAGTTTCAGCAAATAAATAGGACATATAATTTTGAGCTTGGTGGATATTTTAGGCTGGAAGAATAGAACTGAAACAAAAATCTCAGTGGATGGGATGAACAGCAAAATGGAGGGGACAGAGGAAAGAGTGAGTTCCCTGGACGATAGAACAATGCAAATTGCCCAAATCTTAGCAAACAGAGAAATAGACTAAAGAAAACATAAAAACAGAGCCTTGGGGACCTGTGGGACTGTGACTACAGATCTAATGTTTGTAGCTTTGGAGTCCCAGGAGAAGATGAAGAGAGAAGGGCTGAAAAAGTACTGGAAGAACTAAGGGCTGCAAACTTGCAAATTTGGCAAAAGATAAAAATGCTCAGTTACAGGAAGCTAAGTGTGGTAAGCTGAATAATGGCCCTCTTAAGACGGATTTCCCTGGTGGCTCAGACGGCAAAGAATCTGCCTGCAATGCAGGAGACCCAGGTTGGATCCCTGGGTCAGGAAGATCCCTGGAAAAGGGAATGGCAACCCTCTCCAGTATTCTTGTCTGGAAAAACCCAAAGGAGAGAGGATCCCGGTGGGCCACAGGCCATGGGATCACAGAATCAGACACGACTGAGTGACCAACACAGTGAATAATGGCCCCCTTAAGATATCCACGTCATAATGCCAAGGGCCTCTTAAATTGGTTACTTTACATGGTCACGGGATTTTACAAAGGTAAATTACAGATTGTTAGATGGAGAGACTCTCCTGGATTATCTGGGTGCACCCAGTGTATTCACAAGAGTTCTTACAAGTATGAAATAGGAGGGCCAGGCAAAGAGATGTAAGGATGGAAGCAGGGGAAAAGGTGATACGATGCAAGGTCACAAGACTAGATTTACAGACAGCCTCTAGAAGCCGGAAAAAGTGAGAAAAGCGATTCTGACCCTTAGCACCACCAGAGGGAATGCAGTGGGTCCTCTGACTTCCAGATCTATGATTTTATAAAGTTGAGATATTCTTAACTACTGACTTGGTCCATTTGAGCTGGTCTAGCAGAATACTGGAGACTGTATGGCTTATAAACAACATGAAGGGATTCTGATTTTTGACAAAGATGCAAAAGCAATACAGTGAAGGAAAGTTATCCTTTTCAGTAAATAGCCTTGGAGCAGTTGGGCATCCATATGTTAAAAAGAAATGAACTTTAACCTGCCTCACATCTTCTACAAAAATTAATTCAAAATGGATCATGGTCTTAAATGTAAAACACACAGCTATAAATCTCTTGGGAAAAAATATAAAAACAAATATTTAAGGTATAACTAGGTAAAAAGTTTTTAGACTCAACACCAAAAAAGGAAAATTTGATAAACTGGATGTAAGCAAAATTTATGAGGATGAAAAGGCGAGGTACAGGGTGGGAAAAAATATTTGCAAACCATGTGTCTAACAAAGGACTAGTAAAAGTCAACAATAAAAAGAAACAAACAAGGCAATTATGAAATAGACATTTCACTGAAGAGGATACACAGATGGCAAATAAACACATGATAAGATGTTCAACATCATTAGCCATTAGGAAACTGCAAATTAAAACAAGATCGAAATGGCTCTACACGCTTACAAGAATGACTAAAATATAAAATAGTGACAACACCAAATGCTGGTGAGGATAGGGAAAAACTAGATCATTCACATTGTTGTAGAAATATAAAATGTTGTAGCTACTCTGGAAATGAGTTTCTTCAAAAACTTAAACATGGGCATTTATCCGAGAGAAATTAGTATCTTCTCACAAAAAACTTTACTCAGATATTTGTAGTAGCTGTATTTGTAGCAGCCAAACCTGGTTCATATGCCCTTCAACAGATGAATGGTTAAACAAATGTGGTATATCCATACCATGGAATACACACACACACACACGCACACGCACATGCACACAGACACACACACACACACACACACACACTCAGCAATAAAAAGGAGCCAGCTACTGATAAATGAAGCAAATTGAATGAATCTCCAGGGAATTGTGCTGAGTGAATAAGGTCAATCAAAAATGGTAACATACAGTATGGTACTATTTACATAATGTTCTTTAAAATGATAAAATGATAGAAATAGAGACCAGATTTCTGGTTTACAGGGCTTAAGGATGTGCTCGGGGCAGAAGGGAAGTGGCTGTGGCTGTAGAGGGCACCCTGGATAATCCTGGTGGTGATGAAAATGTCTTGTGTCCTCACTGCATAGCTGTCAGTTTCCTGGTTGTGATGTTGTACTGTAGTGTTTCCAGAAATTACACGGGGAGAAACTGAGCAGCGGACACATGAGATCTCCTGTGTTACAAGCAACTGCATATGGATCTACAATCATCTAGAAAGAAAAACGGATTTAAAACATTAAGGGACTTCCCTCATGGTTCAGTGGTTAAGAATCTGCCTTCCCAGCAATGAAGATGCAGACATAGAAAACTGACTTATGGACGTGGGCGGGAGGAGGAAGGAGAGGGTGAGAAGAATGGAGAGAGTAGCATGGAATCAATCAGTTCAGTTCAGTCACTCAGTCGTGTCTGACTCCTTGCGACCCCATGAATCGCAGCATGCCAGGCCTCCCTGTCCATCACCGTCTCCCGGAGTTCACTCAAACTCACGTCCATTGAGTTGGTGATGCCATCCAGCCATCTCATCCTCTGTCGTCCTCTTCTCCTCCTGCCCCCAACCCCTCCCAGCATCAGAGTCTTTTCCAATGAGTCAACTCTTTGCATGAGGTGGCCAGAGTATTGGAGTTTCAGCTTTAGCATCATTCCTTCCAAAGAAATCCCAGGGCTGATCTCCTTTAGGATGGACTGGTTGGATCTCCTTGCAGTCCAAGGAACTCTCAAGAGTCTTCTCCAACACCACAGTTCAAAAGCATCAATTCTTTGGCGCTCAGCTTTCTTCACAGTCCAACTCTCACATCCATACATGACTACTGGGAAAACTATAGCCTTGGCTAGACAGACCTTTGTTGGCATATACACTGCCATATATAAAATAGATAGCTAATGGAAATTTCCTGTATGACTCAGGGAACTCAGACCAGGGCTCTGTAACAACCTAGAAGGGTGGGAAAGGGTGGGACGTGGGAGGAAGATTCCAGAGGGAGGGGATATATGTATACCTATGGCTGATTCATGATGAGGTATGGCAGAAACCAAAGCAATATTATAAAGTGATTATCCTTTAGTTGAAAAAAAAAAATCTGCCTTCCCATGCAGGGGACAAGGGTTTCATCCCTGGTCAGGGAACCAGGATCCCACATGGCCACGGAGCAACTAAGCCCATGTGCTCTGAACTCTGCTCACCATAATTATAGAGCCCACATTGGGCAACTAAGACCCGACATAGTTCAGTCGTGTCCAACTCTTTACAACCCCATGGACTGCAGCATGCCAGGCTTCCCTGTCCATCACCAACTACTGGAGCTTGCTTAAAGTCATATCCATTGAATTGGTGATGCCATCCAACCATCTCATCCTCTGTTGCCCCTTCTCCTCCTGCCTTCAATCTTTCCCAGCATCAGGGTCTTTTCCATGGAGTCAGTTCTTTGCATCAGGGGGCCAAAGTATTGGAGTTTCAGCTTCAGCATCAGTCATTCCAATGATTATTCAGGGCTGATCTCCTTTAGAATGGACTGGTTGGGTCTCCTTGCAGTACACGGGTCTCTCAAGAGTCTTCTCCAACACCACAGTTCAAAAGCATCAATTCTTTGGCACTCAGCTTTCTTTATGGTCCAACTCTCACATCCACACATGACTACTGAATAAACAAGACCTGACACAGGCATAAATAAATTTAAAAAAATTTTTTTTGAGTGAAGAGCATTTAAAATGTCCTGTAGATCATTTCAGTTTGAAAAGCTGAGTCAGTATCATACTATACAGAACTTTCCGTATCCAAATTCAGAAAGTTATTACAATGAAATTGCCTCTTAAAGTATAGTTATTCTTTGTTTGGTGGAGGTTGCGAAGGAAAGCAAGGGATTCTGTTATATTGATCATATGTGTCCAAAAATTGTTAATACTTGTCAAGTCCCCAACACTCTGTGATGTCAATAGCGTTTTAAAGACGAGGACACTCTGACACAGAGAGGTGAAATACTGCCCTGATGAGTAGTGAGGCAGAGTCTGAACTGGTTCTGAAACCTGCATTCTCTCTCAATGACTACACTCTTCTACCTACTCACACTAGCTGCTTATTTCGCTTCTAAGTATCTTTGTGGTGCACGGCACTGCCTTTAGGAAGTTTAAGCACTTTTCCTAGGCCCTGCAGTAGTACATCTGAGATTGAAATTCCAGGCCTTTGCTATCCAAATTCCATCCTGCTCCCAACCTCAGCAGAAGCTATATATCAGATGACCCTCAAATCTGATCCTCAAGCCTGTTTTGTGGGCCTGCTTAGTGATGGAAGGTAGACTATTATTTTTCAAATCATATTAGTAGTAGCATGTATTTAAACATAGTGACATATCATGTGAAAATCCATGTTTCCAGCTTCTCTTAAAGGAAAAAAGAAAGGAAAACATTCGCCAACACTGGCTTCACATTCCCAAGTTCCCCCAAAGGAGTTAGAGGTTAACACGTGTGCTTTGTGGCTGCCCAGTTATACAAGGCATGTTTGCCACAGTCCCTACCACTCCTTATTGCCTCCCAGATAATGCAGCCAGCCATCAGCTGCCTTTTGATCATGGCGTGACCCTTGTTTTCCTTAGAATAAAGGAAGGCAACATCGTTCACCTCCCTTTCTACCAAATCATAGACCGTCTGAGACGGCTTTGCCTTCTTCCGACACACTTCACTCACATATGGTATGTATCGTATCTGATCATGCCTGACCCTGTCAGCACTTGAATTTATGACTCACCCTTCATGACAGGACAAAGCTGTGACTACTGCTGACACCATTGTCTCCTCCTCTTCCTCACCTGCCCACAAGGGCCTCTTTCTTCCAAGTTTATGCAGCCTTTCTCGTCCCTTCCCTAAGAATCTATTGCTGCCCTTTTTTTCCCTTTTTTTTTTTTTTTAGCACACAAGTCACGTTTCTTTCTCATGGCTTTAATATTCTACCTTTTATATTAGCAATTTGTCTAGATGTATCATCCCTAATTATAAACTATTTAAAGTTATATTTCTAAAAACCTCCATTATTAGAGAATTTACAGTTGTCGTACTTAAAGACTCCCATAGAATTGGAGGAGTTGAAATCATTAGTCCAACTAGGGAAAGATAGTCACTGAAATAAAATCGGCATACACAAAATAAAGTGTCTTCTCTGGCATTTCTTAAGTTAGTAATAAAGAGTATTGTGCAATTACTTCATTGGTATGGTTACTTTAATGTTTCTTGCTAAAGACTTTCTGGTAGTTCTGTCAGAGTTTCAATGAGGTACTCATCAGTTGAATTAATTTCATGACACTTAATATGTGTAGTAAGTAGTAATATTTCTTCTGCGGGATTCCCAGGTGGCACAGTTGGTAAAGAACCTGCCTGCCAGTGCAGGAGATGTAAGAGATGTGGGTTCGATCCCTGGGTCGGGAAGATCCCCTGGAGGAGGGCATGGCAACCCACTCCAGTATTCCTGCCTGGAGAACCCCACAGACAGAGGAGCCTGATGGGCTACAGTCCATGAGGTCACAAAAAGTCAGACACGACTGAAGTGACTTAGCACACACACATTTCTTCTGCATCTGACTTTCTAACAAGGTATTCAAGGTGTTTTCAATTTTATGACTCAGAGATCCCATCTCTACAAAGAAGCCCAATTCTGAATGTCTCTACTGATTCTCACATTTGTTGTTGTTGTTTAGTCACTAAGTTATGTCTGACTCTTGTGATCCCATGGACTGTAGCCCACCAGGTTCCTCTGACCATGGGATTTCCCAGGCAAGCACACTGGAGTGGGCTGCCATTGGAAGCCACCAGGAAAGCGCAATTCTTAAATACTCAATCTGAAATAGTTGATCTATTAGGAAATAGAAGTAAAGAGTTTCACAGAAGGGGAATTTATCACAAGGGAAAGGTTAATCAGTTATTCATTTTGATATACTTAGCACGTTGTTGTTACAGAACAGACGTTCAGAAGGAGCTAATAATATTCCGTATAGAACTCTTAAGTAATTCACTACTGTATTATGCTTAGAAGTGTTTTTTTTCTTCCTGTCCAAACCGTAAATGACAAGAGGCTGCCTTGTTTGTAGCCATTGTGTTAGGATTGAGGGATGATGGAAAGTTTCAGGAAGATGATAACCTTTCAAGCTGGGCATGTGACTAGTGCTGATAGAAGATGGGGGCTGGGTGGGGGATTGCAGGAATGGAAAGCTGCTTGGGATCTAAGCTGTGGGCCCTATGCCCATCTCGCTGCCAATCCCTGTTATCTTTATTTGCAGGGAAGGTCTGAGAAGGCTGAGATGCGGCTTGGTTTTCCCCAGACCCAGACATCAGTGACTCCTTACTCATAATGCCACTGTGGGAGAAACTCTAGCATTTCCAGGAGAGAAGGAAGGTGATGAAGTGAGTGAAAGGGTGTGGAACAGAGTAAAATTTGAGAGGATAAGAGCTTGTACTGTATAGCCGGACTATTTGTTGCTATGTGTCTGCCTTCCTGCCCCTCCCCCATCAGCTCTGACCTCGAGCAAATAATTAACCTCTCTAAATGTCAGTTTCCACATCTGTAAAATGGGGATAATAATTGTATTTCCCTCATAAGGCTGTTCTCATATGAAAGGTACATAGAACACGCCTGGCATAAGATGTCAGCCACTGTTAGTGTTACTGTTATAGAAAGGGAGGCTCACAGAGCTGGGACCAGAACACAGGCTTGTTCTGTCCTGTACCAGACAGTCAATGTTTCCTTTCATAAATAGCAACATCTCTTCACTGTACAATTTTTTTTCCCTTCTTTGTCAATTGCTCTTTTTATTCTGTACCTGCAAGGTCATCTGAAACAGCCTGTCTTTTAATGTAATAAGTCAAGAGCCTAGAAAATAGATAAAATAAGGCAGGATAAAGAATGGCAAGTCAAAGCTCTGCATGCTTTTGGGACGCTTATCAATGTGTTTTCAGACATCTCTTTGGAAAACCTATTTCCAGCTTTAGATGTTTTTTCAGGCTTGGTCTTTGCATTAAACCCAAATATCTTCTCATTTCCGAAATATGTCCATCCATGACTTATAAAATATTATAGAGATGTTTGGCTCTGTTGGAAAAGGCCTTAGTTCTTATCTCTACTTCATTAAGGACTAGAGAAGAAAAGCCTTCATATTATAATAGAATTGATTGTCCCCAGTTCTTTTCAAGATACTTGTTTTTAAAGATATTTTTCATACTAGACTAGATTCAAATCACTTTTTAAGTTGATTTTATTAAACAGATTCAAACTTTATCACTTTATCTCAAGAAATGAAAGAGTGAAAGCGTTAGTCATTCAGTTGTATCTGACTCTTGCCGACCCCATGGACTGTAGCCCACCAGACTCCTCTATCCATAGAATTCTCCAGGCAAGAATACTAGAGTAGGTTGCCATTCCCTTCTCCAGGGGATCTTCCCAACCCAGGGATCGAACCTGGATCTCTTATGTCTCCTGCATTGGCAGGCAGTTGTTTTTTTCCCCACTAGTGCCACCAACGAAGCCCTATCTCAAGAAACAAGTACATAATAAATCATATGCAACTGAGTGTGTAATTTGAATCCAGAAACTCTGACATTGAAAGAAAGAAGCTAGCAGACACTTGCTGTATTTTTCCTAGTTCTGTGTGTCAGGAGTTTTGCTGAAAATATTTATAACAATGCCCCTGTAAGGAAAACTATTCTTGAGTTCAGGGGTTTCATAAACCCAGTTCCATGCACTGGCTTGATTCCTGTGGGCAGGACAAGTCGGCACAGTTCTCTCCAGGTGGACGAGGTGGGAGCTGCTCTTCCAGTGCCCAGTGTAGCTCCTTAGAGTAGACTTAGGGATGGAGGAGAAGGAGCAGAGAGCATTATGGGATGAGGTGTTCATGTTGCCATGGAGACAGTTGGGACTGAGAAGGGGACATAGGAGTGAATGGGGTTGAAAGACTTGAGATGGCGGGCAAGGGTGACTTGAGCTCTGACTGCCCTTCGTTATCCAATATCTTGTCTCTTTCCTGTTCTTTCAGCAGCTGCAGACTTTATCTCTGATGTGCGGGACTATGGAGAGCGGGTTATGAAGTCGTGAGGAGGAAAAGTGGGGATGTTTCTTGCCCTGTCTCTTGCCCCCTCCTCCTCCTCACTGTTGATCCCACCTTGTCACATAGAAGTGACATCCCCATTGGGTTGCAGAGTGGAAGCCTGGAAAGCGAGTTCCGGAAGAAATGAAGCAACTTTGTTTTCTTCATCTCTTCTGGTCTCCTTTACCACTTCATTTCTTTCTAGGTCTCGTGGCAGTGGGAGATCCAAATAAGGAAGCGCAGGAATGCCTTCCCTGCCCTTTCTACCTCCCCTCTTCCTCCTGGCCTTGATGCCAGCAGTTACCCGCTTGCCACACAGAAACACACACAGTCACATACACACACACACAGACACTGTAGGCCCATCATGAGGCGTGCGTGTGTGTGTGGGATGGGGTGATTAGGGCTCCAATAGAAATAGGTTTGAGAACATATAGCTGGATGTTGTGAGCAAAACAAGACCTTAAAATTGTGAGGGGAAAAATCAGATGATTCAGCTATTGGCCTAAGATGGAGTCCAGAGAACTAGTTCTAAAATTTTAGTGAAAATATTAACCGTTCAGTTGTGTCCACCTCTTTTCAACCTTATGTACTATAGCCCACCGGGTTCCTCTGTCCATGGGATCTTCCAGGCAAGAATACTGGAGTGGGTTGCCATTTCCTTCTCCAAGGAATCTTCACAACCCAGGAATCGAACCCATGTCTCTCGCACTGCAGGCAGATTCTTTACCATCTGAGCCTCCAGGGAAGCCAATGATAAAGCAGAAGATTCCAAATGACTGGGTCAAAAAGACTGCAGAAGCCTTGCAAAGTGAATTCATTGGGCAGATGGGAGAAGGGGGCCAAGGAGCAGAGCATGTTCCTGGCAGAGGTAGCAGCTATATGCAGGTAATAGCATTAGCTAGGGCAAGAAACCAGAGAAGGCAATGGCACCCACTCCAGTACTCTTGCCTGGAAAATCCCATGGATGGAGGAGCCTGGTGGGCTACAGTCCATGGGGTCGCTAAGAGTCGGACACGACTAAGCAACTTCACTTTCACTTTTCACTTTCATGCATTGGAGAAGGAAATGGCAACCCACTCCAGTGTTCTTGCCTGGAGAATCCCAGGGACGGGGGAGCCTGGTGGGCTGCCATCTATGGGGTTGCACAGAGTCGGACACAACTGAAGCGACTTAGCAGCAGCAGGGCAAGAAACTCAGATGGGTACCAAAAATGAGTGAGCCAGAGGGTCTTAAAGCCCTCTCAGGAGGCCAGCAGATGGGAGATGGGTAAAACTTCATCCCTTTCCTTTTATTCTGCTTTAGCAACAGCACTGCCATGCAGTGTTCAAAAGCAGCTGGTGCTTGGCTGCAGTATCCGGGAGACAACAGGGAGTGGTAAGGACTGTGGCCAACAGAGAGCACATGCCTCATCTAAAGGGCGGCAGTTCAAGAGCTTCACTCAGTTGCTGCTTTGGGGGAATTTGCGAATATAAGTCCAACGCTGAGAGATTTTTATTCCACATGATATACACTAGTCCCTGTTCTGTGCATGCTAAGTCGCTTCAGTCGACTCTGCGACCCTTTGGACTGTAGGCCACCAGGCTCCTCTGTCCATGGGATTCTCCAGGCAAGAATACTCTAGTGAGTTGCCATTTCCTCCTTCAAGGGATCTTCCCAACCCAGGGATCGAACCCATGTCTCCTGTGGCTCCTGTATTGCAGGTGAATTCTTTACCACTGAGCCACTGGGAGAGCCCAGGCCCTGTTCTAAATGCTTAATATACTCATTTAGCACATCTCCAAAAATGTAGTGAAGATTTCCCCAACCTGTTGCCTCAACCAGTTCATGACAGACTTCCTGGGATGTGCAGTTCAGCAGTATCTTCTCTTTGTACTTTTTCCCCTTCATGTACTAGTATTTCCTGGAATGCTTTGTACCCCAGATGACAGAATGATATTCTCTTATGAAGGACGTTGCCTTGAGAGAGAGGAGAGTGCTTCCAAGGTAGGATTGGGTACTTCTGGCTCTCTTTGATTAGCAGTCCCTCTCAAGGATTATTTAGGAAATGCTGCCCACAACAATGTCAGTCCGTCCCGGTCTCCCACTAATCTAACGTTTGACTTTCAGCAGAGTGCTCAATTGTTTCCAAACTTCTACACCAAACTTTGAATTTTGATTCAGTTAATCTTTTGTGTTTTTATAACTTGCCTTCTTCAATGCAGTGCTTTTCTTTTACATCCAACAAATTGTTCCTGGTTTCTAAATGCATAGAAAGAAACTGAAACTTGTGGGGAAAAGTACAGCCAATCTTTTTAATACCTGGAGAAATTTTTTTCCAGAAAATCACTGTGCTGAGAGGGTGCCAGCTGGTATTCAAATGTGAGTCAGCACAGATGTCACATACAGTGGTGAAAGTGTATGCTTATTTACCTTTTGGAAAATAGTGGCCCAAAAGGGATGGGATTTGAATATTATTGAATATTCCCCACTAACTACTTTTTGTGGCTGGAATCCTGAAAAAACTCATAGTAAAGTTTCCCTGATGCTGGGAAAGACTGAAGGCAAAATGAGAAGGGGACGGCAGAGGATGAGATGGTTAGACAGCATCACCTTCTCAATGGACGTGAATTTGAGCAAACTCTGGGAGGTGACTGAGGACAGAGAAGCCTGGCATGCTGCTGTCCATGGAGTAACAAAGAGTCAGACAAGACTTAGCGACTGAACAACAAAATAGAAATGAATGGCTCCCAAACTGAAACAGGAAGAATGAAGTGCGGCTGGACAGAGAAGGTGTGGCGGAAACTGGTTTGAAAGATGCAGTGACAGATCAGCAGATCGGGAGAGACTCAGAGTGTTTACAAGTTTTCACATGGTTCTAGCTTTGTTTCGTTTTCCTGGGAAGGCATATCCTTGAGGGTGTGAATGATATTCACTTGGTGGGTCTCCAGAACTCCAAGGCAGGGCCATGTGTAGCTGGGACTTAGGAGCAGTTAGTGAAGTAGGGACCAAAGGTCGAAGGTGAAACACTGGACCCAAAAGGTACCACAAATGTGAGATCCAGATCTTGAGCCGGAAGTCTGGTGGCCAGTTCCACACACCATCACGACATGGGCACTGTGTCACCAGCAAGCCCTCGACTGTGTTCTGGATTTGCGTTTCCAGCATCTCTAAGTGTATTCACAGTAGTGAAAGATGAAAGGAATCGGTAACAAACACAAACAACCGGTGTTCTCAGCAGCAAGCTGTAGATACACAGAAGAGGAATTTAAGGTGGAAGAGTCCTGAAGGAGCAGGAGGGGTTGGAAGGTGTGAGACCTACTTGGGTATCTGCAACGGCAGACTTTTCAGCCTTTCCTCATCTGTAGAAGGAAGCTGCTGAACAAGATGGTTCTCTAGCCTGTGGTTCTCAGACTTGAATGTGCACGCAGATTGCCCAGGCATCCTGTGACATTGCACCTTCTCAGTTACTAAGTCTCAGGTGGGGCCGAGGTTTGCCGTTCTGACGGGCTTCCGGCGCTGCTGCTAGGCCACAGACCACACGCCGTTCAGCTCGCTCTGCGTGATCTCTCAGCCCAGGCTTCCACGAGCTCTGCATGTCTCTGCGTGAGTGATCATCTGGCATTTCAGAAAGACAGGGAGGTGGCAGGAAACACGCCTGCCGTGGCAGTCACTTCTCATTCTTCATAATCAACTTCATCAAAAACCCTTTATGTGCCTAATTATGCATGACAATTTCACATGCTTTACAAAGAGAACTAACTCGATTTGGCCCCCGCATTATCGGACTTGACAGCCTAAGACAGCTGGAGAAATATGCATAGAGACAGTAATAAATATTGAGGCAGTAATAAATATGGAGTGATAAATATTCATCCATATATTAATATAAAACATTAAAATAAAAAAGGTTATGTATTTAGCATGGGCCTTAGGATATTTATCTTTCTTACAGTGTTTGTACCTTTTCAAAATCTGAGAAACTAAAAATGTTGACTGTAATTTTTATTTTAAGAAAAAGAGTTTCTGTTTTTCAGATGGTGGCTGGGGAAGGGGAGGGTCCCTTTGTAAGGTTTCTTATTGTTGTTGTTTTATTTATTTTTAGCTTCAGTAACATTGAAAGCAATATTCTATGAGCCTCATATGCCTAACCCTAATTACCCTGTAAGTGTGTCTTGGCCTGATTTTGTGTTGCTCAACACTAAGCATGTGGACACAGTTTCATTAACCTCAGGTCTTTCTACCTACGGGCCTTAAGCCCATCAAGTCATTCTCACATAGTCTTGGGAAGCAAAAGAGGCAGGATCAGACATTGTTATCTCTGAATCGTGGTTGCTTCTGATGTGTCCAGAGTCTCGTGGTAATTAACTCACACAGGAAGGCTTAGATTCCATTCTATTTCTTCTGTACATGTGCTAAACTCACCCAAGGTCTTGGCTGCCTTGGTGGAGAAAGGGATCCAACGAGCGGCCATTGCCAGCATTCTCTCCTGACAGCAGAACAAATTTTGTTACTGATGGGCCACCCACCCACTGGAGATTGCATTCAGGTCCCCATGGTGCTGAGCAGGTTTGTTATAACTTATCACAGTTTAACAGAGTGATTTCAGATTCATCCCTTTCATTGATTTCTTCTAGCAGAGAAACGGCTGAAAGAATTATCACAGAGCTAGAAAATGGTCACATCTCACCAAGGATGCCTGTGTCCGATATTAGTCATCATGGGATTAGAGACGGTTGGCTTATTGGTTTATCCTTTCTTGATTCGGGTAATATAATATTTAGTGATGACTATGTATGTGCTTGGGCTTCCCGGGTGGCGCTAGTGGTAAAGAATCCGCTTGCCAATGCAGGAGACAGAAGAGACGTGGGTTCGATCCTGGGTCGGGAGGATCCCCTGGAGGAAAGCACGGTAACCCACTACAGTAGAATCCTATGGACAGAGGAGCCTGGCAGGCTACTATGGTCCATAGGGTCACAAAGAGTCAGACACGACTGAAGTGGCTTAGCACTCATGCATGCATGTATGTGCTTAGGAATCTGGCCACAGTGCTAGGTGACAGCTGTGTGTTATCCAAAATGATCTGAGTGAGGTGTGCCTCTGGAGTCAGGTACCCTTGCTTGAAACTTGGCTTCACCACTCACTGGCTGTGTCACTTACCTTTTCCAAACCTCCGTTTCCCCATCTGTAGAATCAGCATAACAATAGAACAGATTCCATGGAATTCCCAGGAGATCCCATGAGATGAGGGTGTATGGAATGTGCAGCACGGGGCCTGCAAATATTAATAGGAAGCCTTGTAACTGGTAATTTTTAGTAATCATAATAAAACTATTACAAATGACAGCATCTGAAATCATCTGAGTCTTGAAAGAGAGCAGAGATTCTAAATTCAGCATTTTCATATTATTTCATGAGTGAGTATTAGTGTGGGAGTTTGTATCTAGGTTAATGAGAATGTCACACTCTGTTTATTAGGAATAAAGCTGTTATTGAAGCAAAGCCTGCATTAATTAGGCTCAACTTCATCTTTCATTCAGTTATGTCACATACAGCTGTTGTTTCCCTCGTTTTGTAAAATTAACTAAAAGAGTGAAGGCAGTCTGCTCAGATTAAGAAGACATAAAAACTCTGAGTAATTATTAGAGCCAGAAGCTAAGCCTTTAAGAAGCCACAGTGGCAACACTATGTATTTTGCATTAGTGCCTGGTAATAGACCTTTGTGGGCACCGGGAGCTGTGCAGGCCAGGTCGAGGGCACTGAGTAGGTGGTTGCCCCTCAAAGCTAATTGAGAGCAGAGGGGGAGGGGTGTCTGGAACTTGGTCTCAGGAAGTGAGCTGATGCCATTTGCTGCAGACAGGGTGGGAATGCGGGTGAGGTGCTCCAAGGGCCCCATGCTTCCATAAATGGAATCCAAAGCCTGCCAACTGTATATTGTAAGACTGAAAGGCAGGACCAAGCAAGGGCAAGAGGCAGCTGAATGGAAACGCAGGAAGCCAAAATGAGCCATTTAAGGTGGAAGAGGGGAAGCAGAGCCCCAGGAAAGTCCCTCAGCTCAGAAACCCATTCAGTAACACTTTTTATAGGGTGCCTGTGGCTTCTGGGCAAGTGGAGGTTGAGACCAGCTTGGCACAAACGGAAGCCAGTTCTTCCCCAAATTCAGTGTGCACGTGGCTCACCTGTTCAAATGTAGATTCTAATTCAGTAGGTGTGAGATTCTGCATTTCACACAAGCCACAGGTATGGTTGGCGATGCGAGGCCGGGGACTACACTTTGAGTGCGTGAATGCGTGATAAGTCGCTTCAATTGTGTCTTACTCTTTGTGACCCCATGGACTGTAGCTCACCAGGCTCCTCTGTCCATAGGATTCTCCAGGCAAGAATACTGGAGTGGGTTGCCATGCCCTCCTCCAGGGGATCTTCCTGACCCAGGGATCGAACCCAAGTCTCTTGTGTCACCTGCATTGGCTGGCAGGTTCTTTACCACTAGCGCCACCTGGCAAGCCCATATTTTGAGTAGCAAGGGTTTGACCCACTCTCTCTACCCACATTCCATTCTTGGTCACCACCTCTTTCCATTTAACCCCGCTCTTGTACCTTAACTCCAGCCACTCTTGCACTCCACCCACACCTGCAATCCACGTGTCCTACTAATCTCAACGGCATAACTCTCTACCTCCTCCGCGGCTTCACCTGTGCTGTACTGTGGCTGAAGAAACATACACTGCTGTGTGAGTAGGTCTCACTTTCATCCCCGTAGGCCCTTCTTCCTTGTTGGTTTACTCTTTCCCTCTCCTGGAGGACTTCTTCCTCCTCCCTGCTCTCTTGTCAGACCTCCACTACTTCCTTCCCCACCCTTAGTGTCAGCTAATATCCCTGCCTCCACTTCTCTTCTTTGTATCATGACTTAGACAAGAACTTCCTCCAGTTTCCTCCGCTGGATCTGCATGTTTGCGTGTGGGTCACTGGCCCAGGCCTTCTCTGCAGCAGCCATGGGAGGAAGCACTGAGCATGCTCCGATTCATCGTGCATCATTGTGGCCACTTCGGGGCCTAGTGTGACCAGCCCCTCTCTGACGTGCCTCCCCACCACTCTCCAGGGAGTGGCAATGTCCACGGTTGGCCCCTGATCGCCCTTCAACCTCTAGCCTATCCTGCAGCACCACCCCCAGCCTCCCAGCCCCACCCAGCCCCCAGCCACGCCCACTTCCCCTCCCAGCCCCCACCCAGTCCCAGCCCCTCCTACTCCCTCACCCAGCCCCTCCCACCACCTTCAGGGCTCTGCCTAGCATATTTTACCCCCTGAGGTCTTTCTCAACTCCCTACTTAAAGTAGTGCCTTCCCCAGGGCAGCACTCGGCCCCAAACTGGCTTCTGTTATTTTCCTCAGTGATTATTATAACTGTTTCATCAGAAGGCTGGTTTGTCTCCCGCCTGCACCAGAAAGCCCCAGAGGGCTGGGAATTGTGTGTCTCCATCAGTATTGAAACTCCACCTGGAATAGTGGCCAGCACATGACAACTCCCTTTGGATATCTCAACAGATGCTAGAGTGGAAGTCAAAGTGTTAGTTAGTTGCTCAGTCGTATCCGACTCTGCGACCCCATGGGCTGTAGCCTGCCAGGCTCCTCTGCCTGTGGGATTCTGCAGGCAAGAGTACTGGAGTGGATTGCCATGCCCTCCTCCAGGGGATCTTCATGACCCAGGGATCCAACCCAGGTCTCCCACATTGCAGGCAGATTCTTTACCATCTCAGCCACCAGGAACATGTGGTTAAACTAGAACAGAATCAGAAAAAGCCAGTTAGTAAAAACTACATACCAACATATGTGTTCATAAAGCCACTCTGTTGTTGTTCAGTTGCTCAGTTGTTTCCCTGTCCTTCACTGTCTCCAAGAGTTTGCTCAAGTTCATGTTCATTGAGTTGGTAATGCCATCCACTCACTATGGATCATTTGAATTGACATGGCTACCTGTTTTGGGACCCTTTTTCACCTGACTGTCCTGAATGTAATAGAAATCATTGAGCTTTCCAAACCCTTGTGGGATCAGGAGGGAAAATGACTAGCATTAAATTCTTTCCAGAAATTCCTGTCCTTCCTTTTCTCTTTAATTGCTTTCAAAGAGGTCAGTAGTTAAGTCAGGATTTAACCCACCACCTGCTCTGGGCTGTGGGGCTTCTTATCTTCATGTGGGACATGGACAAAGAGCTGTAACCTGTTAGCACTTAACAACAGTTCCTCAGGCCAAATGCCCACTTTCCTTAGGGCTGATGGTAAGGAATCCACCTCCAATGCAGGATACCCAAGTTCCATCCCTGGGTCAGGAAGATCCCCTTGGAGAAGGGAATGGCAACCCACTCCAGTATTCTTGCCTGGAGAATCCCATGGACTGAGAAGCCTGGTGGGCTATAGTCCATAGGGTCCCAGGGCGTCAAACATGACTGAGCAACTGACACTTTCATGCTTTTACACACTTCAGCCTGTACATACTTTTTATTACTTGTGTCTCTCTGTGTCTTATGTGTTGGTTACTTGGTTTCCTGAACTGAGCCTCTTTGCTTTTGTATAACATAGAGGTCTATCAGTGTTAGACTCATTAGAAAAGACCCTGATGCTGGCAAAGATTGAAGGCAGGAGGAGAAGGAGATGACAGAGGATGAAATAGTTGGATGGCTTCACCGACTCAATGGACATGAGTTTGAGTAAGCTTCTGGAGATGGCGAAGGACAGGGAAGCCTGGCGTGCTGCAGTCCATGGGGTCGCAAAGAGTCGGACATGACTGAGCAACTGAACAACTATCAGTATTTAACTCAAAGTAGTTATTGCTCTACTTAAGAACAGGTGCTTTATCCCAAACCCTTGTTTCTGTTGCAGTTGTTTAGAGCTTGAAATGCAGCTTCGTGGTTTTATAAACAATGGTGTGGCTGGTGTGGAAACCTTCCAGAGCTCATAGCTTTGCTGAGCTGTCTTTGCGTAGTGCTTGAGAATGGGGAATTCCCCACAGAAGGGCAAAGAGGAGAGAATTTCCATTGCTTTTCTATGTTGAAAGCAAACCCTTTGCCAATGTGATCTTTTACCCTTTTCCTCCTAATCAGACACTCTCCCTCATCTTCTGCTGCACCTTTCTCTTGCAGCTTCAGCCAGGGGGCTCTTAGCTCACATGGTCAGGGGCCCTAGGACATGGGATGGGGGCTGGGGACCTCCTGTCTTGCTGACCTCTGGATAGTCTGAGTTGGCAGGCCATGGAGGGACCACCACCTTGCTCACTATTTCCCTTTGCTCTTTCTCGAATTGCTTTGCATTTCATTTCTTTCTAAGAAATAGCTCTTTCTGTTCTCTTTTAAACTCTTATCAAAAAGGAAAAAAATATCACATTGGTTTACCTCAGTGGGTACTTTTTCTAAGACTATTCAATCTAGTTATTGGATCATTTTTTTCACTCAGTGCTTTTTACTTCCGCCTAATAGTTTAAGATACCTTCTAAGATCCTCAGTCTACAAAAACAGAATATTAAATTTGTGATTATGTTCCTCAAACTTGAATCACACATCCTCTTGGAGGAAGTGATCTTTCTAAGTGATACAGATTTATCTTAACCATAGGAAACCATGCTAACAAAAATATGGCATGTTTCAAGATTAAGATATAAAATAGTATGGCTAAATCTATTATAACAATTATCACACAGTTCTATGCAGTTGGGGAAGATCCCCTGGAGAAGGAAATGGCAACCCACTCCAGTGTTTTTGCCTGGGAAATCTCATGGACAGAGGAACCTGGCAGGCTACAGTCCGTGGCGTCACAAAGAGTCAGACATGACTGCACAACTGAGCGCACAGACAGACAGACTTTTGTTCCAGTCTGTTCCAGATAAAATATGTCTTTATTCTGATAAGACTGTCATCTTCTTGAGGCATGAAACCATTTTTGTTTTTGTTTTAATCTCTAAGTACCTTGCATCCTGAAAGGTACACATGTTTGTGATTCGAAGTGCTAAACCATAGTTACCCTTAGTGTCTGTGAGAAGAGATGGAATGGAGTTATGAGTAAGACATAAAGCATGGGCATAATTAGTAATCATTGACAGCACATGTGATTAATGCAATCATTTTTACTTTCCGACTGGTATAAAATTTGTGATAATACATAGATCTGTGAATATTGGCAGAGCAAGTTTTAGCTTTTGTTTTTCAGCGTTATTTTCTACCTTCAGTTCAGTTCAGTTCAGTTGCTCAGTCGTGTCCGACTCTCTGCGACCCCATGAATCGCAGCACGCCAAGCCTCCCTGTCCATCACCAACTCCCAGAGTTCACTCAGACTCACGTCCATCGAGTCAGTGATGCCATCCAGCCACCTCATCCTCTGTCGTCCCCTTCTCCTCCTGCCCCCAATCCCTCCGAGCATGAGAGTCTTTTCCAGTGAATCAACTCTTCGCATGAGGTGGCCAGACTTTTGGAGTTTCAGCTTTAGCATCATTCCTTCCAAAGGACACCCAGGGCTGATCTCCTTTAGGATGGACTGGTTGGATTTCCTTGCAATCCAAGGGACTCTCAAGAGTCTTCTCCAACACCACAGTTCAAAAGCATCAATTCTTTGGCGCTCAGCCTTCTTCACAGTCCAACTCTCACATCCATACATGACCATTGGAAAAACCATAGCCTTAACTAGACAGACCTTTGTTGACAAATATCTCTGCTTTTGAATATGCTGTCTAGGTTGGTCATAACTTTTCTTCCAAGGGGTAAGCATCTTTTAATTTCATGGCTGCAGTCACCATCTGCAGTGATTTTGGAGCCCCAAAAATAAAGTCTGCCACTGTTTCCACTGTTTCCCCATCTATTTCCCATGAAGTGATGGGACCAGATGCCATGATCTTCGTTTTCTGAATGTTGAGCTTTAAGCCAACTTTTTCACTCTCCACTTTCACTTTCATCAAGAGGCTTTTTAGTTCCTCTTCACTTTCTGCCATAAGGGTGGTGTCATCTGCATATCTGAGGTTATTGATATTTCTCAGCAATCTTGATTCCAGCTTATGCTTCTTCCAGCCCAGCGTTTCTCATGATGTACTCTGCATATAAGTTAAATGAGCAGGGTGAAAATATACAGCCTTGACGTACTCCTTTTTTACCTTACTAGAGGTTAAGTAATTATTTTAGTTACTTTCTTTATTGCTCAGAACTTTAATAAGCAAATGAAAAAGATCATCATCTTACTCTTCATTGTGATGTGCTCAGTCGCTTAGTAATGTCTCTTTGCGACACTACTGACTCTTTGAGACACTGACTCTGACACTTTCTGACTCTTTGCGACTCCATGGACAATATAGCCTGCCAGGCTCCTCTGTCCATGCAGATTCTGCAGGCAAGAATACTGGAGTGGGTTAGCCATGCCCTCCTCCAGGGGATCTTCCCAACCCAGGGACTGAACCCAGGCCTCCCACATTGCAGGCAGATTCTTTACCATCTGAGCCACCAGGGAAGCCCAAAGAGTGAATATGACAGAAAACAATGAGAAGTTGGCCTGGTTTGAGCAGTGAACACGTAAGTAGCCTGCGTGCATATTCATCGGATTCTCTAGGCAAGAATACTAGAGTGGGTTGCCATGCCCTTCTCCAGGGTCCTTCCCAGCCCAGGGATCAAACTCTCGTCTCTTGTGTCTCCTGCATTGACAGGCAGGTTCTTTACCCCTAGAGCCATCTGGGAAGCCCTTTATTACTGCAGTTTCATCCAGTTCAGAGTTTTGAAATTGTTTCCTGTTGTGTTTCCTTTCCAGAAAACCCCGAGGTCATTCTCTTATTTCAACAGTTGAATGCAACTTCACAGCTGGGAGAGAGTGATTGTGAGGTATTCGTTTTTCTGGTTTAATCTACACTGTTTATCCATGCTTGCTTACAGTTTAACTTTGTACAGGCATCAAGGGTGTATTTGGGTACTCTGAGATGTGGGACTGGAGACACACAGCTTTGAAACTGAAAAACCTCAAGGGTATTTGCTAATTCAGTTTTGAAGTTAGCACCGTGGGGCTTCTGCCCTAGCCTCTAAGACACCACCCACCATGCTTCCTACAACATGGTGTTTCCCTTTGGTCAGTGATGGACATGAGCTTGGTTCTCCCTTTTTATGTCTATGTGAAATTAGGCAAAGTGCCTAACCTCATTCACGTTCTGTGTTCATCTTTGAGATGGAGACTATAATCGAATAGCTTGATGAGTTTCCAGTCCCAAACAGTGCTCACCATCACCACCAATACCAGCCACAAAATATATATTGGACTGTGTTTTACTGTTATTATTATCAATAGTATTGGTCATCTCATTTAGTGCTGATAATAAAGTTGTGTAAAAATTCTTTAATGACTTCAGGTCATCTATGAACAGAACTGAAACCAGAAAAAAATCAGCTAGCCTAAACAAGCAATTTAACACAAAGGCATTCTCTATTTGATGTTAGCAATTAGCTTGCTGCGTGGTTATCTGCTTTTCTAATGAATCCTGGACTTTGAAGTGCTCTGCCCACCCATTTAAAAGATTTACAAACCTCAAGCACTGTGACCTAACTGACCTCTGTCCATTATACATCATTATCCAATTCCTCTTATGGGCCAGAAAGGAAAGAGTACATCTGGTCTGAATCTCTTCACAGAAGCAATCTTGTAAAATAGGCCACTGTCTTTCAATCAAATCTTTCCTTTAACTTGCTGAGAAGCTCTTTCTTTTGCTAGAGGAACCCTTTCCTCTTAGGAGAGCAGGGTGCTATTTCAGGGTCATTGGGGTTCCCCTCGGAGATCTTTCTAAATATAACTGCAGATCCTGGAAAACAGCCTGCCTTTTGTTGGTTAAGTTCAACTTAAGAGTCAGTGCATTAGGAGCTTCGATTATCCGTGCTCCAAAAATGCCTTCCTCTGATCTCCTAGCATTTGACAAGAATCTCGAAGCAGGGATTATATATTGTTTTCTCTAATGTACTTCCATTTTCGCTAGAGCTGCTTGCCTTACACATTTTATTTGTGGGCCTGAATTATAGAGCATTTTCTAATTAGGGGGCATTAAAGATTTAACTCAAGAATCTATATATTTTAGAATAGGGCTCAGATGTTTCTGAGGAAGAATCACACAGTCCTCTTAAGTTTTTAGAAAGCATTGTATTGACTTCTTTTTTTCTTTTTTTTTGATAGGTGGTAGATTGCTTCAGTCTTACTGTGGGGATATTTTTCTGCCTTTTTTTTAAAAAATTGATCTGGAATTTGCAGTTTGCTCTCTGCCAAAGTCTTGACCCCAGCTTTTGGTTATCATCATTTGTATATCCCAAGCAGTTTTCAAACTTCCTCACTTGTCTGCTACTCACAACTGATACCTTCTCCTGGAATCAGTATTTTAATTAAAGGCATCACTGTTGACCTGGTAACTCAAGCCAGCAATCTCCATCCTGACACTGCTTCACTCTTTGCATTCAGTCCACACTGGATCCCGGATTTAAGAGAACGTATGAAAAGTTCCCCAAACAGTGGCGCTTGGTGAGGTCAAATATTAATTGCCAGCTGTCACAAATGTTAATTGTAAATATCCTTCCGGTCTAGCTAGCCTCTGCCTCCCACTGTCACTACATCAGTTCTGGTTCTCATCAACTCCATGCCAGTCTATTGCTGGAGCTCACTAGTATAGCTGTCTTTCAACAGATTGTCCCCACTCTAGGTACCCTGCTCCCCACTTTATAGTGTGATTTCTTGTTCAGTGACTTCTGTGGGCCCTTGTAACCTTGAGAATAGACCCAGGTATCTTGGTGTGTACCTCCACTGTCAGTCCTGCGCAGCCCTCTAGCACACTGCCTGCCTTCCCCTGCTTTGCTGTCTGTGCTTCTCAACACATCCTGTCCTTTCAGGCTTTGCACGTGCTGGTCTCACTCCTGATAATGCCCTTGCTCAGTTTTTCTTGAAAAATCACCATGCATCCTTCAAAGTCCACGTCAATTTCCATCTCCTCTGAGAAGCCTCTCCCACTCCCACGATTTCCTCATGTGAACTGGGTTCCCATGATTCTTTAGCTGTATCTCTGGTCAGACTATACTTAATTATCCATTAATATATCTGACCCGCCTATGGACACTAACCTTGAGGGTAAGATTCAGATATTATTTTTGTATCTATAGCATTTAATAGATGCCTTGCACATAGTAACACTCAGTGGACGCTCTAATTTAAATGAGTGTAACTCTGACACTGTAACAAAAAGGAAGGTGTGTGTGTAGTCACTTAGTCGTGTCCAACTCTTTGGACTATAGCCCGGTAGGTTCCTTTGTCCATGGGATTCTCCAGGCAAGAATACTGCAGTGGGTTGCCATTCCCTTCTCCAGGGGATCTTCCCAACCCAGGAATTGAACCCACGTCTCCTGTGTTTCCTACATTGCAGGCAGATTCTTTACCCACTGAGACACTGGGGAATCCCAAAAAAGGAAGGTAGTGTTTGTAAAAAGGAATCTCAAGCTGTGCTTATTCTCTATGTACAGACATTTTTCTCAACAATGTTTTGTTTTTCTGTTAGACTGTTAGTATCTATGGATTAAAGAAGAGCTGCCCAAACCAATTTACAGCCCCTTTCCCTTTTTTGTGGGCTTCCCTGGTGGCTCAGATAGTAAAGAATTTACCTGCAATACAGGAGACCTGGGTTTAATCCCTGTGTCAGGAAGATCCCCTGGAGAAGGAAAAGGCAACTCACTCCAGTATTCTTGCCTGGGAAATGCCATGGACAGAGGAGCCTGGGGGGCTACAGTTCATGGGGTCGCAAAGAGTCAGACAAAACTGATGAGCCAAGCAAGAGAGGGGCCAAGGCTGTCAGAACTGAAATGCTGGCTGCGTATCCTGAAACTTGCAACTGTGTAGTCATTTCCACTTAGAGAGTAGATTCAGTCAGTGCATTCACCAATCTAGGTGAGGATAGTAGTTACTTGTATAATGGTTGAATTTGGGATTCAGAAATTAAATTACCCTGACCCATTTTCAGGCTTCTCGTGTGCCCGTGTCTTGGAAGTGTGTGTCAGATCACCAGAGTTGTTCTTTCCACTCATGAGAAAGATAAGCTGGGAGAACAGCATCAGTAACTGTCCGCTGGGACAGGAGCCCTAATCCCAAAACAACAAGGCTGCAGTTAACACAGTTAGCAATGGATTGTGTCTTTGAGGAGCTCGGGAAACATAATGGGATTCATTTTTAATTCCAACCAATTCGAGAAACAAAGCAAAAGCCTTGGCCTCTGGAGTGGCTTTGTAATCAAAGGTTACCGCAGGCCTGTCAGAACTCTCAACAGCTGTCTCCACTGTGAAAATAGGCTTAGGTTGTAAGGTGATTTCAGAACTGAGGAAATGATGACTTTAGCCAGGTGTTGTCTCCCATGTGAACTCTGACTCGCAAAGATGAGGTTAATTTCAGTGTACAGTGTTTGCTTTATTTTTCAAACCAATTTTAATAGCGACCTCCTTGCACTCTGAAAAAATGTCTGAGAGCAGTTATAAAAGAGTTGATGTAAATAAGCATTACAATGTGTATCTTAGCTGTCTCTAGCTCAGTAGTCAACAAAATACTTTGCAGTCAATTAATTAATCCTGTTTTTTTTTCTCTTTTTTGCTATCCTGCCTTGTATTTATTATGTGAGTATCTTCTGAACTATAAAAGCAGTATACATATTCAGTATAGAAAGTTGGAAAATATGAAATTCCAAAGAAAGAAAAAAGCTTTCCTATGAGGCTGTACCCTAGAAAGAACCATTGTCAACATCTTGGTTGATATTAGCCTTAAACAGAGTTTTTTCCAGGCAGGGATGCATACTTTTCAAATTCTTATTATGCAAAATTTTACATCCATGAGAGAATGAATAATACAGCGAGTTCTTATATACTCACTCTATAAATTCACACATTACCAAGATTTTGCCAGTATTGGTTTGTCAACCTCTTTTTAATCTTTCCCTTCCTCTTTTATTTTGGAAGTATTGGCTAACTACCTTGAAAAGGAAAGAGGAATCCTGATTCCTGAAAGAGGGCTGTGGAAGGCAATCATTTGCCTTCCAATTTCATACACCTTCACCCAGCTTTTACTTAGGAAGCAAAAAGTATGGTTTTCCATTTAGTATTGTACTTGAGGGATAAGTAGCCTTAATGCTCAGGTCTGTCACATGCTAGATGGGTATTGATTTTTCTTCTTAAATCAATGTTTCCCTAGAGCATCGTTTTATTTATTCATAAAGCCAAGATGATGTCTGACAGGAGTTATGGCAGTGTAAATCTGTGATGCAGGCACAATACGAAGAGCTTTTGTAAGACTCAAAAATCAATGATGCTGGAGGGTTACTTCATAAGCTTGAGAGAGTGCATTTGCTGTGCTTCCAAGTATAAAAGGAGAATTTCAGCCTCTAGTTAAGTTTCATTCTTCTGTTTTCTAGACCACTGTCCAAATGAAGTACAGTTAACCCTTGAATAACGTGGGTTTGAACTGTGCAGGTTCACTTATACGTGGATTTTTTCTGATAGTGAATACTATATATAGTAAGTACTAAATGAGTCACAGTTGGTTGAATCCATGGAAGAAGAACCATGGGTGGTTACAGAGGGCCCACTATAAATTATGCACAGATTTGCACCCCTACCCCCACATTGTTCAAGGGTCAACTGTATAGCATCAGACTGGATAGAACCAACCTTCAGCATTGGTCCCTTTTTGATACCAATCTGTTGACTTACTCTCAAAAGCTGTGCTGGCCCTGCTGATCATAACACTGTCATTTGGCTTCATGGTATAGAATACATTCTAAGAGTATTCACTTTTTGTCACTATATTTACTTTTTGGCATGTGAATATATCCTGACAGTATTCACTTTGTGTGTGTGTTCTGTTTTCTTTTTAGAAGTTTTTAATATATAAAAATTACTATTAGAATTTTTTTAACTTAAAATATGTTTCAAATGGTTTCCCCAACCTTAACTGACTTTTTAGTGGTTAAAATTGCATCTAATCACTAGACTGTCCCCATCTAGACTTGTAAATATCAGTTTTCTATTAGGTATGTGATCTCAACAAGGTAGAACTTGGTTGGTAAATCAGATGACCTAGACACTGCTGTCATTATTTACTCCTGGCTTCTGTGTGACCCCAGGTAAGTTCCAGAACTTCTCTAGGAATGTTTTTATTTATTTTGTTTTGAATTTTTCATTTAAATAAAGGTGAGTGAGTGAAGGTGCGTGAAATTGGCAGGCATTTATTTGACTTCCATTGTTTTCTGTATATCAGGACTCTTTTTTTTCCTTTTAAAATAACTAGTTGATATTAAAAAAAAAAAAAAAGAAGGAAAGAAGAAATGAAAGACCAAAAAAGGGACAGGTGTAGTGAGGATTATTTTTTCATGAAGGATAAAGTTTCTTCCAGTGTGAAAATACTGTGGTTTTCTGTGAAAAGAGTTCACATGCTGAGCTGTTATCAGTAGTCATGATTTCCTTGGAAATTTCTGAGCCATCATGGATGTACTTTGAGTTCAGAATCTGAGGTCCCCAGCACCTGCTCCTGAGAACAGATAGGGGCTCTGGCCAGACCTGTGGTTCCTGGGACCCCAGTTCCCCACAAGGGCTTCTCTGGTGGCTCAGATGGTAAAGAATCTGCCTGCAATGCAGAAGACCAGGGTTTGATTCCTGGGTCGGGAAGATCCCCTGGAGAAGGGAATAGCTACGCACTCCAGTATTCTTGCCCGGAGAATTCTATTGACAAAGGAGCATGGTGGGCTATAGTTCATAGGATCGCAAAGAGTCAAGACACAGCTGAACAACTAACACACCTCTCACCAAATCAACCCCAATCATTAAAGGAGTGACATCATCGCAAGAGGGCCCTACATCCAAGTAGTTAACGCATGGTAATTTTGAATGGTAGGCCTCTGAGGTCAAGTGTGGTGAAGGTGAAGGTGAAGTCGCTCAGTCATGTCAGACTCTTTGTGACCCCATGGACTGTAACCTACTAGGCTTCTCCTTCCATGGGATTCTCCAGGCAAGAATACTGGAGTGGATTGCCATTTCCTTCTCCAGGGGATCTTCCCGACCCAGGGATCGATGCGGGTCTCCCGCATTGGAGGCGGACGCTTTAACCTCTGAGCCACCAGGCATAGTTTCTCATAATTTTGCTGTGTCACCAGGTAGTACTAGGGTTCCTCCTTCTCTGCATGTGCTTCACTCATTCCCTGTAGACTTCAGGCAAGCTGTTCTGCTGGCCATTTTCTGATGGTTTTAGCTATAAAGAGCCGCAGAACAGAGTAGGAGGGGGAATAAAATAAATAAAACTTTTCCTGTAACATCATGTAGGGGAAGAACCAAAAAATCGAGGATTCTGTGAAAATGAATATTTCCTATGGGACAGCCAGAAAATGTAGACACTCAAGAGTGGCAAGCCAGGCTTTGCCATTTCATGACCACGATCATCTGCCATTGTCCAGCAAATGACCCAAAGTGCAAAGGCGTGCCGTCCAATGTTAGTATCTAAAATTTATTTTTCCAGGGATTTCCCTGGTGGTCCAGTGGTTAAGACTTTGCCTTCCAGTGTAAAGGGTATGGGTTTGATCCCTGGTTGGCGGTGGGGGCTAAGATCCCACATGCCTCATGACCATAAAACTAAAGCATAAAACAGAAGCAATATTATAACAAATTCAATAAAGAGTTTTAAATTTTTTTAATAAAATTTATTTTTCCACATTTGAGTATGGATAGTTTATAAAATATGTATATACAGTTACAGGTATTATTAGGCAATTATGAAACTAAACAAGTATGTTCGCAGAGGATAATGGAAGTTTAACTTTTCAGTTCAGTTCAGTTCAGTTGCTCAGTCGTGTCTGACTCTTTGCAACCCCATGAATCGCAGCACGCCAGGCCTTCCTGTCCATCACCAACTCCTGGAGTTCACTCAGACTCACGTCCATTGAGTCAGTGATGCCATCCAGCCATCTCATCCTCCGTCGTCCCCTTCTCCTCCTGCCCCCAATCCCTCCCAGCATCAGAGTCTTTTCCAATGAGTCAACTCTTTGCCTGAGGAGGCCAAAGTACTGGAGCTTCAGCTTTAGCATCATTCCTTCCAAAGAAATCCCAGGGCTGATCTCCTTCAGAATGGACTGGTTGGATCTTTTTGCAGTCCAAGGAACTCTCAAGAGTCTTTTCCAACACCACAGTTCAAAAGCATCAATTCTTTGGCGCTCAGCCTTCTTCACAATCCAACTCTCACATCTATACATGACCACAGGAAAAACCATAGTCTTGACTAGACGGACCTTAGTCGGGAAAGTAATATCTCTGCATCTTGAGTGTCTGCTATAGAAGGATCTCCTCTCATTGGAGACGAGTTTGCCTCCTGGGTGTATAAGAGTGTGGTGTGGGCTGCAAATACCAGCTCAAAATTGCATCCTCAGGATGACCATGGGGAAAAGGGGTGTTTTCATAGACACCTGAGGCACTGTTAGTGGAATTGCTGTGAGTGACAGGATTGAACTCCTGTTGACTGATTTCAAATTGCTTTATTTTATAATCCCTCATATACTCTAATACATATTATGATATTTGAAAATGTGCCTCGAACATACACAGAAAAGTGGTGAAAACCCCTGAATTACAAGACAAGATCACAGCTCTTCAGTTTGCCATTTGACACCCTTTTCCCATCAAAGACAGTTTATATAGGTTACAGGAAGAGAGAGGATAGTTCCTTCTTGTATTCAGATCTCAACTTAAATGTTCCTTCCTCAAAAAGGACTTCCTCAGGCAGCCAGTGGAGAAGGCAATGGCAACCCACTCTAGTACTCTTGCCGGGAAAATCCCATGGATGGAGGAGCCTGGTAGGCTGCAGTCCATGGGGTCAGAAAGAGTCAGACACGACTGAGCGACTTCACTTTCACTTTTCCCTCTCATGCATTGGAGAAGGAAATGGCAACCCACCCCAGTGTTCTTGCCTGGAGAATCCCAGGGACGGGGGCGCCTGATGGGCTGCCGTCTATGGGGTCGCACAGAGTTGGACACGACTGAAGCGACTTAGCAGCAGCAGCAGCAGCAGCAGCAGGCAGCCAGGGCTCAGGAATCCCTCATAACACTCTGTCCTTCCTCCTTCATTTACCTTTTAAAAGTAATTAGCCTCCAATTAAAGTAAATAAATTAATTTTTAAAAAATAAAAAATTTAAACCTTGAGAAAAATTTTTTTAATTAAAAAAAAATTTACTTTCCCTGCCTGATACTCTAGTGTTAATTGGTCTGTCGTGAGTCTTCACCTATGGGGAGGTCAGCTGAGACATGTCTGGTTCGTTCACATTGTATCCTCAGTGCCTAGAGCAATGCCCGGCATTGTATAAGCACTTAAAGTTTCTTCCCATTCGCCTGTTTTCTTCTATGGATCATCTCCTCTTTCCATCCCTGAGGCTATGTCTTTATCACTGCAGGAATCAGGCCTTCCTGTCTCTTCCCCTTGCTGTGGAGTCTGTGGCACTTAACACTTTACATTTCTGTCATTACCCAGCTGTTCCTTCCTGGTGGTAGCATCTGATAGGCAGGGACAATGATAGCGCATTGACTGTTACCATGATAGGCACTTGAGTCAAGTGGTTCCTGTTAATATTCCAACCACAAGATAGTTACATAAAACAGATAAACAGCATGGACTGTAAAGCACAGGGAATGATATTCAATATCTTGTAATAACCTATAATGGAAAAGAATCTGAAAAAGTATATATATGTGTGTGTGTGTGTGTATGTACGTATAATTGAATCACTTTGCTGTGCATGTGAAACTAACACAATGCTATAAAACAGCTATTCTTCAGTTAATAAAAAAAATACTAATAATGGAGGGCTTTAAGATTGAGCACAGAAATTCCTGCATGTGGGCCTCTCCCAGATCTCACCTTATGTACGTTTTTGTCTGGCTGTTTATATGTATCCTTTAACATGTGTGAGTGTGTGCTAAGTCTCTTCAGTTGTGTCCAACTGTTTGCAACCCCATGGTCAATTGCCCGCCAGGCTATGCTGCCCACAGGATTCTCCAGGCAAGAATACTGGAGTGGGTTGCCATGCCTTCCTCCAGGGGATCTTCTTGACTCAGGGATCAAACACGCAGCTCCAGCATTGCAGAAGGATTCTTTACTGTGGAGCCACTGGGGAAGCCCATCCTTTGACATATCCTTTCATGAATTGGTAAATGTTGGGGGAGAAAAGAAGATTCTGAAAGAGAAACAAAACAGATAAAACAGATACAAGTTTTATGACTTGCCTCTACACCTGTACTAACACTAAGGGTCAGTTGGATTACACCGGTACTAACACTAAGGGTCAGTTGGATAGAATGTTCTGCTTTGATGGTGGACTTAAGGAATGGCCTGTTGTGGCTTCCATTTTTTAAGGAACTGTAAAATTCCTTTAATTTACCACTGTGAATACCTCTTTCAGAAGGAAGAGTTTCTTTTTTTAGAAACACTCCACATCTCATTCCCCAGCTCAGTCCAGAAGCCTGAGAGTCTGATCTTGTTATGTCTCAGAATGTGGTTACTACATTTTCTCCTAATGGCTGTATTTTACATGATAATGAATCAGTCTTTTCTACAAGCCTGCTTCATTTATGCAAAACAGATAGAAATTGAAATGGGTATGAATCATACTATTCTTTCAGGGAGCAGCGAAGCTACTATAGAGCCTGAATATAATGTTATGGTCCCTTATGTCAAGTTAAGCAAAGAAATGTTGGTTCTGTGGTTAGTAAGGATAAGCTTATTGGACAGTTTCAGGAAAACAGAAAGCAGCTTTTGAATTTCAGGCCTTGGCTACTTAATTCTTACTTTAGGAAGGTCAACTCATTTTCGATCATCTTTTGTACTTTGAAGTAATAACCTCTTGTACATTAGTGGCCTGAAAGCATTAATGACATTACTGCCCACTGATTTTCAATAATATGGAAAAGGTATTCCAAATTGGTCCCAGCTATCAACAAGGAAAAAGGCAGAAAATTAAATTAGCAGGAGGATATTGGAAAAAGCCTTTTGTAAATGCTATACAATCTCTCAAATCTAATCCTTGAGAGAAATGTATTTTGTTCTGGAAAGAATAGGTTGGAAAGAATAGGTTTCTCTCCCAAGAGATACTGAAACATCTTTCATTTATAAGAGATGGATTATAGCCTATGGATGGAATAGTGTGTGCATGCTAAGTTGTTCAGTTGTGTCTGACTCTTTGCAATCCTATGGACTGTAGCCCACCAGACTCCTCTGTCCATGGGATTCTCCGCGAGAATGCTGGAGTGGTTTGCCATGCCATGCCCTCCTCCAGGGGATCTTCCCAACCCAGGGATTGAACCCATGTCTCCTGCATTGGCAGGCAGATTGTTTACCACTAGTGCCACCTGTGAAGCCCATTAAATAGAGTTAACTCCGCAGATTCATTAGAAAATAAAGCATGCCAATTAATATTCAAGCATTTCAGAACTGCTCAGCTCTTGCAGTATTTATTGATTTTTGTCTGCAAGCTTTATAAACAGACACCTCAGATCCCTGAAAACACTGAACTATTTAAAATTTTTAAGTTAAGGTTAAGTTTTCATGCGTTAATGGAGAAAAACTTGGCTTCTCACTAATGGACAAAATTTTGAGTTTAGATCTAATGTCAGTGAGCTGGGGCAGAAACACATGTTTACTCACTTAATTTGACCAATAATCTAGTCTTCTGTTCTTTTCAACAGTAGGAAGTTAATAAAAAAGAACTTTTTAAGTAAGATAAATGTGCTTCAGGGAGTCTTGTCTGCAGATCCTGGCAAGGGAGGTAATAGACTTATTCAGGAATTTCATGACAGTTCTAGATGAGTTCTCTGAAGAGGGACACAGGCACAGAGAGCTTTGCATGTAATTGCAAGTTGTGTACAGAACCTCCGAGGTTGCTCCAGGACCCTTTGAGATCTATCCTCATGGGCCCAGGTTGAAGCAAAACAAACCTGACTCATACTTTCCAAGTAGGGGCCATGCTTAATTTTTTGTCTTATAAATACTAGTTCTTTAATCCCTGGCATTAACATATCACCCAAGACATGTTTGAATATTTTGCTGGGCTGTGCTTAAACAGAAACTATTTATTTATTTATTTATTTTGCAAGAAAGTATATATTTAAGATGTTGACAGTTATTAAATACTTAATATCTTATATAACCATATATAACTTTATTATAGAAATAAGCATTTTTAAATGTTACAAATGCTGTTTGCCCTGATATAACACCATTGTATTTTCTCTTGCTCTTCCTTCCTTGGTTTCTCTTTAGTATGTAAAAACTTTATCGACTTCATGGGTAGGGGTAATTCATCTCAAGGTTCTTTTGGAAAACTGAAAGTGAAAGTGGCTTAGTTGTGTCTGACTCTCTGTGACCCCATGGGCTATACAGTCCCCGGAATTCTCCAGGCCAGAATACTGGAGTGGGTAGCCTTTCCCTTCTCTAGGGGATCCTCCCAACCCAGGGATCGAACCCAGGTCTCCCGTATTGCAGGTGGATTCTTTATCAGCTGAGCCACAAGGGAAGCCCAAGAATACTGGTGTGGGTAGCCTATCCATTCTCTAGCAGACCCTTCTGACCCAGGAATCAAACTGGGGTCTCCTGCATTGCAGGTGGATTCTTCACCAACTGAGCTATCAGGGAAGCCCCTGGAAAATTTAAAAACTGATCTTAATTCCATTTCAGCAACAATTGATAGTTAAATAAATTTAAATAATAATTAGGTGTATTTCCTGTGATGCTTAAACAATGTGATGCTTAAAAAATGTTTGAAAATATAGTATCACTGTTAAATTAGAATATGGAAAGTCCATTAGTTTTACTTATGACTTACATTCCTTTTTCTTTGGGGATTAATGACTTTTCTTGTACTCCTTGCTTTTATATGTGTAAATTCCTATGCTAACCTTTATTCCATATATCAAGAAAAGAAGTAAAACTAACTAATACCATCAGTCAAGGAATACCTGTTCCAGCAAAAGGTACCAAATAAACTGTTGACTGTGGTTACTGCCCTAAGAGAGATGTCAGAAACTTGCCAGGAGAAATGGAGCATAAGGGAACAGGGAATTCTGCAGAGGAGGGAGAATTTGAGCTGGACCTTAATGTATAAATAGGAGTTGGTTGGTCAAAAGTGTCTTTGTGGGGCTCATTAATTCCTGGCAAAATTAAATGCTTGTTAAAACATAATCTACCATGAACCCAAAATAGGGACCTATAGATCCTTACAGCAGGTTGGAACACAAGGAAAAGAAACTATCCTTCTGGAACTTTCTGTGTATGAACACTAAGAATAAACCAAACTTGACTGGGAACACTTGGTAAAAACCGAAAACAAAGATGCCAGGCAAGTGGTAATAAAGGATGATATGATTTTCTTTCCCAACGTCTTTTCCTAAAGGGAAAGGCAGCTTGAAAATTGGCAATGGAGTTGATTTGAGGGCCTTTTTAAAGTTGGTGTTAGAAATTTAGTGAAAGTAAATGTCTTAGACAAGACTGACTTTATTGAAGTCATCTTTATTGTTGTGCCCAGAGTCCGAGTCCCCAAAACTGAGAGAATAAGCCGTCCACAACAATGCAAAAGCATGAAGGGGTTTATTGCTAGCTAGGGCTCAAGTCTCATCCAGCGCAGTGGAGTCTTGATGAGAGCCCCAAGCTCTGAATCACATCTACTTTTATACAGATGGTTCTTTGTTCTTGTAACAGCATAGCTGATTGGTTAAACCGTAAGCGCGTGCATGTGCGCGCACGCTCACGGGACTTTAAACCTCGTATCCCTATCCGGATTGGCTCAGGTCTGGGGCGGGCGGGGGGCTACAGCGATTTTTTCTGATTGGTCAAGCTACACTGCCTGCAGGAGTTCCCAGTGCCTCAGCTTTCCTAGAGACTAAACCTCAGGCCTAGCCTGCCCCTTAGAGCCTGTCCTGGCTTCAGTTTGGTCCTAACATTGTGTCCTTAGTCTATTTACCTCACTCTGGATTATAATAATAATAATGACCAACACTTACTAGGTTCTTTCTACACACCAAGCACAATGATAAAAGGCTTCACTTTTATCTAATCCTCATCATGACTTTTTGTGATTTGTGTCAGATTAAGAGTGGGAGTCTAGGGCCAGCTGCCTGTGCTGGAACCAGACCTCTCCCACCACTTACATGCTGAGTCACGAAGGTGTGTTGTTCAGTCTTTCTGTGTTTCAGTCCCCACGTTAAAGGGAGAGATAACATCGTACAGAAAAACCCAAACAAGCTTTTTGGCCAACCCAGTACTTAATTCTGAGGATTGTTTATAAATATTAAGGTATTCTTTAGCACCATGCCTGTTTTTAGCTGTTATTATCATTATCATCATCCTCATTTTGCCTTCAAGGAGACTAAACTCAAAGGTTAAATAACTTGCCCAGTTTCACATACAGTTAGTATGAACTGGAGCAGTTCTGGGCTCCTCTTGTGGCTCAGATGGTAAAGAATCTGCCCACGGTGTGGGATTCCTGGGTTTGATTCCTGGCTCAAGAAGATCTCCTGGAGTAGGAAATGACAACCCAATCTAGTATTCTTACCTGGGAAATCTTATGGACAGAGAAGCCTGGCAGACTACAGTCCATGGTGTCACAAAGAGTCAGACTCAACTGGTCGACTAACACTTTCACTTTCATTTGACTACAAGCCTTGTCTGTATCCTTACTGGACTCAACAGAAATGAAGAGTGCCATGTTTTCAGATTTCATGTCATACTACTTTGCCTTACTTATGTTCTTCCTGAGTGAGCTTATCCCTTCCTAGGACTTTGTTGGTCATCAAACTCAGGGCCTGGTGAGCTGTGTCGTGCAGCCAAATACATCTGGCACCTGTTTTTATAAATAAAGTTTTATTGGAACATAGGCACACTCATTCTTTAGCTATTGCTATGGTATGGTTGCTTTTCTGCTGCAGTCACAAAAGTGAGTAGTTGGGATAGATCCTAAGGCCCTCAAAGCCTGAAATATTTATTCTCTGGCCTGTTACAGAAAATGTTTGCATATCCTGATCTTGCTCAGTACTTTCAACCTTTCCGCTAAGATGTTAATTCCTAAGTTTAACCACCCACCAGATTTCCCTACCTCCATGCCCTGTATCCACCTTAAAATCAACCTTTCAGTCATTTGCTAAGTTGTGTCCAACTCTGCAACCCAATGGACTGTAGTCTGCCAGGCTCCTTTGTCCATGGAATTTTCCAGGCAAGAATATTGGAGTGGGTTATCACTTCCTACTCCAGAGGATCTTCCTAACCCAGTGATCAAACCTGAGTCTCCCTGGCATCTTCTGCATTGGCAGGTGGATTCTTTACCACTAGTGCCACCTGGGAAGCCCCCAAACCAGTCAGTTCAGTCACTCGGTCGTGTCCAACTCTTTGCGAACTTATGGCCCAAAATCAACCTTTACCAAACTAAATTCTTCCTGTGTTTATTTCTTTCTCTTGATCAGTTCCTCCTCATTTCCTAAACCAGCTAAGGGCACCACGGGGCTTCCCTTCTTTATATTTCTCATGCCTGATCTGTCAAAAAATGTTACCAAAAAAAAAATTTACAGATGAGCTTACTTTCAAAACAGAAACAGACTTAGAGACTAGAGAATTTACCAGCTGGAAAAGGTTGCAGGGAGCGGGTAATTAGGAGTTTGAGACTCACATGCACACAGTGCTATATTTAGAATGGGTAACCAAAAATAAATAAATGTCTAAAATGGGTAATCAACAAGGATCTACTGTATACACAGAGAACTCTGCTTAATATTATATAACAGCCTATATGGGAAAATAATTTGAATAAGAATAGATACATGTATATGTAGAACTGAATCACTTTGCTATACACCTGAAACTAATACAACATGTACTCCAAATATAAAGTTACAAATTAAAAACAAAAATGAACACCGTAAAGACAATAATCTAGGTTTTTAGTACTTTCTCATTTTGGTATTCTCAGGTCCCAGCTGCATTCAATCAGAAATTCCTGTTAACAGTCCCCTAGAAATCGTCATAAACTACCTTCACTGAGAAATAACTATAAGGATGTCTTCATCAAATAAGCCATGGAGACACTGGTCCGTGCCTTAACTTCAGATACTGCCTCACAAGAATTTAGCAGTGCTAGGAAGTCAGAATATTGTAAAATCTGTACATTTAGTATTAAAATACACTGAAGAGAGCATGACTATTTGACTTATTAAGTTGTTATTTTAAAACTATTCATCACTGGCATTTTGAAATTAAATCTCTGTTCTGTATGCCAAGCCTCACTGGCCAGATCATGAGGAGTCAAAACTCCAACATTAGATTATCCTTTTTACTGGTTCATCCAAAGAGTATATTCAGATAACAAATGGATTTCCATCCTTTTTAGTACTACTTGAATATTATTTTAAAGCTCATGATATTATTAACTCTGCATCATCTTTTATGAATTTAAAATTACTATGCTGTAATAGCTGATGAGAGAGCATAGAAGAGCTGAGTAAAAATAAATAAACTTTGAAATACAAAAGGATTAGTGGGGATAATAAATATCCACTCATTGTCTTAACATTTTTGATCTTGGCATTTGTTTTATCCAGTAAATATTTTCATAGTACTTTAACTTCAGTTTCTCTGTTTGAAAAACTATGCAGAAACAGCCTTTGTTTTCAGGAACAACAGAGATGTTTATAGCATTTAAGTCAAAAGCAGAGGTTGTAAATTTATTCAGATCTTCTGAGCAGACATTAGCTTTTATGTAACATAAGGATTTGGGCTTGTTTACACAAAATAATCCCAAGAATTATAGTTCCCCATGCTCAACAGGGATCTTAAAGATTAATATTTTTCTTCAGTTGATGATTATGTAATACATTAATAGGCGTCTCTAAATACTCCCTAAATTTTGAATTGTCTGTAGACTTTCAAAGCTGTATTTTGATCAGACATGTAAAGAAATGATGTAGCTCAATTACTGTCAAATTAAGGATGATTTTTACATTATGATTTGGAGAGAAATGCCATCTATGATCAGACTTCAAAATAGCTGAAATACTTAGAGGAAAAAGTAAGTGGTTAAGGACATGAAGCTGAAGTATGGTCCCAGTGCCCTGGTGGTCATGTCACCTCTTCTGTGGAGGTGGCTGCTGCTGCCGCTGTTACTAGATGTCACTAGTGCATCTGCTGGTGACTGGTCCTCCCAGCAGACCTCCCACCTAAGCTCAAAGCTGACACATGAAGTCTCACTACAACGCCTCACATAAAAATCACTTTCGACTCTTTAGTGAATGGGTATTAGCAGGTTGATAGTCCCTTTCAATGACCTTTTTCTAAGAACAGGCAGTTTGGGGCAGAACAAAGAGAGACTTTTATTAGAAGCACAGCTGTTATGGAGATTCCGTAGCCTTAGATGAGTCCCCTAACTCCTCTCCTTGTTTAAACTGGCACTAATAATCCCTGCATTATAAAAGATGGGAATGATGCTTGCAAAGCACCTAGCAGGTGGTAGCTGCTTAGGAAACTGTGGTGAAGTGCTTGATGATGTTACAATAATAATAATAATCAGCAGTGTATTTGAGGCATTATGCTCGTTAATTATTCAACATCTCCATTTGGTTTTCTGATGTTGTCCTTGTCACTCACCGGTGCTCCAGTTACAGGAGTGAAAGAAGTTTAATCTGGATAAATAAATGGCTCTTCTCTGATGCTAGGTTTCTATCATATGAGATCATAACTTCATTTCATGGAGAAAAACATGCAGAAGTCACTGTGCAACCATTCATAATGGCATGTTTTTTAAAAGAACTAGTTGCCTTAAAAATGAGGAAGTGACTCAGGATATAAAAAGTGTACAATATTTTATAATTTTTAAATGACATATTCAGGCTATTTTGAAATGTGAAAGTACATATTTGACCTACTAACAGAAATTGATACATAACAGTATTCCTTTGCTGGTAACTTGGTAAATGTTTCTATAAAAATCAAAGATCAAGTAAACTTCAGAAGACAATAAGTAGGGTTTTAATGTTCATTGATTGCTTTACACAAAGTTGTTTAACATGATAAAAATTGCTATTACCTATTGATCTTAATAATGTAATAACTTTCATTTACTCATCCTAATAGAACAGTGTATTCGGTATTCCTAATGGCAGGCTAAGATGAACTTTTGGAATATAATTTTCTTTGTAATTTAGGCCTCTTTAGCTATCTCTGTTTTCTTCCTAGATTGCCAAAATCTTAGGTATGTTCAATAAATCAGAGAAGGTAGGAAGTTTGAACAGGGATTTAGGTTCTTAGTTAATCCCGTACCAATAAAGAAATGCATGAGTCAGAGTTTCATTCTGTAGAAATTTATGTGGCAGTTTGGGACCTGAGGCTTTAAAAAAGCTTAAGTCTTTTTTTAAAAGGCATCTGACAAGGGATTTATATAAATTAGAGCCTGTATCTCATTTTTCTATTTCCTCTTATCATGTCTAACAGGACTCTAATAAGGCAGAGCTAGTTTTACATGAGGGTAGTGCCTCCAGGCACTGTGGAAGACACTGGACTTGGGCGTGTGATACAGTTGACATCACAGGTATCTACCCTAAGGTAGCTGACAGATTGACACAGAAATATATGTACATAAGAAATAAAGCTACATTGATTAAGACTTTAAAATATATATATATATACACTTATCTCAAAAAAAGAAAAATATGAGTAAATATCAAGTCACAATCCTTTAGAGACAGAAAGAGTGGAGGAAGGAGACAGGAAGCTGAAACGCACTTTTGCACTCTTCTCTACTTGCTCAATTCCGAAAGACTGATGACTCTTGGAGGCCTACAGTGGTGGGTTTGGGTTTCATTTGTAATGAGTACATGTTCTACTGTGTTCCACTCGCTTATCAGCAAGGGTGTGAGGCCGCGGTTGTGAAATCAACTCCCTGACTGATTGAATCTGCCACCTACTAATACGTTTCTTCTTTCAGTGCCTTGTTGGGTTTCTTTATATCAGGACTCCTGGTTTCTCTGAGTCATATCTGTCTGTCTTGTCTGTTGATCTGTCTTCCTACCTGAAAGGAAACCTGCCTTAAATGTAAATGCCTTTACTACTGATGGATTAGTTCACGGGCAAAAGTAGAGAAAAGGCCATGTGGGTGCCATGCCTTTTCATTTCAGGACTCAATATGGATTGTCTCTCTCATGTTTTATGACATTTTATGAGAACTGCACTTAAGTAAGGGGCAACCTCATATTAAAATCATGGCTTGAGAACTGCGTAGTGGTACCGGGAATGTAGATCCCTGTGATTTGAAATACGTGAACCCCAAAACCGAATTTCAAGAACGGTCTTCTCCAGCAGTATTCTCAGCACTGTTCCTGAGAATGTTTGCGTCTAAGATTGTCTCCTTAGATAAAGTCTGACATTTTGGTATATGAATGAGGTAGACAAATTTATGGGATTAAATTCTCATTCATTTGATAGATTAAATGCTATCATTGAAAAATGCCAAAGGCTATTTTTTCTCAGTTTTCATGGAAACACTATCTAATTGGAGCCTTGAGGAGTAACAATTAAGTATATTCTTAATTTCTAAAGTAAATGATTAAGTGTATTAACTTAAGGAAGTCTTCCAAAGTTTTGTTTTTACAGGAGAAATATTAACAGATTTATTTTTGGTTTTGTCCATGTATAAAATACAAATCTTATGTTGACTGTGTAATGTGCATGTTGATTTGATAAATGGGGCTGACTGGTCCTGTGTCAAATAGGATGACCTGGGGAGAGACTGGGAGGGCAGGCACCGCCTCTGTCCCCAGCTGCAACACAGAATTTGCTGCTTAGTAGGTGTTGAATAACTATGTATTGAATCTCCAAACAACTGATTAACTACTGAGCATGAGCAGTCTGGACTGTAGTACCAGCCCTGCCAGTGTTCAAGACCTCTCTGAGCCTCAGTTTCCCCATTGGTAAAGTGGGCATGACAATATTTGCTCTGTTGTTTTAACAGGAGACTGTGATTGTCTAGGAAAAGTGTGTGACATCTTTGAAAACTGGAACGTGCTTTATATAGGCAATCATTTTGAGAATTATTATCATGTTGCTAAGTACTGCTTATTAGTACCATTAACTAGTTAGTACTAGTGTCCTGTTAGCATTCAATAAATGCATACTTAAAAAAAAAAGATTGCGTTTAAACTCGTAGGTATAAAATAAATAAGATACAAAGATGTAATTTACAACATAGTGAATATAGCCAATATTTTCCCTGGTGGCTCAGACAGTAAAGAATCCACCTGCAATGCGGGAGACCCTGGTTTGATCCCTGCATCAGGAAGATCCCCTGCAGAAGGAAATGGTAACCCACTCCAGTATTTTTGCATGGAGAATTCCATGGACAGAGGAGCCTGGCAGGCTACAGTCTATGCGATCGCAAAGAGTCAGACATGACTGAGCAACTTTCACTTTCACTTTATATAGAGTATAATCTATAAAAATATTGAATCACTGTTGTATATCTGAAACTAATATAATGTTGACTGTACTTCAATTACAAGTAAATAAACAGACTTGGAAACAAAAAAAAGTACTAAAACTAAAATTGAAGGGAAATTAGTGGTTTAATCACTTTAATTGACCTCTAAAGTTTTTTTGAAACACTGTCTTTATTTTGACATAATTGTAAATCCTTTATATATTTAATCTACTTTTGTTGTTTCTTTGGGAAGGAAATTCAAAAGCATATACTTGGACATCTGAGCTATTATTTCTCAGCAGCATTGCCCATTAATAGGTTTTTAAATACATGAGAAGCTTCTTATGTAAGAGCAAGAAAAAGATAATGGAAACCTTCCATAATATGAAGGTTTAAGATGTGGATAACTGAGGACTTGGCTTATAATAGATTGCCACCACTGCTTTGGAAATTAGGTTCAGATATATATCACATAAAATTCACTGTTAGATATGCTGAAATTTAATGACAGGGTTTTGTTGAAATGAGATCTTGTGGGTTTTGATGAAGAAAATCAATCAGGATATGCCTTATCTTTTATTCTCTCTTCTAGCTGCTCAGTGTGCAATTAAATTGACTCTGCAGGACCACAGTGTGTCACATATATTAATTTTATACTCACCCAGCCTATATTAACTTTATGCTAGCACTTGCTGATAAGGGACACCAAAAAGGCATTAATAAGCTTATAACTGTGAGCTGGAATCACAAATACTGTAGTCCTAAGTTTTGTTTTTTAATATTCTCTCTATATGTCTTTAATTAGATGATGTATTCATAATTGAACATATCTGAGTTTATTTCTGCTCTACATTGGGCTTTGTGATGAAGCCCTGGGTAGCAAAGATTTATGACCCCAAATTATGTCCAGGCAGGGAGATGGGACATGATCTCACATCAATTTTGAAGGCCAGCTAATCAATATATGTAAACTTACATACATGAATGATTCTGGAGTCTTTGATGAAAACCACAGTCACCCCCGTGACCCTCCCAAGTTCTGGAAAAAAAAAAACAAGAGCGAGGATAAAATAATTGGCAGATAAGTTTCAACTGTCATCATTATTACTGGTATAGGCCAGATAGGAGGGTGGAGTTTATTTATTATAGTGATGCAGAACCCGAGGGGTGAGCACAAGTCACAGTAGCTGTGACAGGCCTGTGAGCCAGAAGGATCAGATTATGGCATGGAGGGTCAGAGGCCAATTCCCAGGGGGCAGCTCCATCCCTAAAGAAGATAGAGAGGAGCTAAAATGGCCACCCAGGCTTCCCAGGTGGCACTATTAGTAAAGAACCCACCTGCCAGTGCAGGAGATGTAAGAGACATGGGTTCAGTCCCTGGGTTGGGAAGATCTCCTGGAAGAGGGCATGGCAACTCACTCTAGTATTCTTGCCTGGAGAATCCCATAGCCAGAGGAGCCTGGTGGGCTACAGTCCATGGGGTCACAAAAGAGTTGGACATGACTTAGTAACTGCACAACAACAAAGCCAGGGTACCTAGTTTATGCTTCCTGGAATCACACACTGATCCACCTCCCTCCCCTTAAATGAAGAGGTCGAAAGAGCCAGAAGTGTTATCTGCTTGACCTGCTTGATCAGGGAAAAAGGGATTTAACCCCAGTATAGGACAAGTAAGAATATCTGATGCCAGATGAACTGGGCAGAAAGTAAGGACAGAGGGAAAAGAGAAAATCCTTACCAAGAAGGATGGTAGGTTAGAGATGAGGGGAGAAGGAGTGGAACATTCCAGACAAGAATAATAGCAGCAAAGACGGGAAGGTGAATTTGTTCTGGAAAGGAGCTGGGCTGGCCAGTCAAGTCACAGAGAGGTTTTAGAGTCCCTACCACAGGAATTTGGGAGCTCCCTCCTTAACCAAAGAGCTTTCAGAAGTGGAAAACTAGAGTGTTTCTTTCTGAATGTATATTAAGAGAGAGTTTTATTTCCTTTTTCCTTTGTTGCTTCCTAGCATATTGAACACTGAGAATGTTTTCATGTGTTTGCATGGTTCTCTCTGTAATTTATCCTGGCTAATTACATTTAACTATAGGCTTTTAAGTATATATTGAACTTAGTGACTAATCATTAGATTTCAATAGCAAAGAGTCTGTAATTTTTGGAGTTATATGACCTATGTAAGGATACGTTGCAGAGAGAAACGATTCCCTCTCTGTGATAAAAAGTCTTGTCTGTGGTTACATTAAAAGCTACCTTTAACACATGGTTGTTCAGTCACCAAGGCCTGTCCGACTCTTTGCACTCCCATGGACTGCAGCACTCCAGGCTCCTCTGTCCTCTACTATCTCCCAAAGTTTGCTCAAATTCATGTCCATTGAGTCAGTGATGCCATCTAACCATCTTATCCTCTGCTGCCCCGTTCTCCTTTTGCCATCAGTCTTTCCCAGCATCGGAATCAACTATAAATAAAATAGATAACCTTACTATATGGCACAGGAAACTCTACTCAATATTCTGTAATAATCTATATGGGAAAAGAATCTAGAAAGGATGAATATATGTGTGACTGAATCACTTTACTGTATACCTGAAATTAACACAATGTGCATGCATGCTCAGTTGCTCAGTCATGTCCAGCTCTTTGTGACCCCATGGACAGTCGCCCATCAGGTTCGTCTGTCCATGGGATTCTCCAGGCAAGAACACTGGAGTGGATTGCCATGCCCTCCTCCAAAGGATCTTTCCAACCCATGGATTGAACCTGTGTCTCCTGAGTCTCCTGCATTGGCAGGCGGGCTCTTTACCACTAGCACCACCTGGAAAGCCCTAAATTAACACAACATTGTAAATCAACTACACTCTAGTACATTTTTTTAAAGGTACCTTTAAAAAAGATTTAGTTCTGAAGATAGTTTTTAAAACTGAAGTTTGTAGTTTGTGTTAGTCTGGGTGGACCCAGTAGAATGCTGTTTACAAAGACATGCTCTAATACATTGAGGAGCAGCCTGTTGATATTTGAAGACTTTTTCTGTTGTTTATGGATCATAGTAAACATTTGTCCAAAATAAAGTCCTTAGAAATTGGGCCTCAAGGAACAGTAACAATCAATTATGAAATTATTTATTACATAGATTTTGTGGATATGCCATTCATTAAATTGTGTTTGCTCCAAAACAACATTATTAAAAAGGAAAAAAAAATGTCTTTGGTGCTGTAAGACTCTAAGATGGGTGTATCCTGTGCCCCATAAAGCAGTTTTAACTCTTTGCTGGATGCTTTGAGTATGGAATGGTGAGAGGAGAGAAAACCCATGGGATTCTTTCCCTGTTTGGGGGGTGTTTGGAATTTCACTGGGGAGATATGACAAGCAGTTGCATAGCAGGTGATAAGTATTAATACAGAACAGTGTATGAATAAGGACCAGAATATCTGCTGTTAGTCATTCATTGCCTGGTCTCTTCAGAAGACTTACTGAATGGTCTGGCAAGTGTTAAAGATGTCATGTTCCTCTGCCTGACTACCCTGACAAATGCTGCTGTCTTGACTTAGCACAGAGGTCATTGGTTCACCACAAAACTGATATTTCCTCCGCTGTCTAAAGCCTGGTAGTTTTTAAGAGTTTGTTTTTTGACTATCATTTATCGTTTTATCTCACTTCCCTCCTAACTGTTATGTTTATCCAACTCGGTGTATCTCTAGTGACATAGAAAATTGTCTCTCTAGTTGACATAGAAAGAAGAGAAAATTGGATACTTCATGACAAAAGGAAAGTTCTGAGCTCTAGTTACGCTGCTGCAACTAGGCAGTAGGTTGGTCTGGGTGGATGAGCCAGCCGGGAAATGCCCTGGGGCCCATCACGTTTTCTGTTGGATGCTGTATGCATTCCAGGCTGTGGTTTTGTGTGTGTTTGTTTTCTTTTTTATTAGAGCAGAAGGTATATTTTATTTTATCTCTGTGGCTGTTTGGCTTCTAAGGAGTTGACTTGTTTTAACAGCAATTCTTAGGGATTAAATTGGATTAAATGAACTCTGCCTTTAAAAAAAAAAAAAAGCTTCATCGAACTGTAATTCTCATATCATGCAACTCACTCATTTAAAGTGTACATACAGTTCAGTGCCTTCCCCAGCGGCTCAAGCAGTAAGGAATCTGCCTGCAATGCAGGAGACACAGGAGATGTGGGTTCAATCCATGGGTCAGGAAGAGTCCCTGAAGAAGGAAATGGCAACCCTCTCCAGTGTTCTTGCCTGGAAAATGCTATGAACCGAGGAGCCTGGCAAGCTACAGTCCATAGAGTCACAGAGTCAGATACAATGCAGTGTGCATGCAGTTCACCTAATTAATTAATAAATCAGTGGTTTTCAGTATATTCACAGAGTTTTGCAACCATCATCATGATCCATTTTAGAACATTCTTACAACTCTAAAGGGAAGTCCCTCACCCCTTAGCTGTCACCACCCACTTCAATTTCCCCATCTCCTGCACTGTCCCCAGCCCTAGGCAACCACAGGTCAACTTTATGCCTGTAACAAACCATTCTAATGAAGAAAGCAGTCAGAGGACATCATGTGATGGACTTATTTTTGATATTTGGAACTGCCACTTTATAATATCTGAAGGAATAATGTGATGTTCCTAAGTGCAACTGGTTAGAAGAATGAGTCTCATTAAAAATAATAATAAGCTGAAAGTAGCCACAAATTCAGTGTGTAGAAAAGTACTTTTCAGCCAGTGTCACCTGTATGCATCAATCATTTGTCATCATCGCAGACCTACTTTACTCCACCTCTGTGCATGAGAGACATTTAGCAGAATAAAGTCAATAGGTACACACTACCATATATAAAATAGATAATTAACAAGGACCTACTGGATAGCACATACTAGAAAGTGCATTAAAAAGCAGAGCCATCACTTTGCCAACAAAGATCCATATAGTCAAAGTTACGATGTTTCCAGTAGTCATGGACAGATGTGAGACTTGGACCTTAAAGAAGACTGAGGAACAAAGAATTGATGCTTTTGAATTGTGGTGCTAGAGAAGACTCTTGAGAGTCCCTTGGACTGCATAGAGATGAAACCAGTCAATCCTAAATGAAATCAACCCTGAATATTCATTGGAAGGACTGATGCTGAAACTAAAGCTCTAATACTTTGGCCATGTGATGCAAAGAGCTGACTCATTGGAAAAGACCCTGATACTGGGAAAGATTGAGGGCAGGAGGAGAAAGGAGCAACAGAGGATGAGATGGCTGGATGGCATCCCTGATCACTGTCTCAATGGACATGTGTTTGAGCAAACTCTGGGAGATAGTGAAGGACGGAAAATCTGGCATGCTGCAGTCCGTGGGGCCACAAAGGGCTGGACACAGCTTAGTGACTGAACAACTATATAGCACAGGGAACTCTACTCAGTACTCTGTAGCTACATGGGAAAAGAATCTGAAAATACTAGCTACATGTATATGTATAACTGATTCACTTTGCTATATACCTGAAACTAACACAACATTGTAAATCAACTATATTCCAATGTGAAATAGAAACTAAAAACATTAAGTTGCATACAACTTTTATATTTTCATAGCATTGTTCGCTGAGCCAAATCCTATTTCAGCATGTTATATGCAGGGATTTTTGCTAGAATACATTGAATGGCTCTTCCTTCAAGGAACTCAACAGCATAGAAGAGGAGGATGGATGTGTATAAACAAGCAAGTGCAAAATAATGTCAGAATACTCTAGAGCCAGCACCGAGAGGACTCAGGAGAACAGGTATCTGGGGACTCTGGTGGAGAAGGGAAATGTCAGAAACAGCTCATAACAGAGGTGACCCTGGAAATTAGCTAAGGCACATTAGTAATTCTTGCAGAGTGGAGAAGGGAATTTGGGTAGAGGAAGCAGGGTATTCAAAAGCATGGGTCTAGGAAGCATCCTAGAACTTTGGGACATGAGCAGATAAGGAAGTAGGGCATTGGTAGGAAAGGCAGTGAGTGGGTTGCTGAGGGCACTGAGACACTGTGGGAAAGATACTGTGTGAGTTGCCTAAGAGTTTGACTTTACTCCCTGAATTAATTTCCTGTGGATGCTGTAACATAGGTACTGCACACTGGGTGGCTTAGAACAACTGAGGTTCATTTTCTCACAGTTCTGGAGGCTGGACTTCCAAATCATAGTGTCTGCAGGGCCATGTTGTTGTTGAGTCGCTCAGTCATGTCTGACTCTTTTGTGACCACATGGACTGTAGCCTCTCAGGCTCCTCTGTCCTTGGGATTTCCCAGGCAAGAATACTGGAGTGGGTTGCCATTTCCTGTTACAGGGGATCTTCCCAACCCAGGGATCAAACTTTCGTCTCCTGCATTGTAGGGAAGATTCTTTACCCGTGAGCCACCGGGGCAACTCTGCAGGACCATACTTCCTCTAAAACCCATGAGGTCAGATCATTCCTCGCCTCTTTCAGCCTCTGGTAGCCCCAAAAGTTCCTTGACTTGGAGTAACATAATTCCAACTTCTGCCTCCATCTTTGCTTGGTGTTCTCCGTGTGTTTCTTGCCTTCATCTTTCTTCCATGCATGTCTATCTCTCTGTCCAACTTCCCCCTTTTTATAAGGACACCGGTACTGTTGGCTTCCCTGGTGGCTCAGATAGTAGAGTCTGCCTGCAAAGTGGGAGACTAGGGTTTGATCCCTGGGTCAGGAAGATCCCCTAGAAAAGGAGATGGTAACCCACTCCAGTACTCTTGCCTGGAGAATTCCACAGACAGAGGAGCCTGGTGGGCTACAGTCCACAGAATCACAAAGAGTCAGACACAACTGAGCAACTGATGCACACAGGCCTATTGGATTAAGGTCTACCCTTGTGGCTTCATCTTAAGTAAATACCTCTGTAACAATCCTCTTTCCACATGTGGTCACATTCTGACATACTGAGGGCCAGGATTTCAACATATATTTTTAGGGGACAAAATCCAACCCATAATACCCACCAAGCATCAGGGTGTTATTGACCAAGTTTAAGAAGGAGAGTCAGGTGATTATTTTTGCATTTCAGGGGGTGACTTGGACAGCTGTGAAGGAGGAATTCACAAGGGGTAAGAGGTTGGACAAGAGGTCTTATGGCACTTCATAGCTGACCAACTCTGCGGGGTGCTGCTTTATCCTTCATGCACCACATTTTAAAAAAGAAGAAATGAAGAAAATCACAAATCCACAACAGCACTGAAAAATCTGAAAGAAACACCATCCGCAGACAAGGATATCCAAGAATCCCAGAAGTTGTTAAGAGAAATTAATATGATTGGCAGTGAAGCCCAATAGAACTGAGAAGTACACTCTCTTTTACAGTTAAATAAACTGTATATTAATGCAACTTTAGTTTTAGGTCAGGGAGGAGAGAGAGAATTGAACAAGAAGTGCACATGCTCTATGACCATCAATTCCATGCCTAGGAGTCAGTCCCATCCACGTGCTCCCACTCTTAAACCTCTGAGATATGTCTGCAAGAGTAATTTTTTGTAACATTGTTTCTAACTTAGGAAAACCAGAAATAACCTAAATATCCATTGGCCTGGAAATGTCTAAATATAGTATGTCTATAATACCATTGAATGCTCTGTAGTTCAAAGAAATGAGATAACTCAGTGTTTACTAACACAGAAATTCTCTAAGGTGTAATAAATGAACATGAAGAAACAGTTGAACAATGTATTGTGTAGAGAACCATAGCAAAAATGTAACAAAGAAAGAAAAAATACCTTTAGATTTTTATATCTTTTAAAGCCTTTTTAAAGTGTTTTTCCCTCAACTCTATCAAAAATGTAAGGAGGTTGAATTCATGGGTGATTCAGTCAGCAGTTGAATGTGATGAACAGCAGGCTTTAAGGAAAGCAGAAGATGGGAGACAGAATGGAAGGGATGAGGTGGGGGCCGAGAATTCAAAACACTCAGAAGTAAAAGGACATTTTAAAGAGGGGACTGTTTTTTTTTGTTTGTTTGTTTTTTAGAAGAATAAGCGCTCAAAAAAAGACAGAAGTTGTGTATCTTACTCTAAAAGAGATCTAGGGTTTTAGTTGAGAGACAGAAGGATTCATGCATCTTGAACTACAATCGGCAAAGCCACTTGGCATAAAAATGGGGAAACAGCATCGTGAGAGGAGAGTCAGTAGCAGACATCGGTGTCATCAGCAGAATAGAATTGCTTCTGCTGAAGACCGGGTAAGGCCATGCTTAGGGATCCGCAGATAGTACAGAGAGTAAAAAATGCCAGCAGGGATGGCTACATATCTGAGGAACTGGAATGAAAGCTCTTTCTCACTTTGGTAACTCATTTGTTCCTCTCCTTTTTCCTTCCTTTCTCTCCTCCCTCCCTTGCCCCTTCTTCCTCTTTTGCACACGCACACCCACACACGCATCCCATGATACGCATCTGCCAGCCTGCGAACAAAAAAGAACAGGAACTAGTAGAAGACAGTGACGTCCAGAGAGATAAGCACCTCCAACTAATCACAAGAGCTTTCCTGCCAAAAACATCATGTGAAAAGTTTGTGGCCTGCTTTATCCTCAAAAATGTGAACCAGGTAACACCAGCATTGCAGATAGCTTGAAAAACAAAGCGACAACATCCGCTTTTAATTTGCCTAGTGGTTAATGTTTATGAACAACATGATGCTCTCATAGATAGGCGTTATTTCATTTGAGCCTCACATCAACCCTTTGCAGGAGCTTCTGTCTCTTTTGGGAGCAGGACTCTGAGTCCCAGAAATGGGCAAGAAAAGAAAAGGCAGGTCTCACACCTCAGTTCCTCAGCTGCTGTTATTTTGCCCAGCACCCTGATTGATGCCTGCTTGGCCTTAGCAGAGTGTCCTTGATACCACACTGATTTGTCTCTCAAGCTAAACCTTTCAGATGTTAACAAACTTCTTTCATCAGCTGTCCTAACTAATTTTAAAGGATCACAGAACTCAGCAAACTGTATTTATCCATGTTATTTATTTATAAAATGGAGTGGTCCTTTGAGCAACAACAAAAAGCTGGGTAAGTGGGATAGGTTGCGCTTTTTCAGGGGGTCACCAACAATAGCTTACAAAATAAAAATGCAGTATTTCAGAAATAACATTCTATCATTTGTGATACTAATGTATTTGGGATGCCAAAGGTATGGGATACTGTCATTAGCTGTGAGTAATGAAAGAAGGGGCTTCCACGGTGGCTCTGCTTTAAAGAATCTGTCTGCAATGCTGGAGATGCAGGTTCGATCCCTGAGTAGGGAAAATACTCTGGAGGAGTGCCATGGCAACCCACTCCAATGTTCTTGCCTGGAAAATCCCATGGACAGAGGAGCCTGGTGGGCTGCAGCCCGTAGAGTCACAAAGAGTCATACACCACTGAAATGACTGACCACACTCGCACGCAATGGAGGAAGGGCTGGAGAAATGGGCTTCAAATCCCAGGCAGCTTCTGGGGTATCACCCTGATACCAGGGCTACAAATATTGGCTATAGTTGTTCACAGGAAGAAATAGCTGTTATTATTTCACTAATTGATTGCATGCAAACCCTCACTTCTCCATTTGGAGGGAAAAAGCCAAGAAATTATCACTAAACACACTACCTGAGCAAAGTAGGAGGACAATAAGGAAGTTGTTCAGTGACATATGTTCCCTTTTTACAAGTTTCCAGACACTACATTACAAAACTGTTACCTTCCCCCCAAAGTCATCACAGAGCTATGAAGTGTATGCGCGGGAGTGAGGATGTAAATTACCGCCTAAGGTAAACTGAGGCCCGAAAAGCTGCCCTGAGAGTCCCTGGCTCTTCAGGGACCACACTCTCGGGCTGAGCCCTGTTCCAGCAACACAGGGCACTGGTGAACAGGAGAGTGAGCCTCTGGTTGCTCATCCTGCAAGATCTGAGGTCAGTGTGTGTACAACACACTGTTCTTCTTTTCCCCTTTATGTGGGTCTGTATAGATTCTCTTACCTCTACTACTACTTAACCACAGTATAGTTACCATGGCAACACCTGTTGATTGCAGGCGAAAAAGAAAAGAATGTAATTCTGCAGCGAGGAGGCTGCTACTGTATGTCTTTCCCTCTCTCACAGTTGGATTCGGGGGACGTCTTTGTTTCTTCTTTGCAGGCTTGTGAGTGACCTCAGTTTTCTCCGTTTGAACAGATTGATATGGAAACTGCTCTCAGCTGTTTCACATGGGAAGATGCAGCCGTGTTAGCTCCTAGAGCGTTTGTTGTCTAAGGATTTCTACTAACTGATAGAAATCGTATCTTTGTCTAAGGGAGTTCACAATCTTTACTCTTTCTAAATCTTTAAAGCTTATTTTTCCTTTCTCTTTTTTTCTGTTTTTTTGTTTTTGTTTATTAGCATGTAATTATAAAAGCTAATTTTATAATTAGTTTCTCCTGTACAACGATGTGAGTCAGCTATATGTTTAGGTATCCCCTCCCTCTTGGACCTCTCTCCCACCCCTTCTCTGACCCACCCCTCTTACCCTTCTAGGTCATCAAAGAGCCCTGAGCTGAGCTCCCAGCGCTACACTGCAGGCTCCCACTAGCAATCTGTTTTACACCTAGTAGTGACCTGAGTCTGAGTGAACTCCGAGAGTTGGTGATGGACAGGGAGGCCCGGCGTGCTGCAACTCATGGGGTCGCAAAGAGTTGGACATGACTGAGCGACTGAACTGAACTGAAGTGTATTTATGTCAAACCTAATCTCCTTTTTTCTTATTTCCTTCTTCCCTTTCCCCTTTCTGCCTTACTTAACCAAGTAGATGGACTTACATTCCTTCTTTGACCAGACACCCAAACAGAGGGCCACAGTAAGTAAAGCCCAGATTTCACATCTCACTTAAAATGCCATTAGCCTAGAGATCAAAACAGAGAAGAAAATAAAACCAAAACAGAGAAGAAAAAATATATATAATGCCTATTAGTTCTATGGTCAGATTAAAGGAAATATATGCTAGATAGTAAATAAATTGAAGAGACTTAAAAAAAAAAATTAGGTGGTGCTAGTTGTAAAGAACCTGCCTGCCAGTGCAAGAGATATAAGAGACGTGGGTTTAATCCCTGAGTTGGGAAGATCCCCTGGAGAACGGAACGGCAACCCTCTCCAGTATTCTTGTCAGGATAATCACGTGGACAGAGGAGCCTGGCAGGCTACAGTCCATATGGTTTCAAAGAGTCGGACATGACTGAAGCGACTTAGCACTCTCACCATAAAAAATAACAGTGTACTGAAGAGCAGTCATGTATGATCAGTTGCCAGTATCCTCAACCAGAAACTTACCTATATCACCAGTAGTCCATATTTAAATGAGCATTTTGGTACACCTGCTCTGAATGCATCATTGCAGGAGAATCTTTGAATGAGATGTAAAAAACCAACTCTGGAGCCAGATTTATATGATGAGGGAGACATGCACAGGTAGCTTCTGTGGAACATGGTGAGGCCAGGGCTACAGATCTGGAGGTAATGAAAAGTGGTTCTGGTTCAGCCTCTGCCTTAACCAGCTGTGTGATCACAGCTGGGCATCAGCTTCCTTGTGGCTAAAATTAGTTGAGCTGAAATATTGCAGAGTTTCTTTTCACTCTAAAATTACATTAACCTAACTTGATGAAAGTGAAAGAGGAGAGTGAAAAAGCTGGCTTAAAGCTCAACATTCAGAAAACGAAGATCCTGGCATCCGGTCCCATCACTTCATGGGAAATAGATGGGGAAACAGTGGAAACAGTGTCAGACTTTATTTTGGGGGGCTCCAACATCACTGCAGATGGTGATTGCAGCCATGAAATTAAAAGACGCTTACTCCTTGGAAGAAAAGTTATGACCAACCTAGATAGTATATTCAAAAGCAGAGATACTACTTTGCCAACAAGTGTCCGTCTAGTCAAGGCTATGGTTTTTCCTGTGGTCATGTATGGATGTGAGAGTTGGACTGTGAAGAAAGCTGAGCTCCAAAGAATTGATGCTTTTGAACTGTGGTGTTGGAGAAGACTCTTGAGAGTCCCTTGGACTGCAAGGAGATCCAACCAGTCCATTCTAAAGGAGATCAGCCCTGGGATTTCTTTGGAAGGAATGTTGCTGAAGCTGAAACTCCAGTACTTTGGCCACCTCATGCAAAGAGTTGATTCATTGGAAAAGACTCTGATGCTGGGAGGGATTGGGGGCAGGAGGAGAAGGGGACGACTGAGGATGAGATGGCTGGATGGCATCACTGACTCAATGGACGTGAGTCTGAGTGAACTCCAGGAGTTGGTGATGGACAGGGAGGCCTGGCATGCTGCAATTCATGGGGTTGCAAAGAGTCAGACACGACTGAGCGACTGAACTGAACTGAACCCTGAAATATGCACAAGTGCTAAACAGTAAAGCAGGGCAGACTTGAGGACGAATTCAAGGAAAAACATGAATGACCCAAGAGTCAAAGAAAATAAACTGAGCCATGACATCAGTCTAAAGAGATGTCCCAATAAAGCAAAAGAAAAAAAAGTCCCTAGGAATTTTGTTAAGTGAGATTCTTAGAGAATTCTCTCAGAACTTTCCTCAAGATTAAAGAAATGATTGAAAGTTTCCTCTAATTCTGCTTCATGATATTTGAGTAATCAGTCCTTCAGTCTATTATTGACAACAATCTCTAAAAATACAAATTCCTTCTTTGAAGCTGTATCATGAATTATGTGATCCTGCTTGTGAGTGCAATGTTCCCTTGAATCATATTCTTAGGGAATCCTCTCAGAACTTTCCTCAAGATTAAAGAGATGACTGCAACTTTTCTCTAACTCTGCTTCATGATGTTTGAGTAGTCAGTCTATTATTGACAACACTGTCTAAAAAATACAAATTGCTCCTTTGAAGTTGTATCATGAATTATGTGAACCTGCTTGTTATTTCAGTGTTCACCTGAATTCATATAAGGAAGAAATGGGCTTCCCTGGTGGCTCAGCTAGTAAAGAATCTGCCCACAATGTGGGATACCCTGGGTTCGATCCCTGAATGGGGGAAGATCCCCTGAAGAAGGGAATGGCAATCCACTCCAGTATTCTTGCCTGGGGAATTCCTTGGACAGAGGAGCCTGGTGAGCTACAGTCCATGGGGTTGCAAAAAGTCAGACTCAACTGAGCAACTAACACACATACACAATGAAGAAATAACTCCAGTGTAGCTGCTGGGTTGCTGTGTCAGCTTCTTGATATGAGAAGCCAAAGTGATGAGTGCTGCCTTGCTAACACTCATCTCTAGTCCTATTTATTATTTTTTTCAAATTTCTTATTGGAGTATAGTTGATTAACAGTGTTATGTTAGTTTCAGGTGTACAGCAAAGTGATTCATATGTGTGTGTATATATAAATATTATGTGTGTGTGTGTGTGTGTGTGTGCGCACATGCTAAGTTGCTTCAGTCATGTCTGACTCTTTGTGACCCCATAGACTCTAGCCTGCCAGGCTGCTCTGTCCAGGGGATTCTCCAGGCAAGAATACTGGAGTGGGCTGCCATATCCTTCTTCACGGGATCTTCCCGACCCAGGGATCAAACCCGTGTCTCATGTCTTCTGCATTGGCAGATAGGTTCTTTGCCACTAGTACCACCTGTGAAGTCTATATATATGGAAACTTGGAAACCACTTTTTCATGTACTAGTTCTATTAATTTCCTAGAATCACCGTAACAAAGTACCATAGACTGTATAGCTTCGTGCACATGTGCTCAATTGCTCAATCATGTCTGACTCTTTTTGACCCCATGGGCTGTAGCCCACAATGCTCCTCTGTCCATGGAATTTTCCAGGCAAGAATATTGGAGCTGGTTGCCATTCCCTTCTCCAGGGTATCTTCCCAGCCACATGGAACCTGATTCTTCTGCATCTCCAGCATTGGCAGGTAGATTCTTTACCACTGAGCCACCTGGGAAGCCTGGGTAGCTTAAACATCAGAAATGTATTCTAGATCTAGAAATGTATCCTAGATCAGGGTGTCAGCAAGGCCATTTCCCTCCTGAAAGTACTAGGACAGGACCTGTTGCAGGCCTCTCTCCAGCTCTTGGTACATCCTTGGATGGTGGCAACCTACCTCCAGGCTTCCCAGGGTGGTCTTCCTGTGTGCATCTCTCAAATTTCCCCTTTATAAGGACCAAGTCACACCCCTGCACACCCCTTTGAAACTCAGAGACTTTACAGACAACAATTTTTCAATAATGGGGTGAATAGCCAGAGCTCAAGTGTGACCTGTGCTCTGACCCCACAGACCTGTTGCTTCAGGTCAACACAGACCTCACAGCCAGCTCTTCAGAACCTTAAGAAGAGAAGGAAGGGCCCTTTCTGTCTTGAATTACTCTGAGGCTGGGACTCCTAGCAGTCAGTATTTTTCTGTGAATTTTTGAACCTTGAATGTACACATGGGCAAACCTCAGGTCTCTTTCCTCAGCTTCCTACGCAAGAAGAAGTCTTCTTACATTCCCACCCCACCACCTCACTCCTGCCCACCACAAAACACGTGTACATCCATTTGCACAACTTCTTCTAGAAAAGATCCGTGATCAGCAACTCTCCACCGTCGCCGCCCTTTGAGTGGTCCCAGGGTAAGATAAAGCTGGTTATTCCTCATCAGGACATGTTCAGAGGCTGATCTTGGGCTCTGGGATAAACAGCAGCAGTGGGCCTGCTGGCTACCCAGTTAAGTATCCATCATTAGGCAGAACCTAGCCAAAGCTATAGGCTAAATATATGGCAGCCTAAGACCCAGTCCAAAAGACAGCTTCCCAGATGCACAGAGTGAGAGGGAATGCAGTAATCTTTACTTTTTTTTTCAGCAAAGAAATACAATTGAAAGGTAAATAAGGAAATGAATGAATGAATGACCTTTTTGTTTGCCTGGGTTATTATTCCCTGTTTATTTACATTGGCTAGGATGTCTTTAAATATTTTAACTTCCCATTCATAAACTAACCTTTAGAGGAGTCAGTTTATTTTCTGTTTGCTGAAGCAAGATTTAAGTTCTGAAACTAAGCTTTTTAATGTTAGTATTTATGCTACCTTGCTTATTGTTCAGATATTTGAAAGGCATGCAGCTTTCCTTAAATACATTAAATTTGCATAACAAAATATTCTGATTTTTGCCATCAAGAAAGGATTTTTTTTCACTGTTGAGTGCTTTGGTCATTTTTATTTTTTCTCTGTTAATATTGAAACTGCAAGAAATTCATGCCCAAGCCTTGCTCACTTGGGATGTAGGCTTACAAATAAGGCTTATAGTAAAAGGTGTCATTTTAAGCCTCTTTCCAAGTGACAATACTAATGAAAAAGAAGTTTTTATTAATAATAATGTCATTTATTAATGTCTAATAAAATGTCATTTGTTAATGACTCAGTATATGTATTATTACTGTATCTATGCTTCCCTGCGTTCCATATATTGTAGATAGTATAAGGATCTGTGCTGAAGGATTTTCATCTTCCGTTCCCTTGAATACAGTCTTCTTGGAAAGGGGATTATTTTCATTAAATCACCCATACCAGTGAAGGGGATTTTCAGAAGGAATTATTTTCCCAATGTCATAATCTTTTTGATGCTTAAAAAAATCCTTTTTTTTTTTCCTTCATCTTATCTTCAGAGTGGTCTCTCTTTGACACCTCTATGAACCACTCTTTCTTGCCTTTTCCATTTTTCTTGTTCTCAGTAAGGAAAACAAAATCCAGAAAACACTCTTTTCTTAATGGACTGCTGCTTTGCATACACTAGGGATTTCAGCTGTTAGATTGTGTGAAAATGAAGCAAGAGACATCAGATGGTGTGATGACTAGAAGTGTTAGCATGGTAAATACCAGGAAGGCTGGAAGTGTGAGCTAAAGCAATCTGAGGTGAGGGGGGCCGGGTGGAAAAGATGAGACAGCTGGGAGAACCAGCAAGAAAAATGGCCAGAAAACATGTGGGAGCTTAACAAGAGAAGCCCAAGGAAAATAAGAATGCAGGAGAAGGAAGCATCATAAGTTATGTTTTTCCAATATTCACAGTATGCTCACGTGCTCAGTTGTGTCCGACTCTGTGACCCCATGGACTATAGCCCGCCAGGCTCCCCTGTCAATGGGATTCTCCAGGCAGGAACACTGGAGTGGGTTGCCATTTCCAGGCTTCACAGTATGCCTTAGCCCATATAATTGCTGTACCATTGAGCATATGTAGTTTTTAGTACTATGTAGTTTTCTTGGATAACTTCAGTGAAAGGCTCAAAATTGAAATTTTAACAGAAGAATATGTCTTTGTTTTGAGGTTGATATCTATTATACTGACAGTTTTTTTTTAACCCATTATAGAATTCAGCAGGATTAATAACAAATAACACATATTTGTTTAGAGATATATTTGATTCTTTAACCAAAAGGGTATCACATTGCTAACATTTAATATTTGGACAAAGAGAAGGTATGTATACTGAGCTTGATTAGTAACTGATTTTGTAAGTCTGTCGAGAGGAAACATTAGCAAATTACTGTCTTCCCGGAAAATGGTTTCTGTTATTTGAACCTAGGGCTTTCCCAATGGCTCAGCGGTAAAGAGCCTGCCTGCAAAGCAGGAGACACAGGTTCAATCCCTGGGTCAGGAAGATCCCCTGGAGAAGGGAATGGCAACCCACTCCAGTATTCTTGCCTGGGAAACCCCATGGGCAAAGGAGCCTGGCAGACTAGAGTCCATGGGGTTGTAAAGAGTCAGATACGACTTAGCAGCTAAACAACAACAGCAATTTGAACCTAATCCTGTTCTAGGAAACATGAGGACTCACTTGGGCAAAACACTAGAAATATGCATGGCCCAAAACTGGGTGAGATGGCTAATATAATCACAAATGAAGGAAACGGAATTGGAGAACATCTCAACATTTAACACAGTGACCCAAATCTAAGGCAGATATAGCACAGGGATGTCAAGAGCACCTCACTACCACTGCCACCAATTAACTTGCAAAAAGGCAGTAAAGAGAGATGTTTAGTTCCCCTGAGGCGGGGGAGATGTGATACTGAAGAGGACCAAGTTGGGAAGATCACAGAGAAGGTAGGAGGAGACATGCTGGGGGCTGAGTCTTTCAGTTTCTGACCTTCTCTTATTCGAAGGCAATTCTCCAGATGAATTAACACTGCACCCATGAAGACGAGCACAGGACTCTAACATGTGTCAGTCCGGATACTACACTCTTATTTAGAAAACCTCATCTGTCAAAGCTATGGTTTTTCTAGTAGTCTTGTACAGATGTGAAAGTTGGACCATAAAAGAGGCGAGAGCCAAAGAACTGATGCTTTTGAATTGTTCTCCCTATAGCAGGAAATACTTAAGATGTCTAAGCCTACCCACAGTGTGTAAGGCATCCACCCATCACGTTCTGTCTTGCCCACAGTCGTCTTGCTCAGTGCTGACTGTTGGTTGAATTTTGATCTCCCATGCTGAGAATGGTATTGCCTCAGTGCTGACCACTGGGATGACCACTGCTGCATTCCAAGTAGCCTTCCTTACCATCCAAATGTAAGATCCCAGGCATGACTCCAGTTTCCCAGGAGACTCACTGCTGGACTTTCTAAGTTTAACTCTTTCTCTTCCCATCTGTCTCAGTGTCTGGAACTCATAATCTACTTTGGGTACCATGATCTATCATGATCTTGCCAAGAATTGTGCCTCTTACCCTGCCTCCTTGCCCAGTGGCCAGATTCTGTAGCCATAACTAGACCTCAAGTATGGTAGCAGGCACCTTCCTGGTTCACCGTCTTGTTGCTCCTTGCTGAGAGCTCTGCCCTCCCTGTGATAGCTGGGTCCTGAGAATTCCCCTCCCACCATCCCTGAAACCCAGATGAGGACAATTTCCTAAATCAGATTGAGGTTACCTTGTCCATCAGATGTTGTGTTTGGTTCCTGGGTTGCGTTTTGCAGCTGGATTGGGCTCTCTGCCTACTCTGTTCTCGTGAGCAGGCCTGGCCAGGGCTCAGCTCCTTTCTCCTTGCAGCCTTTGTTCTCTTTGAGTCATGCTAACGGGTGAAAGGGTTAGTCACTCAGTCACGTCAGACTCTTTGCAATCCCATGAACTGTAACCAGCCAGGCTCCTCTGTCCATGGGATTCTCTGGCCAAGAGTACTAGAGTGGGTTGCTATGCCCTCCTCCCGGAGATCTTCCCTACCCAGGGATCGAATGCAGGTTCCCTATATTGTCGGCAGATTCTTTACTGTCTGAGCCACCCAGGGAGTGAGTCATGTGAAAAATGAAAGTATTAGTTACTCAGTCGTGTCTGACTCTTTGCAATCCTATAGACTGTAGCCCACCAGGCTCCTCTCTCCATGGAATTCTCTAGGCAAGAATCCTGGAGTGGGTAGCTGTTCCCTTCTCCAGGGAGCGAACCAGGGGATTGAGTCACACTAGATGGTACTCAGAACTGCACTCTTTGAAATGGAGAACGGAACACTCAAAGGCAGGAGAACAGGGATCTCTTTACAAATGTGTCTTTAAGTATTTTAGATGTTGCCCTGTAGAACAGTTCTGGGCTTGTCCTGCATAACCCTAGAAATTAGAACCAGGACTCAAACTAGTCTATAGCCACAAGCCTTCCTTACCCCTAGCTCAAACCTAACAATGCTTCCCAGAGACAGAAAGGGATTCCTTCTCAAAGCCTTTCGTTTTTAAATTTTTTTAAATTTATTTATTTTTTGGCTGTGCCATGTCTTTGTTGCTGTGTGGGATTTTCTCTGGTTGCAGCAAGTGGGGGCTCCTCTTCATTGCAGTGTGTGGGCTTCTCATTGCAGTGGTTTCTCTTGTTGAGGAGCACGGGCTCTAGACTGTGTGGGCTCAATAGTTGGGGTACAAGGGCTTAGCTGCTCCAGGGCCTGTGGGATCTTCCCAGACTAGAGATTGAACCCATGTCTCCTGCATTAACAGATGGATGCTTCACCACTGAGCCACCAGGGAAGCCCCTAGACGCCTTTCATTATGGGAGGGAATCCATGATAAGCTGGTAGCATGTTGAGGTTTTATTTATTGGTTTATTTCCATTTTGCTGCCGTTGTTTAATCGCTAAGTTGTGTCCAACTCTTTGAGGCCCCATGGACTGTAGCCTGCCAGACTCCTTTGTCTATGGGATTTCCTAGGTAAGAATACTAGAGTGCGTTGCCATTTCCTTCACCAGGGGATCTTACTGACCCAGGGATCAAAGCCACATCTCCTTAATTGGTGGGCAGATTCTTTACCACTGAGACACCAGGGAAGCGCTTATTTCCACTAGAACATGGGTAGGCTAGTGTTTTCTTAGCTGGCATTTGCGCATGAGCTATATTGCCATGGTAATACGTCCATCAGGAGCGACCTACAGTCCTCCTCCTTTTTCTGTCTTCAGGGACTGCAAGTGAGAGCAGCTTCATTACTGTAATATCCTGGAGTCTGCTCTGATTTTTAAAAATTCACTCAAACAGTGAATAAATATTGAATGATTATTGTATCTTAGGCACCGTGATTCATTGCTTAGAGCATTTAACTGCTGTTTTTAGCCAAGTATTTTTTTACATTGCACTCACGAGCTAGAAGTTACAGACATTGGAGAAAGGGTTCAAGTATCAATTGAGGTTGGATTTATAGGTCACCTTTAAATTTCTTTTAAATTTGAGAATTATTCATTGAGCTCCTTGAGTAAATGTCTCCTTATAAAGGAGCTCCTTGAATCTAGTCTCATATTGACTAGATGTCTGGCCTGTCAAGCATGAATTTGGAGTCGAGTTGCTCAAATCTGTACTACCAGATCCCAGTATTTATCTACCCAGATCGCAAGGTTTGCTAACAGCATCATCACTGCTGCCCTAGGAGGGGCCGCAGGGCATAGTTTTCAAGAAGTGCTCCTCTCCCTAAACCTCCCTTCAGCAATGGCAGCTGGGCCAGGCCATCTGTCAAGTGTGTAACCAATCCTTTGGGGGTCCCACTGGCCCAGAATTCAAATTCTATTTTAGCTCCTCTAAGAGGCTTTAGCTAGAGTGAGCCTTCAGGTTAGTCACCAAAATTCAGATCAGTCCTAATGAGGTGGGTGAACCTGGAGCCTATTATCCAGAGTGAACTAAGTCAGAGAGAGAAAGACAAATATTGTGTGTTAACACATGCATATGTAATCTAGAAAGATGGTGCTGATGAACCTGTTTTCAGGGCAGCAGTGGAGATGCAGACCTAGAGTACAGACTTGTGGACACAGTGGGGAAAAGAGAGGGTGGGATGAGCTGAGAAAAGAGTGTGGAAATGTGTACATTTTGCCAAATGTAAAATAGGTAGCAAGTGGGAATTTGCCATGTGATGCAGGGAGTTCAACCCAGTGCTCTGTGACAACCTAGAGGGGTGGGATGGGGTGGGAGATGAGAGGGGATTCGGGAGGGAGGGAACATATGTATACCTGTGGCTGATTCATGTTGATGTATGGTGGAGGCCAACACAATATTGTAAAGCAATTACCCTCCAATTTAAAAAAAAGGAAAAAAAAAAACCAACATGAATTCCCAGAGTCCATTTGTTGGAGCCTCTTATGAATGACCTCATCCATGTTAAGAACCTTGGTTAGAGACCCCATGAGAACTGTCAGAGATGACGGTGGAGAAGTGCTGAGCTTGGCTTCTGCTGATTCAGTGTGTGCGGTGGTGGGGCGGGGTAGGGGGCAGTCGTAGTTGAGTAGCTACCTGGTTTCAGAAACCCTGAAATTCCATTTAGCAGGAAAAAGAAGTCAGCGTAGAAAAGATAGGATTTCCGTTTGACTAGATCAGTCATCGTTTGTGGTAATTAGCTGCTGTCCACACTCAGAGATAGTCACGGTCTGAGATGGGACCTGAAGGAGAACTTGGTCCACACAGAATCATATTCAGGTTGTCTCAGACTGTGATAGTGTTCAGTGGAGCTGGGTGACCCTGCTGTAGTGCAACAACTCCAGGGAGTCCAGCAAAAGATACACTTGGCTTTGCCATGTGCTGTGTTCCGTCGCTTCACTTGTGTCTGACTCTTCGCAGTCCCATGGACTGTAGCCCCTCAGGCTCCTCTGACCAAGGGATTTTTCAGGCAAGAATATTGGAGCAGGGTGCCATTTCCTCCTCCAGGGGATCTTCCCGACCCTGGGATTGGACCTGCGTTTCTTGTATTGACAGGCAGATTCTTTACTACTAAGCCGCCAGGGAAGCCCTATTTGGAGAAATGTCTACTCAAATCCTTTGCCTGTTTTTGGTTGGGTTATTTGTCTTTTGATCATTGAGTTTTAAGAGTTCTTTGTACATTCTAGATGAAAGGTCCCCAACCTCTGGGCCACAGACCAGACCTTTGCAGGTTAGGAAGCAGGCCACACAGCAGAAGATGAGCGACAGGAACAATAAGTGTCATCTGTTTCTCACCATCACTCACATTACTGGTTGAACCATCCCCCTCCCACATCCGTGGAAATACTGTCTTTCATAAAGCCTGTCTATGGTGCCAGAAAGAGGTTGGGAACCGCTGCTTTATCAGATATGATTTGCACATTTTCATTCTTTGGGTCGTCTTTTCACTTTCTTGATAGTATCCTTTAAAACATAAAAAATGTTTTTAATTTAGATGAAGCTTAAATTATCTATTTTTCTTTAATTACTTGTGCTTTTGGTATTATGTCTAAAATGCCAGTGCCAAATCTGAGCTCATAAAGACTTATCCTTATGTCTTCTAAGAGTTTTGTAGTTTAGGCTGTTAAATTTAGGCATTTGATCCATTTTGAGTTAACTTTTCTATGCAGTCTGAGTTGAGGATCCAACTTCATTCTTTGGCATGGAGCTTATCCAGTTGCCCCAGAATCTTTCATTGGAAAGACTATTCTTTCCGTGTTGAATAGTCTTGGCATCTTTGTCAAAAATGAATTGGCCATAGATATGCGGGTTTATTCCTGGATGCTGAATTCTGTTCCATTGATCTAGATGTCTATCCTGTGCCAGTACCACTCTGTCTTGATTATCTTGTTTCCCTAGAATGTTTCTAACTGGTGAAATGCATGTTCTGAAAATGCAAAATTATGTACCACTTTTATGTTATTAAATTAGCAGTCAAATAATATGTTCAGTTTTAAAATCAGGCTCCTTACTCCTGTCTCAGAGAAGGCAATGGCACCCCGCTCCAGTACTCTTGCCTGGAAAATCCCACAGACGGAGGAGCCTAGTAGGCTGCGGTCCATGGGGTCACTAAGAGTCGGACACAACTGAGCAACTTCACTTTCACTTTTCACTTTCATGCATTGGAGAAGGAAATGGCAACCCACTCCAGTGTTCTTGCCTGGAGAATCCCAGGGACGGGGGAGCCTAGTGGCCTGCCGTCTATGGGGTCGCACAGAGTCGGACACGACTGAAGCGACTTAGCAGCAGTAGCAAGCAGCAGCAACTCCTGTCTAGTAATACAGATAGCATACGCAAGCAAGTCAATTCCCATACATATTAGTAAGATTTGGCTTTTTAAGAAGCATGTTTGTTCTTTTCATTTTATTTTTTTAATGTAGCAGTTTGCTTTAGATAGTAAATTTTGCTCATATCACTAATGAACTCAGGAGAGTTCTCTGGGATTGACAGTGACAACAAGGGAGAGTGGAAGGGTTTGCAGTTGGAATCTGTATCTAAATATATCTGTATGGCAGGAGCTCAGGAGGAGGGTTTGATTTGAAATCTAATGAAAGATTGAAAGATGGCTCTTTTCTGTCAAGCCCTTCACCCAGTGAAGCCCTGCCCTCTCTGTTTGTTTGATTGACAGTGGAAAGACCTGGAGTTGAGTTGAAGAACAACTTGACTGTGTGACTTATTCTAATCTTTTTAGAGTTTCTTTTTTTTTTTTTTTTTAAGGAAAAAAATAATGTAGCTAAATGCAGCGGCAAACAAAAGTCAGCTGCTTCTTACTTGGGAACTATCAGGGAAACAATAGATGTACCTAAAGATAGTATAAATAATCTGCTGATTCTGCTATGGAAAATAGACACTCTCGGTCTAAGAGTGGTTCTAATCATGTGTGGTTCTAATAAAAGAACATCACCGATGCAAATCTAGAAGGCTATGTTGTATTCAGTTTTTAAGATTTTAAATCAGGAATTATACCTTAGTCTGTTAAATAATCAAGCTGTTCTGAATCTTAGTCAACTTCCAGGATATTCTCCTTGGAGGTTCATTTATTCATTCATTGCATCCTTCTCCCCTCCTCCCTCTCTTACTACATTTGTCATGGTGTCTTATGTAAAAATAGAGGTTCGGTGCAGGAGGTGTTTATTAGACGTGGGAAGAGAATTGGAGAGGAAAGTGGGGTGGAGGAATGGTAGGGCACTGGCCGTAGAGCAGAGCCCTGGATGTGAGATGAACGGAAGTCATCCCTGCGGTCTCCTCCATTCCTGCACATCCTCCCCATTTTCACAGTGGAACAGATGAAAGAGCACTCGGGACTAGATCTGCATGTCATTTGGCCTGCCCTGTTCATGCTGCACCAAAGATTCTGCTTTTAATAAGACATTTTCACAGTTAAATCACCACTTACCTTACCTCAAAGCATAAATACTCTCTTCAAACAAATCACCTGTTTTATCTCAAATTCAGACAACAGTTATTTGAATTTTAATATCACTCCAATAACACATAGATGGCTTTGTTGTAAAATGGGCACCCATCAGGAAAGAGCGAGGAAATTGGTGTGTATTTGATTACCCATTGACTTGGCTGCTATTTTGAGACCTTTTTTAATTCATTTACTGCTATGTGTAGTTTTGCCTCTTCTTTGTAGTTTGCTTTGTTCAAGAAGGAATATAAAAGATTTTTACGGTGAACTAGACCAGTATCTGTCACAGTCTTTATCCATCTTTTTTTTTTTCCCTAACTTTCTTTCTCTTTGGTCATAGGCCAAGACGGAAGAGAGAACATTCAACAACACAACATTTCAAAGGGAATACATCTTGCCAGCATTTTGAATACTTATTTGGACAGACATTTCTCCAAGGTAAATATTACCATTGTACCAGTGATGGAGGCACATCGTTAGAATTTGCAGATTGCAGTGGAAGTGCACAAAGGCTTAATTGTTCAGTCTAGTGCAAACCTAGAGTGATAGGAGAGAGAGGAGAGGGGGCCGGAGGAAAGAAAGCCGTGCTGTTGGGATCTCTGCAGTCTCTTCTGAATGTGTTACCAGGAGAATGCCAGCAGAGTCTGGGAGCCCGCTGAGCTGGCTCAGAATGTGTGGGAGAAAGGGGAAGCTATATTTTTTTTTTTTCTTTTCAGTGTCTCTCAGATATTCATGAAAGCAGAAGACAGTGTGGTCTGATTGTAAAAATAGCATTTCTTCTTTTAAGAGGGAAGAGTTGGGTAATTCCATTTAGGGGTTAAAATAAGATTTATGCTGTTTCACATCACGGGGGGGTGGGGCTGGGAAACCTGTATCATGGTATTTTTAACCAACTAAGACTTATGAATATGGAAGATTTTAAATGAATCCATGTTCTTCTTTTATGAAAATACCTACTAAGTAAATCGTTGGCTGCTGATAAATGCCTCGTGAATGAATGTTCTTGTTGGGAAGATTATATTTTTAATGCCTCTTTTCGGGGAGGGGAAGGGGTGTTTGTGTGTATGTGTGTGTGTATGTGTGTGTGTGTGTTTGTGTGTGAGAGAGAGAAAGAGAAATAGAGTGAATACGAGACAGACACACTAAAGAGAAATCTGTCAGCATCATACAGTATATTTCAGGGAAGTAACTCTAGGCATTTTCTTTGTGAATCATGAGCTTAGTGGGAATAAAGATGCTCACAGAGGTAGCGGAATTTCCTAGTGAGCTCCAGCATTCATGAATTAGCTGCCAATATTTTAACACAAATTGCTGTGTCATTTCTCTGAAGTTCCCCTGTTGCTGCTGAGTCTGTAGCTAAAAGCTGTTTTGGCCAAGCCTTGGGATTATAGCTTATGAACTGCCTCTTTCCTTCGAGAAAGATGTTCATGACCACGCACACACAGAAATGCAAAAATCTATGATCCAATTTAAAAGAAAATAAACTTGTCAACTTTCTCTGTTTAGCAGTTGATAGAGAGTTGACATTACTTCGTCCCGAGCCGGCTAGAATGCCGTTCCAGATTGACAGAGTGAGAAGAATGCCTTCCTCCCCAGTCCTTATTCTGCCTGTTTTCTTCTGAAGGGGCTGGATCGAGGAAGTGGAGGCTGTACATTAGAGGAGAATTGTGTGATACTATTCATTCTCTGATCTGACAGAGAAGACATTGTTTATTCACTGTAATGGGGTTGCCAGGAATCTGTGCTGTGCATACAGAATGGAACAGCACGGAGCAGTGGGAAATCTCAAAATCCTGAGCAGTATGTCAGCTTAGAGCTTTTTAAAACATATACATATAAATTCTAACAGCCTCCATGACTGTAGATGCAAGTCAACATGGGGAGAAAGTTTTCCTCGAAGTGACTTCTTCACATTGCATTTAGCATGTCTCGCATGGAAGAAGTCATTAAGATAGCAGCCTGCCTTTCCAGATACTGTAGTAACAGAAATTAAAATCATGAAAGGTGAGAATTGCCTTCTAAACACACTAGACCTGCTTTGAGATTGCTCCCTGCATATTAGCATTCAGATGTCAGAATCAAATGGAAAATAACCCATGCGTGTCATGGGATGACTCACAGAAACAAGTAGAGGCTGCCTGAGATAAGAGAAAAAAAGACAAATTCAAAGATGTGCCTTGGGGTAAGACCTGCCCTGCCAGAGACAGTGTGAGAAGATGCCATGCTCAGAATGCTCCAGAACTTTAAAGGGAACAACAACTGTAAAAGCCAGGGTTCAAAGCAGTGCGCAAACACTGCACTGGAAACTGAGCTGGCAGAAATGTGAACCCAGACCGAGGCTTCGGGTTTGTGCTTCTTAAAGGCTCTGCATTCACCCTGCTCCCCCGCCACCCTGAGCACAGCGCCAGGTGTGTGGGGACTCAGGGTGTGTATGTGTGTGCGTGTGTGTTTCTTACCAGAACAGAGAAAGGTGTTGCCAGGCTGCAGGCTGTATGTTCGCAAACACAGCATGAGAGCTGGTCCAGGGTGGCCCAGAGAGCAGGTGTGCGCGGCCACCCCCAGCCGTATTCATGGCCCCGTGTTCTTATGCTCAGAGAGAGATTTGCCATATTCCCCAGTCTCGGCTGGCATCTGTAAGAAGAACTCCCCGCACCTTTTTAGATAAGAACTGTGTGTGTGTGTGTACATGCTCAGTTGTGTCTGACTCTTTGAGACCCCATGGACTGTAGCCCACCAGGCTCCTCTGTCCATGGGATTTTCCAGGCAAGAAATACCAGAATGGGTTGCAATTTCCTTCATGATATAAACTATGCCATTTCTAAAATTATGGTTATGATGACATCAGGATACAGTCAGCTATTAGATGACTGTCATCTAATGACTATTAAATGGCATACCCATCTCGGCTTTTTATGCAACTTATATAAGGATCAGTCTTACATACCTCATGGAGCTCTTTTACTCTTGGGACATCATTCATGTACATTATCTGCTTTAGTTTTCTTCTAAAGAAATATACATTCCCTTAAAACATATTTGACAATCTTTATAAAGATGAATTCATTAACTGTTTATTATGCAATATATATTTATATGATGCTGTTTTCAAGGAAATGCCAGAGATAGCAAGAAAAATTAATCAAGATGTGACTAAACTATTTCCCTCCGTTGTGTCAAGGGTACTTTTATTTTGTCTGTTTTAAAAGTGGTTTTTATTTTATCGTTATCTGTTTATTTATTTTTTGGTTGCCCCAGTCTTCCTGGCTGCTCTCAGGCTTTCTCTAGTTGTAGCAAGTGGGGACTACTCTTGTTGTGGTGTGCAGGCTTCCCATTGAGCTGACTTCTGTTATTGTAGAGCACACGTCAGTAGTGAGCTGTGAGCACAGGCTTGGCTGTCCCAGGTCATGTGGGATCTTCCCAGACTAGGGATCAAACCCGAGTGTCGGGCGTTGGCAGGTGAATTCCTATCCAGTGGACCCCCCGGGAAGTCCTGTTTTATTATTTTTAACAACTGAGTTAAGGACTCTGAAGGGAAGTAAGGCAGAGATAGGGCTATTTCCTACTCCTCCCACAGGGGCTCTGGGAGGCGCTGCTAACTGGGAGGGCTGGGCAAGCCCTGAAAGATGCAGAAGATGCGGTTTGTAGGGCAGCTGCTGGCTCGCCTGTGACTCTGGCAGCCCTGCCTCTCGTTCTGCCTCCTGTTCCTTTTCTGCTGGAATCCCTGGTAATGGTACCTGAGGCCTGATCGTAAGCGTGTGTGAGTGACAGCCAGGCTTCCATCACAGGTGACCCCAGCCCACCAGGAAGTCAGTGTCTGCAGCTCCAGAAGAGCACCGCCTGGCCCAGCCTTGTAGGGAGTCAGGCCTGGCGTCTCACAACGAGGCACACAGCAATCTTGTTCTCACCAGTGTTGTGTGTCATCTTTGTCTGTTACGAAAGGAGACATATGCCAATAAAAGGAAGTTGAAGTAAACACTTAAAGATTCTGTTTAACAAGCACTATATTGTATGTGCAGTGAGGCAGGTGCGGGTCTTATACTCTTTGCAAATATTAAATCATTTAATCTGCCCAACTCCTCTACTACTACTATTGGGATGATTCCCGTGTTCCTGAAGAGGAAACTGAACCTCAGAGAGAGTGAGTAACTGCAAGGTCGCACAGGCAGTGAGGGCCGGCAGCACTGGTGGGGGGCCACCCGCAGGAGCCTAGGCCACAGGGCTCCGTGTGCGCCGCCCCAGGTGGCTTCTGTGTCACGGCAGAGCTTGCTGTGGCAAGGACTGTCAGGGACTGTGACAGGGACTGTCACATCCGTTTGGGTCTCTGAACACACAGGCCAGCCAGCAGAACTGCACACAGCGCGTGTGATGTTGCTGGTCTGGGAGCTGCCCACCCTTTGTCTCTTGGTGTTTATGTTGGGGGAAGAATTTGTAAGGTCTGTCCTTGCAGAATTCAAAGCAGGTGTGATTAATGCTGCACAGTAAACCCAGGCTTCCAGGCCCCATGTCCTGAGGTCGTCGGGCGAGCTGTCCTGCACAGCACCACCCAGCAGCACTGGGAGAAAGACCAGACATGGTTGCTGTCCTTCTTCCTCTGCACTTCTTCACTGGGTGGATCCTGTACCTTGACAGATGGTGGCTTTGATACATCTCATGGGTGGCTGATTAGTGAGATAAGAAGCATAGAGGCATTGATGTGACTTTATAAGCGGTAGTCATCTGGTCAAAACTCTTACATGCTTCTCACAGTGTTGGCCACGTTTTATTTTCAACTGGGTAACGGTTACATGAGTGTTTGTTGAATTCTGGTGGTGGTGGTGTTTTAGTCACTAAGTCGTGTCTGACTCTTCTGTGACCCCATGGACTGTAGCCCACCAGGTTCCTCTGCCCATGTGGTTTCCCGGGCAAGAATACTGGAGTCGGTTGCCGTTTCTTCTCTAGGGGATCTTCCCCAATCAGGGATCGGACCTGCATCTCCTGCATTGCAGGCAGTCTCCTGCACTGCAGGTGGATTCTCTACCCACTGAGCCACCTGCGAAGCCCATCAATTGAATTACACTTCTTGTAAATCTTAAATATCTTAATGTATTTGGTAAGTTTTATGTTAGCCTATTAGGATATCTGTCCGATACAAAGTTCAATGTTAAAAAAAGAAAAAGTAATGACAATCACATACAATTTGGCTTTTCATTTATTAGAAACAAACATTATTCATATGCTTTTATATATCCTCACACTCCTCTGGATAAACTGACTACACAGACAAGTCAAAATATGTATTAATTGCAGAGAAATGCTTACAAACTGCCACCTAAGACATTTTGTCTTATCTCATTGTTTTATAAGTAAACACAAAAATTATCATAGCTTGATTGTTTTTGTTCAAAATGTAAGATACCCAGATAAATGTTAATGAAAACAATTATTTTCTAATTTGATATAAGAATATATTATAGTTTTAAACTCATATATTTGGTTCCAAATCAGTTATGTACCACTATGCTTTTTCAAATATTTGTCTTCAAGTCATGTATTTTATTAGATACTGAATGTGAAGTTAATTAAATAGCACATCACTTATTACATAGGAAAAATCAAAATAGGGTTTTTAAAGTTTGTATTTAAATGAATATGACATACAGTCTTGAATAATAACTTACCTAAAATTGAGTAATTTTATTTAAGTCACTTCTTTCTTGTGTACCATAAAATGTTTAAATAATTAAGATATCTCCCGGAGAACTTTGCTGAAGTGTCACTAGACAAGTCAAAACAGGTGAAAAAGCCTTTAATAAAGCCAGGAAAAGAGGTTGCAATAATTATTTGTATTCAGTTTAAAAGGAATCTAGCCATCCTCCAGGAAATGACTGGTAATTGGATAATATGAGGTCTAGTGAGATGCAGAAGATTAAAGTCCAGTGGTACAGTCAGTTGATTAGAAGAAAGTGTGAATCCACTCTTGGCCTGCCTTACTCCACCCACATCAAATGAGCATCTCCTGTAGTTTCTTGTCCCAGCTGTCAGTAAAAATCAACAGTTACCTCTTCAACCAAACCTCAAGTGTGCTACCCAAATCCCTGTACTATTTATGTTCTCTTTACTTATTGTAAGATATACAGAGAGACATACACTATCTTGAAATACCCATCATATATCAGTGGCACTTTCCTGATTGATTATTTTCTTTACAACAAAGGATGCTTTCTTCCCAACAGTCCTATTTTTCTTAATCAAGTAAAATTTCTTAGAGTTTAATTTCCTTGTATTCTTGGACATCGGGGCTTCATTTGTACATCTCTTTGGTGAACTTATTAGTTTTCATGTTATGACTTCATTATTAACTTATTTTATTACAGTTAATACATTTTACATCTCTTATATCCAAATGAAGCTAATGAATTTCAAAATGATTTGTCAGAATTATTATTTTCTAATAATATTCATGTTACTTGGCTATTCTACTTTTTAATTTAAAAATCCAGTTCTCATGGGAGTAACTTCTCTTTAATAAAACCTCTTAAAATTCTGAAGAAAGATTTCAATAGATATGCTCTAAGGAAAAAGAAATACACGTAAATGAAGTATCTTTGTCTTTTTATCAATGTATGCTACACCGTTTCTCTGTGAATTGTAACTAGCTTTCATTTTCAAACTTTGGAAGGATGAGTCATTTGTAGTAGGAAGTTGATGCTAAAGACCTATGTTTGGCAACCCGAAGAACATTTTTAGCATTTGGATTTCCCTATTTATAGTGCAGCGTCAGGCAGAGTGAATGTTTGGCATTTCTATAAGGGATGCAAACTCTTTAACATGCTCTGTTGTGATCTAACAATTCATTTCAGAGAAAGATGAATCAGTCTTGTTTGGAAAACGTTTTATACAAATATTGGCAAGAAGATTGTGACTGTGTTTCTATGGATTTTACAAATGCAGAGTTCCCTAAAGTAAAGGATAGTATATTTCACAATATTCCTTTCTTCTGCATTACTATAATTCTTTAGGAGCTGTCTTTTATTACTCTGAACTCTCACACTCTCCTGCCCCATTCCTTACTTTTTAGACTCTGTTAATCCATGTTGAAGTCAGAGATCATGTTTCTAGGTCCCGCCAAGTGTCAAAATTTTTTAACCTGAACTCCCTCTTAACTGCAGTATTTTTCTCATAGTTAAAACTCCAGGTTACTTCATTAACGTATGCTTTTTCTTTTAGACTAAGGCATTTGAGAACATTAATTGGTAGGATTTTGCCCTTAATTGGTTAAATAGGAGACATATTCTATCCCCCACACACATAACCCAACACACAGTTGAACTAATGAAAAACAGAAGAAACTAAATGTAATGTGAGATCCTGGATCAGATCCTGTTCAGTTCAGTTCAGTCACTCAGTTGTGTCCAGCTCTTTGTGACCTCATGGAGTGCAGCACGCCAGGCCTCCTTGTCCATCATCAACTCCTGGAGTTTACTTAACTCATGTCCATTGAGTCGGTGATGCCATCCAACCATCTCATCCTCTGTGGTCCCCGTATCTTCCTACCTTCAATCTTCCCCAGCATCAGGGGCTTTTCAAATGAGTCAGTTCTGCACATCAGGTGGCCAAAGTATTGGAGTTTCAGCTTCAGCATCAGTCCTTCCAATGAATGAATATTCAGGACTGATTTCCTGTAGGATGGACTGGTTGGATCTCCTTGCATTCCAAGGGACTCAAGTCTTCTCCAACACCACAGTTCAAAATCATCAGTTCTTCAGCACTCAGCTTTCTTTATAGTCCAACTCTCACATCCATACATGACCACTGGAAAAACCATAGCCTTGACTAGACGGACCTTTGTTAGCAAAGTAATGTCTCTGCTTTTTAATATGCTATCTAGGTTGGTCATAACTTTCCTTCCAAGGAGTAAGCGTCTTTTAATTTCATGGCTGCAGTCACCATCTGCAGTGATTTTGGAGCCCAGAAAAATAAAGTCTGACACTGTTTCCACTGTTTCCCCATCTATTTCCCATGAAGTGATGGGACCAGATGCCATGATCTTAGTTTTCTGAATATTGACTTTTATGCCAACTTTTTCCCTCTCCTCTTTCACTTTCATCAAGAGGCTCTTTAGTTCTTCTTCACTTTTTTTCATAAGGGTGGTGTCATCTGCATATCTGAGGTTATTGATATTTCTCCCGGCAATCTTGATTCCAGCTTGTGCTTCATCCAGCCCAGCGTTTCTCATGATGTACTCTGCCTATAAGTTAAATAAGCAGTGTGACAATGTACACTTGACGTACTCCTTTTCCTATTTGGAACTAGTCTGTTGTTCCATGTCCAGTTCTAACTGTTGCTTCCTGACCTGCATACAGATTTCTCAAGAAGCATGTCAGGTGGTCTGGTATTCCCATCTCTTGAAGAATTTTCAAAAGTTTTTTTTTTTCTTTTTCAAGAATTTTCAAGAGTTTGTGGTGATCCACACAGTCAAAGGCTTTGGCATAGTCAATAAAGGAGAAATAGATGTTTTTCTGGAACTGTCTTGCTTTTTTGATAATCCATTGGATCCTGAAACAAACCCCCAAAATAGACATTAGGTAAAAAACTAAGGAAATCTGAACTAAGTATTGTTGTTTAGCTAAGTCATGTCTGACTCTTTTGTGACCCCATGGACTGTAGCCTGCCAGACTCCTCTGCCCATGGGATTTCTCAGGCAAGAATATTGAAGTGGGTTGCCATTTCTTTCTCCAGGGGATCTTTCCAAGAATTAAATATGGACTTTAGTTAATAATAGTGTACCAACATTGGTTTATTAATTATAACACTTGTACCATGTTAATGTAAGAATTTAATAATAGAATAGAAAGAGTACAGTAACTATATTTATACCTAATGTAGTAAATGGCTAGAGTTCACCCCAGCCTTTTTGTCATAAGAGGAAATGGGATAGAAAGTGATAACTAATTCTCCTTTTGCCAAGGTCCTCTAGCAACACAGCCACCTGTTAACACAGGTCAGTCCCAGCCAGCCACAGTGACCGCGGGGCTGTTATCTTCCCTGTGCCTGTCTCCAGAGACATGAGAGCTTGGTAGCTCAGACTTCCTGGGCTTAATTTCCAGCCATTGGGTACTGGGGGCTTTACTTGACTTGTTAAATTCTCTGGACCTCATTTTCCATTTCTGTGAAATCAGAGAGTCAAGCCAGATTTTTGTCTCCTGAAAACCATGGCTTAGAAAAATTCTGACTCTCTGAATATGTGTTGGAGGTTTATTTGTAATTACAACTGTGGAGTTTATTGAGGATAAAATTTTGGTACTGAAGCAGTTTGCACACATTGTATAGTTTATAGCGTAAGTTATTATTTATCTATCATTTTCTAGCTTTTGTGCCCTGCACCTCACCCTCAAAAAAGTCCTTAAAAGTAATGCTGTTGCCATGTGAGAGCCACTTACACATTAAGAAGATAAGACCACAGTTTTTTGAAATTTAATCTGAACTCAAAATCATATTAAACATTAAATTTTACCTTAATTTGTGATAAATTGTTATTCATATAAAGTACATTTTCAAACAAAGATTTTAGGTTAATGTACTTGCTTCCCAGTGGTAAAGAATCTGCCTGCCAATGCAGGAGACACAGGAGATGCGGGTTTGATCCCTTGGGTCAGGAAGATCTCCTGGAGGAGGAGATGGCAACCCATTCCAGTATTCTTGCCTGGAGAATCCCATGGACAGAGGAGGCTGGCGGGCTACAGTCTCTGGGGTTGAAAAGAGCTGGACATGACTGAGCTACTGAGCATCCATGCATGCTTCAATGTAATTTAGTTTGAATTTTTTATTTAATATAATTTATAGTGTTATACAGTGCTTTAATTTAGGGCAATAAAATTTTGAATACCCAATTATACTTAAGGCTTTGGAGACATTTAAGACCATGCCAAGTGTTCATATTATGCTTGTTGAGTTCATCATCAGGAAGTTACTCATCCAATAATTATTCCTTAATTACTTTTGAGTCAGTCGTTGTCCATTATAAGAAATTATTATTTTCTAGCTATGGGTCTCAGTGCTGTGTTTTGATTGGAGGCATATAGAAAGCAAAGTTTACTTTCAGTTCAGTTCAGTTCAGTTGCTCAGTCGTGTCCAACTCTTTGCGACCCCATGGACAGCAGCACGCCAGGCCTCTCTGTCCATCACCAACTCCCAGAGTTCACTCAAACTCACGTCTATCGAGTCAGTGATGCCATCCAGCCATCTCATCCTCTGTCGTCCCCTTCTCCTCCTGCCCCCAATCCCTCCCAGCATGAGAGTCTTTTCCAATGAATCAACTCTTCGCATGTGGTGGCCAGAGTACTGGAGTTTCAGCTTTAGCATCATTCCTTCCAAAGAACACCCAGGACTGATCTCCTTTAGAATGGACTGGTTGGGTCTCCTTGCAGTCTAAGGACTCTCAAGAGTCTTCTCCAACAGCACAGTTGAAAAGCATTAGTTCTTCGGTGCTCAGCTTTCTTCACAGTCCAACTCTCACATCCATACATGACCACTGGAAAAACCATAGCCTTGACTAGATGGACGTTTGTTGGCAAAGTATTATCTCTGCTTTTGAATATGCTATCTAGGTTGGTCATAACTTTCCTTCCAAGGAGTAAACGTCTTTTAATTTCATGGCTGCAATCACCGTCTGCAGTGATTGGAGCCCCCAAAAATAAAGTCTGACACTGTTTCCACTGTTTCCCCATCTATTTGCCATGAAGTGATGGGACTGGATGCCGTGATCTTCGTTTTCTGAATCTTCCTTGAAAGTTAAATCCAGAGACTTCCCTAGTGGTCTTGTGGTTAAGAATCTGCCTGCCAGTGCAGGGGCCACTGGTTCAGTTCCTGCTCCAGAGAGACTCCACATGCCACGGGGCAGCTGAACCCATGCGCTACAACTGCTGAGCCCTCGCGCTCTAGAGACCATGCTGCACAGCGGGAGAAGCCACTGCAATGAGAAGCCTGAGCACGGCGACTGAAGAGTAGCCCCACTCACTGCAATAAGAAGCCTGTGTGCATCAGCAGAGACCCAGTGCAGCCACAAATAAACAAAAATTCAGATGGGGGATACATGGATACCTGTGGCCGATTCATGTTGATGTATGGCAAAAACCATCACAATGTTGTAATTATCCTCCAATTAAAATAAATAAATAATTTTTTTAATCCAATAATCATCACTTGACCAGTAGAAGCACTCTGGGGAGGGATTGAATAGTGGTTCTTAACTTTGACTAATTCAATAAAGTCAACCCAGGACTTTTTAAAAGTCCCTGTGTGCAGAATATACCCCAAACTAATTAAACCTATGGTCTAGACGCATTTTTAAAAATTTCCCAGGTGCTTCCACTGTGCAACCAAAGTGAAGAACCGTTAGCCTTAAGAGAGTGGGAATGCCTCTTGTGGTGGTCCTTCTATCGCATAATTCTCCTACTCTTTGAAACTGGGTGACTTGAGTAGCTCTGATCATTTTAAAAGTGTCTACTTTCAAAGAGAAAGAAGCTTGCCAATATTCAGCGGGAAAAAAGAATGTCCCTTGCCCTAGATCTCCACCTCACAAACACCAGGAGAGTCTGTCCTGATTTTGAAAGTTTTCAGAAAAAAAATCTCCTGCATGCCTCAGTGCTACAGTGTCTGCTCTGGCTTTTGTTTTGTTTGGCATTTCAGTTCACATACAGGATCAATGAGAGCTAACATTTATTGACCACCCCTGGTAAGTATCAAGCCCTGTAAATATGGCTCTGTCTCACAACCAGGGGAGATAGGAGTTAAAAATAGACTTCTGTTTTGTTTGAAAAATCTTATCTCAGTGTAATTGAATATTTAATCATTTATTCGTTAATTGATTGGACTTTTATCAAATACGTGTGCTATTCTAAAAATAAGGTTAAAAATGCTAGAAAAGTACAAAGGGATCTGTATCTATCATCTTTTTTCTTCATAACAAATTTAGTGGCTTAATATGACCTGATTTATTTAGCTTTTGATTCTGCAACTGGCAATTTAGGCTGGATTCAGCTGAGCAATTCCTCTGGTCTCAGCTAGCCACCACATACAGCAGTGTTCACTGTGGTCTGGCTTTGCTGATCTTTGCTGGGTCCTCACATGTCTAGGGGCCTCAGTGGGACAACCTAGCTGATGGAGTGCTTGTCAGTATGGTTTCTCACCCTTCAGCAGGGCTAGCCTAGTCTTGTTCACATGATGCAGTTAGGTTCACCTATAAAATGAATGCAAGTAAGCAAGGCCTCTTGGGCTTCATCTCAGAACTGGCACCATATCATGGCTGCCACATTTATTGCCCAAAGTTAGTCACAAGTCCAGTCTAGATTCAAGGGGTAGGGAAGTAGATTTTATCTCCTAATGGATAGTACTGAAAAGTCATATTACAAAGGGTGAGGATAAAGGAAAGAGTGAGTAATGGTGGTTATTTTTGCAATCAACCACAGGTGGGAAATTCTAATTCTGTCTTGGACACAAGGAAGGTTTCTAAGAGGTGGTTACATTTGATCTGGTTTAAAAGGTGAAAAATAAATTTAAAATATATTTGAGATGAAAGCACTAGAATGGACAAAACTATCACATTGCAGTTTCCTTAGTGAAAAACAAAATGAAGATTGTAAGTTTCCTAAATATAGGAAATATATCTAGCCCAACACACAGCATGTAGGAGGCACTTAAGGTAGACTTTTTCATTTGTATCAAAAAGAGTTAGCGCAATGGAACTAAGAGTGTATGCCCATGAGACAGATGTAATACTTGATAGCTCTACCACTTTACTGGTTAAGTGACCTTGCACAAGTTACTAACCTTTCTGTACCTCTCTTTAGTACAATGATGAGAATAATGCTTTTTGTATCAGTTCACCTTGCTGCATAACAAAGCACCCTCAGTTTAACAGCTTAAAACAACACCCATTTACTTAGCTCCTGAACTCTCTGGGTTTATGTTTGGGCTGACTCAGTTCTTCTGGTTTCAGTTGGGTTCACATATGTGTCTATAGTCAGCTTCCAATCTCAGCTTCTGGCAATTGACTGACTACTGGCGGACAATGAGGACACCTGGGCCACGTGTCTCTCATTCAACAGCCTGATCTGTACATATTCACAGGGAGCATCAGCAAGGTTCCAAGAGTGAGAGCCCAAACATGCAAAGCTGTAGTCTTGGTTCAGAACTGATACTCTGTTGCTTGCACTGCATTCCATGAGACAAAGGCCAGCCCAAACCTAACCCAAAGGCTTGCCAGAAATTAAGGGTTTAGAAATATACGTTTTTCATCACTGGAAGGAGCTACAAAGTCACAGTGCAAGAAGTGAAGATACTGGGAGGGGTAGACTTGTGGCCACTGATACAGTCTTCTATACCTCCCTGTAGCTCACAACAATCCTATGAAGAATAAGTGAAATGTAACAATCTTTCTAGGTGAATAATTGTCCAACTGTTGTGAACCCATGGACTGTAGCACTCCAGGCTCCCCTGTCCTTCACTAACTCCCAGAGTTTGCTCAGATTCACATCCACTGAGTCAGTGATGCTATCTCATCCTCTGCTGCCCCCTTATCCTTTTGCTTTCAGTCTTTCCCAGCATCAGGGTCTTTTCCAATGAGTCAGCTCTTCACATCAGATGGCCAGAGTTTTGGAGATTCAGCTTCAGCATCAGTTCTTCCAATGGATATTCAGGACTGAATTTCCTTTGGAATTGACTGATTTGATCTCCTTGTAGTACAACGGACTATCAAAGAGTCCTCTCAGCACCACAGTTTGAAAGCATCAGTTCTTCAGCTGTCTAGGTGAGGCGCCAAGTTAAAAAGAATCTGGCAAGAGGTGGATGTTGAATAAGTAGAAGCTGTTAATTTTTCCTTACATATATTAAAAAACAGATTTTTCAGGCAAGTTCTTTAATTGCCTACTTGTAAAGAGTATCAGATGAGCCTCCAAATGGTATTTGCAAACCTTAAATGTTATATATTTTTTTCTCTGTTGCAGAAAGATAATGTAAGTAGGGGAAAGCACATTGTCTACGAGGCCATGTACACCTTGGCACAGAATTCAGGTATCGTCACCTGAAGAAGCAAACAAAGCCTGGCAGCCGAAGCCAGACAAAGTCACAGCTGTGCAGGAGAAAGACATATTTAATCGCTGTGAAGGGTCAACTCAGGAAAAGAATCAGAGACAGTAAAGTGTGATATTTTAACTCCAAAAATATTAAAAGCCTTTTTAATGGGTCAGAACTCATTTTTAAACCTATGCAAAGGAAGCAAAACCTTAATAAGTCTTTATTGATTTCTTTCACTGTTGTGTTATAACTATTTTCACAAAACCAGCCAAGCCCCATATAATTCCAGATTGATCCACAAATTGCTCTTGGATCCCACAAATTGGACTCAGTGGACATTCATTTATCTGGGAGCTAGAATATCCATAATCAGTGATATGAACTGGGTCAAAAAAAAAAAAAAAAAACCAAAACTATCTCCTTTGAAATAAATAGAGCATCAAAGGTTATTCAGGAATGTACAGTATATAAATAGGGCAAATGTTCATTGAGGATGGTGTCTGCTTTTTATAACTGTGGAACTTGAAGCTCTTTAAGGTAAAGAATCTGCCTGCTAATGCAGGAGATGCAGGTTTGATCCCTGGGTCAGGAAGATCCCCTGGAGAAGAAAATGGCAGCCTACTTCCGTATTCTTGCCTGGAGAATCCCATGGACAGAGGAGCCTGGCAGGCTATAGTCCGTGGAGTAGCAAAAGAGTCAGACACGACTTAGCAACTCAACAACAATAACAGCAACAACAAAGATACGTCACATGATCATTGGGCCCTGCAGCCTGAGCCCAGCTTGCATCACCCAGCCCCCCACTCTCCAGGAGCCCCAGGACCTTCAAAAAGCCATCTATCTGCTTACACTTAGCTTTCAAGCACCGAGTTTTCACTCTGTTGCAGTTCCTTTTATGATTTTAGAAAGTCCTAATGGTGGAGTGATTGAGACCCATGGCTCTCATCCTCATCTCTCTCACTTTCTCTCTGAGTGATGGGGAGTCAAGGGTAGGGATGGGGATGATGGCAAACTCTATAAGCCTCAGTTCCTACTCCATCAACCAGGATCCTACAAAGATACTTATGTTTCCGTGGTGGTTCTGTCACATTCATAGTCCCAAATATTGAATCCCAGAAATGTAGGTTAAAAGAAAGTGAAGTGAAAGTATTAGTCACTCGGTCGTGTTCGACTCTTTTCGACCCCATGGACTGTAGCCTGCCAGGCTCCTCTGTCCATGGAATTCTCCAGACAAGAATACTGAAGTGGGTTGCCATTCCCTTCTCCAGGGGATCTTTCCAACCCAGGGATCGAACCCAGGTCTCCTGCATTGCAGGTAGATTCTTTCCCACCTGAGCTACCAGGGAAGTCCGTAGGTTAAACAGATTATCAGAAAGAAAAAGGCAATAGAAGGTAAAAAGTCCAAAGCTACCCAATCCAGACAGGTTTGCTGATAGCCTTGATTGTGCTTTTAAATTCCATCTATCATGTGTGCACTCACCACCATCTCTCCCTCTAAAACACAAGAGCATGGGTCTCTCGTTCCATAACAACTAAACAGTGTTCATTCTGAACACTCAGTGTTTGTTTTTAAAGTGATGTTTTACGGGCTGCGTAATAAAGTACCTAACCTGGAACTGAGCATATGGCCTCAAGTATTTGTGGACTTGATGTCTGTCTCTGTATGCCTGAGAATGATTTCTGCTTTCTGAAATTCATGTTGGCAAGGAAAGTGGTTTCGTTGATGCTGGTAGACCATCTGGGGTTGCTATTTTAAATTTGATAACTTTATTTATATATAATATCTTCAAGGGGAATTCCCCATTTTTGACATTTGTTTGAAAAACTAGAAGTTGTAGAAAGGTTTCTAAATCCAGGATAAGAAAAATTTACCCTTGCAAACCCTGCAAGTATCTTCAATTCCTGCAACTTTATTTTTTACAAATTAAAATGTAATGCAGATATGTTGGACTCAATCTCAAAAATCTGTGGACAGTCTCAGGTTTTTAATATTACTACTGTAAAGGATTTATAATATGTTAAACATTTTATATTAAGTATATGCCTTAAGAGTTGTTGGAACCCCTATTTAATTGAAAGCCATCCACAAATTTAGTAAACAATTTGTTTAATCCTTCAGATTTTAGAAGATGATTAATAAAACATGAATACTAGTTCTATTTCACATATCTATATGGACCTCCCAGGTGGTAAAGAACCTGCCTGCCAATGCAGGAGACACAAGACACAGGTTCGAGCCCTGGGTTCGAGCCCTGGGTCGGGAAGATCCCCTGGAGGAGGAAGTGGCAACCCACTCCAGTATCTTTGCCTGGAGAATCCCATGGATACAGGGACACAGGAGCCTGTCAGGCTACAGTCCATGGGGTTACAAAGAGTTGGACAAGACTAAAGCAACTTAGCACGCACGCACACATATATATACGTTCTGTATTTTTATTTTATTTTATTTTTTTTAAATTTTTTTGATGGATGATTTTTTGTTCTTTATTTTAGAAGAGATGTGAGTGCAGATTAAGACTGGCCCAAAAAATCATGAGTTGAAATTTTCCCCTCTAAGTATTGTTTCTCATCTTTAGATTTTAATCTCTCTTTTTGTACAACATCATTGTCATGCATTCAAATAATAGTTTTTGCTTACAAACTCCAGAATTAGAATTCGATATCATAATATCAGTTGACAATAATTAATTTTGGCCTGAGACATGTAGTCTCAATGACTTGTTACTTGCCCTGGAAGTACTCCTATAGTAAAAATACATACATTGACTCCCAACTATTACAAAAAATTTTTAAACTATGGAACTTTGTTCCTTTTGTGTCTTGAAAGAATGGCAACCCACACCCAACTTGGAGGGTGTAGAATAATAATTTGCCCCAGCCCCACCCTTCTTTGTTATTCCCCAACCATCAAATTGAGTGTTGATCACCATTTCCCATTAGTTTTGTCCTGTAGTTTTCTTAAGGGAAAGAAAAAATGAAAGTTAGAATGAGCGGATCACATCTTTAAAGAAAAATGAGAAACGCCATGCTTCCTTGAGGAGGAGAAAAATATTTCCACATGGTTAACCTGTCCTGCCTCAGTGTTTACATTACCTGCCAGGCTCTCTGCACGTGGGGCCTCTTTTAAATCTGATCTCATACATCACAACTAACTATGGAAACAAAGACAAACAAAAACCAATACAGACTAGAGTCTCCGGATTCAGCGAGATTACTCAAGCATGACTGGAGGAGAGATTGCCAAGTACTACCTGATGACAAAGTACAGTATCTACTGACTAGTAGTTCAGGTGCAATTTCATAATAGGGTTCCCATACAATCTGGAAAGTATGGCAAGTATTAGTCAAACCTGCAGCACGAATACATGGGTATAGGAAAAAGAGGCATTGTGAAAGAGAAATGCCTATCGCAGTGAGCAATGGCCCTGTGCGTGGGAGGGCCTTCCTGGCGTCTGATGGGGGTTAGAACTGAACTAGGAGAAGGGCTCCAGTGGGGCTGAAGAGGTTCCGGATAAGGACTAAGTGAGTGAGATGGAGACAGTTAGACAGTAGAGTCAGAAGGTGGAGGGAGGCCACATCCAGAACTTACAGGAAGTGGCAGCTACTTGATGAGATTTCATTTCCTGTACGCTTTGATCAGTGGAAAACTATTAAAGGGTTTTAAGCAGAGGACTTGGTGTGATCAGATTTTCTTTTTGGAAAGATCCCCTTGGCTGGGGTTTGAAGGAGGAACTGGAAGGCAGGAGGGTGAGTCTGGTGGCCAAGACAAGAGATGCTGTAACTGGAGGAGGGGACTTGACCCTTGGGGTGCAGAGACAAGCTGAAGAGATGCATTTGAAAGTCATCTCAGAGATGAAACCAAGAGGGCTCACTGTGTTGGATTGGACATGGGGGAAAACTGAGAGGGTGGTAAAAGGGAGGACCCTGGAAGGCGAGCTTGCACAGGGAGCTGAAGGTAGCACCATTCACAGAGGGATGGGGGTGGAAAGAGGGGGTCCAGCAGGCACATGTGCAGAAGCCGGGGGCCTGGAAACATGCTGGTGGGGTGGGCCCATGGCAGCTGGGTCTGGACTTCAGAGCTCAGAATAGAGGTTTCGGCTGGAAGTACGAAAGAGTCAGACATGACTTAGCAACTAAACAATAGAACAACAAATAGGGCATCAAGGAAACACGAAGGGAATTGAACTAATGGGTATGGCTAAAACGTCAAGAAGAAAATATGAGGCAAGATAAGGAATAAAGCCTAAGACTAAACTCCAAAGAACAAGGATCACAGTACAGTGAGTCTTCTACATACAAACCTTCAAGTGGCATCTTTCGAAGATGCAAGTGTGTGTTCTGTCAACGTCAGGTGTGAGTGACATTGCAGCCTGCCCTCCATCGCCTATCGTTGACAGTCCTTCAGCTCTCCCATCTTCCACCTCCACTCCCTCCTCCAGCCAGTCACTCTTCTTGCCTGTTCACTCGATGCCAACCCCTGTATGCCAGCTGTGGTACTGTACTGCTGTAATTTTCAAGGTATTATACTGTAAGACTTTAAATGTTTGCTAGATTTTTGTGTGTTTTTTTAATGTCTTATTTGTGTGAAAAGTTTTGTAAACCTACTAAGTACAACACTATATAGCCAATTGTGTTAGCTGGGTACCTAGGCTTTGTTGAACTTACGAACAAATTGACTTTATGAACTCGTTCTTGAAAGGGAACTCATTAGCGTGTAGGGGACTTACTGTGTTACATAACCAGGGAGAGGAGGGAGGCTCCGCAAGTGTCTTCTCAAATGTGTAGTTACCACCAAACTCAAACTGTCATTCTCATTTCCTTCCATTCAATACGATGGCATCCTAATGGACACATTGATGACAGGCCTTATGGGTGGTTACTTAAGTTGCACGTATAAAATTTATTGATTTTTTTAATAAAGATAGTCACATATAGAAACTTACGCACAAACCTCACAGTCCTGTGAATGTGAGCTAAATGACAGGAGTAGACACAACCCTTGATTATTCTTTGGTTTCTTAAATGATAATAGAGAAGCAAATGGCAACCCACTCCAGTATTCTTGCCTGGAAAATCCCACGGACAGAGGAGCCTGGATGGCTACAGTTCATAGGGTCACAAAGAGTTGGACGTGACTGAGTGCCTGAGCACATTTAAGTGATAGAATTAAAAAATAAATAGGGACTTCCATGGTGGTCCAGTGGTTAAGACTCCAAGCTCCCAATGCAAGGGGGCCAGGGTTCAATCCTTGGTCAGGGAACTAGATCCCATATGCTGCAACTAATGATCCTGTGTGCCACAGCTAAGACCCAGCACAGACAAATAGATAATTTTTTAAAAAACATAAATAAGTGAAAATAAAAATACATAAAAGCCTGGTGGCAAGTCAGGAGGCTTAATCAGTTCAGGTCCACGTTTTTGGCAGGATGGCTTCATAGTTCCCACCTCCTCTTACATCACACAACCCGGTGTCCGGCTGTGCCTCTTTGCACAGCTTAAAGATTCATCGGGGCTTCAGGTGTGGTCATCCCGACTCCCTCACTGGTTTCCCGTCAGTCCCAGCCCTGTAGTTTGAACAGCCTCGTATCACTGCTGAGAAGCAATCATTAGTTTCTGGGTCGGCTTCGTGTCTGTCCGTGGCCTCCTTTATGGCATTACATAGGTTCCTGTACGTGTCTGTGAAAGGCTTTTCGAAATCATGCTATATCTTAAAGAAATTTGAATCAATCATCATTTAAAATAGTATCTGTGGAAAATATTCATATTATTTCATAATACCACTCTTACGAATACAAATTTTTATATACCTTGGATTTGGTTAAAGCAAGATCTCTTAGAACCTTATACTGTCAATCAGACATTTTGCATTGAAACAGCTTCTTCTGATACTTATAATGATTACAATTTATTGTTTGAATTTAACATAACTCCAGTTAGCTGACAAAGAGAAATAACCAGACGCTGGGTGTACATTTGAATACTTCTAGGTACAGTGAGTTTTTAACAGATGCAGATTCTTCTTTAAGTATATCTTTGAATAAAATAAGTTGTTAAAATAGCCAGGAAAGCAACAGAAGGAACGAATATTTATTTATCGGGTATATTTTCTGAGCAAGGGTACCAAACTATGCATGTTTCACAAGATACAAATGTAACTGACTTTGTTAGTGATAGCAGATAGAATTTTCTACACTGAATGTAAAATGGAAATGCTGAAGATGCTGAATGGAGCTGACATGCAAACCTAGGTGCCTATTTGGAAGGCTGGCAGAGTGTGCTATCAATATGGCTTAAAGTGCTAACCCAGACTAAACAGAAGCGCCTCGAAATAGAGGCAGTTTCCAACTGTCGATTCCATATGTCAAGAGGATTTGTCCTGGAGACATGACAGCTGAGTTCCTGGCCAGTACTGTCCATATCACGTGGTAGTAATGGAAGGATAAGATTACTGACAAAAGATCCCAGGCTGTATGTAACAAACCCATCAACATTAAGTGGATGCTATTTGCAATGTAACTTCCATCCCAAGCCAGATATGTGTGGGGATGAACAATAGCAAGAAACCCCAACACTTTTCCATGGTAGACTGAGGACCCTACGCTAAGTAAACACAGTTACCCCCAGTAAAGTGGTCTAAAGAAACCTCTACAGACCATTAAAAGTGCAGTTTCAGGCATTAACATCTAGCCGCTTTCTGCTGGGAAGTGAAAGGAACAGCCAAGATTGCAAAAAGAGAAGCTCTCTCTGGCAGAAACTGAGAGCCAACAAAGCCACAGGGTACAAATCGCCTTCTGTGCAGACGTGGCTACCACTGTGGGTCCAATTAAAATCCTAACACGTGCATATTGTGAGGGGAGCTATAGGTTAAAATGGCAGCTGTGCCCACTCATTTATTATCTGTTCAGTAGTTTCAGTCTTAAAAAGTACAGGACTGTTTCGGGAACTATTCTTGGTAAGACTGCAAAGGCATGCATTCATTCACACCATTGATACTTACTGAGTGCGTGTGACTGTTGTCGGTGCCGCAGTTACTGCTTGTCAAGACAGAGATCCTGTGCTCAGGGAGGCTATGTGTTCTAGAGTGCATCCCCCAGCCACAAACGCTAAGACCAGTACATAAGATGCTTTAAGATGAAGTATTAAGACAGGCTTCCCAGGTGGCGCTAGTGGTCAAGAACCTGCGTGCCAATGCAGGAGACGTAAGAGACGTGGGCTCTATCCCTGGGTCAGGAATATCCCCCTGGAGGAGGGCATGGCAGCCCACTCTAATATTCTTGCCTGGAGAATCCCATGGACAGAGGAGCTTGGCAGGCTATAATCCATAGTGTTGCAAAGAGTCGGACATGACTGAAGTGACTCAGCACACACACACACATCAGGAAAAGACGGGGTGATGGGGTAAGGCTGAGCTGGGGGTGCGCAAGAGGACTGTGGGATGGTTGGTCAGAGAGACTTCTCTGAGGACGTGATACTTGAACAGGATGAAGAAAAGGAAGGGGAAATCAGTGGTGTGATGGCCCAAAATATGATCGTTCCAGCAGATAAACAGCCTGTATAAAAGGATGGGGCTTCCCTGGAGGCTCAGACAGTAAAGAAGCCACCTGCAATGCAGGAGACCTGGGTTTGATCCCTGGGCTGGGAAGATTCCCTGGAGAAGGGAACGGCTACTCACTCCAGTATTCTGGACTGGAGAATTCCAAGGACAGAGGAGCCTGGCAGGCTACAATCCATAGAATCAACCAAGAGTCAGACATGACTGAGCAACTTTGACTTTACTCAATATGTCCAAGAGCTAGAAAGAAATAGCCCTGGGGTTTGAAAGTTCATGGCCTGGGAGAATAAGGAACCAGCTGAAACTGGGAGGGCTTGGGCCTGCCTTGCCCATGGTCATCTTTCAGTCAATTGCTTGTTAAAATGACCTGAACAGTATGTTGTGTCTGTTTAAGTAATGAAGACCAAGAGAAAAATTCAAGTAGCTGAAAACATAAAGAAAGGTATGGTCATAATAATGTATTGGCTTCTAGTATATTCTTTACCTCCGAGAATTATGGATCATTTTGTAAATGGACAGATAATTTTAATGAGTGTTTAGATCAACTTTGACATGCAGCCTACAAACAGCATGTGAGAACCAGTAACAGACCAGAATTTCTTGTTGAAATCTTTACATTTGAAGATACTTTGAAATAATGCTATTTTAATTTATCCAGTGAATTATGTTCAGTCATACAACTTTTAGATCCATATTTGAGAGATGCCCAGACAAACATGTAGACATAATCTAGCGGACAATCGACATAGCTCAGCACACTTCTGAGTCTGTGTCTTTATGTTGCAGGGTCGGATTCTACCTTCTGGAATAGACTATACATGCTACGTTTGGGTCTGGGTATTGAGGTTATACAAGTGCTGCAAAAAACTTGCTTTGCGTGGTTCCCAGTGTGGGCTTATATGGGAAGAGGAAAGATGAGCTATATCTGTTTTATATTGTCATATCCTGACTATGCTATGTTCCAATAATGTAGGAAATAAAATGAAGTAGCATTTGTCAGTTAAGAGCTTAGAAGTATGAATGAATAGTCTAGGTGAGTGATTCTCAGCCCAAACTATATTCAGAGGTTCTGGGGACACATTTACAACTATAAATATCCAGACCAAATCTCTACTTAATTAAATCAATTTCTGGGCTTAGACCTGGGCATTAGGATGTTGTAAAAGGTATCCCAAGTGATTCTAATGTATAGCCAGGGTTGAATATTCTAATTTATAAGAATTTAAGAATTCTCTGTAGCCTTTAGGATAAAGTTAGTTTGATTTTAATCATCTTAGTCTGCATCTCATATATCATCTGAATATGCTTTTCATTATTCTCTTAGAGTAGAGATCAGAACTTATGATCCCAAAGATTAATTTAGTGAGAAGATCTTCCTTCTTTCCTTTCTTCCTTCCTTCTTTCATCCTTTGCTTTTTGAAAATGCATCTGGACATTGAAAGTTTTTTAAATCATTAAAGGAATAGTACATGGCAATTAAATTTAAAGCTTCATATATACAATATTTAGAAATTAAGATCCGCTTCTAAGAAATATTGAAGTTATTGTAATAAAAACACTTCTATAAGACTTTAAAATGTGTGAAATAAAAAACTTGTAATTGGGGTTGGTGGTAAAGAAAGGAAAGAAAGAGCTAGACTAAGGTAATTGCTATAATTGAAGGATAATTACAGCATTTAGCTTCCAGCCAGAGAAAAGGAAATATGATTTTTATATGTATATTAGTTTTTATAAGAAAAAGAAAGCTAACTTACCAGGATTTAAAAAAAAAAAAAACCTTCTAAGCACTGAAATCTCTGAGTTTATCACACAAAGCTTTATACACTACACAATAGAACAATATAATTCATAGTTTTACAGAAAAATACAGATAAATCATGACAGTTCCCTCTGTTAATATTTGATAATAGACACCTTTTATGATGTTAATTAGTCAATGGGTTCAGCTGCTTTCCAATCTACCCGCTAGCCCATGACAGTGGACAATGTCAGCCGCAAGATAGAGGATATTTGTCTTCCAGTTTGCATTGGCAAGAAGGTAGCCTTCAGTTCATCTAAAAGCCATATCCAATGACAAATTAGGGGAAAAGGCATCCAATTAGAACTTGGATAATAATGTGAAAGACTGGAATTTTATTGTTTAGCCTATCCCCGCCCTGCTTGATCTTACGGTGGTAGCTACTATGACACAGTCAGGGGGAGCTGTACTAGTTGGGGACTGCGCTGGAAGCATACACCTTGGTATCTTGGATCCTGGCTACAGAATCAGAGACTTGTGGTAGTGAGTGTCGCAGAACATCCAAAATTGTTCTTTTTTTTTTTCTGGTTTTTTTTTTTTTTAATTGGACTATAGTTGATAAACAATGTGTTAGTTTCAGGTGTACAGCAGAATGATTCAGTTATACATATATTCATTCTTTTCCAGATCCTTACTATTTTGTAATAATCTATATGGGTAAAGAATCTGATTTCTTTCTGCTTTTTTTACTTCCTTCTGTTTTTAAGGCTGAATAATTTTCCACTGTATACATATACAGATTTTCTTTATGAATTCATCCTGTGATGAGCTTCAGGTTCCTATTTCAAAATACATTACAAAGCAAACATAATTAAAACTGCATGGTACTGACATAAAACAGGCATATATACCAATGAAACACAGTAGAAATCCCCGAAATTAACCTGCACATATACAGTTAATTGATTTCCAACAAGTCTGCCAATACTGCACAGTAGGAAAAGGATAGTCTCTTCAACAAATAGTGCTGGGGGAAAATGGATATCCACATGCAAAAAAATAAAATTGCACCCTTATCTTACACCATACCCACACATCCACTCAAAATGGATTGAAATCTTTAGCGTGTAAGACCTGACACTAAATCTATCAGAAGTCATGTCACTGGTCTAGGAAATGATCTGTTGAATATGACACCAAAAGCAGAGCAACAAAAGTAAAAATAGACAAGTGAAATTACATCAAACTCAAAAAAATCTTCTGCATGACAAAGAAAACGAGCCACAGGGTGAAAAGGCAACCTGTGGAAAGGGAGGAAATATTTACCAACTTTATATCTGGAAAGGAGCTCCAGAATACATTATATTCCATAGTATATTATATTACTTCATATTGCACTATATTATATTCCAGAGTATATCAGGAACTCCTATAACTCAGTAGTAAAAGAGCTCAATTAAAAAATGGACTAAATGCCTGAACAGAAATTTCTCCAACAAAGACATAGAGATGCCCACAGGTATATGAGAGTGCTTGACATCACTAGTCATGAAAGAAATGCAAACCAAGACCATAATTAGATATACACACATATATGTATATATTAATAAATATTAATATATTCTACATATGATTATCATATATATCACACATATGATTATTCTCAGTCATGTTCTCAGTAAGATGAAGCACAATGTGTCAGTGGCTGCCAGTGGACCAGGTGTCACTAAAATTTGCTTGTTCCTAATGTAATATGAGGAACATGACAATGTATTAAAAAACTGGATGAATTAGGATTTCAGAGAGTTTGGAGAAAAGCTTAAGAAAAATAATGTAAAAAAGACTCTCTTAAATTTAAAGTATAATAATGTACTGTTTTATAATTAGTGTTGAGAAATCACATAACCATTAGAAATAACTGTTTACCAAAAGAACTGGAATGAAGCCACTTGGCTTAGATTTTTTTAATTTAATGAACTAAAATGATAAATGCTAACTTATTTTCCCAATAGCAATAAATAGGTGTGACTACTTCGATTTTTCTAAATGAGTTTTCCTCTTGTCCAGAAAACACACCTTATTGTTCCATTTTCTAAGTATATTTTCTATTTTTCTTGACGTTTTCCTATAGTAGAAGCATGAGAAATAAACAGTGGCTTTCTCAGGATCAAAGTCCACTGTTCTATTTCCACAGTCCGCATCTACAGAGGTGCTATTATGGCTACGCAGTGCACACTCCACATCTCTGGGGAGACATCTCCAGAGGTCTGTGCTGTTAGTACAATCAGAGCTGCTCACAGTCTCAGTGGTGGAGAAGAGTAAATGCAAATTTTCGACTCCAGGTGCGACGTTTCTTTGAGTTCCCACATTCCATTTTTTAAGTTCTGAATAGTTTTACCTGGGCTTCCCAGGTGGCAGTAGTGGTGAAGAACCTGCCTGCTAATGCAGAAGACATGAGAGACATGGGTTTGATTCCTGGGTCGGGAAGATGCCCCAGAGGAGGGCATGGCAACCCATTCCAGTATTACCTGGAGAAACCCTGTGGACAGAGGAGCTTGGTGGACTGCAGTCCATAGGGTCGCAAAGAGTTGGACACAACTGAAGCGACTTATCATGCACGCATACTCCATAAATATCGTGTTTCTTTTATTAACAAATAACAGTTAAAATTGAGTAACTTGGTCAGTTAGGTAGAGGTGGCTGGGACCTTTTCCTGAATTTACCACAGTGTGTAAGGTGTACCTCTCCCAATCTTCCATTTCACCTTAGGCCACTCCTCTGCTTCTCAATTTTATGCCTTTGAAATGTTCCTTCCCCAAAAAGGGTAAAAACATAGGACAGAGCAGTGGGGTGAGGTCAAAGCCATACCCTGATATTAGCTCTCATTTTATTGCTCTCTAATTTCAAGAAGAAAAAAAAAATGAAAATTGAGGCAGAGTGACACATTGACACCATGACATACAAAATTCTTTGAACTAGCAGGAAAAACAACTCTCTTTTAAATATCAGTGTTATAAATCCATATTCTAGGTCTCTCCAAAAAGTTTATATTTTATTGGCATCTAATGTAAATTTCAAATGTAACCCTTCCACTTGGAGACCACTGTGACATTTAAAATGTCAAAGTACAAATTATAAAAGACTTATCCTAAACACAGCCTTAACCCATGACTTCATTTCATTCATGATTTACAAACAGGAAAAAAAAGAGGGGGGAATCTTAAGGGAGAAGATGTGATTTTCATTAGCTATGAAGATTTTCAAAATTGCATTAGTCTCAGTTCATTAGGTCTTATAATCACATTAGCTACGTGGCATTGTAAGGAGGAAAATGCCCTGCACAGGGCTCCCAGTGGATTGCAGAATTCCACTACCCCTGCCCGCTGGGACTCCAACACAGGAATAGATTTTTCCTTTCCTAGGATGAGCCAATGAAAACGATACAGCTTGTAGAAGCCATATTCATACAGATGTTCCTCTCACTCTTTCCTAATTCCATCTACAGTGATTCCCCTGGCCAAATGCTATGTTCAGTTCAGTTCAGTTCAGTCACTCAGTCGTGTCTGACTCTTTGCAACCCCATGAATCGCAGCATGCCAGGCCTCCCTGTCCATCACCAGCTCCCAGAATTCACTCAGGCTCATGTCCATCGAGTCGGTGATGCCATCCAGCCGTCTCATCTTCTGTCTTCCCCTTCTCCTCCTGCCCCCAATCCCTCCCAGCATCAGGGTCTTTTCCAATGTTATGTTAGTTTTGAGTAATTCTGAATGTCTAAAGACTTGAAAAGTAACTCCCACCTCACTGGGATTCCCTTCGGGCTTGTAACAAATTCTGAGCCCAGGGTTTTCAGTGAACTGCTTACTTCAGGATCACTTAGGACACACGTTAAAAATACAAATTCTTGGGCCTTGAATAATAAAGTGAAGTTGCTCAGTCGTGTTCGACTCTTTGCAACCCCATGGACTGTAGCCTACCAGGCTTCTCTGTCTATGCGATTTTTCAGGCAAGAGTATTGGAATGGGTTGCCATTTCCTTCTCCAGGGGATCTTCCCAACCCAGGGATCAAACCCAGGTCTCCTGCATTGTAGGCAGACACTTTACCCTCTGAGCCACCAGGGAAGCCCCTGGGCCTTGAATATCTGCCAGAATATCTGAGGGTCAGGCCCGGGCATCAGCAGTGTAACACGTGTCCCAGGTGTTGTGAGCGGGACCGAGGAGTCCTGGGGGGGAATCTGTACAATGGTTGATGCTCTCACGTGGCCTGAGAAGGAAGCCACGTGAGACCAGTGGGGCTGATAGATGGAGGCCTGGAGGCCACGCCCTCTGATACCAGTCAAGGCTAGTTGTTCAGTAGGGCCCTAGTCAGAACACTCAGCCATCAAAGTTGAGAAAACATTCTCGTGCTCACGAGTGAGATATACTTGTCATGTCTCTACTCAGGACCCTGCAGTTTACCCCGCATTGCCTTTTATTTTGAAACAAGATTTTTCAATTGAAATATAGTCAATATGCAATATTGTATTAGTTTCAGATGTACAGCAAAGTGATTCAGCTATATGTGGGTTTTTTTCAGATTGTTTTCTACTTCTCTGTGCCATGCAGTAAATCTTTGTTGCTAATCTATTTTACACTTAGCGGTATATCTTTGTTAATCCCAAGCTCCTAATTTATCCCCCCTCAACCCCTGCTTTCCATGTTGGTAACTGTAAGTTTGTTTTCTCTGTGAGTCTGATTCTACTCTGTATACAGGTTCGTTTGTATTATTTTTTAGATTCCACATGTAAGCGATAGCATGTATTTGTCCTTCTCTGAGTTAATTCACTTAGCCTGATGATAATACCTAGGTCCATCCATGTTGCCACAAATGGCATTATTTCATTCTTGTTTGCAGCTGAGTAATAGTCCGTTGTGTGTGGATGTGTGTGTTGTGTGTGACATCTTAAATCTTCTTACCGCATTTTCTGAAATACTCCATGTTGCCTGTTGTATCTGGTTCGAAGTGTGTTTGGCTGTCATGATATTAACAGCCTTTTTAATGAACAGGGACCTCGTCCAAAGAACGTGACAGTTTCCATGTTTAGTCACTTTGTAAGAACAGGATCTCCACAGGGGTTTCTATTCTCGTACAGTCACCTCCCCTACCTCCATCAACAGAGTGGTATCTTCCCAAAGTTGAGCAAAGGAGGAGAAGAAAATAGATGTACTGAAGTATCGTGTACATACAGACATCATTCTTAAACTCCCAAAGTAACCCATGGAGTAAGGTCAGCTGTAGACAGAGTGGTAAACCCGAAGAGAATTCCAGAAAAGCGCGGAGTCTGTTCGCCTTGCCCCCTCCACACACAGCGCCTTCAGCCCTCTCACCTTCTTCCTCCCTCCCTTCTCCTCCCCAGGTGACTTGCTCCGCTCCATCACATATGCCTTAATGGGATTTTAAATGCATGTGCCACTTCTTTCCTGAACATCTTTTTGTTTTTTTTTTTTAAGCTTTGCTTTAACTGTAAAGTGAAAGCCATTTTCTTCCATTCCGGGTGAGGGGTCAGCAGAAGCAGGGGTTAGTCTTTACAGGTGCCCTCCCAGGTCCTTGAATCTGACCCATCCTCAGTGGCTGGCTGACCCTGACTGTGATGAGTGTGTGCGTGGGCGCCCGGAAGCGGTCCTGTCCACCCTGTGAGCATGCAAGGGCTGTCTTTGGAATCCACTAGACACAATGAGGGCAGTTCTCAGCTTGAAACAGCATCAGTCCAAGGGCACTGCAGCTGCATTAATGCGGTGGCGCCTCTGCTGCCAAGCCGAACAGAATCACGCTACAATTATTGCAACTAGGTGTGGCTTCTCATGCAACATGGTGGAAGTGAAAGGACTTCTGGCTCTGTTTTTTCCTAACTTCCCATGCTTGTAATTCGGTGGTAAGTTGTTTTTCATCTTTAATCAAAATATATCTTTGTATTAGGAAAAATGAAAGTGTTAGTTGCTCAGTCGTGTTCGACTCTTTGCGACCCCAGAGACCACAGCCCACCAGGCTTCTCTGTCCGTGGGATTCTCCAGGCAAGAATACCGCAGTGGGTAGCCATTTCCTTCTCCAGGGAATCTTCCCAACCAGGGATCCAACCTGGGTATCCTGCATTGCAGGCAGATTCTTTACCATCTGAGCGACTAGGGAAGCCCTATGTATTAGATACTTAATTCTAGAGATTTTTGACCTCTTGCCAGTTGAATTTTACAACTGAATTGCATCAGCCCAGTGTCATCTCATACTCAAGGTGTGATTAGAAGATGAAGCAGTGCTTGTCACAGAGTAGATATTTACCAATTATTCATTCAATGAGTTATGGAGTGTCAAAGAGTAAAATACAGCTTGTGCCTTAGAATCAAAGAGTAAGAACTGTTGGAGGTCAAGAGACCAATGAAACCCACTCAAAGAGCTGAGCATCTTCAATAATAGGGACAGATAAAGCCTCCAGGATGTTCTGTCACTTTGGAATCACCTCAGGCTTATCCAGTACTGAGATTGGAAATTAGATGGGTCACTTTCAAACTTTTCTCTGTAAGATTTTCCTAATTCGGGGCAAATGCCTTAAAAAGCTTCTGCAGCTTCCAGCAGCAGCATCTTCTCTTTCCATACCTGTGTGTGCCCATCTTCATATTTTGATTTGATCCTCGCATTTTGTTGAAAGACTTTTATAAATATGAATCGTAACTGTGTAAATGTATCAACTGGACATTAATGAGAACATGAAGAGACTTCTCCGTCAGCCCTACAGCCAGTGTGCAGTGCTGGTGTTCCCAGCATGCGAGCGCGCTCAGTCGCGTCCAACTCTTTGTGACCCCATGGACTATATATACCCCACCAGGCTCCTCTGTCTGTGGGGTTCTCCAAGCAAGACTACTGGAGTGGGTTGCCGTTTCCTCCTCCAGAGGACCTTCCTGACCCAGGGATCGAACCCACCTCGCTTGCTTCTCCTGCATCGGCAGGCGGGTTCTCTACCTGCTGTGCCACCTGGGAAGCCCAGTGTTGTCAGAAGTGCTGTTGATGTTTCAGGGCTTGTCGGAATTTACTTCTGACCCTGGACACTGACCTTAAAGACCTCACATGAAGGGGAACTTCCCTGGTGGGCCAGTGGTTAAGAATCCACCATCCATGTGCTCTCACAGTGACATGTTTACAGCTGGCTGTGACTCAGTAAAGTTTTGTTTTGTTTTTTTCCAAAAAAAAAAAAAAAAAGAATCCACCATCCAATGCAGGGGACACAGGTTCAATCCCTGGTCGGAGGACTAGGATCCCACATGCTGAGGGGCCACTAAGCCTGTGCACCACAACTTCAGAGCCCTTCTGGAGCCCGTGCTCCACAACAAGAGAAGCCACTGCACCCTGAAACCAGAGAAAGGACGTGCCACAACACTGAGGATTTGTGTCTCAGAGCTTAGGAATCACCAACTTCTTTTATAAAAGGATCTCAGAGATGGAAAGAAACCTTATAAGTGACCTCACTTTTCAGAAAGAGAAACGGAGGCACAGGAGGTTTGGGCTCATTTCAGACCACACAGTGATGCTGCGGGAAGGAATGGAGTGGGAGCTGGGTCTGTGACTCTACGCACCAGCAACTGGTCCACTCGCTGCCATCTCGTTAGACTCTGGAGAGAGCGGCCTTGTGTGTGGGTGCTTCTGTGGGAATCAAGAAGGCTCCAGAGATGCTGGAGCTCTGACTTCATCTCACATAACTCTGAGTAAGATGAAGGTCAGGTTTCAGCACAGGGATCTGGCTGGATGACCCTTCAACCCTAGCTAAGGAAGAGGGAATCTGCACTAGAATTACTCATCCATGACCCTCAGACCAGCAGCCTAGACCTTGCCTGTGGGCCAGGCAGAAATGCAGGACTCACAGGAATATAAGAGAGCAGACTGGTGGTTACCAAGGGGGAGAGGGTTGGGCATCGGGTGGGAAGTCGGGGTTAGCAGGTGCAAGCTTCTATGCGTAGAATGGATAAGCAAGGTCCTACTGTATAGCAGAGAGAACTATATTCATATCCTAAGATGAGCCATAATGGAAAAGAATATGAAAAATGTATATATATATCTCTATAAAACTGAGTCACTTTGCTGTATAGCAGAAATTAACACAACATTGTAAATCAACTGTACTTTAATTGTGTGTGCTGTGTGTGTGCTAAGGCGCTTTAGTCATGTCCAATTCTTTGTGACCCTACGGACTGTAGCCCACCAGGCTCCTCTTCATAGGATTCTCCAGGCAAGAATACTGGAATGGGTTGCCATTTCCTTCTCCAAGCACCACCTAGGAAGCCCCAATTAAAAAATAGTAAAACTAAAAAAAATAATAATAATAGCCTACAGGATTCAGAATCTGCAGCTTACCAAGATCCCCAGGTGTTCTGGAGAGGCAGTAGGTACTGTCCTAGAACTGTCTTCTCCAGTTTCAGCATGCATCACGTCACCTGGAGGGCTTGTGAAAACAGAGCTTGCCCAGCCTCACCCCAGACTTTCTGATTCATACGCCTCAGGGAAGGTCCAGAATTCTGCATTTTTAACGAGTTCCCAGGTGATGATGAGGCTTCTGCTCCAGGACCCCCATTTGAGAAGCTCTGCTCTGCAAAGACCATGACCTTGTCGCTTCTTCTACAAGGGGCTTGGGGAGCCATACTCCTTGAGTATCGGCACCCACTGCCCACACCCTTCCAGCAGAAAGCCTTGATGATGAGCCTCGAGAACGTACATTTTCAAATAACGAGTTCTGACTCATTCTGATCAAGCCGTCGCTCTGTCTCCCCAGCCCTGAGTAGTTTCCGGGAACACTGACAAGTAACCTGCAGGGATGTTTTTTTGCAGATTTTTGCTTTCTAGAAGTCAATGGAACATATTTTGTTGACCAGTTTTATAATCTAAAGAATCCTTAATGTTTTTAAAATGTAGGAAAGATGAGGGCTTCTCTGGTGGCTCAGTGGTACAGAATCTGCCTGCCAGTGTGGGAGACACAGGTGCGATCCCTGGTCCAGGAAGATCCCGTGGGCCACAGCTGTTGAGCCCAGGTGCCTCACCTCCTGAAGCCTGAATGCCCTAAGACCCTGCTCCCCAATTAGAGTAGCCACCGCCACAATGAGAAGCAAGCACACCACAGCTCGAGCGTAGCCCCCACTCTCCGCAGCTAGAGAAAAGCCCGCACATCAACAAAGACCCAGCACAGCGAAAACTAAATAAAATTATTTGCTTTTAACGTGGGAAATATGAGAGTAAAAGATGGCCCTGATATGTTAACCGCTGAGGAGTAAGTCGAGCTGTCGTCTTGCTAGTGCCTGGGCATAATATTAAGTCAGTGCGCTCACATCTGGGTACATCAGAGGGTGTGGTTGATCTAACTCACAAGGAAGCCAGCACTATGAACTAGGGTTCCTCTGGGACGTGGCTTAAATTCATTCTAATCTCTGAAATTCCACTTCTTCCATCCTGAAGTTTCCCTTTTCCCAGGGTAAGCATCCTTTGTTGTACCGTCTGCGTGCAGTAGCCGGGTTAGGTGAGGGCGTGGTAAAAGCTAACTGGGGTGTGACAGACACTAGAGCATGTATAATTAGCTGTCCAACCTCAGTCCAAGTGTTAAATGAGTTTGATCTTTTAAATATCATGATCCATGAGTGGAGGATTTGAGAGGCATTTAGGTCACGTGGTGAATTTCTGAACCTCTCAACAAAGAGGTTGCGGGGGTTTTCTTGGTTAGGTCTTTTACTGTTATGAAAAAAAGCAGCTGAAATCCCCCGAGCATCCGAAACCAAATAAAAAGTGCAACGTGGTGCTTAACAGAGTGAGATCTAAAAGTCCTGACCTCATATGGAAAACAGACTTGTGGCTGCCAAGGCGGGGGGTGGGGGGGGAGGATGGGGGGAGGGGGGCTGGGGGTGGGGAAGGCTGGATTAGGAGTTTGGGATTAGTAGATACAAATTATAATATAGAGAATGGATAAACCACGAGGTCCTAGTGTGAGGAACAAGGAACTATATTCGATATCCTGGGATAGACCATAATGGAAAAGAATATGAAAAAGAATGTGTGTGTGTGTATCTATATCACTTTGTTGTGCAGTGGAAATTAACACTGTAAATCAACTGTACTTTAACAAAATAAATTATAAAAATAGAAATAAATAAAAGTCCTCACCTCTGTAAACCAGCCCTGTGTGTAAACACCACATCCCCACCGGGCTCCAGCAAAGCGGATGGTGCCAGGCTGCAAAGTGCTCTAGGTCCCTTGGAAGGAAGGCCCACGATGATGAGACTGGGAGTGAGCAGTGGGCAGACCAGCGGAGAATGAGTGTTCTTCTCTCCGGTACTGAGAACCAGTCACCATAGCATGAAGCTGAGCTCACCAGGAAGATGGCAGGGCTCCCATATCCTCACCTGTCTGTGCTTGTCCCAGCCAGGTGGACACCTGAGGGTTATGAACACGGTGGAGATGGCTGTGTTTTTTATTTCAAGCCTGGCCCCTTCAGGGCCCTGAGGGGGCATGTGGGGAGAAGCCAGTTGCTCGTGTGTAGGATGGAGGCCGCACCATGGAGATTCCCCACCAGCTAGGCAGGCAGGCCTGCCAGCTTCTGAACTCCTCGTATCCCTCAGCTTCATTTGAGAAGACTGAGAAAAAGAATTTCTTCTAATTCTTACCATCTCCGAAGGCCTTTGTCAAGAACCATCCAGGTGCTTCAGTGAGAGTACAAAGAAGGCAGGTGTCTCTGTTCGTTCCAGAACAGGATTTGCCAGTTAAACCCTTGGCTTACTCGATTGTTTGCTTGGTGTGCTCATCTCTTCTAATTCTTCTTTTCTTCCTGACCTGATAAATTATTCATAAAACTTGCCATTTGAGAGTCAGGTGGGGAATCTTCCTTTCGCAGAAACGTAAAAATCTCTGGGCTGGGTCCTATATCCCAGCTCATGGGGACACTGAGAATATGGTGGGACGTGAGATGGACATGTGTCTGCCCTCGGGGAACTTTTAATTCAGATCAGCAGAGCAAACATGCAAGACAGGAAGAATCAGAGCCAAAAGGTCCAACTGCACACTTTGTAAAAAGACCGTTCAGTTCAGTTCAGTCGCTCAGTCATGTCCGACTCTTTGCCACCCCATGAATCGCAGCACGCCAGGCCTCCCTGTCCATCACCATCTCCCGGAGTTCACTCAGACTCACGTCCGAGTTGGTGATGCCATCCAGCCATCTCATCCTCTGTCGTCCCCTTCTCCTCCTGTCCCCAATCCCTCCCAGCATCAAAGTCTTTTCCAGTGAGTCAACTCTTTGCGTGAGGTGGCCAAAGGACTGGAGTTTCAGCTTTAGCATCATTCCTTCCAGAGAACTTGCTTATGCAAATTGAAGACCCCTTACCTGCGCTCCTCACCCAGTCTGTCAAAATCGTTCTCTCTCCCCCTTCCTCCTCTCCTGTTCTCTCATGAGATTTACTTTTGAAAATAAAAAATGAACCTTGGGAATTGGTTTCCAAGTCAGGATATGAAGAACAGTAACCTTAGAAGGCATTCCTTAACCACCAAAGTCACTCGCCTTTTGGCTTTTCTCAAGGCAAAAGCAAAATGGTGGCAGGACTTTGATAAGCAGTAAACTATATTCTGTAATGTAAGTTTAGTGTATTTTGGAAATGAGATACACACACACACACACACACACACACACACACACACCCCTCAGAGGGACAGATTTCCCATTTCCTGTGGGGATCAATAGGTTTGGTGTGTACAGGATGAAATCAGGTTAGGCTGACAGATGGCCTGCAAGATTGATAACCTGCCCTGGGGATGAACGCTCGGGTCTTCCTGCAGCAGCAGCAGCAGCAGCAGCGAACCTTGATGGCAGGGCCAGTTTGCTGACGTCAAGTGTTTCTCTTGTGCTCCAAGTTGCTGAAGGAAGAAATGTCAAGATACTGCTCCAGAGTGATGGTGAAATGATTCAGGAAAACCATCAAGAAAATCTCACCCTGGAGACCTTTGCTGTCTTCTGCTCTTTGGGTGTGTTTCCCCCTGACTCAGGGAAAGAGAGAAGCAGGATGATCTTTACAGCAACTGGTTTGGCAGAGACCCTTGGGTCTTAGCAGGGCCCCCATGGACAGCAGGCGTTGCCTGAGATGACTCCTTGTTCACAGCAGTCCTGTTTGACTCTCCTGTGGAGTTCAGTATACACAACTTACTGACAGCAGGGCCCCTTTAGTCTGAAGAGACTCAATTCAGATACTTTAGCTTCAGAGTCTTTCAGGGAACGGGAGAATTCTGTGGAGGGGTTCTTGCCACCGCAGCCTGTGCACCTCCACCTGCTTCATAGGACAGAAACCCAGCAGAGAATTTCAGTCCTCAGCCCTTGTTAAATGTGTCTGATTAATCTGTTGCTTGTAAAGTGTCATTTTACTGCATGGTTCCCACACCTGGTGACAACCAGGAAGGAGGCGTATCCATGGGGATGGGTCCTCAATCTCCTTATTTCAGCATCAGTGAGGGGTCATGCGTGGAGGTGGTTCCCATCATGTGTAATTATGAGTCAACTAGGACAGCTGTAAAATGATAATGACCATCATTACTGACCTCAGCCAGCTTCAAAGGAGCCGTAGCTAATCTCACTGCTGCTGCTGCTGCTGCTGTTGCTAAGTCACTTCAGTCGTGTCCGACTCTATGCGACCCCATAGACGGCAGCCCACGAGGCTCCCCCGTCCCTGGGATTCTCCAGGCAAGAACACTGGAGTGGGTTGCCATTTCCTTCTCCAATGCATGAAAGTGAAAAGTGAAAGTGAAGTTGCTCAGTCATGTCTGACTCTTAGCGACCCCATGGACTGCAGCCCTCCAGGCTCCTCTGTCCATGGGATTTTCCAGGCAAGAGTCCTGGAGTGGGGTGCTGTTGCCTTCTCCGAGCTAATCTCATGGGCCATCCCAACTCGACGCAATTATTAGTTACAGAATTTGCAGGTATCCGAATCTACCTGTTAAATGTGTTTGGCTAAAGAAATAAATAGCTGATATTTGGGCTCCTCAGGTGGCACAGTAGTAAAGAATCCACCTGCACTGCAAGAGACTCAAGAGATGTGGGTTCGATCGCTGGATCAGGAATATCCCCTGCAGTGGGAAATGGCAACCCACTCCAGTATTCTTGCCTGGAGAATCCCACGGACTGGTCGCAGAGTCGGACACGACTGAGCATGCACATGTTATTATTTGGGCTGCAACTTTCATTCATTTCACCCAGTTTTTGTTTTTCTACTTTGTTGGACTTGATCGGAGTGGCTGATGGTCTAGGCTAATGAAGACAATTAAAATGCTCAGCAGAGGCACCAACGGCAAGAATAGCAGGTCTCTGCAGAAGCCTGCTGATTAGGGCCGAGAATAGAATTACACTGCCCCCTTGTGGTTGAAACTGGCATGTTAAAGTAAAAGGCTGTGGATTTTTCTCAAGATCGAATTGCTCGTTGATTAAACCATGAAATGAATGGATATAAAAGTATGAGAAATTTTGGAGTTTTCAGTCCAAAATAGTGTAATTATCCAGCACAACTTCTAAAAAAATCCCCAACAGAAGTCCTGTAAACTCAAGCACCGACCTTTCTTAAGGCCAAGTGACAAGTTGCCACAGTAGTCTGAAATTGAGGGGTAGAAGGATCCCAGTGCCTTTTATAGAGCAATGTGTGGGTGGATGGGTGGGTGGGTATGCCCATATGCACATGCGTGCTCTGTCCCTAAGTCGTGTTCAATTCTTTGCGACCCCGTGGACTGGAGCCCTCCAGGCTCCTCTGTCCATGGGATTCTCCAGGCAAGAATACTGGAGTGGGTTGCCATTTCTTTCTGCAAGGGGATCTTCCCGACCCAGGGATCAAACCTGCATCTGCTGAATTGGCATCTCCCACTAAGCCACCTGGGAAGCTCTTAAAGAGCAATACTATAATTATAGCTGGTCATGAATGGTGTATTAGTGCAGCAAACGGTAAAGCCTATTCTAAAAGAGAAAGAGTTGATGTACAAGTGCTAGGCTAAACCTGCTATTTCACGAATATGATCTTTTGCAGCATATCTTAGTGGGACATTCAGGTGTCTTAATAAATGTTCACTGAGGTCAGTGAATTGTCCTGCTTTCCCCTATGTTGAATAACTCATAAAATATTTACACATGAAGTCTGACAATGGGATGCTGTTTGAAAAGACAGCATTCTATAATTGAATGTAATTTTATTGTAATAGGTAGGAAGAGAATTAGAGAAATAAGCTTAAATATCTCCTTGAAAAAATCCTGAGAGAGCACCCCAAACTGTTCATGTATTTCTGCTGATATGGCTTGATTCAGGATGCTCAGGAGACATCTTACTTGATGAAGGAATTAGGAGAGAATAAGTTGGTCCCCATGGCTTCCCTGGTAGATCAAATGGTAAAGAATCCACCTTCAATACAGGACACCTGGGTCCAACCCCTGGGTCAGGAAGGTCCCCTGGATGAAGGGAATGGCAACCCACTCCAGTATTCTTGCCTAGAGAACTCTATGGACAGAGGAGCCTGGTGGGCTACAGCCTGTGAGATTGCAAAGAGTCAGGCACAACTGAGCAACTAAACACACACACACACACAGAAGCTGGTCCCCAAGACCAGTAACAGCATCAGCCTTGGACTATCTTTTCCACGTGGACCCTGGCAAAGAGTGTAAGGTATAGGAAAGCCTCACTCCTTGGGGGACCCTTCCTTTTCAGGGTGACTCCTTACTTCCCAGACACTGTGCCTTGTTTTATCTCCCCCTGTCGCTACTCTTGAGAGAATTCTTCAACCTTTGGTAAGGATGCGGATGGCTCCGCTGCTCAAGATGAACTGAATGAAGGACCCCTGCTCAGTGCATTTAAATTCAGTGAAACCAGTGTGTGAGGGCCCAGCCTTGGGCAGGAAAGTCCATTCCACTTCTTGGAAAGCCCTGGACCATTAGCACAGGGCTTCCACTCCCGTCCCCACTGAGAAGGAGCAACATGGAAGCCAAACGTGTGCATCTACACAGACGGGGGAGGAATGGGCTAGCTACACACACTGGGAGGGGTAGAGGTAGTCTCCCTGCACACCGGAGAGCGCAGCCATGAACACCCACGGCGGGAAGGCAGTCACGTCTCATAGTAGATAAGCCAGAAGAAATGGGCAGAATTATGGAGACAGAAGACCAGAAAGGACTAGGAGACAAGAGTTAACAGTGGTGTGGATTTTCTCTAAAACAAGAATAATCCCGCCTAGAAGTCATGTGTGTGTAGACACCTCTCACACACACTGCTGGCCCCTGCAAGGGTAGGGGCTCCCGCCACACTCCCAACCAGGGCTGTGACCGTGTGGCTCCTTCTGTTGCATGCAGAAGTTTCTGAGAGGTGAAGGCCGCCCACACAATCGGAGCCCTTGCCCTGGGGGATTGCAGTGTATTATAATATCTGACTCAGAAACACACCGGATCTTTCTTTTCACTGTGGCATTTTTTTGTGTGCACCAGGAGAACTTTTGGAAAAAGTATTACTTTCACTTTCAGTAGCTTTTCTGCAGATTCTAGTGGAAGGGTGGTGAGCCAGGAGTTTTGACACATTTTCTGTGAGTTACATCCTTTATACAGTCGCGGGTAGTAATCCGCTTTCATCCTTCTTCTCCCCACACTACTCTGCGAGGCAGAGCTGCTGCTGCTGCTAAGTCGCTTCAGTCGTGTCCGACTCTGTGCAACCCCATAGACGGCAGCCCACCAGGCTCCCCCATCCCTGGGATTCTCCAGGCAAGAACACTGGAGTGGGTTGCCATTTCCTTCTCCAATGCATGAAAGTGAAAGTGAAGTCGCTCAGTCGTGTCCAACTCTTTGTGACCCTATGGACTGCAGCCTACCAGTGTCCTCTGTCCATGGGATTTTCCAGGCAAGAGTACTGGAGTGGGGTGTCATTGCCTTCTCACCATGTTATATTATATCGCCTCCCCCTGTTGAGAGAGAGGAAGAGAAACGTGCACAGAGATGAGAGAGGGGCTTGCTGGATGGATATGTAGCTTTTGAATAATTACTAAGGAAACTGTTTTCTAAGGACCTAGCGCTTTATAAATAGACACTGATTAATCATTGTACGAATGAGTGAGCAAATGAAAGAAAGGACACACAAATGCCTGCACAACGAATCTTCTTTGTTTGTGCCTCTTAAAATGTGCTACGCATGGACCTGGATATAAACATTTATTGATTTATGTGCTTGCTTGAATGTATTTTAATAACTTACTCTGATGCCAATTTGTAGCCTAAGTTTAAAGTGAATTATTCATTGTTGCAACGAATCATAAGAGAAGTGCTCTTCAGTTATAGCTGTCCAGGGGCAAACAGGCAAAGACAACAGGACCATCCATGACAGTATGCTTGCAGCGTTCACAGGTATAATATATAGCCAACGCAGGAAGAATGCCGTTCTTTATTACCCAGGAAGTTGTACGTTTATGTATTTATGGAGCTTTAGGATGTGTTCGTGTTGGTTTAAGGCTGTATAGAAAGCAGTCAGTTACATCTCCTAGAATTCTCTCTGCATACTTACAGATACGATTTCTTTTTCTCCAGCTTTTTTTAATTATTATTTTTCACCTTTGAATATTTAAATACAAAATGTTTCACCTGGAGAAAATTTTCTCCGGTTGAACCAGAGTGCACTCCCTAAGCTGCCCAGGTGCAGGCTTGATGTAGCTGCTCAGTGGATGGCTACATAGTCCCAGCTCTGTCAAGGAGCAAATGGAAATACAAATATCAACCAGCCTTTTTATTAAAAAGTGTTTTGAGTTCTGTTGAATTGTCACGACACAAATATTTATTTGGTGACTTTATTCACATAACTTGAGAATGAAGCTAAGGCTGTGTAAGTGAGAAATGTTCTAGAATTGAACAAAGCAACTGTTCTTTAATAAGCTCTGATGAGAAAGCAAATCATTAATTTGAAATAGTGCTCTATTTTTCAAAATCTAAATCTTAAAATATTTCGCAAAGCTCATTGGCTGTTTTCATTTAGAAGCCTTGTAACGCACTGGACCTGGGAGCAATAGCCCCCAGTGAGAAGGAGCGCCCTCTAGGGGCAGAGGCCACAAGTGCCGGAGTCAGAGCTGGCTAGACTCAGGTCCTCCGCTGCCACTGAACCTGACAACATCGTGGGGGAACTTAGTGCCTGAACTTCAGCTTCCTTGTCTGAAAAATGGGAGTTAGTCATGCTTTCTTCACAGGCTTGTGTCAGCAATGAAATGAGGACAGCACTTGACTGCACGTGTGCTAAGTCACTTCAGTCATGTCCGACTCTTTGCGACCCTATGGACTGTAGCCCATCAGGCTCCTCTGTCCATGGGATTCTCCAGGCAAGAATACTGGAGTGAGTTGCCATGTCCTTCTCCAGGGGATCTTCCTGACCCAGGAACCAAACCTGTATCTCCTACATCTCCTGCCTTGGCAGACGGATTCTTTACCACTAGAGCCGCCTAGGAAGCCCCCATGTACCAGGTACTAAGTGCCAGGTACTACAGTGTCCTAGGGACAGCTCTTACCCTCAGTTTGTAGTTGTTTATAGCTAGGCTTCTTTGCTGCTGGTGATGTGTTCTCAGCACAGACTTTCTTCCAGTGTCTTGAAAGTAGACTGAATGCTTACAAACTTTCATGAAAGCCAGCCCTGAAAATAAAGTCATAGGCTCAGAACAGGTAACTGTTTCTGAAGGTGAGTATAAAGACTGTCTGTGTCATTAATTGTATTGACCTTAAACCTTCTCGGAGAGAAGCAGGCTTGGGGAGTTGAGGATTCAAGTGGGGAAGAAAAACGTAGCAAGCTACGTTTTTGTGAAAGCTGTAATAAATGGTTTACAGTGTTCTATGGGAAAAAAGAACCCAAATATACGTGTATTTATTTGTTTCTTTTTCAGCAGATTTTCTCCAGGTGAAATATTTTGTATTTATTTAAATATTTAAAAGTGAAAAGTAATAATTAAAAAGACTTGGAGTCTTACTTGAAAACATTAAGAATCTATCCCCCAAACTTACAAAAATAACATCTGTGGCCTCAAACACAGAGCTAGGCACCACACACTCCTGCTTTGCGTTTTGGGTGAGAAAACAAAAGCACGGACCACAGAGGGGTACTTGTTTCAGGTCGAGTCCAATGCGTTCTTTACACACCTCCCTGATCTGCTCAGACTTGCCCCCAGCCCCAGCTCCCATCTAGCCCCTCCCCAACAGGAACTTGCTACCAGATTCTAGCACCTCTCCTGAGAAGTTGTCAAAACACAAGCTGTTCTCTCTGCAGGAAGACGCCACCCTCTGCCCCCATGTCGCCGCCTTGGAAGGACTGACTGACTGCCGCAGACCGCGCCACTTCCCGCCCCCACCATGGGGTCCGAGGGAAGCTTGCTGATCGAGGGACAAGCACAGGTCATCCTGCTGGGGAGCCTGGCATCTGTGGCCACCTTCTTCCTCATCACCTTCCTCCTCTTTCTGTGTTCCAGTTGCGACAGGTGAGAGTGATGTGTGTCTACTGGAGCCTTAAAATAACACGTTCCTGGGACCTAGAAGACCTTCTGTATTAAAAAGCCTGTGATGGATGGCATCCCACTGCACTCCTGTGATTAACTGCCTTCTCTCCTGCAAAGGGGCCCAGGACACTTTTTATTAGCTCAATGAAAGGCCATTTTGGTTTTCCCGGGGAGCAACTGGAAGAGACCTTATATATGAAAGCTCTTCTCATGAGCACACCCATGTCTAAATTTATATTGTCTCTTTCCATCTGTGGACATTTGGAAATCTAAGCATGATGTGTATTAAACACACTCTTTTTTGCTACCATTTGAGAGTTACTGAGAATTTTTGCTGCTCTGTAGCTGTGGAGGGGTCATTTTATTAAAGACGTGTAATCTAGAACTGCAGTTTCTTAAGAAACAGATTTTTCTAAAAGAGAAACATTCTGTGTATGAAATAACCATCTTGTCTTATTTTAGAACTGCACTTCTCTCTCTCTTGACTCCTTCGTATAAAATGTGTAACCCTCCCACCAAAAAAAAAGCTGGGGTGGCGGGGGGATCTTTGCTTGGACAGAAACAGAGTCCTTCCGAAGCCAGAGTGATTTTCCAGGTGTTCAGACATTGTTACAACATATGCCGCTCTCTGGTGAGTTGGCTGCTACTGGGGCAACCAGAGCAGACCAGCTGGCAGCCAACCCTCCTCCGAACTCTTCTCAATAACCTTGGAAGAGAGTTGCCAAGTGTCATTTAAAAGTCTGGATATGGCTTCCTGCACTGAAGTCTCTGTCAAAAAGAGAAAATCTGGAGTCCCTGAACTCAAGTAGTGCCGGTTCGGACCGAGGTCTCCTGAGCTGGGATAGCGTCCCGCTGGCCAGGAAGATGAAGAAATAAGACCCAGGAGGAGAGGAGTGTCAACTCTCCTGGGCCTGGGAGGGCCTGTCTCTGTAATTATTTATGCTCCCGCTAGGTGTCACTGTTGCCTTATACATTTATGGGAAAGGTAACCTCTAGTACTGATGGCTTTCTTTAGCCTCTCCTGAATAAAAATAAATTCTATTTTTACTGGATGGACTTTTCCATAGTCTGGAAGTACACATGACTCATCCTGAGAGCATGTACCCTTCCCAACAAGCCAAAAGTTGTATTTTCCTTATTTTCTCAATCCCCTGGCAGTGTGTGACTTTGCAAAGACTGAATTAAGAAAAATGAAGACATGAGAACTGTCTGGACTTCCTTAAAAAAAAAAAAAGAAAGAAAGAAATCATCCGAGTATTCTAGATATAAACAGTTTCTACTCAAGAAACTGCCCCCAGTTCTCTTGTTAACTTGTATTTTCTACTCCTGGAGGAAGTGGGGGCAAGAGAGCTGGCTAGCCCCTTGCTAGGACTTGACCCCTGCTGCCTACAGAGGAGGGGTAAGTTGTCTGGCTTCTGGTTTCTCAGTAAAATAAACTCGGTTCTTTATCAAAAGAGAGATTTAAGTATTGATACAGTTTGGATAGGAAAGGGGAGTGTATGTTTGATTTTAGGTAGCACGTTGGTATTACAGCCACGTTTCCTTTTCTGTTTCAGAGAAAAGAAGCCAAGACCGCACAGCGGGGACCATGAGAACCTGATGAACGTGGTGAGTGTGCAGGCACGTGTGTGTGTGCACACGTGTGTGCACTTTGAGGCATCAGCCACTTCTCTAAGCAGGTCCCTGCAAGCTTACAAGCTGAGGGCAGCAACTCAGCCAGAGATAACTGGCTGCCTGGACTGAGCCCTTGTGCTGGAGGTTTAAACTCCCCGTGGCTAGCGTGTGTGCATGCTCAGTCACTTCACTTGTCTCCGACTCTTTGCAACCACTGCTCGAAAGATGCTCAGATAGTTCCAGCTTACCGCAGGGATGTTTCTGTTTCGCCTCTGCCCAGCTCCAGCTGGTTTATTAGTTGGCCACAGCTGTCATAACAAAGGACCGCAAGCTGAGTGGCTTAAATAATAAATTTATCATCTCAGTTCTGGAGGCTAGAAATTCAAGATCATGGTAGCAGCAGGCTACAAGGGCGTGTGTGTTCCAGGCTGCTCTCCTAGCTTCCAGTGGTGGAAGCACCTGCCTTTGGCAATGCTTGGTTTGAAGACTCTGCCCTCACTATCATATCTGTCCCTGTGACTCTTCATACCATCTTCCCTCTGTGTGTATTTATGTCTGTCCAAGTTCCCCTTTTAGAAGGCCTCTGATATGATCTCATCCCTCATCTTAACCTGTTTCATCTGCAGCCACCCTGAGTCCATAGGAGGTCAGTTTTGAGGTATTGAGGGTTAGGACTTCACTATAGGAATTTGGGGAGGATGAAAATTCAACCCGTAACAGCTGATCCGTAAGCTCACAGGAGCCTGAGACCCCCAGCATCCTAGATGGCCTGGCCCAGTTTTCTTGCTCTGTGTCCTACAGGGTCCTGACAAGCCCAAGGGCCTCTGGATCCACCCAGGTGAGGAGCAGCTTAAGTGTCCTGGTCCCACCATGTTACGCTCAGGCCTGTGCCCTTAACTGGCTGAACAATACTAACAGCTGGGGCCACCCTCGTATTGTTGTTGAGTCACTATGTTGTTGTTGAGTCACTAAGTCGTGTCTGACTCTTTGTGACCCCATGGACTGTAGCCCACCAGGCTCCTCTGTCCATGGGATTCTCCAGGCAAGGATACCGGAGTAGGTTGCCATGCCCTCCTCCAGGGGATCTTCCCAGCCCAAGGACTGAACCCATATCTTCTACTTGGCAGGCGGATTCTTTTCTGCTGAGTCACCAGGGAAGCCCCTGCCTTCATATACGCAGGATAAAACTATGAAGTTGCTTCCCCTCCTAGATGTAATTTTTCAAGAACAACTGTTAATCTGTCCGAGGAAGAAGGGGCAAAGAGGAACGATGGATGAGTGAGGGATCTGGAGGTGAGGTCTGGAATGAAAAAAGCAGCCAGCAGTCAGGTTCCGAGCCCCCTAGCAGGCGCCTCCAGTCCCGGGCACCCTGCCCTGTGAATGTGGGAACTCTTCCAGCCCAGGCCAGGAAGTGGTCAAGTCTCCTCTCCTAGGAGCCCCTGGGGTCCTCCCTTTTGTCTCTGCATGCAGGTGGCTCACCCACCCACCCCTTCCCGGCTTCTCAGCACCACCCTCCCTCCTACCCTCACCTTGTCACCCCCACTGCAGTCTCTGGTTGTTTGTGTCCCCACTTCTCACCTGTCCCCAACAGCTCTGTTAGATTGTGCCCAGAATGTAGGTGGGGGAGACGGTGGCGCCCCTGCTGTAGCTTCGCACACACACAGGCCCAGGGGTGTCCCAGGGGAAAGGGAGTCCCCTTTCATGGGACTGAAACAGTTGATTCCCCGTAAGTTTCTGGAGCATGATGAGCATGAGCTCCGTACTCTATTATTATTTTTGTGATTTAGTCACCAACTTGTGTCCAACTCTTTGTGACCCCGTGGACTGTAGCCCACCAGGCTCCTCTGTCCATGGGATTTTCCAGGCAGGAGTACTGGAGTGGGTTGCCATTTCCTCCTTCCAAATTAGTGATCAAACCTGTGTCTCCTGCTTGGCAGGTGTATTCTTTACCACTGAGCCACCTGGGAAGCCCTCTCTGTTGTTATTATTTCGTTGCCAGTCAGGAGTCAGAGAATTTGAGAAGCCAGGTAGCCAAGGTTTGTGGTGCTATTTACATCAGAACTTCCTGTGTGGACTCCTGGAGCCTGTCAGGTGTGGCCACCTGGGTCCTGCACACACTCCATGAGCGGGATTGGGGAGCAGACCATATCAGCCGTGATTCAGCTGCTACGTGAGACGGGCGGCATATTTCAAGAAATACGTGACCTAGCAACTTACTTCCAACTGTAGCTCAGCCTTGTGTATTATGCCCTGTATTGTCCACTTCAGCCAATAAGCCCAGTAGAAAATGATCAATGCCATTCTTCCCCCCAAGGGTCTTGAATTTGTTAGAATAAGGAAGGTTTGCAGACCTAAGTTTTAGCACACAACATTTTTTGTGAACCTTCAAGTGGAGACTTGGCTGATTATGAACATCTCAGATGTCAGTGACGTTTATCTTTGATCAGATTTAAGACTCTTCCCTTCAGATGACAAAGATGATGTTTTCCCTTGTTTTCCTCAGCATGACACACCTTTGAAAAGGGTAACATTTCTGGCATCTCTGGGAGAAAGATGAGGCCACTATCTGCTGGCGCTGATTCTGATCAGCCCTGGGGCTTTCCTGTCCCACCTTGCCTTGAGCTAAAAGACTGACTCCCCATGACCTACTGTAGCCCATTTGTGATCTGGGAAGGGAAACTCTGTGGGTGGCAGCCTCAGAAGATTCCCAGGACAGCTCTGTCCAATAGAACCTTCTATCAAGATGCCTCGGCTGCACTGACAGAATGGCCACTACCCACATGTGGCCGTTGAGCCCTTGACATGCAGCTAGTCCAACTGAGGAACTCCATTTCATTTCATTTCACTTAATTTGCATCTAAGTAGCAGATGTGGGTTTTGTTGTTGCTGTTTTAATTTTTAGAAAAAGCCATGGATGGAATTCCCTGGTGGTCCAGTGGTTAGGACTCCATGCTCTTACTGCCAAGGGCTGGGATTCGATCCCTGTTGGGGAACTAAGCTCCCACAGGCTATGCAAATGAATAAATATAAATAAAACAACAACACAAAGGCATGGCTATTCCCCTCTGCCCCGCAGTCTGACTCGCTTGGCTCCTCTGTTCTTGCAGCCTTCTGACAAGGAGATGTTCAGCCACTCTGTCACCAGCCTGGCCACAGATGCGCCCCCGAGCAGCGAGCAGAACGGAGCACTCACCAATGGAGACAGTAAGTGCTGCCACAATGCCAGCTTTCTGGGCAGGCCTCATTACCTGCGAAAGGACTAGAAATGTGGCTCAGAAAGGTCAGAAAATGTAGCCCGGAACACCACCACGTTTACCATCATCATTTCTTTATAACACCAGCTCACTTGCCTGCATGACTTGGATGGAAGCACCTGGGAATTAATATCTTCCCCAAGGCAGCCCTTCACCAATGGGTGGTACAAGGAGGGGTCCCTTGTCCCTTGGCTGAGATAACTCGTAGGCCTGTTTATTGCTCTGTTTTTCCAGACTCTTCCAGCAGGATTTGGCTCCAGTCACATATTTGAAGCTGGCTTATTAATGCAGACTTTATTGGCGACATTATCCACTGTATTTCTTACACCTTTCAATAAACCGTTCACACATGAAAAAAGAAAATGTAACTCAAAAAAACTAGGAAATGTGTTCTTGCTCTCCTTTTGTATTACTGCCACTTTTAGCAAAAAAATATATCATTTGGATGAAAAGTTAGTATCTATGAGTTGGCTGCTGTGTGCCCTCACTCTAAGATCTGAATGTTTGTGAACTCATGTACACTAACAACTGTAAGATTACTGTTACCCTATAAGATTATGTTAGTAGTATTACTACTGCTCTGTAAAATGGAGATTATTACTGTCCTCAGTTTACAGATGAGGCAACTGAAACATTGCTGCTGCAGCAAATTACCACAAAGTTAGTGTCTGAGAACAGCACAGATTAATTTACAGCTCTGGGTATCAGAGTCTGAACCGGGTCTCCCTGGGCTAAAGTCTGTAAGTATTGTCCAGCCCAGTAGCAGCAGGGCAGCATTTCCTCCCCAGGTTCTAGGGGAGAATCTAGTTCCTCGCCTGCTTCAGCTTCTAGAAGCTGCCCGAGTTGGTCCAGGCCTTTCTCTCCATCGTCAAGCCTCTCTCAGGCTCTCCTGCCTCTTTCATGCACAAGTGTTAGCCGCTCAGTCATGTCTGACTCTTTGAGACCCCATGGACTGTAGCCCACCAGGCTCCTCTGTCCATGGAATTTTCCAGGCAAAAATACTGGAGTGGGTTACCATTTCCTTCTCCAGAGGATCTTCCCCACCCAGGGATTAAACCCATGTCTTCCATATTGCAGGCAGATTCTTTACTGTCTAAGCCACCAGGGAAGCCCCTTTCACTTATAAGGACCCTCCTGATTACACTAGGCCCACTTGGATGCTCAGGGTCCTCCCCATTTCAAGGTCAACAGGTAGGTAGTTTATCCTTGTCCTTAATTCCTCCTTTGCCATGTAATGAAACACATTCATGGAATCTAGGGATTAGGACATGGACACCTAAGGATGCATTATTCTGCCTGGCACAGAGAAGTTATTAATTTGCCTAAGATCTTATGGTCTATGCACTAAGGATCTGTAATGTGAACCTTTGATTTGAGTCCTAGGCACCCCATCTACACGCTCACTGCCTGATGTGAATGCTGAAAGAAGTCACAACTACATTTCCAGGGTGCAGTTTACAGACTGCTTTCACCTGCAATAGCAAATCGTCTTCTTACCTCCATTTATAGACCAGGAAGCTGTGGGGCAGTCAGGACTGACACTGTGTCTTCAGACACCAGTGCTGGTTCTCTGTCTACCAGGACACAGACATCTAAATCCAGAGGGCAAAAGTTCACCTCCTCTATGACGATCAAGTATTCAGAACACAGTGAGTGGTGATAACTTCACAGATCAAGAGATCCATTATCAATTTCCCCAAATGTTGTGTCCAATTCTTGCAACACCATGGACTGTAGCCCGACAGGCTCCTCTGTCCATGGAATTCTCCAGGCAAGAATACGAGCGGGTAGCGATTCCCTTCTCTAGAGGATCTTCCCAACCCAGATATCAAACCCAGATCTCCTGCATTGCAGGCAGATTCTTTACCATATGAGCCCCTGGGGAAGCCCAGATACTCCTTAGGGAAGCCCAGATACTCCTTGCTGCTGCTAAGTCACTTCAGTCGTGTCCGACTCTATGTGACCTCATAGATGGCAGTCCACCAGGCTCCCCCGTCCCTGAGATTCTCCAGGCAAGAACACTGGAGTGGGTTTCCATTTCCTTCTCCAATGCATGAAAGTGAAAGTGAAGTCACTCAGTCGTGTCTGACTCTTAGCGACCCCATGGACTGCAGCCCACCAGGCTGCTCCTTCCATGGGATTTTCCAGGCAAGAGTACTGGAGTGGGGTGCCATTGCCTTCTCCACAGATACTCCTTAGGGACACTTATTTCTACCCTCCTCCCCCAAAGAGAAGTAGTCTTTTTTTTTTTTTTTTCCAGAACAGGAGGTAAGCACTTTATTCATTCTTTCACTCATTTCATTTTTCATGTAAAAACCTAGTGAGATCAGCCATACCATAGATACTATTCTGGACTCAGGGTCTTAGAGAACCCAGTTTAGTCAGTAAAAACAAGTAGGTTAAAAAACTTAAGTTTTATTGTATAAGTTTTACGTATATAGGCTATATATAACAAAAATATAAATACATATGAATATTCCAGTATAAATATATGTTTAGGTATACACTGGCACTTAAACACACACATATATATGAAGAATATATAGTATATGAAGAATATACAAGACACAGTCATTTAACAGCTGGCTCACTACAGTGTAGGTACCTGCAGCACAGACTCACTGGACATCACTGATGAAGGATGTATCCAGCACTTCAACTGTCCCTGGCACCTAGTAGGCACTAAAAAATCATTTGATACAAAAGCATTCACAATATTTAAAGTAATTATCCTCCAGTTAAAATAAATGGACTAATATAAGAAAGTCATTTGATTAAGGGATAACTGAATGCCTCCATAGAGTTACATTTCTGTGGCAATCTAAGAATTTCTTGTTTGCATTTTCTAATTTGAGGTAGAAATGTTGGGGTATGGGAGGAGCAGTGAGATGGAGGGAAAAGCTTTAAAAAGGCACAGGGTCAGCGGACCCTTTGGGACACTGTTTTGGCCACAGTTTCGCCCCATGGTTTCCATCCTGTCTGTCAAAGTGACCTGTGAAGGAGGATGGCTCCCAAACAGTCCCTCCAAACAGAGGGAGTAGTCACCATGCATGCCCCCCTTCTGGTGCCCAGCACCGCCCCCCCCTCCCCCATCTGGCCCCTTGCACCATCTCGTTCATCCTCTGGTCACTTGAACACTGCCTACAAGAAGCCCATCAGGAGTAACCACAGATGTTGTATAATTGTGACCCAAATTTATAGCCAAGACATTTTATTACATACTGTATTGGAAAGATGTAGTAGATGGCTTTAGTTTACACTGTGATTGAAACAAGAATGTGTGTTAGTTGCTCAGTCATGTCTGACTCCTTGCGACCCCATGGACTGTAGCCCGCCAGGCTCCTCTGTCCATGGAATTCTCCAGGCAAGAATACTCTTGTGGGTGGCCATTCCCTTCTCCAGGGGACCTTCCCAACCCAGAGATTGAACCTGCATCTCCTGCATTGGCAGGCAGATTCTATACTGTCTGAGCCACTAGGGAAGCCCAGATTTCCACTAACAGTCACATCATGTACAATTTGCAACCTCAAGTCTAATAAAAAGCCAGCACCTTGATTTCACTTCACTTAATATTATCCGAGTCACTGTAATAATTCTATAAGGAAGCGTCTTTCTCCACTTTTAATGCTCCTGCTGCTTTAGTTCTTTCAGAAGACAGCACGGTGACCTGCATGCAACATTATGAGGAAGTCCAGACCTCGGCTTCAGATCTACTGGACTCCCAGGACAGCACAGGGAAGGCGAAATGTCATCAAAGTCGAGAGTTGCCCAGAATTCCCCCAGAGAGCTCAGTGGACACGATGCACAATGGGAGAAGTGCAGACGGGGAACAGGGTCTGGGGATGGAAGGACCCTATGAAGTGCTCAAGGATAGTTCCTCGCAAGAAAACATGGTGGAGGACTGCTTGTATGAAACCGTGAACGAAATTAAGGAGGTGACGGCAGCCGCCCAGCCAAGTCGAGGCCATAGCGGTAGGTCGAAGTCAACTTCCGGTGTGAAAGAGCTTCCGGGGCCACAGGCCAACAGCAGAACAGACTTTGCCGAGTATGCCTCGGTGGACAGAAACAAAAAGTGTCGACAGAGTGTCAACGCGGAGATTCTTCTTGGAAATTCATGTGATCCAGAAGAGGAGGCCCCGCCTCCTGTCCCCATGAAACTCCTGGACGAAAATGAAAACCTTCAGAAGGAAGAGAGTCAAGCAGGAGAAGAGGGAGCTGAGGAGGGGACCAGTGAAACCAACAAGGTGGGCTTCTGCAATTTTGTTTTCAGAGCTTTGGTCCCAATTGGGAATCTAGCTAAACCTGGGCGTCTGTTTGTATGGTATTCTAAGAAATAACATGCTGACATCTTCACATGCATTGAATGGTAAAAGCTGTTTTCATGTAAGCTGTGTTTGAATTTTTTTACCCCTCCAAGTAATAAAATACTGAAAACTCATGCTTACAAAATATTTCTGCCTTGGCACCTTGGATATTTTCCAGTTTTTGCATCATGTCTAATTGAGGCCAAGTATTATTTTCTTCATTTTGAAGACCAAAAACAAAAAAGATGAGACTTTGCTGCCCATTTAGCCTCTTCTACCTTTTGCCATTCCAAGCAGTGGGGTGATTCCCACCCCTTCACCCAAGGTCCCAGAAATCAGACCCCAGGAACAAGCCCACAGGTGCTGCTGGGCATATCTGGTTATGTACAGACTTTTATAGGAGTCAAGTAAGAGATTTTATTTAACAACAATTTCTAAACAATAACCTGTGACTCTTAAGTTTAGATGTTCAACAGAGCTCTAAAATGCAGTAAGAATCCCTGAGCCTTCTCTGTGTGAGTCCCATGAGCTGACATCTAAGCCACAATAGCTTGGAATTCTCATCTCCTGCTGTCAGCATTACCTTGGGATTTTTCCATTCTCTGCAGAGACAACAGTAGGGTTCTCTTCTCAGGTTTCGGTAGGAAGGCCGAATAGGGGCTAGTCAGTCAAGAGCAGCCTTAGAAAACTTGTGGAGTTCATGATCCAAAGGGGAGCCCTGGCTAAGGTTATATGTGCGTGCTAAGTCGCTTCAGTCATGTCTGACTCTGCGACCCCATAGACTATAGCCCTCTAAGCTCCTCTGTCTGTGGGATTCTCCAGGCAAAGATACTGGAGTGGGTTGCCATGCCCTCCTCTAGGGGATCTGCCCGACCCAGGGATGGAACCTGTGTCTCTTCTGTCTCCTGCATTGGCAGGCGGGTTCTTTACTGCTAGCGTCACCTGGGAAGCCCTTATTCCAGGGGGTCATTCTGCACAGTATTCTCTGAATGCATTTCAGTTTTTCCTGTTACCCATGAAGGAAGCCGTTGACAACACCAGTGAAGTGTTTATGAGCATATTTGTTAAAGGCAAAAATGCAGCCCAATTTTTTTCCCTTTGTATAACCAAAGATAATAAAACTAATGTGAAGTTTATGCTGTTTAAAACAGTTAAACCTTTTTTTTACTTACAAGCAGTTGATAGATAAGAGAGTTGATGGTCTAACCACTGCCAAGTAAGCAATTCTCCAGATGTCACATTAGAAACTGGAAATACCCATCTGGGAACCAGATTACCTTTCTGTAGGAATATAGGGATGAATGATCCGTCGTTTCCATATAAACCATTCTCATTTTAAGTGATTGGGAGAACTTGAAATGCTTAATATTCATGCATTCATTTCCAAAAGGTTTTAATGAGCTTTCCCACTGTAAGCTGCAAGATCTAGGTGCTGGGAATGCACTAGTGAACAAACATATAAATGAACAAAAATCTCTGCCCCTGTGGAGCTTACATTTTAGTTAGAAGATAAAAGATATAAATATGTATGTAAGTAAAGTATATTTTATATATATATACATATGTATAAAGTGAAGTCACTCAGTCGTGTCTGACTCTTTGCAACCCCATGGATTGTAGACCACCAGGCTCCTCTGTCCATGGGATTTTCCAGGCAAGACTGCTGGAGTGGGTTGCCATTGCCTTCTCCAGGGGCTCTTCCCAACCCAAGGATCGAAACCAGATCTCCAGCATTGTAGGCAGACTCTACCATCCGAGCGGCCAGGGAAGCCCCATATATACATATGTATTATATAGATAACATCACTGACTCAATGGACATGAGTCTGAGCAAACTCCAGGAGATAATTAAGGACAGGGAAGCCTAGCATGCTGCAGTCCGTGGATTCAAAAAGAGTCAGACATGACTTAGTGACTGAACAACAAAAGTATATCTTAGAAGGCTTTAAAATATAAAGGAAAAAAATCAGAACAGAATCTGGGGGACTGAGAAAGTTGGGTAGGAGCACAGTTGTGAGGAGAGTGGTCAGGGCATGCCTGCCTTTGTTCAAAGGGCCATTTGAACAAAAAATTAAAAGGAGTTGAGAGAGTGAGTTGGTTCATGTTTTGGGGGAAGAGCAAATGAAGTAGAGGGAATGGCCAGTATGAAGGCCCTGAGGCCAGAAGATGCCCAGCCTCTCCAGGGACGAGGAGGGTATAGGTGTGGCTGGAGAGGGAGAGCAAGGCTAAGAGGAGTTGGAAGAGAGAGAACTGGTGGCCCAACCCTGTATGGCCTTGGCTTATAATCTGAATAAAATGGGGTCGCTTGAAAGTCTCGAGCAGGATGACTTCATCTAGGTTTAAGAAGGATCCCTCTGATGGAGTTGACATCCACCCGTGAAGAATGGAAGCAAGGAGACCAGTTGGGTAGCCATTCTAATAAGCAAGACAAGAAACACTTGTTGGATCAGGGTAGGAGCAGGAGAAGTGATGGGAGACACTAAACTAGAACCAGGAGATTTGTTGAAGGGCCAGATGTGGATGAAAGGATGAGGAAACAGTGATGCATCCAGGGGGTGGCCTGAGCCCCTGGCAGCGTGGGACTGCCTTAAATGGAAGTAGAAGGACCGGGGGCCAAGCAAATTTGGGAGTTCGGGGCTGGACATATTGGTTTGAGATAGATATTGGTTGTCCAAGTAGCAACATCAGAGAACAGCTGGATGGAGGAGCAGGCTTATAAGGATAGGCTGTGCTGGGCTTGTACATTTGGAAGTCAGCAGCAGAAATTAGTTTTTTCAAGCTGACATCGGGTGAGATAACTGCATGTGAGTTCCAAGGACACAGGTCCAGGAAAGAAAGAAGCCAGCAGGAGAGAGGAAAATAGGAGAGAAAAAGAGGAAAATCCAGTGTTCTAGAAGCCAAGGAGTGAGTGTTCAGGGAAGAAGGGGTGACCCTGCAGCACACAGCAGATGATCAGGAGAGATCAGTGACACAGTGGGCATCAGTGTTCTTCTCAAGGGCAGTTTCTTTGGAGTCTAGGAGGCAGAAACTGGACTGAAATGGGTTTAGAGAGATAATAGGAAGAGAAAAATTGAGTGCTTGTTTTTTTAGACGACTCTTTTAAGAGGTTTTGCTATAATGGAATTAGTAACAGAACTAGAAGGGTGGGCTGGTTTGGTTTGGGTTTTAGAATAGAAAATAGCCTGTTTTTATGTGGATGGGGATAACTCCATAGAGGGGAAAGTTGATGTAGACAGAATGGAGTGTGGCTGGTGCTTATATCCACGAGTGGGTGTAAGGGGTCAGGGTCTCCTGCACAGGAGGAAGGGATCGCCTTAAGGTGGAGCCGGGAAAGTTCGCTTGTGGCAACGGGCAGGAAGGAAGACACGTGAATGCAGAGACTGGGGGTGTGATGGAAGAGGTAGAAGTTTATAGAGATTTCTTTTAACTCCTTCGGTTTTCTCAAGGTCCTCAGCTAGGGACGAGGTGCTGGGGGTTTGGGGAGAGAGGAGAAGATGTGAAGAAGGCAGCTAGGAAAGCAGGGGCCAGGGGGTAGAAGCAGGTGTAGGGAGATTCAGAGCAGCATTAAGGACTCACTTGAGGGGTGAGTTCTCCAGGGACCAGGGAGGGAGTGGAGTACTTCAAGTATGACAGTGATGGTTGACCATGGACCTTGAGTTTGATAGGGTAGGAAGGAAGGACACAGAGGAGAAGTAAGACATGGAAAAAAAGTGGTTGGGGGCCCCACAGTTCTGTAGGCTTGTTGGAACTGGGTTATGGGAGGAGTAGGCGTGAACAGTGAGTGCTGGTCTGAAGGGGCCTGCAGGGAGATGGGATAGTGGGGCTGCTGTGGTTTAGGGGAAGAGGGGCTGAGGTGCAGATGGAGCAGGGACGTGGGGCAAGGACGTTCGGTCAGTGCAGGGAGGTCAAGGAGTGGGGGCAGGTTTGGAAGGATACAGGTGGGTTGAAATCAGCAAGAATTCAGGCAGGAGAGGTGTTAGAGATTCAGTGAACCCAGAGCCAGAATCACCAAGAAATGAGGCCAGAAAATGTGAGTTGATTTCTCCACTAGTTATGAAAAGTTTCCAGATGACTTAAGAATCTTCCTGATGACTCATGCAAACTAGAAATAAAAAGTTTAGGGATTTGACGGACACCATGGTATTTTTTTCAGTCAGTTTTTCAACCTTTCATTGATGATCAATCCTTCAGTGATAATTAGGAATTGAAACAGTAATCTTCATAATCATTTGGTTTTTCTGTACCTACAGATTCAAATTAAAAAATTAGAAGAAATTTATCTAATGTAATATTGCTGGATATGTAAAATCATACTTATGTGTTTATTCCTGAGGTCCTTTATATAATTTCTTTGTAGAAAATAGTTTCTTATCTAAAAATCATTTGAAAACATTTTTGTAGATAGTTGCATCAAAGCATATGCCCCAAAAAAGGTTAAATTATTGACTATAATGATTTATTTTGTTCTAACAGAGACTTAGTTCATTGTCGTACAAGTCCCGGGAAGAAGACCCAACTCTCACAGAAGAAGAGGTGAGTTTTGTTACCTTTAAATAATCCAAAAGCTCTTGTAACAGAGAATAGCACTTCCTTCCTTAAGTAGATGCTCTGTCATGTTACCCTTCATCTGAGAAAGCTGAAGCAGGCTCTTAAGCCTATGGTTGGAGATAGGAGTTGGCGATGTTGGCTTTATCATGGTTCAGAGAAAGTAACTGGGAGATGGGAAGACAAGAAAGGATAAGATGAACAAGGAAGCTCAATAGGGAAGAAGGAGAAGACAAAAATAGAAAGGGGAGGGGAAGAAAGAGGAATGAGAAGAGAGAAATGTAAGTGTGTGAGCTTTAATCAGGGAGGAGGTTCCCATTAGAAGGAAGTTAATAGTGGGTTGGAATATGCAGGGAATTGGAACAGGTGGGTGTAGAGAATTTGCTCCAGGCTGGGAGACAGAGGAAGAAGGGCTTAGGCTTCTGGGAGACAGAGAGCAGGGAACTTCAAAAACACTTCCAGACTGGAAGTAGGGTTAGACATGGCCACCAATGAGAAACAGTGATGCATTCTCCCAAGCACCGGGGCTTAAGAGTCATGGGTTAAACTTACAGCAAAGCCAGTATTTATGGGATTTTGTCAAGCTAGATTCAGAGCCGAACACCTTAATTTGTCTAGCTACATAAAGTCTCTTTCTGGCATGCCTAGCTTAGTAAATTGTGTATGTGTACAAAAGCAATGTGGGCTTTCCAGGTGGTGCTAGTGGTAAAGAACCCACCTGCCAATGCAAGAGGCATAAGAGACACAAGTTCAATCCCTGGGTCATGAAGATCCCCTGGAGGAGAGCATGACAGCCCACTCCAGTACTCTTGCCTGGAGAATCCCATGGACAGAGGATCCTGGCGGGCTGCAGTCCATAGGGTCACACAGAGTCAGACACGACTGAGGTGGCTTGGCACGCACACACACAGAAGCAACATACACGTGTGATGTTGCCCAGCCCCACCATGTTTCTTCCAGGGAGTGGAACTGCCATCTATCCACCTGGTTGCAGAAGCCAAAACTCTGGGGCCCTCCTGAACACTGAATTTTCCTCACTGTCTTCAGATTCAGCCAGTAATTAGGCCCTTCACTTCCACCTCAGAAGCTAACTTTCATGTTCCCTCCACCCCTGACCACCTCCACTGGGCCTGCCTCCACGAGACTAATGCAGGGCCCTCCTACCAGGCCCGAAGGGGTCCTGTGCCTCCTCCAGCATTTTCCACTGTCCTGGAGCCATCCCATTGGGGTAAGAAAATATTTTAACTCCCTGGCAGTCCAGTTTTTAGGACTCAGTGCTTTCACTGCTGAGGCCATGGGTTCAGTCCCTGGTTAAGGAATTAAGATTCTACAAGCCAGGCTGAAAAAAAAAATATAAGAGATCTGGAAACTAATTCTTTAAAATAAATTGAGACTATGTGAAATTTTTAATTACTTTTCCTCTTATCTTACATTTGTTTGTGGCTTTTGAAAAAAGGACCCTGTTATACTGATGAATGTTGAACATAGAATAAAGAACTGTGACTCCCATGTATTCATTCTAGGAAGATGATTTAGGAAAAATAAATATGGAGATCACTTATTTTTATATTCATGTGATATAATGTTAGTCCAGACTGAAACTGAGACCTGAATTTTAAGTACTATTATCCTAATTTAACAGAATGATGGGGGAAGGGCTGAATATAAAAAGAAGAGAAATGAGGAAAAGAGGGTAATTTATGAGAACATAATAACAATTTACAGACTGAATAATAATGATGAAAGATGTTAAAGAGAAAAATTGCAAAGCTAAATAGTAAGAGGGCTTGAAGAGAAACCTTTTATTTATACAAAATAAAAATAATAGTCATAGGAGACATATATTCAAACAGAATATTAGAAGACTTGAGAAATGTGAATAAGATTTCAAATTTACAGTGACACCCTCCTGCACATTTGGTTCATGCCCAGGGATAATATTAAGTTGCAAGTTAGTGAAAGAGCCTGTAATTTAAAAAAGAAAAGACTGTAAAAGCCAAGAAGGCCCAAGAACTTACAAAGAGTGGAGGCCGTATGACAGAACCATGGGGAAGAAAGGAGGAAGAGAAACAGAAATGGCCCAGCTCTCACTGTTACTCTCACAGATAAAGGTGTGTTTGTCTTCCTGATGTTACCGCTGAAGGTGAGGAATAAATATCCGTGACACCGGCTCCCTTCATTACTATCCATGCACCTCAGTCGTGTCTAGCTCTTTGCGACCCATGGACTGTAGCCTGCCAGCCTCCTATGTCCATGAGATTCCCCAGGCAAGAATAATGGAGTGGGTTGCCATTTCGTCCTCCTCCAGGGGATCTTCCCAACCCAGGGATCGAACCCTGGTCTCCTGCGTTGCAGGCAGATTCTCTTACCTTCTGAGCCACCAGGGAAGCCCCTATCATGCATGACTCACCCCTTTGTAATCTGTCCACATTTTTGGCTCTGACCATCTTTTAAATAAAAAGTTTCATGTGTTGGCAACTTGCTACAAAAAGCAGAGGCCTTGTTTTTTATTCTTCTGAAATGGAAAGCTACTCTAATTCCTCATTTTGAAAGGAATTTTTTAGTTAAAACCTCTCAGGTGAGAATGTTCATTTAATATGCATGAAAATGGTTAAATCAACAGGGCAGGAGTTTCACAAAGATTATTTCTCTGACTCAAACCCTTTGGATTGTCAAAGCCTGGCAAATGCCAGCCACCAGCCTGTAGGGAAAGTTCTCATGCAAATGACAGTTAGCGTGCTGCAGGCATGTCTTAAGAAGCTCTGGAGGCCAGCTGGAAGCTTTCTGCCCAGCATGTGGATATGTGAGAGCAGGACATCTCCCTCAGCACTTGCAAAGCCAAGCATCTGTCAGGAAGTATGTTCCCTTATTTCCTGGGTGTTTTAATACATCAATCGCTGTGCAAAGATAACTGCAGGTAATGAAGGATATTTTTACTTATTTCCAACCATGACTTCTAACAGTAAAACAATACCCTTCCTCCCAAATCTCCTAATCAGTCCATTTTTGTATCGAAGAAAATGATACCTCTCCCGATATTTGTGGCTTTGTTGATGTTGTTCAGTCGCTCAGTCATGTCTGACTCTGCAACCCCACGGACTGCAGCATGCCAGGCTTCCCTGTCCTTCATCTCCTGGAGTTTGCCCAAACTCATGTCCATCGAGTTGGTAATGCCATCCAACTATATCATCCTTTGTCATTCCCTTCTCCTCCTGCCTTCTGTATTTGTGGCTAGGTGTGGTATATTAGTGAGACTGAGTGGGTTTGCTTGGAAAACAGTCTGTTCTTCCCAAAGGAAAGAGTGTCCCGTAAGTTTTTGTCTTTGGTGCATGAGGGGTACAGTCTTGTCTGACTCTCCACGACCCCATGGACCGTAGTCCACCAGACTCCTCTGTCCATGGGATTTCCCAGGCAAGAATACTGGAATGGGTAGCCATTTCCTTCTCCAGGGAATCTTCCTGACCCAGGGTTTGAACCCCTGTCTCCTGCATCTCCTCAATGGCAGGCAAATTCTTCACTACTGAGCCACCTGGGAAGCCCATCCCCTAAGTTGATTGTCTCACAATATCATTTCTGAGTTGATTTCATATAAGAATGAATTTTCGCACTGAAGAAAACTTAGCCCCATCTCTGAATGTCTGTTTAACCAATAGTAAGCAATGAAGTATTAATTTAAAAAATAGTGGAGGGGTGGCATGGTGAGGAAGATGGGAGGGAGGTTCAAGAGGAAGAGGTATACCTATGGCTGATTCATGTTGATATTTGGCAGAAAACAATGAAATTCTGTAAAGCAATTGTCCTTCAATAAAATTAATAAATAAAATCAGAAAAATAAAATAGTGGAAAGTGATCCTCTGACAGATATTATGTATACTGCCAACCAGCATCCAGAAGCTATTGTTTAGACTTTTGTGATGTGGGAGGAGTGGATTATAGTCTGGTGTAGTGGTTCTCGCACTTAGTGGGCATGAGAATCAGCCCACCCCCAGAGTCTGTGACTCAGTGGTTGTGGGGTGGGGCCCCAGAGTTTGCCTTTCCAAAAAATGTCCAGATCCTGCTGCTGCTGACTTGAAGCCCACCCTTTTGAGTATCACCAGTATGATATATGTTTTCTGTCCTTTTTTATGAAGCAGTCAAAACTTTCCTCAGGTGAAATATCATTGTGATAAAGAAATAGAATAAAACCGATGCCGTGGTCAGATCCTGGGGGTCTTGAGCTGCCCACTCTACCTGCTTGCCTCAAACCCTCAGCAGACCTAGAGAGAACCTGGATTTCATAGAATTAGGCTACTTACAAAGTTATAGATGACACACACGATTGTTCTGTTATGTACTCCAGGATTAGCATAGGTTGTAAAGAATTGGCTCCTGGGTATATATTCAAAAGAAATGAAAACACTATTTCCAAGAGATATCTGTACTCCCCTGTTTATTGCAGCATTATTCACAATAGCCAAGTCATGAAAACAACTTAACTGTCCAACAACAGATGAATGGATAAAGCAAATGTAATCACACACACACATGTGCATGTACACATAACGGAATATTATTCATCCATAAAAAAGAAGAAAACCTTGCCATTTGCAACAGCATAGATGGATCTTGAGGGCATTGTGCTAAGTGAAATGAGTCAGAGAGAGAAAGACAGATACTGTGTATTCTCACATAGATGTGAAATCTAGAAAAGCCAAACAAAAATAGAGTAGAATGGTGGTTGCCTCAGGCTGGGGACTGGGGGAAATGGGGAGATGTTGGTCAAAGGGTCAAACTTCCATCTATAATAAGTTCTGGGAATATAATATAGCATGGTGGCTAGAACTAACAACACTGTGTTATATACTTGAAACTTAGAATAGAGCTTAAATGTTATCACCACACACCAAAAATATGGTAATTACAGTAAAGAAGTTGTTAACTAACTTTATTGTGGTAATCATTTCACAATATGTGTATCAAATCATCATGCTGCACACCTTAAACTTACATGTGTTGTGTGTCAATAATATCTCTGTAAAGTTTGGGAATCTGAAAAAAATTCTTAAAGGGACCCACACCCCCATAGTACCAAGAATCTAGCTTGTCACTAAAAGGGGGAAGGGGGAATCAAGCTCGGAGCTTATTTATTCACTTTCCCCTTTGCTTTCTAGATCTCAGCCATGTATTCATCAGTGCATAAAAAAGGACAGCCAGGGAACAAATCAGGACAGTCGCTTAGAGTACCAGAGGCCTCCTACACCTCCATGCCAGGAGCCGCTCCGAGGTCCCCCTCTTCCTGTAACGATCTCTATGCCACTGTTAAAGACTTTGAGAAGATGCCAAATAGTGTCAGCACACTTCCAGCAGCAGGCAGGCCCAGCGAGGAGCCTGAGCCAGATTATGAAGCAATACAGACTCTAAACAGAGAGGAAGAGAAGGCTGCCCCAGAGACCAACAGTCACCATGGCCTTTGCCCGAAAGAGAATGACTACGAGAGCATCGGGGACTTGCAGCAATGCCGAGACGTCACCAGGCTCTAGCAGCCTGAAAGGACCCAGCTAGCATAGGACCAGCCGGCAAAGCCAGAGCTGCTGCAGAAGACAAGAAGCGACGTCGGCCGCGCTTCATATACCGCTTTAGGAAAGGGAAGACGATTGGAGGTGCCAGAACTGCTTCTCAGTTTGGGGAGAGATGAGATGGGCACCCTGCTGCCAGGGCACTGGCATACCCAAGCACACCTGCGTCACGAAGCCACACCCTCTGGAAGGATCCTGGCTGCCAGTGATCTCACCCTCTTCATGAAGAAAGCCATGCAGTAAGGAAGAATGATGGCTCACCTGCCTGAAACACTGCCATTCACAGGAGCTGGGTTTCTCTCCCTCTCCTTTTTGCTGCCTGCTACTGATAGTAAAATGAATGGCATTTTTCTCTGAAATCTTCCAATTTACAATGGTTCGTTCCAAGGATTTTCTCCCACCAGGCTGGGCCTTTGCCTTCAAGTGGGTGTTTTCCGTTGCTAAGAAATTGTGGTTGCTATTTCCAGTCTGCTCCCCAGCCCCTTCACAGAGCTGCACCTGGGAACCCGAGCCCCCAACCAGTAGAGAGCCCTGGGGACACCCCTTGAGTTTCCTAGCTCTTCATTCCTTCTGATTTGGGCACTCCATGTCAGCAGCCTCTTCCAAAGTACTTGAAGTCATTGTTAGATGCTTTATTTTATTTTTATAGTCAATATGGTTTTTCTCCCCCAGTGTTTGAAACTCTTCAGAGTCTTTTCAGTATTTTCAGAGAATATCGTGGTACTTCTGTACTTGTTTTAGTCCAGCTCATTCTTCCAAAACAGAGAGCCTTAATCTCAATGTTGGGATACAGACCACGTGTTTGGGTGGCAGCCGCTGCATCCATCTCTTCCCAAGGGCTGTGGACTTGAATGTGTATTTCTGATGATCTTTGCTGCCACGCTGATGGTGCAGGAGTTCATACGTGAACTGCTCCCCTAAGGTAATCTATTTGAGATTAAAATATAAACATTTATTTTTGTTATATAAATTTATAAGGTATTTTATGTTTAATGCCTAATTTCTAGAAACTGCCAGATAAAATATATATTAACTATTTTGCTTTGATGTACAATGATTTATATTCTCATTTTGAAAAGACACCATGAAGCACATAAGCTTGTACCAGTAGTTGTTATCTTTTTTCTAACCAAGTGTTTAAAACATGGAAGGTTTTTAAAGACGTGACTTTTCAAATGGTACTTGGAGCTCTTGGTCAAAAATCAGCTGACTCATTGGAGAAACAAGTGGAATAAACATAAATGATCATTTCCAAAGGTTTGTGGTGGGCAATAGTGAAATATTTGAAATGGTAAAAATGGAAAGAGGAACAAGCTATGACTACGGATGACTGACGATTAACCTTATGAAAGTATTATGATTCCATTAAGGTTTAGCTACGTTTTTAAGAAAAAGGTGATGAATTCTGTAGCCTGGTGCTTGCACATGTAAATTGCCTGCTGGGATTTTTTTTCCCCCTTCATTTTATAAAAATCAGTGGCTGAAATAACTCAGATTGAGAGCTCAGCCTGGTTTGAATTTAATCATCTCTTTAGATTTTATAAGGCCGACATTGGGAAACTTGTTCACTTTTCATTTTAAAAGGAACCTGGTTGAAGTGCTATTTTGCAGTGTGGGCTACAGAAAAGAAGCTTTTCCTACACTGTAAAGAAAAAAAAAAGAGGCAATTATTCTGTACCGCTGTGACATCTGCGACTTTTCAGATTGAATAATCTTACTGTTTTCACTCATTAGGACAAAGAATGCAGTTGGGAGGATGAAGCATCTTGAAAATTGTAGGGACCAGCTCCCGGGCATGTTTTTTTCCATTCCTTGCATTCATGGCTTGATTTTGTGACTGCTCTGGAATACGTTTCTGCAATTGTAAAGTAGCTCAGTTGGGGTAAATGGTTCGCTTGTTATTTTTCAATCAGCCTGATCTCTCCAGTGAAGACTTTATGTGCATAAAAGCACAATCATCACTGATCAAAAGATCATGGCAGAATAACCTTGGATCAGGGGGAAGTTTATCAGAAAGGTGCAAGACCCATACTCTCTGAATTCATCTCGTTTGTAAGCACTGCTTTGCCCGGTGATTCTCATGGCTCATTCTGAATGAGTCTGACCCAACAACCTCAGTATGATGGGGTTGCTTTGGTACCTGCTGACAGCCACATCACACTGTTCACCTAGCCTTGTGCATGCTACAGTCACATCCTTTATGAGCACCTGGCTGCTCAAAAGTTGCAGCTCATGATGTCTCACTTATGACCAAGGAAATGGGTATGGTCTGTAAAGAGTAAAGCCGTTTCTAGATAGGGAAGCCCTTTATAAGTAGTCATATCATCTTGAAATTTCATTATCGGAATTCGCCCAGAAGTTTCAATATAAGGGCTATGCCTTAGGGCCGTAAAGTGTTCAGTGAAATCTCTCTCCTGATTGGAGAACCTGTGCTAAGAATAATTTGTGATATAAAGTATTAAAAGGGAACTGCAAGGGCCTCCGAAACCCATCCTGAAAGAGTAAGTAATAGCACAATCCATGAGGACTAGGAGGTAAGAAAAGCAGAGTGGACTTTGGGAGATGGCTCTGCTCTTTAGACCATTAGGTACTTTACTGAAGTATTTTTATTGATGTAGATCACTGTTTTAACCCTTTAGTATTTCATAAATTTCATCACTTTAAAAAAATTTTATTGGTTGAAACTTCGTGCTAGAATCTTTAGTTTGGAAGCCTATGGTTTCTTTAAAAAGTTTTCATCTTAAAAGCTACGTAGTTTAAATGTATGAAAGGTAATTATCAAGAAAGAAAAAGTTTACTGTATCTTTAAAATTCAAGTTGACATCCATATTATGTATGCATTGAACTGTAATAACCTAGGTTATTATAATCTTGCCTAGGATCTTTACTTTTATTCATGTATTTTGAAAGTTTCAAAGAATTTTTTTACTGATTCTCAGATATTGCCTGGCATCAGGGAAGTATAACCTGTTTTATGTGAAATGTTTGAGGAGATTTTAAATTCTAGGAGGAAGTTATTTTTGCACATATCTTTGCCACAAATTTTTTCTTCCTGCCCTTCAGTAAATTATATCATTAGGATTATTAAAGCTTTTGAAAGTACCACTCTCCTTTGAGGGAAAAAGGCTAATTACTGATTTATCTACCCTTAAAATCTGAGAGTTGATTCTAATTGAGTGCTAGATTAGGTAGTTAGCAAAAAGAACTGAAATTTAACCTCAGCACGTTACTAGATCTAGCTCTCATATTTGATTTTCATTTTTTCAAATTAGAACATTTGCTTGCTTTTACCGGTAACTATATATATAGGGCTTCCCTGGTGGCTCAGACTGTAAAGAATCTGCCTGCAATGCGGGAGATCCAGGTGCGATCCCTGGGTTGGGAAGATCCCCTGGAGAAGGAAATGGCAGCCCTCTCCAGTATTCTTGCCTGGAGAATCCCATGGACAGAGGAGCCTGGCAGGCTACATATACACATATATATATATGCACATGTATATATATAAAGTCACTCTGGTGCTTAACTCATTAGGATACATCCTTGTCATGTATTTTGAATGTTTATCCTACTAGTATGATGAGTATTGTCATAAAAGCAGAACAGAAGAAACAGTTGTCCAGTCATTTTCTTCTTTTCCCCAGTCGTTTTCATTTGACAGTTACCAGAAAACCTTCTTAACTGGCCCTCAGTGAATTTCTCTAGTTAATGAATTCAAATTTTAAACTATGTCCATCATTCTCTTAGCTGAAAAACAGTGGTGTGTTTAAACACTTTAATTCCTGCAGCTCCCTAAATATTCAACCTGACAGACGGAAATGAAAGTAGGTGTCCTTCTCAGACAGGTATTTGAGGAGAGATTTGGCTGAAGGCAGCTAGGGCCATGTGAGCCAGGATGGTGACCCCCGACACAACCAGGCAGCAGAAGCAGGGGCCCATTATCAACTGAAGGCATTTCCTTCACCGTCTCCAGAAACAGTGAGATTTCAGCACAGAATGAACAGCAGTGGCGGAGGACCCCGCATTGCTCTAAGATGGTGCCGTATCCTGGCTAGAATCTCAGAGCCTCAGTTCAAGGCTGATTTAGGACTTCGTAAACAAGTAAATGCTCCTGGTAATAGTGGCTGTGAGTCCGTGTGGGCTAGCGATGCCATTCTGAAAGTGTTGATTTCTGGTACCAACCAGCTTAGCTTTGGTTGCTGGAAGCACAGTAGGTACTGATGGTTATTTCCTAGAAATTTTGACAGGCTTATTGTACTGTGTAATGGGGAAAAGTTAAAGTGTAATGTTTGGTGTTAATAAGTGACTGATGTGACAATAGGAACATGTGTCTATAATATCAAATATGGCTTTATTTGCAGTGAAGTCTAAATTCTTTGTCCTGTAGTGGTATTTTCTTGCTCTGTGTTGTAGCTTTTCTTAAATATATTATTTCTGATCGTATCACTAGACAAGTTTTACACACTTAGAATGTGTTTGACTTTAAGAGATCAATCCAGAAACTGTTTGAGAGTCTTCATCTGGAATTACCAAAGTAAATTAAATAAAATCATGGTCTAGAAGAGAACATACATTCATAAAAGGTTTTTTACCCCTACTGCTCATTTTAAAGCTGTGTTTACATGCAGTCTCCAATACTTATAAAGTATTTCATTGTTTTTCTAGGTTCTTCTTTTATTTAGCTAGGAAATTGTAGTTCAGATTTTTCTTAATGCCAGATGACATTAGAGATACACTTTTTGCTTTAAAAAAGACAATTTTTTAAAAGCATTATTTTGGTAATCATTTATCTTAATACAGTTAGATTCAACTTTTCTTTGCTCACCACTTCCATATTGTGGGTGTTTTTTTTTAATGTGGCTCAGATGATAAAGAATCTGTCTACAATGCAGGAGACCCAGGTTCAATCCCTGGGTTGGGAAGACTCCCTGGAGAAGGGCATGGCTACCCACTCCAGTGTTCTTGCCTGGAGAATCCCATGAACAGAGGAGCCTGGTGGGCTACAGTCCATGGGATCGCAAAGAGTTGGACACAACTGAGGGACTAACACTTTCACTTTAAAAAATGTATTGTGCTCTATTTCGGCTCACTTCCTGTAACGTATTCTAAAGGTTGGTAATTGTCATTCCTCAGATTTCTGTATGTTAAATTGGCAACAGTGAATTGTTTTAATGTTGTTAGCTTTTAAATTTTGCACTGTATTAACAGCCTCATGTTTTCAGGGGAAGTTTGAAATATCACTAAACAATAGGAATTTGCATTTCACTGTGCATGCATTTTTTTCCCTCATAAAAATGGTTTCCAAAAAAAGTAACATATTGTCTGTTAGATGATCCCAATCAGTTTCAAAATATTCCTCTTACTCAAAACTACTCAAAAATAATTCATGACAGTTAGCATCATTGTGACTCGTTGTCTCAAAAGGTCTTTGTAATGGTCAAACTTGTCAAATTCACGAAAGAGTGGGAGAGTTGTTTTCAATATTGTTGTTGTTGAGTCGCTAAGTATCTAACTCTTTGCGACCGCATGAACTGCAGTACCCCAGACTCTTCTGCCCTCCACTGTCTCCCAGAATTTGATAAAACTCATGTGCATCGAGTCGGTGATGCCATCCAACCATCTCATCCTCTGTTGTTCCCTTCTCCTCCTGCTTTCAATCTTTCTCAGCATCAGGGTCTTTTCCAATAAGTTGGCTCTTTGCATCAGGTGGCCAAAGTGTTGAAGCTTCAGCTTCAACATCAGTCCTTCCAATGAATATTCAGGATTGATTTCCTTTAGGATTGACTGGTTTAATCTCCTTGCAATCCAAGGGACTCTCAAGAGTCTTCTCCAGCACCACAATTCAAAAACATAAACTCTTTGGCACTCAGCCTTCTTTTTTCTCAATATTTGGAATGTTTAAAACCTTCTGTCACTTTGCATGGCACCATCTCAGCCCCTCTGTGTCTGCTGCTCCCAGAATGTTCCATTCCTTCTTTTCCAATAGTAGTTACAATCTTCAATATCACAGACCCTGCCTGGCAGCATTGAACCATTCCCCAGCTCTGCCCAGTTCACATTTTCCAGCGTCAGGGGCTGCCTGGATAAGCCTCAGACCCACTTGCGGAAGCAGATGCTAGGTGTTATTTGTCAGAAACTTTGCTAAACCATGTAAACCATCGCTTCTTGGCCTTTTCCCTGATGGCTCAGCGGTAAAGAATCTACTGCCAATGCAGGAGACACAAGAGATGCAGGTTCGATCCCCAGATCTGGAAGATCCCCTGAATAGGACATGGCAACCCACTCCAGTATTCTTGACTGAAAAATTCCATGGACAGAGGAGCCCAGTCGACTACAGTCCATGGGGTCGCAAAGAGGTGGACATGGCTAAATGAGCACAGCACATGAATCATGTACACCCTTGCCCATGTCTTTCGTGAGCTGTGGTTGGCACTAAGGGGCCAATGAAAAGAATTTTTAAAACATTCTGTTGAGGATTCAGACTCACAAATATAAAAAAAGGAGCACTGTGCCCTCACCGGGTAAGGTCATGGCCCCTACAGTATACTGAGGCTGAAGGTAAATCTGGGAACAGCAGACCAGTAGCTACCCATAAAGCAGAAGGACACTGATTGTTTTAAGAGGGAGGCAGAGAGTACCCTCTCCTATAAAAAAGAATCACTTCTAAAGTATATGGAGTGTAACATTTTGTTAAATCCTGTAGGTATTATGCCCCACCCCTGGGAAATAGTGCTTATGAGTTATGTTGCTGTAGCTAGTTTGAGCTGCTCTCCTAGGTCTCAAGGAAATGAGGATAGTGTTCAAGCATCTGAAGTTAGCAGATGTTGAAAATAACTTGGGCATTTATAGACGAAATCTCCAACATCTGGAGTCAATGGGTGATTCAGTGACCGAGGGCCTCTGTTTCTATACACCCAAGGATCCAGGCCGGGTTTAGTTTTCATTTTTTTTAAACTTCACTCTCATCACACTAAGGTAGTGTTTGACTTAAAAGAGATCATTCCAGAAACTGTGTTAAATTAGAGTCTTCATTTGGAATTACCAAAGTAAATGAAATAAAATCATGGTCTAAAATATGTATTCTAGTGTAATTTTTTTCCAAATTAACAGAACAGGTATCTGTTCATTTTCATTATACATTTAATTGTTGAAAGCCTACCTGCTATACCCATTAGGCACCTGTCATGGGATAATTAAGGCTAAAAGAGAAGAGACCAGTCTTAGCCCCTCGAGCCTGCATTTCATAACCGGCTTGTTGTAATGTCTGGTTTAATTTTGTTTTGTTTGTTTTTTCACTCAGCAAGTGGGAAACCATGAGTGTAAACAGACTCTTTCCTTTTCCTTTTTTACGCTTGAGGAAGAAAAGAAATGTAATTTTAGCTCCCATTTAGGTAGTAAAGACTTCCCTGACAGACAGCGGTGCCTTTCCCTAGGCGAAGAGACTAGAACCAAAGGCTTGAGTTGGTCTTTGAACATTCCTTTGACAAGTTTTTATGTATTTTTAATGTGAAACCCATAAATGAACCTGGCATGATGATCGTGACCTAGCCAGTAAACTGGCTTGCTTTTTTTCACATTCATCTTTTTAAATATAAGCTTCCCTTGTTTTACCTGGAGCCATACTAGAAACTGAATCCCTGTGGGCTACTCCACGGCTGCCTGTTGATGTCCTGGAAACTTGGCAGCGCCGTCAGCAGCGCTCTCCTCACAGGGAGAAGCTCATGGAATGTGTTGGGAGAGTTGAATTTTACATCCAAGTCAACAAACGTTTGAAAGAGTCTTGTATGCCTCAGATTTTGACACTTCAAAAAAAATAAAATTATTTTTTTCTGAGTACTAACTACATATTTGATTGGCGGGGGGGGCATGCGGGGCTGGCAGAGCAGGGATTAGAAGTAAAATCTGAACTAAATGATGTGGGCATGACTTTCGGCCCCTGTGTATGTGACTCTGGAACCGTCTTATTCCAACACACTACCTACCACTCTGAGTCTCTTAAGGAGCACACTGTAAATGTGTATAAGACTGAGAAAGAAGATGTTAAAGACATAAATTATTGTTTAGGTATTTTCTTCTTTGTAAACTCAGAAATAAGCTTGTGGCTAGCACGAGATGGCTACTAAAGACATAATTTGTAGGTTACTAGGAACAGCCTTTCAAATATGTTTCATTCCAACTTTTTGTAAAACTGGGGAAAGAACCTCCTAGTAATGAAAAAACAAAACCAATAAGAAACTTCCATAAACACTTTCTAAAAGAGCATGAGTGCTTAGTCATTCTCCAGGCCAGAATACTAGAGTGGGTAGCCTTTCCCTTCTCCAGGGGATCTTGGCATCAATCTGACATCTGCCCTAGAGTGTTTGCTTCTTGCCTATAGTATTTCAACAATTTTTATGGGAGGAAAAAAATGCACATTTTTTATTTCTTGGAAAAATGAATTGAAGTATTGAATTAAATTATCAGTGGGGCCAATTTAGTTTAAAGAGATGCATTGGTTTTTGAGATAAGCTCATAGCTCTGTGGTCCATTTCAGCATTGACTTTACTGTGTGACCTTGAGCAAATGATTAATTATTCTGTGCCTCAGTTTCTCCATTTACAAAATGGGGATAATGATACCAACCATTGCCTACCTCATAGGGATGTTATGGGGACAATTGAGACAATATAGATAAATACAAATGCTTTGAACTCTGGAAGAAAGGTGCTATATAAATTGAAATTGTGTTGTTTTTGATGATCCAGTTGTTATGTTTAGAGTTTAAATAATAGCAATACTGTTAGTTATGTTAAGAATAAGTTCCAATTTGATGCATATTTACAATTCTCTTCTGTGGCCAGATAGCGATCACCATCCAGTAATGGTACTGAAATTGGTATTTGTTTTCTGTGTGTTTCTGCCCATAGTATTTCTATTCTGAATGTTCCCAAAAGGCTGGAGTTTAACTTGTCATATCTTGTAGTTTACATGTAATGAACCTTATTCAAGCTGTATATAGAAGTATAATTACATGTAAATAGCAGGTACGTTGTAATTAAAGGCACTTATCAAATTCTCTTTGTTCTTTTTTAATTGCAATAAAGATCAGTTTTATATAAAAGCTTGTTTAAGTTCATTTGATATTTGGGAGGATCAAGAATGGCTAATTTATATGCCCTGAGGGCATCACCAGGGTTGGGAGTTTTAACAATCAGCTCACTGCCTGGCAGGAAGAAGGTTGTGCCTGAGAAGCAGGCAGTGGAGCTGAGTAGTTAGAGCTGCCAACTCTGCAGAAAAGAACCTGAGTTTGAATCCCAGCTCCAGAGTGACTTTGAGGAAGCCATAGGACTTCTTTGTGCCTCTGTTTCCACTTAAGAAGTGAGGAATCATTGATAGCCAATGGGAATTTGCTGTATGGTTCAGAAAACTCGAACAGGGGCTCTATGTCAACCTAGAGGATGAGGAGGGAGATGGGAGGGAGCTTCAAAAGGAAGAGGTTGTATGTATACCTATGCTGATTCATGTTTAGGTTTGACAGAAAGCAGTAGAAGTCTGTAAAGCAATTATCCTTCAATAAAAAATTAATTTAAAAAAAAGAACAGGTAATACAATCCAACACTGTTGATAAAAGTTACTGTTGGTAAAAACATTTGGGGGAAATTTCTCTAATAAAAGTCTGTCAAAGTTCAAAAAAAAAAAAAAAGAAGTGAGGAATCATAGTAGAGAACCTATTAATGGGCTTTCCTGGTGGCTCAGTGGTAAAGAAAACACCCGCTAATGCAGGAGAAACGAATTCGACCCCTGTTCTGGGAAGATCCCACATGCCACTGAGGAGCTAAGCCTGTTCACTGCAGCAGTTGAACGCATGTGCCCTAGAGCCCATGCTCCCCAACAGGAGAAACCCACACACAGCAGCTAGAGAGCAGCCCCTGCTCGCCACAACTGGAGAAACCCACACACAGCAGCTAGAGAGCAGCCCCTGCTCGCCACAACTGGAGAAAAGCCCACGTGCAGCAACGAAGACCCAGCACAGCCAAAAATGAGCAAAATTATATGAAAAAAAATCACAAACCTACAGACAAGGTTGTCTCAACCACCCCTTGTGAGGTACTGAACTTGGCACATGAAGATTCTGTTGTTTAGTCACTAAGTTGTGTCTGACTATTGGTGACCCCATGGATTGCAGGTTCCCTGTCCTTCACCATCTCCCAGAGTTTGCTCAAACTTAAGTCCATTGAGTCAATGATGCCACCCACCATCTCATCCTCTGTCGTCCCCTTCTCCTCTTGCTCTCAATCTTTCCCAGCATCAGGGTCTTTTCCTGTGAATCAGCTCTTCCCATCAGGTGGCCAAAGTATTGAAGCTTCAGCTTCAGCATCAGTCCTTCCAATGAATATTCAGGAATGATTTCCTTTAGGATTGACTGGTGTTTGATCTCTTTGCTGTCCAAGAGATACTAGCGTGTGTGTCAATGGCTCAGTCATGTCCGACTGTCTGCAACGCTATGGACAGTAGCCCGCCAGGCTCCTCTGTCCATGGAATTCTCCAGGCAAGAATACTGGAGTGGATTCCCATCTCCTTCTCCAAGGGATCTTCCTAACCCAGGCAGCGAACCTAGATCTCCCACATTGCAGGCAGATTCTTTACTGTGAGCCACCGGGGAAGCCCTTTGAAGATGCTAAATGCTCTGTAAATGCTCACAGACCCTCTTCACAAGAAGTCTGGGGAAATGCTGATGGCATTTACCCATGTGGCTAGGCATTCCTGTGAAGAAATGCAAGTAAAGAGCAAAGAATGCCCCAGGCCATGAGGAAAACCCACCTGCTTGAGGGCACAGGAGTGTTACCCAGCAAGAAGTCTCAAGGCAAATGGCTTTAGCCAGCACCTGACCCTAGCTGCCTCTTTGCTAATCTCCAAAGGCAGACCTAGGGGCCAAAAGGTGAATCAAGGGAAGGTTCTCTTAGGTATGCTCCTGTCTCCTTTGTGTCTGTGCCCCTCAACTCCAGGATACCCCCAAACCTACAAATTGCCTCTTATAAGACCCCTTTGACCTGACCTGCACCTTTTCCATGCTCCCTCCTCTGCCCCATCCCATCTGTGCAATTATAAACACTCACCCTGATCCAAATTCCCCTGGACTGACCTGCTTATTTTTGTGGAACCAGGGCCTCCCTATGCAGGTTACTCTCCCCACTTACTCCTAGACCGTTGACAGTTTAAGGGTTTGCTGCCTTCTCAGTCTGGAGCCCACACCACCAACCTCTTGAGGGGAATTTCCTCACTCCCCAGAGCCGTTCGGCCCACTCCATTCTGTGTACTGAGGCTCCCAGTTAAAGGTTCGCTCTGAGTCTTTGGGTCACGGGATCAGGTTTCTCACTTGGACTACCTGGGGAAACAAACTTTCTGGGGCTTAGCAATTTGGTAGATGATCAGTCACCTAGGGAATGGAGTAGTCTTGGCAGTTCTGCAAGAGATGAGCTGCCAATTCTAGGACATGCATTTGTGAGAGGGAGTGGGAATTCTGAGACCCTGGTTAAGTTGAGCCAGACACAGTCCACCCTCCTTTGTTATCTATAAAATTAATTCACTGGTCCACCTTCCTTCCTCTGTGGATCTGCACTAGGATTCTTTTCAAAAAAAACCTTTTTTTAATGACACTGGACACCACTGTCCCTTTACAGTCAACATCCTCAGTGTTTGCTCTCATCTGAAATGACTCTTAAAATCTCGAGGCTGGACCTCGGGGGCTCCAGAGCCAACTGTTTACCAGGAATCACATCTGTTTCCAGGATCTGTTCCGTCTGCATGTCCTGCTGTCATCTCAAATGTGACCATTCTGGAGTGGAGAGCGTCTTTCCCAGCTGTCCCCCTTGCCCTTTGAGGCATGGTTTAGCTTATGTGTTCCCTGTGACATATACCCAGTTTGCTGCACACAACAAGCACCAAATAAATGTCTGGTCTGATCTGAATCCTCATACTTCTCTATGTGAGCAAGTTACAATTAAGGTAAGACTGAAAGGATAAGCCAGAGAGAGAGAGCGTTCCAGACATGCAACAAACCAACTTCCATGGTGTCACCAGGATTAGCCTTCCAAAAAGCAAGTTTGGTTTGTTTAGGAGAAAGAGAGACTTCCTGATAAGGTAATTATTTTAATACTATTTCCTAGGCACTATTCCTGGTAGCTCAGACGGTAAAGCCTCTGTCTACAATGCGGGAGACCCAGGTTCGATCCCTGGGTTGGGAAGATCCCCTGGAGAAGGAAATGGCAATCCACTCCAGGACTATTGCCTGGAAAATCCCATGGACAGAGAAGTCTGGTAGGCTACAGTCCATGGGGTTGCAAAGAGTCGGACACGACTGAGTGACTTCGCTTCACTTCAGGCACTATTCCAGATTCTGCAGATATCACGGTATATAAAACAGGCAAGAATCGCTGTTCCAATGAAGCATACTTTCCAGGGAGGGAAGGGAAGAAATGATTTTCAAAACAAATTCCAGATCATAAATGTGACAAATGAAATAAGATGGAACAAAGTAAGTAAAATGGTGGTGAAATAGAGAGTAAGTAGTGGTTTGGAGGTGAGGGGTTGGGGGAGCGGGAAGAGATGCTGTGTTTTATCTTCAGTGGACAGGAAAGGCCTGGATGACCAGGAGCATCCGTATAAAATATGGGAAGAAAAATATTCCAAGGAAAGAAAATAGCAAGCGTAAAGGCTCTGGGGAGGAAGAGTGGATAATATGTTCCAGGACCACAAAGGAGGCAAGGGAGGCTGTAGCACAGAGGTGGAGAGTAGTACAAAGGGAAGTCTGAAATGCAGGTGGAGCGAGAACCCATGCAGCGGAGAAGATAGGGAGTGGTCCTGTGATTCTAAGAGCAAAGAGAAACCATGGAAAACCATAAAAGTTTGGGGATAAATGGTCTTCCATACGAAGAACAACATAAAATGGGACTCCCAATTTACAACATAAATGAAAATAAATTTCAAATGGATTAGAAAGGCAATCATAAAAAAACATGGTAAAATGACAGCTATAATAATACAAACATGCAGTTTGTCAGCACATTTCTATATGCATTTAATTTTAGTTGATTTCCAAAACAGCTTCAATGAGTTAAATAGCCTTAAATAATCTTTATCTGCACAAATGACCAAACTGAAGTACAGAAGAGTTGACTAAATTGCCTAGCTTTCACTGACAAAGATGGGATTTAAACTTAGTTTGACTGCTGTCCTGAGTTCTTAATCATTATTGGTCTATGTGAGATTTTCATTATAGTTTTGAAGCAAAAGATTTCTGAAGCTGTTGACCCGTGAACAATGTGGGAAGTTAGGGGTGCTGACCCACACACAGTCGAAAATCTGAATATGTATATATATTTATAGTTGGTCCACCATACCCTTGGTTCCACATCCCCAATTCAACCAACTGTGGATTGAATAATACTGTAGTACCTATTTACTAAAAAATCTGCGTGTAAGTGGACCCACACAGTTCAAACCTGTGTTGCTCAAGGGTCAACTGTCCACAAAACCACAAATAATAATACCTTTAAAGGACCCCAATATGTTTGACTCCATAAATTTACAAAACTTCTTTATAAAAGTTTAAATATATCCCTCAGTGTAAGAAGCAACATTTGTAAGGCCAACAGTATCGGTTTTGTTTGTTGCCATATTCTCATTTCTCCAGTACTGTGTATGCACATAGTAGGAGCTCAGTAAACACGTATTGCAAGGGTGAGTGATGAATGCAGGCGGGTGACAGTAAAGAATCTGCCTGCAACGCGGAAGACCCAGGTTCGATCCCTGGGTTGGGAAGGTCGGAGCTTGTACTGTAGGATGCTGAGACTGGTTTGGACAGAGCAGAGGGAACAAGGAAAATGAAGATGCTCATTGCAGACATGAGCAGGTAGTAGAACAGAAGGAATCTGGTAACTGACCAGATCTAGGGGATTGGGGGCATAGATGAAAACTCTTGGGTTTCAGATAAATGAAGATAATATTAATGAACTATAAATAGAGATGGAGAGGGTTTGAAGGGGGCTACATAATGACTTCAGTTTGAGCTTTGAATAGTCATATCTCCATTTCCACAACTAGCAGTACAATATTTACCTATTAGCTTTCTACCTATTGGTTTCATAATTAATCAATAAAATTACATTGAGCTTCCTGATGAAAGACATTATGTAATATGATGCCATGGGGAGAGAGGGCAGAGATGTAAACTCTCCAATCATAATAAATTGGGAAACTATGGAGTCTGCACTGAAACATGATTAAACATATATGATCCGAATCTGTGGGTCCTTCCATGTGAGGCCTTCAAGAAGGGATTTGCTGAAAACTCATAGTTCTCTTCCATCAATAGTTTACATTAACCCTAGTGAATAAGTGTTAGGTTATGTATTAATCACCCACCACCAGGGCTGGATGAAAGAATCTACAGTCACTGGAATGAAGCCTACCGTAGTAACTGAATAGAGGCTCAGTAAAACAGAGAGCCAGCTGGCAGTTAGCGGGAAAGCAGAACACACAGGGACTAAAACTCTACGTGACAATATTTAAAATGAGGTAAAAATAATTTTCCCACAAACATATTCCCCATTCTCTCCTCTTACTCATTACTCATTAATGACTGGGAAGCTTTTGAAAATGAAATGGTTTTAGTTCAGAGATTCTTGTCGATTATAATTACTCTTACTGTGTTTTTCCTGCGTGGGCTTCCATCCTGTGGTGTTTCTCCCTTCATTCTTTTGCAGAACTAGTTGGATCCAGTGACCTTCCATTGTCCCCCGTGACTTTCACTTGCTCATCAACTATATCTTGTTACATGGGGAAAGGTAAAACCAACAGATTGACTGTTTCTTCAGGAAAATGTTACATATTCATATCCTTTGGCCCAGTGGTCTCCCACTGAGGCTTGAAATCTAGCAGCCATGTGCATGCCGGGCTTCGTCTTGACCACTTCCTTAGGCAAATGCCCTTTCTCCCCGCCTTGGTGATACCACACACTCCGTACTCTGTGGCTAGGCTGCGCGGTGTCAGCTACAGTCAGGTCACGCTCTTTTGAAATGTAACAAACCGGTGCCCATATCTAGTGGGAAGTCCCAGGATGGCTGGAAGTTTCTGTGGAGTGCAGGACCTTGGGGGCACACCATTCCTTATTGGACCATCCATCTCTCTTTCTCCTTTGCCCCTGCAACTGTTCTCCTTCCTGTTCTTCCAGGATCCACACCCCATCTTTCAAATTTGCCCTGAAGTCACTTCCACAAAGCACTTCTGAAGGTGACAGATTTCACCGCAGGTAAAAATTAGAACCACATATTAAGCACCCGGGCTGCACCGCAGGTGCCCACCCACCACGTTCTTCCTCCCAACACTCCCCTTCTCCATCTCCTGATTTGAACATGCTGTGCAATTCCATTCTCCACTCCCAGCAGAGCCCAAGACCATCCATGATGTGTTCCAAGACTAATTAATGGGCTCCTGGAGACAAAAGATTATCTACTCGGGGTCTATCTCTTTGCAGCAAAGATAATCAGACAGTGGCTTTAGCATTTGGCTTCTTCTCTTTCTACCAAACAGCCTGTGCAGAGCTGATTAACTGCGTCTACAAAGGAGCCACATCAAAGTCATTTAACCAACCCACTGAAACTCCATCTTTGTTTGCTTTAACAAAAAAAAAAAAGATGTGGCTCCGGTTGTAAATAACATTTTAAGTTCTGTTATGTCCAAGTGCATCTCTATGCGCCTCTGCACACAGGTCCTTCACTCCCCACCCCTACCCCCGCTCTCAGGGCCAGCTGAGCACTGGCTTCCATTCGTCCAATAATCACTGAGTATTTAATGTGCCAGGCACTCTGTTTCTCTCTAAAAGCAGTAGGACTACAGTTGAAGAGAGTGGGGCTTAGTGTCTGACTCCGAGTTTCTCCGGAGAAACTAAATACCATCCTGTATATCTGGGACACAACAAGGAGTTAAGGTTTCCACCACAATCAGCTTAGTCTAGAGTCTGGGTTATCTTGCCCCACCCCCAAAATCCTTCAGGCTTTACAAATAGAGTGTTAGAGCTAGAAGGGATCTTGTGAAAATGGTAGTCACTCAGTCCAACTCTTTACAACTCCATGGACTGTACTACGCCAGGCTCCTCTGTCCATGGAATTCTCCAGGCAAGAATACTGGAGTGGTTAACTATTCCCTTCTCCAGAGGATCTTCCCAACCCAGGGGTTGAATCCACGGCTCCTGCATTGCCGGTGGATTCTTTATTATATGAGCCACCAGGGAAGTCCCAGAAGGGATCTCGAGCTCAAGTAATTCATATGCCTTCTTTCTCCATAGAGGCCCAGAGGCCTCAAGAAACCATGTGGGTTTACTCTGGAGTTCTGTTCAGTGAGTCACCACCATACACAGCCCTTGGGAGACACTGCAAGAAGGGGTCATAGGAGAGTCAACTTGGGGAGGGGGCCTGCAACCTTACTTTGATGTCAAAGACCAGAGTTCAAGTCCCAGTAATGCCACTTGTTCACCATTTAACCATTGTCAGGGTAACTGATCCCTGTCTACATCACCACGCTCATCTCTAAAAATGGGACAACACTCACCTCAGTGAATTACAGTAAGTCCTCCACATATGAATGAGTTTTGTTTAGAGTGCGAGTTCCTAAGTCCAATTTGTTTAAGTCCAACAAAGTCAGTTTAAGTGCCCAAATAACACAATTGGCTATATAGTACTGTACTATAATGGGTTATAATATTTTTCTTTTTTTTTGGTTAGACTTCATTTATTTTTTTTAATTTTTTAAAAATTTTTTAAATTTTTTACTTTGCAATACTGTATTAGTTTTGCCATACATTGACATGCAAATTATACATAAAAAGAATTTTAATCTTACAGTACAGTACTTTGAAAAATACAGTAGAACAGTACAACAGCTGGCATACAGGGGCTGGCATCGAGTGAACAGGCAAGAAGAGTTACTGAGGAGAGAGAGGAGGTGGGAGATGGCAGAGCTGAAGGGTCGTCAGCAATAGAAGACAGAGGGCAAGCTGTAATGTCATTCACGCCTGACACTGATGGCACAGGTTCTGGTTCCTTGCTGGAACCAGATGCACAGATGCACACTTGCATCTCTGAAAGTTCGAAACTCGAAGGTTCATATATAGGGAAGCCCTATATGGGACCTGCTGCTGCTGCTAAGTCGTTTCCGGCGTGTCCGACTCTGTGTGACCCCATAGACGGCAGCCCCGCCCCTGGGATTCTCCAGGCAAGAACACTGGAGTGGGTTGCCATTTCCTTCTCCAGTGCATGAAAGTGAAAAGTGAAAGTGAAGTCACTAAGTCGTGTCCAACTCTTAGCGACCCCACGGACTGCAGCCCACCAGGCTCGTCCGTCCATGGGATTTTCCAGGCAAGAGTACTGGAGTAGGGTGCCATTGCCTTCTCCGTATATGGGACCTACTGTATATCAAATAACATTAATCATATAATAGTAATGAACGTGCCTGGCTTATTTGACTCCCAGCGTGTCATTTTGCTGTTGTTGTTCCTTCAGAGATCTGACTGTCCCTTTACCCTGGAAAGAAGAAAAGGTGCTCATTTATCACCATTAAGACTTTTTAATGGCTTTTTTCCCTTCCTCCAACCCAGGTCCTATACATGCACTCACACTGACACACATGCACACGCACACACACACACACACACCGACTCCTTGCCTTGGGCACACTCCAGCAGCCTGCTCTCCAGCATTCACAGTGGTGGCAGCCGCCCATCCCATGAGGGGCTTGCCATTAACCCCAAGGTCTGGCTAAGGTTTCCAGCCACCACCTGCCACATCACACCCTCCCTGTTGGCTCCCGCAGGCCTGAGAGAGGGTACAATGCCAAACACTGCACCGGAGACACTTCCTGTCTGGTTTTAATTAATTTCTTTGTTTCCCTTGAAAAGACATCTTTAGTTGTCTAATCCACACTGTGTTTTGGCTGCAGTACAAACCTCTAATTCAGCTGCAGAAAGTGGTTCACTTCTAATTTAGCGACAGAGAGGTGAGAAACAGCCCCCTTCTCCTAGGATCTGAGGCAGGAGCAGAATGGTGGGTGGTGTTGGTACTTCTGAACCTACCAGGCAGGATTCAGAAGGATGAAAGATTCTCCATTTCTGGGTACTTGACTCATTTAGGAATATTTGGAAAATAAACTACCAGAGTACAATAATAAGATATTCCTTATTCAGTCCAGGATCACTCATCTGATTTATTGTGGGTGCGTTTTAGATTAAACAATGCTGGTAATAACAAGAAAGGACACGTCAGTGTCTTCTGGAAGATGGATCTAAGCACCACTAGGGGGATCTTACCAACAGCTATAGAAATTCAAGACAGGGCTTGAGCTCTCTCAATGCTAAGTACAGAAAAGTGTTAGTCGCTCAGTCATGTCCGACTCTTTGTGACCCATGTAATGTTGCCCACCAGGCTTCTCTGTCCATGGGATTCTCCAGGCAAGAATACTGGAGTAGGTTGCCATTCCCTTCTCCAGGAGATCTTCCTGACCCAGGAATCGAACCCAGTCTTCCTGGTTTGCAGGCAAATTCTTTACAGAACGAGCCATCAGAGAAGCCCCAAGTACAGAAAGACCAGCTCTGTAGATGCAGCCGTCCTCTGGCAAGCATTCAACTGATATCTGTCAAATGAATGAATGAACAGGAATGGGATTGCCACATGACACCATGTAGATTCTCTTGATCCCACTTTATGAAAGACTCTTCTCAAAAACCTGAGTTAGAGTACTAGTCTCTAATCTCAGACCTGTATTTCCCAACTGGATAACAGCTTGTACCTAATTCCCTCTCAGACTTGCCAGCAGCCTTCTGCCTTGATGGTTTCTCTCTGCAGGGCTCAGCAGCGATGGAGGTGGGGAGTCTGGTCTTTCCCTCTCCTCACCTGAATCCGCTTCTCTTGCTTTACCTCTATTGACTACTTCAGGCCACTCCAGGGTCTGGGAAGAGTGAAAGTGTAGGAACAGAAGGTGAAAATAAGAGGTAAGACACCTCTACCCTAGCTGTTCAATCTCTCTACCACTGCAGGCAACCAAATTCTGTCTCTTTGAGGGGGAGAATCAGTGGGACCTTCAGAGGTGGCCAAAGGGGACATGTACCCTGCATTGGAGTCAACCTCTCACCCCGGCCTCCGTTCTTGCCTCTAGGTGCTGCCCTGCAGCCTCAGACAGGCTGAGGGCCCCTGTGGGCAGGTCTCCAGGGCTGGGTTCTTCCTTCTGCTCTATGTTTTGGTTTTTTGGCCTAGAGGCATGTTGGATCATAGCTCCCTGACCAGGGATCGAACCCATACTCTCTGCATTGCAAGGTGGTCTTAACCACTGAACAGCCAGGGAATCCTGGGTTCTTTCTAAACGGTGCTCTTTGGTGTCTGTGAGCTCCCCTCATTCCCACATCCTCTGTCCCACCCAGGAGTGCAAGCACAGCCTCTCTCCTCACCTGCTCGCCCATATAGCTCCTCGTAGCCTCCCAGCTTCCGGTTATCAAGGTTAGGATCGAGTCTGGTCTTTGGGGGTGATGTCAGTTCCTCCCACGACCTCTCACTGCATTCACCCCCACCCCCAGTGGCTGTGCTGAGGTACGTAGCAACACATCAGCCTTCAGCCTCAATGGGAGGGGCCGGCCCACCCTGGCCATGGACTTTGCCAATTGCTACTCTTGACTTCTTCCCTCGCCAAGACTGAGGGCGGGGGTGGTTTAACAGCCCCGGCAGCACCCACAACAAGGGTAAGACACAAACCCAAGCACCTTATCCTCCTGAAGGTGCAGATACTGCTGCTTTCTATGGCAAAATCACTGGTTTTGAATATTTCCAACATTCTAATGGTACAGAGAGAAGAAGAAGTGGTTCTGTTCTGTCTGCTTCTCTGCAACCAATCTGGGGACTGCCACAGAACTGAAGTCATCAAACCTGACTCAGCAGCCCCTTTCTTGCTGGCCAGCATGCTGGTTCCAGCCTCTCATTTAGACACACAAAATGTGTGCCAAGTTGCTTCAGTCATGTCTGACTCTGCGATGCCATGGACTGTAGCCCCCCAGGCTCCTCTGCCCATGGCATTTTCCAGGCAAGAATACTGGAGTGGGTTGTCATTTCCTTCTCCAGGGGATCTTCCCGACCCAGGGATCAAATCTGCATCTCTTATGTCTCCTGGGTCGATAGGCAGGTTCTTTTCCACTAGTGCCTCCTGGGAAGTCCCCAGACACACAAAGCGTAACCCCTTAAAAGTCTGACCTTTTTCTTCCCAAGCGAATAGGGGGCTACTTGGAAAGCCGAACTGAGGGGCTGGATTCTTCCCCTTTGGCTAAGGGAGTGAAGTGACCAATCATCCCCACTGGGGATTTGAATCTCCAGCTGGTAACCCAAAGATGGGAGGGATAATTTGAGGTCAGATACTCTGGAAAAAACAAGGGTGTACAATGTCCCAAACATTTCTGCAACATCCTCCTTGTGGGTCTTCAGGCCCCCATGCTCCCTTGTTCCCTGATGGTCCTTCAGCCCCTCAGCCAATCTCTGAGTCCTCTAGATGCTCCCAAGACAGAGGTTGCTCCCCTTGATTGCCACCAAGAGTCCCCTTGGACACAGTGGGAATCCACCCCTCACTTTACTCCTTCTGCCTGAGAGCTTTAAAGGAATGGAAGCTAAAACCGGCTACATTTGTTTGGGAAACATCCAGAGAATTTCAGAGTCTCTCAGCTCTAGGGATTCACATTCCCCGTCTTGAAGCATTTGCTCCAGTCTTCTGTAGTTTGGTGAAATGAAGGCACCTCGCCCAGCCTGAGCTCTTTGCTTACATGCACAATGGTCTTTGCAGTCAAGTGTTGATTTACTTTTAAGCCACAGTCTAAATCAGGTGGAAACAACCCCCATCTCCTTTTCACAGTCAGGATGGAGAAGACTTCAGAGATGGTCTAGCCCAACACCCCCATTTCATAAAGGAAGCAAAACCTTCTTCTTGGGAAAAGTACAGGAATTCTCTAGGAAGACTTGGCCTTTGTTCCAAAGGTAGTCATGCCTTAAACCAGGATTAACAACTAATTTCCTTTTCTCCACACTATGGGGTGTGTCTCAGACTTAATTAGATTAATTTTTTCCTATGAATCCTAAGGTTGCACTACCCTTCCTTCCCTGCCCCACACCAGAGCCATGCTGGGGTTAGTCCCCCAGGCTGCTGTCCCTCTTCCAGGAACACCTGCCCCATTTTCTCACCTAACTATTCCTACTTGAAGGGGTTCAGAACATGCTACCCCAAAATGTATCACTTTGGCATGCTGACTATTTTGAGTTAAAGACACTTGAAAGGGGCTTCCCTGGTGGTCCATGTTAAGACTTGCCTTCCAGTGCAGGGGGTGTGGGTTTGATCCCTGGTTGAGGATCTTAGATCCCATATGTCTTGAAGCCAAGAAACCAAAACGTGAAACAGAAGCAATACTATCATAAGTTCTATAGAAGATTTTTTAAATGGTCCACATTAAAAAAAAAAAAAAAAAGACACTTGAGGAACTGCAAATGCGAGGAAGGCACCCTGACTTCCCTTTTTCTTCCAAAAAATAGGAGCTTAAATTTCAATGCGAATAGTGTTCTCACTACCAGGAGAAAGAAACATTCTCGCCACCAGAGACAGGGAGTAGATGCCTAGAGAAATGTGACAAGCAAACTCTGTTAAAACATCTCATCTTCCTTTAGATCCCCCATATGTTTTGGTTACGTCTATACTATAGCAAAAATGGCTGTCCTTTGTTCAACTTGCTGTAGTAACACTTGGGCCTAGTCATTTGTTTGAGTCTTCATTTTTCTTCTGGCTCCATATAAATAAAATTTATATGTGTTTCCCCTGTTAATCTGTCTTATGTTAGTCCTCCCTAGGAAGGTAGTGGAAATTTTTACCTGCCTTCCACGATCATCCTGCCCAAGGCTGATACCACCTGCAAGAAACCCTCCCTGATTCCCTAGGATAGGTTCAATAATTCCACAGTGCTGTGCTTAGTTGCTCAGTCGTGTCTGACTCTTTGCAGCCCCATGGAGTGCAATCCACCAGGCTCTTTTGTCCATAGGAATTCTCCAGGCAAGAATACTGGAGTGGATTGCCATGCCCTCCTCCAGGGGATCTTCCCAACCCAGGGATAGAGCCCAGATCTCCTGCATTGCAGGTGGATTCTTTACTGTCTAAACCACCAGGGAATCCTAACCTCCATTAGGGAATGTACCAGCCTCTATGACAAGTGGTTATTTTCTCTTCCCTCTAGTGACACTATGTTGTTGTTATTATTCAGTCACTAAGTCGTGTCCGATTCTTTGCAACCCCATGAACTTCAGCACACCAGGCTTCCCTGTCCTTCACTATCTCCTAGAGTTTGCTCAAACTCATGTCCATTGAGTTGGTGATGCCATCCCACCATCTCATCCTCTGTTGCCCTCTTCTCCTTCTGTCTTCAATCTTTCCCAGCATCAGGGTCTTTTCCAATGAGTCAGCTCTTCCCATCAAGTGGACAAATTATTGGAGCTTCAACTTCAACACCAGTCCTTACAATGAATATTCAAGGATGATTTTCTTTAGGATTGACTGATCTGATCTCCTTGCAGTCCAAGGGACTCTCAAGAGTCTTCTCCAGCACCACATTTCAAAAGCATCAATTTTTCAGCATGACACAGAATTAGTATCAATCAAGGTGGAAGAAATGGTTTAACATTTAAACTCCATGAAGATAAATATTATTATCTGTTTTATTTGCTCTGAATCCTCAACATTTAAAACAATACCTGGTATATAGTGGGCTTCAATAAATTTTTTCAAATTAATGAGTGAATTAATGAACAAAATGTCTGGGCAGAGACTCAGATATGGAGCTGAAATGACAGAGAAGAGCGAGGTCCCTTACACTGGCTAGCAGAGCAGCTCTTCCCCAAGGAGGTGAAGAAGAGACCAGAAAACGTGAGGTTCTAAGATTGTGTAATCACCTTCAATCTAACCCTCAGAAACCCTCTCCAAAATTGCAGACATGCACATTTCCCAACACAGCTATGAAGACAGGAGACGAGATAGAAAGATGCTGCCTTTGTGGCTACATATGAATTCCAGATGTTTGTTGGAGCAGCCTGGCCTATGAATGATGGATAAGGTCAGTTTGACCTCTTTTTCCATGCCTGCAGAGGCCCAAAGTCTGCCAAAGTTTTCCCTTTATTCTCATGACCACTGTTGGCTTCAGCCCATGCCACTGCACTCAACCATGTCACTTAACTATTTAAACATCAACAACAAAAACAAAAACTCTCTCTAGTTTTTGATATAATAGACTTCATTTAAGCATTTGCGGTGTGGGGGGTGCTTACAGGGTTTCTAGGGAAAAGGGAGAAGAGAGATATGGAATGTCTGCCAGCCACTTAGTTTTCAGTCCTTCGATATCATTGAATTCTCATTAAATTTCCTTTTTTTCTCTTCCTCTCTCTTACATGCACACACAGAGGAAACAAATGAAATCCCCTCTTTGTCTGTTTAAATTCTGGTTACCTTTTATCCCCAGCAGCTTACTGAGGATCACCTGCCTTAAAAGGTTTTGTGAGGTGGGACCAAGATGGTGGAGCATGAGGACGCTGAGCTCACCACCCCTCAGAACACAACAAAACTACAACCATATACACAACAACTCTTGAAAAAAAATACACTTGAAGACTAGCAGGATGGCTTCTCCTAATAACAAGGCTGTAAAGAAAGATCCACATGGAGTCGGTCAAGGAGGAAGAGAAGTGATCTTGTGGGGACTCACGTCCCTAGTGGGAGATCCTGAAGAAAAGGAGGATGTCACAGGCTTGAGGAAACTTGCTGAGAAGCAAGGGGTTCAAGCTGTGTATTAGGCATCCCAGTACTGGGGTCTCACACAGGGAAGATAAGCCCCCTTGTTATCGTTGTTCAGTAACTCAGGCATGTCTGATTCTCTGTGACCCCATGGACTGCAGCACTCCAGGCCTCCCTGTCTATCACCAACTCCCAGAGTTTGCTCTGACTCATGTCCATGGAGTCAACAATGCCATCCAGCCATCTCATCCTCTGTCACCCTCTTCTCCTCCTGCCCTCAATCTTTTCCAGCATTAGGGTCTTTTCCAATGAATCAGCTCTTCGCCTCAGGTGACAGACGTATTGGAGCTTCAGCTTCAGCATCAGTCCTTCCAGTGAATGTTCAGGGATGATTTGCTTTAGGATGGACTTGTTTGATCTCCTTGCAGTCCAAGGGACTCTCAAGAGTCTTAAGAACAACGATAACACGGGGGCTTATCTTCCCCATGTGGGACCCCAGTACTGGGATGCTTAATACACAGCTTGAACCCTTTGCTCCTCAGCAAGTTTCCCCGAGCCTGTGACATCCCACTTTTCTTCTGGATCTCCCACTAGGGATGTAAGTCCCAGTGAGATCACTTCTCCAGCACCCCCTTAACTTGTTTGAAAAGTAGGGGGGCTACTGGAGTGCTGTGAGAAACCTAGACCCACTCTTGAAGAGCAAGAGCACAGGCTTGTTTGCTCCAGGGCACAGCACAGAGGCAGCAGATGCAGAAGCGCTCGTCCCCTGGCCAGTTTGCCAGGCCTGCCCTCGTGTGCCCCCACCCGCATTGGCTCCTACTCCATACCCTCTTGTTAGTGCAAGGTTCCCACTGAGGTGAAGGTCACAGGTGCCCAGGAGAAGACACGTTTAGAGAGAAGGAACCACCTCGGTCCCGGCCCAGCCGTGACCAGGGTGGGGGCAACTCACCAGCACACATCTATGCACACTCAGGCGGGAGCAGAGCAGCTCCAGTGTTGAGCCCACCATTGCTGGCACACTCTGTGACCATACTGGGAGGGGGTGAAACCAGCTTATGAGTATGACTCCAGTTCCTCAGACCTTGACCCAGTCTCTAGCCAAGGCATACTCACAGAGGGCAACGTGAAGAGAAGAGAAGCACAGCCCCGAGCTCACAAGCCCTGGCCAAGACCCCAACCACAAAAGAGACTTCCGTCCTACCCAGGAGAGACCTTATTACCTCAGGGCTGCTGCTCCAACCAGTCAGGCCCCATTCCTGCCTCCAGCAGTCAGGGTGATGACCGCCGTGGAGCCTAGGAGAAGCGCAGGCACCCACCAGCTCAGGTCTAGCACCTCCAACTCCAGTCCCACCTCCCACCAAGGTTGTGGCTACGAGTGCCCCTCAGAAGAAAATACAGCCAGTGTTCCGGTGAGAATCTGCTCCCCCACCAAAGCCTCCAGGCGGACGCAGATTGCACTGCGGTTCTCCCATGCTAGGACACCCCTTCAAGAACTGGACAGAAAACTGTTTCACCCAACTTTCTAGAGACATAGAAAGGTAAACAAAGGCTTTGCTTTTGCTGTTCTTGTGCCTAAAATGTTCCCCTGCCACCTTCCCAGGACTGGCTCTCTTTCATCAGTCAGCTCCAGTCCTGATGTGGTGAGAGGTCAGAACCTCTAGTCCTGAGAGGGCAGTGTCCTAGATGGTCCTCGTCGAGTCCTCACCTCACTCCAGCCCCTACCAGTCATGCCCCATCCTGTGTCTCTGTTCACATTCTCATTGTTGCCAATAAGAAAAAGTTATTAATTTCATTTATATAAGTTGTCTGTCTCCCACTGGAAAGTGAACTGCACAAGGGCAGGGCCTGTCTCTCCACCGCTCTATTTCTAGCACGTAGGATGGTTCCTGGTATGTAGCAGGAATTTCGCAATTTTTTTTTTTAATGCGTGCATGCTCAGTCATGTCTGACTCTGTCCAACACTATGGACTGTAGTCTGCCTGGCTCCTCTGTCCATGGGATTTTCCAGGCAAGAATACTGGAGCAGGTTGCCATTTCCTCCTCCAGGGAATCTTTCCAACCCAGGGATTGAACCAGCATATCCTACATTGGCAGGCGGATTCTTTTATCACTGAGCCACCTGGGAATGAGTGAAAATAATGATCCAGACATTTTACCAGTGTGAAGTTTCCCTTTTTCCTTAATGAATTCAGAACAGTGGGATATTACTGGACCTGCTATGCTATAATTTTCCTTTGGGTCACCAAAGGCCTGTTTTCTCATATAAAGTACATCATTTAAATATCCTACTTGATCCAGTCTTGGTCTGGGAAGCTTCTATGTTGGGGATTAGCCACCGGGGAAGCCCAGTCTTCTCTTTACACCTTTAAAAAAAAATCCAAGATGACAACTGTGTCTATTAATACTTTCTGCTTCCTCTGGCACTAAAGCCTTTCAAGATTTCCAGACATGGATAAAGTCGTGGTCTTTCCTCTTAAAACCCAGTGAGTTTTACTGAAACAAGGTGTACTTGTCTGACATGCTCCCTAAGACAATTTTTACCACTTCCAGCAGTGAAAATCAGAGCTCTTCTACTGGATCAAGGGCTCGTTTACATTTCCTTTACAGTTGTAAAAGTTGTAACATGCAAAGGAAATGTAAATGAGCCCTTGATATTCCAGTAGAAGAACTCTGATTTTCTCTGCTGGAAGTGGTAAAAATTGTCCTATTTTGTCCTAGGGAGCATGTCAGATAAGCATGACTGAGCACCTGAGCACACACGCATATACAATGGGTTAGTATAGTAGAGTTCTATTCCTGCTACTCTATTAATATGCTAGTATCCAACGCCATGAAAAAAACGTATGAGACTCACCCAAAAGTTCATATTATTTTGAATAAACTTGTCTCACCCAAGTGAGAGAATTTAAAAGTAAAGTGAGCTTAGATCAGACTACAGTTGTACAAGAAAGATGAATACATTGGGACCAAAAGTTCCTCAGGTAAAACTTACCTTCTTAGATGAGTTCCAAATCATATTATAAGCAGAGAGGACCAGAGAATGAGATGTCTTTTATTTTTATTTGTTTTTAAAGAAATCCAAGGATAGAAGGAAGAATTGTTTTATTCTAGACTTGGAAGAGCTACATGAGCTTCAAAAGGGAGATCAGATAAAAAATACTTGAAAGCACACTAAAGGTTGCAAACCAAGAACTTTAACCCTAGAAAAAGCAAAAGCAAATTTCTGTGAGTGGAATACCAAGATAATATTTCTTTTCTCTTGGAAAATATAAAGGCTGCCAGGATGCCGTTTGATCTAAACTTATGGGTAAGTCCTTAAGAAGCCAGAAATAAAAGCCTGCTGTAATTATTATTCAGAGAAAATAAGAGTTAGGTGGGCTCTGTTGGGTACCCTATAATGGCTTACATTGCAGTGAAGTGGGTTAGCAAGTCTCTAATTGATTGAAGAGATATTTTATGCTATATCTAGTCATCATTTATTCATTGTATTTTTAGTCCCAGTGATATGACATGTACGATCTAGGACCTGTAGGAAGGATCCTGTAAAAAATAAAAAGATATTGCTCCCTAGGACAAAAATCATCATAGAAGAAACCCATGCACCATTGGGTAGCAAAAGAATTTATTAACAGAAGAGTAAAATAGAAACTTGAGGAAAAGAGCAGTATGCCATACTACCACGTAGGAATAAGATGGCTCTTTTACACTGAACTACATCACTTCATGGGAAATAGATGGGGAAACAGTGGAAACAGTGTCAGACTTTATTTTTGGGGGCTCCAAAATTACTGCAGATGGTGATTGCAGCCATGAACTCAAAAGACACTTATTCCTTGGAAGAAAAGTTATGACCAACCTAGATAGCATATTCACAAGCAGAGGCATTACTAGGCCAACTAAGGTCCGTCTAGTCAAGGCTATGGTTTTTCCAGTAGTCATGTATGGATGTGAGAGTTGGACTGTGAAGAAGGCTGAGCACCGAAGAATTGATGCTTTTGAACTGTGGTGTTGGAGAAGACTCTTGAGAGTCCCTTGCACTGCAAGGAGATCCAACCAGTCCATTCTGAAGATCAGCCCTGGCATTTCTTTGGAAGGAATGATGCTAAAGCTGAAACTCCAGTACTTTGGCCACCTCATGTGAAGAGCTGACTCATTGGAAAAGACTCTGATGCTGGGAGGGATTGGGGCAGGAGGAGAAGGGGACAACAGAGGATGAGATGGCTGGATGGCATCACTGACTCGATGGATGTGAGTCTGAGTGAACTCTGGGAGTTGGTGATGGACAGGGAGGCCTGGCGTGCTGCGATTCATGGGGTCGCAAAGAGTCGGACATGACTGAGCGACTGAACTGAACTGAACTGAACCCAAAGTAAATTTCAGGAAATTGTTCCTGAAAGGAAAATCAGAATGTTTTACCTAAAGGGGAAATAGATGCCAGACATAGGAAAACAATAGCAGCCACTGAGCTCTGTTCATCTGACTGAAACCCCCGCCCACCCAATGGCTGGTCCCTTAGAATTGGGATGGACACTCCGTGTGTCCCTCAGTCATGGACAAGGATGTAGCAATGAGTTTGAACTTCTTCTTTTCATGGAACCTTTCAAATATTAGAATCGTGGGCAGTAATCTCAAAAGGAGTGATAGTTCAAAACAACACTAAACAAGTCAGTAATAATGGCAACACCATCACTACTGGCGTATAACAGTGTGTCACAGTGCTTATAAAACAATCCACTACTTTCAAGGTCACAAGAGTTTAGGAGTCTAACCACCGCATCTTTTCTACTCTTGGAGTGGCATTTTGGGTGTTTTAGTAAACGTCCACTTGGTGTCTTTCTTCTTTTGCCTCCTGCCAGCAGAGAGCTGAACCCTGCTCTCTATTGTATCCTGCTCAGCTCAGTGTTCCATTAGAAAGATTTATTGTCACATCATACACACTCATTAGCAGCAAAAACGCACTTCATACCTTGACCCTGATGACAGCAAAACCATATAAAAAAACCGTTGACTTTAAAAAAAACGCACAAAGTGAGAGTTGAGAGTTGTTTTATTTGGGGTAAAATGAGGACTATACCTCCGGAGACAGCATTTCACATAGCTCTGAGAAACTGCTTCAAAGAAGTAGAAGGAAAGGGTCAGTATATATATGGTTTTGGTAAACAGGGAGTACATGCAATCAAACACGTATTTTTTTGCAGAAGGTTTCTGCTAGTCACAAGGAGCAAATATCACCATGAAGGATTCTGGTGCTTTTCTGATATGAGGAAATATAAGAATTGGGCTCATAAAATCAGCTCCTGAAAATATCTGACTATCTGAAGACCTATTCTACCAGTTTTTCCCAGAGCACAGAGTACCTCATTTCTGCTCTTGACACCAAATTCTTTTTAGGGGGTGTTGAAAATCAGCAGCTGCATAAGCACATCATTTAATCCTTGTAGAGGTGGATGGCAAGTGCCAATTTGTAGTTGACAACCATTTTCAATCTATAGCCCAATACAGCACTTTTCAAACTGCTATCTCCTGCAGGATGTCAATAGGTGTGATGCTAAATGGGAGAAGAGGGGTTTTACTGGTCAAATAAGTTTGAGAAATACTGCATCAAACACAATTAAACCAATGTCTATCCTGCAGAGCCTTTGATATGCCAGTGTATATACAAATCTCCAAGGTGCAATTATCCATGTCTACCAAAGTTATTTGGAAAACTCAACAGTGGCCACAGGACTGGAAAAGATCAGTTTTCATTCCAATCCCAAAGAAAGGCAATGCCAAAGAATGCTCAAACTACCACACAATTGCACTCATCTCACACGCTAATAAAGTGATGCTCAAAATTCTCCAAGCCAGGCTTCAGCAATACATGAACCATGAACTTCTAGATGTTCAAGCTGGTTTTAGGAAAGGCAGAGGAACCAAAGATCAAATTACCAACATCCATTGGATCATGGAAAAAGCAAAAGAATTCCAGAAAAACATCTATTTCTGCTTTATTGACTATGCCAAAGCCTTTGACCGTGTGGATCACAACAAACTGTGGAAAATTCTGAAAGAGATGGGAATACCAGAGCACCTGACCTGCCTCTTGAGAAACCTATATGCAGATCAGGAAGCAACAGTTAGAACTGGACATGGAACAACAGACTGGTTCCAAATAGGAAAAGGAGTGCATCAAGGCTGTATATTGTCACCCTGCTTATTTAACTTCTGTGTAGAGTACATCATGAGAAATGCTGAGCTAGAAGAAGCACAAGCTGGAATCAAGATTGCCAGGAGAAATATCAATAACCTCAGATATGCAGATGACACCACCTTTATGGCAGAAAGTGAAGAGGAACTAAAAAGCCTCTTGATGAAAGTGACAGAGGAGAGTGAACAAGTTGGCTTAAAGCTCAACATTCAGAAAACGACGATCATGGCATGTGGTCCCATCACTTCATGGGAAATAGATGGGGAAACAGTGGAAACAGTGTCAGACTTTATATTTTTGGGCTTCAAAATCACTGCAGATTGTGACTGTAGCCATGAAATTAAAAGATGCTTACTCCTTGGAAGAAAAGTTATAACCAATCTAGATAGCATATTGAAAAGCGGAGACATTACTTTGTCAACAAAGGTCCATCTAGTCAAGGCTATGGTTTTCCCAGTGGTCATGTATGGATGTGAGAGTTGGACTGTGAAGAAAGCTGCTGCTGCTAAGTTGCTTCAGTCGTGTCCAACTCTATGCGACCCCACAGATGGCAGCCTACTAGGCTCTGCTGTTCCTGGGATTCTCCAGGCAACAACACTGGTGTGGGCTGCCATTTCCTTCTCCAATGCGTGAAAGTGAAGTCACTCAGTAAGTGTCCGACTCTTTGTGGCCCCATGGACTGCAGCCTACCAGGCTCCTCTGTCCATGGGATTTTCCAGGCAAGAGTACTGGAGTGGGTTGCCATTGCCCAGAGCCAAAAAATTGATGCTTTTGAACTGTGGTATTGGAGAAGATTCCTGAGAGTCCCTTGCACTGCAAGGAGATCCAACCAGTCCATTCTGAAGATCAGCCCTGGCATTTCTTTGGAAGGAATGATGCTAAAGCTGAAACTCCAGTACTTTGGCCACCTCATGCGAAGAGTTGACTCATTGGAAAAGACTCTGATGCTGGGAGGGATTGGGGGCAGGAGGAGAAGGGGATGACAGAGGATGAGATGTCTGGATGGCATCACTGACTCGATGGACGTGAGTCTGAGTGAACTCTGGGAGTTGGTGATGGACAGGGAGGCCTGGCGTGCTGCGATTCATGGGGTCGCAAAGAGTCGGACATGACTGAGCGACTGAACTGAACTGAACTGAACCAAAGTTATTTAACCGCAAAATCCTTTAATTTAAAAAATATCTTAGGATCAATGCACTAGGGAGTATACTTTGGCCTCTTCATTTTTTCCAGTCTTTATGCTGTCATGATGCTCTGGCCTCTGATCAAATATCCCTGTTCCTTCATCTTTCTCAGCTTCTTTTCCACCATGATGGTATTGTCTGCCTGGTATCCCATGCTCTAACCACAATAAGCTTGCTATTCTTCCACATATGCAAGTACATTAAAAAAAAAAAAAATCCTCAGCTTGGATTATGTTGCACTTCCGTTTCTGCCTTGAGAAGCTTCCTTGCTATCTCAGGGGGAAAAAATCAATCACTGCCTCCTCTATACTTCTTCTGCAATTAAAGTATGCATTTATAATTTTTATAATTATACTTTGTTGTAGCTATGTATTTGTGTGTATTTTTTCCACTATATTTGGAACTATCTATAGGCAGATAATATACTGCCTATATATGTATTTCCAGTGCCTAGCACAATGCTAGCTGTAGCAGGAGAAAAATTCTGAGTTTAATTCAATTCATTATGATGAAGTCAATTGAACTGAATTCAGTTCAGATAACCATGTAAATATCCATCTGTAGAAAAAAAAAAGAATCTAGAAGATAATATTATTAGTTTGCTTGATATGAGTGTGTCCAATATAATATAATGGTTGGTTTATTGACTCATTAATTCATTTGAAGATTATTTTTCAGTGAACATATGTTTTGTGCAGGCTACTCAGGAGATATACAAAGTTTAATCAAACATAGTCATAACCTCAAAGCTTTGGGAAAGTCTGAAACATAGACATCAACCTTGACAATGCCCTCCCCTGGCTGCTTGTATCAAATCTATCATCAAAGATCATCCATCTTAAGTATTTCTCAACTCTGACACTTTTCTCCATCACCACTGCTACCTCCCTCATCCAAGAAAGCAGTATCTCTCTTGGACCACTGTAATCACCTGGTTTCCTCAAAATCACTCTAATCAGAATGATCTTTCCTAAAAACCCTACAATGCTTAAAACCCTTCAATGGCTTCCTATTGCTCTTACATAAAGACCCAAATCATTAACATACCTGCAATCTCTTAGATGGTCCATCCCCTGTTAATGGTCAAGTTTTCCTTGCAACATCGGCCCCTGGCTTCCCATATCCTAGACAAACTGACCTTCCTTTCATGTACCATGTTTTGTGTTTATTTTACCTGGAATGATCTTTCTTCTTACTAGATGCTGACATAATTCCTCATAATTTTGAATTAAACTCCATTAGTTCTTCCTTAGGGAAGACTCCCTAACCCCCACCTCCAATCTAGGTCAGATTCTTTCTTAATTTTCCCTCAATAGAGCCATGTTTCTTTTTTTCTTAGCAGATAATTCCGTTTGTAATTATACATTTATATGATTGTGTAATTAATATCTGTCTCTTCCAATTAATTACAAGCTTCATGAAGCCAGTTAGTTTGGGGGGGGGGGCTTGTGCTTGTCATTGTATACTCGGCATCTAGCACAAATACTATGTATAACAACATAAATAACATAACATAGAAATAAACAGGTGCCATAAGGAAGATTCATTAAAATGTTAACTGAACTCAGAAGAGAAGAGGTAACATTTAGCTGAAAGAAACAATTAAGTTTCTATGGCATTAAAAGTCAATGTGGCTACACCTTGGAGTCTCGTGGGGAACTTGAAGACATACTGATGTAAGGGCCTCAAAATATTAAAGAATTACTATATGATCCCCTAGTTTCACTTCTGAGTATACACACAAAAGGAGTGAAACCAAGGACTCAAATACATATTTATATACCAAAGTTCACAGCAGCATATTCACAGGAGCCAAAGGTAGAAACAATTCAAGTGTCCCTCAACAGATGAAGAGATAAACTAAATGTGGTATATACACAGAGTGCAATATTGTTCACCCTTAAAGAGGAAATTCTAATACATGTCACAACATGGATAAAACTTGAAGGCATTATGCTAAGTGGATAAGGCAGACACAACAGAACAAATGTATGATTCCACTTACAAGAGGTGTCTAGAACACACAAATTTCTAGAGACAGAAATTAGGATAGTGATTACCAGGGGCTGGAGAGGAAAGTGGAAGGAAGAGTTGGTGTTCAATGGATACTAAGTTTCTGCTTGGAATAATAAAGTTCTAGAGAAGTATGGTTGCAAAACTCAGGAGTGTACTGAAATGAATGATTTAATGAATTCTACCCTGAAGAATGGTTAAAGTGGCAAATTTTGTCTATTTATATTTTCACCACCAAAGAAAAATGTCTGAAAAAAAGAAAACAATCCTGATGACCTGGTCCGTTCTCTGTGGGTTCTGATCGAATTGGTCTGGGGTGTGGTTTGGATATTGGGATTTTTCTTAAAACTCCCCAGGTGATCTATTGTACAACCAAGGGTGAGAAACACTGTTGCCAGAGCCGAGGCAACACACTGGTGGGAAACTTAAAAATGGGGGAACAGGGCAGTGACATCAGCAGACAGTGGACTAGGAAGCTACAGGCTCTGCTCTCCCGTGAAACACCAAGTAAACAACACACACACCAGGCAGTTTTGCGGGAACTGTAGACACCAGCTGGGATCTACAGCAACCAGGCCCATCCCGAAACAAGAGGAAGTCACACTCAAAATGGGAGGACATTCTGGTGCTTCTGTTCACCCTTTTCCCAACTCCACCCCACCGTGGTGAACTGAGGAAGCTGTCCAATTCCCAGTTCCTTTCTCAGGACAAGAAGGAAAAAAAATGAAACCTGTTTGTACCCTTCAGGCTTGTCTGGGAGTTACATAAGTGACTGTTTCAGTCTTGCCTAACCCAGAGGGCTGCTAGGAACCATGGTGTAATTGGAATATCAAAGCGAAGGTGGCTGAAAGCAGTGGCCGCAGGAAGAGCTGCAGGAGCACTGCAGACCATGGGTGTCTGAACCAAGAGATCACAGGCAGAGGACTGCAGTAAGACACCCAAGGCCCTGAGAACCAGCAGAGGTGAGACTCTAAGGGAAGTTATGGCAGTCTTAAAGTAGTCATGTTCGGGACTTCCCTGGTGTTCTAGTGGTTAGGAATCCACCTGCCAATGGAGGGCACACAGGCTCAGTTCCTGAGAAGATCCCACATGCCATGGGCCAACTAAGCCTGTGCGCCACAATTAGTGATGCCTATGTGTCCTAAAGCCTGCAACAAGAGAAGCCGTCACAATGAGAGGCCCACGCACTGCAATGAAGAGCAGCCCCCACTCGCTGCAACTAGAGAAAGCCCACATGTAGAAACGAAGGCCCAGCACAGCCAAAAAACAAAAAGTAGTCGTGGGTATGAGTGAATTGGGGAGGCAGGGAGAGGGGACAGGACACACAGGCCTAGAGAGAAGGCATCAGCAATTACCATGAGAACAGACATATAGCTCAATGGAGCAGAACTGAGAGTTCAGAGGGAAAAGCACCTTCATATTTGTGGTCTAGTGATTTTGGGGAAGGATACCAAGACAGTGCAACAGTAAAGGATAGTCATTTCAACAAATGGTGCTATAACAACTGAATATCAACATACGAAAGAATGAAACTGGACCCCTGACCTATGCCATATACAAAAATTAACTGTTTCTGGTGTTACAGTTAGGTCTTTAATCCATTTTGAGTTTATCTTTCTGTATGGTGTTAGGAAGTGTTCTAATTTCACTCTTTTACACGTAGCTGTCCAGTTTTCCCAGCACCACTTATTGAAGAGGCTATCTTTGCCCCATTGTATATTCTTGTCTCTTTTGTCAAAGATAAGGTATCCATACTACTACTACTACTACTAAGTCACTTCAGTTGTGTCCGACTCTGTGCGACCTCATAGACGGCAGCCCACCAGGCTCCCTCATCCCTGGGATTCTCCAGGCAAGAACACTGGAGTGGGTTGCCATTTCCTTCTCCAATGCATGAAAGTAAAAAGTGAATGTGAAGTCGCTCAGTCGTATCCAACTGTTAGCGACCCCATGGACTGCAGCCTACTAGGCTCCTCCATCCATGGGATTTTCCAGGCAAGAGTACTGGAGTGGGGTGCCATTGTGTGTGGATTTATCTCTGGGCTTTCTATCTTGTTCCATTGGTCTATATGTCTGGTTTGTGCCAGTACCATGCTGTCTTGATGACTGTAGCTTTGTAGAATGGCCTGAAATCCAGAAAGTTGATTCCTCCAGCTCCATTCTTGCTTCATTATAATATTCACTTTTTTTGCAGTGGTCTGGAACCAAACCTAAAATAGTTCTGAGACATCCCTATACAAATAAACCTGGGAAATCTGAATAAGATTGGTTGTAGTAATGCCAATACCCTAATATCCTAGTTGTGATATTGTAGTATAGTTTTTATGAGATGTTATCACTGATGGAAATTGACAAAGAATATCCAAAATTTCTCTATATTGTTCTTACAACTGTATGCGCAACTGCAATTATCTCAAAGTAAAAAGTTTAATTAAAAATACATAAAAGAATACAATAAAATAAAAATTCTGACAAAAAAAGCATTAAGCAGAAGAAAATAAAGGGGGAAAAAGACATCATACTATGCAAAAGATGAAAATTCTAATCTGGATAAAAGTTTAACTAAAGCTACAGAAGCACATTACTCAAATTCCTTCTCATTATAGTAAAATCAAAAAGATCAAATCAATAAAATAGAAAGGAAATGAGATTTTTAAAAAGATGATTTCTAGATGAAGTAAACAAAATGAAAGACAAACCAGCCACGTTTTAGAGCTAATAAAAGAGAATGAAGACTCCTGAAAATTAAATTACTGACACAGTGGATACAAATAAAAATAACAAGGCAATTATACAGAAAACAATATATGGTAGATAGACATAATCCAATATAAGAGTAATTGATACATTTGCATTGAAAAATCTCAAAATAGAAGACAGTTTCTAAGATATAATACAAGAGAATTGTCTGAATTTTAAGATACTAATGAAACTATAGATGAAAAGTGAATACCATGTTCCAGGAACCTTTAAATTACAATATCAATATAAAAGTTTATCCTGAGTACATCACTGAACTTGAAGAATATCTTCAGGCATCTATTAGGTAAAATAAATCACCTTTAAAGAAAAAAATCAGGACTTCCCTGGTGGTTCAGTGGTTAAGAATCCACCTTGCAATGCAGGGGACTCAGGTTCGATTCCTGACCAGGGAACTAAGATCCCACATGCGGTGGAGCAACGAAGCCCGTGAGCCGCAACTACTGGGCCCACGCTACAGAGTCCTTGAGCTGCAACTGCTGAGCCTGTGTGCTCCAGAGCCTCTGTGTCACAACTGGAGAGTCCATGAGCCTCGAGGAAAGATCCCACAGGACACAACAAAGACCGGATGCAGCCAAACAAATAAGTAAATACAATTTGTTTTTAAAAAGAGGAAAATCAAGTTGGTCTCAGACTTGCCTCAACATCATTTACTGCCAAAAATAATGGAGTGATGAAACTAGATTTGCTCACTACAAAATATGGCTCTGTATACTTCTTTTCCCAGACAAGTGTTAAGTAACAGACCCAAGAACCAGAATACTGGAGCCATAAATTCATGTCATCGCAACACAGGAAAGAAGCATAAGACTAATTAAATGAGCTCATGTTTGGAAGGTGGTACAAACTAATAACAAGCTATAAGATGAGTAGTTTAGGCAGTGAAATACAGATACTATCAATCAACAATTATTTTTGTGCCCCAGAATTTTGCCACAATCTTCAAACACTCTTATAAACACAAGTTTCTCATTTTACAGAGAGAAAATTAGAGAAAATTAATGCTTAAGTAGATGAACTTGCTCTGAATCATACCATTAAACCCATAATTCAAATTCTGTTCTACCTAATTCAGTCAATTCCTACCTAACAAAACAGTGTTATCTTATATCTGGATAGCGAGAACACATATGATTTTAATTTTATTCTTTCTGCTTATTTTTTTTCCTAAAGTTTCAACAATGACATGTGTTGCTTTTGCTATTAAAAAAACAGTAGGCTTTTAAAGATGCACACAAAGGTTCTTTTTTCAAAGAAACAATATAGAAATCTAATCCTTGAAATTTTAACTCTCTAGATGCCAGCATGGCATCTAGTTGAAATTGGTTGGTCATTTGAAAGCTCAGTGCACAAACATTGTTTTTCTCACTTTTGAACTCATTCTTAGGGAGATTAAATACAAAATAAGTATGGAAATAATGATCACAAATTCAGAAATTAAATTGGCTAGATTTTGCTAGTCTAGACTAACACAGTCTGTTTCCTGGAAATCTGTCTTAGCCTTCTGTCTTTTTTTTAAACTGTTTGGATAAAACACACACACACATGCGTGCACATGCGTGCACACACACACACTACCACTGCTCCTGCAGTACACTATGAGACTGCATGGATTAGGATTCTAGAAAGATCCAAAATTCGCCTCAACACAGGGCCAATGCCACACCCATGATGGGCAGAGGTCTTCTCACACAGAGCACAGCCTTGAGAGCCTGGTCAGAAACAAGCTTCCCTGGAAGGAGACAGAAGGTGCCGCCGTGAGATGGCAGGCTCAGCCTGGCCAGTTCACATCGCTTCGCCAGACAAACAGCCTCTGTCTGTCAAGTTCCTTGAACTTTGAGTAACTGTCTGGGGCGCCAAGTTAAGAATACAGCCAAGTCTTGAGCAGAACTCTTCTCCCCAAAGAGCTAGCGAGGAATCAATGATGAGGAACCCGCCAATTTTCTGTCACTTGGAGGGCTTCCAAACCCAGGATCATGCTCAGGGAACCAAAGTCCAAGAGGCCTGTGGGTGGAAGCAAACAGGACTCTTTTTCCTCTTTCAAAATATTGCTACGAGTACGTCTAAAATGCTCTGAGGAAAGAACATATTTTTAATTTGTCAGGTCAGCAAAAGCAGGCAGTAAGTAGAGGAAAAATGATCTTGTGAACTGGCAAGTTTTTCTTCCTTCCTTCTCCCTCACAATTGTTTGTGTTGGGCTAAATCATTTTAAACAGTTTCCTCTGACGTGTATGTCTTGAAACATAAGGGAATTCAAAGTACAGTTTTTGGTTTGGTTTGGTTTGGTTTGGTATTTGTTCCCCAGAGTTCACTAAGGGAGGAGACAGTGAGAGGTTGAGAGTTTTAATGTCCCAGACTGATTTTAAAGCCAAGGTTTAAGAAATATTACCTCATACATAAATAGGAATTTTCAGTTATACTCAGGCAATTGTTTTATACCAAAGCCTTGCAAAGAGTCCCCGGTCTGGGACTATTTATGGTTCCCTCTTATACCCCCCTATTCTTTAAACAGGTACCTCAGGGGCATTCCCTTTGACCACAGAATGGATGAAGTAACAGCTAGAAGTAATCTTCGAAGAAATGAAGATTTGACCAGAAAGGGGACTCTAATGACCACATTAGGACCTTCTGAAAGACTGAAAGCAGTAATTAGAGAGTTATTTTCTGAAGGGTATTATTTATTTTCTTAAAATAGAAAATTTTAAAAACAAGAAAAAGAAATGGATACCTTAATGAGCAGAGCCCTTTGTAGCTATGGTCATGATGAACAAATTAAATGAAACTCTCAGCTAGTTTATAACCAAAACATCAATTTCCCTGAAATTTAACTTGGAAAGCAAGAAGGAAGTAGTACCTTGAATGAATGTCTCTGGAATATAATCTTCCTAAAACAATGGATCTCAATTTCTTTGGAGAGTTCTCTCAGCTTTTGAACTTCCCAGGGTATTGCCTGCTTCTGTAACTGAGGATGTCTTACAGTTCACATTCTTGATGAAGGAGGGGCAATTTCTCTGCAAGAAACATCATTTGCAGAGATAAAGCTCCATCTGATACAGCCATTGAAAACCAGGGCCCTGCAAAGACAAATCCTTTAAGCTGCTGCTGCTAAGTCACTTCAGTCGTGTCCGACTCTGTTTGACCCCATAGACGGCAGCCCACCAGGCTCCCCCATCCCTGGGATTCTCCAGGCAAGAACACTGGAGTGGGTTTCCATTTCCTTCTCCAATGCATGAAAGGGAAAAGTGAAAGTGAAGTCGCTCAGTCGTGTCTGACTCTTCGCGACCCTATGGACTGCAGCCTACCACCCTCCCCCGTCCATGGAATTTTCCAGGCAAGAGTACTGGAGTTGGGTGCCATTGCCTTCTCCACTCCTTTAAGCATCTCAGTCTAAATCATATAGAACAAGTTTCCAATGTCTCATAATAGGAGAGTTGAGCTTCTCAGAGGGACTTCCCTCATGGCTCAGACGATAAAGAAACTGCTTGCGATGCAGGAGACCCAGGTTCGATCCCTGGGACAGAAAGATCCCTTGGAGAAGACATTTGCTTCTCCACATTCTAATATCATGAGCTAATGGGAACAAGGTTTAGGGAGTCTTAGTGTGGAGAAGGCAATGGCAACCTACTCCAGTATTCTTGCCCAGAGAATCCCAGGGACAGAGGAGTCTGATGGGCTGCCATCTATGGGGTCGCACAGAGCCTCTATATTCAAAGGACTAGCCCAGCTGCCAAGTAGCAATTTAAGAAGACTTGAATCTTTATTTTCATCTCTCTCAGAGGTTCTAATTGAGGGCAAGACCCTTCTTTCGCACTCATAGGTTTTGTATACTCCTTCAGCATCCCTCATTTGCAAAAAAAAGTCCCTTTCCAGAATAGCCCACCCTGTTTTCTCTCCTCTCTTCTTCTTTTGTAGCTCAGCATTGCCATGCTACCTACCCTAGAGGAGGAAATGGCAACCCACTCAAGTATTCTTGCTGGGACAATCCTATGGACAGAGGAGCCTGGCAGGTTACAGTCCATGCAGTCACAAAAAGTCAGACACGACAGACTGACTGAGATGCTCACATTGCCACACTAAGCAATTTACCCTATCCCATTCCCTTTCCACCAGCCTCTCCTTTTCAATCCTCATGTCTCTGACCCCCTTTTTGTCTAGCCTACCCTCTTCAATTCTCCCAAGTTTTGCTCATAAACCATCCAGGAATCCAACTGGATTCTCATATAGTAGGTGAGTAGGGAGGCACAGAAATCCATGGAAGAGATGAGGGCCTGAGAGGGAGGAAACTGAAAACATTTGCTCAGAAAACTCCACCTGCCACACTTGCAAGACAGAAACATAGCTTGCAAACACAACTGATATCACCTTTCCCCAGATCCCATAGCACCCATCAAGGCCTCCTGAACCCTAACCTGCTGTGAGTGAGTGCGTGCTCAGTCGTGTCGGACTCTTTGCGCTTCTCTGGACTGTGGCCCGCCAGGCTCCTCTGTCCATGGGATTCTCCAGGCAAGAACACTGGAGAGGATGCCACTTCCTTCTCCAGAGTATCTTCCTGACCCAAGGATTGAACCAGCGCCTACTGCATCTTGTGCACTGGCAGGCGGATTCTTCACCACTGAACCACTTGGGAAGCCCCTACCTGCTATAAGTCTGAATTCTGTTTCCACCTTTCAAGGGAGCATCTGCCAGAAAGAAGCTTCTAAGCCCCAAGGAGCAAGATAGCTGTGAGTCCCAGGGGTCTGTAGCACTTATATCTTATTCCCTCCCCCTTCTCCCTTCTGTCTTTTGACACTAAAAATACAGTTGTTGTGTTTTTTTTCCTCTCATATGCTGTTTATGGAATTCACATCCACTCTAACATGGCCAGAATATTGCGGTTGGGGTGTGGGGGGGGGGGCGGTGGTAAAGGTGGATGGAGATGACGTGGAAATCTTTTCATTAAAGGATCCTCGGAGCCAATTTGTGTTGCAGTCGCAATCACAGGCTTGGTATTCTTCTCCCCAGAGTCATATTTTCGAAAGTGTTTGTTGAAAATACTGTAATCAGAGCTACTGCTTCACAGAGGCGGGGCCAAATATTAGAGACACATGTCCTGAAATCTGGTCAATGTGTCCATGCTCATCAAAGTGCCCTGACCATTCTTGCTTTATCACACCCAGGAATGTTAAATTACGAGGCTCCTTGATGTGAACATTCTCTCTAAAGCTGAAATGTGGATTACTTCACAAGTCCGTGCTTGCAAAGCTATGCATTTGGCTTTGAATTCATTGACTTTCTTCTCACCACAAAGTATTAACCATGCCATTGACTTTAAGATGGCTTACTATAAACTAGCCCATTGCTTGGAATTTAATGGAAAAATTGCTCTATCTCCTTCTTATTTAATATACACGTGGATAATTTATTTTCTTTGTAATATACATATGGGTAATTTGCATCACCTGTTCCATGTTCTCCTACATAATTCCTGTGCTCATCGCTTCTGCCCTTGCTACCCAAGCTTCAACCTCTCTTTTCCCTCATCTGCCTTTTCAATCCTGAATTATCTGACCCGCCACCACCACCCTTTCTATCATCTCCCACACTTTATCCCGGTCAATACCATCATTGACAACAATTATTTTGTGCTTGCTCTGTGCTCCACACAGCTCTATTCATTTGGAGAAACACCAATCAGAGGTTTTTCAAAGAGCTGCAGTATGAAAATAAAGCTCAAAACAGGCAACCTCATGTTTATGCGTGAATAAATCCAGATGTCTCGGACCTCATTGCTAAGTTTGGGTAAAACAAGAAACCAGGCTCTGATTCAAGTCAGCAAATTTTAAAAGGAAATTAAGAGGATGGGTGCAGGTCTAGAGAGCAAACTGAAGTACTTTCTATGAAAAGCTCCTGGCCAGTGACCTTACCCCAGTACTCCTCCTGAGGGATGATGACTGTCGTGCGGATCTGCTGTTTTATTTGCTCGAATGACTGATTGTTTTGATCATCATACATTTCACTCATTCAAACCAGGGTTTCTTGAGTGACCCTGATTTCCCAGAGTGCAGGTGTACCACAGGGAAAAGAAAGGGACTTTAATGGGGAATTAGGCATCCAGAGACCTGGAGTTCACCAAATTCCTTAAACCTTGCTGGACCTCAGTTTTATCTATAAAATGGAGAAGTCACAATGAGTGACCCCCTCGATTCCTTGCAGAGCTGCTGATCAGTGACTCATATTGGTTAAGAGCTGCGATGTTGTTTGCTAGCAGTATAACGTGCCAAGTAATGCACTGTATTTCAATGACTCTGCAGGTAAGTAGTGAGGAGCAGGCATGCAAAAATCAAAGACAGAAAGTCTACAGGGTTTTGACATTTGTAGATGAAAAGCAGTATATTCAAAATCTTGCCCTCACATAGGAAAAGAATGCCACAAAATCATTTATTTACTTATAATAGCTAGATTAGCACAAATTAGGAATCCATTAGCTGTTTAGGTTGTGACTATTGTTGCTGAGGAAAAAAGCTTTAAAATGCTTTGGGGGCATCTAATTTAAAAGAAACAAATGGATTACATTTTCCTAATTTAGCAGTCAGTTACTGTGACTCACCCTCCTCTCTCTGCTCATGTGACCAGGATAGTAAACACGGGGTATTGACAAGAAAATCTAGCCCGCCAGTCAGCAGATGCCAGCCCTCCTTAGACTGAAGCCACAGTGAAAATGTGCTTGTTTCCTGTTTTCTTTGCAAAACCAAATTGCAGGGACCGTGCCAGTGTTTATTATAGTGCCCTACGTGAAAAGGGACTGATTGCTTATTTTTGACTTATGATCGACAAATATTGCGGCAAACCCTCGCGCCTTCCACTTCCTGCTTTTAGAGAGCCCTGAGTCTAAATGAATAGAGATTAAATAGGTGCTTATCTGCCTCCGATTCCCAAGGTGATCTGCCCAAGCTCTGGAAAATTTTCCTTCTCCTTCAAAATTTTTTTCAGCAGTAAGATCATGGAGAGAGATGACTGCTGGTTCACAGTCCCAGCTCTGCCTCCTACAGTCTGTGAGCCTTTGGGAAAGTTACTCACACTCTCATCACTTGGTTTCTTCATCTGCAATAAAGACAAAAGTACATCTCTTCCATACACATGTTTAAACTAAATGGTACTATTTTTGAAGAATTTACAAACATTATATCTTTAGAGCAAAATCAAAGAGATAGTAACTACTACCAGTGTAATCGTAGCTAACATTCATTGGTATGAGTTGTAATTGAGGTAGTAATGTGAATGTATCCCCACCAGTTCAAGGGAGAGAAATACGACATGTGCTTCCCAGGTGGCACTAGTGGTAAAAACCGTCCTGCCAATGCAGGAGACATAGGAGATGTGGGTTCAATTCTTGGGTCAGGAAGATCCCCTGGAGGAGGGCATGACAGCCCACTCCAGTATTCTTGCCTGGAGAATCCCACGGACAGACGAGCCTGGGGGGTTACAGCCCATGGGGTCACAAAGTTTCAGACATAGCTGAAGAGACCTAGCACTCACACATGTACCCAAAGAAGAGAAACTTCCTGCTCTGTGCAGAGTGACAAGCGGGGGTTTCTATTTCCTCCAAGAGAAACTGTGATCCACTTACTGTGTTTCGAACCAAAGGACTCCAACTTGAGTTGATATTGTTGCATTTGAGTGATTGCCAATAATGCTCTACAAGTGTTAATACCAGTGAGACAGGCTGGGACCTGGAACCAGGGACTCTTTGCTGCAGTGCTTGCACCGTCTCCTTGAGCAACAAAATATAAAGAAACTATAAGGGCCTGAAAATAACTGTATACCAGTTGGGGAAAATTATGGACAACAAGGTACACAAAGACGAAAAACACAACTGCCACTTCTGAAGAGCTGGAGCAAAAACAGAGTACTGAGCATGCCCCCTGCACACAACATCACCAAAGGGCAAATGACCTAAGCCACCTCTCCAGCTGGACTCCCTGGATACACCCCTACCCTTACCCATACATGGAAGCAGCTCACCCCCTACCTCCGTACATCAGGGAAGGAACAAGGGAACCTGTTGCCTGTTCTCGCTCCCTCTCTGCAACAGGAGTCCCAATAAAGCCTTGCCTGAATTTCTTGTCTGACCTATTAGTAATTCCTGTTAATTAAGGAGGCCAAGAACTGTGGTCAGCAATACCAGGAGAGCAACTGTCTTGAGCTTGGGCCAAATATGGAAGTGCGTTAGGGAGCGCCTTCCTACCATACTGGGCTGGGGGAAAGGGGGAAGGGTGGAGCTCTGGGCATCCTTAGTCTAGTAAGAGAAGGAATTGGTTGTGCAGTTGCGATTGCCAGGCAACCTGAACCAAAAAATTTGAGGTACCTCGCCTCTCTTCTTCCCCTCTCTCTCACCACCAACCAAGCAAACCGAAACTACTCCTCCTTCTAGCCTGTCATAAAGCTTTATTTCAGGATAGTGCTGATGTATTTGGGACTCAAAAGTTTGACATTTTCAAAAGTCTTCTATTAAAATTAAAAAGATAATGGAACATGTAACACTCAAGTCATAGTACTGAAAGAAAATTAGAGAAAATATAATGCCCTTATTTTTCCAAACTCAAAAATTAAAACCCAAAAGTGTTCAATGATTTGTTTAACACTACACATTGGGATGGTGGTAGAGATGGGAGGAGTTGGCTCCATCAAATACTCTTTCTGTTGCCCATTCAGAACCATTATCAGCTGTGAATATTCTCAGGGAGCTGAGGGGATTCATGGCTTGGCTTATAATACTGGTTTATAAGCTTAACAGGGGCCAGAGCAGCTGCTCTTTTGTTTGGTCCACTTATTGCTCCTATAAGACTTTGTTTCAGGATATTCTATGAGGTAAGATGTATGGCTTTGGGCTTCCCTAGTGGCTCAGTGGTACAGAACCTGCCTGCCAATGCAGGAGACACAGATTCAGTCTCTGATCTGGGAAGCTTGCACATGCCGTGGATCATCTAAGCCTGGGCACCACAACTATTGAGCCTGTGTTCCAAAGCCTGGGAGCCACAGCAATTGAAGCCCACATGCTCTAGAGCCTGTGCTCCACAACAAGAGAAGCCACCACAATGAGAAGCCCGTGTACTGCAACGGAGAGCAGCCGCTGCTCGCCACAACGTGAGAAAGCCCGCACAGCAATGAAGACCCAGCACAGGCAAAAATAAATAAATAAAATTATAAGAACAAAATAAATAAAATATAGGTTTTATGGTATCACTTTACAACCGTGACGTCCTGTTGAACAGCAGCCCTTGCTGAAGAAAATTTGAGATATGCTGTCTCGTGGATTGTGGCAAAAAGTGAAGAAGGAAACCCAGAGCTCTGCGTTCTGGACAGGGAATCTTAGTAAAATTAGCCCCACGAGGGGGTCTGAGCAGTGAAGGCTAACCTGACCCATGGGGACTTGGCAGCAGAAGAGAAGTTAAGAGAGAGGTGCATGAAAGGAGCGGGAAAAGGACCACAATATTTTCTCGATATTTACCTTGTAAATCCGTGTGCATTTCAGGCTCCTTAATGGTGTGTGACAGAAATACACCCTGGGTATTTTTTACATAAAAGGGCACTTATTAAAAGGATAGTGCTCAGAGAATCAGCTAAAGGCCTGAAAACTGCAGACATTAGGGGAGTGTGAGGGTCAGGCCTCAGGACTGGATGGCTCACCTAAGGACTCCTCATCCCTATTGTCTTTGTATCTCTCACTCAGTTTGTTTCAGAGGTGAGCACTGATTGGTCAAATGAGGCCACGTGCTTACCCCCTGTCTGCAGGAGAGGAGCTCTGGCCCCTCAGCTTCCCTAGTAGGAGACAGGTACTACCTTCCACCCAGGCCACATAGTTCGGGAAAAGGAATTTCCCCCCTAAAAGAATTAGGGGCTCTTGGGTCCAAGCCTACATCTTAGTCAGTGAACCGGAGGATAATTCTGAACGCAGAATGTTACCTGTCACGTGTTCCTGATCCATACTTGGGTCTCCATGCACTCACAGCTGAATCAGACAGCAGACAGGCTGTAAATAAAGAGCAAAAGAGGTTTTCTTACATTTTTGGGAAAACACTAAAACAATAGCTCTAGACATCAGGGCACCAGCAGCACTGCCTGAGTGAAGGCTAATGTGAGTCCTTCTTCCCCATTTGCCAGAGGCCACTGGACTATACGGCCCTGGGGGGAGGGGGGTCCCATGGAGGCAGTAGTGCCCGCCCAGAGCAGGAGCAGCTCCCAGCAAGAGGAGAAGTGTGTGAGTAGGGCTCGTGCAGCTGGGAATGCCAGCCATTTACATCCGAGTTATGACTATCAATATGACCTCATTAGATTCCGGAACTTAATGAGGAAAAATTCAATATGGCCTCTAAAGAAAGCTTTGAAAAGAAATAAAAGGAATGTGAGGGCTAGTTGGAGTGCCCAGGGCCGTTCTTTCTCACTAGCTGAGTAATCTTGGGCAAGTTACAGAATGCCTTTGAGATTCAGTTTCCTTGATTGTTAAATGGAAACCATAATCCCATGGGTTATTATGAAAATTAAATGAGGTTGCCAGCTAAAAGTTGGCACTTGCCACCTGCCTCTACAAGGATTAAGTCACTAGCCAGTGTAATCGTTGACCTTCAACACACACAAAAAGAGTTCAGGGTGGAGCTCAGAATTGAGGCACATTGTGGTGTGGGAAAAACTGGCAGAACAGGTTTTCAGATAGTTAGATATTTTCAGAAGAAGATTTTATAAGCCCAGATTCTTGCATACTCTCATATCTAGAAAGGCACTAAAATTGTTATTGGAGACATCTGCTCCTCATAACTAGAAGTAACCATCAGGAGACTAGCAGCAACCTTTTACAAAAATGCGTGCTTGATTGCACATATTCCCTTCACAAAATCACATATGTACTGACTTCCCCAACCTCTCTTCAGAGCAGTTCCTCAGAGTTGAGATGCTGTCTCCCAGCCTATAGTCCTCATCTTGCCCCAAATAAAACTTAACTCACAACACTTACTCCGTGAATTTTATTTTTTCAGTTGACAAGATGAAAGGGTCAAACACAGCCTAACATGCAGTACTACTCAGTACATGCGAGAGAAATATTTGAACAATAATCACCATAAAATGCTAACAATTCACTGCGTGCTTCCTCTGCGTAGACAGAGGGTAGTGCTAGCTCTGCTATCAGACATCCCAGGTTCCCATGCACCTGCTACGCAGTGGCTAGCTGTGGGGTCTTAGGCATGTTCCTCAACCTCTCTGAATCCTGAGGGTCCACCTCACTGGATTGTTGAGATTAACTGAGATGAAACACGTACAGCAGAAGAAATAATACCTGGCATATAATAAGCACTCAATAACGTGAGACATACCAATTCCCCTGGTATTATCCTCATTTTCTACAATGCTACCTACCCAACATGAATAAATGGGGCTAAACTACCCTCACCTCAGTATACTCCTCCATATATTTGGCCCAACTGGGTTAAAGAAATGATGTCTGTCTCCCAAAGATGCTGACGTCATGGAAGAGAGGGGAAAACAAGGCATGAGGAGATGAAGGCAAAGAGGAATAAGAGAAGAGCTTTGTACTCTGATATCTGATTGTGGAAGAGGAGTCCCCAAGTCACAATCATGCACCTATTTCACTTCCGGCATTTTCTATCAAGACTTGTGGTTTAGAAGAATCCTTTGAATGTGACTTTTTCTAAATTTTGTACACTGATAGGATAGGGGCTCACAGAGAAAGAGAATCAGGCATAGATTTCTTGATAAGCAGGGATCTTACTTTGCCTACAAAGGTCCATATAGACAAAGCTATGGTTTTTCCAATAGCCATGTATGGATGTGAGAGTTGGACCGTAAAGAAGGCTGAGCACTGAAGAACTGATACTTTTAAACTGTGGTGCTGGAGAGGACTCTTGAGACTCCCTTAGACAGCAAGGAGATCAAACCAGTCAATCCTAAAGGAAATCAATTCTGAATATTCATTGGCAGGACTGATGCTGAAGCTCCAGCACTTTGGCCACTGATGCAAAGAGTCGACTCACTGGAAAAGACCATGAGCTGGGAAAGATTGAGGGCAGGAGGAGAAGGGGATGATAGAGGGTGAGATGGTTGGATGGCATCATCGACTCAATGGACATGAGTTTGAGCAGACTCCAGGAGACAGTGGAGGACAGGGAAGCCTGGTGTGCTAAAGTCCATGCGGTTGCAAAGAGTCAGATACAACTTGGTCATCAAATAACAACAACAGTTTTGTGATCTAAGCGTGGCCACAATGCTCACCCTTACACAGGTCTCAGTAATTAATGATCTTAAGGGAAGTAAGGGAAGGCAGGAACAAAGGAAAAGCAGTTAAGAAACAATAGTTCAGTAATAAAGAGAGTCCTAGTTCCTCTTCCAGTGATATAAATAATAATCTGGCCCTCAACCTTTGCCCTAATTCTATGCTGAATTCTCCTCTTCTGCTCAAGGCCCTTCATGAATATGCATATAACCTTAGCTTAAACTTTCCCAGTTTTACTCCTTGGAGAGACATTGCTTTGGGAAAAATCTTCCATGTTCTCCTTACTCACTGCAAACAATAAATCTTTCCATCTCCCAGTCTTTGGTTTGGTTGTGTTTTTTGGCTCAATATCCACCAAGGGGCAAACCCAGCTTTCGGGTAACAATATGACTGATGTTCAGTTCAGTTCAGTTCAGTCACTCTGTCGTGTCCGACTCTTTGCGACCCCATGAATCGCAGCACGCCAGGCCTCCCTGTCCATCACCAACTCCCGGAGTTCACTCAGACTCATATCCATCGAGTCAGTGATGCCATCCAGCCATCTCATCCTCTGTCGTCCCCTTCTCCTCCTGCCCCCAATCCCTCCCAGCATCAGAGTCTTTTCCAATGAGTCAACTCTTCGCATGAGTTAGGAGATGAATATTTAGCTAGTACTCTCTAAGTATGAGGACTGCTACTGGGGTATTAAATTGGGTGGACATCCAGGCAAGATTTAAGGAGGAAGAGACTTATTTGGGGGGAATGTGATTCCAGTGCAATGATAAATGAATGGACTAGAAATATATAGTGCTCAAGGAGAACATCTATTTATTTAAGATGTCCCAAAATGCCTGAGGCTTCCCAGGTGGAAAAGAGTCCTCCAGCCAATGCAGGAGATCCAGGAGATGCGGGTTCGATCCCTGGGATGAGAAGATCCCCTGAAGTAGGAAATGGCAACCCACTCCAGTATTCTTACCTGGAGAATCCCATGGAGAGAGCAATCTGACAGGCTATAGTCCATAGGGTTGCAAATAGTCAGACACGATTAGCATACATGCATGCAAAGTGCCTGGTATTAAGACTGCTTACAAAACATTGTAAAACCTTGAGAAATGTATGTATGAGGATAAAGGAAAACTGAAAAGAGAAAGAAGCTTAAAAATAACAAGGTTACCAAACCCAACTGCTTGCATATTTGCAGGCTTTTAAGTGACGAGTGTAGGAGACATTTAGAATCAGACAATTGATAGAAGAGAAAAAAGTTCCAGACGATGGTAAAATTATTAAACATATAACAAATTCAAAAGGGGGAACACACGGAAAACATGTCATTTAGGAATACACTGGTGTCTGCTGTCTTGAACATCTTTGAGAGATTCAAGGAGACAGCAGGGCTCAAAATCAACTCATCTCCAAGAGCAGACTGATATTCAAAGAGGAATGGAGCAGAAGTCTTTGTTAATCATAATAAAGAATTTGCTGTATTCAAATGAAATAACAGCAAAGTGGAAGTATGCCAGGGCAATACCAGTTTTCCAAGCAGGAATAAAGGGAATGCTAGGAAATTACAGAGCCTTCATCTCAATGTCTGTAATTTGCAAAATAATGGAAACAATAGCAGGGTAAGTATGCCAAATGCATTTACAAATGAGTATCATTCCCTTTAATCAAGCTAGAGATAACCAACAAGGCAGGATAGAGGACTGAGGGGTTTAAATCTCTCTCTCTTTTGATTGGGCTATGACACAGTTAATAATTACATATGACTTGTTTTATTTAATATCCAGATTATTTTTACATAGTAGCTGTTTCTCATGTGCCCATTAGAGAAAAGAGTAAGATAAAAAGGAAAGCAAAGAAAAACAAAGTACTCTGCTGTCTCCATTGTTTGGGGTGTGCTACTATATATTCTTTTTGCTTAACATCAGACTGTGGCATAGAGCTAAAAGAGAATGTAAAAAATATAAATAAGCCATCATCCAAGGCTGGAATCAGAACCACCTGAGGTGTACTTATTTCTAAGAATCACAGAGGCAGGTTGCTCTGTGTCCTCTTGTATTTTTAGAATATCAGTCTTTCTTGACATCTGGCTGCAATTTAAGCCCATTGTCTATTGTCCTGTCTTCAGTGAAGACCAAACAGCTAGACAGCATTTTCTTACCCCTGGAACACCTGCCCCTGGTCACCAGTGGCCAAGTCCACAGATTCAGTGATCTCACCACACTTCTCTGGCATTGGTTTTATATTAATTCATTAACTTGAATACTTAGCTCATCGGGAAAGAACCCTGAACTTCTAGGAATTACACAACCTGCTGAAATGTGTGTCAGACCTGAGTTATTAGTGGGAGATGAACAAGGCACTTGAACCTCTATACTGCTGACAGTGTTTCCACTAACCTATGATCTCTCCAGTGGTTTCAACACCCTGTTAGTTCCACTTTGTAAGTTTTATCAATTGAAAAATATAGTCACAACCTGAAAGTAGAGAGTTCTTTTCTTTGGTGGGAATGTTTAGGACTCTGAGCCCGGGAGACAGCATCTCAGTAGCTCTGAGAAAACTGCTCTAAGGAGGCAGAAGGGGAAGTCAGGCTATATACAAGTTTGCAACAAAGAAAGCAGGCAGCCTGAACATCAAAGATCAGGTATCAGGTTAAGGAATTTAGCATTCTACATATGGGAAGATGCAAGCCTCTGGACTCTGAATTCATTCCTTTCATGTCAACTCAGCTTTCTGGGGCCAATCCTGTTTCCTTGTTCATCTTAAGGAGTGGCAGACAGTTGCTTCTTGCAGCCCCCCAACTCCTCAGCAATCACCACGGAGGGTGGCAGCATCGGCTGGATCACAGTTTTAGGAACCCTGATTCATATTTGGAGACCAGAAATCACGGATGGCTGTGATATTTCTCGTTTATTAGTATGGAAGGAGATATTTTCATTTCTGTTTCATTCCTCCAGTGTCCACAGGACACATAAAAACATTGTGTGTCCTCCAGTTCCCATTCTCTTCCTTGATTCTTCAGCCAGGAAAACAGACTTCTTGAGTAATAGAGGCCATCAGGCTTAAGTTCCTCAATTTTCCTTGCACACACACATACAACCTTTTTCCCCACATACAACCTTTTTACATCCATTGCCATTCTTACAGTTTCAGGTGAAGATTTGTTCTTTTTTTTTCTTAAAAATTAATGTCTCCGGCTCTGCTTCAAAATCTACCCCCTTCTGTCCCTCTAAGAGCATCTGATTCTTCAGCTTTCTTTTCAACAGGCTCTTTCCTCTCAACCAATAAATACGTTCAAGACTCTGACACATAAAACACTTCCCCAAATCCAATGCCCCCTTCTATTAATAACTACTGGCCTTCCTCTCCCCATGCCTTCAAGGTCAAGTCTCTTGATGGAATAAACTCTACTAATAACTCCACTCCTTTACCCCTTCACCCTGAATGTACCTGGTTTCCTAGTCCCTACAACACAGGGAAAGATATCAGCCAGAGATTTTCGGCAGTTTCCTAACTGCCAAATTTCTGTCTAGCCTTTCTTAGTTACTCTGTAGCAATGATACTTTTGTCCACTTTCTCCTCAAAATCCTCTTCACTTTAAGAACTCCACTCTCTCCTATATTATGTCTTTCCTATAATCATTTTATCTACACATCCTGTGGATGGAAGAAACACAAGCTGAAATCAAGATTGCCAGAAGAAATAGCAATCACCTCAGATATGCAGATGACACCACCCTTATGGCAGAAAGTGAAGAGGAACTAAAAAAGCCTATTGATGAAAGTGAAAGAGGAGAGTGAAAAAGATGACTTAAAACTCAACATTCAAAAAACTAAGATCATGGCATCTGGTCCCATCACTTCCTGGCAAATAGATGGGGAAACAATGGAAAGAGTGACAGACTTCATTTTCCTGGGCTCCAAAATCATGCAGATGGACTGCAGCACGAAATTAAAAGACACTTGCTGCTTGAAAGAAAAGCTATGACCAACCTAGATAGCATATTAAAAAGCAGAGACATTACCTTATCAACAAAGGTCCATCTAGTCAAAGCTATGGTTTTTCCAATAGTCATGTATGGATGTGAGAGTTGGACCATAAGGAAGGCTGAGCGCTCAAGAATTGATGCTTTTGAACTGTGGTGCACTGGAGAACTCTTGAGAGTCCTTTGGACAGCAAGGAGATCAAACCAGTCATTCCTAAAGGAAATCAACCTTGAATATTCACTGGAAGGACTGAAGCTGAAGCTTCAATACGTTCACCACCTGATGCAAAGAACTGACTCATTGGAAAAGAACCTGATGCTGGGAAAGATTGAAGGCAGGAGGAGAAGGGGATGACAGAGGATGAGAAGGTTGGATGGCATCATCAACTCAATGGACATGAGTCTGAGCAAGCTCCAGGAGTTGGTGATGGACAGGGAAGCCAGATATGCTACAGTCCATGGGGTCGCAAAGAGTCAGACACCGCTGAGCGACTAAATTAAACTGAACTGAACTGAACCCATCCTGTGAGAGACTGGATTCTGTCTTGGGTTCTCCTGTCTTCTTTGCTTAGGAGATTTCAGCCTCTCCCTTGGTTCTGATATCCAAATTCCAGAAGCTTTTCTATTTATATTTTAGTTCTACTTTCTCCTATTCCAGACATGTAGACCCAACTTTCTTGTGACCATCTCCACTTAAACGCTCCTTAACTATCTCCAGCACAAGTGATTTCCCCTCTCTCTTCTTCCCACTGTCCCTCTTCCTTCTGTTTTCTACTGGCTGGTAACATCCTCATTTACCCAGTTTTCCTGACGTGGAAACTGGAGTTTAATTCTGGACATTTTTCTCCAGTGCCTCTTACTTCCTGCACATCCAGTCACGAAACCTTCAGATTCCTCACTGAGACCTTCCCAAGTGTAGCCTCTCCATCCCCAGTGCCATGGACTCTGCATCTGACCCTGATCTTCTCTTGCCTGGATTCTTGCCTTAGCCTTTCAGACCATCTCTCCACCTCCAGCATGGCTCCTACCTTATCAGTTTGCCGTGACCCTACCTGGGAGCTTGCATTATCCATATCCCTCTACTCCCTGCGGTCTTCTGTGGCTTCTCATCATTTGTCTAGCTCTTGACCAGCACCTAAAGCCCTTCACATTGCTGCCTTCCTCACCTTCTCATCCACTCATCTCCACCACCAATCTCCCTCCAGCCATATCCTTCTGTGTCTTTGTGTCCCAACTCACTGCTCAGAACGCTCTCCAAAACCCAGAGTAGGTAGGTGTCACCTCTTCTGCAAATACGTCTGCAATTACTCTGTCCCAGCGGGGAAGGGGAGCTGGGAGGAAATAATCACCCCCTTCTCTTTTCTGCCAGTGAACCTTTCACATACTTACAGTGTTGATGAATCACTCTGCACTGTTAATATTTGTTGATATGTCTGTCTCCCCTCCTAGACTCTGAACTCCTTGGGGGCGGGTAGAGTCCAGGCATTCATCTCTGTATTCTCTCTCACAGTGCCTATAATATGAGAGTTGAGTTACAATGAACTAAAGATAGAACATATTTTGCAAAGTACTCAAGGATGTGAAGGCCTGTTGGTGAATTTGGCTGCCTCCCACAGAGGTTGTGAGCAGCTTGAGATCTGGGACTCTTTCCCTTGCCTCCAACACCTGTTACAGTGCCTTGTACCTAGTACCCAGGAATGCCCTGGGTAAGTAATACATTTGCCAGACAAAGGATGGTTATTCTGTCTTAAGGTATGAGGCTGCCCATTGATAAGGATGTTTAAAATGTCTGAGTGTTTGGTCACTCCATAAGAACATGTGGAATTCAATACACTGTGCTCTGGGAGCCATCAGCGCTCATCGAATTGGTTTGCAGTAGTCCACTGGACATTTATTTATAATAATGAGACTCTTAATTGTTCTGATGTGCTTGTTTCTTTATTCGGTGTATAAAGTGCTTAAGGAAAAGAGTGTTTATATACGTACACAGCACACACAGACATATATAGATACTTCTAATTCAATTAGTGCCTGGAACATGGATAAGTACATACTATGTACAGAAAAGATAGTAACTGTCAAGGAAAACATTTTTAGAATAGATATGACACTGTCTTTGCTTTGGGTATGTTGATAAGCACCTAAATCTTCAGAATATATATATATACTCCAGTATTCTTGCCTGGAGAATTCCATGGACAGAGGAGCTTGGCGATCTATAGATCAGGGAGTCACAAAAAGTTGGACATGATTGAATGACTAACATTTTCCCTTTTTTTCATATAATATACATGTGTGTGAGAGTTTTATATATTTTTATATGCACAGGGAAATAGTTCAAAATCTTTAGTTGATTTGTAAACATATGTGAATGTATAGAATGCACAACTCCCCGTGCTAATAAGTACAATGAGAGATCATAAACGTTGCAAAGAGGGTTGGGAAAACTTGCAGAAGCGAAACCTGAGTTGGGTATTGACAAACGAAGAACTTCTCAAGGAGAAGAGGCGAAGGTGAGAGAAGACCCGTGCAAAAGCTAAGGGGAGACATAGAAAACCTGAGGTTAGGAGAAGAGTCGGACGTGACATGTGATGCAGAGATGCATTTTAGTGAGACAGAGACTAGGAGTTGGGTCTGCAAAGACAGGCTGGGACCTATTTGTTAAGAAATTTGTTCTTTACCCTTCAAATAAAGAGCCGTGGGAGGTTTCTTGGTAGGGATGAGAGGGAGAAAAGATATGTTTCGGCAAGATTGTCCCTGGCAGCAGTTTGGAGGATGACTGGAGGAAGTGGTTTGTGAAACTGTAGAGCAGTTAGGTGATGTGACTGATAATAACCCGGAAGGAGCAGTGGCAGAATGAGGGTGAGAATAGAAGGACATCCTAGAGGACTGAAGACGTGCGAGTCTGGGCAAAGAGGTGTGGAGGAGTCAGCAGTGAGTTCCCTTGAAACTACACAGCCTGCTTGGGAACAGAATTCCTTCATCTTGTAGGGCTATGGGTGGCTGAGTTTCTGCACCTATTAATACAGGGGTGACATCCAGGTTTTGAATGACCTGAAGTTTAATTAACTTTAAGAGCTCTCTTAGGGAAAAAAAAATGCAAAATAGGTACAAAAATGAATATTCACTGGAGGGAGAGAGGAAATGACAACAAACCACAAATAAAAAGCTGAAAAAGAAAATGTCGTAACTTCATTATAACTATTTTTAAAATGTTTTAACATGGACCATTTTTAAAGTCTTTATTTAATTTGTTACGATATTGCTTCAGTTTTATATTTTTTGGTTTTTTGATCCTGAGGCATGTGGGGTCTTAGCTCCCCGACCAGGGAGGGACTGAACCCACACCCCCTGCCTGGGAATGCAAAACCTTAGCCACTGGACCACCAGGGAAGTCCCTCTCATTATCAGTTAGGAGCCTGACATCCTTTCTCTGAATATTTGTTTTAAAATTGAGTTTTAATTTGTTTGCAGAAGACTGCTTGGACACTTGTTTATAATTGTTATGGAACATAAAGTTCACTGTTTCAAAGTGTACAGTTCAGTGGTTTTTAGTATATTCACTGTCATACAACCATGAAAGTTAAGGTGAAAGTTGCTGAGTCGTGTCCAACTCTTTGAGACTCCATGGACTTACACAGTCCACGGAATTCTCCAGGCCAGAATATTGGAGTGGGTAACTTTTCCCTTCTCCAGGGGATCTTCCCAGCTCAGGGATCAAATCCAGGTCTCCCGCATAGAAGGCAGATTCTTTACCAGTTGAGCCACAAGGGAAGCAGAAGAATTCTGGAGTGGGTAAATTGTCCCTTCCCCAGTGGATCTCCCCAACCCAGGAATTGAACTAGGGTCTCCTGCACTGCAGGCCAATTCTTTACCAATTGAGCTATCAGGGAATTATAACCACTATCTAATTACAAACCATTTCTATCATGCCCCCCAAATCTCTGTCACTATTGGCAGTCAGTCCCAACACTACCCCCAACTCCCTGTCCCTTAGGAATACTAATCTATTTTATGTCATTATAAATTTGTCTATTCTGGACTTTTCATATAAATGGTATCATGTTGTTGTTTAGTAGCTAAGTCATGTCCAACTCTTTGCAACCCCATAGACTTTAAGCCCACCAGGCTCCTCTGCCCACAAAATTTTTTAGGCAAGACTACTGGAATGTGTTGCCATTTCCTTCTCTAGGGAAATGATATTGTACAGTATGTGGTCTTTTGTATCTGGCTTCTTTCACTTACCATAATGTTTTTAAGGAGTTTGTTTTAAGCATAATGTTGTAGAGGATTTTATATGTTTTAAAAAATGTATTAAAGTAAAATTTATATCATATGAAATTGACCACTTTAAAATGAGCAGTTCAAGTGGAATTTAGCACATTCTCAGTGTTGTACAACCATCACCTCTATCTAGTTCCTGAACAGTCAGCTTTAAAGGAAATCCCACACCCATTAAGCAGTTATTTCCTTTCTCTCTCCCCCAGCCACTGGCAACCACCAATCTAATCTCTGTCTCTATGGATTTACCTATTCTGGATATTTCACCTGAAAGGAATTATATGGTATGTTACTGTCTGTGTTTGGTTTCTATCACTTCACATAAGGTTTTGTAGAATATATTGGTACTTTATTGCTTAAATGGCAACCCACTCCAGTATTCTTGCCTGGAGAATCCCATGGACAGAGGAGCCTGGCAGGCTACAGTCCATGGGGTTGCAAGGGTCAGATACAACTTAGAGACCAAACCACCACCACCACCACCACTGTGACTAAGTAATATTACATTGTATGAATGTATCATAATTTGTTTATCCACTCTTCAGTTCAGTTTAGTCTCTTAGTTGTATCCGACTCTTTGCAACCCCATGGACTGCAGCACACCACGCCTCCCTGTCTATCACCAACTCCCAGAGTTTACTCAAACTCTGTCCATTGAGCCGGTGATGCCATCCAACCATCTCATCCTCTGCCATCTCCTTCTCCTGCCTTCAATCTTTCCCATGATCAGGGTCTTTTCAAATGAGTCAGTTCTTTGCATCAGGTGGCCAAAGTATTGGAGTTTCAGTTTCAACATCAGTCCTTCCAATGAACACCCAGGACTGATTTCCTTTAGGATGGACTGGTTGGATCTCCTTGCAGTCCAAGGGATTCTCAAGAGTCTTCTCCAACACCATAGTTCATAAGCATCAATTCTTCTGCACTCAGCTTTCTTTATGGTCCAGCTCTCACATCCATATATGACTACTGGAAAAACCATAGCTTTGACTAGATGGACCTTTGTTGGCAAAGTAATGTCTCTGCTTTTTAATATGCTGTCTAATTGGTTATAGTTCTTCTTCCAAGGAGCAAGTATCTTTTAATTTCATAGCTGCAGTAACCGTCTGCAGTGATTTTGGAGCCAAAAAAATAAATAAATAAAGTCTGTCACTGTTTCCACTGTTTCCCTATCTATTAGCCATGGAGAAGGGAATGGCAAACCACTTCAGTATTCTTGCCTTGAGAACCCCATGAACAGTAGGATAAGTATCCACTCTTATTCTGATGGAAATATGTTTTTTCTGCCTTTTAGCTATTGTAAGTAGTACTACTAAAATATGTGCATGTGGATTTCTTTGATTAGCCATTTACAATTATCTGGGGTACATACTGAGGAGTGGAATTGCTGAGTCATATGGTAATTTTACGTTAACCTTTTGAAGAACTGCCAAATCATTTTCCAAAGCAGCAAAGGGATTTTAGCTTCTACCTGAATGTATAAGAACTGTAATTTCTCTGCCTCCTCCTCAACACTTGTTCTCTGTTTTTTATTATAATCATCCTAGTGGGTGTGTACACAGAAGAACTGTACAAAAAAGATCTTCACAACCCAGATAATCACGAAGATGTGATCATTCCCACTCACCTAGAGCCGGAGATCCTGGAATGCGAAGTCAGGTGGGCCTTAGGAAGCATCTCTATGAACAAAGCTAGTGGAGGTGATGGAATTCCAGTTGAGCTATTTCAAATCCTGAAAGATGATGCTGTCAAAGTGCTGCACTCAATATGCCAGCAAGTTTGGAAAACTCAGCAGTGGCCACAGGATGGGAAAAGGTCAGTTTTCATTCCAATCACAAAGAAAGATAATGCCAAAGAATGTTCAAACTACAGCACAATTGCACTGATCTCACATGCTAGTAAAGTAATGCTCAAAATTCTCCAAGCCAGGCTTTAGCAATATGTGAACCACAAACTTCCAGATGTTCAAGCTGGTTTTAGAAAAGGCAGAGGAATAAGAGATCAAATTGCCAACATTTGATGGATCATCGAAAAAGCAATAGAGTTCCAGAAAAACATCTATTTCTGCTTTATTGACTATGCCAAAGCCTTTGACTGTGTGGATCACAATCAACTGTGGAAAATTCTGAAAGAAATGGGAATACCAGACCACCTGCCCTGCCTCTTGAGAAACCTGTATGCAGGTCAGGAGGCAACAGTTAGAACTGGACATGGAACAACAGACTGGTTCCAAATAGGAAAAGGAGTACATCAAGGCTGTATGTTGTCACCCTGCTTATTTAACTTCTATGCAGAGTACATCATGAGAAATGCTAGGCTGGAAGAAGCACAAGCTGGAATCAAGATTGCTGGGAGAAATATCAATAACCTCAGATATGCACATGACACCACCCTTATGGCAGAAAGTGAAGAGGAACTAAAAAGCCTCTTAATGAAAGTGAAAGAGGAGAGTGAAAAAGTTGACTTAAAGCTCAACATTTAGAAAACGAAGATCATGGCATCTGGTCCCATCACTTCATGGGAAATAGATGGGGAAACAGTGGAAACAATGGCTGACTTTATTTTTCTGGGCTCCAAAATCACTGCAGATGGTGATTGCAGCCATGAAATTAAAAGACGCTTACTGCTTGGAAGGAAAGTTATGACCAACCTAGACAGCATATTGTAAAGCAGAGACATTACTTTGCCAACAAAGGTCCATCTAGTCAAAGCTATGGTTTTTCCAGTGGTCATGTATGGATGTGAGAGTTGGACCATAAAGAAAACTGAGCGCAGAAGAATTGATGCTTTTAAACTGTGGTGTTGGAGAAGACTCTTGAGAGTCCCTTGGACTGCAAGGAGATCCAACCAGTCCATCCTAAAGGAGATCAGTCCTGGGTGTTCATTGGAGGGACTGATGTTGAAGCTAAAATTCCAATACTTTGGCCACCTGATGCGGAGAGCTGATTCATTTGAAAAGCCCCTGATGCTGGCAAAGATTGAGGGCAGGAGGAAAAGGGGACGACAGAGGATGAGATGATTGGATGGCATCACAGACACAATGGACATGGGTTTGGGTGGACTCCAGGAGTTGGTGATGGACAGGGAGGCCTGGCCTATTGCGGTTCATGGGGTCACAAAGAGTCAGACATGACTGAGCGACTCACCTGAACTGAACTGAGTGGGTGTGAAATGGTATCTCATTATTATCTTATCTTGCATCTTCCTAATAGCTAATGATGCTGAGCGTTTTTATGTTTACATTTTGACCATTTGCTTATCTTCTTTGGAGAAATATGTATTCAGATCCTTTACCCACTTTTAATTAAGGTATTTATCATTAAGTTGTAAGTATTCTTTATTGTGTTCTTTGCTACTATCAATTCTTCTATTTCCTTGCTGGTCTTCTAATTGTGGCCATTATTGAAAGTGGAACATGGAAGTCTCCGACAATTAACAATTGTATTGTTTATTTCTTCCTTTAATTCTGCTAGCTTTTGTTTCAATATTTCAGAGTTCCATTGTTAGGTGTGTGCATGTGTATGATTGTTATATCTTCTTGATGGATAGAATCTTATTATTGTAAAATATCCTTTGCTCTAGTAACAAAGCCTGTTTTGTCTATTTCTATGGCCACTTGAGCTCTTTTAGTTACCATTTATACAAAATATCCTTTTCCATCCTTGTTACTTTCAAGCTGTTTGTAATCTTTGAATCTAAAATGTGTCTTTTGCAGGATGACATATAATTGGATTTTTAAAATCCATTTTACCACTTACTATCTTCTAATGGGAAAGTTTAATTCATTTGCTTTTAAGGTATCTACTGATAATGAAGGAGAAATTCTGCCATCTTGCTATTTGTTTTCCATATGTCTTAGATAATTTTTGTCTCTCAATTCCTCCATTAATGCTCTCTTTTTTGTTAAATAGATATTTTCTTGGTGCCATTTTAATTCCCTTTTCATTCCTTTTACTATATATATTTTTAAGGTATTTTCCTAGTGGTTTTGGTGGGGATTACAATAACCCTCTCAAATTATAACAATCTCATTTAGATTAACACCAATTGAATTTTAGAATTCCAAATCTTTCCTCCTACATAGCTCAGTTCTGCCTCTTTTCCTGCTCAGTGTTGTTACTATTACAAACTACATTTTTACACATTGTGTGTCCATTAACATAGATTGAAAAATATTGCTTTATGCAGTGGTCTTGAAATCAGATAGAAAAAAACACAGTTTCAAACAAAAAACACAGCCATATTGTCCTTTATATTTACTCATGTAATTATCTTCATCAGAAATCTTTATTTCTTCATATGGCTACAAATTACCACCTTGTGTCCATCCTTTTCTTTCAGCCCAAAGGACTTTCTTTAGCATACCTTATAGGATAAGTCTGCTAGCAACAGATTCTCTTTTTTGTTTATCTGGGAATATTTTATTTTCTCTTCATTTTTAAAAGATATGTTTGCCAGATATAAAACTTTTCATTGACTTCTTTTTTCCTTTGAGCAATTCAAATGCCTTGTTCCACTGCTTCCTGGTTTCACTCCAAGGTTTCTGATGAGAAACCAGCTGTTTACCTTATAGAGGTGCAATTGTAGGTGATGAGTCATTTTTCTCTTTGTGCACTCAAGATTCTTTGTCTTTTGATTTGTTTAATTATGATGTGTCTTATTGTGGATCTCAGTATTTTAGTCACCTGATGCAAATAGCTGACTGATTGGAAAAGTCCCTGATGCTGGGAAAGTCTGAGGGCAGGAGAAGAAGGTGTCAGAGGACAAGATGACTGGATGGCATCACTGCTGCAACAGACATGAACTTGGGCAAATTTCTGGAGATAGTGAAGGATGGGAAGGCTTGGCGTGCTGTAGTCCATGTGTTCATTACAAGTTGGACATGACTGGGTGACTGAACAGGAACAACGTTGTGAATCTCTTTGAGTTTCTCCCACTTGGAGTTTATTGAGATTCTTGGATGTATAGATAATGCTTTTCATGAAATTTTAGTTTAATATTTCTTCAACAATTTTTCTGCTCCTTTCTCTTTTTTCTCTCTTTCTAAGACTTAAATTATACATATGGGTGTCCCACAGATTTCTAAAACTTTATTCATTTTTTGCTTTTGTTCCTCAGACTGGATAACCTCAACTGACTTGTTTGAATGTTGTAGATTCTTCTATCTGATGTTGAACTCCTCTAGTAAAATTTTTATTTAAGTTACTGCACTTTTAAGTTCTAGAATTTCTATTTGGTTCTTATATAAAAAATATAATTTCTTTTTATTGACATTCTTTATTTGGTAAGACATCATTCTGATACTTCCCTTTAGGTCTTTAGATATGGTTTGCTTTAGCTCTTTGAACATATTTCAGGTAGTTCATTTAAAGTCTTTTACTAGGATTTCCCTGATGGTCCAGTGGTTGAGAATCTGCCTGCCAATGCAGGGGACATAGGTGTGATCCCTGATCCAGGAAGACCCCACATGCCACAGAGCAACTAAGCCCACGTGCCACAACTGCTGAAGTTGGTCTCTACAGCCTGAGTGCCTGAACTGCCAAGCTTGTACACCCTAGAGCCTGTGGTCCACAACAAGAGAAACCCCTGCAAAGAGAATCTCACACATTGCAACTAGAGAGTAGCTCCCACTTGCTACAACTAAGGAAAATGTACACGAAACATCTTAGATCCAGTGAAGCCAAAAAAATAAACAAATAAAAGGAAAGTCTTTTACTAGTAAATCCAATGTCTAGATCTTCTCAGGGACAGCTTCTATTAATTTTTGTTTTTCCTGTGTTTGTGTATTCTTTATTCTTTGCACACTTTATAATTTTTAGTTGAAACTTGGACATTTTGAGTACTATAATGTGGCAACTCTAGAAATCAGGTTCTCGCCTCTTTCCAAGGTTTCTTTATTTATTTGCTGTTTGTTTTACTTATTGTTGTTTATTTAATGATTTTTAGGAATGAATCCTGAAAACTCTGTATTTTTTGTCATATGTGGCCATTGAAGTCACTGTTCTGTTAAATTGTGTGTGCTCAGATTAGTAGTCCACTGATGATTGAACAGATATTTAGTTAAATTTATTGTTGTTCACTCGCTCAGCCGTGTCTGACTCTTTGTGACCCCATGGACTGCAGCACACCTGGCTTCCCTGTCCTTTACCATCTCCCAGAGCTTGCTCAAACTCATATCCATTGAGTCAGTGATGCCATCTAATGCTCTTGTCCTCTCGTCCCTTTCTCCTCATGCCTTCCATCTTTCACAGCATTCAGGGTCTTTTCCAGTGAGTTGGTTATTTCCTTAAAAAACTGATATCAAAAATATTTCAAAGTTTTGGTCAAGGGGCTCTGTTGGGGGCCGTAGTGGGTGGGCAGGCCTTTGTCATGCACCCTGACAGTTTACAACTCTGCCTTAGCCTTCATTTTCTTCTTGTCCAGAACCTTAAAGTCAGCCTGATGGCAGATCCTACAGCCTTCTCATGTTGATCCTGAGCACCCGCAGTATTCTAGATTTCCAGGAATGTGTGTGAACTTTTCAAAGCCTTTATGGACACCTCATTTCCCAGCCTTTTCTCCCAAGATTTGTGGTTTGTGCCAACTGTTATCTATAGCCCCAGAAAGCAGCAGCTAAAACATTAGCCAGTAAATGCTTTGGACAAATGCCCCACTCCCTCCCAGTATCTTTTGAACTGGGCCAGTTCCAAAACAAGGCAAATAAAGACAAGCATTTTGAGTTAGTCTTCCAAGGAGCCACCAGATAAGAAGAAAGTAATTACAGTTCTTTGCAAATGATATCCATTCTGTGCCTCCAGTACTGGAAATGCAGGCTCTGTTTTCCAGGCTACCTCTGAGCTGGGATGTGAGGCAGGTCCCAGGCTAGAATAAAGTGCTGCCAATCTCAATTGAGAGTCCCCCCTTTTCCTTGAATAAGCACTCCCTGATTGCTGCAAGCCAGTAGTTCATTTCCAGGGTTGCAAAAGTTGATCCTGACCATTTTTGCCAGGTTTGCCTTTGTTTTTATGGAGACACAGAATATTTGTATTCTTTTCCATTTTCACTGACATCTCTCCTCTCTGCATACTCTGTTATTATTTCTTCATATGAAAACAGTTTTGCAATGCATTTCTATTGAAAAAGTAGAAGGACGATTGAGTCTTTCTTTAGCATAGTTGACAAAACTTTAAAAAAAATTAGAAAATTTTGTTGCGGTCATAAGGAATGCCGCATTTATAACTTCATCCAGGTTTTGCTCAGGCGGGGCTTCTTACTAGAGCAAGCCCTCAAAGAACTCCACCTCTTTGATCATAGCTGGCATGGCTCCTGCAACCAGTTAGATTTGGTCAGGTCCTTTCACCTCTCCCTCATACTCCTACCCATGTTGGGGTGGTCCTGGTTGAGAGAAGACACATGGAAGTCTGAAGTCTGGGCAGGGCGCAGTGTTCAATCTTGGTCTCAGATCCTTCTCCAGGGCTCAAAAATAAAGCCCAAATGCTCCCTGACAACTGACAGAGACAAGTTGTCCGAAGAGGTCAGGTGGACAGGAAGGTAGTGCTGACATTCTGCCAACCGTACCCACAACTCTGGGGTGACTGGTAGTCTGACTCTGTGACCCCATGGACTGTACCCTGTCAGGCTCCTCTGGCCATAGGATCCTCCAGGCAAAGATACTGGAGTGGTGGTTGCCATGCCCCACTCTGATGACATGGCAGCTGGCTTTCCTCAGAACAAAGGTGTTAGAGAGTCACAGAGGGTGCTCCTGACAGAGTCACAGTCTCTGTGTAACCTGATCTTGGAGATAACATCTCTTCACTTTTGCTATATTCTGTTTCTAGAAGCAAGTCTATAGGTATAGCCTCCTTCAAATGAAGGGGATCTCACCCAGGGGGATCTACCAGGAAGCAGGATCATTGGTTGCCATCCTAGAGCTTTATGCAGTTCTTTATTCCTGAAGATTTGTGGGCAAATTCAACTTTCAAAATGCTTTGAGACTGCACTGTTCAACATGGGAACCATTAGCCATTCCTTTCTCCAGGGGTTCTTCCCAACCCAGGGATCGAACCCAGGTCTCCTGCACTGCAGGCAGATTCTTTACCATCTGAGCCACCAGGGACACCCCATTAGCCACACAGGGCTATTAAAACAAAAATTTAAATTCATTTCCTCAATCACATTAACCACATTTCAGGGTTCCATAACTACATGTGGCTAGTGGCTACTATCTTGGAACAGTGTGGATATAGAACATGCCCATTGTCACGGAAAGGTCTATTGGACAGTCCTGCAAAAACAAAAGAAAAATCAAAAAAACCAAACGCTGTCTTTAAAAAGCTGACTTTTCTCAGAGTTGAAAACAGCAAACATCTATGTTCTAAGGCATCCAGACTCTCTGTGCCTTCAGGGCCACTCATATTTTCCTTTGTATCTTTTCAGGAACTCAGTTGCAACTAGTTTCTCCCCTTCTTGAAAACCTGTTCTCAAGCAAAGTCATTAAACTCATTCACACTGAGGTGTAAATGACTACCTTTCAACCTCATAATTTCTTCAAAAACATTTCATTCCAACAAGACTGAATCTACAGCTGAAGGAATAAATTTTTAATCATCACACTTTAAATAGCAGCACCACTAATTGAGATGGAGGGTTTGTTTTCCTTTTTTTCATTTTCCTAGATTGTGGCGTGGATGGGGTGTGGATTGTTCAAGTCTTCTAAATGCTTTTGGAACTTAAAGAATCCTTTCTGAAATGAGAATGTGTGCTAAGTCACTCAGCTGTGTCTGACTTCTTGCGATCCCCTGGACTACAGCCCACAAGGCTCCTCTGTCCATGGGGATTCTCCAGGCAAGAATACTGGAGTGGGTTGCCATGCCCTTCTCCAGGGGATCTTCCCGATGCAGGGATCAAACTGGCGTCTTCTGTTGGAATTTTCCCGGAGTAGGTAGCAACTAGGATCTGGATGCGCTCTAACTTAGCCAAAAGCAAACAGATCATATAGTAGAGATTGTTATGCATTCATAGAGAGTACAATCTTGTGAACTGCGTTATGACATTCAATGCCTCCCTTTTCTTCCTAGAATAAATGAATCCATCATTTAACTTGTCTCAGCCAGAAGGCCGGCCTTTCAGTCGCAGAGGGAAAACAGAAGTTCTTTAACAGACAAGGCAGAAAGCGCTGGAAGGGACTTCAGTTTGTTCCCACCCAGGTGGATTTCCACCTGAGCTCATAGGCCGGTTATTAGAGCACGGAGCCCATATTCACCCGGGCGGGAGGCTTGAGCCAGGTCATGGTGGGGACGCACCGTAATTTGCCACCTTGCCTCCACGATATCGTTTAGAAATAGAGCGAGCTGTTTCTAATGACAGGTCACAAACATTCACCAGGCGGTTCCTTTCTGCCTGCCTCGCCGGGCTGGGCGCTGGCAGCCCTGCCATTCAGGCGCTTGTTTTTGTTATGGAACAAAAGCCTCACTCCCCAGCTGTGGCGCCAAAATCTAGCTCACACCGTGCTGGTAACTGACAGCTCGGCAGCCGGCGGAGGGGAGGCCGGGCTGGGCTCCTCCAATCGCTGCGCCCCTGCCTGCAGCCCCGCGTGTTTACAGGCAGCCTCAGCCGGGGAAGGAGCCCGGGGAAAACCAGGACGTGGAGTCGCTCGCTCGGAGCGGGCGAGCGCCCCGGGAGAAAAGTGTGTGTGTGTGGCCCGCAGCCCTAGGAAGCCACGTGGTCACCCGGGGCCTGCAGCAAGGTGCTGTGAGCTTATTTGGTAAACTCCTTCAAGAAATTTCCGTGGCAAACCCTTCTGATTCCGTGCATACAATTTCTGTGATCACAGGGCAATAGAGAGTTTCCTGGGCTTCCCTGGAGGCTCAGTGGTAAAGCAGCAGCAGCAGCAGTGGTAAAGAATCTGCCTGCAATGCAGGATACTCTGGTTTGATCCCTGCACTGGGAAGATTTCCTGGAGATGGGAATGGCTACCCGCTCCAATATTCTCGCCTGGAGAACCCCATGGATAGAGGAGCCTGGTGAGCTACTACTGTCCATGGGGTCGCATGAGTTGGACAGGACTAAGCAACTAACACACACACACACACACATACACACACACACACACACACACACACACACACACACAAGTTATCTGGTGGCTCAGGCAGTAAAGAATCTGCCTGCAATGCAGGAAACACAGGTTGGACCCCTGGTTGGGGAAGACTTCCTGGAGAGGGGAATGGCTACCCAGTCCTGTATTCTTGCCTGGAGAATCCCCATGGACAGAGGACCCTGGTGAGCTACTGTCCACGGGGTGGCAACGAGTTTGAAGCAACTGAGCGACTAACACAAGGAGTAACAGAATGTGTCCTCTTTACTTGTAAGGGGCAGGGGACTGATAGATGAACAGTTAGGCTCTGAATACCCCATCACAGGTGCTCTGCAGTGGCACAGGTGAGAGAAACTGAAGTTGCTGATAGCTTAGAGGTTTGAGATGTTGATTGCTTCCTGCAACCCTTCAAAGCAAAATGTCATTGCCATCATTACGATGCTGCTTGTTAAACATTATATCGCTCTTGCCAATGCGTGCTTAAGCCAGAAATTCTTTTTATTTATGTGGTTTGGTAACTTGAGCTTTGAAGCAGCGAATGGAGTAACATAGCAAAGAAAGTTCCCAGAATGTACTCTGCAAAATGAATGTGCAAGATCTGTATCACTTACACAGGAGGCAAAACAAAACAGATTCATGCCTAGTCAGTGGAGACCAGGAGAGGAAAAAACATCTAGCTTTGGGGGGAAATTAAATGATTGTGAGTCTGGAGTTTCAAGGTTGGCAGCAGCAGAGCTCAGAGGCAAAACAGTAGCTCTGGAGTCTGCTCACCAGAGGGCCACTACCAGGGCTGCGTCTGTTGGTCGTGTGGTTTGGGACAAGACCTTGCCTCCATTTTCTTATCAAGTGAAGATAACAATCCAGACTCTCTGTGAAGGTTTAATGGAATAAATTATGTAAAGTGGCTGGCACGTAGAAAGCACATAATAAACAAATGTGGTTAATCAATGCCAATATATCATGGAGAATTTTCCAGAAATAATGGGAGGATGATAGTCACATTCTTCCTCATGAAGAGAAATGAATTTCGGCCTGTATACCTGGCACTTATGAGCATCCAGTTATTGTTGGTGATGCTGCTGCTGAAATCAGAGAAATCTTGGCTCTGCCAGTTATAGTTGCATGTCTTCATCTCTCTGTGCCTTTATTTTCACATCTGTAAGGTGGATATAGTAATAGTACCTCTCCCTTAGGATTGTTGAGAGTATCACATAGGATAGTTCATGGAAAGAAACAGGCAGTACCTGGCAGCACTCATTAAGTGTCAGCTATTATTATTATTATTACCTGCAGCATACAATGGAAATGCTGGCATTCTAGAAATGATGGCTTGGTGATAGACTATATTTTGCTGGTAGTATAATTTAAGGACAGGAGGAGAAGGATTTTTTTTCCTTAGGAACATATCCTATCATGTCTGTGTCTCCCTTCCCCTTAAATATGGGTCCTCTCTTTCTCTCTGGGCCGACTGCCCTTTCGATGCCCCCGCTGCCCAGCATTCTGATGTCGACTAACTTGTCCTTTCTGCAGCACTTCTTTTTTAAGTGCTTTTTTTGAGATCATTGTAGATCCACATGCAGTTGTAAGAAATAACACAGAGAGATCCCGTGTATCCTTCATCTAGTTTCCCCCAATATTAGCATCTAGTGTGATAGTATAATATAATAACCAGGATATCAACATCAATATAATCCACCTTATTCATATTTTACCAATTTTACATGCAGTCCTGTGTGTGTGAATTTACTTCTATGCAATCCTGTCTTATGTATTCAGTTCAGTTGCTCAGTCGCTCAGTCGCTCACTCATGCCCGACTCTTTGCAGTTCCATGGACTGCAGCACACCAGGTTTCCCTGTCCAGCACCAACTCCTGGAGCTTGCTCAAACTCGTGTTCATCGAGTCAGTGATGCCATCCAACCATCTCATCCTCTGTCGTCCCCTTCTCCTCCTGTCTTCAATTTTTCTCAGCATCAGGGTTTTTTCTAGGGAGTAGGTTCTTCGCATAAGGTGGCCAAAGCATTGGAGTTTCAACTTCAGCATCAGTCCTTCCAATTAATATTCAGCACTGGTTTCCTTTAGGATGGACTGGTTGGATCTCCTTGCAGTCTAAGGGACTCTCAAGAGTCTTCTCCAACACCACAGTTCAAAAGCATCAATTCTTCAGGGCTCAGCTTTCTTTGTAGTCCAACTCATACATCCACACATGACCACTGGAAAAACCATAGCTTTGACTAGATGGACCTTTGTTGGCAAAGTAATGTCTCTGCTTTTTAATATGCTATCTAGGTTGGTCATAGCTTTTCTTCCAAAGAGCAAGTGTCTTTTAATTTTGTGGCTGCAGTCACCATCTGCAGTGATTTTGGAGCCCAAAAAAATAAAGTCTGTCACTGTTTCCACTGTTTCTCCATCTATTTCCCATGAAGTGATGGGACCGGATGCCATGATCGTAGTTTTCTGAATGTTGAGTTTTAAGCCAAATTTTTCACTCTCTTCTTTCACTTTCATCAAGAGGCTCTTTAGTTCCTCTTCACTTTCTGCCATAAGGGTGGTGTCATCTGCATATCTGAGGTTACTGATATTTCTCCTGGCCATCTTGATTCCAGCTTCTGCTTCATTCAGTCCAGCATTTCTCATGATGTACTCTGTATATAAGTTAAATAAGCAGGGTGACAATATACAACCTGCTTATTTACAGTACAGACAATATATTCCTTTCCTTATTTGGAACCAGTCTGTTGTTCCATGTCCAGTTCTAACTGTTGCTTCCTGACCTGCATACAGATTTCTCAGGAGGCTGGTCAGGTGATCTGGTATTCCTGTCTCTTTATGAATTTTCCACAGTTTGTTGTAATCCACACAATAAAGCCAAAGTAGATGTTTTTCTGGAACTCTTGCTTTTTCGGTGATCCAATGGATGTTGACAATTTGATCTCTAGTTCCTCTGCCTTTTCTAAATCAAGCTTGAACATCTGGAAGTTCACAGTTCACGTACTGTTGAAGCCTGTAGATGTAGATTACATGTAGATTTGTGTAATCACCACAACCGTCAAGATTCCGAACAATTCTTTATAGTTCAGTTCAGTCACTCAGTCGTGTCCACCTGTTTGCGACCCCATGGACTACAGCACTCCAGGCTCCTCTTTCCGGGCATGAATAATGGAGTGGGTACCATTTCCTACTCCAGGACTCTTCCTGACCTAGGGATCCAACCAACATCTATTGGGTCTCCTGCACTGGTGGGCAGATTCTTTACCACTAACACCACCTGGGAAGCCCATGGCTAGGGTTTAGTGGATGATAAGTGTTGAATGGAGCACACATCCAAGATCACTGTATTCTCTGAAAGGTTCAATAATTTTGCTCTGAGTAGCAGGAGAATATCAAGGGAGAAAGCAGAGGAAAATGGGGCTCAGAATTATTACTGTGAATTATTCTAATGTGCATGAAGAAGGTTGGGATGGGAAAGAAACACAGAAGCCTCTTATTGACCAGAAGTATGCCAGGATTAACACACACACACAAATACATGCTGTCTTAGTCCATTTGGGTTTCTATTTGATATAACAAAGTGCCCTAAACTGAGTGTCTTACAAACAACAAACGTTTGTTTTTCACAGTTCCACAGACTGAAAAATGCAAGATCATAGCCCTGGCAAATTCAGTGTCTGTTGAGGACCCACTTCCTCATAGACAATGATTGTCTCCTTACAACCTCACGTAGTAGGAAGGATGAGGGAGCTGTCTCTGGCCTCTTTTATTAGGGCACTAGTCCTATTCATGCGGAGAAGGCAATGGCACCCCACTCCAGTACTCTTGCCTGGAAAATCCCATGGATGGAGGAGCCTGGTGGGCTGCAGTCCATGGGGTCGCTAAGAGTCGGACATGACTGAGTGACTTCATTTTCACTTCTCACTTTCATGCATTGGAGAAGGAAATGGCAACCCACTCCAGTGTTCTTGCCTGGAGAATCCCAGGGATAGGGGAGCCTGGTGGGCTGCCGTCTATGGGGTCGCACAGAGTCGGACACGACTGAAGCGACTTAGCAGCAGCAGCAGCAGTCCCGTTCATGAGGATTCTGCCCTCATGACCTATTCACCTCCCAAAGGCCCCACCTCCTATTTACCATCCCCTTGGGGGTTAGGTTTCAACGTATGAATTTTGGGAGGACAAGAACCTTCAGACCATAGCACACATCTTTAAAATGAGGTGACTTTCAGAAACCTCCCCCTCATCACCACCTCCATCACCTATTGGAATAAATAAGAAGTCTCCCCGTTGCAGCCCAAGAACTGAACCGCTGGTCTGCTCCCTCTGAATAGCACAGGTCAGAAGTTAAACCATCAGCCAGTGCCTGGTCTTGCAATCACCACCGCAGAGCCCTCTTCGATTGTCTGTGGCCAACCACAGACGTTAAGTGCTGGTGACCCTGACGTACTCCACAGGCACAGAAAGCACTGGCTTATAGCCTGACAGGGTGTGAGAGCGGAAAGCATTCCCTTTACAAATTCTAACATAATTAGAATGCATGATGTTCCACAAGCATTTTTTTCCCCCACAGACTTTTTTTTTTTCTTTCAGAGCCTGACGATAACACAAATTCCCAGAGTGAGAAGTGGGGGTTTTGTGCTTCCTATCACAAGGACACCCATTTACCCAGGAGCAGAGCCCAGGCACTAGTTCCTCTTCACCACTCTATGTGACGCTACAGCAAGGCCCTGGAGAAGGAAATAGCAACCCACTCCAGTACTCTTGCCTGGAAATGGCAACCCACTCCAGTGTTCTTGCCTGGAGAATCCCAGGGATGGGGGAGCCTGGTGGGCTGCCGTCTATGGGGTCGCACAGAGTCGGACACGACTGAAGCGACTTAGCAGCAGCAGCAGCAGTCCCATTCATGAGGATTCTGCCCTCGTGACCCATTCACCTCCCAAAGGCCCCACCTCCTATTTACCATCCCCTTGCCTGGAAAACCCCATGGATGGAGGAGCTTGGTGCAGGCTACTGTCTATGGGGTCACAAAGAGTCGGGCATGACTGAGCGACTTCACTTCACAGTAAGCCCCTACTCATCAGTCCATTCCAAGAGCACATTCTTAAGTCCAATCTGTTTGTCAGCGTGACAAATCAGCCTAGTGTGAAAGTCGCTCAGACGTGTCCAGCTCTTTGCACCTCCATGGACTATATGGTCCACGGCATTCTCCAGGCCAAAATACTGGAGTGGGTAGTCTTTCCCTTCTCCAGAGGATCTTCCCAACCCAGGAACTGAACCCAGGTCTCCGCATTGCAGGCAGATTCTTTACTATCTGAGCTATCAGGGAAGCCCAAAATTAGCCTAGGTACCCAACTAACACAATTGGCTGTATCGTACTGTATGGCAATAGGTTTCTAATACTTTTCACACAAATCATACATAAAAACAAACACAAAAAATAAAACATTTTAAACTAACATTATAATACCTTGAAAAGTACAGTAATATGAACTATATCACTGCTGCTCTTCCACTTGTTTCTGGACATTCTGGACTTGAAATAAAGATACAGTGCTACTGTACTCTATATGGTACTGAAAGGTACACGAAAGCACAAGCAGTTGTTAAGGATGTACACGTATGCCAGTGTATGTCAGATGCATGAACTAACATGTTATTGGATGTGCGAAGGCACATTATCATCTTTGAAAGTTCTCAACTTTGAACCTTTGAAGATTCGTGTGTAGGGGACTCATGTATTGGCAGTTATGAACAGAGTAGTGGGCTTGGGAAAGACATACCACTGCAGGGGATGTGTGGCACAGAGATCTCTTACAAAAGTGTGGTTCCTGGATCAGCACTATCAGCTGCATCCAGTGACTTGTTCATGATGCTATTTTCCAACCCCAACCTCATTTTGGAATCAGATTTTTGAGGCTGTGTGCTGTTAACCTGTGTGTTTTTCTTTTTTGCTATTTCTTACTCGAGTAGTAAGTCACAGTTCATACTTTATATGGAGATTCAAAGAAATACAAAGTTCCAAGGATAATTAAGTACTAATTTTACTAATCTCAACACCTTCCTTGTTGTTGTTGTGTCTGACTTTTTTTCAACCCAATTGACTGTAGCCCACCAGGCTCCTCTCTCCATGGGATTTCCCAGGCAAGAACACTGGAATGGGCTGTCATTTCCTTCTCTAGGGATCTTCTTGACCCAGGAGTTGAACCCACATCTCCTGCATTGGCAGGCAGATTCTTTACAGCTAAGCCACTGGGGAAGGCAATGGCACCCACTCCAGTACTCTTGCCTGGAAAATCCCATGGATGGAGGAGCCTAGTAGGCTGCAGTCCATGGGGTCGCTAAGAGTTAGACACAACTGAGCGACTTCACTTTCACTTTTCACTTTCATGCATTGGAGAAGGAAATGGCAACCCACTCCAGTGTTCTTGCCTGGAGAATCTCAGGGATAGCGGAGCCTGGTGGGCTGCCGTCTATGGGGTCGCACAGAGTCACACATGACTGAAGTGACTTAGCAGCAGCAGCAAGCCACTGGGGAAGCCCAGTCTCAACTCTTACTTATTACTAACTCATTACATTTGTTTAACTCTGTGTTTTAATAAGCCCTCCAGGTGATTTTGAGGCATAGAGAAGTTTGAGAACCACTGAAGCTTGCCACAAAAAGATGCACATTCAGTTTGTCAGCTTACTAGACTGGATAATCATTCTTGTAGCAATGTAGATGGAAGAGTTGAGTATGACTTTAAATTCAGGAAAGAAATGTTTGAGCGTCTACAAAGCGTAGGTGCTATTCTAGCAAAACAGATGTCTCAACCTCATGGAGCTTACATTCTAGCTCCTGGTAATTAGTGCTCTAAAGGAAAAAATGCATCAGATTTGGAGTGCTGTTTTTAGCTGAGTGGTGAAGAAAGGCCTCTTTTAGGACATGAAATTTGAGCAGATGCCCAAGCGAAGTGCAAGAGGGCACTCTGGCGGAAGGGAGGAGAAGAGTGACTGCCTGTCGGGAGCCTGAATTGAGAGCTGGTCTGATCAAGAAAGGCTGAGAAGCAGGGTGGACAGTGGACAAGGGGAGGAGAGCAGGGTGTTGAGAGGTGGGACAGCGCAGGGTCTTCTGAGCCTCTCAAGGGTGTTTCCATTCCTTCTGCATGTGATGGGAAATTCTTGGAGGCTCTTGGACAGAAGAGGGCTGTACTTTGTTCCCTGTACTTAAGGCCATTTGGCTGCTATGTGAAGGCTTGCCTGTAGAAAGATAAAAGTGAAAGCAATAAGTCTAGTTTGGAGTTCTAGCACAGTAGTCCACCTTAGGGATGATGAGAGCTAGATCTATATGGTAACTGTGGAGGTGGTGGGAGCGGTTAGATGTAATATGTATTTTAGAGATAAAGCTTGGATGGAGGAGGAAAAGGTCTACAGAGGAACCCATTCCTTGTCCTGGGTAAACATTAGGGTGCTGTTAGTCACACTGAGTGAAGAAAGAGTGACTCATTCAGTCCTGTCCGACTCTTTGCGACCCCATGGACTATAGCCCACTGGGCTCCTCTGTTCAAGGAATTCTCCGGACAAGAATACTGGAGTGGGTTGCCATTCTCTTCTCCAGAAGTTCTTCCCAACTCAGGGATCGAACCCAGGTCTCCTGCACTGCACATATTCTTTACCATCCGAGCCACCAGGGAAGCCGCTGGTGGGGAAAAGAGATTGTCAAAGGTTTCCAATAAGTGTATTCACATTTCTCTATGGTGCTGAAATCACGTTACTGGACTGAGAAGAGAGGTTGTGATGATGGAGGGGTTCCTCCACGGACCACCTGACATGTCTGGATTTCCCGCTCTCTGGATGGCTGGTTCCTGTGTGGAGTGAGTGATGCCAGTGCTACTGCCACTGTTGAGTCCAGCAGGCAGCTGAGCCACATGCCTGCACAAAAAGAGTTGTGCTCAGAAGGAAGACAGCGCACAAGTTGGAGTGGAAACATCAAAAAGGACTGTCATTTCAGTGAGATGTGTCCTGGCATTGCCACAAACGTATTCCCATCCCCTGGGCAGAATTCCTGAATTTTTGCTGTCCCTACTCCTCTGCTCCCCTGCTCCTCTCCCTGGAATGTTCTTCCTGCCACTTCATCATCTGGTGGATCCCCACTCACCCTGTAACACTCAACTCTGGCAAGACCTCACTGCATAAACCATCTCTGGCCTACTCTGGCCAGCCAGGCTTCACTGTTCTCCGAGATTGCCAAATTTCCTTGAAGACCATGTTTATGTTTGCCAGGCTTCCCTGGTGGCTCAGAGAGTAAAGAATCTGCCTGACATGCAGGAGACCTGGGTTTGATCCTTAAATCAGGAAGATCCCCTGGAGAAGAAAATGGCAATCCACCCCAGGATTCTTGCCTGGAGAATTCCATGAACAGAGGAGCCTGGTAGGCTACAGTCCATGGGGTCACAAAGAGTCAGACATGACTGGGTGACTATCACTATCACTATGCGTTTGTCAGAGGTATTGTAATAATGTCAGGCCATGCCTATGTCCCCTGTTGGACTGGGAGTTCCTGAGTGCAGGAACTGGGCATCTCAGAGTCTAGCAAAGACCTTGGTATACACAGGAAACACTCAACCATCTTTGTTAAAAGATTGGCCTTCATGGTTGCAATTGTTTTGTTTGGTTTCATATTTTCAAGTCTTGCTCTCATATATAAGCCAAGGAAGAAGGCAGAATGTGTGCTGTGTGGTGTCATTTGAAATGTGCATGTAGATGGTGTCAGGCAGGGTACTTAGCCTCTAAATATGACATATCCCCTCCCATCTAAATTGAACCTGAAATTACTCCATTAAAAGTCATCCTCCAATTTAGACTCCATTGGCTAATCTATAAATACCCCTTGAGAGCATAAACTACTAAGTTCAGTGCTTCTTAGCTAAATGTGCTTATGAACCACTTGGGGATCTTGTTAAAACCCAGACTCTGATTCTGGGGGAGGGAAGGCTGAAATTCTGCATTTCAAATTAGCTGCTTGTCTGCAGGTCTCACTTTGATGGCCATGATCTAGGCAGTGCTCTTCAAACCTTAAAGTGTATCAGAGTCACTCGGAGGGCCTCTTAAAGCCCACCTCCAGATTTTCTGATTCAGTAGGTATAGATTACGACTTTGCATTGCTGCTTCTTTTTAAATTAATTTATTTTAATTGAAGGATAAATACTTTACAATATTGTGATGGTTTTTGCCATACATTAACATGAATTGGCCACAGGTACACTTGTGTCCCCCCATCCTGAACCCCCCTACCCCCTTCATCCCCACCCTATCCCACAATATAACCCTTAGTTCCTAATGTGGAATTCTCCTTTTCCAAGGAAAGAGAAGAATCTAGAGAACAGGAAGCGGAAGAAACCATAAGGGTATTGTACCCACCCTTCCAAGAGTCATAGGACAAACCTAGAAATGGGGCTTGCTTCGTGGGCTGATTGTCACCGGGGGCCTCACACTTAGAAGACCACACGTCGCATTTGGTTTAATGCTCTGCCGTCTTGAAATGTGCGGTCATCTGGGGCAAGAAGCCCAAATTATGGCTGCAAATTATGCAGCCAGTACCGGCTGGTGATATCTTATAGTCCCGAGTAACACAAGCTGAAGGTTCTTCTAAAAGATGGCAGTTTATATACTTAGGGTGACCTCTGATTTTAGATTCTGAAAGATAGGGAATGAGTGATGAGTTGGAAGATATTAAATAGAATACAGAGGTCGTTGAGAACAGGAAATTGAACAAGAAGTGAGAATGGGAGAGAGGTCTAAAGCTAACAAGAAAATGATATCACCAACAGTAGAATGATATAGAAACAGTAAAAAACAAAACAAAACAAAAAAAACTTCATCTGACAGCATGGGGGAAATGAATGGCATTGGTGCTGAAATGCCATATTGAAAATTGGGAAAGATTTTTTTTAAAATAGTAAAGATCATTGTTTTTATATCCAAGATCATAACTAGTGATATTTTCTTTTTACTGCAAATTGAATAAGGGGAAATTAGCCCTAGTTTTCTGAAGGACACACTTAGGATAAATAGAAGAAAATCTTTTATGTGTGTATTTTTATATATAACACAGTAAATTATCAAAGATCCAAGACTGTTATATTTTTTGCTGTTCACCCTTCATGTCCCTGCCTTTTTTTTTCTCCTTCCTTTTCTGCTTCTCTTTCTTCTCTTCCCTTCTCTTAACTTCTGGAAAGGAGCAAGAAATAATAGCATTTGTACCAAGTTGTATTTAAAACTTCAGTCTAGGCTAAAGGTCCAGGAAATCAGTCTTGTCTGCCATATGGAAGTAGCACATCAAGTGGCAGTGGTGGCTGTGACTAGGTAAACAGATGAATTTAGCAGGGCTATGTGGTTAGTGGGGTTTACATATGGGCAGTGGTTTATACATTGGAGGACAAGCAGCACCACCATCGCTTTTAAAGAAATGATAGAAAAAACTTGCAGATAATCTTTGCATCCCTAATGAAAGAAACTGAAGATGACCAAGGCTGCTACTCCTTACTCTCTACCCTCCTTCACTCCAGGCATGTGACCAGATGGACAGTCTTTGTAGCTATACTGGTTCAGGGAAAATTCTAGATCTTAGTATTGAGGGTATAGAGCACCAAGGAATTTTTAGACAGTTTGTAAAATTCTGTCTGTCTCTCTTTCTTTCAGGCTTAATAATATCAACAAAAAGAAATTTACAACTAGCTTTTAAGAAATCCCAGGGGTATTTATATCAGCATGTGTTAATGTCTCATTATATTTTATAGCTTTCAAGACTCTTATAATAGGTTACTGGGGTTAACTCGGGTACTTCTTTCTTTAGAATAGCTTCAGAATAAAATAACAAACATAGGAACTAAAATGGGGTAGGTAAAAATAGTTCTGGAGGCAGAGAGGAGAGATTGGATGCTTCTGACATCTCATCCCCCTCAAACCTGAAAAATAGCCCGATTGGAAGTCTGGTGAAGGTAATAAATGATAATTATAAAATATAAGCTAATAATTCAAAAACATTAGGTTTCAAAAGTTGGGCAGGTAGATGAGAAAATATAGTTACGGTAGCTTTGATTTTGGATTTGCAGCAGAGTATCAGGAGTGTAGTTTCTGTTTCTTTAATTAGCTCAGTCAGGTTCACCTAACAATGGATCTGGGAAGTCAGAGATGATCCTTGGAAGGTCTGAGCCTGCACTGTCCTGTCCTACAGCCACTAGATATGTGTGGCGATTTAACTTCATGAAAGTTAAATGCTATTGAAAATTTAGTTCTTCATTTGTTCAGTTCAGTTCAGTTGCTCAGTCATGTCTGACTCTTTGCAGCCTGTCCATCACCAACTCCTGGAGCTTGCTCAAATGCATGTCCATCGAGTCGGTGATGCCATCTAACCATCTCATTCTCTGTTGTCCCCTTCTCCTGCCTTCAGTCTTTCCCGGCATCAGGGTCTTCATTTGTACTAGCCACATTTCAAGTGCTCCATGGCTACCTGTGGCCAGGGGCTACCATATTGGACAGTACAATTATGGACCAATTTCTTTTTTACAGGATGCGCTGGCAGATGAACTATCTGCATGTTTACATTTGTATTAATATTAAATACTTTAAAAGGGCTAACTTTAGTATTTTTGAAAACACTATTTATAATTATTTAAACTTAAAAATATATTTATTTGAATGAACTATTAATTGAGAGTTATTCAGTAAATTACATACAAGAAGGCATGTGATCAATACTAAGTAAATGAGAATCAAGTCTGAAAACTTAATTTTAAGAATAAATAATAGCATATTCTGCTGTATAAGGAAGTTATGTTGGATAACATATAAATAAAATTGAAATGAAGCCTTGCAGCAAAAAATAGGTACATAAATAAATAAAAAGAATTGAAGGAAAATGATAAGGGATGAAGCCTAGCAGAGGTTATTAGTGCAAATCTTGGGGAAAAACAATGATAGGAATTTGTATGTAAAATCAGCAAAGAAAGGAAAAGAAAGGTTCATAGGTAAGTCTAAAGCTTTGGGAAAGAAAACGTGAAGAAATTTAAAGAGAAATAGCAAAGCTAGGAAAGTATCTGCAAAAGCTATGATGGGAGGACTTTTAATGTGGAGAGCTCATACCAGTGAAGAGAAAAACCCAGACTCTTGTAGGCATATAGGCAAAAGATAAGAAAAGAATTTGCAGAAGGGGAAATAAAACTTGAACACATGGGGAAATACTTTTCTTCATTAATGATCAAAGAAAGAAATCAAAACAAAATGAGATTTGATGGAACATTTATCAAAGTAGCAAAGAGTGGGAAAATGATGGAAAGAATGAGATATGATATGATCAAAGCATGGAAGAGTGCAGGAAATGGGCCACTTTCTCATGCTTGTCAGAACGTCCATTGCGGTAACTCCTCCAGAAAGCTGTCTAGTAAAATCTTATCAGGAAAATGTGCATAGCCTGGGACCACTGATTCCACTTCTGGCTCTGGTCCCAAGGAAGGAATCCAGAAGATGTCCAGCACTTTCTGTACAGAAGTGGCCTTGAAAATAGCAAGACATGGTGAAATCATGGCACCATGGCAGGACAGAATATTCTATAGTAAAAATAATGCTGTGAAGAGTTTTGACTTTATTTTAAAGTGACTCATATAATGGTGGTGATTTAATCACTAAATCATGTCTCACTCTTTTGTAACCCCATGGACTGTAGCCTGCCAGGTTCCTCTGTCCTTGGGATTTCCCAGTCAAGAATACTGGAGTGGGTTGTCACTTCCTTCTCCAGCGGATCTTCTTGGCCCAGGGATCAAACCCACAGCTCTTGCTTGGCAGGCAGTTTCTTTACCACTGAGCCACTTGGGAAGCTTGATCCATGCAATATCTGAATACAAATTCAAGTTTTTTAAAAACCCAAAATATAGAAAGCGAGAGACCTCCTTTATCTTTTCCCTCAATCCCGTTAGCCTCTCCCAAGGTTGCGCATACCTATAGTCAGTTTCTCGTTGATCTGTCCACCTTCCCATCTGAAATCATACTGTGTAGAGTGTACATTATACTCTGTGGGGTTTTGCATCAACAAAATTTTACAACTTGCCTTTTCCATTTAAAACTTTGAGTCTATTCCCTTTTGGTATACAGTGACCTCCCTCACTCTTTTTAGCTGCTTCATGGTGGTTCCCACGTTGTCAAAGGCTTCTTTCTAAACCATTCTCTTTCTGATGAGTATTTATGCTGCTTTCAACATTCTGCTATTAAAACCAGTATTGAAACAAGGACCTTCTCTGTGCTCCTTTGTGCTCATGTATCAATGTTTCTCTAGGATCCACAGCCAGAAGTGAAATCGCTGGTTTCCAGTGGAAAGTACATTTTAGAATTATGATAGATCTTGCATATGAGGATCTGTTTGTCCATACTGTAAGTCACACTGAATATTTTCAAAGCTTTAACATTTCTACCAGTCTGGTAGGTGAGCATTGTATCTAACTGCTTTAATAATGCTGAATTATTTGTATTTGGCTGCATATTAATCAATGATTTTATGTTGAAAGCCAACAGTCTTTTGCCTTTTAAAACTCTTTAATGGTACCTTTACCATAAAGTTTAAAGGGGCTTTGTGGTCAAATTTATCAGCCTTTTGCTCTGGCTCTGAACTGATATCCTCTTTATAATGGCCGTCATTCCCCAGAGTTTATAAAAAATATTCATGCACATTTTCTTGTAATATTTTCATGACATTTCTTTCTTTCTAGCTCATAATCCATCTACAAGTTATATTGCCACATGTGAGTGAAAGTTTAAATTGTAAAAACAGGTGAAAAGCAATATGAAATAAAAAAAACATGCACAGAAACAAATTAAAATAAACACACCAAAACAGTATCAGTGGTTGTCTTTGGGGAGGGAGATTAGGTGTGCTTTTTTTTTTCCTTTGACCTATTTTCATGTTTCAGATTTTAAATAGTATTGGTTATATTTATAAGATATAGTGGTGTCTTATGTTCTTTTTCTGCTCAGGACAGTAATTACCCTTTTCCCCTTTAACCATGTTGTAGAGTGAAGGCCACCAATCACAGCATTCCACCCTTGGCCACAGACACAGACTCGCAACCCATAGGGCCTTCCAGGGAGGTTTGCTAGGATTCCCTTAACAGTTCCAGATGCAGAGAGCTCCTTTGCTTCTGGTTATAAGACTGACAGGTGCATGGTCAGAGCTGCCTATGAGCTGGTGCTAGCTGGCCAGATAATGAAACAAGTCACATGCACAAAGAGAGAGAGAAAGACAGACAACCATATATCACATAAGCCCTGAATCTAACTTTCCCCAAACCCAGGCTCATCTGTGGTTGAGTTGTTGTTGTCCAGTCACTCAGTTGTGTCTGACTCTCTGCGACCCCATGAACTGCAGCACACCAGGCTTTGCTGTCCTTCACTATCTCCCTGAGTTTCCTCAAACTCCTGTCCATTGAGTCAGTGATGCTATCTAACAGTCTCTTCCTCCATCACTCTCTTTTCCTGTTGCCTTCAGTCTTTCCCAGCATCAGGGTCTCTTCCAATGAATCGACTTTTCGCATCAGGTGGCCAAAGTACTGGAGCTTCAACTTCAGCATCAGTCCTTCCAATGAATGTTCAGGACTGATTTCTTTTAGGATTGACTGATTTGATCTCCTTGCTGTCCAAGGGACACTCAAGAGTCTTCTCCAGTAGCACAGTTCAAAAGCATCAATTCTTCAGCGCTCAGCCTTCTCTGTGGTTCAACTCTCATAGCCATATGTGACTACTGGGAAAACCATAGCTTTGACTAAATGGATCTTTGTCGGCAAAGTGATGCCTCTGCTTTTAAATGTTTTAAAATTTTAATTTTAAAATGTGGTTGAGTTACCCAAACTGATAAATCCCTTCCCTCCTTTTTCATTTTGGGTAAATGGGGATTTCAGTTACTTGTACCAGAACGATCTTGGATTTTTTAAAAAGCGAAAGGAAAAGAAAGATGAGAGCAAAACTTCAGATATGAAAATATCATTAATAGGAAGTAAATATACATCTTGGATGGAGGCAATTTTCACTTTGTGGGAAAAGATGTTAATACAAATAATATAAAGGAGCAACTACTTGGTTTGTAGTCATTAGGGCATCTTACCACGAAAGATATAACTAGCAAAATAAGATGGCAGCAAGTTTTTGCACAATTTCATAATTTTGCATTCCCAGCAAAGCAGGGAGGGGCTGTGGAATTAAGGGTGATAATGATCAGAACTGAGATGGCAGTCCTAAGATACAGCACAACACACTGGCTTAGAGGAGCTGTCTGTAAAAAATCCTACATACATTTGTACATTTACATACTAGATGTCATTTGTGGATTTGAATAATGGGCATTTGGCTTAATCTTAAACTTCAAACATACTTCAGGTCCGTATCTTCCATTATAGCACTCAAAAGTTAAAAGACCTTAAAGACTACAACTCATTAATCTTACTTTGTGAACTCTGCAGAAATTAGGGGACTTAACCAGTTGATGGCTCAGATGGTAAAGAGTCCACCTGCAATGCAGGAGACCTGAGTTCTATACCTGGGTTGGGAAGATCCCCTGGAGGAGGGTATGGCAACCCACTCCAGTATTCTTGCCTGGAGAATCCCCATGGACAAAGGAGCCTGTGAGGCTACAGTCCATGGGGTTGCAAAGAGTTGGATACGATTGAGTGACTGAGCATATTATATAACTAGTCATACAGCAAATAATCCTCAGATCAGGATTCAAACCCATGTCTCTGGGATCCCAGTCCAGTGTTCTTTCTATTGCCTTTAAAATGCAAATGTAAAATGACTAACATGATCAGGAAACAAACAAAACCCCCTCCCCCCTATCTCTATACACACACACACACCCTACACACCACTCTACTCCATCCCAAAAGAGCAAATATGTGTCTCATAAAAAGTAATTCCATCAGTTTTATGATCACTAAAAATAATAATAATGAAAAATCGAAAAAAGATCCAAGTCTCTCGGAGACATTCTAAAGAACTCTGTAGAAAGTACATTGTGTTGTTGAGAGTTTGAGTTAATCGCTCACGGAAGAAACATTTATCTGGGTGGAGGTTTATGCTTGATTTATACAGGCTTTTAGCCTGAAGGGTGTAATAGATGAGTGATTCTCTTAACCTTAATCTGTTTTTCATACGGTGGGATGACAGTCATCATCTGAAACCATTTTTAAGTTTCCCAGAAGTGTGGAAAAACTAACTTAATCTTACTGTTATAACTTGTTTAAAGGGCAGATTTTTACTTTTAGTTTTAAAGTAATTTTTAAAAGGAGCTGCCACGCTCAAGGAATCCATCTATTTAAGGTTCTCAAGGACAGAAATGAGTTCTTGTGGGAGGGTAGGCATTTGTTACATGTCTGCCCTGGTTATGGTTATACTTTGTGGTCTCAGTTCAGTTCAGCTCAGTCACTCAGTCGTGTCTGACTCTTTGCAGTCCCATGGACTGCAGCACGCCAGGCTTCTCTGTCCATCACCAACTCCCGGAGCTTGCTCAATGTTCATCGAGTTGGTGATGCCATCCAACCATCTCATCCTCTGTCATCCCCTTCTCCTCCTGCCTTTAATCTTTCCCAGCATCAGGGTCTTTTCCAATGAGTCAGTTTTTTGTGATCTGGGGAGTGTGATTATTCTTTTTCTGAATCTTAGATTTTAAAGAATTGAACAAAATGTTAAATTGAGCCTGATTTTCTTTGTACAAGTTCTTAGCACATGTTTTTAAAAAATGCTTTGGGTATCTTTGGGGCTCAGAAGTCAATGGTTTAAGAGTCATTGAGGATCAGAAGAAACCAGGCACGAGGCAGCCAGCTGCTCCACGGTTGTGGGGTGGCGCTTTCTCCAAAGTCCATCATCTGTCTTCCTCATCAGCCCTTCTCCGGTTGTTCAGGCAAAGCCTACAGGATGTATAAGAGAACTGATCCTGTTCAAGGGAAAAAGACAGAGTTCACTATCATGCTTGAAAGGACTCACTGCTGCAAGTCTCATTCAGCTTTTACATTACGATCGTACTGTTTCTCAGTTTGTTTTAATATATTTATTTATATTAAATATAATATGAAATATACACTTATTTGAGAAATATATAAAAATTTTTAATAAATATAATTACAATAAATAGAGAAAAACAAGTGTCACACATATGTAGAATTTAGAAAAATGGTCTTATTTAGAAAGATGCTGTTATTTTCAAAGCAGAAATAGAAATACAGACGTAGAGAACAAACATATGGATATCAAGGGGGAAAGGAGGGTGGGATGAACTGGGAGATGGGATTGACATATACACACTACTATGTGTAAGATAGGTAATTAATGAGAACCTACTGCATAGCTCAGGGAACTCTACCTAATGCATTGTGGTGACCTGAATGGGAAGGAAGTCCAAAGAGGAGGGATATATGTACGTGTACGGCTGATTCATCTTACTCTACATGTTTCGTTACTGCACAGTAGAAGCTAACACAACATTGTAAAGCAACTATGTGTGAATAAAAATTACTTTAAAAATAACTAAAAATAATAATAAGAAGAAATTAAGTACACTAAATACATATTAGGTATAAATATTTACTTCCTTTTGTTAAACTTCCAGTGCGCTCTACCTCTGGGCTTTACTTTCCTCTGTAGCACTTATGCCATCTATGAAATCCTAGAGTTCACTTATTTTCTTTGATGGTTGTCTATTTCCCCTGTCCAGTGAGGGTTATTTTGTTTGCTATTGCACACCGGTGCCAAGAAGAAGGCATGCTATTAGCAGAGCTCAATAAATACATATTGAATGAATGGTGGCATGAATGATGCCATGTTAAACCGGACTCTCTGGAGACATGCCTTCGGTATCCCGTGACTTAGAGGCACACCTCATGCTCAATGGCAAGTGTTCCCAGTATTACAAGTAAAAATGTGTTATGTTTAGGGAATAGAGGAGAGGGAAGCAGATGTCAGGCACCCATGTCTGACATCATGAGATATTAATAGTTCTTGACTTCTGAGCCTATGACTACCATGAGCAGTGTACCATGAACCCATGTTATGACATAATTCTTGATTCCTGATGAATTAGGTAATTTGATTTTACTTCTTGCCTCATATGCTCTGATTTCATGAGCTTGGTCTGCAGTGGCCTGCCCTTACCTGGATAATACTGCTCTCCCTGCCCATCTAGATTCTTCTCTTCCCTCAAAGCCCAGCTGAGAACAAACCTCTTCTGTAACATTAACCTCAACTTAGTAGTACCAGTACACGAAAGTCAGCCTTTTTCTCCCACTCTGAGGGGAGCATCTCGGGCCTAGTGGGACCAGGGAATGGGTATATGTGGACTTCATTAAGGTGGCCTGAGCGAAAGAACAGTTGATTTCAAAATACATGTAGCAATTTTTAAAGAAGGTACAGTGGTGTAAATTAGTACTTCTTCCACTAAACCATGAACACCAATCACAAACTCACTTTACTCTATCTTTCCTCAGTTGTCAGGAAAATACTCTCCATTATCCATGACAGTTTCATCTTTGGCCTGTCCACGGCGCCTTGATAAGATTTAGCTGGACTTTAGAGGCAGGTTAGCGACAAGTTAGTAAAGGCAGTTATTGACAGTTCTGAATTTGCTAAAGGAAAGTTACCTTGTTATTCTTTGACAGTACCCCCAAAACAGCTTGTTTGTCCACCACCACGAATACGTTTCATATAACAAGCCCTTATATAGACCTTCCTATGCCAGGTACTCTTCTAAGGTGTTACACATAGTAGTTCATTATCCCACAAAACAACTTAGCTATTAGGGGGGTGTGTGTCTGTGTGTGTACTCTGTCGTGTCCTACTCTTTGTGACCCCATGGACTATAGCCCGCCAGGTTCTTCTGTCCATAGGATTTCCCAGGCAAGAATACTGCAGTGGGTTGCCATTTCCTCCTCTGCAGGTCTTCCTGGCCCAGGGGTTGAATCCGCAGCTTCTGCCTTGCAGGTAGTCTCCAGCATTGCAGGTGGATTCTTTACCACAGTGCCACCTGGGAAGCCCTACCGGGTAGGTACTACTATTATCCCTGTTTTAAAGATAAGGAAACTGAGGCACAGAGGTAGGGTGAATAAAGGCATATAGCTGGTAAGTTCAGAGCTGGGACTCAGACCCAGATATTCTGGCTCCTGAGACCACATGGTTAACCATTAGCCCACTTGTCTCACCTTTGTTTCCCTCCACCACCCTCCTTGTATCTGTCAGCCAGCCCCTTGCCTCTGATCTTTATTCTTCCTGGTCAGAGAAAGACTCTGCTGTCTTTCTCTAAAATCATTCTCCAAATCAACCAAGGGAAATTTCTTGCAGTTGGGATGAAATCACTTCAGTGACCCTTCATTCTTCACACTCACTAATACTGATTAGTTTACTTCTTAGCTGACCCCTCTGCTGTCTCATGCTTTGATCAAGCACACCCATCTCTTAAAATGTTCAGACCATTTTCTTTTCTCTCTCTCTTGATTCTCCAATGGAATAATGACACATGAAAAGTTCCACCAGAAAATGCCTTGATCTGAATGAAGTTTGGGGAAGATGAATCTGGTGCTTATGTTTGGAGAGGGTTAGGGGAGGGTGTGTTATTGAGAAACTAGGTATAGGAAGCTTGCTAGAAATGCTAACTTTTATTGTCATGAAATTCTGTAGGAGCTTGGGAATGAGAAGGAATGAGTGGATTCCAGAGGCATGTCAGAAAGACCAGTGGAGTTGTGGGCAACCGCCTCTAGGAATAAGGTAGAGAAGGGAATGAGTAAAATGCCGCTATTCTGGGCCTGAATGATTCTAATGAGAATGTCATTACCGAAATAGGTCTATTAGGAAGCTCATCTGATTCACGGAGAACAAAAAGTTCATTTTAGAATCTTCGTCATCATCCCGCTGGAAATGTTCAACAGTTGGAAGATACCATAAGTGAGCATTTAATGAGCAGCCTTCGAGTGTCTAACAGCGCATGTGATGTTAAACCTACGGTCATTACCGTGAAAGGGAGCTGGGCGAAGGCATCGTTTACACTGGTCTTCTGGAGGCACCTGCATAGTGTTTGGAGATCCTCCAGAGGCTTCAGCGACAAAGGTGGAGTTGGCTTATAATTTGAATGTAAACAACTCGGTTTACCATACAGCCTAACCCCAAACACTAGCAGATGACTTTTCTTTGTCACACCTAAAAATCCTTAGAAAGTGACAATGTCATGTGGCAAACTGGTTCTGTGCTTGGTTTCCGCACTTGATCTCACTTCATATTAATTTTTACAACAACAAACTCAAGTAATCTTGAACCCTTGCTCCGGTTTGTTTCTCCCAAGGTCCGGACGGTGCCAGCAGTCTGCACATTGAATGGTGAGAGCCAAAAGCTTCTTGCAATTTAGCTGTTAGAATCAGGCACTCAAGGTAAAAAACGCAGAAATACAAGCTGCAAGACAGCACAGCGCCAAGAGAACTCAAAAGGCAGGGCCTAGAACGGTGTGTTCAAGGAGCCGGAGAGATTGGCGGGCAATGTCCAGAAACAGCGTCTCAAAAAATCCAAATGAGTCAGGTTAGCAATTAACCCCAGATCTCGGGTTGGTACACCTTCCTCGAGATTTCGTACAAGCTCAAGAGTAGTCAAGCCTTGCCCGGTAAAGATCATCAAATGACTTGTGGCAAATCTCTTCCTTCAAAAGTCTGACTTGGACCGCCAACCTTACTTCTAGAAGCCAGTCGAGGCTCCTTTCGAAGGGAATAAGCAGCCGTGGGCTAGCGCGGGCCCCCGCGGCTCGCTGGGCCGACTGGTCGGAGGGACCCGATTTTCGGAGGCTGCGGGTTGGAGAAATAAATCCAGTCCGGGTTTTGTCTGCACGGGGGAGGGGGACTGGAGGGCTGCGAGGAACCGCTCGCGAAGAGGGGGGCGGTGGTGGAAAACACACAACACAAACAGCTCGCGCCGGGGAACGGCAGCTGTAGGCCCGGAGCGCGCGGGCCCGGCCGCCGGCCGCATGGAGCGCAGCGCGGCCCGCGGCTCCCGGGCGGCGGCGGCGGCGGCGGAGGCGGCAGCGCGCCGCTCGCTCACACCCACCCCCGCCCGCGGCCGCCGCGCCGCCCCGCCGTAGCCGCCGGCGTCCCCGCGGGCCGGTCCAGCGAAGGCGGCGCCCGCGCCTCTGCAGCCAGTGGCAGCCGGCGGCCCCGGGGAGGCGGCTCCCGCAGCCCCCCGGCAGCTCCGCGCCCCGGGCTCTTTGCGACCACAGCGGCCGCCCGGGGAGGAAGAGGAGGAGGACGAGGAGGGGGAGGTGACCAACTCTCCGGCTCGGCGCGGCGGCCGGCAGCCCGCGGGCAGGCATGCAGGCGCGGCGTCTAGCCAAGCGCTCCAGCCTGGGCAGCCGCCGGGGCAGCGCCGCGCTGCAGCCGCCCGGCCCCGCGCCCGCGCCCGCCCGGGAAGGCGCGCTGCCCGGGCTCCCGCCGCCCGCCCCGGCCCCGGCCCCGGAGAGCTGGAGGCCGCCGCTGCCGCCACCGCGCAACGCCGGGACCGAACCCCCTCGCGCCGGGGCCGCCGCCGCCGCCTCGTCTCCGGTGCTGCTGCTTCTGGGGGAGGAAGACGAGGACGAAGAGGGCGGGAGCCGGCGGCGGAGGGGGCTCGGGCGGGCGCCGGCGAAGCCCCGAGGGGGCGCGGAGGAGGAGGATGACGACGACGAGGACGAGGACGAGGAGGTGGTCGTCGAGGTGGTGGACGGCGACGACGACGACGAGGACGGCGACGAGCGCTTCGTGGCCCTCGGCCCCGGCCGCGCGCTCCCCAAGGGCCCGGCCCGGGGCGCCTTGAAGGTGCGAGCCGGCTGCGGGGGCGCGCGCGGGACCCTCGGGCGCGGGGAGGGGACTGGCCCCGGGCTCCGGCGCGGCGCCGGCTGCGGCCGCGACCGGCGACCGCAGAGGCCGGCCCGGGAGGGGTGTGTCCGGCGGCCGCGCGGGCCGAGCGAGGGGACTGATGAAGCTCAACGCTCGGGCCCCACACCTTCCCCGGCGGCCGCTCCCCCTTTCCTCCAGGGCCCGCCGGCCCGGCGTGCTCGTCCGGGGTGGGTTGCGGGCAAAGGACGCTTCTCCCGGGTGAGGCGGGGAACTTGGAGGCGGGACGAGGTAGGAGCCGGTCTGCGCCTGGTGGGGACGGGCGAGGTAGGTGGCCGTGAGGTAATATTCCTCCCCAGGAAGTACGAGGGTCCCCCTTCCCCTTATTCCGAGGACTAGTCTAGCTCTTGGAAACTAGCAAACCGCTTCTCTTGTCAATCTCTCAACCCCTTCTGCATCCGAGAACAATTGTGGGTGAGTTTCCATCACCGGCGCCTGTGAGGGAACCGGTAAGCCCAGGACAGCAAAAACCAAGCCCTGGGTTTCTACATACATTTTGTTGGCAGCTTTCGGCAGTGCCTCCCACCCCCTCAACCCCCCACCCCTGTTTAAACTCGAGATTGTTTAGCATTCGGGGTTCTTTCCCCCTCCTCCTCAAAATTGCAAATAAGAGAAAAAAAAAGGAAACCAGAGAAAGTGGGGGTCATTTGGCATTTTAAATGGATGTGAGTTTCAGCTGAGAATTCAAGCAAAGTCCCTTGTGTACTGAAGCACTGAGAGATCTTTCCGTTTGTGTATCTTCAGGAGATAAGGGGTTTATTATTACACAACTGACTGGCTGGGCTTTCAGGCATGTGATTGGACAAAGCAAACCACGTTGAGGTTCATGCACAGTGTATGTTGCTAAGAAGTTTTGAGGGCAGCAAGTGGTAAGCAATGCAGTGAGTGATTTTTCTGAAGAGTGGTGCTTAAAATCCGCTGAATAACACTGTTGATGGGAGTTTTCACAAGATATTGGTATTTCAGGAAGAAAAACACATGAGCTTAATAGATAGAGACTATTTTTTTTTAATCTTTTAAAAAAAAGGAACCAGAAAAAAAGTCTACTCCTCAAAGCATGAAATTGCAGTTCCAAAGAAATGTTAAACATTAGCATTTGAAGAGCCCCAGAGTAGACCCAGGCACAACTTTCTTTCCTAGACCACCCTGGAAGTACCAGCTCTGGGATTGAGAAATTTTCAGCAAGTGGTCATTTGGGATGATAGTTTTTGACAGTTGCTTGTTGGAATCCAGACCATGACCACTGTCATTACCATGGTCTAATAAAAAGCCTGCATTGTATGGCTACAGATTATAGCTGGATTTGGAATTAAATCACATGGCATCAGTGAAATTAAGTAACAAGAGTAGTGACTCCTTGCCATTTTTGTCCAGAAATATTGAAAAGATGTCTTGTAGTTTGGACAGTTGTTGCACAATTTGTGATGGAAAAATTAATTATAATTTATGTCCTGTGATCAAAGCAAACCCAATATAGAAAAGAAAAAATCAAATTTATAAAAACCAAAGAAAGAACTACAATGTGATCATTCATATTATCAGAAAAAGATTTTCACATCTCCAGGCAAATTTCTGTTAAATTCTTTCAAAATGGACCTTATTTTATAACATTTTGGGTTGCCCATAACTTTTCAGGAATTTATGTATTGAATAGTTTGAGGTATAATTTTATAATCTTTGCTGCTTTAAAGTCATCTTGACACTGCATCTAAAGAGGTTTTCTAATGAATAAAATAGGATCATTTTATTCTAATGCATTTAAGAATGTCAATTTGTTGTTTAGTCTCTAAGTCATGTCCAACTCTTTGCCACCCAATGAGCTGTAGCCTGTCAGGCTCCTCTGTCCATGGAATTCTCCAGGCAAGAATACTCATGGGATCTTCCTGACCCAGGGGTCAAACCCACATCTCCTACTTTGCAGGCAGATTCTTTATCACTGAGCCACCTAGGAAGCCCAAGAATGTCAATATTTTATATATATATATATATATATATATATATGCATTCATTTATTCACATATTTATTAAACACCTACTATGTACCAGATAGTATTCTAGAACACAGCACCTTCCAGATGCCCACATCCTGCAAGAGAATCCAGAGCAACAACCATCCAAACAAAGAACCCTGGTGCTTGAGATTGTGATGTATCCCCTCATAAGGGAACTGATGCTATCGAGGAGGAAGAGGAGAGAGCTAGTAGAGAGAAGGCCTCCCTGAGGAGGGGACATTTGATCTGAGATTTGAGACATGTAGTTTGGGAAGATCATTCCAGAATAACAATTGCAAAAGTCTTGAGGTGGGAAGGAGAAAAGGCTGAGTGTGGCAGCAGCTTGGTAGGTAGGACATACATCAGGTAGCTAGCTTACAGGCCAGCGACATAGAGTTTGGTGGGCCTTTTTAAAGTGGAGAAAAAATATTTGCAAGGTTTTAAGCAGTAAAGGCATACAAAGTGGTTTGTATTTTTTAAATTAATTTTTAAATTCAAGGATAATTGCTTTACAGAATTTTGTTGCTTTCTGTCAAATCTCAACATGAATCAGCCATAGGTATACATATGTCCTCTCCCTCCCGAATCTCCCTCCCATCTCCCTCCCCACCCCACCCCTCTAGGTTGATACATGGTTTGTATTTTTAATACAGTCATGCTGTGTGGGGTATAGAGGGCAGCTGGGAGGGGCAGGGATCCAGTTTGAAGGTGATTGTTGAAGTGCATGTGAGAGGCCAAGCAGGTTGGACCAGAGTGGAGTTAGACACGAGGGGACAGATTCAGGATCAATTGTGAAGGTCCGCCTGCAATAACTTGCTGATGGATTAGGTGGCAGAGGGTGGGGGGTTGACAGAAGGGAATCTGGGGTGAGACCCCAATGTAAAGTTTGGTTAGATGTGCCATTTGCTGATATTGGGAAAGCTGGAGAACAACAGGTTTTTGTGAGGGGAACAATCAAATACTCTCTTTAGGGCACGTTAAGTCTGAGATGATGCTTAGACATAGGCATGGGAACTGCAGGTAGGCAGATGGCTGTAAGGTGAGGAGAGATTGGGGTTGGAGAGAAAAGTATGGGAGAAGCAGGTGTGACCTGCTGTGTAACAAAGATGCGAACGTACATTCACATGTCCAAGACAATTGACAAAAAGATGGTAGACGTCAGTTATTCTATAACGTGAATGTTTCAACCATCAGCATGACTCTAAGGACAAGATCATGGGACATGTGAAGTCTGCTCTGCCAATGATGTCCACGATAATATTGAAGCTGGGGACAAGAAAGGGAGTGCAGCAAGCCAGAGGACAGTCTTGGGCCAGACTCTGGGGCACAGCACTGTTAAAGAGAAGCCAGCAAAGACAATTGAGAAATAGCAACCAAACAAATCAGAGGAAAACCAGAAAATAGAAAGTACAGTAAGGCAGGAGACGATATAGTTCCAGAAGTAGGGAGTAATGAACTGTGTTTAATACCACTGGGATATTGAGTAAGACAAGGACAGAGACATGTTCATTTGGATTAGATAATGCACAATGTATTGGTATCCTTAACCAAAGAATGAAAGTCAGTGGTGTGACCTGAGTGGCCTAGCAGCGAGCAGAGATGAGAACACAGTGAAAAACTCTTTCAAACTCTTTTAAAAGTCCTTGCTAGAAAGGAATGTAGAGAGAAGGGGGAGAATCTGGAGAACATACGGTCTAGAATTTTTTAAGATAGGAAACAGTAGACTCTACAGTAAGCCTGCAAGGCAGGAGTCACGGGAGACGTGGGCTTGATCCCTAGGTCATGGCAACCCACTCCAGTATTCTTGCCTGGGGAATCCCATGGACAGAGGAGCCTGCAGGGATACAGTCCGTACAGTTGCGAAGAGTTGGACACAACTGCAGCGACTTAGTACGCACGCATGCACAGTAGGCTCTAATATAGAGACTGTAGCACGGTAGGAATTATCTGTTACCTAGGATTTATCGCTGGAGTAGGAAATGGCAACCCACCCCAGTATTCTTGCCTGGAAATTTCCATGAACAGAGAGGCTGGTGGGCTGCAGTCCATGGGACCGCAGAGAATCGAACACGACTGAGCATGCACGAACACCGAACCCAGCATAGAGCCGATTGTATTAGTTGGGCATCTAGGCTAACACTGTTGGTCTTACAAACAAATTAGACTTACAAAAGCACTCTCAGAATGGAACTCCTTCATATGCAGGGGATTTACTGTACCATAGGCTTTTTGGCTTACAAGCCTTTCTCCCAGCATCTGTGGGTTAGGAGTCAGGGCCAGGCTTAGCTGGGTCTGCTGTTGAGTCTCACAGGGCTAAAGTCAAAGTGCTGTGTAGGCTGTGTTCTCACTGGGAGGCTTGACTGGGGAATTCACTTCTCAGTTCACTCTGGTTGTTAGCAGAATTCATTCCCTTTCATCTGCAGGCCTGAGGATCCAGCTTCTTGCTGCCTATTCCTATGTAGGCTGCCCTCAGTTCCTGGAGCCCCTCTCCCTCAGCCCCACCACCACTTCTGCAGTGCTTTGTTGCATGATTTCCTCAGCATGGCCTCTTACTTCATTAAGTCAGCAAGGAGAATCTAAGTCCCTGTCTGCTGGTAAGGTGGAGTCTCATATAAGGTACTGTAATCACAGAAGCAGTACTCCATCATCATTGCCATAGTCTATTGCTTAAAAGTAAAAGAAGGGTCCCACCCACACTTGAGGGGAAGAAATATGCAAGGGCATGAATACCAAGAGGTGAGGATTGTTGTGAGTCGCCTTAGGGAGGAGCCAAAGATGCAGAGAAAAGAGGGATACCTGCAAGAGGAAGTCCTTGGAAAAGGGGACCTGGAAGCCAAGTATTGATACTGGCCTTTGACAGAAGCAGAGACCCTTCTTCCATTGAGTTAAAGAGAAGGTAGGGAAAGTGGGTCCCGATGTGGGTGGTTGTGCATTGGATGGTGGTCAGATAAAGTAGTACTCATCTGATGGCTTCTATTTCCCCCTGCAGCAGGAGGGAAGGTCATCAGCTGAGACTGAAGGAGATTTGAAGAGCTGAAGCCAGGATGTAGTGCTGTGGGAGAGCAGGAGAACAGATGTACCAGAGAAATCAAATAGAGCAGCTGGATAGCATCAAGGACCAACCTGATGCTGGTGCTTCTACATGGACAGAGTAAGCACTCTGTCTGGGTGTGTGAAATTCCCGGCTTCATTCCACTGGTTCAAACGCAGAATAATAATAACAAAAAGAATCCGAGCTAATGTTGATTAAGTTATTTAATTACTATGCTAGTGCAAATCTGGGCTTCCCCCGTGGCTCAGCGGTCATCTTCCTGCAATGCAGCAGACACAGGAGATGTAGGTTCAATCCCTGGATTGGGAGGATCCCCTAGAGGAGGGTGTGGCAACCCACTCCAGTATTCTTGCCTGGAGAATTTCATGGACAGAGGAGACTTACGGGCTACAGTCCAGTGGGTTTTCAGAGTCGGATATGACTGAGCATGCACACTCAGTGCAAGTCTAAGTGTACAGTCTCGTTGAAACTTCATTACATATCCCTGTCAGGCATTATTATATCATCCTCATTTTACAGAAGTGATAAGCAATTTACTTAAAAATACACAAGAGTTAGGTGGCAGAGCAGGGGTTTGAGCCCTGGGCAGTCCAACTCCAGATCTAGTACCATTAAGCGTTTGATGTCTCTTGGAGACAAAGTAGAGAGCTGAATTTGGCAGAGATGAAGTTTAGCCAGGTGGTTGAGCAAGGGAAAGAGAGAATATATTTTTGATGAAGTTGATACTGCTGTGACTATAATGATGGACTATGGGCCCTAAGAAAAGTAAGGGCAGGAAGGGGCCATGGGCTGGTAAAAAGTTAGGGGTCAGTGGATTGGAGAAAACAAAGGGGAACCAATAAAATCATTTACAAAAAAGGAGGAATGAAATGCAGGACAGTTTGGATTCCAAGATAATGTTAATATGAATGAATGTTTTCTGAATACTTATAAACCAGAAACTGTGCTAAATACTTTATATGCAGGAGGCTTTCCTGAGAAATTATGATTTGAGAATCAGTATGCTCCAGTTGGGGGCTTCCCCAGTGTCTCAGCAGTAAAAAATCCACCTGCAATTCAGGAGATGTAGGTTTAGTCCTTGGGTAGGGAAGATTCCCTGGAGGAGGGCATGGCAGTCCACTCCAGTATTCTTGCCTGGAGAGAATCCCCATGGACAGAGGAGACTGGCAGGCTATAATCCATAGGATCGCAAAGAGTTGGACACAACTGAAACGATTGAGCACGCACGCACACCTGCTCCAGCTGAATATACCGACTTGGACCTGAAATAGCACACCTGAGGCTGTCGGTCACAGCAGAGCTGTGGTTCACCTCCAGAGCCTGTGCTTTTGATCTTTCCCTATTTGTTTGTGATGTTTATGTCTATTTACATTGAGGAAGATTTGCTACAGCTCAGGAAATAGAGGAATAGATTCGAAGTATCTGGGATGCTTGGTTACTATCATGGACACTAAGTTGGGCTTTAAATGAGACAAGAAGAGAAACTTTGTATTACACAGTTGTCAATTTCTGATCAAACAAGCTTTCACATTTATGGGCAATGGTAAGATCCACACAGCTCCCCAAACCAAAAGAAACTAACCCCCTGGGTGAGGAATGATGAATGATGAATAGCAGGTAAATATCTTCAACCAGAACTTTATTTTTTATAAAAGAAAAAAATACAAGGACACTGTCAAACAGAGGAAGGATTCTAGTATAAGTTGTTACTTAGTGAAGGCAAAGCAGTAGGGGGCTGAGATAACAAGGCCAGACTTTGCTCTGCAATGCTGTTTATTAGTGTAGGGATGAGAGCCAGAGAATCTGAAGAGATTGATCATGTACTGTTATATAATAAGTTTAGGAGAAACCTGGATCTGAAAGACTGCTGGTAGTTCTATGAAGAGTTCATCTATTGGAAAATTGGGAAGAAAGTTTTGTAAGTGAGATTGTTGTTGTTTAGTCACTCAGTAATGTCTGACTCTTTGTGACCCCATGGACTGCAGCACCCCAGGCCTCCCTGTCCTTCACTATCTCCCTGAGTTTGCTCAAACTCATGTCCATTGAGACAATGATGTCATCCAACCATCTCATCCTCTGTTATCGCCTTCTCCTCCTGCCTTCAATCTTTCCCAGCATCAGGGTCTTTTACAGTGAGTTGGCTGTTTGCATCAGGTGGCCAAAGTACTGGAGTTTCAGCTTCAGCATCAGTCCTTCCAATGAATATTCAGGACTGATTTCCTTTAGGATTGGCTGGTTTGATCTCCTTGCTGTCCAGGGGACTCTCAGGAGTTTTCTCCAGCAGCATAGTATGAAGGCATCAATTCTTTGGCACTTAAGTGAGATGATATATGTCGAAGTATCCACTTTCAGTGCTTAATAAATGTTAATCGAGAGGAATCTGTTTCGTGTGTGCTGGCTCTGTAGGGACGTCTCTCAGACTATTTCTGGGGTATCAGATGACTTGACGAAGCCCTTGGCAGGGACTGAGTACAAGCACTGAATTTCAGTTTGCTAGCAAGTGTATGTGTTGCACATGGCCTGCGTTGGCTCGAGGGGAAGGCATGTGCCTCTGATACCAGACAAAGTTGTCATTCACTGAACTGTCGACTGCCAGACATGGAAGTAAAACAGATTATCTGGTAACCCAACACCCTCCTTCAACTGCTCAGGACCCTGGGGCTAGGAAATCAGAAATGTCTTCCCCAGTTAGGGCTGACTAGCTGGTTAGGCAGGGCCAGGATTAGCACCTGGTCTGCCAATGCCAAGTTATCACCCTCCTTGCCGAGTTAGTCCTTTGTGCCTGGAATGATCTGTCTGTACCTAGTTTACTCCCTTGGAGTTGTAGTTAGAAAAATCAGTTTCCTGAAATGATCCACCACTCACTGTTTGTCCACTTCTATTTTGGGAACACTCTGTCTTCTAAAATGCATCAGGGAGCGGTGGTCTCACTTGTGGCTGTGGGAAGTGGGCAGGACCCTCTGTGAATCCTGTTCAGATCAGCCCCCCTCCCTGTGCAGTTCCCAAGGCACTTGTGTACTCTGAGGATGACTTCTTGATCTTGTTCAGTCGATAAATTGTGTCCAACTCTTTGCAACCCCATGGACTGTAGTCCACCAGGCTTCCCTGTCTGTAGGATTTTTCAGGCAAGAATACTGGAGCGGGTTGCTATTCCCTTCTCTAGGAGATCTTCCCGATCCAGGGATTGAACCCACTTCTCCTACATTGGCAGGCGGATTCTTTACCACTGAGCCTCCAGAGGATGGTAATAAATGGCAGATGAGCCCCATTTTATTGTGAACCAAATTCCCTTAATTTCTGATGTGGTGCACCTGGTAAACCAGCGTAGAAAACAGTTTAAACTCAGCCCTTAAGTAGGGCCTCTCCTCCTCTACCAGAGTTTACTAGTTGAGCCTGCAGTGCCCCATAGCACAAGGGTTAGGGAAGGAGGAGGAAAGATGAGAAGTCAGCCCTGCCTGGAATCTGCTCACCTGAGCTTAGTGAGAAGGAGCCGAGAGATACAGTCAGGATGCCCTTGACCTCTGAGAGCCCCTGGACACTGTTCATTAGTAAATCTGTCCTGGTTTCAGTGCCCTGTCCTCCCCACTCAGGGGGCCTCCAAGGGGAGAGGTATGGGAGCCTGTCCCTCCCGACCGCAGTGTGCACTATCAGAGCTTCTGGTCTACATGGAGCAGCCAGCCTTGCACCGTTGCTTGATACAGTGTCTGCTAAAGCGGAGGAGACTTGACCTTTCATTGCCCTGTCCCATCTCTTCTAAGGTAAATGTATGGTTTCCATTAGACTTTCTGAAATATCTGAGACTGAGAGGCCCTTGGGGCTTCCTTGGTGGGTGGCTCACCCAGTAAAATACCTGCTTGCAGTGCAGGAGGCCCGGGTTTGATCCGTGAGTCAGGAAGATCCACTTGAGTAGGTAATGGCTAACCACTCCAGTATTCTTGCCTGGAGAATTCCATGGACAGAGGAGCCTGGTGGGCTATAGCCCATGGGGTTGAAAAGAGTCAGACACGAATGAGTGAGTAACACTTTCGGAGGCACTTGTAACCAACCTTCCAGCTTAGTTGAATCTCTGTTTGAAATAAAGATGATTTTCTTTGGGTTTGCTCTCCAGGTTTCTGGTCATTCCCTCAGGAGATGTTTATTATAGGCCATTGCATGCCATGTTCCTGATATACATGTAGGAAAAAAAGAGTGAATAAGGCCAATTTCCACTTCTGGGGAGCCCACAGCCTGGCAGATTCCTGCCAAGTTATCGATAAAGAGGTTCAAAGCCCCTTTTCCTTTTTATCCCCAAGATCAATATTAGATCCATTGAGAGACCTTGCATGGCTACTACATTTTGGGATGAAATTTTGATATGTACCCTAAAGCATTTGTAGCTAATCTATATGAAGAAGATTATATGATTTGGACAGGAGGTGATTCCTGAGTAATTAGTCAAAGGGTGAGTTTAGATCACAAATTTGACAAATAACTTCTGTTGCTCTCATTTACTGGATGAATTGGAACATAATATAATAAGTCTGAGATTTGTGTAGTAGAATTAGAGTGATTAAGTTCTCACTTTTCATTTAGGATACTATTTGGAAAATCCAGAGTTAAAGTTTATACATAGGGGAAGTAGGCTCGACTCTAGAGTTTTGAGGGGCTTCCCAGGTAGTGCAGTGGCAAAGAATCTGCCTGCCAATGCAGGCAGTGCAAGAGACGTGGGTTCGATCCCTGGGTCAGGAACATCCCCTAGAGAAGGACATGGCAACCCACTCCGGTATTCTGTCCTGGAAAATTCCATGGACAGAAGAATCCGGTGGTCTACAGTCAATGGGGTTGCAAAGAGTCAGACATGACTGAGTGCACACACATCCACGCACACACTAGAGTTTTGAAGGAGAGTCTGTAATTTTAGGGTAAGAACTCTGCAGTAACATACAAGAGGGGTTCATTCATCTTGCAGAAGACTATGGAGCTTTGAGATGCAAAGAAGTAAAAGGATTTTGTCTGTCCACAGCTCCGTGTGGACTAAGTGTGTTTTCCAGGTTACACACGACACTTAGCAACACACTTGCTTTCCTTATATTCTTGTCATACTGGAAGGGTGAGTGAAAGTAAAGTCTCCCTGATGAAGGACTAATTGGGGATGGCTGGTCAAAATAAGTGAATGTCAAAAGTGCTTTGACATTTTAAATTAAATCCAATTTTTTAAAGGCTACATGCCTGGAAATATCATATAGTAAAACCTGTAAGCAGGGTAATTTTAGTCAATTAGTATGTTCTGTGTTGTGGGCTCATTAGTAAGGCAAGAGGGAACATGACTGAGTCAGAGCAGACGACCCTGCCCTCTGCCGCCTCCCCACTGGTTCCTCCTGGTAAATCAGGAAATGAGGTAACACAGGCTTTGGGTTCCAATTCTGGCTTCTCCACTGCTAGTTGCATGGCCTCATCAAGTAACTTGATGTCCTAGTGCTTCAGTGTTATCAAATGAAATCGGGATAATATTGTTTTGCCATTGCCTATTGTTATTTTTTTTAAGGTGTTTTTTTTTTTTTTTTTAATTTTAGTTGCACTGGGTCTTTGTTGCTGTGTTTGGGCTTTCTCTGGTTGCAGCAAGCAGTGGTGGGGCTACTCATTGTGGTGGTTTCTCTTACTGTGGCGCATGACCTTATTTACTCCATGCCATGTGGAATGTTCCCGACTAGGGCTCAAACCCATGTCCCCAGGCGGAATCTTAACCGCTGGATCACCAGAGAAATTTGCCTATTGTTATTAAATATGGCCGGAGACCTCCTGAAATTAGAGATGGATGGCAGTTTATTTCCTTTTTGGTTCCAGAAAAGAATCTTTTGTAGAACTTTGTTCAAGGACCCAAAATCCTACAGTCATTTTGACTGTTAGACCCTCCTGCTTGTTCCACACTACCAAGGTATTTCAGAGAGCTGCTTCCTGATGTGACTTCGTTCTTCTGAACTCTGAGTGTTCCATTGTATCAGTGGTGAGCTTGAATCTTCCCTTTCATCTCAGGAAGCTGAGAGTCATTTATCTACTTGTGCAAAGAGGAAGAAAACATTCCTGCTGTCAAGTTCATCAGTCTGTTCAGATGTCTAGCTCTTATTTTGGAAAAAGCCTGGCTACAAGCCATGCAGGAGGGGAAAGTCTTACCACACACATTGAATTATGTGTCGCTAAGACCTGTGACATAAATACCAATGATGTTACCTCTCACCTCTAACTTGCTTGGGGCTGAAAACCTCTGCATTGGTGTCTACAACCTGTTGTACTTTTGTTTGGGGAAGAAGTCATTGTTCTTTGGGTAAATAGGGATGCAGAGCTCAATGTATTCTTCTAAATGCTTGTAACTGCTTACTTCCATATTGAAAGATATCTAGTAAGGAGGAGAGAAGGGCTCTAGTTTAACAATTTAGGGGAATTCCAGTTAAAAAGAAAGATACAGATTTTTTTTTTTTTACAAGTTATAAAATGCTTTAAACATAAAAGAAATTGAAAGAGAAGTATAACACCTATATACGCATGAGTAAGTTATTGGCCTTAGATAACAAGGGCCATTTTGAATTTCTAACAAGGTGAATATAGATTGTGGCATTTACATATTTATTGGACCATTTATATATTTATTGGAGCCTTTTTTTTTTCTAGAACACCTTTCCCTTCGGATGCATTTTGGGAAATTCCAGTTTAAAATTATTTTTTTTTTAATGGGAAATCCATGGATAAGTGGCTTATGCTTGGGATAAATTACTAAAATGTCATTATTAAAGAAATAAATTGTCACAGAGCAAGGTTAAAATATTGTTGGTGGGTCTTGCAAGCTTTGAAATATATTTCCTCATAAAGCTGCTAATTTCTTCAGTATAAAAAAAAATGAGTATTATGTGTGGTGAATTTTCACTTGTGTATCTGTGAACACCATTCCTCCGTGTGAAGTTTAAGACCTGGTAGAAAACCCTACTTCTCTTGGTAAATCAGGCTCTGTGATGAGTCCAGTGGGGGAGACAGGAGATGTGGGAAGTGCTATCATGACAGAATTACAAGGTGCCCAGGGATAGAATATCACACAATGCTGATACCAAGGTGGGTGTATTTAATAGTATGCTTTTCACAAGATTGAAAGTATCACAGTTGTTTAAATGAAAAGGAACATATACATTCAGTAGGATACGCAGATTGACACATTTTCAGTCAGTAGCAGTATGATTACTGCAAATAAAGGTGTTGAGCATTTATGAACACTCAGTACCCTGTGTTGGACTCTTTATTGGCTATTGTACAATATTTCAGTATTACCCAGCATTTAATGCATTATAATTTATAGAGGATGCTCATCACTCTCTTGGAAGGAAACCTGTGACAAAGCTAGACAACATATTAAAAAGCAGAGACATTACTTTGCTGACATAGGTCCGTATAGTCAAAGCTATGGTTTTTCCAGTAGTCGTGTATGGATGTGAGAGTTGGACTATAAAGAAAGCTGAGCACCAAAGAATTGATGCTTTTAAACTGTGGTGTTGGAGAAGACTCTTGAGAGTCCCTTGGACTGCAAGGAGATCCAACCAGTCCATCCTAAAGGAAATCACTCCTGAATATTGGAAGGACTGATGCTGCAGCTGAAGCTCCAGTACTTTGGCCACCTGATGCAAAGACTTAACTCATTGGAAAAGACTCTGATACTGGGAAAGACTGAAGGCAGGAGGAGAAGGGGATGACAGAGGATGAGATGGTTGGATGGCATCACTGACTCAATGGACATGCGTTTGAGCATGCTCTAGGAGTTGGTGATGGACAGGGAGGCCTGGTGTGCTATAGTCCACGGGGTTGCAAAGAGTGGGACATGACTGAGCAACTTAACAACAACTTACAGCTAATCTTGGTAATCTTGGAAGGTAATTTTATTATCTCCATTTTATAGATGTGAAAAATGTATTAGAGAACAGTGGGGCAGTTTTTGTGGACTATATATATATATACACACACACACACACATACATATAGAATTTTTTTTACCAAATGACGTATTTGTCAAACATTTCAGAAAACATTTGGGGCCAACAGATTTAAAAAATAATTGGAATTGTTACCTAAGCAACAATGGAAATTTAAGGAGAGAAGGACTTTATTTTGGAGTAAATTTTAAATTAAAACAACATGAAATACAGTTTTCATAAACACTTTCACTTAGCTTGTTTATGCTTTAAAAATCACCTACAAGTGCTTGCTGAAGAACAAACCATTAATTTGTATCAGTTTGGGTTAGGATCCAAAGTTTAGCTTAACAAATTATTATTTTTTTTAATGTAAGCTTTGACAGTGTTTTCAATTAGTAAGTTCATATACTCAGAACTAGTTTAACAAACTTAGAAAAATAGTAGAAATGTTAGCAATAAGTATCTTTAGTTCTGTCCAATGACTGAGTTGTGTCTGACTCTTTTCGACCCCACGGACAGGAGCACGCCAGATTTCCCTGTCTTTCACCAACTCCCGGAGTTTTCCCAGACTAATGTCCATTGAGTTGGTGATGCCATCCAACCATCTCATCCTCTGTTGCCCCCTTTTCCTCCTGCCTTCAATCTTTCCCATCATCAGGGTCTTTTCCAGTGGGTTGGCTCTGCGCATCAGGTGGCTTAAGTATGGGAGCTTCAGCATCAGTCCTTCAAACAAATTTTCTGGGTTGGTTTCCTTTAGGATTGACTGGTTTGATCTTCTTGCTATTAGGACTTATGAAAATGAAAATGTGAAGAATATCTGAAGGAAAAACAATCTTTTTCATCAGATATTACTTGCAATAAAAGTTGTCTCAGTAAAAGGAGGAAAATGGACCCTTGGGCCTATGTAAGCACTGAACACTATATCATCTTAGGTGGGAAAGAGAAGGTTGATCATATGGAAGAGCCACTGGAAGGTTTGAAATGATCCAAGATAGGGTGTATGGAAAGGGAACAGTGACTGCTATTTGGATTTCCCATTACGTGAGTACTTGGTGGATATTTAAGAGGTTCTGAAAATGCTATCTTAGCCATCTGTTGGGTGACAGCAATATTTTTCAGCTCTTTATTCTTATTCTAAAAGAGATTTCTATTCAAATAGGTCTCTCAACTCTCTGTATTGATTTTGTCACTTGAAATTTTCTTGAAATCTAGCACAGAGGTTATTAGAGAAAATTCTTTTTACTTTAAAAATCATAACAGAAATGATGTAGTTTTCATTGTTTGTAAACTATGCCTATTTTTTATGTGTTAAAATTGAGATATCTCGAAGATCTTGTTTAAATTCAGTGACAAGTTAATGGTTTGATTGTTTAAAGAAATTTGCGGGGTGGGGGGTTACTACTTCATTCAATCCCATGGTTATTCATTCAACAGCTATACTCTTTGTCAGCTCCAAGGACTCAGAAGAAAAAAGACTTGGGAAGGGTTTCTACTCACATTCTAGCTGGAGAGACAGACAGTAAACTTTGTGGATGGTGGTCCATTGCTGAGCTCAGAATGCACGGAGGAAGAGAAGATTTAGGCCGGAAAGTGTGAATCAACAGTTCACCCTAACTGCTGTTAAGGGTCTTAACTGTATTAAGTGTGCGATGCCGGTTAGACCCCCATGTGAAGATGTCAGGTAGGCAGGAGGTAGATGGAGAAGACAAGTAGGGGTGGACATCAGAAGTCATGGGCTTGTGGACAGTATCTACAGTGAGGAAACTGGTGAGAAAACCTCTAGGGAGAGAGTGCAGGTAGAGAATGAAGGTGCCTAGGAGTGAGGAGCTCTGCAACACTTCAGTTGTAATGCTCCTGTCTGTCTGTTTCTCTCTCAGTACCTTTATTATGATATAATTCACATAATATACCGTATAATGCTTCCTTTTAAAGTACTCAGGTCAGTGTTTTCTAGTATTGTCACAGAGTTGGTCAGCCATCAATCACAGTCTAATTTTGGAACATTGTGTCACCCCCCAGAAGAATACTAGAGTGGGTAGCCATTCCCTTCTCCAGGGCATCTTCCCAACCCAGGGATCAAGCCGTGGTCTGCACTGCAGGCGGATTCTTTACCAGCTGAGCCGCCAGGGAAGCCCTAAAGAAACACTGTACCCATCAGCAGCCACGACTCCACGCTCCTTTATATGCACCTGTACTCATTTGGTTTTATTTTTCAGTGTCAATAAGTCATTGTTCACTCCTGGTGCTTTTTCAGGAAGGAAAGAAGGCAGGAGGGAGACGAGGGTTAACATATATTAGAAAACAAGAAGAGGACGAAGAGGAAAGAAAATCCAGTACAGCAGAGTCACCCATTTGATGAATATACCCCAGTGAGGGGGTCACCACAGCTCAAGGGAGTCCAGTCTCCTACAGTTCAGGAAAAAAGGGGAAAGGAATCAGAGAAAGCACACAGACTGGCCCTCGTTTTCCTTCCCTACTCTCTTCCTTGTAAATTTCAGCTAAAACTTGGTTTCTAGCAGTGAACATGGGGTTGAATTACATCCTGTCTAAATCCTACTAGATAATCCTATGTCTCCTTTAACATCAGATTCTTGGCATCAGCAGAAAAGTCCCTGAATGAACTGGGCAGACTTTCTTCCCTTTCTCACTCTCCCACTCTGAGTTTCTATGTGGAAGCCCCTTTCTGGCATTGGAAATGAGGGGTAGAGAGTTACTAGTTTGTTTAGGTTTTATGCAGATCTTTTAGGATTTAGAGTCTTATTGTTTGTTTTGGCTAAAGGTGGGACAGGAGTCAAGTTTTCAGGATAAAAGGACTTGTCCGAAATAGTAAGTAAGGGATGGAGAAGAATGAGAAAATGGGTGAGGAACTCCCGCTTTGTGGAAAGTGGCACCAAGCTCACAGGTCACATCTTCTTGCCTGATGCAGAATCTTTTCACAAAAATGCTTTGATTATTTTTTTTTTCAATACAAAAAGAAATTTGTAAACTATAAACACGCCAAAACAACGTGAGAAATGCCAGCACGTTATACTTATACAAACTGGATCACATAAAATATCACACAAAATAGATCACACCAAATCATAACTTGTGAAGTCCTGCAAAGCTCATATAAATCCAGAAACTGGAGGGAACTGGCATCAAGGGAGATATACCTTGTTCATTCTGTCCTGTTTCATTTGGCACCTTTTGGCACACGGTGGTCGGCGCGGTAGGTCTGTGCTGAACTCCTGATTTGTCCTTTCTCCATTAGCTACCCTGGCACTGTTGTTACCACTGCAGCAGGGGACACTGGCCCTGGAATCACAAAGAAGCTCTTGTTTAGTGGATCATCTGGGAGCCATACAGAAGTGCAGAGTTTTGAAAGGTGAAGGATTCTAATTTTGTTCCAGGCATACATCCCAGGCAGCATGGGAGAGTACAGAGGTTTCATTCTTAAAATTTTGCTTCCCTAACACTATGTTGAGATCTTTATACTGCAAGCATGAGTGTGGCTATGCACACACACACACACCCTGCACCCACTTTTGTGTAATGTAGATAGCCTGATCTAACAGAAGATAAGATCTCATATGGAAAGTGAGTCGGTGTCCCAGGATTAAATATTTGGTCAGGAATTCTTAAAAAAAAAAAATATATATATATATATATACACACACACACACACACATATACACACACATATGAATACACACACATATACACACACACACACACACACACACAGGCCTTACTCTTTGTTTCCACTCATACCGTTTTGCCAACTCTGATTTATTCTGACCTATATGTCACTTTCTGTTCAGGGCTGACTTCTAGTCATACATCTGAGAGGTAAGTCAGAGTTGTCCTTTTAAAGTTGCTCCTGCTCTACAGATCTGGAGCTACTGACTTCCTTATGCCTGAGATTCCTCCTATACCTGAGAGCATGGTGTGCTCATGAGGGCCTCTCAGAATAACGTTCAAAAATACAAAGTCAGAAGAGTTATATTAAGAAAAATAAAGAAAAAACTAAGTACACAACGAATGTCATTCCTACATAGCTAGTGCTATTAGCATCCTGAGGGAAGCCAGACCCATGTTAGTGTTATGAGCAAATAAATTTGTAATAGATCAGAATGAGGGGCAGCAGGCCTTGAGATACTACCCCAACCCCTCCCCTTTTATTTTTCCTGCTATCGTCTCCTGTGGCTTATGATCGTTCCTAGCACCCTGTACCAACAGTGGGTCATGGAAAAGACAAGACAGGGAAGAAGCCCTGCCCTGCCCAGAGAGTCCTGTCACACAAAGTAGTAGCTTCTTGAGCTTATTAACCTGGTCTTATGTTTTATCTTCTTACTTTAGCATGGGACATGCATGCCTTTGCAACAGGAAAACAGCTGTCTTATCCAGGCCACTTTCTAGCCCTAGAGCCTAGAACCTATGATCAGAGATGAAGAAGAATATCTTATAATGTTAGTTCAGTTCAGTCACTCAGTCATGTCTGACTCTTTGCGACTCCATGAACTGCAGCACACCAGGCTTCCCTGTCCATCACCAATTCCCAGAACTTGCTCAAACCCATGTCTGTTGAGTCAGTAATGCCATCCAACCATCTTGTCCTCTGTCGTCCCCTTCTCCTCCTGCCTTCAATCTTTCCCAGCATCAGGGTCTTTTCCAAGGAGTTGGCTCTTCGCATCAGGTGGCCAAAGTATTGGAGTTTCAGCATCAGTCCTTCCAATAAATATTCAGGACTGATTTTCTTTAGGATTGTCTGATTTGATCTCCTTGCAGTCCAAGGGGCTCTTAAGAGTCTTCTCCGGCACCACAGTTCAAAGGCATCAATTCTTCAGCACTTAGCTTTCTTTATAGTCCAACTCTTACATCCATCCATGACTACCAGAAAAACCATAGCTTTGACTAGATGGACCTTTGTTGGAAAAGTAATGTCTCTGCTAAGAGTTGGTTTATTAAGAAGACATAAAATCCTAAATATTTATGCACTTAATATAGCTTCAAAATACATGAAGCAAAAGCCTATAGAACCAAAGAGAGAGGAATAGACAAATCTACAAGTATAGCAATGGACATGGGTTTGGGTGGACTCCGGAGTTGGTGATGGACAGGGAGGCCTGGCGTGCTGCGGTGTATGGGGTCGCAAAGAGTTGGACACAGCTGAGCGACTAAACTGAACTGAACAAGTATGGCTGAATATTTTAGTTACTCTCTCATTTATTGATGGTTGATAGCAAAAAAATGTAAGAATATAGACTGTTTGAACAATACTATCAACCAACTTAACCTAATTAACATTTATAGATCCCCACACTGAATAATTGAAATATAAATACTGCTTTTGATCGTATGATAAGTATTTACAAAGATACACTATATCCTGGGGGCAAAGCCAAGTCTCAATAAATTTCAAAGGCTTTAAATCAAACAGTATATTCTTTGACCACAATGGAATTAAATTTGAAAATCAGTTTTAAAAAGTAACTAGAAAATCCCCAAATATATGAAAATCAATCAGTATTCTTCTAAATAATCACTTGGAAGAAAGAAGAAATCACACTGGTAATTAGAAAAGAACTTTAATTGAAAATTAAATCCTATCAAAGTTTGCAGAACTTAAATCACTGCTTAGAGGGAAATATATTGCTTTAAATCAGTGATCTAATCTTCTATCCAAAGAAGCTAGAAAAAGAAGAAGAAAGAAACAAGATACGGTAGGAAATCAGTGAAATAAGTAGAAAACAATAGAGAAAATCTATGAAGCCAAGAGCTGATTCTTTGAGCAGATCAAATTGATTGTAAAGAAAGCACAATCCAGAATGAAAGACAGGGTGTCATACGGAGCTATAGACTTTAAAAGAATAATTACAACATATTACTTGATGTTAGTAGAGGACTTTATGCCAATACATTTGACAGCTTGGATGAAATGGGTAAATTCCTTGAAAAACATAAATTAACAAAACTGACCACTAAAAGTAACAGGATGTTTGAATAACCTACCATCTGTTAAAGAAATGGAATTTATAATTGAGAACCTTCGCACATGGAAAACTCCAGACCTGAATGCTTTACTAGGGAAATCTGTCAAATATTTAAGGAAGAGATATGTAATACTAATCTTACAAAGGTACAATTCCCTGGTGGCTCAGATGGTAAAGAATCTGCCTGCAATGTGGGAGACCCGGGTTCAGTCCCTGGGTTGGGAAGATCCTCTGGAGAAGGGAATGGCAACCCACTCCAGTATTCTTGCCTTGAGAATTTCATGGACAGAGGAGTCTGGTGGACTACAGTCCATGGGGTCGCAAAGGGTCAGACATGACTGAGTGACTACACTTTCACTTTCAGTCTTACGAAAGCCTTTACCAAAAAAGAAAAAGATTGAATATTCCCAATAAATATTATGGGGTCAACATAAGTCTAATACTAAAAATATACAATAACATAAATAACATGTTAGACTTTCTTATATACATGACACAAAAATACTAAACAAAATGTTAGCAAATCAAATCTAGTCATATAGAAATGGAAAATAGGTTATGACCAAAAGTATTTTTTTTTCTTTCAGAAATGTAATTTTGGTTAAATACTTGAAAATCAATTGGTATAATTAAATATATTAATTAGATAGAAAGGAAAAAGCCACAATTATGTTAATAGATGCAGAGAAAACAAAGTTCAACACCTATTCATGATTTAAAAAATAAACCTCTCAACAAATAAGAAGGATGGAAAGTCTCAAATTAATAAACAGCGTATTTAAGAACCCTGTAACATCTTAACACTTAATAGCAAAAGATAATTTCCTCCACCACTATGAGGAACAAGACAAAGACGTGTGTGTTAATTCCTTTATTCAACATAGTGCTGGAGGTTTAACCAGTGTGGGAAGTCAAGAAAAGTAAGTGCAAGGCATAAAGATTAGGGAAAAAAAGAAAATTAGACTGGTTCTATGTGGTGATGATATGATCCATCTTCAGAGAAAACCCTAACAAAACTACCAGAACTAATCAGTGGACTTAGTATGCAAGGTCAGTTTACAAAAATTAGTTGTGTGTACTGCACTGGAAAAATGAAATTTAAAAAAGCTGCTTACAGTGGCATCAAAATCTAAACACTTGGAAATAAAATTAATGAAACTGTGCAAAAATTATGTGTGAAATCTACTAGACATTGATGGGAGTAATTAAAGAAGACCTAAACAAATGAATTGATACGCCATGTTCAATTAGAGAATTCAATATGGTTAAGATGTCAATTCTCCACATATTGATCTATAGATTCAATGCCATCCCAGTGATAGCTCAGTTGGTAAAGAATCCGTCTGCAATGCAGGAGGCCCCAGTTCAATTCCTGGGTCGAGAAGATCCACTGGAGAAGGGATAGGTTAGCCACTCCAGTATTCTTGGGCTTCCTTTTTGGCTCAGCTGGTAAAGAATCCACCTGCAGTGCGGGAGACCTGGGTTTGATCCCTGGGCTGGGAAGATCCTGGAGAAGGGAAAGGCTACCCACTCCAGTATGCTGGCCTGGAGAATTTCATGGACTGTATACTCCGTGGGATCGCAAAGAGCTGGGCAGGACTGAGTGACTTTCACTTACTACTTCTATGTGTGAAATCTACTAGACTTTGATGGGAGTAATTAAAGAAGACCTAAACAAATGAATTGATAAGCCATGTTCAATTAGAGAATTCAATATGGTTAAGATGTCAATTCTCCACATATTGATCTATAGATTCAATGCCATCTCAATGAAATTCTCAGCAGGAATTTTTGTAGAAATTCACAAGCTAATAGAAAATGTTTATGGAAACAGAACTAAATAAAAATAACAAAATTGCAATACTTACTCTACTTAATTTCGGGGTTTACTATAAAGTGAGAGTTATCCAAATAGTGTGCTACTGGTGTGCTATAAGATAGAAAGGTAGATTCATGCAACAGAAGAGAGGCCAAATGTAGACCCACATAGAAATGTTTAAAAGGCACCAAAGAAATTCAGTGGAGAAGCCTTTTCGCGGCCTTAGAAAGAAAAGATAAAACCTCTCCGCCTACCTTACACCATACCCCAAAATTATTCCAAAATGAAACATAGACATAAATATCAAAGCCAAAACTTATAAAGCTTCTTGAAGAAAATAGAAGAAAAAATCCTTACAACCTCAAGATAGGCAACGACTTTTGAGATATGAAAGAAAAAAAAATTAATTAGACTTTATCAAACCTAAATATGTATGACCATCAAAAGACAATTAAGGGACTAGATTAATAATTAAATAGATTTCCTCTGTTACTGCTTTCTTCTGGGACTATCCAAACATTGCATTCACTTTGTGTTTACTCTGCAGTCCCTTTGCTGAATGCAGAGAATATACTATTTAACAAGAAAGGTGTGGTTCTCATGAAACATTCAATTTAGTGGGAGAAAGAGACAAACAAATAAATAATTATAATATGAAATGACAAGTGCAAGGATAGTGAAAGTGTAAAACTCATATTATGCTTTTAGTTTACAAATGTAGAAACCTGGCAGTGGTTAATAATTTGCTAAGTTGCAAAGCCAGTCTAAGCTCATATTTGCTGACACCTATTCCCCTCTTGCCCTCGACCTTTTTATTTTTATTTTTTTAAAATTTCTGTTCTAAGCAAAGGGAGTGGGATTTTAAACTTAAGCTTAGTGGCCAGGATCAAGTAGCAAATGGTATTCATGCTTCTAGTTTACTAAGAAGAGAAATGGCATTGGAGCTATTTAAAGAAATTCCACTTCAATGTTGCCATTTTAAAGCCTTGTTTTAAAGTTAGTTTTTCAAACTATGATGTCAACATCAAAGTTAGGTAAGTTTCCCTAAGGATATTCTCTTGCTGTATAGTGCCTAGTGAGTTGCAAAGGAGAGCTCTTTTTAGGCAGGCCCCTCTCATCTGTGCTTTGCTAAGCAGTGTGTCCTTTTTCCAAAGTTAGCAGAATTAACAGGAAGGTGCTGGGAAGTGCAGAGGAAAATATAGGACCCAGAGCATATCACTTAGGAGAGAAGACTTTACTTTTGAAAGTAAACATTTATTGGGGATGAATACATTTGTCCTTCTTTTTACCCTTGCGTTTGTGACAGCTAAATATCTATTGTGTCTTGTGTCCTCGCAGTGCTTTGTACTTTTAGTATATTTCACGTGCAGTACCTTTTGTATTTCTTATATTTTTAAATATAAGTCACTATCATTTCGATTTAATCACAAGGCAACCCTGGCTAGAGGTTAAATAACTATTTCAAGATGACTTCATAAATGATTTAGAATTCTTTTTTTCCGATTCTCCCCATTTTTGTCTCATCTGCCATATATTTGAGGATTTTCATGTCGACATGTTCAACTATGACTTATTCTTGCTTCAGTCTTCTGTTTACCCATGTTGAACTAGTGATACTTGTTTCCCAGTAACTTCCAAGCCGTCATTGTCTTCCCTTCCTCCAAAACCACCCTTTGATTCTGATTTTCTCCATTGCTAGTGGTACTAGACCCCACTAAAGATACTCGAGTAGGAGTGGGTGCTCAATAAATGTTTATATGCTTGGAAAATAAAAGAACAAGCATGCCATTGTACAAACACTCTCTGTTTTTCTTCTACTACCTTCCTTCTCTGTATCTTATTTATTTATTACCAGGTCTTATTTATTTTTTTCTACCATGTTTTTTTCTTCCCTAAAAATCACTCTCTTCATTCCTGTAGTATCCCTCGTTGCTTCCATTCCCTTCTCATTAAAGTCTGTTGTCACAAAACTGCTAAAATAATCTTTGGTTTTATGTAACTTTTTCACATCATAGGAGCAATTCTTGTCCTGATAATTCAAAAGTCCCCATAAGACAAAAGAAGGAACTAATAATCGTCTAGAATTACACTGATCCTTCACTTTGCTGTGTTTATGTTTCTGGACCACAAAAATTATATCATTTATAGGGAGATCACTTATCTTGCAAATTCTGTTCTTGGCAACCTACCTTAAAAAAAATTTAGCTAACAGTGCTTGAGGAGCCGAAATAAATGTAAAAAAACACACCTCATACTTGTTTAATTCAAACCAGAAAACATTTGCTTAGGACCATGGTATAAAAACACCATGCTAAACATTTTGGGGGCTCAAAGATAGCAATGATTAGTTATTTTCTAGGAATACTCAGTCCAGTGAGAAGCATGAACCTTTTGCCTTACTCAATCTTAACATCCAGTCCCCCAAAATGTGGTTTCTGACATGTAGGCGCTTCAGTCATGCCTGACTCTTTGCGACCCCATGGACTTAACCTCCCAGGCTCCTGTGTCCATGGGATTATCCTGGCAATAATACTGGAGTGTATTGCCATTTCCTCCTCCAGGGGATCTGCCCGACGACCCTGAGTCTTCTGCAGCTCCAGCACTGGCAGGCGGATTCTTTACCACTGAGCCACCTGGGAAGTCTGTGTGGTTTCTTGGCCCACAGCCAATGAAAACCTGGGAATTAGACAGTATATCTCTCCATTAACAGTCAGTATCCTAAGAGCAGCAGGTGTATAACTGACGTTGATAGAACATATGGAATCTATATTTAAAACACTGTGCAAGTGAGCATATGAAATTGTTTTAAAACTCTGGAGTCATTTAACATGGTCTCAAGGAGTTCCTGAGGACATATGATTCCATGTTACAGTTTTTTATAGTCTTTCTATGGCATTGTACCATCAAGGGAAGTTTGTTCAGTAGAAAAACAAGAAAGTAACTAATGCATTTCCAAGAAATGTTCAACAAAAATTGTTAACTTTTGTTGGCCAAAGCAGTAGAAACTTCCTATATTAAAAATTGATTTATGTGGCATAGTTGCACTATCATTGTTAGACTTACTGTTTTCACCATGTGTACACCAGCATGGAAGTGCACCCCCAAATGACTTTACTCATCCTCAACAGTTGTCTAAGGGTTCTTGTCCGCAAAGCTCCATGTCGTTTTCCTGCCCTTCCTTCTCAGGGGCAGATCTTAAAGATCTAAGAGATGATATTCTAACCTTAGTGTCCAGAGTACACTGGACTTATAACAGAGTGTGTTTTCAAGATCAGGGACATTGGATTCTTTCCTTAGATGTTGCTTTCCAACTTGTATTGCCCTCTAGATTCACCTACCAGAAAAACAAGTCCTACCCTTACAGGGCTACTAACATACAGGATTCTGAACAAACATGGATTTTCTGTCTCAGCTCTGACTTCTAAATGGGAGTCCTGAGAGATCGCTGCCCGCGTCAGCTGGAAAAATAAAAAGTCCCAGCCTGTGTACTTGGCTCGCGCCTTTTCCCTAGATCATGAGAATAAACTTGCCCCTGTTGTCCAAAAATGAAACAATAGCTCAAACCAGCAGGCCGAGGGCTGGGGCCAATCAGGAAGCCGGCTGCTCCGTTTGCCACCTGTTCTATGTCAGGCGCGTTCCCATGGTCCCCACCTGAGGTTCCTGTCAAATGGGGGAAACAGACACGTTTGTGATATTCACAGCCCGGCCTTTTGAGTTCTGCAGTAACGAGCTCCGATGTGTTTAGGGAACACAGAAAGGGGGAGGTTAGCCACTCAGGGAAGCTCATGACGGCTCTGGGGTAAATGATGTTAGAGCTAAGTCTAAAGCCTGAGAAAGAGATTGTAAAGTAGAGAAGGAGGAGAATGACATCCCTAGGCAAAAAGCGGAACAAAACCACAGCGAGAAGCACAGAGCAAATGCAGAGACCAGGGGACAGGAAGGAGCCTGGTGCAAGGACGGGGTGGTGGCGGCCAGCCTTAGTGCCAGACACCATCAGTTTTGCTGACTTTGCTGGTGACATGTCATCCTGTGAGAAGCATTTCAGTTTTATAAGGACATGTTTCTTTTTTTTAAATTTTGGAGGGAGAGCGGTGCTTAAGTACTTTTATCCCATATGTGTATAATTATTTTGTATAAATACAGAAATATTATTTCATATGAATACAGAAATAATAAGCTGTGGAAAGATTGTGATGGCCTATCGATTCTGGAAAAAAAAAAAAAGTCCAAACAGTGAAGTTTCTATTTTAGAGAATGCAAACAACCGGAAAAGACAACTTTCTGGTGAGTTTAAGTCCATGCCATGCATGTGATTTAAAACAAATAATGGGGCTGTAATTTAAAAGCAAGCCACAGCAATAGTCTCTAAGAATGAATTTTTACCCATTACATGACTGAAAAGCAAATATAAAGGTACAAAATCACAAAATTACAAAAAGAATTCAAGAGAAGTCCTAGTTAACATTGAATATGAATGCAAAATTTTTTTTCAAAAAAATATTTCAGGAAAACCTGATGTGAAACATAGTGGAACAAATGGAATGGAATACTGGTGTGGCACTCATGATACAATAAAAGCCTATCTTTTATTGAGGAAGAAAAATTGATTTCTAAAAAGAAATGTATTTCAGTGAACATTTAAGCTATATAACAAGCTCTCAAAATGGTAACAAAAGTATCATGAAAGTTTTCATCTTCGTCCTGAGAACTTGAAAGTTATCACCTTCAGAGCCAGGTAAATAGAGACTGAAAATCCACATCATTACCATAATCTTAATCATTACTGGGGGGACTTCCCTGGTGGTTCAGTGGCCGACTCCGCACTTCTAATGCAGGCGACTGGGTTTGATCCCTGGCTCTGCCCGCCCCTCCCCCCCTCCGGCGCCCCGTATGGCGGGGAGGGGGCTCAGCTGTAAAGACTCCACCTCCCAATGCAGGAGACACACTGGAGAGGAAGGTTTGATTCCTGGGTCAGGAAGATCCCCTGGAGAAGGGCATGGCAACCCATTCCAGTATTCTTGCCCGAAAAATCCCATGGACGGCAGGCTACAGTCCATGGGGTTGCAAAACAGTCAGATACAACTTAGCGACTAAACACATTAGCAAACGAGATCCCAGGTGCCTCAACGAAGAGTTTGCATACTGCAACTAATATCCTGCACGTTGCAGCTAAAAGGCTATGCGTGCTGCAAATAAGACCTGACACAGCCAAATGTATATATTAAAAAAAAAAAAAAGAATTCCAGTTTTAAAAAGTCATTATTGGAACTCCCTGCAGCGCAAATTTAGTCTGCGCCCTATGCAGGGGTACCACGCCTCAGTTCTTCATAGCGTTTTGTTGCAGGGTAACGCATTTGTCTTCATCTCTGGGCCACAGATTGTTATAGTAATACATTTAAATCTTGACTCTGAGAGAAGTAATGAATTCTGCTTCAGATGGGCTGGATTCATTTGTTGCATGTGGATTATTTCTGTGACCAAAACAGCGTTTCTTTTCTGGGATGTTTTGTGTTGCTGGACTTGACACTGAGGAGGGTGGGGCAGGGTAGCGCAGGGATATCTGGTAACCAGTAGCCTGTGGTTGACATCTGTGGCGGTCCATCTTCTGCCCATAACACGGTATTCTAAGCGCAGAACATAGCTGGAGGTAAATCTGAATAAGAAGCCTCTTGCCTGTGTGTTATTCTATATAAATGAGGTTACTTGCCTTGGATTTGTTCAGATTTGCAGTAAAATTGTGTGACAAATGTAAGTCTGTACCTTCTTTGAGTTCTCATTATATATATTCTTACTATATTTAAATTAGAGCCATATAATATTTACATGTAGTACTCACTTATTCCTTTAATATTATTCTGTATATCCTGAACTACATTTTATCTGCTTAAAAACACCTTTAATATTTTAATCCCCCAGTAGGGGTTGGACAGTAGTAATGGCTTATTTTATTATTTGTGTTAAGATTTGTGGCATAGTGGAAATTCAGAGGCCTACGTCTTATTTTTGACCTGCCTCCTAACTAAAAGACTGCAGTGTAATATTGAGTAAATTTCTTTACTGCTTGTTCCTTCAGTCATCTGTAAAATGGGAGTAGACTATATATTTTTCTTTTTTGCGTTTCTTTATCTTAAAGAAAAAGCTTAAGAAGATCATTGTAAATTCACCCATACTTCTAAGAAATAATATTAATACAGAGAGGTCCTGTGTTTCACCCAGTTGCCTCCAGTGAGAACATCTCGCGTAATTTCAGTACAGTATCACAACCAGGAAGTTGACATTGATACAGTTCACTGACCTTATTCACATTTTACCGGTTTTACATGACTTGTGTGTGCTCAGTACTGTCACGTGTGCATGTGGCCAATGTCACACTGAAGGTACAGGGCAGTCCCAGCACAAGGGTCCCTCATGTTGCCCTCGTGTAGCCCCACCTACCTCTTTCCTACCTCTGCATCCCTAGAAACCACTCCTGTTTTCCATGTCTATGATTTTTTCACTAAAGAATCTATATAAATATGTAAATCTATATAAATAGGTAAAAAAGATTCTATATAAACAGAATCGTATAGTCTGTAACCTTTTGAGATTGTCTTTTTCTTTTTTAAAATTTATTTATTTGATTATGTCAGGTCTTAGTTGTAGCACATAAGATCTTTCATTGCAGTGTGTGGACTCTCAAGTTGGACTGTGTGGGCTTATTTGCTCCGTGGCATGTGGGATTTGAGTTCCACTGCCAAGGATCAAACCTGTGTCCCCATGCATTGCGAGGCAGATTCTTAACCACTGGAGCACCAGTAAAATCACCTGAAATTGGCTTTTTTCATGCAACATAATTCCCTTGAGATCCACTGAAGTGTTGGAGGAGGTCATCAAGAAGATGTGACCCAAGGGTTGGACCTGGGCAACGGGAAGCTCCTCAACCTCCCCTGTCCTTGGAGTGTACATTCTGCCCACTGTTTGCACAGTAGGAGCTGTTTCTAAGCAGCCTTAAAAGAGCAAGGTGTTGCTGAGACCATCAAGATTAGATCATGACCGAACTTGGTTATGGCCTCTGTACAACCCTGAATGTTCATCAGAAGGACTGGTGCTGAAGCTGAAGCTCCAATACTTTGGACACCTGACGTGAAGAGCTAACTCATTGGAAAAGACCTTGATGATGAGAAAGATTGCTGGCAGGAGGAGAAGGGGGCAACAGAGGATGAGATGGTTGGATGGCATCACTGACTCGATGGACATGAGTTTGAGCTAACTCCAGGAGATGGTGAAGGACAGGGAAGCCTCACGTGCTTCCGTCTATGGAATCATTAAAAGTCAGACATGACTTGGCGACTGAACAACAACAAGAAGCAGCTGTTAAGATTCTGGGGGGTGTGCAGAGATTTAGTCATCTGGTAGCCGCCCAAGGCAGGCCTCTTTTGTAAATTCCCTTGCTTATTGAAATTACCACCCACCACTTGGATTGGCTGCTTCTTTCTTCGGTTTCTCTCTGCTCTCTGTGTATGGAGACCAGTTCCAAATTTCACCCAGGAAGCTTCTGAGGTTTTGAACAAACCCCAAGTTGTTCCATGTATCAGTAGCTTGTTCCTTTAATTACTGAGTGGTATTCCATGGTATGGATGTATCACAGTTTGTTTAACTAATTGAAGAATATTTGGTTTGTTTCCTGTTCTGGGCTATTATAAATAAAGCTACTGTGAACATTCATATACACATTTTGTACATGAATGTACACTTTTATGAAGTTTTGTTTCTCTAGGCCTAATGGCCAAAAGTAGAGTTGCTGGTTCAATTATGGGAAGAACATGTATGTTTAGTCTTGTAAGAAACTGCCATAGTTTTTCCTATAGTGACTATGTCATTTTACATTCACACCAGCAGTGTGTTTTGAGTTAAATTCGTGAGGTGTAGGTTGAGGGATTCATGTTTTTGCTTATGGATGTGCAACACTTCAGCACCATTTGTTAAAAAGCTATCTTTCCTCCTTTACACTGAATTTTCACCTTTGCAGAAATCAGTTGGACGTGTTTGTATGGGTCTTGTTTGGGCTCTGTGTTGTGTTCTGTTGATCTCTGTGTCTCTCCATCGGCAAATGTCACACTGTTTTGAGTATAATAGTTATAGAATAAACCTTTATACACAGTGGAGTGACTACTCTCACTTTATTCTTTTTTATCAAATTGTTTCAGTTATTTTAGGCTCTGTGTCTTTCCATATACATTTTAGAATTAGCATGTCCATATAGAGAGATTATCATGTTAGGTGAAATAAGCCAGAGAAACACAAAGATTAATATATCACTTATATGTGGAATCTTAAAAAATGAATGATATAAATGAACTTACACATTTAGAGGTATAAATGAACTTATATACAAAGTAGAAATAGACCCACAGACATAGAAAATAACCTTAGGCTTACAAGGGGATTCAGTTCAGTTCAGTTCAGTCACTCAGTCATGTCTGACTCTTTGCGACCCCATAAACCACAGCACGCCAGACCTCCCTGTCCATCACCGACTCCTGGAGTCCACCCAAACCCATGTCCATCGAGTCCGTGATGCCATCCAACCATCTCATCCTCTGTTGTCCCCTTTTCCTCTTGCCCTCAATCTTTCCCAGCATCAGGGGCTTTTCCAATGAGTCAGCTCTTCGCATCAGGTGTCCAAAGTATTGGAGTTTCAGCTTCAACATCAGTGAACACCCAGGACTGATCTCCTTTAGGATGGACTGGTTGGATCTCCTTGTAGTCCAAGGGACTCTCAAGAGTCTTCTCCAGCACCACAGTTCAAAAGCATCAATTCTTCTGCACTCAGCTTTCCTCACAGTCCAACTCTCACATCCATACAGGACCACTGGAAAAACCATAGCCTTGACTAGACGGACCTTTGTTGGCAAAGTAATGTCTTTGCTTTTGAATATGCTATCTAGGTTGGTCATAACTTTCCTTCCAAGGAGTAAGCGTCTTTTAGTTTCATGGCTGCAATCACCATCTGCAGTGATTTTGGAGCCCCCGAAAATAAAGTCAGCCACTGTTTCCACTATTTCCCCATTTATTTCCCATAAAGTGATGGGACCAGATGCCATGATCATCGTTTTCTAAATGTTGAGCTTTAAGCCAACTTTTTCCCTCTCCTCTTTCACTTTCATCAAGAGGCTCTTTAGTTCCTCTTCACTTTCTGCCATAAGGGTGGTGTCATCTGCATATCTGAGGTTATTGATATTTCTCCCGGCAATCTTGATTCCAGCTTGTGCTTCCTCCAGCCCAGCGTTTCTCATGATGTACTCTGCATAGAAGTTAAATAAGCAGGGTGACAATATACAGCCTTGACGTACTCCTTTTCCTATTTGGAACCAGTCTGTTGTTCCATGTCCAGTTCTAACTGTTGCTTCCTGACCTACATACAGTTTTCTCAAGAGGCAGGTCAGGTGGTCTGGTATTCCCGTCTCTTTCAGAATTTTCCACAGTTGATTGTGATCCACACAGTCAAAGGCTTTGGCATAGTCAATAAAGCAGAAATAGATGTTTTTCTGGAACTCTCTTGCTTTTTCCATGATCCAGCGGATGTTGGCAATTTACTCTCTGGTTCCTCTGCCTTTTCTAAAACCAGCTTGAACATCTGGAAGTTCATGGTTCATGTATTGCTGAAGCCTGTCTTGGAGAATTTTGAGCATCACTTTACTAGCGTGTGAGATGAGTGCAATTGTGTGGTAGTTTGAGCATTGTTTGGCATTGCCTTTTGTTGGGATTGGAATGAGAACTGACCTTTTCCAGTCCTGTGGCCACTGCTGAGTTTTCCCCAGGTCAGTAGGTGCCCAATATGCTACTGGAGATCAGTGGAGAAATAACTCCAGAAAGAATGAAAGGATGGAGCCAAAGCAAAAGCAACACCCAGTTGTAGATGTGACTGGTGATAGAAGCAAGATTCGATGCTATAAAGACCAATATTGCATAGGAACCTGGAATGAATCAAGGCAAATTGGAAGTGGTCAAACAGGAGATGACAAGAGTGAACGTTGTCATTCTAGGAATCAGCAAACTAAGATGGACTGGAATGAGTGAATTTACCTCAGATGACCATTAGATCTACTACTGTGGGCAGGAATCCCTTAGAAGACATGGAGTAGCCATCATAGTCAGCAAAAGAGTCCAAAATGCAGTACTTGGATGCAATCTCAAAAATGACAGAATAATCTCTGTTCGTTTCCAAGGCAAACCATTCAATATCACGGTAATCCAAATCTATGCCCAACAGGTAACACTGAGGAAGCTGAAGTTGAACAGTTCTGTGAAGACCTACAAGACCTTCTAGAACTAACACCCAAAACAGATGTCCTTTTCATTATAGGGGACTGGAATGCAAAAGTAGGAAGTCAATAAACACCTGGAGTTATAGGCAAATTTGGCCTTGGAGTACAGAATGAAGCAGGGCAAAGGCTAATAGAGTTCTGTTAAGAGAATGCACTGGTTATAGCAAACACCCTCTTCCAACAACACAAGAGAAGACTCTACACATGGACATCACCAGATGGTCGACACCAAAATCAGTTTGATTATATTCTTTGCAGCCAAAGATGGAGAAGCTCTCATAAAGTCAGCAAAACAAATAAACAAACAAAAAACAAGGGGGTTCAAGGGAGGGCTAAATTAGGAGTTTGTACACACATTGCTATGTATAACATAGATAATCAGCAAGGACCTACTGTATAGCACAAGAAACTGTACTTAATATTTTTGCCATAACCTATAAGGGAAAAAAGATTTGGAAAAGAATATTTTAATAATTAAATATGTATTTATTAAATATATATAACTGAATCACTTTGCTGTACACCTGAAACTAACGTACCATTGTAAACAAACTATACTTTTTAAAGTCTTTTGCATTTTCAGGAAACAGATTATTCTGTGTGTGTTTTTGCTAGGTTTATACCTATTGTTTAATTGTATTTGGAGTGATTGTAAGTGTAACTGTGTTTTAAATTTCAGTTTCCATGTGTTTATTATAAGTATTGCAATATATAGAAATGTGATTGTCTCTTGCATTGTTAATCTTGTATCCTGTGACCTTGTTGAGCTACATTTGGAATCCTTTTAGCTCTGGAAAATCTAAAAGGACATTGAATAAATATTCTTTATCTTCAGTTAAGATGGAATGAGTGGAAACCAAGTTAAGTTTTCTGGAGTAGAAGCCAGGTTGTGTGTGTTAGTTGCTCAGTTTTGTCCGACTCTTTGTGACCCAGTGGACTATAACCCACGAATCTTCTCTGTCCATGGAATTCTCCAGGAAAAAATAGTGGAGTGGGTTGCCATTCCCTTCTGCAAGGAATAGTCCCAACCCAGAGGATTGAACCAAGGCCTCCTGCATTGTAGGCAGATTCTTTACCATCTGAGCCACAAGGGAAGCCCAAGTTCAACCAAAAGAACTTACTAACCCAAAATGGGACCACTTTAGTAGACTTGCCTAGAAAACGCCTCCTTCTTTGAGAGTTCTGACAGTGCCATAGTTAGCTTTTCCTGGAAGACATACTGCTTGGATTTAGATAATCTGTTTAGTTCTCTAGTAAACCCCCCAAATCTCTTGATTTCTTTAAAAACGTACTGGTAACAATATTCTCAAAGTAGAAGAATTAAGACTTAAATAAGTGTGTGTGTGTATTAAGTCTCTTTACTTTAAGAGCTGGGTTACTCAGTAAGTCTGGAATGTCTTTTAGTTTGTACCCTCCAAGATAAATATCTATTATATTTTAAAGTTCCTGCTTAGGAAATGAACAGTTGCTGCTAGAAACTACATGTAAATTTCCCTCATGAACACCTGCTAAAAAAACACCAGTGAAGAGTATGTAAGTCATTGGCAATGAATTGAGTCCATCAGTCAGATCAGTATGACCCCGGATATCCTAGAGAGGGATGCAAATCTCTGTAAAACCAAAAGCCTTGTTTAGTTATGCATGATTCACAAACAACATTTCCTGGTAACAACCCAAGATAGCATCAACCTGCCCTTCAAAATCTTGAACATTGCATAAACCGAGCAATATAGAAACCAACAGGAACGTCTTTATTTCATTAATTTAGTGTTACTATAAATGAATAGTGCAACATAACTTCTGGTGTTGCAGAGGTTGAGGACTTAGCCATTTTACTTGAGCAATTTTTATTAAAATCTTCTAAAATTAAAGCACATACTTCCCTCCCCACTGAGGATGAACACAGCAACTTAAGAACATCAGATCCTGGGCTTTTAATGTGGAGACTCTTATGTCACTCAGAGTCATTAACATCTGAATGAATGGCTCCCAATTGCTATAATTTTGCAGATTTTTGGTGTTCTTCCTCTGTTTAAAGATACTTGGGTGTGCCTCTTCTGCTTCAAAATCTTACTTTAGAACCAAGTCTAAATTCATGGTTCTAAGGATAGTGTCTTATCATTTTATTACAGCAAAGCCCACAGTCTTTAAGACTGATAGTTCCTTTCTCAACACTGAGAGGTCTACCAAATTCTCTATAATATTTGTAGAAGTTTGTGTCTAAGATATGTGGAGTGCTCCTACCTTTAAAAGAGGAATGCAGAAAAATGGAGTATACCAGCTCTTTTCTGTTCTGATGTAAGCTAGGCAGTTAGTGTGAGCGAGGGCAACTGCACAAGTCACATCAGCACCACTTTTAATCATCAAGTGCATGGATTTCCTACGTGTAGCCAAGACTCTTCTTATCAGCAAGGTCAGGTTCCGGTGTGAGGAAATTGAAGTGCAAGTGCAGGAAATGACCTGCAATAGATCTGGCATCGAGAAGGCCCTGCTGATGACTGTGTTTGCATTGAGCTCCGTGGGATCCGAATCACTAAAAAAGTGAGGAAGGGTGTGGCGTGGGTGCTGTAGGGCTATATATTGCAAAGCAGTGTGTGTTCCTCTGTGTGTATTAGGTTTCAGTGGCCTTAAGAGGCTAAAAGTGTATTGAGGAGAGCATAAATATATAATAAGCAAATAGAAGAGAATAGGTCCTCTAGGTCCATTTGTGAAACTTTATGGTAAGCACCTCAGGGGCTCCAGGCTTTCTTGAAATCAAAGTCAAGAAATATTTCACATTCAGAAATACTTTTTAAACTAAAGGTTTTGATTGTACCCACATAAAATTTTAATAGCATATTAGACTTAAAATTTAAACTCCAAGATGAAGTATTGGGTTGGCCAAAAAGTTCATTCAAGATTTTCTATGAGATAGAAAAACCAGAACTACCTTTTTTTTTTTTTTTTTTTAGCTAACCTAATAAATCAGGAAAACAGATTTTGTTTCCTGCCTTCAAATCATTAAATGCCTTGTCAGATTTACGACTCCCAAAGTGGAATGGTAGAACCACTGCTCTGCCCGGATTTGAAGGTTGTGGTAGGGAAGAATACAAGTGCTTCTCACTGGCTCCCTCCCCTTCCCTCTCCCCCAGACCAAATCCAGCATCCACTCTTTTTGATTTTACTTCCTGTTTCTCAAGTGAGTCTCCTTCTCACCATCACTATCCAAGCATCTCTCCATTAGATGAGTGCTTGTAGACCCCTGGCTCATCTCCCTGTGTGTTAGGGTTCTGTTGCCCCTGTAAGAGTTTACTGTACCATGAATTTGGTTTACAACACAGGGGTGTTCTGTTACTGATTTAGCAGTCAGAGATCCACAGGTTCTCACTGGGCTACAGTCAAGGTGTTGGCAGGGGTGGTTTCTTCTGGAGACTCTAGGGCCTAATCCATTTCCTCGCCTTCTCTGGCTTCTGATGGTCCCCTCTATGTTTCTTGTTTTGCAGTCTCTTCCTCCATTTTCAAAGCATATTGTTCCACTGTCTGCTTCCATTGTTACATACCCCTCTCCTCATATCCCTCTGCCTCCCTCTTATGAGGACTCTTGTGATTACATTTAGCGTTCATCTGGATAATTCAGGATAATCTCTCTATCACAGGATCCTTAACCTAGTCACATCTGCAGAGTCACTTTGCTTCTTAGGGTCAGGTTCCTGGGATTAGGACATGGATGTCTTTGGGGGCCATTATTCAGCCTACTGAATAATGCTGGAGAAGTCTCTTGAGAGTCCCTTGGGCAGCAAGGAGATCAAACCAGTCCATCCTAAAGGAAATCAACCCTGAATATTTATTGGAAGGACTGATGCTGAAGCTGAAGCTCCAATACTTTGACCACCTGATGCAAAGAGCTGACTCCTTGGAAAAGACCCTGATGCTAGGAAAAATTGAAGGCAAAGGGAGAAGGGGACAACAGAGGATGAGATGGTTGGATGACATCACTGACTCATGAGTTTGAGCAAACTCAGGGATATAATGATGGACAGAGAAGCCAGGCATGCCGAAGTTCATGGGGTCACAAAGAGTCGGACATGACTTAGCAACTGAACAACGACAGCAGCATTCAGCCTACTGTATTTTACATCCACTCAGCCTGTTTCAGTTCACCTTGACATTGCAGAGAGACAAATGGCATGCCAGATCTATAACCTTTCCTCTTCCCAGTTAAAGCCACATCTGTGAATTCTATGATCTCAGGATTAAAACCATAGTTTTTACTGTTCCTTGTATAACCTTCGTTTGCTAAGGCTGTCATACTTTGCTATAAGTACTATGGACTCTGTTGCTTAGGCAACAGAAATTTATATTCTTACACTTCTGAAGGTTCAAAATCCATGATCAAGGTCCTGGCCAGGTGTGGTATCTTCAGAGTTTTCTCTCTCTTTGAGTTGAAGGTAGCCACCTTCTCTCTCTAGTCATCCCTTGGTCTGTGTGTGATCTCTGTCCTAATCTCTCTTCTTATGAGGACACCGGTCATACTGGATTAGAGCCCACCTCTAAAACCTCATTTTGTGTTAATTACCTCTTTAAAGGCTCTATCTCCAAATACAGTTACATGCTGAGGTAATAGGAATGAGAATTTCAACACATGAATTTAGGAGGGTAGGGAAATACAATTCAGCTCATAACACATGATCTAGCCTCCTCTATCTCTTTGACCTCATCTCATGCCCTGTACCAGACTTTACTCTGGTCTCCAGCCTCACTGGCTTTCTTTCAAGCTCTTGAACTTGCTATGGTTTCCTTCCCTAACTACCCTTCACCAAGATAGCTCCATCTCTCATCAGATCTCACTCCAAACATCACTTCCTGCTATGGACTGAGTGTTAGTGTCCCCCGGCCCCAGCTGCAAATTCATGTGTGGAAGTCTAACCCCCAGTGTGATGGTGTTGGAGATGGGACCTTTGGGAGGCAATTGGATTTGGTTGCGGTCTTTGGTGGGTAGAGCCCCACTGATGTACTCATACAGTCCAGCACACTCTCTCTCTCTGCCACAGGGAACACAGCTGTCTATGAGCCAGGAAGCCAGCCCTCACCAGGCACCAAACCTGCCAGTGAGTTGAACTTGGACTTAACCTCCAGAACTGTGAGGAATAAATGTTGTTTAAGCCATCCAGTAGATGGTATTCTTATAGCAGCACAAACCGACAAAGATACTTTCTCGGAGTTTCCTTCTCAGACCTCTCTGACTTTCCCCCTTTCTTGTGCTCAAAGTTTCTCTGTATACTTCTCAAATTGGAGTATTTGTTACAGTTGTTATATTATTTATGTTTGTGAGGAAGTATAGAAGTGGATACTTCCCTAGTAGCTTCCTGATAGCTCAGTCAGTAAAGAATCCACCTATAATGCAAGAGACCCTAGTTTGATTTCTGGGTCTGGAAGATCCACTGGAGGAGGGTATAGGCTACCCGCTCCAGTATTCTTGGGCTTCCCTTGTGGTTCAGCTGGTAAGGAATCCACCTGCAATGCAGGAGACCTGGGTGCAATCCCTGGGTTGGGAAAATCCCCTGGAGAAGGGAATGGCTACCCACTCCAGTATTCTGGCCTGGAGAGTTCCATGGACTGTATAATCCATGGGGTTGCAAAGAGTCCAACACAGCTGGGCGACTTTCACTTTCACTTTCATAGAGGGTGAAAGTTAACACTTCCACTCAGTCACTCTCTTTGTGGCCCCATAGAATGTAGCCCTCCAAGGCTCCTCTGTCCATGGAATTCTCCAGGCAAGAGTACTGGTATGGGTTGCCATTCCTGACCTAGGGATCAAATACAGATCTGCTGCATTACAGGCAGATTCTTCACCATCTGAGCCACCAGTTTGTGTAGTTCACTTATTTATGCCCCTCCTTCCCACTGATCTCAAGTAGGAGTATAGGGACTTTTGTACATTTTTAGCATGCTGCTGTTGCTGCTAAGTCGCTTCAGTCGTGTCTGACTCTGTGCGACCCCATAGATGACAGCCCACCAGGCTCCCCAGTCCCTGGGATTCTCTAGGCAAGAACACTGGAAAGGGATGCCATTATATATATTTATCACTTTTAACCCTTATGCCTACAATACCTAGTGAAAATATTTGTTAAATGAATGCTTACTTTTCAAGCAAACACTCTTTTCAAAGGTCTACTAAAATACCTTTCTTATTATCACTGGTTAAACAAAAAACATTGGTTTATGTGTGGGTTGGAATAAATATTCAAGCTTCAGAATTTTTATCTCCCTTGAAATCTTTTTATGCAACCTCTTTTATAAAGAGTTCCAGGAAAATGATCTTTAAATAAAAAAATTTAAGAGATGTTTTAGTTGGAAATTAATGTATTAACATATACTTTAAAATTGTGTGTTACACAGAGATGCAGAAGGTGTTTATATAGTGTCTATCACTTGTCTGCTGTTTTCCTGGAAGACTGTACATGCTTCTGGCTGTAAACAACTTATTTGCCTTTTGAAGCTAGAGAATAAATTGTGGCTTATTCATATTTCACCTTCTTTTTATAGAATGTCCTTTAAATAGCTAACATGTGAACAAAAGACTTCAACTTTTAAAACACTGAATGTATGCCTGTTGACATTCATAAACACATGAGTCATTTGGTCTGTGTAGAGTCCTGTGATAAGTGCTATTTGGCTGCCAGCCAAGTTTCATTTCTTATACTGGGGATGTCAGGGCCACATAGTTGTGTTTATAAGGAGAATTTCAGCATACATAACCTGTTAAATGACTTGCAGAATCCCAGCCTCCAACTATTCTGTCTTTGAAAGCAGTAAATTAGATGCCACCATTCTAGAATATACAAACTAATACAAAATTCCTACCAAATTAGTAAAATTTATATCAGAACAGAGTTCCTGTTTTCAAAAAATCAAAAATTAAAGTTAACCCAGAGGCTAAATATATTTTTTAAAAATTAGTGGAATGTAGGTTCTGTTGCACAATTTGCAGTGGTAAACTGCTACCGGTGCATTTTAGCAACAGCCAAAGCAGGGTTGTCTGTTGGCTCATTTCTTGAGTTGAAGACAAAAGCAGATGTTAGCGGTGAGAAGGTTCACCTCTGTTTGGCATGTTTCCTAGGCTGCAGCCTGCCCTCTGTCTCTGGTTTGGAGACTCATGCAGGACCCCATTGATGTGAAGAAGATTGTTACTGTTGTTGAATAAGCTTTGGGATATAGAGCAAAACAAGGAATGACGTGCTATCACTAAACACTTCCTGCTTCCTGCCCATCTTGCACTGCAGATTCTATTTCCTATGTTTTCTTGAGTGAGGTTAGAGTTCAGGAAGCGGGATGGTTTGGACCTTGGTCAGAGGTGTTGATGACACCCATTGGGCTGACTCCAGGCAAAAGCTTTAAAGAAAGAGATGAGTTTTGTTATTTATCCCTTCCTGGTTTTATTGCTATTTTTATTTTTCTTATGCTCACTCAAGGTCCCCAGAAGCCTTACCTACCTCTAGCTGCCCCTGGTGACCCATCTGTGCTGTCTGAGCAGAGCCCCATCCTTTCTCAGCAGAGCCTCCTTTCTGTATGTCTGTGGTCCCTTTGATGCCTGTGTTGGATTGCTACAGCACTTCTGTCTTTTCTTTAGAAGGAAACTGGATATGAACTACTCTCACAAATTAATTCTCAGTAAGTACTGCCAGAAAGAAAGGGTTACAGTTCATTGCCTATTCACCATGCATCAGTTACTTCACTAGATATTGTCCTTTGATCCTTCCTATCAATCTGTCATCCCTATTTTGTAGATGGGGACAAGACCTTGAAATGCAGAGAGGTTAATAAACTTTCCCCTGATCAACCACCTAGCACGTGGCAGGGCTGGAATTTATTCCAGTCATTTATGATTTCATAGCAAACATAGACTCCTTTTCTTGGGATATTTAAAGTTCAACCAAGGATTCTGGGTTAACAATGCAAATATGATTTAACCCTATTGATAAAATTTCTGGCATCATTCTTAGCTATTGGAATGTAATCTCGACAAGGGATCTTTATGGCACTATCCCTGGTGGCTCAGATGGTAAAGAACTTGCCTGCCAATGCAGGAGACATGGGTTCAATCCCTGGGTTGGAAAGATGCCCTGGAGAAGGAAATGGCAACCCACTCCAGTATTCTTGCCTGGAGAATCCCATGAAGAAGCCTGGTGGGCTATATAGTCCATGGGGTCGCAAAGAGTCAGACCTGACTGGGCGACTAACACTTACTTTCACTTTCAAGTTGAATCATGTAGGTAGTTGCTTACTTAAATGATTTTTTTAAAAGTTTAATTGTTATAACTAAAAACACTAGTTTATTAGCATTAATTTTTATATGGTATGTTAAAGTTATGAAACCTTCTTTCTTATTTGATTCTCCCAATAACATTCTGAGGAGTTAAGGATAGAAATGGGTAGATTAGGCTTGAAGTTATTGTCGTACTCCAAAGAAACTGATGGTGGCAATAGACATAAAATACATAGATTAAAAATATGTGTTGAGGGTAGCAGCCAGAGGAGGCTGCAAGGAAAAAAATGGAAAAGTCCAAGGTTGGACAAATTGGGAGAATAGCACTGAAACATATACTTTACCATATGTAAAATGGATAGCCAGTGGGACTTTGCTGTGTGACACAGGGGGCTCAAACCCAGTGCTCAGTGACAACCTAGAAGGGTGAGATGGGGTGGGAGGTGGGATGGAGGTTCAAGAGGGAGGGGACATGTGTATATCTATGGTTGGTTCATGTGGATGTATGGCAGAAACCAACACAATATTGTAAAGCAATTATCCTCTAATTGAAAAATTGATTAAAAAGTCCAGAAACAGGTGGTGGCATGGCAAATATTGTATATTGGCTCATTTAATACCTGTGCATCCCCTTCCTGTATTATATTTCTGTGCTTCTGTGGCTGGAACTTCCTGGAATACCTTGCAGCTAGAATTCTGTGTGACTTAGGTTCTGTCAAAGCAGTGTACCCACGTGAGGCATGTGACGAGGCACAAGTAAGGCAGTGAGGGGTCGCTGTGTGCAAAATTGATCTGGGAAAACGCAGTGTCACGGTTTCCTGGAGTTGCTGGGCATCTGTGGTGGGAGCCTAGCTCTCTGTACCTGTTGTCATGGGATCTGAGTGGTGGGAGGCAGTGCTGTGCTGTTTGTGCTTCTGCAGGCTTGTGGTGCGTTTGGACCTTCCTTCCGGCTCTGTGTGGTTGTCTTGTTCAGCAGCCCAGCCTGATCCCCCAGGCTTCTTGGAGAATCTGTTGTCTTACTCTGCAAATAAGAATTGCAACTGGTCCTGCTATCATAAAGCCAAAAGAAGATAAAGAGAGAAGAGGCTGGTTAGCTTCAAGGAGGCTAATTATGTTTAGTACTAATAGAATGGAAATTAAATTAAGAATGGAAATTTTAAAGTATATATTTATTAAATTTAGTTATTTATATATATATATATAGTTCACTGTGACTCTAGCAAAAGCATGGGTTTTTGTTTTTGTTTTTTTTTTTTTTTTGGTTTGTTTGTTTGTTTCAGAGTAAGTAGAAATCAGTGACAATAAGTTTAAGAGTAAACAGTAAGTAAGAAATGAAGGCAGCTCATGCACATGTCTCTATTGATAGCTTGACTGTGACAGGGAATATAGTAGAGGTGCCATAGATGAGCAGGATCAGAGGTCAAAAAGTTTTGTTTTGTTTTGTTTTTTTAAAGATAGGGATAGTGGAGCATGTTTGGTTGCTGATGGGAAGTATGAAGAAGAGAGGAGAGAGAGATGAGGGGAAATACCTGTGAGACCTCAGTCAGTTACATAATTTCTCTGTGCTTGGGGCTTCCTTGGTGGCTTTGTTGGTAAAGAATCTGCCTGCAGGAGACCTGGGTTCAATCCCTGGGTGGGGAAGATGCCCTGGAGAAGAAAATGGCAACCCACTCCAGTGTTCTTGCCTGGATAATTCCATGGACAGAGGAGCCTGGTGGGCTACAGTTCATGGGGTCTCAAAGTCAGATACTACTGAGTGACTTTCACTCACTCACTCTGTGCCTTAGTTTCCTTAACAAATTTAGAAAATAAGATCCTCCTCTTAGAGTTTTTTTTGGGTTGGAGTGCAATAATGTACATGAAATTTTAATGCAATGTCTGGTACTTGATAAGGGCTTAATACCATACTCAGTCACTCAGTTGTGTCCCACTCTTTGTGACCCATGGACTTTAGCCCACCAGACTTGTCTGTCCATGGAACTTTCCAGGCAAGAATATTAAAGTGGGTTGCCATTTCCTACTCTAGGGAAAGGTTTCATAAGCATAGCCATTATTAGTATTACTGCTACTACTACTATTTTTATTGTTACTGTCTTCTGTATACCTTAGAGTATTGTGAATATGGAATCATTTTGTCTCCTGAATTTACAAGTCTTCCTTTCAGCTCTTACAAGCTGGCCCCATTGCCATCATGTCATCACTGCTACTGCTAAGTCACTTCAGTCGTGTCTGACTCTGTGCGACCCCATGGACTGCAGCCCACCAGGCTCCTCCATCCATGGGATTTTCCAGACAAGAGTACTGGAGTGGGTTGCCACTGCCTTCTCCGCTTATCATCTCTAATTACGTTAATTAAGTAAACATTTACCAAGCACCTGTATGTGCCAAGTGTGCATACATTAGGTGTCTGGGACACAAAACTGAACAGAACTTGTTCTCCGTCTCTAACTAGCATCTGGAACACTAGAGGAGAGGACTAGGGGAGCGTGACTACTTTATACCAAGTTTTATATTATATCAGCCAGAGTGCTAGCAGGAGCAGAACCACTAGGAGGTGTGTGTGTGTGTGTGTGTGTGTGTGTGTGTGTGTGTGTGTTGTATTTATTCATTCCTATATACATGCATGGATACCTACATGCGCACACGTATTTGCATATTTATTATAGCTGGCTAAGCAAGCCTAAAGTCCACAGGCAGCAAGGCAGGAAGGAAGGATTGTGACCAGACTGAAACCCCATGAGCACACTTTTCTATCTTAAGATCCTCCTACACTCATTATCCTGGGTCAGCCCAGTTCTTCTGTTGAGCCATCTACCTTCTTGTGAAGGACTGTGTTGAGGGTATTTCTCTCTCATATTCCCATGCACTCTCCCAAATACCTGTTGGACCTTTAGTCTAAAGAATTAAATTTATGATAAGCAGATATACAGATTTATTCTAATATGTACTGTTTACTTTCTTGAATACACTCCAGCTGCATTTATTAGCAGATTTTATTTAGTCATCTGTGCAGCTAGTAGAAGTAATTGGCTGTCTGTGAGTTAAGAGCACAACTCAAGCTAAAATGTGAATTCATTAGCTTTCAACTTCAGTTTTTAATTTCACCTGCTGTTTACTGCTCAAAAGAAGGACAAATTGTATTTCAATAAAATGTTTATTTCAGGAGGAACCCTTAGCAACCGGCATTTTTTTTTACTTAAAAATGGCTTCTTAATCTGCCTTGAAAAATTGAAGAAGTTGTGTTAGCCTGTGACAACCACTGATGAATTGGAGAAGCTGTATTTATAGTTCTTATTGCCAAAGGAATTCAAGGCATTGGGTTAGTTAGTCCAACTCTTTTTGTTGCAAGAAGTTGAAACAAAAAGAAACAAAAAATAAAATAAGGTTTTGCAAGAAAGGAAGGTAGGGTGAGGTGGGTGGTGTGGGGATGCTGGTGATGAGAAGGGAGACGCAGGTGAACAGGCAGAGACAACCCGCAACCAGTGTGCTTAGCTGTGGATGCTGACGGGTTGGGGAGGCATGTTGGGGGCTCTCAGATGCCTCGTCTGTCTGAGGGCCCCCATCCCACGTTTCTATTTCCCTCCAAAGTCGGCAGCACCCCATTCCTCCTCCCTCTATCCTGGTGTCCTCTACTTTCTCACATGCCCTTAACAGCCTGATCACACTGTCATTCCAAGCCACCAAGGCTAATGGACAGCAGTTTGTGGTCTCTCAGACTAGGCTACTAAAAGAAAGGATTTTCTTGGTCCTCTTTGTGCCCAGAGAAATTGTGCATTATCCTTTTTGAAACTGATTTACCCTTTGTGAAAGTGATAGTCCCTCAGTCGTGTCTGACTCTTTGCGACCCCATGGACTGTAGCCCACTAGGCTCCTCTGTCCATAGGATTCTCCAGGCAAGACTACTGGAGCGGCTTGCCATTCTTCTCTCCAGGGGATCTTCCCAACCCAGGGTTCAAACCCTGGTCTTCTACATTGCAGGCAGATTCTTTACTGTCTGCGCCACTAGGGTTAATTTCTATGTATCAGAACTACATTGCCCAAAATAATAAAAAGTTCTTTTCTAACCACTTTGGGGAAATATGTGGTTTGGTCAGAAAAATCACATTTTAGAGTGTGGTTTGGGTCCCAGGTCAATGGCAAAAACCCATGTAAGCCCTGAAAAAAATGAACCCTAACATGCTCCTTCAATTGCCAAGAATCGCTTCTTGTTTGCTGTGTGTTTGTGCCTAGGATTCAGGCCAGGTGGAGAAAGGGCTGCTCAGAGACACTCAATGGGAGTGAAGAGAGGGATTCTGGGGGATGGGCGGTGGGCTCCAGTGGGGACTTGGAAAAGGCTCTGTGAACTATTAGTTTCCGGATTTCTGGAGTAGCCTGTCTGTGTGAGGGGCTGAGGAAGGTTCCAGTGAATGGAGACTGAGATGCCCCTGGAGCGAAGTTGCAGTGAGGAGAGGTCAGAGACCGTGAAGCTTGTGTTTGGGGATCCAGCTCCTCCCGGCAGGGGCTGCAGGCAGTTTCAGTTCTGGGCTCTACACAGCAGTCAGTGTCCGCAGCTGGAGTGGACAAGTCTTCTATAGGTCAGCAGCCCCTCAGCAACACAGCTGCCTGTTCTCCTTCAGAAAGAAACTTCTAAGAAAGTACTTCCGGAGGGGCCCAAATCCCATTGGCAAAAACAGTCTCTGTGAACCAAATGTGGAAGAAATTAAAGATGACAGTGATTATCAGCATTGTTATTCTTGACTGTGGATGTTAGAATTCACAGAGAGAGTATGTGGGCTGGTTGTGTTGCGAGCCTCAGACCGGAGGGGGAAGCATTCCTGGGCCTCCCTGGGGACCAGGCTGCTCCGGGTCCTGCCCCTTATAGGAATCTCTGCTGCCAAAGAGTTTGAAAAGTAGAGAACTTTAACTGTGACTTGGTTCTGGAATTCTGCCTCATCTCTCAACAGGTTTGCCCTGATATAGCTGGGTGATATGTGTAGAAAGAAGGTTCAGAGTCCCTTAATTTAAAAGCAAAACCAACCCTATTTTCTCTATGGTGGTTGAGGTGCTCAGTCGTGTCTGACTCTTTGGGACCCCATGAACTGTAGCCCACCAGGCTCTCCTGTCCATGCAGTTCTCCAGGCAAGAATCCTGGAGTAGGTTGCCATTCCTTCTCCAAGGGATCTTTCCAACCCAGGGATTGAACCTGGATCTCCTGCACTGCAGGCGGATTCTTTATCGACTGAGCTTTGTAGATTGTATTATAAAATAAGGACTGCGGACCTGGGGAGAAAATCCTCCATGAAATGAAACTGAACACTTGGTAAAGAAAGGATTAATATGGTAGTCCTCCTGTAATTATTTTCCACCTGTTCTCCAAATTATAGCACAATTCACTCTTTCTTTCTTGGTAGCTTAGGAAATTTCTCTTGACTATGAGTCTACTCTTTGCAGCTCCAGGAAGTTGACATCAGGCCTCCTTAGACTTTTGTTAGAAGTTGCGACCATATAGCACATATAATCACCTGAAAATTTGTTCATTTATTTATTCCGCATATGCTTATTCAGGGCCCACTCTTTCAGATACTCTTCTCTGTACTGGAAGTATCAATACATAAAAACAAAGCCACCTTCACATAGAGCAAGATTCTGGCAGTGCAGCCTGGACTAAAGACATAAGAAATAGTAGATTATATCTTTTGTTATAAATGCTGTAGAACAACAGAAGAATAGATTATGGGACATGAGGAGTGGGTAAGGAGCACTGAAATTTAAACAGGAGTGGTCAAGTTGGCTTCACTGAGAAAGAGACTTTTGAATGAAAGGGTGAGGAAGCCAGCAGTGGGAGGTATGAAGGAAGAACATTCCTGGAAGATGGGGCAGTGAGAATGCCTGAGGCAGGGGTGTGCCTGGCCTGATCGAGGCCAGCAAGGGTGGGAGGGAGAGGTAAGGGTGGAGGAAAGAAGTAGGAGAGGGAGAAAATAAGGATATGGGAGGAGGGCCAGGGAAAACCAAACAGGGCCTGGGAGGCCATTGCAAGGACTTTGGATTTTATTCTGGATGAAATGGGGAGTCACTGGAAGGTTCTCAGCTGAGGAAGGGTATGGTCTGACTCTGGTTTGTGTGGGATAAGGTGGCTACTACTACTGAGAAGGAACTGGGGTGTGGGAAAGGCAGGGCAAGAATGGAGATGGGGATCCAGGGAAGAGACTATTGTAGAAATCCAGGCAAGAGATGAGCGTGGCTTGACCAAGATGGTAACCGTGGAGGTGGTAAGAAGTGACTGGATTCTGGATATATTCTGAAGGTAAAGGCCACAGGCTTTTCACTTGGACTGGGTGTGATTGGCTGAATTAAACTTTGACATATAAAATAAATGGACTATCTAATTACTGTGTGAAGTTCAAAATTCTCTATAGCAAAGTTAAATCCAGTGAGGTCAACCCATATTGATATTTCCTCTCTCTCCTTACATTTGTTTGGAAAAATATACGGGTGACTTTAGCCCAGCTTGACCTTAATATTGGACTTCATAGAGATGGTTATTTCTATTCGGAATTTTTCAGAAAGTGTTTTTTAAATACTTACATACTTTGTTCTCACTTGCATGATGTTACTATTAATAGAAGGTTTGAAACTTCAGCCAAATTGTCTTCCACCAAAAGTTTTTGCAATAAATTTCTTACATGTGTGGCTGACTAACCTGTCATTAGGCGTGCCAAGTCATGCTTTGTTGAACATTAAATTGTCAAGATATTAGAGGTGAAAGCTCCTGTAGGAATCCCAGCATTAATAACATCGATGGCTACAGTAGTGTAGCACTGTGGTCGCCATCACGGTGAGGATCTCAACTCCGTCTTAGTTTTCGCCCATCATCACACTGCCAAACCAGGCTGATTTTCACCAGCCGGTTAGTCTGTGTTGGTATAGAGAAATTATAAACTTGAAGTTAAAGCAGTTAAAAAAAACACTTATTCTTTTCAGAGAGCTTAAGGAATTAATATAATCAAAGGGCTAGCAATTGGAAGCAGTTATTTTTAAAATGTTTCCACTACAGCTAATCACTGGGACTGGAGAGATTTGCTGTCCAACTTACTCTCTTGCGTATCTAGCATGAAGTCTGAAGAATTTAATCTGAAGTGATGAGCAGAGTTCGGTTGACTATTTTTGGAAACAGTCTTTTTATCACTTGACTCAAGAGTCTGATCTTTCTTTGAGCATGACCTTTAGTAGCAATATTTTAAATTAATTTAAAAATCAATTGTTGCTATTATTAATATAACTTTTGCTTCTTTCGTAGCACATTTTAAAATGTGGGAGTCTGATTACATGCTCTACACTGTGGTTGACGTGTCATTGTCATCAGTCACTGAACATACATACTTATGTTTTCTAAAGCAAGTTTAAAAAATGAATACTAAGGTGTGGAAGCACAATTTGAAATAGGGAAAATTCTCTTACAGTTTGTCAAATGTGACTGTGTGTTCGCATGGTGAATGGAAGAGTCAGTTGAAAAAAGTCGCTTGGTCAAGTGGTCTATTCCCTTGCCTCCTGTGGCTTGCTCCCCAAGAGTGGACTTTGCTGTGGCCTGAATTTGATTCTCTTTTCCAAAATATCTCTACTACTTTCTTACTATTCAGAAAGTTCCAGAAGGCAAATGGGTTAACTTTCTTTAGATTATTCCTGGAAATCCAATTAATCTCCGCAGCCAATTCCTCAAATGTTATTGGGTTGGGATGAGTAAATGAGGACAGTTTGTGAAAGTGAATGTTGACACATGCACTTTGGCACCTTATTATCATATATTCATGGGGAGGGTATTGGGCTTAAGGTAGCCTGGAATGCACTTGAGTGTGGACAGAAGGAAGGATTGATCGAGTAAGAGGGCTGATGCTAGAAGGCATTCTCTTTTCTGTTGTGCTGCTAGCATCCTCCTATGGAAAGCAGATGTTTTTGTATTGAAGAAAGCCAGTGAGCTTCAGTCCAGTTTACAAAGGACACCATTTAGAGAAATTCAAGATTGAAATACATACTGTTAGCGTCTTGTTTAAAAAATTGCAATTTTCCCAAGTATATCATATTTATAGATGTACTGTTTATATTTGTCTAGGAAAACAAAAGCTGTTCATCAAAATAGAAATTTTGAATTTTATTTGTTAGTTAACTTGGTAATTGGTAGTATTCTCATATAATTGAACACTGAAGCTTTGTTCTCTTGCAAGAAATTACACTGAATAAAGCGTGTGTCTGTGATATGCTGCTGAAGGGCTTCTGTGTTGGGTAGGAAGAAGGAATTCAGTGGTAATCATTTTAGTATGATATAGCTGAGAGGTACTGGTAATCAAGGGAAGTAATAGTGCAACTGGATGGATAATTTGAAGTAATTAATTTTTCCCCTTTAGTATAGGCAAATATGGGCTTCCCAGGTGACTCAGTGGTAAAGAATCTGCTTGCCAATGGAGGAGCCCCAGGAGACACAAGTTCGATTCCCTGGGTCGGGAAAATCCTCTGGAGGAGGAAATGTCAACCCATTCCAATATTCTTGCCTGAAAAATTCCATGGACAGAAGCAGCTTGGCAGTCTACAGTCCATGACGTTGCAAAGAGTTGGACATGACTGAGTGACTGGGCACACACACATGTATGCATATATACTAATAACTGAAAGCTGGTAGAAGAAAAACTATTATGTGAATACTGTATCCTTGAGAAACTTAATTATGTAAAAATACTGTGTATTTTTTTTAGAATAAGTTTATAAGTTTTAAAATACCAAACTATACATGAACATTGTAAAAATTGCAAACAGGGTAAAAAGCAAAATTGGACTGTAAATCTGCTTCCAAGGAAAACCATTCTTAACATTTTGGAATGTCCTTTCAGAATTGTTTTTCTCTCTCTCTCTCTCTCTCTCTCTCTATATATATATATATATATATATATATATATCTCCCTCCTCCCCAAGATTATATTACATAAGACTCATTTGGATTTCCTTTTTTCAAATAGTATATTAAATGTCATCATCAGATTTATTCTGATGTTCTTCTATTTTAGTGACCTTGTGGTGTGTCCACTGTATGGATATCCCACAGTTTGTCCCTCCGTAAAGAAAAATTTTGGTTGGTTAACTCAGCAATTCTAACTTCCCGGATTTTTTCCTACAAAAATGACTTGCACAAGTGTATAAAGGTACATGTATACATACAACAATGGTATTTATTGTGGCATTATGTTTAATGATGAAAAGTACCTCAATGTCTAGGAGGAAAGGATGGACTAAACAATATGATCTTGTGAAATGTTACCGTATTCAAAACTTAAATGTGGTACATTTACTACTAACATGAAAAAGATGCCTGTGATTTATTGTGAAGTGAAAAAATAAGTTGCAGAATACATGCAGTACATTCATGTTTAGACACCCCAAACAGACATATATGCAGTTAGGAATTTAATGCATTTTAAATAAGTGGAGGCTTTGCAGTAAATTGTTAAAAGCTGTTCTTTCTAGGGGTTGGACCTGACTGGGCAGGGTTGGGAGGAGAATGGGGAGGAATATAAAGCTGTCCCCATATTGTTTTACACGCATTTTTATGGAAATTTTAACAAGCATATATTCTGTAATAAATGAATGTTTGAAAAAAATGAAAAGTACATTCAGGCTCTACAGGAACAATGAAAAAGAAAACGTTGAAGTGAGAGTAGACATTCTCTAAGATAACACCTGCTTCACAGATTATGAGTTCATGAAATCACAGTCAGGTGAAAACTAGTCAGTCTTCTTTATAGATACAGAATGTTTCATTCACAGTGTGGTGGAAGCATGAGAAAAAACAGGAAGAGAGAGCAAACTGTACGGTCAAAATGGAGTCAGTTGGAAGCAGAGGTGGGTGCCATTGACCCTCGTTCCAAAGAAACATGGAACTCAAATTTCTCTTCTTCAAGAGGGCTCTGCACATATTTAAGAGAAGCTATGTGGGCCTGCCCTGGTGGCTCAGATGATAAAAAATCCACGTGCAATGCAGGAGACCAGGTTCCACTCCTGAGTTGGGAAGATCCCCTAGAGAAAGGAATGGCAACCTACTCCAGTATTCTTGCCAGGAGAATCCCATGGACAGACGAGCTTGGTGGGCTACAGTCCATGGAGTCATAAAGAGTTGGACATGACTGAGTGACTATTCCTACTGCTACATGTGAACCTTAAGCCTTCTGTTTTCTAGATGAAATATTCCCAGTTCCTCCCAATAGGATCCTTTGTCATCCTGATCACCCTGTTGTGTTTGTTCTGGTTTGTCAATGTCCATCTTGAAATTAGATGACCAGAGTCAAATACCACTGCCTTCTAACTTACAGTCTCGTCACTGTGGGATACAATCAGATTAACCTTTCCTCGTGCAAGAGATGCATTTTTGAAAATCTAGACTAAGATTATTCCTAAACCTCTGCCTTGTGTTTTCTTCTCAAAATTCCTAATTAAGAGTTTTGCTTTTTTTTTTCTTCATTATTTGCCACCCAGGACTTCTAGATTTGGGGAGTTTATTTTCTTTGGGTATCTTCTGTTGTTGAACCCTTTGCCTCCGTGTGAGCTGTGGTACGAAAGATTTCTCAGATTTCCTCAGCTTTCTATTATTAAAAATATCAGCTCATATGAGTCACATCATTAATTGATATCAGCTTCAAGGAAGGAAGCTAACTTGGCCCAGGCCCTCCACACCACCAGAAGGGTTTCCTTTTATCACCAGGGTGTTGTGCAAATTGGGAACAAAAACAAGTAAGAGTGCCCTCTTTGGGCAAATAAAAGATAAAAAGTTCTTCTCCAGATGAATGAATTAGAAAAATGTCCCTCTTCCATGGGTGAAGAGGCCTGGGGACCTGGCTTGAGGAGGGACTGGATTTCAGCCAGCCTTGCTTGTGAACAGGGTATATTAGCACAGCTACTTGCAGCAGCTTGCGTTGTCATAGCACTCCGTGTCTGCCTCTTTGCAGCACAGGTTCCCAATTTCTGGTCTAGGGGGTTCTTGGGAAATATACTTTGTACACCAGTTATTCCTGGTTTTGTTCTTTCTTCTTTTCCTTTTTTTTTTTTTCAAATCAACAGTACTATTATGGTACAGTTTATATATCATAATGTTCATCCCATTGTAAGAATACTGTTCTGGTTTTTTTTTTTTTTTGGATAGATTTATAGCATGGTACAAATCAGTACAGTCTAGTTCTAGTACATTTCCATCACAGCACAAAGTTCTTTGGTGTCCATTTGCAATTAGTTTCCCTTTTCAACCCCAATCCCAGGTAATCCACCGATCTGCTTTCTGTCTTTATAGCTTTGCCTTTTCTGGAAATCTCATGTAAGTGGGATCCTATCTTCCTTTAGCTGCTCTCCTTTGCTAATCTAATAGGGGTTCAATTTGAATTGGGGTTGTATCTTCCTTTTTTGCTGCTTTCTCCTGCTGATCTGCTGGTGGTGTGATGGCTGGATGTTGGCCCTGCTCCTTTCTACTACTCCTGCAAACCCTCACTCATCCCTTTCTTTCCATACTGCATCAGCATTCAGACATGCTCTGTTACCTCCTGTCTTAGAACCTTCTCCCTGGTTCAGCATCCTCTCCAGCCACCACCATATTTCTCTGGGCCGTTTCTGAGCCCATGTCTCAAGATTTGACTTCATGTTCTCTCTCTGCTCTCTTCTCCCCTGTGACTATTCCTTTTAAAATTTGAAAAAATGTAATATCTGATATGAGTGGAAGAACATTAAAAAGAGCATGTTATATATATATATATATATATATGTAAACTTTAAAGCATAAAGATATAATGAACATCCACATCTGTCTCCCACTCCTTCCACCAGCCTTACAAACAGTGGAACACATGACTCAAAGTATCAAAAATCTCTTGCTCATCTCTGCTTTTTTTTTTGTCCTCTTTGATCTTAGCTAACTCATTTTAACTCCACTTTTATAAAAGGAGTCTGGGCTGAATAGTCTTTGAATTTCATTACATTGTTAAACTTACTCGATTACCATTTAGAGATTAATTTTATGTTTAGAATGTCTTATGGAAGATTTATAGCTTATATTGTTGACTATTACTGTAGCTTACTTTATTATGAAGTCTTGGCTAAGAGCATGATATACGATTATACTATCATTTCTGCAGGAAATTTATTCTACTTTGTATTAGTTTGCTTCAAATGCTGTTTTTTTCCCCTAAATTTTTGAAGCTAAAAGCTAACCTTCCTGTAATGTTCTCCCTCAACCCCACCTCTCTTTGGATTGAATTCTTTTAATCAGATGAATTGGTCCCTGGGGAGGTATAGATGTCAATTATTGCTACAACTTAATACTAATGACTACTTAAATATTTAATTAATGTAATACTTGACACTTAGGGAGAAGCTATTTATAATCATCAAAGCCAGGCCTTTGTTTTCATCTTTTGTGGCTGGTGTTTGGCATATTCCTTTTGTAACATAGCTGGGAATGAGCTGCTATAGAAGTGAAAAAAGTGCCTCCCACTCCCTCCCACCTCCAGGCAGAAAAAGTTGCACTGAAAGTGATTAGTGATGGATATTTAAAACATTTATATTAGTTTTCCAAACTACATTTTTATTGAAAATGTATTGAATTTTAGAAGTATGAAATAGTTTCTTATTCCTCTCTACTGAGTATTGACGTCATTGAAACAGCTCTTAAAAGCACTCATTTTTCTTGGACTCTTACTTTTGTTCATTCATTAATGCATTCTAAGAAATATGGTAACTTTTTAATGAGTTGCAAATATACCAAAGTGACTGACATTGTCCTGTGGAGCATGGGCTCAGTGTGGCAGGAACACCATGGAAGATAGTCTCTTCTGCTTGACAGGTGCAGGCCAGCAAGAGCAGGGAGCTCAATTTAGGGCTCTGGGTTCATATGAGAGATGCATTCCAGCCACGGTGATCCTGAGGCACACAAGTCTCCCCTGGGCTCAAGGAGAATACATATGAGAGCTGGTTCTGTGGCTCCAACAAACATATAGCTTCAAGTTTTTCCTGGGTCTGAGAATTTCTAGCCACTCACACCATATTTTGCCAGTCTCTGCTTCACTGAACACACATACTTTCATTTCATTCTGAAAAATCCCTATATTTGTGGCTTTAGCTCTATAAATTCTAAATCTACTGGATCAAATTCTTTGTGCTTTTCCTCCTACCTAAAATCAAAAAGAGACAAACGCGCATACTTTCTATTTAAGTGGGTGAGTGAAGGTTGACTGATTCTACACATGGACTTCGTGAGAGAGTGACTCTGACCTGTGAAATGTCTCATAGACACGCATATTTTGAAACATTCTCTACCAATTAGTGAGGGTCCAGGTTGACAGTCCAGCTCTTCTTTGTACACTTAAGACTTTAACAAAGTAAAAAGTGAAAGTTGCTCAGTTATGTCTGACTCTCTATACAGTCCATGGAATTCTCCAGGCCAGAATACTGGAGTGGGTACCCATTCCCTTCTCCAGGAGATCTTCCCAACCCAGGGACTGAACCCAGGTCTCCCAAATTGCAGGCAGATTCTTTACCAGCTGAGCCATCTGGGAAGCCCAGGGCTTAACAAGGTCACTCCAAACTTCACAAACAGTGCCAGTCATCTTACAAAATACAAAATCCCTTTTTTAACTTTAGTCTCCTTTTTCATCCATCACAATTCTAAACTCTGAAATCACCAGATATAATTCCTTTGACATTTAAATTTACATTTGTCTTAAACATTGCATTTAGTTAAAAATGATAAAGATTATTATGACTTGCAGTATGTGGGCGCACCAGTTGTGGTTCATGGGGCCCAGAGCTTGTGGGCTCCATAGCTGCAGCGTGTAGGTATTCATTTGCCCTTTGACATGTGGGATCCTAGTTCTCCAACTAGGCATCGAACCCATGTCTCCTGCATTGGAAGGTGGCTTCTTAACCACTGGGCCTCCAGGGAAGTACCAGTGTTATAACTTTTTAATTGTCATACTAATGAAGGGATTTCCTTAAGATCAAAACTGCTATAGATAAAGAATTTAAAAAACCGCATTTTTCATGAGGTAAAGAGTGGGGTTAAGATCGTTATTCATAGTCTAAGATTTAAGACTTGATTTTTTAATATGTATAGCACTCTTTTGTTAAGCATGTGCTGTGCTTAGTCGCTCAGTGGTGTCCAACTCTTTGCAGCACTATGGACTGCAGCCCACCAGGCTCCTCTGTCCATGGGATTCTCCAGGCAAGAATACTGGAGTGGGTTGCCATGCTCTCCTCCAGGGGATCTTCCCAACCCAGGGATTGAACCTCTGTTAAGCATAATCAGCATGAAATATTTAAGAATTTATTTATTTGAGTTTTCTCAGTTGTAGAAGAGAAAACGACGTTTTAAATTCTCATTTTTTTTAGAAGCCTCATGCTTTCAAGTCCTCAAAATGTTTGCCCATCTGAAAGGCTTCTCTTGTGCTCATGATGCTTCTTGCTTGCATTATGACAGGCAGCATGTCAATTGTACCTTACTTTGTAAAGTCAGTTATTTTATTTCCATGTTAGATTTCCCCCATTTAAATTAAAAAATCTTCAAGATGAAGAGGGACAGCAGTGTCTATGGTCTGTCCTCTGACCATCTGCACATAGTCATGTAAAGCTGATATTTTGGGTGAGTGAGAATTTTTGTGTTTTGTTTCACAGGTGGGGAGCATTAAGCGGGAAATGACCTTCACATTTCAAACAGAGGACTTAAAACGTGACTCTAGTAAAAAAATGTCCCATCAACACTTGTTTCCTTTGGCCATGGAGGAAGATGTGAAAACAGCAGACACCAAAAAAGCTAACCGAGCACTTGACCATGAAAAAGAAAACACTCGCTCCATCTGTCTCCTTGAGCAAAAACGAAAAGTTGTTTCATCCAATATTGATGTTCCTCCAGCAAGGTAAGGGACTGTTAGACCTTGTATGTATCTGCCCCAGGAAGTCAGTGGATGGCAGGTACTGCCTCTGCTGTGTTTCTCTAAAGTACACAGATGTAGAAGGTTTTTCTGCTGAGAGTATCTTTCTGTTGCTTGTGTGAAATGGAGCAGGTGGCTCTGCTCTTCAGAGCTGACTTTGAGGCTGTAGCAGTCGAACTACTGTAGCTTTAAAACAGAATGTTTTATTAGATTTCGGCAAATAAACAACAAACAGCAAGAGAAGAAATATTTTTTAAAAAAATTAAAATAAATACAAAGTGTAGGACTGAGCATAGCCACTTACAAGCAAGAATATTCCGATCTTTTGGTCAGGAGTTAGAGAGCTGTGGCTGCAGATTAGATTTGGCCCCTGGCCTGTTTTTATTTGGCCTGTCAGATAAGAGGGCTGCCCTGGTGGCTCAGCTGGTAAAGAATCCACCTGCAATGCAGGAGACCTGGGTTTGATCCCTGGGTTGGGAAGATCCCCTGGAGAAGGGAAAGGCTACCCACTCCAGTATTCTGACCTGGAGAATTCCATGCCAGATAACAGATTTACATTTTTAAAGGGTTAAAAAATGAAGAATATGGAGTATAGGTCGTAGGTGGCCTGCAGAGCCTAAAATATTTATATTTGACTCATTACAGGAAAAGTTTGGTGATCCCTGGTTTATATCATGGTAATCCTTTTAAGACAGATCTAGCTTAGAATTGGGCCAAGAGGGCTTATCTGCAATATCAGAAGGCTTTTATCACATTGTAATTCTACTTGCATTGCATCCAACAGCACTGAATCAGAGGATAATATTATGTCAGCGTGACAGTGGAATGGTAGTAGAATATACATGCCAGAACTTAACTTATTTTCTGGCCCCTCATGTATGTCAGCTAGAAAGTAAGTTCCATGTCGGCTATGATTTTAGTCCATCTTGTTTATGCCACATTCCTAGCACTAGGACCATGTCTAAAGGGCTCAGTAAATATTTGTTGAGTGGAGAAAAGAAAGGAAATGCTGTAGCATGAAAACTTGCTAATTTTTAATATGTGAAATATATTTTGTTACCAAAAACCATCTATAATGAAACTTTATAAACAGTTGCTGGAGAAGGTCTGCATTTGTACAAATGGTTTCTGACAGCTAACTAGGAAAATAGTATCTTTGGAAAAGGAGTAAATATTCCTTTTCTACCTATTCAGTGCCTGTAATTAGAATTTCATTTCTTTTTATATGAAATCAAAAGTATCTTCTCTTAAAAAACTACATATTTTTCTATTCTGCTACCAAATTTGTCAGACTTTGTAAAATTATAGGCCTCTTTCTTTCCCTTAACTTTTAATTGAAACTTTTCATATGTTCATTGCCTCTGCTCAACTACTTGGAATTATTTGCTTGTCTAATTTTTTCATATAAAGTACATGCTAAATTGTTTAGGATTAATTCCTTTAACTGGGAGTTCACTATGAAATGTCTTATCATGACCTGAACCTGATAAGTGCTTCAGTTTGTATCTGTTATTTGGTTGACTCACAGGTAAAATGAATGGCATGTAATTTGAATGTGAAGAGCTGTGGTTTTATTTTTCTCCTAAGCTTATAGGACAAGAATTAGACTTCCCACTGTCACATAGTTTGGTGCCAACTTGCAATTCTATAGAACTTACTCTGTGGAAAATTTTCATTAGACCATTTTATGTTAAGAGACCTGGAATTCATAATTCATGCTAAAAATCTGTTAAGGATTCATTTATTTCCACCCATGGACCTATCAATCTGTTTTCTTGGATATTGTGGTTCTGATATCAATTTAATGATGGCCTCATAAAATGGTTTATGAAGTGTTCCCCCCTCTTTGTTTTCTGAATTTGTTTTAGGACTGGTATTTTTTCCTTAAAAGGTAGGTCTACTGGTAAAGCCAACTGGACCTGGAGTTTTCTTTATGGAGTGCTTTTTTAATTACAGATTCGATTTGTAAGATTGATATACAGTTCACTCTTGAACAACACAGGTTTGAGCTGTACAAGTTCACTTAAATGCAGATCTTTTTCAGTCGTAAATACTATAGCACTACATGGTCCTCGGCTGAATCTGCAGATCTGGAGGGATCATGGATACAGAAGGCCGACTATAAATTATATGCCTATTAACCCTCATGTTGTTCCAGGGTCAACTGTAGTGCTATTCAGGTTTCACATTTCTTTTTGGATCAATTTTGGTAATTTGTGTCTTTCAAAGAATTTATCCATGACATGTAAAATTGTTAAACAGCGTGTAGCTGTTCATAATATTGCCTTTTAAAGAAATGTTGAAAATCTACAGTAATGTTCCCTCTCTCATTTCTGCTATGGGTCAGCTTGTTACCTTTTTTTTAACCAGTCTGGCTAGCAGTTTACCACTTTTATGGCTATTCTCAAAGAGCCAGACTTTGCATATATTAGCTTTGTTGTTAGTCCATTCTCTATTTCACTGATTTATTTTTTATTATTTCTTTCTTTCTGCTTATTTTGAGTTTAAATTCCTCCTCTTTTTCTAGTTTCTTAGGGTAGAGTTTTAGATTGTTAACTATAGACTTTTCTTCTTTACAACTATAAGTTATATGCTATGACTCCTTTGAAGCACTTCTTTATATTGTTGTTTAGTCTCTAAATTGTGTCCAATTCTTGTGACCTCATGGACTATAGCTCGCCATCCTCCTCTGTCCATGGGATTTCCCTGGCAAGAATACTGGAATGGGTTGCCATTTCCTTCTCCAGGAGATCTTTCTGACCCAGGGACTGAACCGACATCCCGTATTGGCAGGTGGATACTTTACTTCTGAGCCACCTGGGAAATCACTTCTTTGTATGCACTTCCCAAATTTTGTTTGGTTGTTTCTCTTTAAAAATTGGATTATTGTAATTAGGTTTATTTTTAAAAAGTAAAGAGATATATTTTTCATCTTATTATTTGTAGTTGGGAAAATAATCCAGAACACAGAAATATAGAGCATATTCTTAAAATAGGATATTTAACTCATTATATTCATTATAATTACTGATATCTGATTCATTGTAATTACTGATAATTTTGCATCTTAATTTTTTTCAAACCATGCTTTACTATGTTTTCTTTTTCCTACTTTTGTTTACTTCATTTAGCTTGGTTATAAAGATATGTATTCTGTTTCATTTTTCGGGGGGAGGGATTTGTTCAATACCTTATTTTTAAAAGATTTTATTCTTTTTCAGAGCAGTTCTAGGTTCACAAGATTGAAAGGAAGTTACAGAGATTTCTCACATACCCTGTGTCCCCACACACATCACACCCTTCCATCTGTAATTATTTTTGTCCTAAATTTTACTTCTATACATGTTTGTGTTGTGCATTAAATATATAAGGACATTTTTCCCTCATTTTAGTATCATACAGTGTATTTATTTTTTTGCTGCCTAAAATATACTCCATTCTCTGCTTTTTGATGCCTTCCCTACCCTGAACTCCTGGAAACCAGTCATCTTTTTACTGTGTCCATAGTTGTTTCTTTTTCAGAATGTCTGTAGTTGGAATAATGTACTATGCAGCCTTTTCAGATTGGCTTCTTTCACCGAGTAATATACATTTCTTTAATTTATTCAACATATTTATTAGGAATAATGTACTATGCAGCCTTTTCAGATTGGCTTCTTTCACCGAGTAATATACATTTCTTTAATTTATTCAACATATTTATTAGTTACGTGGATTTTTATGTACCAGATACTGAAATTCAAGGTAGAGTAAATTAGATATATTTACTGCTCTCATAGAATTGAGGAGAGAGATATTCTAAACAATACAAATATAAATATATAATTATAAATTATATAATTTATAATGTCCAGGACATTCAATCTGTTAAATGTACAGGACATTATGAGGTTCATAAGTAAGAAGACTTATATTGAAGCATAAGGAAAGCTCTCTTTAAGGAAACTACATTTTAGCTGACACCTAAAGAATGAGGAAAAGTTAGATTGACTAGGAAGGAAGATGTTCCAGGAAGGGGAGAATATGCATGAAAACCCTAAGGTAAGAAGGAAGGCCTGTGTGGCTGAAGCACAGAGAGAACTGGGGAGAGCAGCCAGAGATGAGGTTGGAGAGGCAGGCAGGAGCCAAATCATGTTGAACTATATTGATTGCGGTAACGATTTTTAAAGTATATATTTAGGTTGATAAGAATTTTATGGAGAAGAATGGTTAATGCTACTTTTGTATTTAGGTGTTAGATCATTAGATCACGTTACATACAGGTTAGGTTCCCAGGTGGTGCTAGTAGTAAAGAACCCACCTGCCAATGCAGGAGACTTAAGAGACATGGTTTCGATCCCTGTATTGGGAAGATCCCCTGGAACAGGGCATGGCAACCCACTCTAGTATCCTTGCCTGGAGAATCCCCTGGACACAGGAGCCTGGTGGGCTACAGTCCATGGGGTCACAGAGTCAGGCACAACTGAAGTAACTTAGCATGCATAGATTGGGTTGCAGAGGGACAAGAAGGATGCAGCAAGACTAGTAAGGAAGCTGCTGCTTTAGTACAGACGTGATGTCATGGGAGTTTGGACTAGAGTAGTGGCAGCTGACATGAAGTGGAAAGACTCGTGTATTTTTGAAGTAGATGTGAGGTTTCTTGGTTGTAAGCAATAGCAGAGGGCTCGCTGATTGAACAAAGGATGAAATTTCCTGAAACAGTTACGAAGTTTCTAGGAAGGCTGAATAATCAACTTAAAAAGTGGATAGGAGGGTGGGCAGCTAGAAACATAGTTGTGTTCATTCATTCTGTAGACTGAGCTTCTTGGCTTTTGAAGCAAGAGATGTGTGTGTTTGGAAATTCTCCAGGCACTAGAAGTAAATTCAGCCACTGGAACATAAATTTAACAAATGACAGACCTAAGGCGGCTAGGTTTCTGACCCCACGTGAATTTTTGTTTCTTACTATCATCATTAGTGTTTATCAGAGAACATTAACTTACTGCCAGTTACAACTGTGATGCCTTAAAATACATTGGTTTCTAATGTCACTTGCTGTTGAGCCTCTTATTAAAAAAAAAAAAACACTAAACCATTAGGCAAACATTATTAGATAACCTGGACCCATTAGAGCATGGCATTTGTTATTCTCTTTTTGCCAGACATTGTTTTTTGGAAGTCCTGATGCTTAAATTGGTTGGATTTCACCCAAATAACAATTACAATGTAATTATGCAAAGTAGTAACTGTCTTCTAATTATAACTCTAAAACTAAAGAAATCTATTAGCAAACTAGTTATAATGAGGGAAAAAAAGAAAATTTTGGCCCCAAATATTCCTAGACCTAACAGCAGTTTATTAGAATACTCCAGATTGTTAGTTTGCTGTTGGAAGAAAAATTGAGCCATACGGCCCTGTTTGTTTTGCAGGGTTTTAAAATATAGTGATGTCAGATATATCACTTACTGGGTAAAATGAAGTCATCTTCTCCTTATAGAATGCCTCTCTGGGAACTGTATCGTTTAAAAAGAACTTCAGAAGCTTGTTAACCTGTGAGTTCAAAGTTAGGAAAGGACCTGAGCTACAGGCAATGTCTTATGTGTACATGGAAAATTGTGAACTGATTTGGACTCTCATTCTCAGTGGTGTTCCCCACATTTTCTTCTTTGTCTTTCATGTCCTGTGTATGACTGATAGAAAAGTCTTTTATGTCTAACCTGGAATGAAGTGAGAGATAAGGCAAGATTGCTATCATTATTTCTGAATCACCAGACGCATAGCAGTTTCAGGAGCAAATGTTTAATGTTTAAATGTATTAAAAACATTTCCAGTCACAAGCTCTGTAACCAGTATGAAACTACTGCAAAGAAGGAAAGTGGTAAAGGTCTCGAAGAATCTCACTGAACATTGAATAGGTTCAATTTTAACAACATATCTTGGGAAGGCACTATAAATGTACCTACCTATGTTGGAGAAAGACTAATGCTATATAATTGTTAAGAACCAAAGCAGTCTCTACAAAGTAGCTTTTAAGACCATCTTTTCCAGGAAACTTTTATCCACTTGCATCCCTTCCTATCCTTTCAGTAATTCAGGTCAGCAAATAACTATTGTTCCTATTTTCTTGCTGCAGTCTGTCTGTTTCTTACACAACAGCCAAAATGATCTTCCCAAAGCACAAGTACGATAATGTGGATAGAGGACAGAGATAGGAAGTTGCTAGGAACCCATGTAATTGACATCAGGACTTAATGAAACACATTGTGCCATCAGGATACCATCAAGTCACATCTTGCTGGGGATTTAAAGTCAACAAATAAATCAAGATTAAGTAGAAACAAAGTTATTATTTGCAACGCCTTTGATCACTTGTGAGACCAGCACCCTCCGTTAAAGACGAGATCAGAAACCGATTGAGAAAAAGACAATTATTCTCTCCCTTCCTACACAAAATTTCATTGAACTGAATGGTGGGACTTCTGTCTGTTGTGTTATTTTTTTAGGCTCTTTCTTCCTGCCAAATGCTTATAGTTGAATTTCTGTGATCTAAATGCACATATGCTACAACTCTACTCTCATAATAGTCTATGAAATTATGAAAGTTGTTAATAAGGTGAGTCAGGAACCAGTAGTTCTAAAACAGTGGTTCTCTTTCCGGTGCTGACTCTGATAACATTGACTGGCAATATTTTCTTAGTGATAACTTAGGAAAGTTTGCGTTTTGTGGTATAAATTTGGCTCAGATTATGTATGTGTAAGAGACAACTTTACACACTTTTTGTGTTGATCTTAAATATGGCATTTGGTGTTGCTCAGTTGCTAAGTCATATCTGACACTTTGCAACCCCATGAACTGCAGCACGCCAGGTTTCCCTATCCTCCATTATCTCCCAGAGTTTGTTCAAACTCATGTCCATTGAGTCAGTGATGCCATTCAGTCATCTCATCCTCTATTGTCCCTCCTCTCTTCTTGTCCTGGTCTTTCCCAGCATCAGGGTCTTTTCACTCATTTACAATCATTTTGTTTTATATCTCTTTATTAAAAGTACCACATTAGTGGCAAATTAGAATGTGCCACCTGTTTATAACTTCATTGTGAATTTTGAATTTTGCATATTAATGTGGATTTTTAAAATAATAAGTAATTTAAGTCACTTTGCTATTAATGAAGGATATGTTCTTTGCATCAGTTGGGCAGTACTGAGTAAAATACTGGAAGTGTAACCCAGAGAGTATTTTGCTTACTGAAATGAGTCAGACAGAGAAAGGCACAATTATATAATATCATTTATATGTGGAATCCAAAAACAGTGATACAAATGAATCTATACAAACAAGGAATGGATTCACAGACATAGAAAATAAATGTATTGTTATCAAAGGGGAGAGCAGAGAGGAAGGAAAAATTAGGGGTATGGGATTAACAGATAAAAACTGCTATATATAAAAGAGATACACAACAAGGATTTACTATATGGCTTAGGAAATTATACCCAAGATTATAAGATTAATTATAAGATTATTGTATCTCTTAATAACCTATCATGCAAAAAAAAAAAAAAAAGGAATCACTGTGCTGAAAGTAACACAGTATTGTAAATCAACTATACTTCATTTTTTAAGAAGTGTAACATTCAAGCATTTGCAGGCATCACCTCCAGGAATTTTGTGTAAATCAGTTCTAGCAGCAAAATGGAGAAAATTTCACACCCAAAGCTTTTGGTGGACCGGTAGCTTTGTTGTACTAAGTGGGTCACTGACTTTGTTGCACAGGTTTGGTATATGGGAATATTCCAGAATGCTTAAAGTGCCATTATCCTGCTTTTCTGATGCCATTGGTTGCCTCTGAAGAATCGGTTTATGTTTAGATTTTACATATCTTTTTTTTTTCCCTCCCTAATTCTGTTCAAATTTAAACAATGAGGGAGTAGAAACAATTGGATTCCCACTACCTCCCACTCCCTCCTTCCTCCTGCCAGTATAAATTCTGTATTCTGCTTTAATTACAGAAAGGCAAATAAAAATTAAGCAAGATGTTGGTCATTTATTTAAAATGAATTGTGTCTGAACAGCATTGTATAATAGAGTTTTCATATGAGCTACATATGTAAAATTTGAGCATATGTAAAATATGAGCAACATATTTAAAATTTCTAATAGTTACATTAAAAGCAGGATAAAGAAACAGGTGAAAATAATTTCAATACTACATATTATTTAGCTCAACATATCCCAAATATCATTATTTCCCTTTAATCAATATAAAGTGTTACTTCCCTGGTGGCTCAGCAATAAAGAACCTGCCTGCCAATGCAGGAGACACGAGTTGAATCCCTGGGTCAAGAAGATCCCCTGGAGAAACAAATATTTTATTTCCCACTCCAATATTCTTGCCTGGAAAATTCCGTTAACAGAAGTACAGTCCAGGGAGTTGCAAATAATTGGACGTGACTTAGCAACTAAACAACAGTGAGATATTTTACATTCTTTTTTGCATATTAAGTCTAAAAAATTCAATGTATATTTTACTTTTACAGCACCTCTCAGTTTGGACTGGGCACATTTCAAACGATCAGTGGCTACAGAGGTTGTGATGACTGTTGGACAGTGCATGTTCAGGGTAAAACATTGGTTATTATACCTTTCAGTCCAGCTTACCATTTATCCCCAAGACAAAGGTTTCTCTTTTTTTCTTACTCCCACACACATGAAGAAAAGGTCTCACTCACAGCGATGCAGTGAAACAGTAGCCTTTTACTGGAGTGTTTCTTAAGGGTTAGTGAGGGACAAAGGAGTAGCCCATGTAAGGAGAGAGACATTTCAGCATCTGTGGATCAGGGAATATTTAGTTAGAAAAAAAATCTGCAGCACAGATCCAAGATATGTCTGTTCCTTTCCAGTTTGAATAACTAATATTTTTGTACAATTATAATTACTATGAGAATATTTAAATTTCATCCAAATAAAAGAAAGGTTAAATTGATATAGCCACAGTTCTGGCTTTTTTTACAACATGAAAGCAGCTTCATTTCCAGAGTTTGAAAATGGCTCTTTAGTTGTTACCAGATACTCTGACATTCCCTACAGTAGCAGCTGTTACCAGTTCTAATTGGCCAAGTCAAGACTTTAGGCTTGGACCTGGGTTGTCACACTTACTGCATTCCTTATGATTTTTTTTAATATAGTGACAAACTAGTTAATGAAAACATACTACTGGTAAAGTAGAAAATACAACAAATATATCAATTTTAGAAAGACTCCAAAGAACAAATGGTTTACTTTGTTTCTAGCTTAAAGCTATTATTGATTCTTCTTTTAAATATTGACCTATGTGTTTTCCCCTCCTATATATAGATTTCTGGGTAGAAGAGGGCTAAGGGGTTAGGCTGGAGAGTTAGGCTTGACTTGAAATACTTTCAGAATTTAATTTTTATCATCTGTTAAGTTATTCAAGTGATAGATTGACATTTCAGAAAAGTTGTCAGGTACCTGTGGAGATGAGAATGTAGGGAGGACATCTGTGTAAGTTCTGACACTGAAGGCAGAAAAAAGAAGAAGCAGATGTAGAAATCTGAAAGAGATCATTGTGAAACCTTTAACTAGGGCAGAAGCATCACAGCAGAGGGCTATGTTCAAGAGTGTGAAGTGCAGACTCTACAGAACTTGGGGGAATAAAGCAGATGGGAAGCTTAAGTAAGTACTCGGGATGGTTCCAGAAACTGTGTTGTGCATATCTGGATGGATAAAGTGGTTGGTGATGCTGTTTAAAAAAAAAAAAAAAGTAATTCAGAAGTAATACAAGAGAAAATAGATTAGATGGAGGGAAGGGGTTTGGTTTTAAACATGTTAAATCCAAATTACCTTTAACAATAAAACTATAGTAACAAAGGCCTGCACTCTTTGAGCAAAAGTCATATGAATAATAAATGTATTTATGAAGAATAGTATATAGACCAACTGAAACAGTCAAAGCACGATCATAATGTAAACACATTACTATACGTGCTTGTTAGTTTATTTTACCATAACTCTCATTTCTCCACATCTTGATATTCACATATTGGCTTTTCTTGAGGCAAGAGCTGCTCATAGAGTTTAATCTCTAAATGATGAAAAGATTTTGATGATTCTCCCCAGCTCAGGCTTTGTTTTGACCAGATTTGATAAACATTTGCTTCTTTAATGGAGTGCATGCACTCTCCTTTCCTAAATCATCACTTTCAGCCACTTTCCTAAATAAGTTTCAGTCACTTGATAGATTTGCCTAATTTCTCTGCCCCTTTCTAAGAATAACATATCATAAGGTTATCTGCTATTTTGTATATCCAATTTGTGACCATGTATTAGAAAATAAATAAAATGTGGCTTTCGTCTTCAGAATATGAGATTTCATCAAATCACATTGTTGTTTAGTTGCTAAGTCGTGTCCAGCCCTTTGTAAACCCATGGGCTGCTGCACGCCAGGCTTCCCTGTCCTTCATCATCTCCCAGAGTTTGCTCAAACTCATAACCTTTGAATAAGTGATGCCATCCAACCATGTTATCTTCTGTTGCCCCCTTCTCCTCTTGCTCTCAGTCTTTCCCAGCATCAAGGTCTTTTACAATGAGTCAGATTTTCACATCAGGTAGCCGAAGTCTTGGAGCTTCAAACTTGGCATTTTTGTTCCCTGGGATTGATTCCATCAAGATAACTCTAATCTTTGAGGTTACTTGAATGTGACCACTGTACCAAGTTGTGCAAAAGCCACTGAATAAAACACAACTTTGAATCTTAAATACTGGTCATTGTGAACTGCTTTTGGAAAAACCATGCTCTCTAACCATGAATTGGTAAATATATTAACCATGTGGGTTTCAAAATATCACCTCAATTCTTTGCACATACAATGTAATTTCACAAATACTAAGCAAGTAGTGTTAATGATCACACAGAGCTATCACTGGTGAAAGTGCCAGACAGCTGCACCACATTTATAAGGAGGGTTAGAGGCATGGGGAGCATGGCGTTTAGCCTGTATTGTGCTTTGTAATCTTCACAGAAAGCTGAAAGCTGTTTCCTCCCCTGAAAAGGTTGGGGAAAGCTGTATTTAAGAATTGTGTTCCCCCACATGTTTATTTTTCAGAGCTAAAACAAGCTTTGTTTGTCCATTTTGATTCATCCCTAACAAGTAAACTATGCAGTCATATTTTCCATATATCTACAGATAATGACACAGAGTGAAAATTAACATTTGCATTTGCAGAGAAACTGCTACAAACTTGAGAAGTAATGAATTTTTGTGATTTTCCACCAACATGTTGTCTCAATTCATTTTCACATTCAATTAATAACTGTCCCTTTCTCTGTAGGCAATTTAAACAAAATAAAGTAAAAGACAAATCTGCTGTCACTTTCAGATCACTTTGGGAAAATACATAATTTTAAGGAATAACAAAGTTCTTGAGCATATTTCTATGTTAGAGATAAAGTAGTTTTGAAAATAGAACTGGTGGTTAGGGGGGAGGAATTTGGGGTTCTGCTACTTTTCGATCTTTAGGAAGTCCTTTGACCTTCTCCCATGTGTCCAGGGCCAGGCACTGTCCGTGCTTCTTCCCCTTGGAAGGTTTACTTCCTGGCTGTGTCTCAGCTCTCTCGAGCTATCCAGGGAGTTCCCCTTCTCTGAGCACTGTCCAAATCTTGTGAAATAGGCTGTGCTCCCCATAGATACAGTTAGACTGGATAATAGAAACCAAGAAGGTTTGGGTCTTTATTATCTCCTTCAAAGCTAGAAGACTCAGCAATCTCCTAAGGTTAAAAAGAAGTAAAAACCCATTTCAAATATATGAATATATTCAACTCAAGATTTCAGAGTGTTTGTTTGCTAAGCTAAATCATCAATAGTTTTTTGAAACTAAGTGAGGAATATGTAAGAAGGTCATCGTGCTCCTCGCTGCATCCGTCAGTGGTATATTATATATATCTTTACACTTTTTAGGCTTCAACATTTCTCTATTTAAAAAAAAGACCATTAAGCAGAGCTGATATATTTATAAGCTACGGCAGCACCTTCTGTTGCTTATACTTTCTATTCTGAAAACATTGGTTTATTGCCTATTGGAGAACTTTTATTAAAGTCAATTACAGTTAACCTTAAACAACATAGCATGGGTTTGAAGTGCATGGGTACACTTATACATGGATTTTTTTTTTCAATAAATATATACTAAAGTACTACACAATCGGTGGTTGGTTGAATCCATAAATGTGGAACCACACATATTGATGGCTGACTATAATGTTATACATGAATTTTCAACTGCACAGAGGTTGGTGCCCCAAACCTTGCATTGTTCAAGAGTCAACTGTTTGGATAACCACTTAGAAGTTTATTGAGTGTCCTCTTAAAGTGTAGTATGCTGTACCAGGGTCTATCCTGTATGGAATTAAGTAAGCTTTCTTTCTCATTATTTGAAAAACACACTTTTTTTCCCTAGGATAGACCACAAAAACAAGTTTCAGTAAATCTGAGAACTTTGATGCTGTGTTAAGCATCTCTTTCAACCATAGCGGCATGAGATGAGAAACCAACTGCAAGGAAAAAACTGCAAAAACACAAACTCATAAAAGCTTTTTTACATGTTTACAGTACGCCACTGAACAACCAATGGGTCATTGAAGAAATCAAAGAGGATTTGAAAGTGTAAGAGGATTGGAGAAAATGAAAGTGGATACATAACAATCTATACTCTGTGGGAGGCAGCAAAAGGAGTTCTAAGGGAAATTTATAGTGATACAAGCCTACCTGTGGAAAATCTCAAAGAAACACTCCAAACGTACACCTATAGGAACTAGAAAAATATAAACAAAACCCAAAGTTAGTGGAAGGAAAGAAATCATAAAGATTGAAGTAGAAATGGATGAAATAGAGGCTGAAAAATGAAAAATAGAAAAGGTCAATGAAACTAAGAGCTGATTCTTTGAAAAGATAAAGAAAATTGATAAACCTTTGGTCAGACTCATCAAGAAAAAAATGAGAAAGGGCCCACATAATAAAAAATGAAAAAGAAGTTACAGCTGTCACTACAGAAATCCAAAGGATCATAAGAGATTACTATGAACAAAATGGAGGAACTAGAAGAAGTGGATAAATTCCTAAAAACTTAGTTTCCCAGGATTGAACCAGTAGGAAATATAAAATATGAGCAGAATGATTACCAGTAATTAAATTGAGTCAGTGATTTTTAACAATCCCAGCAAGTGAAAGTCCAGAACCAAGTGGTTTCATAGGTGATTTCTACCAAATATTTAAGGAGTTAGCATCTATCCTTCTTAAACTATTCTTTAAAAACTTGAGAAGAAATGCTTCAGAACTCATTCTGCAAAGCCTGCATCACCCTTATACCAAACCAGACAAGGACACTGCAAGAAAAGAATAGGCCAATGTTTCTGATTTATTCAAAATAAATGAATAGTTCAGTTCAGTTCAGTCGCTCAGTAGGGTCTGACTATTTGTGACGTGGTGGACTGCAGCACGCCAGGCTTACCTGTCCAGCACCAACTCCTGGAGCTTGCTCAAACTCATATCCATCGAGTTGGTAATGCCATCCAACCATCTCATTCTCTGTTGTCCCCTTCTCCTGCCTTCAATCTTTCCCAGCATCAGGGTCTTTTCCAATAAGTTAGTTCTTCACATCAGGTAGCCAAAGTATTGGAGTTTCAGCTTCAGCATCAGTCCTTCCAATGAATATTCAGGACTGATTTCCTTTAGGATGGACTGGTTGGATCTCCTTGCAGCCCAAGGGACTCTCAAGAGTCTTCTCCAACACCACAGTTCAAAAGCATCAATTCTTTGGGGCTCAGCTTTCTTTACAGTCCAACTCTCACATCCATACATGACCACCAGAAAAACCATTGACTTTGGCTACAGGGACCTTTGTAGGCAAAGTAATGTCTCTGCTTTTTAATATGCTGTCTAGGTTGGTCATAAGTTTTCTTCCAAAGAGCAAGTGTCTTTTAATTTCATGGCTGCAGTCACCATCTGCAGTGATTTTCGAGCCCAAGAAAATAAAGTCTGTCATTGTTTCCATTGTTTCCCCATCTATTTGCCATGAATTGATGGAACCAGATGCCATGATCTTAGTTTTCTGAGTGTTGAGTTTTAAGCCAACTTTTTCACTCTCCTCTTTCACTTTCATCAAGAGGCTCTTGAGTTCTTCTTCACTTTCTGCCATAAGGGTGGTGCCATCTGCATATCTGAGGTTATTGCTATTTCTCCCTGAAATCTTGATTCCAGCGTGTGCTTTATCAAGCCTGGCGTTTTGCATGATGTACTCTGCATATAAGTTAAATAAGCAGGGTGACAATATACAGCCTTGACGTACTCCTTTTCCTATTTGGAACCAGTCTGTTGTTCCATGTCCAGTTCTAGCTGTTGCTTCTTGACCTGCTTAGAGGTTTCTCGGGAGGCAGGTCAGGTGGTCTGGTATTCCCAACTCTTTAAGAATTTTCCACAGTTTGTTGTGATCCACACAGTCAAAGGCTTTGGCATAGTCAATAAAGCAGAAGTAGATGTTTTTCTAGAGCTCTCTTGACTTTTCTATCATGCAATGTATGTTGGCAATTTGATCTCTGGTTCCTCTGCCTTTTCTAAATCAAGCTTGAACACCTGGAAGTCATTGGTTCACATACTGTTGAGGTCTGGCTTGAGAATTTTGAGCATTAGTTTGCTAGCATGTTCAGTTCAGTTCAGTCGCTCAGTTGTGTCCGACTGTTCGCGACCCCATGAACCGCAGCATGCCAGTGCAATTGTGCGGTAGTCTGAGCATTCTTTGGCATTGCCTTTCTTTGGGATTGGAATGAAAACTGACCTTTTCCAGCCCTGTGGCCACTGCTGAGTTTTCCAAATTTGCTGGCATATTGAGTGCAGCCCTTTCATAACATCATCTTTTAGGATTTGAAATAGCTCAGCTGGAATTCCATCACTTCCACTAGCTTTGTTCATAATGATGCTTCCTAAGGCCCTCTTGACTTCACATTCTAGGATGTCTGGCTCTAGGTGGGTGATCACACCATTTTGGTTATCTGGGTCATGCAGATCTTTTTTGGATAGTTCTTCAGTGTATTCTTGCCACCTCTTCATAAAATCTGCTTCTGTTAGGTCCATACCATTTCTGTCCTTTTCGTGCTCATCTTTGCATGAAATGTTCCCTTGGTATCTCTAATTGTCTTGACGAGATCTCTAGTCCTTCCCTTCTATTGTTTTCCTTTATTTCTTTGCATTGATCACTGCTGCTAACACACTTCAGTCGTGTCTGACTCTGTGGGACCCCATAGACGGCAGCCCACCAGGCTCCCCTGTCCCTGGGATTTTCCAGGCAAGAACACTGGAGTGGGTTGCCATTTCCTTCTCCAATGCATGGGAGTGAAAAGTGAAAGTGAAGTCACTCAGTTGTGTCTGACTCTTAGCGACCCCATGGACTGCAGCCTTCCAGGCTCCTCCACCCATGGGATTTTCCAGGCAAGAGTACTGGAGTGGGGTGCCATTGATCAGTGAGGAAGGCTTAAATCCTCAACATATTAGCAAACCAAATTCAAGCCTACATTCCCTGGTGACTCAGACAGTAAAGAATCTGCCTGCAGTGTAGGAGACCCACCTTCTCTCCCTGGGTCAGAAAGATCATCTGGAGAAGGGAATGGCTACACACTCCAGTATTCTTGCCTGAAAAAATTCCAGGAACCTGGCTACTCCTGGCTAGTCCATGGGATTGCAAAGACTTGGACATGATTGAGAGACTAACACTTTCACTTTTTCATGCTTATGATCAAGTGGGATTTATCCTAGGTATGCAAGAATGATTCAGTATCCACAGTCAATCAGTGTGACACACCACATTAACAAATTGAATAATAAAAGTTATTCATAAATACGGAAAAAGGTTTGACAGAGTTCAATATCCATTTATGATTAAAAACTCTCAACAAACTGGGTATTAGGAAACATACCTCAACATAATGAAGTCCATATATGACAAACGACTCAATGGACATGAGTTTGAGCAAACTCTGGGAGATGGCGAAGGACAGGTAAGCCTGGCATGCTGCAGTCCATGGGGTCACAAAGAGTCAGACACAACTGAGTGACTGAACACCAACAGCATGACAAACCTACAACCAACATCATGTTCAGTGGTGAAACGCTGAAAGAGTTTCCTTTATGATCAGGAACAAGACAAGAATGTCCACTCTGAGCCACTTTTATTCAGCATTGTATTGGAAATCCTAGCCATAGTAATCAGAGAAGAAAAAGAAGTGAAGAATTTGAATTGTAAAAGAAGTAAAACTGTCACTGTTTGCAAGTGACATAATACTATATATAGAAAAACTTAATGACAACACCAAAAAAAAAAAAAAGAAACACCTATTAGAACTAATATATGAATTCAGTAGTAAAGTTTCAGAAATCTATTCTGTTTCTATACACTAACAATGACCTGTCAAAAGAGAAATGAAAAAAATCCCGTGTATAATTGCATCAAGAGGAATAAAATATGTAGGAATAAATCTAACCAAGGAGGTGAAAGACTTGTACTTGGAAAACTAAAAGATATTGAGGAAAGACATTGAAGAAGACACAAGCATTGGAAAGATATACTTTACTCATGAATTGAAAAAATTAATATTGCTAAAATGACCATACTTTCCAAGACAATCTACAGATTCAATACAATCCCTATGAAAATACTAATGACATTTTTCAGAGAATTAGAACAAATAAAAAACTTGTATGGAAACACAAAAGACCCTTAATACCAAAATCTTGATAACAAAGAATGCTGATGGATCATGAACTTGATATCAAACTATACTACAAAGCTACAGTAATCAAAACAGTATGGTAACATGGCCAAGTGCCACAGGAAAGAATGTTCAACATCAGGAATTATCAGAGGAGTGCAGATCAAAACTGAAATGCAGTGTCATCTTATACCAGTCAGAATGGCCATCATCAAAAAGCCTGCTGCTGCTGCTGCTACAGCTGCTAAGTCGCTTCAGTCGTGTCCGACTCTGTGTGACCCTATAGATAGCAGCTCACCAGGCTCCCCCATCCCTGGGATTTTCCAAGCAAGAACATTGGAGTGGGTTGCCATTTCCTTCTCCAATGCATGAAAGTGAAAAGTGAAAGTGAAGTCGCTTAGTCATGTCTGACTCTTAGCGACCCCATGGACTGCAGCCCACCAGGTTCCTCCATCCATGGGATTTTCCCGGCAAGAGTACTGGAGTGGGGTGCCATTTAAATTGCTGGAGAGAATGTGGGGAAAAGGAAACCCTCCTACACTGTTGGTGGGAATGTGATTGATACAGCCACCATGGAGATCAGTATGGAGTTTTCTAAAAATAGAGAGCTATTTTATGATCCTACAATCCCACTCCTGGTCATACATCCTGAGAAAACCTTAATTTGAAAAGATATGTATGCTGCAATGTTCATACCAGCACTATTTAGAATAGCCAAGGTATGGAGACAACCTAAATGTGCGTTGACAGATGAATGGATAAAGAAGAAGATGTGGTGTATATATTACAATGGAATACTACTCAACCATAAAATAGAATGAAATAATGCTATTTGAAGCTACATGGATGGACCTAGAGATTATAATATATGTGAAGTCAGAGAACATGATATCATTTATATGTGGAATCTAAAAAAATGATACAAATAAAATTATTTGCAAAATAGAAACAGCCTCACAGGCATAGAAAACAAACTTTTGGTTACCAAAGAGAAAGGTGGGGAAAGGGATACATTAAGATTTGGGGAATAACATATACATACTACTAAATGTAAAATAGGTTAACAACAAGGCTACTGTATAACACAGGGACCTACACTCAGTATTTTATAAGAACCTTATGGGAAAATAATCTGAAAAAGAATATATATAGCGAAATCACTTTACTATACACGTGAAATTAACACAACATTGTAAATCAACTATACCTCACGTTTTCTCAGACCTGTCAGAGAAAAACAAATACCATATATTAATACATATATGTAGAATCTGAAAAAATAAGTATAGAGGATCTTATTTACAAAGCAGAAATAGAGACATAGACATAGAGAACAAATGTATGGATACCAAGGGGGAAAGGTGGGGTGGGATGAATTGGGAGATTGGAATTGACATATACACAGTATTGATACTATGTATAAAATAGATAACTAATAAAAACCTTAAAAAAAACTATACTTCAATTAAAAAATGAGTTTTTTAAAATACCAAAAAACAAAAAAGACCCAGTACAGTACTGGCACAAAAATAGACATGTAGTTCAATGGAACGGAAGCGAGAACCCAGAATAGAATTCTGGGTTGTCCGTACTCTATGGATAATTTATCTGTGACAAAGGCAGTAAGGATCTACAGTGGGGAAAAGACAGCCTTTTCAATAATGGTACTTGGAAAACTGGACAGCTACATGCAAATTGATGCTTTTGAATTGTGGTGCTGGAGAAGACTCTTGAGAGTCCCTTGGACTGCAAGGAGATCCAACCAGTCCATCCTAAAGGAGATCAGTCTTGGGGGTTCATTGGAAAGACTGATGCTAAAGCTGAAACTCCAATACTTTGGCCACCTGATGTGGAGAGTTGACTTATTTAAAAAGACCCTGATGCTTGGAAAGATTGAGGGCAGGAGGAAAAGGGGACGACAGAGGATGAGATGGTTGGATGGCATCACTGACACAATGGACATGGGTTTGGGTGGACTCCGGGAGTCGGTGATGGACAGGGAGGCCTGGCGTACTGCGGTTTATGGGGTCACCAAGAGTCAGACACGACTGAGCGACTGAACTGAACTGAACTGAATATGCAAAAGAATCAAACTGGACTACTTTCTCACACTATGTAGAAAAAATAACGTGGGTTAAAGACTTAAATCTAAGACCTAAAACCATAAAACTTCTAGAAAAAAACACAGGCAGTATGCTCTTTAACATCAGTGGTAATAATATTCTTTTTGGATCTGTGTCCTCAGGCAAGTGAAACAAAAGCAAAAGCAAACAAATGTGATTACATAAAGCTGAAAAAAGTTTTGGATAGCAAAGGAAACTCTCAACAAAACAAAAAGTCCACCTACTGAATGGCAGATGTTTGCAAACAATATAACTGATAAGGAGTTAATATCTAAAATATACAAAGAGCTCATACAACTCAATATCAACAAAGAAACCCAAACAACATAGTTAAAAAATGGGCAGAGGATGTGCAGATGACCAACAGGCACATGAAGATACACAGCATCATTAATCACTAGAGAAATGCAAATTGAAACCACAATGAGATACCACCTCACACCTATCAGAATAACTGTCATCAACATGACAAGAAATAACAAGTGTTGGTGAGAATGTGGAGAAAGGGGGACCCATGTGCACTGTTGGTGGGAATGTAAGTTGGTGCAGCTACTATGGAAAACAGCATGGAGATGCCTCAAAAAATTAACAATAGAACTACCATATGATCCAGCATTCCCACTTATGGGTATTTACCCAAAGGAAAGAAAGCACTCTGAAAAGATAACATGCATGCCATTACTGCAGCATTGTTTCTGATAGCCAAACATTTGAAAGCAACCTAACAGTGTCCAGTATATAAAGAAGGTGTGGCGTATATACACAATGGAATTTCGTTAGCCAGTAAAAAAGAATGAAGCTTTGTCTTTTGTAACAATATGGATGGATCTAGACATTATTACACTAAGTGAACTGTAAAGGCAAATCTCACATATATGTGTATAGACAAAATATAAACTCATAGATACAGAGAACAAATCTCTGGCTGCCAGAAGGGAGGGTTGGGAGAGTAAGGAAAATAGGTGAAGGGGATTAAGAAGCACAAACCTCCAGTTATAAAATAAATAAGCTTCAGGGATGTACTGTACAGCATAAGAAATATGGTCAGTAATACTGTTCAATATAATAACATTCCACGGGGACAGATAGTTACTGGACTTACTATGATGATCGTTTCATAATATATGCAAATGTCAGATCATTAAAGAGTACACCTAAAACTAACATACATCAACTAATATGTTTCAATTCAAAAAAAGAAAACCACACACTTTTCTCCAGTGAGTTGGTGTTCTGTAAGAATCTGATTAAATGAGCTCTTATCTGTTGTTCTTGGCCATGAGGATTCCCTGCTTCATTCATCATGTCATGACATAGCAGCCGCCTTTGGTGCCTCCTGAATGTGTCATCCAGAGACAAGGTTAGTGCGCACTCTCTGGACAAGCAGGAGGCCAGGGCAACACAACCAATAAGGAATAGGTTTCCACAGCTTTTCATTCGTGTATTTGATGTTTCCAGACTCAGAATTTTCTATATGTACTGAATCAGTCCTTCTGCTACCACCCTTGTAAATAGAGGGAGACATTATTATGTTGGAATTATGAAGCTGCTTACAGTTCTTTCGAAATCATGCCCAGCTGAGCTGACTGAGTCTCATGTTGGCTTCCTTTGATCTCAAATGTGAATCCATTAGTTTGCAAGTTTGCTCCAGCATCTGTGACCAAAAAAAAAAAAAAAAAAAAAAGAAGTAACTTCTGCTTCAGCCATTGCTTCATTGTGTGTGATGAAACTGTGTGCAAAAATGAAAAACTATTTCTTTGTGTGTCTGTGGCATCAGTCTGATGACAGCATGACCCAGGATAGCAGTTGTCACATCTAGAACTTTCCCAGTGCTGGAGTGTTTGCCATGAAGGACATCTCTCTGTTTGGTATCAGTCTTCATTAGCCCCAATCAAAACTGGGCAGAATTCCCTGCATTTATAAAGTTCTGTCAGTGGCAGAGGGACAGTTCCCACTCTTGGTTATGGCGTTTTGTCTTCATGTTATTGAAACTCCATGTGTCCTATTTGGCTGCAGAGGAACCAACCTTAATAGAGGGAAAAAACCTCATTTCTAGTCTAAGAATAGAAATGAAAAAAAAAAAAGGAAAACTAAGTTTTTCTGAGCCTATAGCTGAAACTTCAAAACCCAGATATGATTGCTGCTTTCTTTTTGTTTCCCAGACTGTGAGTAATTTAATTATATAAATTCTAATTATCCAAATAAAGCGAAAACACAAGCCTTTTCTTCTGCCTTCCTGGGATAGCAATGAAACAGGCTATTTCACCCAGATGATACCTCTAAGACACATCAGGCGTCTGCTCTGTATGTGCCAGAGTAGTGCTGGGTGTGATGGTCATTGTATTAAGCCAATGTCAGGGTTTCCTATCTCACAGAGCAAAAAGAAGTATGAGCGTCTTGAAAATCTTTCCACATTATTTGAAAGATGGGAAGATTGGTTTAAAAGAAAGTTCAGAGTTTGGGATTGGAAAATGGACTGAAGCACTCTCTAAAAGCTGACTTTTCAGATTTTGCCACATTTTCATTTGTGAGGCAGCACTTAAAATTCATCGAGCAGGACTTTATTTGCTGATGTGCTAATAGTCTTCCTTCTTGTTTGAAAGGAAGAGACGCTACTTTCTGCTCCATCCTCTGAAACACACCACCTGCTTTACCAAGCTGGAATGTGGTATTTTTCCACTGAGGAGTGCACTTGTTTTTGCAGTGAGAACACAGCAGCGCTGTTTGAAGACTCCACTGACGATGGCAAAGGATCAAAGGTGGGAGGTGATAGCAGGTGGCAGCTTAGGGGGTGATCAGTGTGATGCATTGCTGCGTGGAGATGTGCAGGAGCCCAGCGAGAATCCTAGAGTAAAGGGGGAAAGCTGAAAGTCAAAGGCAGGCAATAATTTCAGGTAAATCTGACCATTCTAGGAAATATTAAAAAGCCCACTGTTACTCTAGTCAGAATTATGATCATTTGGGAAAATGGATGTTTAATTCGATGGATAGAACACTTTATCTTTGCTCTCTTTTTCCTTTACCTTTGGACATGAAAAACAAATGAAGAAAAATTTTCAAACTTAGTGAGAAAGAAACAAAAATTAGTAATCCTATAGGGAGAAAGATGGAGTAGCTAGTTTTTTTTTTTTTTTAATTGAAGTATAGTTGACTTACAATGGTGTTGTTTTAGTTTAAGGTGTGCACAGAGTGATTCAATTATACATATACATCATACCTATTCTCTTTCAGATTCCTTTTCCTTATCCATGTGTGTGTGCTCAGTTGTGTCCAACTCTGTGACCCTATAGACTGTAGCCCATCAGACTCCTCTGTCCATGGGATTCTTCAGGCAAAAATACTGGAGTGGGTTGCCATTTCCTCCTCCAGGGGATCTTCCCGACCCAGGGGATGAACCTGTGTCTCCTGTGTCTCCTTGCATTGGCAGGCAGATTCTTTACCCCTGAGCCAGCTGAGAAGCCCTCTTTTTTCTTATAGGTTGTTACAAGATATTGAGTATGGTTCCCTGTGTTATACAGTAGGTCCTTGTTGGTTATCTATTTTGTATCTAGTAGTGCGTTAATGTTGAGGAGGGCATGGCAATCCACTCCAGTGTTTTTGCCTGGAGAATCTCATGGACAGGGGAGACTGGGGGCTACAGTCCATAGGGTTGCGGGGAGCCAGAAATGACTGGTGACTTAGCATGCATGCAGTGTGTTTATGTTAATCCCAAACTCTAGTTTTAAGGTTTATCCCTTGGCTCTTGGGAGCTTTCTTTCCCTGAGTTGACTGAAATTGCTCCCAAGAAATCTTTTCTGTGTTATTTAAGAGGGCATGTTAGATCAAGGCTGGGTCCCCCGTGATTTCATTGAAGACCCTGCTGTTGAGTTAGTGTTGGTCTCAGGTTGTGGACTCAGGAACACAGAGCAGGGTCTTCTCAGAGAGCAGGGAATTTGGATTTCCTCTTTGCTGTTCGTGTTCACCAGAGCTGCAGCATCAAAAGCCAGAAATGCCGAGGAAAAGCATGGGATGACTGCTTCAAAGGCAATCAAGATCGTTTCGTTAAATGACAAGGTAGATCCCCAAGCTTGAAACTTCCACAGCAGGCAACTAGTATGTTGAGGAAGAATGAAGCTTTTTATACCCAGACTTTATTTCCTGGGAGTTGGTGATGGACAGGGAGGCCTGGTGTGCTGCAGTCCATGGGGTCACAAAGAGTCAGACACAACTGAGTGACTGAAGTGAACTTACCTATTTCAGTGGTGAACTATTTAATGTTTACAGTTTAATCATACTACTGATAGTTACATCCCTGTAGCTTTATTTTTTTCCTCTGCTTAACTACTTTCTTTATTTTCCTTAGCCTGAATGCACTTTTTTTCTGGTTAGTGGTAGAGTCTTTCTAAAATCATAACTCCCCATGGCCTCCTATGAGTCAGACTAATCTTGCTGTAAGATCTTTCTTTAATGCCATGTATGACTGACTATAATGCTGCTCCTTCTACTCATAGGCTAGGTGAATTCAAACCATCACTTAAATCTTATCAGAATTAACCTTCAACTGGCCTAGGGCAGAGTTACAGGGGTGTTGATTTCTTTTCTCCTTTTTGGTATCCTAATTTGAAAATCATATTTCTATTCAAAAATTCTTTCTTAATAGAATAGAGTTATGCAGATTGTAATGAATATCAGTGTTTTCCCCCAGTAGCATTTTTAAAGGCCCTAATAAACCTACTAGTCACTGACTGAATGCCTACAACAGGGATCACAAATAAGAAACTGGTAAAATAATGAAGCGGTATATTGGAGCCTCCACACCCTGGGCCAGGATGAAGTTTTCAGTCTAATGGGCTGTCCTTTGTGTAGTTCTACATTTTTTGGTGTTAGAGTGGCTTTTTTTTTTATGACATCATGGTCACAGATGAGAGGTTATTTTTCATATTTAAATTGTGGGCAATTTAAAACATTAGTGACCTCTTGTTGCCATTGTTCAGCCACTAAGTCATGCCCGACTCCTTGTGACCCCATGGACTGCAGCACACCAGGCTTCCCTGTCCTTCACTATCACCCGGAGTTTGCTCAAACTCATATTCATTGAGTCAGTGATGCTATCTAACCATCTCATCCTTTGCTGCTCCCTTTTCTATTTGCCTTCAATCTTTCCCTGCATCATGGTCTTTTCCAGTGAGCTGGCTCTTGGCATCAGGTGGCCAAAGTACTGGAGCTTCAGCTTCAGCATCAGTCCTTTCAATGAATATTCTGGATTGATTTCCTTTAGGATGGACTGGTTTGATCTTGCAGTCCAAGGGATTTCAAGAGTTCTCCAGCACCACAATTCGAAAGCATCTATTCTTCAGTGCTCAGCCTTCTTTATGGTCCAACTCTTACATCCATACATGACTACTGGAAAAACCACAGCTTTGACTGTATGGACTTTGTCAGCAAAGTGATGTCTCTGCTTTTTAATATACTGTCTAGGTTTGTCATAGTTTTCTTTCCAAGAAGCAAATGTCTTTTAATTTCATGGCTTCGTGGCTGTCAGCAGTGATTTTGGAGCCCCCGAAAGGAGAATCTGTTACTGTTTCCACCTCTCCTCTTTCTATTTGCCATGAAGTGATGGGACCAGATGCCATGATGTTAGTTTTTTGAATGTTGAGTTTTAAGCCAGTTTTTTCACTCTCTTCTTTCACCCTCGTTAAGAGGCTCTTTAAGTCCTCTTTGTTTTTCTGCCATTAGAGTGGTATCATCTGCACATCTGAGGTTGTTGATATTTCTTCCAGCAATCTTACTTCCAGCATGTGATTCATCCAGCCCAGCATTTCACATGATGTACTTTGCATATAAGTGACAATATACAGCTTTCTCAGTTTATGTACAGTTGAAGCCTAGCTTGAAGGATTTTGAGCATAATTTTGCTAGCATGTGAAATGAGCACAATTGTGCAGTAGTTTGAGCATTCTTTGGCGTTGCCCTTCTTTGGGATTGAAATGAAAACTGACTTTTTCCAGTCCCGTGGCCACTGCTGAGTTTTCCAAATTTGCTGGCATATTAAGTGCAGCACTTTAACAGCATCATCTTTAAGTATTTGAGATAACTCAACTGAAGTTCCATCACCTTCACTAGCTTTGTTCTTAGTGATGCTTCCTAAGGCCCACTTGACTTCACACTCCAGGATGTCTGGCTCTACGTGAGTGACCATACCATTGTGGTGATCTGCGTTATTAAGACTTTTTTTTATAATTTTTCTGTGTATTCTTGCCACCTCTTCTTAAAATCTTCTGCTTCTGTTAGATCCTTACAGTTTCTGTCCTTTATCATGCCCATCCTTGCATGAAATGTGCCCTTATTATCTCCAATTTTCTTGAAGAGATCTCTAGTCTTTCCATTCTATTGTTTTCCTCTATTTCTTTGCATTGTTCACTTAGGAAGGCTTTCTCATCTCTCCTTGCTATTCTTTGGAACTCTGCATTCAGATGGGTATATTTTTCCTTTTCTCCTTTGCCTTTCGCTTCTCGTATTAGATCTTTGTAAGACCTCCTTAGACGACCATTTTGCCTTTTTGCATTTCTTTTTCTTTGTGTTGGTTTTGATCACCGCCTGCTGTATAGTGTTACAAACCTCTGTCCATAGTTCTTCAGGCACTCTATCACATCTAATCCCTTGAATCTATTTGTCACTTCTACTGTATAATCATAAGGGATTTGATTTTAGGTCATACCTGATTGGCCTAGTGGTTTTCCCTAGTTTCTTCAATTTAAGTCTGAATTTGGCAATAAGAAGCTCATGATCTGAGCCTCAGTCAGCTCCCGGTCTTGTTTTTGCTGACTGTATAGAGCTTCTCCATCTTGGGCTGCAAAGAATAGAATCAGTCTGGTTTTTGTATGGACCATCTGGTGATGTCCATGTGTAGAGTCATCTCATGTGTTGTTGGAAGAGGATGTTTTCTATGACCAGTGTGTTCTCTTGACAAAACTCTGTTAGCCTTTGCCCTGCTTCATTTTGGAAATGTCTCAGAGGCAGTTTTAGTTGTGCAAAATAGTCCACCACAATGAGGAATTCTCCTGCCCCAAATATCAGCCCACCCTCATTGAGAAGCATTGGTTGCTTTTATGTTTATGACAAAATTATAGAATAACAGCTGAATACAATTTGATTATGAGATTAACTGCACAAAATACTGCATATAAAGGGCGGTTTATCCTCAAGTGAGCCTTGCTGTGAATCAGAACACTGTTCAGATGCAGTCTTCTGAGACATTTTATTTTTTATTTTTTAGCTTAACATAATGTAAAACTGTGTTTTCCATGTTCCAGCCAGTCCTGGATATATTTGGCTGATAGTTTGAAGAAATAAAATCTTCCTGCAGCCTTCAGTTATTAAAATAGAACCAACCACCCACTCATTTTATTACATTCTGTGGAATGTTTTTGAATGACAGTCTAAGTATTTTAATTGGTCTCCTGCTGATTTATAACCCCTTGTTTTCTGTTTCACATTTTATATCTTGAAATTACAAGTTACAGTGCCATTTTTATACTGTGCCATTTAAACAGAATGCACAACATTTTTTAGAAAGAAAAAGTTCCATTCAGAAACCCAAGGGTCATTCATTTGAATTGTCTACATTTTGGGGTGCTGGCGTTTCTTGGCTGTCCCAGCTGATTATCTCTGCTGCTATTCATGTAGATTCTCTGTGTGTATTGAGGTTGGGGGAGAAACAGCTGGATCCTCCCTGCATCCAGGAAGTAAGATGTCATTCATTTTCTGGTTTTGAATGCAGGCTTTCTCAGTTCTGTGCTCACCCTCTGCGATTCTATCCCCATGCGATGCTCCGTGTGTCTGGGTGTGTGCGTGCTCAGTCACTTCAGTCGTGTCTGACTCTATGACCCTGTGGACTATAGCCTGCCAGGCTCCTCTATGCATGCGATTCTCCAGGCAAGAATACCGGAGTGCATTGCCATTCCCTCCTCCAGGGGATCTTCCAGACCAAAGGGTCGAACCTACATCTCTTACCTCTCCTGCATTGGCAGGCAGAATCTTTACCACTAGCACCACCTGGGGCTTCATGTACCATACATTTATGCTGTGGCTGCTCAAATGTGTTTTCATAAACTTGCATGAAAAAAGTTCCTTAGAATTCTACTCACTGAACCATAGACACCAGGCAGGGAAAATAATCGTAACTCAGAGCCTCCGAGTTTAGTTGCAGTTTCATCATTTTATACATTTACCACTTATTCAGAGCTTTTTAACATCCATTTGTCAGTTTGTACCCAGACACAGCTTTGTGTGTGTCCAAACAAAAGCAGAATTTGTAAGTAACTCTGGACATGTCTGCAAAGACCTTGGTAGTTTTACTGTTTGAGTTCCTTGGTCTAGGAGCTGTTGCTTCATGTTCATAGCTTTCTCCCTGGGGACAAGGGAGACATGTTGGAAAATTAAATAACTTTTTATACTCAGCTATTAAAAAAGAACGAGATAGTGCCATTTGCAGCAGCATGGCTTGACCTAGAGATTATCATACAAGTGAAGTAAGCCAGACAGAGACAGACAAATATTGTATCACTTATATGTGAAATCTAAAAAAAAAAAAATGATATAAATGAACTTATTTACAAAATAGAAATAGACTTACTGACATAGAGAACAAACATATGGTTACCAAAGTGGAAAGAGGTGAAGGTATAAATTAGGAGTTTGGGATTATTGAATACACAGCACTGTATATAAAATAGATAACAAGGACCTACTGTGTAGCACAGGGAACTATATTCAATATCTTATAATAAGCTATATGGGAAAATAATCTGAAAAATATATATACACACCATGTATATGTATGTATGTATGTATAACTAAGTCACTTTGCTGTATACCTGAAACATTGTAAATCAACTATACTTCAGTATTTTTAATGCAAAAAAAACCTTTTTAGCTTTTTTCAGCATATCTTGCTTCTCTAGATAGTTGATTTGTCTTCTAAAGAATGTTTTTAGACTGGGTAATCTTTTTGAAATATAGAGCAACAAAATGAACAATATTTTCCTTTGTTAGTTAACTTGATCTAATCTTACATAATTATCATTAGAATCAAACTCTGAATGATTGCTGTCTGGGTATGTTTCTTCATTAGACCAATAGAATTGAAGCAACTCAAGTTTCTGCTCTAAAATGATCTGTGTACTAAAGAAAGAGATCAGCCAGGCCAAAAAAAACCCAAAAAACCAATATTAAGATTTCCTTGCCATCTTCCATAGTGGCTGTAACAATTTACATTCCCACCAACAGTGCAATAGTGTTCCCTTTTGTCCACGCCCTTCCCAGCATTTATTGTTTGTAGACTTTTTGATGAGGGCCATTCTGACTCGTATGAGGTAATATCATATTGTAGTTTTGATTTGCATTTCTCTAAAAATGAGTGATGTTGAGCATCTTTTCATGTGTTTGTTAGCCATCTGTATGTCTTCTTTGGAGAAATGTCTGTTTAGGTCTTTTTCCCACTTTTTGATTGGGTTGTTTGTTTTTCTGGTATTGAGTTATATGAGCTGCTTGTATATTTTGGAAATTAATCCTTTGTCAGTTGTTTCATTTGCTATTATTTTCTCCCATTCTGAGGGTTGTCTTTTCACTTGCTTATAGTTTCCTTTGCTGTGCAAAAGCTTTTAAGTTTAATTAGATCCCACTTGCTTACTTTTGTTTTTATTTCCATTACTCTAGGAGGTGGGTCATAGAGGATCTTGCCTTGATTTATGTCATCGAGTGTTCTGCCTGTTTTCCTCTAAAAATTTTACAGTTTCTGGTCTTACATTTAGGTCTTTAATCCATTTTGAGTTTCTCTTTGTGTATGGTGTTAGGAAGTGTTCTAATTTCATTCTTTTACATGTAGCTGTTCAGTTTCCCCAGCGCCATTGTTCATTGCAGCACTGTTTACAGTAGCTAGAACATGGAAGCAACCTAGATGTCCATCGACAGATGAATGGATAAAGAAGTTGTGGTATAGATACACAGTGAAATATTACTCAGCCATGAAAGGGAACACATTTGAGTCAGTTCTAATGAGGTGGATGAACCTAGAACCTATTATACAGAGTGAAGTGAGTTAGAAGGAGAAAGATAAATACCATATTCTAACCCATATATACGGAATCTAGAAAAATGGTACTGAAGAATTTATTTACAGGGCAGCAATGGAGAAACAGACATGGAGAATAGACTTATGGAGATAGGGAGAGGGGAGGAGGGGGTGAGATGTATGGAAAGAGTAACATGGAAACTTACATTACCATGTAAAATATATAGCCAACAGGAATTTGCTGTATGGCTCAGGAAACTCAAATAGGGGCTCTGTAGCAACCTAGAGGGGTGGGATGGGGAGGGAGATGGGAAGGAGGTTCAGAAGGGAGGGGACATATATATGTATGTGGCTGATTTATGTTGAGGTCTGACAGAAAACAGCAAAATTCTGTAAAGCAATTATCCTTCAATAAAAAAGAAGAAAAAGATTTCCTTAGCAGTAATACCTTTCTCTTCCTCTGTCCTGTGTACACATCTTGTCTATTTGCGTTTACTGTTCTCAGTCCCTCTTATTTTTGTAATTATTTACTTCTATTTTGTCCAGTTGATTTCAGTTCTCTTATTTAAGTATCAATTTCAGATGTTGGCTACCAGTCCTATCCATTTGTAATAATTATGACGTCTTTGTAACAGCCTTTGCAATTCTTTCCTGTCTTTATTTGTATTGTATACTATCAGGTGCATTTAGCCAGTCAGGACTAATCACTTACCTTCTTCCACTGATGAAGAGGCGATGCCACGCGGTCTTAGTTACCCAGTTGTTCCTTTCCTGCATGGTGCTCCTCTGCTGGTTCAGATGGTAAAGAATCTTCCTGCAATGCAGGAGATCTGGGTTTGATCCCTGGGTCAGGAAGATCCCCTGGAGAAGGGAATGGCAACCCACTCCAGTATTCTTGCCTGGAGAATCCTGTGGACAAAGGAGCCTGGTGGGCTACAGTCCATGGCGTTACAAAGAGTCAGACATGATTGAGTGACAGACACTTTCAGTTCCACTTTCTTTCCTGTCAAGTTAAATCAAATAATTCTTCTCAGTTTTCATCCCGGCACATAGAAGGCAAATGATTAAAAAAAAAAGAATGAGACCTCCTAATTTATTGTGGTATTCTATGTTGTTGATGTTGTTGTTCTTTTCCTCTTACTCATGCATTTAATTGTGCTTTTTTATTATCATGCAGTACACAGTCATTTTTTTTTTACTTTATTTTAATTTACAATACTGTATTGGTTTTGCCATACATTGACACGAATCCACCACGGGTGTACATGCGTTCCCAAACATGAACCCCCCTCCCACCTCCCTCCCCATAACGTCCCTCTGGGTCATCACCATGCACCAGCCCCAAGCATGCTGTATCCTGCGTCGGACATAGACTGGCGATTCGATTCTTACATGATAGTATACCTGTTACAATGCCATTCTCCCAAATCATCCCACCCTCTCCCTCTCCCTCTGAGTCCAAAAGTCCATTATACACATCTGTGTCTTTTTTCCTGTCTTGCATACAGGGTCGTCATTGCCATCTTTCTAAATTCCATATATATGTGTTAGTATACTCTATTGGTGTTTTTCTTTCTGGCTTACTTCACTCTGTATAATCGGCTCCAGTTTCATCTATCTCATCAGAACTGATTCAAATGTATTCTTTTTAACGGCTGAGTAATACTCCATTGTGTATATGTACCACAGCTTTCTTATCCATTCATCTGTTGATGGACATCTAGGTTGTTTCCATGTCCTAGCTATTATAAACAGTGCTGCGATGAACATTGGGGTACATGTGTCTCTTTCAATTCTGGTTTCCTCGGTGTGTATGCCCAGCAGTGGGATTGCTGGGTCATAAGGTAGTTCTATTTGAAATTTTTTAAGAAATCTCCACATTGTTCTCCAAAGTGGCTGTACTAGTTTGCATTCCCACCAACAGTGTAGGAGGGTTCCCTTTTCTCCACACCCTCTCCAGCATTTATTGCTTGCAGATTTTTGGATCGCAGACATTCTGACTGGTGTGAAGTGGTACCTCATTGTGGTTTTGATTTGCATTTCTCTAATAAGGAGTGATGTTGAGCATCTTTTCATGTGTTTGTTAGCCATCCATATGTCTTCTTTGGAGAAATGTCTATTTAGTTCTTTGGCCCATTTTTTGATTGGGTCGTTTATTTTTCTGGAATTGAGCTGCATAAGTTGCTTGTATATTTTTGAGATTAGTTGTTTGTCAGTTGCTTCATTTGCTATTATTTTCTCCCATTCAGAAGGCTGTCTTTTCACTTTGCTTATATTTTCCTTTGTTGTGCAGAAGCTTTTAATTTTAATTAGATCCCATTTGTTTATTTTTGCTTTTATTTCCAGAATTCTGGGAGGTGGATCATAGAGGATCCTGCTGTGATTTATGTCGGAGAGTGTTTTGCCTATATTCTCCTCTAGGAGTTTTATAGTTTCTGGTCTTACATTTAGATCTTTAATCCATTTTGAGTTTATTTTTGTGTATGGTGTTAGAAAGTGATCTAGTTTCATTCTTTTACAAGTGGTTGACCAGTTTTCCCAGCACCACTTGTTAAAGAGATTGTCTTTACTCCATTGTATATTCTTGCCTCCTTTGTCAAAGATAAGCTGTCCATATGTGTGAGGATTTATCTCTGGGCTTTCTATTTTGTTCCATTGATCTATATTTCTGTCTTTGAGTACACAGTCATTTTAAACAATTTGTGAGTATAGATCAGCAGAAGAAATAAAGCCAAAAAACCCAAAACACACTTAATGCAATGATTTGGTGATAACTACTGTTAACACCTTTCTATGTATAATTCTACTCACTCTTTTATATTTGCATATAAAAAGACATTTATTCCAAATAATGCTTTTATAACACAGAGTATTTTAAACTTTAAAATATGTATTGTAATGAATACACTGCATATTCCACAAATATTTATCTATATTTGTCTATAGCATAATTTTAATGGGTGAATTATATCATGTCCGTATATTTTTTACTTCAATCATTACCTGGTCATTTTAGTTTGTTTCCATTATTTCTTATTAGAAATAGCACTGTAGTTAACTCAGTTGCATATTGTTGTATAAAAAATTACCCACAAACCTATTGGTTTACGAGAAGACACAATTTCTGTGGGTCAAAAATCTGGGCTAAGTCCTGTGCTAAGTAGCTCAGTCCTCTACTTCAGGAAGACTTACACCTGTACAGTTCCGGTGTTAGCTGGAACTGGATTTCATCTGAAGACTCAACCAAGGACACATGCCCTTCTAGGCTCATAGGACTGTTGCACAATTCACTTCTTCCAAGGTTGCTTAAGTGAGGGCCTCAGTTCACAGCTGGCTATGGACTGGTGGTGGCTCTCCATTCCTTACCTTATGGGTCTCCCCAGCATGCCAGTTTGCTTCAGCAAAGCCAGCAAGAGGAATCCTTTTTGACCCTGGACATGTCAAAATGATAGCATGTGCTTACTATACCGGGGAGAGTACGGCAAGACAAAAGTCACAATCTTACGCCACCTAGTCATAACTCAAACAAGTGCCTTCTGTTTGTTAGAAGCAAGTCGCTGGCACAGACTACACTCAAGCGGAAGGTATTTTACAAGGGTGTGACTAACTACCAGGAGGCAGGGATCACTGGGATTCATCTTAGAGCATTCCAGCCATATTAACTATCTTGCAGCTAAGCCTCATGCATATTCATTCATATTTCCAACTGATAAGCACAAGGGAAAAAAAATCCTGATTAAAAGCTATGTGTACTTTGGGGAGGTTTTGATGTCTATTGCCAAATCGCTTTGCAGAAGTTATTCAAGCTTGCATCCCCAACAGCAATTGAACTCTCCAAAAAACTGAGCAGCTCTCTCTGTTTACAGTCTTTATCAGTCTAATAAGTGAAAAAAATGGGACTCCTTTGAATCTCTACCCTTGACTTTTTTGGTGTTGAACTCTCTAGTATTCTTGCCCATTGACTGTCTCCTTTTTATCTCTTTTCTTTACTCTTCTTTCTACTCCTCATGCTCCCATAAGATGTGTCCCAGTCTTCTCAGTCTGAAGACCCGTTTTCCTTTCTTCCAGTCTTTCAGCTGATGTTTGAGGGCTGACAGTGTGCTGTGCCTGTAGGAAGCTCCACCCACTCATGGGACAGGCACACCCCATTGTGAGTGAATTTCCCAGCAGAAGTCCAGCCAGGCCATCTCCTGGGTTCTGCTCCATAGTGCAGCCACCTTCAGCCGTGCCTACCTGGATGTCCTGGACATGCCTCAGACTTAACCTCTCCAACCAAATGCATCTTGGTCCTCTCTTGGTCCTCTCTTGGTCCTGGCGATGGCTGCTTCCCCTCCTGGCTGCCCCCTACACTCTTGTTGACAGTATTGCCAGCCCAGGTCCCTCACTGCACACAGAAAAGCCTTAGCAGTGACAGGCTCAGCTGATTCTCCCTGCACAGGGTCATGAAGGATTTTGGAGGTGTAGGTAGGAGTTGCTTTCAGTGTAGGGGAGTTCAGTGAGCTATGTACGCCTACAAGTCGGTCTGCTAATAAGAGCGATAAGCCATGGACTCCCATGGCTGAGATTCAGTAGTCACCTCCCCACTAAGAATGCCCCTGGGTAAGCCACCAAACTCCCCCCAGCCCCACCACCCAGCTCATTTCCTGCAGTTGTGACGGACCTCGCCTCTGATCATTTGTAACTCCGGGTCCCGAACTTATAACCTGCTCTGACTAGAGACGGAAATCTCTTTACTGTTTTCTGGAGAGATTCTGCAATTTTTTTTATTTAATTTTTAATTTTTCTGCTTCAGGATCCCTAGGGACAAGGACTGCATTAGCTAGTGACACACCATCATCCCGCTTCACTCCTGTACACACTCCTCTCTCATCAGCGCAGAGCAAGAACAGGAGGTCCTTGTTAATTACTCCCTTACCCCAAAGTGCAAGTAAGTTTGCACATGGAAAATAAATTCTTTTACGTTCCATGTTCTCATCTTAATTTCATTTCACCTGAATACATTGAGCAGACCAATTGTTTCTCACTCTCCAGGAACTGATGCATTTAGCAAACCAGCCCCACATCAACCTGTAATTCTTGGCCAGTTTCCCTCCCCCAAGCTCACGATAGGCTTCCCAGGTGACTGAGTGGTAAAGAATTACCTGCCAATGCAGGAGACACAGGTTTGACCCCTGGGTCCAGAAGACCCCCTGGAGTAGTAGGAAATGGCAACCCACTCCAGTATTCTTGCCTGGGGAATCCAATAGACAGAGGAGCCTAGCAGGCTCCCCTGTGTCCATGGGGTCACAAAGAGTTGGACACGACTTATCAATTAAACTATGTAAGCGTACACTGCATCTTTGAATCCTGTGGGGGCTCTGTTTCTTCATTCACCCTCTCTCCCCTCTGAGATAGGGGCCTTCCGTGTAGAGGTTCTTTTCTCCCTTTCACAAGGCTCTCTCAGCTTGGATTTTTGGTTGCTTCCTTCCTTCTTGGTAGCTCCTTCAGTGTTGCCTCCTGTCACTTTGTTCCTTGCCCTTTCCCTTGTTGTCCCCAGTATCCTCCGCTATCCTCTTGGCTCCAAGCCCCCAGAGCTTCCTTTCCTCCAGGCCGTCACGCTGCCTAGTTTGGCCCTCTCAGGTCTGTACCTCGTGTTCCACCTGGGACTTCTGCATCTGTCTTTAGCTGCTCTTCCTGCTCCTGTTTCTCGGCATTGGCCCTCATCCATTATGCTCCTTGACCTACTATCCTCATTACCTGGTCACTTCCTTGCCCAGAATTTCCCACTTCCTACCACTGTTTTCAAAAATGTCTGTGAGCTTATGTATATGTGCCTCATCTGTGTGTGTGTTTTATTTTCCAGAACTTTCTAACAGTCTCCACTGTTCATCACTGTCTTTTGCTCTTGGTCATTCCTTCCTCCATCCCTTTTCTATTTCCATTTCCTAGGATAGGAGGTAGATACTAGGGTCTATTAGATTCTATTAGATTCAATCTAGTAGACCTGGCAGACTCTAGGATACTCATCTTCCTTCTCCCCACTGATCTATTGTGCTGTCCACCCTCAAGGTCCAACTCAAGACCCATCCCCTATCATTCCAGCCCAGGAATTTCAACCCTGACTGACAGCAACATCACCTGAGGTGTTTCTCAAATAATATTTTATCTGGCCTGGGTCCTGGAACAACTGAAACCCGAACTCTTGGATGGGACTCAGGCTTTGTTTTTGTTCTGTCTTCCCGCCGAGATAAGCACTCAGGAGTGAGAATGACAGCTTCTAGCTGATACAACATGCCAGCAATGTTACCACATTTATAACCAGCTCCACGCAGCCCCACACGGAATTTTTTCCCACCTTGTTTACCTTTGTTCTCTGACCGGATGCTGAAGTGCACACTTATTACTAAAAGTCTGTTGATTGACACGTTGACTTTAACATACAAATAACACATTTGAGATGATCTACCTTCCTCTAACTATTTCTTCTTGATAACCTTTGTTGAGTCTAATAATCTTTATCCCCATCAAACAGAACCACAACCTAGGGAGAATGGCAGAAGCTTTGGGGACACCTCTATTTTATTCATCTGTATTAATTGTTGAACCTGAACCACTGGGCTTTGTTTTGATTATTGTTTATGATCCTTGGACTATTCTTGGTGTTCTGCAACTTTAGCAATCAATTTAATTTAGCCCATAACAAGATTTCATCTGCAGTATATATTGTTTGTTGACATACCAATCTAAGTGTGATAACTCAAATTAGTCATGAGAATCAAGAACTAGTTCCTGTCCCACCAGAGCCTTTCACAGTTACGCTGAGACCCTCTCAGAAGCACATGCTGAGGTACCCGCTGCGTTAACTCCCCACAAATTTAGGCCAGTTTTTAGTCATCTCTTCATTTTAAAACTCTCATCAAAAATGCTGTGAGAGACAGCATTTTCTTTCACCGAATCATTCTGGGTTCTTCCTAATGAGTGTTTCTGGAGTGTGTTTACTGATGTTTTCCCTTGGGCTTAGCATTGTGCCATTGTGTATAGGAAAGCTCAATAACCGAAACCAATTACTATACACGTAGCAGTATTTCATTTTACTTAAACACTTTGGTGTACATTATCCCTCAAACAATGGTGATTTTAATTTTAAAGGATTCTTAATGAAAACAGTACATTACTTTCTGGAGCACATATTTATTCTGGCTCAGTTATATTTCAGAGTAGAGGTCCTCAGACCTGCTGTGAGAACAGTTGGGTAGTGGTTAGTCTATTAGCTATTTTCAAGTGGGTGTTTTTCAGTTACTTAAGGGTGCTCGACATTATTTTTATAGTTAAAATTGGTTTGGCAGCATGTCGTAGAAACCTCACCAAGAGTGGCTTAAACAAGTTAGCTTTTTCCCTCCTTCATGTAACAAGACATCTTCTAAGAACCACTGCATAGTTTATATAGTAACTCAGAATGTCACAGGAAGCCCATGCTTCTCGACTTCACTCTCTACCTTCCTCCATGTATGACTGTCATCCACAGAGACTCAGGATTCCTTCTTTAGCTTCCAATGTTGAACTTTTTTTCCAAGCAGAGATAGGAGGAAGGGTAAAGAGTAAATGGTAAAAAGTTGAGTTTGCCCTTTTGAAGAGCTTTCCCTGAATTTACCTTCCCTGAAGCCTATCCTGTGCCTTCCAGTTACATCTCACTGGACAGAATTGTCACTTGGCCACTTCTACAATTTGGGAAATGTCATTTTTTAGCTGGGAACATTGCCATCCTGGTAGTAAGAAAGAAAGGGAGATTGGCTGTAGAATTGGCAACTGGCAGTGTCTCTCATTCTAGTTATTGTTTCACTTTTCCTATCATAATTTATTGCTAAAATTTATGAATTTTATCATCTTAAAAGAGTTACTAACTCATAAAGCAATTATCCCCTAGTTAAAAATCAATTTTTTAAAAAGGAAAACAAATGAAAATATCAACAAAAAAAGAGTTGTTAACTCAAAACTGGCATTTGCTAGGTTTTTATAAATTATAAATGTGTTGGGTTCAACTGAGTGGAGTTTTACTGTACTGATTTTCCTTTTTTCTATGTTTATAGAAGTATTCAAGTACTTAATTCTTCCAACCCTTTTTAAAAATCATGTCACTGCATTAGTACAAAATTCTGATTATTGTCATGCATGGAATTTTGTTAATAAAATTAAAATGTGTCATAATTTCATACTGCCTGGTGTTTTGATTTTGAGATTTGCAAATATTCTTGAAATCCCACTAATATGGGAAAATAGGAACCTGCTTAATCACTCTGGCTACAATATGGCAAAGAAACTGTTTCTCCCCTTTCAGCACAGTGGGCATTTTTTAGATGGAAAATATGTTGTAGTTAAGATTTTATGAAACATCATTTTTAAAAGAAATACATTTCTTTATAATTTTTTCTTCTCTCTTTACAACATACTGATGTCACCTAGGGGCCATTTTCAGTCAAAGCTCCATTTGGGGAGATGGAGAGTAGCACTGATTTGTAGTTGTTGTCACCAGAAAATATACTGGGAAGGGAGGAACACAAGGCAATAAAAATTTGCCTTGCTGTTAAACGTTTCTTTTTAACTGAGGAAAATTAGATGAGTCAGCCATTCTCATTGACTCAGTTGAAGTACTTCTTTTTTTCATTTAAATTTCTTATGACTTCATCCTGCATAGTTTATAAGAACATAGCTAGCTGCCTGTATAAATACAATAACCCTCTACATGATGCCATGGCTGTGGTTATTGAAAGCTTCACTTAGGAAGCTCTTTCGTCTCCTAATTATTGTAGGGCTTGTGTTATTCTTTTCCTGAGTATGAACATCTGGGTTTCTGGTAATGTGTTGGTGACATGATTGGACCTTTATCACTTATTTAAGGAGAGTGAAAGTGTGTGTGTGTGCCTGCACCTACCTGTGCTCCCATATGCATAATTTTTGAGGAAAAGGAAAGGTAAAGAGAAAAAAAAAAAAATCTGGCAGCGTTTCTGAAAAAGGTGTTCAGAATTGCCTGATTTCCTTGGATGTTATCCCAGAAACATCTCATCAGATGAACTAGCACACAGCTCACAGCAGATGTAAAATAGCACTTGAAATCTTTTCTCTGCATGAGGTTATTGCAATGGTTCAAATATTTGCTGTAATCTTAGCAATTAAAGTGTATACTATCCACCTCTACTTCACTCATACTTATTCAATAAAAATAAACCTCTTCTGTTCTTTAGTATATTTTACTTCCATATTTAACAACTAAAAGAGACTTATTAAAATATAGGTTTTTATTTAATAATAATCAGGAGTCATATTTGTTCATTTATCGTTAATAAATCTCAATCTTTGGGGGTTAGCTTATGGTCTTAGAATTTAAGACCATTTTTATAAAAGCAGCTCTTGTTTTAAGACTCATGGTTCTCAGTGAGTCCAGTTTATGCCCAGTACAAGGGTCTCCATCGTAACCTCCAGGACAAACTGGTAGTGATCCAGTCTCAGAGCACATCTATTTACACAGTGTTGAAGACTTTTCAAAACCAGTTCATTCCTTTTTAAAATAACATTCTGATTTTTACATATCTTTTTCCTTAACGTTAACTTCAAATTGTCTTCCATAGAACTTAACGGTTGGTTCTGGTTCTTTCCTGTGAAGCAACCCCAAATTATCTCTCTTTTATGAAACACTCACATATTTGAATACAACTATTAAAATATTTCTAAATATTTTCTTCTCCAGACTAAAAATCCCTGTGGGTGTTTAAGGCAAGGGAGGAGTAGTGTGGGACGTTGTAGCAGGGCATTTTTTTTTCAAGTAAGGGCCGGTAGGCTTCAGGTTCAGTTCAGTTCAGCCACTCATTCATGTCCGACTCTTTGCGACCCCATAAACTGCAGCACGCCAGGCCTCCCTGTCCATCACCAACTCCCAGAGTCCACTCAAACCCACGTCCATCGAGTCAGTGATGCCATCCAACTATCTCATCCTCTGTCGTCCCCTTTTCCTCCTACCCTCAATCTTTCCCAGCATCAGGGTCTTTTCAAATGAGTCAGCTCTTCACATGAGGTGGCCAAAGTACTGGAGTTTCAGCTTCAACATCAGTCCCTCCAATGAACACCCAGAACTGATCTCCTTTAGGATGGACTGGTTGGATCTCCTTGCAGTCCAAGGGACTCTCAAGAGTCTTCTCCACCACTACAGTTCAAAAGCATCACTTCTTCGGTGCTCAGCTTTCTTTATGGTCCAACTCTCACATCCATACATGACCACTGGAAAAACCATAGCCTTGACTAGACAGACCTTTGTTGGCAACGTCTCTGCTTTTTAATATGCTGTCTAGGTTGGTCATAACTTTGCTTCCAAGGAGCAAGCGTCTTTTAATTTCGTGGCTGCAATCACTATCTGCAGTGATTTTGGAGCCCAAAAATATAAAGTCAGCCACTGTTTCCACTGTTTCCCCATCTATTTGCCATGAAGTGATGGGACCGGACGCCATGATCTTAGTTTTCTGAATGTTGAGCTTTAAGCCAACTTTTCCACTCTCCTTTTTCACTTTCATCAAGAGGCTCTTTAGTTCTTCTTCACTTTCTGCCATAAGGGTGGTGTCATCTACATATCTGAGGTTATTGATATTTCTCCCAGCAATCTTGATTCCAGCTTGTGCTTCCTCCAGCCCAGCATTTCTCATGATGTACTCTGCATATAAGTTAAATAAGCAGAGTAGGCTTCAGGCAGACACCAAAGTGAAATCTCTTCAAAGTTGGCCAGATGATTATGTGCAACTCAGCAGCTGGGCAGCTCATATGAGAAGAGGGTTTAAATGCAGATGCAGAATTTATAAACATGTCTGTTTATGTGGGTGAATAGACACACATACATCTCCTTCTGTCAGCTGACATGCTCAAGAGGCAGCAACAAGCACACCTCACGCTCAGATCTTGGTTTTCGGAACCGAGGGTCGGAGAAATGACTGACGCCAGGACTTTGGCAGTAAATGAGCCTGGAGGATCTCATCATGCCAGAAGGTAAGGAAGAACAAAGCAGAAGTCAAACAAACAAAAAAACTACATTGCTGGGTGTGCATCAGTGAGCCCAGATTTGACAGAAAGCGCTTCCAATGTCCAAAGCAGAAACAATTTAAACAACCAAATAAAACAGAATTGGATGATAACTCAAAGTATAGGATAAATATCCATGAGTCCATATACATATATGTATGTATAAAATTGATAAACTACAGGGGAGAAATTAAATAAATTTCTTGGGAGAAGAATTCCAAAGAATTTATACAAATAATCCCACCTCAAGGACATAGCGCATAATATAATCCTCTGTTCTGTCAGTATAAGCTGCTCAGAAGGTGACCTCCTTCCAAAGAGTATGGTATAGAAAGGAGGAAAAAATGATAATTGGTAGAGAAGACTAACAAATATAGTTCATCTAGGTTATCAACTGTGGTAAGTCCTGTTAGTGGTATGTACCCTTGATATGATATGATAAAAGGACAGTTTACTTCTGTGGTCTTCTTTCCCAAACCAAAGATTTCAGTATAATCCTGCAAAAAACATCATCCAAATCCCAAATGAGGATGTTTTTATGACACTTGACCTATAGTCCTTTAAACTGTAAGTTATCAAAAACAAGGAAAGTCTGAGAACCTGTCATATTCAAGAGGAGCCTAAGGAGATATATTGACTGTATTTAGTGTTGGTATCCTGGCTCAATCCATAACAGAGGAAGAACATTAGACAGATTAAGGAAATCCTAATAAAAAGTATGGACTTCAGTAAATAATAATGTATCAGTACCATATGGGCTTCCCTGGTGGCTCAGTGTTAAAGAATCTGCCTCCAATGCAGGAGATCTGGGTTCGATCTCCGGTTTGGAAAGTCCCCTGGAGGAGAACATGGCAACCCACTCCAGTACTCTTGCCTGGAGAATCCCGTGGGCAGAAGAGCCTGATGGGCTACAGTCCATAAAGTAGCCCAGAGTTGGACATGACTGAAGTGATTAAGCAGCAGCAGCAGCAGCAGCAATACTAGTTTATTAATTGTTTCAAAAGTACCATCCTAATGTAAGTAGTTTATAATTGGGGAAACTCAATGAGAGGGTTTAGAGGAACTCTGTACTGTCTTTTCAGTTTTTCTGTAAATCTCAAACTGTTCTAAAAAGTAAAATTTATTTTTTAAAAAAATAGTGAAAGATTCCCAGGAGAAAACCTGGAAGACCTTAGGTGTGTGATGCATTTTAGATACAACACTAAAGTCTCAATACATAAAAGAAATCATTGATAAGCTGGGCTTCATTAAAATTGAAAAATTCTGTTCTGTGAAAGACAATGAGAAAAGAATGAGAAGACAAGTCACAGACTGGGAGAAAATATTTGCCAAAGACACATCTGATAAAGGACTTCTATCCAAAATAGATGAAGAACTCTTAAAACTCAATGATAAGAAAACAAACAACCTAATTTAAAAAATATTGACTATGCCACAGCCTTTGACTGTGTGGATCACAATAAACTGTGGAAAATCCTGAAAGAGAGGGGAATACCAGACCACCTGACCTGCCTCTTGAGAAACCTATATGCAGGTCAGGAAGCAACAGTTAGAACTGGACATGGAACAACAGACTGGTTCCAAATAGGAAAAGGAGTACATCAGGGTTGTATATTGTCACTCTGCTTATTTAACTTCTATGCGGAGTACATCATGAGAAATGCTGGACTGGAAGAAACACAAGCTGGAATCAAGATTGCCAGGAGAAATATCAATAGCCTCAGATATGCAGATGACACCACCCTTATGGCAGAAAGTGAAGAAGAACTAAAAAGCCTCTTGATGCTCAATATTCAGAAATGAAGATCATGGCATCTGGTCCCATCACTTCATGGGAAATAGATGGTGAAACAAAATCACTGCAGATGGTGATTGCAGCCATGAAATTAAAAGATGCTTACTCCTTGGAAGGAAAGTTATGACCAACCTAGACAGCATATTAAAAAGCAGAGACATTACTTTGCCAGCAAAGGTCTGTCTAGTCAAGGCTATGGTTTTTCCAGTGGTCATGTATGGATGTGAGAGTTGGAACGTGAAGAAAGCTGAGCGCCGAAGAATGGATGCTTTTGAACTGTGGTGTTGGAGAAGACTCTTGAGAGTCCCTTGGACTGCAAGGAGATCCAACCAGTCCATTCTGAAGGAGATCAGCCCTGGGATTTCTTTGGAAGGAATGATGCTGAAGCTGAAACTCCAGTACTTTGGCCACCTCATGTGAAGAGTTGACTCATTGGAAAAGACTCTGATGCCGGGAGGGATTGGGGGCAGGAGGAGAAGGGGACGACAGAGGATGAGATGGCTGGATGGCATCACTGACTCGATGGACGTGAGTCTGAGTGAACTTCCGGAGTTGGTGATGGACAGGGGGGCCTGGCGTGCTGCGATTCATGGGGTTGCAAAGGGTTGGACACGACTGAGTGACTGAACTCAACTGAATTTAAAAACAAGCCAGAAGACCTTCGCTGATGTCTCACTAAAGATACATAGATGGAAAATAAGCACATGAAAATATGGTCAGCATCATATATCATTGCAAAATTGCAAACTAATTTTGTAATAAACTATGGGATACTACCACACACCTATTAGAATGGCCCAAATCTGGGACACTGGTGACACCAAGTGCTGGCAGGGATGTGGAGCAACAGGAACTCTCACTCACTGCTGGGAATGCAAAATGATACAGCCACTTTAGAAGACAGCTTGGCAGTTTCTTACAGAACTAAACATACTCTTACCATGTGAACCAGCACACACACTCCTTGGTATTTACCCAAAGTTTAATACTTGTGTTCACAGAAAGACATGAACATATGTTTGTAGCAGCTTTATTCAGAATTTCCAAAACTTAGAAAGAGCCAAAATGTCACCCAGTAGGTGAATAGATAAAGAAACTGGGATTCATCCAGACAATGGAATATTAGTCAGCACTAAAAAGAAATGAGGTCTCAAGCCATGGAGGAAACGGAAATGCACTTTACTAAGTGAAAGAAACCAAGGCTATATTCTGAAAGGCTATATTCTGTATAGATTCCAACTATCAGGACATTTTGGAAAAGGCAAAATTGTGGAGAAAGTAAGATCAGTGGTTTCCAGGGATAAGGGAGGGATGAACAGGTGAAGCACAGAGGATTTTCAGAGTGAACCTGTACTCTGTGATACTACAAGGATGGATACAGGTAGTCACGCAGTTGTGAAAAGCCATGGAATGTACAAGGCCAAAGTGAACCCTAAAAGAAACTATGGACTTTGGGTAATAATGATGAGTCAGTGTTGGTTCATTGATTGGAGCAAATGGTCCGCTGTAGTGGAGGATGCCTGTAGTGGATGAGGTTGTCCATGTGTGGGAACACTCTGATTTTCCACTCACTTTTGCTGTGAACCTAAAACCATTCGAAAAAATAAAGTGTATTGCCTTTTTAAATAATTTAAATTACATCCTCTCCTGGTAGGCAAGCTGAATAGAGGTCAAATTATCCCAGGGTTAACCAGGTTGATAGAACATGGAGTAAGAACAAGAAAAGACTTAGTTGTATGACTTAAATTGTGCCCTAGAGAAGGAAATGGCAGTCCACTCCAGTATTCTTGCCTGGAGAATCACCGTGGACAGAGGAGCCTGGTGGGCTACAGTCCATGGGGTCACAGAGAGTTGGACACGACTGAGCATACACATGCAAAATTAAGTACATTTTATTAAAAACATAGGTAATAAATTGTGAAATGACTTCAAACCCCAGTAATAGAGTGTGCTCATCTTTCTTGGATGGACAGGCCTTTCTCTCCTTGTGCAGCGGCGGATGGGCAAGACGAGTATCTGCTTCTGTGACTCACTTTGGTTGCTGCCTCTTGATAGACATCCATACCTCTGCCAGAGCACACAGTTTGTTCTATCTGGTACCTCCAGCTCTACTTTCCAGGAATCCGAGCGTCTAGGCTTTATACCTTTATGGCTTTGACCCTTTATGCTTAGATTGTATAGTTTAACTTTCAAAATGTAACATTTCTTTCATTGCCAAATATTTCCAAGTACTTCCTCAAAAACACCACTTACAGCTCCAACCCCTTTGAATATTCTCAATGTAATATATTTTTCAGTCTCTCTCTTATTCTTTTCTTCCTCCTCTGTTTACATTCCTATTACTAAATACCTTTTCTACTATTTTATTTTAATGTTCCTCTTAAAACCTTATGCCCAGAATTGCCAAAGACTCTATGTGTCATCCGATTATTTCAGAGTACAGTGGACTCTTGTGTTCATCTGGACATTGTCATTGCTTTAATGCAGCCAAAAATTGCATTAAGGACTTTAGCAGTCCTATCTCACTAGCTCTTGTTGAGACTGTAGTTAAAAACATCCCTGAGGCCTTTATCCTGTGAACTGGTACATCACACAGCTGCTCAGAAAGTCTCTCCTGCAACTTGTGCTTTTATAATTGAATCTCTTTAAATGTAAATGCAGACAATTACATTTGTCCTAGTTAAATTTCATCTTATTATTTTCCAGCCTGTTGAGATCTTATTGAATCTTGGTTCAGTCGTGGATTTCTGTTATGTGTACTTGCTTATGTCTATGGCCCAGATAGAGGAAGCTTGCAAATAAATCTATCCCATCTGGGCTAACTCAAGGCAGGGGAACAAGGAGGAGACAGCAATGAGGACTGCCCAGGAATGGAGAAGACAACCTGTCTTCTCTAACAAAGCAGAAATTCTGTACTATTTTGTGTGTGTGTGTGTGTGTGTGTGTGTGTGTGTGTGTGTGTGTGTGTGTGTGAGGTCACAATTTGACCTGCCATTGTGAAGTATACATGCTGCTAAGTTGCTTCAGATGTGTCCAACTCTGTAACCCCATGGACTCTAGCCTGCCAGGCTCCTCTGTCCATGGGGTTCTTCCGGCAAAAATGCTGGAGTGGGTTGCCATTTCCTCCGCCAGGAGATCTTCCCAACCCAGAGATACATCTATTACATCTCCTGCATTGGCAGGCAGTTTCTTTACCACTGGCACCACCTGGGAAGCCCCCAGGTAAAGTACACTGAAAGTCATCCATTGCTAATTGCATTTAACAAATTGAAATTTTTCAAAGACTGAAAAATTGGAGTGGATTTGAGAGCATCTTTATCATTCCTCCCACTCCCTTTCATTCTCTGAGATACTCTTCAGTAGGAAAGAAAGAACTGGAATGAAACCAGTGGAAACCAAGTTTTCTCGTATCGATTCCACCAGGTTTGCCCATCACTGCTCCAGCACGATGGCCATCCATCTATTTTGAAGTCCACGGTATGCCTGGGGGATCGTGTTCCCATGAGTGGTGCCCTTTCGCAGGGTGGGGTGCATGTCACAGCTGCTGCGTTAGCAGAGGCTGCCAGCAGGCTGAGGCTGATCCTGGTGCATCAGATGTTCACCACTCCTCTCTCTCCTGCTGCTTCATGGCATACCACTGGCTAGAAAAATCTCAGCTCTAACATTTAAAGCTGCAGTTTGCCAACTGCATGTTAAGCTTGGATTGGCAAACCATGGCCCGTGGACCAAATCTGGCTCACCACCTGTGTTTGTAGATTGTTAAATGGTTGAGGGTAAAAAAAATTTTTTAAGAATAATATTGCATGACACATGAAATTTTTGTGAAATTCATATTTCAGTATGCAAAATAAAAATTTATTGAAATGCAGTCCGTTTCATTTGTTATATATTGTCAATGGCTTCTTTTGTGACATAAGAGCAGATTTGGGTACTTGCAAGAGACTTTACAACCCATGAATCCTAAAATATTTATTATCTAGTCTTTCGTAGAAAAAGTTTGGTGGTGCTAGTGGTAAGGAACCCACCTGCCAATGCAGGAGATGTAAGAGAGGCAGGTTCGATCCCTGCATTAGGAAGATCTCCTGGAGGAGGAAATGGCAACGCACTCCAGTATTCTTGCCTAGAAAATTCCATGGACAGGGGAGCCTGGCGGGCTGTAGTCCATGGGGGTCACAAAGATTTAGACATGACTGAAGCGACTTTAGCACACACGTGTTAAAGGATCGCTTGCATCAGACTCACTGGGATGTTTTTGAAACTGTTTTCCTGAGCCCTGCTGCACCCCTCGCCAAAGGGATCAGAACCTGGAGATGGGGCCCAAGCTCGTAGTGTACACCTAGACAAACACTAAGACAAAACTAAGGATAATGAGCCAGATTCATGGAAGGATGAGACGCTACCCTTCTTTTTCTGCCCATCTTACTCCCTTACCCTATGGGCCATAATTTTTCTATAAACTGCATAAATTATATCAGTCTGTTTCTAAGCACTTCTCAAAATCAGCTCTCATCCAGACTTGTCTCTTTTAGAAAGAATGTTTGTATTCATTTCCTAAGGCTGCCATAACAAATCATGGCAAATTGGTTAAAACGACAGAAAGGTATTCTCCCACAGTGCTAGAAGCCAGAAATCCCAAATCCAGGAAAGCTGTATTATCTCTGGGAGGCCTGGGGGAGGAGTTCCTTCTTTGCCTCTTGCAGTGTCTGGTAGCTGTTGGCATTCTTTAACTTGAGGCCTCATTACTCCAATCTCTGCCTTCATGGCCACATTGCCTCTTCTCTATGGCTTTCCTCTCTTCCTGAAATCTTCCTCTCTCTTTCTCTTGTAAGGCTGGTTATCATGGGAAAGAGGGCCCACACAGATAATCCAGGATGATCTCATCTCAAGATCCTCAACTTGATTTTATCTACAAAGACATATTTTCCAAATAAGGTCAGAGATTAGGACATGGATGGACCTCTTGGAATGCCACCATTCAACCCAGTACAGGTGCCATTGTCTATTCAGTTTCTAAGTCTTAAAGATTCCATCGCTCCCTCTCCAGTATTGTTATGATTCCATTCTGTCAACAGGAATTCCTGACACAGAGATTTATGATGGTGTCCTGTGTGTGTGCCAAGTCACTTCAGTCATGTCCAACTCTTTGCGACCCTATGGACTGCAGCCTACCAGGCTCCCCTGTCCATGGAGTTCTCCAGGCAAGAATACTGGAGTGGATTGCCATTCCCTCCTCCAGAGAATCTTCCCAACCCACAGGATTGAACACATGTCTCTCTGTCTCCTGCATTGGTAGGTGGGTTCTTTACCATTAGTGCCACCTGGTCTTTACAAATTCTGGATACATTTCTGAGCCTGGAATTAGGAGTTTCTGCAGTCATGTTGGGAGAAGGCAATGGCACCCCACTCCAGTACTCTTGCCTGGAAAATCCCATGGATGGAGGAGCCTGGTAGGCTGCAGTCCATGGGGTCGCACAGAGTCGGACATGACTGAAGTGACTTAGCAGCAGCAGCAGCAGCAGCAGTCATGTCGCCAGTGGCGTTTTCTATTTCATTCTCACTCTTCTTCCTTTTGTGTCCCTTACCTTCCAGCCACACTGTGCTATTTGCTGTCACCCTCCCCACTTCTGTCCTCTTCCTGAACTCATCCACATTGTTCCTTCCTCCTGGAAGACCAGGGGACTGGCTCTTCCTCCATCATCACCAGTCTGGCATCACTTAGGACCTAAGCATCTTTCAAAGCCCATTTGAGGTTCCATTTCCCCTCGAGAGCTTCACCATGTCTTCCCACTGGATATGAGTCTCAGAACCATCTGCACCTTTTATGGTATTTACCTTACCTTACCTCATGTCATAATGTCTATACTTGGATTATCACGGCTTTAGATGTAAACTTTCTCTAGATTAAACTCCTCAGGTCAGGACTGTGAGAAACAGCATTGCTCAGTGTTTGAGAACTAGGGTCCTGAGTCAGACTGCCTAGTAGACCTCTAGTCACTTATTACTATGTATTCTTTAGCAGATTGTTTAATGTCTCCTTGCTATAGTTTTTTCATTATAAATAGGGACAATAATAATAATAACTCCTTTCTGGGATTTTAAGGATTAAATGAGAAAATGCATGTAAAGTACCTAGAATATAGTAAGCATGTAAAATTTAGCTGTCATTATTGTCTTATCTCTATTTCCTGATGCCAACACAAGGACTGCCTTAGGTAGGTCCTGAATACATGTTTATAGAATTTAACTGATCAAATTCAAACCTGAAACTAGAAACCAGTGACCTGAGTTTTTCTGTTTGGACCCCTTCTCTAGGTATGACATGTTTTTAGCAAAAACCAATGTAAGTAAACCAATTTTCTGTCTTTTGCTGGATATGAGTATTCTTAGAAAAACTGTTACAATGTTTTTGACTCTGTTTCTCTTCATCAAATGGATAGTGAAAGTGAAAATGTGTCCGCAGTGTCTGTCTCCTTGCAACCTCATGGACTGTAGCCTGCCAGGCTCCTCCACCCATGGGATTCTCCAGACAAGAATACTGGAGTGGGCTGCCACGTGCTCCTCTAGGAGATCTTCCTGACCCAGGGACTGAACCTCCTAAATTGCAGGCAGATCTTTACCATCTGAGCCACCAGGGAAGTCCATCAAACGGATAATTGGTGGTTAAATATGATTTTCATTTTTTGGTGATTTCTATCTTATAAGCTAGTTTATAGCCAAACACCAAATAGCCTGAAGTAACCACAGAGTAGGGACTTGCATGAAGTCCTTTGATGGGAGCAAGTACCTGGGAAAAGGAAAGGAGCCATGGGCCTATGATACCTGCTGCTTCTGCTGCTGCTAAGTTGCTTTAGTCGTGTCCAACTCTGTGTGACCCCATAGGTGGCAGCCCACCAGGCTCCCCCATCCCTGGGATTCTCCCTGCTAGTCACTGATAATTTATAGATTTCTTTTCAGACTATAGTGATACTCCTAAGGAAGAGTGCCCTTGTAGCAACTCCCACTAAATATGGCCCCAGAAGACTGCACTTACTTCATGATCTAACAAGCTCTTTGGAAGTTCTCTGGGATTTTACTGAGCAATCCTATTGCAGGACCTTTTAGATATTAATAAACTTCTTCCAGACATGCATAACTTCACCAACAAATGGATTTCCCTTCTTTATGAGTCATTTATTGTGGAATTTAATGTATATATTCCTCATGGAAGCAAAGTTATTAAATTCACTTCTAAGGATAATTTAAAAAAGAAACAAAAACAAAAAAGTCACTTTAACCCACAATGAACCCAAAATGTAATACATTCACAATAAAATGTATCCTTAAAAGCATACTACTTGTCCCTCTTTGCCCACCCTACCTATCCCCAGGGAGCATATTGCCACCTGGCAAGAATCTCATCCTCAGAAACCAGGGCAGAATAGCCAAGTAGGTAATTTTCATCTTTCTCTCCAACTCTCTCTTTGTTCTGGGATTTGGGAAGTCTTTTGGCTGAAAACTAAAGCTGTCTAGATTTTAGGAACCCTCAGATGGTAGTTTCCTTTGCATAGTTTACATCCAGGTCTGACATGCAGGGTTTCCCATTCAATCTGGAAACTCTGTACCTGAAGAATAATTATTATAATTATTTTAGAAATAATCACTAATGCACCTACGCCGCTGCTAAGTCGCTTCAGTCGTGTCCGCTTCTGTGCGACCCCATAGACGGCAGCCCACCGGGCTCCGCTTTCCCTGGGATTCTCCAGGCAAGAACACTGGAGTGGGTTGCCATTTCCTTCTCCAATGACAGAAAGTGAAAAGTGAAAGTGAAGTTGCTCAGTCGTGTCCGACTCTTAGCAACCCCATGGACGGAGCCTACCAGGCTCCGTCCATGGGATTCTCCAGGCAAGAGTACTGGAGTGGGGTGTGATCGCCTTCTCCGAATGAGCCTATAACAATTACTATATACCAGATATGGTTCCAGACACTTTTCGGATGTTGATTCATTTAGTCTTTGTAGCTCAATGAGATTCGTTATCACCATTTTCTGGATAAGGGAAACCAAAACACTAGAGAAGTTAAGAAAGATGCTGAGATCAAACAGATAACAAAGTGAGATCCAGGATTCCACCCCAGGCTGTCCACCCCCAGGGTCTAAGCGCCAGATCCTGGCCTTCCTTCATTTCTCCCTGTGCAACTTTATAGATGCATTTTTCTAGTTACAACTGTATTCCCTATATAATACTCTATTTTGACCTGAAGGGGGGCTTTGCTGATAGCTCAGCTGGTAAAGAATCCTCCTTCAATACAGGAGACCCCAGTTCAATTCCTGGGTCAGGAAGATCTGCTGGAGAAGGGATAGGCTACCCACTCCAGTATTCTTGGGGTTTTCCCTGTTGGATTGGGGGGCCTCCAGCTGGTAAAGAATCTGCCTACAATGCGGGAGACCTGGGTTTGATCCCTGGGTTGGGAAGATCCCCTGGAGAAGGGAAAGGCTATACCCACTCCAGTATTCTGGCCTGGAGAATTCCATGGACTGTATAGTCCATGGGGTTGCAAACAGTGGGACACAACTGAGCGACTTTCACTTTCACCTATGACCTCCAGGCAATTAGCTGTACCCACATCCTGCTCCCAGGGATGCTCTAGTACCTCACTGTATTACCTGCAGCTGCCATTGGTCTTTGCATTGCCTTGGCTCTCACTTGGACTTGACTGGTGATGTTGACCCTTCCCCAGAGCTGCTGCTTTTGTTATGGACTTTCCAGAACCCCAACTTCTCCTATTTGTCCCTCACCCATCTCCACATCTGTTCCCCTCTGCCCTGACTGCACCATGCAGGTGATGGTGTGGTGTCCCCAAGCCCTACTGATAACCGAAACTGAGCCAGTTCAATACCATTCGTTCATACAAAGCAAGATAACACAAAAAGTCAATAAGATGAGCTTTCTTGCTCTTGATGCTGATAAAGAAAGAAAAGCAAGCTTAATTAGAGGAATACATAGAGTGAGAATATAGGTGGAAATTTGTGAGGGTCTACAGGCAGGTTCAAAGAACTGAAGTTGTATTAAGTCTCATTTCACTGTATTTCTTAGTGCAGTTTTCTTGGTACTTGTTCTAGTGAAGTAAGGAGTGATTTTCATGAGACACATAGGAATGAGAGTCAGCCTGGGGAAGCTGAGCGTGGGCGGAGACTCTCATGCCCTGAATAACAGTCTCTCGTGATGACTTTGATGTTCTCTGTGAGTGTTAGAAAGGGAAAACGTGGCTTGTACAAGGTTTTTCTAAGGGAGAAAAAATGGTGATAGAAGGAGGAGAGGTGAGATGGCTTGTGTGGGATTCTGGAGAAGCAATGTTGATGGGTGAATAGGGCTGGAGTGGAGAAGGGGTGGAAGTAGAGATGGCAACTGCTAATGTTTGGTTTATAAGCAACTTGTTTGCACCCTGGGTTTTGTCTGTAAGTACATCCGTATAATTATAGACACAAAGTAACAGGAAATACTTTCTATTTTCTTGGTTAGTGCATTACTTTTATTTTAAAAGTTTTTTGAAAAAGATAATATGCTGGATTGGGGCTAAATTAGATGTATAAAGAGCATCCAAAACTAACCTTTAAACAACAAAAATACGAAAATGTATTCCATCAAATGAGTTATAAATTAAATACTTATATGGTTATTCAGCAATATAGTTCCTGGTCTTCACTAAGCCTGTTTTTGTTAAAAATATTTTTGGAATTCTTTTAGAAGCATCTTTTTCAGTGTCTTTAAGAGAAGAATGATCACTATCATCATCATATTTAATACTGTTTTAGAACATTTTGGTCACATTAGTAGGATAATATGTATAAATGCTGAGAAAGAAGACATAAAATTATTACTATATACAGGTACTTCGATCACATACTAGAAAAATTTAAATATCAAGATATTAGTAGAAGTAATTCAACAGTTTAGTAAACTGCCTACAAATAAGATCAATTTTAAAAAAGCAATCACCCTCTAGTTGGAAATGTAACTTTAAAAAATTCTCAAAAAAGTTTTTCAGTTACAAAATAGTTTAACTGTTACAAAATAATGTTTCTAACTATATGTTCTATATGAAGAATTTTTTAAAATTTTGAGTTATAAGAGAAGATGACTTAAAGAAATACACACTCTTTTAAATAATATAAAAATGTCCATTCTTAATAAATTTGTTGTAAGATCCAGTACAATTTTCTCTGGACTACTTAAATAATTTTGTTTATATTATTGTAGTACTGATCAAAATTCCATGGTAGAATTACATGTGAAGAGAGAAACATGAGACTGAAGCTTAAAAGAATTCAAAATGTATTTAAAATAATACACAAGTAAGGAAACTGTCAGAGAGATACAAATTTTAAAATATTCCGTGCAACAGCTGGCCTGGACCTTTGAAAATGTCATGCCATGGAAGTGAAAAAGAGAGGAAGAAACAGGGAGAGATGGAGACAAGGACTGAGAGTGAGAGAGAGCAAGAACAAGAAGGTAGCAGAGGAGGGGAAGAAAGAGGGAGGGAGGAGAGAAGAGGAGGGGCAGAGAGTGAGACAAAGAGAAAGAGAAGGTGGTCGATGACCTGTATTAAAAGAGATCAGAGACATAACATCAACTAAATGTAATGAGTGATTCTTGGTCAGATATTTTTTGTTTGTTTTAAGCTATAAAGTTAATATATATATATTTATGTTTATAAAGGTGGCTTAAAACTCAACATTCAAAAAATAGATCATGGCATCCCGTCCCATCACTTCATGGCAAATAGATGGGGAAACAATGGAAACAGTGACGGACTTTATTTTCTTGGGCTCCAAAATCGCTGCAGATGGTGACTGCAGCCATGAAATTAAAAGACATTTGCTTCTTGGAAGAAAAGCTATGACAAGCCTAGACAGCATATTAAAAAGCAGAGACATTACTTTGCCAACAAATATCTGTCTAGTCAAAGCTTTGGTTTTTCCAGTAGTTATGTATGGATGTGAGAGTTGGACCATAAAGAAAGCTGAGCCCTGAAGAATTGATGCTTTTGAACTGTGGTGTTGGAGAAGACTCTTGAGTCCCTTGGACTGCAAAGAGATCAAACCAGTCAATCCTAAAGGAAGTCAGTCCTGAATATTCATTGGAAGAACTGATGCTGAAGCTGAAACTCCAATAGTATGGCCACGTGATTGGAAGAACTAACTTATTAGAAAAGAACCTGATTGGGTCTTTTCTACTGGGAAAGATTGAGGCAGGGAAAGATTGAAGGCAGGAAGAGAAAGGGCTGACTGAGGATGAGATGGTTTGATGACATCACCAACTGTATGGACATGAGTTTGAGCAAGCTCCGGGAGTTGGTGATGGACATGGATGGCGTGCTGCAATCCATGGGGTCACAAAGAGTCGGACATGACTGAGCATCTGAACTGAACTGATAAAGTTAATTGTGGGAGAATTGAGGAAATTTAAACTGGATAATAATGATGGCTATGATAATGTATTGCGGTTATAAAGGAGAATGGCCGTGTTCATAAGAGATATACATTGAAATATCTAGAAATGAGATATCATGATGTCTTCAGGTCATTTTCAAAGAGTTCAAAAAAATAAAAAGTTTGTATGTCTGTGCTCTTGTATACAAATATGTATAGAGAAAATAAAATGTTAGTAATTGAATCAAGGTGAAGAGTATATAGGTATTCATTGTAGCCCTCTTTCAGCTTCTTTGTCGATTTTAAATCGGTTAAAATAAAATGTTGTGGGGGTAGAGAATAACACGCATGAGAGACAATGTTAAGGAAAATTCTAGAAAATTAATAATGAGGGTTAGTAGCCCTGCCAGATTCTGTATTCACTGAACAAGTAGTCATTGACTGTGTGCTATGTTCTATATTCCTACAGTGGTTAAAACACTAATGGCACAAGGTTAAATAAGGGTCAGTGAGCTGAAATAGACAGTCAAAGGACTTGGCATAACTAAAAATTTCTCACATGATAAATCAACAGTGAAGGGTAGGATTATTCATGAAATCATAGTGAGATAAATTCTTAGCAATTTTTAAAAAAAATCAACTTTGCCTATCTGCTCAAAACAAACACTGAGCTAGATTATATTAGATAAAAAGTTTAAAATATACATAAGTTTAAAAACAAAAAGAAAAGCAGAATTATAGTGAATGACATTCTAAGCCTAGAATAAACTGAACAAATCACAAAGAATCAGAAATTTTAACTCTATAGCAATGAAAACCTTATCACATTAAAAATATGAAAATAATTTGCAGCTTAATATTTTAATTACTATAAGGAATTCATTCAAATTGATTTAAAATAATCCCTAAATCTGAGGAGATGAATAGCAAAGGTCAACCACAGATAATTCATAAAAGAAATAAAACTAGTAAACAACTGCTAACTCAGTCATTAAAATTAAGCAATTAGTATTTCAACCTTAAAGTAACTTTCTTCTTTTCTGTAACAGTGACGTGCTGGAGAGGATGCTAAGTCCTGTTCTCTTATCTTGTTGATGTCATTATAAAACCATACAAGTCCTTTGGGAAATAATTTAATGGTTCCTGTTATGAGTCATAAGAATCATCATACTGTTGATTCAGTAATTCTGTTTCACAGGCTCTAGCTTAAAAAAATAATCCAAAATAGTAGGTACAGTGAAAACTATGTACAAAAACACGTCACTCATTATTTATACAAGTGAAATGTTACAAGTGAATTAACTGTTTAGCAATAATGGACTATTTAATGAATTATGATATAATACCCAAAGGAATATTATATACCTATGAAAATAATGATTATGGCAATTGCATGAAAAATATTCCTTTGAAATGTGAAGTTTTAAAATGTTGAAAAATTACATGCATAATACAAATGATATAGTTAAAGCCAAGTTTCTGAGAGGCTCTTTATCATTAAGATAAAAATTTACTCATCTTACCAAAGTTTATCCCCTTATAGTATATCTTTTTTCCTCCATCAAAGGAGAAAAATAATTCAATGAAGTCTCCTATGAAAGGCAGCATTTATCTATGTCTTAGAGCAAAATTTCCTCACTTGCCATTTCTCTCTAGAATTGTCCAGAAAGATAAGTATTTAAATAACTGTATTTTATTGTTGTACCTGCTATATAATTTTCTCATTTTTATACCCTATCATTTTTACCACACGGTGAGTAAATCAACAAGTAGACTGAGGGAAGATATTCCCAGAGAATGATATATTTGGGATATTCCACTAACTAAAGTTTACTATTCTAAAATTTTGCCTACCGTAGATTTGGTCCCAACTGTGTACAGACCTCACAGGTCTACCAATAAAATTGAGTATATCTACTCTATAAACAGTGAAAAATAACTTGTTGAAAGCAACTTTATAATTATTTTACCTTCAAGCACTTTCCATGGCCTCTCAGATGCCATTATTACAAATTTAGAAACATACACTTAGAGGACAGCCATGCTTTTTATCCAAATGTAGATAGAAAAGTTGATATTCCAATTTAAAAACTATTCTATGTCAGTAAACAGGGAATGAAACAAAGATCACAAAATCCATAATCTTCTCTACACATTAACAGTAAATTCCTTGCAGTTAATCTAAGCAAGATATTTGATGTTTTATAATTATGGCAAAAATATCAACTGATTTGTTGAGATTCACTGATTTTTTTTTTTAATCTCTCAGATGACAAGGTAGTTAAAAAATAGCCAAGTGGGAGACAAGTTTTCCAGAAGATGGGGGTAAATATACTTTTCTGTATTTCCTTCCCCTAAGAACAACTAAAAATTCTGGACATTTTATATGAAACAAACATAAGCGTGAAAAATGGAGAGAAGGTAGACTGGCTAGAGACCTCAGGATCAGAGGAACAACATGAGGCTGAGTTTTCTGGGTTTTCTTTTTGCTTCATATATCCCAGAATTGTTGTGGAAGAAACCGGGAGTCAGGAAATACCAATGGCACAAACAAAACAAAGCTCTAACAACAGAAAAGCCTGCTGTCTCTTAGTCCAAAGACAGGAAAGGGGCAAACTCAGAAGACAGAAAACTTTTAGACAATAACCATTCTA